>NC_085975.1:12990022-15758649 GCF_910591565.1 Cydia splendana | reverse complement strand
TGTAGGGAGGAAGCACTGCTTAGTGTCTAATTAAATAAAATAAAATCGTCAGTTTCCAGTAAGATGGAATAGAATAGAATATAAGGCCAGGATGGGTCAAAAACTTACTCCTAATTTTCACCCTGTTTAATATAATTCGGCATTGTTTTATTCATGTTTATTTTTAACAGGCTTCTTCGGACCCAGTACGCAACGATATAGCAAGGAGAGTAAACTCGGATAAAGGAACCAAAGCTTTCTACGGATTGTCTGAAGGCGTCGAAAGAATACGGAAGGTAGTAGAAGCAGTAAAATGATAATTGTACCTACATATTGTAGTTTTTTTCTATTGCAGGAGCAAATAGGGACTTGGACTATTTTACCTATAGTTCTACACTACACTTTTATTTAGTTTGGATATTTTTATGTTAGGTGCCTACCTATTTCTACTCAGAATCACGAGTTCTTTTGGTCCTAACAGGAGAAAATAATGTCTTAAGATTTTTATTTCCAATCCGTTACCATTTTTAGGGTTCCGTACCCAAAGGGTAAAACGGGACCCTATTACTAAGACTCCGCTGTCCATCCGTCCGTCTGTCACCAGGCTGTATCTCGTGATCTGTGATAGCTAGACAGCTGAAATTTTCACAGATGATGTATTTCTGTTGCCGCTATAACAACAAATACTAAAAATAGAATAAAATAAAGATTTAAGTGGGGCTCCCATACAACAAACGTGATTTTTGACCGAAGTTAAGCAACGTCGGGCAGGGTCAGTACTTGGATGGGTGACCGTTTTTATAGATAATGGTACGGAACCCTTCGTGTGTGAGTCCGACTCGCACTTGGCCGGTTTACACTTTGTTGGTATGAAATCATTAAAATATATGGAAATGTTGATAGATAATTTTTCTGTGATGTTCCAGGGTCTTTTCGCCTTCCACAGTGTGGTAGAGCCGGTGTATCGTCAGATCGACAGGACGTTCCAAGAGAAGGAGAAATGTGACCTGATGGAACTTGACTACATAGGTTACGCTGCCTTCCACGTGCCGGGCAGCAAGAAATCACCGTATTTAGAGCTGTTGAGAGTCACGTTAGTATTAAGTAGTTATAAAATATACTTTGTAGAATTTTGTCCTTTTTCTACTGACGAAATTATGCTTGCTGCTTCGCAGGGTTGAGGCCTCGCTTGTTTTGCTTGCTTTTTCGAGGCTGTTCAATCTGTGTGGACGGTCCCATTAACGAACTCTTATTTTGACAGTTTCAAACGGTTGCGAGAGGTGGGCATCAAATCCGCAGTAAACTTCCGCTATGAAGCGCGCAAGCCGTCATGCAAGGTGAATGCAACTGACCAATTTTTAGGGTTCCGTACCAAAAAGGTACAAAAGGATCCCTTATGGTGCGAGTGCGACTCGGTCCGTCAGTCTATCACATCGCTAAATATCGCGAGAACTACTACTTAAGCTATCGATTTGAAATTTGGAATAATCATGAACCCAACCCAAACATCGAGAGTATTATTTTTTAATTTAGTTTTTTCTTTACCAGCTGCTTAGCCGCTGAGAAGGCTATCTGATAAAGGATGACTCACGCTAGACCGTGCCCGGGCAGAGCCGGAACTTCCGGCGCTTCGTTTTCTATGGAAAGCACCACGTGATCACCGATCAGCCGTCATAGAAAATGACATGTCGGACGCCTCGGCCCGGACCCGGCCCGGTCTAGCGTGAGTCATCCTTCACACTATAACTTTGTTTTCAGGAATCAGTCGCAATGTTCAGCAGCGTGGGCATAACGGAGATGCGTCCCGTGTTGATATTCATGGCGTACGGCGTAGCGCTGAGCGTAGCCGTCACCGCGGCCGAGCTGCTCGTGTTCCATGCGTAAGAACCTGTTTATATGCGTAAGAACCCGTTATATGCGAAAGAACCCGTTTCTATGCGTAAGAACTAGGGCTTCCAATACCGGGATCCCGGGATCCCGAAATACCGGGATCCCGTCTTTTTAAACGTATTTTTCAATACCGGTGTTTTTAAATGCAATACCGGGATCCCGGTATTTTCAAAAACAAGGAAAATTTGCAGTATAAACCATTTATATCCGTTAGAATGGTCATATTCGGCTGTATTAAGGGGCTACCCGAAGTTTTCATCGATTTTTGGCAAGTTTTGAATCGTATCTCCTTTTTTACACTACAGATAGAATTATAAGACAAACGGTTATCGGTTCTTATCTCCGTTTTTGTCTACCGGATTTTGAAACAAATGAATACTTATTTTTAAATGAAATTTTTAAACATTGTCTAATAAAACAGTTATATCGTATCTAGTTTGCTGTGAAGGATCTGACATGTACGAAATCAACATATGTATTTGGGTTCGTCTTTGACGTTTCAAAAAACGTGTCGAGGTTTATATTTTAAACTAATTAACACAAATGTTATGGCCAGAAAACCAGTTTTTTAGCCTAAAATTGTTCAACTTTGATGCCAAATATCTCGAAGACAATGAACTTTGAAATAAATATGGGATACTATATTGCTTAAAGCCGTTGCTTTACGATAAGTAACAAAAACATTAGAAAACTAAGGGATTCAGATCGAAGGTTACTGGCGTAGGGGAGCCCCTTAAGAAGCTTACTACACGTCAGAGGCATCTAACTTGCATCTAGCCCTTATTTTATTATTGAAATAAGATCGTTGCCTGAACGTCAGATAAATATTTGGTGGTTGGTGATGGATGAATCCAGACAGTGAGATTAATATAGTTAGTTCTTAAAATTTTATCAAAAAATTTAAAGAAAAGAGCAAGGAACAAGGAACTGTAGTATAGTACCTTAGGCGGAAATTAGAAAAAAATTGGCTGGTGGGTTGTTGGACTAAAAATTTGACTGGTGAAGTCAACAAGTTGGATAAAATTATTGCCAATCTGGAGTGTGAAATTAAATTAATGCAGATGGCGACATTGATTGTTTATTGTTCTAAAAGCTTTTAGGACATATCTGGTGTTACAGTAACCCTTTTTAATTCCCCTTTTTAATAAAACTAAAAAAAAATTAAGCGATTCATATTCAATACCGGGATCCCGGGATCCCGGTATTGATGAAGACAGTTTCGGTATTAATACCGGTATTGTGAGAAGTCCGGTATTTGGAAGCCCTAGTAAGAACCCGTTTATATGAGTAAGAACCCGTTTATGTGCGTAAGAACCCATTTCCATGCGTAGGAACCCAATTCCATGCACAGTTTAGTCAAAGAAAAACCATTTCTAAAGCTGCGATCCATTTAAAAATGGTTTATGCCTCGTGCTCCTTCTCTTGTACCAGTTTCTTGCAATCGTCCAACTTTGCTTTGAACGGTGGTTCTACTTAAACCTTTCAGGGATAAAGTATTCAACGTCAACCGGGGTGAATAGGGATGGCGGGGGTGAATAGGGATAAAACCTGGAATATGATTTACCTGACAATTTCTTAAAAACTACCTACACAACAATTTGACAATACAATGAATCATAAAAAATCTACTATTATTTTCAATCTCATGATACAATTTTTGTACCTTAGTAGTTTTTAAGAAATTATGACGTTGACAAATGTCATTCCAGGTTTTATTCCTATTAACCCCCGCCATCCCTATTCACCCCGGTTGACGGTACCACCCCAGTTTTTTATTTGCCAAGAACCTATGACGAATAGAGTTAACAAAAGGTGATGTTGTTCGATGTACTTACCTACTCCTAATTGAAGCTTTTGTGGTGAATAATGAAGAAACACCAGTATAGTACTATCTTCTTTTTTATTAACTTAATAATTAAGTAGATACAAATACAAGTAACGTTTAGGTTTTCGGACATCTATACAAATATGTGCAGCCGCTTCGGCTGTAAGGTGCAGTCTAATGTAGGTACGCGGAACGGGGAGCCGTGACGAATGTGTGTGACGTCATGAACACTCATGACGTCACACACATTCGTCAGTCTTCGTACGAGAAATTATGTTATGTTGCGCCAACAGATGTTCTTTGTAAATTCGTGGAGTAAGTACTTCAGGTGCTGACAGAGACCAACGGTAAGGACCACTGCTCTGAAGTTTTAATAGTATTTTTTTTATATTTCAGGAACCGGTATCGTCTTCGTCAACAGCGACGGGCTGAAAGATTGGCTAGAATAATGTAATTTATTGATGGAAAATGTTTCAAGCTAGGTACCTACTTAAGATTACGTACCTATAATACCGGTAGGTACCCACCGTATAATAGTTTAAGTTTAAATTGTATCGATTTTAGAAACTCCTCATTTCAAATGTATTTTCTCATTGAGGATTTTGCTTGTGACAATTAACTTGTGTATAATAGGGTGGAGCGTCGTTGTATGGAAAAAAATAAAAATTTGATTATCAATGTGGAACCAGTACCAAAAGTTCCAGTTTGTCATGTAGATTATAGTGATTATATCAAGTTTTAAAATCAACACTACTTTTAGCCCTCTACTCAGCCGCTAAAGACATGTATAAAGGAAAATTTTCATCAATTATTAAAATATACTATTTCACTAATATGTGTACATTTTATTGAAATTATATGATACTTAATAAGCGTATAATAAGTTATTACCAAAATTTTAGTGCATTATTCAATATTTATGAAATAATATAATTTCAGAATTTCATATTAAACAGCAATTTCGTGCAAAACATGGAACATGCTACAGTGTAAAAAAATTATATGAGTTATTTTTTTTAGACATTCTTGTGTCAAAGTAACGATGTTATTGATTACGAAAAGTATCATTTTACTGCAAAAAAAGGGTTACTTATATGTTTAAATAAGCGTCAAATAGGGCCCTTCGGCGTCGCTTACGCCCTTTTTGGGTCATGTTCACACGTATGTTAGGCATATATATACTTATACTAGCATTCTTTTTATTATCTTATCATGTTCAAAATAGTTTTCACGGTTCTGTTATGGGTTTTAAACTCCAATTTGTGCACAATATCCGGGTTAAAGGGCATTTTCCATAAAACCCCTATATATTTACGTGGTTTTACCGTGTCATAAAAATATACGTTATAAACAAAAATAAGTATAGGAATCGAGTATATCTGTAAGAAAAAGATGTTATTTAATAAATAAAACTTGTTTAAAAAAAATAAGCATAAATTAAATTTATTAAAAATATACAATATATTGCTATATATAATCGAATAGTAGAGGGCTAAAAGTATATACCAATATTTTTTTAATTTTTTTTCCCTTAAATAATAAAAAAATATACATCCTTTTAGAGGGGTTCAATTGCTATATTCAAGAATTTTGGATTTCGTTCCACCCTAGTGTATAATGGCAGGCAACGTGTGTAGTGATATATTATAATGATATATACGAGTATTCAACTTCGAGTCAACAATTGGCGAGAGGTCGCACAGGACCGAGCAAAGTGGCGCTGTCTTGTGTCGGAGGCCAAGTCTCATTTTGGGTCGCTGAGCCAACGGAGCGAGTGATATCACCCACAGACTACAAAGAGATCAGACCGCCAACTCGGGAACAAAGACTATGTACGTTAGACAAGTATATTTTATCTGTACTCCTAGTCATGTATGACGTTTCTTTTTTTTAAATTTTGAATTGATGCGTAGCAAAGGACGTAACGTATACAGCCAACCTTGCGTGACCAGCCCCCCCCCGCCCCTCCTCCTTAGGAAATTAATACTTATAATTGATATAGTTCCCGGCATTTAAATTGAACACCGACTTATACAGTAAAATTGAGTCAGTGTTCAATTTAAATGCCGGGAACTACACTTGTCGCAATAATTTAAATAAAACACAATTTTATTTATTAAACGATTTATTCCTCAGTCTTTTCTTATATTTTAAAAAAGCTTTCTGCTGCATCGCAGGCAAAGTGCGGTTTTTTATCCGCACAATATCCGTTCCTTTTAATATTTTATTAATGTTATTGCACCAATTTGTAATCGAGAACTTTACTGTCACGGAAATAAAATATGACAAAATTTCACGGTGTGTGGTACATTTAAAGAAACTAAATGGATTGTTGAACAAAATTTTTTCCATAATTTTGGCCGTCAGATTTAATTCATGGGCTCGGTGTTCCAAGAATCCGTTTGTTTCTTTAATAATTGTACCGAAACACCGAACAGCACCTCTGGATGGGTAAGTAAGGCGTTTCGTGGCGGCATCATACTCTCTTTGATGAATCCATTTGTGGATTGCGCCTTCTTTAGTAGTAAGGCTTTTTCTGCAACTGTCACATTGATTATTATATTTCTGCATTGTTTTTGTTACCACCCATCCAGCAGTGTACGCTCGCGAATGGAGAACATTTAGTTGCTCCCGTTGGGCCTCTTCTACAGTATCTTCTACATCTCCTACTTTGGGATGACCCGGCTCGACCCTAGCAGTTTCACTATCTTCAAATAATGATTTTAAATTAATTATTTGGTCTGCCGAGTCATCCTCACAATTATAAGCGTCACCATGAAACTTTATCATTCTAGTAATCAATAATGATTTAAAGGTGTTCTTGAAACTGTGGCAGTTGGGGTCGTTGTTCCTATAATTATAGGCCCTGACTTGGCCAAAGAAGTTTTCAATTGGATCTGAATTGAAGAACCTTGGGCGCATTATTGTCATATTTTTGCTCTTAAAAAACTGCCACAGCTTCATGAATGTTTTTACCGTGGCAATAAAGTTTTTTAAGGAAGGCACGGATTTCGGATTTCCCTTGGAATCTACATATTTAATTTTTTCCAGTTTCTCGATGCTCTCCGGCCAAAATTCATGGTGCTTAGATTTTTCTGTCACTGCACAGCGTAGCTCTTTTCCTTTCTTTTGTGAATAGGTTGCTGATCCGTTGATGCTATCAAACAATTTATCAAAGAACAAAACTGTTTCAGCAGTGTTTCTTAATGTTTCACTCACAGGTCTGCCGTCCGCATAGTGAGCTAAAAACAAGAAAATGACCATATTTGTTTATTTTATGCATAATAGATTTGTGAAGTTCAAGTAGGTACTTTATCATCAATAGTATTCACTATCTATACCTATTGTTCTATCTTCATAAATTTCATTTCATTCCCTGCAGCACTTTATAGCAACAGACAGACAAATATTTTCGCATATAATATAAGTAGGGATTCGTGTTCTGAGTCTTCTCGGTCTACCGGATATTAATCTAGATATGTACCTATATACCGGGTGTGGCCTGTAATATGAGCAAAAAATTAAACTGTAGGCTGTACTCCTCATACTGACCAACATTTGTTCAGCGACTTTAAAAAATAACTTGTGGTTTGATTTCTAATACACTTTAAAGTTTATTCTAAGACGCAATGTATTGCGAATTTTGTTATGTTTAAGGCGTGACAAGCAACGTCTATCACAATGATATGGCGCGGCGATGGCGTCCATTGAAGATAATATTTATTTTGTATGAAAAATAGGGAGTCAAAATACTTCATAATTTTTAAAAGTTGTTGAACAAAAGTGTCACCGTTTAAGGAGTAGAGTCTATGTTTTAATTATTTGCTCATGTTACAGGCCACACCCAGTATAACTATATTTTTACTCTTGCATTCTACAAATGGGTACCTAACTATTTATGTTAGTGAAAAGGAGAAAAATTAATTACTTACAGAAGTTGGCTGTGTAAGATAGAGCCGAAGACAGTGTGTAACTAAATACTTTTACACAGTTCTTGACCTGAAAAGAAATATATATTTCAGTACTCAATATGTAATATATCGTTAATATATTAAAATACCAATAACCAAACTATATTTTAGCGGATAAAATGCAGCAATGTGAATGTAGTATAAATTACTTGAGTATTAGGATATAAAATCATTAAAATATTCCAACTGGTCATAACATTCTCAATGCATCTATAGGCTGATTATAAGGACGGAACCATTTACTACAGTACATAGGTAAAGCATATGCTAGTTGATTGTATAAGAAAATCTTTAGTTATACTAGATTTCACACATTGAGAGGGTATCGACTGTCAAGTGAGTCAGTGACGCCCTCATTATTGTGTTTTCTAATAAACCAATCCATTTGTCTATAATCCAGTAAGTGTAAGTATATATATTAAAATTGTAGCCCTATTGATTTCACCAACTTTTGTTCATTATAATCATTATTGTCTCATAGCTTTATTTTGCTACATCATCTAAATGGCAAATGGTGGCCACTTTTTTCCGTTCAAGTGATGAAGTCAAAAGTAAGTAACATATAAAACTATATCACAGATTAATTATTGTGGGATAAGTAGGACAACACTAATATATACTTATTTATACAGAAATTAATTGGTTTATTAGAAAACACAAACCCCCTAATGAGGGCGTCACTTGACGCTCTGCGCAGTCTTAGTAAAAATCGGCACCAACCTTCATCTTTTTAATTTTTTCAGGTATCACATGCTGGTCATTTAACTTATGCAGCATTCTTGTTTCCATATTATTGCAGTCCGTTTCGTATACATCCACGATGTCTCTCCATGTGGATAATTTTCCTTCAAAGGAAATGTCTTTATTCAAAAAATTATTTCTCAATCCTTTAATAAGATGAGGAGGGTCGAATATAACCATCAGTTTGACTTCGTTTATTGTTACTGTGCCATCTAAAAAAAACACAGAAAATTAAAAAAACACTTCAAATATCACACCTTTGAAATATCTTATTCTATTTTCGAGTTACAACTGTTTTACGATGGCTTTGCAATGATCTGCCCCGCGCTATGGTAAAAAAAATTAAGCCTTGAAGAATTATTTAACATACATCAATTCAAAGTGTTATTAAACCTATAAGTACTACTAACCTGGTTCCTGATTTGTCAGTAATTGGTCACGCGCTGTGTCAGCCTTCAGGCAATTTAGAGCCGCTTGGAAAGCTGACCCTTGGTCGCAAATAAGGGATATCGGCTTTAACCCGCATCCTACAACCGCTGTGATAATATCCACGAGTATACTTTTTAATTCTGTGCCTTTAGTAGCGCCTTGGCAAAAATAAAAGGCTATTGGCTGCTGCCACTTGTGGACAGCTCCTCTCAACATAAACACGAGGGCATGATCAGCGAAATCATTTTTTCTCTCGCCAAGCTCTACTAACCCATTAATTTTATCTTTGTTTTTGTCATAAGACAAGCCAGCCTCTAAAGACATTTCGTCAAATATGACTGAACACAGTTTTTTTTTGTAGCTCCATTTTTCGGTCTGAAATTTAAATACATAGATAAGCGTTAAAAACATTTAACTAAATGTATATATATAAATAAAACTAAATTATATCTAAGATCCCTTAATAAATCTAAAATTCAACACAATATGAAACTACTAAATAAACCGCCAGTGAAAAGGTACCTATCACACTTGCTGCGTTCAATTTCGATGGACAGCCAAGAATGACTCACAGCGCGGGTCAAGGTCCCTTTTAAATTACAATTATTACTAGTGGCTCTGTGAGCTGTAGACCTCGCGAGCAGAGCTTGAAATAACATGGTGCTAAGAGCTTTAAATACACCGTGTTTTTTTTTATTTCCGTTAATTTCAAGGGTGCATTCCTGAGCTTAAATCAAGTAACTTTCTCAAAGACACCGATGTTCTAATTAAGTCCATTTCGGAGATAATCCATAATTTATTTTTTTACTATAAGGCCTCTACAAGCGTGTACACTTGCCTTAGGGCCGGCTTACATATTGATTAGTGTTTAGAATGAGTTCATACATTTGCTACTAAACTTAAGTACAATCTCGGTCGATTGAGGTACGAAATGACATTGATATGTCACAGATTTCAATTGTTTGGTTGAGTTAAATGTAATGCCCGTGTTACAACAACGCTATATGCTACATTTAATTACTTTTTAAACAAAAAAAAAAACAAAAAAGAAAACAAAAAAAAAAATTTTTTTTTGAAAATTAACTATGCCATTTAGTTCTTATAAACGTACTTAACTATACCCCGAAGTTAACGGAATTCAATAAAAACACGGTGTATAGTAAATTAAAGAAAAACAATACGAAATTTATGTGTAAAAAAATACAAAAAGTTATAATATCCCAGCATACAATTACTGGGGATCGAACCCAGACCCTCTGTACAAACAGAAAAAGCGAACGTTTACAAACTGAGCCAAATAGTTCTTAGATGGGTTGACGAAATTTAGCTACTCCTTCTCAAATTAAAATTAGTTAAAATTAAATATCTAAATACCGACTAAACCAGCGATAATTTTTTTCTGCATTTTTTGCTATTAACTCTGTAAACATGTTTCAAAAAGAAAAAAGTCTTATGATATCGATACGACTATTTGTTTAGGCGCCAGGTATCACGACTCCGCCATTTTTAAAAATTTCTAAAAACCGGATTGACAAAAAAAATGTATTTAGTCATAAAATTCGGTCACAAAATTTCACGAGAATCGGTTAAGAATTGCGACCTGTAGAGGAGAACATCCGGACATACGAAAGCAAAATGCCCGAGTCAAAACGTAGACCTTCGCTTCGCTTCGGTCAACAATGAAACTCTATAATTTTCAACAAAATGAAAACAATATTCCTTTTATTAAAATATATTTAAAACCGGGTCCAACGCGATTTTTTTTTACTAGGACATCAGTTAGCTGCGACCACGACCACTGAAACCTGTGTCGAAACGTCGGAAATTAAGGTTACACAATAAATTCGCGTAAGACCAGGTCTTAACTGTTTTAATATGTGATCAAAATACGAAAGTTCAAATTTAATATGCCTTTTTTGCTTTAGTTTTTTTTTTACAATCTTCGCAATGTATTTTTTATTAAAAATTATGATTTCATGATATTGTTTAACTCAGTTATCAATTACTTAATGTAGATCCTAAGATTTTATGACGTAGATACATACCTCTCTTCTTATTACTTCAAATACTTGAGGACAAATCCCAGACTCGATCTTAAGTCCTGCAACCATTTTATTTAGAGTCGATCGCGACGGCAGGATAAAAATTTTGTGCAGGAACCTATAGCACTTAGGGCTTTGTTTCATTATCGACAGTGCTATTAGTTTTTCTTCCAATGAAAATCGACGCCCTTTCTTATTTTTATTGCAAAGGTTGATTTGCATTTTCAAAATAGTTTTCGCATACGGATTCATGTCTTTTGTCAATTCTTGAAAGGATTTCTCTTTGTTGAATTTCAAGGCCCTCTTAGCCCTGTGGTAAAAATCTGCCTGACGTTTAGATTTTTTATATTCGTCGTATATCATTCGGCCCGTTGGTGTCAGGTTCATTAATTTCCCAATCAATCGTTTCCTCTGCTTCTGTGGCCTTTTCGCACTTTGAACTTTAACTTCAACAACACCTGAAAAATATAAGCATTTAATTTAATTTAGGAAATTTTTATGTGGACACTTACTAGTGTCCGACCGAAGGTTCGGTTTCGGTTTCGGTTTCGGCCAGTTTCGGCCAAAAAATCATGTTTCGGCTGTAGTTTCGGTTTCGGCCAAAAAACGGCCGAACCTTTCGGCCGGGCCGAAACTTACGAAATGGTACTTCGTACTATGAAACTAAACTATGTGACAAAGACCAAAAGTTGGGGAATAAGTAGGACAACAATATTAATATGTACCTACATAATATACTGATTCATGTATAGGTACAGTAATTAATTGGTTTATTATCAAAACAATTCTACTAATGAGGGCGCCACTAGACGCAGTCTTAAGAGGCTGTTAATACCTATAGCACGCACACTGTCTAATTGTATCGGAGTAAATGAAATAGCACTGTCGCATGTTACTGGGCCTGGGCAAAGGAATAATAAGAAAACTCATCATCTTCCTCGCGTAATCCCGGAATTTTTGCCACGGCTCATGGGAGCCTGGGGTCCAATTGACAACTAATCCCAAGAATTGGCGTAGGCACTAGTTTTTACGAAAGCGACTGCCATCAGACTGACCTTCGAACCCAGAGAGTAAACTAGGCCTTATCGGGACTAGTAGTAGTACGTAAGAGTTTACTACTACTACTAGTACTACTACTACTACTAGTCCGGCTTCCTCACGATGTTTTTCCTTCACCGAAAAGCAAATAGTAAATATCAAATGATATTTCGTATACCTATAAGTTCCGAAAAACTCATTGGTACGAGCCGGGGTTTATACCTGCGACCTTCGGATTGAAAGTCGCACGCTCTTACCGCTAGGCCACCAGCGCTCAAGGAAATATCTCGCTTTTTAATACAATGGACGTTGGTTGGAGTTTGTGCTCAACTACTTATCCTGAACCCTGAAGCACGGCTTTGACTTCGCATGAAAGTTCGCCTCACTGGGGTACTTCGGACTTTTAGGCCCAGGTGAAGATCGGTACCCGGCCTTGCGATATTTTAACAAAAAATTTCGCGCTCGCTGCGCTCGCGTTTTTGTTTTGGTTGACCCTGTATCTACATGTTTACTTGACTGGTGAATGAATAGAGTTAGACTAAGAAAATTCTGCAATTATTTTGATAGCATACGCAGTGCAACTAGTGCAAATGTTATTTATACGTAATAATTTCATAGAAGTTTTGACGTTTATAATAACACTTGCACTGCGTGTGTTGTCAAAATCGTTGCAGAATCATCTTGGTCTAACTCTAGTAATTTTCTTAAAAAACTGCTAAAGTAACGTCAATTTCAAGGACATTGGGTGTTGACAGCTCCATAATATGTGTGTAAAAGCGGTTTTATGACATTTTTTTAACGATTTTAACAAGTCTACAAAAGGTTCGGTTTCGGTTTCGGTTTCGGCCGAAACTAGAGCCAAAGCCGAACATTCGGTTTCGGTTTCGGTTTCGGCAAAAAAACATGTTTCGGTCGGACACTAACACTTACTTAATCCAAAATCCTTCCTAAATCGTAAAGAACCGTATTCCGGATAGTATGGGTTCTGGGCCATGTCGCGTCCCGAAGTAACTTATATATCATTAGATATAGTGCATAGCCTATATCGAAATGCTAGGAACACAATTTTTGGCTCCGTAACTTTGTTTAGACTAGTTGGGAGGTGAACATATCAAAAGTCCCCGGCTGTAGCCCCGGTGCTGGGGGGTAGAGGGGGGTAAGCAGGTCTAATTTTTCGGTTTTTCACTGATATCTTGGAAACTTTGCGTCTTAGCGACATCCCCCCCCAAACAAATGATACCAAACACGGCCTATCAGCTTCACTAATGTAGATATCAAGATAAAATTGAAAGCCCTAAAATAAACTTTCAAGAGCGGATATCTCAAAAACTATTTAAGATATCGAAAAACTTGACTTAATAAAACTTGTAAAAAGAATTATCAGCTTTTAGTTTGTCTTAGTAGTCATGTCGCTAAGACGCAAAGTTTCCAAGATATAAGTGAAAAACCGAAAAATGAGACCTTCTTTTCCCCCTCTACCCCCAGCACCGGGGCTACGGCCGGGGACTTTTGATATGTTCACCTCCTAACTAGTCCAAACAAAGTTACGGAGTCAAAAATTGTGTTCCTAGCATTTCCCTCTATACCTTCTTATTGCTTGGCCTATGTAATTTATCTGTAAAATATTGAAACATTGTATTCATACTTTTCAAATGACAGATTCAGTTTTTTTTTAACATTTTAAAATGTTTGACTTTGGCCATAATTCAATTTAAATGGAAATCGTTACCGCCGCGCGCTACAAATTATTATTCACAAAAAATATATGAGTGCCTATTATAAAGTGATACTTTTTAGAATGAGGAATAAATGAGCTAAATTGTCCAATATTTTATTTAGTATAAATCACTACACTGTGATTGTAAAGGCCAAAATTGTCCTAAAAATACATATAATATTCATTTTTTGTGCAAAATTCAGTTTATTTGTATGAAAAGGTATAACGATTATTTCAAAAATGAATTCCTCGTCTCTAAATTATACAAAAATGATATATAACTTGCCCTTATTGCTAATAAAATGAAGAAATATAGCATAGATTAGACCTGGGGAGCCGACTATTTCCCCTCTCCCCTTCTTTTGGGTATACGGTATGATTTCGTTGCTACCGGGCCAAATTAGCGCATTCTCCTTCTTCCTCGCGTTATCCCGGCATTTTGCCACGGCTCATGGGAGCCTGGGGTCCGCTTGACAACTAATCCCATGATTTGACGTAGGCACTAGTTTTTACGAAAGCGACTGCCATCTGACCTTCCAACCCAGAGGGGAAACTAGGCCTTATTGGGATTAGTCCGGTTTCCTCACGATGTTTTTCCTTCACCGAAAAGCGACTGGCAAATATCAAATGATATTTCGTACATAAGTTCCGAAATACTCATTAAAAAAAATTAACCAAATTAGCCCATTATTTGGTAATAAGAGTATGCAAGGCATCTAACACAATAATAAAACGTCTATGAACAGAAATGGGAGACATATTTTATAAGATTTGACAATATCCTTGAAGAATCTTCAGACATAAACGGCAATTAAGCCACCAGTGTTGGGTTGCCTATAATCATATGCCCACTTTGATTAACAATGAAACTATTTTTCCGTGAATGTACTCGTAAACCCCTATCCGTTAGTATGCGATTCATTAATGGACGCACCATGGCCCAAATCGGGACACGGTTCTTTGTAACTGCGTTTAGTAAGACTCTGACTGCACTAACTAGAACCATTTGTTTAGTTAGGATGCCAGTTAGGACGATTGAATTAGTGTGTAAAGCGTTTTTATATGTTTTCCGAGCAAAACTCAATCTCCCAGGTACTTTATACTTAATTGTACTACAATGTACAAATTGCGGCTAAAATATCAAATATAAATATTGTCAAGGTAAATACTAACTTTGAACTTGAGACTGTTCCCTTGGTGAATTGGTAGAGGTAACCTCCTCAACCGCAACACATTCTGGAATATTTGCTTCTGGCAAAATCTGCTGCTCTTCAGCATTTGATTGTTTGATTGCAGCTTCAGCAGTTGTTACAAAGACTGCTGAAACAGAAATAACAATTATGAAACAATCAGTCTCACACATATGGATCATGCCTCAGTTCTAGCAGGCTCGCACGGGGCATACTCTAGTTAGACTTACACATGATGATCGTTATTCAAGAATTTCGAGACCTGAACAGGTAAAACTTAGTTTCATTAAAATTACTAGTTACACAAATTGACTTCTGAAATTATTAAATTTCCATTCACTTAGTATGGAAAATGGTAACGAAATAGGAATATAAACCTTGGGGCTTTTTTTCTCCTATTAGAACAGAGAGACTTCGTGATTCTGAGCACTTAAAATAGAATGACACATTTATTTGATTTGATTTTTCATTACTCAGTGACTATCATCATATTCATAACGCGAAAGACAGAGTGAGATAACCCTATAATGGGCATAAGAGTGTTAGAAATTGTGTAAAATTGAACTCTATCACATTGTAATAAAGTTTCAAATGATAGTGGGGAATAGGTATATTGCCTTTGCTTTAAAAATGATTAAGTTTAAGTACTATTTTATGTAAACACTGTCATTGCCATACAATAACATAAAATATTGCCATTGCTTTAAAAATGATTAAGTACTATTATATGTACTGTCACTGCCATACAATAACACAAAATAAGTTTTTGGCCAAAATTTCATTTTTGGTACAAGCTTTTATCGCCGACTGTACTTTTTTTTCCACAAGCAACGAATACTCATCGAGACAATTCTAAGAACCCCAAACACAATTAGGTTTCGTTGTTTTATCACGGAGTTCCTATGGCCACCTCCGGTCTCCATCATCAGATCACCTCGATGACACCATAATATTGCATTGTCACCCGACTTACATATGTATGTAAAATTTCAGCTCAATCGGAAACCGGTAAGTGGATCAAATTTAACTTGCAAGATTTGATTACACACAGACAACGGTCAGGTGAAAGTAAATAAAAGCTTGTAAAAATGATAAGAATTCACTAACCTTCATTGTGTGACTGTACACTAGGTGAAATACAAGCTGTAACCTTCTCAGCTACAACAAGTTCTGTAATAAAGCTGCTGCATAGTTCGGGCATGGTCTCCTTTTCAATGTCTGAAGTTGTCGGGACAGGTTCTGTGGCTATAGAAACGGCTGTAACATAAAATAGCACTTTAATTTTTTTTTATAAGATTTACTAATAACTTGTGATAATATTAAAATACATAGGAAATAGTGTCATATTCATTTATTTAGCTTACCCATAGTCTGTTTTGGTGTATGGCCCACTGCGGTTGATTTAACCCCCGATGTGGATGGAATGGCAGGAGACGCTAAAACAGAAATACATAATAAACACATTAAAACCGTTGAAAATTATTGTTAATAAGGGCTTATAATTATTATAAAATATCTTCCAAAGGACCTACACAGTGCACATTGCTACAAATTTGTTATGGGTAGTTACGGAAATACTTCTATGGGATAACTTTGGCTTTTCTTATATACATGCGTAATTAAAATGTACGTATATTGGTAAGGCATGTAGGTCCTTCCTCTGACAGTTTTGTTTCCTTATTGGAAATATTACTGTGGTAGGGTAGAGTGGTAAAATAAATTCATTGCCTTCCAAAACGGAGTTATTTAGAAAAAGTATATTTGAAATGGCGCCAAATTTTTTAATAAAATTCCTATTGAACTAAGAAATACAGATGACATGATTAGTTTCAAAAGTAAGTTATTTAAATTTTTAGATAACAAAGCATATTATGTATAAATAGATTTTAATTAACTTTTAAATGATAATTTTGGATGATAAATATTTAATAACATATAATTATAGTGTATGTGAATTTTTGTTAGATGATTTTGATAATTAATGGTAACTGCGCACAGCATGCAGTCACAGTCCATAAATGAAAAATTGTATGCCTTACGGCACAACATAGTGATACAGTGATGTATATGGGACCTGTACTTATGTTTGACAAATAAATACTTTTGACTTTTTTTTACTTTTGTGGTGATATTTTATAAAAAAAAATATTGCCCATGGAAACACTAGCCATGCCTGACCTTAATACAAGAAATTGATTCTTTACATTGCTTGCAGATCTAAGTACCATTAATGAAATATATATGTGCATAATAATATTAATAATGTCTTTGATAAGAAGGCATTAATTTGCACCTAAAATGTAATTGAGTATCTATCATGGCTATCATGCATTTCAGAAAAATTAAACAAACCTTTTTGAGGCACTTGTTGACAGTATGTGTGGTCGTCATGTGATTTACGAACATATGCATGTTCTTTCAGCGGATCCATGTTTTCTAAAATTGATAACAAAATATTATTTTTAAATAACTAAAGTGAAATGTGGTATTATTTATCTACAAATTCTGCATGGTGTTTTTTTAGGATTGGGAAATTTCTATATAAATAAAATAATTAATAAAAGACTGCAACACTTGCCAATGATATCTTTACCCAAAGAAGTACAAAAATGCTAAGCTAAAATTAACACACAAGTGTTAAGATATTAATATCGATCGCATGAAATAATTATCTTACTAGAAACATATGCTCTTATTACAGGAATAAACAAACACTTTGTATTACCTACACATAATAAAATCACCATGCCGTGATTCATGAGTCATCAATTGCATAGAAGTTTATGACATTATCTTTTATGGTCGTAAATGATACGAATTAGATTAGACTGATTTATTATATCACTTCTTATCATTTTCTACACTTACCGGCATTTTCATGAGATGGGATCCCACTGTTAATCTCATCTTGACTGAATAACGAAGGATAAGCCTTCGCGTTGAGACGCCGTGTCGATGCCGAAACAAACCGCTGTTCGAAGTGTTTCTCACAAATAAAAGCTTTTCGAACTTGCTCCGGCGACATATTTCCAAAACCATTTGTTTCCAAACACTTCAACCACATAATGAGTCTTTTCTCAGTACTAGGAAAACGGTACAAAGTAAAAGCGTCCTTTCGCAGAGTTTTACACACACAGCACTGATAATACATTTTGCACAATGCATAAATGCTTGCAGAACTGGGTGATGGATGAATCACAAATAAAGCGGAGAGGATAAGTACAAGAACTTCACTCGATCAACACTTTATTGCAATTGAAAATAATTTAAACTGTTCAAAGTTTTCAACAAACATGGGCGACAACCACTGACAACTGACGTTTAGGCGACGATCGGCCAATCAGAGCGCGGCAAGTTGTCAGTATCATCTAAAAGCAACATGGCGCTATCGTACACATTCCGTTGTACGTAGATTAACAGCCGTGATATCACCTAATAGTTAAATACAATACAATTAATTAAATCTAAGAAATCATTCTGCTTATTGTTACATCTATTCATAATTCTAACTTCTAAGGCTTTACTAAGTTAGGTGTGGCTTTGTTTACATACTTAATTACATAATAACATAGAATAATATAGACTTAGTTTTCAATTCACGTTTTTATCAATATTTATTGCCTTCAAAACATTGAATCGTGACTACAAAACAACAGAACCAAGTCGATAATTACAGGTTTGGTATTCACAAATTAATTATCGGTTGTGAATTCCGATTCTCAAATGATACATGACTGTAGGTGCCTCTTAATTTATTCACGACGTTACAAGGAGCTTAGGAGTTAGTGCTTTTAGTCGTTTATTTAACATAGTACTTATTAGTAGATTAAGTGTTCATTATTGTGCTGCATTCTTTTTTCTCGAGCCACCATCCTGTGAACAAATAAATATCATACAATATTCCTAAATTTGTAGTAATAATAATTTCTTCTTCTTCTTCTTCCTCGCGTTATCCCGGCATTTTGGCACGGCTCGTGGGAGCCTGGGGTCCGCTTGACAACTAATCCCAAGCATTGACGTAGGCACTAGTTTTTACGAAAGCGACTGCCATCTGACCTTCCAACCCAGAGGGGAAAATATAGGCCTTAATGGGATTAGACCGGTTTCCTCGCGATGTTTTCCTTCACCGAAAGGCGACTGGTAAATATCAAATGATATTTCATACATAAGTTCCGAAAAACTAATTGGTACGAGCCGGGGTTTAAACCCGCGACCTCCGGATTGAAAGTCGCACGCTCTTACCGCTAGGCCACCAGCGCTTCGGTTAAAAACACCTTATTCCAAAAATTTTTGTAATAAATTTATTAAATTTCAAGTTATATCCGACTTATTTTACAATTGTATTGAGAGATAAATAAACTTAACTACAGTTGAGCAGTTGAACTGATAGTTAAACTTACAGCCGTTTATAAGCAATCTCCAGCAGCAACACTGCTGGTGCCATGAACATCCCGTACAACGTGGCCAGCATGGCCGAGTACATGTCCATGATCCCCACACTGCTGAACGTGTTGACGGCGCCGAGGCACCGCGGCTTGCCCACGTGGAGGCGCTGGTGGATGCAGTGTTGGATGCCGGATTCGCGGATCTTTATGAAGCTGGTGGAAAAAATGGATTTTCGGCAACGGTACGTTTATAAACGAACGAAACTTCAATGTATAAGATAGTATGCAGTTGCTTTTATATTACCGACATTACGGCTCGGCCACGACATTACGCGACTGGCGACGGCGGCAGCGACAAACATAGGTGGGAACGAAAGGTCCGATTGCTGTGTCTCGCTCCAACCTATGGTTATCGCTGCCGCCATCGCAAGTCACTCAATGTCATGGCCGAGTCCCGAGCCATTACCGTGGATGTATTAAGTCCTCGATATGCTGTAAACGTCCACGATATTCCGTGAACGTCCACGATATGCCGTATTAGGTAAACATCCACGATAATATGCTGTCCGAACCGACGACTTTAAATTACAAGTATACAATTTCATACATTTATTTCTCATGTTTTATCGTAATAGCATAGAGAATAAGCTAGATAGCTATATGCTAATAGTGAAACGTACCGTTGCCGTGGACTTCCACGGTAAATTATAAAAGCGCCCAATAGTTATGGACTCTATACATAATTTATAGCAGACTAATACTTACGTTCTACTCGGTACAAGAGGGGTTGGGCTATATATTATCTCCACGCATTAACATTGGAGACTTCACATGTACCTGCTACACTTTTGCTTTGCAAATGGATTTCGTAGGTAGGTACATTGATTAAGTAGAAACTCCACCTACGAAGTGCAAGTATCTAAGGGTCAGGGACAATGGTCTAGTTGGTGAAAGGAACATAGTAAGAGGAGTCTCGCTTCAAAACTGTGGCCCTAGTGAACAAGGGTACAAGTCTCAGGCAGCGCAGTTGTAAAAGGGCCTAAGTTCCACGTAACACTTATGCCCTTTTACACCTAAGTTGCGCGTGATTTGTACCCTTTTTCACTAGGGCCACAGAATTTAAAGTTTCAAGACATAGGTACTTACTTGATCTTAAACAGGTCTTTGTACGGCGATCGCTTCTGTCCAGGCACCCAAGGGTCTATCTCATTGATGTAGTCTATTTCTACGAGGTCACACTTCTCATCCTCCTGGTAGGTTTCTTGGATGAGACGGTAGCCAGGGTTCAGTTCCATGTGGAAAGCGAACAGACCCTGCAGATGGTAAACAGAATATTAGTAAGAAATTCATTTTCCTGGTGATAGCTGGGAGCTGGGGATATGGATAGCGCAATAGGCGTTCCAAGAATTAACGTAGGCACTCATTTTTACGAATGTATCATCTGGCCTTCTAACTCATGCTTTGTTTGGGATTAGGTTCAGTTTCTTCGTGTTTTCCTACACCGAAAAGTGGCTGGTAAATATCGAAGGATATTGCGTACATAAGTTTCAAGAAACTCTAGAACTCCATTGGTGCTTGCTGAGTTTTGAGCTCGCGATATCCGGATTAACAGTCGCTTGCCAAAATCAACGCTTTAAAAAAATCATATTAGTTATACGGATTTCTTTTTAAATATAAAAGGAATAGAAGTGTAACCTTTCTAATCTTCTCAACTCCTTCTTTCATTGTGTAAAAGTTGGCTTTCTTTCCTTTTGGCGCAATTTTCTTGTTGTAGATTTCTTTGCGAAGAGGTTCGTTCAATTTCTGAAATAAGTTAAGATTATTAACTTTCTACTTACTTACTTACCTACTCACTTACTTGGCTAGACTGGAGTGAAATCATGAGATAATATTGTACTAAGCAGAGACGTCCGTTAATGAATCCAAAAAAATTGAGATGTCACTGCCTCCAACTAGAACTCACGACTTTGGGATGGATATACCAGTCCGTTTCTACCAATAGAGCTATCGAGATATGGCAAATATGGCATCTGACTAGACTTTTTACATCTTTGTTTTCAAGCTCTACTGGATTCTTAAGTTTAGTAGTTACGGTCACGCAGGTCACGCTCCGTGATTGTTGAGCCATTTAGGGTCCTAGCCCTAGCTAAATTGGTTGATGAATATTACTTACGCTATGTAATGTCCAATTTACCTAGAACCTTAAATGACTCGACAATCATGGAGCGTGACTGTACCTAAAGTAACAAAATGAAACTCATCTTATAAGATTACACTGAGTTTCATTTTGTTACTTTAGGTACAGTTACCTACGAAAAGTGATTGTTGAATAATATAATTAATTATACTTGTGCTTGCCGTTTGGCCTCTCTACTTTTAAAAATTCCAGGATCTTCCAACCGCTTCGGCCTATTGAAAACAAATAGAAACATTTACCTTGAAAAAATACCTATTGTAGGCGAAATCACTGGCGCCCAGTTTGATGGGGGAGTTCAATATGTCCTGTAGACTCCTGACAGAGGAGCTTGGGGCTCGCAGCAATACTACGATGTTGGCAGAGTATGCGGCGTACAATATTGTTAGTGCGATGAAGAGCAACAGAGTCACTATCCTTCCTGGAAGTAAATTTAATCTTTATTGCACCATACATGAAGTAATTAATTTTAGTATATATAATTTTTTGTTATACCTACTATATTTAAATAAATTAAACCACATCATTATTACTATACAAATACATGAAGGTACAAATGATGCAAGAGCGAAAAGTTACGGCTCGCAGCTGAATCCTATGAAAACTATCCTATGTCCTTACATAGGATAGTTTTTAAGTAATTAATAATTATAGGCAAAAGATAGATATACAGATTTATAAGCCATAGACGCTAAAATGTAAAGTAATATAGTTGTAGAGCTAAAAATATCCAAACAACAGGGTCAAGTGGAGAAGAGGCCAGAACCTGACAATGTGACATTTAAATAAGCTAGCTTTTTTATTTATTTTTTTATTTTAATTAATTAATAAATAAGATAACAAATTAGTGCCGGTAGAGTAGAATTAGATAAGCAGAATCATCAGGATTTATATAGTTGAGAGGATGTTCAAAGATACACCTGCAGCACGCCTGGGTTCCAGAGTACAGCCTTGCTGAAGCACAGCTCCAATTATCAAAATCAACACATCCGCCCACGATCCGTCAAGCTGCATTGGATGCTGCAAAAACACAGTAAGTTAAATTATTGCAACCTTTGGTACATACTCTTCATAGGTAAAAAGGAGGTTGGTTAATAACTCAAAACTCACGAAAAGTACTCCTTCGGCATCTTATTGGAGCCTAATAATCAGACAGCAGGACAAATTGCACATGTTGTGCTCATAAAAAATTGTATACCTCTCCCGCTTACTACTTATTTGGGTTCTGTGCGCCTGTTACTGGCCAAACATTTCTTTCATTAATACGAGAAAACACAAGACGGAATACGCACTCTACAGCTGGGAATATTAAAAAAGACTGTATAATTTACCATGCCCATAGTGGCTTCCCATTTAGACGTGATATACAGAAACAAGGCACAAGCTAGTACACAGACGAATACAGCCAGCCACACCGCACCAGTAAAGGGCAGAGCAAAGATATTGGAGACGTAAGCGAGAGGGGGCTCGCGAAACACGAAGCGGACTGCCGTGGTGCCCACCATTGCGATGTAGTCGATGGTCTTCATGCGCTCTTGGGTGAAGATTGTCAAGGTTCCTGGAACAAGGTGGTGGACGTTCATCTTTCTAGAGCTTTGCACTGTCCCAGCTTTTTCGTCATGGAAAACGGTTTGCCAAATGACGTCCGTTCGGTTAAAATTTAAATACTATTGGGTATGTAGTTTTCAAAGTAACAGTTAATGATATGATATGATATGATTTATTTATCTCACAATATACAATGTCACTCAAAATTACACATGGTAAATTTTTAGGAATTTATATTGTGATTGTCAGTTTTTTTACATTATGAATAATGGAGTACGAAAAATAACCCTGAAAATCAAAATTTCATTCAAAATTATTAAATTACAATCGTATGTCAGCATTTTCACAATAAATAAATTAAATCCAATTATTTAAAAAATAAATTCTCCAGGAATGGGTGGGGAATTACCTAGCTACTAGTTACCTACTTATTTTTGAAACCAAATCCATCTAGTCTTCTAATTAAGAAGGAAAACTAGATGTTATTGGGTTTAATCCGGTTTCTTACAATGTTGAATTCTCTTTTTGAAGCTGGGTCTGCCGTCAAACTCAAAGTACGAAATTATGACAGAGATGAGACAAAGTTGAAATTGCCGTCTATTTCTGCAAGGGATTCTCTTAAAAGTAGTATAATTTGCAGAACTTTCAGAAACAAATGGACAACGAGTGTGAGATCTCTTAGTCTTGGCACATAATGTTTTTGTCTAGGCGTGAAGTGGCGCAGAATATTAGGACAGAATGCCGTCCTCTTGTGTCGAGGCCAAGATCCTTTTTTACTGAGCCAGTGAAGTCAGGTCTCACCGATATCCCCCTCTTTCTTGATGAGCCGCTCTACAATGCCATTCCAGGAGCCGTTCTTGTCAACGTAGCCCCAGGTATTGGTGAATATCAGCTTCTCCGTGGAGTTCATCATCTCGAAGCAGATCTTCACCACCATGTATGACATCTTTGTTATGGAGTCTTGGTGTAAGTTTCTGAAGAAAAATAATAGGTACAGTCGACGTCAAAGATATATTTACACTTTTGCACCTTACTCCTTTGTAATAAGGCGAAAAACGTAAACATATCTTTGACGTCGACGGTACTGGAGTGACAGTCAGCAGCGGAAGTAGATTAAGCGGGTGAGGTTTAAAATGTGCGGAACACACGCGTATGTGCTATTTTGAACACTTCGGATGTTGCTGACTGTACAAAAAATAGTACACTCTTGAAAGAAGGTTTAAAATATTCAGAAGATAGGCCATAACACAGTTTTTAGATTTTTCTCCCAATTTTTTGTTTTAATCGTGTGTTATGATTTATGATGTCATTACGGGGATAAAAAAGTTAACTTTAATGTAGGTACTTTATTTCAATATATGTTGATCACTCTTGATTTGTCAATATCGTTATCATTATTAAAATTAAGATATAACCATTCGAGGTGGTTGTTTACGTAAGAAAATTTAGGGTGTAAGTATTCATATTTGTGCACTGGCGACAAATGGGATAACACTGGATTAGGTGTCAAAGTTTATGTGTTCGTAACAAACTTACATGACGTCTAATGTAAATAACAGCACATAACACTAGAAAAACTAGTTATGACATAATAGGCGCCTAACCTGAGCATAATTTGAGAATCTTCATCATATTAATTTACGAGTAGGTATTTGATTATCGATTTACAAATCACCACATTAGTCATATTAACCGCAGTGCCACATGCAAAGTAGCAATTACGTGTCCAAGTGATTGTATTATTATGTAAATTTAAACTAGGTACATTTAAATACTGTACCTAAAATACTAAAAAGTGTTTTCATGCTTAGTTCTTCTTTACCTACATGCTATGCAAGTAATTTTTAAACGTAAACGGTAGCTCCTTCATATTCATAAAAGCATATTCAAAGCACTAATTTGTCCTAGACTTTACAGATACCTATCTGTTAAAACATAGCAAAAGCTGAATATAAGTATCCAATATTTTAATAGAATTTTGTTTACCATCATTATTTCATTAAATAACATGTTTTTAATAGGATCCTGACCGAATTTGTAGTCATCTTTTCCATTTTTTTTTTCAAAAACGTTTTATTTTGTTCTACGACCGCGGTTCGAATCCACGATTTTTGGCCACCATAATTACTTATATGAAAGGATAAATAACTTACAATCTGTCATCCATATGTTTCCTAGTATCATTGCTGTCAGTTATAACATTGACCATCGTCAACGTATGCCTCCTTATATCCATCCTCCTAGTAGACAGGATCTTGCTCTTTCTATAATCTTCTACTATTCCATATTTGTTAGCCACAGCTTTTGATTTATTATAGTAAGTTATTATTGCAGTCTTATTGCTTTTCTCGTCTATGGGTCGCCACAGAGCTCTGGTGCTGTAGATTAGTTGAGAGTTCTCTATTATTTTGTAAACTGTAACAAAATATAGGTAGAGTTCGACCAAGAAAAGTCTGCAGCGATTTTGATAGCCCACGCAGTGCAAGTGTTATTTATACGTCATAATTTCATAGAAGTTTGACGTCTAAAATAACATTTGCACTGCGTGGGCTATCAAATCCGCTGCAGACTTTTCTTGGTCTAACTCTATATATAATTAACCTTTTAACCGCTTAGAATTTTTCATCGAGCGTGCTCGTGTCCTCGCCGGTACGAAGTTAAGGATGACTCGCACGCTAGACCGGATCGGGCCCGGGCCGAGGCGGTTGACATGCCATTCCATAGAAAATGAAGCGCCGGAAGCTCCGGCCCGACCCGGGCCCGGTCTAGCGTGAGTCATCCTTAAATTTGAAAGGAAAGGTTGATCGATTCGCATTTCAATATGATTTTATTAACTTTTAATCAAGATTTGTTTAATAATGCGTTGTCATTCGTTCTGCCTGGGCGCACCTGTCCTTAAAACGTCCTACAAAGTTATATAAAGGTCGCACACACATTACATTACAATGTTTGACAACGATTGGTAAAGCCAAATATTCATTTTTATCGGTTGATTGAATAATGTGCCCTGACCAGTCTCCAAACAGAGCTGCAATGATTTCAGTTCAGACATTTTTATTTTTTCATGAAATATTCTCATAAAAAAACCGGGCAAGTGCGAGTCGGACTCGCGCACGAAGGGTTCCGTACCATAATGCAAAAAAAACGGCAAAGAAAAAAACGGTCACCCATCCAAGTACTGACCCTGCCCGACGTTGCTTAACTTCGGTCAAAAATCACGTTTCTTGTATGGGAGCTCCACTTAAATCTTTATTTTATTCTGTTTTTAGTATTTGTTGTTATAGCGGCAACAGAAATACATCATCTGTGAAAATTTCAACTAGCTATCACGGTTCGTGAGATACAGCCTGGTGACAGACAGACGGACGGACGGACGGACGGACAGCGGAGTCTTAGTAATAGGGTCCCGTTTTACCCTTTGGGTACGGAACCCTAAAAAGTGTTCGAATTTAAACTGTTGTGAGACATACTAACATAAAAAAAAACATATATAAAAACAACATATACATACATAAAAAGTGTTATTTCACGGATGTTACAGAGCAGTACATACATACATATAATCACACCTATTTCCCGGAGGGGTAGGCAGAGACCACGGATTTCCACTTAATACGATCCTGACGTACCTCTTTCGCTTCCTTCACTTTCATAACATTCCTCATACACGCTCGCCGGTTTGGGTGCTTTTGACCTGGCCTTAGCAGTAATATGAATTTACTACTTATGATTTTACATCCTCGAAAATATTAGGTCCTTACCTATGAAATTGGCGTTTTTGTTCATAGATATAAGTCTGATCCTAGTTTTTTTTTTTTTACAAAAGTACATACACAATTACAATAAAACTACAGTGCACTCAATAAACAACGATTTTACATACAATTAATTGTTATTTTTTATTGTTAAGTGTTCAGAATTAAGCCTTGAAAATAGGTCTTTTCATGTGCTGTCGGTTCGAGTATTAAAATTACTTATATTTTTCTAATGGTACCAATTTTCAAGAAATGGAGATATTGAAAACATACCTTAAAGGTGTCAAAAATTACTGGAAAAATTTTGTTTGGTTTGAATTAGCCATCAAAAAAATATCCGCAAAATTAATTGTATGGAAATTCGTGTTTCGTTGAAATTCTCCGAACAAAACGCCAATTTCATAGGTAAGGACCTAATAATAGGTTTGTTTCTTTTGATAAGTAATCTAACAAACGTCTGTCTTGGAGCAACGCGCAGCGACGCCATTTTCCAGAGCGCTGACTAGACGCCGACGGTTAAAAGACGCTAGTGTTGGGTGGCCCTTACTCCTACGTTTTTTCTTACCTTCGACGTATTGGTAATCCTCTCCTCTCCGTTGCGCTATAATGACGTCACTGTCGACTAACATAGCCAATTGATCCAAGACCTTCAGCTCAGTTTGGTCTTGGCTTATTAACAGCCAGCGGTATGGAGACTTGAAGAAACCTTCGTCACTGGCCTGAAAGATTACTTAATTACATTTTTTCAGTTTATATGGCTGAAATCCAAGGCAGTTACACATTTTACTCTCTAGAGAGGGGCATTTGTATCAAATCAAATCATTTATCTCCAGGCAACTATATACATAGATACATATTTAGATACAGCTATATGTATACAAAATATGCCTACTTATAAAAAAAATATTAACCAAAACCATACGTACTGAGGTAACATTCGCCACAAATAGAGAAAAGGGCAAACGAATCCTCCGAAATGCTGATAACTTATATTTGCCTCCATCGCGCACAAAAAAAATTGGTAATAAAAACATCACCTATGAAGGAGCACGTATCTACAATAGCTTTTACCAAAAACAGTAAAAGAAGCATCTACTCTATTTAGTTTTAAGAAAAAACTCAAAGCCTACATCCTACAAAATATTCCGGTTGTCTAAATACGGCCCTGTCCTGCACACAACACCATGCATGGAATGCGTAAAATTATCCTTCTACCCGTTTTTTAGAGTCATTGAATACACTGTACAATTCATTATGCAGAAATGATTAGCATTTATTGTGTAATTAGATTTAACTTATATGAAGACTTTATTGCTCATTAAAATTAAATAATAACTAACTAAACTAAAATAGGTATTATAAAATTCAAAATAATATTAAACCTAAAAATTAAGTTAATTATAACAAACTAACTGTATATTAAGATTTAGCATTAAGAAATGTTTTTATGCTTACTGGTCAAAACCACAATGTACTTATTCTAAGTTCTCGTCAAGTGAAATGTAAAATTTCTTATGAGAAAAATAAAATTCTTTAACCCGATATTTAGCTTACAAACTAACATAGGTGGTTTGGGCGGAGGAGGGCGGACTTTTCCAGTTTCTTATTTGTTCAGCTTCTGGGTAGATCATGTTTTTATTAGGTTGGATTCGAAGTGAGTCAGTTTCTACCATAATAAAAAACTTATATAGAGTCTGTGCGGAAAGAGAAGAGTCGTGAAATGTAAGAGCCCAAGCCCATACATTCTAGGTACGACTTTTCTCTTTCCGCAGACCCTACTAAAAATTCATTTTCGTGACGCAGTTTTCTGTTGCGGCGTCACTTGTTCTGGTGTACGATTCGGTAAATTCCCACGGAACCGCCGAAATATCACATCCTTCGGCCAGAAGACCGCGCTCGCGTGGTATCCAGCAGCGGCCGCGGCGCGTGCACAACAAATACATCGTGCAGACTCTTCGCTAGAGATGACAGTTCATCTGAATGAAGAGTAGCATTAGCCTCAGATGATGATGATGATGAACCATAGCCGAGGGTGGGCTAACCTCGTCAAGAAATCTCTCCAGTCCAATCTATATGATATGTGGCTTTTCTTCTCCAACTTGTCACCCCTTTCCTGGTGTCCTGTTCGACGTCTTCTAACTATCTGACCTCGGGCCTGCCTCTACCACTGCGGCCCTCCGCCCTTCTAGAAGGCGTTTGGGTACTCTGGCGGACTCTGGCCTCCGAATAAAGAGTAAGTAAACTATTATAATAGGTATACCTTGATCAAGAAGTCATCAGTTCCTCTGCACCTCAAGTCGGCCACTATAACGAGGTTCTGCAGAAACAACTCTGGTCTATTCGGCTGCAGAGATGCCGCCATGCTGATACCAGTATCGTGCAGACTCTTCGCTAGATTTGTCAGCTCATCTGAACAAAGAATAGGTAAAGTATTAAGGGTTTCGCATTCAGTATAAACCAAAGGCTAATGATAAGAGACGTTAAGGATGACACACGCTAGACCGGGCTGGGGCCGGGCCGAAGCTTTAATAAGGGACACTTTCAAACAGTGTCGCGTCGAAATCGGTGAAAAGGGCAGAGTTAGCTGACTCTATGATGATTGGCGTAGGTACAGTCAACAACAGAGCTATGAATACAGGCAAAGTGTCAAAAATATGTATACAGTACTTTATTGCCTGTACATTAAGGTCGTGTATACATATTTTTGGCACTTTGCCTGTATTCATAGCTCTGTTGTTGACTATACCTACGTAATTTATGTTGCCTAAAATTTTCTGTCACCATATTTTTACACGTCACCATCATCATATCAGCCTTTTGCCGCCCACTGCTGAGCATAACCCTCCCTTGGTGTATTTTTACACATATTTAGTGAAACTTACATGCACTCCAACAGACATAAGGGGTTAATACGGCTGTGGCCCTATCATCGAGCGTAACGAAAGACACTATCATATTAATGTCATTATCATCAAAAGCGTTTCCGAAACTCAAAAATAGAACAATTACAAACAAAAATAATATCTTCATCTCTACAAATTACTAATGCACTAAAAAATCTAAAAGCATTTTTTAGAAGTGTGTGAGAAAATTGAAAAATATTCGTAATAAGTGCGTTTTTGTACACGCAACACCACTGTTCTTACAAATATAGCTTTGAGTGAACTCCAAAGAGTTGTTTCTTTGGAGGAGCTATGAAATTATAATGAGCTTTACCTATTACTGATGCTTTCTTTTGGTTTAAGTGGAGGTACTATTATGTTAGAAAGCTTTTGAGTATTTAATTTCAGACTCTTTGTTCTTTTTAGTTTTTTTAGCCAGAAAATACATGCACAAACACAAATAAGTTTTATGACAAATATTTTTTGATACATGCTTTTATCGCGGACTGTATTTTTCTTTCAACTTTTCCTGTTGAAAGAAAAACTGTTGAACAGGCAACTAATACATATAATGTATTCACCTAGACAATCCTAACATCATATTCATACAAATTTTGTATGATTTGATGGAGTTTAGAATGCCCCAGGTAATGTCTTGAATTTAAATATTCTCGTCGTAGGTAATATTAAAATTATTTAATTTAAATAAATCCCAAATCGTTTCTCTCATAAAACTAAATGTTCACGGTAGTACTGGATGTTAGTAAATATTCTCTTTAAGCCATATTACTGACAGTTAGCATATCATTAGCTAGCTAATGCTTCTAATTTTAATGAGAACGCATGACAAAACTCCACTTGTTTATTTCTTTAATGACATCATAATTTAACAGTATCTACAGAAGCAGTATAATAACTTGCAACACGACTGAGGATTAGGATAAGCGTATGCTGAGACGCAGGCGACGCAGCTAGCGCAGTGCAGAGCAGATTTTGTAAAGTATGGAGAGTTCTTGAGATGCAGCGTGCGTAGCTAAAGGACGTTCTATACTTTACAAAATCTGCTCTGCGCTGCGCTGCGTCGCCTGCATCTCGGCATACGCTTAGCCTGTCGTCTGTGTATAATAAGGATCGTGACCAATTTATTTTTCTCGAGAATGATACTTTGTCATTTTTTTCGAGAATGATTTGTTCTGCTACGACACAACCGAGGTATAAACCCACGAATTTTTGACCACCACACTCTTACAAAAGGTTAACCAGTTTAAATTATGTCAGGAAGTCCCATTGTATATTTCGCCTACATTTTTGATTGAAACATTCACCTCTTCTGACTTTCTTTTTTTAACTTAAAACATTGTAATATTGATCGTAGAAAATTGGTACAAAATTAGTTTGCAATGTTTTCTACTACGTTAATTAGATACTTCTTTTTTTATAGAAACGCGTGACACTGACATTGTCGACAGGTGACAATTACAATCAATCATTTAATATACATAACTAGGAAAAAAAACATAATTAAATAACTAACCTACAAAACTTAAAAACTAAATCTAAAAATAAATAAAACTAAACTTAAAATAAATAATTACAAAATATCCCCCTGCGGAATGGTGCCGTAGATACTGGCAGCATTTCCTCGCTGTATCGCAATACTTATTCTTTGTGCGAGGAAGCTGCCAGATCTACGGTCACCAGTGGCGTCAGCTATCCTTCTTTGTTTAAATATATGTATGTATATTGTACCATCGCCCACACTCTTAACGGACAGTTTGTAAACCTTATTACAAAAGGCATAAGGTCCACTGATAGACAGCTGAGAGTGTTGCTGTTTGTACGCTATCCAACGCCACGTTGAGCTTAATAAGTGAAGTCAATATACTGCTTATATTCTATACTGGAGTATGTTTATTTATTTACATTTGAAATCGTTTAGAGTATTTTATGTCATTCGGATTATTTTTTTATGTCAAGTTGAGTTAACGTAGGTAAGCTTTAATATAGAGTCATAAATTATAGAAAACATTGACGGTCGCCATCAAATATATCGGACCGGCCAAAGTGCTCAAAAATATCTAAGCATGCACATTAAGAAGTCTGTGGTAACGTCTTAATAATAGAGTTTTTGTTTAGATATTTGCGAACGCCTTGGCCGCTCTGAAATATCTGACAGCGACTGTACAGTTATCAGAAGAAGCTCTTAAAATGTTCTCTCTCTTGGTACATTTAATGAATTTAATTTCCTACCCAATTTGTACTTTGTCACAGCAGGGGCGTATTTACCCTAGGGCCATCCGGGCCATGGCCCGGGGCGCCAACCCCCAGGGGCGGCATCGGATCGCATTTTGTGTTTTCTTCCTTGACTTCTGGGGCGGCGAAACGTATTGGCCCGGGGCGCCAAATTTCAAAATACGCCCCTTTGTCACAGTGACAACAGTATGAGGTCTCTAGCGACTTACATATTGATTGTTACTGTGACAAGATACGTAATGGGTCGGAACTCGGAATTTAAATTCTTTCACTGCACCACCTCATAAATAAGAGTTTAGATCATTTTGAACATTGGACCCGTTTGGCTATTTCTGTTGCTGACTGTATATTTCTTTATGAAAACTGGGACTGCTGGAGGAATGTAGTTAAGAAATGTACATAATAAACAATGATGACGTCGAATTGAGAACCTCCTTCTTTCTGAAGTCGGTTAAAGAAAAAACCCAGACCATTGTTCAACAAGGTTCGTGTGAATTTGAAGAGGTACCTAAAGTTCGTTTTTTTTAGCATAAGAAAGAACTTCAAAAAAGGTAAGCGATCTTGACACGTCTTTTAATTGAAAAACGCTTTTTAAAAATCAGTAACTATTACTTATGAAAGCAGAAGAGTATAAATGATCGTATTAGATTCATAATTGTTACATATTTGCCGTAACTTATTTTTATGTGTTTTTCAATTAAAAGACACATCAAGATTGTTTACCTTATTTCTAATTCTAAAAAAAACGAACTATAGGACATATTCGGGAATAAGAAACAAAAATACTAATTAATCCAAGAAACGATGGTACCATTCTTAAGACTAGACAAAAAGGATCGAAATTCAAACTGATTTCAAAAAGCCAACTGCATTAAGTTTATCATGCATTTATCCATAATTTCTAAGAACTGTATGAAACCATGTAATCAGTGAAATGACTTATTAGAGTTATTAGCGATCATTCCTCAGAGCTATGGTTATCTGCCAAGCAGAAGCAAGTTTAAGTCGTATTATGTAACAAAAAGGTACATTTTTGCAGTGAAAGGCCGATGTATCCTGTAGTTCTTGACATACTTTTCAAAGGGGAAAAGTTAAAGTTTAAAATAAAAATTAAAGTTTCAACCTTATGATCATACTTATAAGTAGTGTCCGACCGAAACATGTTTTTTTGCCGAAACCGAAACCGAAACCGAATGTTCGGCTTGGCTCTAATTTCGGCCGAAACCGAAACCGAAACCGAACCTTTTGTAGACTTGTTAAAATCGTTGAAAAAATGTCATATAAAACCGCTTTTACACACATATTATGGGGCTGTCAACACCCAATGTCCTTGAAATTGATGTTACTTAAGCAGTTTTTTAAGAAAATTACTAGAGTTAGACCAAGATAATTCTGCAACGATTTTGATAACACACGCAGTGCAAGTGTTATTTTAAACGTCAAAACTTCTGTGAAATTGTGACGTATAGATAACATTTGCACTAGTTGCACTGCATATGCTATCAAAATAATTGTAGAACTTTCTTGGTCTAACTCTATTCATTCACCAGTCAAGCCAACATGTAGATACAGGGTCAACCAAAAACGCGAGCGCAGCGAGCGCGAATTTTTTGTTGACAATATCGCAAGGCGGGGTACCGATCTTCACCTGGGCCTAAACGTCCGAAGTGCCCCAGTGAGGCGAACTTTCATGCGAAGTCAAAGCCGTGCTTCAAGCTGCAGGATAAGTAGTTGAGCACAGACTCCAACCAATGTCAAATTCCGGGATTACGCGAGGAAGATGATAAGTTTTCTTATCATTCTTTTCCCCAGACCCAGTAACATACGACAGTGCTATCTCATTTACTCCGATACAATTTTATTGTATCTGAGTAGATGAGTGTCTAATTAGACAGTGTGCGCGTTATAGGTATTAACAGCCTCTTAAGACTGCATCGACCGTCTATATAGTGGCGCCCTCATTAGTGGAATTGTGTTTTATAATAAACCAATTCATTTCTGTACCTATACATGAATCAGTATATGTAGGTACATATTAATATTGTTGTCCTACTTATTCCCCAACTTTTGGTCTTTGTCACATAGTTTAGTTTCATAGTACGAAGTACCATTTCGTAAGTTTCGGCCCGGCCGAAAGGTTCGGCCGTTTTTTGGCCGAAACCGAAACTACAGCCGAAACATGATTTTTTGGCCGAACCTGGCCGAAACCGAAACCGAAACCGAACCTTCGGTCGGACACTACTTATAAGATCTTTATTGTATTGTGTGTATGTTTTGTACAATGAATGGGCCGTAGAACTGCAGTTGCAGTTCTGAGAAGCTAAATGAGTTTTTGACGCAGCTTTTATTCCCAGTACGGGTTACTGGGTCATGAGTTAAAATGACTAGTGTAATTCATAATAAAAGTGTCCTCAATAGGGACAATAGGTACTTACAAATAGGTTAATTATCTTTGTATTGTAGTATAAGCGTCCCCGAGTAGGTATTATGTATGTACTTTTAATTTGTTCACACACTCAATAAAATAATAGGTACTTAAAATGTTTTATCCTCCTGAAAACTAAAACTAAATTAAAACTAAAAACTAAGACTAAATTAAATTAAAATACATCTAAGAAATTTGGCCCCTTCGTCATGGTGCCGAGGACGCTGGCAGCATGACAAAGCTGTATTGCGATGCTAATACGTTGTGCGAGAAAGCTGCCAGCTCTTCGGTCACCAGTGAAGTCGATTAGTCTTTTTGATAGCTCTTTAAAAAGTTGTACAGCATTAGGACCCCACGGGCCAAAGGTCTCAACCCCAAATGGCATAAAAAATACTCGGGGCCGAGACCCCTGTACTTGTGGAATTTGAGCTTTTAGTTTATTTCATGTAATATTATCCGCATGTAAATGAATGCACTTCGAACCACAATCAGGAGCATGCATCTCCCAATCATACATAGTTCCTTTATGTAAATAAGCAAATTCATAATTCATAATACATATACATATGTAAATATTTAACCCCAAGAAAAACAATAAATGTGAAAAAGAGCCGAGTTCGGATTTGTACCTACTTACTTGAAACAAATTCTACCTGAATTACTTACAGCTTGAAACTAGAAACTGAATTTTAACTTTTTTAGTTCCAAAATATGCTTAAAGAAAAGGAACTATAAACCTTTAACTTTAATTTTAAAGTATTTAGGTAGGTAGTAAAATAATTAAAATGAGCCTACATCATGGATAGCAAGTTACAAGAATATGGAATATCTAACCATAAAGGTTAACTGGAAGAGATCCCTTAAAGGGATAACTCCGCCTTTGTCCTAATGAGGAATGTTATTTTTCTTATTTTGTTTTGATTTTTGTACAATAAAGTGTTTTACTACTACTACTACTAAATTCAAAGGAAAAATAGACACTCATATTTATTCCTCGACTCTTCACATTTTTTTCTCCCAAACTTGGCAAACACACTGACGTGTACAATACAATCGTACGGTTAGTCATTACCTGCGTACGCGCAACATTCCGTGACATCCGCGTGTTGCTGTCATCTTACATAGTCACTTAGTCATCCCAATACTATGAGATCAAAGAACTCGAGTGCTTTGAAGTGATGTGTATTGATGGACTAAAGACTACAACATAATTATATTGTCATGTAAATGTCTAAAACTTGTAAATATTTGTGGATTATTTAGTTTAGAGTACTTAATCATTCATCCCTCATACAAATCAGTCTTTTGAAACAAATGCATAGTAAAATTTACCGCTGGACAAAAATACATAATTTCAAACTAACCTAGTCGTTCTTAGCATAATTAATTAACCTATTAATGTATGTCGATCCTAAGATGAAGCTTTATATTTAGTACATGTAAAATTTTATCAAAATCGGTTCGGCAGTAGAGTTCCGTAGGTACTTACTAGTAGTAGAGTCCTGATGTTTCTATATATTTAAGTGCTTTAAGCTTTATTGAACAAATTGTGGAAGGGGAACTGAATTGATTTGTGTATGGTTGTTTTTTTTTCATTAGTAACTGGAGACGCATTGGCTGTCTTTTTCTGTACAAAACAGTCTGCCGATTTTTGCGGGAGGGAGGCACGTCAAATGTGTGGCTATTTCTACATGATTTGTACGTAACGTACAAAATTAAATAGCCATGTCAGCTAAACGTCAGTCCATACAAAAGTTTGCACAATTGTGCAAGGTTTTCGGCAGAGGGGTAAGCTGTTAAAGGCGACTCCGGTTATTAAATGCTCGTCGCAGTTATAATGGTTATGATGGTCTTATACGAGTATTACATTAAAATAGAACTACATATTACTATTAGCTTTGAATATTAATTTAAGGCAAGGGACCTAGTAGAGTAGCCATCAGCAAAACTATTAATTTATTAACATACAAATATGTATGTTACAGGGGTGCTAAGTTAAGTTTTGCTTACTGTACTATTTGCTTTGTTCTGTCGTGAATCGTTTATTCACTGACTAACTTACTGACTGGAATGACTAACATAGACCAAACCGCAAATTATAATAACATCCGCTAATTATAAACAGATTATTGTGTTTAAATTTTAAATTAGCGTCCGACGCATCATTTTATTATAGACGATGTGAGCTGTAGGTACAGGTACTAAGTATTTGCTTAAATTAATCCGGTAAATATCTGGGAGACCGAGCTTTGCACGGAAAACATATAGAAACTCAAAAATGCGCGTTTTCCCAGAGAAGACCTAGCTAGATCGATCCCTAGATTTATCGCCCCCGAAAACCCCCATATATGTAGCAAATTTCATCGAAATCGTTAGAGCCGTTTCCGAGATCCCCGAAATATATAAATAAATAAACAAGATTTGTTCGTTTAAAAGTATTAGATTAGATAAGAGAGTAGGGGTCCAATTTTTAGGGTTCCGTACCCAAAGGGTAAAACGGGACCCTATTACTAAGACTTCGCTGTCCGTCCGTCCATCCGTCCGTCCTTCCGTCCGTCCGTCCGTCCGTCCGTCCGTCCGTCTGTCTGTCACCAGGCTGTATCTCACGAACCGTGATAGACAGTTGAAATTTTCACAGATGATGTATTTCTGTTGCCGCTATAACAACAAATACTAAAAACAGAATAAAATAAAGATTTAAATGGGGCTCCCATACAACAAACGTGATTTTTGACCAAAGTTAAGCAACGTCGGGAGTGGTCAGTACTTGGATGGGTGACCGTTTTTTTTTGCCTTTTTTTTTCGTTTTTTTTTGCATTATGGTACGGAACCCTTTGTGCGCGAGTCCGACTCGCACTTGCCCGGTTTTTTTTAATTTCGAGCACACGATTGCGTGTTACCTTCAATATATCTCCCCTACTAAGCATTTAAATTCAGCTAATAGAATTTGAAAACAATTTGTATCACTCGAATTTAAAAAATTAGCATTTCGCCGTTTTCCACACATTTTTGAGTGACAAAATCGAGCGCTCGATATTCAAAATACGGCCCATAGGATCCTAGTTTATTAATTCGAAACAGGATAGACATAATCGGAGACACGTGTAGGCCTTTTAAAATACAGATCAATATCGCTAGAAAATTTAAATGCCTATACTACGACCTGTTAATTGCCTAAAAGTCTCCAAAATGCGAACAGGTTATTTACAGCTTGGTCTTAACGTACTATCTTATATAGTCAATTCAAGTCTAGGTATAGGTATACATAAGTAAAGCTCTGCATGCAAAAATGGAATCTATCTTCTTTAAGATAAGGTTTTAATTGAAGCAGCGCAAAAATCAAGGGGCTACTTTTGTAAGATGAAGTTTTGGCTATCGGAGGTTGATCCCAGTTGGTCTCGGGCCGATAAGGCACCTTTGACTCTAATTTACTCGTACTTTTGAGTAGATAAGCCATGATTAGTGTAAACAATGGATTGGTACTTAGGTAGATATTTTTTCTTCCATCTGCTTAAAAAATACAAAACTGGTAAAAATACTGCGCAGTGAGAAAAATGATCTCATTTACGTATTGTTATTAATATTTGTAGGTACCTAGTTAGTAGACTTACTATGTATGTACAGTCACCAGCAATAATATGATACACAATGAAGGCCGCAAAAATATGTGACGCGCTCTTATTGTACTGCGAATAACATCGTGTCAGATATTTTTGCGGCCTTCGTTGTGTAACATATTATTGCTGGTGACTGTACCTGTTTATTATAGTAAGATACGTTGTTGCTTATTTTTTTAAATACAAAATGCAACAAAATAGTGGGGATCCGTTTAAGGGTATAATCGATTACGTATTCTGATTAGGAAAAAGAATAATAAAAAAAATCACGCGAAAAATTCACATCCTGTAATATGTAATACGTACATACTTGTACCTTTAAGGTACTCTAAGGTAACTAGTCTAATAGAGCATATACTGGAGTGGCCATTGAGAGCTTACCCCTCTGCCGAAAAACTTGTATTGCACAATTGTGCAAACTTTTGTAAGGACTGACATGGCTATTTGTACGTTACGTACAAATCATGTAGAAATAGCATTACATTTGACGTCCCCTCCCCCGCAAAAATCGGCAGACTGTTTCGTAAAGAAAATGACAGTGATGACATCACCAGTTATTAAATGCTATATTGTACCTAAGCGTCAAAACGAGAGTTATCAATTGAGAACACTCCCTGAGTGCAACCCGCTCAGAGACCAGTTTTTTAACGACGGACATCAAGACATAACTGTATGTTAATATATTACGAATTGGCAATAAACGGACCGATTACCGCTTACGTTGACAGCTATTCGGGTCGCTATTTAAACATATGTCATCTATTTATTTAAAGGAGTTAAGTACGGCTACCACCAGTTTGACTCTGACATATTCGCTAACGTGTGCGTAACTTATTTTCTATGCATTTGTGTGGCTACCACCAGTTTGGCACTGACATAAATTACTTTTCATATCTCATGCTCTGAAAGTGGGTCGTTGTTGTTCTAAAAGGTGCGCAGAAAGTGATACGTTTATGCTCTAGCGCAGAAAAGTGGTGTACTCCTCTGCGTCCCCGTCCCACGAACAACTGGGTGGAAACAAAATGGAAAAATAGTGTCTTTATTTCCTCGCCTGGAACAATTGGTAATTGTTTAATTTTACGAATCCCACGTTGATACTTTTTTTATAAAAAATGATGCAAGTAAATTGTTAAAAACAAATTATTCTTGATTTCTTTCGTTGAATTCTATTTACTCGATTTCATAAAGCGGGAACCAAAAGGAATACACCAAAAATATTTTTTTAAACCTTACACTTGCGTAAATGAGCAAAGACATAATCTTATACAGCCACAGTTAAACGTTCGTACGATATTATTCTTTTTTTAAAGTTATGTAGCACTATATTCATGAAAATACAAGATAAAATTTTCTTATATTATTAATTAAATTGTTATTTAATATATAAAATACTTTTATTTTGATATTACGTGGTGCGGTCCGGTAGTCTGTTGCGGCTTTTAGAACGAAAAAGTATAAAATTAAAAAGTAAGAGGCAATCCCGCTGATTTTCATACTATAATGAACAAATAATTTTAAAATTACTGCAGGTTGTTAAAAAATGTGTGTTTTCGTAAATATTGCAATCTAAATTATATTCGCTAGGGATTATTAATCTTCACACATGTAAAGTCTCCGGTTGCAAGTAAGTCCTAAGGAAAAAAGTCATGGCCGTAGGTCTATTAGGTACTTCAATTACTGATTTTGCGAAATTGCCTTGTCTTGTTTGGTTTCCTCGCATTCGATATGAAAAGTAGAGTGTTTAACTCGGGTGAAAGGCACCATTTCCGTCTCGGACTATTGGCGCTCTCACTGCGTTCGAGCGCCAAACTACCTCGACAGAAATGGGTGCCTTTCAACCCTTGGTTAACAATCTACTATTCTAAGTGCGAGATGTATAGAAAGTAAATTAGGTACGTTATTCTCGATAGGGAGGCGTGCATGAACTATAGGGGGCAGCATAGGAGCCATCAGATTTTTGGCGCGAGGCGTAAATGTGACGTTTACGCTTCCGATGTAGCCCACAAGATGGCATAACCTACAATGCACAAGGAAACGTAACTACGAGAACGGTAGATGGCAGCACTTGCTTTGGCAATGTACATGTGCACATATGTTTCCGATTCAGGCCACAAGATGGCAGGCCCTCCAACGCGCACGGTCCCTTATGTACCTGCATTTTTTGTGTACTCAGTTCTCAGACCCGTATGGCTGGTTTAACGATTCGTCATCGCTTCGACATATCCAATTTGGAGTGCCCTTGGCCGATTTCTTAAGCGTTAAGAGTAACATCATCGGATGCCAATCTCGTAACTTATGTTATGAACTTATGAATGATTTTTTTTAATAAAAAAAAAAAACTCTAATTATAATTAAGTATTCGTTTGTTACTTGTTGTTATTTTATTTACGGGTAAAGTCCGACTTCTTGTACCACGCCGGTAGCAAATAAGGGCCTACTGTAGGTCCTCGAGAAAACCTCGGCAGGGATTCCATATACCTACCTAACGAATACGGGAAGGATCACAATAGCAATACCTATACGAGTATGATATGAAGCATCAGCTATGTATAATTAAGTCATGTATATGTGAAAATGTTTGTGCCACCGTGCCACCGTAGCGTAAAACTACTTAGCAGAATTCGGCGAATGAGATGCCAATCGTTTCGTTTTTATGACGTTATAGTCGTTATATATGTAGATTATAGACTTCTTTTGATATATGTAGATCAGGGGTCACAAAATGGCGGACCGCGGTCCGAATGCGGACCGCCGACCTATACACGGTGTGGCCTGTAACACGAGCAAAGAATTAAAACATAGATTGTACTCCTCAAACGGTGACACTTTTGTTCAACAACTTTTAAAAATTATGAAGTATTTAGACTCCCTATTTTTCATACAAAATAAATATTATCTTCAATGGACGCCATCGCCACGCCATATTATTGTGATTGACGTTGCTTGTCACGCCTTAAACATAACAAAATTCGCAATACATTGCGTCTTAGAATAAACTTTAAAGTGTAATAAAAATCAAACCACAAGTTATTTTTAAAAGTCGCTGAACAAATGTTGGTCAGTATAAGGAGTACAGCCTACAGTTTAATTTTTTGCTCATGTTACAGGCCACACCCGGTATAATTTTAATACATATTTAATAAACTCAAGTAGAAACGGACCGCGATGGTCACATTATTTTAAAAAATCGGGCTCTTGAAGAAACTAATTGGTGACCCCTGATGTAGATTATAGACTTCTTTTAATAGCTTACAGGCTAGACGCGTTGAGTTTTTTTTTACAGAAACTCTATAAAGTTGAAATTCTTCAAACGCTTGATGAGTTGGTTTATTCTGATGTTCAATCAATGTATACTCATTATGCGTGGCATAATGAACAAAGTAGGTAGATATATAATACATATTTAAATAAAATACTAGGGTTTATGGAAAGAAAACGTATGTATCAGGAACATCATCACATCAGTCATCATCACAACATTACATTCATCATATTTCCATCATTAATCACTAATAATGATGAATGATTGTATATGTATATTATGTTCAATTATTTTCTTGAATAGGAACTATAGTAAGCAACTATTAATTAATAAGCATGGCTGTTTATAGCTAAATCAAAAGCCCTTTATTTTAATCTAGCATTTATTAGAGTTAGGTATACTTCTATTGCGTCAGATTTATAGTTATTTCAGGTTTACTTACGTACTTAAAAATAACAAAGTACCTAATTACAAAAAGGATCAATGCACATCTAACAACATATATATATTTCTATTATATTGTCATGTTTTGATAATTTAAAACCTACTCATGTGAAAACAGACAGGTAATAATATATTTATAGCACAAAATTAAATGCCTAATGCTCGAATCCAGTGATATGCAAAGCTATACATAATATCTTATACCTTTAAAGGAGCAAACGGCTCTAACGATTTCGATGGAATGTGCTATAATGGGTGTTTTCGGGGGCGAAAAATCGATATAGGGTCTTATCGCTGGGAAAACGCGCAATTTTGAGTTTTTATATGTTTTCCGAGCAAAGCTCAGTCTCCCAGACCGGTTTTTCTTTATCGTCCACCGCGTAATGAAAAAGACAATACACATACAGAAAAATAACAATTTATACAACAAGGTAAAAACAGACGGTCTTTTCGCTAAAAAGCTTCTACCAGACAATATTTATTCCTTAATAGCATTTTCCTAACTGAAATAAAGGAAAAAGCCACAGGAAGCGGGATAATTACATAAGGTCCATGCTCCACTGGTCACATTATACGAGCTCGTAATTTAAAAGACGCCTTTAGCCGCGTCAAATCGGTCAAATTAAGCCGAATATATAGGCAATCAGCGGAAATAATTCGTGTAGTTTTGAAAATTGGTACAGTTATACCTTGTGGTGTCCAGATAAACATACTAAAAGTCCTTTAGGGTAGGGGGGGTGCTGAGGGTGTAGGGGGGGGGAGGTACCTTTTTTCATATTTTTGCTCATATTAAGCTGATAAATTATAACAGAAGCAGACCGATATTGGTTCATAATGTTGACCGTTTGTGAATTATTTGCTGAACATGAGTTGTAACTCGATTTTTATTTATTGCCAGCAAAATATTTGTATATTGTCCAAATTATTTAATAGCTATTTTTTTTACAGATCATATTAAAAAACGGCTTACCGTAAAATGGGGTGAGTAGGGTCAAAACTGAAATCAAACCTCGATAACATTTTATTTTTACATATTAAAACTGAATGGTGTATATAATAAGTGTTCCGGACGTTTGTATTTTAGTATTTATTTTATTTTGGGTAGTTCCATTTCATAACGTTGACGATAAAGAGGGAAACCCACCTCACCCCGTAGTGCCTCGTATTTGGGGTGAGAGGGGTTTTCATACAAAGGTGATTTTGGAAGATTGATGGATCGATTTTTTTTAATTATGCGTATTACTATAGCTCCATTTTAAATTGGAATACTTACATTATTTTTGTAGCCGTAGCCTTAAAATCCCTTTTCACCCCCCTGTCAAACCTTCTCTCCCCATTCATAACCAACCTCTCCCCGCGAAACCTACTCATCCCGTTTTACGGTACCATTTAATTACTTCTCTTCATTTTTCATATCGTTGTCGAAGTGGACAGTACTTTTCAAATTTATTAGGGCTTTGTGGCTGTACTATCGGGGTTTTGCCATAGCGCGACGTGGCGCGGCAGTGGATCCCGAACCTAAAATTGGTTTGATGCCAAGTCTCAATTTATGGACCAATAACGTGTTTTTTAGCGACTGCACATTTATTTTGTCCGGTCTAAAATAAAAACAATCGACGTCCAGCTCATATTTAAGCGTTGCTAGGCTGTAGGAGTAAAACGGTTTAGTCGGCATCAATTAAATAGTGACTATCTTTTAAGTGGGCAAATTTATCATAACACGCCTTTGTTACGCACATTTGGCCACTTTGACCGTCACCAATCTATCAAAATCGTTGCAGTATTTTCTTGGTCTAACTCTAAACATTTAATTATCATAAATGAATCAAACCTCTGGTAACGTTAGACTTTTTCACGACTTACAGCAGTCTTACAGCACTTACACACTGGGTCAAATTTTTCGGAGACCCCATGTGAGCATTCATTCATCTCTTAATGCCAAATAAATTGAATTGCCAACTAGGAAGGAATATAACACTTTAAACTCTCGCGTTTTGTACACATATTTAATTACACAAACGGGTCTACCGCGATATCATTTCATTGTTTTTACCTTTAATTCCGACGTTTGCGTAATTATAGTACATTACTACAGAGGCCGGGACGAAAGGGGTTGCCGGCCGAAGACATATAGACGGCCGAGCGAAGCGAGGCCGGATAGGTCTGAGCGCGGGCAACCCCATTTCCCGCCGAGGTATGTATAGTGCTTTTCTCAAACATGCAATGAAATAAATAAAATAAAAAATCCACGAAACCCAAGTTTTATTTATAGAAAAAACTAAAAGTAAAGTACACCCAAAATATAACCAACACGTACCTATATCATTATCACGCGTATGTTGTACATAACACGAGTCGTGTATTTTATCTACCCGTATATTTTCATGTATCTTTGATTTTTTCGCCTTGTATCCGTCTGACTGTCGTTTTCGTCACATAAGTTTACATAGTCTTTCATGTTGATATATTATCATGTTTCACATACATCGTTGCTTTATGCACGGAGTAAATAAGTATAATTTCCACAGTGTTGACGAATTTGTAGTTACATCCATTTAAAATATGCCACAAAACTGTTTCTAATAAACTGTAAGCCATTTTTCTTAGTTTCTCAAATAATAAAATTGCCATTAAGCAACCATATACATACTTCGTCTTTGACTTGGCGGCAGAGGCAGCAAGTTATTAAAATCAATTCTGCTTACGCTGCCAATTCCAACGCCTACGATTACAATTAATATTAATTTCATTATTTCGTCGGAACTCATATTAAAGTCAAAAAATCAACAACGCACCATAAATCCAATAAAACAGAATGAATATTTTTCAACTTTACCTCCATAACAATTTAAAAAATATAACTACGCGTGTTTGAGTAGACCTTTTTAAGTTTTTACCGCTAACGTTTAGATGAAATATTTTAAATGTTTTTATTTGTGTAGTTTTTATAATTTAAAATTATAAAATTATAGAATGTATTATTTATTAAGTTCATGTTAATTTTATACAAATAAAACTGCAAATTATAGCAAACATTGTTTTTTGTTTTTTTTTTTATAGGCGTAGTAGTGGCAGAGTGTCATTACGAACCATAAAGCAAATACTGCCTCTAATTTTTTTTAATGGATGAATGCCACGATGCTGTGTCACAAATATCTGTGAAATGAAAATTAAAAAAGAGGACTTTGCCGGCCTAGGCCTGCAAGATGTGTATGAAATTCCATTAACGACCTTTTGTCCTAGCCGCACCTGAAACGTCATACTTCGCAGCCTATTATAAGGAACATAACATCAATATTTCATTGGATGTTTGAGAAAAATATGTAACTAGGAAGGAAGTAACTAAACCGCGTAATGAAATAACACATGTTGTTATAATTATCCATTAATTATCCGAATACATGTGTAAGTCAAAGGTCAATGAACTATGGTGATAATGAGGCAACGACCTCATATTCGACGGTTTGTGATGACTTGATGAGGTAAATTATGAAACGGAAAATAGGTATACTATTAGAATTATCTACTGTCTTGGGATTATATAATACTTAAAAATATAAGTGCATAAAAACACATCTCCATTATAATTATGTACAGCAAAGCTATTAGCTTGGAACTCCCGTTTTTTTTAACAAAAACAATTGTGCAGAAAGTTTTTTTTAGCGGTTTTGAATGATTCGCGGTTAGTTTCTTCACTAGACTTGTATCGACCGGGATATGGACCGTGATTGCCTTTTATATTGTTTTCGAGCTCTCGATATTACGAGAACCGATATTCAATCTCGAACGAACCTCGGTAATCGCGGTCCATATCCCGGTGGCGAATTTACAAAAGCTATAGGTACTATTTCAGTCACGACTCAGATTCTAATAGGTGAGCTTTTGTTTATACATATTACTTGACAATATCTATACCGTTTCAGTAAAAAGTACTCACTGAAATGGATTAGCTTTTGGCATACATATTTTCAAATATTATTTACGCCAAAACCTAGTCAAGTTTAGTAAGTTCAGTCACGTTTGAATGTGATATCAAAATTTTAATAATACTCATTTACTCAAATGGTTTACATTTTGTCGCGATATATTTAAACATTAATGCTCTCAATACCTAGTCGAGCGGAGTCTCGCCGTCATTATTCAATATTATTCATCGAGTATTATTTGTACGACACTAAAGTTCACTGAATATTGATTTCAACAATTATTTTTTTACTAAATTACCTTTCACCTAGTATTCACGTTAAATTGTCTAAAAAGTAGTTTAGGTTAGTTTGATCTGCAACCCCCCAGAAAACGAACTGTTACCAATAATTTGGGTTAGGTTAAGTTAGAACTGCGACCCTCAAGAAAATGAACTGTTGCCAGAAAAATGGCTTAGGTTAGGTTAGAACTGCAACCCCCAGGAAAATCAACTGTTGCCAGAAAAGTCGTTCTATGTAAAGAAAAGACGGTTCGCTGTTTGGTCGCAGTTCACCTAACACACTCCTCCTCGCTTCGCTCGTCGTCGCACCTATCTTGACTCAGTGAACTCTGTCAAATGACTAGACGATATCGTATTAATAATTATCTAGCAAATGGAATGATTTGACCAAAGAAATGACACTCCAAACGTTGTACACATAATAATAATATACTTAACAATAATTCTATAAAGTAAAACATTGTCATGATGAAAATTTGGCGAATGTTGGTTGCCAAAGTAAATCATCTGCGAAAACTTGTCTGGCAAGTGAAATTCGGACACTAAAACTTCGGAGAAAAGGCAGAATAGCATAGTAAATCTTGGTCCTTAAATAAATCGTCTACTTCATTATGTACCAATGTATTATAAAATACAGTCGACTTATAATTTATATTATGATTTCACACTAAACATGTCCTAATAAGAAATCTCAACTGATATAGTTGTTAAATGAAAAAAAAAAATTAGGCATTTTTAAGTAATTAGCACGAACAGTAATTAATACAATACAATCGGAGTCATTACTAAAATATTATTCAAGTTTTAGATCGCAACAAGCTAGCATTTGTAGCAACAATATACATATTAATTTAGCCAACAAAGTCTATACGATTTCAGTAAATATTTTTCAGAGAATTATAAAAATTATCTTTTTAGACTAGACCAAGTAAGTCTGCAACGATTTTGATAGCACGGCAGTGCAAGTGTTATTTAGGTACTTATAAGTCATAATTTCATAGAAGTTTGACGTTTAAAATAACACTGCTATCAAAATCGTTGCAGACTTATCTTGGTCTAACTCTATTGGCGTTCATATGATTGTTATTCTAGCTAATCTTATACACATGAGATGACGTAACGTGTGGTCACCGTACAGCACGTTCAGTAGCGACAGCTATTCATAGACTCAGCCGTGTTTCCCTAAGGTCGTGGCCACACGTCACCGGCGCGGGACTTTGTCCGAGGGCGGACTTTATCATGGCCATGGCCATACTTCATCGGATTCATCATATTCTAATAAGTACCTAAATCAGAATAATAGGTACAGTCACCAGCAATAATATGTTACTCTTCGAAGGCCGCAAAAATATGTGACACGCTCTTATGGCTCTACAAATAAGATCTTGTCAGATATTTTTGGGCATTCGTTGTGCAACATATTATTGCAGGTGACTGTACAGTGCGACATAAAATAGTATAAAATAGATGAGGGCGCCACTTTCTTCGTAACTGTCACATTTATTAAAAATGTATAAATATTTAATAAAAAAACCGGGCAAGTGCGAGTCGGACTCGCGCACGAAGGGTTCCGTACCATAATGCAAAAAAAAAACGAAAAAAAAAAGCAAAAAAAAACGGTCACCCATCCAAGTACTAACCACTCCCGACGTTGCTTAACTTTGGTCAAAAATCACGTTTGTTGTATGGGAGCCCCATTTAAATCTTTATTTTATTCTGTTTTTAGTATTTGTTGTTATAGCGGCAACAGAAATACATCATCTGTGAAAATTTCAACTGCCTAGCTATCACGGTTCATGAGATACAGCCTGGTGACAGACGGACGGACGGACGGACGGACGGACAGCGGAGTCTTAGTAATAGGGTCCCGTTTTTACCCTTTGGGTACGGAACCCTAAAAATGGTTGTAAAATGCTTTAACATGGCAACAATTTTGTATGGAAATTGTTTAGTTCCATTTTATTTAATTTCTACTCTTTCATATCGCACTGTATGTGTAGAGTGGGACCAAGCTAACTCTGCACAGGATTTGCAGACGCAGAGAGCTACCATAATTGTCAAAATTTAATAAAATATACTGCAAAGTTGGTGCATGAGTTCGGCCGGATTCTGCTTTATTTTTAGGGTTCCGTACCTCAAAAGGAAAAATCGGAAATAATTATTATTTGCATGCCTGTTCTTCGAAATTGTCTACATTATTATTTTAATTTCCAAGAACCAAAGCTAACTAACACTAAACTAACATGTAAATGCAAAAAACGTCACCAAGTTATTGCGAAAAGTATATCAAATGTGTCAATGTCAGTGCGTACGCGCAGAGCACTTTGAATGAACCTATAGTAGGTATTTATGAATATTTAGGGTTCCGTACCCAAAAGGTAAAACAGGACCCTATTACTAAGACTTCGCTGTCCGTCCGTCCGTCCGTCTGTCACCAGGCTGTATCTCACGAACCGTGATAGCTAGACAGTTGAAATTTTCACAGATGATGTATTTCTGTTGGCGCTATAACAACAAATACTAAAAACAGAATAAAATAAAGATTTAAATGGGGCTCCCATACAACAAACGTGATTATTGACCAAAGTTAAGCAACGTCGGGCGTGGTCAGTACTTGGATGGGTGACCGTTTTTTTTTGCATTTATTTCCGTTTTTTTTGTCATTATGGTACGGAACCCTTCGTGCGCGAGTTCGACTCGCACTTGCCCGGTTTTTTAACAGCGGTGATGTTCGACTTTTAATCCGGAGGGCGCGGGTTCAAATCCTGCCTTGTAGTGCCAATGAGGTTTCCGGAACTTGTGTACGGAATATCATTTGATATTTACCACTAACTTTTTGGCGAAGGAAAACATCGTGAGGAAACCTGCGTACATCCGCGAAGAGATTCAAAGGTGTAATGTGAAGTCACCAACCCGCATTGGGCTAGCGTGGGACTATAGACCAAACCCTCTCGCGTTTGAGCGGAGGCCTACGCCCATCTTTTCAACCAGAAACGTCAAAATCCATATCAAATCCAAATCAACCTCATAACCCGTTATTAAAATCAGAATAATCATCAATCATCATTAATAGCTGGTTTGATAGTGCACGCCGTTGTATGGGAACTGCACTTTGTGACTATGCGCTGAAACTTGGCACAGTTGATTCTTAGCTGGTCTTGAGCAGATTCAGACCGGGAGCCATCGAGAGCCACCGCTCATTTAGTGGGGGGAGGGGGGAAGTTAGACGCTGCCGCGCTTCACTTAGAGCAACATTTCTCTAAAACTATACCTATTAGGGCATGTGATATATCATTTTTAGATAAATTAAGGATGAGGAATAAATTTTTAGAACACTTTCTAACAAAAAAAAAAAGAATAAAGTAGAAAAGACTAAAAACGTATTTTTGTTTTTTTTTTTATAATTACCAATTTTTTTTTAAAAGTGTAGCAGAAATCTGACCCCAAAATATATAGTCGGATATTCTAAGGTCCCCTTTTTTAGTCATCTCAAACATGGGTGTTACGAGTTTACGACAAGACACGTTGACACAGCCCATACGTAAGATGACGTATTCGAAGATGCTATATTACGGCCGCGCCGGCGCCGCCGCGCGTCAGTTGTTTTGGACCGCGCACGCGCGACGATCGAAATTCGAACATTTCGAATTAAACGCGCTGGCCGAAAATAACAGTGCGAAAGTGTTGTGGAATAGTGAAGTGAGTAGATTTTAAAAAGGTATGTTTTTGGTTTTTTTTAAATAAAAAACATATAATTGTGGTTACCGATTGGAAAAGCACCTAATTACTTAAAGCTCAAATGATTAATGATTCGTGTACCTATACGTCATCATCATCAGTATTTAAGAGCTATGCTCTTGTCGGTGGAGTACCTATACGTAAATTATAAAAAATGTTCAATGTTACGGATGAATGTAAAGTTGCCTATGTTTTTATAAAAAATTCACAGATTTCGTGCCTCACACGACTATCGAGCACATTGGAAATGAATCTACGGAATTCGAAAAAATATTGTCGCTGAGCGACGAGAAAGTCTGGATAAGGAAAAAGTTACAAAATAAAACTACAACGTTGAATGATAATTATTTTATTCTTAGACTAACACAAGTATCCTGGACATAACGCATGTGAACAAACAATTTGCAAAATTTCCACACGCGTATCGAAGTTTGAATAATTGTCGCCGTGGCGCATAAGTATAGGTACATATTTCATTTTTCGATGAATAAGCAGGATATATTAATGTTCAAAGTACAAGAAAATTATTACACGGCAAATCCGTAGTCAACTCGAGAAGTGGTGATCGGCAGCGGCCCATTTGCTGCAAGATATGAAATTTTCTTGACAGCAGTTTGACGCGATGACCATAACAGCGTTTGTCTATGTTGCACCAAACCTGAGTTCCAATAGGTACTACCAGGGTTCAGCATCAGCTATCTTGGGTAATGCTCATCATGACGAATCGGGTGTCCAAAACAGCATGTGCCTATGTTGCACCAAACCTGAGTTCCGCTAGGTACAACCAGGGTTCAGCATCAGCTCTATCTTGGGTACTACTCTCCTAAGTGCTCATCAAGACGAGTCGGATGACCAAAACAGCGTGTGCCTATGTTGCAACAAACCTGAGTTCCTTTAGGTACAGCCAGGGTTCAGCATCAGCTCTATCTTGGGTACTACTCTCCTAAGTGCTCATCGAGACGAGTCCGATGACCAAAGCAGCGTGTGTTTATGTTGTATTAAACCCGAGCTCCACTAGGTACTGCCAGGGTTCAGCATCAGCTATCTGCTAGCAGCCGCCAGCAACATGCTGAGGTGAGACCATTTCGTGGCATTTTTTCATTTTTATGTTTCTCTGTATAAGTTTTTATTTCCTCCCTCCCTCTCCCTCTCCCTCTCCCTCTCCCTCTCCCTCTCCCTCTCCCTCTCCCTCTCCCTCTCCCTCTCCCTCTCCCTCTCCCTCTCCCTCTCCCTCTCCCTCTCCCTCTCCCTCTCCCTCTCCCTCTCCCTCTCCCTCTCCCTCTCCCTCTCCCTCTCCCTCTCCCTCTCCCTCTCCCTCTCCCTCTCCCTCTCCCTCTCCCTCTCCCTCTCCCTCTCCCTCTCCCTCTCCCTCTCCCTCTCCCTCTCCCTCTCCCTCTCCCTCTCCCTCTCCCTCTCCCTCTCCCTCTCCCTCTCCCTCTCCCTCTCCCTCTCCCTCTCCCTCTCCCTCTCCCTCTCCCTCTCCCTCTCCCTCTCCCTCTCCCTCTCCCTCTCCCTCTCCCTCTCCCTCTCCCTCTCCCTCTCCCTCTCCCTCTCCCTCTCCCTCTCCCTCTCCCTCTCCCTCTCCCTCTCCCTCTCCCTCTCCCTCTCCCTCTCCCTCTCCCTCTCCCTCTCCCTCTCCCTCTCCCTCTCCCTCTCCCTCTCCCTCTCCCTCTCCCTCTCCCTCTCCCTCTCCCTCTCCCTCTCCCTCTCCCTCTCCCTCTCCCTCTCCCTCTCCCTCTCCCTCTCCCTCTCCCTCTCCCTCTCCCTCTCCCTCTCCCTCTCCCTCTCCCTCTCCCTCTCCCTCTCCCTCTCCCTCTCCCTCTCCCTCTCCCTCTCCCTCTCCCTCTCCCTCTCCCTCTCCCTCTCCCTCTCCCTCTCCCTCTCCCTCTGACTCTCGCTCTGCGTCTACCTCTGCCTCTATCTCTATTTCTATTTCCACCACCACAAGAATGCATAGATTGTCGAATAGTGCGTTATCTACGCCCGTCTCAAACAGGATAGATAGAGTTAGACCAAAAAAAATCTGCAGCGATTTTTCAAAGCCCACGCAGTGCAAGTGTTATTCTGCCGTCATAATCCCGATAATTCACAACAAACACCGATAACGAACTCTGCGAAACATGAAGTCATAAATGTCCTGTGAAAAATGTCGTTCTGACTTTTTGACTATTTTAAGGTTAGGCTACAGGGCAAACCCTTAACCCGATCGTCTTTGTTTTAGGCTCAAATTGTAGCTGACTAAATTGTCCAGAGCCGTTTTTCTCAAATTTTTGATATCATCCTTCGTTTCCAAATTATCGAGCACCAAAATCAAAAATTCGGAAAAAATTGAATTTTATTTTCACTATTTCGACCATAACTTTTTTTGCTTTTGACTTTCTCGAATAATTATTTTTGTACCTTACAGCTCTCGTGATTATGCGTCTTTTGAGCCTATTTTTTAATATCATATCTTCACAACTTTCCGAGATATAAGGGGATCGCACTTTTTCGTGAAATCGGACCGTATACTGGAGCGAACGAAAAGACATTTCCAATGTCAAAACGTGAGTAGGTACAAACATTTAAGGTTTCCATCGATTAGATCTGAGTCTACATAGATATTAGTATTTGTGCAAATTGTAGAGCTTGATTTAACAAATCATTCCTGAATCCTGAAGGGACCGCATCCCCTTTAGCAACTTAAGAATTGGCACAGGCACTAGTTTCTATGAAAGCGTTTACTATCCTAGCCATCCAAACCTAGCTAGCCATCCAAACTCAGAGGAAAGACTAGGGCTTATTGGAAATAGCCCGGTTTTTTCATGATTTCTTTCTTTACTAAAAAGCGATTGGTAAAAGGGTTGGCAAAGGGCTAAGGGCCGGCAACGCGCATGTAACACCCCTGTAGTTGTACGCGGCCAAAGGCTACGGTGACTGCTTACCATCAGGCGGGCCTTATGCTTGTTTGCCACCGACGTGGTATAAAAAAATGTTCATAAGTTCCAAGAAACTTACTGGTAGTGGTTGAGCAATGACTGCAATAGTTGAACTTACTAAGTAAATCTAAGTAAATACTGTAAATAGTAATCTATAACGTACTTAAGTAAGTTTTAATTTTTGAACTATAAATCCTGTACCTAACAAACGTCTCTTTTTGGCCCAGTGGTTGACTGGTAGAGGATGCCTTGGCATTTAAAGTATTATAATTTTATGTGCAATAAAGTTTAAATAAATAAAAAAAAACTTACGAATATTGGTCTAAAAATAAAAGAAATTAAGTTGAAACTAAACTTGTACAAATACCTAAAATAAATTTAAATATTAAAAATAAATAAATATTGGGGACATCTTACACAGATCAACCTAGCCCCAAACTAAGCAAAGCTTGTACTATGTGCTTTTTGACGGAACCCTTTTGGAAAGCGAAATACTTGATGGAACCCTACAATAAAACAATAGTTTTTAGAAGTGTGTTTTTTGCATAGTAAAATTTTTCGAAGCGACTAAAAGCATAGTGTTCTAAATTCTTGCGGAACCCCTGCAGGGGTGTCGCGGAGCGCTAGGGTTCCGCGGAACACACTTAGAGAATGGCTGGCTTAATAATATAGCATTGTTGATTTGTCACCAATGTCATTAAATAACTTAAAATACATTGATAACGGATCACTCACGTAGGTATTAGTTTAATTTTAATTGCTGGCTCTCACGTGAGTTATTCTTTAAAATAAACAGTTTTTATACTTTTATAGTAAAAATGTAAGTAACAAAAAAATGTGTAAGTATTACCTACATGTTAACAGTATCAACTGCACCTTAAAGTTTAAAATATAAACATATCTCGCAAATAAACATACATAGAGAGTACAGACAGCCGCAGAGATAATTAACTCTCCCCCCTTTGCCCTCTGCATAGAGGTTTGTATGCAGCTAACTGTACATTGTTGAATCTAGCTAGAATCTTAGTCGTGGTCTGTAAAAGAGTGCATAGACCAAATTAGCTTTCTAAGCATAACAGTCAATACATGTACTCGTAATATGCATCTACTTGTTAATCATATAATACCATCGTCCATAATCCATTTTATATTGTAAACCTTATAACAATGGTATAAAGCTCATAATTCATCAATGTTGCAGTGTTGCTGTTATTTCACGAATTGGCATGCCTAGGTGGTAAACGTAATCGCTCTCTTTAGGTTCAAGCAAAGAGAATTTAGTACTGGATTCCTAGGATAGCGGTGCCGTCATATAGCGGCCGTCTCCATACCAAATACTACATCCATATTTAACCGTATTATTTTGTATATCTGCTACTTACTTTCTTGTTTTTTAGGGTTAGAACGGGTAAAAACGGGGTAACGGGACCCTATTACTAAGACTCCTCTGTCCGTCTGTCTGTCACCAGGCTGTACCTCATGAACCGTGATAGTTGAAATTTCCACAGATGATGTATTTCTGTTGCCGCTATAACAATAAATACTAAAAATAGAATAAAATAAATATTTAAGTGGGGCTCCCATACAACAAACGTGATTTTTTTTGCATAATGGTACAGAACCCTTCGTGCGCGAGTCCGACTCGCACTTGGCTGGTTTTTTAAATCCATTAATATCTCGGGTGTATAGTTAAATTTTACTCCCTGCAAGTGTGCTGATTATAATTCTTTTATTTGGAATTGGAACTAGCTGAATATAATATATTATTTTATTAAAATATAGCTTTAGTTGTTGGAAAAACGAGTTAATGTAGGTATAGTCGTAGCAAACCGCGTCTAAGAATACTTTTGGTAAGTGTATTGCAGATTGAAATATGATTGTTATATGGCCGGTTGCCAGGAATGAAAACTTATTAATCTGTCAGTAAATAATGTTTAGATTCGGGTAAAGATATATTTAATTTTTTTTTAAATTTTACAGTAGGTACATACCTACTGTGTGGCCCTTTCAGGCGTACTATCATATCAGGACAGCTATATCTATTAGTCTGTTCGAGAAACGGAAAACCGTGAAAAATAGAGATAATACTCCTAAAAATACGTGTGATACCTCATTCGATTCGTAATGATGTCTTGAAAAATGTATTCGAAGCTTGTATTAGCACACAAAAAATATCAAAAGTTATAAACAAAAAAAGGGGGGAAAAAGTAGATATTTTTTATTTCCCTAATATCTCAAAAATTATGAATATTTAAGAAACCAAAATTAATATTATAAAAGAGGAGGATATTTCCAATCAAACATTTGATACTTGCACAACTGTATCTCCATTATTTATACTTTTTATTCAACGCTAAACACAGCCCTCCGCGCCTCATTTTCAAGAAACGCGCGTGGCGTGAAAAAATGATTACGTAACATTAAATATAATTTTAAAGATATTAAATATTGATTAAAATATTTAAAAAAATATGGTGTATTTAAAACATGTTAACAAATGTATTACTTGTATAAATTTATCTTTAAGTTATTTTTTCAATAAGTTATGCAATTGTTAATCAACAAAATTTTCTCGAACATCCTTCTTTATTGAAAACGAAAAAAATATATAAATAACTATTGTAAAATTTTGTCGCTTTCTAGAGCCTTTCTCATATACATGCTTAATGAGATCACATTATAAAAGTTTTAATAAAGTTATTAGTTTGTGTAAAATAAGTTTTAGAATAACGTAGAAAATTTACGAAAAACGAAAAATCAAGGTAAAATTGTAAAATATAAAACAATATTATAACCAAACTATTAATTTATTCAGAACTTTTATAACGTGATCTTATTAAGCAAGTATATGAGCAGCGTTCTAGAAAGCGAGGAAATTTTACAATAGTTATTTATACATTTTTTTTTCGTTACAATATTTTAGAGAAAATCGAAGGAATTTAGAGAAAATTTTGTTAATTAACCATTGCCTAACTTGTTGAAAAAATAACTTTAAGATAAATCTCTACAAGTATTACATTTGTTGACATGTTTTAAATACATCATATTTTTTTAATTTATCAATGAATATTTAATAACTTTAAAATTATATTTAATGTTACGTAATCGGTTTTTCAAGCCGCGCACGTTTCCCGAAAATGAGGCGCGGAGGGCTGTGTTCAGCGTTGAATAAAAAGTATAAATAATGGAGATACAGTTCTGGAAGTATAGAATGTGTGATTGGAAATATCCTCCACTTTTATAATATTAATTTTGGTTTCTTAAATATTAATAGTTTTTGAGATATTTGGGAAATAAGAAAAATCTACTTTTTTCTCCCTTTTTTGTTAAAAACTTTTGTAATTTTTTGTGTGCTAATACACGCTTCGAATACATTTTTCTAGATACCATTACGAATCTAATGAGGTATCACACGTATTTTTAGAAGTATTATCTCTATTTTTCACCGTTTTCCGTTTCTCGAACAGACTATCTATCTAATACCTTTAAACCAGCAATTCTTGTTTATTTATCTCGGAAACGGCTCTAACGATTTCGATAAAATTTGCTATACTTATGGGGGTTTTCGGGGGCGATATTTAATTAATGTTTTATTTTGTTGTAGTTTAATGGACCATATTTCATAAATTTATTTAGTGTTAAGGATGACTCATATTAGACCGGGCCGTGTCCGGGCCGGAGCTTCCGGAGCTTACTTTTCTATGACATGACAGGTGATCACGTGATGCTTTCCATAGAAAACGATGCGCCGGAAACTCCGACCCGGACACGGCCCAGTCTAACGTGAGTCATCCTTTATGCTTCTATATGTACTCTATGTAGGTATTCAAACACAATTGACATTGTTTATGAATAAATATCTTGTTGTTGTTGATAAATCGATCTAGGTCTTATCTCTGGGAAAACGTGCATTTTTGAGTTTTTGTTTGTTTTCAGAGCAAAGCTCGGTCTCCCAGATATTAGGTATTATGGCGTACGCTGTCATAGTAACCTTTAGGCCCACTTGCACCATCCCACTTACCCGGGGTTAAGCGGTTTAACCGTCAACCCAGTGTCAAATTGTACTGGTAACCATGGTAACTCCAGGTTTAACCGGTTAACCCCGGGTTAGTGGAATGCTGCCAGTGGGCCCGTTAGTAAGGTTTACATTAGCTCGCTCGCGCCCGAGACCTTGGCGTTCAAGTGACGTTTTAGTTTATGACAAAGCATTCAAAGGGTTAAAAATGTTGTTAACTTGATACTTTGTTTGCAGATAGCGTGAAACCATGGAGCCCCTACTAGTTGACGTAGTGCATTTCTACCCCCGAGAGAACGCCCAGCCACACAACACTGTCAAGTAAGTTGCCAGTATATAGAATGGTTGTGAACAGGAACAGGGGCCTAGCCAAAAAAACAAACATACATCGACAAGGAATAGTAGATTGTTAACTAAGGGACGAAATGATGCCGTTGACCCGAGTTAAACACTTTACTTTTCCTTTCGAAACCAAGGAAAGCAAAGTACAAATTGTGTTTTAAAAAGACATCGCGAACTCATATGCGATTTTAGTTACATTGCGGACTGTTGGTTACGTCCAATTCAACGGACCGATCAAAGCCCGCAATGTAATGAAACTCACATGCGAGTTCTCGCATCGTCTAAATGAGCCCTAAGTATAAAATTTTATAGTATTTCATGAGGGTACTTTCAAATTAACATATTGTGATCTTTCCGGCCTGTTGGCAGGCTTTTTATTTCTTTATTGTTCCTTTTCTTATTGGTATTCCTATTTGCATAGGTATGAGGTAGTTAACGAGGAAGACCCAACAGTGGCCATCGTGCGACGAGGCCAGCCCTTCAACGGTGTAGTCCGGTTCACCAGACCCTACAATGAGGAGTCAGACCTCGTCCAGCTGGTCTTCACCCTCGGTATGTAGTCCCTTACACCAGGAAGACCCAACAGTGGCCATCGTGCGACGAGGCCAGCCCTTCAACGGTGTGGTCCGGTTCACCAGACCCTACAATGAGGAGTCAGACCTCGTCCAGCTGGTCTTCACACTCGGTATGTAGTCCCTTACACCAGGGAGACCCAACAGCGGCCATCGTGCGACGAGGCCAGCCTTTCAACGGTGTGGTCCGGTTCACCAGACCCTACAATGAGGAGTCAAACCTTGTCCAGCTGGTCTTCATACTGGGAATGTGTGCTTGCGACTGCGAACACACTTTTCTAGTAATAATCACTAATGTGACACGAGGCATTATAATTAGGTATTCAGAGCGTTAGGGTACTCCAAACATATAGCATTTTAACTGTGGGAGCGCTTCCGCCGAAAAACTTAGTGAATTAGGTAACCAGTCCCATTAAGTGCAAAACAAGCACATCTTCATAATCAGTTCACAGATAGCAGAGGTGTCAGTACTTTGTTGGTTTACTACAGCACATACGTTTCGCTTCCGTGAACATGGTAGTATCTCAAGAATATTCCTGACCAGAAAACTGTCGGTCCTCAAAGCAAAATGTGACGTTCCACGGCAAAAGGTACCTTATGGCGGCTGGCGCTTACGTCGCATAGCGCCGCAATAATATTGGAGCGGCGTTAATAATAGCGTAAGCGCCAACCGCCATAAGGTACATTTACCCGTGTGACGTCACAAATAAGCATAGGTAGTCAATGCAACAATAAAAGCAGATTGGAACTTAATGTTGAACACCAGTAAAAACGTATGTGAGATGACGCTCGGTTTATTACACGAATTAATAAACTAGGTTTATTGCATGGAATTCAACAACGCTATCCCATAAAATTCAAGTTGACGCGAAGTTTTATTCATAAATTATTTGTATGCAGGCGATAAACCCGCGATGGAAACGATGGGCTCCGTGTTTCTGAAACGCGATGCCGTAGCCGACAAGCACGCTTGGACCGCGCGGCTCACAGACGTGCAGAACGATACACTCTCCTTCGAGGTTGGTACATATTTCATAACTCTTTATTTACATAAAAGATATATACAGAGGTAGAGTAACTGTACAAATACTAAACTAACTTAATAACCAGATTTAGTAAGTACATCTAAAATAGGCCCTTGAAGCATTGTACCAAGTTGATACGTTGTGCGGGGAAACCGACAGCTCTTCGGCCACCAGTTGCGTCAACCATCAGACGCCTCGCGATTTCTGCAAAAATCTTGTGCGCGCATGGACCTAGAGTTTCAACGCCAAATGGTACAAAATAGTACCTACTCTAACTACCTCGGCTCTTATATTTATTTATTACGGATTTATTTATTCTTATACATATTTATGATTACGGTACATATCATGTCTTAAAACTAGCGGGGCTTTTGAAGTGGGTATAGTAGGTGATTTAAAAACCAGAGGCTCTTTTGAAGCTGGTTTCAAAGGTGCCTTAAAACCACCTGCTCTTTGAATTGTGAATACTATTAGATGCCCTAAAATTATATAGCGGCTTTTTTGATATGGACATTTTGAAAGGCACGATTCATAGTTGTGTTTTTGTCTTATGGATTTGCATGTATCCAAAACTAATAGTGATTTGTACAGTCAAGGATTTTTAATTGTTGGGTAGGGTTTACTTTACATTGGACATTACATACCGTTAGTATTGACAACCAAATTAACTTGTACCTTAGATGGATCAACATTTAAACAGTCTGTGGCCGTACCTCAAATAGATGTTGGCTGCAAAACGAAAGATTATAAACAGCGAACGGATTTCCAAATAAAAATGATAATGAAGCGGTCAAAAACACTAGAACAATCAAGTTTAGGTAGGTACGTGTTCAAATTACAATATTGATCTACTTAAACGGAATATTAAAACATTCTGTTTTTAGGCGGTAACTTACGAATCTCGCATTTAAATTACGGATTATGTAAATGGGAAATATAATGTGACATTATGTTGAGTAGTAACCATTTTGGCTTGTATTCTTGGAACCCTGCCAGAACAAGAAGACGATTTATTAACCGACTTGAAAATTTCAAAGAAGGAAGTTTTTAATTAATCGGATTCTTTTATACTATTGTGGCCTCGAATTTCCCAATCGTCCAATCCCTTCTGACACACTTATAAATATGTATAGGATAGCTATTTGGACCCGGGTAGGTAGGGTAATTGCGCTAGTTTTCGTTCATGCTCTAGTTTTCGTCCACTTGACGGAGTAGCAAATAATATTTTTCTTCTATTAAAATCCGTACAAAGTTAGCTTAGACAGACTCTATTATTGTTATGTCGGCTGTACACACTCGTCGAGAGTTTCGGCACCGCTCCGATCCAATCGGAGAAGCGTGAGACGAGACAAGGAAGAGCGAGACGAGAAGAGAGCCGCATGTACACACTCGTTCTCGGCCTGTCTCGGGGTCTCTAGACGAGTGTGTAGGTACAGTCCTCATGAAGACTGGTTCTCGAGGTTTAAATATGGGTTTTAAGTACCTTTTTTTTTTCGTAACAATGATAAAGCTGTCTCGAAAAACTGGTGTGAGTAGTTTTTTTTCCCTTTCACGATACCTATGAATAGTGTAGTAAATAAAGGTAGTGGACCCCGCAGTAATTCCTCAGCCAGAAAAAACTTTACAGTATGATAAAGTATCAATAAATAAAAAGTATTGTATAAATTTCCAAAGAATAATAATAATAGAATTAAAGTAAATACCTAAAGTCTTAAATCGTTAATATCTTTTTACGGAAAAATGCTCCGTTCAAACTTTCTTCACCAGACATATTCATGTAACGTATTGCAACAATATATGAAATATCAAAAAAATATCCCAGCAGAAATACCAGTATTAATAAAATAAAATTTTTTGGCGTGTCTTGGACCGGAAAATTGCTCAGTCTAATTTTTTCACTGCAATGCCATTTTATTGCCGTTTTATACCTACAAAATGAAAATCTAAAAATTTTCCACTCTCAGTTTTTAATAGTTCTATAATACATACATTTCGATACGCATTTTTTTTGGATTTTTTTACCCACTGCGCCAAATTATATTCTAAGATCATATAAGAAGAAAAAAATGACAGAGCAATTTTCCGATGAAAATGAGCGTCAAAAAAAGGAAGTATCATAAAAAAATATTCTCATGTTTGACAAAACTTTTAGATTTTTTTCTAGTATCACATACTGATACAAATAACTTATTTTGTAAAATAATTTTGGACTGAGGAATTACTCGGTTCAATATATAATCAGATTTGTGTTTTTACCTGACTTAGGAGTGTTTTTTTTATTTGGATATTTATGATGTTAGTCTCGGCTCATACTATACAATAACCAAGCTCAATTTCATCGACTGAGAAATTAATGCATGGGTCTCCATACAACAACTTGCTTCATTTACTACACTATGAATAAATTATTTCATTTTTTTACGGACCGAAACATCTAACCAAGCTAGATAATTACCAAAAAAAAATAGAGACAGGTTTTATTATGTATTTATCGTTATTTAAGTTCTCCTTAAAATCATACACGTTGCATACACTTAAGATATGAGATGATATAACACAAAAACATAATTGAGACCTGATTGAGACGATTAACAGCAAATTGCTAGTAAGATAGGTACCTACTCAATGAATATGAATGGAAATTTAATGTTTTTATAAATATAGCCTTTTATGTCCATGTCTTTTAATTATATATGTACTTACCAACGAGTATCACTACTCGTACCTTATAAAACAAAGTCCCCCACCACGTCTGTCTGTTTGTGTGTATGTATGTTCGCGATAAACTCAAAAACTACTGGATTTTCATGCAGTTTTCACTTATCAATAGAGTGATTTTTGAGGAAGGTTTAGGTGTATAATTTGTTAACGTTTTGTGTAACCCGTGCGAAGTCGGGACGGGTCGCTAGTATTATAATAAAACCGATACTGTAATTTTAACAATACCTACATTAGTCAAGAGGGGACGGCGGACCGGACCTCAATAAGCTTTGCATTATATTTTTGATGGAATCTCTATGAATAGGTATCTACTTACTATTCTTACTAACAATGTAAGAACAATAACACTAACACCTTGTAGAATAAAACGAGCAATTTGGATCTTAAGACATGCCTTTTCCTTAAAGCACACTAACGTTTTTTATGGACTACCTAAGTATCTATTTATAGACTTTGCAATATACAATTCTACATGTACCTATTGATTTAATGACCCTTAAGTAGGCACTTAACAACATTTGTACACATTCCACATCCCGACCTCTAGCTCCAAACCAGTCCAAGATAAATAGTTTGGCCACGACTTGGCAATTAAATTACGCATCTTTGTATAAGTATATACCTATTAGCTAATAATAAAGCGATAAGATAAATTTATTCATATTATGCAAAGTTTTACGGCGAAATGTGACAAAGTTGTTAAAAGTTATTGTTATTCTCGATCGTTAAATATATTGTTTATTTAACTTTTTAATTGTATCTAAAACACCTATTTTTATGACAATTATTTTAATAGCGTCTAACCAGTTTTGACACTTTAAAAATAAATATTATTTAGCGTTCCTCTCTCTACCTTGCTTTTGGGTTAACTTGTGCTGTCAGTTTTCAAAATTATATTTGTTTTTATAGGTATTTTATGCTGTTGTTTTGTTAAATTAGTCCAAAAATACCTATCTTTTTTGCGGACCATACATGGGGATCAAATCGGTAGCTCTTAAGGTCCTCTATCATTGACCTTCGTACGATCCGTACTGAACGCGACACACTGTTGTGTAGAATAAATACCTAACATTGAAATTATAGACCACCCAACAAAAGCTTTCAATTATGGTCATGTAGTTTTTAGACCATAATTGAATGGTCTAAAAATTACCTTGAATATCTTCGCTCAAGTGTGGCTATCATGTGAATGTCGAAGTTCTATGGCAATTGGCAAAATATGTTTATTAAATTGAAAAAAAAAAAACCCAGTCAAAATCTAACAAAACATTGGTAATTTTACTGAAAGTGCGCAGGAAACTTGTGGACCACATAATTGTACTCGTACTACTGAAATACTTATAGCTGAGTGGTTTTACGATATACCTACGGGTCTCTATTGTTTCCTATAAAATTTTAAGTCATATGTATTGTTGGTGTACATTTTCGTTAGTCATAATTTGTTTTTTCTCAGAAACGCGTAACTTTTCAGGATTGCCATAAAACAAACCTAACCTAACCTACGCATAGCCTTACGAAAATCCTGAAAAGTTAACGATTTCAGAATTATGACTAAAGATAATCTGACAATCATTACATTATGTCTTTCAATAATTATGTTAAACAAAGGGATTCGTACACATACCTACATATAACTGTGTCTTGTTTCAGATATCGACTCCAGTGGACGTGCCAGTGGGGTGCTGGGCGCTGCGCGTGGTCACGCGCATAAAGAACGCGCCCGCGAGGGAGGTCTATGACTACGATCAAGACTTGTACATCCTCTTCAACCCATGGAACCCTGGTACGTCTGCATAAAGATTTGGTATTTGGTTTTGATTCAACCTAAAAATCCTTATAATTTACAACACAATGGGATAAACTTACCTCACGAAACCTTTAAAAAATCGGAATATTCGGAATCCTGAAAGCAGTTTTATCGTTATCTCCTATCGGTCATTTTTTTAAATGGTAGGTATTTTAACATACTTATCGCATTTTTTGTGCCACGACTTGCTGTTAAAACATTATGAAAAGTTTATAATAAATTTTAAAGTGGAAAAATTACTGCCTTGGGTGAGACTTAAACTCACGGCCTCTGTATTGATACTCTAGCGCTCTGCCTATTGAGCCACCCAGGCCTCATCCATAGCCAGCGAATTTTTCAACCATATGAGTGTAGGGGAGCCTAGCGATACCTACCGTAAGAGCGTTACACTTCTTGAACGGCTACCGGAGTTCCAAAAAACCGGCCAAGTGCGAGTCGGACTCGCGTTTTAAAGGTTCCGCACATTAAGTCCGACTCATGGTTGACTGCACATTTCTAATAGGTTTTCCTGTCATCTATAGGGGTCAAACAGATCACTGTGTTATGTCTTTCCTGTAGACATACACAAGAGTTAAGGGCTATAAAGGTTAATTTTCTTATTTAACCCTTATCCACGTGAAAAGGTCCTCCTTTTATTTAGAGAACTATGATAAAATCATTGCTTACATGCCCACAAGCTGTTAACTATTGCCCACAGGAGAGAAAACTAGTGTGTTATCGCGAGCAGTAGCAGGGGGGGGGGGGTAATGGTAATTTTTTGGCTATTTTCTTAAATAACTTATTTTAAAATTATAAAAAATATATTTGAAATACTCAAGATACTTTTCTTTCATTTGATATATAACACGATATAGTTTGAAAAACATTTTTTTTACTTTTTTTATTTTTACCCCACAAAAGTAAATAATTTGTTTACGTTACATGTCCATCTTTGGGTCCCTAATTTACATACTTATGTGTACCAAATTTAATCTTAATTGGTTCAGTACTTTCCGAGAATATAGATGAGACAGACGGACAGACAGACAGACAGACGCATATGAGTGATCCTTTAAGGGTTCCGTTTTTTTCCTTTTAAGGTACGGAACCCTAAAAAAGAGTTTATGAAAAATTGCTAAATTTCACCTAAAAACTCTCGTCCACAGATGACCAAACCTACATGGAAGACTGCGCGCTACTCCAAGAGTACGTCCTGAACGACGTGGGCAAGGTGTGGGTGGGCCCCATCAAAACCACACGCGGCAAGCCGTGGGTCTACGGCCAGTTCGATATCGACGTGCTGCCGGCTGTCATGTTCATGCTGGACCGTGCTAACTTGCCGTTCAACCAGTAAGTTGCACTACCTTAATTATTTTCAAGCGTTGCAGATCGCATGGCCTTTATTTTTGTTCAAGGAGTGGGCGAATAAATTTACGCACCGTCCCCCTAGCCTAGGCCTAGGCCATTGATGGGGGGTGTGTGGGACTCGCCGCTCCTGTCCCCTCTCTCTTGGTGAGAGGCGAGGAGAGAGGGAGGGGAGAACTGGGCCCTACCCACTAAACCCACTCTGGTGTTTGCCCTCTTTGCCGTCTGCGAGAGTGCCATGGGATCGCGTACACTGGACGGCTGAACATGGTGACTGATTCCTGAAAACAAAGTTATAGCGTGAAGGATGACTCACGCTAGACCGGATCGGTGATCACGTGGTGCTTTCCATAGAAAACGAAGCGCCGAAAGCTCCGGCCCGGCCCCGGCCCGGAAACAAAACTAAACCGTGGAAAATTATTCAACGCTACCCTTCTGCTAGTTCAGGCTCATAATATTAAAAATTCTATGATATGTTCCAGGCGCGGCGACCCAGTCCGTCTCTGCCGCATCATCTCCAAAATGGTCAACTCCAACGACGACGACGGCGGCGTATTGATAGGCAGCTGGACTGGCCATTATGAGGACGGCACGGCGCCTTCTGACTGGACGGGCTCCGTTGAGATCCTGCAGCAGTACCTTCAGACGCAGCAGGAAGTGCCTTATGGGCAGTGCTGGGTCTTCGCTGGCGTTGTTACCACGGGTAAGCGCTGAGTACGAGAAGGAGGTCTCAGAAAAACCACAAAACACTATTCGATAAATAAATTCGAAACTGTTGATATACCTCCGACGAATAATATGACAGTTGTGCAGTGTAATAAGCATGAATAATTTCGTACATTCACCCGCTATTTCCTATTTCTATCGCAAGCGCGTAATTATATTGCTGTCTCGCCCATGAAGCCTCAATTGCCATGGACGCACACACCATTTTAGTCATAATGTCATAAGCCCTAACCTTAGAGGTTTCTGACATTGCCTGTGGCTGGGACACCAGGTGTTAAAATGACAGAGAAATTTTGCACTGTAACCATCAACTGGCAAAACCACTACGATCAGATATAAGACATAGAACTATAATCTAATGTTTTATCAGAAGCATAATGTATCTCATTTCCATTGCTTTGTGGACATACTTTACCCACGAGAAGACCGTGGCTTATCCACCTCATAAGTATGTGGTTCATTTCATTAACTAAGCCCGTAATACCCAACTTCTTTGTTCCAGTATGTCGCGCCCTCGGCATCCCCTCCCGCGTGGTCTCCAACTTGGTGTCAGCCCACGACGCCAACAGCTCGCTGACCGTCGACAAGTACTACACCGAGACCATGGACGACCTGGGCTACGACCCCAACAACCCGTCAGGAGCTGACTCCATCTGGAACTACCATGTGTGGAACGATGTGTGGATGGCGAGGCCTGATCTGCCTGCAGGTGAGAAAGCACTTAAACACAAAAAATATGGATGACTAGATAAAGGATAACTTACGCTAGACCGGGACGTGCCCGGCCAAGGCGTCCGACATGTCATTTTCTATGACGGCTGATCGGTGATCACGTGGTGTTTGGATCTAGCGTGAGCACGTGAGTCATCCTTAACTAGAACTTCTGCCTGTATTTGGAGTCAGTGTCACTATGTAAAATCTTGATCTCAATCCGAAACTTTGTAGAACTCGACTGACGATATTCAGAATAGTAAGTAGTTGGTTCTGCTTCAAATTCGACCCCTGCATTTGACAACCCATGACTTTAACCTCATTTTGCGGGGTCGTGATTCCCCGTACCATGCATAATATTCAAGGGCGTCGCCAGCTGATGGAGTACATTTTGTTAAAAATTTTATTCTCTAGCGGAGGGGGGTGCGGCGGGGGAGGGGAGCTGCCTACCCCTTTCACACCCTAGTGACGCCCTTGGTTGCGATGATTAAGTACTTATTAAAGTTTCCACATCCAGGCTACGGCGGCTGGCAGGCCATCGACGCCACACCACAGGAGCTGTCCGGAGGGCAGTACCAGTGCGGACCAGCTCCACTCGAAGCCATCAAGCAGGGCGTGCTGGGCTTGAACTACGACGTGGAGTTCATGCTGTCCTCGGTCAACGCTGACCTGATGCGCTGGCGTAAGGACTCGGAAGCAGAGATGGGTTACTCTATGGTCGACACTAATAACTATCAGTAAGTCTGCTTTTTATCTCTTCACCGTTATACTATTACTATACAGGCTAACCGTTAGCCTGCAGACATATTTTTCCAAATAGGTACACGATTGGGTACCTAACCAGAGTAATAATAAGATACGCGGGCACAGCTAACTAGTATATTAGAATCCCTATGACTGTAAAGTAGTTTATGTGTTTCTTACTCTTTATAATGAATAGTCTATGTATATACTCGTATGTAATAGGTAGCTTACGTAAATCCAAAAGTATTGTATCGCAGCAACTCAACCCAAATGGGATTATATAAGTAATCCATAAGTAGACCTCTGTGAACTTGGCACCCGACCTTGACCAATTTTTTATTTATATTTTTTTTCTTATAGTATTTTGTTTGTAGTTAATTGTAGTTAAAAGGATTTTATTTGTAGTTGCCCCAAAAAAAAGTTATGGGGGTGAAAAAAATCCCAGCACCCCACTTTTGAAATCTTATACTTTTATTGTTGATACTGGCTTAGAATCGTTTGTAGTTGATTGTAGTTCCTTTATTTTCATTTGTAGTAGCCAAAAAACCCCAAAAAATAAAAAAAAATAAAAACGCCTTAAGAGCCCGTTGATGTCTTTTCCCGATAAAGAGCTTTTTCATGAAATTAAAGACGAGAGCGCGTTCATGTCAAGTAACGACCAAGCCGCAGTACTACTGTTTGACCAAGATGTTGGCTTTATACAGTTAGAGCTTATAAAGTTAGGACTTACAGAGTAAAAGCTTTGGTACTTACTACGGGATCTGATAACTTTTTAGTATAAAAGATTTACGCGCCTAGTCTTGGCAACACTTTACTTTTATGATCGATTCTGGTACAGAATCGTTTGTAGTTGATTGTAGTTCTTTCCTTTTCATTAATAAAAGCCTTACAACGGAAGAAAAATTTATTTCACTAAGAGAGCGCGTTGATGCCTTTTACAAGAAATGGACTAAATGAAATAAAAACTTAATCAATCCTTCACTTACTTGATTGATAATTGCTCAGAATCGTTTGTAGTTATTTGTAGTTCTTTTCATTTCTTTCGTAGCTGCCAAATAACCCCAAACAAATGATTTGATTTCACTACGAAAGCTTTTTCCATGACATTTCAATAATAAGTGAATATTTTGGAAAATTCGACACTTTAATGATTGATTCTTGTTCAGAATCGTTTGTAGTTATTTGTAGTTCTTTTCTTTTCGTTTGTAATTGCCAAACTACCCCAAAATAATAAATGATATTTAAGTGCCAAAGCTCTCTCATAAAAAAAAAATTTGAAAATCTTGGAAAATTCGACATTTTCATAATTGAGTCTGGTACAGAATCGTTTGTATTTGATTGTAGTTCTTTACTTTTTCTCAATACAAGCCTAATAACGAGAGAAAAAATAATTTCATTACGAGAGCGCGTTGATGTCTTTTACAAGGAATGGACTTAGAGAACAAAAAACTTGATCAATCCTACACTTCCTTGATTGATTCTTGTTCAGAATCGTTTGTAGTTATTTGTAGTTCTTTTCATTTCTTTCGTAGTTGCGTGATAACCCCAAAAAAAATTATTTGATTTCACTATGAGAGCTTTTTCCATGACAATTGAATAAAACGAGAAAGTTTTGGAAAATTCGACACTTTAATGATTGATTCTTGTTCAGAATCGTTTGTAGTTATTTGTATTTCTTTTCATTTCTTTCGTAACTAAAAAATTGATTTGATTTCACTACGAAAGCTTTTTCCATGTCAATTCAATAATAAGTGAAAATTTGGAAAATTCAACACTTTAATGATTGATTATTGTTCAGAATCGTTTGTAGTTATTTGTAGTTCTTTTCATTTCTTTCGTAGTTGCCAAATGACCCCAAAAAAATTGATTTGATTTCACTACGAAAGCTTTTTCCATGACAATACAATAATAAGTGAAAATTTTGGGAAATTCGACAATGTCATGATTGATTCTTGTTCAGAATCGTTTGTAGTTATTTGTAGTTCTTTTAATTTCTTTCGTAGTTGCCAAATGACCCCAAAAAATTTTATTTGATTTCACTACGAAAGCTTTTTCCATGACAATACAATAATAAGTGAAAATTTTGGAAAATTCGACTTTTAAATGATTGATTCTTGTTCAGAATCGTTTGTAGTTATTTGTACTTCTTTTAATTTCTTTCGTAGTTGCCAAATGACCCCAAAAAATTTGATTTGATTTCACTACGAAAGCTTTTTCCATGACAATATAATAATAAGTGAAAATTTTGGGAAATTCGACAATGTCATGATTGATTCTTGTTCAGAATCGTTTGTAGTTATTTGTAGTTCTTTTCTTTTCGTTTGTAGTTTCCAGATAACCCCAAAAAATTGATTTGATTTCACTACGAGAGTTTTTTCCATGACATTTCAATAATAAGTGAATATTTTGGAAAATTCGACACTTTAATGATTGATTCTTGTTCAGAATCGTTTGTAGTTATTTGTAGTTCTTTTCTTTTCGTTTGTAATTGCCAAACTACCCCAAAATAATAAATAATATTTAAGTGCCAAAGCTCTCTCATAAAAAAAAAATTGAAAATCTTGGAAAATTCGACATTTTCATAATTGAGTCTGGTTTGAGATTGAGAAGTTTGTAAAAGACATCAACGCGCTCTCGTAATGAAATTATTTTTTCTCTCGTTATTAGGCTTGTATTGAGAAAAAGTAAAGAACTACAATCAAATACAAACGATTCTGTACCAGACTCAATTATGAAAATGTCGAATTTTCCAAGATTTTCAAATTTTTTTTTTATGAGAGAGCTTTGGCACTTAAATATCATTTATTATTTTGGGGTAGTTTGGCAATTACAAACGAAAAGAAAAGAACTACAAATAACTACAAACGATTCTGAACAAGAATCAATCATTAAAGTGTCGAATTTTCCAAAATATTCACTTATTATTGAAATGTCATGGAAAAAGCTTTCGTAGTGAAATCAAATCATTTGTTTGGGGTTATTTGGCAGCTACGAAAGAAATGAAAAGAACTACAAATAACTACAAACGATTCTGAGCAATTATCAATCAAGTAAGTGAAGGATTGATTAAGTTTTTATTTCATTTAGTCCATTCCTTGTAAAAGGCATCAACGCGCTCTCTTAGTGAAATAAATTTTTCTTCCGTTGTAAGGCTTTTATTAATGAAAAGGAAAGAACTACAATCAACTACAAACGATTCTGTACCAGAATCGATCATAAAAGTAAAGTGTTGCCAAGACTAGGCGCGTAAATCTTTTATACTAAAAAGTTATCAGATCCCGTAGTAAGTACCAAAGCTTTTACTCTGTAATTCCTAACTTTATAAGCTCTAACTGTATAAAGCCAACATCTTGGTCAAACAGTAGTACTGCGGCTTGGTCGTTACTTGACATGAACGCGCTCTCGTCTTTAATTTCATGAAAAAGCTCTTTATCGGGAAAAGACATCAACGGGCTCTTAAGGCGTTTTTAATTTTTTTTTTTTTTTGGGGTTTTTTGGCTACTACAAATGAAAATAAAGGAACTACAATCAACTACAAACGATTCTAAGCCAGTATCAACAATAAAAGTATAAGATTTCAAAAGTGGGGTGCTGGGTTTTTTTTCACCCCCATAACTTTTTTTTGGGGCAACTACAAATAAAATCCTTTTAACTACAATTAACTACAAACAAAATACTATAAGAAAAAAAATATAAATAAAAAATTGGTCAAGGTCGGGTGCCAAGTTCACAGAGGTCATAAGTAGGATAATTTAGAAGATATATCTGGCAGAATTCTCTTTTAAGCCTCATGTAAAGCATCCTTTAACAGCCACCTGAGAGCTCACGATTGTCGCTCTCACTAGCCAGTACAAACTCAGTCGCCGAGGCCGAAACCGGCCAGGACAGGTTGATGATGATGATGAACGTTCTAAATCGCAGTTGATAAATAATTATATTACTAATAAAATATTTTACCAATAGCATCGGGCGCATGATCCTCACGAAGAAGCCTTTCCTCTTCGACCCCCTGGGTGACGAAGATCGCGAGGACATAACGGACCAGTACAAGCACCGTGAGGGCTCTGCATCAGAGCGGCTGGCACTTATGAATGGAGTACGCCGCTCTGAGAGGGCTAAGAGGTTAGCGAAGTTTTCTCTCTCTCTCTCACTCACCCGTTTGTGATGAAATCGAGTTTCTCTGCCGCAAAATCTTATATCAAGATAACAATACTCACGAAGAAGCCTTTCCTCTTCGACCCCCTGGGTGACGAAGATCGTGAGGACATCACAGACCAGTAGGTACAAGCACCGTGAGGGCTCTGCATCAGAGCGGTTGGCACTTATGAATGGAGTACGCCGATCTGAGAGGGCTAAGATCAGCGCTGGAAGTCGCCAGCAACATGCTGAGATGGGACCATTTCGTGACACTTTATTTTTCACTATGTTTTTTCAATGTATGTCTGTTGTCTGTGTGTTTACGAATAAAAAACTATTCTATTCTATTCTATTCTATTCTAAGAGGTTAGCGAAATTTATTTTCTTTCTCTCTAACACTGAGATGGAGCTCTATCTGGTATGTGCCTATGACCTGCTGCCAGACGCCCGCATCTAGTAATAATACCTATTTAGAACAGTCTTGCTGCTCTCATTATCATACGCTGTTTTCCGGAGCTAGCTCTAAGTCTACTACCTCGGCCAGACTATGCTCATCACGCGGCACCTCGCTCTGTTCCTCGCGCTGCCGCGATGTTGCTCGCTCCGGCCACACACTGCCCTACTCGCGCGATTAATCGCTACGCTCCTTGCCGGTCCTTTGACTCGCGCCGAAAAACCGACAAAATATAGCCGTGGTCATGACGAGGAGCATGCCGAGCGGCATGATGAGAGCAGCACGGCCACACTACGTCTCCGCCTAACTTCCCATGCCACTTATCGAGTATGTGGCCGGGGTTAGTAGTGATCCCGTTGTTGACAAATTTTGCTCGGCGTACAGGTCACCCGGAAAATCCTGTCACTACAATCATGTGCACCGATAAAGATCTATGATATCTGTGGTCTCCAAGTTTTCATGTTCGTGTTGGAATTTATATCTTTCCTTCCTCTAATCCTGATCTTTATAACGTTTCAGATACTACGCGATAGCGACCAACCTCACAAGCGACGTGTCGTTCAAACTGCGCGACATTGACACCGTGGCCATCGGCAACGACTTCCGGATCATCGTGGATATCGACAACAATTCCGACGAGGTAAGGCTCCTAAAGTAGATCAGATTTTCGTGTTGTTAGGACAAAGGTAAATTCCAAGAAAGAAGGCTAAATGTTGCGAGTGGTGATGCTAAAACCCTTGGAATGCCACGCCTATCGTGTGCGGCGCTTGGTATTAGCAAAAAGAATAGATAGTATAGAGGGGTCCTGTCATTGTAAATTTTGTAGTCACTGTAAATTTACTGCCATCTATCGACACACGACTAAAACTCAAAATGAAAACGTATAAAATTATCAAAACATGTATATGTCGGAGAATGACTGAAATGTGCCATCTATCGCCTTCAAGAGGCGTTTTGTCATGCAAACCTTGACAAATAGAGCAAACTAGGGTGTTACGTACACTTGAGTGGCGTTCGACGCAGTTCCGCCAAGACGTCATAGAGTGCGCTCTTAAAACAATTGAAGTCCAGAACAATTGAAGTTATGCTGTCAATCAATCTTCGGAAGGAGCACGATGAGAACGAACGGGAGAAGATGACGTCTGTGGCGGCTCCTGGGTCTAATCCACTGGTTTGCTTAAGATAAAAAAACGTAACGCGTGCTGTGATTTGTAATGAGTCTTGTGCAGTAAAGATTGTGAGTTGAACATCGTATTTCATTGAAGGCCCTCGTCATCCACGATTGAAGGTTCTGATGTGCTGCTGATAGTATGATACGCCCACAATTCCCGACATCAGAAGTGTGGCCGAACACACGGAATTCGCAACGGAATTCCTCTTGAAAGCTCAAATTTGCCAAATGAAGGTGGACATTTACTGAAGGTCCCAAAAATCTACCCTGATTTTGAAAATCCCTGGCATTCCTTAATTCAAGAGTTTTAAAGGCCTTAGAAAATGAAGAAATCTCATGCTATCGCTGGTGGAAAATAAAGAAGTATCGTGATGGAAAATATTTGAAGTGAAATGACAGTTGACATATTTGATATTTTATAAATTGTGATCCAGTTTTTGCATTGCTTTTTATGTTATGTTGTGTGAAATTTTCGTGAATGTTGTTAATGTTGTAACTCTAAGTAATACGTTTACAGTCCTTTGCACCATGAAGAATGAAGATAGTTGCTGCGAGATCTCCCGTCTCGCACGGGTTGGAGCTGCGGTTGCAGAAACGTGGGTGCCTTAGTTTGTTTACAGAAGCTGAGAGGAGCTGCATATTTACTGGTTGCCAGACTGTCGCTGGAAGTTGGAAATCGCGTGAGTTGCGTCCATTGTTTTATGATTTGTAACTGTGTTGAGTGTACCTCACAAAGCCGGCGTGATGGGTTCTAGTTAGGAAAATATGAGAACAGATACCTACGAGATATCTACTCTAGCCTTTAATGGTCAGAATCAGAATGTATGTAAAAAAACTTTTGGTACGTGGACTTGTAATCTGCTGTTAAGACGATGTAAGGCTGTTTAACGATTTTCTGAGCACTATGGCATGTAATACCGTCACAACTTGAATAGCTTCTAGCAAAATGCACCTTGATTTTTTTGTGTGGAGACGTACTATTTCAAATTGTGTCGTGGACCAAATAATATTATCGTGAGAAGCGTCACGAGTGGTTGATGCCATTATTCGATCACACTGTGAATATAAAATTCTCACCTTTAAGTATGATTTCTATTTTGCTAGGTTGTGCCTATGATGGTGGTAAGTATGTGCGTGATATTTTTTTGATATGAAAAGTAAACCGAGAACTTAGTGGTAAAGTTCATGACCGTTGACGGATAGTTCTGACTTAGTTTTAATCATGTGCAATTGTGCATTCCTTTGATTACTTAAAATGACTTCACATCCAAAATTAACTAGTCAAAACGAAACGTAAACGTAATGAGTGAAAATTGTGTGTTCCTATTTGAAGAACCTAAATGGTGATTATTTTAACCGCATCGTAGCCGAAGGAATCCTTTTGTGGTCATTTTTGCAGTCAGATTTTAGAGTTTACAGTACCTACAGAACAATTTTAAATTTAGACCCGACATTTAATTTTTCAATAATTCTGTGATTCAGTGATATGTTGTTTGCGATGTGTATCTGTCAAAGGGCCATTATGATTATCAAATTGAATTTGATGAACAATGATAAAATAATTTAAAATTAATTGATTAACTTTGGATTCGATTTGACACTTGATTTGACTTACTTATCACTCAATGGGTTAAGATAATTTTGCATATTGCTTGAATAATAATAGCTGAGTAAGCAGTTTGAGAAGGATATTATTCATTGATTTATTAAAACACTACCTATTTAAAGGGACACCTTTTGGGATTAGATTTCTCTACGTAGGTATACCACTTTCCGCGTTGGTTTTATGACATTGTCGTAAGAAACGAAACGTGAAGTTCATGCCTCTTTGAGGATAGTTTATTTGAGAGGTTCATCACTTGAGTTGGCGGTCGCAACCGGAACCTGAGTTGTCCAGAGGGCGTTTGAGGGCTGGGTGCTGGAGGGCACAGTCCTATTCGTAACTGCAATTCATGGGGGTTTCGGACCGGGCGATGAGGCTAGCTGTGTGTTGGAACCAAGCTGTTGTAAAGCCAAGGTGTTGGCACTGCTATTTGGAAGTTGGTGTTGACTTGTAGGCATTGGTTGATGTATGTGAAAAGAAAGTATTAATGATTAATTATGTGTCAATGATTATGTGCAGATAGACACATTTTTAGTTTTTCGCTCGACACTCAAAGCTGTGCGCGCGTGCGTCCATTAGGGACAAAACACACGCAACGTGATTTAAAACAAATTTTAAAATTCCTCATATTATGGTTAAAATTATTGTTCCCCTTAAATGTGAAGGCAAATGACAGAACGGTTTTGGCATGCTATTTTAGTATTTTTCGGTAGAAGGCAGCAAAAATGAGACTTGAAAAAAAAGGGAAAATAACGCTTTGTCTATTACACTTATTATCCAAAATTATTAAAGTATGTTACTACGTACGCTATTACGCACGTTATGGAACTAGTACAAAAAGTTGTTCGTACTCCTTACAGTAATTATAATGTTCCTTATGATCTTTTACGAAACTAGTTGTCGATGTTTAGCGAATAGAGTCGATTTATTTTCTGTTTGATCGATAAAGAAGTTAGCAAAATTTGAGTACCTACAGCGGTTTGATTTAGAATAGAAATTCTGCCACTTATACCTGTTACGCTAGATCGTTCGTTGTAAAACGAGTTGTGAACTTCTTTATTAATTTCATGCATGTTCAACCTTTTTGAACCTCTTTGAGAGCTATTTGGTTTTTGAAGTATTGTGTCAGTCAGCTAAAGACAAGTCGTGTCAGTGTGTAAATATCACATAATGATCAAGTTTTCTTGCCTTTTTCTTAATAAAAATTATGAAAGCGATAAAAAAAAAATACAATTTGGTTTTCGTAGAAAGTATAATACTGGACTTACCTGATAATATATCAAGTTTTGAAAATTTCTCAAGCTGTCTTGTAAATGTGTTGTCCGTACAGAAGGAATAAAATAGAGAAGTCGGTTTAAACTGAACTGAACGCAATTTTGGTACGTGTTTGAACTATTTAATATGAGAATCGAATAAGTAAACTGTCGTAGTCCTATTCCGAAACTTAAAATTACGTGTCGATTAATTACAATATGCTTCTTTTTGTTTATGGAATTAATGATTGTGTTTAGGAATACACAAATAATTAATGGTGCCAAAATTTAATCAAAATATTCAGGGTATGGTAGAAAGCTGGTTTGAAATCAATTGACCTGGCTCAATCTTTTTATACTTAGGCGGGTGATCGAACGAGCGAGCGAAGCGAAGTAAAGTTCTTACATTCAACTTGGAACACACGGCTGGCTAGGGGCACGTCCCGGCATTTCGATGTTTTTAAGCTGAGCTATCAGAGGATAGTTTGATACACAATAACTTAAGTAAATTTGTTCTAATTTAAATGAAATTGGGTAAACGTGTAGTTGAGGGCATTGTATTTTAGTCATTAAATTATGAGCAGGCTCGATCAAGGTGTTATTGAGTTAGAAGAGCTTAAAAGGCTAGAAAGCTATTTGTGAGGGGTCTTGCTTTTCTGGTCATCTTATTTGCAAGATAGTATGGTCGAGTTTGGTATCAAATGAAAGTGCTCGGCTTGTATAATATTGTTTTTAAGTTTACCATTTTTAAATAATTAACAAGATAAAAATAAACATAATATAGGTATTTGACATTTGACAAGAAAGATAACGGCTTACCACAGATACAGTTTATTTTAATCTCTATGGTGTTGTGATGGGCTCCGCAGACCTTGCAATAAATCACATGCGGTTTTCGATCCTTTGCCGACTAAGTAGTAGGTTCATTAAATTGATCTAACTTTTTGGCGAACCGCGAGTTCTCAGTTCGGGGCGAACTACTAGTTTAAATCAAACTTACTAAACATTTTAACCATGAGATAACGGAGATGATACACGCGTCTGGGGTGAGAGGCCATTGTGTGCGTGCGGCCAAGTATCTTTCAAACGGATAAACTAATTTCATCGCTGTTTTCTGTGATCCTAGCTAACATTTTGAGGTAATGATTAAAATGGCAAATAGATCTGGATCAAGGTATCAATGAAATCAAATAAGAAAATCTATTAGTGGGAACACTAAACTTTTAGGGAATACTAAACGTTTAAGTAAAGAATAGGTGCGCAGATAATGTTCATAAAATCAGTTAAATATGGAAAACCATTTATTTTCGAGAACTCAATACAAGATGTGTTTCAACTGAGGGGAATCTCTGTGGTGAGGTTCATTTAAAAGCTAGTTTGTATTGTATCTTTATGGTGATATTATTTTCACGCTGTTTGGATTATGGTGATATTATTTTCACGCTGTTGCATTTTAAGTCTCTTAATGAATTGTTCGAAATGTATCTCTACCCCATTTCCGTTGAAATATGGCCTGATTGAATATCGTGATGCTACTGATGCTGAACTGGTTCATTCACAACAATAATCTATGTGCGTGTTATTGAAAGAGTTGAGTTGAGTTGCCTGTCAGTATCCAAAAGTTATGGAGGAACTTACTTTGGTCAGGTAGGCCGAGCAATGAGCTTAGATACCTCAGATTGTTGTATTCTGTCCGCAGATGTATGCAGTGATGCATACAATGTCAGGATGCCGTGGTGGTGCAGATGATCTGCGCTCTACAGTCTCTTTTGGGAAAAGAAGATCTCATCTTCGCTCTAGTCTACCAGTGAAAATCATAAAGGGGGATGGATAACGTACGGAGGGACCCGTACAATGTCAGGTTGGCCGTGTCGGAGAATGACTGAAATGTGCCATCTATCGCCTTCAAGAGGCGTTTTGTCATGCAAACCTTGACAAATAGAGCAAACTAGGGTGTTACGTACACTTGAGTGGCGTTCGACGCAGTTCCGCCAAGACGTCATAGAGTGCGCTCTTAAAACAATTGAAGTCCAGAACAATTGAAGTTATGCTGTCAATCAATCTTCGGAAGGAGCACGATGAGAACGAACGGGAGAAGATGACGTCTGTGGCGGCTCCTGGGTCTAATCCACTGGTTTGCTTAAGATAAAAAACGTAACGCGTGCTGTGATTTGTAATGAGTCTTGTGCAGTAAAGATTGTGAGTTGAACATCGTATTTCATTGAAGGCCCTCGTCATCCACGATTGAAGGTTCTGATGTGCTGCTGATAGTATGATACGCCCACAATTCCCGACATATATATATGGATAAATGATTTTATTATTTTTATATCATTTTGATCCATGTTCATTCACTGATATCTATGTGTTAAAATTGTTAAATATGAAACGGTGTCGTCACGCCATCTAGCCGAGGATAGGCTAAAGGTGTGTGCGCCATCTATTCGAGAATGACTTTTGCTTCAATGCCGAGGCACGTTTTTTCCTTAGACTTTATTCGTCTTATACGAAGTTACATATGTCTTTGGTATTAGGCTGTGGTAGCGCGTGTCAGTTGACGTTTTAGCCTATCAAAAGTAATATCCGACCGCGATAGAATGTGTAAATAGGAGGAGAAAAAGTCGGAAATCGGGCTCTGAGATCTGAATCAGTAGCTGAAGATGCGATTGGCATAAGTTTCTACAGCTGACATTGCTGATTACATAATGGAAAAAACGCAAGTGGTCGTTAACTTAGTGTCTATAAAAATGAGGAGGCAAAAAGGATATAAAGCCTATAAAATGTATATACCTAAAAGTAAATTAAACACGTTTCTTGATGAGAACCTGTGGCCAGAGGATATCAGGTGTCGTCGTTTTGTGGACAATAAGTTAAAGAGTGGATATGGAGCTCCCGAGGCTAATCATAAAAATACATAAGTGTGTTATATGGATATATTAACAAAAATAGTAAGCTTTAACTGTAAGTCTGTTAAAAGATCCATAGACGGAGTGAGGCAACTGTGTAAGACAGCGCATATATTGGCTCTTCAAGAATCGTGGTTATTACCTCACGAGGAGGGCTTCATAGGAACGATCGACAAGGACTTCGAATTTACCAGCAAATCGGCCGTCGATACATCGGCGGGAATACTACGAGGGCGCCCTTATGGCGGCGTTGCATTGATGTGGCGAAAAGGTGTATTTACGTCGGTGTCTGTAATCTCGTGTAAAAGTGTTCGGTTAGCGGGCATTAAAGTGTGCGCGGGAGATCGTAGTGCGTTATTTTTCTCGGTATATATGCCTACAAACAGTGTGGAAAATTTAGCGGATTTTACGGAGGTGCTAAGCGAGTTGAATGCAGTAATTGACAGTTGTGAAGTCGAGTCTGTGTTTATACTCGGTGATTTTAACGCGCACCCGAACGAGTTATTCTATAGTGAATTAATGAGTTTTTGTAATGAGCGGAGGTGGCTCTGTGCCGACGTGGTTAAGTTAGGATTGAGTTCGAATACGTACACCTTTATCAGCGAGAGTCATGGTTCCAGAAGGTGGCTTGATCACTGTGTGGTAACAGAGGCAGCTTCGCAATGTATTATGGATATAAAGGTATGTCATGATATATTTTGGTCAGATCATTTTCCGCTTGAAATTCAATGTAGATTGGGTTGTCTTACTCCAAAAGTTGTTTACCTTGACAACGTAGTAAACAAAGTAAGGTGGGGCGAAAGAGATAGTTTTCAAATTAGCGCCTACTATAAGGAATGTGAAGAGAACCTAAGGTGTATTGAATTTCCAGCGGAGTGTCTGCAGTGCGCAGATGCGATTTGCACCAATACTGAGCACAGATTAATCATTGATAGACTGTACTATTCTATTATTAAAATCCTAACCCGGTCAGCTGAAATCAGCTATGATGCAAAAAAATCTCGTCATGGGCGTGGGAAAATAATAGGATGGAATAGACATGTAAAGGAGGCCCACGGGAGGGCGCGACTTAGTTTTCAGGAATGGGTATTACACGGAAGACCTAGAAATGGTAATGTGTATGACAAAATGTGTGAAACCAGGAGGCTCTTTAAGTCTAAGTTGAAATGGTGCCAGGATAACGAAGAACAAATAAAGATGGACATTTTAGCGAATAGGCACTCAACTAAGGACTTTAAGGGCTTCTGGAATCATACAAAAAGGCTGGGAACTGGGGCGTGCGTGCCTGCAAGTGTGGAAGGGCAGTGTGAGCCTAAATGTATAGCGGAGCTCTTTAAAGAGCATTTTAAGGTGGAGTCTCCTTTAGGCATAATGTCATCAGGGTCGTCTGGCATTGGGGCTGTGGTGGGGGGTGCGTACACACTTGTGAGTGCCAAGCAAGTAGCTACAGTGATTAGAGATATGAGTAGGGGAAAGTCACCTGGTCACGACAGCCTCAGTGTTGAACACCTGCGTTTCGCTGGTGCGCATCTGCCTAGGGTGTTGGGGATGTTTTTCAACTTGTGTATTGGCCATATTTACCTTCCTCAAGAGCTTATGAAGACCATAGTAGTACCAATACCAAAAAACAGGACGGGTGATGCCTCCGACAAGAATAATTATCGGCCTATTTCGTTGGCAACCATAGTGGCGAAAGTTTTGGACCGTCTGCTTGATCTTCAATTTGCGCGCCATATACACCTGAACGAGGCGCAATTCGGTTTTAGGCAAGGGCTCTCTACAGAAACGGCAATTTTGCGGCTCAAGCACACGGTTCAATACTATACTACGAGAAATACGCCGATATACGCGTGTTTTTTGGACTTGTCGAAGGCGTTCGACCTTGTTTCTTACAATATTTTATGGGATAAGCTCTTGAGGGAGACGTCTACACCCAGAGAGTTGGTCTACATCATGAAGTATTGGTACCAGAACCAGAACAACAGTGTAAGATGGGCCGGTTCATACTCAGAGGAGTACAGGTTGGAATGCGGCGTCAGACAGGGTGGGTTGACGTCTCCGCGGCTTTTCAATCTGTACGTCAACAACCTGATCGAGGAGCTCAGCAGAGCTGGCATTGGATGCTCAGTTGGTGGCAAAATAATGAACAATATAAGCTACGCTGATGACATGGCTCTGCTGAGCCCATCGATCGGAGCCCTCGAGATATTGATTGGAATTTGTGAGGGGTACGCGGAGACCCACGGTCTCAGATACAACTCCAAGAAAAGTGAGCTTCTCGTGTTTAAGGCGGGTTCAAAAAAACCGAAGTACATACCACCACTAAAACTTGGAGGAACTGAGTTAAAAAATGTCACTCAGTTCAGGTATCTGGGGCACTGGGTCACCGAGGACCTATCTGACGACCTTGATGTGGAGCGGGAGCGTAGGGCATTGGCGGTGAGAAGCAACATGTTGGCTCGCAGGTTTGCACGTTGTACGAAGACCGTCAAAATAACTCTTTTTAGGGCATTTTGTCAGTCTTTTTATACGTGCAGCCTGTGGGTCAAGTGTACGCAGAGATCTCTCAATGCCTTACGCATTCAGTATAATAACGGGTTCAGAATGTTGTTGGGGTTGCCTCGATTTTGCAGTGCGTCGGGGATGTTTGCCGAAGCGCGCGTGGATGGCTTCCAAGCCATAATGCGCAAGAGAGTGGCCTCCCTGATGCGCCGTGTTAGGGACAGCCCCAGCAGCCTTCTGAACACTGTTATAGACAATTTACAGTGTCCAATAGTGCGCAAATGGAACTCTATGCACATGGACCATAGAGGTGCTGTTGGGCAAATTTAGTTAAGTACTTTAAGAATTAGTTTTATTTAATTTAATTTAATTTAATTTATTGTATTAGGTATTTATATATGTAATGTAAAATGTATGGATCTTGTTATCCGAAATAAATATATTAAATAAATAAATAAATAAATAAGTCTAAAGGCTAATATGAGAGAGACGGATACATTTTCTTCGGTTAAGCAGTTGTTGGGTTATGTTGTTAAAATAAGCTAACTATTTATAAACGGCTAAATCAAGGCATTGGTTTCAGCCACGAAACATCAAAGCCGTGCTGACAGCGACCAGCGTGTTCTACAACGGAGTGCGAGCGGACCTGGTTAAGAAGGTGGAAGGAAAGATCTTTGTCGGACCTAAGAAACGTAAGTAATAAGTTATCTTATTATTAAACAGGACACACAACCTTTATTTTCCTTTGACCGTCGCCGGACCGTCAACGTTTCCAGCGTTGCCTCGTAGAGACACGAAATTTCGGCGAAGGGCCTTTAGACGTAGAAATATCTAACAATACCCTGTAGGTATCCTGTATCTATTAAGGTCTTGGCATATTTTCATTGTTAGATTTGAATTTTCAGTAACTTCGGATCCCCTCCTTGATACAATGTTACTTCCAATTAGGTTAACTTTAGTTTTTTAGTGTGAATAAGCCTATTATCATCTTCAAATTCCAGATGAAGAGATCAGCGTCGACGTGACAGCAGACGAGTACCTGCCGAAGCTGGTGGAGTACTGCAACATGAAGATATCCGCTATGGTCATCGTCGACGAGACCAAGCAGTCGTGGGCTGATGATGATGACTTCCAAGTGCTGAAGCCTACGATTAGCATCAAGGTAACATACATACATATAATCACGCCTATTTCCCGGAGGGGTTGGCAGAGGCCACGGATTTCCACTTGCTACGATCCTGACATACTTCTTTCGCTTCCTTCACTTTCATAACATTCCTCATACACGCTCGCCAGTTTAGGGTGCTCTTGACCTGGCCTTTCTTCAGGATTTCCCCGATCTGATCAGAGGTCAAGGTGACATTACGCAAAAATGGCAGAATTCATATAGGTACCTATATCCAGTGTGGAATTTTTTAGTGCCACCTGGTGGCCTAGCCATGGTGACAATCGCTTGCACTTCGCCATCGAATCGCTGTGTGTCTCTCTATCAGTCTATCGAAATAGTGTGACAGTGATAGTTGCGTTTCGTTCGCTCGCTACGGATGTGGTGATGGCTACCTATTTATATGTATAGGTAGGTAATATTATCTACCTATTAAAATAATGAATATGCATTTTATCCCCAGTTCAACGACGACCTAGTGATCAACACGGCGTCGGAAGCATCCCTCTCCTTCGTGAACCCCCTGGACCGGACACTGACCGGCTGCGAGTTCCGCGTGACGTCGCCCGGCCTCGCCGGCCGGACCGTCAGGGTCCCGGCCCCGGACACCCCGGCTAAAGGACGCGTGGTGGCCAGTCTTCCCGTCTTACCTAATGTGAGTAATCAACACAGCGACGGAAGCATCCCTCTCCTTCGTGAACCCCCTGGACCGGGCGCTGACCGGCTGCGAGTTCCGCGTGACGTCGCCCGGCCTCGCCGGCCGGACCGTCAGGGTCCCGGCCCCGGACACACCGGCTAAAGGACGCGTGGTGGCCAGTCTTCCCGTCTTACCTAATGTGAGTAATCAACACAGCGACGGAAGCATCCCTCTCCTTCATGAACCCCCTGGACCGGGCGCTGACCGGCTGCGAGTTCCGTGTGACGTCGCCCGGCCTCGCCGGCCGGACCGTCAGGGTCCCAGCCCCGGACACCCCCGCTAAAGGACGCGTGGTGGCTAGTCTTCCCGTCTTACCTAATGTGATGGATTATGTTACCGTAAAAACCCGTTTTTGATGATAACACGTTTTCCGCGTTTAAACTAGTTATCCGTATCGCCTCAGTGAAAACGCGTTATAACTAAGTTTTCCGTAGATCGTATTTTTCTCCAGATTCTAGTATATAGGTACTTATAGTGCGGCATAAAATAGTAGAAATTAAATTAAATGTAACTAACATAAAAATTCCATACTAAATTGTTGCCATGTTTAAGCATTTTACGTCAAGTGTGACAGTTATGTAGAAAATGGCGCCATCATTTATTTTCTATTATTTTATGTCGCACTGTAGTTAGTTGCCTAGATAATATATTTATACCTATATAAATATTGTATAAAAACATTACTTATTAATTTATTTTCCTATTCCAGAAACTCGGCAAGATCAACATAGTGGCAACATTCAAGTCGGCCGAGCTGAGGGATATCACCGGCGCCGCCAGCGTCGACGTGTTCGAGGGCTGAGCCGATATCAACTCTGTCGTGTTAGCAATAAGATACATTTTCAAGTGACGTACACAGGTCTTACAGGGCTGTTGCCGGCAACTATTCAACGGACGTTAGTAACGAGGGCTGAGCCGATATCAACTCTGTCGTGTTAGCAATAAGACACATTTTCAAGTGACGTACACAGGTCTTACAGGGCTGTTGCCGGCAACTATTCAACGGACGTTAGTAACAAGGGCTGAGCCGATATCAACTCTGTCGTGTTAGCAATAAGACACATTTTCAAGTGACGTACACAGGTCTTACAGGGCTGTTGCCGGCAACTATTCAACGGACGTTAGTAACGAGGGCTGAGCCGATATCAACTCCGTCGTGTTAGCAATAAGAATCATTTTCAAGTGACGTACACAGGTCTTACAGGGCTGGTGCCGGCAACTATTCAACGGACGTTAGTAACGAGGGCTGAGCCGATATCAGCTCTGTCGTGTTAGCAATAATAATCATTTTCAAGTGACGTACACAGGTCTTACAGGGTTGTTGCCGGCAACTATTCAACGGACGTTTGTAACGAGGGCTGAGCCGATATCAACTCTGTCGTGTTAGCAATAGGATACATTTTCAAGTGACGTACACAGGTCTTACAGGGCTGTTGCCGGCAACTATTCAACGGACGTTAGTAACGAGGGCTGAGCCAATATCTACTCTGTATTGTTAACAATAAGATTTATTTTTACTCACACAGTTCGTAGAAGGCTAAGCGTATTATGGATGGCTTTATCCACGTGATAAAATAACTGTCTCTTTTTAACACCGCGGGATAGAAAGTGACGGACACCGTTTTATCACGCTGTCACGTAGACAAGAACGACCATCATAGCCGTACTGATTGCAATTTGTACTATCATACCGACAAAGTTACACGAGACGTCATCAAATCTTTCGACGGCTAAGCTAATGTCAACCTTATTTTATTAGGAATAAAATGCTTTTTAACTCGCAATAACGATAGACTCAGACCTGCAAGACACGTTCGCGCCGTAGTGAACTATACGGTCATATAAGTGCACTTCTATATAAGTGCGACAGAGACATTGACGTTTCGTTCGCAGCGACGCCCCCCTTTCTGTTCGACCCTCTTTTCTGGGGGTATGCGGAGGGGGTTCATTTTAAAATATGCACATTTTACAAACTAGGCAAGTGAGGTGTCATTTTCGTGTAATTTTTTGCGCTGAATCAAATGAGACCATACTCATACTTATAGGGTCAATATTTTGCGCAACATGTATGATTTTAGTTGAAATAAGAGTACCGTGAACAAAGTTTTGTACGGTGCTCTAAAAATTAAAATATTTCAAGTCAAAAGTACGTTTTAATCAGCTAAGCGTAACCGATTGGTATCTTGGCTAGGCACCCAGGGACATATGTATATCTGATGATGGCGACTGTATTAATTAAGTAAGGTATAATTATTGTAAGTGCCATAAATACGTAATTATTTAAATAAGCAATGTAAAGCTCTAAAGCTATTAAACTATAATATTACTTTAGTAGAATACCGCGACTATATATATGACTGTGTTAAAATTGAAAATACCATTTTAAAATGTTTTTTACCTTGTACTTAAAATCATTTTTATAAGGTTTTGTATATAAAATAAAGAAATATTCTAAAAATAAAGGTTTATTCTTAACTCTCACTTTTACTTAGGGGCTGCCCATAAATTACGTCATCTATTTTTGTCGATTTTTGACCCCCCCGTAAAATCATCCAAAAATCATGCTTCGGATGACCCCGTTACCTCCTACGTCATGCTACCATCATCCGATGTCCAGACCCCACCCCCCTAATTTGAAATGATGTAATTTATGAATAGCCCCTTATTTAGGTACCTTTAAACCTTGTGCAAGAGCCAAACAGGCCGATAACAAACGTACACTGACATCAGATGGCCCACCGCGAACGACGTGTTGCCTCTCTGTCGCACTTGTGAATTCGTACGTAAGTGTGACTGGGAGGCAACACGTCGGACGTGGTTCGCGGTAGGCCCTCTGTAAGTCTGTACATATCTTAGCCCTCAAGTACATAGACGGTGGCGGCGCCGGTGACTTCCTTCAGCTCGTTCGACGTGAATGTCGCCACCACGTGGATCTTGCCAAGCGTCTGGAACAGAGCAATTCTTGTTTATTTATATATTTTGGGGATCTCGGAAACGGCTCTAACAATTTCGATGAAATTTGCTATATGGGGGTTTTCGGCGAAAAATCGATCTCTAGGTTTTATCTCTAGGAAAACGCCTATTTTTGAGTATTTATTTTCAGCGCAAAGCTCGGTCGCCCAGGTACTAAATAAGAAAGTTGATAACTAACTCGTCAATTTGTACGAACTAGATGGAGTCTAGAGTCTAGATCTCTAATCTACCCGATCTTGCCTTACAGTCTCCGACGAGACCGGGGGGCCTAGCCAAGATCAACATTTTTAATAGAAAACGCTAATCGAAACTTGGCAACCCCGATATTTTTTTCCTTTTTACCCGACTACGGCAACGCAAAAGGAGGGTTATGATTTTGACCGGTATGTATGTGGATATGTATGTATGTGTGTTCATCTGTTCCCTCATAACTTCTAAAGTTTTCATTATAATTTGACAAACGACATGTCATTCGAATCGTCTTAATCGTCCGCTGGTTATACGCTAAAAAATTAACACAGCGCCCTCTAGAGGTCCTAAAGTCACGATCCAATAAAATAAAATTAAGTAATGATGACGTGTTGTATATCATTTGAAAGGGCTTAATTAGCACATTTCAAAAATATACATAGTGTTAGCTTTTGCACCCGGATTTACTTGCAAGCACCCGATAAAACATAAATTTATCGGGTACGTAATTAGAACTAGGAATCTACAAGCGCTCTGAATTTTATCTGCGGGCTACCCGACTACAGCGATACAAGAACGTTTTTGCAAAAGAAATTTGTTTGGCCACTATACAGGATGTTTTTCTAAATGACCTGCAACATTTAACAACGTGAATAGGTATAGAAGTCCAGATCAGCCAAAATGTATGAACCCAGACAATTTTTTTTACGAGATCGGGTTTAGTCCCATAGTAAAAGTCGGTCAGAACAGAATATTCACCTCGTAAAATATTGCTGGACAAAAAAACGCCCTGGTAGTGGTCACGCGAAGCATACTGAAACGTACCTATGGGCAGCACCACACTAAGGTGTCCCCACAGTAGAAGGGTTAGCGTTGCCCGATTTACGTGGGACACTGTACGTGTACCATAGCCGGGCGCCTTCGGCCCGACGTACGTGGCGCGCTGCATGCGGTCCAAAGCCGTGCGCCTTCGGCGCCCTCATACTAAAACCGTTGGGCGTAGCCCGACGTACGTGGCTTCATGGTCTAATAAAACATGGTCTTCCATTCCCAGAGTGACACGCGATTACGTCACAATAACATTGCCACTTTATTTCAACATAACATGTTACATGGGTACATTATCCCTAATAGCATTTTCTTGTAGGGATTTTGTTGGGCCTTTGTTTACGTATTAGTTGGGCAACCGTTATATTTGGCCGTACGATTTGCTGGAGGGCCCTCGACAAAGGCCCTCCCGAAGATTCCCAACAGAGGGCCATAAGAGTAATTTTTTCGTTGGGCCTATTTAAATAAATCATACAATTATTCAACGGTGGTGGTTTTGGTTGGGCCGTGGTTGGGCCTATACACATTTGTTCGATGGTTGGTTAATTGTTACATTTGGCCGTACGATTTGCTGGAGGGCCCTCGACAAAGGCCCTCCCGAAGATTCCCAACAGAGGGCCATTAGAGTAATTTTTTCGTTGGGCCTATTTAAATAAATCATACAATTATTCAACGGTGGTGGTTTTGGTTGGGCCGTGGTTGGGCCTATACACATTTGTTTGATGGTTGGTTAATTGTTACATTTGGCCGTATGGCTTGCTGTAGGGCCAACTGCAAAAAAATAAAAAAGGGCAATTTTTTCGTTGTGCTTCTGTTTGCAAATTCAACAATTACCCAACGGCAAGTCAGGTAGCTCGGTAGGTAGTCGTGCACCAGGTTGAAGGCCCAACACAGCTTGTCCCACAAAGGGCCAACATTGTAACTTTAACGTTGGGCCTTGTGTAGGATTCTTACAATACTACCGTAGGTAAATAGTTGTGTAATTTATAGTGTGCCTACAGTCTAATTATGTAGTGGGCTTTTGTTTACGAGTCCTACAGTTACCCTATGTTAAGTATGTGGTTGTGTAATACGACGTTGGGCCTTTGCTGATAAATATTACAATTACACTACGGTAGGCATTGGTTGTATCCACATGAAGGCCCTAAGGCTAGGCAGCAGTTGTTGTTAATCTTCTCTGTATCGTTCCAATTTTAGTATATGTACTGCCGAAGCAAGTACACTTAAATACTATACACTCTAATTTGTATATATACTAACCGCACTTCGAAACTTCGTAAGCGAGATTTATGTTTTTTGAGATTTAAATTGAGAAAATGTTGGTAAAATACAATTTTTTAAATTTATGTATAAATGTTATAGTTATAGCTATTAGATTTATAAGTTACTTTAAAAAAAAATTATGATTATATGCGGAATAATCGAGAAAATAACTATAACTTCGATGTTTGGAGACAGTAACGCCATCTAGTGACGCCACGAGCAAACTCAACTGGTATTGTTGGGCATCAGTACCACAGCCAATGTTGGTAAATGCGATATTTGTGCTCACTGGGCCACCGAATGTTATCGTTGTTTAGCCACCGGTACCAAAATAAACAAAGGCCCATTGTTGGGTATCAGTGCCACAGCCAATGTTGGTAAATGCGATATTTGTCATCATTGGGCCATCGGATGATATCCTTGACTAGCCAACGTTACCAAAATACACAAAGGCCCATTGTTGGGCATCCGTGCCACAGCCAATGTTGGTAAATGCGGTATTCGTCACCATTGGGCCAACGAATGTTATCGTTGTTTAGCGAACGGTAGCAAAATACACAAAGGCCCATTGTTGGGCATCACTGCCACTGCCAATGTTGATAAATGCGATATATGTCATCATTGGGCCAACGAATATTATCGTTGTTTAGCCAACGGTACCAAAATACACAAAGGCCCATTGTTGGGCATCCGTGCCACAGCCAATGTTGGTAAATGCGGTATTCGTCACCATTGGGCCAACGAATGTTATCGTTGTTTAGCGAACGGTAGCAAAATACACAAAGGCCCATTGTTAGGCCTCAATGCTACAGCCAATGTTGGTAAATGCGATATTTGTCGTCATTGGGCCATCGTATGATATCGTTGATTAGCCAACGTTACCAAAATAAACAAAGGCCCATTGTTGGGCATCAGTGCCACAGTCAATGTTGGTAAATGCGATATTTGTCATCATTGGGCCATCGGATGATATCGTTGATTAGCCAACGTTACCAAAATACACAAAGGCCCATTGTTGGGCATCAATGCTACAGTCAATGTTGGTAAATGCGATATTTGTCGTCATTGGGCCATCGGATGATATCGTTGATTAGCCAACGTTACCAAAATAAACAAAGGCCCGTTGTTGGGCATCAATGCTACAGCCAATGTTGGTAAATGTGATATTTGTCGTCATTGGGCCATCGGATGATATCGTTGATTAGCCAACGTTAACAAAATAAACAAAGGCCCATTGTTGGGCATCAGTGCCACAGCCAATGTTGGTAAATGCGATTTTTGTCATCATTGGGCCATCGGATGATATCGTTGATTAGCCAACGTTACCAAAATACACAAAGGCCCATTGTTGGGCATCAATGCTACAGCCAATGTTGGTAAATGCGATATTGTCGTCATTGGGCCATCGGATGATATCGTCGATTAGCCAACGGTACCAAAATAAACAAAGGCCCATTGTTGGGTATCAGTGCCACAGCCAATGTTGGTAAATGCGATATTTATCATCATTGGGCCATCGGATGATATCCTTGACTAGCCAACGTTACCAAAATACACAAAGGCCCATTGTTGGGCATCCGTGCCACAGCCAATGTTGGTAAATGCGGTATTCGTCTCCATTGGGCCAACGAATGTTATCGTTGTTTAGCGAACGGTAGCAAAATACACAAAGGCCCATTGTTGGGCATCACTGCCACTGCCAATGTTGGTAAATGCGATATATGTCATCATTGGGCCAACGAATATTATCGTTGTTTAGCCAACGGTACCAAAATACACAAAGGCCCATTGTTGGGCATCTGTGCCACAGCGAATGTTGGTAAATGCGATGGTGGGCCAATACAAAATTAATGTTGGCTACGGAACGAACCTCATCCCAACGTTTTCCCTACCGTTGGCACCGTGGGCCCCAACGAAAATGCTACTAGGGATACCTATGGTTAATAAGTTAAAATATTTCTTTATAATTTTATAATTTTCATTTATATGTATTTTAGCTTAAATTTTACAATAACACGTCATTTTTAATTACTCGTTAGCAATATCTTCCGATTCACGAAAGAAATTTCAGACTTTCGGGTAATTCTGTTTATACTACTGGCAACACAGGATAGCGCTGTGGACATTTGACAATTCGGATCTAGATAACTTCATGCCCTGACCGTCATCCTTGTCGAACGCGTGTTAATTGTTATTTCCTTCTCGCTCAGTGTCAGCAGTCGCAGTGTTTTCCAAACTTTTCACGTCGTAAGCTTGGTAATTAATGTGTAACTGTGAATTAGTTTTTTAAACGTTTGTCTTGTATAGATAAATAAAGTTTAATTTAATACATTAGATTTGTTTTATTTTACTATGTTTCTACATAAATAACTTAAAATGAATGCCGTTAAAATAATTTTCACCGTTGGTTAAAATTCTCCCACATTTCAAAGTTTGAGAACCTGTAAACAGCATGATGACGTAGGCGCGTGTCAGTTAGGTCATACGCGAATCTCGGAATGGAGTACCAGGCGGAGTATATTATTATACCATGCGTGGCTTGCTGCACGTGGTCCAAAGCCGTGCGCCTTCGGCGCCCTCATACTAAAACCGTTGGGCGTAGCCCGACGTACGTGGCTTGCTGCACGTGGTCCAAAGCCGGGCGCCTTCGGCGCCCTCATACTAAAACCGTCGGGCGTAGCCCGACGTACATGGCTTGCTGCACGCGGTCCAAAGCAGGGCGCCTTCGGCGCCCTCATACTAAAACCGTCGGGCGTACGCCCAACTTACGTGGCTTGCTGCACGCGGTCCAAAGCCGGGTGCCTTCGGCGCCCTCATACTAAAACCGCCGGGCGTACTCCCAACTTACGTGGCTTGCTGCACGCGGTCCAAAGCCGGGTGCCTTCGGCGCCCTCATACTAAAACCGCCGGGCGTACGCCCAACGTACATGGCTTGGTGCACGCGGTCCAAAGCCGGGTGCATTCGGCAAGTCCCTCTCTTAAAGCCCTCGCAAAAGTTTTATAAAGTGACTTCAAATAGTTACGAGTAGTAACACAGAATAATTAATTAATAGTACTACCGTACAGAAAGGAAACTTCCTACAAAAACGAAGTTTTATAGCGGTTCAGGGTCGAATCATCCTGTCTCTTTCTAATATATGGCACTATCCCTTTCGGCTATTTAGGGTTGTCAAAAATCAAGTGATTATCTTATCTGTGGTCACGCACGCAAAAGGAAGTCAAGTGGTGCCAACCCTAATAATTGCTCGGAGCAATGCTGAGCCGAGCGGAGCCGAGTTTGACCGAAGTCAGGAGTTTCGCACCCCTGGTAGTAACGAAATCAGGACCCCAAAAGTAATTAAATAAAAAATAAGTTCAAAAACTAAAACCCGACTACTGCAAATCGCGCTCTAAAAAGTATGAAACAAGATAGAATTCTTATCTGAAATTATCATACAGGAAATATTATAAATGTTATCATTTTTAAATAAAAAAATACAACATAATATAATTTACAATTTTTTTTATATATTTACAGAGATTCGGTGGATAGCCGTGGTCGCGATATGCCACTTTACCTTAAAGTTTATAATCGTGGAATACGACCACGGCTATCCTCTAGTCGGGTTTTAGTTTATGAACTTATTTTTTATTCATCCTGGCAAGTTCGGCCTAGCGAGGACTACCAAACGTCCACAGCATAGATGGTAGGATCCTATAGATGTGCTATACGCGTGCGTCCGTGAGGAACAGAACATACGCAATGCGACAAGATGATTGGTCGAGTTTATTTGTTGCCCACCATAAACGATACTAAATTTCGGTGGGGGATAAAATAAAATGTGAGACTGTGACAAGGACAAATAATAATAGCGCTTTCGCTGCTACTCCTACTGAAATATACATAAGACTATCCCGTTCTGTCAGTTCTCCCCACCACTCATGCGCAATCCATATACTAATACTAGATTCATGGTCCATAATCTTTATTTAGGGTCGCCATCATCGAAAGCAATAAGGAGAACTATAATATTAATACATTCTTCTATGAAGAAGTGTACAATAAAGAATATTTTGTATTGTATTGTACTCACATTAGGTGTAACGTGAAGGCTAGCAACCACCCGCTTCTTGGCCTCGGTGTCTTGAGCCGGGACCCGCACGGTGCGACCAGCGAGGCCGGGCGAGGTCACGCGGAACTCGCAGCCGGTCAACTGTCGGTCCAGGGGGTTCAAGAAGGAGAGAAACACTTCCCTTGGTTGGTTCATTACTAGATCGTCGTGGAACTGGTACACAAAAAAACAGCAGGTCAAACACGAAAAATTTGGTCAAAAACTAATAAATTGTTCGAATTGATTGATCTTCAAGCCAGAGTGAATTATTTTCAATCCGGAGGTCGCGGGTTCAAACCCCGCATCGTACAAATGAGTTCTTCGGAACTTATGTACGATCTATCAGTCGCTTTTCGGTGAAGGAAAACATCGCGAGGAAGCCGGACTAATCCTAATAAGGCCTAGTTTCCCCTCTGGGTTGGATTGGAAGGTCAGATGGCAGTCGTTTTCGCAAAAACTAGTGCCCACGTCCATTTTTGGGATTAGTTGTCAAGCGGACCGCAGGCTCCCATGAGCCGTGGCAAAATGCCGGAATAACGCGAGGAAAAAGAAAACTTTACAATTTAAGGTAGGTAAGTTTTACCTTGATGTTAATGATGGGTTTCATCACTCGGAAGTCGTCGTCGTCCGCCCAGCACTGCTTCGTCTCATCAACCAAGGCCATGGCGGATATCTTCATGTTGCAATACTCCACCAACTTCGGCAGGTAGTCTTCTGCCGTCACATCGATGACGATTTCTTCGTCTGGAGGAAGTTGAAAATGATGGTAAGTTGCTAAATTGTGGTAGAGATAAAGGGACATTCCAGAAAAGTGTCGGGTATGTGAAATTATTTTTAGAACCACTTCTGATAAAGGTTAAAAGCCGATATTTGACAACTTAGCTTTAAATGCAAAGATAAATAATACGTTAATTAAAGTAGCTGCCATTCGCGTCACATTGCCGACAAAATAGACTATTGTCGCCTGCCAGGTCAGAGTTAGTGACTCTAGATCGTACTTAAATGTAGAAAGTAGGGAGACTTAATTTTTTTAAGAGAACTCAAAAATATCATTTATTTACATAATAGATTCAAACAGAGACAGAGATTACAGAGGTATTACAGTAACTGTACAAACACTAACCTAAATTACCTAATAATTAGCTTAAATTTAAAATAACCCTTAAAGCATTGTACTTATTACCAAAGACGCTGGCGGCATTTCCTCGTATGCTGACACGTTGTGAGAAGCCGCCAGCTCTTCGGTCATCAGTTACCAGTTCGCGATTTCTGCAAAAAACTTGTGCGCTCTGGGATCCTATGGGCCTAGAGTTTCAACTTACGTTTCTTAGGTCCGACAAATATCTTTCCTTGCACTGTCTTGACCTGTTCCGCTCGCACTCCGTTGTAGAACACGCTGGTCGCAGTCAGCACGGCCTTGATGTTTCTTGGCTGAAACCAATGCCTTGATTTTATCTGCTCAGTTGGGCCTCAAGTGCTTCATAGACCTTACAGCAAATTCCATGCTAAATATATGTATACAATATATTGTCGATTAAGTAGCTACAAAATTCATTCGACCGATCAAAACCGCAATGTACCTATCGAAAACACTTGCCGATAGAGTCTGTTCGGAAAAAGAAGAGTCGGGGAATGTATTGGGTCCCATACATTCCACAACTATTCTCTTTCCGCACAGACTCTACAAGCAGGAGTTATATAGGTAAATATTGAGAAGATCTGTGGATTTCTGCTTCAAGCGAAGGAAGGCTTAGGCTTACCTCGTAAGACTCGTTATCAATATCGACAACGATGCGGAAGTCGTTCCCAATAGCAACGGCGTCGATATCACGCAGTTTAAACGACACATCGCTCTTGACTTTACTCGCTAACTCGTAATATCTGAAAAAATTCATGGGTATAGTAGAATCATGACTTATCAGTTTCCGCTGGCTTAGCAATGATCATAACCAATGAAATCGTTCTTGTATTGGTCCGTGATATCCTCGCGATCTTTATCTCAGAGGATCAAAACGGATCCAGGCGGCCACAAGGCGAACCTCGCGGTCAGTTTTGGGGAGATATGGGGCGGCGAACCTTTTATGGCCCAGGGAATCAAATCTTAATACACGCTTCTGGTTTAAGACACCTTCCTTATACTGTGATTCTGGATCCCGTTACTCTACTAAGCTAAAAAGAGAGAGTGACTACTGACTAGGTAAACTTTACAAACCTCTTAGCCCTCTCAGAGTGGCGTACGCCATTCATAAGTGCTACGCGCTCTGCGGTGGAACCCTCGCGATACTTGTACTGTTCCGTAACGTCCTCGCAGTCCTCGTCTCCTGAAGGATCGAAGACCAAAGGCTTCTTCGTAAGCAGCATTTGCCCGACGCTGTTGAAAAAGTAGATTTCATGAATGGTGTTTCTTTCATCGATTACCTAACCTATACAATTATTCAACTACTAATCAGGAACGTGTTTACCAATGAAAAGAAACCTCCAGAATATCGCTCAATATCCATATACTATGGAGAGTTTTTGTGCTGAGCCGTTGTGACACTTGTGACAGGAAAAGCATGGTATAATAATATACTCCGCCTGGTACTCCATTCCCGTCTTTTCTAGGTCACCTAACTGACACGGGCTTACGTCATCATGCGACAGCGCTATATGATAATATGCGATAGCGCTATATATAGCGGCCATGTTGTTGTGACGTAGCCCCGTGTCACTCTGGGAATGGAAGACCATGTTTTATTAGACTATGAGGAAAAGATGATAGGCAATAGTCGCTTCACAGTGGAGCATAGCCAGAGAGAATTATACCAACCATGAGCCCCGGCTAATGATTTCAATATGCCAAACTTTATCAAAATAAGATCCGCAGTAATAGCCGTTTAAAGAAAAAAGAGATAGGCATCAGAGACCGGAATTTTCGTGGCACGTTTGAATTATCATAATGACTTCTCATGAATCGTCGCTGGATATGGCGGACTTACGTATATTTTTCAGTTTGGCTTGTGACTACTGAAAATCCCCGCTCTGAATGCGGATCTTTTCGCCAGCGGAACACGTCAGCGTTGACTGAGGCCAACATGAAGGCCACATCGTAATTCATGCCAAGGTCGCCCTTCTTGATAGCTTCGAGCGACGCCGGCCCGCACTGGTACTTCCCTTCTGACTCTTCCTGCGGAGTCGCATCGATGGCCTGCCAGCCGCCGTAGCCTGGAAGAATTAAAACGGTAATAGATACTATTAAAGGCCAAAGTATCCCACTGCTTGGTAAGATCTCTCCCCTCGACTACCAACGGTCCTGGCAGTCTCCGGCCAGTCATATATATCCAGGTCATTCCGCCATCTCCACCTGGGCCTGCCAGCTCCTCGCCCACCATGCGACACCCACTCCCACACAACAACTAATCATCACAACCTTCGATACTAAGCTGCTCATCGCACTTAAACTTCCTCAGAACACAAACGCTTGCAATACCGACTGCCGGCTGTCAAGTTCTATTAAGCGTCAATCAAGGTTAAAAGATTGAGATCCAGGTTCCAGATTTGACAAGTGACAATGACGCAAAGTGATCCTACTTCTAGCATCTATTATTATCAACAAAACTTCTGCCAATACATTATCTTTGTACATGACTACCTTGCTTCATTTAAGAACAAAACCATACACTCGAGAGTAATGCAAATAGTGAAAATTGGAGTAGCACTTTAGTTCTTATAAGTAAAATCACTGAATGCACTAAGTGTCTATTCACTGGGCGTCCTTCGAGGAGGACTTGTCTGAAGACTATATATTATTTTGTGACTTACCTGAAGGAAGATCAGGCCTTGCCATCCACACATCATTCCAGACATGGAAGTTCCAAATGGAGTCAGATCCATAGGTGTCATCCATGGCCTCGTTGTAGTACTTGTCTATAGAAAGTGAGCAGTCCCTGTCGTGGGCTGACACCACGTTGGTGACTACACGGGACGGAATACCGAGGGCACGACACACTGGAATAAAAAAAGTGTAGGTAATGTCGTCTGATTGTTGCAGCATTGTTGTTGAAGGAAGAATTGAAGCAAAGAGAGAAAAGGGGAGAGTATACATGGATCAAGTATCTAACGGAAAAACTCAACTTCGTGTCGTATTAGACTATCCTAGGAAGGCAGAGGACCGACACATATGGAAATCGCTCCACCGGCAAGAGGTTTAAGCTCCCATTCTCACGAGAGCTTTTTCAACGCGCGTTAAAAAAGCGCTTGAATCTGTCCGCTCTCTAAATTCGATTTAACGACCAAGGCTTAAAGTTGAAAATCCAACAACACTTGATAAAAAGCGCCACCACTGGCGTGTGAATACACACATGGTTATCCATTTGTGTCATTCATACGCTTTTTTAACGCGCGTTGAAAAAGCTCCCGTGCGAATGGGGGCTAACTCACGGTGAATAGGATTGTGTAGGCTTCTTAAGGATGACTCATGCCATGCTAGACCAGGCCGTGCCCGAGCCGAGGCGTCCGACATGTCATTTTGTATGATGGCTGATCGTAGATCGTAGAAGCGCCGGGAGCTCCGGCTTGGTCTAGCGTGAGTCATCCTTTATGCTCAGCCCTTACCAGTGGTAGTAAGGCAAGCAAACACCCAGCACTGCCCATATGCCACACTTTGCTTCGTCCTGAGATATTCCTCCATAATATCAACGGAGCCCGTCCAATCAAAAGGTGCTGTGCCGCTTCCATACTTTCCAGACCAGTTGCCTATTAATATGCCGCCGTCGCTGTCGTTGGAGTTAACCATTTTGGAGATGGTGCGGCAAAGACGGATTGGGTCGCCGCGTCTACGTAAAAAGAAAGGCAATTAGTTTATAAGTAAAACAATTTAGATGGATTAATGTCTCGTACTAAAGCTCTGGTTTTCTAGGATACCGATGCCGTCATATAGCGGCCGTCTCGATAGTTAATTACAAGCTTTTATTTAGTTTCACCTGACCGTTGTCTGTGTGTAATCAAATCTTGCAAGTTAAATTTGATCCACTTCCCGGTTTCCGATTGAGCTGAAATTTTGCATACATATGTAAGTCGGGTGACAATGCAATATTGTGATGTCATCGAGCTGATCTGATGATGGAAACCGGAGGTGGCCATAGGAACTCAGTGATAAAACAACGAAACCTAATTGTGTTTGGGGTTCTTAGAATTGTCTCGATGAGTATTAGTTGACCGTGGAAAAAAAAGTACAGTCGGTGATAAAAGCTTGTACCAAAAATGAAATTTTTGCCAAAAATTTATTATTGTATAATTCCACCACGTCATACGTTGCCGTCGCTTGCATTTCCCCAACTTCGCACATAGCCAATACAAATAAAAGAACTTACTGTTTTAACGGCATCTTAGATCGATCAAGCATAAACATGACTGCTCGCAGCACGTCAGTATCGAATTGACCGAAGACCCACGCCTTGCCGCGCTCGGTCCTGACGGGGCCCATCCACACCTTGCCCACATCATTGAGGACATACTCCTGGAGCAAGGCACTGTCTTCCATGTAGGTTTGATCATCTGCGGAGAGAAATTTTTAACTAGAGTCTGTGCGGAGAGAGAAGAGTCGTGGAATGTATGAGCTAATACATTACACGACTCTTCTCTTCACGCACAGACTATAAAATTGAGTATTTGTGGATTGGCTATTTGGCGAACCATAGGCGGGTGAATCAAGTTTTTCGCCGATAGTTTTGAGTGTCTCTTGGGTAACTCAAGATGTCTCTGGAGTTACCAAGAAATCGGCCTTCTAATTAGTTTCTGTTTATTAGGTTTTTACAGTTGGGGCCCCGAATGTTTTAACATATACCATAATAAACTGAAACATAGAAATGCTATTATTTAGAGTAAAGGTGAAATTTTACAGCGAAGGTTAAAAGTTGTGGACATAGATTTGTGTCCGTCAAAAAGTTAGAAAAGGGTGCGAAATTAAAATGTTTGTACCTATTCGCGGAAAAATCACCGTTAAACTTTATACATTCTGTTTGGTTTAAGATTTCTTTGAGGTTCCAGAATAAGGTGTAATAGTTTGTCTGATCCTGCTGAATTGTGATTGGTTTTTACACTTGTTTGCCACCGATGTGGTATATAAAAAAAACAATACTTAGTAAGAGTGAAAACGTAGTACAGTTTTCGATAGCGCACTTACCAGGGTTCCATGGGTTGAAGGAGATGTACAACTCCTGATCATAGTTGTGGATCTGCCTCGCGAACGAGTTCTTGGTGCGCGTGACCACGCGCAGAGACCAGCATCCCACGGGCACGTCCACTGGAGTTGATATCTGCAACATAACGTTTTATTTGTTGGCTTGTGTACATCATTATTTCGTAAAGACCTTTGGAGTCCTCGTCGTTACAGTTCGTTTTTTTTTAGCATTAGAAATAAGGTAAACAATCTTGATGCGTCTTTTAATTGAAAAACACATTTTAAAAATAAGTTAGGGCAAATATGTAACAATTATGAATCTAATACGATCATTTATATTCTTCTGCTTTCATAAAAAATAGTTACCGATTTTTGAAAAGCGTTTTTCAATTAAAAGACATGTCAAGATCGCTTACCTTCTTTCAAGTTCTTTCTAATGCTAAAAAAAACGAACTATAGGACTCGGCCAAGTTTTCTAGACTGTTGTCATTATGCCGAAACTTGTGTTCGTTTAAACTGAATAAGAACTTGTTGGGTTGTTAAACTGAATCAGAAGTTGAGTATTTATTGAGAACTTAAGTTCTTTTATAGCAAACGATATTTGTTCTGTGTCTGATATCTGAGTTTCTGATAGACCACACCTATAAACAATATGTAAATGGTGTCCTATGATGGTTCACATTTTTGTAAAGCCATATCGTCCCTTATAAGTAGTTCCCCAACCCACACTTTAGACATTAGTGTTCTAACTATATACCTTTACCTTGCAACAAAACGCATGAGATTATGATACATTGCGGCATATTATCCATCGATTGAATTCATTACACATACATAGTCGGCAATGCATAGATAACCACATGCGATATGTGACATCGCGTCTAAATAGTCTTATAGAGCTAGACCAAGATAAGTCTGCAACGATTTTGATAGCACACGCAGCTGACGCAGCTAGTGCAAGTGTTATTTTAAACGGCAAACTTCTATGAAATTATGACGTAAGGTTTACTCGGGTAATTCCGAATGTCGAAAACTGTCGGATAATTCCGAAAAGAGACTTTTATTATGATGGAATTAAGGGTGATTTTCATCTGAATTTCGGAATTATCCGACATTCGGTATTACCCGAATACACCTTATAAAATAACATTTGCACTGCGTATGCTATCTAAATCGTTGCAGACTTTTCTTGGTCTTACTCTAGCCAATGCCTACCTCGAAATACAGTGTGTCCTTCTGCACGTCGGTGAGTTTCGCACTCCAGGCGTGCTTCTCGACGACGGCGTCGCGTTTCATATACATGGAGCCCGTCGTCTCCATCGAGGGTGAGTCGCCTGTACAAATACAAGAAGCTTACTTGTAAATTAAGTTCAAAATTGCGTTTATTTTTGTATTGTCTGTGTAGTCTCTTTGCCATAAATAGGTATCGAGCCAGAAACATTACTGAGCACCTGGAGATCAACCCCTTCTCTGACTTCTTATGGCCGATTAAATTAAATATCATTTATTATCAGGCAACTAATGTCCCGGATTAGCAAGCTGAAGACGCTGAAATGGCAGTGGGTCGGTCGTAGAACCGATAACCGTTGGGGTAGACGAGTTCTCGAGTGGAGGCCGGGCATCGGCAAACGTAGCGTAGGACGCCCTCAGACTAAATGGAGTGCTGACCTTCGGAAGGCGGCTGGCAAGAGCTGGATCAGAGTTGCCGCAAATCGTCCTCAATGGCGTGCAATAGGAGAGGCCTATGTCCAGCAGTGGTTGAGAGTAGGCTGATGATGATGATGAACTAATGTCCATAGATAATACCTTACAAGATACAGATGTAGTGCCTTATTATTTTCCATCGTTTTTCACGGATTAAGTACATAGGTACAATAATAAAAACCTTACAAAATCATTTCGGCGACACTGTTTTCTGTTGCGTCGCGTGTTCACTCCGAAAAAGATTTCTGAACAAGGTACACCAGCACACATACCCAAAGTAAAGACCAGCTGCACCAGGTCGGACTCCTCATCGTAGGGCCTGGTGAACCGGATCTTGCCTTTGAAGAGCTGACCGCGCCGCACGATGGCCACCTTCGAGTCCTCGGCGTTCACCTGCTCATACCTGCACAGGGCAAATTTTTATTTCAAAGTTTTTTGTGAGTACAATCCATTATAGGTTTACCGTTTAACGTAGGCAGTTGGTAAGAAGTTAAGGATGACTCACGTTAGACCGGGCCGTGTCCGGGCCGGAGCTTGCGGCGCATCGTTTGCCATGGAAATAAGCGTCAAGTGATCGCCTGTCATGTCATAGAAAAGTAAGCTCCGGAAGCTCCGGCCCGGACACGGCCCGATATAATCTGAGTCATCCTTTAGGGTCAGCTACGGCCTGGCTGCATGAAGGTAATTTGTATTTCGTCAAGTCAGTAAAAATCTCAAAGACAGAAAATGACCGTGCAATAATGGTAGATCTCTGGATTATTTAATAATGCCTGATTTTGTTGTGACTGAATATGTCGACGGGCAACAGTAATTGTTTACCATTAGGCCATACGTCTGCTCGTTTGCCTCCTCTCTATATCACTACACTTTTTAAACAAAGTCCCCCGCCGCGTCTGTCTGTCTGTATATATGTATGTTTGCGATAAACTCAAAAGTTACTCAACGGATTTTCATGCGGTTTTCACATATCAATAGAGTTATTCTTGAGGAAGGTTTAGGTATATAATTTGTTATGGTCTGTAACCCGTGCGAAGCCGGGGCGGGTCGCTAGTATAAGATAAAAAGAATTGTAACAGTCTTACTTGTCAGTATGATGCAACTTCGCGTTCTCTCGAGGGTAGAAATTCACTTCGTTGACCAGCAGGGGCATCATGGTGCACATGATATCTGCCGACAACATATAAGAAGCTGAACCTACGGCACCTTAACTATCAAGAGAGTCCCTCTTAGGGATAAGTTCGCCCTTGTACTACGTTATGTTCTATCAGGGATAAGTTCGCCCTTGTACTACGTTATGTTCTATCAGGGATAAGTTCACCCTTGTACTACGTTATGTTCTATCAGGGATAACTTCGCCCTTGTACTACGTTATGTTCTATCAGGGATAAGTTCACCCTTGTACTAAATTATGTTCTATCAGGGATAAGTTCGCCCTTGTACTACGTTATGTTCTATCAGGGATAAGTTCGCCCTTGTACTACGTTATGTTCTATCAGGGATAAGTTCGCCCTTGTACTACGTTATGTTCTATCAGGGATAAGTTCGCCCTTGTACTACGTTATGTTCTATCAGGGATAAGTTCGCCCTTGTACTACGTTATGTTCTATCAGGGATAAGTTCACCCTTGTACTACGTTATGTTCTATCAGGGATAAGTTCGCCCTTGTACTACGTTATGTTCTATCAGGGATAAGTTCGCCCTTGTACTACGTTATGTTCTATCAGGGATAAGTTCGCCCTTGTACTACGTTATGTTCTATCTGATGTACATCAGATAGAACATAACGTACCTTTCTTCCTCTCTTTCGTACTACCTACTTACTTACATTTTAATGTGCCTACCAAATCTATCTTCATTTCATTTCATTTCATTTCATTTATTTATTTCAATATAAACTTACAGTGTAGCACCAAAACGTTTACATGAGACTTACGACTATTATATTACATTATATGTTATAACTATATCTAAGAAAGAAAAATAAATAAAGAAACAATGTCAGAAACAATCTTGAAACGAAATGTTACTAAACTGGCGGCTTAGCACGGTCGCGTTTTTATCCCTTGTCACCATGCCTGTCACGTTCTAACAAGTATGTAAGTGCGAAAGGGACGCGCATAGTGATAGTCGATAAAAATGGAACCGTGCTGAGCCCGCTGGAGTGGGTAAAGCGATTAACATGTAAAAGTGAAGTGAAGAGAGATGAAAAATAATACAAATTGATGTGAAATAATCTAAGTATTGGAGGAATAATGTAATTTTAATAATTCTGGCAAATAAAGAGCAAATTACAAATGTAAATCTAAAATGGTAAAACTGAAACCTAACCGAACTCCTCATAACTTTTAATTTTAAGTTATTTAATAATGTATAGTAGGTAGGTAATATAATTTTCATCACATTCGCTCAGTAAATGTGGAATTGCACGCAGGTTTAGCGGGAGTTATAGAAAAAGCGTTCTCCCTAGGGAGTTATGAAGTTTCTAGTGCCATAGTTAACAGTTTTTTGTCTTTATACTTAATTTTTGTATCGCAAGTGTGATGAAAAACATTGTGTGTAACTCGGGGCGTAATAATATTGTAAACTCGAGTCTATAAATCAATCTCGTGTGCAATATTCAACTTACGCCCCATGTTGCACAATGTACTATTACTGCCAGGTGGCTCGGGTTCAACGACGGTGCCGCCCTTCCACACATCGACTGAAACCCCTTTTCTACCCTACCTATGTATTATCTACCCCTTTGCCTATATTGCCTATGCCTTTTATTACTATATAAAATGGTTGGTATATAAACTTATGGTAATATAATTTATTATAACAGCAATAGAAAAAATCACTCCTAACCCAAAAAATAACAAAAAACTTACCTGTTTAAAGGCTGTCTTCACTTTTCCCTTCGGGATTAGTTTGAATGTCGATCGTCGATGGCGCGCCGTTGCGTGGGTGAAACTATTGATACAGCGGCGCGCGAGTTCGCATTATATAGGTAACTTCTTCCAGGGATACGTCATTTCATGGACTGTCAACGTGACAAATCATATCGTAACATTCGTAACATACTCACGTCCCTAGTAGCATTTTCGTTGGGGCCCACGGTGCCAACGGTAGGGAAAACGTTGGGATGAGGTTCGTTCTGTAGCCAACATTAATTTTGTATTGGCCCACCATCGCATATACCAACATTCGCTGTGGCACAGATGCCCAACAATGGGCCTTTGTGTATTTTGGTACCGTTGGCTAAACAACGATAATATCGTTGGCCCTATGATGACATATATCGCATTTACCAACATTGGCAGTGGCAGTGATGCCCAACAATGGGCCTTGTGTATTTTGCTACCGTTCGCTAAACAACGATAACATTCGTTGGCCCAATGGTGACGAATACCGCATTTACCAACATTGGCTGTGGCACGGATGCCCAACAATGGGCCTTTGTGTATTTTGGTAACGTTGGCTAATCGACGATATCATCCGATGGCCCAATGACGACAAATATCGCATTTACCAACATTGGCTGTAGCATTGATGCCCAACAATGGGCCTTTGTGTATTATGGTAACGTTGGCTAATCAACGATATCATCCGATGGCCCAATGATGATAAATATCGCATTTACCAACATTGGCTGTGGCACTGATACCCAACAATGGGCCTTTGTTTATTTTGGTAACGTTGGCTAATCGACGATATCATCCGATGGCCCAATGACGACAAATATCGCATTTACCAACATTGGCTGTAGCATTGATGCCCAACAATGGGCCTTTGTAATGTAATGTAATGTAACGTTTATTTCAGACAAATAGTCCATATACATAAAAATTACAAAAAGAATTAGAAATAAATAATAAATCACAAATTCATTAAATTAAATTAACTTAACACTTAAGTCATAATAAAATTAAATTATTAAAATTCAAAAATTCAAAATTCACATTTAGACATTACAAATTAAATAAAAATTAAAATAAAAACAAATATAAATTTAAAGTCGGTATGTCAAGGTTAATATAATATAAGCATGTCCAGATAGATAATTTTGAAATTTTGAAAATTAAATAGTATAAATTATTAAATTAAACTAAACTATGCTATACAATCCGGGGCCTGACATGTAGGGCGATAAGCACTTTAGTGAGTGGACAGTCTAAACGGTTTGCTAATGCGTTGAGGATGCTATTGGAGCTGGACCGCGCCCTGCGTGCCATCGAGGCGACCCGTTTACGCATAATGGCGTGAAAACCATCCGTGCGCGCCTCTGCGAACATGGCTGACGCACTACAGTAGCGCGGCAATCCCAACAGCATCCTGAACGCATTATTATATTGAACTCGGAGGGCATTGATGGTCCGCTGCGTATAGTTGACCCACAGGCTACAGGTATAGAATGACTGACAGAAAGCTCTAAAGAGCGTCGTTTTTACTTCTGTAGTACACCTCGCAAACCTGCGCGCCAACATGTTGCTCCGGACCGGCAATGCCCGACGCTCCCTTTCCACGTCAATGTTGTCCGAAAGATCGTCAGTGACCCAGTGACCCAGGTATTTGAATTTTGACACTCGCGTTAGTTGCGTTCCGCCTAGTGTAGCGGGCGGCACTGTGTCAACTTTGCTACCGCGCGGATTAAACACTAGCAACTCGCTCTTTTTCGAGTTGTACCTGAGTCCATGGGCCCCCGCGTAGTCCTCGCACACACTGATTAGCTTCCTGAGAGCGCCAATCGATGGACTCAGCAGCACCATATCGTCCGCGTAACTGATATTATTGACACATGTTCCATCAATAGAACATCCGATTTTGGTTCTGCTGAGCTCAACGATTAACGTGTTCATATATAAATTAAATAATTTTGGTGACGTCAGCCCCCCCTGCCTTACACCGCATTCCAACCGATACAAGTCCGAGCGCGAGTCCGCCCACCTGACGAAGTTCGTTTGGTTATTGTACCAGTACTTAAACATGTCAATAACATCACCGGGCAGGTCAGTCTCGCACTCTAACTTGCTCCACAGAACGTCGTAGGCAACCAAATCGAAAGCTTTTGATAAGTCTAGGAAGCACGCATACACTGGTGTCTTCCTATCAGTGTTGTACTGTACAGTTTGCTTGAGACACAACACCGCGGACTTTGTGTATTTTGGTAACGTTGGCTAATCAACGATATCATCCGATGGCCCAATGATGACAAAAATCGCATTTACCAACATTGGCTGTGGCACCGATGCCCAACAATGGGCCTTTGTTTATTTTGGTAACGTTGGCTAATTAACGATATCATCCGATGGCCCAATGACGACAAATATCACATTTACCAACATTGGCTGTAGCATTGATGCCCAACAACGGGCCTTTGTTTATTTTGGTAACGTTGGCTAATCAACGATATCATCCGATGGCCCAATGACGACAAATATCGCATTTACCAACATTGACTGTAGCATTGATGCCCAACAATAGGCCTTTGTGTATTTTGGTAACGTTGGCTAATCAACGATATCATCCGATGGCCCAATGATGACAAATATCGCATTTACCAACATTGACTGTGGCACTGATGCCCAACAATGGGCCTTTGTTTATTTTGGTAACGTTGGCTAATCAACGATATCATACGATGGCCCAATGACGACAAATATCGCATTTACCAACATTGGCTGTAGCATTGAGGCCCAACGATGGGCCTTTGTGTATTTTGCTACCGTTCGCTAAACAACGATAACATTCGTTGGCCCAATGGTGACGAATACCGCATTTACCAACATTGGCTGTGGCACGGATGCCCAACAATGGGCCTTTGTGTATTTTGGTAACGTTGGCTAGTCAAAGATATCATCCGATGGCCCAATGATGACAAATATCGTATTTACCAACATTGGCTGTGGCACTGACGCCTAACAATGGGCCTTTGTGTATTTTGGTACCGGTGGCTAAACAACGATAACATTCGTTGGCCCAGTGAGCACAAATATCGCATTTACCAACATTGGCTGTGGTACTGATGCCCAACAATACCAGTTGAGTTTGCTTGTGGCGTCACTAGATGGCGTTACTGTCTCCAAACATCGAAGTTATAGTTATTTTCTCGATTATTCCGGATATAATCATAATATTTTTTAAAAGTAACTTATAAATCTAATAGCTATAACTATAAAATTTATACATTAATTAAAAAAAATCTATTTTACCAACATTTTCTCAATTTAAATCTCAAATAACATAAATCTCGCTTACGAAGTTTCGAAGTGCGGTTAGTATATATGTCGTAGTCAGATCGTATAATCCGCCGTATTACATTACGGCTAGCCGTTATCAAAAACAGGGGCGTTTTGAAATGCGGCGGTTCGACGATTAGCCGGATTGTCATTGCGATACGTTCTTCAATAAGGCGGCCAACGTTTAGCCGCATCGTACTACTATTTTAGATTGTAGAGTGACCAGTTCTTTCGGTCGCCCACGTAACCGGAGTTTGACAATGTTTGCAATTTAATTTATTTTTACCATGGTCCCACCGCACTACATGTGTTTCTTTTCCAAAACATTTCCTTCACAACTTAAATAGACGGAGCCCCGCAAGCGGGGCTCCTATTTCTGGGCGGTTTGCCCTTCGGGCATCTGAAGCTACCTAACGAACCTAACCTACTTACCTACCTACGCTTTTTTCCCCAAAGTGTAATGTTTTCACGGACGTCTCACTAAATCAATAGGTAGGTAGGTTAGGTTCGTTAGGTAGCTTCAGATGCCCGAAGGACAAACCGCTCAGAAATAGGAGCCCCGCGAAGCGGAGCTCCGTCTAGTTAAGTTGCGAAAGAAATGTTTTTTGAAAAGAAACAGTCCGACGAACTCCATTTTTGATGGACACCCCAGCGTTTGTCAGGCAGTGCCACGGGTGTTAAAAATGGGAACTAAAAACTGTCAAAGCGGCGGCTAATGACTCGCTGTATTACATTACGGCTAGCCGTGTTGAAGAACGTATGGCGCCGAATACATTCCGGCGGATTCTCATTCAGCCGCATTCAATCCGGCTAATCGTTAAACCGCCGCATTTCAAAACGCCCCTGTTTTTGAAAACGGCTAGCCGTAATGTAATACGGCGGATTATACGATCCGACTGCGACATATATACAAATTAGAGTGTATAGTAAGTGTACTTGCTTCGGCAGTACATATACTAAAATTGGAACGATACAGAGAAGATTAACAACAACTGCTGCCTAGCCTAGGGCCTTCATGTGGATACAACCAATGCCTACCGTAGTGTAATTGTAATATTTATCAGCAAAGGCCCAACGTCGTATTACACAACCACTTACTTAACGTAGGGTAACTGTAGGACTCGTAAACAAAAGCCCATTACATAATTAGACTGTAGGCACACTATAAATTACACAACTATTTACCTACGGTAGTATTGTAAGAATCCTACACAAGGCCCAACGTTAAAGTTACAATGTTGGCCCTTTGTGGGACAAGCTGTGTTGGGCCTTCAACCTGGTGCACGACTACCTACCGACCTACCTGACTTGCCGTTGGGTAATTGTTGAATTTGCAAACAGAAGCACAACGAAAAAATTGCCCTTTTTTATTTTTTTGCAGTTGGCCCTACAGCAAGCCATACGGCCAAATGTAACAATTAACCAACCATCAAACAAATGTGTATAGGCCCAACCACGGCCCAACCAAAACCACCACCGTTGAATAATTGTATGATTTATTTAAATAGGCCCAACGAAAAAATTACTCTAATGGCCCTCTGTTGGGAATCTTCGGGAGGGCCTTTGTCGAGGGCCCTCCAGCAAATCGTACGGCCAAATGTAACAATTAACCAACCATCAAACAAATGTGTATAGGCTAGAGATGGGTCGCGGGTATTTACCCAATTTACCCACCCAGGTAAATACCCGGTAAATACCCATCTACCCGGTATTTACCCGTATCTACCCAAATGGACGGGTAGATTCATTTCTTGTTGCACATGTCGATTTGTGTTAAAGTGGAGATATAAACCGAGTTAATGGTTGTAATTATTGTGTGTCATTTAAAATGAAATGGTTTAGTTGAAACCTGCAGTTGTAACTAAGGAATTTTTAGTACAATTTTGATAAATATTAAAAAAAGGCCGTCATAAGAGTATTTTTTTTAGATTTGAGTAAATTATCGTACTTATACGTTGATAATACACATTCTAACTTCGGTCGGCGGGGGGTGTGGTTGGGGGGAGGGGGGTAAAAGTGAACTTTTTCATATTTCTTGGAATCTGTCATTAATATCGAAAAGTGTTATATGTACAAACTAAAGTAGGCATAATTTTCTACAAAAAAGGTTATAAACATTTTTGTCCTATAACTAACTGTATTTGACTTATAAGCTTCCCAAGTTGTGATTCTGCACATTTTTTTTTATTATCATTCATAAGTAGTCTTTATTTTCATCTTTCGAATGTATATTAAAAGCGTTTCAAAACATTTCCGGAAGCCAGGGAATGATTTTACACGCTTTTCATAATTGGACTGATATGTTAAAATCGAACTTCACCTCAAAACAACCTTTTCGTAATTAGTTTGAACATACATTTTATGTCACATTATAAAAAAATACTTAAATTAATCTTATTTATACTCACATACCATTAAACACATCAAATTTAGAAGAAAAACGAAAATACCCGCGTATTTACCCGCGGGTCTAACCGCGGGTAAATACCCGATATTTACCTACAGATAAATATCGGGTATTTACCCGGGTAGTTACCCATCTCTAGTATAGGCCCAACCACGGCCCAACCAAAACCACCACCGTTGAATAATTGTATGATTTATTTAAATAGGCCCAACGAAAAAATTAATCTTATGGCCCTCTGTTGGGAATCTTCGGGAGGGCCTTTGTCGAGGGCCCTCCAGCAAATCGTACGGCCAAATATAACGGTTGCCCAACTAATACGTAAACAAAGGCCCAACAAAATCCCTACAAGAAAATGCTATTAGGGGTACTGCCCCAATGGTCACCCAAACCCAAACCCAATAACAACCGCAAATGAAGGAAAATCAGTCACTTGGAATTATTTCACGAGATTTAGGGAACACAATCGAATGAATATTCAATAATTACCTAGTCTAGACATACCTACCTACATTCTGCAATTAGTGTAGGTAAATAACAACTATGAATCAAAAGTTATTGAATTCAATTTTTAATATTAAATAGAGAACTAATAACGAATTTAAAATGCCTAATGATCGTTAGAGGTCATCCCTTGCGTTAATACATGCGTTTTAATAAACAAGCGACCCGACTCAAATTTACGCACCACTTTATATCCACCTCCCTCGGGAATTCGGATCCTATACTCTTCGTACTGCCAGTCAAATAACATATATTTTACTCGCTGTACCTTTATGAATACATATAGGTACCTTTAGAAATTAAGACATTACATCCTCAAGCAAATACATGATGTGTGGCAAATTCTTAAATTAACTCCGGCTTTTTCTGTAAGAGTATTTACAAATTAATTACTTTTCCCAGTGTCAACCACAAAAAGACTAGAAGCATTTTACAGCTTTTTATTCCATCTGCCATCACTCTGCAACATGTCCCGCCCAACTCCATTTTAGTTTGGTAATGACGTATCCCACTCTCTTGTATAGTGGTGCGGCGTCGGATCTCTTATTCTGAACATTCCTCGCTCGGTCTTAAAGCTTGATGCCAAACATAAGGCTGCGTTTGCGTTTCCACCAAAGCTGCACACGCACATCTTTGGCGGAAACGCAGCATTATGCCGAGAGTTTTGTTATAAGTAGTTTCAATTCTGCAGTTTTAGGTATATTTACCTACTGCATACGTGACCATGTCGCCGTTTTCCGTAGTCAGTCCGAATTACCATTTGTGATAATATTAAATATGTTTACTCACATGTCCGCAATAATCATATTATAATGAGGTAATTTTAAATCAATCTTATTAAAATTTCGAATCGGTTTTTCCGTTTACCGTAACAGTTAAATATTAAAGGTATTTATGGCAATAATGTTTTTATGTAGGTAAAGGAAATCATTATCTGTAATTAAAATGATGTATACTGAACTGTAAGGTAATAATAATCTGCACATTAGGGGTAGGGACAGAGATCACCCCTTCAGTGCAATCAGTCAACGCACAGGTCAAAATGTGGCGAGCTGGAGAGTAGCGACCCCACGTACCTGAGTGCTCCTGGGGATTTCTGTCACCCGAAGGAACCCGGTGGGTGGGGCAGGATTCTCTGCCTCTGTCTTGCTTTTGCCGGCCGTCCAGAGTGGATTCGCGAGAGTTGCGGTCTCAAGGGTATTGTCATTTTTCAAACGTTTAATTAGCGGTTTAGAAGTTTGCACTGCGTGTGCTAAAAGTCGTTGCAGACTTATCTTGGTCTAACTCTACCTACCTAAAAATACTATTAAAGGAAAGCATCAAAAACAAATATCTCTTAGTTATACATTAATAAATTACATTATACATTAAAATACCTATATTAGGTATTACTTCGAAATATAATTTACAAATCAATAAATTTCCTTCCCCCTGATACTCGTACCTAATGGATAAATAATTTAATTTTGTTTGCGCAATTTCATGCACATTTTCTGTGTTATAAATATAAACTAAAGATAATACAGGTTTTACCAATGATCCTTTTCAGATTTTTACCTCATTAGGTCATTACAAATAGTCCAAACAGGAGTCACCAAGTTCATTGACCTATGAATACTTACACATTTATGCTGATAATTGTAACAAGTAAGTGACAAGGTGTGACCACAGATTATGGTGTGACACCGCTACAACGCGATTGGTTGATGAGTTCGCATCACGCGCGCGATTGGTCGAAACTAGTTGCGTTAGATTGCACGATTGGCTCGAATTCGTGAGTGACACCGCTGAACTAGCGCCATTCTTAGTGCCCGTAAGGCCTGTCTTTATATAAGTCAATGACCCACACTATCAACGGACAATTCGTAGATCTTATTGTAAAGAAATAAGGACCTATAGACTGTATCTTTAGGAATTTAAATAAAAGTAAACAACCAAATGGCACATTATCGGGTAGTTATAACATTTATTGGTTAACCGACCAATTACAAAACCACCTGGATCTGTCACTGAACGACCTAACTTTAACCTACATTATTTGATCGTAAAATGTTTTCGTCTATCCTCAACTACCTTAAGGAGCCATTTGACGGTAGATTTTGTTTACTTTTATCGGCTTTTATTAAAATACCTAAAGATACAGAAAATAGTTGCGTTAGATTGCACGATTGGCTCGAATTCGTGAGTGACACCGCTGAACTAGCCATTCTTAGTGCCCGTAAGGCCTGTCTTTATATAAGTCAATGACCCACACTGTCAACGGACAATTCGTAGATCTTATTGTAAAGAAATAAGGACCTATAGACTGTATCTTTAGGTATTTAAGTAAAAGTAAACAAACAATTTGTACACTTTCGGGTAGTTATAACATTTATTGGTTAACCGACCAATAACAAAACCGCCTGGATCAGTCACTGAACGACCTGACTTTAACCTACATTATTTAATAGTGTAATGTTTTCATCTACCCTCAACTGGCTTAAGGAGCTATTTGACGGTAGATTTTGTTTACTTTTATTTAAATACCTAAAGATACAGAGTATAAGGCGAAGGTCATTTAAGAGTTTTGTTGTACACAATTTCATATGATAAATAAAACAAAACTAAATATAAAAACAATGGTTTATTCTCAATTCCCGTACATCCACTTTTACTTACACAAGACACAAGTTTGACTGTTTTGTTCTCAAACCTATTGAGCGAAAGTGGATCTTAGTGTCTATAGAATACAGTACAAAATACTCCAACCTGTAAGAATTAATATTTGAAACGAAGCTTCATTTTCCCTTAACTTTCATGCGAGATCAATTTGGTAGCTCTTAAGGTCCAATAAAGATTTTATTGGCATTCGTTTGTATGTAGTCAGCTGCAGAGATGGATGACCCCCCCCCCTGGTTACAAATTTCTATGCAGGGGGGTCAGTTATCTCTGCATCTGACTGTATATAATATAGGGAAAACTCCAATAATAACTTTTGCATGTAAAATGTTAGCCGATCTAGACTGGTCTACAATCGCTCAATTACTTTCATACAAGCCCAATCTTAAGCTAAAGGAAATAATAAGTAATAACATTATGTTCTTTATCAACCACGGACCAAAATCACATCTAGATCATATATAGACATATCTACGGATAAGTGTGGCTGCGGGAGAAGTGTGGCTGGCCGTCACATTGGGGCATGTTGCCTGTTTACACATTGAACACTAATCAATGTGTAAATAGGCCTCAGTCACCCTACACTAGCATATTCCGAGCTTCAGCGTCTATAAGTCTGTATCTTAAGGCATTTAAATAAAAGTAAACAAACAATTTTTATATTTTCGGGTAGTTATAACGTTTATTGGTTAACCAACCAAATACAAAACCGCCAGGATCTGTCACTGAACGACCCGACTTTAACCTACATTATTTGATCATGTAACGTTTTCATCTACCCTCAACTGGCTTAAGGAGCCATTTGAGGGTAGAATTTGTTTTCTTTTATTTAAATACCTAAAGATACAGAGTATAGTCAACTGTATGGAAAATGGCGTCGCTGCGCAGTGCGCCAACGCTGCGTCGAGCAGCACGCATAGAGTTGACTAGACGCAAACGCTAAATGTGAAGTCCAGCCATACTTAACCGTATGCCACGCTTACCTGTATTGCCCTTATTTTATCTTTGCAGCTTTCACTAAGCGAAAATAATGTACAGTAGCCGTCAGATATATCGGAGCGGCCGATGTGCTCAAAAATATCTGAACACGCACTCTAAAGCATTGACAATAGAGTGCGTGTTCAGATATTTGTGAGCGCCTTGGCCGCTCCGATATATCTGATAGCGAATGTACTAGAGTTATTTTGATCCATGATCTCCGGACATACAATATTAACCATCACACCTAAATACCTTGAACCAACATAGACAAGGAATGATAAGTTACTTACATATTAGGTAGGTTGTTACAATAATTGAGAATTCGATAGTTTTGCTTCAAATAATAGACAAAATATTAAATGACAACCTTTTCCATGTTTTACCATATTTGGCATTTTTGTCAAAAGATAGAAATCTGTTTACTTTAACCTTTTGAACGCCAAGAACACCTAAGTCGTCATCACTAGTCGTGCCTACAACGCCATGGACAACTAAGTGTTATGGCTTACTCTGTCAAAGTAGCATTGATACATTCAAGTAAAGCGGTATCCCGACGGGAAGACAGAAATGAAATTGATGTCAATCTCCAATTTAATCACCAATTTTAGATTTATGGTGATCCCTCTAAATTGAAAAATTGCCCCAGAATGAAAATACTGGCGTCACAAATTGGTATTCTTGCGTCCGCACCTCATTTTATCAGTAATATCGGTCATTATCAGCGGTTGAATTCGGCGAGCCAAATTGGCGTTTGCGTCCGCACGTCCTGATTCGATCGGGCAATTTAATCAGATTGCCGAAAAATTGACTAGTCTGGATACGCCTTAAGGTACGTTAGCTCGCTTGCGTCCGTTACCTTGGCGTGTAAGTGACGTTTTTGTTTACGAATTAAAGCGTTCAAAAGGTTAAAGCAAAACTGTTTCTGAATAAATATGTCGTTTCCAAGCAAAAAGTCACACTTGTCGCTTGCCATAAGGACACTTTGACAGTTTATTCGTACAAAGATACAAGCAAATTTCGTCCTTATGGTAAGCTACAAAGTGGGACCTTTGACTAGACTTCGACACAAATGATATATATTTAATTACATAATATCATGTTCAATGTGATTTATAAGGAACTGTGAGGACGGTCAACATAATTCATAGATATACATTGTAGCAGAAAAATCCATTGAACAGGTATATATCTTAGGCGAACTTTGGTCTGTTATAAATTACATAACAGTCCGGTACCCTTACCACGAGTCACTGACAGTGTCAACATTGACATATAGGTACGCTAACGTCTGCGTATTTTACTTTCACTCATCTCATCTCGCTTGCACTAGTATGTCAGTATGAGCTAGAAAGTAAGTTACATAGCCGTTAGCGTATATGTCAGTTTTGACACTGTCAGTAACTCGTGGTAGGGGTACAGTTAAAAAGATACTAACGCACAGCTAATATAGCACGAGTTCAGTGAATCTTTCCACTTTTCCTTTATTTCTAAGACCGTTATGGTCATAAGAAAATTCAAAATTTGATTTTAATATCTTTTCAATGGATTTTCGGGACATTGTACTATTAGGATAATATTTAAGTATAGATAAAACAACAACTTTCCAACACACCGTTTAAACAAAATACCAAAAACCAAAAAAAAAACTGAATAAATAGTCAATTTAAAAGTAAATTGTGATCATAATACATATAGATGGTCAAGCAAATCTTGTCAGTAGAAAAAGGCGCGAAATTCAAATTTTCTAGGATACGATATCCCTTCACGCCTACATTTTTCAAATTTGCCGCCTTTTTCTACTGACAAGATCTGCTTGACCAACTATAGTTACAGTAATACTCTCAAATGAGATAATTTAGATTAAATAAAAAAAAAAAGATAAAAAGTTTGTATACATGAAAATTGATTTACACATAATTTTGGGTTCTAAATACACATTCAAACCTTTATTTATTCGAATTACATTACCATGCTCTATTCCAGCCATAGGGCTGATTTAGACGGCGCGTGAACTCGCATGCGATTTTAGTTACATTGCGGACTGTTGGTTACGTCCAATTCAACCGACCGATCAAAACCCGCAATGTAATGAAACTCGCATGCGAGTTCTCGCATCGTCTAAATGTGCCCATATTGTAAGTATATAAACTCTAAACAACTATTTCACCATAAGGTGCAAATTTGTTTTGTAAGAAATCATCAACAGGCTTTCTAGAAATGAGGCGCCTCGGTTATCAGAAAATAACTATAATTTGGTAGAGCCTTCTGTAAGGTCAATATTATGAATATGAGAAAGAAACATTAGATCAGATATTGTCAACATGCCGAGACAGCAAATCAGGCAGCAGGCAATCTCACTAACCCGGGGTTAACCGTTTACTGGACACTTGCACCATTCACTAACCCGGGGTTAACCGGTTAAACCTGGAGTTACCATGGTTACCAATGTAATTTAGCACTGGGTTAACGGTTTAACGGTGGGTTGGTGCAAGCGGCGCTAAGCCGTTAAACTAGTGTCAAATTGTACTGGTAACCATGGTAACTCCAGATTTAACCGGTTAACCCCGGGTTAGTGGGATGGTGCAAGTGGCCCTTAGGGTGGTATTCCACCTGTCCAATAACTTTGTCCAATGTGTGTTTTGTCTTACATTTTGCTTGAGAGAGAGAGTGAGACGCCATATTGGACATACATATTGGACAGATGGAATACCACCCTTAACAATAAGCGACATATCCAGATCCAAGAAAAGACTAACTTGTACAGTCAACATAAAAATATGGGTGTACAATTCATCTCAAAAATATGTCCCATAACTCTTATGTCAGTGAATTAAGAACTATGGGACATATTTTTGAGTAAGTTGTCTACACACATATTTTTACAGTTGACTGTACTTCAGATATTTAAAAAAAGATTCCGACGAATTGAGACTCTTTTTAAAGTCGGTTAACAAATACCTGAATTTAAATGTTTGTACTTAATACAGAAAATTATTATAAAAACCGAGTCACGCCATTTCTTCAACTGACACCACTTTGGAAAAATAAAATGCAACAATGGACTTAACAGAAATATATTAGCTTAAATATACTTAGAATTTTGTCCTTTAACCCTTTTGTTGGCAATGTATTTTAAAATATGCATGGTGTTTTTTTCTTGTTTTATTTAGCCGCAAAGATTGAGTTATTATTACTATAGCTAAACAAGGAAATTGTCGCAATCGCAACCGGTACCACGCGACCAAAACGTCGTAAGCGCCGTAAAATTCATGGCGCTTACGCGTTTAGGTTATTATTACTAACGTATATACCCACACATAACCAGTATTGCGCGCCATGAGTTGATGTTGTTTTGACAACAAACCATAGAAGCGAGCGTAAATATCGGGACCTAAATGAATTTTACAGCGCTTACGACGTTTTGGTTGCGTGGTACAGGTTGCCATTGCGACCATGTGATTGTTTGGTTATGGCTTCTCTATAGTAATAATATCTCAATGGTCCGACTCTATATTCTTTAATTGTGACTTTTTGTGTCAAGAAAAGGGTTAAAGGCGTATTAGTTACATTACATAATACTTAAGGCGCTACAAATCCTTATAAAGTAGACTGAAAAAGACCTTAAGTATAACGCAGTGTATTACATTTGATTAAAAACGAGTCGAACTGTACATAACGATGATAAATAAAATGTCGGTAATTATCAACGGTTCATAAAATAGTGACTATTTTGTTGTTTCATAATATTCTGAGCGACCATTATGCAATGGAAAAGTGTAGTGTAATGGCGCGTTTATACCATCTGATTTTTATTATGTTGTGGATTTTTTTGACAGATTTCAATAAAATTTGGTGGATAGAGTTCGCTATTATTTTACCGTATGTCCTATCTCTGAGTTACGAATTCGGATAATACCTCTCGAGCGTGACTTTAAAAAACGCCATACAGATTTTCCAATGTATGTAAAAATGTTGCATTAGAACTTAATGCGTCGGCTAACCTCTAATATCGTTGTTGATAAATAAATCCTGTACTTATTCAACTTAAGAGCAGAGACATAATAAAAGCGTATATCTAAATATATGGAGCATTATCTATGAAAAGGGACCTTATTGTCGATGGCGCTTACGCCGCACAGCGTCGCGCGGCATAGTATTCGTATCGGAGCTTCGTTAATAATGGCGTAAGCGCCATAGACAATAAAGTCCCTTTTCATAGATGACGTCACATATAAAACAGTCGCGTTACATTGACAATGCAGTCTGCACTGAAATTTAAAACATATCAAAATAAAAATGTAAAGCAGAATTGAACTATGACAGACTATTTTAGGAAATTCCACCCCTAAGGGGATGAAAATGGGGTTGAAACTATAAGTTTTAAAAGATTTGTAGGCGGGCAAAATCACAGGCAGAGCTAGTTGGCTACAATAACTTTATATTACGTCAGAAGACTTGAAAAATACATTATTTAGGTATTATTTGACATAATATAAACTAAAGTAGTACCGCGTAGATGATATTACATACAGTCGCCATCAGATATATCGGAGCGGCCAGGGTGCTCACAAATATCGGAACACGCCTCTATTGTCAGGGCGTTAGAGCGCGTGTTCAGATATTGTGAACACCTTGGCCGCTCCTATATATCTGATGGCGACTGTACATACTACGTTTTTAAAAAATGGTAAACAATCTTGAGGTGTCTTTAGATAAGTCACAGCAGATATGTAACAATTATATAGCATAATATATGATCATTTACATTCTTTTGTTTTCATAAGTAATACTTACTTTTTTTAAAGCGTTTTTCAATAAGAAGACGCGTCAAGATTGTTTATCCTTTTTATAATGCTAAAAAACGAAGTATAGTTCCCACACCCATTGAAAAAATAGTTGTAACAGTTTTGAATGATTTTAGTTTCACCACAGAATAAATAATAGTACTAGGTACAAAAGACTCACTCTCTAACAAAACGCGTCTGTTACAATCAGCACAGATATGGCCGCTAGGTGGCGACAGCGCCACGCGCGGCTTATGGCAAACCCCAAAATTGGTGTGGAACGGATGTACTTTTAGCTACCTGTAGCAAAGCGACGAAATCGCGGAGTGAGCCACGCCTGGTTTCACTAGACTTATATCCCGACCCGACCCGAGAACTCGTATCGAGTTACCCGTGAACAAGATGCATGTGACTGCGTCGAAATATCGGGAGCTCGAAAACAAAAAGGTAATCACGGTTCATATCCCGGTCGATATAAGTCTAGTGAAAATAGTTGTACTTAATCTGATCACAAAAAATACGTTTCTACACCGTGTTTTTTTTTATTTCCGTTAATTTCAAGGGTGCATTCCTGAGCTTAAATCAAGTAACTTTCTCAAAGACACCGATGTTCTAATTAAGTCCATTTCGGAGATAATCCATAATTTATTTTTTTACTATAAGGCCTCTACAAGCGTGTACACTTGCCTTAGGGCCGGCTTACATATTGATTAGTGTTTAGAATGAGTTCATACATTTGCTACTAAACTTAAGTACAATCTCGGTCGATTGATGTACGAAATGACATTGATATGTCACAGATTTCAATTGTTTGGTTGAGTTAAATGTAATGCCCGTGTTACAACAACGCTATATGCTACATTTAATTACTTTTTAAACAAAAAAAAAACAAAAAAGAAAACAAAAAAAATTTTTTTTTTTGAAAATTAACTATGCCATTTAGTTCTTATAAACGTACTTAACTATACCCCGAAGTTAACGGAATTCAATAAAAACACGGTGTATATGTCTCTACTCTGTAACCTTTTGACTACCACAATCGGGTCATTGACTTCGCTATTCATGTTCGCAAAGGGGCAGCTATTCGGTAGAGTATTATGGTAACACCTACTTATATTATTTTCTTACTCTAGCAGATAGCTGCGTTCTGCTTTTACAAGACTGTAGGTCCGTAAGACTAGGTTTTAGTAAAACAATAGTTATTTGTTCTTATTTACAATCTTTAAATACTGACATAATTCATGTTGCGACTGTGAAATTCAAAAGGCATAATTATTGCTCACTCTACAATCAAAGATTGTATAAAATGCATAAAGTCTAAGAAAACTCGTGCCTTCTAGTTCGACAGCCAAAAATAGATGCCGCTGTACAGTGCCTTGTCCACGAAACCGATACCCAACTGAATAAGGTTAAAAACCCACAGATTACAGTGTACGAAACCATACAGCGCCATCTACTGTTAAATTAGAAGCGCGAATTTATCTTAGACTTTACACTGATACACACCACACATGGGCTGAATCAGAAATTCAGTACCGGAATCTCTATGGGAATGGAATAAATTAGGATATTTTGTCTAGGGCGCCTGTATTTAGATAAATAGCATGAAATAGACAATATCTGATTTTATTCCGTGACCATAGTGATAAGGCGGGTCCACACAGCGAGCTACCTCGAATGACGCCATCTTGTCGAGCAAATTGGTTAACGGTATTTCCCTGCGAGGCAAAAATTTGAAAACGCGGTCGTGCGAAGACGGACGTTTGCCTCGCGAGAAAGTTTCCGCGGCTCGCGCTGTGTGAAACCGCTGACAGATGTAGTGCATAATTGTCTTCCATCGTATTTTCTCGGAAACGTTCGTATTTGTCATGCTACTTCAGTCAACTTCAGTACTTTTTGTACCGAGACTGACTGAAATAGCAAGACACGTTCGTGCATTTCCGTGAAAATACGATGGAAAATAATTATGCACTAAAGTGTCATTCTATGGAACTCGCTAATTATGTAAGCAAACCGCCATACTGAAATCATCATTCAGTGACAGTTTCAATATGGCGGTTTGTTTACATACCTAGTCAGCAAGTTCCATAAAATGACACTCTACATCTGTACTCTAGTGGTGAATTTCGGTTAGTTCCAGTGTGGTGCGCCATACAATCAACAAATCTTTGCTACAATTAATATCTTACCCTAATGTACTTTGGATTTCCCGGTGACGACCTTAGCGTACTCCTCGTAGAACCGGGGGAACAGCTGGATGGCGAAGTAGACGACGGTCAGGTACGCGATGATGGCCAGAGTTAGGATCAGGTCGAATACCGCTGGTTTTACACTGGAACAAACGTGACATAGTTGATACATGACGAAATATGTGACGTCGCACGTGTAAAGGTACCTTATGGCGGTTGGCGTCTACGCTGTTATTAACGCCGTTCCAATATTATTGCGGCGCTATGCGACGTAAGCGCCAGCCGCCATAAGGTACCTTTACCCGTGGGACGTCACATATGTCTATTAAAGAGATAGAGTATATAGAGACGGATTGTCAAAGTAAATTATGTAGCCACTGTAAATTTACTGCCATCTTTCGACAGATGATAAAACTGTTATTATTATTATTATTTATTTTCATAAGACACAGTACATATGTTTTACATTGAAATAGGACTGCCAAACTGCAAAACAGTTTGATGGCAGTTAGTAAAGCTCTTGATATACATGTTTGTGTCAGTTAAATATTTATAAACATGCTGTATTATTTTAACTTAATAACTAAGCATGCAAATTTAAATCTAGTTATTCTATTATAGGCCTTCAGGGCCAGCAAAGACGGGTCCACTTTTATATGTTTCCATAATAAGTTGACCCCTCTCTACTGTTCCTGTGGGCAAATATCTATTAAATATTTCTTAACACTTGTTCTAAAGGTATGTGGGCTTATCTCTTTAGCAAATAGTTTTTCTGGAAGTGCATTAAATATTTTAGGTACCAAATATTGAAACGTCCGCTCTCCATAGTAATTAATGGGAGTAAAATTTTCTAAGAATAGTTTAGGTTTTCTTCTTGTCACTTTATCTTTATTCTGTGTTTTACATGGAAATGACTTTGTACTATAATTATGAGATGCTACAAATAACTTAAATTTTTCATTTACGGGTAGAATATTACACAATCTAAACAGCTGATCATAATCTTTGTTACAAGTTTTTTTCTGTTTAGGATTAACTAATAATTTTAAATACCGAATCTGTAGCTTTCTAATCATATCTAGTTGTGTTTTAAATGTACGACCATATGCTATTAATCCATAATCTATGTGTGATTCCACTAGGGCAAAGTAAAGTGTTCGCATGGTTTTACGATTTACATATTTTTTAAGTTGTTGGAAAGTTACGTAAATATATCTCAATTTGTTACATAATGCTTGTACTTGTAATTTCCAGTTAAATGTCCTGTCTATTATTAACCCTAAATATTTATATGATTCAACAAACTCAATTATGTTACAGTTACAGTTGTCTTTTAGTTTATGTAAGCAGTCGTATGTGTGCCCTATAATATTATAATGTTTACATTTTTTCTGATAATGTGTAGACGATATGTGCATAGCTTTTGTTTTAGACATATTTATAATGATACCGTTGTCATGTGACCATTTTATTATGTTTTCTAAATCCGATTGTATGCACTGTTCTATTTTTTGCTGATCTTTGTCTGCGTAAAATATACACATATCGTCTGCATACATATACATACTACAATTTTCTACTATACTACCAATACTGTTTACGTGCATTATATAGCCTATTGGCCCATATACAGAACCGGTTGGCACGCCGCCTGTTATCAGCGCTTCGTCGCCGCGCACCTTTAAGATCTCAGTTATCATTTTGCGGTTAGTTAGGTATTGTTTAAACCAGTCGTTAACCAAGCCGCGAATGCCACACTCGAACATAGCTTTTAAAAGCACACTGTGTTCGAGTGTGTCAAAAGCTTTTTTAAAATCAATAAAAATGGCAACTACGTGATTTTTTTCGTTTAACTTATGACATATATCGTCTGAAAATTGCGCTAATGCTGTAGCAGTACTTTTATGTTTCCTAAAGCCGTGCTGATTTATTGATAGTATGTTATATTGTTCTAGATACTCCGTTATTTGCGTGAGGATAGTTTTTTCGACAATTTTATTTATAACAGATAATATCGCAATTGGCCTGTAATTAGAGTAATTCATATGACAACCGCTTTTGTATATAGGTCTAATGATCGAGTATTTTAAGTCATCCGGGTACGATGACCCTTCGACACGCAAGTTAATGAATCTAGCTAGAATTGGGCTAATTTTTTCCTTGACAAATTTAATATCTTGCACTCTAATCTCATCGTATCCGCGCGACTTTTCCATTGACAGGCAATCTATGATTTTCTCTATTTCTTTATGTGATATTTTTTTAAATCTAAAGGATAGTGTACAGTCATTGACATACTCAGCCCTGTTCAAAAAAGTTACATCGCATTGGTGCTTAATATTTTCTATTTCTTGTGTGAAGGTTTTAGTGAAATTATTACATATCGAATATATATCATTGTTTCTGCCCAAATATTGTATTATTGTTTTATCTATGTTATTGGATTTTTTACCTATCCATGTGTTTATGTTTTCCCATATTTTTCTAAAGTCCTTTTTACAGTCTATTATTGTTTTTTGCCTATAACTATTTCTAGCCACTTCTATTTTCTTATTTACTTTATTTCTGAAACGAGTGTATTGCAATCGACAGGTATTGGATTTTGGGGTCGATTTCCATTTCCTAAACAACTCATCACGTCTTTCTATTAGGGACAACAATTCTTTAGTGACCCATGGCTGTGTATGTCTTTTGTTAGATATTTTTACATTAATTTTACAGCTATCATATATTTCACTAAATATTTTACGGATAGTTTCATATAATGATAATGGACAGTTAATATCTAAGAGTCCGTCCCACTCAACTTGACTAAGTTTTTGCCTCACTAACTTGTTATTAATCACTGAACGTACCTCGTTACTTGCGTTACCTCCGCCCGCACAGCTGTCTCTTTGTTTATCCTCGTACACTAATAAACCGGTTAAATAGTGATCTGAAATCTTTCCCGCCGCTAGTACGAACGATGAGTGGCGATAGGTATTGAAGCGAGTCCACACGTGATCCAGGCATGACGCGGTCAGCTGTTGTCCATATACCTCTTCTCTCGTAACTTCTTCGTACACACACAATAAACCATACCTACTCATTACGTCTTTGTACTCTAGGACTTGTTGTTGCAATCCATTGCATAAGTTTATATTTATATCGCCGGCGTAAATAACATTCATCTGTGTTGGTATGTTCCTTATTAAATCTCCAGTTATTTGAAGGAATTTCTGTTTACTTGCGCTTGGCGGTCTATATATGGCTATAAGGTATATAGGCGTTTCACCATAAATGTTTCCGTGCGTAATTTCACAATCAATATTTGACATAAATTTCGGCGTCCAAGTTAAGGTGTTTCGGAGGTAAACCATAACTCCTCCCCCTCTGCGTGTTTCTCTTGTATTCGGGTACATATCAAAGTTAGGTATATTATATAGGGCCGTCTCGTTTTGTCTAATGTTTGTCTCAGTTTTGTCTAATGTTATGTTAGAACGCCATTTGACTTTGATCCTTATTCTTTCACTGATATGTGTTAGCTTATTAAATATTAATATTAACGCCATCTACTCGACTAAGTATAGGCCAAAGGTATGGTGCAATCTTTTCGAGACTGACTGAGACTGGCGTTCAAAAGTGCATGGAGATGTTTCAACCATAATATTAAGGCATTACGGTCGACATCTATCCATGCACTTTTGAACGCCACTGTACCTACTGTGGCAGTCACAACTGTCAACATACCTGTACACGTAGAGCACCGCTCGTGTGGGAGAGTACAGCGTGTACTCCGGCTCACGCTTGTCCACCGCGTGCACGCTCACTGTCACGTCCAAGTACCGTGATAACGCGCGCTCTAATGCGCCTGTCACACCTGTCAATATAATATGTAATACATCTTCAATTTGAAATCAACCTTATCAACAACCGACAATATTTTCTTGACCTTCCGATTTGTATTAAGGTGCAGCGGGACAATTTCGACTGCGGGATCATTTCAACTAATCGAAATAATATATCTTCCATGTTTTACATTATTAACTAGAGTGCCATATATGTCCAGATATCGAAAAATATGTGTAGTGTGTGTTGTGTGTAACTCTAGTTAATAATGTAAAACATGGAAGATAATTCGATTAGTAGAAATTACCTCGCAGTCGGAATTACCCCGCTGCACCTTAATCAAAATCAAAAACAAAGTCTTCCGCCGCGTCTGTCTGTTTGTATGTTCGTTCACGATAAATTAAAAAACTGCTGAATGTATTTTCATGCGGTTTTCACCTATCAATAGAGTGATTCTTGAGGAAGGTTTAGGTGTATAATTTGTTAACCCCTGCGAAGCTGGGGCGGGTCGCTAGTTAGTCAATAAGAGGGAAGTATACTTAGTATCCGACCTGTGCTAGGAGCGGAAGTGGTGATGATCTGCGGTGCTCTCGATTGCGACGACAGATACTTGTACCAATGTCTCACCGACGCTTCGTCTACGTTCTGAAAATAAAACATACATTAATCCTCGAATTTATACAATCGCGAGATATAATAACATTAGACTATTTTACGGTTTAGACTCACATGTTTTCACTCAAAAAAAAATTCGAAAAATTCAAATTTATTTATTTGGTATCTAGGTGGATTTATACAAAATTTTGTGGTGGATACCTCCAATGTTAAGTATAGCAATACTTGTGTTAGGAGGTACCGCTCCTTCCAAACGGAGTGGTTATAATTTGGTACATAGTTGTTATTTTTACAATAACTATAACTATACCTATAGCTAATATATATAAGTATTTTATTTTATAATTTTATTGTGATTTTACAATTTAATATTCCGATATTTATAATAAATTATACATACAGGGAAAAATATTCTTTAAGTTAGTTTGTTATAATTACAAATTCATAATTTAAATTACAATCAAGAATTAATTCGTATGTAAACTTTATCCTAATACTATTTTACTAACTCTAGTCTTAACTAGGGTGTAAGTTTGTGTGTGTAGAGAGACACATGTGCGTGCGTGTGTGTGTGTGTGTGTGTGTGTGTGTGTGTGTGTGTGTGTGTGTGTGTGTGTGTGTGTGTGTGTGTGTGTGTGTGTTTGTGTGTGCGTATATTTATCATTTAAGGCATTAAGTCTTAAGAAGCATTTCAGTCTCATCATAGGTAAGTGTCAGTAACCATTCTGTGATTTTTCTTTTACAATTTACCCGTTGCATTGGATAGATGTTGAGAGCTTTGTTAATTTTATTATACATCTGTGATGATATTGCATTAAATTGTCTTTTTGCGAATAAAGATTTTGTTGGCCATTTAGGGGCTACTGCGTGACTACGCCTGCGATTTAATAGGGATGGATTAAAATTTAGTGTCTTATGCAGTTTAAGTACAGTGAGAAGCACATATAATTTCCTCATGCTCAGGATATCACTCTTTTTATATAAATCACTAGTTGGGTATTTTCTAGGGAGTTTATGCATGACCTTAAGCAAAGACCTCTGTCCTCTCTCAACCTGCAAGAATTTTGTTTTTGTAGCTCCACCCCAGGCGACAATACAATAGCTCATCACTGACTGCGCAAGTGCATTGTATAATTGTTCCAGCAATTTTTTGTAGACGTGCGATGCGAGCGCACGGGCAGTTGCCGCGATGTTAGACACCAGGTTGTGTAGGGCGGGCTCTGAGGGTGTGTCGAGTTACTGTTCACTATAGTTATAGTTTATGAACCACTGACCAGAGCGTCGTCATACAGCGCGGCGTCCCCAGTGAGGTTGTAGACGTGCGATGCGAGCGCGCGGGCAGTTGCCGCGATGTTAGACACCAGGCTGTGTAGGGCGGGCTCTGAGGGTGTGTCGAGTTACTGTTCACTATAGTTATAGTTTATGAACCACTGACCAGAGCGTCGTCATACAGCGCGGCGTCCCCAGTGAGGTTGTAGACGTGCGATGCGAGCGCGCGAGCAGTTGCTGCGATGTTAGACACCAGGCTGTGTAGGGCGGGCTCTGAGGGTGTGTCGAGTTACTGTTCACTATAGTTATAGTTTATGAACCACTGACCAGAGCGTCGTCATACAGCGCGGCGTCCCCAGTGAGGTTGTAGACGTGCGATGCGAGCGCGCGGGCAGTTGCCGCGATGTTAGACACCAGGCTGTGTAGGGCGGGCTCTGAGGGTGTGTCGAGTTACTGTTCACTATAGTTATAGTTTATGAACCACTGACCAGAGCGTCGTCATACAGCGCGGCGTCCCCAGTGAGGTTGTAGACGTGCGATGCGAGCGCGCGGGCAGTTGCCGCGATGTTAGACACCAGGTTGTGTAGGGCGGGCTCTGAGGGTGTGTCGAGTTACTGTTCACTATAGTTATAGTTTATGAACCACTGACCAGAGCGTCGTCATACAGCGCGGCGTCCCCAGTGAGGTTGTAGACGTGCGATGCGAGCGCGCGGGCAGTTGCCGCGATGTTAGACACCAGGCTGTGTAGGGCGGGCTCTGAGGGTGTGTCGAGTTACTGTTCACTATAGTTATAGTTTATGAACCACTGACCAGAGCGTCGTCATACAGCGCGGCGTCCCCAGTGAGGTTGTAGACGTGCGATGCGAGCGCGCGGGCAGTTGCCGCGATGTTAGACACCAGGTTGTGTAGGGCGGGCTCTGAGGGTGTGTCGAGTTACTGTTCACTATAGTTATAGTTTATGAACCACTGACCAGAGCGTCGTCATACAGCGCGGCGTCCCCAGTGAGGTTGTAGACGTGCGATGCGAGCGCGCGAGCAGTTGCTGCGATGTTAGACACCAGGTTGTGTAGGGCGGGTTCTGAGGGTGTGTCCAGTACTGTGCTGCGCGCTGGCTCTTTGTGGGTCTGGTGAAGATATAAGGTTATTTAATTAATAAAATGCTATTTTGTGGGTAAAGTACAAAAAAAAAAATTATACCACATCAGTGGCAAATAAGCATACGGCCCGCCTGGCGGTAAGCAGTCACCGTAGCCTGTGGACGCTTGCAACTCCAGAGGTGTTACATGCGCGTTGCCGACTTTTTAAAAACCTGTACACTCCTATTTTTAAATTATAATTAAACAAGGAATATGGAAAAAAATATTTTTGTTTGATATATTGACCGGATTACTCAAGAATCTTTCCGACATAGTCATCGGTATCACTACCTCACACGCACACCTTCAATTCATAGACATTTTAGGTAACATTCACTTTTCAACCTTCATCCAGAATATAAAAAAAAAAATCCAAATACATAGTAGGGAAAACTCTCTGAAAAATTTAAACTAACCTGTAAGCTACTTAACGTGAAAGCGGTCATCCTCCTGATACTGAATCTCTCATGGGGCCAAGCCAACAGCTCATCAGCCAAGTTAATCTTCTTATGCGTGACCGGGGCTCCGAGCTTGGTCTGCAGCGAGTGCGCCGCGCCGCCGGCCTTCGGGGGCTTCGACACGTGCATCGTGAGGCTCGGAGATGAAGAGATGGAGTCCACGCACATGGCGAACGATACGTCCTGGGGAAAAAAGGGTAATTATTGAATTACAATATACAATAGTAAATAATCGTGCGTCATTTGCGGCAATTAAATCAAATATATAAAAAAACGAAGGGAGTCATTTTCAGAACTTTTCCGAGATTTTGTTTGACAATAATATTCAAATCCCTTCATCGAGAAAAACATTTTCATTGACTTTTGGCCTTTCTAGTAATATTCTTCATTGTGAGGAATAAGGTTTACATACCTGCAGTAGCGAAGCGTCAGTAGAATCCAGCTGTTCTTCCAACCACTTCTTGGTAGCTACATAGTTCAGAGCATGTCCGGCTGAAGTTAGTACGAAGAGCAGAGATGGCGCGTCACGTACGGCCGGCGAAGCGTACGGTCGAGAGAATATATTTACAACAACACATTCTGTACCTTGTTGCTAGCTTAGTAAGGTTTACATACCTGTAGCAACGAAGCGTCAGAAGCATCCAGCTGTTCTTCCAACCACTTCTTAGTAGCGACATAGTTCAGTGCATGTCCGGCTGAAGATAGTACGAAGAGCAAAGATGGCGCGCCGCGTACGGCCGGCGACGCGTACAGTCGGCAGAATATACTTACAACAACACATTATGAACCTTGTTACAAAGGTAGTAAGATTTACATACCTGTAGCAGCGAAGCATCGGTAGAATCCAGCTGTTCTTCCAACCACTTCTTAGTAGCCACATAGTTCAGAGCATGTCCGGCTGAAGATAGTACGAAGAGCAAAGATGGCGCGCCGCGTACGGCCGGCGACGCGTACAGTCGGGAGAATATGCGGGCCAGTTCTAGTACCGCTACGGCACCTGAGGCGTTGGAGTCGGCCCCTACGGACAGCTCCTGGAATAGATAACTTTGTCAAGAGGATGGTAGAATATAGTCAAAGTGAAAATAGATCGTACAAGACTTAGATCACGTAAATTAAAGCTTTATATTAAAATTTGTCCATAAAATCATGACATGAGCAGTTTTTGTTATGGACAGATTTCGATTTTTCTGATTTTTTCTTTCGTACAAAAAACTGAATTTATTCTATAAAAAAATCCCAAAAATCCCATGTGTTATATAAAATAAATGAGAGTATTTGTTACTTACGGGCACCAAACCTGAGGAATCATAGTGTGCTGAAATGATGATGGTCTGTGCGGATCCGGAGCGGCCAACCAGCTTCCCGTGAAGAGTTACTGGTTTGGAGTCTAGCTTCGCCGGCACCGGGGCTGACACCACTGGGAAAACAAACATTATCAAAATGTTTTTATTGTTCTTAACATCTTCAATAGTTCAAAAGTGGAGGTTATCGATTCGGTTGAATCTTAATTTTATTTAGTGATCCGTTACAGTTTTTAGTTTTCACGTAATGGTCGTCACGTACGTAACGTCAAGTTACATAGGAATAAATTCACACATGCTTAATTGAATAACCCTTTGCTATCCTGACCTACCACATCAATTTATCTTAACCCTTTTCCAGACCGTACAAATCTACAAGGTTTTTCCAAAAAATCCAAATTTATCTCAATTAATCCTGCTCGATGATTTATTTAATTTCATTTGAAGACTAGTCACATTTTCCGAAAGTCCAATCTAATTTTGAACCTTAAATCCGATTGCTAAGGTTGAAATTCCATTAGCGCATGTGGTCAATAAATCATACTATGGCTGGAAAAACCTTACACCTTACCATCTTGGTTATGTCTTGCTTACGGGGAATGGTAGTTAAGAGCGCTATTACATTTCGGCGTTGAGCGAGTTTAGGTATTTTACGCGCTGCGGCAGGCCGTGCGAGCTCAGTACGCCGATCCCTTCTACCACACTCGCACTACAATGATGGATTAAACATTCTTGATCCTTCGCGAAGCATATTGAAATCAACCATAACAACACTAACTGTACTTAACTTTTAAAGTTCTAAAACTGTTATTTGGTAAGTACGAAAATACTAAATGCAGTGCAAAAGTATATAGGGGCTGTTCATAAATTACGTCATCTATTTTTGACGATTTTTGACCCCCCCCCCCCCCCCCCCCACCCCTCAAATCATCCAAAAATCAAGCTTCGGATGAATCTGTTTCCTCCTACGTCATGTTACCATCATCCGATGTCCAGACCCCCCCCCCCCCCCCACTCCTCCCATTTGAAACGACGTAATTTATGAATAGCCCCATACTTGTACTTATGAAGGTATATTACTCGAAAGAAATTATAGGTACCTACTCGCTTATTTACATGTTTCGTCATTGCATTTGGTACCTATAGGTTGTAAAGTTTGTATCAACGAGGGTTTAAAAACGAACTGGTACTGAGGATCTGATGATGATTAAGGTGGTCACGGATACCAATCAACCATGTAGTAACATGATTAGGCTCGTTTGATTCGTCTCAACAAGATCTTTGACACTGAAGATACACAGGGTCTGATGGTGGAGCTGGAAGGTGGCCACGGGTACCAGTCTATCATGTAACTAAACAACTTCGTGTTTGGGCTCGTTTGATTCGTCTCAACAAGATCTTTGACACAAGACAGTACTCAGGGTCTGATGATGGAGCTGGAAGGTACCATTACCAATCAACCATGCAACTAAACCACATCGTGTTTAGGATCGTTTGATTCGTCTCAACAAGATCTTTGACACTAGGTGATACTCAGAGTCTGATAATGGAGCTGGAAGGTGGTCACCGGTACCAATCAACCATGCAACTAAACCACTTCGTGTTTAGGCTCGTTTTATTCGTTTCAACAAGATCTTTGACACAAGATAGTACTCAAGGTCTGATGTTGGAGCCGGAAGGTGGTCACCGGTACCAATCAACCATGCAACTAAACCATTTCGTGTTTAGGCACGTTTTATTCATCTCAACAAGATCTTTGACACAAGGTAGTACTCACCCTAATAGCATTTTCTTGTAGGGATTTTGTTGGGCCTTTGTTTACGTATTAGTTGGGCAACCGTTATATTTGGCCGTACGATTTGCTGGAGGGCCCTCGACAAAGGCCCTCCCGAAGATTCCCAACAGAGGGCCATAAGAGTAATTTTTTCGTTGGGCCTATATAAATAAATCATACAATTATTCAACGGTGGTGGTTTTGGTTGGGCCGTGGTTGGGCCTATACACATTTGTTTGATGGTTGGTTAATTGTTACATTTGGCCGTACGATTTGCTGGAGGGCCCTCGTCAAAGGCCCTCCCGAAGATTCCCAACAGAGGGCCATTAGAGTAATTTTTTCGTTGGGCCTATTTAAATAAATCATACAATTATTCAACGGTGGTGGTTTTGGTTGGGCCGTGGTTGGGCCTATACACATTTGTTTGATGGTTGGTTAATTGTTACATTTGGCCGTATGGCTTGCTGTAGGGCCAACTGCATAAAAATAAAAAAGGGCAATTTTTTCGTTGTGCTTCTGTTTGCAAATTCAACAATTACCCAACGGCAAGTCAGGTAGGTCGGTAGGTAGTCGTGCACCAGGTTGAAGGCCCAACACAGCTTGTCCCACAAAGGGCCAACATTGTAACTTTAACGTTGGGCCTTGTGTAGGATTCTTACAATACTACCGTAGGTAAATAGTTGTGTAATTTATAGTGTGCCTACAGTCTAATTATGTAATGGGCTTTTGTTTACGAGTCCTACAGTTACCCTACGTTAAGTAAGTGGTTGTGTAATACGACGTTGGGCCTTTGCTGATAAATATTACAATTACACTACGGTAGGCATTGGTTGTATCCACATGAAGGCCCTAGGCCAGGCAGCAGTTGTTGTTAATCTTCTCTGTATCGTTCCAATTTTAGTATATGTACTGCCGAAGCAAGTACACTTACTATACACTCTAATTTGTATATATACTAACCGCACTTCGAAACTTCGTAAGCGAGATTTATGTTTTTTGAGATTTGTTTTTTGGTATTTTAAATTGGAGAAAATGTTGGTAAAATACAATTTTTTAAAATTTATGTATAAATTTTATAGTTATAGCTATTAGATTTATAAGTTACTTTTAAAAAATATTATGATTATATCCGGAATAATCGAGAAAATAACTATAACTTCGATGTTTGGAGAGAGTAACGCCATCTAGTGACGCCACAAGCAAACTCAACTGGTATTGTTGGGCATCAGTACCACAGCCAATGTTGGTAAATGCGATATTTGTGCTCACTGGGCCAACGAATGTTATCGTTGTTTAGCCACCGGTACCAAAATACACAAAGGCCCATTGTTAGGCGTCAGTGCCACAGCCAATGTTGGTAAATACGATATTTGTCATCATTGGGCCATCGGATGATATCGTTGTTTAGCGAACGGTAGCAAAATACACAAAGGCCCATTGTTGGGCCTCAATGCTACAGCCAATGTTGGTAAATGCGATATTTGTCGTCATTGGGCCATCGTATGATATCGTTGATTAGCCAACGTTACCAAAATAAACAAAGGCCCATTGTTGGGCATCAGTGCCACAGTCAATGTTGGTAAATGCGATATTTGTCATCATTGGGCCACCGGATGATATCGTTCATTAGCCAACGTTACCAAAATACACAAAGGCCCATTGTTGGGCATCAATGCTACAGTCAATGTTGGTAAATGTGATATTTGTCGTCATTGGGCCATCGGATGATATCGTTGATTAGCCAACGTTACCAAAATAAACAAAGGCCCATTGTTGGTCATCAGTGCCACAGCCAATGTTGGTAAATGCGATTTTTGTCATCATTGGGCCATCGGATGATATCGTTGATTAGCCAACGTTACCAAAATACACAAAGGCCCATTGTTGGGCATCAATGCTACAGCCAATGTTGGTAAATGCGATATTTGTCGTCATTGGGCCATCGGATGATATCGTCGATTAGCCAACGTTACCAAAATAAACAAAGGCCCATTGTTGGGTATCAGTGCCACAGCCAATGTTGGTAAATGCGATATTTGTCATCATTGGGCGATCGGATATGACTAGCCAACGTTACCAAAATACACAAAGGCCCATTGTTGGGCATCCGTGCCACAGCCAATGTTGGTAAATGCGGTATTCGTCACCATTGGGCCAACGAATGTTATCGTTATTTAGCGAACGGTAGCAAAATACACAAAGGCCCATTGTTGGGCATCACTGCCACTGCCAATGTTGGTAAATGCGATATATGTCATCATTGGGCCAACGAATATTATCGTTGTTTAGCCAACGGTACCAAAATACACAAAGGCCCATTGTTGGGCATGTTGGTAAATGCGATGGTGGGCCAATACAAAATTAATGTTGGCTACGGAACGAACCTCATCCCAACGTTTTCCCTACCGTTGGCACCGTGGGCCCCAACGAAAATGCTACTAGGGCAGGATCTGATGATGGAGCGCGAAGGTGCCGATGGGTACCTGTCTATCATCATCAGCTCCATCATCAGACCCTGAGTAGTATCTTGTGTCAAATATCTTATTGCGACGAATCAAACGAGCCCAAACACGAAGTGGTTCAGTTACATGGTAGACTGGTACCCGTGGCCACAGTCCAGCTCCATCATCAGACCCTGAGTACTAACTTGTGTCAAAGATCTTGTTGCGACGAATCGAACGAAGCCAAACACGAAGTAGTTTAGTTGCATGGTTGATTGGTACCGGTGACCACCTTCCGGATCCATCATCAGACCCTCAGTACTACCTTGTGTCAAAGATCTTGTTGCGACAAATCAAACGAGCCCAAACACGAAGTGGTTCAGTTACATGGTAGACTGGTACCCGTGGCCACAGTCCAGCTCCATCATCAGACCCTGAGTACTAACTTGTGTCAAAGATCTTGTTGAGACGAATCAAACGAGCCTAAACACGAAGTGGTTTAGTTGCATGGTTGATTGGTACCCGTGACCACCTTCCGGCTCCAACATCAGACCCTGAGTACTATCTTGTGTCAAAGATCTTATAGAAACGAATAAAACGAGCCTAAACACGAAGTGGTTTAGTGGCATGGTTGATTGGTACCGGTGACCACCTGCCGGCTCCATCATCAGACCCTGAGTACTATCTTGTGTCAAAGATCTTGTTAAGACGAATCAAACGAGCCTAAACACGAAGTGGTTTAGTTGCATGGTTGATTGGTACCGGTGACCACCTTCCGGCTCCATCATCAGACCCTGAGTATTATCTTGTGCCAAAGATCTTGTTGAGACGAATCAAACGAGCCCAAACACGAAGTGGTTTAGTTGCATGGTTGATTGGTACCGGTGACCACCTTCCGGCTCCATCATCAGACCCTGAGTACTATCTTAAGTCAAAGATCTTGTTGAGACGAATAAAACGAGCCTAAACACGAAGTGGTTTAGTTGCATTGTTGATTGGTACTGGTGACCACCTTCCGGCTCCATCATCAGACCCTGAGTACTATCTTAAGTCAAAGATCTTGTTGAGCCGAATCAAACGAGCCCAAACACGAAGTGGTTTAGTTGCATGGTTGATTGGTACCGGTGACCACCTTCCGGCTCCATCATCAGACCCTGAGTACTATCTTGTGTCAAAGATCTTGTTCAGATGAATAAAACGAGCCTAAACACGAAGTGGTTTAGTTGCATGGTTGATTGATACCGGTGACCACCTTCCGGCTCCATCATCAGACCCTGAGTCAAACTATCTTGAGTCAAATAAATACATATAGAATGTCAGGTCGTTTCAAATATTTTTAATCCTGTCCGGTAGTTTATTAAACTGTACCATTATAAACTAGTGGCTCTGTGAGCTGTAGACCTCGCGAGCAGAGCTTGAAATAACATGGTGCTAAGAGCTTTAAATACACCGTGTTTTTTTTGATTTCCGTTAATTTCAAGGGTGCATTCCTGAGCTTAAATCAAGTAACTTAAGTAACAAAGACACCGATGTTCTAATTAAGTCCATTTCGGAGATAATCCATAATTTATTTTTTTACTATAAGGCCTCTACAAGCGTGTACACTTGCCTTAGGGCCGGCTTACATATTGATTAGTGTTTAGAATGAGTTCATACATTTGCTACTAAACTTAAGTACAATCTCGGTCGATTGATGTACGAAATGACATTGATATGTCACAGATTTCAATTGTTTGGTTGAGTTAAATGTAATGCCCGTGTTACAACAACGCTATATGCTACATTTAATTACTTTTTAAACAAAAAAAAAACAAAAAAGAAAACAAAAAAAATTTTTTTTTTGAAAATTAACTATGCCATTTAGTTCTTATAAACGTACTTAACTATACCCCGAAGTTAACGGAATTCAATAAAAACACGGTGTATAGTAAATTAAAGAAAAACAATACGAAATTTATGTGTAAAAAAATACAAAAAGTTATAATATCCCAGCATACAATTACTGGGGATCGAACCCAGACCCTCTGTGCAAACAGAAAAAGCGAACGTTTACAAACTGAGCCAAACAGTTCTTAGATGGGTTGACGAAATTTAGCTACTCCTTCTCAAATTAAAATTAGTTAAAATTAAATATCTAAATACCGCCTAAACCAGCGATAATTTTTTTCTGCATTTTTTGCTATTAACTCTGTAAACATGTCTCAAAAAGAAAAAAGTCTTATGATATCGATACGACTATTTGTTTAGGCGCCAGGTATCACGACTCCGCCATTTTTAAAAATTTCCAAAAACCGGATTGACAAAAAAATTTTATTTAGTCATAAAATTCGGTCACAAAATTTCACGAGAATCGGTTAAGAATTGCGACCTGTAGAGGAGAACATCCGGACATACGAAAGCAAAATGCCCGAGTCAAAACGTAGACCTTCGCTTCGCTTCGGTCAATTATAATACTATAAAAACGGTGCTAGGATCAAAGTCTCTCGTTGTGGTTTACACGCACACAGTATAGCGTTTTACACGGCGCCCGCCGCACACAATGATAAAAAACCTCGTCGTCGCCGTTGAAAATGTGCGGAGCCGACCGACACACGTCCTGCCTCTACAAGCTCTGCCGCGGCACTGAGCTGGCGCAGCGCGCGTCATCGGTAATATAGAGTAGTTTTCAAAAAATTGCCAAAAAATTATAGTAGAATTTCATAAACACTAATGTATACCAACAGTATAAGCAAACGTTGCAGATTGCTTGAGTATGAAAATGACTTCGATATTAAGTAGATTTTCGTAGGAATTGACACTTGTTTCGGAGAGAAAATCGAGTTCGTTTTACTTTGATTTTCTCTTTCTCAAAGGTATGTAGGGAAAATATAGTTTGATATGCCTAAAGTACAGGGTATTAGTAATACAAAATAGCCAGGTTTAGCAGAGTAAAATTCTCAACATTTCCAAATAAGAGCTCGCCATTCAGTGCTTCACGGGGTTTTTCGGAAACGACCATCAAAAAAAAATCATTACTAATTTAATAAGTCCTTTTTCTAATATTTACAACGATATTTATAAAGATAAGAAGACGCTTTTACTGGAACACGTACTCATTGTTTCTAATAATGAGCGCAAAGTCCTGAATTTCGTCGACTAGTATCATCAATTTTGCATTATTTCGACTTTTCTTGTAAGAGCGCTCTTAATAGACCAAACAAACAGTAATTTTTAACCCACGATGCAGAAAAAGAGGTGTTATCTGAGATATAGAAACACAGCTTACAGCTCAAATAGCTTTGGTCTGATTAACCAGTAACAAACTATTAAGCAAATCTTACCAATCTGGTACCCGTTAGACGACACAGTATTCAGCATAGCCTCGAGCGCCGTGCCGGACTTGTCGTCAGTTATGAAGCTGTGCTGCAGGTCTCGCAAGATGTCCTCGAACGCCGGAGACCATTCAGCGAAGTAGACGGGCGCGCTGATCTCGTCCTGCACCATCGCCATTTCTAGGAGCTGGATGTGCTGATGAGAAGAAAAACAATGTTGATGACGCGACACAGACATGACGCGATGAGAGACAACTGAATAGTGTTTGTGAACTACCAATAAACAGTGAAACTTAGTGTTAGTGAACTACCAATAAACAGTGAAACTTAGTGTTAGTGAACTACCAATAAACAGTGATTAGTGAAACTTACAATTAGTTTTAGTGAACTATCTCGAGGGGAAAGCATGTAGTGTATTTAAATATGAGGGTACTTCAGCAAAACTAGTCTGGATTTGTCAGGTACGCAATTAGATGTGCTCTCCCGAATTTAGGAAATAATATCACGATACAATAATTTATAAAATATTATATATTGTATATATAACTCTTTGACTGGCTAACTACCACCATAGGAATGTCCATTTAAAGTTTATTTAATGGACAGAATGTTAAAATCCCAACATCTCTAATGTATGCCACTTAGTCCATCTAAGTTTTCCATGGACTTGAACAGAAGAAGATGAAAGTGTCATTATAAACATCATATTTTCATAGAAATTAGGCTTTCATTCATTCATTTATTCCTTTATAAAACATAGTTTTACATGTCAATTACAAACCATATTTACAACTATTTACATCTAAATTACATAACATAACACATCATTATATTTAATATTACTAATATTAGGTATAAGGTATGTTACATTTTCAAATTATAAATGTTGGGTACAAGGTAGTGGCATCCTTGAACAATTCACGAGCGGGGTGATCCCAGGAGACGCCACGCATGCAACAAACTGCCCGCTTTTGAAGTCTGAATATTCTGTCGCGCTTTAATGATAACATGGCCACACTTCTGTTATTACAAATGCCATGCAGAGTTAGCTTGGTCCAACTCTAGGGATACCTGAAACTCCTTTCTTTTTTTTTTTTTTTAATCCTTTTTTTTTTAGGGGTTTTGTCACGCAGTGACAATGTCACCCCCGTAATGAGATCTAATAGTAAAAGCCTTTCTTAAAAGTCTCTTAGTCACTACATAGTATAAAACCAAGTCGCTTCCCGCTGTCAGTCTGTCCAAAAAGAATAGATAGTATAGAGGGGTCCTGTCATTGTCAATTTTGTAGTCACGGTACATTTACTGCCATCTATCGACACACGATTAAAACTTAAAATAAAATTGAAAATGTATAAAATAATCAAAATATGTTTACGGATAAATGTTTCTTAATTTTTATTGTTCCATACTGACCCATGTTCTTTCACTGATATGTGTTAAAATTGTTAAATACCAAACGGTGTCGTTAACGCCATCTAGCCGAGAATAGGCCAAAGGTAATGGCGCCATCTATTCGAGAATGACTTTTCCTTGGCCGTCCGAGGCACGTTTTTTTCTTAGACTTTATTTATCTTATACGGAGTTATATATATCTCTGGTCTGTCCCTATGTGTGCTTAGATCTTTAAAACTACGCAACGGATTTTGATGCGGTTTTTTTAATAGATTGAGTTATGTAAGAGGAAGGTTTATGAAGGTATAATTTGTTAACCCGTGTGAAGCCAGGGCGGGTCGCTAGTTAAAAACAAAACTGAATCCATGTAAGAGTTTCTTAGAACTATACAAGTACCTCTTTTTGCTCGGCACTGAGCACTGTATCATTCTTAGGCAGCACCAGCAGGAGTGCACCGGCCTTGTTCCTAATCTCCAGGAACTGCTCAATGCTGACATCTTGGATCCGAGCCACCACACAGTGGCGGGATGTGCTCCATGATGTCAACGAGCGGCCTTCTAAGTTGAAACTGGCACTGCGGCAGCCTGGACCAAAACATATTATACAGTAAACTCTATGTAGCGACACTCAAGGGACCGGACGTTTGTTGACACTATAGAGAGTTTTTGGTTATATAACTTCAATGTGGCAAATTCCGTCATAGGGACTATTCCGTCCACGAGCATATATTTCTTTGATTTGCAATTGTAGGAAAAAAAAACCATTTGCTTTTTATTGTTAAAACTAAAAGCAATTGCTGCTTTGTTGATGAAATTATCAATTTTGTTTGTAGTTCAAGAAAAACGCTAGTGGACGGAATAGCCCCTATGACGGAATTAGCCACATTGACCTTAATATGAAAGTAAAGCAACTATAGCCAATAATTGTTGACATTATAGGGAGTGAATCGTTATATCAAGTGACATTATATGGAGTTTACACTGTATGATCAATGTGATATTGTGGCAGGTTGTTCATCATTATCATTCCAGATGATTGTTGCAGCATCGGGTAGGACCAGGCTGAATGTTATAGGGAGTTGATCCCAAGATCTGGTAAAGACACTGGTGAATAATTAGCCACATAACTTTATAACATGTGAAAGTGAAGGTAAGTGTGTGAGAAAAAGGTGCCTTAGTGTTAAAAAGGACATGAGAAATTACAAATAGTAATTGTTCTATGTTTATTGTTGTATTAGAGTAACGCAATTTAATTTTTTTACAGAATTAATGAACAGTATAATTACTATATTCATCACAACATCCACAATAAAAAAAATTGATATGACTAGGTCAACATAAGAGAACTCTCCTAAGTAGCTCAATAAAATCACTGTCTATTATCTAAGGCACCATCTCGCCCAATGATAAGATACCAATTGTCTTAATAACTATTTGTATAAGACGAAAGTTAGCAGCCGAAATTATAACCTAAAAATGTCATCGATTTTGCATTTATAAATTAAACATGCACTTCCACGCTGTACTTACCGTGGGGAATCGTATGCAAGTCGTATTGCTGCATCCTGTACACCGAAAATTCGTGAGAAGCAGCAACCGGGTTCACTGGGGACATGATGATAAAAATAGGGAGCGCTACAAGCAAATAGTAAGGCAGATAGCCTTTAAATATCTCCGTCAGGCCGTCAGCTTCGTCGAGCCACATTTTGGCGACTAATTTAGGTCCCTCGTAATGATATTAACGTTAAATATTGAACAATAATTAGATACTAATCCTATTAGAAACCCTACGTGTGATAAAGTCGGTCAGTGACATGACAATGACATGTCAGTCATGACATTGTGACTGCAGATTGTTATTGTCTATGGCTGTGCGTTCCGATTTACGTAATTTTGTGTGAGCACAAGCCAGCAGTGATTTCTATGCAAAAGCAAAGATTTCATAGTTGGCAACACTGCTTCTGAATAAGATGGGTAATCTTTTTTTACTTTGAAACTCGTTATTGAAACTTATAAAATAAACTTCCTTCTTTTATAGAAAAGGTGGTGTTAATTGTTTTTGTGGTGTAGTAAATTAGTATATTACGATACATTCCAGGGTATATTAAGGCACCCTAAATCATGCCATGCCAAGTGTAAGTACTTACCTATTTAATTGAGATAAACGCGTTATAGATTAAACTAAATAAAATCAATCCACCTCAAATGTAATCACTAATCAAGTTAATAAATTTAATTGAAATTATACCTATTTGTATTCTGATATTAATTTGTAACCTCAAAAAACGCTGTATCTTAGGTAAAATTATTTATTTGTACTAAGATAATTATACGCTTTAACTCACGTATTTTAGACGGCTCGGAACCGGTATTTTTTTTAAACCCTAAATACCCCTATATTATGAATAATTTTATGCTTTGTACGTAGGACTGAATCGTGTATTTAGGTTACAACTTCGTATTATTAAATTGTCCCATTAAAAATGAAATAATAAACCAAAGAACGAAAACGAACGTAATAATACTGGTATTTTTGTATGGAGCAAATACCTGTTATAGACACTTCATGCACAGCTCGTGCTTGAAAATATGACTCTCTCAAACATGACGCGCGAGTAACTAAAATACGTCAGTTATTCTAACTGTAGAATTATGTGTGTGTTTGGTGTCAGATAGTATGGCTCACGACAGTTTAAATTTTAAATACGATTATTTTATTTGTTTTAGAAAAATCACAGAACAACGGCTGGGCACAATCCTGAAGCTCAGATGCATGATTAGCTACTCAGGTACAGAGTGGGAGGAATTCACTAGTACAGATTTCAAAGTTTGTGATCTAGCTATTGTATGTTTACATTTTAAAGACAAACTTAAATTACCTCTTGAATGTAATATTCTTACACAAGCTTTAAGTGGCAAAGTCAAAGTGAAAGTGTCATGTCAAGACATGGATGAAGCATTTTATTCAGAATGGATATGTATGAATGAATGGAAACCAATTGGGTAGAAGTTTTATTGTGATGTATCATTAGATGATGTCTTGACAAACGTGTTTGATATAAATATATCTGCGAGCCAGGTGGAAGATTCACCCCTTGCTAAGCTTTATGATGATGTTGATTTTACTGACTTCAAATTAAGCGCAAATGGAGGCACTGTGCCTGTCCATAGAGCACTCCTTGCTGTCCAGAGTGATGTGTTCCGAGCAATGCTCACCCGGGAGTGGACAGAGAAAACTGAGGGAAATATACAGATGGAAGGGGTCACATTACAGACCCTCCAACATTTTAAGGACTATATGTACCTTCGGACTCTTCCCGGTGAGGGACTTAAGGCATTATTGTTGTTTGCATCATACTACTTAATAGATGACCTTAAGGCAGAATGCATATCCAAGCTGGCTCTGAACTGTAAGTCTGAAGAATGGAATGGCCTTCTAGAGTTTGCTGTGAAGAACCAAATATTTGAGTTACCAAGTTCTATCATGATAGTGAATCCAACATTTATTATGAAGGAAGATGACAAGGAGCAGGTGAAAAAACAAGAGAACGAGGAGTAATTGCTATGTGTTAATTAGTACTTAGTACACTCACCACACGGGATTGTTATGCCATTTAGGGTTCTTAAATTGGAAATTCTATAGTGTAAGTATTGAACAACCAATTTAGCTAGGACCCTAAATGGCGCAACAATCGCGGAGCGTGATGGTACTTAGGATTTATTTTGTTAAATAAGTCAAAGTAAAATAAAAATAAGTAATCATTCATATTCATATTTGTTATTTCTTTTTAATTTATTTACTCAATGAAAAATACACAGCAATATCCATTACAATTATTTTTTCGCCAAACTGCATGACAGTTTGTCGGCGAACGGTAGCACTCAACAATCTTCCTTAATCTACTGTGTAAGGTATAAGTAGGTACTATCAGCAATACACTTACCTGACCAGTCGTTAGGCTTTATCTCATTGCAACAAGGCTCAAAACTGGTCATATAACTGTGACGCCGATGGAATATTTGTTTCAGGTAACATACTTAAATACAATCTTATATCTAGTACTATGCTATATTATAATAATATGTTTATTCTAAGGAAATATAGCCAATAGGAACTATTTAGTATCAGGTACCTTTAAACTTTATTTATCAATTTTCGGTTATAATATATTTTAAAAGGGCAAATCAACTTTTTGACCTACACAAACTTGTCCACAACTTTTAAACTTCATTGTAAAATTTTATCTTTAAATAGATTTAGACCAAGAAAAGTCTGCAACGATTTTGATAAGATAACACACGCAGTGCAAGTGTTATTTAAAATAACACGTTTGGAAATAAATGAACAAGAATAAACTAAATATCGGAAGGAAGTCACTAGCATTGCCTCGTTCGTGTTAGAAAAATCTGTCTTTATTTTAAAACGTCAAACTTCTATGACATTATGAAGTATTAAATAACACTTGCACTGCGTGTGCTATCAAAATCGTTGCAGACTTGGTTTGGTTGGTTTCAGTTACATTCAAGCATGGTCTAAAGCCTCCTCCACACTCTTGCGCGAATCGCGGCGCAAAGCCGCGAACGTGAGTGTGGAGTTCTGAACGCAGACCTGCGAAATCGACTCTACACTCGCGTTCGCGGCTTCGCCCGCGATTCACGCGCATAGTCTGGAGGGGGCTTAATAAAACATGGTCTTCTCTTCCCAGAGTGACACGGGTCTACGTCACAATAACATTGCCACTTTATTTCAACATAAGTAACATAACATGTTACATGGGTACATTATACCTATGGTTAATAAGTTAAAATATTTCTTTATAATTTTATAATTTTAATTTATATGTATTTTATCTTAAATTTTACAATAACACGTCATTTTTAATTATTCGTTAGCAATATCTTCCGATTCACGAAAGAAATTTCAGACGTTCGGGTAATTCTAATTCTGTTTACATTACTGGCAACACAGGATAGCGCTGTCACATTTGACAATTCAGATCTAGATAACTTCAGGCCCTGACCGTCATCCTTGTCGAACGCGTGTTAATTGTTATTTCCTTCTCGCTCAGTGTCAGCAGTCGCAGTGTTTTTCAAACTTTTCACGTCGTAAGCTTGGTAATTAATGTCGTGTAACTGTGAATTAGTTTTTCAAACGTTTGTCTTGTATAGATAAATAAAGTTTAATTTAATACATTAGATTTGTTTTATTTTACTATGTTTCTACATGAATAACTCAAAATTAATGCCGTTAAAATAATTTTCACCGTTGGTTAAAATTCTCCCACATTTTAAAGTTTGAGAACCTGTAAACAGCATGATGACGTAGGCCCGTGTCAGTTAGGTCTTAAGCCCCCTCCAGACTATGCGCGTGAATCGCGGTCGAAGCCGCGATTCGCGCACTAGTGAGAGGGGGCTATACGCGAATCTCGGAATAGAGTACCAGGCGGAGTATATTATTATACCATGCATTCAAGGCCCCAATAGCGCCACCTAGTGTTGCGACTTATTGCGCCAGCAGTTGTTTCTATGGTAATATTTATGTAAACAAAGATCAACATGCGAAGACCCTCTGTTTTTGTCGCAAAAGATCCTGAAAAAGGTATGTAAATCTCAAACATGGCTACGGTCTGTCTGTCACATCACTAAATATCTTGGAAACTATTTACGCTATCGATTTAGAGTAAGGTGGGATAAGCGCGGATAAATCATAATATTGCCTTCGGTGACCGAAACTACATGAGGGTGGGTTCTCTTAATACTTACTGAGTCAAGAGAAACACTTGTAGCAGGCGTGGCTCACTCCGCGATTTCGTCGCTTTGCTACAGGTAGCTACAAGTACATCCGTTCCACACCAATTTTGGTGGCTATTAGCCATAAGCCGCGCGTGGCGCTGTCGCCACCTAGCGGCCATATCTGTCCTAATCGTAACAAACGCGTTTTGTTAGAGAGTTAGTCTTCTGTACCTAGTACTATTATTTATTCTGTGCTTGTAGGGATAATAAACAGAGATACCTTAAAAACTAGACTTAAGTCCCTTAGCCACCCCCTAAATCCGCTACTGCTATAATGCTTAGTGCGCGGTGAGCACACCACGGGTATTGTGTCGGTAAAAGATTAATTAGGTATACCATCGCCCACACCACAGCCCACACTGTTAATTGTACATCGGTGGACATTATTGGCTTTTGTAATAAGGTCCACCGATGTACAGTCCTGAGATATTATACGTCAATGTTTGACGCCATGTTAAGATATTATCGTCTGTTCCTTCAGAATTCCGGTATGGATCCCGGAACTGGCTGCTTCATGCGCGCTATGTACGCGGCGAACACGCCATGTGTCTGGATCTCGCAGACGACCTTCAGAAGAACGCTGACAACACGCATAGATACGCACATTATGTCAAGGTAAGACTCGTGACGTGACGATGAACGAAGTGCTTGCGAAATAGGCCAAGAAAGGTACGCTCGGCTAGTATGGCGGAATGGAAATAATTAGTAATAGCTGAAATTTTCGGTGTATGGGACAGATAATAAATCTAGTGATTACGTCGACACATAATCCAAATAAATATATTACATTTAGGTATTTAAAAAAAAATGTAAAAATATAAAAAATCACAGAAAGTTTGTAAAAAATATTAATAACATTTTTTAAATTTATACTCATAGAGAAATATTTGCTTTATGACATTAAGCATGAATCACACAAAAAATAATTCTGTATCCTACATTTAAAGTAAGTAACCTACGGTTATTATTAAATTCAGTATATTTCCGTCCTCAAAAATGGTAATAGGCTATTTTTTCTCTCATTATTTCCAAATTACAATAAGTACAAGCGTTGCAATTTAATCGTACACTAAATAATACCGTATGGGAGGTTTTATGGGGTTGTGCATTAATTGCCTGGTTAAAAATGGTAATAGATCAATATCATATGGGATTTTTATTATGAGTTCTCCTTCATCGAATACTGTAAAAATCGGCTTGAAATATGATTCGTAACACAAAAAACCATCAAAAACGTTATCGTTGCTTTAAAGTTGCCGCGCACGAGCCAGCGAGCTAACGCGATTGGTCGTTGCATGGAGCGGGGCGACGGAACGATGAAACTTCCATCGCCCCGAGCGCGAATATTTAAAAAAGTATTTAGTATATTTACTATTTACTCGGTCAAAACATATGTACCAGTGAACGTAAAAAATATGGGAGACTAGATTCGAACTAATTATCAGCTTTAATCTGGGCAAGAGTGCTGTAAATAAGAAAGTAAATTTTACGTAATTGCAGGCTTTCCGTCTTTGCGTGCGCGTTAAATTTAATACAATAATAGGCCAATTATATAGGGCTATTATACTGACACACACCCAATTTGATAGCAGAAAAAGACGCGAAATTAAAATTTTCTTAGGGAAATCAAATCTTCGCGCCTATAAGTTTAAACTTTAGGTTTCAATAGCGGTCATTTAAGTACCACCCCTCACCACTAAAATGTAATTATCAAAAACGACAGTTGCTAATGTTCCCCAAAGTAAGCATTTCTAGTTAATGCTGCAATACAGTGGTACCGGGCACCTTGCGACGCAAGGCCGAGCAGGAATCGCAAACCTTAAAATATTTGCACTAATTAATTGAGTTAGGATTTTGTTAGTACTCTTTAATTGAATAGCAAAAAATATAAGTTATGCATTAGAAATACCGTTTTTATTCGATTTTTAATTAAGTAATTATTGTTAAACTTATTTTTACCGTGTGGTGTCGGTTAAAATTTCACTAGTAACATCATTTGGCGACTAGGGCAATAAAAGTCGACACCACAAACAACAAATTAACAAACAACAATAACCAACAAATTAACAAACAACAAAAATTTGCAGTAATATTCCAAAACTCGACTGAACGCAAGCGCACCGAACCGTGTCGCTCCCCTGACGCGACTCAGTGTCATAAAACGTAAGGCCGTGGTATTAACGACAGCGGATAGCTGAGCGGCGAGCGGTGACTGCAGGCGGCAATAAGGTGTTCAGTTAATGTTTTTATAATTTGAAATGACTTCGTTTCCATGTAGAAATAACCAAACAGACTTTAGAAGCATTTAATATTTTATTTGTGGCCGTATAAATTATGTTTTATTGGTAAATTAACTACAATTATTCATATTTGTGGATAAAACAATATACATACTATAATTAATACTAAATGAACATTAAATAAATACATTATTTATGACATAAAAATACATTGCGCGTATTTAACTACTTAGCACTGTTTAATTACGATACTTGCAAGCAAGTAGTAAAGTATATGGCTCCATCCTATCCTGTACCACGATATACAAGCGATAACATTTTTGCGACAGTTTTGTATAGATAATGGATTTGTCGCTAGAAAATTACGATATCGAGATAAAAGTCAGGTCTCTGAGCGCTATTGAAACCTAACGCTATACATGTTTTAAATTTGCCGCGCTTTTTCTAGTCAAGCTGAATGTGTTTCACTATAGAATAGTAATCGAATTGGTTCAGATTTAACGTTTAATGCATATAAATAACATAATTAGTAAATAACATAATTAGTAAATAACATAATTTTGGACTAAGTACATTATACATACCTACATGACATCAGGCTATGGTTTGGCGCACCGTGACCCTGAACGGCGCGGTAATGTGTTACGGCTGTTAAGTGAAGTCCAGACGGGATGATCAAATCGACCGATTTGATCAGAAATGAAATTGGGGTCAATCTCCAAATTAAGCAACAATTAAACAACTGTACCGATATTTGGAACCTCAGAATAATATACCCGGCCGGATACCGGATAGTAACTTTGCTTGATTTCAGAGTAAACAAATTGGATTTAAGAAACAGTCACGGTCATATTGTACATTACTCGTTTATTATTTCAAAACAATTTAAACATCCACTCACTTGCACGCGTAGGTACCTACTCATTTCGAACATAGAAATGAGTCCGCGCCAATGTTCACCACGAAACAGGTTAAAACCTGCACAATGCGCACCTAAAAACCGAAATGTAGGTATTGTTAAATTTAGTTTGTAGTTAATTAGTTTTTTGGTGTAAGTGTATGAACCAAGGTCTGAAATAAATGATTTTTTATTTTTTTTATTGTTCCGCCGGCCGAAGATTCGGCGGTCGGATACCGAATATTTGGCCGACGGTCGGGCCGAATATCCGGTATCCGACCAAACAACTATCCATTGCATTTCTAATTGAGAGTGGCAACACTATCGTAGGTCGTATTGCCCTTTTCTAGCATATACGTCCCTCGCTCCTACACTCCCACCACACAGGCAGGTTGCTTTGTCAGTTATACAAGGCAAATTTTCAAGTCATTGGCATGCTGTTTTTCCATCTGGAAGGTCGTGAAGCTAAACTGCTGGTGAGTTTTTGAATTTGTACCTCAGTTTAGCTGACTATATTGAAATAGTTATTTATTTTACAAGGGGGCAAAGTTGTTGTTTAACCGCTCGTGCTAATATTGATACTTGAGCAAGTAAAACATTCGAAACATGGAATCTTCAGCATTGCGAGGGTTTCAAAGCACGAGGGTTAAACAAAATTTGCCCCAAGTGAAACACAAAATGTTTCACCACACCAACCCGAAGCAAATATTAAATGTAAAAATATCATACAAAATCAAATACAAATGAATTTTATTAAATATTTATGATTTAAAAGTCAATTCTACCAGCAAACATAAGAAAACAACTCAAAATTTGCATTTGATTCCTTTGCCTCACTTGTGAATAAAATGAAACTTTGCTCTCAGTCTTTGAAGTGCAAAGTAAGCCTTTCCGAGCTGGTGTGAAATAAATAATTAAATTTTTCACGCCACTGTTCGGAAATGTGGCAATAGATGGTCTAAAACCAAGCTGGAAAGTAGGCAATAGCTGTAGCACTTGAACCACCACTACTACACTCGCGTGCAAAAGTATTGCATCACTTTGCATTTTTTCGTCCGCACCCAATATCTTTGTAATTCTATACCCGATTCTGAAAATTTTGGTATCAACTGAAAGCTTATAATGTAACGCATTAGAAAAATGGTAAATTCAATGAAATTTCGAATCTGAAGACTATAAAAAATCATAAAACTGAAAGTAGTCGCATAATGCTCCAAAAATAAATCCGGAAACTTGAGAATAAAAGTCATTTTTTTAATACAATATCGTTTATTATTATTAAATTAATACTTGGTATTGCCACCTACAGGCCTCCTTTCACAAACCAAGTGGTTTTTCATAGACGTAATTAATTTTCTAATGTGATCATGAGGAATAGCGTCCCACTCCTCCAGCAAGGCTCCCTTCAACTCCTCAACATTGACCAGGGCAGGATTCCGCTTTCGAACCCTCCTTTTTAGGTAGTCCCACACGTGTTCAATGGGGTTAAGGTCCGGGCTCATCGCTGGCCAGTCCATTGTGTCGATGCCCACTTCGAGAAGGTAGGCTGCGGTGGCCCTAGCGGTATGACACGGGACATTATCCTGCATTAGGATGAACCCCTCATCAAAAATACCGGCATAAGGAACAACATGTTCCTCCAGGATATCAGTGATGTACTTGGCAGCGGTCAATCCACTGTCACGGCCCCCGCCAGGCACGAAAACCAGTTCTGTCCGCCCGTCGTAGGAAATGCCGCCCCAGAACATTACGGATCCACCGCCATAGGCGACCCTTTCGGAGAAGAAACATTGAGCGAACTGTTCTTCTGGCCTTCTGTAGACTCTTCCTTTTCGGTCACATCCATTCAAACACATTCTGCACTCTTTCAAGAAGAGAACTGGGGTTCATTGCTCAATGGTCCAGTCCTTGTGATTTTCAGTAAACTCTCTTTAGGCTGTACGGTGTCGCGCCAGCAATCTGGGCACCGCTGCGGGCCTCCTGGGTGTCAAGTTCGCTTTCTTAAGTCTTCTTCTTATTGTCTACTCACTGGCAGCCACTCCTCGTACCTCACGCAGACGCTGCTGGATGGCAATGCTGGTCTGGTGTCGATCTCGGAGAGATGTTGTGACAAAGAAGCGGTCGTCCCTCTCTGATGTACACTCTCTGCGGCCGCTTCTTGGTCTTGAAGTAAAGGATCCAGTCCCCTGGAACCTCTGGTAAACTCTGCAAACTGCAGATTGGCTTAAATTCAGCTCGGCAGCTACTGAACGTTGGCTACGCCCCGCTTGCAGGGGCTGGATGATTTGGCGGACTTCAGCTTCAGTGGTTTCCATTTTTCCAGGTCTTTTTCACGGGAAAATACGCGGAGATATGTAACGATCGACTTCTGATAAGTGACTGATAACAACCCCTTCTCTACCCCCGTTTTATAAGAGTCAAGGGTAACGCAACTCGTGCGCGTGATAACGTGAAACCGCTCACAAATCGGGAAAATGCCGATAATTTTAAAAATACTGGGCCGATTTCCATGTTTTTTTACTTTTCGTAAAGCTAAAACTTCAAGGAACATGATTACATTAAAATAATTTAGAGAAATTAACCAGTTTACAAATATATTGGATGCGGACGAAAAAATGCAAAGTGATGCAATACTTTTGCACGCGAGTGTACAATGTTTCATTATTATCATCATCTGTCATTGGTGACAGTTCGCTACAGCAATGAGTATAATTTAAAACATAAAAATCAATAAAAGGTCTTTTTTGGCGCAACTTTTTCCTTCAAAAATAAATTTAGGTTATTTATAGGACCAATTTCTTGTTTAAAAAAAAACGAAATGTCAAACTATTCATTCATTCAGTCAGTTCATTCGATTCACGCTTAAGGCGTTTTTTACTTTTGTAGCTGTTTGTGGTTTTTTTAGCAAAAACGCTTCTAAGTTTAGAGTCCGTTTGAAGCAAACAACATAAAAACGCCTCTTAAATGTGATAAAAAAGAAAAAAGGCGGGATCGGAAAATTCTCACTGAATTGGATAGTACTATAAAATAAAAGAAACACGTATCTACGCTCGCTATAAAAATGAGTTCTTCTAGTGAAGAAAATGATATTCTTACGCTGACGCCTACCGAAATTCAAGAGACAGCACAGGCAGTGGCTAGTAATTTGCTACCAGAGAAATCGCGGGCTAGTACTTATAGTTACCCAAATGTTTCCTTATTTCCTCGCAGTAGTCGTGAAAAGCACTATGTAATGCCTCGGCCGGAAACGCTAAAGATGGAGTCGTATTATTCGAGGGCCTCCACCAACGTGTCGGCCCTCAAACTCACTCGTCCATCTTTTAGCGGTTTTCCGTCCTCTCCTACAATGTACTATAGTTGTCCGTTAAATTATCTAGCAAATAAAAACGATCCGGAATAGTGATGTGAAAGTGCAAGAGGATATTAGAAAGAGAGATGCCTAAGAGTAGCATACCATAATGAATACATGTGTCTTAGCTGTATATTGTATTGTTATAAATAATGTTAAAAATGCTTTATGTTGTTAATGTGTTCCAAATTGTGCTGCTTTGGCATTAGCTGTAAGGTGCAATTTGTTATTTGAATTAATAAATAAATACAATAAATGTTAATTTTACAAAATGTACCTATCAAATTGTATACTTTACTAAATATCTCTCTCCTCACAGGTGTTACAATAAAGGGTGTACGTACTACATTATTAATTAAACACTCATAATATAATTATATTACATACACATAATAAGTATATCATAGGATATGTATAATCACATTGGTTTGGCGTCTTCCCACCACCAGGCGATAACAAACATGTTTCAATATTATTCTTAGGTTCCGAATATCGGTACAGCTGTTTAATGACAGCATTTACACAAAAATAAAACGCTAATTAAATAACTTATCATATTCGGAACTACAGATGCAACGGATAGTTGTTTGGCCGCATACAGGATACGGGAGGTACGGCCTGACCATAGGCCGAATATTCAGTATTCAGCCGCCGAATATTCGGCCGGCGGAAATATTCAGGTTTTTCAGGTGCGCATTGTGGAAGTTTTGGCCTGTTTCGTAATGAACTTTCGCGCGGTATATAGGTCTATCACTAGGTACGAAATTAGTGCGCGAGCTAGTGAATGGAACGTTTAAATTGTTTTAAAATAATAATCGAGTACGATTATATTCCGATATCAAGCATAGTTATTTAGTACCCTTATTTTAGTATCCGGTATCCGTCCGGATATTAAAATAAGGGCGAGATAGGATACCGGATAGTAACCGAATATCCGGTGCATCTCTATTCGGAACCTAAATTTTTAATCCTGCATGGTGCAAATATGTATAATATTGAGACAATGACTTGAAAATTTGTCTTGTATAACTGACAAAGCAACCTGCCTGTGTGGTAGTAGGAGTGTGGGGTAGAGAGGGAGGTATATGCTAGAAAAAGACAATACGACCTAGGGGCTGCCCATACATGACGTCATCTATTTTTGACGATTTTTGTCGCCCCCCCCCCATAAAATCATCAAAAAATCATGCTTCGAATGACACCGTTTCCACCTGCGTCATGCTACCATCATCCGATGTCCAGACCCCTCCCCCCCAAATTTGAAATGACTTAAATTTATGAATAGCCCCCTACGACAGTGTTGCCACTCTCAATATTATTTATTCTTAGGTTCCGAATATGGTAAGTTATTTAATTAGCGTTTTATTTTTGTGTAAAACGCTGTCATTTTGAAGCCGTACTTTTCGCCTTATTGCAAAGGAGTAAGGTGCAAAAGTGTAAACATATATTTCACGTCGACTCTTATTATACTATGTTATACTTATTATGGAACTTACTATGTTATACTTATTATGGAACGTAAACTATGAATTGAATGAGCACGAAATAGTCAATATAATACGTTTGTTGAAAAAAAAAGTCTACAGACGCTTAGGCGCGAAGGGTTATTGTCTCATAGAAAATTTGAATTTCGCGCCTTTTTCTACTGACAAAGTTGTTGGATAGACGTTAATATCAAATTAAAGAGTGGGCCTACACACTTCGCTGTGACAGAATGTGAAAATGTCACCAAAACTGTCAAATGACTACGATAATAAGTATTCCTTTTATAATGCCACTCCACACTATGCCATTCTGAAATTAAATAAGAACGATAGATAGTCATGCGCAATTTTTATTTTTGTAGTGGGTCATAATTGACGTATATAATTACGAATATAATTTGAACATCAACCAATAATATTGGATATGATATCAGTTATTTTTAATCAGCTATCATTCACGCGCGCGTTCATTTTGCTCAGACTTGGCCGCACAAATATTTGGTGCGAGCGAGACGCCCGCGCACGTTCGAATTGGCCTGTCACTTGTAGCAACTTGTAGGTAAGTACATACTTACCTACATACTATCCACGCGTCCTTGGCACGAACTCCCGCCACCGCCCGCATTGAAACTGTCCCCGCGCGCCGCAAGGAAATGTAATCCTTAGCATTAGCGCAAAGAGTTCAAATTTGGTAGTTTCATTTAGCGAATTTGATAAAATGCACATATTTATTACATTGACCATATTTTTGTGTGATTATGTATTGAATATCACTTTGAACGTTATCAGAACAAAGTCTGCAAGAAATTATATCTATAACCATTTTTTCTAGCATGTTTAAGGCGTAAATATATATACAAGTGATACAAATAATATTGATGTCGGATTCTCGGATAAATAGCTTAATGAGGTAGTTTTATGGTAATTCAATCAAAGACCTAATTATTACTTTTTTTTTATATCAAGTCACGACGTATATCCGTGAGGCCCCGCCATTTATTGAATGAGTTATTTTCCGTGTTAATATTTTGACTGATTCCATTGTCGACTCATTATAAATATTATTTTCGTCACGTTTACGAACTAAAAATACTATTACTATTTTTAACAAACAAGAACGGCTCTTTTTTTTAACTATTTTTTTTTACCTACTTCCGGACAGAAAGTTTTTTGGATTCGAAAATAAAGTATCTTAAAATGATCTAAAGAACAGAAATAAAAAAAAAATTGCCTATTACTAATTAATGTTTGACGTAAGCGTATCTTTACTGGAGTAAAACGTCTACCGTGCGGCTTGACTAAAGATGAAGAAAAGCGCAAGAGCGATGACGAAGATTTCGATATCGCGATGGGCCCCCTGGGCTGCCTACAGTACTAACTGTTGCAGGGTCTGGTGTATGCAGACGCAGGGCGGCATCAGGAGGCGCTTGAGCGGTTCCACAGTTGCATCAGGCTTCAGCCTTCAGACCCTGAGCCTTTGAAACAAGTCGCCAAAAGTCTGTGAGTATTGGCTTTTAATTTTGCTCCGTGCAAGACGCTGGCGGTCATTGGCCGTTCCACGTGTCGCGCCAAGCGCGATGTAAGTTGGTAAGGCCCCGTTCGCACGGCAGCTTTTTCAACGCGCGTTAAAAAAGCATTTGAATGACGCAAATGGATAACCATGTATGTATTCACACGAAGGCGGTTTTTAAGCGCGGCGCTTTTTTATCGAGCACTGTTCGATTTTCGGCGTTGAGCGTTGGCGTCAAATTGAATAGAGCATACGGATCTCCGTGTATCTGTTCTCACAAGCGTTAAAAAAGCGCCGGCGCTGCTGTCAGTTGGCTGTCAAGTGTCCATTTTTGGTGTCAATCGTCAAGATTATTATTAGTTTCACCTTAAAAATGTCAACTTATGCTTACAAATTCCTGAAATATTCAAGCTATATTCAAATAATACGTCGTAATAGCAAATAAAGTATGGCTTTGCTGAGATGCGTACGTGACAGTACGACTCACAAGTGATTTTTAAGCGTTCGTATGAACACAAATATTGGAAACGGTAAAAAAGCGCCAACGTCGGGTTTTAACGCAACGCTTTTTAAGCTGTCGTGCGAATGGGGCCTAAGTGGTATCAACCAGGACTACTTTGTCATGTGGCAACACTGCCACACTGACAGCTGACAGTTCCGATGGCGGGAAAAAGCACGATGGCGCCATTAGAGAAGAAATGAAGGTACGTGCAGGAGGCGTAGGACGGCGCTGGGTGTACTGAGTCGGTACATGGTGCGCCTCCACGCGGTAACGGGAGCCTGCCCCGGTGAGTGTTTACACACATATTTATGCTTGTATAATCGACATCCTAGCTGCATGGGAGTGGAACAAGGGGTTAACCAACGGTCCTTGGTTAACGTAGTTTCACTAAGACATAGTCCAATATCGATATTGGACTGGGAAGCCCGGGCGGGGCTTTCCGGAGTGTGTATCGGAAGCACACAGGCAATAACGCATGTAGTACGGTCGGTTATGAGTTGGAGTATAAGGGCCGGATCTAGGGGGCAGGCATATGGAGGATCCCGAGGGGGCACCGCCCCCTCGTCCAGGTGGTGTGTAGGACACCAGGGTACTAGATGGTAGTACCTAGTCTGGAGGCGAACCGATCGTACAGGGAGAGTCACTCTGGATAAGGCCAGTAGACTGCACTCTCATATTGATACGAAACGTGCGATGCCGATGCCAACTCGGAAGTAAATGTACTTGTACATGTAACAGTGTGGTCGTAGGTGACCCCTTCTCCTACTCTCATGTGGCATGGTGTTATGTGTACTCATCATATGATATTTTGTCGCCCAAGTGAATCTATACCCGATTGGATTCAGGCAAGTGTATTATACTTAGATGGGTATAGATGGCAGGACAAAAATGGTGAAGATGATCTGGGATTTCTGATGATGGGAAGCCAGATTAGGTTTGGCTATTCCATCTGTAGATCCCTCTCGAAGGGCCTTGAAGCCGAGGTTGTCAAATTAAGTTTTGAATTGGTTGAGCTCAAGGTACCGGTTGACGTATTTTCTTTTGAAAATATGTACGTAATTAATCATTATTTCTTTCACAGCATTCAACGGAGTTTATTAAAGAAATAAAAAACTGAATGTTGTTTTATTCTATAGTACTAAGTTAACCTTTTTTCATTTTAGAGGTAAAAGGGTGCACCCTAGGCTAGATTAAGTATAACGAAATATTACATAATTGTTATAATTATACATTCGTTCTTGTATAATGTGTAATAATTAGTTTTAAGAATTTAGTCATAAGGTATTTTTGCGTTATGTTGGCCATCATACCTTTTATATGATTGTAACAGAATGGTTTTTTCTTATCTATGCCCTTAAGGGTACGTTCGGATTTCAACTTTTTATTTTCAGTAATATATGATCGAGCGTGGTAAAGAATGTCAGATGAAGGGCATTTTATAATTACTTTTCATTAATTCAATTACTTATGATAATGTATATTTCTTATTCGCGTTTAAATAGATTTACTATTTGGTAAATTTACCGATAAGTCAAAAAATCTTCCGGACGTGAATGAGAATTGGAACGCACCACTGCGCGCTGGCAACTCTTGCAAGACCCAACAAGTTAAAAAAAAAAACAACGAGGAAAAAAAAACGGAATATTCGCGGTATTCAAAGTTACTTGAACGAGTGGCGTCTTGAGACTTCCGGTGGCGTCTTTTGTGCTTTCGTTTCCTCTGTGCTATATATTAGCTTTTTCCCTATTTTGGGTGCGTTTTACTGGTTTGTTGTGGTTAATTTGTGTTTTTGGTTGCTGAGTATCGTCGGGTCAGTAAGTCTTTTCTGATTTTGAGTTGGCGATGAGTGACGAGGAGCCCCCGGATGGGGGCGGTGGTGTATCGCCGCCATGTTGCTTGGACTCTTCCTCATCCGATGCTTACATGAGCCATTCAGAAAAACGTAAAGCTACTGATGAGTCCAATGCTAGTCTACAAAAGAGGAATGATAAAACCCCTGCCTCTGCTTCGGTACAACACACATACACGCTGCCGGAGTTTGCCCCGGGCAATAAAATCACCTATAGCGCATCTGATTCCGGACCGTTCATTGTTCAAGTCCGCAAGACTGATGATAATGGTTCGCCCTTTAGAATCCTCAAGTTCGCGCAGCAAATGCACATTCATAAAGTGAAGGGCATAATTAAGGGGGGAATTACTTCAAACGGGCGCAGCCGATTGCTAGTCACATTTGAGGACGCGGGTTCGGCAAATGAGTATCTTAACTGTAATTTCTTTAAGGAAAACTCTCAATATGTGTGTGCTATTCCAGTGTATAATGTGACTCGTACGGGATTAGTGAGGAACATCCCAATAGACTGGGCCCTGGACGATCTGGTTAGTTCAATTGAATGCCCAGAGGGCATTAAAGTAATTAAAGCGCGACGCCTGAACAGAAAAGTGATAGATGATGGCACAACTAAATGGATACCCACCCAGTCCGTTGCCCTCACCTTTATGGGACAAAAATTACCTGAAAAGATTTTCTGTTTCTACACTGCTCTGAATGTAGATATCTACCGCCTTCCCACTATTCAATGCAATCGGTGCTGCAGGTTTGGTCATGTTAAGGCTGTGTGTAGATCTAGTCCCAGGTGCTATAAGTGTGCGCAGCCTCATGAAGGTGCCGAATGCTCAGCTCCTCCGGAGCAGGCTTCGTGCCTGTTTTGTTGTGGCCCCCACCCTGCAACTCATCCCTCTTGCCCTGAACATAGTAGACAGAAATCTATCAAAATAATTATGTCAGACGAAAATATTTCATACACAGATGCATCCCGTCGCTTTCGCCCGGTTCAGAGATCATTTGCTGACACTGTTCGTACTCCTCTGATCTCCCCGAGTCCTGTTGTTATTAATCCTTCCCAACCTATTCCACAAAATCAAACTTCCTATAGAAAGACTGAGTTTATCCCTCGTCGTCAGGCTCCATCCCTTGGTAAAAGCTATGACAAGGATGCCCATGACAATATTACTAGGACTCCTAATTCTTCTCAGGCTAACGGTTGTTGTCTCAATAATGATATTACCCCGAATGACAATATATTAAATACTCTCATGACCGTTTTGATGGACCTCATCCGGAGGTGGTCTGATGCATTACCGAACAACGTCTTTGGTTTAGTTGAACAGTTAATTACTCTTGTTAATTCTTGTAAAAATGGCTCTCACAGTGATGCAATGGAATGCTAGAAGCATTCGAAATAAAAAATCTGAATTAATTTCTCTTATTAATAAATTTAATTTGTCTGTAGTTGCCATCTCTGAGACATGGCTGCGTCCGGGCTCACGCTTCAGGGTTCCTGGGTACTCGTGCCTCAGAGATGACAATGACAATGGTAAAGGTGGTTGTTCTCTATTTATTAAGCGTTTTCTTACATTCTCTTCAATCTCTCTTCCTCCTCATTCAATAGGTATGAACATAGTAGCGTGTAAAGTCTTAAATATAACATATGTTTCTTTATATATTCCTCACCCAAATTGTGGCATTATTTCTATCCTTGAGTCCATACCGGGTCCTTTAATGGTGATGGGGGATTTTAACTGCCACAATACAATGTGGGGCTCAACTGTTTCTGATTCCGTCTCGCCACGTTTGTTGAAGTTGTTTGATGAAATAAATTTGTGCTTGATGAATGATGGCTCCCCCACCAGGAGAACTCCCCCTACCCAGAACCCTAGCCCTGTTGATCTTACTTTAGTTTCTCCTAGCTTGGCTCCCCGTCTTGTTTGGGAAGTTATTCCCTACTCGCATGGTAGTGATCACCTTCCTATCATGATTTCTCTCCCGTCTGTTGATGCTACTCCCCCTCCCTCACCTCCTCCTCTCCTAAAATACAGGCTGGATAAGGCTGATTGGCCAGAATTTTCTTCCTTAGTTCTTAATGGGGTCATTTTGCTCCCCCCGGTTTCCGATGATAATTTCTTGGAGCTGTATTTTGAATTTGTTAATGTTCTTTCTAAATCAGCCGATAAGTGCATTCCCTTAAAAAATTCTTCCTATGGTAAATTATCCTCCCCACCGTGGTGGGATTCTGAATGCACTGACGCTATTAAGAAGCGTAATAAAGCAGAGGACACTTTTTCTGGTGACTTGACTAGCTTGGAAAAATATTTAGAATTTCAATCCGTTAACGCCCGTACTAAGCGCCTTCTGTCTATCAAGAAGCGACAAGGATGGACTAGATTTTGTGAGAGTTTGTCTCCTCGCTCTCCGCCATCCCTAGTGTGGAAAAACATTAGGCGTTTTCGTGGATATATGTCTCATAATAGCTCTCTATCCAATAATTCCTCTGGGTGGTTGGAAAGCTTTTTAGATAGATTGGCTCCCCCTTCTGTTCCTTCACAGGATTCCCTCCCTCTGATTCTTCCACCTGGGCCCCCCAGTGATAGAATGGATGAACCCTTCTCTTTTCCTGAATTATTATCAGTACTAGAGCACCTCCGGGATTCTTCTCCTGGTGTTGACGAAATTCCTTATTCTTTTATCCAACGCTGTCCTGATATAGCTAAATTATTCTTTCTTTCTATAATTAACAAAATTTACTCCACAGGAATCATTCCGGACACTTGGAAGAAACAGATTATTATCCCGATACTAAAGCCGGGTAAAGAGCCAAGTGATGCACTGTCTTACAGACCTATTGCACTCTCGTCTGTTCTGGCCAAAATATTAGAACACCTTGTGAAGAACAGGCTTGAATGGATCTTGGAATCCAGAGGAATTATACCTTCCTCTCAGTTTGGCTTTCGTAGAGGCATGGGAACAATGGATAGCCTGAGTATCCTCTCGTCTGATATTCGTACTGCGTTTTCAAGGCGTGACTACGTAGTGGGTGTATTTCTTGATGTAACGTCGGCATATGACAATGTCCAGCTTCCGCTACTCAGGCAGAAAATGCTACAGCTGAGTCTCCCGGTAAGGATGGTTAACGTCATATGTAATCTCTTTATGGATCGTTCTATTTCTGTCCGCTATCAGGGTTCCCTTCTCCCATCTAGAAATGTTTGGAGAGGCCTCCCTCAGGGATCAGTTCTGAGCCCCATCTTATATAGCCTTTACACATCGGATCTTGATAAATCTGTTAACTGTTTTTGTGATATTCTTCAGTATGCAGACGACATTGCTCTATATTATGCCTCTAAGGATGTCTCAGAATGTACAGTTGCATTAAATTCCGCCCTTTACTACCTAAATTCATGGCTTACAGATCATGGCTTGTCTCTATCAGTTGCTAAAAGCTCTTGTATTGTTTTTACGCGTAAATATCGTATTCCTGACATTGACATAGTCCTCAATGATGAATTGATCCCTGTAGTTAATTCAGTTAAATTCTTAGGCCTTTACTTGGATTCGCGCTTGACCGGTGTATCACACTTAAATTACTTAAAAAATAAATGTGAAAAAGGCGTCAATGTAATGAGATCACTGTCTGGTGCTTGGTGGGGCTCTCACCCTTTTTCACAAAAGCTTTTATACAATGCCATCATACGAAGCCATTTTGATTATGGCTCATTCTTGCTGGAGCCCTGCAATAAGGAAGCGATATCCCTCCTTGATAAGATTCAATCGAAGTGCCTTCGAATTGTTTGTGGAGCTATGCGCTCTTCACCTGTTAATGCTCTTCAGGTGAATGCTTAGAACCCCCACTTAGCTTGCGGAGACAATACTTGTCTGATCGCTTTTTATTCAGGGCAGCCCAGTCTGCGAATCATCCGCTTCTGTCTCATTTAAATAATTTGGTAAACATTATCCCTACTTCTGATTACTGGACTCATAAAGAACTTCCTTGCCTTGTTAAAAGCTTTCAAAAACTTTCTGATTCAACACCTATGTGGACTACTCCTGTTAACCCGGTGTTCCTAATTGAATATGATGCTCTTTTGTTCCGTCCCAATATTATCTTCTCCCTTGGCCTGAAAAAGAATTGCCCTGGTGCCAATAATATATTTTTGAAACTTATTGATGAAAAGTGGCAGAATTTCCTTACTGTATTTACTGACGCTTCGAAACTGTCGCCGAACGGCCCTGTTGGTTCTGCGGTTTGGATTCCTTGTTATAAAATTGTTTTAAGTTTCAAAAGCCCTCCTCCCACATCGGTGTTCACAGGGGAAGCAATAGCAATATTTGAAGCTGTCTCTTTCGTTTTGTCTCACAAGGTCCCGAAGACAATAATATTTTCTGACTCCCTTAGTTGCCTTCAAGATTTGCATAAGTTTCCACTTCGCTCTAGGGATAATCTCTTTATCAATCTTAAGACTAGACAGTCCCTTTACCAATGCTCTCGACTTGGGTTAGAAGTGGTTCTTGCTTGGATCCCTAGTCATAGTGAAATTGATGGTAATGAGCAGGCAGATGCATGTGCTAAACAGGCGATTGAAATTGGTTGCCCTTCCTCCCACCCCAAGTGCTATATGCAGGACCTTCGTAACTCTGCTAAGGTAGATCTTGTTAGACATTGGACGGAAGAGTGGGAGATTACTAGCCAATCGACCGGTAACCGCTACTACAAGATTCAACCTAATATTCTTGTCAGACCTTGGTTTTTCAAATTTCATAAGTTTCACAAATCAGTCACCTCCTCTATTATTCGTCTGCGTCTCGGCCACAATTCTTCCCCTGCATGGCTAGCTAAAATCCATATACTAGATCACTCATTATGCGAATGTGGCCTTGAGGAAGGTACCCCTGATCATATTTTCTTTAATTGTCCTAATACTCACGCCAGTTTCTATGACTTTCTCCCTGACTATGTTCAGCGTCCTGTTAATATAAATCATATTCTCACTTTGGTTAACACTCCATTTGTTAATGTTCTTGCTAAGTTTATGAACGATTTTAACATTAGGCTCTAATCCCTTTCTAATGCTTTCCACTGTCTGTATATTCATTCTTCTCCTTAGACTTCTTTAAAAAAAAAAAAAAAAAATTGGAAGTTGGCTCAAGGCTCACTGCTCTCTCTATTTGCTTATGCGGGTCCCCCTTTTTGTTTTGAATTTTGTCTTTCTATTTTCCCTTTACACAATTTTTTATTCCTATAGGTATATAGATTTCCAACCGATCAAGCATTTACACGGACTGGATCAAGACCTGGAGTTGTACCTCTGGCCCCCTTACCTTGACACTGGCAAAATTGTCCCAACGGACAGAAGCCATAAGAACTAAAAACTGAACTGAGTGGCGTCTTGAAGTTTCTTGTTTAAGTGTATCATTTAGTGTGTTCCTGGATATATCACAGTGTTGTGAGGATTGCGATCTCAGTTCTGGTAAAGGGATCATTCCCAAAGCGAGTTGCAGCAAAATTGCAGCTGCACAAAGAAGTAGGGAATGTACCTGGCCAGTTTGAGACGAGTTTTGTGATACGTACGCTACGCGTATTCAATTCCACCGTCCGGAGCGAAAAAAAGAAGGAAAACTATTGTACGGCAGCACGGTTTTCAGGCTGTCACCATGGCAAGTTTGTACAGCCGGGTTCAGCTGCGCCATGACAAATTGCAAAAGGTGACTGCGGACTCTCAAGCCCTCTGGGAGCAGTTGCAAGCAGAAGGAGCGGTCAGTGAAGAGGAGTTCACGGCAATCCACTTAAAATTGAGGCAATGCTTGGGGAGTTTTGAGAAGGAGTTATTCCAATACTTAAACGCAGTACCAGATGCGGATGTTATTGAATTAACTCAGAACCAATTAGTGGCTGAAGATCTGTTGACAGAGTTGGAAGTTGCGTGGCAGATCTCCAAAAGACAGAAGGAAACCGTTAAGAAATCCAAACTGCCCGAACTAAGCCTTCCCTCCTTTTCGGGGGACAAGTTAAAATGGTGCGAATTTTGGGACCGGTTTGCAGCTAATGTACACCATAGAGAGTTACAGGAATCTGAGAAACTAATGTACCTCCTGAGCTGCCTAAAGGGTTCAGCACTTGAAACGGTTTCGGGAATAGCGGCGACCAATGCAAACTACTCCGTTGCAGTGGAAACTTTGAAGCGAAGATATGGGTCAACTAACACTCTGATTGACGCACATTATACGTCCCTCAACAACCTCCAAAAGGCAGACTATACTAGTGCCAGCTGTCGGAGTGTCCTAGACAGTGTTGAACGGAATATCAGGGTGTTAGAGAAGCTCGGGGAACCAGTTGGAGGCAACCATTTAAGTCAAAATTTCCTGAACAGGTTATACGTGAGCACCACCTCATCGGTGAAGGTACTGACTTGATGGCCATCAGAAACAGTCTAGATAGAATTATAACGGCAATGGAAAAGTCAGCACCAAGTACAGAGTACATTGCCGTGCCTGGCAGTAGCACAACTGAGGCGTTGCAAGTCCGCACAGAGGTGAGGCCTCAGACTAGCCGGAAGAGGAAACTTGTTGGAAATGCCGGAGCACCACCTTCAAAGCGAGCTAAGAGAGCATGCTTGTTCTGCAACCTGAAAGGACATGCTAGCAGGGACTGTCGCAAATACAGTACAGTCGAAGCTCGACAGAAGCAAGTAATGGGAAGGTGGCTACACTGCCTCCGACGCAATCATGTGACATCATCCTGCAAGCGCAAGATTGCTTGCTTCCGCTGTAAAGGGGACCATCTACTCATATTCTGTCCCAATCCGGCCTCAGATGGTGAGCAACGTGACATTTTAGAGAAATTCTCTTTAAAATCCTTGTGTGCTACTTCTAACAAACATACCCTTTTACAGACCGCAGTGGCAACTCTTCAAAACCCTCTAACTAAGAAAAGCAACAAAGGCAGAATCTTCATAGACTGCGGTAGTCAGCGGAGTTACATTACTCTGGCAGCTGCAAAAAAGTTAGGCCTGCCTACCCTTCAGGAAGACCTTCTACTAATTTTTACCTTCGGAGCTTCTGAACCTATGGAGACATCGACCCCCTCAACAACGGTTGACATCCAGACAAAACGTGATGTTACCAGGCAGTTTACTGTGAACGTCGTACCAAGAATTACAGACAGGGTTCCGGTGACATCCTTCAAGTATCCTGGAGTCGACATTGTTGCTGATGATGATACAGTTGGAGAGGTTGTTGATGTACTCATTGGGAATGACTACTTTGGCGCTATCCTCACAGGAAGAAAGATCCAGGTGTCCGAAGACTTTTGGTTATTGGATACGGATTTTGGATGGGTGCCTTCGGGGAAGCTTTGTAACTCCCCCCCTTACTTAACTAACTTACCCGTAGTATAAACACCCCCTTTAGATTTACCCTTAAAATATGGCCATGTGATCGTCTAGCTAGTAGTTAGGACCCCTCGAAGTGAACCGCAGCAACCTCAAATTCTTTAATGAGTATCAGCTAAATTTTGGACTCTGACTTTACTTATTATTAGTTATTACCTAGATTTTTGAGAACAGATATTTATGGTAATAAAATAATTATTTATGAAAGTAAATTTCTTACTTTCATAAATAATTATTTTATTACCATAAATATCTGTTCTCAAAAATCTAGGTAATAACTAATAATAAGTAAAGTCAGAGTCCAAAATTTATTTATCTAAAGAAAATTATTCAGAGAAATAGAAAATTATTCAGAATTTATTAGTGCAACGTAAATGATGGTGTAAAATTTACTATAATGTATTTAAGTATTGCAGCATATATGATGATATAAAATATATAAAAATGTTGTTGGTAAAATCCTGCCACACCTATTAAGCTCCCGGGATAACATAGAAGCAGCACTCCTGAGATAAGCTCTTTTACACCCTAGCATTTCAAGGTTAATTATAATTAACTATCATCTTCTAAACGATGTGTGATTTAATCACACGTGCTGCTCCGTACGCCCGATGCAGGTCTGGAAGCTCTTAGTCCGATTTGCAAGTATTAATCGGAACACCTACCCTACCAGTTTAGCCAGACGGGCTATGACCAACACTTCGTAACCTAAACGCACCTAGATGATGATGAAAAGAAGTGTCAAAGTATCCATCAATCATCATAATTACTTATCTTTTTTATATTCAAAAGCTAGGGATGCTAATCCCATAGTCCCATTCCCCAGAGCTGATAATCTAGACAGAATTCCTAGTTTTCTAGATGTATAAACGAAGTACCGAGTTTATTCACTAATTATTATGTTTAATCGAGGCCGAAATTGAGTATTCACTCAATGTATCCTTTATACTGCTCTTGCCTGACAAAGGTTCCCTAAATCAAACCGTTCTTCAATCACAGAATAGTTTGCGTTCCTAAATCCAGATTGCTAATTAAGAGATTATGTTGTATGTTGTTGTATGTATTACCTGATTATATTACTCAGTACCTCGTCCCTACACCAGACAACCAGAAATGAAAAATAGAAATAAGAATTTATAGAAACTTTGGTTCTTTCCCCATATAAATGAGAAATTAGGAAGATTTAGGCAGATGAACCCTTCACCTTTTAAACACTCGTATTTTAGGATTAAGAAACCATATTTTTAAACCCTTAAAGAGAAATATATATCAACCATATCAATTGTATAGACCAGAACTAAAAAAGAACCCTAATAAACAATAAAATGAGTGTGTGATTCTACCCTAACTCTACCCATTGTCCCTAATCTAGTACATTCAAAGCATAGTTCGTTCTTACCATCGACCTAATGCTTTGTAATATACGCAAGTGTGGTCCCTACGAGAAGCTGTAAAGTTCGGCAGGCGAAACCGAGAAGGCAACCTACAGGCCAGTGTATTTGACTCCCTCCTTATCGCCCGCGGGCATGGTGGATAAGAATAAGTCGCCCTATTCCGTGTATATAAGTGGATCAGTACCCTAGCACATACACGCACTAATCACGAGGGAAACTCTGCCGCAACAAAGACTAAGTGTAATATCAGTCACGACAGAAGTCTGTCCCCGCAACCAGCACTAGCATGAACCGGAGCACCGAAATATATAAATAAATTTAATAGGAGACCTAGTCTCAATTACTGTCGACTTCAGTGGGCCCAGATTACTCCGGATGACGCGCACGTGACGTCCCCACATCCATCTAAACAGCTGGGCCTTGAGACTAGTGAGATAATTCGTCTCTTATGTTGATATAAAAGAGACGCCAAGTCCTCTCAAACTTGGAGCAATAGACTCCTAACCATCCAATCCTTTGGCACCGTTAGGCGGAGTGAATGCTTAGCTGGACAAACTGTCAGTCCAAACAATGATCTGGCTTTTAAAATATCAAAAATACCCCATAGAAAAACACTAATGTAACTAAGTTATTACACAATTAAATTAACTAAACAAATAAGTGAAATTCCCTTAAACACCGTTATCTATATTTAACGTTACGAGAATTTCTTCCCGTAAAACCAAACACAGACACAATTCCAAGCCCCGGCCATGCATTGACATTGTCCCTGCATAACATGACGGCACTTAGAACACACAGCGTAGAGAAAACTTCACAATAACTAAAAACCCACACATGGCAGTAAAGAATCTCCACAACAGTCTAAACTTAGCGTTACGACGATTAAAATCCCCGCAAAACCAAGCACAGACACAAATTCTAAGTTTAAATTCACTAGGATAATTCCAAGTAAAAACAAACACAGAAACAGTCGCGGAGAAACTTCACCTCCCCGCACTACGTTACACCCGAAAACCAGAGTCACTGCTAGCCCGGTCGAAGAATGAATGAATCCCCAACGCTCCGCACCGGCCTTTTATACCTTTTTACTATGGCGACATAACGGCGACATATTGGCGACATAACGGCGACTTAATGGCGACATAACGGCATAACGGCGACATAACAGCGACATAATAGCGACATAACGGCGACATAACGGCGACATAACGGCGACATAACGGCGACATATTGGCGACATAATAGCGACATACCGGCGACATACCGGCGACATAACGGCGACATATTGGCGACATAACGGCGACATAACGGCGACATAACGGTGACATATTGGCGACATGAATCAAAACAAAGAACTGGCGACATAACAGCGACATACTGGCGACATAACAGCGACATATTGGCGACATAACAGCGACATAACGGCGACATAACGGCGACATATTGGCGACATAACGGCGACATAACGGCGACATATTGGCGACATAATAGCGACATAACGGCGACATAACGGCGACATAACGGCGACATATTGGCGACATAACGGCGATATAACGGCGACATAACGGCGACATAACGGCGACATATTGGCGACATGAATCAAAACAAACTGGCGACATAACAGCGACATACTGGCGACATAACAGCGACATATTGGCGACATAACAGCGACATAACGGCGACATAACGGCGACATATTGGCGACATAACGGCGACATATTGGCGATATAATAGCGACATAACGGCGACATAACGGCGACATAACGGCGACATAACGGCGACATAACGGCGACATAACGGCGACATAACGGCGACATATTGGCGACATAATAACGACATAACGGCGACATAATAGCGACATAACGGCGACATAACGGCGACATACTGAGATAAACATTATTCCAAAAGTACCAGGATGCCAGAATCGCAGAAGAGGTCGTTTGCCTCGGGCGGGTAACCGACAACAGGTGTCTTATTAAGACAAACATTTACCAAAAGTACCAGGATACCAGAACTGAGGAAGATGTCATTAACCTCGTGGCGTGTAACAAGGTTTGATTCAAGGAGAAAGATCATAAGTTCCAGGTTGTTTACTAAACCATATGTCTTAAATATTAAGGTTCACTATTGCTTACTTCAGAATATAAATCATGTCCTTTTTACTCACGCAGTTTAGAGAAAGACGGAGCTATTTTTAATGACATCTACGCACACATTCATAGGCAATAGTCGAGTAGTCAGTTGGAGTGGACTAAATTATGATAAAAGGGAACGTTCGAAAACTCATCACGTACGAATTTGTAAGCATTATTTTACTTTGAGATATTTTTAGTTTACTTCTGAAAAACGTTCCTGTATTGAAGTTTTTTTTTTGTTTATTAGTATCTAATATATTATTTAAGACATCCGGAATTTAGAGAATTAATTATTTTAATATTTTTATTTATCTTATGAATTTTTAGATTTTATGTTTCGAAATTGTACTAGAGCATCAGCATAACGGAACGTCGAGCTGTCATCATCAGTTTTATTGTCAACGTCAATACTAATTTGTTGTTGATTATTTCCTGAGGGTTTATTTTGTTTATTTCTAAGTTAAAATAAAGATAAAAAAAAAAGAAAGTCACGTGATAAGTATTATGGATTACCATGGAATTGCTTCAAGTTTCAACTGTTAGATTATTCGATGGAATCATGAATGAAATATGCGACTGAAGAGGTCTTTAGTTTTACAAGGTATTTCCTTTTATTTTCTGTGTTTCAATGAAAAATGTGGTTAATACTAGGCAATAGGCATACGACTAGTCACAGTTCGCCCCCGATTTAAGTGTTTTATGAATTACTACAGTAATTTGTAAAAGACTTCAATCTACTCTAGATTAGTCGGATATATCCCCCCTTTTCTAAACGTGTAGTGTGTGTCTCAATACTAAGTGACCGCTAATGACTCAGCTCTGAAACTAGTTCATCAGAATTCCGTCAATGAACCATGATAACTTTTTCCCCAGTCACCTCGCTCCACCAAAGATATTAGGTTGTGAATCTAATAGGCTACTAGTTAACCCGTCCTTGCCAGCTCAACCCGGCCGCGTCGAGTATTACTCTTGTCTCTACCCGAATTGCGCCGTACACTTCCGTAGAAGAGCATCTGATGAGACAGCAAAAACTCCCCAAGCAAAACGAAGAGACCTTTAATTTTTATAAGTACGAAGCTTTCAAGTTCCATCGCCAAAATTCGAACCAATTTCATTGCCTTATCACCCTCAACCACGTTTTCTTGGCGCGTGTCTCATACTTGAATAAAATATACCGACCTTTAAGTTTGTTTGGATGTGTATTTTGTATTTTTTTTTTTTTTTTTTATATATAAACAAACTTAAAATTGACATAAGTAAATACCCCAATATGGTATAATAAAGATACTTTTGTTTCAAAAAAATATACCAAAATAAACAAAATATTTGCTTATTATTATTATACCTCATATTGAAAGCAACATAATATATGTAATTGTATCTAATTAACCTCTTGAAAAGTGCCTCGTCCTTTTAGACGCTCACGGCCCTTAAAATATGTCGAGTGTCAGATATATCTACCCAATATGAGTGTGTGGGTTTCGTAAGGGTCTTATTACCTTGTGTAGTACTAGCCATAAAAACCTACCCTTGTGAATGGGTCGAAATTTTAACCTACCGATAAGATTTTTCTGGCTAGTTGTGTATCCCGTTCCCTCCCCAGTTTGTTCCCCTGCAAATACCGACAAATCTAGTTTGATTACCCTCCAGCTTTTGTCTATCCGTATCAATCCATTCTTTCCAATAAAAGTACATACATCCACTTAGCATCCGTCATCTCATATCATACATCTCTTTCATAAATCACCACAAAGTCATAACTATAAACACTCAATACACACACATTTTCATTCCTCCTCTGTTACACTTTCACACTGATTTCTACAGACAGCCAACGCGTCGATTAGTAATCAAAATGAGAATATATAAATTTATATTTATAGCCACATAATCATTTGAAAAAAAAACTTACTCATTTTGTCCTAACCCCATACTAGCCCAACATTTCTAGCTGATTCCCACATGATTTTAAAATCCCTCAATTTTCCAATTAATATATATTATTTTATGTTTATTTATTTATTTAATAATTACTAGTTAAAAACACTTGACTAGGTATTAAAATCAAATGATACGCACATAAAGGAAAATTTGCACCTTTGTTGTTAGATTTTATGATAACGCTCCGCGATATATTTTTCTATAATCCCTATCTTTCGCTCACATACTGTCGTTCAACGCGCAGCATCGAAAACCTACTATGCAATAAACCACCGCGGAAGTATACAGACAAAGAAGAGTCGAACTTGAAACGCGCTTAACCATTCCGCTGCCAAACCATGGCAGTTCACACGGCTGCTTGTAACGTCTAACTATTGCTCATAACCGTACATTGTATAGCCTTTAAACGACCTTAATCTCACTACCCCAAAACCCAGGCACAGCCACGAATATATAAAAAACTGACCTAAAGCGATTATGCGATTAATACATTTAAAACCATAATGATTGACTCTACTTGTACGTTGTTTTTATATAATTAGCCCATTGGCCAGCCAAAATAATACAAACATGCTCACAATAAATAAAAATAAAATTTATAAGACATTTATAATGATGATGATAAATCAAAAATTATAGTAGTGACGAATCATAAAGTATAGTAACATAAATGCTGCAAAACATATTTATATAGTTTTTTAAAATTTTATAAAATTATTATCCGTTTTAATGCATTTTTACCAGCCTATTTACACTATAAAACACACACCGTTTGACTTAACGTACCTATAAAAAAATCCAAATCATAATATTATTAGCCATGATATTCAAATTACTATTGTGAGATGTACTAACTCGTTTATGCACTGTTAGTGTTAGTGCTTAAAAATGGAGGCCTAGGCACCCTAAAACATGCCGCGCGAGTGATTAAAAATACGTGAGTGAACATCTAGGTATTTTAAGAACTAAGTACCCAGGTGCTCCTAATACAAATACAACTGCATTGGAAGGGTTAGGTAGGTAATGAATCCATCTTTGATATAAAGAGTAAGTAGGTAAGTTTTTGTCTAAACATTGAGCAACAATTAGTTTGTGTAAATAATTCAAAAAAAATAGCCTACTGAACATAAGTTTATTCATAACTCCAGTTTATTTTATAACGCTACTCGTAGATACATATCCAAAATAAATTTAACTATGCATAGTTTTTAAGAATTTTGTAAGCAAACAGACCACAGGACTAAAATAAATAAAATAAAATAAAGTTCTAAAGGGATCCTAAATATATTAATAACCTTGCAAACCTGTTTAATAAATTAAAACGAATTATAAAAAAAAAAAACTAAACAAAAAAAACTTATTTGCTCGCCGGGATTCGAACCCACTCCACGTTCAAGTAATCTTCATACATTTGTCCACCTTGATATCCACTAGACCACGGGAGAGTTACAAGTGACGACAAATTTAACAATGGCTTTCATAACAAAGTGTTTTATTGTTTTGTTTTATTTTTCAAGTGTTTTTCGCACTAAATGACTAACAAAGAATTTTATTTATCACATGAAAACCATGTAATATAATGCAAATACCTATGTATATACCTACGAACACATTATTATGGAATCCATTGAAAACGTGTTACTAACCGAATTCCATTTAGAAAAATCAAAAAAGCATGTGATTATACTCATATTGAAACGCTTGAAAGATCTGAACGTCAATTTAGTATTATTTCATATAATGTAAACAAGCTATAATGCGTTTTATATACTAACATATCCTACAATTGTTCTAGGCTTGCCAAAATTTCTACTCACGTGTTTATTTGTTAAACGCACGTTTCTTGCAGATGAATACTATTTTCACCACTTTATCACGTCACTAATTTCACCCACTACACTATTCTACTATTTCAATATAGATTTACTACAGAAAACTACATGATTTTTGTTATTTGTTTTCAAAATGCACTCGTTACTTGCGTCCGCAAAATGCACGTAAAACTAACCATTTCTCGCTCAAATACACATTTGCACTCAATTATGGACCTTTTCCGGGTTAGTATCTAAACACTGTCCATTCTATTTTATCACTTCTTAATAACATAAATATTTCCGTTCAAACCAAAGTTGTTTCGTTTACGAAACCGCAATATTTTATTTTAACACGTTTTGACCAGACAACTGGCCCCGGTTTGTTGATATGCACTTAAACTAAACCTCACAGTGATTTTCATTTATCTCACATAAGGATTTCCATTATTAAACCATCTACAGTCTCATTTTACGATTAGAATAAGATCCTATAGAAATGCGAAATAAATTTAACTATATCTCGTCAATAATTGTTTTTGTGAGTAGCAACACCATTACGACTGTCATCCATTATCTTCCGCATATCTTCCGATATCTATGATCTTCCGTCATAGATGGTAGAATCCTATAGACGTGCTATACTCGCGTGTCCGTGAGGGACAAAACATACGCAACTACACGAGACCGTAACAAGGACAACCAATAATAACGCTTTCGCTGCCACTCCTACTGAAAGATACGTAAGACTGTCCCGTTCTGTCACCTAGTGAGGGGCTACCATTACCATCGCTATCTATTGATTTTTGCAATTATTATCAATACTAAACGAAATCGTTCGTGTGAACAAGTTTTTACGCATAGACAAAATACTAATAACCATTTTACAATCGCGTACAAGACAAGCGGCGAGACGAGCCGCGAAACGAGACACGGAACGAGAGTGTAAACGGGTGCGCGTGCGTCCATGCAATGCGACAAAATCAAAAACACATTCTAATACTCCCGGCAACATACCAAGCACAACCCACTCAATTTGGTCGGGTTCTTAGTACGACTTCTTAAGTAACAATTCCGATAGATGGCGTGAATAACTAAGTGGTTTTGAATAACTATTCGAGACTGAATTATAAACGTTCAACAGTGAAACATGAGTGAAACGAAATTTTGTCTTTGGCAAATTATAACTGCTGTCATTTCAGATTATGCTTATTTTTTGAAACGTAATTAATTTATCCTTAATACAAGTAAACTAATCGTGATGTTAATGATTAAAATTACTTCAGTTTCCGGTGACATTCTGACCATACCTAAACATCTGACAATCGCTCAAACCATGCTCAGAACAAAACTGAAACGCCATTTTGAATACAAGGCATTGCCTTTGTTTCACAATGATTTCCTACAGTAAAATACCACGACGCAAGCTTTACCCGATGTAGCGAGTAAGGATTGCCTCCAAGAATGCCCTAATGGTTTCCAAAATATAGCCCCTTGAAGAATTTACTATAAAACGAATGAAGTTAAAGTTCTGTTTCGTCGCCGCATGGCTGACCTTTTCTCAGCTTGCGTCTTCTATTTTTCTGTGTACCTAGTGCCCATAACTATGACCTATCTAGTACAAAGGATGTGTAATGAGTCTAGCTGTCGATAGTGCGAATGGAATGGACTTAAATGTGGAAACTGTTGCTTTGAGCAAGGTAAGACTTTATTCTTTTTCCTTCATTAAACAAGTTACTCCTATTTAAAAACTGTTTCGCTTATTAGAATATCAACTAGTGAAAAGTAATTGATCACAAATTGACCTATCTATCAATAAATCTGCTTTTTATTCGGTCTTATCGAATACAGACAAACATTAAGGTTTCCCTAATTTCATATCATTACGCTTGTAATGTTTTTACCTAATGTAGTGAGTTGCCTTATTTTTATTCTTTGTTCAGCAACAAAACACATTTTTTTCTGCAAAACTGAAAGCAATCTAAGTAAAAATCAGTATTAAAGGAATGACATGTTGATTTTTGATTTTATGCTGTCTATCTAATGTAGTATCTGTTCTTCACTACATGTTTGTTTTCTGCTGCAATAAGATTTACAAAGTATATTTGATTTTTCAGCAAGCTGACAACTTTATTAGAATGAACCCCGGTATACATATATCGTTTTTGAAAGAAAAGAAGTTGAAATTTTGCTGTGAAGACTCCCTTGTTATTTTCGATGAATCAAAACAACTGTGAAACGTAAGTATGATATTTCTACTATTAGACATTTACTCACTGGTTTGACCATACTGCTTTTGGAATTTGAAAAATGTTGTCGCTCTAAAAAGATGACCCAGGTCAATTTCTTTCGGAAATACTAGCTTCCTAAATTTGGAAGTGCAACATATTATAAAAATCATAATTATATGATAATGTCAATTAAAAATAAACAGGATTTCTTGCATGGTAATGAAAATTTGTTAATAAATATGTATTTTCTTTACAAAAGGATCCCGCAGTCTTCCGGTAAATTTAATACAATTTGTGGGCCTAACCCTAGACCTGTCATAAATATTCCTCTTTTTGCAATACATCTTACAATATATGCTGTTATTTTTCAGCAACCGAAACCCAATACCTAGTTGTCAGTGAGCGGAGCAAATTTCCATTGATGCCCTCATGGGTTCTTCCGAGCCTTTCAACAGTCCCCTAGTAAGTATAACACCCATGCTACTAAAAAGCTACTGTAACATATACATATGTACCTAGAAAAACAAACTTCAAAATTTTTCATCACTCTCAAAAATAAAATAAAAATTGATTTTATTTTTATCTTGACTGTAAAGACCCTACTTGTACTAAATAATAAACACTTTTAATGTGACTTATAAATAGGTTCTCTTAAATATACCCTACTTTAGCTAACTTTGATACTTTATCAATTTCAGAGTTCCCGGAGAAATGGCATCGCTCCGCAGTAACAATATGCCTGCCTTCAATGTACTTCTATAGACGGTCTCCAGTCATGACAGGTATTTTATTTCATTATATAAATACCAAACTTATCATAAGTTATAAAAACTCTTAACTTATGTCTGACTCTAATATTTCAAAATAATGAGCGAAGAGGTTCCGGATGAAAGATCAGAGATATGAAAACTGCCATTAACCTTACATCCTATTATGATTTTGTTGACTAAGTAACTTAATCTAGCTTATTTGTGACCTTACTTTATGGAAATGTGCCCTGTAAGGCAAAGATTCTCAAACTTTTTTGGATTTAAGTACTGTCTAGTCTACTTTTGTGAAACCTAATATTTCCTATGAGTGTATTTGACAATAAAATAATGACGCGCCCCCTCTAATGAATGACTGTTGATATTTTACTACTATTACTGTACTTATTCAACTCTTTTCTCTGAAGTTTCCTAATACTTGCCTAATTTATTCCAGGCTACCAAGAACCTCTGACTTCAATACTTCAACACTCCTGTTTGATGGCCGTATCTCAAGAATTTGCTGCTAAGGTCGCTCTAGTCTTCAATGAATACAAGAAAGAAAATAGCAAACGTGTTGCAGAGCTTAGGTACTAGCGTGCTAGCTTACCGACTAAGTATTACTTGATCGCAATCAGAATACAATAAAAAGTACCGTCAGCAGAACTGTACTGTAATCCTAAGTTAACAGGCTACCTTCATACTACAAATATGTTTTTGTATGCACGCTGTTCGTCCGGCTAATTGGCGCGTTGCATTTCTCAATTGATTTTCATGAAATTATTTGAGCGGCTTAAATAATGACAATAAGGTTCACAAGGCAGCTCGCAAAAGTCCTTGTAAATAATAGTAATAACTATAACCAGTAACCTATACATATCTCAGCGCTGTTCTCGATAAATGTTGTGACTCTTAGGGTTCCGTACTGAAAAATATGTAGTTAAACTTTCATACAAATGTGTATGTTCTACGTATCCTCCAATAGTGATTGCAGCATGTACTATTACTGTTTTCTTAACCTAAATATCTATAAATTGGCCTAAAAATAGTCTTAACATACGATTTCCTATTCAAATCCAAGCTCATGCATTCATATATGCTCATTTTTCTTATCCTACGGTAGCAAATGTATGATGTTTTGGTACATTAACGAAATTTAAGCTTACTACTAGCATGTGTGGTTGTCATTCGGACCCACACGTGAAGCAAATAAAACCTAACAGAATTATCTGTAATATCTGTTTCTTACTCTTACTCTATGATCGACAGGCCTATCCAGGACCGTACATACATATTATGCAATCTGTAACTTAACTAGTTTATTATAGTGACAGCTTATCAGTAAACAAGCCATGTAACAAAGATGGAACTCCAATGTTATCTATCACACACGAGTACCTAGCTATATTTTTTTTATGATATAGAAGGCAAACTAACAGACATATACCCGGTGATGAATGATTGCCGTTTCCTCGTAAAGCCAGAGAGATTGTAAGTGCGTTGCCGGCTTTTAAGACGGGAGCATAAGAAAGTAGTGAAATACGCCCCCTATGCCTTAGTATTCCTGCGTGTAAATGAACAATTACACGCCCCCATAATTTTACAACTAATGTATATATTTGTAATACGCCCCCGGTTCTGTAATATTACAAGTAAGCCTACGTGAAATGAACAATTTCACGCCCCCATGATTTATCGACTAAAGTACATGTTCTTACACAACTAGATATCTTATCTGACCACATCCTAGGCTAACTTAGGTAAACTAAACTTATCTCTAGACTATGGTAACAGCCTCCTAACCCAAACTGAAGTACCCCTGTCTACAAATGCTGCCTGGCAAAGGCGCGTCTACCACGAATATGCGTTTCCAAGTAATGGCAAAGTTGATATGTGAAAGATAGTCCCTAAAATATTTATTTCATTATTATTATTATTATTGGTCCCTGCAATGAAGCTAATTCCTTAATGAATCTATGGCGCACGAGAAATAAGTCTGATTCTTTTCGCTTAAAATAAGCGTTAATAAGTGCTAATGTTATACTACATGGGCTTTAATTCTGTTACTTTAATTTTCAGATATCAAAGAAGCAAGAAGATGGATCTAAAGTAGTGATGACAAACATCTTAAGCTGAGGAATATGAAAGTAAATCCCTAATTACGGCGCGCCGAGAACGAGTAAAAAAATGTCAAGAGATGGCGCCACCTCCGAGATAGAACGCGCCAACGATGTGTCGACGTAGAATCTTGATATCCGAGATGCACATTACCGATCGCTTTTAAAGTTAGGAGAAGATTAATGCTTGGTTGGCTGCATAAGTGCATACCCCTGCTGAGGTCATAGCAGCCACGCACAAGTTATGAGTAATTGTACATAGTTAGTGTTGTAATAAATAAACCGATTGAGATAATTACGTTTTTTCGCCTGCGGATAGTAACCCTTACTACAGTAGAATAGTAATAGTTTTTTTTTCCAACGTGTACATAGTAACTATTGAACAATAAACTTAATGTTTCATGACTTTTATATAAGACCTTTCTACGTGTACATAATAACTATTGAATAATAAAATTAATGCTTTATGACTTTTATTTAAACCATAATAAAAACAGAGTCCAAAATCAAGTGTACCCATTCCATTTCACGCCAGCAAAATGTAGCCTGAAAGGCTACTTTCTATTATTTATTTTTAGATACCTCGGTATCCAAAATGAACCTAAAAGGTGCATTTTAGATCCCTTGGTCACGGAACCAAAATGTAGCCTGGAAGGCTACTTTTACATACATATACCTTGAAGAACCGTAGTAACCCAGGTAAACTACATCCTGCGTCACGGTTTCACCAAAATGTAACTCCCCCCCTTACTTAACTAACTTACCCGTAGTATAAACACCCCCTTTAGATTTACCCTTAAAATATGGCCATGTGATCGTCTAGCTAGTAGTTAGGACCCCTCGAAGTGAACCGCAGCAACCTCAAATTCTTTAATGAGTATCAGCTAAATTTTGGACTCTGACTTTACTTATTATTAGTTATTACCTAGATTTTTGAGAACAGATATTTATGGTAATAAAATAATTATTTATGAAAGTAAGAAATAATCTAAAGAAAATTATTCAGAGAAATAGAAAATTATTCAGAATTTATTAGTGCAACGTAAATGATGGTGTAAAATTTACTATAATGTATTTAAGTATTGCAGCATATATGATGATATAAAATATATAAAAATGTTGTTGGTAAAATCCTGCCACACCTATTAAGCTCCCGGGATAACATAGAAGCAGCACTCCTGAGATAAGCTCTTTTACACCCTAGCATTTCAAGGTTAATTATAATTAACTATCATCTTCTAAACGATGTGTGATTTAATCACACGTGCTGCTCCGTACGCCCGATGCAGGTCTGGAAGCTCTTAGTCCGATTTGCAAGTATTAATCGGAACACCTACCCTACCAGTTTAGCCAGACGGGCTATGACCAACACTTCGTAACCTAAACGCACCTAGATGATGATGAAAAGAAGTGTCAAAGTATCCATCAATCATCATAATTACTTATCTTTTTTATATTCAAAAGCTAGGGATGCTAATCCCATAGTCCCATTCCCCAGAGCTGATAATCTAGACAGAATTCCTAGTTTTCTAGATGTATAAACGAAGTACCGAGTTTATTCACTAATTATTATGTTTAATCGAGGCCGAAATTGAGTATTCACTCAATGTATCCTTTATACTGCTCTTGCCTGACAAAGGTTCCCTAAATCAAACCGTTCTTCAATCACAGAATAGTTTGCGTTCCTAAATCCAGATTGCTAATTAAGAGATTATGTTGTATGTTGTTGTATGTATTACCTGATTATATTACTCAGTACCTCGTCCCTACACCAGACAACCAGAAATGAAAAATAGAAATAAGAATTTATAGAAACTTTGGTTCTTTCCCCATATAAATGAGAAATTAGGAAGATTTAGGCAGATGAACCCTTCACCTTTTAAACACTCGTATTTTAGGATTAAGAAACCATATTTTTAAACCCTTAAAGAGAAATATATATCAACCATATCAATTGTATAGACCAGAACTAAAAAAGAACCCTAATAAACAATAAAATGAGTGTGTGATTCTACCCTAACTCTACCCATTGTCCCTAATCTAGTACATTCAAAGCATAGTTCGTTCTTACCATCGACCTAATGCTTTGTAATATACGCAAGTGTGGTCCCTACGAGAAGCTGTAAAGTTCGGCAGGCGAAACCGAGAAGGCAACCTACAGGCCAGTGTATTTGACTCCCTCCTTATCGCCCGCGGGCATGGTGGATAAGAATAAGTCGCCCTATTCCGTGTATATAAGTGGATCAGTACCCTAGCACATACACGCACTAATCACGAGGAAAACTCTGCCGCAACAAAGACTAAGTGTAATATCAGTCACCACAGAAGTCTGTCCCCGCAACCAGCACTAGCATGAACCGGAGCACCGAAATATATAAATAAATTTAATAGGAGACCTAGTCTCAATTACTGTCGACTTCAGTGGGCCCAGATTACTCCGGATGACGCGCACGTGACGTCCCCACATCCATCTAAACAGCTGGGCCTTGAGACTAGTGAGATAATTCGTCTCTTATGTTGATATAAAAGAGACGCCAAGTCCTCTCAAACTTGGAGCAATAGACTCCTAACCATCCAATCCTTTGGCACCGTTAGGCGGAGTGAATGCTTAGCTGGACAAACTGTCAGTCCAAACAATGATCTGGCTTTTAAAATATCAAAAATACCCCATAGAAAAACACTAATGTAACTAAGTTATTACACAATTAAATTAACTAAACAAATAAGTGAAATTCCCTTAAACACCGTTATCTATATTTAACGTTACGAGAATTTCTTCCTGTAAAACCAAACACAGACACAATTCCAAGCCCCGGCCATGCATTGACATTGTCCCTGCATAACATGACGGCACTTAGAACACACAGCGTAGAGAAAACTTCACAATAACTAAAAACCCACACATGGCAGTAAAGAATCTCCACAACAGTCTAAACTTAGCGTTACGACGATTAAAATCCCCGCAAAACCAAGCACAGACACAAATTCTAAGTTTAAATTCACTAGGATAATTCCAAGTAAAAACAAACACAGAAACAGTCGCGGAGAAACTTCACCTCCCCGCACTACGTTACACCCGAAAACCAGAGTCACTGCTAGCCCGGTCGAAGAATGAATGAATCCCCAACGCTCCGCACCGGCCTTTTATACCTTTTTACTATGGCGACATAACGGCGACATATTGGCGACATAACGGCGACTTAATGGCGACATAACGGCATAACGGCGACATAACAGCGACATAATAGCGACATAACGGCGACATAACGGCGACATAACGGCGACATAACGGCGACATATTGGCGACATAATAGCGACATACCGGCGACATAACGGCGACATAACGGCGACATAACGGCGACATATTGGCGACATAACGGCGACATAACGGTGACATATTGGCGACATGAATCAAAACAAAGAACTGGCGACATAACAGCGACATACTGGCGACATAACAGCGACATATTGGCGACATAACAGCGACATAACGGCGACATAACGGCGACATATTGGCGACATAACGGCGACATATTGACGACATAATAGCGACATAACGGCGACATAACGGCGACATAACGGCGACATATTGGCGACATAACGGCGACATAACGGCGATATAACGGCGACATAACAGCGACATAATAGCGACATAACGGCGACATAACGGCGACATATTGGCGACATGAATCAAAACAAACTGGCGACATAACAGCGACATACTGGCGACATAACAGCGACATATTGGCGACATAACAGCGACATAACGGCGACATAACGGCGACATATTGGCGACATAACGGCGACATATTGGCGACATAACGGCGACATAACGGCGACATATTGGCGATATAATAGCGACATAACGGCGACATAACGGCGACATAACGGCGACATATTGGCGACATAACGGCGACATAACGGCGACATAACGGCGACATATTGGCGACATAACGGCGACATAACGGCGACATATTGGCGACATAATAACGACATAACGGCGACATAATAGCGACATAACGGCGACATAACGGCGACATACTGAGATAAACATTATTCCAAAAGTACCAGGATGCCAGAATCGCAGAAGAGGTCGTTTGCCTCGGGCGGGTAACCGACAACAGGTGTCTTATTAAGACAAACATTTACCAAAAGTACCAGGATACAAGAACTGAGGAAGATGTCATTAACCTCGTGGCGTGTAACAAGGTTTGATTCAAGGAGAAAGATCATAAGTTCCAGGTTGTTTACTAAACCATATGTCTTAAATATTAAGGTTCACTATTGCTTACTTCAGAATATAAATCATGTCCTTTTTACTCACGCAGTTTAGAGAAAGACGGAGCTATTTTTAATGACATCTACGCACACATTCATAGGCAATAGTCGAGTAGTCAGTTGGAGTGGACTAAATTATGATAAAAGGGAACGTTCGAAAACTCATCACGTACGAATTTGTAAGCATTATTTTACTTTGAGATATTTTTAGTTTACTTCTGAAAAACGTTCCTGTATTGAAGTTTTTTTTTTGTTTATTAGTATCTAATATATTATTTAAGACATCCGGAATTTAGAGAATTAATTATTTTAATATTTTTATTTATCTTATGAATTTTTAGATTTTATGTTTCGAAATTGTACTAGAGCATCAGCATAACGGAACGTCGAGCTGTCATCATCAGTTTTATTGTCAACGTCAATACTAATTTGTTGTTGATTATTTCCTGAGGGTTTATTTTGTTTATTTCTAAGTTAAAATAAAGATAAAAAAAAAAGAAAGTCACGTGATAAGTATTATGGATTACCATGGAATTGCTTCAAGTTTCAACTGTTAGATTATTCGATGGAATCATGAATGAAATATGCGACTGAAGAGGTCTTTAGTTTTACAAGGTATTTCCTTTTATTTTCTGTGTTTCAATGAAAAATGTGGTTAATACTAGGCAATAGGCATACGACTAGTCACAGCTTGCTCCTGAAGAAAGAAGCGGAGTACTCTCAGTGGTCACATACTGTCAATGTCATACTCCTAGCTGCCCATATTTCAGCGAGCCAGATCTGCCTTTAAGAAACATAGATGTAAGGTTCTTATGGTCATTAGAGAACCTAGGGATTACGGACTCTCCAAAAGCTACGAGACAAGAAGAAGCAGTTCGTCACTTCAATGAGACAGTGCAACATCAGGAAGGCCGGTACTTAGTGAAATGGCCCTGGATTGAGTACCCACCAGATTTGCCATCAAATTTTGGGTTGGCCTTAGGTCGACTGAAGAGTAACCTGAAAAGACTAGACTTGCAGTTGATTAAGGAATATGACTTGATCTTGAAGGAACAACTTGACCTCGGAATTATAGAAGTCGTTACTAGAGGGTCAGACTTGAACGGGGACCACCCAATTCACTACCTCGCCCACCATATGGTGAAACAAGATGGCGGCGGCAAGGGGAGGATAGTATACGACGCTAGTGCCAAAAGTACTGGACAGAAAAGCCTCAATGAGTGCCTTTACAGCGGACCTTCTATGTTAGAAGACCTAACGGCGTTACTTTTGAAGTTCCGCACGAAGAGGTATGGCATACTGGCTGATGTAGAAAAGGCGTTCCTACAAGTAGCACTTCAAGAGGATGATCGCGATGTCACAAGATTCCTCTGGTTAAAGGACACAACCAAGGAAGCGACGGAGGATAACCTGCTATATCTGAGGTTCTGCAGAGTACCTTTCGGAGTTGTCGCGAGTCCATTCTTACTGACAGCAACGATCCGACATTACATAAGCCAGTCAAACAAGGCCTTGCTAAAACAAGTCGCTGACAAATGCTATGTGGATAACCTAGTGACTGGAGCCGATGGCCTGCAGGAGGCTAAGCAGATCTATGAGCAAACCAGAACAGTGTTTGAACAGCTGTCTATGAATATGAGGTACTGGATCTCAAACAACCAGAGCTTTATGGACATGATACCAGAATGTCATAGGTCAGTCAAACATGGACAGGTCAAAGTGCTTGGACTTATGTGGAATGTCGAAGATGATACGCTGAAACTGAATTTGACTGAGAACCACTTCAGCACAAATCCTCCTATTGACACAAAAAGAAAAGTTCTTCGGGCTCTAGCACGTGTGTATGACCCATGTGGTTTTGTATGCCCATTAATGTTGTCAATGAAGCTGATTTTCCAGAATATCTGTGAAAAGAAATGTAAATGGGATACAGAACTACCTACGGAGATGACACAGTCTGTGAAGAAAGTCATGGAAAGTCTGAAATCCATAGTGGACACAGAGGTGCCTAGGTATATCGGGACAGATATCTCAAGGAGTGATCTTAAATATCACTTGCACTGCTTCACAGATGCCTCCAAAGACGCATATGCTGCCGTTATCTACCTTAAAGTGATTGAAGATGGACAAGGAAAATCAGTCTCGCTTTTGATGGCAAAATCACACGTGTCACAGACCAAAGACAAGGATGAATTAAAAATTCCCAAATTAGAATTACCAGGATTTCTGATTGGAAGCAGACTCCTGAAATATGTAAGGAACAACCTTGATCTTGACATTGAGAAAGAATATTTGTGGTCAGATAGTTTGGTTGTACTTAGTTGGATGAGGTCAAACAAACTGCTCCCACCCTTTGTTGCCAACAGGGTAAACGAAATCAAGCGTGACCATCCTAACACAGAGATGTTCTACGTCCACACAAAAGCAAATCCTGCTGATATTGCTACGCGTCCCGAGCTGTTTGAAGAGAAAAGGCAACTTTGGTTTAACGGGCCGGAGTTTCTTGCCAACGAAGAATCATGCTGGCCCCAAAATAGACTCTATGAGGCACATCAGAACCTTCTTTCCGTTGGGGAGGTCCTGGGTGACGACCCAGGTGAGCCGACACAGGTAGTACACATTGGTGATGACGCTGACCAGAGTGAGGACCTAGAGCAAGCAAGTCCCAGTGATCCCGTTGAGCCAATGGATACCCAGGATTTGAACATACCTACAGAGAGTGGTGAATATCCTACTGATGGAAGCATGGAACTTGACAATCCTGAAAATCATAATGAAGGAGACATCCAGCAGCAGACCATTGTTGCCAAAATAGCGTCCGAGATAAAAGATCTACAAAGAAAGCACTTCCAAGAAGAACTAGATGGTAAAAGGACCCATTTAGCAAGAAACCTAGATCTCTTTGTCGATGTGGAAGGCCTTCTTAGGTGCCGTGGGCGTATGGCGAACACAACCTGGAGCTATGACATGAAGTATCCGATACTACTGCCAAAGAATTCTGAGTTTACTGACAGAATCATAAAAGAGACGCATGAGAGTAACTACCACGTCGGCGCTCCACATACATTGAGTATCATCAGGGAACTGTATTGGATACCCCAAGGGAAAGCCCAGGTGATGAAGGTGTTAAAGCGATGTGCCCAGTGTGTCAAACACGGCGGCGGTCCGTATCGTTTACCAGCCACACCGGCGCTGCCTTCAGAACGAGTAAATTACAACAGACCCTTTACTTACACTGGTGTTGATTATCTAGGACCATTATTTGTCAGTACCCAGACTGGTAAAGAGAAACGTTGGGTAGCCTTATTCACTTGTTTGACAGTAAGAGCGATACATCTCGAGATCGTGAAGGACCTCTCGGCTGAAGAATGTCTCCTAGCCTTGCAACGGTTTATAGCTGGTAGAAACAAACCACAACGGATGTACTCAGATAATGCGACTTGTTTTAAGTTGGTCGCTGCAATGGTACAACAGCCATACTGCGTTAAGAATGACATACAGTGGAAATTCATATGTCAACTAGCACCGTGGCATGGAGGGTTTTACGAGCGGCTTGTGGCCTTGGTGAAGCATTGTCTTAAAAGAACCCTAGAAAAACACCTTCTCAATGATACCAGGTTACTGACGGTGATAAAGGAAGTGGAAACAGTGCTGAATTCAAGACCACTGACCAGAGTCGGTACAGATGTGGAACATGTTCTCTGCCCGGCAGATTTCTTAAGCCTAGGACAATGTTTGACTATGAGACCATCTGCTGCTGATATTCCGACTTGTAACACTGTTACAAAGAGTGACCTGTTTGAGAGCTGGAAGAGAGGATACAATATTCTAGCAGAATTTAAGAGAATGTTCGTCATGCAGTATCTTGCTAGTCTGAGAGAGAGGTACAACAACTCACCCAAGCAGCCTAGAGTTAAATCTCATCGATCACCACAAGTAGGCGACCTTGTACAGGTTAAATCGGATCTCAAGAACAGAAACCTCTGGAAAGTGGGGAAGATCCACGAGCTGATCAAGGGAAGTGATGGTGAATGTAGAGTAGCGAAGGTCAAGGTTGACGATTCTACTTTAACACGTTCCATTGGCCATCTCTACCCTCTGGAGGTAGATGACGAGACGCCTGAGGTAGAACCTGTAGCGGGAGGGTCGGCTGAGATTGGAGAGGACAGCGGGGAGTTGGAAGTTCCAAACAGAGTGAATGATCATCACGTACCTGTGCTCGTTGAACAACCGGAGGTCGACGCGGATGATCTGGCAGAGTGTGACATGACCAGTCACAATGAAGTCCCACCACCAGAGGAACAGCCAGAGGAAAGAGGCGTTGGCAGAAGCAAGCGGATCGCAGCCATACGTGCCAGGGATAAAATCCTGGAGTGGACGCGACACCTGCTCGCCCTGCTGCATTAACCTTCATTGTTGTCCGGAGTGTCGCGCCAAGCGCGATGTAAGTTGGTAAGTGGTATCAACCAGGACTACTTTGTCATGTGGCAACACTGCCACACTGACAGCTGACAGTTCCGATGGCGGGAAAAAGCACGATGGCGCCATTAGAGAAGAAATGAAGGTACGTGCAGGAGGCGTAGGACGGCGCTGGGTGTACTGAGTCGGTACATGGTGCGCCTCCACGCGGTAACGGGAGCCTGCCCCGGTGAGTGTTTACACACATATTTATGCTTGTATAATCGACATCCTAGCTGCATGGGAGTGGAACAAGGGGGTTAACCAACGGTCCTTGGTTAACGTAGTTTCACTAAGACATAGTCCAATATCGATATTGGACTGGGAAGCCCGGGCGGGGCTTTCCGGAGTGTGTATCGGAAGCACACAGGCAATAACGCATGTAGTACGGTCGGTTATGAGTTGGAGTATAAGGGCCGGATCTAGGGGGCAGGCATATGGAGGATCCCGAGGGGGCACCGCCCCCTCGTCCAGGTGGTGTGTAGGACACCAGGGTACTAGATGGTAGTACCTAGTCTGGAGGCGAACCGATCGTACAGGGAGAGTCACTCTGGATAAGGCCAATAGACTGCACTCTCATATTGATACGAAACGTGCGATGCCAACTCGGAAGTAAATGTACTTGTACATGTAACAGTGTGGTCGTAGGTGACCCCTTCTCCTACTCTCATGTGGCATGGTGTTATGTGTACTCATCATATGATATTTTGTCGCCCAAGTGAATCTATACCCGATTGGATTCAGGCAAGTGTATTATACTTAGATGGGTATAGATGGCAGGACACCACGACCGATGCTGCTTCGGTACTCATTAAACATATTTATGATATTTGGGAAAATTCTTGTGATGCAATTGGCATATTTTGTGATCTTTCTAAAGCATTTGATTGTGTGGATCATGGAACGCTTATTTTGAAATTAGAACACTATGGTCTGTCAGAAAATGCCCTAAATTTTATTTCTTCTTACCTTAGCAATAGAACACAAACAGTTGTTGTAAACAAAACCCGGTCTAGCGGAACTGTAGTCCAATTAGGAGTGCCACAAGGTTAAATTTTGGGTACATTCCTGTTTTTGGTTTATATAAATGATTTGCCATGTGTAGTAAAAAATCTTTGTGAAATTGTTATTTTTGCTGATGACACATCATTACTTTTTAAGGTTGATCGGAAATCTACCGATTACAATGTAATTAACAGCACACTCGTTGATGTACTTAACTGGTTTACTATGAACAATTTGCTTCTTAATGCTAAGAAAACTAAATGCATTAGATTTTCTTTGCCGAATGTTAAACCAGTCGATAATAAGATACTTTTGAATAATGAATGCTTAGAGATGGTAGATAAAGCACTGTTTCTTGGTTTAACATTGGACAAAAATTTACAATGGAGTCCTCATATAGGAACACTAGCAAACAAATTAAGTTCGGCCGCTTACGCCGTGAGGAGAATTAGACAATTGTAGTGTGTGCCTTACCCTCACATATACAGTGTTAGAGTATATAAGGCTGCACATGTATCATTTGACGCGCATTATACTAATATCATAGCAAGCAGTTGTTTGTATTTACGTCCCACCTCACATGGCGATCCTGCCAGTGCAGCCTTGTGCTGCACTGGCGGCGCGCCGCGCCGGCCAGTGAAGGTCAAGCCAGAGAAGATCGTTCGGAAATTAATATGTGACCTTCTTTAATTGATTTTTTAAATCAACACCAAATTAAGAAAGTGCTAGAACAGTTATAAATAGACTATGTGAACAACATTACAAAAACATTAGTGGAGTGACTCAAAGAAGTGAACTTTTAAAATACTTAGATATTATCATAATAACGATTTAAATAAAAGAACGTGATTCACGACTTTAATTAACGTACCTACAAACTGGAACTAAGACTGGACTTACATTAAAAACGGACGGTGAAAAAATAATGGACAGTGATTATAAACGATTTGGGATAGTATGCAGCCGGGAGTTGTCGGTGTCCCTGGACTAGGACGGCGAGCCCGGGGCAGGAGGTACGATACGAGTACGGCGGCAACAGCGCAAACAGAGAGGTGCTTGACGTGAAATAATTGGCTAGGTTACGATTATAAGAAAATTATAATAAATGATTGTTGGTACGTAGGTATATAATATTTTTAGAATTTTTATTTCTTTGTAGGTAAACTTTTGAACTAAATAATTGTTTTAATTGTGATGCTTGAAAAATTAACTAGTGTAGGTACTTTATTGAGTGTCAATTTTAATTTAAAAATTTATAGCCAATATAATAAGTAATTCATATTAAGGGTATCGTTATATCCGCTTAAAGTTATAGAACTTTAATATAGTTAAAAGGACGGTTAGTTGAAAATAAACATTTATATTTCTCACTTTTATAAATAGTTTTTTTTTGTGATCTAATTTTATATACATTTAAACACAGTGTTTTGCCACCCATATGTACATGTTTTTTTTATTTTTTTATTTATATTATCGTGTTATTTATAACGTGCCTAAAAGACTAAAAGATATATACTATCATTCGTTGTAAATCAGTATACGAGTATTAGGTGTAAAATACAAATATAGCGCGGCGTTGCGAAAGCGTTCCCGTAAACGGTTTGGTATGCAGATTGCAGAGGGTATGTTATTACATCTCAAATTTCAGTCACAGGTGTCTTAAAATGAATCATTGTGCACAGTTTTAGATTATTTAAGTTTTATCAATTTTGTCATAATGATACTTATTAATTGCTAGCAGAGACCACACCGATTTTTAACCATTACATAGATTTGGTATTTTAGTATACAAATGTTTTTGTTCGTATTTAAGATTTTTAAAAATGATTTTGTGTACCGGACTTATACATGTGTTATTATTTATAATAACGTGGATGTGACATATTATTCAAGGAGTGACTAGATTAGTTAATAATACAAGAACTATACACCAATTACATAGCTACTTATGAAGAATGAGTTAATAGTTAAATAGCGAAATCGTAGAGTTTGTGTAGACCAGTTTTTATAGATATGGGCATGATACTGTAAAGATTAACGATGGTTTTCAAGGATCGCAAGTTTTAATAATGTATAGGTATAAGTAATTGAATGTTTATGGAAGTTTCAGAAAGGTGTTGAATGTGAAATAATGGATAGCTTGGTCTTGGATTGTTTAATTGAAAAGAAAATAGTTTGTTGTTGAGAAAGTACGTTAGTAAAGTGGTTGGGAAAACTGAAACGGATAAGTTTTTCAAAGGACGATTAGCCTGATCAACTAAGAGTTGCTGAAATTCTTATTTGTTGACGTTTTCATTGATGTGAGTTAAGTGATTGCATTTGAGTGTTGTTATTTTTTGTTTTATTTTTATTTTTATTTTTTATTTATTTTTATTTTTTGTTTGTTGTTGAGAGGAAAAAAATGAAAGTAAATAATTGACAAATAAAAATGCCTATCGCATCTTCGGTGGCCCGAGAGGCGGCCTTGAGCGATACGGTATAGCAAGGGTACGCCAGGATACAAGGCAGGCACGGAATCCTTGGATGTCTGACCATGATTCGGTCGAGTATCAATTGTGGAGACTCCTTGGACACATGGAAGGTTATAATGTAAGGATGTGTTAAAAGAACTGCCTGAATGTGAATATATAGTACATTGTGTATTAAGGGCGGGAAATAAGAAATTACGAACGAGTGTCAATTTTAAGCCCGACGCGAAGCGAGGGCTTAAAATGTTCACGAGTTCGGAATTTCTTTACCGCCCGTGGCACACACAATGTTTTTCATCACACTTGTAAGGAAAAAAAGGAGAATTAATAAAAACAAACTTCTGTATAAAACACTTTTCCGCCCTAGGGCGAAAATTTCAATTTCCCGCCCGCAAGCCCTACGTGTAAATAAGTGTTTTTCATCACACTTGCTCGGAAAAGATTTTTTCCGCCCTAGGGCGAAAAATTCAATTTCCCGCCCGCAAGCCCTACGTGTAAATACATCTTTTCCGAGCAAGTGTGATGAAATAGTACATTGTGTATTAAGGGCGGGAAATAAGAAATTACGAACGAGTGTCAATTTTAAGCCCGACGCGAAGCGAGGGCTTAAAATGTTCACGAGTTCGGAATTTCTTTACCGCCCGTGGCACACACAATGTTTTTCATCACACTTGTAAGGAAAAAAAGGAGAATTAATAAAAACAAACTTCTGTATAAAACACTTTTCCGCCCTAGGGCGAAAATTTCAATTTCCCGCCCGCAAGCCCTACGTGTAAATAAGTGTTTTTCATCACACTTGCTCGGAAAAGATTTTTTCCGCCCTAGGGCGAAAAATTCAATTTCCCGCCCGCAAGCCCTACGTGTAAATACATCTTTTCCGAGCAAGTGTGATGAAATAGTACATTGTGTATTAAGGGCGGGAAATAAGAAATTACGAACGAGTGTCAATTTTAAGCCCGACGCGAAGCGAGGGCTTAAAATGTTCACGAGTTCGGAATTTCTTTACCGCCCGTGGCACACACAATGTTTTTCATCACACTTGTAAGGAAAAAAAGGAGAATTAATAAAAACAAACTTCTGTATAAAACACTTTTCCGCCCTAGGGCGAAAATTTCAATTTCCCGCCCGCAAGCCCTACGTGTAAATAAGTGTTTTTCATCACACTTGCTCGGAAAAGATTTTTTCCGCCCTAGGGCGAAAAATTCAATTTCCCGCCCGCAAGCCCTACGTGTAAATACATCTTTTCCGAGCAAGTGTGATGAAAAATATATTATGTATGTGTGCGCGCGCAAAAATAAGATATCCTTGTATCCTGAGCGAATAACTAAATGTATATTAAGGTCGGCCGACCACGTGAATAAAAGCGTTGTGTACCCTTGCCAAAAGTGATGCATATAAAATGCCCACTTCAAGTGTTTATAAAAAAAAAAATACTGTAAGTAGTAAAGTGACGTCTTAAATAAATATATAAAAAAATGGATAGACTTGCAAGTCATACGTATATACGGATATATAGTATTGACTAATTTTTTAATTATGACGAAGAACAACTAAGGATGTACGTAGGTACCTACCGAACGATGAAACATTAATGTAGACGGACGCATTTAACAAGTAAACGATAACTGTATAGATAAATATACAGGGATTGGAATTTTGGATATGTACCTATATTCTGTAAACATTAAAATTATTGTTAATTGTCTATTTAGTATTTACCTACCTATTAAGTAACTTTAACTTTTGTGTGTTTTTCTTTTAATGTTAAAACTAAATTCGAGATGACTCGAGCCTATTGGTTCGTTTTTAAATGTATTTTAGGTAGTAAGTTTCTTAGTTAGAAATAATTATAATTTTTGAAAGATGCATAGTTATATACCTAAAATGTATCCCGCACATGCAGAATTTATTTTTTAACTCGAGGTCAATATCTACATTCCAGGGTCAATATCTTAATTTTTTTATATTATAAATTGAAAAATGTACCAAAATGTATTTCAAAGAAATGTGTTGAAATTATTAATAGCTAAGTACTTAATGCATCTTTTAAACCTAACGAATTTAATGTGTTTTTCTTAATGAGGTTAAGTATTTTATTTTTAAAATGTGTATTACCTATTTTATTACCTTTTTGTTTGCTTTCTTTTCTTATATAAAATTATTTTTTATAAAAAAAAATAGAGTATCGTTTTTCTGTTTTAAGTACAGTAATCTATTTTTTTTCTCCAGGAGGGAAGGTGTAGTGTGTGCCTTACCCTCACATATACAGTGTTAGAGTATATAAGGCTGCACATGTATCATTTGACGCGCATTATACTAATATCATAGCAAGCAGTTGTTTGTATTTACGTCCCACCTCACAAATTGACTAATGTTGAAACAGCTCGCCTTGTTTATTATAGTTATTTTCATAGTGTAATGTCATATGGTATTCTGGTTTGGGGCAAAGCAGCTGACATACAGACTATATTTGTCTTACAAAAGAGAGCCATTCGTTCTATATATAATTTAAGAGTGCGTGAATCATTAAGAGAATTTTTCAAAGAAATTAATATTTTAACTGTAGCTTCCCAATACATATATGATAGTATTATTTATGTTGTTAAGAATCTAGATTCCTTCACTAAGAATTCTGATGTCCATAACTATAATACTAGAAATAAAAATAAGCTTGCTATCAAAAAGTTTCGTGTTCGTAAAGTACAAAAGTCATTCGTTGGGCAATGCATTCATTTTTATAACAAGTTACCTGAGGATGCTTTAAGGTTACCCTTTCCAGCTCTTAAGAATTACCTAAAAAAGTCATTGATGTTGAAGGCTTATTACAGAGTCGAGGACTACTTGACAGACAAACATGCATGGTCCAAACCAGAAACTGTAATAAGAACAAGTAGCAATTAAAATCATTGTATTATGTGTAGAGTTATAGGTGACTCAGCTCAGGTAAGAAAGCACATCAAATTTTATGAAGGCATCTCATAACAATCAGTCAGATTCATATAATATGTATTCACATTTCTTTTATTGACTTTATTTTCTTTTCCTTTTGTAAGAATTTGATATGTTTTCTGCAAGAGCTACGTATTTGTATGATTTCATGTACATATATGTTTTTTTTTAAATCATATTTCTATAAAGTTATATACTTACTGAGTATAATTGCATGAATTCTATAGTAATTCAAATTGTATTTTTCTTATTTACTCGTAATGCATGTTAATTATAAGATGTAATAATGTTTTGAAAAGATGTGTCCCGCCGAGTTTGTTGCCGGTCCCATATTGGGATACCCTCCTCCAATTGAGGGGGGATTTAAATCTTCTCGAGGCAGAGGTGTAGGGTTGGAGCCGGTATAGCTTTATTTGACGTTCATAAGCGCATTGTAATATGCCTACTTGAATAAACTATTTTTTATCTTTATCTTTATTGGACACATTATAAATCAAAATCATTTATTTACATACAATATATATACAGAGGTACTACTAAACGAAATTAATAACTAGCTTAAATCTAAAATAGGCCCTTGAGGCATTGTACCAAGGATGCTGGCGGCATTTCCTCGCTGTATCGCAATGCTGATACGTTGTGCGAGGTAGCCGCCAGCTCTTCGGTCATCGTTACGTCAACCAGACGCTTCGCGATTTCTGCGAACAACTTATGCGCGCTGGGACCCTTCAACTCCAAATGGTACTCTCTACCGAGGCTCTTATATTTGTTACGTTTTAGAATTTCGGCGCTTTCCGCCGCTCCGCCCGCTTTTACAGTAGTCCGTTGGAGGTGGGACGGTGCCAGTGTGTCTACGCAGGTAGCATCCCACACCAACATCCGTCCCAAGCTCCAAGGAACTAAAGACACCACACATTATTAGTTTATTTGACAGTTGACACTTGTAAAATATTGTCCCGAAAAAGTTGTTAGTTTTACTACTGTAGCGTTGCAAATTATACATTTTGTCATTGCCTTTAGGGTGGTATTCCACCTGTCCAATTTCTTTGTCCAATGTGTATTTTGTCTCACATTTTGCTTAATGAGAGAGTGAGACGCAATTAAATTGGATCAAGATATTGGACAGGTGGAATACCACCCTTAGCCAGCACACACCTATCGTGTGCGACGCGTCGTCGTGAACCTTGTCAGAATGCACGCGCGTCAGTTGATGAAGTGGGCCGTCGCGCGAGGCCTCTCCGGGCAATAAAGTCAATCAATCAATCAATCAATTTTTTTTTCTAAAGGTCTTGCCAGGGACGCTACCAACTCTCTCTCGAAGCTTATTTGGAGGCAGATAAGCTGACCAAGCATCCAGATAGCGACATCTACTGCGCTCTAGGTAATCTTGTATTTAAAACACTTTATTTTTATATTTACTTATAAGTTTTTGCTTTCTGTATGTTAGGACATAAATAAATATGTTAATTTATCAATTATATTTCGTGTCTATGGGTGCTGTTTTTCATGGCGACCCTACCATGATAAGAACAAAAGGCTATTGCTTAAATCGTTTCGATTACGAAACCACACCACAACCACACCCACACAAGGAAACCACATTACAAAATTAAGTATTTTTTAACGAAATTAAGAACTTAGTTCATCCTTAATTTTCTTACGTTCACTTGTTTGGAAATCTTTTGACTTATTATGATGGCATTCATAATTATTATGTTTCTAGCGGAATGTGCAAGTAATCTAGGCCAGATAGAGCGGGGAGTGGAATGGGCGCGAGCGGCCGTGCATGCAGGTGGAGGCGAACGTGCTGGGGCGTTATTGGCGCGTCTGCTTTTGGCGTCAGGAGACGCCGTGGGCGCTTCAGCGGCGTACGATCAGGCTATTGCGTAAGTTGGCGTGCTGTGTGTTAGAGGTAGGGTTTCTGCTCGAGAATTCTCGAGTCGAGAAATCTCGAGAAATTTGTCCTTCGTCGAGACGGGAAAAAAATCTCAATGCCTCGAGAACTCGAGAAATAAATCTCTTGTGATAAGTAACAAGAAACACGCGTAAATTGCGTGATGTGTCTATAGTGTATTTCTTTAAGCAGTTAAATAAATGAAAACTATGTTTGTTTTTTACATTTTTAGGTACCTACCTAACACATTTATTAGTTAACCAACCAAATAAAGAACTGCTTTAATCCATTTTACTTTTAAACTACTTAATTACTACCTTTACAATGTAAAGGTAGTAAAGTCGTGTAAAGTTTACATGTCTAAATAATTTGTCTCGTTTTAGGTTTATTAATAAAGCGTTTTTTTAGCATTAGAAAAAAGGTCAACAATTTTGACGTGTCTTTTTATTGAAAACCGCTTTAAAAATTTAGTAACTGTGACTTATGAAAGCAAAATGATATAAATGATCGTATATGATTTACAATTCTTATATATTTGTCGTGACTAATTTTTCAAAAGTGTTTTTCATTAAAAATACACGCCAAGATCGCTTATTTTCTTTTTACACTAAAAAACGAATTATATGGCCATGTAATAACAAAATATTACAAAACTAAATTACTATTGATAAATCAAATCATCCTGATATATTCCTATTAGCAAAATAGCACAATGTAAGCAGCTTCGAGGTTACGTTGAGTACGTATTCATATTACTTAGAAAAACTTCAATATTCTTGCCTTATAAAATACCATATTGTGGTTTATTTACATTTTGTTAAATACCTAAAGAAATACACTATAGCATAATATCACATCGCCGGCGCACACGCCTGCACCTATAGGTACCTAGTCTTTTTGTTGTTGAATTTTGATTATTAAGTGCAGTTTTTGGTAGCTATAAATTTGTCATTTGTTTGATTATTGATCTTACCTACGACTCCTATGAGTCTGATTTGTAATAGTTAAAGCAAAAAATTGAAAATAACATGGTGTTTTTTAAACTTTCAAAATTTCTCGAGATACTCGAGAAACTCGAGAAATCCTGGTCGAGAATTCCCGTGCCTCGAGAAATAAAAAAGGTCGAGAAACCAGAAACCCTAGTTAGAGGCTGGGAGCGTTACTGGCGTCTGGCGATGCTGTCTTACACTTCAAGACGTACGATCAGCCGCCTTAAAGCGCCTACAGCGTCGCCAGACGCCAGTAACGCTTCCACCCTCTTACACACCACCAAACCAATCTGAATAAGTTGACTGCGTAAGTTGACCGTCTGGCGTCGCTATCGACGCAGGCACTTTATTCACGGAGCAGCAGAGGCTAGAGCACTTATGGGATCGCTTCGGCCTAGCAAATCGGTTAAATGAGTTTTTCTCAGAGAGCGTTTGACGATAAATAGCTAAAATTTGGAGCAGTTATAGCAATTACCACCACTAACACTGTGAATAAATCCAAATCGCTTATTTTTTCAGGACGCACGCTTGTGGCGCAGATACACTTGCCGCAGCGGGAGCGTTACGTCTCCGTGCTGGGGCGCCGCGCGAGGCCTTCCAACTCCTGGGAGCAGCGCTTGCCCAGCAGCCCTCGCAGCACGCTGCTGCTCTGGCACTTGCTGCTATGATGCTGCAACACCGGTAGGTTATGTACCATCGCATCGCTCTCCGCGATTGGTGCGCCATTTAGTGTTCTAGTTAAATTAGTTGTTCCATATTTGCGCTATTATAGAATTCCCAATTGAACAAGAACGGTAAATGGCATAGCAATCCCGTGTGATAACTGTACTTAGAGCACGAAGGGTCGACCTTTCCATATCTATCTAATACCTTTTTTAACGAGCAATTCTTGTTTATTTATATATTTCGGGGATTTTGCAAACGGCTCTAACGATTTCGATGAAATTTGCTATATGGGGGTTTTCGGGGGCGATAAAAAGCGTTTTCCCAGAGATAAGACCTACCTAGATCTTACGCGCATTCTTCTTCTAAACGCGCATTTTTGAGTTTTTATATGTTTACCGAGCAAAACTCGGTCTCCCAGATATTATATATGTCAAATTTCGCGCCATTTCCTATTCACAATTTGGTTTGCCAGACTATGTGGTACTTATTATTGAATTTATGTTTATTTTTATTTTAGAGATCTGGACGCGGCGCTAGCCAGACTTAAAGCGGCTCTCTCTGCCCACCCGACATGCGTAGCTGCCCATAGTAACTTGGGCTTGGCTCTACTGGCGAAAAAGAAATATGTTGCGGTAAGTAACAGCATAGAGAAATATAGTAAGAAATAGAGTGCTTACTCCATACATCAGTTTTGGTACCAAAACTACTATTATTATCGCAGTCGACATCTAGCATCGAGTAGCGGAATTATCAGTACCGCTACTCGATACTAGAATTCTCTCTAGTAATTCATTCTTCTAAAAAATAGAGTTCCGGTTAAACCGGTTATAATACTAGCTGAAAATTGTTGAGACTTTTCGGTCGTCGGAACATCTATTGTCAAGTAGCAGTTCAATTTAATGATTAATCCTATCAAATAAGTCCCTTTAACGACCGTAAATATTTCACACTTCTTGAAATTTCGCTTATCGGGCGCTCAAGCCCATTAAATCCTTTGACCGTCAAAGACGTGTACCTATGGTACTGACAAGCGCGGCTTACTTACTTACTTACTGCTGTGGCGCAACAACCCGAAGTGGATCTTGGCCTCCGACACCAAAGACCGCTATGCTACTCTGTCCAAAGCCGTTGCAAAGGCGTTGTTGACAAGCGCGGCTACAGCCTAATATCAACCTTCGTGTATCTCGACAAGGTTCACGATGACACCCCTTGCCCGTTCACCTTGCTTGATAGCCTTTGGCGTCCAACGAGTTAAAGATCTCCGTAGATATTTGACATTGAATACTTGAAATCTTACTCTCCAGGCTCTGACATGTCTCCAACGGGCGGTGTGGTCGGCGCCGCTCAGCGCTCGAGCTGCGCACAACTTAGGCCTCGCGCTATTGTTATGCAGACGACCGGCCTCGGCATTCTGTAGGCTGGCTACAGCGGCGGCATTGCAGCCTAGGCAGCCTTACACGGTAAGTTGAACATATTAACGACTTGTGGGCCAAGAAACCTACCGAGTGGACACCAAACATAGTGACTTCCAAGCACTGCTGCCTAATTTGAAATTAATTGACACCACATCTTTTTCACTTTTAGGTGCTCCAATATTCCCTGAGGGGGTGCCCTCTACAATTCGGAAAAAAGGGGATACATTATCATCATCACTCAATCATTTACAACAGCTCTCATCACATGTTGCCTTGGTTTTATTACGTAACTGCTTCTCCATGCCCCGCCTGATTTATACACTCCGAACAGCGCCCTCATGGCTCTTCCCAGAGCACATCCGCAACTTTGACCAAACTTTGCGAAATGGTCTGGAAATCATTCTCAACGTCAGCTTGAATGATTCCCAGTGGTCTCAATCGTCGCTGCCCATCCGATATGGTGGTCTCGGGGTCCGTCGAGCGCACGATGTCGGACTAGTGGCATTCATAGCCTCCGCTCACGCTTCCATGGAACTTGTCACTCGAATCTTACCAGTAAACGGTGGCAGTGTCCGAATTCCTTTTTTGGAAGAAGCCTTTTATGAGTGGAAGGCTAGGTGCCCAAATGACGCGAGGCCTGAAAATCAGAAGCTCCAAAGATCCTGGGACGAGATTCTTAGCAAGAAAACATACGATGACTTGCTCGAAGCGGCTGTGGATGTCGATGTGGCGCGTTTGAAAGCGGTGGCATTGCCTGAATCTGGAGCATGGCTCCACGCGCTACCATCACCACACTTGGGCACACTCCTTGATTCTGACTCCCTTCGCATAGGTGTGGCACTGCGACTGGGCAGTACTGTTTGCGAACCCCACCAGTGTGTGTGCGGGGCTGCAGTCCAACCAAAAGGTCACCACGGACTGAGTTGCGTTCGTTGCGCCGGTAGGTTCTCCAGACACCAGTGCATTAACGAAATTATTCGTCGTGCACTGGTGTCTGCGAATGTGCCTTGTATCTTGGAGCCCCAAGGCTTAAACAGGACCGACGGAAAAAGACCAGACGGTCTGACGCTGATCCCATGGGAGCGAGGTCGCAGCCTCATTTGGGACGCGACGTGCGTAAGCACATTTGCCCCTTCCCATCTCAGCTACACGGTGCACAAAGCTGGAACTGCTGCCGAAAACGCCGCCAAACTGAAACGGGTTAAATACTCAAATCTGCAGCCGACCTTCGATTTCGTACCAGTAGCCATTGAAACCAGCGGGCCTTGGTGTGCTGATGCAAAAAAATTCATTAGAAAGTTAGGTCAACGCCTACGAGAGAAAAGCGGCGACCCCAGGTCCGGCGCATTTTTAATCCAGCGTATTTCGCTAGCCGTGCAAAGAGGAAACGCCAGCAGCGTGCTAGGTACATTTAGCCGGGTACCTATGGCCTAATAGTATATAAAACCCTTAATTTTATATTTACCTAGTTATAAGTTTGTAAATTTCTGTACTGTAGATATTAACTGTTTTTGTAATGTATATAATTATATGTCAAGTATATACCTAATTAATTCTTAATAAAAGACGATCAGGTAGAGTTAATACTCCTAATTTTTTAAAATATGGTTTACATGAACCCAGTTGCTGAATTCCACACAACGATCTAATGCATCTTTTTTGCGCTTTAAACGCTACCTCCCTGTCAACTGAGTTTGCCCAAAATATAATGCCATACCTTAGTGTTGATGTTACATAGGCTTGATATGCCGTCAAAACAACTGGTTCACTAACAATCTTTCTTAAATTATATAAAACATATGAAAATTGATGCAGTTTCTTACATATAATGTCTATTTGATTTCTCCATGTCAATTTATGATCTAAGCTTATTCCTAAAAATTTTGTCACATCTGTTTTCTCAATTTGTTGCCCCTTATATGAAATATTTAAATCACAACAAGCTATATAATAATAGTAGATTGTACAACAAGGGCATAAAGTGACCCATTTTTACCCGATGTCTGAGCGAAGCGAAGACCAAAATAGTAGACGAGGGTAAAAATTGACATTTATGCCGTTGTTGTACACTCTGCTTTTCACTTCGATTGCGAGGAAAATAATTATATTTTTCACGGCAATTTACACCACGAAATTGTCGTAAAGCGAAAGAACATAATACATAACCTATCTGTGCGAACCAATTAGGTTTATATTTAACATAATTCTATCGACCGGAGTTTATCCTAAGTGCTGGAAACAATCTCGAGTCACACCTATCCCAAAATCGGGGCCCAAGACCCAAGTTGAAAATTATAGGCCGGTAGCTATATTATGCTCACTCGCTAAAGTATTTGAGATGACATTACATGCGCTTATATTACCTCAATGCTTACCGCACATCACGAGCGCGCAGCACGCATTCCTTCCTAGGCGGTCAGTTGCTACCAATCTGGTCAGTTTACTTAGTTTAATGTCTTTCGAAATTGACAGAAGAAACCAAGTGGACGTCATATACTTGGACTTTCAAAAGGCATTTGACAGAGTTGATAATGATGTCTTGCTAACCAAATTGGGTTCTATGGGTTTTGTACCTAGATTGCTACGATTTTTCTCAAGTTATCTCAGTGACAGAACGCAATTTGTGAAGTACGGACCATTTCTATCAGATGCATACGTAACGCTGTCGGGTATAAGTCAAGGGTCGAATTTGGGCCCGTTGCTTTTTAATATTCTAATAAATGATTTACCAACAGTAGCGCGTCATAGCAAAGTTCTCATGTTTGCAGATGAAGTTAAAATCGTAAAGGTAATAAAGAATGCAGCAGACTGTGAGGAGTTACAAAACGACATCAACGCGATATATACATGGAGTGTGCTAAATAAATTGACTTTTAATTTAAAAAAATGTGAAGTGATGTCATTCACTCGTTCTTCCCAGCCAATTATATGCCAATATACTTTAAGCGACAGCGCTATTACACGCGTAAGCTCGGTGAGTCTTGTAATACAAGTGTGTATCTATGGTAACGCTTATATTTCAATATTTTTTACAAGTTTCCGTTTCACGTAAATGTATAATTGTTACAAGAGCGGGGATAAAAGAGTTTTCACAAGTGTTGTTGTTTCACAAGTTGACAAACACTAGTAGATATTATATACTAAAATAGTAATTTCGTTTCTCAAAAGCTGTACTTTATACTTGTAACTTGTGACTTATCACGAAATAATGAGGAGTCTCTACAAACTGCTAATATGCGTTTTTGGTAAAAATCGATTAATAAATAAATGAAGATATTGCATTTTTAAGATCTCAAACGTGTAAGTTTTGAATGCACTTCGTTAAAATCAGTAATATTATTTAAATTTAGCTTTTATTCTCCAAAAAAAAACAGTAAACTCATTCCTATGAAATTATTATAATTGGGAAAGAACCAGTAAATGACCAATAACATAATAATTTTTTAACGAATTCACCCGTATTATAAAAAAAAAACTGACCCACCCTGAAGCTTGTAAACATTCATAGAGGGACTGACGAAACTGAGTTTGATTTTACACTTGTAATTGATAATTTTGAGAAACGCTTTTCATTACTACTTGTATTATTATACGCTTGTATATTCCGAAAACACAAGTCAGCACTAGTCAGCCATTTTATTTTCCTCTTATTAAGATTATGATGCATAACAGTGACATTGACATTAAGATAACATTTATAATGGCCATTGCATTTCCTTTTTGCATAGTAAACAAACCTATTTTCTAACTTTAGACAGCCGCCTTGTAGCACTTGTAGTAATCATTCCTACGAGAAACAGAATTAAAACACACATGTACAATGAAATTTTAAATGTAAGCTTGTAGACTTGTGAACTTGTAACGTACGAGAAATAGGCCCCTGGGGGTATTGTTTGACCAACAATTAACGTTCCGCGAACATGCATTAAATGTTGCTAAGAGGGCGGCTCAAAAACTGGGATTCGTACTGCGTAACTCTCAGCCATTTTCGCCCATAGCTGTGCGCGCTCTATATTCGGCTCTCGTTCGTAGTGTATTAGAAACGAGTGCAACAGTTTGGACACCTCACGAAAATTCTTATATACTCTTGCTCGAAAGGGTTCAGAAAAGGTATTTACGTCACTTATACAAAAAACAATTTACTTATTATCCATACATGTACCCGACGCGTTTTCTGCTAGGCATGCTAGGGTACGAATCACTAGAAATCAGACGACACCTAGCAGTAGCGAAGCTTGCCCTAGGCGTCATCCATAATAGGGTGGATTGTGTAGAGCTGGTGTGTGAGGTAGTAAGACTGTATGCACCTGATGCGCGCGGGCGACTGCGCAGCGCGCGGCTGCTGGCAGCGCCGCCCGCGCGCAGCGGCCTGCTGCGCCAAGCGCCGCTACACACCGCACTCACGCTGCTCAACTCTGTGCTTAATATGGCACCACACATTGATGTGTTCGCATCCAAGTGGTCACAGCTTGTAAAAGAATGTAAACGAATATTTGAATCGCTGTATTAATTAAGTAGTATAGTGTAGTGAATTTAAAAATTAGGTTAAGTAATGTTGGTTAGTATTTAAGATTGTAATGTATTGGCGAACGCTGTAATTACAATTTTTTTGAATAATAATAAACAATAATAATATACAAATACGACAGACAATAATAACCCTAATATAGTAAGTAACTTGCCGGACTCACACGACTTGCAAAACTTTTGGGCAGGAATTTGGGAGAACCCAATTGATCACAACACTGATGCCGAGTGGATTAAGACTGAAATTGTTAGAAATGACACTAATACAACAGAAATGGCTTACCAGCACATTCCGATCGACACATTTAAGAAAGTTCTTAGTAATTCACATAATTGGAAAGCACCTGGATCAGACAACATACATAGTTATTGGTACAAAAAATTTACAAACGTCCATCCCTTCTTACACAGCTACTTAAATAAATTTACTGACGACCCTAGTACAATACCACTGTACTTGACTTCAGGAACTACGTTTATGATACCGAAAGACCAAAACGACCTTGCCAATCCAGCTAAATACAGACCAATAACATGCTTGCAAACCCTCTATAAGATTTTGACAGCCTGCATCTCTAATTTAATATACAGACATATTAATGACAATAACATCCTGGCTGAACAACAGAAAGGGTGCCGTAAGTTCAGTCAGGGCTGCAAGGAACAATTAACTATAGATTCTGTAATCCTGAAACATGTAACCAAAACTAAGACTGACTTATACTCGATGTATATAGACTACAAAAAAGCTTACGACTCCGTTCCTCACTCCTGGCTCTTACAAGTATTGGAGATATATAAAATACATCCGAAAATCATTAACGTTTTAAAGACTACCATGACCACCTGGACAACCCGACTTAGGCTTACTACTCCCACCACTGTAATAGAGACTGACCCAATTAAAATACAGAGAGGTATATTTCAGGGTGATTCCCTGAGCCCCCTATGGTTTTGCTTGGCATTAAACCCGCTTTCTAATACCTTAAATTCAACAACAGCAGGATACCAGTTACATTATACAGACACGGACAGACATACTGAGAACATAAACCACTTACATGGACGACATTAAACTTTACGCTAAAAACGAAACCGACCGATATCAACTGACTGACTTGACAGAACAATTTAGCAATGACATTAAAATGGAATTCGGGATAGACAAATGTAAAATAAACTCTGTTAAAGCTGGACAGATTTACCGACACGACTACAGATTAAGAACCGGTGAAATTATTGATTCGCTTAACGAGCAAGAGACATATAAATATTTAGGATACAACCAATCACGCCAAATACAGCACGGAGACATCAAACAAAAACTAAGGCAACAATTCCGACACAGACTAAATATAATCTTAAAATCACAACTTTATGCCCGAAATACACTTTTGCCATACCTGTTCTCACTTATTCTTTCGGTGTGATAAATTGGACCAAATCTGACCTTAAAGCACTGCAACGCACAATTAACACGACAATGACTAGATTCCGTAAACACCACCCAAGATCTTGTATACAGAGACTGACACTACCAAGGAAAGAAGGGGGGAGAGGCGTCATTGACATAACAAACCTGCATAACAGACAAATCACAACTTTGAGACAGTATTTTTTCACCAAATCCGAGAGTTCCACACTACACAAAGTAACAGCATCCAATGACCGCAAACTCACACCATTAAATCTGCAAGATATGACAACACAAAAAAATGAAAACCTGACAGATGACAAAGCTAAACACGCCGAGTGGGCTAGGAAGTCTCTCCACGGTAGACATCATCAAGACTTATGCCAACCTAATGTCGACAAAGAGGCGTCGAACGCGTGGCTAAGTCGAGGTGAGCTCTTCCCGGAGACTGAAGGCTTCATGCTGGCGATACAGGATCAGGTAATTGAGACCAGAAACTACCAACGACACATTACAAAAACCTTAGCCATTGACACATGTAGAAAATGCAATAGCTGCCCCGAAACCATTCAACATATTACAGGTGCATGTAAAACAATAGCCCAGACAGACTACAAACATAGACATGACCAAGTTGCGAACATTATCCATCAGAAACTTGCTTTCCAACAACACTTTGTAACTGACATAGAGCCGTATTATAAATATAAGCCTGAAAGTGTGCTAGAAAACCCTACAGCCAAACTATATTTCGATCGAACCATCCTAACTGACCGAACCACCCACCACAACCGACCTGACATCACACTAATAGATAAAACTTGCAAAACAGGATACCTTATAGACATAGCCGTTCCTAACACACACAATTTACAGAGTACCATAGCCGAAAAACTTACCAAATACATAGAACTGAAAGATGAAATAACCCGTATATGGCATCTCCAAAAAGTAATTATAGTACCTATAGTTTTATCCAGTACAGGCGTAATACCTACACAGCTGCATCAATCCTTAAAGACCTTAAAGTTACCACCCAAAACATTCCACCTACTTCAAAAAGCCGTTATTCTTAATACATGCCGAATAGTGAGAAAATTCCTACAAACTGACCATGAAGCCCCTGCTGTCACGAGACGAACCGCACAAGCCATCACTCATGCAAGTTTAAACCCTATAGAACCAGTTACCACAAACATAGAAACGCACACCACTCCCAGACACATGATTGCTCAACCTGATTCACATTCAACGAATGAAAATGTAAGAATACTTACCTGACATGCACTTGGCCTAGGCCCGTGCATAGCAGTATTACACCGGTGAAAGCCGAGGAAAAAAAGAGAATTTAAAATAATAATAATAATGAGATGAGATGAGAAATGAATAAAGAAAATAATAATAACCAATTCCCGCCAACTAACTTTTTAATTATTTTTTTTAATTTTGAACATGTGATCAGAGTTTCAGACGCTTGGTTTTCTGCCAAGTCAAACATTTCGGAGCATTTTTGAATGATAAACGACTCTATTTTATGTGATTTACTAAATTTAATGACAGAAAATACGGATTTCTAATAAATTGTAGCAAAAATAAAATAATCTAACAAGTTTTGTCATCTACACAATTTTATTGCTCAGTAAAATTGTGCAATATGTTTTAACTGTTTAGCTGTTGAGACCGATTACCTTAGTCTTAGAAGAAAATTTTACTTTTATGCTCTAGAGCATAAAATGCGATTTTATGTCGTCTACGCACGACATAAAGGTGCACTTTTTGAGCATGAGAAGTGAAAATAATAATATTGTATTCTTTTCTGTTAGACTGTTACATTAAATACAGTCCTGTTTTATGAAAATAATGGAATGAATTATTCAATGTAGGTATTCATTAAAGCGGTCAGACAGGCGGTAAAGTCGTGCCTGCTTGAAAATTATTATAATTGATTGATATGAATAAGTGGTTAAAGAAAAACACTTCACGAATCATCAATATCATCGTAAATAATATATATTATATATCTATAGATATGAAACTGTTACATTACTAGGCCTTTTAAACTAAATCCTTTCAAAGAACATATGAGCGAAGGCCTCCTAAACTCATTTTCGTGCACGGGGATCAGGCAGCTGCTATAAGGGCCCCATTTAAAAATTCCACCCTGTATATTATTGATTTATTATATAAACTTTATTGCATAAATAACAAGAAGTACAAATGCCTGGATGCCATCGTTAAAGAGTTCGCTAAATTTTATAATATGGAAAGTTTTATAGTAATTAGGTAGTAAACCGCCGGTCGCGCCGGGTGACGTTGATCAGTCTGTCAAGTGCGGATGGTGCAACTGGCACTTAATTCATTGTAAATACGTTACCTTGCACTCTCAATATTCATTCTGATTTGTCTTATTATTTACAAGTTTTTCCTCTCAAATTACAAATTCCAGGCGGCCTAGCCAAGGTGACGATCGCTTGCGCTTCGCCTTCGAATCGCTTCGTGTCTCTCCCACTCATCCATATTAGTGCGACAGTGTCAGTTGAGTTTCGTTAGCTTAGCGCTAGCGATTGGCCTGGGCACTTAACCTACATGGATTATTTATTGTTGCTCAGGTTCTTCTAATAGGCATCGCGCTCGAGCGGCTCGGGGACGCTCGCGCGGACGCCGCGTACGCGCGCGCCGCAGCGCTGGCGCCCGGCGACGCGCTGGTGCGCCTCAACCGCGCCGGGCGCCTGGCCCGCGCCCGCGCCGGCCGAGCTGTGGGGGAGGCGCGCGCCGTGGCCGAGATACTGCAGAGAGAGGAGAAACCCGACGCACAGGTAAATAGCATGTGGAAGTGATGAACTGCCAATAGTCTACGGACGAGCGATAATTCTTCGTCTAACTCGACAGCTTTATTTTATTTCTCACAGTATTTGTAGGAAAGCGACAATTGGTAATTAGAAATCGAATAACTCCACTCCCGATAATTGAGCTAACGACATATTAAATATTAAATAAAACGGTTAGGCAGAATCTTAGGAACCATTCATTGACGTGACAGATCATTGACACACAAGACCTGCGCGATAGTGCGCATCAGCCAGTGCTCGCCACAAGCACCCCATGACGCCCTGGCCTGCTAGCATGAGTTGCGTTCTCGCGCGCGAGTCCATACTTGAAGTCGCGCTACGGGGATCGAGCCACACTCGAGAACGCAACTCTTGTGCGTCTCAACCGCTGGCGCCGCATCTAAATTGCAGCTCCTTTCCTTAACTGCCACACTCAAAATCTTTTTCCCAAATAATTACTGGCATTCCATCTTATGTTCATCCATAGTGTACGCTGGCATTAAATCCATCATGGACACATCTGTGAATTTAAATAGAGCTGGTAGTGTAGTAGACACATGTGTGAATTTAAATAGAGGGGGGAGCACGGTCGCATTTTTATCGCTTGTCACCAAGCCTGTCACGTACTTACATACTTGTTAGAAAACAAGTATGTAAATGCGAAAGGGACGCGCATAGTGACAGGCAATAAAAATGGAACCGTACTGCGCCCGCTGGATTGTATAAGGTCACTGTATAAGGTGCAGAAAGCTGTGTGATAAAAGTGATAGTTAGTTTTCCATGACCGGAGATAATCCGGTTCTGATTTCAGATGTGTGTTGTTGGCCCTAAGCCAGACCCTTTATATCGGACTTAATGTCACTTCCTAGACAAGTCTAGAGTAGAGCCTAAGGGTCTCCCAGATATATCGACGCGCAAAACCGAATCGGCAAAATCCAATAGAAAAAAGCTTTATGTCCGTGTGGTGTTTTTGAACGCAGTTAAGCAGTTCCCTGGCAACTCTGCTGGCATTACTCCGCGACGCTGGCGTTCAGCTGTCAGATTTGCCAAACCACCTCCCACGTGCCGACACGCCCGATGACTTGCCAGAAGATGACATGACAGCTGACGAAGTTTAGCTGTAGAAAACTTCGTTAGATCAAATTGACTGTAAGTATGGTGGCTCTACATATTTATTTATTTATTTATTTATTTTTAAACTTTATTGCACATACTAAAAGTACAACAGGCGGACTTAATGCCGTTATAGGCATTCTCTACCAGTCAACCATAGGGCGAAACACTCTACGTTACTATTTTCTTTGGAAATACTTATTGTTGGCATTGATTCGTGATGGTGGGATTTAGTATACTTGTGAAACCACCTGCCACTTCACAGTAAAATGGATTACATTATTACATTATTTGCCATTTCTATTGAACTCTACTTTAACCACAGTGTAAAAAGTTGTTTGCTTAAATGCCGACACCGCACAAGAACACAGTAGTGTTGACACAGACTTTTACACAAGTGCCCAAAAATTACAAACATTTCAATTAAGACACGCTAGCCCTGTAAGTAGTACCGAGCTACTAACAATGGCGATGTAAGCAGCTTGGGTGCGCGCGACCCACCCCTCGCACCCCGCACGATTGCCCTGTCTAGACGGCTTAGTCGAATGACTGTATTGTTATATAGGCTATAGACTTACTTTAGCTATGTTCTAAATGTTCTAAACTGGCGTCCAGCTATACTAGCAGACCGGCCAGATTTAGTAAAAAAATTATTTGAATGGCATTGATTGTGAGTATGCTCTACATATGGCTCTACGTATTTTTTCTGGTACTAATTAATATTGTAGATATTGCTTCGTGATCCTGGCCCTGGCGTAACGGAAACACCCCAATAACAGGTTAAGACCCAATATTCGACACCTTGCTGTCAACTTTATTGCTATGACATTTATGATTGAAAATGTCGATGATTGGAGCTGTGTCGGGCCAGTGTCGGGCACTGGAAAAGCGCGCAAAGTTTTAATGATACTTTATCTAACATATATCTGAGAGTGAAGAATACTGTTTGTAGGTGATTGACAAAATCGGCTATCGGTGCACGTTCCAAGCTATTATAACCACAAATCTTTTTACAAGCTTTTATTTAGTTTCACCTGACCGTTGTCTGTCTGTCGGTCTGTAATCAAATCTTGCAAGTTAAATTTGATCCACTTCCCGCTTTCCGATTGAGCTGAAATTTTGCATGCATGTATAAATCGGATGACAATGCAATATTATGGTACCATCGAGCTGATCTGATGATGGAGACAGGAGGTGGCCATAGGAACTCTGTGATGAAACAACGCAACCTAATTGTGTTAGGGGTTTTTAGAATTGTCTCGATGAGTATTAGTTGTCTGTCGTAAGAAAAGTACAGTCAGCGATAAAAGCTTGTACCAAAAATGAAATTTTTGCCAAAAACTTATTTATTACCTTTGCTTTCGACCAAAGTCGATAATGCTACCAATTGCATCATGTACTCACTTATTTTAGATTACATTTCAATACGTTCAATATACATTTATTTTTTATAGACTATAAAGTTAGTGTGAGTCAAGTTATCATGAAATATTTCGTCCTATTCGTTCTAGCATTATATTTTAATGAGGCAAGTGGTTTTTTTTAAATATTTATAGCTTGCTTGGGTTTAATTATAGGACTGTTATCTCCTCTTCCGCATGGGATTGTATTCCCAAAAACATTTAGGGCATACTGAAAATTCCTGGAAATGGCCACTTAGAAAAAATAAGTTGTCTCATATATCAGAATCCAGAAACTTTCAGTATGGCCCAAGATGTGAAATGTAGGTAATTAATTCTAAATGACTGTCGAAATTGTAAAACGTGCATGAGTGGAAGTAAATGTTAAAAACCGGACAAGTGCGAGTCGGACTGCTTCACCGAGGGTTCTGTATTTTTTAGTAGGTATTTGTTGTTATAGAGGCTATCTCGGTTCATGATTACAGCCTGGTAACAGACAGACGGACGGGTAGACAGACAGACGGACAGTGGAGTCTTAGTAATAGGGTCCCGTTTTTACCCTTAAAAGGAGCAAACCGCTCGGTTCGACAGTCTTCTGAAATTGCTTACCTTCCACATCATATATTATCTACCCTAATATTTATTTACCATCTCTGCATAGGCAATATTTTTAGGGTTCCGTACCCAACGGGTAAAACGGGACCCTATTACTCCCCTACCCTAAGACTCCGCTGTCCGTCCGTCCGTCCGTCTGTCACCAGGCTGTATCTCATGAATCGTGATAGCTAGACAGTTGAAATTTTCACAGATGATGTATTTCTGTTGCCGCTATAACAACAAATACTAAAAAGTACGGAACCCTCGGTGGGCGAGTCCGACTCGCACTTGTCCGGTTTTTCTCTGATGGCAAAGAATGTATGGTATTGTGCTATATTTTTGAGTGTATGTATTTGAGGCATTCGCCCAACGGCCAAACCAGTTGCATACTTTTACCCGTTTTCATTCTCAAATTCACTTATCTCTAGACTGCCGCACAAAACGGGGAGAGTTCCCAAGAAAGCCCACCGACTTCCGCAGAAAACGGACATAGTCCCCGAGAAAGCCCAACGACTCCCGCAGAAAACGGAGCGAGTCCCCCAGAAAGCCCACCAACTCCCGCACAAAACGGACCGACTCCTCCCCTAAACGAAATGACTCGCAGAGAATTAGAGGCTGAATTGATAATACTACCGCCTCTGATCCTCGGCTACGAAGATTTATTCGACTACGGCGAAACCAACGATACTTATTAATCTTATGATGAAACTACATCAATCGTTGAAACTACGACTACAGCGACCATAGAAACGACGCCTGTAAAAAGCAGAAAGAAATATCTACGTAATCTCAACCGTCAAGCGAGAAATCGAAAATCCGGGGGTAACTTTGATTTGCTGAACGACGTGGCTGCGAAAATGTCAGAAATGGATGACACTAATAAAGTAGAGATGGCGAATAACTTGGTGAAACTCTTGCAGTTTAGTATGTTAGGTGCGACGCCTTCGATGGACGGTAAAAAGAGAAGCCGAAGTATTTACCAGCAACCCAGTCGACCGGACTACCGTCCAGCGGGCATGGGCCAACCATATTGGGATGGCTATAGCTAAAAAAGTTGTGCATCGTTTTGTTGATTAGTGGGTTACGGCCTCGCCAAATGTCTCTTTTGAAAATATCTTGAAAGACCTAATTGGAAAACTGAAGGAAAAATGTTCAACTCTTATATTTTCAAATAAGTACTTTAATTAAGTTTTACAAATAAGTTGTAGGTGGAATTAATTTCATTTTGGAAGAGATACTAAAGGATCATTTAGAAAATGAGACATTTAGCAAGTTAGCACTATTAAGATGCCCTAATAGATTATTAAGTCATTAGACTTAATAATCTTTTAGGGCATCTTAATAGTGCTTAATAGGGCATATTAATACTGTGCTTAATAGGGCACTTAATTGTGCCCTAATAGATTAATCGTAGTTATCTTACAAATAAAGTGTGAAATAAAAATAAAACGCAAACACAGTTTTCAATTATTTATATTGAAAGTATCACCTTCGTCATACCAGCACTGAAGGGTGTCAACGTTTTACGTACAACACAATTACAAAATATAATCGACACTGAGCACGTACAAATAAGGTTGGGAATCGAACAGCCGGCCTGGCGCAATGGACTCGCCTGAAGGCACTTGAGGTTTGGCGTTACAATTTGGCAAGTCGACTTTTGTATGAATTTCTTATTGGACAGAAAAGTGACAGAAACTTTATGTGACTTTCTTTAGGAAGTCCTCGACTACGTAGTGCGACATAAAATAGTAGAAATGAAATAAAATGGACCTAAAAAAAATCCATACTAAATTGTTGCCATGTTTAAGCATTTTACATCAAAAATGTGACAGTTACGTAGGTATAGGTGGTCAAGCAAATCTTGTCAGTAGAAAAAGGCGCGAAATTAAAATTTTCTATGAGACGATATCCCTTCGCGCCTACATTTTTCAAACTTGCCGCTTTTTTTCTACTAATAAGATCTGCTTGACCAACTATAGTTGCGCCTTCAATAATTTTCTACAATTTCTTGTCGAACTTTATTGATTTGCTGTTACTCTTCTGTCCACATACCTAAAGATACTACAGAGTGAGATAAAAAAAGTAATCGATATTATTTTTGTAAAATGCAAAGAATATTATTAAGTTGGTAGCATCGTTGAAATTATATGACATGTGTTTTTAATATGTCCTTGTCAGTCTTACTATTTAAAAGAAAATAGAGTCGGACCAAGAAAAGTATGCAGGGGATTTGATAGCCCACGCAGTGCAAGTGTTATTTATACGTTATGACGTATAAATAACGCTTGCACTGCGTGGGTCAAACTTCTATGGAATTATGATTTCATAGAAGTTTGACGTTTAAAATAACACTTGCACTGCGTGGACTATCAAATCCGCTGCAAACTTTTCTTGGTCTGACTCTATTAAAATTGCGATAGCAATTCCTACATGTAAATTATGACAATATCATATATTTTTTAACCAATAAGCGATAATAATGGAGATGAATTTGAAATGCTGACAAATATTAATAAATAATAAAATTAATTAGGTCCAAGATATTGGTATCAATACAATTTTTTCACAAACTATTTGCGAAAGATCTCGCTTTTTTGCTACTAGTTTCCATAACAAATATATCAGTGTTGTTTGGTTCGTTGTTAAAAAAAAATTAAGTATAGATGGTCAAGCAAATCTTGTCAGCAGAAAAAGGCGCGAAATTAAAATTTTCTATGAGACGTTATCCCTTCGCGCCTACATTTTTCAAATTTGCCGCCTTTTTCTACTGACAAGATCTGCTTGATCTGCTGATTTACCAATATTTTGGGCGAAATTACAGTTAACAACTGGCTTGAATTATACAATTTCAGTAAACATTGAAACACAGGCCGGCTAAGGCGAAATTATTGCTTCTAAATTTACACAGTCGACTTACGAATAAGTACAAAATGTACAGTTTGTACCATGGTTCAGACTGGGTAACCAAAATAAATGTACCTTTATGTACAGTCAAGTGTAAAAAATATGGGAGCATACTAGTTACTCAAAAATATGTCCCATAGTTCTTAATTCGCTGACATACGAGCTATGGGACATATTTTTGAGTATGTAGTTCTTAATTAGCTGACATAAGATTGGGACATATTTTTGAGTATGATGAGTGCACCCATATTTTACAATTCACTGTACGAACAGTCAGCGAAAATCAACTGAATGTTTTTAAGTTTTAGAATGTTGCATTGATAATATTAATCTTTTGCTTATCAGTCCGATTTTTTTTTACATGGCGCTGAAAATGCAAACATTTATCGTAGACTTAGACAAACCTCGAAACTCCGGTAGTCATATTTTTGTCTACTCTACTCTTACGCGCCAGCCACGACATTGCGCGACTCGTTCGGCTAAGGCGACAGTCATAGGTGGGAACGAAAGGTCCGATGGCTGTGTCTCGCTCCAACCTTGGTTGTCGCCTTAGCCGAAGCCATTCGCGCAATGTCGTGGCCAGCGCGTTCAATTTGACGAGTCATCATAGTCTACATTCGAAACTAATAACCTGCTTTTTCTGATCGCAGCTTTGTTCCCTTTTATACATTCACTTCTAGGCCGATACACATAATTTGAACACGCTATTTTATGTCATTATCTCATTTATGTACGCTTATTCAAGACATAGTCCAATTTTAATTAATGGCGCCCTCTAGCTGGCGCGGGTGCACGGAGTGGGCGCACGCACGCGTCCGCGCCAGTTGGCGTTGCCCATACTACAGCCGTTCAAATAAGTTTGTCAGTAGAAAAAGGCGCGAAATTCAAATTTTCTATGCGACGATAACCCTTCGCGCCCACATTTTTTAGCCGCTCTTTTCTACTGACGGAAATGGCTTGACAGATAGTTGTTGCTTGACATACATTGTAATATTTTGTAGTATATTTTTCGTTAACCCGGTCACCCGCTCCATGAAATCGTGACAGCTAGCAGACGCACTTATTATTTATTTATGTGCGAATTAGCTATTTTCATTTGAATGTGTAAACAAGCTCGTTTTTTAAAAAGGGAACAAAAGCCGATTATTATTCTGATTATAAAATTGTGCCAATCCCAGATCGAATACAACATCCAAGTATTCGAACACTCAGCGCTGTAACTAAATACTTTACCAATAATATTTATATACAATAATTATTAAACGAAACAAATTAGAGACAGTCATGTGTGGTGTGACTATTTTTTTATTTGACACATTATAATAGGGTTGGCAGGTTCCGTAAAATTTAAGTATTTTTAAGACTGGTAGCCCAACCCACAACACCACAAAAAGTACAAAATTCCCCGTTTTTATCCTTAATAACTATTTCCAATTCATACTAATATTTGAACACTATCCGAATGTCTATTTAAACATTAAACATCTATCTTTATAAATGCACTTCTTGTTAGTTTATCTACGCTACGTTAGAGTGAAAGTTACAAGTTCGTAAAAAATACCAGATTCTAAGACGCCGAAGTAAAAGTATAATATGCGAAACATACTTGTGAATTGGATAATGAAGTAAAAACTAATATAGCCGGTCAAACAACTTTGTCAGTAGAAATAGGCGCGAAATTCAAATTGTCTATGGGACGCCCCTGGGCGCCTACATTTTAAATTTGCCGCTTGTTTCTACTGGCGGAAATGGCTTGACAGACTTTATTTATTAGCCTCCACTTTATTAACCAATTGTCATCTAGTCAAACGTAAGCTTGTAGAAAAGAAAAACAATTTAAAACTAACAAAAACAAGTGAACATGAGAGCTTCAAACAAAAAGGCGGAAATGAGTGGTTCAAGTCTAGATCCATAAGTAATTATCAGTCTGGCTGACAACAAAAAATATCAAGTCATTTAAAAATCGAACAAGGCAGTTGAAAAAAAAAACACCAGAGAGAAGAGAGTGGACGCTTTAAAAGAACGGCATGGTTATCTCACACTTTTCGACTTATCTTAATATTTCTTTGGTGTTGTGTCATATTTATTGATTGATTCCATAACGGACGCTATACGACGGCGAACTATACTATACTAGGTCTGTGCAAACACCCTAACATATACTGATATATAAGAAATACTGCTCAGAGTATCCATGATTCATTTACATTTGCGGATCAGAAAAATAAAACGTTCGCACAAACCGAAAAAAAACTATACGTACATACCTCCGATCCCTAAGCTTATCTATATTTACACCAATTAAGTCTATTTACACAAAATGGAATCATTGAGATCATTACAATATTTACTTACATTAAAATGACATTTCTGAGGTCTATTATCTATGCATTAAATAAAAAATAATACTTTACGTTAGACTGGTTTGGTACTCAGTGTTACCATGTATGAGGTATTGGTGTTTACCTTACCGGTAAAAGTACGATTTCGTCTATGGCCATAGACAAAGACAACAGTAAATAACGGCGCCATATTGCACGAATTTAACAAAAAAAAACATAAACGGATCGATTGCACTTTTAAAAACAAAACAGCGTTGGCATACTGGCTATCGCTTAACACTTTTATATTTTAATGTAACAAAAATATGTAGCAGAGCAAAAAAGACGGATCTTTAAAATGTCATGATTAGTAACTGTAATCCCAAGGCTATTAAAGCCGATTTTTTCGCCCTGCTGCAATGAAAAAAAAATCCTATTATAAACAAAATCTAAGTCTCAGCCATTCTGAATTTGAGATCCGATATCATTGAAGAAATACAGCATTTGATGTGTCATTAAAGTCCATTTTACTAACCTAACGGACTGGAATAAATTTTGGAAATATTATTAACAACTGCGTTCATAATATTCAAGTTTCCCATACTGTCAACCTAGTTTTGTTGACATGTTAAATTGAGAGATTTATACATTTTTCAAATACGCAATTTTTGATATTAATATTTCGTCAGTCAATGGGGCAGATCCAGTTTTTTGGAAGATTTCGATTTGGACAAATCAAATTTAATCAGGTATTATGTAAGTGAATACTGCCGGCCTAGCCAAGGTGGCAATCGCTTGCGCTTCGCCATCGAATCGCTTTGTGTCTCTCTTTTCTTCCATATTAGTGTGACAGTGACAGTTGCGTTCGCTACGGAGCGTTAGCGATTGGCATGTTGTCTACGGGGCCTGGTTACTTAAAACCGTTTTTCTAAACGAAAATCGGCGGTGATCATACAAAAATAACCGTTATATATATGGCCTTAATGTTCAGCCGAAGCGTTCTTTAACGAGGAACATAAGTTTCTTCTTGCCCTTGTATTTGAGTTTAATTTCCTGTAACAGAGCCGCGAACTGATGGGGGCCGTCGTGTGCGAGCGCGAATGTGTCTCTAGCTTTACCTGCAATAGAAAAAGGATTGATCGTTTGTGGGATAGTTGAATTATTTATACTAGCGACCCGCCCCGGCGTCGGGTGGAACCTTAACAAATTATATACCTAAACTCTATTGATAGGTAAAAACCGTATGAAAATCCGTTCAGTAGTTTTCGAGTTTATCGCGGACAAACAGACAGACGCCGCGGGGGACTTTGTTTTATAAGGTGTTAGCGTGTTTACGACTATTATTGACAGTAACGATGTCAGTGTCAATAATAGGTTAAAATGGAAGTCGATCGTAAGCTAATTATGGACAATTTTTCGTTTTATGTTGGCAATGTAGAAAAAAAATTGTTAGAGAAATTCCAAGGTGCTTTGTCGCGAAAGCTGGAGGTGTCGGTTAGTTCATTTGTTCTTTAGTAAGAATAAGATAACATCTTTCAGTTTACAATTGTAACAGTATTTGCTAGTAAGGTCAAGGAATTCGATTAATGATTACTGTGCCGCTTCGCACTTTGTCATAGTGACAATAGTATGAGATCCTTTGCAGTTTTCATATCTTCCGAATTCCTCGAGTGTAAAGTTAGGTACACGCTCACCTAGGAAGTCCACAAAGTCGGCATAATGTCGGGGGGAGATGTGCGCGAGGCGCGCGTGCGTGGTGGAGGCGTAGGCGCGCAGCGCGGCCTCCAGCAGCGGCCGCAGCGGCGTCGGCGGCCGAGGGGGGGGCGGCCGCGCGCGCGAGCAGCCCGCCGCCGCCACGCAGCAGCGCCGCAGCACGTCCGACTGGAACGGGGATTGTTCTTATTGTACGAGTCACGTAAATAAAAATCGGCCAAGGGTTCCGTACCATTACACAAAAATGGCAAAAAAAATCACGTTTGTTATATGGGAGCCCCGCTTAAATATTTATTTTAGAGTCTGTTCGGAAAGAGAAGAGCCGTGGAATGTATTGGGCCCCATATCATTCGACGACTCTTCTCTTTCCGCACAGACGGTATTCTGTTTTTAGTATTTGTTGTTATAGCGGCAACAGAAATACATCATCTGTGAAAATTTCAACTATCTAACTATCACGGTTCATGAGATACAGCCTGGTGACAGACAGACGAATAGATGGACAGTGGAGTCTTAGTACTTTAGGGTTCCGTTTTTACCCTTTGGGTACGGAACCTTAAAAAGAAAGCCCTGGTACTGGTTTGACGTCGCCAAAGGATGACATACGCGCTGAAAGTCTTACAATAAAGGATGGAAAGCAGATAACAGCAGAGGACGCTAAAATAAAATTGAGATGGTACCGATTCACATCAACATTACAACATTATACTATAATTTTACCCTTCTTCAAATTTCTTATTCAAATGGTAGCGCTAATGGTCTCTAGCAGTTGCTTGTAGCTTGGCGCGACCTAGCGAATGTGCCAACGCCCAGCAGATATCTTTCATAAATGGATGACTGTCCCGTCAAGTTAATACTCACCAGTACTGGAGCACATTGGACGTTCTTGACGAGTAGAGGCAACATGGCTTGCAGCTCCGCGCGACCCAGCGAATGTGCTAACGCTACGGCCCAGTGGATGTCTGCTATTGCTGGATGGCTGTCCTGTAAAAACAAAAAACTAAATTAGAAGATGAATCAGAGCTAAGAACATGGGAAAGAAAGGGCGTCAATGTAAAACCCATGTTTTGAGAAGTATGTGAACCATGCCTCCGTCGTACATCAGAAGGGCGTCACAAAGCCGTCAACTGAAATGTTGTGTTTTTATGAATCTGGCCACAGCGAACAGTTGTTTCGAAGCGAACGCGCTTTCCTCCAGACACCTGGTGACAGCGCCTGGTGCTACTTTAAAGTTATTCTATTTTTCTTACGTTGTCATAATGAAGATGCTGATTTTTTATAGCCAACGCGGCCAGTCTCATCGGGCCGCAGCGAACAGCCGGCTGGGGGCGAGCGCGCCCCACGCCGCCGACGGACGCGCAGGCTTCTCGAATGCTCCTGGACTTTGCAGAGTTTAAAGGTTTCGCTGGTAGAAAAATCCCTCACCTGGTTGTAATGGAGGTGCAGGTTCCTCATGGCCAGCGTGGCCAGGCGCATGGCGCGGGCGGGCTGGCCGCGCTGCTCCATGTATCTGGCGACGGCGAACAGCTGGCTGGAGGCGAGCGCGCCGCGCGCCGCCGCGCCGCCCACGGCCGCGCAGGCTTCTCTCTCCCTCACCTGGTTGTAATGGAGGTGCAGGTTCCTCATGGCCAGCGTGGCCAGGCGCATGGCGCGGGCGGGCTGGCCGCGCTGCTCCATGTATCTGGCGACGGCGAACAGCTGGCTGGAGGCGAGCGCGCCGCGCGCCGCCGCGCCGCCCACGGCCGCGCAGGCTTCTCTCTCCCTCACCTGGTTGTAATGAAGGTGCAGGTTCCTCATGGCCAGCGTGGCCAGGCGCATGGCGCGGGCGGGCTGGCCGCGCTGCTCCATGTATCTGGCGACGGCGAACAGCTGGCTGGAGGCGAGCGCGCCGCGCGCCGCCGCGCCGCCCACGGCCGCGCAGGCTTCTCTCTCCCTCACCTGGTTGTAATGAAGGTGCAGGTTCCTCATGGCCAGCGTGGCCAGGCGCATGGCGCGGGCGGGCTGGCCGCGCTGCTCCATGTATCTGGCGACGGCGAACAGCTGGCTGGAGGCGAGCGCGCCGCGCGCCGCCGCGCCGCCCACGGCCGCGCAGGCTTCTCTCTCCCTCACCTGGTTGTAATGAAGGTGCAGGTTCCTCATGGCCAGCGTGGCCAGGCGCATGGCGCGGGCGGGCTGGCCGCGCTGCTCCATGTATCTGGCGACGGCGAACAGCTGGCTGGAGGCGAGCGCGCCGCGCGCCGCCGCGCCGCCCACGGCCGCGCAGGCTTCTCTCTCCCTCACCTGGTTGTAATGAAGGTGCAGGTTCCTCATGGCCAGCGTGGCCAGGCGCATGGCGCGGGCGGGCTGGCCGCGCTGCTCCATGTATCTGGCGACGGCGAACAGCTGGCTGGAGGCGAGCGCGCCGCGCGCCGCCGCGCCGCCCACGGCCGCGCAGGCTTCTCTCTCCCTCACCTGGTTGTAATGAAGGTGCAGGTTCCTCATGGCCAGCGTGGCCAGGCGCATGGCGCGGGCGGGCTGGCCGCGCTGCTCCATGTATCTGGCGAAGGCGAACAGCTGGCTGGAGGCGAGCGCGCCGCGCGCCGCCGCGCCGCCCACGGCCGCGCAGGCTTCTCTCTCCCTCACCTGGTTGTAATGAAGGTGCAGGTTCCTCATGGCCAGCGTGGCCAGGCGCATGGCGCGGGCGGGCTGGCCGCGCTGCTCCATGTATCTGGCGACGGCGAACAGCTGGCTGGAGGCGAGCGCGCCGCGCGCCGCCGCGCCGCCCACGGCCGCGCAGGCTTCTCTCTCCCTCACCTGGTTGTAATGAAGGTGCAGGTTCCTCATGGCCAGCGTGGCCAGGCGCATGGCGCGGGCGGGCTGGCCGCGCTGCTCCATGTATCTGGCGACGGCGAACAGCTGGCTGGAGGCGAGCGCGCCGCGCGCCGCCGCGCCGCCCACGGCCGCGCAGGCTTCTCTCTCCCTCACCTGGTTGTAATGAAGGTGCAGGTTCCTCATGGCCAGCGTGGCCAGGCGCATGGCGCGGGCGGGCTGGCCGCGCTGCTCCATGTATCTGGCGACGGCGAACAGCTGGCTGGAGGCGAGCGCGCCGCGCGCCGCCGCGCCGCCCACGGCCGCGCAGGCTTCTCTCTCCCTCACCTGGTTGTAATGAAGGTGCAGGTTCCTCATGGCCAGCGTGGCCAGGCGCATGGCGCGGGCGGGCTGGCCGCGCTGCTCCATGTATCTGGCGACGGCGAACAGCTGGCTGGAGGCGAGCGCGCCGCGCGCCGCCGCGCCGCCCACGGCCGCGCAGGCTTCTCTCTCCCTCACCTGGTTGTAATGAAGGTGCAGGTTCCTCATGGCCAGCGTGGCCAGGCGCATGGCGCGGGCGGGCTGGCCGCGCTGCTCCATGTATCTGGCGACGGCGAACAGCTGGCTGGAGGCGAGCGCGCCGCGCGCCGCCGCGCCGCCCACGGCCGCGCAGGCTTCTCTCTCCCTCACCTGGTTGTAATGAAGGTGCAGGTTCCTCATGGCCAGCGTGGCCAGGCGCATGGCGCGGGCGGGCTGGCCGCGCTGCTCCATGTATCTGGCGACGGCGAACAGCTGGCTGGAGGCGAGCGCGCCGCGCGCCGCCGCGCCGCCCACGGCCGCGCAGGCTTCTCTCTCCCTCACCTGGTTGTAATGAAGGTGCAGGTTCCTCATGGCCAGCGTGGCCAGGCGCATGGCGCGGGCGGGCTGGCCGCGCTGCTCCATGTATCTGGCGACGGCGAACAGCTGGCTGGAGGCGAGCGCGCCGCGCGCCGCCGCGCCGCCCACGGCCGCGCAGGCTTCTCTCTCCCTCACCTGGTTGTAATGAAGGTGCAGGTTCCTCATGGCCAGCGTGGCCAGGCGCATGGCGCGGGCGGGCTGGCCGCGCTGCTCCATGTATCTGGCGACGGCGAACAGCTGGCTGGAGGCGAGCGCGCCGCGCGCCGCCGCGCCGCCCACGGCCGCGCAGGCTTCTCTCTCCCTCACCTGGTTGTAATGAAGGTGCAGGTTCCTCATGGCCAGCGTGGCCACCCAAGTAGCACAGATTAGCTGTATAGCAGCCGCATAATGAAGTACGAATACGCTTGAAGCTGGAATATAAAAGCTGCATAAGAGCTGTATAAGCGTCTTTTCAGCTTTTATAACTCTTAAATGGGCACAAATTAGGCAGCCTTAAGTTCACATAGCTACTTAAGAGCGTTGTAGCAGCAATTTAACGGAATTATAAGGGGTAACAGGAGTTATAAGAGGTGTATATTGGCTGGGTAAGAGACCACCAGTTACCCTTTATTCAGCTAATATGTCACATGTGCGCCCTAATACCGGGAAAGATTGACGTTGGGCTGAATAAAAGATAATTAATAACATACTTTTACACCTCTGCCTTAAAAATCAGCTATTATATTTAGTATAGTGACGACGAACGCAGAGGTGAATATATTTATATTGAAGCAAAAACGTTAAGCGCAACGACACCATAAGTCATTTTGTTAAAGTGTTTAGTTAAATGTTTGTACATCATCTTTTATATATTAATGCGAGAAAGATGTTTGGGAATGCAAGTTTATTGACTTTATATATATACATTATCTAAGAAAATTTCAGTGCGCCACGAAAATAATCAGTATTTATTTAAATTAATGATATAAATAAGCTATGTGTAAAAACTATTTCAGTGGTTTGGACAGAATTATGAGATAAAAAGTTAATAATACTTTATAGGAAGTACTAAACTAATGATTTAGGTTAAGAACTCAGGCACAAAACCATATTGTTACCCTTAAAAGTTGGAAAAGCAATTTCAATTTTGTAGGTTATATACAATAAAATGGCGGTCAATGTTAAAAAGCAACGTGAACCGTTAAAATTCTTATATGCAGCATACGACTGTTATATATCTGATAAAGATACTTAAGTGAACCACTATAAAGTCCAAGTCGTTATTTCGATACACTAGTGAACCTCTAAACAGTTATAAGGCATCTTATGAACGTTTTAACAGCCGCTATGCAGACAGTCCCAATGGTAGTATAATAGGCTGCTTAGCGGTAAACATGTTCAGCGCTAAGCCGTATTATGCGCCACATGTGTTCGATTATACGTCTATTGGTTTCATAATAGTTCACTCGTTCTCCCTTATAATAAGTCAGCGAAATAAAAGCTGCTTTAGCGGTAAACATGTTCAGCGATAAGCTGTATTATGCGCCCCATGTGTTCCATTATACGTCTATTGGCTTCATAATAGTTCATTCGTGCTTCCTCAAAAAGTCAGAATAATAAAAGCTGCTTAGCGGTAAACATGTTCAGCTATAAGCTGTATTATGCGCCCCATGTGTTCCATTTATACGTCTATTGGCTTCATATTAGTTCACTCGTGCTCCCTTAAAAGTCAGTGTAATAAAAGCTGCTTAGCGGTAAACACGTGCAGCGATAAGCTGTATTATGCGCCACATGTGTTCCATTATACGTCTATTGGCTTCATATTAGTTCACTCGTGCTCCCTTAAAAGTCAGTGTAATAAAAGCTGCTTAGTGGTAAACATGTTAAGCGACAAGCTGTATTATGTACCACATGTGTTCCATTATACGTCTATTAGCTTCATAATAGTTCACTTGTGCTCCCTTAATAAGTCAACGTAATAAAAGTCCACAATTACCTCCTTATACAGCACATGGCGTAATTTTATCCACTAAACAGACCTTATAACGGTTAAAGCATTTGATAACCCTTAAAGCTGTATAGGGTCGTAGCAAATATACCTTTATATCACTCTTTGCGTATTAATGGTAGTTTTCAGAGCCGTAATGCAGCTTTTAATCAGCCCTAAGCTATATAAATATCAGTGAGATCTATTATACAGCTGTAGGACCACGAGTGTGCTCTTATAAGTGTCTTAATACGCACAGAGCGTTAGATAGAACTAAAAGTGAGTAGTTATAGAGCTATCTGTGCTACTTGGGCAGGCGCATGGCGCGGGCGGGCTGGCCGCGCTGCTCCATGTATCTGGCGACGGCGAACAGCTGGCTGGAGGCGAGCGCGCCGCGCGCCGCCGCGCCGCCCACGGCCGCGCAGGCTTCTCTCTCCCTCACCTGGTTGTAATGAAGGTGCAGGTTCCTCATGGCCAGCGTGGCCAGGCGCATGGCGCGGGCGGGCTGGCCGCGCTGCTCCATGTATCTGGCGACGGCGAACAGCTGGCTGGAGGCGAGCGCGCCGCGCGCCGCCGCGCCGCCCACGGCCGCGCAGGCTTCTCTCTCCCTCACCTGGTTGTAATGAAGGTGCAGGTTCCTCATGGCCAGCGTGGCCAGGCGCATGGCGCGGGCGGGCTGGCCGCGCTGCTCCATGTATCTGGCGACGGCGAACAGCTGGCTGGAGGCGAGCGCGCCGCGCGCCGCCGCGCCGCCCACGGCCGCGCAGGCTTCTCTCTCCCTCACCTGGTTGTAATGAAGGTGCAGGTTCCTCATGGCCAGCGTGGCCAGGCGCATGGCGCGGGCGGGCTGGCCGCGCTGCTCCATGTATCTGGCGACGGCGAACAGCTGGCTGGAGGCGAGCGCGCCGCGCGCCGCCGCGCCGCCCACGGCCGCGCAGGCTTCTCTCTCCCTCACCTGGTTGTAATGAAGGTGCAGGTTCCTCATGGCCAGCGTGGCCAGGCGCATGGCGCGGGCGGGCTGGCCGCGCTGCTCCATGTATCTGGCGACGGCGAACAGCTGGCTGGAGGCGAGCGCGCCGCGCGCCGCCGCGCCGCCCACGGCCGCGCAGGCTTCTCTCTCCCTCACCTGGTTGTAATGAAGGTGCAGGTTCCTCATGGCCAGCGTGGCCAGGCGCATGGCGCGGGCGGGCTGGCCGCGCTGCTCCATGTATCTGGCGACGGCGAACAGCTGGCTGGAGGCGAGCGCGCCGCGCGCCGCCGCGCCGCCCACGGCCGCGCAGGCTTCTCTCTCCCTCACCTGGTTGTAATGAAGGTGCAGGTTCCTCATGGCCAGCGTGGCCAGGCGCATGGCGCGGGCGGGCTGGCCGCGCTGCTCCATGTATCTGGCGACGGCGAACAGCTGGCTGGAGGCGAGCGCGCCGCGCGCCGCCGCGCCGCCCACGGCCGCGCAGGCTTCTCTCTCCCTCACCTGGTTGTAATGGAGGTGCAGGTTCCTCATGGCCAGCGTGGCCAGGCGCATGGCGCGGGCGGGCTGGCCGCGCTGCTCCATGTATCTGGCGACGGCGAACAGCTGGCTGGAGGCGAGCGCGCCGCGCGCCGCCGCGCCGCCCACGGCCGCGCAGGCTTCTCTCTCCCTCACCTGGTTGTAATGGAGGTGCAGGTTCCTCATGGCCAGCGTGGCCAGGCGCATGGCGCGGGCGGGCTGGCCGCGCTGCTCCATGTATCTGGCGACGGCGAACAGCTGGCTGGAGGCGAGCGCGCCGCGCGCCGCCGCGCCGCCCACGGCCGCGCAGGCTTCTCTCTCCCTCACCTGGTTGTAATGGAGGTGCAGGTTCCTCATGGCCAGCGTGGCCAGGCGCATGGCGCGGGCGGGCTGGCCGCGCTGCTCCATGTATCTGGCGACGGCGAACAGCTGGCTGGAGGCGAGCGCGCCGCGCGCCGCCGCGCCGCCCACGGCCGCGCAGGCTTCTCTCTCCCTCACCTGGTTGTAATGGAGGTGCAGGTTCCTCATGGCCAGCGTGGCCAGGCGCATGGCGCGGGCGGGCTGGCCGCGCTGCTCCATGTATCTGGCGACGGCGAACAGCTGGCTGGAGGCGAGCGCGCCGCGCGCCGCCGCGCCGCCCACGGCCGCGCAGGCTTCTCTCTCCCTCACCTGGTTGTAATGGAGGTGCAGGTTCCTCATGGCCAGCGTGGCCAGGCGCATGGCGCGGGCGGGCTGGCCGCGCTGCTCCATGTATCTGGCGACGGCGAACAGCTGGCTGGAGGCGAGCGCGCCGCGCGCCGCCGCGCCGCCCACGGCCGCGCAGGCTTCTCTCTCCCTCACCTGGTTGTAATGGAGGTGCAGGTTCCTCATGGCCAGCGTGGCCAGGCGCATGGCGCGGGCGGGCTGGCCGCGCTGCTCCATGTATCTGGCGACGGCGAACAGCTGGCTGGAGGCGAGCGCGCCGCGCGCCGCCGCGCCGCCCACGGCCGCGCAGGCTTCTCTCTCCCTCACCTGGTTGTAATGGAGGTGCAGGTTCCTCATGGCCAGCGTGGCCAGGCGCATGGCGCGGGCGGGCTGGCCGCGCTGCTCCATGTATCTGGCGACGGCGAACAGCTGGCTGGAGGCGAGCGCGCCGCGCGCCGCCGCGCCGCCCACGGCCGCGCAGGCTTCTCTCTCCCTCACCTGGTTGTAATGGAGGTGCAGGTTCCTCATGGCCAGCGTGGCCAGGCGCATGGCGCGGGCGGGCTGGCCGCGCTGCTCCATGTATCTGGCGACGGCGAACAGCTGGCTGGAGGCGAGCGCGCCGCGCGCCGCCGCGCCGCCCACGGCCGCGCAGGCTTCTCTCTCCCTCACCTGGTTGTAATGGAGGTGCAGGTTCCTCATGGCCAGCGTGGCCAGGCGCATGGCGCGGGCGGGCTGGCCGCGCTGCTCCATGTATCTGGCGACGGCGAACAGCTGGCTGGAGGCGAGCGCGCCGCGCGCCGCCGCGCCGCCCACGGCCGCGCAGGCTTCTCTCTCCCTCACCTGGTTGTAATGGAGGTGCAGGTTCCTCATGGCCAGCGTGGCCAGGCGCATGGCGCGGGCGGGCTGGCCGCGCTGCTCCATGTATCTGGCGACGGCGAACAGCTGGCTGGAGGCGAGCGCGCCGCGCGCCGCCGCGCCGCCCACGGCCGCGCAGGCTTCTCTCTCCCTCACCTGGTTGTAATGGAGGTGCAGGTTCCTCATGGCCAGCGTGGCCAGGCGCATGGCGCGGGCGGGCTGGCCGCGCTGCTCCATGTATCTGGCGACGGCGAACAGCTGGCTGGAGGCGAGCGCGCCGCGCGCCGCCGCGCCGCCCACGGCCGCGCAGGCTTCTCTCTCCCTCACCTGGTTGTAATGGAGGTGCAGGTTCCTCATGGCCAGCGTGGCCAGGCGCATGGCGCGGGCGGGCTGGCCGCGCTGCTCCATGTATCTGGCGACGGCGAACAGCTGGCTGGAGGCGAGCGCGCCGCGCGCCGCCGCGCCGCCCACGGCCGCGCAGGCTTCTCTCTCCCTCACCTGGTTGTAATGGAGGTGCAGGTTCCTCATGGCCAGCGTGGCCAGGCGCATGGCGCGGGCGGGCTGGCCGCGCTGCTCCATGTATCTGGCGACGGCGAACAGCTGGCTGGAGGCGAGCGCGCCGCGCGCCGCCGCGCCGCCCACGGCCGCGCAGGCTTCTCTCTCCCTCACCTGGTTGTAATGGAGGTGCAGGTTCCTCATGGCCAGCGTGGCCAGGCGCATGGCGCGGGCGGGCTGGCCGCGCTGCTCCATGTATCTGGCGACGGCGAACAGCTGGCTGGAGGCGAGCGCGCCGCGCGCCGCCGCGCCGCCCACGGCCGCGCACGCCGCCTCGAAGGCGCCGGCCGAGCCCTCGCACACCGACAGCGCGCTCAGCGCGCAGCCCGGCGGGTCCTGGGGAGGCAAACACAGGGTCAAATAACATTCACTGTAGCAGCCAGTTAGCCCATACACTACTAGCTTCAGGTGGTCTGGCGGTGACCGGCAAATCAAACAGCAGTTGCAGTAAAGATATAAGTATATTGTAAATTAAAGTACAAGTTAATAAGGTGACCCTCGTTCTTAAGACTCTAAGATGCGTCTATCTCGCTCTCTTGCCTGTATGGCAGTTTTATATTGCTGATCTTGCTTCCACCGTTAGATTTGCTATTCGACAAAACGTGAAGAACGTGCAACTCTAATGCGGATTATAATAACGTCTGAGATGTACGTGCAAATAACTAAAGTCCAAAATGTATGTACAGTGATAAGACTGAACATTCATATAGAGGCGAAAGAGGATCCCAGATCCTTCGAACTGGATTCATACAGACAGTTGATTGTGAGATATCCATTATCATCTAGCTGATGATTGGGCTGGGAAGAGAAAAGGGAAACTCCGTTATTCCAAAGAAACTATTCGTTTCGACGAGTCCAATGTAGCGTAGTCAGTTTAAAAACCACCGTTATAAACGGAAACTTATTACTCTTGACGGTATTCGACCGTCTTCACATTAACTAGTGTACCCACCTTGGCGGCGCACTGTAAGGCTAGCGTTCTCGCGCAGGCGCTCAGCTTCTCTTGCTGCTCGAAGCTGAGTCCCAGTCGGAGCGCCGTGGCGTGGGACATGGCCGCTGCCGCCACCGGCCCCGTCGCTTCCGTTGGCGTGAACAGCTCGTACCTGCAGACAAAAATCATGTTACAAAGGTTGTTCCAACAGTATTCTTAATTTTTTTTACCTTACTTTTAGGAGACCGGCTAAAGAATTTTAGGCACGTATTTTATTTAACGAAAATAACTGTACCAGTACAAGCTTAAAAACCGGCCAAGTGCGAGTGAGACTTGCGCACGTGGGGTTCCGTACCATTACGCAAAAAACGGCAAAAAAATCACGTTTGTTGTATGGGAGCCCCACTTAAATATTTATTTTATTTTTTGTTTTTAGTTTTTGTTGTTATAGCGGCAACAGAAATACATCATTTGTGAAAATTTCAACTGTCTAGCTATCACGGTTCATGAGTTACAGCCTGGTGACAGACAGACGGACGGACAGCGGAGTCTTAGTAATAGGGTCCCGTTTTTACCCTTTGGGTAAAGAACCCTAAAGACCTACTAAAATTACCATTTGAGAAAGAACATATACTGATAGTGGGTTGTGAACTACGACTCCATGGGAGGGAAGAGTATCATTCGGATTATTAGGAAATAAGAAATAATGCATATGCTTTGCTGTAAACGTCAATAGGGAATATTACGCAAAACTTTGCGTAGAAGGGGGCGTCACTAGGCCAATCACATGGCCTACCGTGAGACACGATGATCGAAAGTTCGGTTTCTGTCTCTCTATCACTCTTGCCGATCCGATCGATAGAGGGGCCGATAAAGAAATTACGATTTTCGCGTTTCGCGGTAGGCCACCTGTAAACAAACCGCCTTGAGTCATAGTGAAAACTTGTCAAAAAACTGTTTAAGGCCCCTAGTATTTTTAAGTTACTCTATGGTTTACTAAACAACAGTGCTGCACACTGGCGGCAGAACATTGCAGTAATACTCCCCATTGATGAACGTTGGAAGATTTCGAGAAGTGGGGCTGATTTAGACGGCGCGCAAACTCGCATATGCGATTTTAGTTACATTGCGGACTGTTGATTACGTCCAATTCAACCGACCAATCAGAACCCGCAATGGTATGAAACTTGCATGCGAGTTCTCGCAACGTCTAGATCAGTCTGTAGAGAATAAAAACGGATTTCAGTTGTACGTACCAGTTCTGCATGATGGAGAGCAACGCGTCGAGTCCGAGTTCCGTGGCGCACGTCACCAACCAGCGGACCATCTCTCGCCTCCGCCAGTTCACTGATGATAGGGTCATCCTTAGCACCTGGAATAAAAAATAAGTTTTTGGCAAAAATTTAATTTTTGGTACAAGTTTTTATCGCCGACTGTACTTTTCTTACGACAGACAACTAATACTCATCGAGACAATTCTAAAAAACCCCTAACACAATTAGGTTGCGTTGTTTCATCACAGAGTTCCTATGGCCACCTCCTGTCTCCATCATCAGATCAGCTCGATGGTACCATAATATTGCATTGTCATCCGATTTATACATGCATGCAAAATTTCAGCTCAAACGGAAACCGGGAAGTTTATCAAATTTAACTTGCAAGATTTGATTACAGACAACGGGAAAGGTGAAACTAAATAAAAGCTTGTAATAAGTATTCATTAAACACACGTACTTGGATTGTAGACTGAGAAGTACAGTCATCTCAAAAATATGTCCCATAACTCTTATGTCAGTGAATTAAAAACTGTGGGACATATTTTTGAGTAAGTTGTCTACACCCATATTTTGACAGTTGACTGTACCTACTTAATAGAGAAAACGAGGAAGTGGAGAAAGGTCATAGGTCATATCATAACACTGACGCAGTCCGCAGGACGATGCACGAAGAACGAGCCTGTAGTGTGCCAATTTTGGTAATACCTTACGTTGCGAGTCTTAGTTAAAGGTGACTTTTTCATTAAATACATTTTTTTTTTGTTTTTTTTTTTTTTTGTTTTTTTTTCACGCTAAATAAATCATTTCTATTTAATTGTACGCATTTTGCATAAACGGAGAGCAGTGCTACTGTAACCACTTTTCTATAAAACCCAGCAACAATGCAAGACCAGTAAATAGTGATGTACCTGCAGTCCTAGCTCGAAGGCGGCGTGCAGCAGGTCGCGGTGGTGGTGCGGCGCGTCGGGCGGCGCGGCGTGTCTCAGCGCGTCCTGTGCGAGCCGGAACAGTTGCGCTGCTGAACGCACGTGGCGTTGCGCCGCGGCTAGTGCTGCTCGGAGACGACCTGGGTTGCCTCTTGCAGCGCCTGGTACATGATATAAGTAAATTAAAATCGAGGACAATCTTACATAGACATTCCAACCGGGTCTCTAGTAATCCGGGTCCGGGTTTTAAGTCATAATGTATTGTTTGTCCGAATTTTCATTAGTCATAATTGGTTTTTCTCAGAAACGCGTAACTTTTCAGGATTGTCATAATCAAATCAAATCAAATCATAGTCAAATTTTACACAATCGGCGTGTTTGTAAAAAAAAATCGGGGCAAACGAACCTAAGAGCGCGCTGGCGAGAGCCGCTTGTTGCTGCTCGGCGTGCTGTAATGTGTGCCACGCACCAGCACCGCCGCCCGCCGCGCCGGTCCCGCCGGCGCTGTCTAACGCATACGCCTCTTCCACCATTGGTAATCTGTGAACAAACAAACATCATAGAATTTATAGAGAATACGGATGAACGGGGATGATCGCGCGCGCCGATAAAGGAAGACGTCGAGCAACGCCGTTGCGAGTATAATGTAACATGGACTAACCTCATAGCCCGCAGTCCCACTCTATACGCCAACTCTGCCTCGGCGGGCAGCAGCGCCAGGAACAGGAACCTCGCGAACGTGTGCGCGGGCGCGGAGCGCGGGTGCACCCTGGCGCCGAGGCAGGAGGAGGGGCCGCCGCCGAGCAGCGCCGTCGCCACGCGCGCGCCCACCGCCGCCGCCGCCTCGCCTTCCACGCGCTGCAGTTGGGCTATTAGTCGCTCCTCCTGGGAAAGAAAGGGTTAACTTTGTAAAGTTCGGGTGCTCCTTAGAGTGTTGTAATGTTACTTTACAGTACATCTGGTGCTCCATTACGACACTGTGCTATAATAAGCACATTACGTATCTACGCCGAAAATTTAAAGGGCCATATGTACCTACTGAAAACATTGTACGATACACGTGCGAATATGTAATTCGGAATTGTATCGTAAATAACTATTATAACCGCAACTCGTTAACTGTAAATAAATTTACCCTAAGAACGTTTTTATAACAATTAGGTACTATCTTAAATAAGTAATGACGGCAGGCAGTCTTGATATTTAGAGCCACATTTTCTTCTCTCAACTTAATTTGACGTCAAAATATTAAAATATTTTCAAAATCCTACTCTCTCTCTTCCTAGCTATCCATCCCACATGGTGGCGGGGTCAGCTTTCCTGCTTAACCTTCTCCACTTCGCCCTGTCCACGACATCGTCCTCGGATAACTTGCACTCACTCATGTCCTTTAGCACTACATCCTTCCATCTTGCTCTAGATCTTCGACCTGGGATGGAAAGTTGTAGCGCCAAATTTCCTACGTAGTCAGAAGGCCTTCTTTTTACGTGACCATACCATCGCAGCCTGCTCTCCTGCATTTTCAAAATCTTACTATTTCATAAAACAGTACATTACCTGTTTGCAATACCGTTCCTGCGCGTAAAGACCGCTTGGTAACATCCGCTGTAAACCCAGCCCTAGAAGGGCTGCTTCTAGAGCGAGTGCCAAGTAGGTTTCCTCAGGGTTCTTACTGCCTGCCACGGGTACGTGCTGGTATCTGTTAAAATAAAGATAGTTGTCAAAAAATAATTATATATGAATGTCATTATCATTGCATATCATATCATTTCACCCTGCGCTGGTGGCTTAGCGGTAAGAGCGTGCGACTTTTAATCCGAAGGTCGCGGGTTCAAACCGCGGCTCGTACCGATGAATTTCTCAGAACTTAATGGACGAAATATCATTTGATATTTACTAGTTGCTTTTCGGTGAAGGAAAACATCGTGAGGAAACCGGACTAAATCCCAATAAGGCCTATAGTTTCCCATCTGGGTTGGAAGGTCAGATGGCAGTCGCTTTTGTAAAAACTAGTGCCTTATTACGTCAATTGGGATTAGTTGTCAAGCGAATCCCAGGCTCCCATGAGCCGTGGCAAAATACCGGGATAACGCGAGGAAGAAGAAGAGCAATCATAATCAATTACCTAGGAGGCAAACCAGTGTTGGGCTCTTCGTCCAAGTACGTGTGGAGGCGAGGCGAGGCGCGCTGGTCGTCGGGCGCGAGGCACGCGTCCGCGAGGCATTCGTACACGCACCAAATTGCCTCCAGCGTCCAGCCCGTCCAGCATAAGCTATCTGGAAGGGAAATTATTTTTCTCAAACATGCAATGAAATGTCGTTACTCCGGGCGTTATATCAGGCTTCGAAGTATCACGTTTAGGGCGGAGCAACTCCAGAGAACTGTAAAGGAATTTCATACAAAATTTAAGGCCTAGGCCGGGAAGTAATTTTTTTTTAAATTTCCATTTCACAGATATGTGTGACACACCATCGTGGCATTCAGCCATTAAAGTGATAACACACTATCGCACCGCTTTAAAAAAAAACTATAGGCAGTTTATGCTTTATGGTTTATGGTACGATTTTTTTTAAATCTTTATAGTGCTGTATCTCCTAAACCGTGCGTCGCAGCGAAAAATAATAAAATGTTCGTTCCTCTGTAAGAAACCCTTAATTAATATTAAAAACAAAACACACAAAAAAGAAAAAAAAATAAAAAAAAACTTTATAATGCTGTATCTCCTAAACCGTACGTCGTAGCGCAAAAATAATCAAATTTTCGTTCTCCTTTAGGAAACCCCTTAATAACATTTAAAAAAACACGAGAAAAGAAGAAAAAGAAAAAAAGGCAAAAAAAAATATTTATAGGGCCGTATCTCCTAAACCATGCGTCGTAGTGCAAAAATAATAAAATGTTCGTTCCTCTGCAAGAAACCCTCAATTAATATTAAAAAAAAAAAGCACAAAAAAGAAAAAATAACTTTATAATGCTGTATCTCCTAAACCGTACGTCGTAGCGCAAAAATAATCAAATTTTCGTTCCCCTTTAAAAAACCCCTTAATAAGATTTAAAGAAACACAAGACAAGAAAAAAAAGAAAAAAAAGCACAAAAAATATTTATAGGGCTGTATCTCCTAAACCATGCGTCGTAGCGCAAAAATAATAAAATGTTCGTTTCTCTGTCAGAAACCCTTAATTAATATATAAAAAAAAAAACAAAAAAAATATATATATATAAACTTTATAATGCTGTATCTCCTAAACTGTACGACGTAGCGCAAAAATAATCAAATTTTCGTTCCCCTTTAGAGAACCCCTTAATAACATTAAAAAAAACACAAGAAAAGAAAAAAAATAAAAAAAAAGCAAAAAAAATATTTATAGGGCTGTATCTCCTAAACCATGCGTCGTAGCGCAAAAATAATAAAATGTTCGTTTCTCTGTAAGAAACCCTTAATTAATATTAAAAAAAAAAAAAAAAAAAAAAAAAACTTTATAATGCTGTATCACCTAAACCGTACGTCGTAGCGCAAAAATAATCAAATTTTCGTTCCCCTTTCGGAAACCTCTTAATATTTAAAAAAACACAAGAAAAGAAAAAAAAACAAAAAAAAAATTATAGGGCTGTATTCCGCTGTATCTCCTAAACCATGCGTCGTAGCGCAAAAATAATAAAATGTTCGTTCCTCTGTAAGAAACCCCTAATTAATATTAAAACAAAAACTAAAAAAAAAAAACTAAAAATACTTTATAATGCTCTTAAACCGTGCGTCGTAGCGCAAAAATAATAAAATTTTCGTTCCCCTTATGAACCCCACGCACTGAATAACCTATCACATTAGGACATGAAACAATCATCATCATCAATTTTTATTATTATTTCATTGCATGTTTAAGAAAAGCACTATACATACCTCGGCGTGAAAAGGGGTTGTCGGCCTCATAACTATCCGGCCTCACTACGTTCGGCCGTCTATATGCATTCGGCCGGCAACCCCTTACTTCCCAGCCTCTGTAGTAATGTACTATAGACGTGCGCGCCGGTAGAAAAAATCGGGCGGCGGCGCGCCACGAAAAAATCCACGGCGGCGGCGTAACGCCGGCGGCGTGGGATTTTCAACTTTTCAATATACGTATAATGAAAAACCAAGATTAACTCTAAATCAACAAGGGAAAAAATCTCAAAAAAAAACTGTGTTACATCGTTTTTTTGGTTTATTGTAGAAAAAAAATCATGAAAAAAAAACTAATTATAATGTTGAAAAAAACATATGTCAAGTATGTTGGACGTTGCTATGATCGGTGTAAAAAAAAAGATATGCCGCGTAATGAGAATACGTCCAGTATTTTGGACACGCCGAGTATAGAGTACCTACCTACTGTATGTGGTTTTTTAGTCCAGTTCATATTTTTTTAAATAAATATAGAATAATTGCATTTTTTAATTAGAAATACACTTACTGATAATGTCAACTTATGTAATGAATTTAAGTAAGTAAGTGAAATCTATTATTTTTATATTTTTGCAATAACTTCATATCTCGTAGGTGGTAAAATTTTACCAGTCATTGACGTAATTTATTTCACATTAAATCTAACTTAGCGGGCTATCCTAGGAAGCAGTCACATCTGAGCAATGGTTTTTACAATAATGCATGCACTTTTATCTAAATTTTCGTAATAAATTTCTCAAATGAAATCGGGTCTGTCTCTTGATGAAAACAAATCCACACACACTCATACATACACCACATCCACAGGAAAAAAAAACCATAAAAATATATTTTTTTAATCTATTTGGTTCATTACGTTGTATTACCGCAAGTAATGACTTTTTAGAACGTTTAGAAACACCTAACATCCCTCTATTTAATTTATTTACCACAAAAACTACCAGAAAATTTAATAATTTTACTCTTCGCATACTTGGCAACGTCCAACATATTGGACTTAGCAAAAGTGCCGTTTAATCGACAACGGGCAAAATAATGGACATTACACCTTTTACACTTGTTTTTACCCATAAACACAAAACAGTTTTATGTAAATCATATTGCCACGTAAAAAACAGACCAGTTAGTAACCTATTACACGTTTTAACGCTGCTTAATACTGTCATATAAAAAAATGAAATAAGGGGAAAATGTCAGTCTGTCCGATGCTTCCTTGCAAGTTCTGCGTTCTGTAGGACTTTGACAAAAAGATTATGTTCACACTGGTTCCCAATATTTTCTTACTTACTTAAAAATAACACATATCATTCAAGTAGTAGTAGTCGTAGTTTCTGGTAGTGTAAGTACGCTACCAGGGGAAAGTAACGCTATGCTATATGTGGTGCAGAATTTTTTTCTTGGGATGTCCAGTATAGGTGACGTTATCGATTTAAGGGTTAAAATAAATCAAGCAATGAATTAAACGGACGAACAGTCGGAACGCTAAAGCTAGGCACGTTGCACGTGCTTTATATCCATTGATTTTAAATTTGTACCCTCTTGCGGGTTATGTCTCGGCGCGAATTTTAGACTACCGGCGGCGGCGGCGGCGCGCTGTCTCCTTATGGCGGCGGCGCGCCGCGGCGGCGCGCACGTCTAGCACGTGCTTTATATCCATTGATTTTAAATTTGTACCCTCTTGCGGGTTATGTCTCGGCGCGAATTTTAGACTACCGGCGGCGGCGGCGGCGCGCTGTCTCCTTATGGCGGCGGCGCGCCGCGGCGGCGCGCACGTCTAATGTACTATAATGTGGGTGGAACAAATTCTAAATTGGGGGCATTGGTATAGGGGAGAAGTGGTTTGGTTTTGAGAGTCATTCGTATTATTTCGGACTCGGGACAGCTGAACCCACAACCCGTTCTTCTCCACATCAGTTACTGAAGGTACTGTCTCGTTCGCTCACCTCTCCCTATACACCGGTGTGAGTGCGACAGCGCGCAGGTGGGGCCGCCGGGCAGACAGGCGCCGGGGTCCATGTGCGCGCACACCTGCGACAGCTTGACGCGCTCCCCGCACGTGCCGGCGCACGCGTCGGGGCCGGGGCAGGCGGGGGTCGCGCCGCCGCTGGAGGAGGCCTCACCGGCGCCGACCTCCTGCCATCGCTGTTGGGCGACCTCCTGTGGACGAGGTTTGTAAGTTAGCATTATCATATTATCGTCGGCCTTTATATGACTATCCAGGCAAGGTCGCCATGTAATGCGGAGACTAAGACAAACAACTGTTTGCTTAGATCTCAGATATATTGTGTGTATACTCTAACACTATGTATCTGTGTGGGCACAAGGTTTTCATAAGGTTTTGGTTGAGTATCGAAATCCCCACTGGTATCGGCTATCCGATTTCCAAGATCAAGTTCGCCATACATTTAAAATGGCGTACTTGATCTTAGCAAAACGAATAAACTATACACACAAAGGATCGGTTGCACCAAATCGTCTTAATCATCTTCTTCATCGTGTTAACACATTCAACACCAAGAACCCGACTGTCGGGTACACTGTTCGTAGCGACTACGCGCTACATACGACGAAACCGTGGCTACGCGCTACGAGCGTAACCCGTAGCACTTAGTGGTATTGAATGTGTTAATTGTGAAAAGTTGCAAAATTTTGTTATGTGCGAAATTTCATAGTTTAAGTACTACTGATTGTGATGCCTCGGCCGAGGCACGTCTACACTGGCCGTTTCGTGCGCGAGGTAAGTGCCTCGCGCGTATGCTCGCTCCATGTAGACCCAGCTATTGATCGATCCGTCAATTGTGGGTGATGCAACTAGCCCTAAGAATGAATAAAATAAGAAGCAGTGACCTGTCGATGCCGCATAGCCCTCGCGGCGCTGACAGCTAACCGCAGCGCCGCCGGCGCACGCCCATGTGCCCGAAGCGCTTCTATCCGCGCACCCACCACGGGTAAGTGTTCTGTGGACAAAAACATCGTTTTACTTCTAATTACGTATTAGATTTTTTGTAAATAGTTAGTGCCTGAAAGTGTCCAGATCTCCTTACAATGCTTACATTACCACTTACTTTATCACAATTTTACCTAATCTCTTCTTCTCGTTAGAATTTCAATATCATGTTTAGAGACTTGTCAGGGCACCCCACATTATCGTAAAGCCTGACCAGGAATATATATAAATATGATCATACACCATGTTGCGGAATTTCACTGGAACTAATTTCTTCATAATATACCATAGAGAAATATAGTAAGACAACACCGACCGGAAAGGCTTATGTTGTTGAGCATAAGGCTTTCCGGTCGGTGCAACATCTATTGTCAAGTAGCAGTACTGATAATTCCGCTACTCGATGCTAGATGTCGACTATGAAAAGAATACTCTTTTTGGTACCAAAACGGATGTATGGAGTGAGAATCTATGTATTTTTTCTCTCTATGACTATATTGAACTGTCACCCTATACATGAGACAGCGCCCTCTTGACAAGGATCATATATTACTGGTCAGGCTTTACGATCTTATTCTGAATCATCTGGACTACTATTTATTCTTTGGTCGTACTGGGGCCATATAGCCAAATGACAATCATTTATCAACAAACGCCAGTCCAAGTAGAAATATTTTGGAAAAGTCCCGTCATAATATCTTTCCATAATTTAAATTTCGATTGGTGTTTTCTATAAAGTAAGTATATATACATTCTACAAAATATCTGGGAGACCGAGCTTTACTCGGAAAACATATAAAAACTAAAAAATGCGCGTTTTCCCAGAGATAAGACCTAGCTAGATCGATTTTACGCCCCCGAAAACCCCCATATAGCAAATTTTATCGAAATCGTTAGAGCCGTTTCCGAGATCGATAAATATACAAGAATTGCTCGTTTAATGGTATAATAAGATTAAATGTGTTTTATTTGTAAAGAAATATTTACTCACCGTGCCACAAAGGTTGTCCAAGGTCGTTGAACTTAGGGTAAGGCTGCTTGGTGTTGGACCCCCCCGGCTTGCCCTTCTCGCAGTCCGCGTACTCGTCGCTGCCGAGGATGTTCTTTAGATGCTCATTCTCCCAGGATATGTCTACTGCGTCTAGCGCTCTGAGAAAAAGATAGCTGGCTTAGTACGATTTTCTTTTCACATCACAAATTCGAAAAAGGGCTTTTTCTTCCCTGCTAGGAGGGATCAAAGTGGCACTTTTCTTCCCTTCTAGGAGGGATCAAAGTAACACTTTTCTGTTCTAGTGTTCTAGCAAACTATTTATAAATTTTTTGCACATTATTTTTTTAGCTTAAATAATCTGTTTAAGCATCATAATTCATAGGAGATGTGAAAAGCAGTAATATGTGTCACGGTATCAAAATTATTTCGTCTTGGGCGTGAACACTTGAATCCCTCATTACGCTCAGGATTCAATTTACGCCCTTGACGGAAATATATCATTTTGATCCCTTGTAACACAAACTACTATTGATTGCAGAGAGTATGAGATAATTTTAATTTCAATGCTAAGTGTAAAGATATGATTGAAAGTCCCTCGAAATAAGTATATAAGTTTCATAAAACATGTTGTAGTCATGGTAACGAAGCAAGATTAAAATTAAGCCCTTGACTATAGTATGATGGACACTATTATACACGAAAGACCAACATTGCTGGCCAGTGAGCTGGGAATTCACGATATGTGCCGATTATTGAACTTGTAAGTTATTATTATAGGTAGTTTCACGCATGAGTTTAAAAAAAAGCACTATACACACTGCCGAAATAGGAATCGCCAGCCTTCTTTTACTAAACGGCCTCACTCGGCTCGGCTGGCAATTGCCTACTTCTCGGCCTATGTATTAATGTACTATTACTAACCTATTCAAACGCGTTAATCGCTGGAGTTATACGAATGGTAACTGTGACTATATTTACTTGTGGAAAACTGTCCGTGGCGTGAGCGAAGGCGCCGGCCTTTGGTTGTGAAGTCTTAATCTCTTACTGGCCCTCCTGTATTCTCGTTCATAACTGAAACAAATGCATTATTGTTATTTTTAAAAGAACGACATCTCTAGCTTGAGAATGAATGTAGTTTTTCTAAAATAATAACAAAAAATTATACAAAATATACTTTAATAATACACCATTTCCTAAAAAACGGACTTCAGGCTAGTTCATTATCATTTACATTTGAGGTACTTTTATTCATATTTGAGTGTACAATTTTACTCTGTGGAATTGCTGATTGCAAAAAAATAAGAATACCTCATTCTCTATTAGTCCTCTATAGACTCTGTTTAAGTCTAGAGGGTCTAAATTTATACTTAGGCATGTGTTTTAAAAAAACACATGCTGTTTACTTTCCTCGTATTCGAAATGAAAAGTAAAGTGTTTAACTCGGGTGAAAGGCATCATTTCATCCCTTGGTTAACAATCTACTTCTTTAGCCTTCTAATCAATCAGAATACGATATCGAGCATTTCACCATTAAAGGGGCCCACACTGACACTGATTAACAGTCCGCCGGACGGTATCGGCCTGTCAGTTAGAACAAAATTTTAAAGGGGCCCACTGATTAACAGTCCGCCGGACGGTATCGGCCTGTCAGTTGTTCGGAACTGTCAAAATTTTGTTCTAACTGACAGGCCGATACCGTCCGGCGGACTGTTACTCAGTGGGCCCCTTGACAGTTCCGAACAACTGACAGGCCGATACCGTGCGGCGGACTGTTAATCAGTGGGCCCCCCTTTTCATTTCGAATACGAGGAAAGTAAAATGCATGTGTTTTTTTAAAAACATGACTAAGTATAAATATTTATAGTATTTTTGAGGGAACTTTCAATGATCAATTTAGGCAAAAGTATCGTTATTTATGGAATGGGGAGTCAAATATCACAATGGAAATTGTATAACAAATCCATTTATACCCAAATTTTAATTGCTTATCGTCAAAAAAAACGTAGGTACTTGGAACCTAAAATGCTCTAGTGCAGAAACGTATCATTTTCTGCACACCTTTTAGAACAACAATGAACCTCTTTCAGAGCATGAAAAGGTAGGTACTTACTTATTAGGTCTAGGTTCTTCATCGGAACTCTCCGAATGGGAATGCATTTCTCTCCTTTGTCTCTCCCTGTGTCTTTCTCTGCAAAAATCATAACATACATTTAGTTCATCTATTACGTGTATAATCTAATTTAAAGAATCAAAACCTCCACTCGGTCATTCGTATAAAATCAAGAGTTTAGATGGATAAAGGAATTCAAGAATGACCTGTCCCTCTCCTCGCGCTCTCGTATCCTCTCCCTGTCTCTTTCTTCCCTGTCGCGATGTCTTTCTCTGTCCCTGTCTCTGTGGTCTCTGTCACGATCTCTCTCGTTTCTTTCCCTTTCTCTCGCGTACTGAAATGATAAAATAAGTCATTTGTTCAGTGATTCCTCTATTCAATAGTCTCACAAAATAAGAATATGAATATTGCTTTTATGAGCTTGTTTTCGTACATACGATCTCTAACTTTTTGATGCTAATACTTGCGGTGTAGATCTGTTCACCACGGACCAAGCTAAGGCCTTTGATAGCGTCTAGATTTACATTCTTCTAACAAAATACGATGGTCTAGAAGTTCAAGGTCCGCCTCACGAATTTTTTTCTAATAATTAGCTCAATAACATACAGCAAATTGTAAAAAAATCATTCGTTATAAGCAACAGGTCACGTGTGTTTTTTGGCGTCCCGCAGGGTAGTGTTTTCGGCCCTACGTTATTGAAAACTCACCAATGGAAACGATCTGTAATCCGGATCCTCAGTAGGACACACCTCCACCGCGCTCCACTTCTCCAACAAATGCCTCCACTGTATCCTGTGGTGCTTGTTGCTGCCCGGGTCCAGCACTATGCTGACCCAGAGCGCTCCTAGCTGCTCCCACAGCTGCCGGCACTTTTCTGTCATGGGGGTGTTCTGGTTCCTCCAGAGGAGGAGGCGAGGGTCGGAGAGGAACTGCTCAGTCATGAGCATTAGCATCCGAGGGCCGTTTGAGTCTTGGGCTCGGAGCATTTCTCTTACCTGGAAGTTGATGAAATGTTCATGAAAATATGACCAATGCCTTATAGACAGGTGTAACACAATAGTGTTATTTTAGTTTCAAACAAAAATTGATTGATTGTCAACTTGTTCAAGTCTTAGACAGATTTGTGCTTCGAATTATACAGCTAACGTACAGTCAGCAAAGTTATTAACTTATACAAATATGTATGCAGGTGTTCTAAGCTAATGGTTCTGCAAACTATACATGGCGCTGTGCAACAAAACATATGGCACCGTACAACGCCATCTACTATAAGTAACTCTTTGGTTTCCAGTTTGTGACTAATCCATTAGAATGTTAATAATAAAGCTAGAACGTGTAAGTAAATTACTAAAAGTACAGTAAGTCCAACTGTAATGACTCGTCAACACAGTTAACTGACATTTCCTATACCTTATTCCAAACACATAAGGTTCATCTATGGTCAAAGTTAATGTTGCTGTTACCTCGTGACAGCTATTACATTCATATAATTATGTAGTAGCCTTATCAGATGCCGCACGAGAGACACTTATACGAAATGACTTTACTACTTTGGGTAAATTCCTTGTGGTTCTTAATCGTTTTTCCCATCACATCTGTGTCAATTGTGTCTAGATAAAATACCTATCCTATATGTCATAGTGATGGCGTTAGGCAGTTCTTTTATAGGTAGGTATTCACCAGAAGGGTTTATCATTATATTGTCAAAAGTGTAATTAATATGCCTCGGCCAATATGAGTACGATCACTAAGCACAGAATAGGGTTGTTTTGCAGCCACCCATGCGATAAATTAATCGTCAGATCGTCACTTTTTATCATAACGTGATCGAAAGAAAAAACGTAAAAGACAACGAAAACTATGATAGAGTTAGACCAAGAAAAGTCTGCAGCGAATTTGATAGCCTACCCAGTGCAAGTGTTATTTTAAACGTCAAACTTCTATGAAATTATGACATGACGTAAAACTAACACTTGCACTGCGTGGGCTATCAAAATCGCTGCAGACTTTTCTCTCTAACTCTCAATATCCCTACAGGGTAGGGTCGGAAAAGCAGTGACCGTAATAATCTTTTGTCATTATCATAACCACTTAGGTATTCAAGAAGGAAGTTCTAAATTGATAGTTACCTTAGAAAATAATGAATTGAGTTGCTTGTTTGCATTGTAATAAGTTCCCTGTAGTAAGTACGCCCTGACTTGCTCGCACACCTGTAAGAAATACAAATACGAATTAGAATAATTTACAAAGTTTATTTTTATTAGGTAAATGTAGAACAAGGGAAAAGTCGCGTGTGTTACCTACTCAAGCCACAAAAAAATCTACTGAAACCTTATTTATCAAAATTAGCTCAGAAGTTTGATGTTAGAAGCTAGTAACTTATTATTTATTCATTCCTTTCTTAGTAGTGTTCAAAAGAAAAATAATTGAAGTTGCTGGGCTTTGGTTGGGTTTGCTGAAATACAAGTAAAAGATAGAATATGTAGCAAAGGTAATAAACCTGTAGGGATTCGTCTACAATGGTGGGCACTACACGGGTAAATAAGTACCTATTGCTCATTCAAATGCCAAGCTAGATGGGCGTCTGGTGGCGGTCCAGCTGTATAATCTGGGCCAACACAGATCCTGTCGCCGATTGGGCATATAATTTTAATTTTTAACAAGCAGAAACGTCTGCGAACGATGCTATTAAGCGTAGAATAAATTTAAAAGTGGAAAAATTACTGTCCTGGGTGAGACAGTGCTCTCAGAGAGTGGGTGCTCTGCTCTGGCGCGCGCTGGAGTATCGATCCAGAGGCTGTGAGTTCAAGTCTCACCCAAGACAGTAATTATCCACTTTTAAATTGATTGGGCATATAGTTTTGTTAATCGTAGTATTAGTTTACTTTTACTACATGGTTAAGTACCTGTTGCTCATCCAAGTGCCAAGCATGATGGGCATCCGGTGGCGGCCCAGCCGTAGGGTCCGGAGCACCACAGATCCTGTTAATAGCTGATCGGGCCTGGAGGACCTCGTCAGCTAACCGCTGTGCCGTCGGCAGCACCTCCGTGTGGTGCTCGGCGATAAGGTACTGGACGAACTTTTGGAGCTGCTGCCTGTCCATTTGGAGGAGGGTTTCTGAAAAGGGAAAATATATATTAATGTTTAAATTAAGTTTTCATACAGGAATAAAACAGGGTTAAATATATATATCTATTATTATTATTATGAGCCCATATTGTCCCACTGTTGGGCAAAGCCCTCCCTCTTATTCTTCCACGTATCCCTATCCTCAGAAGTCTCCCACCAGTCTCTGTCAAAAGCGTCAAGCTCGTCCCGCCATCTCCGACGAGGTCTACCGTGACGCCTTACAATTTGGCCATATATATCTATGGAGTGGAAATTTTTGTTAATGTCTCGAAGACGTAAAATTGGTTGAACGGTGTAAATCCAGTGGATTTCAATCCACGTCCGATAAATATCAGATTTTAAAAAGCATATTCACTAAGATGGATTGAGTCATTCAACTCTTTGACAATGCCTTGGTCTTCCTTCAAACTTTAGGCACAATACATAGACCCTTTTGATTGGATATGACGGTATTACCTGATATGGGCACTCGCAGTCGGACGGAGTCTGCGTTCCTGATACGTTCTCTGTTACGCCGGTGATCTGGTGGCATGTTCCTTGTATGTGTCTGCGTTCCTGATGCGTTACACCTGCACCATACTGGTAGCAGAAGATGTCTCCTATTTAGAATGTCAAACCAGTGTGCAGTGGTCTTGTATGATACCTGATGTGGGCACTCATCTGTGTATGCGTTCCTGATGCGGTACACCAGCACCATACTGGTAGCAGAAGATGTCTTCTAGTTGGTCATACCGGTAATCTTGTGTGTTACCTGATATGGGCACTCGCAGTCGGACGGAGTCTGCGTTCCTGATGCGGTACAGCGCCAGCGCCACAACATGTTGGCACCAGAAGATGTCCCGCGCCTCGCAGCTGCATGTCACGCCGGTGATCTTACACCTGAGGAAGAATAAGGCAAAATAAGTAAAACTTACTAACTTAAGACACGCAAAAACAAGCCGCATATCAATAATAATTTCATAAATGCATCAAAATCTTTTCACATTTCGTGTACCCCATAAACGCTAACAAAGAACATCTATTATGTAGCCAAAGTTTCGTATTGTAAAGGCATTGATGACTGCCTTTAGTAAAAAGGCCTTTATTTAACAATGGCTAGGCGCTTCTGACCCCTTTATTTTGTATTCTTTGTTTTCCGTTTAGCACTTTACGCTTGAGAGGATTTTTGGTTTTAGGAAAGTAAGTAGACTAACAATTAGGTTCAAGAATCGTTAACTTTCAGGAACTGATGGGGCTTCCTTTTTTCTATAGGTATGCTCTAATCTAATCTGAATGGTATTTTAATACTTTCTAAGAGAGCTGCGGCGTATTTCAATATTTCTCGCACTAAGCCTATATAAACATAAGCTTTGACGGCCCATGGCCGTCCAAAACTGACCTCGAGGTTCGGTTTGTAATGCTTCGGGCCGGGAATTAACCAATAGCATTAGGTGTAATCCAACGGAGTGGAGAAAAGATGTGGATTATTGGTTGATTCCTCTCATCTCTGCCTTAGTGTAAAGGCAGCCTTAAGGGTGAATATGCTAGGAAGAAGCTTACCGGTCGAAGGAGACAGTGACCCTGTATAGTCGTTCGGGCTCCGAACACGGCGGAACCGCCGCCGGGGCTCGCACCACGCCGCTCAGGTGGAAACCTGTTAACAAATACCACCAATAAGTATATTATCATTATCAAGAACATACACTAATTAAAATACATATATTACATAAAAACTTTTTACAAAAAAAAGCAAACCGACTTCAAAAAGGATGAAATAAAATATTATCCTTTTTGAAGTCTATGCGTTACCAACTGATATGTTTGAAGTCGGTGCCAAGCCAAATTTTGAAGCATACCATGATTTTGGTGCCATTCGATAAGGATGTACCTACGTTGGATTGCCTTACACGACGACAATGAACATACTTTCTGTAGGTACAGTCGACGTTAAAAATATGTTTACACTTTTCGCCTTATAACAAAGGTGTAAGGTGCAAAAGTGTAAACATATCTTTGACGTCGATTGTATCTAAGAACACACCTCAGAACACACGATCAAACCTTCTTGGCGCAGTCTGTACCATGTTTGTCGGCACATTAGTGGAAATCCAATGCATTTTTTTTCCGTCGTATTTTTTAAAGAGCATTTCTTACTAATACTCGAACAGTCTATAGCACGCAAGTGTGAGATTGGGACTGAGTAATTTCCCGTCCCTTATCCAGAGGACTACATTTCAAAATATAAAACAATTCAAGAAATTTACCTTCTTGCCAAATTTCACCTAAAGCGGTTCAGTTGTTTAGCCATGAATAGGCGACAAAGAGGCAGATAGAATTACTTACACATTTGTAATAGTTATTAGTACAGTTCTAATGGGATTTATAGCCATAAAGCTGATTATTTTTGACTGGTATTGTTACTACTTGGCTTGGCACCGACTTCAAACATATCAGTTGGTAACGCATAGACTTCAAAAAGGATAATATTTTATTTCATCCTTTTTGAAGTCGGTTTGCTTTTTTTTGTAAAAAGTTTTTATTTTTCCATTTTTAGTTTTAACGCATTGTTAAGAGCGCGACGCATGAATGAAAAACAAGATCATGTTTAACACTAAATTCGTGTACCTATTTCTTTAATAAATATGTAATCAGGAATTTTCTCGAGTCCGTCTGGGAAATTATAATTCCTGTCACTACTACACTAAATCCATCCTCCGCCCCGCCACTGACCCAATCCCTCAACGCCCCGATCACTCAACCTCACAGCGCATCAACCCCTGATCCAGGAACCCCTCGACCCTGAACCAGAAATTTTCTCGAGTCCGTCTAGGAAATTATAATTCCTGTCAACTAAATCCATCCGCCCGCCCCGCCACTGATCCAATCCCTCAGCCCCCCGATCACTCAACCTCACAGCACATCAACCCCTGATCCAGGAACCCCTCGATCCTGAACCAGCAACCCTTCAACCGCCATTCCCCGACCCCTTAATCCCTGACCCCTTAACTCCTAACCCTAATCCCCGATCAGTAGCCTTACCAGCTTACCACGAGTTTGACATTGATATATTCGCTAGCATGTTTGTAACTTGCTTCCTATGCATCTCGCTCGTACTAACCTTAGTGTGAGCGAGATGCATAAAAAGTTACATTTAGATGCATCTTGTTAGGGAATAACGACTTGTTAGCGAATGTGTCAATGTCAAACTCGTGGTAAGGCTACAGTTGCAGTACATCAAATTGGTGGTTTTCGGAAGCAAATGCTCGAGTTACTTTAGAAAACCCCGAAATCACTTAACACGTGCCTTTAAAAATTGAGGAGTTCCCTCAATTCCTCATGGATTCCATCATCAGACCAGAACCAAAAATAATACAGAAACACCTTGGAGGTAACTTCTTCCAAACAAAAAAAGAATTACTCAAATCGGATCACAGGTGCCGGAGTAATCGCTGAACATACTTACATTTAAAGAAATCATCATCATTATCATCAAAATAATCATCATCATCAGGTCTACTTCATCAAATTGGTGGTTTTCGGGAGAAAATGCTCGAGTTGCTTAAGTAAACGCCCAAAACACCATGCATGTGCCTTTAAAAATTGAGGAGTTCCCTCAATTCCTCATGGATCCCATCATCAGAACAGAACCAAATTAAAATGGGACCAACTCGGAGGTAGCTCCTTTCAAACAAAAAAAAAATTACTCAAATCGGACTACGGATGTCGGAGTCATCGGTGAACGTACATAGAAAAAAAAAAAAAAAAAAATAGCCACAACCGAATACAGAACCTCCTCCTTCTATGAAATTGAAGTCGGTTAAAAACAGTGGCAAATCGGGCACGCCCGACGGTTTGGGTTGCTTTGCCTTGTCCTAAATTGCCTCAAAATGTGAAACAACATAGTGGCATATCATTTGAGCACACCCGACTGTTTGGGTTGCTATGCCTTGTAAGAGATCCTGAATTGCCTCAAAATGTGAAAGCCAGAAGAAATTGAGCTCTAAGGACGCCCCACCACTGCACACAAATTTACTGAGTTGATAGGTAGGGACAAATGCAGGTTCCTAAATGCCTACTAGGTAAGTACATATAAGAGTTATAAGGTAAACTAGTCATGTTACAACTTTTGGTTTAATTATATTCCCGCTATATTTCCTGGCCGATCGACCTGAGGCCTTCAAGAAATAGGGTATACTCCCATCTTTAAGGTTGGCAACGCACTTGAAACCCCTCTGGTTTTGCAAGTGTAGACGACGGTCATTGCTTACCATCCAGGCGATCCGCCTGCTCGTTTGCCTCCTATATCATTACAAAAACGACAAGGTCTACTCTGATGACTATTGTTTTCCCCAGTTGTACACTCGTAACCAGTGGATCAGCTACACTCTAATAACGCAAATTAAAAATTGCTTACTCCAGAGCACACAGTCGCTGTGGCCAAAATCGGAGTATCATCATCATCATCAACCAGTATAACCTTTTTCTGCTTATTACCATAAAAGGACCATTAAAACCAGGTCACCCTTAGAATTAGAAACCTATTGACCTAGCCCAGTTTGGCAAGTCGTGCAGTAAATCGCAGCGCAATCGCACCGACGGTTCTGTCGCAACGACACGCTTCAACAGCGCTTCACGCTTCAAATATCCACTATTGTATACTATCAAGTTGCTGTTATTACTATTTACTCGATCTCAAGTAAACTGGGGGCCTCGAGTAATCGCGAACCACGTTCGACGTGTTGCCTTCTGTCGCACTTGTAAGTTCGTACGTAAGTGTGACAGGGAGGCAACACGTCGAACGTGGTTTGCGGTAGGCTCTCTGTTGCCAACAACGTACAGGGAGCCTGGCTAATAATTATAACAATCGTACATCGATAAACGCCAAATAAGCCAATCCAATTAGACCCAAGAGAAAAGCGTTTTAAGGAATTAATTCCCAGGAAGGTGGAAATCGTTTTAATACTTTCATTTGGTCTTAAATGCGTATAATCCGTGTTTGCTCCATCCCAGGAGGAGTGGATAAATTTTGGGAGTCTTGGGACTGGGAGATACATTTTACCTTGGAATGACAAAACCACTCGATGTAGAAGGAACCCACCATCCAGGTGGGAGAGTGCCATTGGCATTAAGTCCGTCTTTTTTGTGTTGTCTATCGTATTTTTTGTAATAATGATTTATGAAATGCATAAATAAATACAGAGAAACACATATTTCTTACATTTTACTTAATCCTTCCGACATCCGATATCGGATCGGAAAATATGAAAACGCTATGAGTAGGTATGTATTTCTAACTTTACGAACCTATGCCCAAAACGAAAAACATTACCAAAGCACTATTCCGGGCAATTTAACGACTCTGAAGTCAATATTTACCAAATAACCGATTGGACGCAGCCGCGTTTGAAAATATTAGCACGCAGTTTGTGAGCTGTGACGAGCTGTAGCCATATCCTGTTGCTTACGGCTTACTATTATTGGACACAGTTGATCAAAGGGCATATTCGGGCATTATCACTTTAAAGTGTACCATTTACTTTTTTCGAAAATGCATCAACTTTTGGGTTATTTCTACTCAGAATCACGAGGACTATCGATTTAAAAAGAAAAATACGTGTCCCAAAAATTATTACATTATTACATTTCTGGGCAAAAAGCTTCATCTCTTTAACTGGAGCTTCGGATGACGGGTCCATGTAGGGTAATTGGGTCAGTTTACCGTCCGGTGCCACTTGACGGATTAGCAAATAATACATTTCATTATTAATTTATGGCTTATTATTAACCGGGCAACTAAAATACTAAACAGGAACTTTCATTGGGCACATAATAATATATTTTGGCTGTGCATTAATATTTTAGCGCCAAAAAAAATATTTTAGCCTCAAATATAAGCATCATATTATTAAAAAAACTGGCAGCAAAATGAAGCCACCTAAAAAAATTATAGGGAACTTAAAGTGATAAGTTGGCGTCTAAAATAATAAATTGGCAACTAATATTGTAAAGCGATCATAAAATTTAGTTGTCATCTAGTTGTTCACACCTAAGTAATCAACTAATCATAACTGAGCATATCGTTTCATATTTTAACACGAAAGCAGTTAAATTAAATGAATATTGGTCACTTTTTACACAAAACGCCTCAAATTAATTTACCAATACGCAGAGGTCAGTATACTTATAGTCTAAATTTCTAATCATGAAACGCCTAATGGCCATTATACCATTAGATCTTTAAAGTTTTAATTACTAATTTCAATAGTTACCACCGTGTTCTGCTAGAGTCAACAGATAGGTGCGACGACGAGCGAAGCGAGGAGGAGCGTGTTAGGTTGACCGTGTAATGACCAACCAAAATACTTTAAAAGAACTTCTTTTTTTAATTAATAGATAGCCGTTTTCTTTTTAAAATGTGCTTCATAAATGGTCTCTAATATATTAATTCAGTTGCCAAATAAATACTTGGTATCTGCCTAAAAATAATCAAAAGCTGTAACGGCATTAAAATACAACTCATATTGATATTAAAATATATCCTTAAAATATAGGCTCCGTTTTAGTTGCCAAACTATTAATTTTAGTAGCCATTTCTATTTTTTTAAACTACCCAAATTCGATTAATTAGTTGACCGGTTAAATACGTGCCTTAATTTATATGTCCAGCAGTGGACGTCCTCTGGCTGATATGATGACGATGATGATTATTAATTTGCTACTTGCGAAATATATTTTTTATGTAGATAGATAAATTGTGTAGATATTAAGGATTGCAATAAGTCCAAATTCGTGCAGCAATTAAGGTTTATATTCAAATTTCGTCAAGTGGACGAAAACTGGAGCCGGACGAAAACTAGCGCAATGACCCTAGTCTGAATAAAGGTATTTTTAATGTGTTTTGTTCTCAAGGTAACATTCGGCCAGTTGCATCTCAGTACACGCGAGAAAACGAAAACAACGCAGTTCCCAAACGAGAATCGATTACTGAACGATTATGGGCACGTTCGGAAATCGAACTCGAGCGTACAGAGGCAATCTACTGCGATTCGTCAGGGTTTGAAATTCGAACGGTGACGCAACGGCTTTAGGGTCCCGTGTATGAAACAATGCTGGGTTTAAAGTAAACCATAGCGAATTGTTTTTATTTTTTATTGCGTTGCCACCCACTGCGAGAAGTTTTGCATGTAGCTAGAGCATAAATATTATTTTTTACGTAATATATACAAAATGACAACCTATAACTTAGATACTTTTAGTACCTATGTACCAACTATGTACTAGTTCCCTAGTGGCTGTAAAATTCATATTTAACGATGGGTAAATAAAGAAACAACTCTGCAGAACTCTATTTTGCATCTCAACAATGCAAGGTAAATAAGAATCGCTGTATGAACTAAATGCTTAAAACGGAATATAATTGACTTTCACTCCAAAAAACCTATCGAAGAAACTCATTAAACACAACAAAAACGAAACCAATTATCGTTTAAAGTCATAAAAACGGCCTCGTCTTATTTTGTGAGAAATAAATCAATGAATTCGATTGCACTGAACCGATCAAACGGTGAAATTGCAAACCTCATTGAAAAAAAAAACTCAAAAGGGACCGCGGGTGACTTGCGAATTCGTACCACACCGTCTTGTAAACAAGGTTTCATTTAGAATGAAAATTTTTCTTAGGTTGGGGGCATGGAAACTGGCACTCGAGAAAAGAGGTTAGAAAAGAAAAAAGAAAAAATGGCGTCGCTTGAACAGCTGCTTTGCTTTTTGCACGATTTGTTATCGGATGTGAAATACAAGGTATGAATTATCGCGTGTAATCTTATATTTGCACTTGGTTGTGTGAAATAGGTTTAGATATAAAGGTGCAAGAGTACTATTGGCGATAATATATAAATTTCGTATTAACGGGTGAATATCGCTCGAACAAATCAGCGGTTCATAACCTTTTCCAACTTTACAGTTTTTTCAAGTAGGTACCTACATGTTATAATGAGACAATACTTACTATGATTTTTTAAATCATTTTACTTCTAATTTTACATCCTTAGTACAACAAACATAAACGATTTTTCATAATTTACTCAGTTTTTAGTCATTTCCCGGGTGAGACTAAACGAATTTAAAAGAAATATTTGAATGCAGTTATAAAAGAATGTTTACTTTAAGTAAAATGAGCTAACGTAAGGTTTTAAGGCACTTTCCTTCCAGGGCCCTTTAATTTTTTCTACCCTGTATAGTAATATTACTACAATTTACTTATAAACAAGACAGTAATATGTAAGACATTGTAACCAACAGCTCGGACAAAGCCATAGGCGTTCGTGAGGAGGAGAGGTTAAAACTTTTTTAATTCCCATGATTGCTCGATACCAAATTGGGAGCACGCACGGAAAGATTCGATGGGCACGCAACTCGTGTGTAAAGCTATTCATACACGCATTTGTGAACTCCCTATAGCATATACTTGTACCTATAGATACTGACCGTGCGAATAAATGTAATGTTTGGTATAATAGAACTATAGACTTATGATTATGACAGAGTATATTTGGCATCTTCAGTTTCCACTATTAGTTTAGGTTTGTACCGTACAATAACATTGTCACGCCCGTAGGCGGTATGCTAGTAGTAATATAGTAGGTAAGTATGTAGTACGTTGTCAGAAAATTTAGTTTAATAAACTTTAGCTCAATTGGAGTCCAGGAATTGAGTCAAATTTTACTTGCTAAATTTGATTTTCAGACAGACATAGCGAGTAGACGAACACTGCAAGTTAAAAAAAAAATTAAAAAAAAAACATACTTACGTTTAACTCTTCGTAACAAGAGTAAAAATTATTCTATTTTATTATAAATTAAACGTGACAAATTACCGATTAACAGTGGGAAGCTTCAACAATAGGCATTAAACCGCCATTATTATATTTCTATTATGTATACCCACAATGATCTGTTAGTTCTCAGTGTTGCTATGTTGAATCAAAATGACGCATATACCATACACTATCTTAGTTTAAGGAGACTTTTTAAATGTGAGGTTGTCTCTCGTGAGATTCAGTAAAATTATTCACATTGTTTTACAGACGATAGAGCAAAACAATATTATGTTCACTGTCTGTTCCTTGTAACAATGAACCTATGCAGAATTATTCATAAGCATCCTACAAGTTTTAAATATGTAATAATAAATTAAACATTTAGGTATGTAGTTGACACAACTGTCAAGTCAAGTGATGAACCCGGAAACTATATCACACAGTAAAATACCAAATTTTAAAAATATAATAAATAAATAATGGCACGTTTTGACAAAAAAGGTTCGCTATCCCTGAAATGGTCCGACAGAACGAGGCATATTCAGCAGATACATCAGATCTGATTTTCCACGCTATTATTATATTTACTATGCACTCTGACGTCATCAATAGACGTTTTTTTTTTGCGTGACCGCCTGACCGGAAAAACTATTGCATGGAATAATTTTTTGCCGACTTATATGAGGTTTATTTTCCGTTAAAGACTCTATTTTCTAATTATAAATTTTGGGTACGTTGGGGTAAAGTGATCAACCACTTTTTTTATCTGTTAACATTTTCAAACTCTCTTACGTTAAATGAAACTGTTAATAAATACTTGATAAACACTGTCAGTTCAATCATGAACTGGTTGAATCATGAGAACTATATCGTTTTATAGTTATTTACCATCTTAACCCGTTCGCAAACTAGTATCAGTAAACTATAAACTCGTTTAGTGCTTCGTTTAGTTATAGTCCGACAAGAAATTGTAGAAAATTATTGAGGGCGCCACTCCCTACGTAACTGTCACATTTTTGGCGTAAAATGTTGAAACATGGCAACAATTTCGTATGGAAATTTGTTAGTTCCATTTTATTTAATATCTATATATTTTATGTCAAGTGAAAGTTGTCCTTATTTGGAACATTAGCATATATTTAAATGTTTATTAATAAAAGGAAGTAAGAGCTGGCGTCCGTGAGAAGGTAAAACTTAATTATGTTTTATTTTTGACTTTTTCTTCTTTTACGTTGTCTGTCTTTTTCGGTTATTGTCAAAAAAACGACAAATTCTGTAGGCTTCTTTTTATTACAATAAGCATAGGTAAGTATTTATATACAACTATATATTTTATATATCGATCTCTAGTACCTACCCATAACACAAGCTTTAAAAATTGCCCTAAGTATAATATTTCGTCGGTATACTTCCAAAACATGATAACTGACAAAATGGTCAAAAATGAGTTGTTTATACAGTTTTGTTCACATTTTATTGTTTTAAATATATATGTGACATTCTTTTATTTATGTTTATTATTTACAAAGTTATAGAGTGTAAAAAAGTACTAACAGACAGGAAATTAAATATAGTGTACACGTAAAAAATAATAAGGGTATTTAAAACAACATTTCTCATAAAACTGATGGTCACACAAAATATATAAAGTAATGTTAACATGTTTTACCTGAATGTACCTATAATTAAGAACCTAGTTATAGCAACTGGTAAAATACGAGTATTATAACATAATTCATTACTATTTACCTGTAGACATTTCTTTCAATACGTGATCTATTATATAACTAGATAATATTAAATTCACTTAAAACCGATTTAAAATATGCTCGGTAAACGCTAACAAAATCAGTATCATAATTTTTTGAAGTAATTTAGTTAATAAGGAGTGTATTGTCATATGTTTCTTCAATAAAGGAGGGAAAAAAAATAAAAAATAATATTAGAATCACTTATATCTTCTTCTTCTTCCTCGAGTTATCCCGGCATTTCGCCACGGCTCATGAGAGCCTGGGGTCCGCTTGACAACTAATCCCATGATTTGACGTGCCTAGTTTTTACGAAAGCGACTGCCATCTGACCTTCCAACCCAAAGGGGAAACTAGGCCTTATTGGGATTAGTCCGGTTTCCTCACGATGTTTTCCTTCACCGAAAAGCGACTGGTAAATATCAAATGATATTTCGTACATAAGTTCCTCCGAAAAAGTCATTGGTACGAGCCGGGGTTCGAAACCGCGACCTCCGGATTGCAAGTCGCACGCTCTTACCGCTAGGCCACCAGCGCTTTTTGACCGAAGCGAAGCGAAGGTCTACGTTTTGACTCGGGCATTTTGCTTTCGTATGTCCGGATGTTCTCCTCTACAGGTCGCAATTCTTAACCGATTCTCGTGAAATTTTGTGACCGAATTTTATGACTAAATAAAATTTTTTTGTCAATCCGGTTTTTGGAATTTTTTAAAAATGGCGGAGTCGTGATACCTGGCGCCTAAACAAATAGTCGTATCGATATCATAAGACTTTTTTCTTTTTGAAACATGTTTACAGAGTTAATAGCAAAAAATGCAGAAAAAAATTATCGCTGGTTTAGGCGGTATTTAGATATTTAATTTTAACTAATTTTAATTTGAGAAGGAGTAGCTAAATTTCGTCAACCCATCTAAGAACTATTTGGCTCAGTTTGTAAACGTTCGCTTTTTCAGTTTGCACAGAGGGTCTGGGTTCGATCCCCAGTAATTGTATGTTGGGATATTATAACTTTTTGTATTTTTTTACACATAAATTTCGTATTGTTTTTCTTTAATTTACTATACACCGTGTTTTTATTGAATTCCGTTAACTTCGGGGTATAGTTAAGTACGTTTATAAGAACTAAATGGCATAGTTAATTTTCAAAAAAAAAAATTTTTTTTGTTTTTTTTTGTTTAAAAAGTAATTAAATGTAGCATATAGCGTTGTTGTAACACGGGCATTACATTTAACTCAACCAAACAATTGAAATCTGTGACATATCAATGTCATTTCGTACATCAATCGACCGAGATTGTACTTAAGTTTAGTAGCAAATGTATGAACTCATTCTAAACACTAATCAATATGTAAGCCGGCCCTAAGGCAAGTGTACACGCTTGTAGAGGCCTTATAGTAAAAAAATAAATTATGGATTATCTCCGAAATGGACTTAATTAGAACATCGGTGTCTTTGAGAAAGTTACTTGATTTAAGCTCAGGAATGCACCCTTGAAATTAACGGAAATCAAAAAAAACACGGTGTATTTAAAGCTCTTAGCACCATGTTATTTCAAGCTCTGCTCGCGAGGTCTACAGCTCACAGAGCCACTAGTTTATTAGAATCACTTATATATATATACTGTAAATAATAACACGTTGCATGTAATTTATTACTTTTTATTTCTACGTTTCTTTTAAAATTTGCTTATAATGCCGAAACCAACACACAAAAATCTGTCCATTTTTTATACAGGTAAAACATGATGACTAACACATGCCATGTTTTTGTCGGCCAATATTTTATATTTTTCGGTTTAAAAATATCACTTTTATCAATTTATAGACAATTTTAATATCCAAAAATTTTAAGTATATTTGTCAAAACGCGTTTCTAAATTCCCTTATTTGAGGATCAAACTTTGAACTCGCGTTTTCTCGAAACTATGTTTCAGTAAGGGTTTACTAACGAATGGGCCAAAAACTTTTCCCAAAGTATCACATCCCAAACTATGTTTCCCAAAAAAATGTTTGGCAAAACAACTTATCGCAATTTTTCACTTAGCAATAGTCTTTTTTGGCAAGTTATTGTTTAGCAAATAATTACTTGGACAAGTTTCATTTTACCAAGTATTATTTAGTAAAATGTATCATTATATCATCAAGCATAACTTACATGTCCCAAAATATTGCATGGCGTTAATACAAGAAAAAGAGTGTCCCCAAAATTTCATACAAATGCACCAAAAACTAGGGGATATTTTTTCTCAGTAATAATGGAGAAATCTACTGATTCTGAGTAGAAATATTATATATAAATTCAAAATTCTAACAGAACAAATTTAGGTTCAAATTTAAATAGAGATGCCGGTCAGATTGTACCAAAGGGGGGCCGTTTCTGGGACTTACATTTTTTTCTGAGAAAATGAAAAAAACATAGCGGTTTCAAAACAGAATAATTTACAAGATTTTGATGAAATAATCACTTTTATGTTAATAATCTCTCTAAAATTTAAAATGGCCGAGTTAGACGCGCCCAAAGATTGATGTTTTTAAAAGGAGCTGGGACGTGTAAAATTTTATTATTATAAAAAAGTAGATTCTGGCGCTTCGCCGGCCGCTACCGCAGCACGCTCGCTTCGCTCGCTCGGCTCGCGCGCTGTAAGATCGCAGTTCTACCTAACACTCCTCCTCGCTTCGCTCGTCGTCGTACCTACACCGACCTGCCTTAAAAGAGTGTTATGTAAAACGTTTGCTAAATAAGTTTTTGTGCTAATAACATTTGACAAAGTAAAATCATGCCAAATGATAATTTGACCAAATAAATTATATGCGAAGTGTAACTTTGCTAAAGGTCAGTACGGCTACCACCAGTTTTGACATTGACATAACGCTCACGTTTACGTAACTTACTTTCTATGCATCTCGCTCGTACTCGCATATGCGAGCAATAGTGCAAGCGAGATGTACAGAAAGTAAATTACGTAGACGTGAGCGTTATGTCAATGTTAAAACTGATGGTAGAGGCTCTGGTAGTTATCGTGTTTTAGAAGTATACCGACGATTTATTTTATTTTATTTATTCATTAGGTATATCAGACTTCCATTTAGTTTTGTCACGTTTAGGACATCTTAATTGCGTAGTTTAAATATTTGTTATTGTAAATAATTCCATGTATGTAATAAGATAATCATGTGTTTTAGATATTTCAAGGTTTACAAAATAAAAAATCTAATAGTTGAAAAACCTGCTTAGAACTTAAACGCTCCTAAGCTAATACCCTAAAAATCATCTCATAGAACCCCAAATTAATTTTAAATACCTATTATATTATGTCTTATCATAGTTATCATTAAACCACAAAACCAATTTTACAAACATAAGCCATGATAAAAAAGTCAATTTCACAATTTGATAGATTGAAGCACCCAAAAACAGTTATTTAAAAAAACATAGTTAATTTTATACATTCAAAATAACTATCCGCCCGCGATCCGGCTCCAGTAGCCGACTCTGCTTTGACGATTTGATAACGTTTTCGTTTTGTTTTGACATGACTTTGAAAATACTCACATGACATCTGTCGATATTTTTGAAGTGAAAACTTCTTTAGCGGCGCTGTGCACTTTTTGTGATGGGGAAAAAATGTTAAACTCGTAACAGGTGTCACGTGACCGTAAGATTCGTAAGACGGACACGTGACCTGATCGAAAAACTGTTACATTGTCATTGAGTTTTTCTTTATTGATTTAAATGCCATCTAGTGAGTTTCCCTCTAACTGGTACTAATATAACTCGAGTACTAACAGTGATGTGCTTAGGGGTTTCAAGTAATGCGACGAAATAACGCTAGATAGCGTTAACCTCAATTATACATAGTGCTGCAGACATTTTGCACTAGATGGCGCTGTTATTAATATTTTGACGTAAGACGTAAGACGCTTCGTAAGACGGACACGTGACCTGATCGAAAAACTTTTACAATGTCATTGAGTTTTCACTTCTGCCGTTACTCCCGGAGTGCAACCCGTTGTTTTTTTCCTTTGGCCTCTTTGGTTATCGGTACGCGATTGTCATCTGTCACAATCATTCGTAGAGAAACGAAAAGCTATCTGTCATTATCGAACTAAATTATGAAACAATGATAGACAATAGCGTTTCGTTTCGTTTTCTGCAAATCGTCTTGGCTAGGCCTCCTGAAGCCATATTTCCTAGCATATCGCTTGCGCTTATTAATGCCTAGTAAGACTACTTAAGTCCGTATCAAAACTAGATGAACCCGATATCACATTGTAAAAGTCGAATTGGCCCCCAGACCGGTTACAACCAGTAATTTTTTGGGTAAACGCCATAAATTTAAGTAATAACAGTGGAGCGCTATTCGCTTTTATTTACGACTGTACTTGTTTCACATTCAGACGGCTGTAACTTTTGCGGGCGACTGTATTTTATTTTTTTATCACAGTTTTATTGTCTTTTGTTAATAATAACGGTCGATTTACATGAATATTTTTATATGTAGAGAATTTTACGTGTATCTATTGTTAAATAAAATTGATGAAATCTACCAAATTGACTATGTATTTCTAAATAGGTAACGAATCATGAGTATTATTAAGAGGTCCCTTAAATAGGTACTTACTTACCTAATTTAAGAAATATGAAAAATGTAAGAAATACGGAAAATTTGGGTAGGGTTGGCAAAGCATTCCGTATTTTTGTATGAAATTGTCTTGATCAGTCTGTAACTCTGTATACGAGTTGATTCTAAATTCTAACCTAATATAGAATAATAAAAATAATAAAGGAGGAGATTCTCAATTCGGTTGTATGTTTTCTATTTGACGATTTTTATTAAAAACTATATTATTGCCTAATTTTGACGTGATAACGTCTTATAAATCGATGCACACCGGTAGCATGCACTAAAAAGTGTCACGTTGTGGACAGATCTCCATGGTAACGTTGTGGACAGATCTCCATGGTAACGTTACGGCCAAAGTATGCAATTTTTCATATGTTTTCTTATGACGTTATCACGCAAAATTATCGTCCGTAAACCGACTTTACAGGCAACCATATTTTTTTTCTGCAATATTAACACACAAAGGTAAAAACTTCAATGCTTAAAAATATTCGTCTGTATATTTAGGCTTTAACAAAAGCGTCCGAAGCCGCGAGCAACTATTATAGTTAAAATTATAATAACATTAGGCCGCAACCCAAATTTCTCCAACGCGGAAACATAAAGGAGCGCCACACTTATAAAAACCATAAAATTATTATGATTTTGATTCAGTGGCCGCCATTTTGGGCCATTTTAGGTCCGTTCCACTTTCGACCCTATAAAATAAATATTGTACCAACTATGTTCATATTCTGATTTACAAATATTTTATCTATGCAGTCATCTAGGTATTATAGGTATTTTACTGAAAAGAATAAAAGCTTCAGTGAACCTAATTGATCATATTTATTTAGAAATTTAAACACGGTAACAAAATAAAAATAAGATGTCTACATTTCTAATCAATGAATTCGAGCACAATCAACTGTTGGAATCTAAATTTAGAACGTAAATAAACGAATAACCTACAAACGCTAACGTCAAATCACGAAAACACCGGTCGCAAACGGAACCGTGCAATTGCGCTAGTGTGCGTGAGGCGATCGTCCGACCGGTTTGTTTACTTTACAAGCTTTGCACGTGTGCGTGGAACATTCATTGTATTCTATTGACTACGTCATTATCATCACAGATGGCTCATCTTTCATTAATATTACATTAAAATTGAGCTTTATTTCAAATGCGATAAGGTATATTTTTCAGTAAAACAATTTAGTTTGATATGAGCTTTTGAAAGTAGGCATAGCTAATCGTTCATACTTCAAAAACTGTTTAAACTCTAACCCCATTGCATAGAAATTGAAACTTTATACAGTACAACGTAAAGTTCAATTCAGTTTGAATAGTCGTTTCAGATAGAAGTTTGCGTAAGTAGCAACGGATACTTTACGTCACATTGTTTACATCTGCGCTTGTGTAGTGGGTGTCGTCACGCGCGTGTGGGTGTGTTCGCGTGTCGTGACGTCACGGCTCGTCACGGTCGCGCCAGTGTGCGTGCAGTGAGTCAATGTTACATTTTTGTGACCTTAACCGGCGTTACTCGTACTTAGGTTTACGTAATTATGTCTTATCCTGCTTTGCCTTCTTAAGACGTCGATTTAAGATTATGTTATTTATGGCATGATATAAAGAGTCTATCTATAGCACAAGTATTTATATTTTTTCTTTTCACAATTTTCTTTATAACTTCTGGTGCTTCGGGGTAATTCCAGCTGCCAGCTTTTAGAAAAACCTAAACAATCTTTGAAACAAATTCCAGTCAAGGAAATGTGGAGATAACTATTATTATTCCATGAGAAATCCTCAGACCTGTTGGATAGGTATAAATCGAAATTACATTGTAAAAATACATCTTAGACTATGAGCTAAAAAAATTAAAATATTGATTAGTTAATACGGAAATAATATCACTTCTATTTTTAGTGTACAATCTGATAAACTTAGATAAGTACAATGCAGGTAACCAGGTGCAGTTAGATTACAGTCTTATCTTAACTGCTACGGCAGCAGGCTTTTATGAATATTGATTTGATGCCTATTACATAATTTACATTCGCACCTAAGCTCATTGTTTTATTGCAGAAGTAAATTATAAAGTGAAATATGGATTTGGATCCAACTACAGTAGGATCTCGCTAATCCGGACAGAAAATTTTCATGTTATAAAAATCACTTGACTATACCCAGTTTCTTTTTTCAGTTTCAGCAAATATAACTCTGGAACTTAGGAGGATAGAGTTCGTCAAATAACTCTACACTATGCGCAGGTTAGCGACATCCGACTATATAATTCCTTGTTTTTTGCATATTCGAATGACATGAAGGCGGGTAATGAAATTTCGTTATCTGCCTCTCTGGCACTCTTGCATATTTGAGCGATAGAGAGGCAGATAACGATATTTAGATTTTCACATTAGGCCTTCAGCAATCGCAAGGCAAATTACATTAGAGTCCTTTATGACACGCAACCCAGACAGTCGACCATAGGTAGTAAGCCATCCAACACTAGGATATTTATGTTACTGCTTGTCATATAACTCGATAGTTCACGCAGTAACATCACTCGTAAAAAGTAGCATAAACTTGCGTCGTATTCCGTAAATCAAATGACTGTAGTTGCGAAACTTCTCATTCTAACTTGCATGATTGCAGCAAGAGGGAAAGAGATAACATGCCCTGATCGTCAGTTTGGTTAATAATATAAACCTTTACATGTCGCGCAAGATTTATGCAAGTTGCATGTTATTTTAGGCGAGTAACAAGTGTCGCTGAACATCTGCGATCACGGCTCCTGGGGGAAGCATTTGCTTAACCAACTTAGAACTACACTTGCACAAACCGATTTTAAACCTTGTGACGTTATAAATAAGATACTAAATAGAATTTCTTGAAGGCAAATAAGGATTAGTGAAACCAAAATATGTTTGCAGTTGGTTATTTAAATTCAGCACGATTTTAGACTTTGGGTGTTTGACTTAAAGGTTATATAGGTGTTTATTGGGAGTAAAGATGAGGCTATTGTGTGTTGGATTTGAAACGCAATAAGAGAAATGTGTTGCAGATTGCAGTTTTGTTTGTGTGCGTGTTTTATTTATTAGGCAGCCACCCCGGCTTTTGGGCGCAAGTTGGATGTTTTTGTGTTCTTAAAAATGGTTACAAAAACTTGGTTTTTATTACTTTTTACTGTCTCGCCTCGAACGGAGGTTGTGGAATTTGCAAACAGGTTAAGGTAACTAAAAATGGAAATATGTATAACATTTTTACATGCCTAAACCATCATTCAGATTTTATAACCATTTGGTACGATAATGAAGTTTTACCTCTGATTCACAATACTTCTTGAGCTAGGTACCTACTCAAATAATAAATACGTATGTGGCGGGTATTTTTTTGTAGATATCTTAATTTGTTTCATTTAATTAATATTTTCAAAGTACATTCGAAGTACAGTTCGTACTTACCCCAATGCACTTTTTCAAAGAGCAAACCACCATTATACACCCATCAATAATACTTTGAACAAAAAAGACGTAATTCAAGAAAATTATCAGAAACCGAGTAAATTATAGATTTATCTACACTCCAAACCAGGGACAGGAACCGGTTACCTTAACCGGGGTTTTTCATAGGGTTATTTTAGAGGTGTTTATAAAAACCCCTACCATAACGGTAACCGCTTAATAAGGTAACACTTTGATTCGGTAACCGTATCAGATCGAGTTAACCTCTGTTACCGGTAACCGAAATAAAAACCCAGTCTATTCAGTTACCTCATTATGAGGTTTTTGACCAGTTCAAACGATTGTAATATTTACGCACACTTAAATTCAACTTATTATTGAATAACCGAGGTTGGCATGGGCGGTCTATGAAGCCTCCAGCACAAACAAGTTTTTTTGCCTTTCCTTTGTTTATCTTTATACGTACCTGTGTGGTGTGTTCTTATTGTAAATATTATTATATTATAAATAAATTAAATAAATTAAATAAATTAAATAAATTAAATAAATTAAATAAATTAAATAAATTAAATAAATTAAATAAATTAAATAAGTTAAATAAATTAAATAAATTAAATAAATTAAATAAATTAAATAAATTAAATAAATTAAATAAATTAAATAAATTAAATAAATTAAATAAATTAAATAAATTAAATAAATTAAATAAATTAAATAAATTAAATAAATTAAATAAATTAAATAACTTAAATAAATTAAATAAATTAAATAATTTAATAAATTAAATAAATTAAATAAATTAAATAAATTAAATAAATTAAATAAATTAAATAAATTAAATAAATTAAATAAATTAAATAAATTAGATAAATTAGATAAATTAAATAAATTAAATAAATTAAATAAATTAAATAAATTAAATAAATTAAATAAATTAAATAAATTAAATAAATTAAATTAATTAAATAAATTAAATAAATTAAATTAATTAAATTAATTAAATAAATTAAATAAATTAAATTAATTAAATAAATTAAATAAATTAAATAAATTAAATAAATTAAATTAATTAAATAAATTAAATAAATTAAATTAATTAAATAAATTAAATAAATTAAATAAATTAAATAAATTAAATAAATTAAATAAATTAAATAAATTAAATAAATTAAATAAATTAAATAAATTAATTTAATTAATTTAATAAAATAAAATAATTAAATTAAATAAGTTAAATAAATTAAACAAATATAACAAATTAAACGAATTAAATAAATGAAATAAATTAAATACATTAATTAAATTAAATAAATTCAAAAAAATAAATAAATTCAAAAAAATAAATAAATTCAATAAATTCAATAAACTCAATAAACTCAATAAACTCGATAAACTCAATGAACTCAATGAATTCAATGAATTCAATGAATTCAATGAATTCAATGAATTCAATGAATTCAATGAATTCAATGAATTCAATGAATTCAATGAATTCAATAAATTCAATAAATTCAATAAATAAATTAAATTAAATTAATTTAATAAATAAAGTCAATAAAATCAACAAAATATAAATAAAGTATATACTATAAAATAAACAATTTTTTTGTATTTTTTTTAGTTTTGACGGCACATCACTAAAACTACTTTAATGTAGCAAACCAGTAACCGACCGATAATAAAGGTTACCATAACTGAATGAAAACCTGTTAAAAACCCTTAACAAAAACCCTATCGCGATGGGGTTTTGAGATTAACTCGGTTAAAGGTTAGGGTTACCGTTTCAATAAGGTTACCATTACAATCAGGTAACAGTATGATAGGGTTACCGAATGATAAGGTAACCGAATCGATTGGGTTACCGAATTGATAGGATTAAGCGTAAAGAGGGGTTTTCCGGTCCTTGCTCCAAACCATTAATGGGCCCCGAACAGCTGTTGGCGGTTGCTTGTCACACTATGTAATCATGTAATCAACACGGAATTATTACTCCGCAATGTTTAGGGCGAACGTTCACGGGCGAAAGTGGAGCACACCTTTTTATGTTTTTATAAATTTGAATTTGGAATATTTTATCGAATGAGTTTCTAAATGCCAGTATTTAATCTTTATTTACATTGATTGCCGATAAAGTCAGTCTAAATTAACTCTGCACCGAGGGGTGGAGTGGTGTGATGACCTCCCCGAGCGGGAGACAGGGGGAAGTTTGGGTGGGCTCCGGCCTGCCCAAAGGTCCGTCTGTCACCCCCGGTCCATCCTGGGCAACGTCACTAGCGACTGGCATTCGTGCCTCTTTCTAGTGGCGGCTAACATCCACACTGGTGTTGTCAGTAGGTGTAGGTTACTACTGACGACCTATACATAACCTACCTGTGCTAGGACCTGCACAGTAGAGCGCCGTACGCAAGGATGACGGGATCCTGGGGATTGAGCCATTGCCAACCCGCGTGGTAACACGTCTGCTTCGGCCCTAATTTCGGGCAAAACGGTAGCCCGGGCTACTAGCCACAGTCCGGGAAATGGTCAAGTGAGGAACCGTAGGTGGGCTCACGGCGAGAAGTGAGAGGGCCGCAGAGGCAGTTTCGGCTGCTGATGCGGTGGTGAAAGGCCATGCTGAGGAAGTGCGTTTAGGTGAATCGGGCGGAGGGCGTCTGACCTGGACGACCCTACGTCCCACCTTCACACATTTCCGATGTCGCGCAACTAGCCAACTTCTCACTTCTATACCCGAGTCGGTGTCCTAACGACTGAAAGCACCTTTTATATGTGTGTGTAAGCGTTCCCAAGGTGTGGGCCCTTGTAGGGTGGGAGCCGATGAGGATGAAGTTAATCGTTACGAACTATGGATACCAGGTCTAACGAAAAACCCCAAGCTGATCCAGCAGCGTCCATCGCTAATGGTGAAGCCACACAGGCGAGACAAGCTGTTCCAGTGACAGTGCGTCAGACCGAAACCCCGGCCCGTCCGCAACCCAGTTCATCTGGGGAGCAGACCGGCCCAAACCCCTTCCAGGACTGGCAGGTAGTGGACCGAAGGTCCAAGAAGCGACCCCCTGCTGGGAAGCCTCACCCTGCCAGACCTGTGAATTCTTCTTCCTCTAACCCACCCCCCCCTGTTAAATGTCAAGGTGGGGTGGCTAAGAAGAAGAAGAAAAACAAGAACCAGAGGCGTGCAGCTCGTCTAGCGCGAGAGCAGCAACTGGACAACACACCAACACTGACACACTCTGCAACCGGTGTGGGTGTGCAGGCTTCCCAGAAGCCGGCACCCAAACCGGCGCCGAACAAGCAGGTTGCTGCTGCCAGGCCTCCGCCGAAGGGAAAAGGTTCCACCCTACCCCCTAAGGCTGGAACGTCGGGCGACAGCCCTACGGGTTCGGCCGCAGATCCCTCCAAACGACGACCTGGTAAGCTCGCACGAGCCGCTGCTAAAAGGATGCGAGATGAGTCCTTCTCCCCGCAAGGAGACAACAAAAAGCAGCGACTAGTGAGCCCAAGCCAACCGTTGTCGTACGCACAAGCAGCGGCATCTGACCTGACGATCGTCATTACTGACGCGAAGTCGGGGAAGATCACCGCTGACCACTCCAACGCCATCCTCCGCGGGTTGCACCAAGCAATCGTGGAGGAGGCGAGGAGAAACCTCGTAGGAGCCAGGCCACCCAAATTCAAGGGCAAGCCCATCTTCGCTGAGGGGCAGCTGAGGGTCTTCGCAGAAGACGAATACTCGGCCGCCTGGTCTCAGCGATGTGTCCAGGCCCTAACCCTGCCAGACATCTCCCTTAAGGCGGTTCGCCAGTCGGAGATGGCAAGGAGAATTAAGTGCGGGCTCCTAATACCCAACATTAATAACTCGTCCTGGGAAGACGTCCGTCAGGCAGCTGACGGACTAAGGTACCAGAACGAATGGGCCAAGGTCGGGTCTTGGTCCATTATACAAATACTACGGCAAGACCAGGGGTGGTTTGTCGAGTTCACAATCCCCGAAGACCTCGTCCCCGCCTTCATGGAGAGGGGGAGATCCCTGAACTGTGGGGTGGGCAATGTCTACCTCAGGTTCAGGGGTCCCGGAGGCAAATACCTGGACCAGCCTCCCACCCTGCAAGGTTCCACCCTAAGGGTAACGGGAGTACAGGTCCCCAACGAACAGGCCGCGGGCACCTCCGAGCAGAGCAAGTCTGTCTCCGGGGAGAAAGTTGCCCCCCTGCCTCTACCCAAGCCGACGATACCCGAACTCTCGGAGGATGAGCTCCTTGGCACTGGTGAGGGACCAGCCGGGTCATCATCCGAGGGTGAGGACTTGTCGGCTTGGATAGTGTCGGGGTTGGCCGACATGTTCAAGGAGGGAGGGGAGATGCAAGATGCCGCCCCCACCACCGACAACATGGACACCAACTAGTGTCATCCAAGCAAACCTCCAGCACAGCGTGGCCGCTACGGCCCAACTCAGACGCTGCCTGGTAGGTTTGCCAACAGCCGTTGCCCTCCTACAAGAACCATGGGCGGGCAATGGATACATACGCGGGCTGTCCGACACGAAAGGTAAGCTCTACTACTCCACGGTACATGCCGTCCCTAGGGCATGTATCCTAACTACTAACAATATTATTGCACAACCGCTCACTGAATTCTGTTCCAGAGACCTGTGTGCGATTAAACTACAAGTTCCACTGCCAACAGGCTGTCGCGACCTAGTCCTCGCCTCGGCGTACATGCCCGGAGAGGACGAGCCACCGCCTGCCGAACTACAACGACTGGTCAGCCACTGCGAGAGATCAGGCCTCGCAATAATCATCGGGGCCGACTCCAACGCACACCACCCACTGTGGGGAATGGAGACCAGCAACAACAGAGGTAAGACACTTGTTGAATATCTTGTGACTACTAATCTAAACATTCTAAATATAGGCGCTGAACCAACATTTGTAAACAAACGATGCAGGACGATTATCGACCTGACTCTGGCTTCGGAGGAGGTCAGTGAACTAATTATGGGATGGCAAGTCTCCCAGGAGGCCTCCTGCTCAGACCATAGATGGATTCGCTTCAATCTACTAGCATCTAGAGACACACCAACCGCCCGGAGGAATCCCAGGAAAACGGACCGAGCCACTTTTAGGAAGGTCCTAGGGGAAAGCCTTGACCGGCTTCCACCGAGGGATGACCTTCGGGAACCGGCTCAGATAGAACAGCAGGTAAATATCTTAACTGATACCCTCGTAGACAGCTACCACAAGGCGTGCCCCTTAAAACCACCGGCAAAGACTGCCATAAAGGGTCACCAGTGGTGGGGCCCAGAACTGGAGAGACTCCGGGGGAAAACCAGAAGACTCTTCAACAGGGCCATGAACACAACGGCTGAGGTGGACTGGGATAACTACTACGAAGCCAAGGCCAGGTACAAAAAGAGATTGCGGTACTGGAGATCCCTGTCATGGAGGAACTTCTGCAGCAGCATTGAAACACTTGACCACGCCAACCGGGTAAGGAAAACCTTAGCGCACAAGCCCACATCACAATTGGGCTCACTGCGTAAACCCGATGGCACATACACATCTAGCCCTGCAGAGACCCAACGCCTTCTCCTGGTAACTCACTTTCCAGGATGCGTAAGTCTCGCCGATGCAGATCAGCAGGACGAGGAATACAGTACAACGGACAACAACTGGCAAATGGCGCACAGAGTCGTCACCGCTGAGAAACTCAGGTGGGCCATAGACAGCTTCCATCCCTTCAAGGCGGCTGGTCCGGATGGGATCTTCCCCGCTCTCCTACAGTGGGGTCTAGGACTCATCCAGGAAACCCTGACCGACATCATGGCAGCCTGCCTAGCCTGGGGGTACGTGCCCAGGAGATGGAGAGATGTAAATGTGGTATTCATACCTAAACCAGGTAAGAACGACTACACAGCTGCCAAATCCTTTAGGCCCATCAGTCTCACATCATTCCTGCTGAAGACCTTGGAAAAACTGTGCGACAGGGACCTGAGGGACCGAGCGCTAAAGAACATACCGATGCACAACAACCAGCACGCGTACAGCTCAGGTAAATCTACGGAGTCGGCTCTACACATGGTTGTAAGCCGCATTGAGAGGGCCATCCACGGCAAAGAAATGTGCCTCGGCACTTTCATTGACATAGAGGGCGCTTTTGACAAGACTCACTTTTCCAGTATAGGGAACGCCTTGGAAAGCCACGGCGCTGAACCCGGACTAGTAAAGTGGATCATGAACATGCTAAATCAAAGGACAATAAGGTATGTAGGTGAACCGCAGGCCGTAGCGGCGGTGCGAGGATGCCCTCAAGGGGGAGTTCTGTCACCTCTGTTGTGGAACCTAGTAGTCAACAACCTCATAACCAAACTGAACGAGGAACACTTCTACACAATAGGCTACGCTGATGATCTGGCAATATTAATATCGGGTAAATTTGCCAGTACAGTATGCGACCTCACCCAGGCAGCTCTTCGGATCGTAGAACGCTGGTGTAGAGATTTTGACCTATCAGTTAACCCCACCAAAACAGAAATGGTAATGTTCACCAATAAAAGGGCACTTGGCAACTTTACCAGACCAACACTTTTCCAGACTGAGCTACAGCTGACCGATGAAGTTAAGTACTTAGGGCTAACGCTCGACAGTAAACTCAACTGGAACAATCACATCAACAAACGCATAGACAAGGCGGGAGTAGTCTTCTGGCAGTGCAGAAGGATGATTGGTAGGAGGTGGGGACTCAACCCGAAAATTACCCTTTGGCTCTATAAGACTATAATCCGCCCCCTACTCTGTTACGGTGCTCTGGTTTGGTGGCCAAGAACAAACCTAGGCAACGTACGAGACAAGCTACAAAGACTCCAGAGGCTCGCATGCTCGGCCACCACTGGCTGCACGAGGTCCACTCCGACTGCAGCCATGGAGGTCATGCTAAACCTTTCACCGCTGCACCTACACATACAACAAGAGGCCAGTCTCTCAGCGGTAAGGTTACGAACCCTCAATATATGGTCTAACACCACAGGAGCTCTTCACACAGCATGCCTGGAAAAAGTATACAGCGAATTTCCAGTGCTCATGGCGGGCACGGATCGAATTCACAAACAAGCCATCTTTGACAAAAGGTACAAAATACAATTATTTGAGGACGACAACTACGAAGGACTCAATCCCCGGGAGCTGAGAATCTTCACTGATGGGTCCAAAACAGACAGCGGATCAGGCTCTGGAACCTTTTCAGAAGACCTGAACATGTCAATCACCACTCCGCTAGGAGCCCATAACTCGGTATTCCAGGCTGAGTGCATGGGCATCATTAACGCGGCGGCTGCCATCACTGCAAGGAAGGTAGTAGGATCCTCCATCCGCATACTCTCCGACAGTAGAGCAGTCTTAATGGCCCTAAAAAGCCATATAGTCACATCCAAACTTATACACGAATGCCACGAACGACTAATGGAGGTATGTCAGAACAATAAGATCACCTTACAATGGATCAAAGGACACAGTGGATCCCGAGGTAACGACGCCGCGGACGAGCTCGCCAGACAAGGATCGGGTGCGGGGGCGATTGGCCCGGAACCGATCCTCCCGATACCGTTTAGTAAGGTACGCTCAATGCTGCTGGCACGTACAGGGAAACTACACACAGAACACTGGCTAAACCAGACTGGATGCAGACAGGCCAAGCAAGCCATGCCGAGCATGAACGGTAAGCTCACAAGGGCGCTCCTTCAACTAGGAAAGGTTCGACTGAGTATGGTAACCAGTGTCATAACAGGTCATGGACTTTTTAACAAACATCTTTTTATAACAGGTGTCACAGACAGTCCCCTATGCCGTGGATGCATGGAGGAAGAAGAAACAGCCTCTCACGTGGTGTTGGAATGCAGCGGATTGGCCCCATACAGGGCAAAACATCTCGGATCCCCGAGTGACCTCCCCGAGGTCCTACTCAACATCAAAGGTCTGATAGGATTCCTCGAGGAGCTGGGCTGGCAAGACTAGTCCACCCCCTATCACGCAAAATAGGCGCAAGACGTCGAGTTGCGGAAAATCGCCCGAACTACAATACAATACAATACAACTCTGCACCGATTTGAGCAGAACAAAGGGAGTGTCATTATAAACGTCACATTTTCATAGAAATTTGACATTAATGATGATGCAGAGTTAGCGTGGTTCGGCCCTAAATCTTAAACTTCTATGAAAACACAAAGTTTATGTTGGTTTTTAAAAATATATTGCACTACCTACATATCAGACGGACTCTACCTTTTAAACTCCAATAAACATTACTTTAAAAAACTAAAACCTAGGAGTAATTTGACTCCAATTAAAACAATAACAATAAAAAAAGGTTCAATAGCCAGAGACAATCTGGAAGAAAACCAATATGGCGCACCTGCCGCACAGGTGCCGCTGCCGGATATCTATTAATGCACCCTTTGTTCGGCCCTTTCTTATGCTGCATCTACATCGACGTGTTAAAGTACCAACTTAAGGACGTGAAGCGCGAAGAATTTTCTACACTGACCTGCCATTTCCTATCTCATCTCTATCCGCGACCGGTCTGGCCTAGTGGGTAGTGACCCTGCCTGTGAAACCGATGGTCCTGGGACTCCTGGGTTCGAATCCCGGTAAGGGCATTTATTTGTGTGATGAACACAAGTATTTGTTCCTGAGTTATGGGTGTTTCCTATGTATATAAGTATGTATTTATCTATATAAGTATGTATATCGTCGCCTAGCACCCATAGTACAAGCTTTGCTTAGTTTGGGGTTAGGTTGATCTGTGTAAGACGTGTAAGATGTCCCCTAATATTTATTTATTTATTTATCGCACGCGCACATATTTATTTCTTTATTGCAGTCCCGGAATAGTAATAGTCGCAGCCAAGAACCTCACGAAATATCACCAAGAGGGAGGGGGGTTGGGTCAAAAAGTAGCTGAACAAACCTCGTGTGATTTGTGCACAAGCCCTTTCTAATGCTGCATCTACACCTATGCTATCTACGTAGCAAGCTACATTGTGGCATGCGACTCTTGCAAGAATTGAAATGTGCTTTATGAAATAGCTAATTTTGCTTTTTATGAGGAGATATAGTTTGTCCAAGGACTGTCTCATTTCAATCATAGACATAGAGAATCATACTATCTTTATCTTACAATAGTACTAGCACCCAAAAGAAAAGGATGAGTAGTTTTCCTGGTAAACCTCCTGCGAGTAGTCTTACTGACTGACAAATTGGTTTGACCAACTATAACATTATTATAAAAATTCGTATACAGCCTTACTCTGCGAGGTGAACATATCAACAACAACTTTAATTACACTTACCTACCTAGTAGCCGAGTGTTAAAAAAACACTTCCTGTATTTTATCTAATTATTCGAACCCGTTTTATTTTTTATCACGCTTGGCTCTACTTTGTTACTTATTGTCATGCCTCTACAAGTCTACACAAAGTGCTACAGTGTTTGCTACATTTATGATTTTATATTTTTACGACGTACCCAGAAACAATTCAATAGGTTGCCATTATTGCGTTTTTATAGTTTCTTATTTAAATTATTCATTTACCTATTGTCCATATACCAGAATACATTGAAATATTCTTTTACAATAATACATAATTACAAATTAAATATGGCCCCAATCTTCCCTTTTATGTGGACATAGCTTTATCGCAATCGCCTCGGTCCTGTTACCAAAAGTTGATAAATTTGTAACGGAACTGGATTCGAAATTTAAATTTTTGACGAGATAATTTTGGCATTTTCCTTTTGTGACCTCGTTGATTACTTGCGTTATCATATTCTCAACCAATTTCATAAATGTTTACACTTGTTTGCTTAAACATTGTACAAAAATATCTTAAAAATAATCAAATTTAGACTGAAACTTACAAATATGAGAAGATAAAACGCCTTTTCAAATTAACGACTTCTTTGAATACTTTAACTAGAATAAGAATAAGAAATGTTTATTAGCACAAATAACATAAAACTAAAATTCATTTAGAACATTACTACTTTACTAATTATGAAATTACTTTAGGTGCTATACTCCAGTAGTTAAATCTTTTTTTGCGCTGTTGTCCATGGCTATAATGTTTCCATAAAACAAAGTCAGCATCAAGGCACTTCAAAGTAGAAGGTCCCGCCTGACAGCTGTCACTGTAAGTCGTTATTACGTCCGCAAAAACAAATGTAAAACGCATTAGCATGTTACACGTGGACAAATTTATGAGTTGAAGTCCAGGAAAAACTGTATGCGGGCCAGATGTTTGGTTTCCGAACGGACAATGTCCGTTGGCTGAACGGAAATTTTAAAACGTCGTATAGCATTCTAATTTCAATGGCGCATACGCCGTTTTGGAAGGAATGCTAGCGTGGCAGTTGGCAGATAAGGAAGTGAAAGATAAGAGTAATTATGCGAAGTGGGCGCCAGTTTATGTAATGATGTATAAATAGGCCAGGGCCTTCAATTTTTTGTAGCTTAGCTAAAGCTATTGTATAAATGTGACGTCCCACAGGTAAAGGTACCTTATGGCGGTTGGCGCTTACGCTATTATTAACGCCGCTCCAATATTATTGCGGCGCTATGAGACGTAAGCGCCAGCCGCCATAAGGTACCTTTTGCCGTGGAACGTCACAAATGTATAATAGGAAGGGCCACTTTTGTTGCTTTTTTTACAAGACTGCATAGAAAAGGCGCCGTGATTTTCTAATTAAATAGTAATGACTTATAAGATTGATAATTATCAGTTAACCGGGCGGAGATGGCGGGACGACTTTGACGCCTTCCTTAACAACTGGCCGTAGGAAGCGCTAAATCGGGAGTCATGGAGAACCAGGGGAGAGGCCTTTGCCCAGCAGTGGGACACACAAATAGGCTAAGGAAAAAAAAATGAAACAGTATTATTACCTATCAACGAGTATAAATAATAAGGTCTAAAGTATGTTACGGCCTTATTACGGCTTTGCCTTTAGGAAAACCTGGTTTAATCATACGCAAAAACGGATACGTAAATCGATCACCGCAAGTGAAATGTAAAATCCAAGATGGCGGTCAAACGAACTCGTTCTTGATATTTAAGGCGGCACGATTTTTAAATGTCACAACGGTGTGTTAAATCAACGCTCAGTCTCAATATTACTTATAATGACACATAAATAATGCATTTTGAGGTTAATCAGGACTTGCGCTGGTTGTGAGAATGTCGCCATTATTGTGTGAAATGTCGCGGTGATATGTTTTAAAGTTTATTGCTAATTGCTATCAACAGCCTTACGGCAGTTACGGCGCGATTCGAGAAATGAGTTAGAGATGTACTAGATATGAAATAGTAAAGATATGTGACGTTCCACGGCAAAAGGTACCTTATGGCGGTTGGCGCTTACGCTATTATTAACGCCGTTCCAATATTATTGCGGCGATAAGGTACCTCTTGCCGTGGAACGTCACATATTTTTACTATTTTATATCTAGTACATCTTCTACATCTCTTAATTCATTTCCCGAATCGCGCCGTTACTTCTTATGTTCTTATGTTGTCGTAGTTACCAGCAAAGATATATTTAAAAGTCAAATTTCCTCTTTGCCTTTTGTTTATTTAATTACTCCTTACTTTAAATAAAAAAAACGATTGAAACATGTTATTGAACTTACTGTTACAAACAAGAGGCTACAGCAATACGTACGTTTACTCAGTAGGCAGGCATTGAAATGTAGTAAACATAGTATAACTGCGTACGCCGTATTTACGCGCGGGTTCATTGTCTTCTACGTAAATAACCCATTCATTATGAAAAAGTATTTCAGTGATGTTATTGAAAGGTTTTACGCTTTAACTACCTACTCATGAGGCAATCTACTTTTTAACATTTCACGCTAATATAGGAAATGATGATGAAAAATACTTTTTTCGTAGACAAAAAGTATGTACAATCTTTTAAATAAATTTTTAGAAACTACTTGAGGGTCTATTGCGAACAACGAAAAACGAAATTTCGTTATCTGCCTCTTTTTCGCTCTAATATGCTAGATTTTCAATAGGTTGTTACGTAGGCTCTCAGATTCCAGTTATCAAGCTTTTGAATCCACTAAACTATAATACATATAGTTTATATACCGTAAATAAATTAAATTATTTATATACCAATTAAATTCTACCAGTTCGCCATAAATCGTCTCAAAGTAGTATTAAAAGCTCATTTCATAAGTTATATGAATTAAACTTACAAATAAACACCAACACATATTATACATACCACATTGAATATGCTTACCATAACCAAAGAGAATAAAGTCTATAGAGACGGATTGTCAAAGTAAATTATGTAGCCACTGTAAATTTACTGCCATCTTTCGACAGAACATAAAACTGTTAGAACGCCATTTGACTTTGATCCTTATTCTTTCAGTGATATGTGTTAACTTATTAAATATTAATATTCACGCCATCTACTCGACTATAGGCCCAAGGTATGGTTCCATGTTTTCGAGCGATGGCGCCACAATCTTCAGCCTATGCTCGAGTAGATGGCGTGAATATTAATATTTAAAAAGTTAACACATATCAGTTAAAGAATAAGGATCAAAGTCAAATGGCGTTCAAACAGGTTTAATATTCTGTCGAAAGATGGCAGTAAATGAACTGTAGCTACATAATTTACCATGACAGTAACTCTCTTCTTCAAATCCTCTTTGCCATAACATAAGATACATTATTATTATATCTATCAACTTTTTTCACCGATCGTAACTGGCCAGCAATTTACGTACCTGGAACAAAGCAAACAGACCCGTGTGAAACAAACTGTGATAAAAACTTTTTACAAAAAAAAGCAAACCGACTTCAAAAAGGATGAAATAAAATATTATCCTTTTTGAAGTCTATGCGTTACCAACTGATATGTTTGAAGTCGGTGCCAAGCCAAATTTAGAAGCATACCATGATTTTGGTGCGATTCGATAAGGATGTACCTACGTTGGATTGCCTTACACGACGACATTGAACGTACTTTCTGTAGGTACAGTCGACGTTAAAAATATGTTTACACTTTTCGCCTTATTACAAAGGAGTAAGGTGCAAAAGTGTAAATATATCTTTGACGTCGATTGTATCTAAAGCCCCCTCCAGACTATGCGCGTGAATCGCGGGCGAAGCCGCGAACGCGAGTGTGGAGTCGATTTCGCAGGTCTGCGTTCAGGACTCCACACTCGCGTTCGCGGCTTTGCGCCGCGATTCGCGCACGAGTGTGGAGGAGGCTTAAGAACACACCTCAGAACACACGATCAAACCTTCTTGGCGCAGTCTGTACCATGTTTGTCGGCACATTAGGGGCTGTCCATAAATTACGTCATCGATTTTTGACGATTTTCGACCCCCCCCCCCCTAACATCATCCAAAAATCATGCTTCGAATGACCCCGTTTCCTCCTACGTCATGCTACCATCATCCGATGACCAGACCCCCCCCCCCTAATTTGAAATGACGTAATTTATGAATAGCCCCTTAGGGGTCATCCATTAATTACGTCACACGAATTTCTAGGTTTTTTGACCCCCCCCCCCCCCCCCCCCCTTGTCACATTTGGTCACATTTGGCAAACCCCTCCCCCCTAGTGTGACGTCACATTTTTTCTACGAAATCGCCTAATCGAATTAAGTAAGTACCTAAGTATTATTAATATTTTATCAAAATATTTTTGACGATATAAATATTAGTAATTTTATAACCCAAAACTGCTTAGGAAAGGAAATTAAAAGAATAAAAACGATTATCGTTTTAAAAACTTGTTATTTAAATGTACAGCGAATAAAATAATTTAAAAAAAAAATTCGGTTACTGATGAAGTTAAAGTGACGTCACAAAGTTTGTGTCTCCCACCTCCCCCATGTCACAATATGTCACATTTTCTTGACCCCCTCCCTCCCCCTAAACGTGTGACGTAATTAATGGATGACCCCTTAGTGGAAATCCAATGCATTTTTTTTCGTCGTATTTTTTAAAGAGCATTTCTTACTAATGCTCGAACAGTCTATAGCACGCAAGTGTGAGATTGGGACTGAGTAATTTCCCGTTCCTTATCCAGAGGACTACAATTCAAAATATAAAACAATTTAAGAAATTTACCTTCTTGCCAAATTTCACCTAAAGCGGTTCAGTTGTTTAGCCTTGAAAAGGCGACAAAGAGGCAGACAAAATTACTTACACATTTGTAATAGTTATTAGTGCAGTTCTAATGGGATTTATAGCCATAAAGCTGATTATTTTGACTGGTATTGTTACTACTTGGCTTGGCACCGACTTCAAACATATCAGTTGGTAACGCATAGACTTCAAAAAGGATAATATTTTATTTCATCCTTTTTGAAGTCGGTTTGCTTTTTTTTGTAAAAAGTTTTTATTTTTCCATTTTTAGTTTTAACGCATTGTTAAGAGCGCGACGCATGAATGAAAAACAAGATCATGTTTAACACTAAATTCGTGTACCTATTACTTTAATAAATATGTATGTAATCAGGAATTTTCTCGAGTCCGTCTGGGAAATTATAATTCCTGTCACTACTAGGTACACTAAATCCATCCTCCGCCCCGCCACTGGTCCAATCCCTCAACGCCCCGATCACTCAACCTCACAGCGCATCAACCCCTGATCCAGGAACCCCTCGACCCTGAACCAGGAATTTTCTCGAGTCCGTCTGGAAAATTATAATTCCTGTCAACTAAATCCATCCGCCCGCCCCGCCACTGACCCAATCCCTCAGCCCCCCGATCACTCAACCTCACAGCACATCAACCCCTGATCCAGGAACCCCTCGATCCTGAACCAGCAACCCTTCAACCGCCATTCCCCGACCCGTTAATCTCTGACCCCTTAACTCCTAACCCTAACCCCCGATCAGTAGCCTTACCAGCTTACCACGAGTTTGACATTGATATATTCGCTAGCATGTGTGTAACTTACTTCCTATGCATCTCGCTCGTACTAACCTTAGTGTGAGCGAGATGCATAAAAAGTTACATTTAGATGCATAAGACGGTAGCGAATATGTCAATGTCAAACTCGTGGTAAGGCTACAGTTGCAGTACATCAAATTGGTGGTTTTCGGAAGCAAATGCTCGAGTTACTTTAGAAAACCCCGAAATCACTTAACACGTGCCTTTAAAAATTGAGGAGTTCCCTCAATTCCTCATGGATTCCATCATCAGACCAGAACCAAAAATAATACGGAAACACCTTGGAGGTAACTTCTTCCAAACAAAAAAAGAATTACTCAAATCGGATCACACGTGCCGGAGTAATCGGTGAACATACTTACATTTAAAGAAATCATCATCATTATCATCAAAATAATCATCATCATCAGGTCTACTTCATCAAATTAGTGGTTTTCGGGAGAAAATGCTCGAGTTGCTTAAGAAAACGCCCAAAACACCATGCATGTGCCTTTAAAAATTGAGGAGTTCCCTCAATTCCTCATGGATCCCATCATCAGAACAGAACCAAATTAAAATGGGACCAACTCGGAGGTAGTTCCTTTCAAACAAAAAAAGAATTACTCAAATCGGACTACGGATGTCGGAGTAATCGGTGAACGTACATAGAAAAAAAAAAAAAATAGCCACAACCGAATACAGAACCTCCTCCTTCTATGAAATTGAAGTCGGTTAAAAATAACAACAATTACGAATTCGCAATGCTACTGCGGGCCAACGGCCAATCAGGGTTCAAGTGAGGATCATTTGAAAATGGAATGCTTTTTTTGTTATTGGAATTTTTACATGATACGTAAGAGAAGGAAGGTTTCACGTAGAAAATCAAAAATTGAGTCAAAAACTTTTTAGTAAGTAGTGCATGGTAGAGTTACACCAAGAAAAGTCTGCAGAGATTTTGATAGCCCACGCAGTGCAAGTGTTATTTTAAACGTCAAACTTCTATGAAATTATGACGTGCACTGCGTGGGCTATCAAAATCGCTGCAGACTTTTCTTGGTCTAACTCTATAGTCTGTCAAGCCATTTCCGTCAGTAGAAAACAGCGGATAGGTACTCAATACCTAACTACGTCGGTGGCAAACAAGCATACAGCCCGCTTGATGGTAAGCGGTCACCGTAGCCTATGGACGCATGCAACTCCAGAGGAGTTACATCGGCGTTGCCGACCCTTACACCCCCGGCACCCTCGTGAGCTCTGGCAACCTTACTCACGGCACAGAATAAATAATAGTACTAGGTACAGAAGACTCACTCTCTAACAAAACGCGTCTGTTACGATCAGCATAGATATGATTTAAACTTTCACGATTATTACGACGGCCCCGTGGTCTTCTCCGAGACCACGGGGACACCGCCGTCCTCGAAACGTCGGAGGTAAGTCTTAAAACCTAAATACGCGATTAAGTCCCGTTGTGCAGTTTGATAATAGCATAGATATGGCCGCTAGGTGGCGGCAGCGCCACGCGCGGCTTATGGCTTTCCCCAAAATTGGCGCGGAACGGATGTACTTTTAGCTACCTGTAGCAAAGCGACGAAATCGCGGAGTGAGCCACGCCTGCTCACGGCCAGGAACACAGCATACTATGAGTAGGGTCTAGTGTTATTTGGCTGCGGTTTTCTGTAAGGTGGCGGTACTTTCCCAGTTGGGCTCTGCTCTAGATCTGGAATGACATCCGCTGTGCTCTGCCTAGGGCTGCCATCCGTCCTTTTAAACTTTTTAGTAAGTAGTGGTAGAGTTATACCAAGAAAAGTCTGCAGAGATTTTGATAGCCCACGCAGTGCAAGTGTTATTTTAAACGTCAAACTTCTATGAAATTATGACGTGCACTGCGTGGGCTATCAAAATCGCTGCAGACTTTTCTTGGTCTAACTCTATAGTCTGTCAAGCCATTTCCGTCAGTAGAAAACAGCGGATAGGTACTCAATACCTAACTACGTCGGTGGCAAACAAGCATACAGCCCGCTTGATGGTAAGCGGTCACCGTAGCCTATGGACGCATGCAACTCCAGAGGAGTTACATGGGCGTTGCCGACCCTTACACCCCCGGCACCCTCGTGAGCTCTGGCAACCTTACTCACGGCACAGAATAAATAATAGTACTAGGTACAGAAGACTCACTCTCTAACAAAACGCGTCTGTTACGATCAGCATAGATATCATTTAAACTTTCACGATTATTACGACGGCCCCATGGTCTTCTCCGAGACCACGGGGACACCGCCGTCCTCGAAACGTCGGAGGTAAATCTTAAAATCTAAATACGCGATTAAGTCCCGTTGTGCAGTTTGATAATAGCATAGATATGGCCGCTAGGTGACGACAGCGCCACGCGCGGCTTATGGCTTTCCCCAAAATTGGGGCGGAACGGATGTACTTTTAGCTACCTGTAGCAAAGCGACGAAATCGCGGAGTGAGCCACGCCTGCTCACAGCCAGGATCACAACATACTATGAGTAGGGTCTTGTGTTATTTGGTTGCGGTTTTCTGTAAGGTGGAGGTACTTTCCCAGTTGGGCTCTGCTCTAGATCTGGAATGACATCCGCTGTGCTCTGCCTAGGGCTGCCATCCGTCCGGGTTTCCCCGGATTTGTCCTAGTCTGGACGCAGTCCGGGGGGTTTTCAAAGTGTCCGGGTTTTTTCCCCGGACACTTATTGTGTGGAAACACCTTATTGAATTGAATTATTTACCGGCATTATAAACCGTATAAACACACGACCGAGGAAAAAATGCGATTTATACGCCAAATATCCGAGTTTTTTTAGTCTTTATCCGGGTTCGGCAGAGATAGGCCTCTGCCCTTCCACACAAAGCGAGATGACATTCACAGTGCACATACCTCTCTATAGTCAGTTCACATGTGAACATGAAGAAATTACTAAGCTTACTTAGTATTCGTGACCACAGGGGACAGACAGCGCGGGCCTAGCATGTTCATAGGCTTTTGGTATTACAATTACTTGCCGAGTGCCAAGCATATACAGTATAATGACTATTTTAGTATTTTTATTTTTTAGGTTTTACGTGTGTATAGTAGGGGATTGTAAAAAAGTGCTGGAAGCCTAGCGGTAAGAGCGTGCGACTTTCTATCCGGAGGTCGGGGGTTCAAACCCCGGCTCGTACCAATGAGTTTTTCGGAACTTATGTACGAAATATCATTTGATATTAACCAGTCGCTTTTCGGTGAAGGAAAACCGGACTAATCCCAACACGGCCTAGTTTACCCTCTGGGTTGGAAGATCAGATGGTAGTCGCTTTCGTAAAAACTAGTGCCTACGCCAATTCTTGGGATTAGTTGCCAAGCGGACCCCAGGCTCCCATGAGCCGTGGCTAAATGCCGGGACAACACGAGGAAGGAAGGAAGTAAGAGTTTGTGAAGAACTATAGATAATAGAAGAGGAAAGGTCCTTGGCTATATCAAGACTATATCAAAAACATCATAGAAGGGGAAGTTGAAGCAAAGAGGAAGGAGGGAAGACCAAGGAGAGCGTCGTCCGTCTGTCTGTCACCAGGCTGTATCTCATGCACCGTGATAGCTAGACAGTTGAAATTTTCACAGATGATGTATTTCTGTTGCCGCTAACAACAAATACTAAAAAGTACGACACCCTCGGTTGGCGAGTTCGACTCGCACTTGTCCGGTTTTTTTCTTTCCGTTTGTCGATGTACGATTGTCATCTTGCTTAGGCCCCCAGAGGGCCTACCGCGAAAACCGAAATTCGCAAATTACGGGGATCTTTCTCTTTTGCTCCAATGAAGGCGTAATTATAGTGACAGAGAAAGTTGCCCGCAATTTGCGAACTTCGATTTTCGCGGTTATAGCCCAGGCCCCGTAGCCCGTAGACCACATGCCAACCGCTAACGCTCCATAGCGAACGAAACGAACTGTCACTGTCACACTAATATGGAAGAGTAATAGAGAGATGTAAAGCGATTCGAAGGCGAAGCGCAAGCGATTGTCACCTTGGCTAGGCCGCCAGGTGACTCGTGGTCGCAGCGTTCGCCTCGCCTCGCCTTGCAACGAGAACAAACAGGAATACGCGTCGGTCAACCGGTAAAAAAACAAGTAATATTATGTCACATCCTGCTAGTGTGGGAATCCGAGGTGCCGTTATGCGGTCAAGTTTGCTATACCATTGTCAACCTTATTACGTGAACGTTGAGGTCTAGTATTCGGCCATGTTTAGTTCTTGCGGTCAAGTACTACTGATGAGTTGTATATGCTGTAATTAATAAGGTTCGATTGAAGACGATCTCGGGTGGTATTCAGCAGTAGAAGTAGGAAAAAGGGCGACGTGTTAAGCAGGCCACTGACGAGCCCTCCAAATGGATGCCGTTACAATGGATTCATCCAAATGGACGGCATCCTAATATTAAACATTGTACGTTTTTGACATTCACGGACCGATTTTGGATTGCAGCCACGCTATTTGCACTGTTGGAAGGCTCGTCAGTGGCCACCTTTAAGAGGCCCACAGATTACCAGTTCGTCGGACGATATCAGCCTGTCAGTTAATCACAAAAGTTGACAGTTCCGAACTACTTACAGACTGATATCGTCCGGCGAATTGGTAATCTGTGGGCCCCTTTAACTGGGCGGCAGGACACACAGGCAGACAGGCAATGACCTTTTATTTATGTAGACGTGTGACGTTCATAGTTGACAAAACTAAAATTTGATCCAACGATTTTGACAACTTGACAGGTTGGCGTCACCCATACGAGTAACTAAATATAGGTTCCGGAACCTATATTTGATGGCTCACGATCGTGCGCCTGGTACCATATCTACCTCTTTTTACTTACATCCATGCAGACAGGACAACTTTTCGCACAATCTGATAAAATTGGCAATTTCATTGTTCCGCCTGGACGCCATACAATGTCGCGATCTTCACGTTTCGACTAAAAACGTATAACCTATAGTTCGTTTTTTTAGCATTAGAAATAAGGTAAACAATCTTGATGTGTCTTTTAATTGAAAAACACATTTTAAAAATAAGTTACGGCATATATGCAACAATTATGAATCTAATACGATAGTTTGTATTCTTCTGCTTTCATAAGTAATAAGTACTGATTTTTAAAAAGCGTTTTTCAATTAAAAGACATGTCAAGATCGCTTACCTTCTTTCAAGTTCTTTCTAATGCTAAAAAAAACGAACTATATGTTATCGCCAAAAGTGATAATACCGTCTACCATACAAATATTTGATATCGGATACGTATCTTCCAAAATACCAGCCATAGATATCGATATTAGGCGTCGTCTGGCAGTTTATGGATTACACCGATCAGTCAAGCGGGCTCAGAGGATTACATATGTAAAGTCAGTATAGGTATACTTTTATACACTCGAGTTCAAAGAAAACGTGTTACTACACAACTATTAGGGAATAAACTGCATTATATTAAATATTTTTTGATTTGTGTTTATAAGTAGTCACACTAGAGTTAGGCCAAGAAAAGTCTGCAGTGATTTTGATACCCCACTCAGTTCAAGTGTTATTTATACGTCATAATTTCATAGAAGTTTGACGTTTATAATAACACTGGCACGGCGTGGGCTATTAAAATCTCTGCAGACTTTTCTTGGTCTAACTCTACTCTACTTTATATAAATTATACGCGTTTAATTTTAATTGAAAGGCTAGTGGAATATTGCATATTGGTACTCTAGAAATTGAATCCGGTCTCGGCCACTGGAGGTCTTGGTCACATTTTCTCAAGAATTTAACATACGGTCATTTGCCACAGTAGTACACATCTGCGTAGTAGCAAATAAGCCCGGAAGCGATCCATAAGACTTTTGAAGTGCACTACCTAGTGGCACATCTCGAGTCTCGGCTCTCACTCTCCACTGCACATTTTAGCACTTAAACTAAAATTTCGCCATGTGGTGCACTTGTATGCCACATCCGTTCAATCAAAAATGTACCTTAAGTCACCTAACGCTTATACCTACATCTGAATATAATCCTATGCCGTAATAGCTCACGACAATAAGGTCGATTTTTAACTGAACGGCCACCCCTTCCCGCGGGTGTCGTTAAGGCAATTAGGGCAGGGGTCGGCAACCTTTTAGGAAGAGGCTGGTATCAATAAAAATCAGTAGGTTAGGTAATGTAAATTATGTATCTAATTAAATTGTATTTTTGAATTTATTAAATAGTGTAAATTATATGTATTGACGATCATAATATAAATTCGCGTAGATTAGTTTAGGATCATTTATTTTCTAATTTTATATTATGACAATAAATATCTAAATCTATAAAAAAAATATATTTGTAGTATTTCCAAAAGATTTTTTATTTATATTAATTTGCTAACTAAATCTTTTTTTGAGAAACTATATAGAAGCTATCAAAATTGCCTCGAAACGGCGATTTCTGGACCCCTCGAACTGGGGGCTTGAATCGTGCGTCCGTCAGATTTGAAACTTATCAGGGCAACATCAAGCCTATGTCCCAAGGGGTGGATTTTGTAAAATTGCTTAGCGTATACTGGGGGTAGTACGAAACTGACAGCAATGATCAACATAACGGCCGAACGGGTCTGCCAGGTTCAGTTTTGACACTTGACATTAAGTAAGCTATAAATAAAATAAAATAAATAATTTAGCCTATAGGTATACGTCCCACTGCTGCAGGCCTCCTCTCAAGCATGAGAGGGTTTGGGATATAGTCCCCATGCTGGCCTAATGCGGGTTGGGGACTTCACATACACCTTTGAATTTCTTCGCGGATGTATGCAGGTTTCCTCACGACGTTTTCTTTCACCGAAAATTTTCCTTTTTTTAAGTAGACTGATTTATTTAAAATATCTAAAAATCAAAACACAAGTGACTTTTCTTCAAACAAAAACGTCACTTTTGACACTGACAGATCAGTATAAAATCGGAAACAGATCGAATAACTAAAACTGGAATTGGCCTAATAGCATTCAATCAGGATCTGCATCTCCTGATATTACCATAATATTTCGCAGTAAACTTGCAACATTGTAATATTACGACTTTTCGTTACGGCAGGGAATAAAACAGCTCCAGATATAAAGCGAGATTAACATATCCCCACCAGATTAAAAACCACCCCTCCAATAACTGTGATAATTTAAAATAAACTGCGCGGATCGAATCGCCAACGAACTTACCCTTACTTTACCCCACCACTTTAATAAGACCCCCCAAATGTTTAATGCCAGTAAAAACTGAGAGCTCTCCCTATCCCGTCCCGAATACACAGCCAACATAAACAGATTCTCGTTTTTATTACAGCGCTTTGCAATAACAGCTCAGGTTATATTTGGCATTTATGACCAATATAACCCGGCCTCTCTAGTTATTAAACTCCATTGCAGTGACGGGTCAGGATAACTGGTCATATACACTGTTATGCCCATTTAAGAAGAGCCGTGTAGCTTTTATAGCGCTTTCGCCTGTCGAGTACGTTAGGCTGGTCTTGATAGCCAGATAAACATGACCCGTGAGGACGTAATAGCGCTAAGGGTCGACAGGTCGAATTATGACGGGAGTGTTTTACAACACCTTATAATAGCCAGTATAAGCTGCCCCGCGTTATCGTAATGTTTCTTTTAAATAGCGGGTCTGTGTATGCTGGTGATGGTTTACAACATAACGCTGGTATTACGGCGCGCCCTGGTATAAAGCGTAATAGAATTTCAGTGTCTCCCCCTCTTTACGGCCGAACTAACGATGTTAGCAGCGCGCACGCGCGGTGGATGCGTGACAATGACATTTTATGTTTCGTTGTTGCAGATTTCTTAGACAGACTTAATATGGAGTTCTTCAAGATTTAAAAAGCATCAGCTATTACATTTTAAGTATCATAGGTGTTGGAGATAGTGAAAGGTTAGGTTAGAATTAGAATTACTTAACTAGTTTTTTAGAATTTGATCCTAAAACCTCCACCATACGCCTTGATAATACCTTGCCCGAATCGATATATTTATCGAGTTCTATTATTTTTAGTAATAGAGCTTAAATTTAGTCATGTACAATTTGTACAAAATACCGATTTTCTACGATTTTTCGATCAATATACAAAGATTTCTTTACTTGTTTACTTAGTTATCGCAAACTAAACAAATGTTAACATTTATAAAAACCATTAATTCAGAATACTATCACAAAACCCAATTCACACACTACATACGCTACAAAATCCTCCCGAACTATTCCACGTTCAAACTCAAATTCAAAATGGCGCCCCCGATTGATCAGGGGTCGCCGACCTTCCTAATTTGAATCGCGCGGGAGTCGGTAATTGGATAACAATGGGCTGGAGGGGATGCGCTGGAAATTTGCAACTGTCATAGTTTGATGCCCAATAGGGTTGGGAGTATGGGAACTGGGAGAAAGGTTGACGATCTCTGATGCAGTATGTCGTTATATTAATTTTGATAACGCTAGGCATACAGATAAAGACGAAACTAATAAGATTCTAATGTCACTTCCATATTTTGTCCTGTCAAACACGGTGCAGTCTCCTGGTCCTGCCCAATGTGATTTAAAAAGGACATAGGTACCTATTCCATTTTTAGCAAGTTTTGAATAAAAAACCTGGATAGGGCCTGGACCTCTTTTTTTTTACTAAAAACGTGAACCCAACTCTATTTACGTCAAATAATTTGGTTTAAATTTCAATGGTTTAAACTGAGTATAGTGGGCACGCCAAGGCTAAACTACCTTTTTTTTTAAAAAAAACCTAAGTATACTCATCATTCGTCCCCGATCGATAACTAAATATTAAATAACCAACACAAAACTCCAACTCTTCTCCCAAAAGTGAACATCATAACACAAAGTGTGTCTATGTCATCATTAATTCTAAGAAAATATGACATTTATAATAACACTCCCACACTTTGATCTGTTCAAGTCGCTGCAAAGTAAACTTAGACGGACTTTTAACTAGTAAACTCAAATCTCCTTCTAAAACACTAAACATCGTAACGACCGTACGTGCCTCAACCGGGAATCAAACCTGAGGGCCTACCGCGAACCACGTTCGACGTGTTGCCTCTCTGTCGCACTTGTAAATTAGTACGTAAGTGTGACAAGGTGGCAACACGTTGAACGTGTTTCGCGGTAGACCTTCAGGATTAGCCTAATCGCGTTTATGCCGCGGCACGGCCGCCATGTAATTATATTCAGCGCTAGTTCTTGTAAACCAACATATCATGACCTCCAGAGGTCATAAGTTGGTTTACAAGAACTATTACACTTTCTTGCACGAATTATATGGGTAGGTTAACAGTACTACCCGTAGAATTTGTGCAAGAAAGTGTAATATAAAAATAAATTACCCTCTCTTCATATGAGGCATATTTATTTTTAATAAAAATAAATTAAAAAATAACACTTTGAATGTGTCTGGGGTAAGCGTTGCTCATGAAGGGGCCCACAGATTACCAGTTCGCCGGACGATATCAGCCTGTCAGTTGTTCGGAGCTGTCAAATTTTACGTTTAACTGACAGGCCGATATCGTCCGGCGAACTGGTAATCTATGGGCCCCTATTCTAAATTTCAAATGTATAGCTTAAATAAGTAGTTCTCGAGATATTTAGCGATGTGACAGATAGACGGACGGACGGACCGAGTCGTACTATAAGGGTTCCTTTTGTACCTTTTTGGTACGGAACCCTAAAAAGCGTTTTCATAGCAATAAGGATTCAAATAGACGAACGCAGTTAACGTGCATAGTGCAGTCGGAATGCATGCCGACAGTATTCGCCCTAAGAAATAAAAGCTTTAGACCCTCACAAAATATTTACTTGGGATTCTACCTGCGTGGCGGTACTATCGTAACTCGATTTAACTTCAAGACTAAATTGTGTACAGTCGCCAGCAGATATATCGGAGCGGCCAAGGTGTTCACAATATCTGAACACGCGCTCTAACGCCCTGACAATAGAGGCGTGTTCCGATATTTGTGAGCACCTTGGCCGCTCCGATATATCTGATGGCGACTGTATGTCCGCGGCCGATCGTAAAGTTCCTGTGTAACCTCAAGGCCCAGCCATACAAATGCAAAACCCATTTGCCAATGAAATTTGAACCTACAGTGCAGGAAATAGGATTGATTTTTATTTGGTTGAATATTTAACGAAACAAATGAAATGCAACTCTGTTCCAATTGAATATGGTTTAAATTTCATCGAACTGAAGAAAAACTATAGGTAGGACCTTGGGCCTTAGGAGGGTAATGTTTAATTTAGACGGTAGTCACATTAAAACAGTAGGATAGGTTCGTTAGGTTGCTTCAGATGCCCGAAGGGCAAACTGTCCAGAAATAGGAGCCCCGCGTCGACTCAGGGAACGAGACAATGATTTTCAGTTTTCACGATATGCTTATGAATTTCATGATCTGCCGGATTTTACGATTAATTTGGGGGACTATCGTGCACATCAAAATTCGAGAATTGTCTTTCTGTGTTAGGTGTGTGTATAACAACAAATACTAACTAGTAGCGGCAACAGAAATACATCATCTGTGAAAATTTCAACTGTCTAGCTATCACGGTTCGTGAGATACAGCCTGGTGACAGACAGACGGATGTTGGAGTCTGAGTAATAGGGTCCCGTTTTTACCCTTTGGATACGGAGCCCTAAAAAGTACTTTTTTTGGTAAAAAATTCACACTGCAGTCAGTGTGAACTTTATAAGTGAAAACAAATAGTACCTACACCTGTGCAAATAGCAAAGCTAAAATAACACATACCATTACAAAATCCACCATACACCATTCAACTTAAGGTCCAATATGGTCCAACTGATTTACATTGCACCATATCGTGGGCGAGATGATGGGCCAAGAACTTATTGCTGCGCCATCGTCAACACTGTTAATTCAAAATAAACTTTATTGCTAAGATATAAGGTCTAATGTTGATCAGCTGTTAGATATTAGCTTGTGCTTAAGTCATAGGGAATACCGCGAACTATCTTTCGTTCGTTTGCCAGTTTGCCTCTCTATCGCTCCAATACGTAAGAGTGATAGAGGCAGGTAATGAAACTTCGATTTTCGCGGTAGAACCTCAGTATAATCGAAACCCCGATATTCGTAGAAACTATACATATACGAAGCGAATAATATACAGGGTGGCTAAAAAATAACTGTATTCCCGCTGCCAGGGAGGTTTTGGGAGTATACTGAGCAACTTTTACTATGGGACCAAAAAATTTTGTTTCATATATTTTGGCTGGTCCATTTTCTATGGGAGGGTAAATTTTTTTTCCCGATTTCGGTGTTAGTCCAATAGTAAACGTTGCTCAGTATAATCCCAAAACCTCCCTGGCAACGGGAATGCAGTTATTTTTTTGCCACCGTGTATACTTACGTTCAAATAAATTAATAAGGAATATTAGGCAAAGCTCTGCGTAGGTGGCACCACTAGCACATACAGTAAACAAACCTCATTGACATCATCAATGACACATCATGCGTCACTAGGTCAATCACATGGCCTATTACCGTGAAACACGACAATCGAAAGTTCGGTTTCTGCCTCTCTATCACTCTTGCTTAAACGATCAAGAGAGAGGCAGGTAAAGAAATTTCGATTTTCGCGTTAACAAACCGCCTTGGTGCATCAATGTCATAATGAAAACTTGTCAAAAAAACTGTTTAAGGCCTAGTATGTATAAGTTACTCTATGGTTTACTAAACAAATTAGTGCTGCACTCTGGCGGCAGAACATTGCAGTAATACTCCCTATTGAAATAGTAGAGCATCAGTAGATAGGCCTGCAATACAGTGTTAGGTAATTCTATGCCCCAAAACAGATTGTGTGCAGAACTATTGATTTCCTAAACGTTTCTCGAGGATCCCACGCGATATTAATGTAAGATAAACAGGAGATTTATTGATAACCATTTTGGTGTTCTATTAGCGTATATTATTGACTTTGCTTGGCAATCTTGCAATATGCAGAATGTCTTGAAACATCTAGTGGGTTTTATACTAATTTTAGATGGTCTAGAAGAAGAAGAATTATATCTGTTTATTTCAAAAAAATATTAATAGCATTACAATTTCTTAAACCTAGTATTAATATAAATTAATATTTAAGATTTTATTTACTTGGTAGTGTGGGGGACTTAATCCCTAGTCTAAAATTCTAATATTTATTATCATTAACATTATGTATTTATATATGTGTATGTGTATATGTATTATATTTATGTGCTTACTTAACTATTAATTATTCTTGTACTATGGTATTCAGTTCTTTTTTTATTATATACTTAATCTTATTAGGCTTGTTAATTATTTCTAGTAATACTCTATTAGGAAAGTTGTTTAGTCTTTGCGTAGTACTCTGGTTTCAAAGTCAAATAATTATAAGCTGAAGATTTTAACCCCCTTATTCATAAAACTTTACGGGCCTGATTTAGTTAAATTATGTTTTATCATTATGAGTCAAGGATGACCGGGCCGGGGCAGGGCCGGAGCTTCCAGCGCTTCGTTTTCTATGGAAAGCACCACGTGATCACCGATCAGCTGTCATAGAAAATGACGTCGGACGCCCCGGCCCGGGCACGGTCCGGTCTAGCGTGTGTCATCCTTTAACCAATAATATTGGTTCTTCTCCGATGGATTACAACTTACAAGCAATGCTATTGGTTGATTCCACCACGTCTCCTCTCCGCTCCTCTCATCTCCGCTTAAGTGGAAAGGCAGCCTATGACACTAACCAAATTCCTTGAACATCCTGTATAATTATTGCGAAAACATGTTTTTTGCCCCTTTGAGATGTTTTTTACAAGAATAATGAATAAACAAGCTTACGATTAGCTTTGCTTATTTATAGGTAAAGTCAGACCAAGAATAGTCTGCAGCGGATTTGATAGCCCACGCAGGGCAAGTGTTATTTTAAACGTCAAACTTCTATGAAATTATGACGTATAAATGACACTTGCACTGCGTGGGCTATCAAATCCGCTGCAGACTTTTTTTGGTCCGACTCTAACACCCATTGCTATAGTAATGTAGGGTGACATTGATTTTAATGGCAAACATAAGACATTCTACTTTTCTTACGACGTTATCTATCGGACCTTATTGTCGATGGCGCTTATGCCATTATTAACAATGCTCCGATATATAGATGGTCAAGCAAATCTTGTCAGTAGAAAAAAGCGCGAAATTCAAATTTTCTATGAGACGATATCCCTTGGCGCCTACATTTTTCAAATTTGCCGCCTTTTTATACTGACAAGATCTGCTTGACCAACTTTAACGTAAGTGCCATCGACAATAAGGTCACTTTTCATAGATAATGCCCTATATAACTCTATCTTGTACAGAAACAAGGTATTTTAATCTTAATATCGTCGCCTAGTACCCATATATAGTACAAATGTCTATCTGTGTAAGATTGTCCCCAAATACTAATATTTATTATTTAACCGGTCATAATTTTATTTTCTCAAAAAAAAACTTGTAAATTACATCGTACAATTTTCTTACGTGTGGCATCGTACATTTTTCTTACAACGTAATTAATTGAATACAAAAGGTCGTTTGTTTCCATCAATTAAAAAGAAACTTAATAACCTAACGGGTCTCCAGGGCCTTAAGGTTTTTAAACGCTTTTGACGCGGTTAAAGTAATTACTGAGAGTGTGTGTCCGCCTTAACAATGGCTTTTAAATCCAAGCTGTTTGTTAGAACGTTGTGGAAAAGACTTATAAAAGATTTTTATACTATTGTCCTTGACATAAAATAAATAAGTAGCGTAATCAAAGTGATGTGCTGATGTGTATCTTTTAGTGGAATAAAAAAGTTAAGTATAGGTTTAGCTGTATGGATGGATGAGAGTAAGATTCCCTGCCAAATATTAGAGAATAAAGATGTTTTGTATAATGTTCTGATAGTGAAAAGACATACTTATATACTCCAGAACAATGAAAATGGCTGGGTAAATTAGTGTGCTTTTTTTCATACAAAGTGATCTCTTAACTTAGAATATTTCAGTGGGGTAAGGTAGAAAAAATACGGAAATCAGCCGCTTAATTATTGTGTAAAGAAAACGACTTTAATAAGCCGATCCGATATAAAAATTCACTAAATCCAAGATTATTGTTCAGAACTGAAAATTCTATATTAGATTACAAAAACAATTTAAGGCGACCAGGCAGCATTTTTCAGGAAAAGAAAACGAAACAAAGACTCGGAAATCAAATTAAACCCGCCTTGAAGACATAAAAGGCGCGAAATTGAGGGATTACCTCGGCAATCCTTTGAGCATGGTCACCCTCGTCCGACCAAGGAATTATATAGAATCCGGATAAGTACTGTTACCCTTTAACACAAGCCGGATTTTTGCCGATTTTTTTCCTCTATACTCTGTATCTTTAAGTAGTTATTTAAATAAAAGTAAACAAATATTTTTTACATTTTCGGGTAGTTATAACATTGATTGGTTAAACAACCAAATACAAAACCGCCTGGATCTGTCACTGAACGACCTGACTTTAACGTACATTATTTGATCGTGTAATGTTTTCATCTACCCTCAACTGGCTTAAGGTGTCATTTGAGGGTAGATTTTGTTTACTTTTATTTAAATACCTAAAGATAGAGACTATACTTTCGGCCGAAACGTGATTTATATGCCGAAACTTGCCGAAACCCAAACCAAGACTTCAGTCGGATTCTACCAAAAGTACAGTTTCGGCGAAAAGTTCTGCAGTTTCAAAGGTCAGTCCGGGTTCTATATAGGGTCGTGGTCACCCTACTCCGACAAGCGAGGGTTGCAGTGGTTGTGTTAGTTGAGGTTACAAGCGTTTTGTATTTTTAAAATTGTTTTTATTGGCGAGGGCGATTCTGTGATAATATTTAAGCGTTGAAGCGTAGTGTCAATAAACAGTGGTTAGTGGAGTACCTGATGATGTACTGACAGTAATATTTACTGAGCATTGCTGGTTTGACCTTATTTGATTGCAATAAGGTCGAATTATCAGACAGTTCACGATGAAATATTGATAGAGCGAGAAAAGTGAATAGAATAGGAATATACGATACACCGTACAGATTTGTCCGTCACATTTCTTTCGCGGGTAGGTATAAATGTATCTATGACACGTTCATTTACACGTAAGAAGTATATTTTTTATTAATTTAAATTACTTGTAGATGGTATTTAAATATTTATAACAACGATAACTAAAAAATAGCCTATTGACATGATCTGAGTCATTATCAAATAAACGATAATTTTTATTGAAGTGAAATTATCAGAGTTCTGTTTTGACCGTCACCGAGGTCGGACGCGTCCCGGGAAGGTTTTTCAATGGTGTACGGTGCAATACCATTTTGTCGCCAGATGTGCGGGCCGGACCGTGTTTCTTTCTTTTTTTTTTATTTAACTGACCGCGCGGGTTTCGTTTGTTTCGGTTTCGATTCTATTAAAATATCTTATCCCGAGAAATGCCGGTTTGAAGCTAGTATAATGATTTTAAAATGTGTAAAATCCCTGCGCATACGCCGAAGTTAAACCTCAGCGAAGTCAAGACAAGAGTACAAGTTACCTGGTGAGAGCTTTCCATTTTACCTCTAAATAACATGCTCATGGGGTTCGAGTCTGCATAATTGCATATGTTTGTTTTAAGCAGGTAGTAGAAGCAGTGTTTGAACTATGTTGAGTACCTATAATATGCTGTCTTTCAACGAGCAAATGTAGATAACTATCTTTACCCTTGCCCAAAAACAGGCAACTATTAGTCTACCGAAAGACGCAGGTTAATAAACGAACTCTATGTTAATTTCGTCATTAAAATACCATCCTAATTTTATTCTAAATTAACGATTTATAGGGCTCTCACGAGTCACGAGGGACGGTGGGTCACGGTCACGGTGACGACGGTCACGGTGGGTTCAGTACACAAATTATTTTCCTTCGCACAAGTTTGGTTGGTGGTAGTTGTTACTTTAGATACTGTTGTGGCGGTCTCATGTGCGTGATGTATATAGCGGCAACCTTATTTTATTCCTACCTACTCGTACTCGACTGGGTTAGGATAGAGGCCATTGAGTAAGAAATATGCTTATGCCTGAAGGTGGCTGCAACAAGGGAAAGAAGGTACCTCTTACGGAACCCACTGATCTCAATGTATACAACGAGTGTGAGGCATATTGGGCGATTGTAAAGGGTTGTAAAAGGCGAGCAAAATACGGAAGAGAGTCGGCTCAAACAAACGAATCAAAATACAAAGCCCCGCAAAAGTCAAAGCGGTCACCGCTTAAAGGGTCTTAGCCCATCACAACATGTGCAGTTGCAATAAATGCAAAAAAAGGGTACGCGGCGCGGCTACTTTCACCACGCCGGGGCGCAAGCAATATAATAGAGATGCTGGTAGAGACTTCAAATAATACCAAACAATTGTTTTATAATATCGATACGAGTTGCAAACAAAGAGATACCAAGTATGACCGATAAGATAGGTACCGGAACGGGAAGAGGGTGTCATGGGTCTTTAGCCCTAACTACCAAATCACATTCAAATAACAGTCAATCCAAGTGACACTCTATTAAAATATTTTTCTCTATTTTTTATTGAATTCGTGTTTTTTAAATTAAAGTGATAGTGCAAGTTTCTTATGCTTATAGTAAATTTGTATGTCGGTGTGCAATCTCGATGTGTTTTTGCGGTTTTCTTGTGCTAGAAGTGTCTGAGTTGTGCAGTGCTAAAATCCAATTTTGTATGTCCTAGCGTGCCCTAGCGTGATTAAACTACTGTCGACATCTGATGCTGTAATTGTCTAAAATAATGTAAACAATTTAATGTGTTAATTGCTACGTTGAAAGTGTTGAGTGCGTGTGTATACTCTTTATTATTATTTTATATTAAGTTTATTGTGTCGAGTGCTATTAATGCATTCACTGCCAGTGGCCTAGGAACAAACTTGTATGACGGTGGACGCACATGTGAGTGGATCAACATGGCAGACGACAAAGGCGAATTCATCAAAGCAACAAGAGAAATATATCAACTGGACGAAATCGACAGCGAATCAGACGAAGAAGAACCATCACCTCGAATCGACGAGCAAACGGCACCTCAAGACGACATCGACCCTACTTGATACAAGATATCTCGAAGACCGAAGCGGAAACGACGCGCAGCAGTCACCAACGCTCTCCTTCGACGACATAACCTACCCCTCCTACATTCCAATATTGGCTTGAGGCTGCATAGCCGGCTGATTCTATCCCTCTCCCATCCCAGAGCGTGTCACTCCTCACAAATTTCGTCCCCTGGTATGCCGGTTAGACCGGAGCGGGCATGTCCCCGGCTGGGTGTGGCGCAGTCTTGTCTTGTCTTGTCTTGTCATTTTTATTGAAGTGAAATTATCACACTTTTGTAAAGCGTAAACAAATAATAAACATGACATGATACGACATTACTCGGTATACCTACCCCGTTTTTTTAAATATTTTTTTTTTTTTAACCTCAATAGTAGTGGTAATGAACATTTTCTTCCGGGTTCCTATGATATCTAATATTGCGGTACAATAATATGTGACGTTCTACGGGTAAATGTATGTTATGACGGTTGGCACTTACGCTATTATTAACGACGCTCCAATACTAATGCGGTGCTAGGTGACGTAAGCGCCGACCGACCGCCATAAGGTACCTTTTCTCGTAGAACGTCACATTTTTTTTTTTAATTTATTAAGAAACAAACAGTCTTATAAAACAGATAAGTATATAGAGTAACATTCTTCTAGTAATAGACTTTTAGTTTCCTATATGTAAACAGATATTATAATAAAATGTTAGATACGTATAAATGACATGCACTTATTATATTACTACGTATATTATATGTAAACGGCACTATAATTCAGTTTTTCTCCAAAGGTCATGCTCCAAAGGAATAAGCACTTTCTATATATGATTTCATGGTTATTTTTACGTGAAAATTCCCTGAATCCAAAAATGTTATCTAGCGTTACTTTTCTTAGTATTTTAATTTTATTTTGTTAGCACTTGAGGTTCAAGTTTGTGATAAATAATAAGGCTTACTGTCTGTACCGCAGACTTACCTGGAAAATAAAGAACATTAAACATAAGAACAACATTCAGCAACATTTGTATAAATAATCTACAAAATTAGGGGCATGGCACACTGCGTCCGATGCGCACATCGGGATGTCGCTATAATAAGTACGCGCATAGCGTTGTCTCGCTGCCATGCCCTTTAGTCGCGTTTTATGCAAATCAGGGAAGCGGTCTTTCAGAGGTAGTGTAAGTAGTTAAGTACAGCCAACGAGATAATAATAAATCTATATCGTATACACATTTTTACAGCTTTTGGTCTAACATATTTTTATAACACTGAAATAAGTTTTTTGCAAAAATTTCATTTTTGGTACAAGCTTTTTCGCTGACTTTTCTTTCCGCAAGTCACCCCTCGGCTCTATTTCTCCCATTTCATAATTACTGTAAAACCCTTTTATCTATAGGAGTTGAGCATATTTCTTTAAAGCCACCCCACACTAGCGTGTTTTGAACGTCGGCGTTTAGTTAACGCTATGGGAAGTGGCGTCAACGTTGCGTCGAGCAACGGCCATAGTCAACTACACGCCGACGCTAGTGTGGGATGGCTCTTAGAGTACCTACAGTTTATTTACTTGACAAACTGCAAGTAAATATTGGAATAAGCACAATTAGGACGTGCTTGCACGCACGATTACCGATTATTTATGCCATCGGCTACAGAATACGACAATTATAATCGGTTGATTATTCTATCTGTTGCGTAGGACGCTAAATGTCACGATAAACTTTATGGGTTGTTAATGTGAATTGAAAATTGCATTTTAATCAACGCTAGTTAGTAAGCGAAGTTGGCCAGCCAATCGAGCTATTGAATTTTAACATTCAATAATGTAATATTGATAATTGACAGTTTTCTATCAAATGTAAGTTTATATGTTTTTTTTATTATTATATTGCTGATACTAATTTTAGTGTCAATTGACAACACAAAGATTTTTCTCGCCCTCCGGCCGGAAAGTGTGGAGTTTCGGCCCGCTGCGCTTGTCAGCCGACGCCACATTTCTTACTTTACGGCCTGCCCTTACTTAGTATTTAATCTACTATTTCATGATTCTATTCATACATTTTGGCGCAGCCGTGGCACGCTTGTGACGTCACAGGCTAGCAGGCTACCCGCTTTTTGCTCGTGGACCTCGCGGTGCGTGCGCAATATTTAGTTTTGCAATTTGATAATTAATGAGGTACCTACAATAGATAGCAGTACGTCTACCATCAGTTTTGACATTGACATATACGCTCACGTCTACGTAACTTACTTTCTATGCATCTCGCTCGTACTCGCATATGCGAGCAATAGTGCAAGCGAGATGTACAGAAAGTAAATTACGTAGACGTGAGCGTTATGTCAATGTTAAAACTGATGGTAGAGGCTCAGGCTTATTAGAAACATTTGAATCTCACGTGAAGTAGAATCGATTGACATCTTCCAAAAATTTCATGGATGTAGCTAATTAGCGTTTTGCTTTCACAGTAAATCACTTACCACAAGAGACACCTTACCTACATAACAGCTCTTTGCCTACGGCATCAGACTATGAATCACCGACATATACTTAGTGAGTAAAATGAACTCAAAATTGGGTTGACAGACCCGCCATCGCACAGCATCCACGAATTGCCATGACACAACAAAATTAAAAGGAACAAAACAGAACGCATTATATCAACAAACGTCAGAACCAAATCACGAGGGTGGATAGCATGGCCACTTAAACCCTATAACACACTTTCCGTCCCTTTCCGACGCCTACTACAAGATAGGGAAGGCAGATTCGATTCAGATGACTCGCCATGCTTGAGCGGCGATAATTCGTACTAACCTAATTCGAGCACGACGTTTATGCAGATTTGGATACGCTAATTTAGACCTTACCGTACTCTGTTTGGGTTGAAATTGGATTTGGAGCGAAATGTGATTTATAGCGTTCTTGGTTTGGGGTGGTTTATTTATTTGGGTGGGAATCGAAATCCGGCGTCGGCTTTCAAATGCAAAGATCGTCGGAATGGGTTAGGGCTCGCGTTGTATGTATGATCACGTCGCGAGGTTCAGACAGAGTTAAACGCTTTGGATTCGTACTGCGATTCTTTTATAAGCAGGGCAAAGAACCTAGGTACAAAAAAGGAACTAGATTTCTAGTACCTTGAGTACCGTTTGGGATCTCATACTCGTATTATTGTGACTGTGGCAAGGTAGGAAACAGCTTAGAAATTAAATGCCTTGGTCGTATCATGGTCTAATAAAACATGGTCTTCCATTCCCAGAGTGACACGGGCCTACGTCACAATAACATTGCCTCTTTATTTCAACATAACATGTTACATGGGTACATTATACCTATGGTTAATAAGTTAAAATATTTCTTTATAATTTTCATTTATATGTATTTTAGCTTAAATTTTACAATAACCCGTCATTTTTAATTACTCGTTAGCAATATCTTCCGATTCACGAAAGAAATTTCAGACTTTCGGGTAATTCTGTTTATACTACTGGCAACACAGGATAGCGCTGTGCACATTTGACAATTCGGATCTAGATAACTTCATGCCCTGACCGTCATCCTTGTCGAACGCGTGTTAATTGTTATTTCCTTCTCGCTCAGTGTCAGCAGTCGCAGTGTTTTCCAAACTTTTCACGTCGTAAGCTTGGTAATTAATGTGTAACTGTGAATTAGTTTTTTAAACGTTTGTCTTGTATAGATAAATAAAGTTTAATTTAATACATTAGATTTGTTTTATTTTACTATGTTTCTACATGAATAACTTAAAATTAATTCCGTTAAAATAATTTTCACCGTTGGTTAAAATTCTCCCACATTTCAAAGTTTGAGAACCTGTAAACAGCATGATGACGTAGGCGCGTGTCAGTTAGGTCATACGCGAATCTCGGAATGGAGTACCAGGCGGAGTATATTATTATACCATGGGTCGTATCTTCGCCTACCTCTTTCTTCAACTAATTCACTGTGGTGTCTATTAAGTATAATGATGATATTTTCAATGTTTAAAATGTGAATATGTAAAGAAAACCGTTGAATTTCGGGTGGAATATAAGAATAAGGCAATTTTTATTCATGATTCGGGCCCATTAAAGTTGTTCAGTGTGACCTATACCTATGTGAGGTTCCACGGGAAATGGTATATAAGTACGCATAGCACCGCAGTAGTAGAGCAGTGTTAATAATAACGTAAGCGCCAACCGCCATAAGGTACCTTAGTACCTTTACCAACGGGACGACACATATTTTCGACTCGCAAATTATGGTCAAGCTTTGAAAACAAATTCTGTATTATAGGTACCTATAGCGATGATATAGCGAAATATTTAAAATGTATCGATGTATCGGATTAATAAACAATTTTGAAGATTTTCCATTTTTTTTTAACAGATATCATTATTTATTAAATTCGGGATGGTGTTAATGTGATACCGTAAATGATTTCAGCATCTCCGATTTATTACGAAAACAATACCAATATTTTCCAAATATTGATTGTATTATACAAAACGTAGTTTACATGAAGCTTATAAGTTATGTTATAATCGTAGGAGTTATAAGGAGTATAAGGAATATACCAATCACAACCCCCAAATTAAATTAGACCTCCAGCCCTCGGCTTTCAGATTAGGAGATTACGGGCCGTGCGGACTTAGGGTTTGATAGGGATATACTCGTTTAATTAAGCAACGTGTATGTACGTTATGTTTACGTGATGTGGGATTAGGTTACAGAGTAGAGAGTGTTAGAGACGCTAAAGATTCGAACTGTAGCCTTACCACGAGTTTGACACTGACATATTCGCTAACGTCTGCGTAACTTAGTTTATATACATCTTGCACTAATATGTCAGTACTAGCGAGATGAATAGAAAGTAAGTTACGCACACGCTAGCGAATATGACAGTGTCAGGTTAATGTCAAACTCGTGGTAAAGCTACATAGGTCTTAGATGGGAAAGAGAAGCAGAAATATGTTAGTAAGTTTTATTTCAAAAACGTAATATATCTGATAGGGTTTAGGCCCATGTCTACAGATTCCCAATTCTACAGATTCTCTAATTTACGGATTCCCAATTTAACAGATAACCAATTATACAGGTTCCCAATTCTACAGATTCTCTAATCTACAGATTCCCAATTTAACAGATGACCAATTATACAGGTTCCCAATTTTACAGATTCCCAATTTAACAGATGACCAATTATACAGGTTCCCAATTCTACAGGTTCCCAATTCTACAGATTCCCAATTTAACAGATGACCAATTATACAGGTTCCCAATTCTATTACAGATTCTTAATTCCACAGTTTCTCATCTCTACAGTATCCCAATTCCACAAATTCCAAAACTTTGCTAAATTCTTAAACTCTACAGCACCCTTATTATTACCTATTAGCACCCTTCAAATCTTACTTTTCTGTTACAGTAAAGATATTTATTGAAATTCTTATAGGCGTTTCTGCCTGTTAGAGGTCCGGCCAGCGAACGAAAAGTCTTCTATAAATCGATTTTCGCTCACGTCGTCTCGTTATCTTCATATGCGCTAGAGCTGAAATTTTATATTACAAACCATCCGAAAATATGTTGATAATTTTTACACACGTTTGCGTTCGTGTATCATAGCTAAAGCTCTAATAAAATTAGACTAAGTAAAGTCTGCAGTGATTTTGATAGCCCACGCAGTGTGTTATTTTAAACATCAAACTTCTATGAAATTATGACGTATAAATAACACTTGCACTGCGTGGGCTATCAAAATCGCTGCAGACTTTTCCTGGTCTAAATCTGGAATATTTTGAAGATAATTTGTTTTGTTTTAGTTAGCACATTTACTGCTGAGCTTCGGTCGTAGCGCTACGTCGTAGCCGATAACATGAGTTTCCCGGTATGTAGCGAAAATGCTTCGTAATATAAGCGAAACGATGTGTCGTGAACTCGTGATTCGTCATTAGCGCCGATTTGGTTAAATGATTGTAGTTTAAAAAAAACTAAAACTAATCTTATTCCTAAAACTCAAAACCATCGTAAGTCGTAACATCAGGGTAAGCCCAGCATTAGGGCCTCAGGGGAGATTTGGGCCCGATCTACAGATTGAATTATTAAGGCTTCACATTTAGGACGGTGGAGCCTTAAGGATGACTCACGTTAGACCGGGCCGTGTCCGGGCCGGAGCTTCGTTTTCTATGGAAAGCATCACCTGCCATCTGTCATCGAAAAGTAAGTGCCGGAAGCTGCGGCCCGGACACGGCCCGGTCGGCCCGGTCTAACGTGAGTCATCATTTAAGCGTGATGGGAAGGAAGTAGAATCATTGTAAATTGAGATTGTCGGATTCTGTTTACATTTGTTACGTCAGACTCCGTCATTTTCGAATCAATTTCAAATAATCAATTATTTTTTTGAAAGACTGGTCACTAGGTATACTATTGAAGACCTACAGAAATGAGCAAAATAAGTTGGGGAGTGGGTGTATTAACACGGAACGGGCCTAACAGTAAGGTTGCTAATGTTGCTATACGATAAAATGGAATATGCTGACACAAATCCGGACATCACCCTAAAAATCCTGACAAGTCTGATTGATAATTTGGTAATATCTTTAAAAGATCCGCCCATTATTTCTTATTCTAAAACCTTTCGTGAGAAATTCCCCTTATCTCTACAATACGCTGCAGCTATAGCTATAGCATAACCTTGTCTTTCCCCAGGATCTAGTTCTAGTGGTTTAGATATTTCTAAAAACGCTGACACTCTCCAAGTCTCCCAAAATCCTGACAAAGGACCAAAAATCCTGACATATCAAGGGACATCCTGATAAATAGTCATTAGTCGGAAGGATCGTAGAGTGGAAATTTAGGGCCCTAGTTAGACAGTCTAAAGACTAAAAAAAATTAAAGAACGAGGTATGACTAGATTTTAAACTCGGGCAAAATCTATTTTTTTTTAATGATTCCAGCCAGAGAAAGTGACTGACGTATCTAAATTTAAGGGACTATAGATTATACACATTATAACAATTTTAATATGTGGGTCAAACCATATCAACAAACCAAACATGTGCTTTCAATATCATTTGAAATACAACGACTCCTTAAAATTAACTTTGAAAGAACTTCAGGTAGGTGCTAATTAATATTTTCGAAATGCTAAATCATAGTACATATTTATATTGCAAACAACCACTACCTAACGAATAGTGATGTGCCCCAGAAGATGCAATATTCAGCGTAAGCCCGCCATAGACATCCGTAAATAATCGAACGGGTCTTAAGTGGTGTACTTCCGTTGAAGAGCTGAGCTGCCACTTGACTAGAAAGGGTTGTCCGGTAGTTTTATCGATATCGATATTTTTTTAAATTTCTGTCTTATTTTCAAAATAAGTGATTTAAGTATGGAGCTCCCATACATAAGCACTGTCGACCGGTTGCAGCAATTATTTGCTTGAGACTACACAGAGATCATGACACTATGCAACAAAAAAGATTTAAATATTATTTTTATTATAACCAATACCTACATTTGACCACAGAAATTGCCCTATTAAGTATGACCAAACCCTTTCTTTTTAGACATATCTGCCAGGTTTAGCATCCCTGGTAGACATAGTCAATGAAAAACATAATATTAAAATATACCCAAATGTGCTTCTCTATGATCTATATTCCAGTAACGCCCAAAAAAGATAATTAAAAACCATAATTTAATAGTCCCAGCCTCGTCACGATCTCGCCTCACTACTTCTAAAAGGAACCCTGCTGTTAACCACCCTTCCTTGACCTCAACCCCTCCAAAGGCTTTTAAACTATACCCACGGGTTAGAGCGTTTTCACATTGTCCGCTCCGATATCGTATGTAGGATCCTACATTCGCTTCCGTATCACAGCATTCCACAGTCTCAGATGTAGGATCCTATCCGATAATATCGGTCTGACAGGCTGAAATTATCGTTGGTTGATTCCCGCACGTGGAGACGTGGAGATACTTAAGTGGATCTCCACTTAAGTATCTCCACGTCTCCCATCTGGGAGGAGTCCCATCTCCACTTAAGTATTTCCACCCTAGTGAAAAAGCTGCCTTACTTGACCCCTTACCTTGAAGCCTACGGAGGAGATAGGCTTTAAAACTTCTATACTCACAAGGTACGACTTCCGTTTGAGAATTTCAATCTGTTTTGATTATTTGCTCGTGTTGCAAACGGATGGGAAGCGCAGTGTCGGACAACCACAAACTAGATGGACGGATGATCTCGTACAGTCGCGGACTTTAATTTTTGAGCCATTTAGGGTTTATGTTACATTGGACAATTCATACCGTTAGTATTGACCAGTGTTGGCCGAAAGTTAATGCGAATTGAAAATGTTGGCCATTAACCATTATAAATTGAACCTTAAACCGTAACGGACGATTACAGATTACGGTTCAATTTATAATGGTTAATGGCCAGCATTTTCAATTTGGATTAACTTTCGGCCAACACTGGTATTGACAAATAATTAGATTGAAACTTAGATCGATCAACAATTAAAGTCTGTGGCCGTACGCGTCGCTGGGAGCCGATGGCTGCAGTGTGCTAGAGATCGCTCCCGGTGGCGGTTTATAGGGGGAGGCCTATGTCCAGCAGTGGACGTCCGTGGCCGATAGGTAGGCAGGAGACACCCGGTATAACAATCCAATATGTAGACCGCCTTATACTGGCTGTGGTCACATTAAAGATATCGATCTTTGGTTTAGTCCCTTGTGTCTTGGAACGTTTCGCCTGAATTAGGACTTGGATATATGGAGATTTGTTGTTGATTTATTTTGAACTGTATTGCTTTGAGGTTAAGTTGGTTTTCAAATGTTAGATGGGGATTAATAGGTTGAACGTATAGCTTGTATGTATAAGTACCGAGTAAGTAAAACACGTGAGATGTGATTTTTATGTACTTACTACACTCAAGAGCAATAGCATCGGGCCACTTTGACTACGAGTAGATTTTGTTATTCTTTCTTAACCTAGTTATAGTTCGTTTTTCTAGCATTAGAAATAAGGTAAACAATCTTGATGTGTCTTTTGATTGAAAAACAAATGATTGAAATAAGTTAGGGCAAATACGTAACAGCGTTTTTCAATTAAAAGACATGTCAAGATCGCTTACCTTCTTTCAAGTTCTTTCTAGTTAATGCTAAAAAAAACGAACTATAGGTACCAAACCAAGTTCCAGTCATTTTTGCAATTTCGTATTTGGAACCTTCTTTTATTCCAAATGTACGTAGCTTAGACAATATTGTAGCATCTATTTTTAAGGATAATTCGCGTGTTATTTCTATGCGCTCTGCTTGTATTTAATTTGTAAATTGACCAAGAGTCAAGGTTCTCCATTTCAGCTGAGGTAGAACATATAGGCGAATCCAGGGAAAGAGGGACAAGACCTATAAAAAATGTCTTCAAAAATATTGATTCAATGTATTATTAACGATAAAAAATTATTTGATCTCACTCAACCGATTCTCGTATAATTTTATAAGCAAAAATTTTTTTTGTCCATTGTGAAATTTATTAAAAATCGTGGAGGAATGGATAAAGATAGTGAGTGAGATCTATAGCTCACAGAGCCAATATACTCTCGTACGTTCAGTCCGTTAAAGTAACACATGTATTAAAGTAGGTATACAAGCAAATGTTTCGTTCAAGTTTGGTGGTAAGCCAACTAATGTTTCAGGCATAATGGGAGATGTGGACTTGTGGAGGCTCGCTATAAACTAGCGTAATGTAGGCTCTGATTTATATTGCGTGAAGCTGTTTTACTACTGTACTGTGTCTTAATTTGTCTTCTCAATAACAATGTTATTCTTACATATTTTTAGATCGATGTTGGTGTATTGGATTAAATTTCATGATTTTTATTACGCGCTAAAACGCTAGCAAAAACGTAAACGGTGGTCCACAGTAAAAACTGTTTTTATAAATGAGTAAAATCGTGCAGAATGGGGAGCCTTGGTGCACAAAATAACGACCTCATGTGGTCGCGACCCTCAGTCATGAGGAATCGAGGAAGAAGAAGAAGAGAATAAATGAGTAATTTATATAATTTTTTCTACAAAAAAGATTGTGTACACTATTGTCCTCATTCATGAAAAAAAATGTCTACAGTAAAATATATAAGGACGAGCAATTGCGTAGCATTCTAATAAACAATGTTTTGAAATTAATTGTTGACAGGACCGGCACTGACATTTTTATTTACTTCACTATACATGACGTACGCAAATTATTGGCATATCATTGGCATAATGTAAGCTGCTTGTAGCGATAACATTTTAGGACTAAATAGAATCTTGTCAGGCTTTAAAATATCTACACAGACAACTAAAACAAACTGCCAAATACTTTGTCCAACTGACGCATACCACAAAAACTCCACACAGTAAACTTCAAACATCGAACGGTTATCACGTTTGAAAATAGAACGAATAGAAGCGCAGGCGAGCGAGTAATCGAGCAAAAGCTTTTACAAGACCAGTATACGTTGACCCGTCGTTTTGTACACCCTCTTCCCTGGTTGTTGCGGTTTATGAGGCTCGGAGGGGGGTGGAGGGGGCAGTTTATAGTGGCATTAGCGAAGGCCCTGGGGCTCACATGTGCTTGGCAGATAAGCATCCCCACACGACTTGTTTGGTGCGATAGGGCCGCGGATCGTAAAAATTTGTTGGTGTCATTCCATTTGGAATTATGGAGCGCTAGTTCGATGGGACTCGGTTGATATGAAATCATTATACTACATTTTAAAAAGCTATCTTGAAATATTTTGCTATAAATAAAGAAGGTAACTGTTTATGTAAACAAAAATACTAAACAAAACCTATGGTTGGTATTCATAGACCTCCAGAAAGCGTTTGACCGCGTGCCGAAATTAATTTGAAGGCAAGCCCTTAGAAGCTAAATGTCCCCGAATGCTACGTGACACATAAATCTCATAATGGACAATTGGACATGTATAAAAATTTGCGATAGGAGCCTAGTTGGTACGTCAAAGAGTTTCAATACAGGAGTAGGAGTACCCCAAGGCAGCGTGCTAGGTCACATGTTATTCAATATAACTATGAATTATCTGAACCTACCTCCTTGAACTTATATTGGTTTCCTCTCAGCGATACGCTCTGTAACCACTATAGAACCTGTGGATCTTTAGCCTCAAACAATACCAGAATCATAAGAAACGATTTAACAACCCACTTCCGCAGGACTTAATGGCTGACCTGGGATCCATTGTTTCAAAAACGGCCAAGCAATTGGTCTCACCAAAACGAACCAAAGAGTAAAGCTACTTTCAATTTGAAACCTTCTCTCCTAGACCATAAAGGTGGTTGTTTGAATGATTATTTTTAAGGGTTATTTTATATTGTGTAAAGAATCGAATTACTCTTTTTGTATTGAATTTGAACGCCTTTTTAGATATTGTACTTTTTGTAGTGTATTCTTACTATTCTTAGGTTTCGACAGATGGCAATGCTTGCTAGATTTGACAGATATAAAAACAGTAATTGCAAACTGAGTACTTGTTTTTGCTTTTTATAATATATCCTTTTATTGCTATTTTATTCCAGTTTACATATTTAACTGTCCATAAACCCTTGTAAAGTGTATGGGCATTCAGTTAGAATATGCCTAGGTACTATAGGTATCTACGCTACTATTGGTTGGTGTCAATTTTCATGCACTAAATTTAGTTCTTACTTGCAATATCATCTTAAATTCATCATCGTGATGAATCAGCAACTTACCTGTAAAAAAAACATATCGAATTAGTATTTGATTAAAAACTACATTTTTGATGTGCTTTAAAATAATTATTACTTATTTAGTGGTGTGGAGATGCATGCGTACTTATGCCTTAAAATCTAAATACTTACATAAGTAGTAGGTGTTCGGTTTAGTATACGCTTTCAAAAACTTGCTTTTGAAAAAGCTCGAAATTGATATTTAACGTCAAAACGTCTTGTACGGATCCATATCCAACAAGGCACAAAAGATTGAATGCTAGAGGTCACTGGCTACTCTCTCGAGGTGGCGGTGAATTTGGGTTATAAGTGCATAGTAATATGATATGATGATGACGCGCGAATGGCGTTGGCCGGTCGAAGCTTTTTACAGATGACGTCTAAGTTTCCCTGTCGAACCTACCAAAAGGTACTGTAAAAATTTCGTTTTTATTCGGAATTTTATGACCAGGATGCTATCCCCTTTAAGCCAAGTCCCATTGAACAAAACTAGCAACAGAGGAAATCAATGCTGTCGCCATCTGTGACGTCTAGATTCTGTTGTATTACAAGGTGATAAATAAAACTCAGTTGGTCAGTCAGGTGTGCTCCGCGACCCGCCTGTACGCCATGACAGTTGACAACAGAATGTCGACTTGCAGGTAGTTCGCATTGCACTTTTATTGTATAAACGTCACATCTCTTCCTTTTTATAATGATTTATTTAATTTATTTTTTGCGTTAGCCATGCAACAATAGTTCAGTCATCTCACATCTGTTTATCTTATAACTGCTAGGTTAATTTAGATTCTAATTCCGACATACTACCACCGGTTCGGAAAACAGCGTTAACCTCAGACCCGAGAAGAACCGGCGGAAGAAACTCGGCGAGGTGTGGATATATTCATTTCTCAACAGTTCAACAATAAACATTATTTAACAATATAACCTTGGAATATTTACACTATTCCTAGTATCTCTCTCAGTTGCTTAGCGGTCAGCTGGAAGAGATCCTTTAAAGGGATGAGTTCGCCTTTGTACACATTTATTCTATTCTCTTATTGTTATGTACTTGTTTAGCGTAATAAAGTGTTTTAATACAATTATGGTTTTACTTTTACAATATCAGTCTCTCTCCTCCTTTTTTCAGTTTTGAATTTTGAGTCTGCTTTCTTTTATTCAAAATGATAATAACTCGAGGTTTAAATATCTTACGAGTTTAACCTTAATTGATACATATTTTCTTTGGATGCTTACACTTTTCTAGGTATTTTCATTAGCGTTCAAGCTATATACATGTTTCACACAATTAATACCTATTTCGTGAATTTCCAATAAAATTGTAACATACAGGTCGCTTTCCAATAACATCTCGTACATGTACATTATTTATTGGCAACAACTGATTTCCTCAGTTTTACTTGGCTGTTTGATAGGTAATATAGTATAATATATAGATATAATGCAATTTATAATATACGTAAATGGTCCAATGTTAAGTAAGGTAAAAAGTCATACCAGATATCACAACCTATTTAGTTTTACTTGTGTACTGGTATGTTATTTACGCAAACCATGATTTATACAAATAGATTTCTATTACTCGGGTAAAATGATGTAGGTTACCTACATATTTGACCGTTATTATTATAAATTGCATTGGATACATTATTTTATTACCGTTTTTTAATTATAATACTTGCTGAATACAGTATTGACCTCAATTATATTCAAGTATGGTATACCGACCTACTGTTAATCTAGCAACTTAATGTTACTTATACAATGAATGATATTATTTATGTTATGAAAACAACTTTAATCCCTGCTTACAATTGGAAGTTGATTTTAGCCTTGACTATAGTCTACAGTAGCCCTTGACTACAATATACACAGCCTTAATTTGACCATGGTTACAGTCACATTAATATTATTTTTTTTTATAGACATTTTGCTTCCCTTAGGTTCAATTACTTACAGATATATTATAGAGCAAAACTAGCACCTGTGTATGTTCATTTTGATGGTGGCATATATTGTTTAACTCTAATTATGTATATTTTACAAGGAACCAATGGAATTTCATTACCATGAACATTTACTTTATTATTATTCCGTTGCTTTAATAAAACCCTAGGCCATTTTGGGTTTTAGTTCATACTTGGTACTTAGTACCTGTACGATAATTAAACAACGACTTAAGTAAATAACTCTTTGATAATATATATGTACTCTTGCAAATATAGAGGCTCGATCTGCAACCTCAATTTACAAGGTTTGTTTGATTTTGTTAGTTTCAACCTCAACTAGGCAAACTGCAATTTGGTGCAATCAAGATCACGTCTGGTCCTTACGTTTTTATACGTACACAGTATAAATTTCCCACTAACGTGCCTTTTTATTACACTTAATTAAAACTCATCTCTATCTGGGTAACTGTCCGATATTGACGCCATCGCTTGGCCGTCCATTTTACGGATTTGGTTACTATGTTCGTATGTGTATGTTTTCACTATTAGGAACAAGTCATATATAAAGTAGCGCAGTGGGAGTGCAAGGTTTCACGCATCGTCACTGATTGGTACTTTGTATTTTTTTCAGCATTTACTTTAGATACCTACACAATGTGTGGCATTGTGACGGACCCAGCGTCTATTTATTTACCTTAAATTGACCTTTGACCTGATTGTAAATTTATAGAATTACTATTGTGTTCTTTTGGCACTAAAATTAGTTGATTGGCTTTAGGTAATTTATTTATTTTTAAAATTATTGTGTTCTTTTGGCACTAAAATTAGTTGATTGGCTTTAGGTAATTTATTTATTTTTGGACTTTAATTTAGTCGGCCCGTCGACTTTTATCGGTACTGATTTAGTCCTAGTGCAGCTTTGCATTTTGAATTGGCCTTTGTAGGCACATTTATCACATGCCGGCACATTTTATCTTTTAGGGGGAAGGCGGCGCCATTATCGCAATCCTGTCTACCTGTTTGTTATGTTTGCCCAAAAACTCTTTCAGTTGCCTCCTAACATTTTATCAAATTTGTTCCCATAATCACTTGTTTATTGTAACTGAAACCCCTAGATTCAATATTTTCCTTTAGATCGGCGGAGGCTCAATTTTCCGCATTGAAATCACATTTAGAATCATTAGGAATAGATTAGATTAGAAATTTCCAAAGTACCATTCTTGTTGCATCAGTCGAAACACGAATCGTTCATACAAACTCTGTTTTTGCGAAAAGTATTCTTATAATTTGTCGACAGCAACTTTAAAATTGTCCATTACGCTAGCTTCTGAAACGTGCGTACTTGGAAGAGTGCTCGCAGTTAGCAGGCACACGACACTCAGGCACATTCTAAAGCGGACAATTAAGACATCATTGTAATACTATCCGTAAGTAAGCACGGAACATGTGCGTTAGGTAAGTACCTTCTAACTACCGAGTTTCTGTACTTAAGGAGTTATCGAAGTAACCTAACGTGTAACAAACAGAACAGGTAGACACATATACATAGGATTGGACCCCAAGACATACATTAAAGTTCAACGAGTCTTTGTGACAATAACCTGAGTTTCACTCCTTAACATTAATTATAGTCACATATTACTAACAATTTAAATTTTATGGATTTTTTTATGAGCTATATTTATTTTTAATTCTGAAGAACTTATCATTTGCACTACATGGGCCGATATCCCATGCAGCACTCGCGGAGTTTTCACTCCAATGGTATTTCCTTATTCGGACTTAGGTTCCACTCACGGAGTCTTCACTCCAATTGTAGGTATTTATTTATACGGAACTCGTATCTTGCATAAACTATACATTAATACCATTGTCTTTTCAGCCTATGAAACTCGACTTTTCTAGTTTTCATATTTATAGGCAAGGTTGTGTCAATGTCTAGTTAGTTATTTTAAATACACCATAGTCGGCATCAGCAACCCCGCCCCACCACCATAACCGCGGTACTTGCATTTGAAAACTCGTTTAAATAATTAAATAAAGAACTTATTTGAGGAGGACAAGATAAGCATTTCATGAGTTTCCAAATGTAATCGATCACCGCGCAATCCAGTGTTGGCCGAACGTTAATGCAATTGACCATTAAAAATTAACCATTGAAAAGGTTAATTGCCATTAACCATTAACCATTGAAGGAAAATTAATTATCAATTGCATTGATCATCAATTTGCATTAATATTAATTTATTTCGAACCACTAACAATTAAAAATAATTAATGGTTATTGCTTTACAAACCATTAAAAATTAAATCAATTTTGAATGAAAATTAAAAATGTGATTGATAATTAACAATTAACAAGAATAAACATCGTAATTTTTGTCTCCCTGTATTTTTATGCAGGGTTTTCCCATATGTTCCCCGCGAAGATAAATGGGAATTCACCCATTATTGGTAATTATTGGTAATAATGGGTGCTTATTGGTGTATTCCCATTTGTCCCCGATTCGCGTGACCTACGCCATGCATGAAGCTGGGACAAATGGGATTTATATGCAGAGCCTATTCCATCTGTTCCAGGTGGGAACAAATGGGAAAACATCAGAAAATGATGTGTTCCCACTAGACAAATGGGAAACGGGATAAATGGGATTTATATGCAGCGTCTATTCCATCTGTTCCAGGTGGGAAAACATGGGAAAATGATGTGTTCACATTTGTCTCCACACCAATAAGGTGGGGACAAATGGGAATGTTTTATATGAATGAATATGAACGGCGGGGAACAAAAGGGATACACCCGATATTAGTGTTCCCATTTGGCTCCGCTCCAATGAGATGGGGAAAAATTAAAATATTTCTATGCAGCGTCTTTTCCCATATGTTTATATACACTCATTATAGGTGTATTCCTATTTGTCCCTGCCATATGTGAGTTGGAGACAAATGGGAAACGGGGACAAATGGGATTTATATGCAGAGCCTATTCCATCTGTTCCAGTTGGGAACAAATGGAAAAACATCAGAAAATGATGTGTTCCCATTTGTCTCCACACCGATAAGGTGGGTACAAATGGGAAATATTTATATGCAGTCTTTTCCTATATGTTCCCCGAGGGGACAAATACACTCATTATTGGTTATAATGGGTGCATTATTGGCGTATTCCCACTTGTACCCTATCCACGTGTCCTACGCCATACATGAGAAGGGACAAATGGGAACACATAATTTCCCATTTTTTCCCACCTGGAACAGATGGAATATACGCTGCATATAAATCCCATTTGTCCCCGTTTCCCATTTGTCTCCACACCAATAAGGTGGGGACAAATGGGAACACTTCATTTTCCGATGGTTTCTCATTTGTTCCCACCTGGAACAGGTGGAATAGGCTCTGGATATAAATCCCATTTGTCCCCGTTTCCCATTTGTCTCCAACTCACATATGGCAGGGACAAATAGGAATACACCTATAATGAGTGTTAGAAACATGGGAAAAGAAGCTGCACAGAAATATTTCCATTTTTCCCCATCTCATTGGAGCGGAGACAAATGGGAACACTAATATCGGGTGTATCCCTTTTGTTCCCCGCCGTTCATATTCATTCATATAAAACATACCCATTTGTCCCAGGTTCATGCATGGCGTAGGTCACGCGAATCGGGAACAAATGGAAAAACATCGGAAAATGATGTATTCCCATTTGTCCCTTCTCATGTATGGCGTAGGACACGTGGATAGGGGACAAGTGGAAATACGCCAATAATGCACCCATTATAACCAATAATAGGTGTATTCCCATTTGTCCCCGCGGGGAACATATAGGAAAAGACTGCATGTAACTATTTCCCATTTGTCCCCACCTTTTTGGTGTGGAGACAAATGGGAACACATCATTTTCCGATGTTTTCCTATTTGTTCCCACCTAGAACAGATGGAATAGACGCTGAATATAAATCCCATTTGTTCCCGTTTCCCATTTGTCTCCACACCAATAAGGGGGGGACAAATGGGAACACATCATTTTCTGATGTTTGCCCATTTGTTCCCACCTGGAACAGATGGAATAGGCTCTGCATATAAATCCCATTTGTCCCCGTTTCCCATTTGTCTCCAACTCACATATGGCAGGGACAAATAGGAATACACCTATAATGAGTGTATAGAAACATATAGTGTAAAGTCGCATGTTAAAATATGTATCACGATCTGATAATTCACTGAAGCTTGTATTAATGGTTATTTTTATTTATAATTTTAATAGTTCCAAGCTAAAGTAACATTAATTATTAGTTTATGAAAAAAAATATTTAATTCCATTAAACGTTAATGCAGATTGACAATCAATGTAATTAAACGTCTCAAAATTCAATTCTAACTCATTTTAATTATATTGATGCGTAATGCAATTGATTAATTGCGGAATTAATGGTTAATGCAATTGATTAATTGTTAATTAGAATTAACCATTACGGCCAACACTGGCGCAATCATTGTTGGCGCGGCAGAATTATTAAGCATAGCCATACCTTCCCAAGGCCCACGGTCCTACCAGCTGTAGTAGGTACTTTCTAAGTTCGGTGGAAGAATTTTTTTACATTTATTCGGAAAATGTTTTTTTTTTTTATTATAATTATTTTCAACAAAATCTGTTTACTGCACACATGTACGACTCTAGATTCTTCAGACTCTCAAGACTCTTAGACCCTTTAGACTTCTTTAGACTATTTAAACTCTTACAATCTTTAGACTCTAACTTAGATTCTGTAGTCTCTTTACTTTTTAGACTATTTAGACTCTTTACTCTTTAATCTCTTGAGACTCTGACTCTTTAGACTTTTTAGACTATTTAGACTCTTTAAATGCTTTAGACTCTTTAGACTCTTTAGACTCTTTAGACTCTTTAGACTCTTTAGACTCTTTAGACTCTAGACTATTTAGACTATTTAGTCTCTTTAGGCTCTTTAGACTATTTACTCTTTAGACTCTTTAGACTCTTTAGACTCTTTAGACTCTTTAGACTCTTTAGACTATTTAGACTCTTTAGACTCTTTAGACTCTAGACTATTTAGACTATTTAGTCTCTTTAGGCTCTTTAGACTATTTACTCTTTAGACTCTTTAGACTCTTTAGACTCTTTAGACTCTTTAGACTCTTTAGACTCTTTAGACTCTTTAGACTCTTTAGACTCTTTAGACTCTTTAGACTCTTTAGACTCTTTAGACTCTTTAGACTTAAACTCTTAAGACTTTAGGTTCTTTAATCTAACTTATTTTTATTTTTTATTTCCTTATACATATATTATGTGATGTGAAAAGCAGTATGGGTCACATGGTAGCAAAATTATTTTCACTTTGGGCGTTAACACTTGAATCCCTCACTACGCTCAGTATTCCATTTTGATACCTCGCTTCGTTCAGGATTCAATGTTTGCCGTCGCCGTAACCATGACATTTTGCTCCTTAGCGACACAACCTAATGTTTAATTGAAGCAGAGTTGCATCTGTTTTGCTTCGTTCCATTTTAAACAAAACAAAATCAACCCTGAATCCTCCACTATAGATTCAAATTTCAATAGCAAATTTCAGACTTTTTCCTTGTATGGCTGGGCCCCAGGAGGGTGAGTGCAATATTAACACAACATTTACAACCATAAAAGTATTCCATTTTTGGAGAATACTCGTATTAAGCTTAAGCTTTACGACAAATTTCACCGACAGTATCAGTTTGTTTACTTATTTTTCCTTTTGCATTATAGAAACAAGACCCAGATAATATTATGCTGATTTGGTTAAATAATTTAAATGCATATCTAACTAGCACACGTAAGCTAAGTAGCACCATGTTGTATAGCAGATGATCTGTTGATTTTTATTGAGTCTGACGCTAAATAAAGCGTACACTTATTATTTATTTAGGTAGATAACTTCTGGTTAAAAGTGTTAACCCTATTATGTGAACTATTATTAAGCATTTGTCGTTAATTTGATACATTTGTGAGCTAATAATAAACTACAGCGCACCCAGATATTGTTTCAACAACCGTTAACGCAGACAGCACCACGTTGGTATACTTAGTTACCTGTAGTAAATTACCGGTGAACAGACATATTCAGCACTACACAGCAATATGCGCGACAGTTTATTTATTATACGTATAACTTAATTATAGTTTTACACGCTTCCTTAAATACACAATATAAAAGTTTTATTTCTATTTTATAATAACTTATTTTACTGTATTTGGCTTAATTTCTGTTCACCGACCCGTTTTTTGGAAAGGTAAAAGCATTAAATAGTATTTAAACTGAATAAGACATTGAAATGTGCCCTATAGTAATAATATTAGCGTAAAAATAGTTCTTTTCTCGATCAAAATATAGTTTAAATACCAGAAGTGTACCTTATAAAAATGTTTATGTGCTCAGAGCTATAAATTAAGTCCACAATGGGTCCATCATACCTGTGCTATTTGGGTCATTCGTCTCCCTCCCTTTTATTGAAAAAATAATTTCAAACTGATAACTTTTTGTCGGTTATTTAGCAACTACATCGATTTTTTGTTTTTTCTTACGTTCTTTATCCTCGTCGCCATTGTGACGTCTAGATTCTGTTGTATTACAAGGTGATAAATAAAACTCAGTTGGTCAGTCAGGTGTGCTCCGCGACCCGCCTGTACGCCATGACAGTTGACAACAGAATGTCGACTTGCAGGTAGTTCGCATTGCACTTTTATTGTATAAACGTCACACCATCTATGAAAACCTTTGATAGTTGGCAACCTCGGCCATTTCACAACTAGTCTAGAGAGGGAAACAGCAAGATTCTTACTTTCAGCTGTCTCAAATAATATTTCTGATCGAAGTACTATTAGTACCAATCTATTCTGTTATGTACAGTCGGCATCAAATTCAAATAGACAGCGACGGCCAACGTGACCAAATATCATCGTAACAACTCATTATATGGCCCCGTTGGCCATCAATATCTATTAGTAGCTGACTGTACCTACGTTTATTATCCTTGGCAACTCCATAACCCTAACAAGCACATTTCGCAGCCAAGGTGGTCCTGCCAAATCCGGCAGGGCATGGCAGTTGGCAGCTGCCGTAGAAGCTGTTGCCAAGTGCCATCGACCGTCTGAAGATTGGCCCAAGAATGATCAGAGGCTATTGTCCAAGATGTAACTGAGCGGAAAAGGTGTTCACTAATATCTGAACACGACACGGTTATTGCTTTTTTGACGAATTTGACAACTGGCTTACCGCATTATAATGCGGTAAGCCAGTGCGGTAAGTGCTCATTGAAATAGCTAGAATAGCTAGATTAAGTATCTAAAAACGAAATGCTTTCTGTAAAGACAACTCAAGGTAGTTTCAGAAATACTCCATTCCGATCTTTAATCCGATCACGAACTATGACTGAGTATATTGGTTCAATCCAAATCCCCAAGATTAAAAACCGCGGGAAACATGTTCACTAAAAATAGTTGCAACTATTTGAGTTAAAGACGTTCTTAAAATTTCTAAACCCCTCATAGAACAAGTTAATAGTTTTAGGCGCCACTAAGTTACCCCCGCAGTACATTAAATCAGAATTAGACAAAAAACCAATAACTCTAATTAACTGAAACCTAAAAAAACGTATACAAAAAGCTTCGCGTGTCATTAGACCCCTGCGTTGCCATGCGAGATCCTAAAACCACTTTAAAACGAGCACTCTTTACAATCCTTAATACACCAAACTAAAGAATATTTTCCTTTGACAGAGTAGTTGGTTTAAACTTGTCCTACCCCCCGGGAGAAAGCTTTTGTAGTGTTTTTTTGTTCGTCTCGTACCTGCGGTCTGGATAAAAACTTCGTATTAATGCGCCCAGATGCACTTGCATTCTCGTGCTGTGGAGTCTTACGCAAGTTTGGGGGGCTTTTGTCATTGCTTTCAAACGCGGCGGTTGACGAATGAAAAACGCCTGATGAAGAGTAGTTTGGCTTAAAGGGCTCGCATCCAGGCCTTAATTGTTAAAAAAGAGTAGCTAGTTTTGGGGAGTTTTTGTAAACTAAAACCTTGGTTTTAAGCCTTGGTAGTGTTTTCGTATCAGAGTGATAATAATATGTGCCGGTATTTTTTAACAAAGTTTGAAGACACTATTCAGTAGAAGGATCATAATTTGGGCGATTGTTTTCAATGTAAGGTACCTAGGCACCAAATTAAGTATCGTCACATTTTTATACAATGCTACAACAAAAAGGATGTTGTTTTCAAGATTTCTAGGTAGATACAAAATTGAGTTATTCATTACCTCGTCCTAAGTACCAATTTACAAATCAGCTCTTTTCATACCACTTTAATATGCACATGCATCGCACGGTAAATAGCTCTTTATCACGTGTACCTAAGGTCTAATTCTTTGTAATCTGTTCCCAGAGACCAGTGGAACAAGTTCTAGTCATTGTTTGGGAGCCATTTTCTCGCCCGTTTTTGTCGGGCCACCCGCTAGTTCTTTGGCCGATTTTAGAAAAACGGGTTTGATTTTGACCCACGCGCGATATCGCAGGCGCTGACGATGCTGTTTTGTTTGTCAAGATGGGAGATTGTTACGTTACACGTGTGCGTACAGTGATGACATTGACAACTATTGGGTCCTTACCTATGAAATTGGCGTTTTTGTTCATAGATATAAGTCTGATCCTAGTTTTTTTTTTTTTACAAAAGTACATACACAATTACAATAAAACTACAGTGCACTCAATAAACAACGATTTTACATACAATTAATTGTTATTTTTTATTGTTAAGTGTTCAGAATTAAGCCTTGAAAATAGGTCTTTTCATGTACTGTCGGTTCGAGTATTAAAATTACTTATATTTTTCTAATGGTACCAATTTTCAAGAAATGGAGATATTGAAAACATACCTTAAAGGTGTCAAAAATTACTGGAAAAATTTTGTTTGGTTTGAATTAGCCATCAAAAAAATATCCGCAAAATTAATTGTATGGAAATTCGTGTTTCGTTGAAATTCTCCGAACAAAACGCCAATTTCATAGGTAATGACCTAATATTTAGTTATTTAGTCAAATATTTGTAAGAATGATATACAGTTTGAGTTAGACGGGCATTAAAAATAGTACGAGTAGGTACCTATACGATGTTTACCCACCCACTACATCTGGCTCGGTGTAAATGATGTTGGCGGACAAATGCTTTTCTTTTACGAATCGGACAAAGTCCCCCATCAAGATCCGAGCTGATCCGAAGGATAAGATAAGATAAAAGTCGTACATACTCGTACATCGAACAACCAAAAGAAACGAATAAATGTATTGGGTTGACAAATGCAAGGAAAAGTCACATTATCACTTTATTATTTTTTTTATTTTCATTTTCTATCAACGATTGCCACTTTGCTAGGCCCCTGGATTGCAAGAAGCCAAAGGTCTGGTCAACTCTGGTCAATGTGAAAATCCTTGAATACCTATGTCCAGCAGGACAATCTTTCGGCTGTTACGATGATGACTGCCTTAGGTCAATACCCCTCAAATCAAGACCGTTTTTGGTTATTTGTATTCGTCCAATGTTTGTCCACATTGGCGATGTTTCGAACAACAGTAATCAAATATAATAGCCCAAAAACAAAGCCTATATTTTCCAAGCCTTAAATAACGGCCAATCATGTGTAATTTGGACCAATATGTTCATCAATAATCTGACAAATTGCTGCGGTTAGAATCGGTTATTGAAAAAATAGAAAAGTTGTATACGTGTGTCGGAACATTCACTCAGGGAATAATTATTTGTACAATATGAGAGCAAAGTTTGATATTTCTTCGAGTGCTTATTTTGAGTCCCGTGCAAGTGAAAGATTCTATAATAGATAGATAAATAGAGCAAAATGCGATTTTGCTCACTGTTTTTAAGTAGCAAAGTACCCTCGTTCGAGCTGCTTAGGTGAACAATCTTATAGCCTGTAGGTATCCCTATAACTAAGTAAGAAACTGCAAGCTGCACAATTTTTATGCAAGTTGTTGCTAAAATGCATTCCTTTTGTTATAGCCCTATTAAGTGAAATGAGAATAGGTAAAATTAGCATCAGAATTAATTTGCTAAGCGCGTAAGGTGTTCTACTTAATTGTTCTAAATTAAAGGAACACAACTTTGTTGCTAAAAGTAGGTAAGTACCTACAAGAGCGCGTGCAGGTTAAGAAAAAGGTACTTACAGTAAAGGGCCATAAAGTTTGCACATCGGTATTTAGAAAGAGAATATTGGAGGCAACGAGAATGAAAGAGACAACGCTCTACGAAGCCGAAATTCCGATGTGCAAACTTTATGGCCCTTTACTGTACATTTTGTCTTAGCTACATATATGTACGAAATGCTAATGTAGATAGGTTATTATAAAAACGTCAAAATTCGTACTAATTCGTGGTTCAATTTCATTTCTTTCTTCAATCAATCAAAAAACCCTTTTTGTTGCTCATCACCGCTGCACGCTGGCCAGTGAACGACGCAGCTTTCTCACAAAAATAGAGCTATACAACCACCCTGCAGCGGTATCATGTTCGCGTTTTTATCACCTGTCATGCCATGCGTCACTTTCGCACTTACATTCTTGTTAGAACGTTACGTGACAAATGATAAAGAGCCGGCCATCTTAGACCTTCTGTACGGATATGATGGTCGTTCTTGGCTACGTAACAGCGTGATAAACGGTATCGGTCCGTCACTTTCAATCGCGCTCTGTTAAAGTGACGGATATTTTGTCACGTGGATAAAACTGTCCATAATAGGCCTGCTGTATGTATTACTTTCCTTTATCACAAAGTTGCATCCCTATAGGTAATCTACGAAGCCTATAACGTCTTACAATATAGACAAGTATTGTAACTACGGAACAAAACAAGATGCCGAGATCGTAAACTCGCCAATAAACGACAAAGTATGCACCCATTAAGTCCGCAGCCCGCCCAACTGCAAAAAGCCTTAAGCGCCATAGTATTTGTACTAAAGTTAGTCTATTTGGAATGGGAGAATACCATTGCATCGTAAACCACAAGCTATTCACGCCCCCTAACGTGGAGGTCTAAAGAACGACAGTTAGGGTCATAGTGTCTTATTTGGCGTTTTCTATGGGTTGTGGTGAAACTTTTGATATTCACAGAGGTATAGTTTGTGTTAAGTACCTATATTTGTTGTTAGCCGTATATTACCTACCTATACTAGCACTAGCGTGGTATACGGGCATATGATGCGGAGGGATGAAAATCATGTGACGAGAAACGAGAAAGGTATTACGAATTAATGTGGAGGGAAGTAACGGGAGAAGAAAACCGAGGAAAAGGTGGATGAACCGTGTGAGAGATGATGTGAAAAGAACATCAAGTGAATGATGAGATTACGGGCGGCAGAGAGTTATGGAAGAAAAAGACATGCTGCGCCGACCCCAAGTGAATGGGACAAGGACAAGCGAATGATGATGACGTACTAGCACTATTGTATAGGTAAATAAATATTATAAATAGGACAATAGTACACAAATCGACCTAGCCCCACAGTACCACTGCCCAATGAGGCAATGTTGTGGAATACATAAATACTTACATAGAAAACATTCATAACTCGGAAACAAATATCTGATAAACACACCAAATCACCAATCAATGCCCTTACGGGTATTCGAACCCGGGACCTCCAGCTTCACTACAGGGTCACTACAGACTACGCTTGTATACCTATGTACGTTGGGTAGTGGGGTATCTATGTAGCCTACCCCAAACTGGGAGTAAAGGTTGGGCAAGCCTTACGCAACCTTATCGTATCGGCCCTTCAAAACCAACCGTATCGAAGAGATACTGAACTAGTCCAACAGTTGACCCAATAATGATAAGCTATATAATCTAGTAAGAGCCCATGAGACTTGATGAGAATCGCTATCCTATCCGTACCAATGAAAACTTGTATGTGGGAACTAGAATAACTAACTGGCTGTCCAGTACGGATATGATGGTCATTCTTGTCTACGTGACAGCGTGATAAAACGGTGTCCGTCACTTTCTACCCCTGCTAAAAAGTGACAGTTATTTTATCATGTAGATATAGGCCCCGTGTATGAACTATAGGGGGCAGCATAGGAGCCGTCCGATTTATAGCGGGAGATGTAAATGTGTCGTTAATGCTTCCGATGTAGCCCACAAGATGGCAGAACCTACTATGCACAAGGAAACGTACCGACGAGAACGGTAGATGGTAGCACTTGCTTTGGCAATGTACATGTGCACATGCACATATGTTGATGCAGGCCACAAGATGACAGACCCTCCAACGCGCACGGTTCCTATAACCATCCATCATATTCCTGCAGAAGATCTCAAAAATAAAAGGTATTATGCCGCAACCGCAAGCGCCTCAACTGCACTACATATACCTACACACAGCTTAACATGCGTCACAAATATTGTAATGCCGCGCAAGATGTTTACATATAGAATTTTGTTTTAACCAATCAAAACTTTTATTGACCAGTCACAACTTTTTTTAATAGCGGGTAATTTATTCCTACCTACATGCAGGGTAATTTTGTCCACAAAAGAGACATGAACTAAAATACTGCTGTTAGGTATATTAGATCATTCCGGGAATAACCCTTAATAATAAATAAACATTGTTTATTTCCTACGTAAACCGCAATTCTGTAACTCATGTGGAGTTGGATAATATAGTCTCTCAAGCCATTTCAATCATTAGAAAAAACGTAAAATTTTTAAAAACTTGGCGTGAGAGACTATTGTCCCATGGATCTTTTTTACTATAGATAATCAATATTAGGTATCAGTACCAAATGCAACAACAACAAGGCATTAGAAGCAATAGAAAGGGGAGGTCAGAGAAGCCAAATGCAATGCAATTTATGCAATACCGCCAGTTCAAATTAATACGTGTTTTCTACGGTTTCCCTTTTTAATTGGGTTTTCCTTTGTTTTATGTATTCTATACTAGGCTTCTGTCTGCGACTTCGTTCGTGTAGACGTGTTTTAAAAGTCGTCAATACATTCGATTATTATTGTCTCTTTAGGTACCTATTTAAATAAAAGTAAACAAACAATTTGTACATTTTCGGGTAGTTATAACATTTATTGGTTAACCGACCAAAAAACCGCCTGGATCAGTCACTGAACGACCTGACTTTAGTCTACATTATTTGATCATGTAATGTTTTCATCTACCCTCAGCTGGCTTAAGGAGTCATTTGAGGGAAGATTTTGTTTACTTTTATTTAAATACCTAAAGATACAGAGTATTATAGTGTATGTATTTTAGTCTGTAAGGTATGTATTTATGATACTTTGTACTTGAATTTATCAAATTTATGTTCGAATGCTCCAGGAACAGTGGCGCACGGATGGCACGCATTGCGCAGGGTCAGTGCCACCTTAATTCCGCTGATTGGGGGTAATTGCCGGCCACCTTTCGCCCCTCCGTGCTTAATGCAATTATTAGTACAGCTTCAGACTCGGCTTTTGTACTTTGTCGTAGAAATGTCATTACATACTTTTTTAGGGTTCCGTACCCAAAGTTTTACCCTTTGGGACGGGACCCTATTACTAAGACTTCGCAGTCCTTCTGTCCCTCTGTCTGTCCGTCTGTCTGTCACCAGGCTGTAACTCATGAACCGTGATATCTAGACAGTTGAAATTTTCTCAGATGATGTATTTCTGTTGCCGCTATAACAACAAATACTATAAACAGAATAAAATTAATAGTTAAATGGGGCTCCCATACAACAAACGTGATTTTTTTGCCGTTTTTTGCGTAATGGTACGGAATCCTTCGTGCGCGAGTCCGACTCACATTTGGCCGGTTTTCTATTCCAGCCACAGGCAGTGGCCTGTTTTTTCTAGGATTAGTGAATCCTAAAGACAGCATAGTCGCGCTACCCCCTCTGCCATGCATTAGGTAGTTTTAATCGATTTTCGAGACGCCTAAATTCGTCAAAACGTCAATTTAAAATTATCACAAATTTAAAATTCTTAACCATGTAAATAAGTAATCTTGGGTCTACATTAATATGGAAAACTGTAAGGTATTGTTGATGATTTTTGTTTTTTTTTTCGAACAAGCAATTCCTCTTTGTCCACTTCAGCAGGTCTCCTAAAGGACCCATATTTCACTAGTTTATGAACCCTATTGTGTAATATTTATCTAAGGCTGTTCTTTTTAAGTCAAATTTGATAATGCATATAAGTTATATCTGATATTAAGTTTCTAATGATATAATGCTTACAAAACTTTTCAAACTACAATGATAATACATGTCATGTCACTGGAGACATCCCGCTCACAATACGTCTCTGCTCTATCATTATAATTGACAATAACAAATGGTTCCAATACGCCTTCGCAATCGATGCACCTTAAATCTATAGCAATAAGATCTATTTCAGATTAGCAGTCGTTTTATTTGGAGCTTTGATGGATACTTGTAACATACGTTCAGATCGGTTTTTTATCGACATAATGGTTCTTGGAAGGTGTGTAGAGTAATTCAAAGTTGAGCACATATGTATTCGCTTTAAAGGTTAAATATTAAATATTCTGTAAATCTTTGGAATGAAATACAGGACTCAAAGGGTGAAGAGAAAACTCAACGGGTCACTTTCTTTAACTTCTTTGGAAGTTACCGAAGAACATACAAAGTTGCCGGTTGTAATGATTTCTTCACAGGAAAATCGAACAGTTCCATCAGTTTGTATCGGGAGCTATTTACAAATAGAGTATTGTGAGAGTTCCATTTGTTTTCCGTTCTCGTGACAGGTTCATTGGAAATGGAACTTACTTCGGAAATCTGTGTTTGAAACAACTGTGAAAGACTTTTAGCCTGTTACTTACACTGAATAAGTTATCCAATGTCTCCAAGGACATAATCAACCCCATCAACGTGCACACTAGCGCCACTGCTAAATAATCGTGATTATTTCAATTTAACGACAGGTATTTAAAAAAGGGGGCCGCCACGCACCGTATTGTGTATTTAAGTAGCTTTTGAAAACATCAAACTAGTTTTTATGTTGCTGGATTCGTCAATCTATGCGTTCAAAGTTAATACGGCCGTTTTTGTTTTGAGTTCCTAGATTCGGCCTCCTTTTTTAACCTGTCGTTAAATTTAAATAATCACGATTATTTAGCAGTGGCGCTATAATCCTTTTCAAATAGCTTGGCTTCTGTGACAGCTGTCATCTCCATATATTTTATAACCTTAAAACGAAAAATTGAATTGAGATGACAGCTGTCACAGAAGCCAAGCTATTTGAAAAGGATTATAGTGTGCACGTTGATGGGCTCTTAATGGTTATGTTCAAACTTGACTATGTTGCCATGTAACTAAACTTTGATTTCCTCTCGTCGTAATGACAGGCTTTTTAGGCGCGATCGCGATATTGATAACGATAAAATGTCGGTCTCTTAGCTTAGGCCTTAGGCGGTCTCCACATTTGATGCGGATCCGCGTCAGTATGATAACCGTGTTACTATAGCCTCCTGAGTCCCTGAGGCCTTTATAAAGGATTAAATCCAAATGGAATTTTGAATTAAAATGGGATATAAGAAGGTTCCAAATTCAAAACTGCAATAATGACAAGGGGGACTCAGGAGGATAGACAAGTTTCAAAAAGTGACATTTGCTCTATCTTGTCTATATCATTTAACTACCTAGTCGATATCCGACAAGAGTGACAAGACCGTACCGTATAGACTTGTACTGCTCGACTAGACTGATTAGAGCCAACGACCAAAGTTTGAGAATCCCACGCCTAAACCGCTCAGCTATAGGTACCGCTTATACCTTAGAGTATTTAGTAACTGGAGATGTCATCGCTGTCATTTTCTTTACGAAACAGTCTGCCGATTTCTGCGAGGGAGGGGACGTCAAATGTATTGCTATTTCTACATGATTTGTACGTAACGTACAAATAGCCATGTCAGTCCATACAAAAGTTTGCACAATTGTGCAAGTTTTTCGGCAGAGGCGTAAGATCGTAATGGCAACTCCAGTTATTAAATGCTCTAAGGCTTATACATATCAGCATATCACTTAGGTACTAATACATTATCAATTAATCATCAATACATTATGAAATCACAATTGCGTGTCAATATGTATCAACAAATCAACATATTGCTGAGGTGTCATTCGCAAGTAGGTTACACATTCGATGCCTGACCGAGAACTAACTATATTTTGTTACTTCTCTAACTTGACCTAGACATTTGCAATAAATATACGTGATCAGAGCTCAGATGAAACTGGTTTGTTAATAGCAGAGTGTGGTAAAATGGACGTTCCCATGGGCAAGTTAATCACATGTGACATTACAGTTGACCCGGTTAAAACATGCATAAGTGCATATCCGTGTACGTGATTATGAGATCACCATTTTAAGCAACATGGTCATTATACGTACGTGAGCATGGTGATAAAAGTTTTGTAAAAAATCCATGTTGTTAATTATGAAGCTGGGAGTTTAGGCAGCCTATTATGGTTACATTTATATCGTTTATCGCTGTGGACAAAATAGTCGTTTCATTATCAAACTTGTCGGTGATAAAATGACTAATGGTAATGTTAAAGACACGATCACGCGAAAAAATACTCCTCTTTTTTTTGTGTTTTCGTATCACTTCTCTATACTTTGTCTTTAACCATCGACAAACGCAGAATATCAAAGATATGCTCGAGAATATAATTTATTTTGAAGTATGTTTACGTAATACCAACTTATAAATCTTTTTGTAATATGTAAATTGAAGAACGTAACAATGATTATATTAAAATTTTGTGTGAACATAACATTTTCCAGCAAATCAAGAGTTAACCTACAAAAACCCCTTTAACAATCGGTTCTTATTCGCGACCATCCTTTGAAAACAGCCAATGGCTGCTAAGATGGCTGCCAGCCATCTTTAACGCCATCAAATCAAGCATTCAGCTCTTCACAATCTCGCTCGCCTTCAACGATTCACTGTATCCAACAACCATCTGAACCTCAACGCAAAATAGTCTTAACGATCCATTAATACAGTCCTGCTGAAACGCACGGAAAACTTGGCCAAGCTGACAAGCTTCTTTGTAAGAACACCAGTTTTGTCTGAGCCTCCGCGCCTCCCGAATTTCTTATAAAACCAGTCGTTCCAGAAGTGATGAGAAGGGTTTGTGAAGGTCTAGTTATATTGGTTATCGGTGAGGTCGGACAGAACACTCTTGTACCGGCACTACGAAACCCTGTTATGGGACAGAGAGGCTCAGTGATCATGTTTGTCAGTCTTTGTTGCTATGAATTGCGATTGTGCGTATTGACAGATGTGGGCGTAGGTGGATGTACAAATAGTAGTGATAATTTAGAGTGAATGAGCACTATTTATTAAGGCACAATGTAGTTTTGTTGAGGAACTAAAGTCTTTGGAAACAGTTCAGTCGCCAACGCTAAATAGTAGACATAAATTTAGCTGTCTCATAGATTTATATTCAATCGTTCTGTGTATTTAAATAGCCACCAGTTTTATTTTAATTTCACGAAATAAATTTTGAGGGGAAGGGCGGGTGAAGTGGACCATGTACCAAATTCAATATTTATTTATTAATTTTGTTCTATTCACACTGCAATAGAATATTTAGTGTACTCTCAGTCGCCAACGCTAAATAGTCGACATAAATTTAGCTGTCTCGTAGATTTATATTCAATCGTTCTGTGTATTTAAATGTCCACCAGTTTTCTTTTAAATTTACGAAATAAGTTTTGAGGGGAAGGGCGGGTGAAGTGGACCATGTACCAAATTCAATATTTATTTATTAATTTTGTTCTATTCACACTGCAATAGATTAGTGTACTGTAAAGGGGAACGGCCCATATGGGAGGACGCTGTGGGCATAGATACACGTCAGATCAGATCTTTTTATATATATTTTCTCAGTTAGATTACAATTTAAGTCTATATCTACACTCGATGGCTACCTCTAATCGAATGCCCATTCCGCACCGCGTTCCATTTGACAGCGGGCTTAAATTCTAAATTTGAATATCGTGACTAGCCAGTCACAGATTAAAAAAGACTGTAAAGGTTGCAAACCTTTACAGTACCTACTAGCAAGTCAAAGCTGATACTCTTTATGAAACGTTGAGATGATTTCTTACGATTAAATGGAATCTATGATGTCAGAGTAATTCCATCTGCTTTCAATGAATTTATCGTTGATATGAAAATAATTCAACTAGTCAAACTAACATGTTTGTCCTGTTATTTCCGTGGTATTTCCATAAATCATTTCTTAACCGCAATGAAACAAAGTATGTAATGTACGTAAGTATCTATAGTGAACAACAGTATTTAATTCTGTAGGGTTAACAAGAATAACATGATGTAACACTATAATATGAACGAAACAAACCCGTAACTATAAACACTTAACGTATCGTTATTCGTTAACAATGTAGTCGCAATAAATAATGTATTTACAATGCGATTCCATATGTTCAAATAATTTACGTACCCATAATTCTTGCAGCATCATACAAGCTCAAGTACACTGTAGACTTATAGAGCTTATTTAATGAAGATGTATGTATTCTAAATATTCTAATATTTCTAATACTTCTTCTCCTTCCTCGGTCCCACATTGCTGAGGATCGCGACCATGTTTGCTACGTCTCCACAGTGTGCGATCATAGGCCACATGGGTCACGCACTGCATGTTGCCGCCAACCACCCTCTTCGTAACATCAGACCATCTCGTGGGAGCTTTTCCTCGCGCTCGCTTGCCCTCTATTTGGCACAAGATAATCAGCCTTTCTAGGTCGTGCGTTTTAGACCGCATGCATGATATGACCAAAGAAGTCGAGTGCGCTTCTTCGATTGTAATACAAGGAAACATTTTATTATGATTTTATTAACATATGAGAGGTGCCTCAACCACGTATCAACATTTTTAACTCCATGGTTTCATTGTTAACAATAGTTAACAATGTAGTTATGTTTAGAAATTACAAAACTGAAAAAGATGTATATCTAAAATTGAACATCATGTGACGCACACATCACACAACCACATAACGCGCCATGCCTCAACATATCTAACAGATACTTAACATATCATTAATAATAGTTATAGTTGGGTATGAAATAACTCTATAGAAATTATAGTATTGGATGCATGTATTCTCCTAAAATTTAATATTGACGACACACAACGCGGCATAATGCCTCAACATCTAACAGACACTTAACGTATCGTTAACATTGTAGTCGTAATAACTAATGCTATAATGTCTCAATTCTGTCTTCCTGTCGCTAATTATAGCATCGGTGACGTGACTGTAATTGCTTGCGGACACATCTGGCTGGTCATATCCTTTAGGCATATTAGTGCCATTGTTTGAGAAATTAACCAATCCAGAGCGCTTAGAGTCTACGTAAATACCCACACCATTCTCGCATATAAGTCTCTTGTATTAAGGACTATAATCATTAATCGTGTCTAGATTTGGATCTGGTTCTTGAGAATAATTGTTTTACAGGCTAGTTAGGATCCTGGATATTATTGTTAGAATTCTGAACTACTTTTTCAGTGAAGTCATGTCCTATTACCATGTCCGTGTTTAGGAAAACAATATTACCTCTCTTACCAATGACGGTGATTCTGTATGTTGAGAATAGATTAATTCGTTGATTGTTTTATCATAAGTAGTTATCAGAACTGTTCTTTTCAAACTTGAAGAAATAAATACATTACTATCGATTCGCAATGCATTAACAAATCTTCTATAAATTATCCCCCGCTTCCTCTAAAGCAGGACACGACCGTTTTTAATTTGCTTCCATTGACCAAGAATCCAATACTGAAGCAGATAATTGTACAGAAAAAACTGAAATGGCCACGCGACCCTTTTTTGTTAGAGTTAGGGGCAGGTAGCACCCACTTTATAGCTCCCTTGACCCAGGCAGAAACGGATTCAGAAAAAGTTATAACCAAGGCGGGGCTCGGCTTATATTAATTTTGAGATAGAAAGTCCTTACAGAAATTAATCTGAAATGACATTTTATCGAGCTTGATATACGATTATAGATCTAATAATGTGAGAGGTTTTTTCGGGCGTCACGATATATCCTGTAACCTGTTTTTTTAGCAATTTTTGGTTATATCGGTAGGTATATCCCATGAAAATAAAATCTTGGCAGAGTTTTATTTCACACCTTGGAGTATTCGCTGAAGGTAATAATTTTGAATCCCTGGGGTCCATATTCAGCAAGAAAAACCGTGAGAATAACCTCGTCTTGAAAGCGAGATACTGATATCTGTTGACGGGTACATCCAATCTATTGCTCGCTCGCTATTTGACCTTTCCAAATTGAGAATGACAAGCAATCAATGAATAAAGAGTTATTAGGATTGAATGAGGCAATTTAGATTTGACATGACGTCAGTGCTCGTGCTCAAAACTGTAAACTAAGGTCGATGCAAACCTAAGACAAGGCAAAACCGAGAAATGAGGTCAAATGAGGCGTGTTTTTATTAGAAAAAGGTGTGTAGCGCATGTATCATCATTTCGAATATATGTATTGCCTTGGAATTGATTTTGATGTGGCATTTGAGCTAGAAAACTTCTCCATAAAAACACAGGCTCAGATTTTTGCTCTTGTCAACATCCGGACTAAAAGTTTTCATGTTTCCAAACATGTAAGTTTCTAGCATCTTAAATTCTCCAAAGTTCTTTTCTCCAAACTTGTTACATTGCAACATGTATTATACCCGAAGCGTTCTTAGAACGACAGAGCCATCAGCATCACTTATAAGTAAAGTTCTCAAGAAACTTGTTATGAACATGAAAGGATATCAGAGATCATAACGAGTGAATCACGGGCTATAAAGCCCCAAACCTTCCCAGAACTGCATCTATGGCAAACGTGATGTGAACGACAATATCATGTTCAATTTTTTTTGGTCAGGTTTAGCCACAATGTAGGAGATTATCCGACACGTTTGACGGCGAGCTGTAGATTTACGAACCTTTGTTCTTGAAATAAAGGATCAGTGATTATATGTCTTCCTTGATATTTCACAACACAGAGTGGGTCTAAAAGTAAATACTTATGTCTTCAAAATGCTTTAGAGTGCAAAACACTCTTTGAATTGTGTTCTAGAGAGAACGGAATTTGTCGCCCGCTGACTCCAACCAAGGGTTCAACAATGATTTCTTTCGGCTTACTCCACTGTAATTAACTTCTTTTATAACAGGATATCGACGGGGTATCCAATCTCAGTCCCTAATGGTCCACAAAGGCCCGATATCGGTTATTCGATCGCATCCCTATCAGATCTCCGTACCGAACCGGTCCGCTTGAACCGATATAAAGTTATTAACATTGAATTAAAATATTTACAAGAGCGGCGCCGGGTGCATTCGTTTATTTTTGCATGACAATTAAATATGTATGCTTGAATTGAATTGAATTGAATTGAATTGGAGAATGTAGGGTTCGATTTATTCTTCAGGGTGCAGTTGTTTTATTCATGTTTCTCGCTTTTCTCGTTTCGGTAACCAGTCTAATGTTAATCCAAAACGACACAATTGTATCTGAATCTCTTTGCATATACGCCGTTTGGCTAACAATCCGCCAAAGCTGGTCTCCGATATAAAGGTATTTAAAGCAGCATTGAACCAGTATTCGTTTGTCGAGATTTATCCGATTCCACTTTTGTATACATTTGCATAATGTCGGCTCTAAATACGGCTTCATTAATGTATCCAGAGCAATATTTATATTTGAAAGGCATCCAATCTGCTGACGGCGCTTGGCCTATTATTCTCCAGCGTACGGATGGCCTACAACAGAATTCTTGGAAAATATTTCAGCGTGTTTTAGTAAAAGTGGGCGTGATTGTGACTCAGCCGAGTGTGGGAACCGGGAACTTTATGAACCTAGCGTTTATCTCGCCGTTAAATACATGATTCATATCAGAACGGCCATCTTGCTGAGGTTCCTCTACCCTAAAGTTGGATGTCCGCCAGTGCCTAAAATCGGACTGCGGGCGTGATTCAGCCGGCGGAGTTATTCGTGTGGTTTTGCCGCATTCGGGCACAGATAGCCTTAAGGCTTTACACGATTCAAAACCTGTAATCGACCAATTTGTAAGTTGGCGTGGTGTCACCTTTCATTGTCCCGGTTGATTTACTGTTCACTGGTATCTTCCAGAGGCCTGATTAGATACAAGTATTAAGCAGAACTGGTGTCTCATCAGTTCGACGGACATGAATGTTGTAACCAAAACGGAGCACGTCACGCCCGTGGCTTATGCCGCCCGAACCGAGCAGTAATCGCCGCGATGGCAGATAAGCCCAAATGAATATGTAATGCTCCTCCCACGGCCAGACCGGCCCAATAAAAATAAAAAAACAGCAATTAATATTGTTTATACGTGCCCGTTATGCCGCGACAGTAACAAACGAGCCCTGGACTGCAAACTCCAAGATTCAGCTTGCGTAACACGTAACGGAGCGTCCAGTTATGTTAATATCAAAATTTCACGTTTTTGAAAGTATATTTTAATTAGGCCTAAGATAACGCTGGATTTTGATCACATGCATTATGGATAGACATTTCGAGTTTAGTACGAATTTATTGCCAGCGCGATTTCCTCATGGTTTAGGCAGGAACGCATTATAGGTAGTTCTATTCAGCACGTAGTGATTGATGTGTTCTTGCGAATCGATTATACATGCTACCGAGTATCGAATTGTGGACATGTACACAAAACCATTAGAACGTGGCTGCAAACAAACTGAGGCTCTCAGATGCATTGAGGTTAGCAGGCGCTAATGACTTCTTCGAAGCTACGCGTCCTGTTTACGATACTTCTGGTTTCACTTCCTGGTTTTATGGGGGAGTAAGTATGCTCGGAATTATCGCCAGGACCTCTAGATCTTCATCGGCCAACACCCGCAGCCCTAATCTCCTGAAACTTTTACGAGCCGACGCATGAATAATTCCCGAGAGGAGGAGGTATCGATCGCACACGTCGAGGTTTTTATTTATACGGCGCGGGTGGGCGAGGCGCATATTAGTAAACAGGCGCAGGCGCGGCAGCGGCACTCACCGACTTGTAGCACACTCTCCACACAACCGGCTTCAAGCAGCTTCAGCCCGCGGCAGAAGGCGATGTTGCGGTGGTCATCCGGGGGCGCTCGCGCCAGGGACGAGTACATACAAATGTCCCGCTCGTCCCTAGGAAACGACCAATACACCACACGACGTTGCACCGGCTCCGGGATGCGCTCATAGCGTTCCTCTATACGTTGGAACGGGATCGCCGCGGCCACTATTTTAGCGGTGATGTCGAGGAGCGTCGCCGGGGCGCGCGGCCTGCAACAGGCGCGCGGCGCGCACGCAGACATGGCGCTCGCTCGGCCGCTCGCGCCGGACTGACGCGCGCCCCGCCGGCGGACCCCCGCGGCCCCGCGCGCGGCCCCCGGGGACGCGCGCCCCGAATCGACACACTGCGATAAATTATTCATTTGGCAGGCATAATGTGCGATATATTATTAAAAGTTGGCATTTTTGTGTTGTTCTCCGAGGCTACGAATAAAATCGATAGCTTTGTGGAAACGGCGGTAATCATTTATTTAGCGGACTTGATTGCAGTTACATTGTAAATATTTACAGCGAAAAAATATCTTATTACTACTGTACTCATCTCCTCACTTAAATAATGCTTGTACAGCATAGTCGTATATTCTCAATGATATGAAGGCTACATTATTCATGATTAAACCCGCCTTATACCTACATTTACTTACTTAAGCACACTTCTGAAACTCCATCACACCGAAACACTCAACTTTTACATTTCAGCACAACAAAACTCGACAAATTACAATCCATCTTATTAAATTAAACATTTCCTTATCCATTTAAGCCCGGTCTCCTCGCATTACACAAACGAAGGGGAAAGCGGGCGGGGCGCGGGGAGGCTTGCATTAACAGCTGACGGCGGCGGGGGTGAGGGGTAGACGGCGCGGGGAGGGCGGAGGGGGGGCAGTGACGACGTCAGGTGTCGCTGCCATGTTGCGCCGCGCGTTTCGAGAAGGTCGTAAGTGCTGTCTTGTGTTGAGGCATTTACGCCGCTTGGTGTTTGGAGTAAACTCGGAGCTCAGCTGAGATTGCCGGCGCAAAGCGCTCGAGCCGCTGGATGAGGGAGCGTTGACCTTTATTGTTTATTGTTTTTTTACTGATTATATTTTTGAATATGGAACGGTTATGGAGCTGGATTTTTGGAGATCTACCTGTTCCGTTAGGTTGGGATGGGGTATGGGATATCAGCCTCACGAAGGGTAAAGAACCTTACGTGTGGTTAAGGAAACTATGTTCAGACCTTCATATGCATCTTGTAAAATAACTTAAATAACACAGAAAGTTACACAAGTATTTTTAAAAAGTTCTCTACATACTAATTGCTAACGCTACGCTCGTAGCGCTACGCTCTGTAGCTACCGGCTAATCTAGTGTCTATGTCTAGTGAACTCTAGTGTCTATTTATAATCTATAACATACTTAGTTTTCCGATTTTGTAGCAAAATTGTTTCACAGAGTTTAACAAATATAAAATAAAATAAATAAAATATTATGTCGTCATCGCCGTCGTGTCGTCGATGAGAGCTGAATTAATTAATACTCACTGTTACAGCCAATCCTGCAGACGTATTATGGATCGGTTTATCCACATTTATAAAATAACTGTCACTTTTTAACTCCGCGGGATAGAAAGTGACGGACACCTTTTTATCACGCTGTCACGTAGACAAAAACGACCATCATATCCGTGCTGCAGGCGTATTATGGATGGCTTTATCCACGTGATAAAATAACTGTCATTTTTTAACACCGCGGGATAGAAAGGGATGTATACCGTTTTATCACGCTATCACGTAGACAAGAACGTGAAGAACGACCATCATATCCGTGCTGGATAAGTGAGAAACCTCTATAAGCGAGAGTGAGGCTCGTTATTTTAGCACTTACTGCCCGATTCGAACTTTAAGATACGTCAATTAATAGATCTAGAAACGATATAACGGTGGCATTATGCTGAGTGGGGATCCTGTTTAGCATCTAATGTAGTTTGTGTAATTTTGTGTTGTGTGTTAGTTTTTATACTCAGATGTTAAATAAATGTATTTCTTCTTCTTCTTCTATATGGATTAGATGTGTCAGTTTCAAAAAAGTCACTTTTGATTTTGACACTGACACATATAATCCATATCGTTTCTAGATCTATTAATTGACGTATCTTAAAGTTCGAACGTTCGACGTATCTAAAGGGGCCCACTGATTAACAGTGCGCCGGACGGTATCGGCCTATCAGTTGTTCGGAACTGTCAAAATGTTGTTCTAACTGACAGGACCCTTTAGAGTTCGGGCGGTTAGCGAGAATGAGAAAGCTCAAGAGAGAACATTAAGAGATTCACTCAATCGTTTTTCTCGCTTGGACCTCTGTAACTGAGAATGTCTTTTCTTTACCTCCATTAGCGAGAGTCGGACCAAGATAACTTTGCATCTCATTTTAAATGAAAATGATTGAAAGTTAGGAAATTCTCTTTCAAAATAAGACGTTTATAATGACGCTCCCTTACTTTGTTATATTTAATTAGACGGACTCTGCTTGCTTTTTACGTTACGTGGAATCATTTAATTATATACTTATTAGTAGTACATCAAAATAGAGTTGGACCAATAGAGGTATCAGAACTCGCACCAAAAATAACTTTACTAGAGTTAGACCAAGAAAAGTCTGCAGCGATTTTGATAACCCACGCAGTGCAAGTGTTATTGATACGTCATAATTTCACAGAAGTTTGACGTTTAAAATAACACTTGCACTGCGTGGGCTATCAAAATCGCTGCACACTTTTCTTGGTCTAACTCTAGTAAAGTTATTTTTGCTGCGAGTTCTGATACCTATTAGTACCGACACGAGTAAACCACAGTTTTTTTTTAGAAAAGCGACCTTCTAGAATATGCGCACCAAGTCGTAGTTTTTAGGGTTCCGTACCCAAAGGGTAAAACGGGACCCTATTACTAAGACTCCGCTGTCCGTCCGTCCGTTTGTCCGTCTGTCACCAGGCTGTATCTCACGAACCGTGATAGCTAAGACAGTTGAAATTTTCACAGATGATGTATTTCTGTTGCCGCTATAACAACAAATACTAAAAAGTACGGAACCCTCGGTGGGCGAGTCCGACTCGCACTTGCCCGGTTTTTTATTTCGAAATTAAAGTCCATGTGGGAAAGACCGTCCATCGGGTAAGACCGTCTAAATACTCTTTCATCGCTTCTAACACTTGCGTTTGTACACATACTCTACTTACAGAAGATCGGTAGAGCAGAAGGAGCGAAGCCCTTTCTTTCTGACTTTGTCTGAGCGATGTACAGTCAGCAAATCTATTAGCTCAGCACCATACAAATGTACGTATACTAATACGAAAGTTCTTGCCCTATGACGGTCTTCTCAACCAAAAAGTTTTTATCCGGTCTTCCCTACATTGACCATATACCTTAGCTTAGAGCATTAAATTTAATAACCGGAGGCGCCTTTAAGAGCTTACCTCTCTGCCGAAAACCCTGCACAATTGTAACTTGCAACGAGTACGGAATCCTCGGTGGGCGATCAACACTCGCACTTGTCCGGTTTTTAGTATTTGTTGTTATAGCAGCAACAATACATCATCCGTGAAAATTTCAACTGTCTAGCTATCACGGTTCATGAAATACAGCCTGGTGACAGGCAGACGGACAGCGGAGTTGTAGTAATAGGGTCCCGTTTTTACCCTTTAGGTACGGAACCCTAAAAACTAAATTATGTCCACGAGATAAATTAATTTACATAAGCGCTTGAAGCGCTGAGTTGTACGAATTACTGTGTCTCGGACGAGCAAGGAAATCCCGTCTGTCGCTATATATACCTATATATAACGCTACGTAATAAACACAATATTATGTACAGCTAATTTTATCAGCTGATCCATTGAGGAGTTATATTTATACATTTATTTATAGAATTTGCGATAAAAATATTGAAGATTGCGCTTAAATGCTTTGTACTTATATCTGCTGCTTAGAGATATAACCGATATTATGACTGTGTACAACTGTACATGTGTTTCTATTTATTTACATATACATAGATAATTAACCCTTTTAACGTCATGGACCCTTATTTAGTCGAATTGGCGTGGCGATAACGACACAGCCATATACATATATATATATATATATATATATATATATATATATATATATATATATATATATATATATATATATTCCAAATATGTAATGGGTAAGTACTTTTTATCCTGGCGTGGATATCTTGCTAATTGTGTGACCTATCGCATTACTATTAAGATATGTAACGTAATCAATAGTTTACGATATAATATTTCTTATTAAAACTTATTTATAAGGTAGATACAAACATTAAAAAGAAAATAAACTAACTTATGTATAAAATATAACTAAATTAAAACTAAAAACGAATACTATATAAAATAAACTTAAATTAAAATACGTCTAAGAAATTGCACCCCTTTGGCATGGTGCCGAGGACGCTGGCAGCATTTCCCCGCTGTATTGCGAAGCTAATACGTTGAACGAGAAAGCTGCCAGCTCTTCGGTCACCAGTGAAGTCCATAAGCCTTTTTGAAAGTTCTTTATTATTTATCCAAATATTAAGTTCATTGATATAGGAACTCCCTCATCATCATCTTTCTCGCGTTAACCCGGCATTTTGCAAAATGCCGGGTCCGCCGGGGCCTGGGGTCCGCTTGACGACTAATCCCAAGAATTGATGTAGGCACTAGTTTTTACGAAAGCCACTGCCGTCTGACATTCCGACCCAGAGGAGAAACTAGGCCTTATTTATATACTTAGGAAATCCCTACTTGTTAATATTAAATTTTGACCCCAAAATTACGATGTCTGGTTAATGATTATGGTCATATAAACGCAAGATTGCAAATCAAGTCGCTTAAAATCGTCAGGTATATCTCTAACGCTAAATTAATAGTTGTCTCCCTCTTATACTTCACCTAAGACCTTGCCATCACGGGTCAGATTGGGGTCATATTAGGGTCAAATGCATCAAACTAGTTTCCCTTCGTATTTGTATAAGTACACGTAAGATTCTATTCAGCCATTATAAGATATGAACTTTATTTTTAGGTCAAACTATTATACCCTTTACAGTACATCTGGTGCTACATTACGACACCAGGTGATATAATAAGCAGATTACGTAACTACGTCGAAAATTTAAAGGGGCAAATGTACTGTAAAACGTATTCGCAACTCGTGTCGATTTAAATAGTTATTTGTTTCACTCGGGGGCAAGGTTGTTGTTTAACCGGTCGTGCTAATATTGATACCCGAGCAAGTGAAAGATTCCAAAATTGAACCACGAGCGTAGCGAGTGGTTCGAAAAATGGAATCTTGAGCGTTGCGAGGGTTTCAAAGCACTAGGGTCAAACAAAATTTGCCCCCGAGTGAAACACAAAATTTTTCACCACACCAACCCGAAGCAAATATTAAATGTAAAATATCATACAAAATCAAACCTAATTAAATCCAAATGAATGTTATTAAATATCTATCATCCAAAATCATCATTTGAAAGTCAATTCTACCAGCAAACATAAGAAAACAACTCAAAATTTGCACTTGATTACTTTGCCTCACATGTGAATAAAATGCAACTTTGTTATCAGTTTTTGAAGTGCAAAGTAACCCTTTCCGAGCTGGTGTGGTGAAAACAGTATTTAGATCGTGTTTTAAAATTCGCCACTCTTTGCGAATTTCCTATTGTCACTTGTTTGTTTCGTAAATACTCGTAACTAATAAGCTCTTGTCTACTCTTGTTTTATAGAACGATATTTTATGCCTTATACAACACAGCCGAGGTTTTTCGCCATGATTTGTGACCACCACCAAAGATAAACTTAATTCTCTTTGCCACCACACACGACATCAATTGCATAAGGTTAAATCTCCAAACTTCACAGCAGCTGCTTAAAACCCCTTAAAAACCGCTTTTTTTTTCTTAGAAGCCTGCGTTGCGGATATAAAATTAAGTATGTCCCTGAATAAATGCCTAATTTCGATTAGATTATTTCTTAAAGCGAGGTGTATAGGTATATATGTAGGTATACATCAAAGATAATATACTTATGCATATTACACGCGGTGTAGGTATATCGCGCGCACTTATAAATTGGTGCGGCCGTGCCGCAATAAGAGTAACTGATATGTTTTAAATAAAAAACATTTTTTAAATTTAGAATGCCGCTAATATCTAACATTATTTTACGCAAACCATAAATAAGGTCTGTGCGGAAAGAAAAGATAGATACATTTTACGACTCTTCTCTTTCCGCACAGGCCTTATATTTTAGCTAAGCCATAAAAAAAGAATAGATACATTTTAGACACAGACATCCGCAAATGGCTCTACCCAACGATATCAACGAAGATATACGAAGTAATATACAGGGTGTCCCTAGCCATTGGACAAAGCCGAAATGTACATATTATTATGCATTAGGGTATTTAGAACCAGTATACAAAGTATCATAGCAATCGGTGTAGCGGTTACGAAGAAATTAACAAATTACGATTTTTTTACTTTGGAGCAACGTGTATGTGTTAGTAGCTCCTGAGGTAATAAATAGTATGAAACCTTCTTCGACCGTTTTGATTATCTTTTTTATTTATGACATTAATAAGATTCTGACTTTTGACAAATGTCATCATTGCTCCACATTTTCAAACAAATTGTCAAAAGCACTGCCAATGATTAATACAGTATGTTTCTTTTTGTTGTCGATTATTGGAAATAACTTTTGTTTGAAAATTTATTTTTGTTATCTTTTTTCTAATTAAAAAAATATTACCGTTAGAGCATTTCTTAGAAGTAACCCTACGTGGGATTTCATGGTTTGTCCAATGGCTAAGGTCACGCTGTATATGTCCATGGCTCTACCTTTTTCTGTATAGTGACCTTAGGATTCCCCAATAAGATTTCTAGAAATTGCTCAATTTTACTCATAATAACGATACTAGGAATTTGCAGATGATTTCCGAGAAATCTATTAGTAGTCTAGAAATAGGTTCAGACACGAAAAGATGCGTGTTTGGTATTGGTTTTATTTTAGCCTTTACTCAGGTACCTAATTTGGAACTGTTTCGCTGTTTTTAACCGACCTAAAAAGACGAGGTTATATATTCGTATGTAAAATAAAATAAATTTAATTAGTTAAAACAAACTTTTCTCTGAGAAGAACGGGTGCATATCACAAATATACAGGGTGGCCAAAAATAAGTGCATTCCCAATGCCAGGGAGGTTTTAGGATTATACTGAGTAACTTTTACTATGGGACCAAAAAGACATCGCGAAAAAAAAATTACCCTCCCATAGAAAATGCAGACCAGCCAAAATGTATGAAACCGCAAAACATTTTTTTTCGCGATTTTGGGGTTTATATATATGTACTATGAACTAAATCTAATCGACAAGTTCAATATTGTGATGAACAGAGATGCCCTTAAACTGCTGTTCTTAAAATATATGTGATACCTCATTGGATTCGCAATTACGTCTTGAAACATTTCTTCGAGGCGTTATTAGCACATAAAAAATGCAAAAGTTATATAAACATTTAAAAAAGAATAAAAGTTTTGTCTAAATTGTTTTTGGCCAATATCTCATAAACTTTTTACATTTAAGAAATTTAATGAAGAGGTTTTTAATAGAAGTTAAACTTCCGCGAGACATATTTTAAAACATGTCGTTTAAGTTTAAATACCTATTTTAAGAGATTTATAGGAGCAGTATCTCAATTTATTATCATTTTGACTTGTTGGCTAGACTACAACAGGCTCCATTTTTTTATAATTAGTCTAAAATTCAATGTTACTCATTAATTTATTTTCACGTGGGTATTTTTTATTATGTTTATTCGCCTATGGATACTCGCCTCCTTATTTTTTCTAACCTATCACAAATAAAGGAGGAGTACAGTACGGGTAAGAGTCTTGAGCACTACCATAATTGCCAGTGAGATGCAAGTTAAAAACAACTCTAAGGAGACATCTTTAAGTAAAATGAGCCAGCTTAAGGATTTAAGGTAGTTTCCCTCCAGGGCCCGACTTATCTTTCCACCCGGTATACTTAATATAGTAATTTGGATTATCATCAATTCATCAATATTGTACCTTTGGGCTGAAAATTTCACAATTTATGAATAACTGTGATTGCGGTTGGTTAATAATGATCTTTTACAGTACATATGGTGCTACTTTACCGCACTAGTGTGTTAATTAGCACTATATGTGCCTATGTCGAATATTTAAGGGGCCATATACGTATTGTTAAACGATGTACGATGCACGTGGGAATATTAGGAAATTCGCAACTCGTATCGACTGTTTAAATTTTTCGCCACACGTTGCGATTCTTACTTTTGTATCGTAATGTACTATCAACGATAGTTACTAAACCGCGCACATTACATTGTACACTAAAAGACATATTGTGAATATATTCAACCGATTAAATATTATCCATCCTAAAATACCTACAAACGTAAAACATACATACACAAACATAAATGTTGTATGTTCCGCAGTTTCCTCGTTGAGCGGCGCGCCTACAAAATAACTATGACAGATGGGTGACAAATGAAGGGGGGATGATTCATTCATCCGGGGGTGGGGGTGGGACTCACCTTGGCGCCTACGGGGTAATTTCACTGATAGTTTAACCCTTTTGATACTCTTCAACCTGGTAGTTAATACATAAATATTATGGGATAATCTTACACAAAACGACTAGTTAATAGACCCAATATAGACCTTAGACCCACTGCTGCACTGTAAGGCCAATAAGGCTTGTGTTAGTAAATATTATAACCATTACTTATAAGCCATTTTATTTAAAGTTCTTCTTTACACTTTTTTTTAATTTGGATATTTTTATGTTATATTTCTACTCAAAATCACGAGATCTACCTGTAAAATAAAAGTGTCCCAAGATTTTTATTTACATTACGTTACCATTTTCCAAATAAGTACTTTGAATGACAGTAATGGAATTCTCGTATTAGGATCGAAAGAGCTTGTTGTTCTGAGTTGAAACAAAATAAAAAAAATCCAAATTACAAAATAAGGTACACTTACGTACAACTTTGAATAAAATGGCCAATGTATGTTCATAGATAAATACTTAAACACATAGAAAACATCCACGTAACAAATACACACACTTAAATTCCCTTACCAGGATTCGTAGCTATCCTAGTATCATCTGTTTTTACAAAACAACTACCTACCTACTAAAAATCCATAATTATATATTAATATCAGCTCCGCCTTCATATTCCCGCGAATCAATACGTGCCGAATTTAAACTGCCCCCGCCATTTTTGCGATCTAATGAACTATTAAAGTGCAATTTGGCTGCGCGATGGGGCTAGATGGCGCTACGCGCACGTATTGATCGGGTAAACGCTGAGTAGTGCCAAGTCACGGTACGTATTGGCCGAAATTGGGCGTTTGGGTGCATTTTGACGTGCGGTGCTGATTGGAATTCGTGAAGATTGAAGATATGCTCAAGTTAGAGTATGAGTTTGTGGAGTAGGCTTTATGGGGTAGTTTTTAATTAGTTGGTCTTTAATTATCTTTAATTATTTACTAATTGGAAATAAGGACCCAAAACGGTCCTCTCTTTTTTAGAATAGTCGTGTAAAAGAACCATCTTGAAATGTAATGGTTTATAGTACTTTATAGAGTTCGGACTATTCTCTTTTTAAGACAAATTAAAAAAAAATCCTTCATGAGAGTTGGCGCTAAAAATATTTCAGCCTAAAAATTTTTTTTTTTTACATACCTACATGCGATTTAAAATTTTTGAATAGTAATATTATGGTTGACCTACTAATTTCTGTAAATAAAATGATAATAGAGTCAGACCGTGAATAGTCTGCAGCGATTTTGATAGCCCACCCAGTGCAAGTGTCATTTTAAACGTCAAACTTCTATGAAATTATGACGTATAAATAACACTTACACTGCGTGGGCTATCAAATCTGCTGCAGACTTTTCTTGGTGCGACTCTACCTATTTACAACTTACTAAGTATGATCAGTTATCCAGATTTCTCCGTTTTACTGAATTAAAAAAAAAATCAGTTCTTCTTTATTTTAATCAGAGACACCAAAAACAATGCCACCTTGCTTCGACGCGACGATCACGAGTGCAAAAGGAACAATTTACAAAGCGTTTCTGCAAAATAATACTTTTTCTAGTTCCATCTTTCTTAACTGGATATGCAGCATGCAAATTTTAGTGCAATAAACTTTGTTGTTGTTGTTGTGTTGACAACTTTCGTTGTTGGTCAAAATTGTAACACAAGACTGTTGTAGGGGGTCAACATACACTGGGCAGTGGCTTGCAGGCCATTGTAAAAGTTTTTGTGTTGAGTTGAGTATACTCGTATGCATTTCCCCCCAGCTATAGATCACGACTATTAGCCCCCCGTTTCACCCCTTTTATCTGCCGTTATGCCTGTAATCTAATATTTTACGTCGGTTATGCCTTTTGCTCTTTGCTTCTACTTACGTGTTGTTGTTGTGTTGACAATCATAATCATTTATTTGCATAAAAATGGTTATAATAGAAGTTGTTTCTGTAAAATATACATTTTTAAGTTCCATCTTTCTTAACTGGCTATGCAGCATGCACATTTTAGTGTAATAGACTTTGTTGTTGTTGTGATGACAAGTATTGTTGTTGGTCATAATTGTTGCACATGAATGTTGTAGGGGGCTCAACATTACTGGGCAGGTGCTTGTAGGCCGTTGTAAAAGTTTTTGTGTTGAGTATAGGCGGTTCCCCTCCAGCTATAGATCACGACTATTAGCCCCCCGCTTCACCTCTTTTATCTGACATCGGTTAAATGCCTTTTTGTTACTACTCGAAAAGTGTTGTTGTTAATACGTTTTGTTGTTTGTCAATCACCCTAACTTTAATTTTAACTTATATAGTTAAAATGTGAACTTAGTTACGGATTTATTCAGTCCCAGTAATTCTTGATATTATATATTATAAAACAGATAAACAATGCATTATAATCACTAGTCATATGTTTGGGTCAAACAGATCACTGTGTTATGTCTTTCCTGTAGACATACACAAGAGTTAAGGGCTATAAAGGTTAATTTTCTTATTTAACCCTTATCCACGTGAAAAGGTCCTCCTTTTATTTAAAGAACTATGATAAAATAATTACTTATATGCCCACAAGCTGTTAACTATTGCCCACAGGAGAGAAAACTAGTGTGTTATCGCGAACAGTACATTTTTCTCCCGCATTTTACGACCGCAGATAAGATAATTACTTGAATTTTGACATACTTCTTATGAAAGCGACAGCATGATTCGTTCCTGAACTGCTGTCAAACTTCGGTTTTGTAAGGGAGTGACGGTACTTAATCAGCCGTTGTATTGTTTATTTACATTGAATTTTGGAACAACCAGCGCCACCTAGATTCTCAGTGAGGAAAATGAATTTGTTACAACATTTTGTTGTTGTGCGCGTGGTGGCGCGGGTTGTTAGTACTAGTAGGTACCATAGGACAGCGCTAGATGGCATTTTACTATATACCAAGATATCTCTACATGGCATTTGCAACGACAAAGTGTGGCGATGCCATGATTAATGTCTAATTTCTATGGAAATATGACGATTTAATGACACTCCATCACCGTGTTCTATTCAAATCGATGCAAAAGTTACCTTAGACGAACTCTATTTAGTGTCCATCTAGAGTACAGTCACCTGCAATAATATGTTAGTCTTCGAAGGCCGCAAAAATATGAGACACGCTCTTATGGCTCTACAAATAAGATCGTGTCAGATATTTTTGCGGCCTTCCAAGAGTAACATAATATTATTATTGCAGGGAACTGTACAATTGCAGTTCTATGTAAGTTTCATTCAACACTTTCAACTCAGTTCAGAATGCTGTTAAGGATTTTTTACTCCAATTAAGGCGCAATTCAAGTAACAGAGAAAGATGTCCGCAATTTGCGAACTTCGGTGTTCGCGGTAATCGGGTCAAACAGATCACTGTGTTACGCTCTTTCCTGTAGACATACACAAGAGTTAAGGGCTATAAAGATTAATCTTCTTATTTAACCCTTATCCACGTAAATAGGTCCTCCTTTTATTTACAGAACTATGATAAAATCATTACTTACATGCCCACAAGCTGTTAACTATTGCCCACAGGAGAGAAAACTAGTGTGTTCGCGCGAACTGTACATTTTTCTCTCCTGTGAGCAATAGTTAACAGCTTGTGGGCATGTAAGTAATGATTTTATCATAGCTCTGTAAATAAAAGGAGGACCTTTTTACCTGGGTAAGGGTTAAATAAGAAAATTAACCTTTATAGCCCTTAACTCTTGTGTATGTCTACAGGAAAGAACGTAACACAGTGATCTGTTTCACCCAATCCCTCCGTTGCAAAAGTATCCAGCTGTAAACAGTTCCGAATTTCTCCAGAGTGGCGCTAGGGTAGCAAGAGGGCATGAAATGATTTGAAACATTTAATACATAGAGTTAGACCAAGAAAAGTGTGCAGCGATATTGATAGCCCACGCAGTGCATGTGTTATTTATACGTCATCATTTTATAGAAGTTTGATGTTTAAAATAATATTTGCACTGCGTGGTATATCAAAATCACTGCAGACTTTTCTTGGTCTAACTCTATTAATCCACGAAATTCTTTAACTTTTAATTTATGCGATTTAAGAAATTAATTGGTTGGGCCGAGTTATAAGTAGGTATATACCTACCTACAACTGGACATGAAAATGCCCTTAAATAGGTATACTTACGTACGAAAAGTAGTTCGGAAAAAAAATGGGTGCGGTTTACTTTACCTATTAATACTGTAAATAAATTGCACGAGTAGGGAGATTAATAAAAAAAAACATTATTTATATTACCATCAGTATTCTTATATGCAAAGTATAAAACCATAATGCAGAAACAAAAAGTTTATATTTTACTAAGTTTTCATTGTCCTACATCTCTTTCTCTGACTGGATACGTGAGTTGGTTGCCGCGGTCCCAAGAATACAGCTCCTGTAACAGGATGAAGAAAATGTTAAAGTTAGATAAATAAAGATATTTATTAGCAAAAATGTTTGTGACATTTAAGAAGAATACATAAATAAATAAATATTTGAGATCAATCATACAGAGATCGACTTAGCTCAAGATCAAGACTAAAAGCAAACATACTACTTTGATAAGATTGAGTTTTAGAGGTTTTTCCATGTGGCTACGGTAGAGTGTAGGGTTTCGTAGTTACCATTCTGTCAAAATAGGCCAAACGGCGGCTATTAGTATCATAAGGGATGCGCAGCGCCTTGTACTTACGTCTTTTTACTAAGAAAAGATGATTTTTAGCAGTAACTCAAAAACGTCTAGACCGATCATGTTCGCTATAGTTTTCGTTGAAAGTATTTATTAAGCTCTTATTTCACGATTTTTTTCATATTTTTTGGACCCGAGGTTCAAAAGTTAGGGGCACATATTTTTTTTCTTTCGGATCGCATATTTCCGAAAATATTAACTATATCAAAAAATGGTTTAGAGGACCCTTATTCGTTTTGAAAGACCTATCCAACACTATTTTACAAAACTTTTTTTTATACTTTTTATTTTACCGTTCTGTCGCAATGCATGATTTATGTATCCACGTCAAATTGCAGCTTTCTAGCACTAACGATCAAGGAGCAAAGCCTCGGACAGACAGACAGACAGACAGACAGACATGGCGAAACTATAAGGGTTTCTAGGTGACTAGGAAACCCTAAAAAGTAGTGCACAGGTGCCTATACTAAAAGCCTACCTCTCTCTATGTGTAAAGAAGAAGAAGAGAAGATTTACCTTGTGTGTATGATCATATCCCAGTTGCGTGGTCTTCCGAAAGGGGTTGGTGAACGGCAGGGATACTTCCAACTGCTTGTTTTGGTAGAGGTCTATGGCCACACTGACTTTGCTCTCCCGTTCCGTGGCAGAGTCGAGGGCGTACAGCACACCGCACACTATGAACATTTCGCCTACCTGAAAGTATTAAATAACTAATGATTTGAGATCCAAGTAATTTAAAACTCGTACTTTTGTTTCCCTCTACACGTTTCTTACGTCCCTGTTACGTTTCTTTGCGTTATTCTAATTTGTTCGAGACACAAAATAAGGACTCGTAGCAAAACAAACTTTTCTCTCTTGTTGCACTAATGATCCTCACTTATTGGAATTTGGAAATCGTACTAGATAGGCCACAATATTCTTAAACTTTGACGTTCAAACTACATGGCTTGGTGGCTGAAAAAAAAAGTAAAATTCCAAAATTTTACAACGACTCATTCTGACTAACAATTCATAATAATTTAATTAGTACCTACATTAACGAACGACAAGTGCGAAAAATAAAAGTGCGGAAATTGGCAACTAGTGGCGATAAAAGCGAAAAAAAACACGACCGAAAGGAGTGTTTTAAATCGGTATTTCGTATCGGTAATCGGCTATTTGCACATGTATCGTACAATGTAACGTTTTACAGAACATATGGCCCTTTAAATTTTCGACATAGTTACGTAATGTGCTAATTATCGTGCGGTTTACCGAACATATTTTACAGTACGGTAAAATTATTTTTGAATTAGGCTGACTACTGACTGGGGAGTTCGTAAATCTGGTCTGGTAGTTCTGGTACCTAGATGAAAATAGAGCTGATTCACTTACTTGTTTATGATTCAAAGAGATGTTCCAGATATAATCTATGTTCAAGTCGTCCTTGCTGGGATCAAAACTTAACTGGAAACATAAAAAAATATTGACGATAGTACGTACCTATTAGTATTAGCAGGTATTAGATAAATGTGTAGGTACATATATATTTATTATACTTTTGACATATTGCGATCGCTTAAGTTTTCAGCTCTAATGCAAAACAAAATAAAATGTTATGACTTCATAAAAGATAGAAATGATAGAATTCCCACCTTAGCAACGGCAGTATTGTTAGAACCTTCTAAAGAGTAAATTGCCCAGAGTCCATTATCATCTGCACTGAAATCAACCTGTAACAACAAGACATCAGTTAAAGCAAAACACGGTAAAAAACAGCTCAAGGGTCTCTGATAACTCTGCAATTTACTTGTCTGTGCGGAAACCGTCAACTTTCGGCCCGCTGTGCTAAACGAAGTTGCCGCTTTCCGGCTCCGTCGAACAGAAAAATAGTATAAACACTTCGGGCAGTAAATAAGAACAAAACCTGGTTATGCTGCGAGGTATAAAGCCGCCCGCCACGGTGCGGCAGCTGCACGAACTTAATGCGGCTCTGCGTCAGATCGTAACGCATAATGTCGCCCGGCTTGCCAGAGTCGTTGGCTTGGTAGAAGAAGGAACCGCTGTACACGATGTGACCGTTGCCCTGGAAAGAGAAGAAAAAAGAAGAAAATTAGAAGCGGAACCTAAAGCCATGCATGTATAAATATCAATTAATCAATCAATCAATCAGTTATTTACCTCTCATAATCATACACTTCAAAGCAATATGCGTCTCCTAAAAACTTAAGGAATCTTATAGCACCTCACCAAAATCCAGCAAACCTTTTATACTAGTACGAGTATATTCATTGTTTACATCTCAGCGTGACATTTTATCAGATAGGAAGGAGAAGGAAGGAGATATACCTACATTATTAGATAAAAAGATTTGCATAATAAGTAGTGTCCGACCGAAGGTTCGGTTTCGGTTTCGGTTTCGGCCAGTTTCGGCCAAAAAATCATGGTTCGGCCGTAGTTTCGGTTTCGGCCAAATAACGGCCGAACCTTTCGGCCGGGCCGAAACTTGCGAAATAGTACTTCGTACTATGAAACTAAACATGTGACAAAGATCAAAAGCTGGGGAACAAGTAGGACAACAATATTAACTAATATACTGATTTATGAATAGGTACTTACATAAATTAATTGGTTTATTAGAAAACACAATTCCCCTAATCAAGGCGCCACCGGACGGTCGACGCAATCGTAATGTGTATAAATAGTGGAGTGGCCAAGTTGAAGAATAGCAACTTTCGTAGGACTAAAAAGGTTTATACCGACAAGTGGTATTGTTGGAATCAGCATGGTCTACTGATTATCAAAATGCATGTTGTCGCTTCATAAAGTGGTGGAATGTGTTTCTATGACGTCAAACGTAAAGCCGGCAGTAAGTACAAAGTTGTAAATATTTTCTTTTAAACATACCATGTGGGGTACCAAATGAAAGGGCTTTGTGAGTAGATTACACATATACAACATAGTCTAACATGTTCACCACTTGGTCTAACAAATTATTAGAAAACTTTCAAAAATTAGACAATCCAGAGTTGAATTTGAACTGCTCTAAATTGAAAATGGCTTAATGGATTAGTCCAAATTTTATACAAAATGACTATGAATATTCTCTATACTATGTCTATAAATAATTAAGTAAATTATCTAAAAATAAGAAAAGTACATCAAATTTGCTATTTGATAAATTTCATGGAGGAACTGGGGTGTTTAGAGTTGCGCTACCTTGTTTCACGCAAAATAGGCACCAATGGTTGTCGATTTGCGGAAAATGCCCAGAAGCACTAACTAACACTAACTAACTAGTACATCAAGTCGAATAACAGTATAAATTTCTGTTACAGTAGACTGTAGACCATCAAACACTATTTTTTTTATTGAAAACAGACCATGTGGGGTATGAAAAGAAAGAGCTTTGTCAGTAGATTACAAATATATTTAAACGCCCAAATAAGTGAAATGGTATAGTATGTTATATATTTGTAATTTACTCATAAATCGCTTTCATTTTAATACCTCACATCACATGATATGTTTTCAGTGATAATAATAGTATTTTAGAAGTTTCCCATAACAAATTATTATATACGTTTATTCAAATTGATGTACCTATTTCTCTTATTTTTTAATATTTCTGGCTAATTATTTTTGAACATTATATAGAGAATATTCACAGTCACTTGGTATCTATTTTAGAATAATCCATTCAGTAGTTTTCAATGTCGAGCAGTTCAAAAACAATTCTGCATTTTGTAATTTTAGAACGTTTTCTTCTAATTTGTTACACCAAGTAGTGAAAATGTTATAGTATGTTACATCTTGTAATCTTCTCACAAAGCACTTTCATTTGGTACCCCACATGGTATGTTTATAAGAAGAAAGTTAAAAACTTAGTACTGCCGACTTTATGGCGTCATAAAAACTCATTCCACTACTTTATGAAGCGACAACATGCATTTTGATAATCAGTAGACCATGCTGATCCCAACAATACTTACCACTTGTCGGTATAAACCTTTTCGGTCCTACGAAAATCGTGAATAAGGTAATTTCTACGAATTGGCCTCTCCTCTAAAAAGCGGTTTTATGACATATTTTCAACGATTGTAACAAGTCTACAAAAGGTTCGGTTTCGGTTTCGGTTTCGGCCGAAACTGGGGCCAAAGCCGAACCTTCGGTTTCGGTTTCGGTTTCGGCAAAAAAACATGTTTCGGTCGGACACTAATAATAAGATATTTCTATCTGTCTTAAAGTCCGATATTTATTCATTTCTGTTTCATGTAGCACCTAAAATTTGAATTAATATCTTACGAAGAAAGGTCTCTGAAGTTTATGTGGCTGGTCAACTTGGTCGTTCTTGAACCTCGCCTTACTCCAGTATTCTCTCAAACGTTCTACGTCGTTCTCCTGCGTCGTCCAAAGCTTTTCTTTCTGAAATAATACCAACGAACATGGTTATTTGTAATTAATTAAACACATGATGTACTAATAAGCATTTTACAATCTTACCTCATGGTAAATGAGGTAAAGGGGGAATCATCTTTGTTTTTACCTTCCAACCTTACCTGAGCTTCTGAAGAATTCGAGTCCCGTAGCCAGGCTCCAAACATTTCGTCTTTAAATCGGTGGTAGACCGGTTTTCCAATGGCATAAAGTTGACAATCTGCAAATAAGAGGTAGAGTTAGACCGTGAAAAGTCTGCAGCGATTTTGATAGCCCACGCAGTGCAAGTGTCATTTTAAACGTCAAACTTTTATGAAATTATGAGTGTATAAATAACACTTACACTGCGTGGGCTATCAAATCCGCTGTAGACTTTTCTTGGTGCGACTCTAGTTAGTTGAGTAATAAGTACCTAAACTCAAACCTCAAATAAACCAAAATTTATTAAGCATAAGGATGGATACGATGAAAATTATCCAGAAATTTTAGATTGTGCTCATGATGAATATGCCGAATGGTTTCGAAGGTAGAGAATATTTGGTCTACAAAAGTCGCAGTTTTAAGTAAAGATCGCGGGTAAATCTTTCCCGGTAGGTTATTTTTCAAACACGATGGGTAGGGTGACAAATGCCGGGATAACGCGAGGAAGAAGAAGATGGGTAGGGTGACATGTGTCATCTCCATATAATTTATAACCTAAAAAGTAAACCGCCTCGCAAAATTGTATTGAGATAACATCTGTCAATGTACCCATCGAGCTTGAAAAATAACCTACATACATTGGGAATCCAAAACCCTGGGTAAGAAGCTTTTTAATCTTTTGAACGCCGCGCGTATCGTGCACGCCGCGTCATCCTGAACCTTGCTGGAATGCACGAAGGTTGATATTGAGCTGTAGCCGCGCGCGTCAGTTGACGTCTTTGGTGGTCAAAAGGTTAAAACTGGTATGATAAACTTACTCGTATTTCTCCTAGGCCTATTCGTCATATTAGAAATGAGAGGCGAGATGAAGATCTTGCTGCGGTCACATCTCGGACAGGTGGGACAGTCGTGACCCTGGTTGACGGGGCAGATGTCGTCGAGGGAGGTGGGCGGGGGCGGGGGGTCTCCGAACTCCACCGGGTGCTCCTGTGGCGGCATCGTCATGTTGCGGTTCGGGTCTGGAACAGGAAGATTGCTAATGGAAACACTGGAAAAAGCTGTTTCTGAGGTCTTCCAAACCGATTGTATACAAAATTTAGAAATTATATATGCGCTGCTAAAATACTTAATATAGTACCACCAAATTCACGCGTTTGTCTTGGTGTTACGGATTTGCTGTCGCTTTACCCGCCGCCATTGCTTATTAAAACGAAGACCGGTAAAACTAGCCTGTACTAACAACACTTGTACTTGTTGTACTTTGTAGACAACGTGGAGGGGATGAAGTTTAAATGTCTGACTTCGCTATTATCCGGATAGGACGGTGTGAAAGAAGTTACGGGACTTAGGTACAGCAACGAGGGGTACACGGTACACTAGAAAAAGGGCCCGAGAAATAGCTCAAATAGCGTAGGTAATCTAAAAGTGGTTTAACGCTGAAGGAACGAGGAAGACGACCATTAAGGTAAACGTACTGGTGCTCGACGCGGTCCCAGTACCAGTCATCTTGAAACTTAAGTCATTGTCAATAGAGGTGACAACTAGGTATCATCTATTGGGCATTAGCATGTCGATCACTAGTACTTTTACCTTATGTGGAACCACTGGATTGTGGAGCGGTTATTGAACCGCTGTCTCACTTTGGCAACAGAGGAGGCCTGAGAAAAAGAAGATAATAAGATCAATAAACACTCACACAACAGCTGTATATTGCCTCTAATCCCATCAGCAGTTTGATTCTTCACTTCGTTCTTGGCCACGCAGCTGTACTGCTTCAGGTCGTACTCCTTGACACCATGTATTTCGAGTTTCATGATCCATCTCCAGGGTTCTCGTGTGGGTAACACTTCGGTGCGGTAGCGGGTGCCTTCGATGGTGCCTGTGTCTGTCTCCCAGGCCAGGACGGGTTCAGGCCAGGCTTGGACCTGGAAAATACGTAGCAAGAAGACTAGAGCATTTATTTCAGTAACGGCCAGTATACTAAGTACAGACTAAGTACAACAATAAAGTAGTTTCAAGGTTCCACATACACTTCAAGGTTCCACATACACTTCAAGGTTCCACATACACTTCAAGGTTCCACATACACTTCAAGGTTCCACATACACTTCAAGGTTCCACATACACTTCCGACTTCCGACAGCTACCCAGCCTGTGACAAAATGCTGGTGACGTTGCTGGTTGTATTGCTAGCAATATTTTATTTTGATTAGGTACACTATTAGGTATGAATAAAATTTCCCACGTTTTACTTTCTATCTAATCTGTAATCTCCTAAAATACCTGAATATTTTTTTGGACCAAGATTACCTACTCGAGTGATGTATTACAAAGTACTTGCTTATTTGAATACATGTTATCCGAATAAAGATTAACAATAGTTGATCTCTTTACAAACATATTTTCTAAATACAAAATCTACTGGTATTGGTTGAAAATATTTCACCCCAAAATACATTTTCATAAGATTCTACTTTAAGATGAACAAACAATATAAATTTCCCTTCCTCGATGGCCTTTACTGTTGACTCCAGGAAATCAATATTCCTCGTAGAAAATGAACGTTGCAGCCAGCGGAAGTAACGGAAGTTCGGATGAGGACCGTAGCCTAATTGCGAGCTTCTCGTACTGAGCTCAAAAAGAATCTGTATGGTGCACACTGTTTTGTATCTCACCCAGTATGAGTGTGTGGGTTTTGTAAGGGTCGTATATATATATAATTACCTTGTGTAGTACTAGCCATAAAAACCTACCATTGTAAATGGGTCGAAATTTTAACCTACCGATAAGATTTTTCTGGCTAGTTGTGTATCCCGTTCCCTCCCCAGTTTGTTCCCCTGCAAATACCGACAAATCTAGTATGATTACTCTCCAGCTTTTGTCTATCTGTATCAATCCAATCTTTCCAATAAAAGTACATACGTCCACTTAGCATCCGTCATCTCATTTCATACATCGCTTTCATAAATCACCATAAGCTCATAACCATAAGCACTTAATGTACACACATTTTCATTCCTCCTCAATAGAGTCAAGTGTAATAACACTTTCACAGGTACCTATTAAAACTGATAAATGGTGACTGCAATTTTTTTTAAGGCTGTTGAAATCTGGAAAATATAGTCTGCTTCTGCTATTAATCGGTTTTATGTACACCGACTCTATAAGCCGTAGCTTACTAAGCTGCAGAGATAACTCTGCATAAAAACTTGTTTGCAGGGGGGTCTGTAACGAATATTCACAGGCCTAAGTTACCTATAAACAGTTTTAGCAGAAAGGTATGTGTGCTACTCACCTCACACTGAATCTTCGCCGTTTTATTGAACACGTAGGCAATGTTGTTATGGACACGGATGAAAGGACTGACTGGAAATAAAAAGAACAGGATTATACTAAAATTATCATTTTGACCTTATCATCCTAATTTCATGTTTAGTATGTATTTAAGGGCGCAGGGAACGTGAGTCTAAGAATAGCACTGCTTATTTATTATTACATTGCAATTTCTATCGGGACGAGGGTTTTAAGATCTCATCCACATGGAATCCAGTCATTTAGTAAATGTAAGCGGAAACGAATATCGACAGTCGATAAATCGAATATCGTTAGTGTTGTGTGTCGACAGAGTAACATCCCTAGTGGGAAAAACGTTCAAACTGATAAACAAGACCAAGTGCGGGTAGTTCGTGAAACTCGCGCGGCTAGATGATGTTGATGTCAACTTTAGCCAGTCTTCTCCGAGACGACGGGGACAACGCCGTCCTCGAAACGTCGGAGGTAAATCTTAAAACTTAAATACGCGATTAAGTCCCGTTATACAATTTAATAATGGTTTATGATTTTCTCCCATCTTTATCATTATATCCGTCATCCACGTGCTAATAAATGACATTTACTACATACTATGAAATGATTACTACCTATATTGAACAAGGGCACCCACAACCCTGACAGACAGACTTACAGTAAACTTCCACGTCGGTGGTCTGGTTAGCAGTTGGTAGTAAACCGTTGTTGGCGAGGCAGGCGTAGCGGCCCGTGTGCCAGCGGGACACGTGCGGTATGCTCAACTGCGGGCCGCTCACGGACGCGTCGCGCCAAGAACCCTGAAGAGACATGATATATATTATATTAAAAACTGATATTCATTGTAGTAATGAAACTGCCATTGCGTTGGCCAGTGTGTTGGTTCAGGAAACCACCCGTGGACTGCCGAAAAGCCGTTTATAACATTACCTAATCTTTCGCGAGATGACAACCTTGCAATTTAGCTTGCGAGTTACATGACAAGATAATATCTATCTTTCGAATTCTAGGATTTGATAATTGCGGTTATAAAAGATCTCCCACCGTGTCCACCGCGATAATATCGATTTAGAAGAAGCCTAATATGAATAGTGACCGAAAAGCTGGCGGCTTTCTCGCACAACGTATCAGCATTGCGATATAGCGAGGAATTGCCGCCAGCATCCTTGGTACAATGCCTCAAGGCCCTTAAGGGCCTATTTTAGATTTAAGCTAGTTATTAATTTAGTTTAGTAGTACCACGTATAATTTATCTTTTCTAAATAAATGTATTTTCTTAATTAAAAACGTTCGGCTGCTCGTGATCTCTACTCCAAAGTACGGTTATTCATATTTTTATGGTTTCGTTTAAAGTATTAGGAACCTAAGCGCCACTTGCACCATCCCGCTAACCCAGGGTAAAGCGGTTAAGCCGTTAACCCAGTGTCAAATTGTACGGTAACCATGGTAACTCCAGGTTTAACCGGTTAAACCCGGGTAATGGGATGTAGACAAAAAATGAGATGGGAAGACGAGTTCAGGCAGGTGGCTGGAGCCTTGTGGAGAAGACAGGCTCTGGTCAGGGACGCGTGGAGAAATATGGGAGGGGCCCATGCCAAGGGCAACCAGACAAAACGTCTGCGGAGAAAGGCTAGCAGTAAGCAGTAAGTCGCATCAGAAATGAGGCCATCCGCAGCAGAACCAAAGTAACCGATGTAGCCCTCCGAATCGCTAAATTTAAGTGGCAGTGGGCGGGGCACATTGCCCGTAGAACCGATGGCCGTTGAGGCGGAAAGGTTCTCGAGTGGCGACCACGTACCGGAAGGCGCAGTGTGGGTAGACCCCTCACAAGGTGGACTGACGACCTGGTAAAGGTCGCGGGAGTCCGCTGGATGCGGGTGGCGCAGGACCGGTCATTGTGGCACTCTGTGGGGGAGGCCTATGTCCAGCAGTGGACGTCCTCTGGCTGATATGATGATGATGATGATGATGATGATGAAGCAGTAAGTAATGGGATGGTGCAAGTGGCGCAAAGTATGTTTGGTACCTGTATAATAGCAGATCCATCGGCTTTACGCCACTCGACGCCAGGCTCCGGCTTGCCTGAGGGGTTACAGCTGATGCGAAGGGTTTCACCTTCCCGAACGATTACTCTTGTATGGTCCTCTGTTGAACAAGGGAAAATGGTCTGTACAATACAATACTCTTTATTGCACACCTCACACAGTTAACAATAGTCGTTTCAGTGAACGGTCTAATAGCGAAGAGTCTCGACCAACAACTTGAGAGACTCTCGCTAGGTGGTTGGATCAAGGGTCAGATGCGCAGAAGGCGGTGGTCTTGGACACGGCGCGGATAATCCGCCCGTTCCTCTCTCTCTGCAGCCCTGACCACCGGTAGCTTGGGCCTTGCCCCGCTGCTGGCGGCACCCTCCCTAGTTTAAGTTTTTTATAATGTTTTTATAAGTATTTTTTATTGTTTTTATGTGTTTTTGTATTTTACTTTTATATTCATATTATAAATGAACTAGCCTAAGAAGACAAAATAATTAAAATGAGTAAAATTTTGTACAAAAACATAAACAAAGACAATTGGATTGGTAACAACAGGCAGTCTTATCGTTTAAGAGCGATCTCTTCCAGACAACAGTTGGGTATCTGAGGCAACTAAGACTTTTTAACTCTTTGGGTGTCTTTACTAAAACTTACTAGACTTGTGAATTGGACTTATTTAATTCTGATATTGATATTACCTAGATTGACGTCTCACTTTCTTTTGGATGCTCATTGTTTTTGATCGGTATCTCATATTAGGTACCTCATAATTATAGGTATCTCATAATCGCCTGCGCTAGCGGTGTTCTAGTTAAGAAAAATTTGCCTTAATCCTTACTACCTGCTACCCGCAAGGCGTTCAAACGAGTATCGCCCTAAGGGTGGAACGTCGCGACCGCAGGCGAAGTTATGTACACAGTTTACACACTTGATTTTGGAGAAGGAAACCTTTTCAGCAGGACCTTTTCAGGACAAAGTAGACTAAGTACAACTAGCAATAGACCTTGTCTTGTTTATTAGTAGCAATCCATTTATACCACCATTACTACCTTTGTTCACTAGACAGACGCAGAGCTAAAAAAATGCAGCATTGTCATTATGCAATTCACCTACGGGCAAAAGTAGGCGGTATCAACAACTCCTTCTCCGGGTTCTGCTCCCCCTGCTTGTACATGGAGATGCCCGGCCTCCCCGGGGCGCCGTCGCGGCCGTTGTCCCCGCGCTGGCCTTTGGGCCCCACGGGCCCGCGGTCGCCCTTGAAACCGCGGAGGCCTTGGGGACCGATGACGCCAGGTTTACCTGTAATTTGAGGCAATATTTAAAAATATATTTACTTATGTAGGTATGTATCACGATTTGGTATCATTAGGATCTAGGAAAATTTGATTCCTTTGTGTATTTTATCATCGAATAGACCGTACCTTTTATCCTTCGAACGCAGTGTTAGACCAAGAAAAGTATGCAGAGATTTTGACAGCACACGCAGTGCCAGTGTTATTCATACGTCATAATTTCATAGAAGTTTGACGTTTAAAATAACACTGCAGACTTTTCTTGGTCTAACTTCTAAAAGATTTGCAACTTGAGGTATCTTCGGCTAAGTTGCAAATTCTTTCTCTTGTTCAAGTGGTGTCCCAAGGTTTTTATTTCCATTCCGTTACCATTTTTCATAGACTTTGTATGGCGGTCGCGGAATGGAAAGATCGAAAATTGTATGGAAATTTTGGGACACTTTTTTTCTCCTATCAAGATCAAAAGAGCTCATGATTCTGAGTAGAAATAACATAAAAAATCTCAAATTTGAAAAAAAGTGTAGGGGACTTTAAATAAAATCGCGCGGGTACATGTAACGCACCTATAAATTCTTAATTTATTTACTTAGTACTAACTTACCGTCTTTTCCGTCTTTCCCGTTCTTCCCTGGACTTCCATCCTTGCCCGGTATGCCGTCCCTACCATCCCTCCCGGGCGCTCCATCAGCGCCATTTCTCCCCGACATTCCATCGAGCCCCGGTTCACCGGGCACTCCGTCCCGACCATCTAAACCAGGACTGCCTGGCATTCCCCTTTCTCCTGAAAATCAAAGTTATTATAAATAGTGTAGTTTATTGTACATTAGGGTATTTTCTTATTTATGTAAATTCCTTTGTACCTTACAATATAATTTCTGTATGGTTCCTGATACTTGTAGTTAACAACGAGGTAGCCACTTTGGAATTTAGTTGAAACTCAGAGCTTTTCACTGTGAATTTCCATTGATATGTATGATAGATTCCTCCTTATGTTTGCCCGGGCCGGGTACTGGCCGGAGCTTCCGGCGCTTCGTTTTCTATGGAAAGCATCACGTGATCACCGGTCATCTGCTATAGAAAAGTAGGCGCCGGAAGCTCCCGCCCGGACCCGGACCGGTCTAACGTGAGTCATCTTTAAAAGTATCTACTTAATCAAATGTTTACTTAGTTACGCTTGTTCATGCTTTGAATTACTATGTTACATTAAATACCATCACAAACACGGTTGTAACTTTTTTGTCTGAATGCTAGATTCCAATACATGCCTTTAGGCCCCGGTGGTCCTACTGGACCTCTGCTTCCCGCATGCCCTGCTGTCCCCGGGGCCCCCGGATCGCCCCTCTCCCCTTTAGGCCCCGGCAGACCCATTGGGCCTTTGGGGCCTTGGACTCCAGGAGGGCAATAGTCTTGTGTAGCTTTGCAGAAACCTTGGACGACTTTGTACTGTAATATGACGTGAAGAATTATATTTTAAACGAGGTCTCTTTATAAAATACAAAGCCAATAAATAATGTATTTCACGAACATATACAAGATCAAATCAATACATAATTATTTAAAAAAAGTTACAATTTACACCTAACAAAACAAAACCTTATTATATCACTTTCATTATTCTATTATTATTGATTATTGACTAGTTTTAGGCTACCCATAGGTTATCTAGAAGAGATCGGCCTTTAGCGACAAACGCACCGTTTGTCTTTCATGCCCTGTATTCTTTTATTTTATTGAGTTGAGAGAGAGAGAGAGTAAAGACAACAACTGCACTTCTTAAGTTTTTCCTGGAATGCAGTCCACCCACCATCTCAGAAATTCTATGAGGTGGTGAGGAAAGCGATGGACCGGAATCGATGGCGAGAGTGTGTTCTTACACAAAACCTCGAACAAAACCCACCAACTACGATCATCAGCCATGATGGATGCGACCAAGAAGAAGCAGTCCACCCGAGAACACCCTCAAGTTAAAAAGCTTTTAGGAAATATTTTTAATAGGTGTTTCAAAACATACTGGCACCCGGGAGTAGCTCGTGAGCCACACCCACGTATCCCCTCCTGGTGCTGGACCCTTGGCTCCCGTTTTCCTCATCTGCTCCGCATCTTTTTCTTCCAACTCTCCTCGCATCTTGGGGTTGAAGAACTCTACGTGGGGCGCCACTGTGTTATCTTCTTGGCTTTGCGATGGTTTCTGGAACATATTTTATTTATTTATTTAGAAATTTAATTCAGGCAACAAGGCCCATATTACAAATACCTTACAGACTAACATACATATGTATTTTATAAACTTAAAACTAAACACTATTTAGTCGACAAAACGGCGTGGCTCCGTTGCATCGGCTGCTCTTGTGTCGGATTCGGAAGTTTGCCCCGGAACCTCCGAAACACGACACCTTTCGGCCAGAAGTCGACGCACTCGATGGTTCCCTGCAGCGGTCGCGGCACGCGCACCACAAAAGAGTTGAAGTGCACGTAGTGGCGCGATCGAAGCTGGAACACCCTCAGCGTGTAGCCGGTCTTCTGGTGTACATACTCCACCACTTCAGCAGCCGTGGCGGTGTAATGCAGGCGCGATACGTACAGCGCCTTACTCGGTGTAGCAATCCGCAAGCCAGAATTAGCCGATTCGGCGGTACCACACTGAGTCTTACGAGGCGCCGTGCGCGCCTTCTTCTTTCTTGATACCACTGTGAAATCCTCCTCATCCACACTGGTAACAGGGAGCTTCTCCTTGGGAGCCGCTCGATCTTCAGTACCCTTTACAGGTACACTAACCCGGTTCGGTGCGACTTTCGGACCGGCGACGACATCCGCGTAAACACGATGACGTGATTTGGAGGAGGCGGGGGGAGGGCGCGCGCGCGGGAGGCTCGCGGGCGGCAACACAGCTGATGCGACACATTTTACAGTGTCAGCAACTCGCAAACTGACCGACTCGGCGCTCGTGGCTTGCCGGTCATCGCACTTGAAATTCGACGCCGCCGACCGAGTAAGGGCACTTCGCAAACTGATGACTTCGTTGCGTAACTCGGTTATAGTGACCTGGGCTGCATCAAACTTCGAAATGACATCTGCTAGACTTGTTTTTAGGGCCACGATTTCCTTCAACAAGCAGCTAACGTCGACATGATCCGGAATATAGGACACTAGGTGTCACTAGGTGTTTTTAAAGGCACTGTCGACTTAAATTGGGCTAAGTTTTTATTCTGTAGGTTAGGACAATTTTACGGCAGATGTCGCTAATGCTTCTCCAAAGCGTGTATGAAAAATATCGTGAAACTATTCGCCATTAATAACGAGTAACCCCCAATAAAGACTTTTGATTCATAGTGTCTGTGCGGAAAGAGAAAGAGTCGTGGAATGCATGGGGCCCAATACATTCCACGACTCTTTTCTTTCACAACACACTCTATGTGTTAAAATACAATATTCTAATAATAAGACTGCGTATTTAAAATATTAAGACAGTAGAATAAACGATGTACCTAGTATGTTTATGTATATTTTCACTCTTCCATTATTCATTCTTCAGCATTTCTCTTTCGAATTATGTACTCATAAATGTTTACCATAAACTGTTGGCCGGACTCCAAAGAACATGTTTTATTAATCGAGATAGAAAGGAAAATTATGCTGAATATTTAATGATTAAATATCTTTACGACATGAAATAATTACAGTAGGTCCAACATGAGATTCTGCGATACAAAGTCAATGAAAGTGGAAGTATAAAACTCCCGTGACACTGCGAACAATATTAAAATGATGTATCCATTAGAGGATTCTTGAAGCCAAAGGAAACATGTGAAGCAATTTTTCTACTAAAATTACAGCGAGTCACCCGTTTAATATACTTATTATGAACGTAACTGTTTTTTTTTGCAATAACCGCTTTTAATTATTTGATTCTCCACCTTAATTAGAATCTGAATCTCAATTGACCTTTAAAAAAAACCGGTAGACCTTGTCAGCGATGGCGGGATAACTTGGACTCCTTTTTGAGAGACTGGCCAGTTGTAGCTCAAAACCGGGACGAGTGGAAGAAGAGGGGGAGGCCTTTGATCAGCAGTGGGACACAAATAGGCTCGTAATAAATAATATGTATAATAATCAAACCTCCTCGACTTTATCATCATCATTAGTTTGTTTCTTTCTTATACTGCCTCTAACATAAGACTACATCTTATAAAATACATAAATGTTTCTTTACCTTTTAGAAACAAAGATACAATACATACTCTTACCAGCATGGCATCCCTCTTCGTGCGACGTACGCCCTCCAAATACGCTTCAATCTTCTTTTCCAGCCCATCCTCTAGAACACTCACTAGACTATCCTTATCAAAATCCGATTTCCCTACATTATAAGTATGTACGAAAAGCGAGAGAACAGCACATGTGCAAGCGAAGATCGAAAGCCTTCGACAGCAGGGCTCTGTGTCTTTACGTTTACTAGACATTTCACATTTCACTCACATGTCACTACACAAAACATCACACCAACATCAAAAACACGAAATTCCCAAGCTTTTACCCTAATGGAGAGAGCTGTCGAAAAATGCGTAGATGATTATTTCCAATTTAAGCTCACAACACCAAAGTCATAGTTGTTTCTTTGCTCGCAAATAGAATCCGTCCGTAAATTCGTAAGTTTCTTGTACTCGGTATATTAATTTTATCTTTTGGATGTCGCAAAAATAGTACGCCCAACGGCATGGGACAGTGATATCTGAATATAATCCGGCCCAATGTGCGCCTTCCGGCGTTGCACAAGCGGCACGATAACGCAATTGTACGTTATTAAAGCTGATTCAATCAGAGCATCGACAGACGGAATAGGGCTACAAATACTACTATAGGTCTCCCACTTATCTCTGGAGACTGGTAAAGAACTTGCGTTTTCTAGTAGTATACGTCCATACAATCGTTTATACTTACTTAACACAATACAAACTAGTGGCTCAGTGAATTGTAGACCTCGCGATAAGGTTAAAACATTAATAATACTTACTTAGATCATCCGGACGAAGACGTAACTCATGGCTCAAAAATCTCCGAACATGGTTCAAACAGAGCACACGCTCATTATTCCGCGCAGCTGTGTCCAAAGCTCGTATAGCCCTCATGATAGTCGACCTCCGGTAGGAGATGGCACTGGAAGAAGAAGAAGAAGAAATTTCGTTGATTCATTATCAGTATTATCACAGCGAGCTTATAATGGTCTTAAGTGCCATAGACCCTAATACTGGCGCTTTTCTACTGGTACTTTATGCCAATTTCTGCCATTTAGAACGTTTTCCTAAAACGAAACAACAGAAAATTCTACCGAACATAGTCCCAACACAACATTTCAAGAGAATTGCGACCTGTAGAGAATATCTGGACATAGGTACGAAAGCATTTTGCCCGAGTTAAAACGGAGACCTTCGCTAACGCTTTGGTCAATCAGCTTCATGCAGTCACGATTTCGACCAGTCCGTATCAGACCACCTTTTTGTTTTTACCAACCGCCTCAGTTAATCGGTAGACCAACGATAGACCCACACCTATACTCCTTTTGTATGGGATGTGTGATGTGTGCCTTCAGCAATGGGTTTCACGGCTAGTAGGCCGCTACTCACGGGGAGGGCCCGAGTAGTAATTTGGTAAGCCTTGCTGCATCCCCCCATCCCCTATCCCATGTAATATTAATAACCATTTTCAATTGGAACAGAATTGCATCTCTTTTGTTTCGTTCGATATGATTTTTTTTCCAGTATGATGAGCCTCTGGAGAATTGGTACAGAAAGATAATACACAATAGCCTTTCAAAGCGCTTCGGCACAGACATCTTTGAATTTCCCTCAAAAAGCATCCCGCATGCGCACAAATGTGTGTCAGGGTCGTGTCGTGACTCAAGGTCATCGCTGTTTCTACAGCAACCCGACTCCATACTTGACATTTCGTACCCCAAATACGAAGCCGACAGACGTGTTTGTGGAAAAAATTGTGTTTTCCGTGCCAAAATGGATCTGGTGCCACCGTTTGCTGTTCAAGGTAGGAAAAAAGTACATTACTTAATATGATTTCCTTTTGAGGTTATTTTCTAAGCTTCTAAATCGTTGTTAAGTGTATTTTCTTTTGTTGTCTCTGTTTTCTAGGTTTATTGTTATTTCTTACGGTTTCTGATGGATTTATATTTAATCAAGTTTGTGTTGTTGTTAGGTTGTGTCTCTAATTTTTACATTAGTAGGTACCTAAGTCGAATCATCATTGTTGGTTTTCTCGCTATCAATTGTTTTTTTTTTATAAACGACTGTTTGTAAGGTAAATATTTTGTTTTAAAGAAATAACTACCTTTTTTCAACGCAAAAAATCGAAAATCTCGTTAAAAGTAGACAGGCACTTAATGAAGTACTAAAGCCACAATTAAATATTCAGACTAATTAATAATTAGTATTCTGTCTGGTTGCCTAGCAGCGGCCAGCGAGTAATTATAGTATTGCTCTATTAGAATTTCGTTTACATTTTAAACACAATCAAAGATGTATATAATTCTATCCACTCTGACACAATCTTATAGGTACCTATAAACGAGCAATTCTTGTATATTTATATATTTCGGGGATCTCGGAAACGGCTCTAACGATTTCTATTAAATTTGCTATATGGGGGTTTTCGGGGGCGAAAAATCGATCTACGAGTAGCTAGGTCTTATCTCTGGGAAAACGCGCATTTTTGAGTTTTTACATGTTTTCCGAGCAAAGCTCGGTCTCCCAGATATTCTTAGTTAAGTAAGTAATCGATGTAGATTCAATTTGAATTGATGATTTGAAAATCTAAATGAGTTATCCTTATGGGCTCTGACTCTGTTTACTTTTTGACATAGGTACATATTTGCACTCGATTCCATATACATATAATTTGCCTGTTTACAAATCTGAGACACTATAGTGTCATCATGTTAAGCGAGTTATTAGTTGCGAGCTAAAATCGAGGTTAATCACCAACTAACACCTTACACCGGCTTCCTCGTTCTACTTACCCTGTTGAACACCTGCTAATTTAGTACACTTGCGCTGTTAATAGTCTACGCAAAACTACAAAAATACATTTACATACAATTATTGTTTCTTTCACGTCGTTCTCGTAGACTTTATTAAACGACACTTCGGCAAAAACTTACTGCTTTATTCACTTAAGGGAATCTGTACGGAATAGTCGGAATATAAAGTATTCTCTATAAGTCTTCTATAAGTATTATCCAGGTTATAAATAAGTAAATTCTCTACGTGACATTTTTGTGCAATGCCTCTTTATTAAAGAATTGCCATTAAAGCAGATATTTATCCTGCTTTTATTAACCTCATACAACTTTCTTAAGTAGGTACTGCATTTAAACTCAACGACATTCCTAAATATTGAAAAGTGCCATTTAAAGTTACGAAATCAGTTTTACAATTACCTGTAGTCACCACTGTACATTCTCTTGGATGCCTTGTATCTTTGATAACTTACATGAGTAAAATGATTAAATTATGAAATTTAAAACTATTTTTTAAAAAGAAAACAAATTTCCCAGCTGCATGCAGCGTTCAGCCTCTAGAAGACTACGACGGCCCCCGGGCTCCTTTACTCCGGCAAGTTTCCCTGGACGAAGAACGCCGCGATGACTGCCAGGGGCACTGGCGGGGCTCCCATCTCCTCGGCGAGGAAGAGGAGAAAGGCATCAGGCTGTTCCGGGCGCTGCTGCTGCAGCATCTGAGGGTTGAGGAGCTCAGGCCGCCGCCGTGTATTGTTGCAAGTGCTAGACCTGACCCAAGGTAAGTATATACTAGGGTTTAAGAAGGGTGAGATACTAACCTCAGTTATCTTTTGAAAAAAGACAGATGATCGCATTTTTTTCAGAGGCTGGTGGATGTATTGGCGCGACTGGCGAGCGCTCGAGCGAGCAATCAAGAGGTTCAGGAACACGAAGGCCAGAGGTCGGCTGGCTGAGAGGGCTGAAGACATCCCCCTCCTCTGTCTCGACGAGGTAGCTTTTGAGGACATCATGCAGGAATTGTGTCAGGTAAATAGTGAACAACTAGTTCAAGAAAAAAAATATGGAAGTTCATACATATAGGTACCTAGAAGACATCCAAATTCAAAATTGAAAGTATATTCTGCAAGTAGGCCTCAAAGGACCCTTTCGCAAAGTCAATACAACAGACTCCGAAAAAACGTTCTGGCTTCGGTAAAAACCTCAAGGATCTAAGTTGTGTTTTCATTGGAAACTACTGCTCACACTAAGCTCAAAACTACTGCATCCAAATCATTATATTTTGAAATGTCCACGAACAGAAAAGACGCCGGTTTTCATGAAGGTTCTTGACCTGTCCAGACCTAGCGAATTTTATGGCCCTTGGCTGGTAGATCGAGATCGACGGAGCTGCTAAACAAGTGGTCAAGATCCTCAGTAATGAGGGACCGACAAAGAAGAGAGACAGAGATGGCCTTTGTGTGATTTTCAGGCCTGCGCCCACGTGGAGCAGCGAGCGCTGGTGGTGCTGGCGTTCCTCTGCGAGGTGTGCGCGCGTGCCGTGCGGATCGGGGGCTGGTGCCGCGCCACCGACTGGGCCGCGACACATGTGGCACAGTACGCCACGCCCTGGGCTATCAGGCATGGCGGATGGGTAAGGGGACTTAATTCACTATTACCCTAAGTCGAGAGCTATAAAGCCTTTGTTTTCTGATTTGACCAATAAATTATTATAATATATGGCCGATGTCCGCTCGCCATCGGCAGGGTGTTCATCCTCACACCTAAAATATTTATATCAGAAGTTGAATTTACGGGAGCAATACAAATATCCAGCCATGTAGCATGCCAAAATGTAGAATTAGTGCATATTAGGTGTTGGTTGATGTAAGTGTATAATAAAGTTGCCTATGACTGTCATATCTATGTTGTATAAAGTACCGACCGGGTCAAGTCTCAAACTACTTGTACAAGTTGACCGTTACTTACTTGTCTCCCAAGTCCATTAATCAACTAGGAGACCTGTCAACCCTACATGACTCGAAAGATGATAGACGGGATAGAACTTAAGCCTCCAGTCTCTGAAAGTCTGCCACAATCTTTATAGTTTTTGTACTGTATATACCTATATCATCACCCAACCGTATATTCGATCACAGGACACTACTAAGCTGAGGTATCCAAATCCTAACACTAATTGCTTCCCTTCACTTTTCAGAGTAACGTGGTAGAAAAAGCCGGAGGCTATCGTCGCGAAGACAGCACACTCCTAGCTGGTGCAGCCGTGGCAGCACTTCTAGCATTTCTCCTCTTCTGCCGCACACGACTGCGACACTCCATCCTCTAAACATCACCACACGCACACTTGGATGTCGATTACCGCATTGGCGGAGATTGCCAATCAAAGCAATCGTAACATTCTATTGGCTAACGCCTACTTAGAGCGATTGGAGCGCTCTATTGCCCGTTGAAATTTCAAATTTCGAAGATATAACGATTTTTAATGGCAACGAGTTCAACAGTCGAGTTGAGATGACTTGCCAGTAAATTGTAAGCCTGTATTTCGGAGCTTTAGAAGGTATGGAAGGTATGGTTTGGAAGGTACTGAATGCAATGTCATACCTAAAGTAAACAGTTGTAAATCATATTTAAACTTGTGATTACAGTAGATAGATCGAGAGTTTAACCATCTAAAGGCAGATAATTGTGGACTTAGTAAAGTTTTGTACGTATTATATTAAGAAAATATGAGCCAAATGTGTTATTGTATGACAATTATTCTAAGACGTCGTTTAGATATAAAATTTGAGACCTAATCGTATTCCTAATAATACTTCGCATTTTGCTTATATTTCGGCTTAGCTTATATTCTTATAATGTTGGCGTTTTAATAAATTTAAATTATATTCAAGCTGAAATTTCACATAAACTGTATTAACACCTAAATTCATATATACACTAAAATAATAAATTTACATTGATTCCTAATTTTCTGACAATAATTAAGCTCAATTTGGCATGTCTCTATACCCGGTTGTCATTTCAAATAGGTGTCGGTCAATCAATTAGATATAAATCTAAGACAGTTTTTTTATTATACTTTTGTTTTTAACCATTTTTTTCTCTCAGCAGAACTCTTTTCTACTCTTGTTGTTGTTATTACCTAACTACGTAAATTAGAGATAGAGAATTTGCAAAATAATTTCAATAACCTATTTTTACACATGACTTGGCAAATGAATGTAAGTTGCATTTACAAATTTTGCATAAAGGTACCTAAGGTCTAAAATATAGGTAATATTAACATAAATTTGTATTTAACTGTCTGGAATCTCATTTTTTGAAGATCTGAAAATAGTTCAGCAGAATCCTGAATCCGACTTATTGAGTTATTGTTAGCTTTATTTTTAAAGTTTAAAACAGTTGTTTTCTGTTTCCATTAAATTTCTTTTGTGTTCTGTCTAAAAAAAGCTTTAGCAATAATTTAAACTCATTGATTAATTTAAAGATTAAGAATTTTATTTATTGATGTCTTTTATGCAGAACTACTTTCTAATCGATTTTTTTTCGCAACGATAATATTTCTGTAAAAATAAAAGCTTACAATGAATTTATGGGATAATGTTTCCGATTTTTTGATATTTTTCTGAGAGTAATAATGTAGTTGTTCAAATCACATTAAAATAATTAAAATTTCAATCGCTTTTACATCTCACGCAACTGTCCAGAGTTTAAGTATTTATTGATGTTAATTATTAATAAGATTAAATAAACAGTAAATTAGTATTTTGTTGTTAATTGCTTCATAGTTTTATTTCTGACTATTTTTAACTTTTCCCAACGAATTATACACGACAATTATTTAAAGAGAAGGGAAATATGAAATAAGTATATCACTCACTATTTTATTATTTTTATTGTAATTTTTCATAATACCGCCGACAAACGACGCGCGGGCACGTCAATGCTCTTAGACGACGAAATTATACAAAACAATACAATATACGAATGGTAAATAAAAAACCTATAAACTTTAGAATCTGATAAACTAGTGAGTTTGAACTATTATCATAAAAAATATAAACAACGTTTTATACAGCGAACATAATAATTTGATTGTTGTATAAAACGTTACTCATTCTTTTATGCTATGACTATCACATTTGTAATCATTAACAATCATTAAAAGCTTTGACAAGGGCAACAATAAGTATAAATTACACAATCATTATAGCAAAACCTCTTACACAGGTTGTGAAACATCCTGTATATACACGCCTTCCTATGAAATTAACGAAAAACATAAATTATCTAGTATCTACATATAAAAAAATCCTGAAATAGTTACAAATACAACAAATATTTGTACATGAACTTGTGCTTATTTTACAACATTTACTGAACATATGCGCCAAATATAGGGTGTTTCACAAATCGCCGTAAATTACAAATTAACTAGCTCAAAGCTACTAATAAAATGTATAATAATACTGCTCCATCAAAATCACAATAATGTGCCGATTTAAAGTAACCAACCAGTCGCCTGATCCTAACGCCATGTCGACTTTATATCGATTTATGTAAACAATAATATATTTAAATAAATTGTAAGTATTTATAAAGAAACATGGGTGACAATCGACTACGAATAACTGATAAAAACGAATGAATTACATAAAAAATCGAATAATTATTTGTCATTGTTCAATCACCAAGTTCATACCTGAATCACGAATAAATGTTGTCGTGAATAATTATTTATTGCCGAGTATAATTGGTTGAACTATACAGAGAATAATTTAACGACGACTAACTTTAATCAAATAAAGTAGTTTTCTAACAATGTTATTAGACAGTACTAGATAAGAATAACGTAGTTAAATAAATAAATACAATTATTTAATCCAATATCGATATAAAGACGACATCGCCCCTGTAACAGGGTAGAGCAGATCTTAATTTGCCTCCAACATGATGTAACTTACCTTACCTACATTATTGAAATAATAACATTTTTAGGTTTGAAGTACTTATTTTGTATATTTTTATATCACTATTAACAATCTACGCTGAGCTCTTGAATTCGAGTAACATCTTGGACTTTTTTGAAATTAGAGTTATATAATTAATGTTACATATTAATTCCATTGGCGATGACATATAAGAAATATACTGTATAATGGGCATACACTAGAATAATTATTACTGGTGAATAAGTATCTACCATAGGTACAAAAATGATTATGGTTAATATATTTTTATTGCTTCACATCCACGTATTTAGAAAGAAATCATCATAGTCTTCGACAACAACAGGAGGAGGGTCGAACAAAAAGACTCCAAACAGTTATTTGTGGCCAGCATTTCAAGTCACAATTTTCATGCAAATGATGATTGGTTTACTATACATGTTATATAAGGCATTTATTGACTTAAAAAGCCATTGGGACTTATTTCTTCGTCCACAGACAAGACCAAATCAAATGAACTAAGCTCAAAATTATAATGCTCTAAAAGTCGTTCCATATTCAGCCAAGTGACATCAGTTTCTCGAATTCAAACTGAATCAGCTACAAATAAACGACAGTGCCCCCCGCTGCCCACGAGCTTCCTTAACGATGATTATTATGGCTATCCGACCTGGTGTTCACTCCCGCACCCGGGCAGCGATGCACATATCCTCGTAACTATATCATAATTTTATATAAAAATCATCACTCTAGTAACAATCTCTACTTGAATATAATATTTAAATTTTCGTTAATTTAATATTTTTAAATATAATGATAGCTTTTAAGCCTATCTTATACTACTAAGAATTTATAGTGTATTAGGGCGGCATATCACCCAAGTAATTTCAACTCTTACATTTAATAAATAGAATTTATAACAAATCTTTGAAACGTTAAATTCTCTGAAGAGCGTTAGAGTAAGTGCGCGGTTCTCCAACTCTAAAAATGCCATTGAGACTTGCGAGTCACAGAATACACGACTTATTCCTTCACTCGTCAGTTGTTTAGGTTTAACTCCGTTATTTTAGTGACGTAACTTTCCTTTAATAGCATTTCATTGTATTATTTAATTCGAACGACATTTGTACTTTCATACAAATGTTCCTACAAACGTCTTTTCACGTCCGACGAAAATAACGGAGCGTTTAATGACGTCTATATCGGCTTGTGCGGTTGGTTAGAACGAATGCAAGTTTGATGTAGCTACTTTGAGTGGCTCGCTGCATGATATGATCCCCAGTCACCCTGGTGACTTGAGCCTGGTGAAATATTGCCCTGAATGACCTTGAAATCAGTACTGGAAGCTATTAGTGCCTTTAGTACTACAAGTAAGTACTAAAAATTCACTGCCAATTTAATGCGAAAAAAGTAATCAAAGTATTTTTACATTTTAATAAATCTATAAATTACAATTATAAACTCTAGTCGTAAAAATTATAATTTAAGTACCTACATGTAGCTAATTCCGTCATAGAAGCTATTCCGTCTACGAGCGTATATTTCTTTGATTTTCAATCGTAGGGAAAAAACATTTGCTTTGATTGCTGAAACTAAAAGCAATCGCTGCTTTGTCGACAAAATTATCAATGTTGTTAATTGTTCGAGAAAAACGCTAGTGGACGGAGTAGTCCCTATGACGGAATTAGCCACATTGACCTTACCTTAAGAAATTAATAATATAGTGACTAATTTCACCAGGCATAAGACACCATTTATATGTCAATTCATAAGAGCTGGCGCAAGATACATACTTATACCTAATCTGTTCATATTTGCATAGAAACTTCACACCAACTCTCATAAATCAACCAATGCCGATTCAAATTGTATCCATTAATAACTCCTCCGAGTAACATTTACCACTAGAAACAATCATGGAAGGATGAATAAATTACAAATTTCTACTTATATTACAAGAGATAGATAGAAATCTAGTGTAAAATAGTATATATATTAGCATATAGAATGTGTAGCGTAAGGCTCTCGTACAGACGTACACATTTTGGTACTTTGTGCTCACACATTTTACTACACGTATGTAAAAGGATATATTTTGAATGCTACGAGCGTCTAACTCGATATTGTATATCACCGAATCTTAAATAAACTCGTAAGAGCAAAGATCATTGGAACCTTAGATTTAGTCGTAAAGAGTTGCCACTTAAAAGTCGAACAGTTTCAGTTTCAGAAGGGAATACACCTGTGTTTTGAATCTGGATCTGGACCCAATGCCCGTTGTAACTTTATGACCTGTCATTTTTTGGAGTCGAATTGGGCCTCTGAAATACTGCACATAGGTGGGCTTTCTATCGAACTTCTTAAGTGCAGTATCAGTTTATATAATACAAGTGTTTTAGTTTTGTCAAAGAAGCATAGCATCCATTCTAGTGTGAAGCGTATAGATGTTTCTTGCAATATTTTCGCAGCAAGCAGTTGTGATGAATATTTATGGTAGTGTACGTGGTGCAATTGTTTATTTTTTGGTTTTAATACGCGCAAAAAAATGATACGTGTACAAACAGTATGCTTTGCTTTCCAATGTTTCCTGTCAAATCGAGATATTAAAGTTTTCCATCATGCAAATGCTTTCAATGCCACGTCTGAAACTGTTTGGACCGAGCGGCGCTAAGCGTACTACAGAAGATCAAATACAAGCTTACCCATATTTTAAATATTTACAGTACGTGAGGTGAATGATCCGTTTCTATTAATCTCTTTACAAATACGTCATAAGCATGCCTCTATCACAGATTATGACCTACTCGAGTTCCCGTACCTATCGATATGTCGTTTTATTTAGCAAAAAAAAAATTTTTTTTAGTGGTGTCAATTTTATGAAGCGAATGACTTTGAGATTTGTGCGCATTCAGATTCAACATTTCCGAGGTCAGTTAATGGTTACCACATGAGCGTTACTCAATGTTCTGAGTTCAACTAGGTAACAAATCAAATTCCCGTCTCGGTCACCGGTGGACTTGGTCACTTTTTTGTGTATGATATCCATTTCAGCTTACAATGGTCTGAGTTGTTAAAGCTTATCAATAGAAATATTTAACTAACTATTCTAGTCTATTTATTGCTATGTCAAATAGGCGGGTTATCAATATAAAACTTTGTGGGATATCAACAGTTGAATTTACAAAACATTACAAACTTTCTATCATTGGTTAGATATAAAAGGAATTCGAAGCGATTGTTCGAAGAAGCAATAAATAATTCTATACAGAACGGATACTAAATCGCGTCGCGATCGCGATTCCTGATATCGAGATGTGGTCTTAAAGTTTGCTCCAGCCAAAGAGAATAGAGTGTATAGAGAGTTGTTGTAAATTATGTAGCTACAGTTTTCTCGCCATCTGTCGACAGAAGATAAACTTTTAGAACGCCATTTGACTTTGATCCTTATTCTTTCACTGATATGTGTTAAATTTGTTTATATGTATTAAAAAGTAGGTAACGCCATCTACTCGAGACTAGGCTAGGCTGGGAAATGGCGTTACTTTTTGATATAAACAAATTTAACACATATCTGTGAAAGAATAAGGATCAAAGTCAAATGGCGTTCTAAAAGTTTTAATCTTCTGTCGAAAGATTGCAATAAATTCACTGTGGCTACATAATTAACTTTGACAATCCGTCTCTATTTCAAATTCTCTTTGCTCCAGCGAAATAAAACAGCCCTGGATGGTTACAGTTTAAATAGACATCAAACTGGCAATAGGTATAATTTATACCTCTCTAATGGGCATTTCTCAGGAGGGCCATTTTTACGTGTCCGGGGCTATAAATGATTGAATTTACTGTTCAATAAATCTGAATAAATTTAGGCATGATCTTCAGCCTATATTCTGTCTGGGACACTATCAAATTATTTATTTATTATTTATATAATACAAGAAAAAAAAATTCAAATGCCAAAAATGATGTTCGGTGGGAGTGTCCCGCACCCAGATTTTATGAAACAAAAAATTATTACTCAAGATGGGGCATTAGATCGGAGTTATTATGGGTATTCACGCATAAGGTATTAGTTAACTTATCATAATCTTTATATCACAATAATGTATTTGCTCAACTCATTGAATAAAACCAAATTTACGATGTGTCCAGGGCTAGTGCCTGATTTCGGTGTAATTTGCAAAACATGTCGGTACTCCTTCAAAGTTGTAAACCAGGAACTCAGTGTCTCAAACACAGTATGCTTTAGTTGTGCCTTAACCGTTGAATAGAGTAGAGGTACAGTCACAGTATAATAAAGTGATTTTTTAAAGGTTTCACCGTCCTTCGGTGGGTTTGGTTCTATGTTTTTTTGAGATCGGTGGTGCAATTTACTCCGAAAGTTTTAGTGCATTTATCGTTATGCAAGTGCTTAAGAAATCCTCGAAAGTACGTAAATCTTATCTTATATTACATCTCCTCTGTATCACTCATGCTATTTCTGTAATTGCTAAAAAGCGATTAATTTTGACATCACTGGTGTTGATTTCCTTGGATTCGGTGGATTTTTTGACCACCGATATCAAAAAAGTGATCACTGAATTCAAATCCTGCTTTGTAAACTAGTTTGTTGTACTAATTTATTACACCTAAAAAGTGCAAGATACGTTGTATAAACGTAAAATTATGTTTGTAAGTAAATTAATTCATAATAGGTACAAAAAATCACTAGTTTACTATGAGTAGTTTTTTAAACCAGACGTGTGTTGAAACTTGTAGACCCAATGTTTCTTTCTCTGTCTTGATGTTCACTAGTTCAAAAATCACTAGTTTACTATGAGTAGTTTTTTAAACCAGACGTGTGTTGAAACTTGTAGACCCAATGTTTCTTTCTCTGTCTTGATGTTCTCTTCAAACCAATGAAGTAAATTATGTTAATTGTCCTCTGTATCACCTGAGGCCCTATACCTCGATAACTTTAAACGTATCAGCCATATTAAATGAATGCAGATCCCACTTCTTTTACAATAACTTGTGTATGTAAGTATTATGCAAGGTGCACCCAAGGGACGGGATGTTCAGAACAAGGGATTAAAAATAAAGTAGCCTTCTAATGTCGAGATCGCTTCAAAGGTACTGAGCGTACCTACTGATCGATATTTCTAAAGGATAGCCATAGACACAAATTGAACATAGCAAATGTTTTAACAATCCTCAATGTCTTATGTCTTTATGTCTAAATATAGGAGTTACAAATTATCTCAAGTGTTTCAGAATGCTGGAGATCTCCAGCACCCTCAAATAATTAACAGGTTATTAGATCTTCAAGCATTAGTCGACCACTTCAAATAGTTTTAAATTGATGGAGTTCACGCTTTAAAACTCTGTTATTCAAAAATACTTGTTTTCCGTATTGCATCACATTGCTTTATAAGTGCATTAAATATTTTTTGAGCATTGAACACCACTCAAAAGTTTCTTGTTTATCGAGTGTAGGTAACATAAGTTTCTTTTTGATGCGTGTGCGGTCGGATTGTGTGAAACAAACATCTTCTCCTTTATGGCACTAATGTGCGAATTTGTGGTCGACATGTCTGAAACTCGTTCCAGGACCATACATCGCCCACCACCCTATTATATGAGAGGACAGTCAAATAGTGTGGGATATCTTCTAGAGATGTTGTTTTACAAGCCGTAATTAGGTTATTTTAAAATCTTGGGTCTATATCTATTAAATTTATGTAAGCTTTCGAGATCATTAGCCTTATTACATCGCTTATAATCAAATAAGAATGAAAAATATGATTAAAATGTAATATGATTGAGATATAAAATTGAAATGTGATTTTTGTGTATGCATTATTGAATTCGGTGACGCCAATTGATTTCAGTGCCTGCACATGATTTCGGTGTTTTTTTAAATCTCAAATATCTTATAAACTATAAGGTTCTAATGGAGGCCTCCACTACCAATATTTTTTATATTAAGGCTAGATTTTAGGAAATAAAGTCGCATATCAAATAAGTTAAAAAAAAAATTTGGCACCGAAGTCAGGCACCGAAGGTCATCTCTGAGAAACGCCCTAATGTCACGAAAGTACCTACCGCTTTTGGTTCCAATTAGGCATTATTGCATATTCGTCATTGTGTTTCTATATTTCGACTTTATTATTTTGTATATTGTTTTAGTATATTGAATATTGCCAGTTTGCCCACTTTACGTATTTAATCAGAGCAATTCAGAGCATTATAGAGTTAGACCAAGATAAGTCTGCAAAGATTATGATAGCACACGCAGTGCAAGTGTTATTTTAAACGTCGAACTTCTATGAAATTATCAAATATCTTCTATGAATATATCAAAATCGTTGCAGACTTGTCTTGGTCTAACTCTAACTGCTTGTAGAGTTTGTTGTATGTTTGTAGCTTATAAGACCATCTCTCGGGATCAATACATATGGTCACAAAACTTTATCATAGATCTTATAACACATCACTACAGCATATGTAATCAAAAATCTAAATTAAATTGTAACTCTTAAGGCCTGTGCACACCGGACGCGTGTGCGTAGACGTGCACGTGCGCGTTGTAATATGCATATCCTTATGAGAGACGGCACACCGCTTGCGTGTCGTGTGCACGCGGCTCTATCATGTTAGTGTACGCAGCCGGTGTGCTCTGATCTAACCGACGCCGTAGTTTAGTTATAAGACCAATATAAAGGCACTATCATTAGACCTTCCTTCAAGACCAACCATAACTATAACCTTTAAATACTTCAGATTATATTAAGAATTGACTGCTCTTGCATATACATCCGTAGTTGAATATAGTTGAAGAGAGAGAAGAAAGTAATCATTAAGAGTGTAAAAATCTACCTACCGAAGAGCGGGACAAATGCGCCCTGCGGCGGCAGCACGGTCGCATTTTTATCGCTTGTCACCATGCCTATAACGTTCTAACAAGTATGTAAGTGCGAAAGTGACGGGCATAATGACAGGACATAAAAATGGAACCATGCTGCGCCCGCTGAAGTGTAGCACTATTATATAAACCGTATTTAATTGCTATTAGATGAAATTTACGAAACATTGTATTGAATATACACGAAGCTAATGTAAAGGAGCTCCTACGAACTCTTAGGCACATTTTATGGAATGCGTTATCTTACCCATTTGCCCCGCTCCGAGCTACGCTATGTACAATCTCCGTGCGCACTCTAACACCCCCGAAATAAACGTGGACACGGGTCCCGGACCCAAAATAACGCTCTCAAACAATATTTACAAAACATACGCACAATAATAGCTGACACGTACTATAGTTCGTTTTTTTTAGCATTAGAAAAAAGGTAAACAATCTTGATGTGTCTTTTAATAGAAAAACACGTTTTAAAAATAAGTCACGGCAAATATTTAACAATTATGAATCTAATACGATCATTTATATTCTCCTGCTTTCATAAGTAATAGTTACTGATTTTTAAAAATCGTTTTTCAATTAAAAGCCATGTCACGATCGCTTACCTTCTTTCTAATGCTAAAAAAACGAACTATATCTAATATTATAAATTAGCAATAACGCTAACGGCATCATAAAAGCGCCTTTATTCAACGGTTAGGTAATGAACCTCTAACATTCATATAAATATCTACAGTCTCTAGTGTGGGCTACTCCTTTATAATTTACAATTTTGATACAAAAAATCTAGCCGATTGCACCGCTTGCAAGTCTGTACACACCTCTAGCGCACTAGCTGCTGGCAGATACTTGTCTCGCTCTCGCGTGTTATTTTTCAGGTTTGCAAGAAAGAGTTCAATATGCTGCCAGCAACTCACGCGCAACCAGCCATTTAAAACCAGAAGCTTACGCTCATTATTGCATACAATTAGGATTTCTATACTATCCTATAATACACTTCGTTCTATTGCAAAGAATGAATATTGGACTCCTTTGGTGCTCATGTCTCTCTTGTTTACAAACTAAGCGTAACATATACTATAAAGCAAAGGCATTTAAGTACAAATAATATGTGAATTTGAGCAATTTAACAACATTTCGTTTGTGCTTTGACATGCATGGAAAACAACCTAATTGAACTAACCAAACTGGACTGAACAAATGTATACAGATCTAGTTCACATCAAACGTCTAGTTCCCTATTGTTTGGAATGCACGTTGGACCAATTGATTTCCTAATATCAGAACAACTTCCTTTATTAAAATCAGTGCTATAATTTTTTTGCAACACAAGTCACTTCGGCCATTACATTTCCATTTTTAATTATTAGCTACTTTTCCGTTAATCTGTGGAGCTGAGATTTTTTGATCTATATTTCTTAACCCATTGAGCTAACCACGCCATATCGTCGTTTCAATATAATAGTCAAAATCCATGTTAACGGCTACAACGTAGCGCTACGACCAGAGCTTAGCAGTGAATGAGTTAAGGATTCGGTACGCAGTTCCATCGAGCAAATACGGGAAGCACCCCGACAATTGAACTATCACAATCTTTTAATGCTCTTTATTCCTTGTAATAACAAGTTCTAGTTCAAATAGGGAACAAATCTAGTTATTTTGTCTTATCCACCCACGACCACTGCCTTGCCACGAAGGGTTTGGTTACTCTTTCTTTAATATGTTCTTTCTTATATTCTAGTCCAATTGCTTTCAGGTTTTTCTATGGCCTATTGCTGAAGTGACTCGTGCTCATCCTCTTGATTGTTCTGCAATATTCCCGATTGTGCTAGAAAGTTCTGGAACGTTCTTACTCGCTAGGACAGTGGAGGTAGCCGTACTCCAGACTGAGACTGACGGCCACGAACACGAAGTACAACAGGAACATCGTGAAGCCGAGCCCTCTGTTCATTTTCCACCTGGAAATGTAATAATAACATATCAGTACAACAGTGATTAATTGAATAACAATTTTATAGAAGAAACTACAAATAGATACCAGGTAGCGTCGCGAACAGATCGGTTTTAAGTAACTAGAACCTTTTTTAACATTAACGCGGTAAAAAGAAGCAAAATTGAGAAAGCTTGCGAATAAAATATCACGCATAAGATTTGGACTCGATATATATTATACCTCCACCTGCAATTAGATCAGGTCCGCTCTCTGCTTTATTAGCTGATAATGGAACAGGTCTGAAGCCGGTGATCATTATTCTGAGAAATAATGACAGAGGGACATGGAGCCGAGTACTTAGCATAATGCTACACACCGTGTTGATCTGTCAAATACCTAATGATGGTACAGCTACTAATGCCAACTAACCTGAAGCACGCGATGCTCGGGAGGACGAATAGCAGCATGGCGAAGAGCAGCATAATCTGCATAATGCTGCACACCATGCCCTTAGATGTGACCTCCGCCGGCTATCCATTGACCAGACAGGTGATGATGGAACAGCTACTACTGACAACTAACCTGAAGCACGCGATGCTGAGGATGACAAACAGCAGCATGGCGAAGAGCAGCACGATGCTACAAAGCATGCCCTTGGAATTTACCTCCACCGGCGGCCCGTTGACCAGGCAGGTGACGATGGAACAGCTACTGACAACTAACCTGAAGCACGCGATGCTGAGGATGACAAACAGCAGCATGGCGAAGAGCAGCACGATGCTACAAAGCATGCCCTTGGAATTGACCCCCACCGGCGGCCCGTTGACCAGACAGGTGACGATGGAACAGCTACTGACAACTGACCTGAAGCACGCGATGCTCAGGATGACAAACAGCAGCATGGCGAAGAGCAGCCCGATGCTGCACACCATGCCCTTGGATTTGACCTCCGCCGGCTGCACGTTGATCACACAGGTGACGATGGAACAGCTACTGACAACTAACCTGAAGCAGGCGATGCTCATGATGACGAACAGCAGCATGGCGAAGAGCAGCACAATGCTGCACACCATGCCCTTGGAGTTGACCTCCACCGGCTGCCCGTTGATCAGTCCGTATAGCAGCCACGGCAGTGGGAGCCTGGAAAATGACAGGAGGGTCTATTAGAATGAGTTACTTTGCATCGAGAACCCAGACATCTATAAAATTTAAATAAGAACAAGTTTTAAGTTTTATTTTATTCTAGGGACATTCTTGTCACGCTTGTCACACATATAACACATGTGGGTAAAGTTTCGATTTCCGATATTGGTAGTAGTTGGTGGTGGTAGTTAATATTGGTGGTCCCCTGGTTTATAAAATATTTTAGGATTTTAGGTACATACTTACCTAGTATATTGTAACCTGAAATGTCAGATAATTAAAGACGCAAGTATACTGTAATGTACTTGGTGAAGAAAAAATGCAAAATTTCTTTAGCAAGCTCGACAACCCAAGTTGGCTTGTCCAATATGGTCCGTGAAGTGTTGTTAAGACAGTAAATGCATTGTGGGAAAAACGAGGCTAATAATTATATATTCACTCCTCCTCAACGATATAAATCTGCCTGTCAATCCGTTTGATCTGCATTGAGTGTGACTCAGATTTCTTGCTTCAGAAAAAGACCATCATAAACTCGAAAGTAATTATTACTCTCCGTTTTTACGTTCAGTTATACTAAACGGTTTAGTCCTTCGGGTGCAGGTAAAAGTAATTTCATTTGTGAGCCACTTCATAAAAAAAACTACGTTTTATAGTCGTGTCATAATGTGAAATTACGCTAAAATAACCCTAATTGAAATAATAACGGCCGCCATAAACGGAACAACAAAACATCCATTACAACAGCGTATGGTTAGCGAAGTTACAAAACTCCATATTCATCAGGCATAATGTTATCGGCCTTGGGGGATAGTGGGATATAGGTAAGTACGTCGACCAACGCCGTGAAACCGTAAGGGGTTGTAGTTTATTTTATTACAATAAACAAATGCTAGTAAAATAAACAAGACAAAAAGTGTACTAAAATCATTTTGTAAATGTAAAAGTTTGTAAGTATGTTTGGTATGCGGGCAAATCCGCCTGCGGGAAATTCTGTACACGAGAGTATTTTTCAATTATCGTACCATCAAGTGCCTATTTCACAAAGATAATTGTATTGACTTGATCGGTAAAAAACATAGAGTCAATGTTTACTTGTTGGACCAGCAATATACAGATAATTCTGACAGCAGCGTGGTGAAACAGGGGCCTACTTGTGGAAAGCAATTTCTGGTTTATCGATGAAGTGAACACTAGTTTACTTTTGCTTGAAAACGTGCTTGTTAGTCGAATTTCCACAGACGGATTTGGGCGCATTGGTCTTAATTGGATGTTTTTTCTTGATCACGAAAAACCGGTAAAACACTGGCTAAAATTTGGCTCTACACATAGTTTATAACCTGGATCAGAAAACTTTTTATCGGGAAAATATCTCCTAAGGGCAGGGGCGTATTTTGAAATTTGGCGCCCCGGGCCAATACATTTCGCCGCCCCAGAAGTCAAGGAAGAAAAACAAAATGCAATTCGCTAGGGGCGCCATATGGCCCATACGCCGCCCCTAGCGGATTGGCGCCCCGGGCCATGGCCCGGATGGCCCTATGGTAAATACGCCCCTGCCTAAGGGGGTGATAGAAACTAATGCTATTAAAATAATACTAACAAGGGAAGGAGGCAATTTTATCTAACATCAGTAGTTACGACTCAAACATAGTTACCATTATACATATAATATGCACCTACAATTACAAAATTCATAAATCATAATCCATAAGTAGGTATTTTACTTAATCTAAATTCATAATACTTCGTTATTCATAATTCTAAGGAACATCGTTTTCTGAAGCACATATTTAGTAGTTTGATATCGATTGGTGTTATGTATTTTGTAACCAGCCAGCACATAGGTACTAACTCAATCACATACCTTGAATGATTTACTACAAAACTCAGAACAAATATATCTCGACTCTGAAATAATTTCTAACAAAACTAGACCCCTAAACCCACAGCAAGTGTAAGTAACCAGAGATATCCCTTAGACTGGTTTGTTAGAGACGATGTTGTGATACTTTGGGAGTATTACCGGTGAAATTTTATTAGACATTTCGAGAAGAAATATGAAGGTTGTAAAATGTTTATGTGCTTCTAAGATGATTATACTCGTACAGAAGAGGTAAAGTTTGCGTGAATGTGGAAAATAATTTGATACCTATGATTATTTTATAGTCGTAGCTGAGAAGTCAGGTGCGATTCCAATACAAATCATTAAATCAAATCAAATTTATTAGATTCGAACCGTTAGTAAACTAACAAATTAAATCTTTCTCTCTTCTTCTTCTTCTTCTTCTTCTTCTTCTTCTTCTTCTTCTTCTTCGTCGTTCCCTCATGACTGAGGATCGTGACCAACAACTATGTCCCTCCATTTATCGCGAACAAGGTCTATGTGGGCTGCCCTCTGTATGGAACCACATGCTTGTCTAATGGAATCCGACCTTCTTGCAGGGGCTCTTCCTCTAGCGCGCTTGCCTTCAACTTGCCCCAGTATGATGTCACGTTCGAGGCTGTGGTGTGGCGAATTGAATCTTTAAAGATAAATAAAACTAGTATTTCTTGCTAATTTTCATGTATTTTTGAATTTGGTTAATTTTAGCTACTTTAGCCTAAGCTGAAGTGGGACTGGGCAGGCCATGAACGACGTATGCACCCACAGAGGTGGGCTAAACGCCGGCATGGTCGGCCCAAGAGGAGATGGCGGGACGACCTGGACGCATTTCTCAGCAACTGGACGGATGCTGCAGTTAATCGGGAGGAGGTCTAGGGGGGAGGCCTTTACCCAGCAGTGGGACACTATATAGGCTTATAAAAAAAATGTTATTTTATTACAAAACCAATAAATACTTTCTTGGAATAGTTTTTAGGTAAGTATTTCTTAATCATTAGTTCGTTTATTTTTTAATTTCCTTTAACATTATACTTTGGCTTTTAGCTTAAAAGCTTTATATTTTCGCGAGCAAATGTCAAACAAGACTCTACACCAAACGACCATAGGGATGAAATTTACCAAATGAAACTAAAGTTGAAAGACAGCATAATTCACAGAATTACGTCTCAGCGATTTGATCTCTGTCTATCATTTTCTCTGTGAATTAAACAAATTAAAATTGGAAAAATTAATTGTCTCGGGTGGGACTTCAACCCACGATCGGTAGCCCGGTGCTCTGAGCAACCAAGACCCCAATACAGCGAATATTTCCACCATATATGAGCCTTGGCTAGCCCATACCGACGTCAACCGTAAGAGTGTTATACTTCTTAGTTTATTTTTTGGTCGTGGGTTCGATTCCCACCCAAGACAGTGAATTTTACACTTTTAATTTGGTTCTAACCTTAATAGCATCATTCGCAGATGTTTCTGCTCGATACAAAATTAATTTTGTGAAATTAAAATTCAGTAGGTAGGTAGCGATTCCTCACATCATTACGTCACCGTACCGCGACAGTAGCGGAGCCACATTTGAATAACAGCACGTCTGTTCGCAAAACTCGGCCGTTGCCTAATGGAAATGGAGCTGGATTGGCGGGTGAGCGTTGGCCAATGGCGAGTCGACTTTTATGGCCAACCAGCGTAGCGCAGAGTCTCCTAAACCCATGAATCTAGGATATAACTGGATCTGGCATGAGGGGTGGGGGGAAATGACCGAACGGAATTGTCTTATGTATCTTTCAGTAGGAGTAGCAGCGAAAGAGCTATTATTGTTTGTCCTTGTCACAGTCTCGCATATTTTTTGTTCCCCACCGTAAATTTAGTATGGATTATGGTGGGCAACAAATAAATTCGACCAATCATAGTGTCGCATTGCGTATGTTTTGTCCCTCACAGAGGCACGCGTATACCACTTCTATAGGACCTTCTATGCCTAAACCTAACCAAGGTAACAACCGTACATCGACAAACGCCGAACGAAAAGAAAACATGTACCGGGATGACTGATGCTACGAAAAGTCACGTGACTGTTTCCATGCATTATTTGAATTTCGATTGGTAATACAGTAATTTTATACATTTAGCATCTGCGTTAAATAGTAGTAGTCGTAGTAGTACTAGTAGTAGTACCTACTATTAAAAATTAATTAGTAAAAAAAAAACCGAAATTTTCGCGGGTTTTTCGATTTTTGACAAAGTTGCGTTCGGCGCTCGAGGTCACAAACTTGGATTATTCATTGGGCCAACATCATAAATAAGTCTGCAAAAAATCAGAACTACCGGATTTGACGCAAAAGAGCCAGGTTACAAAATTCGACAAAGTTACTGGAATATGGCGTTTTCTATCAATCTTGGCTAGAACCCCTGTGGCGTGGCTTTCGATTCATCGTTTTCTATGACGAATGATGGATGATCACGTGATGTTTTCTATAGAGATGTCGGATGCCTCGGCCCGGGCCCGGACCTTTCTCGTCTCGTTCTTAATGCAGCTACAGTTGCCATCCGAATGTCAGCAAGTTTGAGAAAACACTAACACACTGGTTTTCCTCAGCTTTCGACTCTGCAAGTGTTAGAATGTCAGAGCAGCTTTTAGGCGAGCTTTGCAAACTTTTTCGAGTCGACTAGCTGTCTCGTTGTTTGACCTAGTGGTCGGATTTGGGTAATTGTCATCTAAATTTTAAAGCTATGCGGGGTTTATTTAAATCCAAATGATAGTGGAGGCGCGGGTAGTTTGAATTAGCAAATTCTAACTTCCTATAGACTCTATAATATAGAGTATGTATGTACCTACAGTCAACAAAACTATTGGCCTAGGACCTCTGTATACAAACAAGTCTGCAAGGTTGCTAAGCGAATAGTTTAATTTGTTGACTGTACCTACTCTCATATAATACAAAATATTAGTCTGATACCAGCCGTACTCATATGCAGGGTAGGCATGAAAATTGTGTTCATATATTCGCTTAAGAAATTACGTTTCAAAACTAATTTTATCAAGTAGAATTTAATACAAAATTGTATAATGCAAAAATGGGAAAAAGCAGAAATAGAACAAAGTTGGTTAATCTAGAGCGATTGGAACGGTGTTCTTTAATTTATCCTATAATTTAGAAAAGGTTAGAATAAAAAAAAGTATAGTTATTATAATCAATAATACCTATCCAATACAAATTTATTTGTCAGAATTATTCTAGGTAAATATTGTCAGAAAAACACATTGTAAGGACATATATACCTACATATTATTACTTTCAAAAGTAAGTATAGTCCTTCGTGTACTATAATATACATCGTCTTAAAAGACAAAGCAAAGTTTTCGTTAAGTGGATACTGTCACGAAAAGTAAACGTTAAAGTTTCCTTAAGTTAAGTGCAAATAAACATAATGCTAGTGGCCCTTAACGGTACCATGGTATAATAATATACTCCGCCTGGTACTCCATTCCCGTCTTTTCTAGGTCACCTAACTGACACAAGCCTACGTCATCATGCGACAGCGCTATATGATAATATGCGATAGCGCTATATATAGCGGCCATGTTGTTGTGACGTAGGCCTGTGTCACTCTGGGAATAGAAGACCATGTTTTATTAGACTATGAACGGTACTACACTGTGCCACACTGCGTATGCCACATTGCCGCAAGGTTTTTAAAGGCATTAAGTCCATAAAAGCTAATTTTTCACTGGCTCTGTAGAGCACCCCTAGTGTTATTTTCTTTTTGATAGCGTACGCGTTTGCGTTAAGTGACATTTTGTATGGAATTGTGAGTTTCCAAAATGTCACGCTTGGCGCGCTGTTCAAAATCCCATACAAAAATAGACTTGACGCAAACGTGGACGCTCGTCACGGTATCGAATGTAATGTACACTACAAAAACTTACAAAAACGATAGATGGACAAAATCAATCAAATCAATCTATAGTTCGTTTTTTTAGCATTAGAAATAAGGTAAACAATCTTGATATGTCTTTTAATGGAAAAACACATTTTAAAAATAAGTTACGGCAAATATGTAACAAATATTAATCTAATACGATCATTTATATTCTTCTGCTTTCATAAGTAATAGTTACTGATTTTTAAAAAGCGTTTTTCAATTAAAAGACTTGCCAAGATCGCTTACCTTCTTACAAGTTGTTTCTAAAACTAAAAAAACGAACTATAATCGACAAGGAAAACAAGTCAAGTATAATGAGTTATAAGTTACCGAAATGTTACAAAAATATAAAATCATGAATTTTTTTATTACTATATATACGCTTTATATTCATGACTCAAGGTAAATTTTATTTTCCTTTGAATGGAATTTAAGTGATCTAAGAAAGTTGAATAGGGTATTTTCCTACTAGTCAAATCAGTTACTTTTTAAGAACTGTCAAAACGATTTTCTAATATGGAATTTATATGAAACATTACATCGTGACGTCACGGTCAACTCACCTACTTTTTTATATTTCTATCCGATTTATTAAATAGAACTTGTGTTTAAAAATAACTCCTATCTGTGTTTTTCTTATAATTATCTGATGCTTTATTTCATGCATGGTGTAAAATAATTTATTTAAAATACAGTATAATACCCTATTGAAACACTGCTTTTAGGAAGTATGGTGTCATCTACGTATAAATCAAATAAGCTAAATAAAATGAGAGACGTTCGCCGCCGCATTACTGCCGCGATTATCACGTTCTATCACTATACAGTAATGCTGCCGCAGTTGACACCCGAACGTCACCTTTGCTGACACTAAGACCAATCACTCTAGGTGACAGTCCATTTCCAGCTACTGTTGCGACGTTACTGTCATTCATTTTACTATGGAAATTGACAATAACAGCGACGTGTCGGAGCAGTAGGTAGTGCAGCTGGGGTCAGAAATGAAATGTTACCTTTAAGGTGACAGTCCATTTCCAACGACGGCTGCTCTACTGATGCGACGTTACTGCCATTCATTGTCTTGTCATTCATTTTACTATGGAAATTGACAATAACATCGACGTGGCGGAGCAGTAGTGCAGCTGCGGTCAGAAATGGAATGTTACCTAAACTTTAGATTATAGATACATTGCCGACAAAGTAGGTTCAACGAATTCTATTAATGGATCAAAATCAAAAACGGCAATAGATAAAAAATCTCTGGGATTTGTGGTAAGAGGCCTTGAACTAACAATATATGGACCTTATGTCTTCGCAATAAGGTTTACTTTACTACTTTGTAAAGTCTCAAAGACGCCAACTTTCATGTTCGGAAATCCCTCAAAGACTTGCCGATGCAAAATCAAACCCGCCTGCCCTACTTACGGCTGAGGTTTATCTGGAAACTTGTAACAAAGGCGGGTAAAGTTGTTGGATTTTCAACTTTAAGTCTGTGGATTAAGGTTGTTTTGTTAGTGGCGGATATGTAGTCCTCGATCCAGAACTATGGAATTACCTGCTGGTCAAAGAGACTATGGTTTCTTGGGCTTTTATTAGAATTATTATAGAACAAGATATATATTAAAAATATATCTTTTAAGTACTAAGATTTTTTTAATCTTTTATCAAGAATTTCTTGACATTTATTAAGAACTGTAGGTAGGTATTGTACAAGTCTAGAAAAAAATGGTGCTTGTAGTTCATAATAGTACTTGTACTTCTTTACTGTCAATAATTTCATGATAGTTTTATATTTTCATAATAAATTTTTGTTTTACTATAGCACGCTTAGAATTTAATACCTAAATAAATAGTTTCATAGAGCCGACATAAATGTACTCGATAGTATACAAAATGAAGCCAGAACAGTACGGTTACCACCAGTTTGTCACTGACATAAACGCCGTCGAGAACGTAATTTACTTTCTATACATCTCGCTCGCACTCGCATATTAGTGCAAACGGGACGTATAGAAAGTAAATTACGTTCTCGACGGCGTTTATGTCAGTGACAAACTGATGGTAACCGTACAGATCACCTACAACTATCTCAATCTTAATAGCTACACGCTACACCTGTTGCAGTAATTGAGTAAAAAGTTGATAGGTACTGTAACGTCAGAATACCTTGTCAGAACAGGGAGCCTAGCCAAAATGACAGTCGTTGATAGAAGACGCCATTCGAAACTTAAATTATGTATGGATATAATCACGTGACTTTTCATAACATCTGTCAGCCCGATACATTTTTCTTTTAACTTGGCGTTTATCGATGAACGAATGTCATCTTAGCGAAGCCCCCAGTACAGTCTATTCTACATTTTATGGCAAATCACAGGGTCTTAGTTCAATACGAATCAACATAGGTTCAAGTCAAAGTCAAAATACAAACGACCAAGAAACTTAAAACGTTCAGAATTCATAATAATTTGGTATTTATAACAAATTAAGGAGCTTACTTCCGTCATTCTCGGCTTAATCGTTCGCCTTTTCCGCTTATTTTCTAATGTATTTTCCGCAATAAAGGGGATTTGACTTTGAATGGACTATTATACGCAGGGTATTAGCTGATTCAGTCAAATATCCTAATGGATGGGGGTTCACTTTTTGAGATCCGTTGACATTGTGTAGATGCTTGTCGCGGCTTGAGGTTTTTGCTCGATTAAAAACCCCGATTAAGATATAAAGTGAGGTTCAATATAAATTGCAAGAAATGTAAACATACCAATTTAAGTACCATTATTTCTTCGTAATTTCGCACTTTTTGTGGATTATTCGTCTATGATTTTATCAACAGCGCATAAATATACGGCGCGATTCGGGAAATGAATTAGAGATTCACTAGATATGAAATAGTAAAGATATGTGACGTTCTACGGCAAAACGTACCATTGCCCCGGCTGAATATTGGAGCGGTGTTAATGATAGCGTAAGCGCCAGCCGCCATAAGGTACCTTTTTCCGCGGAACGTCACATATCTTTACTATTTCATATCTAGTGAATCTCTAAATCATTTCCCGAATCGCGCCGATGGGTACTTAATGCTAAGCGAAGTTATTTTCTGATCGACTACTGTGAACATACATCACGTCGGGTGACAAGCAAATGTCACTAACTAACATCATTGAAATTATTGGACAATAACCGTGTTACAAGTGTAATAAAGTGCATTGTTACTTTAATTTTTTGATAGTACTTAGTGAGTTTTGCTTGTCACCCGACGCATCATAAATAGCGCCTTAGCTCGCTACTCGACATATAGGCCAATTCGACTTTTAGTTATTCGATCTGTTTCCGATATGATACTGATCTATCAGTGTCAAAAGTGTGGTTTTTGGTTGAAGAAATATCACTTTTGACACTGACAGAGCAGTATCATATCGGAAACAGATCGAATAACCAAAACTCGAATTGGCCTTTAAGATTGTTTACGATTCATTTCAGTTTTCATGATTGACACTTCCCAAGCGAAATTCAGCGTTAATCCCTATAGCGAGAGTCCATTATTGCGGAGCTGGGGCTGAAGATTTATCGCCCGATTTGTTTAAATGTAGGTCGCCCGGGGTTTTGGGCCTGTTCGCTTGGTTTTTAGGGTTCCGTACTTTAGACAGAAAAACGAAATTCTTATAGGATCAATCATGTCTGTCTGTCCGTCTGTGAGAGCAATTTGGTATACAAGTCGCATATGTAATTCAATGACGGAGCAGTAACGTAAATATGTTTTTATACTTATATTTTTAAGGAGGAAGGGGTAAATTAGAAAAAAGTTTTGCAAACTATATCGTCTATTTATCGAATGATAATTTTAGGGTAGCGCGCATGTGACACCTTTGGATCTGCAGGCGTCTAATAGACTACGGCTGCTTAACATCAGGCGCACCGTATGCTTGTTTACCACAGACAACGTGGCATTAAAAAAAGATGTATTTTGTAAGTCGAAGAAAATAGGCGAAAAATGAATCCCTCCCTTTATTTCCGAAAGTACTTACCTACTAACCAAAAATTTTGAAAAAATACAATAGTTATTTGTTTTACAAGGGGGCAAAGTTGTTGTTTAACCGCTCGTGCTAATATTGATACCCGAGCAAGCGAAAGATTCCAAAATTGAACCACGAGCGTAGCGAGTGGTTCGAAAAATGAAATCTTGAGCGCTGCGAGGGTTTCAAAGCACGAGGGTTAAACAAAATTTGCCCCCGAGTGAAACACAAAATTTTTCACCACACCAACCCGAAGCAAATATTAAATGTAAAATATCAAACAAAATCAAACCAAATCAAATTCAAATGAATGTTATTAAATATTTATCATCCAGAATCATCATTTAAAAGTCAATTCTACCAGCAAACATAAGAAAACAACTCAAAATTTGCATTTGATTACTTTGCCTCACATGTGAATTACTGATAGCAAAGTGCAACTTTGCTATCCGTTTTTGAAGTGCAAAGTAAGCCTTTCCGAGCTGGTGTGGTGAAAATATAATTTCCCATAAACGACAGGAAAACCTACGGTTACCTACCTAACCGAATCATATAAAAAGGTCAAGCGTGAGTCGATCTTTTGTTATTTTATTAGCCTATGTCCCACTGCTGGGCAAAGGCCTCCGCTCTCCCTTTCCATCCTCCCTGTGCTGAGCAAAATCTCGGCAATCCCGCTGGGACGCATCCAAGTCGTCCCGCCATCTTTTTCTCGATCTGCTTCTGCCACAAAACTGTGTGATTACGGAACCCTTAGAACCCGATTCACACTTGCCTGTTTTTTAAATAGAAGTTTTAGCGGCTGTCGGAGATCTTGTGAATGCTTTACGTTCTGGCGAATGCGCTGGTTAACAGGCCGGAAATGTACGCATACTATGCGACATAAGTAACTTAAGAGCCAACGGGAGTGGTCATTTCTCCATACAAACGTACTCCTCGTTTTCCTCCGTGGTTTTTGAAGCTAGAGCAATGATTTTTTCAACACAGATTAATATTGTCAATATCTGTGTCGGACCGTTTTGCTTTTTTTGATATTTTTGTTTTTTAAGGCGCTAGAGCCCTTCAAAAATGGCCAAAATGGCCTAATTGACTATGCCGCAATGAGAGGCGTGGCATTCAAAACTGATATCAATTAGCCAAAAAAGCAAAACGGTCCGACACAGATAATTTCATAATCATTTAGATTTCCAAATTTGGTTACGATTGGTTAAGTTTTGGAGGAGGAAACAGAGGACTACGAAACCTCGATTGTTGAGATTTTTACGCAGGATTTTTCGCCTTGTCCTTATCGCACTACTTTTAGGTGCCACTTCCGTTAGCGAGACGGGTATATTTACCTAAAATATTTAAAACTCAGCGCCTGTTTCGTCTTAAGTAAAGCCATGATAATATTTATAATGAAGGCTGCTTTTGTAGTTAGGTTATCCATTTTATCCTCAAGTACCGTAAAATGGGGTAGTATGGGAGTAGGGTCAAAACTGAAATTCAAACCTCGATAACATTTTATTTTTACATATGAAAACTGAATGGTGTATATAATAAGTGTTCCGGACGGACGTTTGTATTTTAGTTTTTATTTTATTTTGGGTAGTTCCATTTCATAACTTGGACGATAAAGGGGAAAACCCACCTCACCCCGTAGTGCCTCGTATTTGGGGTGAGAGGGGTTTTCATACAAAGGTGATTTTGGAAGATTGTTGGATCGATTTTTTTTATTATGCGTATTGGAATGCATTATTTTTGTAGCAGTAGCCTTAAAATCCCTTCTCACCCCCCTCTCAAACCTTCTCTACCCAATGCAGAACCCACCTCTCCCCGCGAAACCTACTCACCCCGTTTTACGGTACACCTAGTTTTATGTGGTGATCATTAATATGCCAGTACGAGCGAGATGTATAGAAAGTAAGTTACGCAGACGCTAGCGAATATGTCAGTGTTAAACTAGTGGTAAGGCCAGGGGTGCGAAACTCCTCCCTTCGGGCAAACTCGGCTCCATTCGGCTCAGCATTGCTCCGAGCAATTATTAGGGTTGACACCGCTTGACGTCCCTTTGCGTGCATGACCACGGATAAGATAATGGCTTGAATTTTGACAACCCTAAATAGACGAAAGGGATAGTGCCATATATTAGGAAGGGACAGCATGATTCGACCCTGAACCGCTGTCAAACTGCGGTGTTGTAGGAAGTTTCCTTTCTGTACGGTAGTACTATTATTTATTCTGTGGTAATAAGGCTATAGCTTCTATTATTACATCATCCGGACCGTCTGCCAATATATTCAATATCCATCTGTCCCTACTCCATTTCTCTCGTCATTGTCCATCCGGTCACTGTCAACCCAAATCCCTAACTGAAAAATGACTGAAAAAACGTATGGAGTCTACCGTCAATATTATCGAGATTGGATCATAGTCTAATTTCCGTCCCTGTCACACTTTAATGGCTCCTCTACACTATGGCCCACCGCTGGACCACCGAAATGGCCGTGCGCTGGTTATGGCTCCTTTACAGGAGGGCCCAGCGCTGGACCACCGAAATGGCCATTCTATGGTTATAGCCCTTCTACACGATGGCCCAGCGCTGGACCGGCGAGATCGCCATGCGATGCTTGAGAGCACGCACTTTGGAATGGGCCACGTGTAGTGTAGATGCGTATTACGCACCATCGCTGTCCACTACCTTTGATGTGCTGACGAAAACCCGACACCGTGGCCATCCCATCGCCATCCCGCCGCGCCATAAGCCACCGACACCACTACCCTCTATATGATGTCCCCTAGTATGATGACCCATCGTGTAGAGGAGCCATTACATTTAATTATGTATTTACAAAGTGAATTGAGTAAGATGTAAGAAGGCCTAGTGTTTGTTATGACTGAACAGCCTAATCGTATGCACCTGATAACATTAACATCTCCAAATCCCTGGCCTATGTGAACCACAACAATTATCAACCAATCGGGGCGCGTATATCGTTATCTGCGCGCCGCAGCTGGCAACGAGCCAATAGGATGCTTCCACAGATAACGTAATGGCTGACAGTTAACTCGAACAATTGAATAGCATTTAAATACATGGCTAGGATTTGTAGCATGTTTATAGGGTTGTCATTAGCTAATAAATTAGTATCATTGCGTGCTTGGAGACTAAAATAAAAGGTTTAGCCCTCAGGGACCATATATAAGTCGCAATACCTACTTGAAAGAAGGTTTTGATGACCTAGGCATGAAACATGTTGTTAAAATGTGTGTAATTCATGTTTTCAGACATAAACCATGTGTCCATTACTACTGGAACCAGATGCACATGCTGTCCACCTAGTTTTTTTTTAAGTGTAGGTTTTTCGTTATGTGTATGTTAATTGTGTAAAAATGTATATAGAGTTTAATTCTGAAATAAATGATAAGGTGTAGTTAATAATCTAAAACATGGAAGATATTTCGATTAGTTGAAATTATCCCGCAGTCGAAATAGCCCCGCTGCGCCCTATATTATTATTATTATAAATCGCTGGTAGGAGTAGGTGTCGCGTAATTTTTGATATTTCACAAAGGCTTGTCCAATCAGAACGACAGTAAAAAATTCCTCCAGAGAAACTGGCTTCTTGCCAATAACTTGGTGCCACGTACAGTAATGTCAGGATGTACAGATGTAACTAATGTTGATGTCAAGTCACAGACTTGGAAGATTTTAATTTCGGGGGCGAAGTTGCAGGTACGGTGCCATACCGTACCCGGCCGAGGCGTCCGACACGTCGGCGGCGGGATGGCGATGGGCTGGCCACGGTGTCGGTTTTTCGTCAACACATCAAAGATAGTGGGCCAGCAATAGTGCGTACGCATATACACGTGGCCCATTCTATAGTGCGTGCTCTCAACCATCGCATGGCCATCTCGCTGGTCCAGCGCTGGGCCATCGTGTAGAGGAGCCATAAGACAAAAGTACGTTTTTAGGGTTCCGTACACAAAGGGTAAAACGGGACGCTATTACTAAGACTCCGCTGTCCGTCCGTCCGTCCGTCTGTCACCAGGCTGTATCTCGTGATCTGTGATAGCTAGACAGCTGAAATTTTCACAGATGATGTATTTCTGTTGCCGCTATAACAACAAATACTAAAAACAGAATAAAATAAAGATTTAAGTTGGGCTCCCATACAACAAACGTGATTTATGACCGAAGTTAAGCAACGTCGGGCGGGGTCAGTACTTGGATGGGTGACCGTTTTTATAGATAATGGTACGGAACCCTTCGTGTGCGAGTACGACTCGCACTTGCCTGGTTTGTTTTAACAGCAAAATTTATAACTAGGTTTGGTAATAGAATAAGGTGTCACATCTTTGTTTTAAAATAGTGTGACCTCTAAAATTCGAATAAACAACACTTGGCTCAGTGTTATGCCAAATAACACTACATTTCTTTTGTATTTTTTGTCAAAGAAAAGTGCCGCAGACATTTGGCCACATGGCCAAGAAAATAAAGGTCTCACAGGAGGGAAATATTTATTATGATCAGTGGCAATAGAAATACATACTTGTATAACTTCAACCTCTATGTAGGTATGTGTAAGTACTAAGTATTATAATCTGTCCTAAAATCTATGGTATAATGGCATTAAGTACCTACTATCTGCCCTAAACGAAGGGTATCGAAAGTTCAAGTGGAGGTCGTTGTCTAAGTAAGTACATTTCCCACCGAACGGGCCGAGTCGGAGCGCGCCCAAGCGCATTTTACTAGTTGCCAAAGGAATTTAACGCCTTTGCAAAGTAGTCAGATCCCATATTTGAATGTTATTCGCACCGCTTCCGATCGGTCGGGTCCTCGAGTATGCGGACGGCGCCGCTCGGCTGTCGTCGGCTCCATTCGGTCAGAGGTCGCTCTACTCGCTCTAGTAGATTTGAGCGCTCGGACGGACGCAGTCGGCTACCGCTGGGTGCTCCAGCATCCGGATCCGACCCAGCCCGGTCGGTAGGAATCGTACATTAGGTAGGTACCTAATACGAGTCTCGTAAAATAAATAACAAATTTCAGAAATGTTCGTGAGTTTTAAATCTTTGTCCTAGTTCGATTAAATATTCTTCTTTCCAGTCGTATCCTCATTGCTGAAGGCCGTGATTACCAGTGCTTAATACCACTTTCTTCCAGGCACTCCTATCCTGCGCCATTTGCAGAGGTCTGGGCCTTGGGTCCTGCATATGCCTTTACTGTGTCTATCCACCGGGTAGGCGCTCTTCCTCTACTTCTCTTCCCTTCTACGTGACCGACCATCATCAATACCTCTACACTATCTTCGCGTCTAGCCACGTGTCCGAAGAATCGAAGTATGCGCTGTGTGCAAATAGTGGAGAGTCGTGTTCGAATTTTCAGCTGACTAAGGATTGATTCGTTTGTGCGGCGGTCCTCGGTCGAATGTGATTAAATATTAACGTAGTCTAATAAAATCAATTGTAAGGTGTTAAGTACTATCAGCCCTTAAGCCTAGGCATGAAGGGTAGTAAAGGTCAAGGAGAGGTCAGGGGTCAAAGATAACATGATACCTAAGGCCAGGTCCTTGAAACGTTCTATCGCTAGTTCCGGACCTGACTTGACATCACGATTACTACAAATTGTGTTATGGGCAATTTGAAACCTTGAAGCATTGACTTATAAAGACGGGCCTTATGGGCACTAAGAATAGTGCTAGTACAGCCAGTAATAGTGCTAGTAGTATGGCGGAGTCTTAGTAATAGGGTCCCGTTTTTACCCTTTGGGTACGGAACCCTAACAAATATGTCTGAACATAGAAGAAGCACCCTGTGTAACACTACAATGCCGCAGATTCTTTAGCCGTAAGCTGCCTAATAGCCGAAAAGGGATGCTTGACCTTCGCCTAGTTCTGCCTAGGGACGTGCCGCGAGAGTAGGAAAATATCGGGAATATTCCCAGCATGGGAACATAGAACACGATGCCATGAGACAATCTCAATTTTGTTTCCACATTCGCTATATTGATTGTACAGTCGGCATCGAAAGTAGTGGATCAGACCTCGCGTCAATTAAAAGTATATCCTGTAATCTCAATAAAAATAGACATGTCTCTATATGAAGAATAATAAGCAAAAACTTTTAACGAGAACTATAGAGAGTTATCTCTATTCAAATAATTATTAACTAGAGGGTGGCAGCCAATGACCTTTTATTTATGTAGACATGTGACGTTCATAGTTGACAAAACTAAAATTTGATCCAACGATTTTGACAACTTGACAGGTTGGCGTCACCCATACGACTAACTAAATATAGGTTCCGGAACCTATATTTGATGGCTCACGATCGTGCGCCTGGTACCATATCTACCTCTTTTTACTTACATCCATGGTGGCAGCTACTTTTGGCTCGTTGTTTCATCCGCTACAACTCAAGTCAAGGTTATGTTAGTCAAGGTCTATAAAAATATCAGAAACAGGGATTATTGACGAGGTGATAACATAGGTATTTACTTTTGTGATTGTAATTAATCTACAAATTATCATGGCAAAATATACACAGTAGAAATATTTTACGATAACGTGTAGAAAATTCATATTTTTCATAAATCCTGTTCCTCGCGTTATCCCGACATTATGCCACGGCTCATGGGAGCCTGGGGTCCGCTTTGACAACTAATCCCATGATTTGACGTGACGTAGGCACTAGTTTTTACGAAAGCGACTGCCATCTGACCAGATCTGACCAGAGGGGAAACGAGGCCTTAAGGATGACTCACGTTACACCGGGCCGTGTCCGGGCCGGAGTTTCCGGCGCATCGTTTACTATGGAAAGCATCACGTGATCATCTGTCATGTCATAGAAAAGTAAGCCCCGGAAGCTCCGGCCCGGACACGGCCCGGTTCAACGTGAGTCATCCCTTATTGGGATTAGTCCGGTTTTCTCACGTTGTTTTCCTTCACCGAAAAGCAACTGGTAAGTAAATATCAAATGATATTTCGTACATAAGTTCCGTAAAACTCATTGATGGTACGAGCCCGGGTTTGAACTTTGAACCCGCGACCTCCGGATTGATAGTCGCACGCTCTTACCGCTAGGCCACTAGCGCTTTTATTATTTAAAACATTTACCGTTAAACGTTAAACGTTAGCGCGTTTTCATTTTTTTATTACATTTAATATTTTCCAATAATATTGCATCTAAACAGATTTTTTTTCCCGAGCACATTAATCAAAATATTAAATTACGAGCTAACCCAAATATTTTCCGGTTAGAGTTCGATCATATGACTCAGATCGCAAGTGACCATCATGACCATTACTCAAACGTCATAAAATAATCCTCTTAAAGCGGAGTTTATTAAATTTGAAATTGGTAATAATGTAACCAAATATGACAGATTTTGTTAGCATTTGCCACACCTTAACATTTTTACGAAGGTTGTTTTCACTGAAATATAATAATTAACATGTATTTTTAAAATTGACCCTACAACTATGCTGAATATACCGGAATGTTCCCAGGAACGTAGCGGCACAGCACTAGCGCTGGCCGCTCGCCAGCACTTGGCGATTGTTAAGATCCCCGACGGGTTATTTAAAAATGTGCATCGCGAGCTCTCCCAACTTCGTTATCGGAATACCTAAACTTTACTTCAGACCTACTGTACAAAGATGTACATTTTCTGCAGCTATGCATGTGTACTTTAATCTGACCCAAAAAAACATCTCCGTGCAAACGATGCATCTGAACTTTGTCCAAAAAGTAGAGCGTCATCTTGCACACGCATCGCAATTTCCCACTCAACCTAGCCGTAATTATCAATAAGATCAACATTTGTATTCATTGTAATTTATAACATTGCAGTAAACTCTCATCTTATATTTGCTATCTTTTGTTGGTGCTTCAGCACCACACTCCTTGCATCTTGACATAATTTGACATTCCTCAACAATTCATTGGCATCCGCTATTGACGTTCACTTACACCTACATTGCTGGGTTCTAGACGGTGGTGGAACTGATTATGTAATTTCATATACTAGAGACTGGTCCGCGTATTAGTTGTTAACTTAATGCTAAGCTACGGGCGTAGAGAAATGCCGTAATGCCGTAAGCGAAGCCGATAAATCCATCATAATGCCTCAATATGTGGTAGATATTGAGGCATCAAACACACGTGTGCGAGCTGATTTACCTACTTACTTGGATGGCGTTATGCAACTGTGATAAACTGAATACTATTTGCTTTTTGTATCGTAAGTTCTGACCATCATACAGGTTATGTCAACCCTCGCGATCAGCTCTTAACACATTCACTGCCCCCGACGCACATATGCGTCCACTGTCATACAAGTTTGTTTCTAGGCCACGCCTCCTGGGGACCGATTTTTGAATTTCGACCGCTCGGTTTCGAGTATTTCGTTCAATAATATCTCCACTACTAGGCTTTTAAATTCTACTAATAGAATTGAAATCGAGTGGTCAATACCACCAGATTCCAATTTCGATCGCTCGTATTTCAAAAATTAACATTTCGCCGTTTTCCACCGATTTACGAGTGACGAAATCGAGCGATCGAAATTCAAAAATCGGCCCCCTGGCAGTGAATGCGTTAAACCTAAAAATCTACTTGACCTACAGGTAATGCAGGCAGTATGTTATTAGATAATCAATCAAGTCAGAAAACCTTAAAAATGCCAGTTTCATATGATTTATCCAATCACTCTCTCTCTGTCTCTATTGTTTCCCAAAAAGTTTTAAGTCATAATGTATTGTTTGTCCACATTCTCGTTAGTCATAATTTGTTTGGTTCAGAAACGCGTAACTTTTTTAGGATTGCCATAAAATAAACCTAACCTAACCTATCTATAGGATGACCTTACGAATATCCTGAAAAGTTAACGGTTTCAGTTCTAGGACTAATGATAATATGACAAACAATACATTAGGTATGACTTAAAACTTTATGTCAAACAAAGGGAGGGTTGAATCAGCCTGTCGAAAGATAATAAGGTACTCACCCAACAGTGACATCAAAAATATTGCTGCCAACAGAGCTAGAGACCGCCATATCTCCGAACCCCTTCCTCGCCACGATGACCGACGTGATGAGGTCTGGCACGGACGTGCCCGCCGCCAGCAGAGTGAGCCCCATCACCTCGGGGGGCACGTGCGCCGTCGCGCCGGCCACGTTCGCCCACCACACCATGAGGTAGGAGAAGAACGCGATCCATACTATGGATCCTATAAACGTTAGGGGGAATAGATTCTTCCCTGGAAAGGAAAAGGGTTAATTAGTGTCAAGTATTTCAGCTATTAGAGGTAGGCCGAGAAAAGTCTGCAGCGATTTTGATAGCCCACGCAGTGCAAGTGTTGTTTTAAACGACAAACTTCTATGAAATTATGACGTATAAATAACACCTGCACTGCGTGGGCTATCAAAATCGCTGCAGACTTTTCTTGGTCTAACTCTAGTAACAGGTAATAATATCAGGTAAAGCAGAGTTTATATACATCCTATATAGCAGATTAATCAAGTTTGGTATTTATGGGTTATTTCCTCCTAAGCAAAGTCAAAGAAATGCTTTAGACCAAGAAAAGTCTGCAGCGATTTTGATAGCCCACGCAGTGCAAGTGTTATTTAAACGTCATAATTTCATAGAAGTTTGACGTTTAAAATGACAGTTGCAATGCGTAGGCTATCAAAATCAGTATTCTAGAATGCTCTTTGTTTCTAGCCCATGAAATTCAAGTCTCAGGCTGCGCGAACTTATCAGGGTGGCTCGCTTAAAACCTCCTTAAAACAATTTTATTTTTAAAAAATCACATTAAATCAGCACAATTAAATTAGACGTCATCTCTTAAATTTATAACAAAGCTTAATAAGCAAGCTTGAAATCAGATCAGCTAAAGCTCGAAACGAGCTTAAAAAGCTTGCAGCGGCTTCCAGTAAACGAGGTTATCCCGGCGCTGCCTTTAAAGTTGGGAATATGCTTGGTAATGTTCAGTAAGTTGGCAGCGTAACGCTTGATGCCATCCAAGTTCTACGATATGCATAAATAGGGAATGATGAAAGTTTTTGAAATGGGGCACTCGGAGATCATGCAATACAAAGAAACTTTTTTTGATATAATTCTATGTTTATTTTTTGAAGTTTGTGTTTGTCTATTATTTCTTTTTTAGTATATTTTTTTATTTAATTTAGAAATCAAAATTATCGTTGAATCTATGAAATGAAACGATAGATTATCATTGATAAACTAAAATTCATACTACCGGAACACTTTTCAAGTCAACGTGCCACATATAAAAATAAACTTTATTGAGGTTTGAACTTAAATACATGTTGTCTAAAAGACTTAAGAAAAGCATTTAAGAATAATCGTCTCGCTTAGTTGTCACAATATTTAATGCATATTAAAAAAAAATCGGTGTCACCTTTAATATGAATTTACTTATGGCCTATGTTTGAGCTAGGGGGCGATTTTTGAATTTAGATCGCTCGATTTCAGTAGAAAACAGCGAAATGCTAATTTTTGAAATACGAGCGATAGAAATTTGGAATCGAGTGGTATTGACCACTCGTTTTCAATTCCAGATATTAGTACAATTGAAATCCCTAGTAGTGGAGATATTATTGAACGAAATACACGAAATCAAGCGGTCGAAGTTCAAAAATCGGGCCCCTGCACGGCAAGTCGTTAAATATTATTGGCCACAACATAGTAAACGCAAAAGACCAGGAAACAACACAAACCGGAAAGTTAAGTAGGTGAGCTTTCTCACGCTAAACGGTCATTCATCAAGGGAGAAATAAATCAGTTGCGAACAGAAATACGAGCAGTCGACGGTAATAGTGACCCGAAATATGAAACGAAATGCATGTACAGTCGACGTCAAAAATATGTTTACACTTTTGCACCTTATTCCTTTGTAATAAGGCAAAAAGTGTAAACATATCTTTGACCTCGACTGCACCAGACCGGGAGAGAGTCTTTCCGTGACCACAGCTGGTGCAACTCAGCTGAAATGTCGGAATTTAAGGTAAAAACAATGAAATTATATTGCGGTATGTGTAATTAAATATGTTTACAAAACGCGAGAGTTTAAAGTGTTGAATTGCATGTACTTGGGTGGATCAACTTTTTTTTGTTTTTATTGTATCCTGTCAGCCAGGCGATAATAGTGGCATACAGATGTAGTGCATAATTATTTTCCATCATTTTTTCACGGAAACATACAAACGTGTCTTGCTATTTCAGTCAGTCTCGGTACAAAATTTCATTTTCATTCATTTCATTTTCATTTTCATTTCACAAAAAGTACTGAGGCTGAATTAGCATGACAAATACGACGTTTCCGAGAAAATACGTCCAACGTGTGACTATAGTCATGCGGCGGTACCTCTCGGAGTCCTAGTGTCCGGGAGAGTGATCCATAATGGGAAGACTATGGGCGCGACCAACAGGTAGGTCAGGCCGGAACCCCGCGACATGTCCTCGTGTGACTATAGTCGTGTTACGTACCTCTCGGAGTCCTAGTGTCCGGGAGAGTGATCCATAATGGGAAGACTATGGCTGCGATCAACAGGTAGGTCAGGGCGGAACCCCACGATATCTCCGCGTGTGACTATAGACTCATGCAGACGTACCTCTTGGAGTCCTAGTGTCCGGGAGAGTGATCCATAATGGGAAGACTATGGGCGCGACCAACAGGTAGGTCAGGCCGGAACCCCACGACATCTCCTCGTGTGACTATAGACTCATGCAGACGTACCTCTTGGAGTCCTAGTGTCCGGGAGAGTGATCTATAATGGGAAGACTATGGGCGCGACCCACAGGTAGGCCAGGCCGGAACCCCACGACATGTCCTCGTGTGACTATAGTCATGTGACGTACCTCTCGGAGTCCTAGTGTCCGGGAGAGTGATCCATAATGGGAAGACTATGGGCGCGACCAACAGGTAGGTCAGTCGCTTGCGGAACCCGGAGGGCCACGACATGTCCAATGGCGTCGTGTCCTCCTCCAGGTCCCCTATCTGGGGACAACGGTTATTGGTTAGCGCAGTACGTAAAGGTGTAACCACATTTAGAAATGCAGTCTGATTATACTAACTATAGTCTGTATCTTTAATTATTTAAATAAAAGTAAACAAAATCTACCCTCAAATGGCCCCTTAAGCCTTACATGATCAAATAATGTAGGTTAAAGTCAGGTCGTTCAGTGACAGATCCAGGCGGTTTTGTATTTAAATGTTAACCAATAAATGTTATAACTAACCCGAAAATTTACAAATTATTTGTTTACTTTTATTAAAATACCTAAAAATACAGACTATAGTTAGTGTGGTGTAAATTGGGGTTGGGAATTTCGGGGTTGGTCCCATAGTAAAAGTTGCTCAGTATAATCCCAATACCTCCCTAGTAAAGGGAATTCACTTATATTTTGGCCACCGTGTATATACTGAAATATTTTAATAAATTACCTCTTCTATAGCATCTAAATGTACATCCTGCACGCCTCCGTTGGGCAGGTCGAGCGGCGTCTCCTTGGCCACGGCGGCGGAGTTCCGCGCGGACGCCGCGCCCGCCCCGCCCGCCGCCGGTTTCGTGGCCTCTAGCAGCACCTTTAGCGACGCGATGGAATCGCGGAGTGAGCCACGCCTGGTAAAGGCTGAATTATTTAATAATTACCTCTTCTATAGCATCTAAATGTACATCCTGCACGCCTCCGTTGGGCAGGTCGAGCGGCGTCTCCTTAACCACGGCGGCGGAGTTCCGCGCCGACGCCGCGCCCGCCCCGCCCGCTGCCGGCTTCGTGGGCTCCAGCAGCACCTTTAGCGACACGATGGAATCGCGGAGTGAGCCACGCCTGGTAAAGGCTGAATTATTTAATTACTACCTCTTCTATAGCATCTAAATGTACATCCTGCACGCCTCCGTTGGGCAGGTCGAGCGGCGTCTCCTTAACCACGGCGGCGGAGTTCCGCGCCGACGCCGCGCCCGCCCCGCCCGCCGCCGGTTTCGTGGCCTCTAGCAGCACCTTTAGCGACGCGATGGAATCGCGGAGTGAGCCACGCCTGGTAAAGGCTGAATTATTTAATAATTACCTCTTCTATAGCATCTAAATGTACATCCTGCACGCCTCCGTTGGGCAGGTCGAGCGGCGTCTCCTTAGCCACGGCGGCGGAGTTCCGCGCGGACGCCGCGCCCGCCCCGCCCGCCGCCGGCTTCGTGGCCTCCAGCAGCACCTTTAGCGACGCGATGGCGTGTAGCTGTGTTGCTTTCTCGTCCACTTTGCCTGGGGAAGAGGGGGGTGGTTGTAGTGCTTGTATGAAATTGGTGCTTGGTGGTCAATGTATTTAATTTATGTAGGGATTTTCGAGCGATAACTCAATTTTGTTTTCACGTTAATTAATATAGAAGTTTTTTGGGCAACCTGTCAAATTAACATACAAAATTAACAGTTTACAACAAAAATGCAAGCCAATATCAAAATTAAAGGTACAATTAACCTTTTAACCGCCATAGAATTTTTCATTTATAGCGTGCTCGTGTCGGTACGAAGTTACACGAAGTTTCGTCTTATTTATCAGACCGCGGCGAAATGAAAATGAGCCCGATTTTGTTTGTCTTATATCAGTCTACGGCGGTTAAAAGGTTAAGTAACATAAATACTTAAACACTTAAATTAATCAAATCAATCAATCAAAGCATTTATTTTCAGGCTACTAATGATACATACCTTACAAACTAACATATATATACAATAGTAAAAAACTTAAATACTAAAAAAAATTCACAGATTTCGTGCCTCACACGACTATCGAGCACATTGGAAATGAATCTACGGAATTCGAAAAAATATTGTCGCTGAGCGACGAGAAAGTCTGGATAAGGAAAAAGTTACAAAATAAAACTACAACGTTGAATGATAATTATTTTATTCTTAGACTAACACAAGTATCCTGGACATAACGCATGTGAACAAATAAATTGCAAAATTTCCACACGCGTATAAGTTTGAATAATTGTCGCCGTGGCGCATAAGTATAGGTACATATTTCATTTTTCGATTAATAAGCAGGATATATTAATGTTCAAAGTACAAGAAAATTATTACACGGCAAATCCGTAGTCAACTCGAGAAGTGGTGATCGGCAGCGGCCCATTTGCTGCAAGATATGAAATTTTCTTGACAGCAGTTTGACGCGACGAGAGATGACCATAACAGCGTTTGTCTATGTTGCACCAAACCTGAGTTCCAATAGGTACTACCAGGGTTCAGCATCAGCTATCTTGGGTAATGCTCATCATGACGAATCGGGTGTCCAAAACAGCGTGTGCCTATGTTGCACCAAACCTGAGCTCCACTAGGTACTGCCAGGGTTCAGCATCAGGTATCTGCTAGCAGCCGCCAGCAACATGCTGAGGTGAGACCATTTCGTGGCACTTTTTATTTTGTGTTTCTCCCTCTCCCTCTCCCTCTCCCTCTCCCTCTCCCTCTCCCTCTCCCTCTCCCTCTCCCTCTCCCTCTCCCTCTCCCTCTCCCTCTCCCTCTCCCTCTCCCTCTCCCTCTCCCTCTCCCTCTCCCTCTCCCTCTCCCTCTCCCTCTCCCTCTCCCTCTCCCTCTCCCTCTCCCTCTCCCTCTCCCTCTCCCTCTCCCTCTCCCTCTCCCTCTCCCTCTCCCTCTCCCTCTCCCTCTCCCTCTCCCTCTCCCTCTCCCTCTCCCTCTCCCTCTCCCTCTCCCTCTCCCTCTCCCTCTCCCTCTCCCTCTCCCTCTCCCCTCTCCCTCTCCCTCTCCCTCTCCCTCTCCCTCTCCCTCTCCCTCTCCCTCTCCCTCTCCCTCTCCCTCTCCCTCTCCCTCTCCCTCTCCCTCTCCCTCTCCCTCTCCCTCTCCCTCTCCCTCTCCCTCTCCCTCTCCCTCTCCCTCTCCCTCTCCCTCTCCCTCTCTCCCTCTCCCTCTCCCTCTCCCTCTCCCTCTCCTCCTCTCCCTCTCCCTCTCCCTCTCCCTCTCCCTCTCCCTCTACCTCTGCCTCTACTCTGCGTCTACGTCACTTGCTCTGGTGTAGAATTAAACAAGTATATTTTAAACAATCACAATTCTAATCGCATCTATTAATATTACCACGAACAATCTATTATATAATCGACTTAAAACTTAAATTCAACCGTCACTGCAGTAAACCAAAACGTGACCACTTCTACCACTGCGCATAAAACCTATTATGCACCCATTCAAAAGTTTCCACAACTCGCGCATTCAACTCAAATGTGCAACTTGTGAGTTCGGACAGCGTCCGTCAGATGCGAAATGAGATTACGACTTGTACTTATACAATGCATGCATCAAGTTAAATGTTATTTCATTTAGTACGTGTACGTACGTGCTTGGCTCGCTCTAACTTATATTGTGACATATGTGACAGATATATAACGGGTGGCCAAATAAGTGCATTCCCGTTGCCAGGGAGGTTTTGGGATTATACTGAGCAACTTTTACTATGGGACCAATCCCGAAATCGCGAAAAAAAATTGACTGTTTCATACATTTTGGCTGGGAGGGTAGAACCTCCCTGGCAACGGGAATGCACTTATTTTTGGCCACCGTGTATACTGTTATACTTTCTAATGGTTACTGAGCTAAGCCGTAACGGACGGACATAGCAAATGTAATAATAGCCTTTATAGTTACATACGGAACTCTAAAAAAATAACGCGAGACGGTCTCAAAAAACAACGTGTTCCAAAAAAAATAGTACGAAATCACGAGTCGAACTTGGCCGTTTTTTTTGTGTTACTACATTATCGTATCGTACATTCCGAACACACATTTAATTAAAGCACACATTCATTCATTAGAAACGGATTTTAAAATAAAAGCCTGCTGAAACCCGCACTATTATTAGGTTCGCTAATAATGGCCATATGGATCGATCCGCCCCGGGCACAGACTACTATTTGCAGACTCCACTTTAAGGATGACTCTCGTTAGACCGGGCCGTGGCCGGGCAGGAGCTTCCGGAGCTTCGTTTTCTATGGAAAGCACCACGTGATCACCGATCAGTCGTCATAGAAAATGACATGTCGGACGCGTCGGCTCGGGCACGCGATCATCCTTTATAACGCGTTTACTGTAGCACAAAGGCGTTCTTTTGACATAATAAAGTTGGTACGTTGAAGGCATCATCACTGGTTTGAACCCACAATCTCAGGATTAAAAGTCACACGCCCTTACTGCTAGGTACCAACACTAACAGGCCAATTCGAACGTGCACCTGATGTCAAACCGATATTTTAATGATATTGGAATCATATCAGTTAGCTGTCACTCGCTTGTTCATTTCGCTCAGGCTTATCCTGCGAATGGAAAATTTGCTACGCGGAATTAACGATTTTGGGGAAAAGATCTATACACGCCGCGCGCATGACCTAATGCACCTGCCGGCTTAGCCATGGTGACAATCGCTGGCGTTACGACAACGAAACGCTTTGTATCTCTCTATCACTCTTCCATATTAGTGCAACAGTGACAGCAGGCGTGGCTCACTCCGCAATTTCCTCGCTTTGCTACAGATAGCTAAAAGTACATCCGTTCCACACCAATTTTGGTGGTTAGCCATAAGCCGCGCGTGGCGCTGTCGCCACCTAGCGGCCATATCTGTCCTGATCGTAACAGACGCGTTTTGTGAGAGAGTGAGTCTTCTGTACCTAGTACTATTATTTATTCTGTGGTGACAGTTCCATATGGAGCGTAAGCGATTCGCATGTTGGCTACGCGGCCTACACGTTCGAATTGGCCTGTAAGTCGACTTAAGAATGACTCACGCTAGATCGTAAACTGATAATTTTCTGATCTAGCGTGAGTTATCCTTTAGTAAGCGTAAGTAACTTGCATGTTGCGCCTAACACGCAAGTGGTCTGTAGCCAGGTCAAGGCGGGGCGAGCACGGCTGCCCTATTTTTCCGCCCAAATGCCGACTCGGCAAAGGTGAAGTTTATTAACGCCAGCCCTGTGTTATTGTTATATTTTTCGAGTTTTAAATAACCGTAAAATCAGGTAACTTTAGTCCGCAGCTTACAACTAAGGCCCAAATTCAATTTCCAGTAAAATATGTATAAGTATTTTTCAAATTATGTTGAGTATATAATATAGAAAGACTATTAAGGTATCTAAAGGCTCGTTAAGAATCAACGTTAACCATGTACCATTTTCCTTCAGGACTATAGTTACCTGATTTTCCGGAATTGGGAAAGAGAGAGTTGTTTTTCGAATGTAGTTACTTGTTGGTCTCAGTTGCGGTTATGATATAGGCTAATTCACTGGCCATTCGTAAAATAGGTTTGCGGTCTTAATGCCTTCACCAAGGAGGAGTTTTGGCCGAAGGGTGTCAAGTTTCGGCGGTTCCGCGGCCGGCTCCCTGACACTGCGGGGTTGCGTTATGCATCGCAGCCATAATGTGATTTGTAGTGTTTAGTTTTAAAACATATTTTTATACTATGTATGCTAGTTTTAAGGTATTTATGTATGGGCCACTAGTTGACTGAAATAAAAAATTTCATTCATTCATTCATTCATTAATGGTCGCGTGTCGCGTCCATACATGTAAGTCGCTCGTCCGCGTATTAATCGTTTAAAACTATTAATCCCATTTTCGCCAATGGTCAATATTTAAACAGAGTACCTACCTATTGTTTAAATATTGGCTGTGCGTTATCTACTTTAAGTGTCGTTCTTTGGAACTTGCTTAACTATGTAAACAAACCGCCATATTGAAATGGTCACTGAATGATGATTTCAGTATGGCGGTTTGTTTACATAGATAGTATTAGCAAGTTCCATAGAATGTCACTTTATACTTTATACTTTATAATATAATATTTTAGTTAATAGAACGTTTTATTACATCCGTGGTAGCCTAGGAGTGAGAGACGTCGCCGGTAAGCTCCATCAAGAAAGTCGGCTGAGATGGTTTGGCCTTGTCAAAAGAAGGCCGCCTGAATACGTATGCAATAGAGCCCTTAGCTTCGCCTTACCAGGCCCAAACAGTACGGTTACCATCAGTTTGTCACTGACATAAACGCCGTCGAGAACGTAATTTACTTTCTATACGTCCCGTTTGCACTAATATGCGAGTGCGAGCGAGATGTATAGAAAGTAAATTACGTTCTCGACGGCGTTTATGTCAGTGACAAACTGATGGTAACCGTACAGGAGGGGCAAACCAAGGCAGCGGTGGCGTAACGTCATCGCCAAAGATTTATACGCCTGTGGGTTAGCGGAAACCGATGTCCAGGATACAGCGAAGTGGAAGGAGAAAAGTAGGAAAGCGGACGCCGTCACAGCACGGGACAAACGCTAGGAGGATGATGACATTGATTAAAAATTAAAACTAAGTACAATAATTAACTAAAACAAATCGTAGGTATGATCTTTAAATATTCTCTTATATGTTTTTGCAAGAGAATTCAGACCGAAACGAACTAGTCCCAAATTAAGCTCTAGACTGCTCTTTTTCATACAGGATTTTCTACAAACTCAATATCCATACATCCCCGGGGTAAATTAACCTGTAAGGGTATTACTGGCTTAGCCGTGTCAGACGGGTGTGCATCAAAATAAACAAACCCGTGCCGTTACCACATAATTAAAAAATTAACGCTACCTTGGCGCTGGTTACCGTGGTTACATTTACTTTGTGATTGACAGGGGGTTTCAGGGTTACCAGGAAGCTCGATCTGTTTTGTTATTTTTAGAATACTAAGCGTTGCTAATGTTTAAATGTGGAAATTCTAATCCAACATGTGTTTATAAACAGGAATTTATTTTAAAATAATAGCCACGCTTAGTATTGTGTTGAATTTCTCCTGAAAAAAAACCAGACAAAACCAAATAGAACATTGGTATAATATTTAAACCTTTCGCGTTTTGAACACATATTAACTCACATTAACAACATTAACTGAGCGGCATCCTATTTGGTGTACGTTTTTTTGTACTTATTTAATTTGCTGTACCTAATGTATGTTTTTATGCCTAATAAATATTTTTTATTTCTATTTCTATTTTCTACATTTATAGCCGGGTCTATCGCGAATTTATTTTATTACCTTTATTTACCGACGTTTCGACACAGGTTTCATTTCAGTTAGCCGCGACCACGACCAGTGAAACCTGTCTCGAAACGTCGGTAAATAAAAGTAATAAAATAAATTCGCGATAGACCCGTCTATAATAAATGTAAGTTAATATGAGAACATTGGTAACTATATGATTAACGCAGTGGTACGCATTTGTGGAACTTGTATACCACAGTACCATAGGTACTGGACTATATAGCTGGTTTTATGTACAGAATATGTACAATCTGAAACAAATTTTATAATGTTGACATCGTGTTGCTCGACGTATTGGCACCCACGGCATTCAGTAGACAAAAGTACGCCAGAATACAAACTTTAGTACTTAAGTTTACTAAATACCGGGAGCGCCATCTTGATTGAGAGTAAATCCGCAGGGACGCTGAAAACTCATTAAAAGGTGATTAAATTATCGTTAAATCTTCTTTAATTATACTCTTATCTAAACTGACACTAAGTTTCAAATAAGGGCGAGTATCTACAAGAGCCGGCCGAATCTGACTTTAGATTTTTTAGAAAGAAAGAAAGTAAATACATTTATTTACGTCAAACCAAACCAGTTTATTATATTTTAAAGTTTTGATCTCGGTTTTTTATACTACGTCAATGGCAAACAAGCATACGGCCCGCCTGATGGTAAGCAGTCTCCGTAGCCTATGTACCTAGCTACGCCTGCAACTCCAGAGGAGTTACATGTAGCCTATGTTCCTATGCGACAAAGCGATGCGATGTCTTGTTTTGATATGAACTTGACAATCACTCACGCTTATTGGTCCACGCACGTGCGCGACATAAACTGCCCGATTCGAACTTTAAAATACGTCATTTAATAGATCTAGAAACGATATGGATTAGATATGTCAGTGTCAAATGTGACGTTTTTGTTTGAAGAAACGTCTCATTTGACACTGACATATCTAATCCATATCGTTTCTAGATCTATTAATTGACGTATCATAAAGTTCGAATTGGGCCGAAAGCCGTCTCGCACTTATCGGTGCGGTGCTGTGCGGAAAGTATATTAGTCGAGGAGTGCACAAGAAAAATATCGTCAAGAAACGCGCAATATTTTCTTGCATTGTTGCGTTGTCTCGCTCAATTCTCGTGGATACGGTCCGCATCCGGGCCGAAGCTTACGACAGTTCATTTTCTGTGATGGGTGATCGGTGATCACGTGATGCTCTATAAAAAACTGATAGGTGTCGGACGCCTCGGCCCGAATCCGGACCGTTCTAACGTGAGTCATTCTTTATTCTTATGAATTCTTTCAATGACGAATGTATTGTATACAGTAAAATTATACATTTTGCGTTTGCGTCAAATCCGGTAGTTCTGATTTTTTGCAGGCTTGTTTATGATGTTGGCCCAATGAATAATCCAAGTTTGAGACCTCGAGCGCCGAACGCAACTTTGTCAAAAATCTAATAAACCGCAATTTTTTTAGATTTGGGCGATTATAACCCTGAAGTACTAGTTCTTGATACTAACTTCCTAGGGCGTTTTTAAAGTAGACTAAATTTGCTACAATAAGACACTAGAATTGTCTCTGTAATCTAATATTTTCCGAGATAAACCCTTTCAAAATGTTATAATTTTACGTCAGTTCTTAGCTATAACATAAGGGTTAGGTTGGTAATTTATATGGAATTCATCACCAAAATCATCATCAAAATATTTTTTCAAAATAGGCACTCATACATTTTTTTATTGAAAATAAATTCTAGTGTCTTATTGTAGCAAATTTAGTCTACTTTAAAAACGCCCTAGAAAGTTACTACCAAAAACTAGTACTTTAGGGTTATAATCGCCCAAATCTAAAAAAATGCAGTTTATTCGATTTTTGACAAAGTTGCGTTCGGCGCTCGAAGTCACAAACTTGGATTATTCATTGGGCCAACATCATAAACAAGTCTGCAAAAAATCAGAACTACCGGATTTGACGCAAAAGAGCCAGGTTACAAAATTCGACAAAGTTACTGGATTATATGTAGCCTTAGGTCTTTATGTAAAGGGGCCCAACGATTACCAGTTCGCCGGATATCAGCCTGTCAGTTGTTCGGAAGTGTCACCTTTTGTGACTAACTGACAGGCTAATGTCGTCCAGAGAACTGGTAATCAATGGGCCCCTTAAACGATCCATATAAATTAAGAAGTTGATTAAAACTAAATAAGTTAAAATATAAAAATAAGCATTGGCTTTGCCCAGCGATAGTCTTTAAAATAGGTACAAATGACAACATGGTTCAATACGTTAAAAATTGAAACGTAAAATAATCTACCTACTAAGCAATAACACTCAGTCCCAAAGAAATTTCATGTAGAAAATAGAAGAATAAGGTGGTGGTACTGGTGCTCGACACGATCCCAGTATATGTCATCTTCAAACTTAAGTTATTGTTAATAGAGGTGACAGCAGGGTGTCATCTATTGGGCATTATCATGTCGAGCACTAGTACCACCACCTTATACTTACGTTCGATTGTAGTTACCTATTTATAATATTTTGAATAAACAAGCCATTTGAAAAAGTAAAACATTAATTAGAATATCTGAGGTATTGCGCCCTAAAGTCAGACACCCCTACTAATCAACCATAAAAAAAATAAGTTTAGAGCGGGGGTCACCAGTTAGGACAACTTACCTTATTTCATACAATATAGGTACACACTGTACACAGCATTCAAAAAAACACAACAGCACTTTACGAAATTCGTATTTCGTCGGGTGAAAATACGTTTGTGCCATACGCCACTTACATTGGTTTGCGGGAGAGCGAAAAGAAGCAAAAAAAATTTTTTCGAAAAGTTTTACATTTAGGAAATATTGAACTTATTTATCATTTAGGCACATATGTTTACTATGTACAAATTTTGCTCCTGTACCCCTAGAGTACATTTCATTCGATAGCGCGACGTAACGTACATCATCATCATCTATTTAAGAGTTAGACTCTTGTCGGTGGAGCGATTTCCATGCATGTCGGTCCTCTGCCTTCTCCTTGACAGCCTGATACGACACGACGTTGAGCTTTTCCTTTACTTGTTCTATGTACGTTCTCCTTGGTCTCCCCCTCCGCCTCGTTGCCTCAACTCTCCCTTCAATGATATTTTTGATAAATTCGTCGTGTCGTATCAGGTGTCCAAGCATCTTTCCTCTTCTGTTTTCAATGGTTCTCAACAAACTCCTCTTCTCTCCTACCATGCGTAAAACGTAAACAAAAACGTAAACGTAACGTACGCGCTTGCGTTAATTGTCATTTTGTATGGGATTTTGAGTTTCCAAAACGTCCCGCTTGGCGCGCTGTTCAAAATTCCATACAAAATAGACATTAACGCAAACGCGAACGCTCGTCACGCTATCGAGTGATATTTACACTTGTACGGTTACCATCAGTTTGTCACTGACATAAACGCCGTCGAGAACGTAATTTACTTTCTATACGTCCCGTTTGCACTAATATGCGAGTGCGAGCGAGATGTATAGAAAGTAAATTACGTTCTCGACGGCGTTTATGTCAGTGACAAACTGATGGTAACCGTAGGGTTCTGTTGGAAATATCAGGAACCGATTAAGTTGATTTAGATTTCCAGTATCTGGATTACAAAATGGACGTGTTTCAATCACAGGATTAGCAGCGTGTATTTAACATTAATCCAACGTCCATCCAGCTCGAAATATGGATACGATGAATCCTATTACTGGACCAATATAAATCAGCCTTAATGACATTCAAAAACACAGTCATTTGTACTAGGACAGATGTAGTGCATATATGTTTTCCATCGTATTTTCTCGGAAACATTCGTATTTGTCATGCTACTTCAGTCAACCTCAATATTTTTTGTACCGAGACTGACTGAAATAGCAAGACACGTACGTTTCCGTGAAAATAAGACGGAAAATAATTATGGACTATATCTGTAGCCGAATTAAGATACGGTTTCGGAAATTTCATTTTAATAGATTTTTTTTGTACTTAATTTTTCTTTTATATTTTTATCTTATATAATATATGTATAAGATATAAATTTAAATTTCATATTATGAAGAAACCGCCAAAGATTTCAACAAGAAGTCAGTTTATACCTTAAGCTTTTTTGCAAAAATTAAGGGGCGCTTTTTTTTTATTAAAATAAATATTGTTATTCATGCGTATAAACGACATTTTAATAGTGTAGTCTTCAAACAGTAAGCAAACAGCTGCCCATGCATTCCCCCCCCCCCCCCTCCCCATAACCCATCGACTGGTGAGTGGTGACGTCGATGTTCTTATCGTATTTTCCTTTTTTTACTGCATTTTGGATGGCAGAGTGTCAGTTTAGTGCTTGGACAAGTGCACTGGTGTGTACTGAAGACGTTCAAGTGCACTGGCTGACTTAGTGGCTAGTTAAGCTACATGTATATTATAAAAGAGAGCGAGGCAGTGGCTGAACATTTTTTTAATGTCAAATAATCCGATTATAAGGGGTTTAGTAACCATGTCATAAAGCCAATATACAGATATAGTGAATGATTATTTTTCATTGTATTTTCACGGAAACGTACTAACGTGTCTTGCTATTTAGCCCCCTCCAGACTATGTGCGTGAACAATCTGCGAAATCGATGCCACACTCGCGTTCGCGGCTTCGCCCGCGATTCACGCGCATAGTCTGGAGGGGGCTTTTCAGTCAGTCTTGGTACAAAAACTACTGAGGTTGACTGAAAGTAGCATGACAAATACGAACTTTTCCGAGAAAATACGAAGGAAAACAATTATGTACTACATCTGTAACAAAATGCTGTTGAATGACTTCACGATGGGAAGACAGACGAAGGAAGATAATATACATATATGAGGACAGGATACCTATAATGAGATAAGTAATCAGCCCCTCCCCCACCCCCGCAAAAAGCAAAGCGGTGCGTACCTAACTCACCGTCGTGCATCGGGTCGATAGTGTGTATCATGAGCTGCAGCAGCCCGTGCCGGAACTTCGCTGCCGGCTGTTTGCTCGGGCCCGCGGCCGCGGTGTTGGTGCCCACTGACGTCTCGCTCGATGTCGTCGCGTTGCCGTGCTGTGGGAGGGAGATAGAGTTAGTTTTGTCAGTTTGCATAGTTGTGCAGTTGCGTGTGTGGTACATAGGTCCTAGAATCTATAAGCGTTTGCCTGGTAATTAGAAGTCAAGTGAATTGGGTAGGTAAAGTTTTTTGAAGATAGGGAAATAGTTATTTGCTTTCAGTTTTTGAAGGGCAAAGTAAGCCTTTCCGAGCTGGTGAGGTGAAAATTATATTTTTATCGAATAGTATTCGTCATATCAATCACTTAAAAAAAATATTTAATCAATTAAATTAAATAAAAATAAAAGAGCTGCATTTTGGTGATCGCCATGACGAATACTATCGGAAAAAAATATAATTTACTATCTTCAAAAAACTTTACCTACCCAATTCACTTGACTTCTAATTATCAGGCAAACGCTTAATATAACCTTTAGGAATATTTAGAAGTTAAGGCGTTGTACTCATTAGATGAATTTATGAATCAAAATAATTTTGTGTGATTATTAAAATGAGAAGTATCTCATAAGAGAACGCTGGTTCGATTCCAGTCTGGGGCACTGGGAGACTTGGTCACTTTTTATTTGTAAATTACATTTATTTCAGTTTATATTTTATATAGTACCTAGTGTTTCTACTTGAATGAAAAAAATAATCATTTTCTGAAAATAATTTAATTTGTCCGAATACTTCTAATAGTATGTTAGCATTGCAAAATAATGGCAATGTTGCTGCTTAGACGCTGCTCGCCACTGAATTTTCATTGAAATTGTCTACTTAAAATGACAGTTCGATGACATAAAAAAAATCATAAGAAATTTCGCTTGTTTCGCGGTATAATTATACCATCCTACCGGCCGCGCCAGTCACCTGTTTCATAACATACACTTTCGTAGGCGTCTGCGTGTCAAGTTCATCAAACAGCGCGCCTCATTACCCCTTACACGTGTCCAACCTTGTTCAACGTAAATTCTAACTTCTCTAACCAATAATAGACTTTTCTCAAAAATGGACGGCAAAGTCGACTTTGCCGTTTGAAAAATAGGTTGCGAAGCGCGTAGTTTATGGTCAGTCAAAAATTAAAAAGTTAAAAACATTGCAGTCTCGATTTTGGGACTGCAATGTTGCATACAAATTCCATTATTTGTCGAGTTCCAAACTTTTTAAAAGTTGAAATGGCCATATCAAATGAAGGCACAGGCCCATTAAACAGCCAAACAGATGATTAGTACCGCGACTATTTAGCTGTCTCAAATAGGTTGGCGTATTTTCGGCAGAAAAATACACTTCTATTTTTTTATAAAAAAAATAAAAAGGCGGCAAAGCTAATTTTTTCAATTGTTTCTACTTTTTTCTGTGAAAATATATACGTAAGAAAGTTGCTTTTGTAAAATATTTCTATGATATTTATATTTCTTGCACCATTTTTGAGAAAAGCACTATATATGACTCGGCTGAAAGGCTACTTGCTGGCTTCGGATTCAATTAAACGGACTCCCAAGGTCGTCCGTTTAAAACGAATCCTCAGCCTGCGAGTAGCTACTTCCGAGCCTCGACAATAATGTACTATTATGTCTTCGATATAAGGTTTACGAATTGTCAATTAACGGCGCGGACGATGGTACTAACGGCAACACTCACTTTCTAAATGACCATAGGTGAGGTCTACTCCTTTGAAATAAGGTATACAATCAATTAACCGTGTGAACGATAGTACGAAATGTATGCATAAACGGTCAAAGGTCTCCATTGCATGTTGTGGGCGTACTGAATGGTAATTAGCGTTAATTAACGATAAATATATGCTCATTAGTAGTGTTACGGTCTGTTTATTAAATTACTTTCGCTTTTGGACGTTTGATTTTTATTGATAAAACTAATTCGTGGACATGTTTTTGCAGAGCAACTTTTTTATTAGTTTACAAACTGAAACCATAATTATTTTTATTATTAATTATCTCTGATTGATTACTTATCTAGGTAGATACTAGGACTACTAAGTAGATGGCTGCCTGCCTACCTAATTTCTACCCAGGGGTTTTGTCCATAACTACAATTTACTTGTTTATAATCATAATTCGCTAGGGATATCCGTAAAGGGGGTCTAGCCAAGACGACAATCACATTTTTTCTTTTCACTTTGTATTTGCCGATACTGTACGATTGTACGATGTATACGTAATGTACGATTGATATGGCCCACAGATATGTTTGTCAGATATGTCTGGCGGATGTGTATTTTACTCCATCTGTACTAAACCCTGGACCACCTTTTTGTGCATCAGTTTTATACCCAGCGTTACGTAAGTGTTGCATATGACAGATCTAGATCAATGTCTTTCTAAAACCAAATTATTTATTTCAAATTTACTCCTCTTTTGTCAGATGTGGTAAAAGCAACTGCTCCATTAGCATAACTTGCATTATGAATGAGAGCTAACGAACTGCGACAGGGTAACGATCACGTGCGAATCGCGCGATTTGGCACCAACGCGCGAAATGTGCCGCAAAATCTGCACTCAACGCGATTGGCCAACAAGACGAGTAATGACAATACCCCGTTTATAAAACTTAGTCAAAATATGTTTTATCTCTTTCCAACAAACTTCAAATGTCAAATCGATAGATAAAGATAAAAAATTTAGCAAACATTTAAGTTTTGAAGAGTTATGAGCCTCATCCGTCCACCACCCCGGCCCTGGGATAGATAATTTATGTAACGTCTAATTTAAGGATAAGTAACTCCTATTCTCTGCAAAATAACGAATGTTTCTTATTTAGGTATACATATAATACAGGTAATATAGGATGTTATATGCACACTGTTGACTAGAGTTAGACCAAGAAACGTCTGCAGCGATATTGATACCCCACGCAGTGCAAGTGTTATTTATACGTCATAATTTCATAGAAGTTTGTCATTTAAAATAACACTTGCACTGTATGGGCTACCAATATCGCTGCAGACTTTTCTTGGTCTACTCTAGACGTATTTTACTGGACTGGACGTTTGACGGGTGAATAACAATTTTAGTTCCTGAAAACAGTTTATAAATGTATATTCATGCATTTGCTCATTGAAAATGCAGTTTTATTGCAAAGTCATTCGATATCATGTCTATTATCGATCTTAGTGTACGAGTAGGTAATAAAAATAAACATCACCGTAGTGTTCGTGTCCAGAGTAGCAATGCACGCACGAGAACTTTCCAAAGTTGCGAAACTTTCCACATGAGAATTTCTCGGTAACTTCTGAGAATGTTCTCGAGAACGAGAATTTATTTATTTATCGTAGTTTATACCATGAATATTCACGATAGTTTAGGTGTAGTATCCTTACCCCCAGGAAATTCCGACTTTTGGTCTACCGCTTCCGGTCAGAAAAATTTATGACGGCCCGGCCAAACGGTCAGACCTAGGTGGGGGGTGCTCGACCAAATGTCATAGAGGGACCCTGGCAGTTTTTGACGCGGACATGTTTTTTTCAATATGGCCGGCTTTTTTTTTAATTTTTTCAAGTTTGTCCTAGCGCGCTGAAATTTTGGTCACGGAATCTCGGCGTCCCCTAGATACCGATTAAATATTTTTTTTTTGTAAAAATGCTACAATAGCGGGAAAACTGGCCACTTCTATTTTGTATGGCAACTTTTAAACGGTGCGTGATAGGTGGGGGGTGCTCGACCAAATGTCATAGAGGGCCCCGAGATCAAACAAACTGCATTAAAAAAATCAAAATGATCTACTTTTTTTTTTAATTTTTTCAAGTTGGTCCGAGCGCGCTGAGATTTGGCATGGCGGGAGATAGAGGCCTCTAGATTCCTATGACAAAAAAAAATATTTTTTGAAAAAATCCAAGATGGCGGAACAATAAATTTCCATGTTGCAGAATGTTCTGAGAACATTCTCGAGAACGTTTCCGCTTTTTGGGAATGTTCTGCAATTTGTACATTGCTAGTCCAGAGTTAGTACACGTATACTTAAAACAGAACTTGAGCAATATCAACAGACAATCTGGAATTTACTTACTAATATTATAAACCTACGCAACAAAAATGATACTATGAACAAATGCCAAGAGGGTGTACACCAAACATGTCCGCAACATAAGACCGCTTTCGATCATATCTGTATAGTTTACGACCCGCTGTTTCCCGGCCTTCGCTTTTGGTCTTAAATCTCCGTATTCTCTCATCTAATACCTTTACAGAGTACCATTTTGTACCATTTGGAGTTGAAACTCTAGGTCCATGGGGTCCCAGCGCGCATAAGTTGTTCGCAGAAATCGCGAAGCGTCTGGTTGACGTAACTGGTGACCGAAGAGCTGGCGGCTACCTCGCACAACGTATCAGCATTGCGATACAGCGAGGAAATGCCGCCAGCATCCTTGGTACAATGCCTCAAGGGCCTATTTTAGATTTAAACTAGTTATTAATTTAGTTTAGTAGTACCACTGTATATATATTGTATGTAAATAAATGTATTAAAAAAAAAAAAATACCTTTAAACGAGGAATTCTTGTTTATTATTACAAGCTTTTATTTAGTTTCACCTGACCGTTGTCTGTCTGTCGGTCTGTAATCAAATCTTGCAAGTTAAATTTGATCCACTTCCCGGTTTCCGATTGAGCTGAAATTTTGCATGCATGTTTAAATCGGATGACAATGCAATATTATGGTACCATCGAGCTGATCTGATGATGGAGACAGGAGGTGGCCATAGGAACTCTGTGATGAAACAGCGCAACCTAATTGTGTTAGGGGTTTTTAGAATTGTCTCGATGAGTATTATTTGTCTGTCGTAAGAAAAGTACAGTTAGCGATAAAAGCTTGTACCAAAAATGAATTTTTTGCCAAAAACTTATTTATATATATATATTTCGGGGATCTCAGAAACGGCTCTAACGATTTCGATGAAATTTGCTATATGGGGGCTTTCGGGGGCGATAAATGATAAAAACGCGCATTTTTGAGTTTTTATATGTTTTCCGAGCAAAGCTCGGTCTCCCAGATATTATTTATTATAGTGTAAGGACTACAATATAATAAACATATATGTCGGAGCGTGACTCCAGGAGGACGTATTGCAGCGTTATAGTTCAGTTTTAGACGCCTGTAGAAAGTTGATTAGCAATGTTTGGCTACGTATTACTTGGTTGTAACGGAATAATAGAGTAGCGTAAAGAGTGGCGCCATCTATTGGCGTGTTGTTGAACTAAGATGACAGGTAGAAGGCTTTGGAACGTCAAGAGGTTTCTCTTGAGTGAACGTAGGCATGAGTTGGCAGTTTTGTCGTTATGTTGGTAGACCGGTCGAGCAGGTTTACCTACTTGACTTAAAGGCGGGAGCGGGGAGGCTCCTCGAGCAGAATTGATCGAGCCGCGTTAGTGATCGGACGTTAGCCAACCTCGTGCCTAATTCGCCACGTTCCTGAAGGCTTATACCTGAAGGATTATTCTGAAAGCTTATAGATTCTAACGTTCTTTAACCATTGAGCTAAGTGTTTTATTTCAAGTGTTATTTTGATTTCTTACGTGTGATTAGAAGCTTACCTTTGTAAAATAAAGAGAAGAAGTGTTGTTTTGAAAAGATGTGTCCCGGCTAGTTTGTTGCCGGTCCCATATTGGGATACCCTTCTCCAATTGAGAAGGAATTAAATCTTCTCGGGTCAGAGGTGTACGGTTGGAGCCGGCCTAGCTTGATTTGAATAAAGACTTGAACGATTTTATGCGATCCTTTTATTTGAGTTTAATCCAAATACATTCCTATAGTGATTAGTAGGCACTAGTATGGTTAACAAGTCCGAAAGTTTATTTCATGCACTGGTAGCATACTGAGTTAGCTGTAAAGTAATACATTGAGATACTACGCCCACCCGCCATCCTGTACAACCCCATGCTGCCTCCGTCATATATCTAATCTAATACCAATGTCTACAGGTTGCTTTTATCATACGATTCTCTTGAAATTTTGGAGCAATTTCGATTTTTTTGTCGAATCATTCATTTTCAACATGGCGGAGCATACGAAAAAATCCGTACTTTGGTTTTTCAAACGTATTTAGTTTATTCTGTAGGTATGTACATACTATTACAGTACATATGATTCAATAGGGAATAATAAAATGAAATTTCGATTTTCGCGTTTCCTGGTCAAACCGCCTTGATGCATCAATGTCATATTTTATTGTCTGTGAAAACTTGTGAAAAAAACAGTTTAAGGCACAGTATGTATAAGTTACTCTATGGTTTACTAGCTTAGTGCTGCACTGTGGCGGCAGAACACACACAACACGCCTCATACATGAAAAAATGTGTCCCAAAATTTTGTATGAAAAAATGTTTTTCCAGTGCGTCACGTTCATACAAATAAAAAAAACTTTTCATAAAATTATGTGACGATCTGGAAAGGAAATCTTTGTACACAGTTTTTCATGTATGAGGCGTGAATGTACAAATGATTCTGAGTAAAATGAGCCCAAGAAGTCAATATTTTGAAGACATGAATGAAATGTACCTACTTTGTTTTTGGAAAACGCTCAGATAGCAATAAATTTACTGTGACTACAAAGTTACTATATGACAATAACCCTCTATACTATCTATTCTCTTTGCCATTATTATCAAACCATTTACCTCTAAAAATAAATAACCATCGCCGTAATATACTGGCACATTTTCTCGCCCAAACGCAATGAGGCTATAAATTACTGGCACATTTATCAAGGGCCGTAAATTTTATTGCAACCAACTGCCGATTGGGCCGTTGTGTGGCACAGATGTACTTGACTTACAATAATTTTAGGCATTATAAAACCTAAGTTTAGCAATTCTTTTTGACCGACTTCGATGTTTAAAAGATGGTTCTGAATTCTGAACAAAAATTCCGTACTTAATAAAAGATCTGTTTTGTGTTTGGGCTTGTTATTGTTATAAAGTGAAATTTGTTTGAAGACTGAAAAGCTAAAATATCCAATATTCTTAATCGGTGACTTCCCTTAACCCTCTCTGAATAGCCAAACTGTAGCTGGCTGAAGTCGGATCGACAATAGAGGGTTTCCAGGTCAAACGCCACATTGTCGGACTAACGACTGCCTTATATTGTTGGACAGCTGTATGGGAAGTGGCTGCAAATAGGTTATTTGGCTTGGGCTCAATTTGACTCGAGGAATTTTCCTCTGGACCATATTTTCATAGAGTGCATAGACTCAGAATAAAAGGCAGATTACTAATGGGTGAAATACATTTTCCAAGATGGCGGCGGTTCCTCGAGGTCTAGAGCTAGAAACTAAATCTCAATCTGTGTATCACAAAACGAATATATCACTTTTCCACGAATAAACAAAGTATTCCCAAAATGCTGATTACCCGATATCGTTTTACCGCCGCACAAAGGCAATAACTCGCAATAACTACGTTTTAAACGTTTCTGGTTACGCGGTAATTATTTTTCCGATTGAAGCCGGTTTCTCAACATGAGCGTGCTGTCTGTTTAATTTGATTGTCAATTTTTAAATTTTTGCAACGAGTAACATGCCGTTGCCGTTATACTTATTTTTAAGTCCCGCCTCCCTTTTATATGGGCCAGCAACTAATCTGTTTGATGAGGGAAAAAATAGGACCAACTTGGAACTATATAGGTAATTCTGAACAAAAGATTTTTCCAAATCGGTCCACAATGACCGAGTTCTGAGGTGACAAACATTAGAAAACCGTCGAATTGATAACCTCCTCCGTTTTGTTGAAGTCGGTTAACAACTCATTGTAATATCTAAAGTATGAATTATTAAATTACTTATAAGTAGGGTAATTCGCCAGTAACTGGCCACTGTTGGTAATTGGTCACCCTAAACTAAAAATGAATTCTATTCACATATAAACAGAATTCATTTTAGTATAAGGTTTCAATAACTAGTCATCTTATACTAAAATGAATTCTGTTTATAGGTGAATAGAATTCATTTTTAGTTTAGGGTGGCCAATTTCTAACAGTGTGCAGTTACTGGTGAATTATCCTACCTTAGAATAACATTTCTATACTTAGTCTATTAACCCCTATGGAGTCTACATCTACGAGTAGCTCGCCCGCTTGTTTTCTAATCTAATTCTCAAAAAACCAAGTCTATAAGTCCATGCTCTAGTTTAGAAAACCATACACAATTCAGAGGATCCTATACGAGTAGGGAGGTACGGGACCATTGGGCAGTCGGGAGGCTCGGGCACCTCCTTGTAAATCAGGATCAGGACTTATTACAAGGGGTTGCCCAAGCCTCCCGACTGCCCAGTGGTGGGGACCACCTACCTCCCCTACATAGATAGATGACAGGGGTTACAAACGGGAGTAGGTACGAAAAGGAGCGCAAACATGTTAAGCATTTCTTAGTTATGTAGGGTAATTCACCAGTAACTGGCCACCCTAAACTAAAACTGAATTCTATTCACCTAAAAACAGAACTCATTTTAGTATAAGGTTTCAGTAACTGGCATAAATGGATTGGATATGAATTCAGGTGTTTCTAGTAGTTTATCGTATAGAAACATTTCGTTAAAATTTAGTAACCATAATTTATTTAATTCCTTTAAAGTGTCTACAATGGTTTCTTAAAACTATAACCCTGAAACCCTAGTGTATTTCATTCGATAGCGTGACGATCGTTCGCGTTTTCGTTATATCTATTTTTGAACAGCGCGCCAAGCGGGACGTTTTGGAAACTCTAAATCCCTTACAAAATGACACTTAACGCAAACGCGTACGTCACGTCACGCCATCGAATGAAATTTACACTGGGGGTACAAGTGTTCCTCATTCGTTAAAATTAGAATTCGATTAAACTCGCATATTAGAAAACATCTTCTTCTTCCTCGCGTTATCCCGGCATTTTGCCACGGCTCATGGGAGCCTGGGGTCCGCTTGACAACTAATCCCAAGAATTGACGTAGGCACTAGTTTTTACGAAAGCGACTGCCATCTGGCCTTCCAAACCAGAGGGTAAACTAGGCCTTATTGGGATTAGTCCGGTTTCCTCACGATGTTTTCCTTCACCGATAAGCGACTGGTAAATATCAAATGATATTTCGTACATATGTTCCGAAAAACTCATTGGTACGAGCCGGGGTTTGAACCCGCGACCTCCGGATTGAAAGTCGCATGCTCTTACCGCTAGGCCACCAGCGCTTCGCATATTAGAAACCATAATTTATTTAATTCCTTTCAAGTGTCTACAATGGTTATTTAATACTAGAACACTGTTTCCTACATAGATAGAATTGAACCTGTACCTATTCACTACACCGTATAAAACAAAGAACCCTGCCGCGTCAGTCTGTGTACGTATGTTCGCGATAAACTCAAAAACAACTGAACGGATTTTCACGGTTTTCAACTATCAATAGAGTTCTTTTTGAGTAAGGTTTAGGTATATCATTTGTTAAGGTTTTGTGTAACCCGTGCGATGCCGGGGCGGGTCGTTAGTATGGGATAAACATTAAATAGTGCTCCTCCCCTGAACAACTTCTATACAATATGACAATCAAAATTGTCCTAGACCCAAAAAATATATAAATAAGGCCCACTTGCACCATCCCAATAACCCGGGGTTAAGCGGTTAAACCGTTAACCTAGTGTCAAATTGTTCAAAATTGTCCTAGACCCAAAAAAATATATAAATAAGTTACAAAAATTTGAGCGAAGAGGGTGACCGTAAAGTCTACGGTTTACGGTTAGTATCGTTTTCTTTGGAATTGGAGACGCGTTTTATAGTGAGGTTATTCTCGCCATTCCGTGAGCTTGGCTTACTATAAAAATTGGAATAAAATGGTCGTGAGGAACGTTTCACTTAACAATAAAAAACCAGCCAAGTGCGAGTCGGAGTCGCGCACGAAGGATTCCGTAACATTATGCAAAAAACGGCAATAAATAATCACGTTTGTTGTATGGGAGCTCCACTTAAATATTTATTTTATTCTGTTTTTAGTATTTGTTGTTAGCGGCAACAGAAATACATCATCTGTGAAAAGTTCAACTGCCTAGCTATCACGGTACATTAGATACAGCCTGGTGACAGACAGATAGGCGGACAGACGGACAAAGAAGTCTTAGTACCTAATAGGGTCCTGTTAAACCCTTAGGGTACGGAACCCTAAAAACCATACAGTAAAATGAATCGCGACTAAGAAATTAAATACGTTTACTACGGTCTACGGTCCGGATCCGTGCCGAGGCGTCCTACACGGTGATCACGTGATATTTTCTATACAAAACGAAGTGTCGGACGCCTCGAACCGGACCCGGATTGCATGTTCTAGCGTGAATCATCCTTTACGTTGGTAGTTTGATAGGCCGAAATCTACTTTACTACCGAACATTGCTAGAAATAATAATAAAAACCGGGCAAGTGCGAGTCGGACTCGCGCACGAAGGGTTCCGTACCATAATGCAAAAAAAAAAAACGAAAAAAAAGCAAAAAAAAAACGGTCACCCATCGAAGTACTGACCACTCCCGACGTTGCTTAACTTTGGTCAAAAATCACGTTTGTTGTATGGGAGCCCCATTTAAATCTTCATTTTATTCTGTTTTTAGTATTTGTTGTTATAGCGGCAACAGAAATACATCATCTGTGAAAATTTCAACTGTCTAGCTATCACGGTTCGTGAGATACAGCCTGGTGACAGACGGACGGACGGACGGACGGACGGACGGACGGACGGACAGCGAAGTCTTAGTAATAGGGTCCCGTTTTACCCTTTGGGTACGGAACCCTAAAAACCCTACTGTTCGGAAAGCGCTCAAGAGACTCTCAGTCTTTGATGTTGAGTGATCGACGTAACCTTGACATTGATAATCTAGAATATTAAATATTCGATGCAACTGGACAAGGGTAAACCGCTCTATAGATATTAAAAAAAAGTAAACAAACAATTTGTACATTTTCGGGTAGTTAAAACATTTATTGGTTAACCAACCAAATACAGAACCACCTGGATCTATCACTGAACGACCTGACTTTAACCTACATTATTTGAGCATATAATGTTTTCAACTACCCTAAACTGGCTTAAGGAGCCATTTGAGGGTAGATTTTGTTTACTTTTATTTAAATACCTAATACGAATAATAAAGTATAGTGTGAGTAATTCCTTAAAAGATAATAAGAAAAAGTTGCTGAAATAAGATTTCTTAAATTCAAATAAAGCAATCACAGTATATTACGAATTTCTAGAGCGCTTGCGCGAATTTAACAAACTTATCGCCCTAACAGTAACACAAGCCGATGCGTCCGTAACTCTCAATTATCTGAGACCCGCAAAATCCGGCAAAAACTCAGCGGCGACCATAAATATACTCAAAAACCGGGCAAGTGCGAGTCGGACTCGCGCACGAAGGGTTCCGTACCATAATGCAAAAAAAAAAAACAAAAAAAAAAGCAAAAAAAAACGGTCACCCATCCAAATACTGACCACTCCCGACGTTGCTTAACTTTGGTCAAAAATCACGTTTGTTGTATGGGAGCCCCATTTAAATCTTTATTTTATTCTGTTTTTAGTATTTGTTGTTATAGCGGCAACAGAAATACATCATCTGTGAAAATTTCAACTGTCTAGCTATCACGGTTCGTGAGATACAGCCTGGTGACAGACGGACGGACGGACGGACGGACGGACGGACGGACGGACGGACGGACAGCGAAGTCTTAGTAATAGGGTCCCGTTTTACCCTTTGGGTACGGAACCCTAAAAAGCGTCGAACAAAGAGATTCAGTGTTATCAATGCGGATTTTTCAATGCTTCTAGAAGAGTATTTAATATAACGAGTAGCTAGATCAGCGTTAGTTCCGCGTAGCATTATTCCCGGTCGCATTTTTCCCCACTAGCGTTAGTTCCGCGTAGCATTATTCCCGGTCGCATTTTTCCCCACTAGCGTTAGTTCCGCGTAGCATTATTCCCGGTCGCATTTTTCCCCACTAGCGTTAGTTCCGCGTAGCATTATTCCCGGTCGCATTTTTCCCCACTAGCGTTAGTTCCGCGTAGCATTACTCCCGGTCGCATTTTTCTCCACTAGAGTTTGTTTTCGTTCATAGATGTCACCATTATCATGTGTTCACCGGCGTTCGTTTCTCTATAATGAATACTTTCCAAGTAGTTTTTTTCGCATTCTTTTTATTTCTTAGGCGATAACATTACCATGTGGTCTCACCGCACTGTTTCTTTTCAAAAAACATTTAGTTCACAACTTAGCTAGACGGAGCCCCGCTTCGCGGGGCTCCTATTTCTGGGCGGTTTGCCCTTCGGGCATCTGAAGCTACCTAACGAACCTAACCTACCTACAGTTTTTTCCCCAAAGTGTAATGTTTTCATGGACGTCACACTAAATTAATAGGTTAGGTAGGTTGCTAAGCTAAGCCGTCTAGCTAAGTTGTGAATTAAATGTTTTTTGAAAAGAAACAGTGCGGTGAGACCACATGGTAATATTATCGCCTAAGAAATAAAAAGAATGCGAAAAAAACGACTTGGAAAGTATTAATTATAGAGAAACGAACGCCGGTGAACACATGATAATGGTGACATCTATGAACGAAAACAAACTCTTGTGGGGAAAAATGCGACCGGGAATAATGCTACGCGGAACTAACGCTGGTGGGGAAAAATGCAACCGGGAATAATGCTACGCGGAACTAACGCGTTTGGGGCACTGATCTAGCTACTCAATATAGCCGGTGCAGAGTTAGACCAAGAAAAGTCTGCAGCGATTTTGATAGCCCACGTAGTGCGAGTGTTATTTATACGTCATCAATCATCATTTCACAGAAGTTTGACGTTTAAAATAAGTTGCAGACTTTTCTTGGTCTAACTCTACTATACAAGCTTTATTTTATTACATAGTATGATAACAAAGTTCGACTGTAAATTCAACATATATATAAACCTACCCAACAAAAAGAATTGTATTTGTATAGTTTTTCCACACACACTAAAAATAAACTCCAAAATCCTTCTAAACGTTTACAGCAGTTAAAAACAAGTACGATAAAAGAAACAAGCATGGTCACTTAATCATAAAGTGCTAACCCTACAACCACTAGGGTTGACACTCTCAGTAAAACTTGGATACTTCGCGTCACTCCTTGAAAAACGACCGTAGACTCTTCACTGCAAAGAGGCGATTCGAGCACCTCCGCCGAAGCAAATTGGATTGTACTACACTGTGAATAACGTTCAATTTGCATCGAGGCATTTCCTTAGGAAAGTAAGCAGGGATTTGGCTTGTGAATTGGGTCAGGGGGGCGATCCTCGGACCGTTGACATTGCGATGTCGATGGAAATGCGAATTACCTCTATACGCGGACTTTTTATGAGGACTGTTTGAGTAAGTGAAAATTTTAACGGATGGTTTTTTATGAGAGACTTTATTTTTCGATTTAAAACTGTGGTGATTCATACTAACATTGAGCTAATTTTATGGATCATTGAATAGCCGCACGCGGATTTTTATTTATTATTTAGAATACTATATTATAGTATGTGGAAAAGTACCCTATGCACTACATATTCATTCTTAGTGTTATAAAGCCTGAAACCTCATACTTATTTAGACTCGTGTTACTACTTGAGCTAGTTAAAACTTGAGTTACTGTAAACGTCTTGGATACACTAGAATCAAACACTCGAGTAATTTTAAAAGATATTTTTAAATTTTTGCAACGAATTTAGACCTACGTTATCATTAGGCATATTTATATTTAATTTAAGAATAATCATAATAATACAATATCAAAACTAAAGTTAAAACTAGAAATAAAATAGGTAACTCAATAGTAACAATTATCATTACTTTTATCAAAGCTTTGATTGAACGTACCTTTTAAAATTGATGTCCGCCGAGTCTTTATTAAATCTATACTTGAGGTAATTTTGAGTCCACATAGACTCCGAAGTGTAACGGTTTGAGAATAACCCCCCATTTTCAAAAGCGCAAGCTACTAGGTCAAGTTAATTGAAGATGGTGGCATTCTATTTACTGCCGAGTATGCAGTGAGTATGCAGGCGAGCTTGGGCACTGTCTATAAAGCCCGGTTTACAGTTTAGAATTAAAATTAGATATTGTCTTCGGTTACCGCGATAGTAAATCAAATAAAACTATTCAGTGTTTAGACAGAGTGAGACAGACTGAGTTACTTTCGCATTTATAATATTAGGATTGTTTTTACTTAATTGCATTGCAATTTACTTAATTGAAATGAACATTCGTATACACTCGAATCTCTATTAATCTCTATTAAATATTATAAATGCGAAAGTATTTCTGTCTATTTGTACGCTTAAACCGCTGCGCTGATTTAGATGAAATTCTCTCTGCAAAAAGATCGCGGCCGCCGGTCAAGGAGGTTATATAAAACTAGTTGCCACACGTCATACGCCATTCAGCAAACGTCAGTCTAAGCGGAATGATAGGAGCCGAAAATGCCGAATTGCAGCGTTTTCTCGTGCAAAATGAGATCGGAAACGTCTAGTCTACAAAAAGAACACGTTTCTTATCATATGTAAGTACTATTACATCTAAATATTATCAAATAGTGCATTAACTTTGCAAATAACTAAAAAACATTGTCAATCTGACAGTGATACCAGTGATATCATATTAGATCTATTTTAGGGTAATTCTAAAGAAGACTTTATAAATATTAATTAGGTACGAGTAGAATTTCTAATAGGAAATATTATGCGAAACTCTGCGTAGGGGGCGCGACTACCACAATCTATCACAATCTGGGGGTCCGCCGCGGAACAAGAAAATTTAAATTTCGTTATCTAACCTCTCTATCACTATTGCATATTTGAGCGATAAAGAGAAAAGAGAAAAATTACTAGCTAGCTTAGTGCTACACTCTGGCGGCAGAACATTGCAGTAATATGCCCTATTTGCGTTGCTTTTTGTTATATGTGACGTTCCATGGACAAAGGTACCTTATGGCGGCCGGCGCTTACGTCGCATGGCGCCGCAATAATATTGGAGCGGCGTTAATAATAGCGTAAGCGCCAACCCCCATAAGGTACCTTTACCCGTGGGACGTCACATATAATTTATGTAACACATTATTTTTATATAACACCTTAGTTTCATATCAACCTAATCTATTTAATCAAATAAATAGATCTATAAGAATAAAGAAAAAGGGGACGGGGGATCAAAAAGTAGTCGAAAACGTCTCGCGTGATTTGTGCACAACCCCTAAATAACGTAAAATTACCGATAGACTCTTTTTTTAAATTAAAGTTTCTACATATAGCTGGTCAAGCAGATCTTGTCAGTAGAAAAAGGCGGCAAATTTGAAAAATGTAGGCGGGAAGGGATATCGTCCCATAGAAAATTTGAATTTCGCGCCTTTTTTACTGACAAGATTTGCTTGACCAGCTATATATTTTTATTTAACATGTCAAATATTTTATTAATTTAAGGTATTTACGGCTGTCACTTTCCATAAATAGGCACTTTTAATTTATTACTCTGGTATCACCGTACCAATATTAGTGATGGGACACCATAAAAACCAATATCGGTAAAATCGATATAAACATAATGAATAATTGACCGAAGCGAAGCGAAGGTCTACGTTTTGACTCGGGCATTTTGCTTTCGTATGTCCGGATGTTCTCCTCTACAGGTCGCAATTCTTAACCGATTCTCGTGAAATTTTGTAACCGAATTTTATGACTAAATAAAATTTTTTTGTCAATCCGGTTTTTGAAAATTTTTAAAAATGGCGGAGTCGTGATACCTGGCGCCTAAACAAATAGTCGTATCGATATCATAAGAGTTTTTTCTTTTTGATATATGTTTATATATTAAATGGCCAAAAATTCAGAAAATTTGTATCGCTGGTTTCGGCGGTATTTAGATATTTAGTTTTTACTTGAGAATGAGTAGCTAAATTTCGTCAGCTTTAGTAAGAACTATCATGGCGCATTTTGCAAACGTTCGCTTTTTTGTTTGCATAGGGAGGTCCCTGGTTCCATCCCCAGTAATTGTATGCTGCTACATAACTTTTTGTATTTTTTTATACTTAAATTTCGTATCAATTGTTGTTTTATATTTTATTTTTTTTATTTTGAAAAAATTAAAAAAATCGTATATTTTATTTATCAAGCGCGGGCTAAGCGCATTCGTTTATTTTTTGCAAGAGATGATGTCTTTTTGCGCTTTAAAGAAAATTTGATTCTTGAATATACGGCGCCATACCTTTGGCCTATGCTCGTCTAGATGGCGACACCATTTTATATTTAACAATTTTTACTCATATCAGTAAAAGAACATGGGTCAAAATCATATGGCGTTCTAAAAATAAAAAAAATCATTTATACATTTATTGATTTTTTTTTTCATTTCCATTTTAATCCTGTATCGAAAGATGGCAGCAAATTTACTGTGACTACAAAATTTAGTATGACAATAACCCTCTACTACATATAGGGACCGTGCGCGTTGGAGGGTCTGCCATCTTGTGGCCTGAATCGGAAACATGTACATTGCCAAAACAAGTTCTACCATCTACCGTTCTTGTAGGTACGTTTCCTTATGCATAGTAGGTTCTGTCATCTTGTGGGCTACATCGGAAGCATAAACGTCACATTTACGCCTCACGCCAAAAATCTGACGGCTCCTATGCTACCCCCTATAGTTCACGCACGCCCACTATAGGGACCGTGCGCGTTGGAGGGCCTGCCATCTTGTGGCCTGAATCGGAAACATATGTGCACATGTACATTGCCAAAGCAAGTGCTACCATCTACCGTTCTCGTAAGTACGTTTCCTTGTGCATAGTAGGTTCTGCCATCTCGTGGGCTACATCGGAATCATAAACTACACATCTACGCTTCGCGCCAAAGATCTGACGGCTCCTGTGCTGCCCCCTATAGTTCATGCACGTCCCCTATACACTTTATTCTCTTTAGATTAGATATTTAAATTCTTACTCGAGAATAAGTAACCAAATTTCGTCAGCTCATCTAAATGCTATCATAGCGCAGTTGGAAAGACGCTTATAAGCAAGGATATGGGATAGGTACCTGGTTCGATCCCCAGTAAATGCAATTTTTTTTATTTATTTTTTGCACTTAAACATCGTATTGCTGATTGATCAAGCGAGCGCGAAGCGCGAGGTAAGCGTATTCGTTTGAGTTTTTGTTTGAACATTTTGTTAGCGGTTTTAGTTCAAGGGCATGGCTGTTCCAGGAGTCAATTTCCACTTACGTTTATATAACCAGGTTTTTTTTCAAATAGGTAGGTTAGGGTTATTTTTTTTGATGACCCTAAAAACGAAACTGCTCCCAGAGATAGGTAGGTTAGGGTTATTTTTTTTTGATGACCCTAAAAACGAATCTGCTCCCAGAGATAGGTAGGTTAGAGTTATTGGCTGACAGCGTTTGGTTTTTTACTTGCAGTTTTTTAGATTATGTTTTAATTTTAGTGTTTTTGATATTTGTTGTATGTGAAATACCTACAAGTAACAAATATAATTACTACACTATTAACATACAGTAACAAGAAAATATTATGCTAGATATTTAAAAGAACGAAAACTATAAGGAAAATATTAAAAATAGGCGATTGCGGAAGAAAACCATTGGGAAAATATGGGAACGGAGTAATTGCTACCGAGAATGAATGATTTCGGGAAATTATGGGCAACGCAAAATATGAGAACGGAGTAATTGCCTCGAAGAAAAAATGATTTTCGGAAATTATGGGCCACACTCGCGCACGAAGCTTCTTAGTTCCAGTTTACAGGTTTTTAATTCAAAGGTAATGTTGGTTTCCTAACATAAGTAGAGTTAGACCAAGAAAAGTCTGCAGAGATTTTGACACTGGCACAAATAACATTGGAACTGCGTGTGCTGTCAAAATCTCTGCAGACTTTTCTTGGTCTAACTCTATCCACTTTTCTATACAATTAGTATGGCGACGTGTATACTTAAGGGGCATCGACCGTACACTGACATCGGGATGATATTTTTATCATGTTATTTAGTAGTCATCGTGCGTCTCGCTTGCGCCAATACATGTACGGACAAGAACGAGTGAAATGCACGATAAACTAAATGACATCAGTTAGATGTCTTTCTGATATCAGTGTAAGTTTGAATTGGCCTGTTAGCCAAAAATTGTTTCGTATGTCCATATGTTCTACTCTACAGGTCGCATATCTAAACCAATTCCCGAATTTTGTAAGCAATTGATAGTTAAGTTTTTATGGTCAAATTAGATTCTCTAAATTCTTCAAAACAACGGAACCATACATTTATTCAGTTTTAAACTCTGCTCGCGAGGTCTACAGCTCACAGAGCCACTAGTATACTTACAGATGGTCATGATTCAAAAAAATTAAAAAAAAATGATGCCTAGCGAACACCAGCCATATCGTACAAACCTCAAGGAGTGATATTCCTAGGCAGATGATGCTCTGCCTAGTGACCACCAGCCATATCGTGCTAACTTCAAGGTGTGATATTCCTAAGCAGATCGTGAAACGCCGGCATGTCATGATCTGACTAGTGACCACCAGCCATACCGTTCAAACCTCAACATTTAGGCATATCGAATAAGTAGGATGTCCTAATTTTAGCAAATGATAACCATTGAAATGGCTTGACAGCCTACTTATAGTACGTGTTTGGGTAGCGTATGATTTTAGTACCTACGCATTCTGCTCCAAATGCCACATAGAATGCAGCACTAGCCGTGGCAAAAAATGCAAAAGGCAGATTATTAAATGGCGGCGTTTCATGATATGCCTAGGAATATCTCGATATGCCCGATTTTACGATCTACCGCCGATATATATACTAATTATCCCCTACTCAATATCCCTTAAATGATATCCTATGGCCGCGTTCCATCTCTGTCATCAGATCTGCATGCTCGATAGTATATTGCATTGCTTTCAGAAGTAAACCAACATGTAAAATATTAACTAATGAACTGATAATAAAAAATCATTCTATATCAGCTTGCAAGATTCGCCCTAAACAAATTGAAAAACTATTAGAAATAACATCTAAACAATACAAAAATTCAAAGTTAGTAAAATGCTGGTACAAAGACTTGATATTGTATGTCTTTCCCATCACGGAACAATGGTGTTCCGGACCTTTGGGAGGCGTGCGCGGAGCCGAAGCCAACACGTAGAGGCCCTTTTGACACTTTAATGAAATGTAAGGGGTACACCGAGCGGAGGCTGCCCTTGCCCGTGTCATGGGACGCACGCAGAGGCAGCACCCGCCAGGGTGTAAGGACTATTGAGAGTTGATGGAATCTAAAATGAACTAGGTTATTGGGTGAAAGCGATGGACTAAGAACTGAGCTATGGGGTAAAAAACCGGACGCCTGCCTAATAAAACGGTATGCAATTTTATTTCCGGCAGACGGTGACTCGCCCTCACAAGATGGGCCCCCACAAAAAGCGACATCTAGGATGGCTCAAGGGCAACACCGGTGTGAGCGGCTCAGGGGTGTCGAGAGGTGTGCGCCGCTTTCTACCCAGTGGCTGTTAACAGCCACTGTGCCAACTCGCGTCTTATGCATATTTCACTTCCACCCCTGGAGCTTATAGCTCTAACGACTCCACTCTGGCCGGCCGCTTATGCGGCACCAGGTATTTTACGATCTCACCTCCGACCACAGGCCGGTGCTCCTGACCATCGCAGACCAGCCGACGACGAGATACAGCAAGGGACCCGGACGCCGCTACGACTGGAAGGCTTTTTCGGAAGCCATGGTAAATACTCCCCGCACAGGTCCCATCTCGACCGCAGAAGAGGTCGACGCAGCAGCAACAACGATCACGGAGGACATCAAGGCGGCCCTCACCGAGGCCGGCCGCACGATCCCGCAATCGGACCGGCGCGCGCCACTCCCGAGGCCGCTTCAAGCGCTTTTGGAGAAAAAGCGCTGGTACAGGAAACAGTGGCAAAGGACTAGGGCTCAGTCTGTCAAGACTGAGCTCAATCGTCTTGAGCGACTGTTGAGGGACAAACTCAGCGAACACAGAGCTGTAAGCTGGGAAAACCACATCGACAGCATAACTGATAGTGTTCCCTCTATCCACAGGTTATGCAAACAACTCAGCGCGACGCCCGAGCCGATCCGGCCCCTACAGGACGACACGGACGGGGAGCTGAAATACGCGGCCAAGGACAGAGCGGAAATACTCGCTCGCAGCCTTGAGCAGCAATTCAGGCCCAACCCCGTCACCGACCCGCAACACACAGCGAACATCGTACAACACGTTCGAGATTATCTCAACGTGCCAGTCGAGCCACACGATGATCCACTTTACTTTTCTCCTTCACAGGTCCAGGCGTCCATCAGACGCTACTGCAACCCGAGGAAAGCGCCGGGCCCCGACGAGATCCCGAACATGGCGCTCCGCCACCTGCCGCTAAACACCTTAGCGGCGGTGGCGCGCCTGTTCAACGGGATCCTGCGGTCGGGCCACTTCCCCGCCATCTGGAAGACCGGGCGGGTCATAGTCCTTCCCAAGCCGGGAAAGGACAGAAGAAAGCCGGAGAACTACCGGCCCATCACGTTGCTATGCAACCTATCAAAGGTGTTCGAGAGGTTGCTGCTCCGGCACCTCTCGCCACACCTGTCACCCAGGCCGGAGCAATTTGGTTTCAGGTCTCAACACTCCACGACGCTGCAGCTCACCCGTGTCCTACACCACATGGGCATGTCGCTCAACAAGAAGGAGTACACAGTCGCGGTCCTCCTAGACATGGAGAAAGCTTTTGATCGAGTTTGGCACGAAGGTCTAATATATAAACTTTCTCTGTCCACAGCCCCCCGCCGCATCGTGAGAGTCATCGCGTCATTCCTGGCAGACCGGCGCTTCCACGTTCAAGTGGAAGGCGTACAGTCACAGGAACGCCCGATACAGGCAGGCGTCCCCCAGGGGAGCTGCCTGTCGCCCGCATGCTATGTACGCTACACCGACGACATCCCAGTCGTCGGGCAAGCGCAACAAGCGCAACTAGCTCTATTCGCAGATGACGCCGCTTACTTTGCTTCCTCTTTCCAGATGCCGCACGCAGTCGCCAAGATCCAGCCGACGCTTGACGCCCTCCCTGACTGGCTCTCCAAATGGAGACTATCGGTCAATGTGGGCAAGACGCAAGCGCTCATCACAGGGCAAGCCATCAAATTGCCTAATCCTCCTTCCCTTCTAGGTCAGCCGCTCACATGGTCGCCCACAGTGAAATACCTGGGGGTGACCATAGACAGGAGACTCAACATGGATCGCCACACCAGAGACACAGTAACCCGAGCGAAAGTCGCTCGCATGTGTCTACGCCCAGTCTTTAGTAGTAAGCTTCCTGTACGGACCAAACTCGGTCTGTACAAAGCTTACGTACGCTCTAGACTAACATACGCTTCACCTGCCTGGCATTCTTTCTGTTGCAGGTCCAACAAGGAGAAGATGAGGCGTCAGGAGACCCTCACACTGCGGAGCATCGTCAAGTGTCCACGCTACGTCAGCAACGCATCCCTCGCCGAGACACTGAAGTGGCGCGGCCTGGAGGAGTTCATCGAGCGTCTCGCGCGGTCCATGTACGACCGCGCGGACAACAGCGGGCACGAGCACCTCAAGAACATCGCGCCACACCACCCCACCAGACCACCGGAACGGTGGGCCCGGGACTTGCCCCGAGCTCTGCTACACCAGTAGCGGAGCCAAGCCAAGTCCCAACTCTCATCGGATGCACCACGCCACACACGCCAGCCTAAGCTGCCGGTCGCCTTCCCTGCGTCCCCGATGCCCGGCCCCGCTCAAACGGTATCACCGGGCTAGGGGTCGCGGGGTTGGATAAACGATCGGTGGCGAAAAAGCTGGCCTACACCAGCAGCACTGACGTCCTCAAATTGACGTCCACTGACCTCCCCACGCGGTGGGGAGCGACCCGCCATAGCCGTCGCAGCCGAAAGGCGGGCACGGCCTCCCATACCTCTCTATTAATAGAGAGGTATCGAATGATATCCAGTCTGGCCGGCCGGCTAAGGCAAGCCAGAGGCAGAGAATCCTGTCCCACCCACCCTCCTTGCGGGTAACAGAACTCTCCAGGAGCACTCGGGTACGTGAGGTCGCTAATCCCCAACAGCTCGCCACAAGCTGCCCTGCGTTGACTGATTGCACTGGTAAAACCAGCGGGCGATGGGGTCGTCACATCCCTACGCCTTAATATTGTATTATTATTATAATTGATAAAATCAGAAATTAAAATTCATTGTCAATTTTATCGACAATATTATCGGCGCGTCCCTCGCACTATCTAGGTTTACTTAGAACTGACGTCATCTCTTTCACGGACAGGGTTGTCTGTGTTTGTTCTTGTACTTGTGTGAATATAGTTTTTGCTAGTGTTTGATAATTTTGTCGTGTGCGTGTGTAGCGACGCATGCTAAAAATGCATTAGTGTTAACATTATTTGTGTGCGTTACCTCGTCCCCCGCGCCAAAAACGACAGAATTTTTCAGATAGAAATTAGTGCGCGTCTCTACTCCATAGATATTTACTCCGAGGTTAAAAAGTAGTGCTAATTCTAAGTATTTGTGTATGTACATAAGTAATTTTTTTTTTTCTATGGTTCTGTTGCAAGAACCCCTGTTTGGGTATAGGCCTCCTCCAAACGGTTCCATCTCTCTCTGTCTTGGGCCACCTGTAGCCACGAAGGTCCAGCGGTTCTGACGACGTCATCTTCCCATCTCGTATGAGGTCGTGCCTTACGACGCTTTCCTATTGGACCCTTCTAAGAAGTTACTCTTCTGGTCCACCTGTCGTCTTGCAGGCGTGCTACGTGCCCCACCCATTTCCATTTTTGCCTTCGAGCAAAGGTTAGGTTAGTATTAGGGTGGTTCAAAAAACATTTTTTTTTATTTTCCGACGGGGCACCCCCTTATTTTGTTACACTTATTATGCTGATAAAATACACCAAGTTTCGTAATTTTATCTCAACTACAAGGGGGTGCTCAACCACTTTGAAATTTTTGTATGTTGTATGAAAACCAAAAAAAAACAAGTATTTATTATTCAGAATTTTATTTAAGTATCTGTTTTGACATTATTTGCACATGTGATTTATAAGTTTTTAAGTAGAAGAACATTTTTAATTCTATTTTTTATAATTTTTCAAAAGTAAGATTTATAGAATTTCACCTAAAAAATCATAAAAAATAGAAATGAAAATGGTTTTTTACATAATAACTTTTAAATCACACTTTCAAATAATGTGAAAACTACTACTTACATAAAAATAAAAAAAATAATAACTTGATTTTTTTGGATTTCATACAACTTTCAATGTGTTTGAGCACCCCCTTGTAGTTGAGATACGATTGCAAAACTTGGCATATTTAGTCAACATAACAAGTGTAACAAAATGAGAGGGTGCCGCTTCTTCTAGCTAGAGTTTGAATTTTTCCCATACAAACGTGAACCACCCTAGTTAGTATCATAATATATATAAACACACCCACGTCCGCAAGTTTAGTCAATCCTTACTTATAAGTTTCAAACCACAAACTTTATAACGGCTATTCATGAATAAGTAGACTGATCTATAGCAAGCTATTAACCATCGAATATTCAGAAGTAAACTTTAGGACCAAGTGAACTCCTTGCGGGACTCCAAGCCGATCTGTAGCCAAATGCAGTTTAACTTTGGGTCGGATAATTTACATTTCATCGCATTATGTGGTTTCCATTACCGGAGTTATGCCAATTTGCTTCTACGCAAACGATATTAGACTTGTTTTGATTATGCTTCAGTATCCCTAGAGTAATATTCATTTTGCGTGACGAGCGTTCACGTTTGCGTCTATTTTTGTATGGGATTTTAAACAGCGCTTTTGCCGATTCCGCATATAGATGCGCCTCCCCTATAGAGGGGAGGCCCTAAATGAGCCTTATTTGTGACACAGGTAATTACAACAAACAACACCAAGACCAAGTACACAACAACAAAAGACCAGCCAGCAAACAAGACCAAGGGTTAGTTCGAAAAACTCGCGCGGCTAGATGTTGATGTCAACTTGAGCCAGTCTTCTCCGAGACCACGGGGACAACGCCGTCCTCGAAACGTCAGATGTAAATCTTAAAACTTAAATACGCGATTAAGTCCCGTTGTGCAATTTAATAATAAGTACCTAATTATCTCTAGGTCACGTTACTTTGACTCCATATTACTGGACTGGCCCGGGCTTGCGTACAAATCAAAATGGACGTGATTAATTACCGTCCAAAGTTAATTTATTCTTTTGAGCGACAACGGGGCTAATGCGCTACAACATTTACTGCGATTGGCTTTATAGATTACTTTGTGGGTTACTAGTAGTTTGTTTATTTAATAAGTGTCGGACGTTTTTTTTTTAAAACGCTTCAAAAAGCCGACTTTGCTACAGATAAGCTTTATAGTTAAGTTTTGATTGGCGTTTTCTAGAAAGGGATGTTATCTAGGCTAGGCCCCCAGGTCCGCTTGATGCTAGTTGTTAGTTGCAGAGTAGATACTAAGGTATTCTAGGTACTAATTACCTATTTAATTATTTAAATATTAAGATACTCTCTCCGCACAGACTCTAAACATAGGTTTTCATAGATCATACAATTATAGGTATAGTAAAGTCACGAAAATTCTGCAGCGATTTTGATAGCCCACGGAGTGCCAGTGTTATTTATAGGTACGTCATAATTTCATAGAAGTTTGACGTTTAAAATAATACTAGCACTGCGTGGGCTATCAAATCCACTGCAGACTTTTCTTGGTCTGACTCTATGTATAAAGAACGTAAATTAAAATGTCTGGATCAATATTAAATAAGTTTTTGGCAAAAAATTCCATTTTGGTACAAGCTTTTATCGCTGACTGTACTTTTCTTACGACAGACAACTAATACTCATCGAGACAATTCTAAAAACCCCTAACAGAATTAGGTTGCGCTGTTTCATCACAGAGTTCCTATGGCCACCTGTCTCCATCATCAGATCAGCTCGATGGTACCATAATATTGCATTGTCATATGATTTATACATGCATGCAAAATTTCAGCTCAATCGGAAACCGGGAAGTGGATCAAATTTAACTTGCAAGATTTGATTACAGACAGACAACGGTCAGGTGAAACTAAATAAAAGCTTGTAATAGCAATTAATAGCTATGATAATGAACTACTCTCATTGACTAAACTTAACACAATCAATCAATCAATCAATCAATTTATTTTGCTATAATAAGGGTTGGTTTACAGGTGTTATTACAATATTTTTATGCACATTCCTTAATTAGCCATAATCTATAGCATGCAAAATATTCACAATTATTTACATATGTACAATTTCAATTGAAACTTTACTAAATATTAAATAACATTATTTACCCAAATAATATTTTTCTAACATTACATTCAAATAATTATAGTTTACATTAATTTTGCAAGAAATCATTTAATTTATAAAATCTGCGTTCTAAAAGCCACTCACGCATTTTTTTATTAAATTGGCCATCGGGCACTTCTTTGAGCTGTTGTGGTATTTTATTGTAAATGTTTACACACATCACCGTACAATTCTTCCTAAATCGGCTTGTTTTTTGTTGTTTGTCCACCACAAGTCGGCTACCGTTTCTTGTGTTCCGTGGATATAAATCACTAGCAATTTTAAAAAGTGTTCTGTGCTTTCTTACAAATTTAGACACTTCTTCAATATATAAACATGCAAGAGGTAGTATACCCAATTTAAAGAATAAAGGTTTACAAGTTTCCAACGGGCTAACTCCACACATAGCACGAATACATCTTTTTTGGGCAACAAAAGCTCTCTGGATGTCACCACTATTGCCCCAAAGAATCAAGCCATATCTTAATACAGATTCAACATATCCATAGTAGGCGGCCATAACTGTTTTGTGATCTGTAGTTTTTCTTAATCTACAAAGGACATATACAAATCTATTTATTTTATTACACACATTATTTATCTGGTCATTCCAATTTAAATTACTGTCAACAATTAATCCTAAAAATGTTGTAATGTCATTTTCTTTTAATTTATGTCCATTATAAAGTATGTCTAAATGCTGATTAGTATTATTAAAATTAATGAAATTGGTTTTATCTAAGTTAGTCTTTAAGTTGTTACGTTCAAGCCACTCAACTACAATATTTACCGTCTCATTCACCTGTGACTCGTGGTGGTTGATGCCCATCGAAAAATCATTTGTAACTACAATGGATATGTCATCAGCGAATAAGACGCATTTGTAATTAATTTTATCTACAAGATCATTGATGTATACTAAGAAAAGAAGTGGTCCAAGGATACTTCCTTGTGGTACCCCAAATTTATTGTTTCTAAACATAGATCTATGACATATGCTTTCATTCTTGCTACTAATACTTTTTACTTCCACACACTGTGATCTATTCTTCAGATATGAATCAATCCACTGTAACGCTAGTCCTCTGACACCATAGGATTCAAGCTTACTTAGCAGTTTATCATGCACTACGAAGTCAAAGGCCTTTGACATGTCAAAGAAAACAGCAGTTGTAAAATTCCTATCATCACACTTTGACCCAATCTCGTGTATGAGATTAAACGTTGCTAACGTGGTTGATTTATTTCGCTGGAATCCATTTTGTTCGTTTGCGATTATGTTGAATTTAAGGAAATAATCATTCAGTCGTAAGTGCATTGCTTTCTCAAAGATTTTTGAGAGTATTGGTACTAAAGCAATAGGTCGATAATTTTCAATGTTAGTTTTGTCTCCTTTTTTATAAACTGGCTTCACAATTGAAAATTTTAATTTATCTGGAAATTTCCCAGTTTCTAGAGACAAGTTTATTAAGTATGTCAAAATGTGTACTAATTCGTATTTACATTGTTTGATTATATTTGTTGCGATATTATCATAGCCCTCAGCATTAGTATTGTTCAATGCTGTCATAATATTTAAGATTTCTTGTTCACTAAAAGGCATCAGGAATAGACTGTTTGCAATTATATTAGCATCAATTTCTAACGTCTTTGAAAATTTGTCTCTTAACATATTTGTACAAAACACAAGTCAACTTAGCTGATAACTCTACCACAGCATAAAAAGTAACAGTGGACCGACGCCTTTGATGTTTGCGTAAATGCCGACACGGCACTAGAACACACTACACAGTAGTGTTGTCACAGACTTTTACACAACTGTCCAAAAAACTGCACATTTCAAATAAGACACGCTAGCTGTAAGTATAGTACCGAGCTACTAACAATAGCAATGTATGCAGCTCGGGTGTGCGCGACCCACCCCTCGCACCTCGCACCCCGCACGATTGCCCTGTCTAGACGACTTCGTCGAATGACTGTATTGTTTTATAAACTGTGACTCCACAAAACAGATTTTTGAAAGAAAAAGGCCGTTATCATATTCACCGAGTTTCGGCCAGGAAGTGCTCCAACCCAGAGATTCTTCCGTTAGTCAGCTATCAGCAAGGCCCCTTATCTCTACCCCCACAAACTTCAACCTTAACACCAAAACCACAAGGTTAAAACTCAAACGGCACCATCAACAGCACACGCGAATTCCAACCTTGAGTCTACAGCGGAAAGTTCAATTCAAAACAACTGAGCACTTTAATAATGTAAGGTACACGCAAATTTCGTCCTTGAGAGCCATCACATCTGAAACCGGACAGAATGCAATCAAATTTCAACTTTAACATTAACGGTGTAAGATGCAATTTGAAACTAGCAAATGTAATTTTAAATGCTGTACGTGCATTTCTATTTGCTGTAAAGAATTGTGGGCGCAAGCTAGATTCAACTTTAAAAACGTAGGAGGAAGGTTGTTTTTAGTTGAATTGTATTTTTGTAAAGATGCTATACTGCAGAGAACTAAAGTTTTACAAAATGCGGTTTCATGAATAAAATCTTGCTTGGCTCGGAGCTCAAAGTGTCTCTTATTTATTATTGAAAGACAGATAGTAGTTTTCTTTTATGATGTAATATCTTCGAGCAACACCGGCTTCCGACACATCGGAAGGGAGGGGCCCAAGCGATATCTCACCGTACAAATCTTTCTGCCATTTTTCGCGGGGGGAAAGGTGCACACACTCGCACTTCTCACACACTTGCATACAAAATTCAATCTGTAATGACGACACAAATACATAGAAAATGACACACGTCAAAGACAAATCTTGCAAACCTCGATCTCTTTTTGTGTACGGACGAGTGACAAGTGTCACAACACGCACACTAACACATTTTCGTTGAAGTATGTTATTGTATTCTGAGAGATGAGAAGTCGGATTTGTCGCTCGACCGATCCGCAATTTGTACTGAGCGAGCAAAATCGATAAATCCAACAATTACATGAGACTAAAATATAATAATTGTGTTTGAATGTAATTAAACGTATGATATGTAAAAAAAATATTACATGTGAAATGTAACACTTTCTTTATGTAAATTTGATGTCCCCGACCTCTTTTTATAACAAAAACCCGAGCAAACAGGCATTTTTGTGCAGCAGTGTTCACGCGCGCATCTGGACTCGGTCTAGTGAAAAATCCAAGTGCAACTAGTTTTATTACCCGCGCTAGATTAGATTGACGCGCTAATCTTGTACCTCGGCAGAGGGGAAATAGTGCGAATGCCGCCTCCCTTCCGTGTTGCTCGAAGTGTAATATGTATATATGTATTGTAAATAAAAGGCTACAGAATAGGATACCCACTTACACTGATTTGTGAGCTACACGCCTGTGCATTGTGCAATGTCTGAACAATGAGTGTACCTATAGGTATTGTGTATTTTAGGGACAAATATATTTTACTTATAAAACGGCCAGCGCATTTCTGATTTTTACCTAGTACCTACTACAATTTCTTTTCTATAAAAACGCTTTATAAAGCCGACTTTTCTTCAGACAAGCTACTCAATAAGTATAGTTATTAAGTTTCGATTGGCGTTTTCATCTTGGCTAGTATAACGTTTGTATAAGTATAGGAGTTGAAACTCTAGGTCCATGGGGTCCCAGCGCGCATATGTTGTTCGCAGAAATCACGAAGCGTCTGGTTGACGTTAGGTGACCGAACCTGGCGGCTACCTCGCACAACGTCTCAGCATTGCGATACAGCGAGGAAATGCCGCCAGCTTCCTTGGTACAATGCCTCAAGGGCCTATTTTAGATTTAAGCTAATTATTAATTTCATTTAGTAATACCACTGTACATATCTTGTTTGTGGGGTAGAGGAGCGCGTGGGCTCCTTAAGGAGCTTGGTAAGCGGTTAAGGGAGGCAACAGGGGACTCTCGCGCGGGCAGCTTTCTCGCGCAAAGGATTGCCATCGCTATACAGCGCGGGAATGCTGCCTGCGCGATGGGCACCTTGCCGAGGGGCCTAGGCTTAGAAGGTAGGTTTTAGGGATTTTTATTTTTTTGTTAGGTTTAGTTTTAGTTTTTAGTAATCTATTTATTTACATACAATATATATACAGTGGTACTACTAAACGAAATTAATAACTAGCTTAAATCTAAAATAGGCCCTTGAGGCATTGTACCAAGGATGCTGGCTGCATTTCCTCGCTGTATCGCAATGCTGATACGTTGTGCGAGGTAGCCGCCAGCTCTTCGGTCACCAGTTACGTCAACCAGACGCTTCGCGATTTCTGCGAACAACTTATGCGCGCTGGGACCCCATGGACCTAGAGTTTCAACACCAAATGGTACAAAATGGTACTCTCTACCGAGGCTCTTATATTTGTTACGTTTTAGAATTTCGGCGCTTTCCGCCGCTCCGCCCGCTTTTACAGTAGTCCGTTGGAGGTGGGACGGTGCCAGTGTGTCTACGCAGGTAGCATCCCACACCAACATCCGTTTTAGTTAATTTATTTTATAAGGTACTTTACTTGTATTAAGTTTGTTGTATAATTGTGTTTAAATGTACTCGTATATAATAAAAACATATTGTTTGTAAATACATAAATGATTTTAACAGTATAGGATATATAGCTGGTCAAGCAGATCTTGTCAGTAGAAAAAGGCGGCAAATTTGAAAAATGTAGGCGCGAAGGGATATCGTTCCATAGAAAATTTGAATTTCGCGCCTTTTTTTACTGACAAGATCTGCTTGACCAGCTATAGGTACGAACGTACGAACCTATATACCTATACTTATACAAACTTTTTTAATATGATACCTTACCTCAAATCACACTTTGGCTCTCAGTCTTGTTGCCACGACGACTGTCGATGTCAATTGGAAATAAACACTAATTGAAGATTTATAAAACTACTTATATTATTTTATTAGTTGTACTTGATTTAGTAATAATTTTCAGTGTTGCGTTGTTATACAAATAAACTGAAAGTAACTTTATACATGGCACCAGGTAATTAAATGTTAAGGCTCGCCATAGAATCTTATACCTTTAAATGCGCAATTCTTGTTATATGGGGGTTTTCGGGGGCGAAAAATCGATTCATCTAGGTTTTATCTCTGGGAAAACGCGCATTTTTTATTATTTATATGTTTTCCGAGCAAAGCTCGGTCTCCCAGATATTAAATTGTAATGATTTCTATACTTCACCTATTTTACGATATTACACTGAAAGGAATGATACTTTAAGAACTACAAATTCATCGTATTTTTAACCGACTTACAAACAGGAGGTTATGGAGGTTTTCTTTTTTCTAAGGTTTTATTTAAAATACTTCACACTTTATTTATTTCACAGATTTTCCAGCAAAGGAGATTAACGGTATAAATTTAGAAAATTACTATCCTAGCAAACGGTCTTGTAACTCAGTGTCTTACATTCATAAGAAATTCTTCAACATCTCTAAGGAAACGGTTCCTCGTATTAGTCAACACACTGACAAAACTGATCTAAAAATTATAGATCGCATGAAGAAAACAAGACATAAAACATCTAAACAAAATAAAGCAAACAAAACTGATAAGCATATTGATGAAACCAGTGTATGTAACGACGAAGTTTTAGGACAAACTATAAGATTCGCAAAAAATATAGTCCCTATAGTCATTCCTCCGAGCACCAACGATAGGTCTCCTGTTTACTATACTATAAAGACCTCAAGAAAATCACGGCTCAGGAATAATAAGCCAGGAGATTATCCTGTCACCCAAGATTCTAGGACGTACAGAAAGCAACAAGAAAAGAAAGTTATAGAAACGTTTCGCAAAGAAAATTTTAAAAGTCAGACGGAGAGTTTCAGTCATGAATCTTTTAGCAGATCGTCTGTAGAAAATATAGTCATCAGCCAATCTCTTAACAGTTCTGTTTCTGAATTAACTGAAAGAAAAGTAAGAAAAGCGCGTCATAATGATAAAAGATTGAATAGATCTAACGTCGCCGCATCAGAGTCTTTGGAGGCTTTAGCTACTGAACTATTGCAAACATCCGGTGAAGCCAAGATAAAAATTCATCTCATGGATGACACGGCTAAAGACCTTTTCTATGAATCAATCCGTAAGCCAGTCATAGAAGCGATTAGAGAATCCGTAGCAGAAATAATGCATTCCAAGGAAGAAGAATCTAAAACTGTGCATAGATATGTGCAATATCACAGTCAGAAGTTAGATAATATTTTAGATAAACTAGCATGCATTGAGAAAAGATTAGATGGTGCTGAAGAGAAAGTTAAAATACGTAAAGAAAGATGTAAAGTGTCCGCTCTTGAAGAAATAGGCGAGGATATGGCAGAGGAGAATGAGGATTCTGAAGATGAAATGGGTGTTGTTTACAACGCTGAAGAAAAACGGAGAGGCAGGTGCGCTAGTGGTATAGTTAGACTAAATCCTTTACACAAAATAGATGAAGTAAGCCCTTGCAGCGGCGATGGAGAAGTAATAAATCAAAAGGCAATAGCTCCTACAATTTCATCGCGTCCCGACAAAATTTCCACTAGATACTGCTGGACAGATTCCGCCAACCAATAAAGTTGGTTGATATTAAAAAAGTTTGTTTTTGTGTGTAATAACAAGTATAGTTAATGTCGACATTCATCTGGGGCATGCCGAGCGCACGCTGGGGTTTCAAGAGTTATGAACAGTTTGAAGAAGTACTTTTATTTGTATAATGTTTCTAATTTGCATGGCAGTTGCGGTATAAGTTATACAGATATAGCAACTTTCGCCTCCTCAGCTAGCAGCTCTTATCAGATTTGGTAAAATTAAATATTAGTCCTTACTCAATAAATTTCAACTTTGGAACTTGTCATAAGCATATTGTAGTCAAACAAGTCACTTTCTGTCACTTTCTCTTATCTAGTTGATTGGCTCAGGAATAAGGGGCTGATTTTTAGGGTTCCGTGCCCAAAGGGTAAAACGGGACCCTATTACTAAGATTCCGCCGTCCGTCCGTCCGTCCGTCCGTCTGTCACCAGGCTGTATCTCGTGATCTGTGATAACTAGACAGCTGAAATTTTAACAGATGATGTATTTTTGTTGCCGCTATAACAACAAATACAGAATGAAATAAAGATTTAAGTGGGGCTCCCATACAACAAAAGTGATTTTTGACCGAAGTTAAGCAACGTTGGGCGGGGTCAGTACTTGGATGGGTGACCGTTTTTATAGATAATGGTACGGAATCCTTCGTGTGCGAGTCCGACTCGCACTTGCCCGGTTTTTTTTATACAGCCGTGAGTGGGTCGCTAAGCGATCGCCCGTAGCGTTGCGACGCGTCGGAAAAAAAATTGGTTAACTTTGTACAGTCAACGGTAAAAATATGGGTGTACAAATCATTTCAAAAATATGTCCCATAACTCTTATGTCAGGGAATTAAGAACTATGGGACATATTTTTGAGTAAGTTGTCTACATCCATATTTTTACCGTTGACTGTAATAAGACTTTTGCAACATTAAGTATGAATGTATGTAAAGAAGAATAAAGCAGGTACTGGGCAGCCTTAACCATTCGAAGAAAATCATAATGTTAAGTGTGTAAATGTTCAGATAATTGTTATTTAAGTCGACCATTACCATTTTTAATGCACTTTGTATGACGGTAACGGAATGGGAATAAAAATCTTAGGAAGCTTTTTTCTACTATCAGGATCGAAGGAGCTCGTGATTCTGAGTAGAAGTAACATAAAAATTCTGAATTCTGAAAAATAAGATGATATAAAATGTACTTAGTCACGAACGACTTTTAAGTCTCGCCTGAGGCTTTTTATGTTTAAATTTTTCCTTTATTTCAAATTCTAAAACTGGTTCGGTACGTAAATAAACCGGCAATGGGGAAGACGGTCGCGTGCCGTGGGCGGTCGATACGGCATTAATAACCGGCTCTTGCCCGATTACCGCACATGCGTTCAAGGTTCGTGTTTGCACTCTGCAAAAACTGCCGGCCCGGCCTAGCCAAGGTGACAATCGTTATCGCTACGACAACGAAATGCTTTGTGCCTCTTTACGACTCTTCCATATTAACTTGCCGTAGTGCGAAAGTGACAGTTGCGTTTCGATCGCTACGGAGCGTAAGCGATTGGCATGTTGGCTACGCGGCCTGAAGGCCTTGAGCAATGAGGTTTCTGCTATTCGAAGATACATATTTGGACGGTAATTATCGGCTTTTGCACTAATGACCGGCTCTTGCCCGATTAGCGCACACGCACATATGCGTTCAAGGTTCGTGTGTGCACCCTGCAAAAACTATGAAGGCCTCGAGCAATGAGGATTCAGCTATTCGAAGATATTTGGACGGTTGATATATTATACGGCACTAATAACCGGCTCTTCCTCGATTACCTCACATATGCGTTCATGGTTCAAGTTTACACCCTACAAAAACTGAAGGCCTTGAGCAATGAGGTTTATGCTATTCGAAGATATTTAGGCCCTAATAACCGGCTTTTGCACTAAAACCCACGCGCACTTGCCCGATTACCGCACATGCGTTCACGGTTCGTGTTTTTTGATGACGAATAGCAGAAATTACGTTTATTTATGGCCTGACGTTTCGAACGTGACGTTACTATCGTGGTCACAGGCAGACTGGCGAGGAATTGTTGCAGCGCGTCTTTTGCCAAAGGTAAATTTTACGCGATTAAGTCCCGTGTTAGTTTTAAAATTATGAGTAAATTTCGTGTTAGTTTAAATCAATATACAATGAGGCTGTTTCTTCCCATTGGGCTAATAGGCCATTTAATTGCTACATTCTGCCTTGCATTAAATAAATGTCGGCGAGCTGGTATTTAAATGTATGTATAATGTAAAAATGATTTTGTTAAATCTCTGTAACAAGAACATTTTGCCATTATTAACATATAGTGTAGTAAATGAAGCAAGTTGTTGTATGGAGACCCATGCATTCATTTCTCAGTCGATGAAATTTTGCTTGGTTAATAGTATAGTATGAGCCGAAACTAACATATAAATATCCAAAAAAAAAACACTCCTAAGTTAGGTATCGCTCCTTGAGAAACAGTGTCATTAAGCGAAAAACGTGTTTTTTGGGTACAGAGCTTTAAAAATTTCGAAATCTTCAAACGTCTAAAACTGCCGTACTAGTGATAGAAGTAAGGTTTTTTTGCTATGTTTTGTTAGATTTTTAACTAAGCTTGTTAGCCATTAGAGTAAATTGTGTTTGTTTTGTTTAATTTCTAAGATAATTCAATTAAAAGAAAATTGTAATGTCACTTTTCCGTTTATTTTTGTTTAATGTCACTTGACGTCTTCGCAATATTGATTCAATTTCTGGAAAAGTGACACTATATCCAGTTATTTGAAATAACTTAACCTTTATTTCAATGAAAAAGCGCAAATAGCACCATTTTACATTGATGTCAATTAATATTTATTAAAGTAAGCGATTTTCAGTCTCAAAAATTAGCAAACTAGACTATTATCCTTTAAAACTAGATTATTCTTAGCTTGTTTTGTTTGGCCAAATTTTTACGATCTAAAATTACCAAAGTAAATAAACAAAGGGGAGGATAATAATTGAGGGATGGGATGTAAGGCCGCAGTACCGTCTTTACCATAAGGGCACACGAGGCCCGTGCCCAGGGCCCCCATCCTCAGGGGGCCCCGAAGGACAGACAGTAACAGTATATTTAATTACCCATAATAAATAGAAGATCATAGCTGAAAAATGTTAGTTTACTTAATTAGCTTTCTTTACTTTCCAAAAGGGCCCCAAATTCTTACGTGCCCAGGGGTCCTAGCATAGTTTAAGACGGCCCTGTGTAAAGGGCCCAAATGCCATGTTACGGATCCCAAACCAGCCTCTCCTGCTCGTGGTCACCCTGTTGAATAACAAACGAGCCTCTGGCGATCCAACAACCCGCACTGGACCAGCATGGTGGGCTTATGGTCCAATCTCATTTGACATCTACGACTCCTCGGTACGGCGCTAAGTGCCCTGTAAAAGTGGTGCTAAGAATCCCCGGGCGGAAGATACCCACAAAAAGATTTTAATGGCCCATGCAAGAAAAAAGAACTCCAACACCTATAAAGGCCGCCCTTTGATTAACGAAGAGCGTCTCACTGATCTGAAACACGGCGTAAAAGAAATTAATGGGGTTGTCAGAAGTTCGACGAGAAGAATGGGCGTACGCAGCATTTTTAAGGGGTGGGGCAGAAGTAGGGGAGGCTGGGAACGTTGTAACAGGGTACGGTTGAAACGGAAATTCTTAGCTTATGGTCAGAGACCAGGAAACTGCCCCACCTTGCCCCACCGTGGGTACGCCTATGACGAGAAGGCGTGAATCGTTTACCATTTTGGAGCAGCCTGCGGACAATATGGAGTAGGCTTTGTCGTCAAAAACAAGTGGAAGGACAACATTGTCGGATTATCAAATTACTCCGACAAGGTGGCTGTGTTGGCGTTAAGTATATCCCAAAGCCAAAGTCATATAGACCAGGTACATTAAGCCCAATCAAAACCTAGGCATCGACATCATCACATTGCGATGATAAGATTGAAGAATATTACGAGATTATTACCCCCTAAATAAATCTAACGACGAAAAGCAGGAAACATAGGCCATTGTTCTTGGTGATTTCAATGCTAAAGTCAGATCAAGCACAGATTGGATAATGCCGACATAGTTGGACCACATATGGCCTTGGCAGCAGAAACGACCGTAGTTCTCGGCCTATTCCATTTGCCTTTGGTCAAAACTTGAGCGTAACTAATTCCTTCTTTCTCAAAAACCTCAAAGTCGCTGGACCTGGACGTGAAGTCCTGGCGGAATATGACACACGAAATTGACTACTTATATATTTTCGTCTGACAAAAGTTTAATTAGGGATTTATTTAGGTAGGTATTACGTACAATCAATCGGTTTAAATTTAGTTCCGATCACAGACCCGTGAGAGCAGAAATAAAGTTTAAGGCTTAAATCCACCGTAAGCAAAATTAATTCATAAATAGGTAAAACACCTAAACAGAGACACACTCTTATTTGTATCCACGATCAGTTTAACTTTGAATTACGAAGTAATTTTGACACCTTGCTAGAAGACACCACAAATACACATTCAGAAATTCAAATTCAAAATAACAACATTATAAATACATAGTTTAGAAACAGCCAGTAGCAAAATTAAACCAACCCGGAAAAACAATAAAAAACTCACAAGCGACACATTACATTATTGAATGTATATAGAACTAGCTCTTCTGATGGGGGTACGAACAAGGTACGAATTCTTCCTCATCATCAGTATTAACTTTACTACCTACTAAAAGAGTAGGTAGTATTAACTTTATTAAATAAAATAGCTTTAAACTTTGTTGTATTGAATTGCATTGAGACATTTTCTACTGTAACGGGAATGTTACACATACCAACCTATTTCCACAGTTAGTTCAATAGGGTTGTAATGTGGCTATATCTATCTAATTATAAATATTCGTCTAGTAGGTACCCATAATACAACCCCATTATGAACCTTATTGAACAAATACAACACAGTGACATTAAACAACGAGTGACATTCATTAACCACACCGTTATAAGCGTTTTGTACCCGTTGTAGTGGCTTTAAGCTTAAAATGTCATTTTTCATTTAAGTACGCCAAGTGTCGCTAGGGTAAACTAAGCTAGCAAATTGACACTACACAGATAATGACGATTGACCTGCTAAAACTCCTGTCAGCTTCTTAAAATCACAATGTCACTTAAAGTAAAAGAACAGTACGTTTTTATTTTTAGTCAGCATTATGGCTTCGAGTTTTAAGCAAAACCGTCATTATAGATATAATGTCACTTTACTTATCTCAAAACGTTAAAAAATGCAAAAGTACAAGTGTCCTTAAAGGGAAAAGTACAATATTGCTTTAAATTGAGTTTTTATTTTGATACCATATTATAAGTTCAAAGTGACATAGTACGTATAGATACACTATTTCTTATGAACATTGACGTAGTTACCATTGAATATCATAGATAACCGTCACTAACCAAAAAATTACAACTTACTTCCCTTTAATGACATTGTTCCCATGAGGCAGGCGCCTATTCCCTCTATTCGCCATAACGACATTAGCGCCCTCTGGCGGTTCTAATAGAGCTAGGGCGATAGGTGTCTTCGTATTGCGTGCGTTACGATTATATGAGCTAGATGACGTTACTAACTCAAAAACCCCATTTTTTGGATAATGACGTTATGTTTCTCAAGGAGCGAATATACAGGGTGGAAAGGCACGACGATCCTTTCCGGAATATTAATATATTTTCTCCATAGAAACTATGTTAATATGGGCAACCGTTTCTAAATTATGACCTTTTAAACATCCACGCAAAAAACTACTTTGTTCTAACCCTAACAGGTGACAGGGTCAATGAACTTACTTGTAAACAATCAGTATTCGACAGGAAATTATGCTAATTTGTTGCCATCTAACCATTTTTAGGTCTGCTTACAGCACGGTAAGAATCATTGCAGGATTTTCGCTTTCTTAGTGGTTCCACTTGTTCAATACTTGAATGAAATAGTTATGTTATTCCTTAATATTAATAATACTAACCACAACATTGTTTACAACGACAGTTCAAATGGTGACATTGACAACCACTCAAAAGTACGCAATCGTCTTATAAATATCTCTGGTTTCCTTGACTGATAAAAAGGTTTTAGTTTCTTAACACGTTTCACAAAATTATTTTCGAATAATTTGAAACTATCTAAAATAATTAAAAATAACAAGTAGGTTGTGTTAGTTGCACCAAATGAACTTGCAAAAATGAAATACTAAGAATAAATCAAGAATAAATACTTCTTCAATACCAAACTAACAAACCTTCTTGCGTGGTAGGAAATAGACAAGACGTCTGATGTTTGAAATTAAATTTTCATTGAACTATACTTATTGAATGTCATATTCTTCAAATAAAAATGTTAGATGCTCGTGGCTATTTAAATTTGTGGGGCTGTGTAAAAGATATGGTGTACCAAACCAAACGGAATGTGAAACTGCGGACGAAATGAGACAAAGGCTAATTGGTGCTTTCTGCGGAGGATAAATGACGAAGAGCATACACTATATCGCATGTGCATCGACATACTCGGGTACGGGCTGCGGCGGCGTTGTAATACACGGAGGTACATTTGAACACCGTATGTGAAAAGAAGATAGTATTAAATATTGGAAAAAAGTAATTATCTAAGAAAGTAATAAAATTGTTTGTAATATTTTTGCATGCATTTGATTTATTTGACATTTATGCGTCATTCATACATCATTGCGATACTGTCAACGATCGGAAAAAAGTGTAAAGTCCCGAGCTTTCCCGACGGAGATCCTTAATCTAGCCGTCATGTGCACATGCTATAGGGTTATCACCACAGTTAAAAAGTAGTATTTTTGCAATTTTTATTTTTTACTCAATTAACGATTCTTACCATTACCAATAGTCTCTGTATCACTTAAACGACCTAATACTTCCGGGAAGGATCGTCGTGCCTTTCCACCCTGTATATGTAAAAATACAAATCTGTTTATATATTGAACCGAGTAATTCCTCCGTCCAAATTTTGGACTCCAAAATCATTTTACCAAATAAGTTAGTTGTATCAGTGTGTTAGTGTATGTGATACTATAAAAAAAAATCTAAAACTTTTGTCAAACATGAGGATATTTTTTTTATGATAATTCCTTTTTTGACGCTCATTTTCATCGGGAAATTGCTCTGCCATTTTTTCCTTCTTATATGATCTTAGAATATAATTTGGCGTAGTGGGTAAGAAAATCCAAAAAAAAAAATGCATACCCAAGTTTATGTATTTTAGAACTATTAAAAACTGAGATTGGAAAATTTCTCAGCCTGATTTCTTTTTAAATATATACTAAGTAGTCACGTATATACTTAAATCCAAAATATCCAAAAGAAATATCACCCCTTGTCTTCGAGCAACACCGGCTTCCGACACATCGGAAGGGAGGGGCCCAAGCGATATCTCACCGTACAAATCTTTCTGCCATTTTTTGCGGGGGGAAAGGTGCACACAGTCGCACTTCTCACGCACTTACATACAAAATCCAATCTGTAATGACGACACAAATACATAGAAAATGACACACGTCAAAGACAAATCTTGCAAACCTCGATCTCTTTTTGTGTACGGACGAGTGACAAGTGTCACAACACGCACACTAACACATTTTCGTTGAAGTATGTTATTGTATTCTGAGAGATGAGAAGTCGGATTTGTCGCTCGACCGATCCGCAATTTGTACTGAGCGAGCAAAATCGATAAATCCAACAATTACATGAGACTAAAATATAATAATTGTGTTTGAATGTAATTAAACGTATGATATGTAAAAAAAAATATTACGTGTGAAATGTAACACTTTCTTTTTGTAAATTTGATGTCCCCGACCTCTTTTTATAACAAAAAACCGAGCAAACAGGCATTTTTATGCAGCAGTGTTCACGCGCGCGTCTGGACTCGGTCTAGTGAAAAATCCAAGTGCAACTAGTTTTATTACCCGCGCTAGATTAGATTGACGCGCTAATCTTGTACCTCGGCAGAGGGGAAATAGTGCGAATGCCGCCTCCCTTCCGTGTTGCTCGAAGCCCCTTGTACACCCCGCTCCCTATACACTGCTCCCGATATGTTTAGTTTTTAATACGCTTGTTATTTTTTTGGATGTTTTTATAGTTGAATGGAAAGAAAACTGTGAACTTAATTCAAATAAATAAAATGGATAGAGAAATTTTCCACAGCGACTAAAAAGGCAATTTCTGAAAAAGTATAGTTACATGGTAACTTTTTTAGATTTTCAATTTGTAGGTATAAATCGGCAATAAAATGGCATTCCAGTGAAAAAATTAGACTGAACTATTTTCCGGTCCAAGACACGCCAAAAAATTATATTTCGTTAATATTGTCATTTCTGTGGGGATATTTTTTTTTGATATTTCATATATTGTTGCAATACGTTACATGAATATGTCCGGAGAAGAAAGTTTAAACGGAGCATTTTTCCGTAAAAAGATATTAACGATTTAAGACTTAATGTATTTACTTAAATCCTATTATTATTATTATTCTTTGGAAATTTATACATTACTTTTTATTTATTGATACTTTATCATACTGTAAAGTTTTTTCTGGCTGAGGAATTACTGCGGGGTCCACTACCTTTATTTACTACACTGATATACAAAAATCTTATTTAATGCAAGGCACCGCCTCTTATTTGGAACGCTTTCAATAAGCTAGACAGCAGAAAACAGTAGCCGTTAATTTATTGAGTAATTATCCTAATGTCATATCTCTACTCGAGCCCCATTGCGACTTACGAGATTATTAGTTTAGGACGCTAAGCGCCAGTTGCAGGCCCTCTGTCATTACAATTTCTTGGCGAGTACAAGCGAGTCGAGGGCTAAATGCAAATCTACAGCTAGTAAGAACTCTTCTCTAACTCACAAGAACTCAACAAGATCATGTCATGTCAGTTCACAGTACGGAAGACGGTACATGTTTCATACGCGAGATTATAGTCGATCCGATCGACTCGATCGGCAATGCCTTGGCCACGAAACACACGGTCCGAGCATGGACACTCGACGCTGACGCAGACCCCCATACGTGGACTAAATAGTGTCCGACCGAAGATTCGGTTTCGTTTCGGCAGGTTTCGGTATAAAAATTCTCTATTAATTTTCGACCGAAATTAATAGAGCAAAACCAAACCAGGCCACTAACGAGTAGATTGGCATAGATTGAGATAAATGTACAGTTCACGAACGGAATGAACGAAATGAATTATATACGAGTATGTCATTGTGTGACTGACACACGTGTCGGTATACAGCCAGAGTCATAATTTCATAGAAGTGTGACGTTTAAAATAACACTTGCAATAACACCTCCGTGTGCTATCAAAATCGTTGCAGACTGTTCTTAGACTAACTCTAATCTGGCGGACTAGCATAAGTCGCGGTCTCGCGCGCGAATCCATACTTGAAGTCGCGGTTGATGTATGAAGTCGCGCGCGAGAATGCAATTCATGCTAGACCGGCTGATACACACATAGATATATCCATTCACTCATTAATTCCATTCGTGGTAGCTTTCGTGAATCGACCTGTGGCCTTCACAGCGTGCGTTCCGTGGCCCTCGCTCTCGCTCGCCATTCCTCTTGCGATGTATGTCTTCTTCTTCTCTTCTTCTTTCTCAGTCCCTCATTGCTGGGGATCGCGACCATATATATATGCTACGTCTCCACAGTGTGCGATCATAGGCCTTATGGGTCACGCACTGCATGTTGCCGCCAACCACCCTCTTCACAACATCAGACCATCTCGTGGGTGCTTTTCCTCGCGATCGCTTGTCGTCTGTAAGCTTCACGAATAGCCAACTGGCAACGATTCGGGGAATGTATTGATTAATGACACAGCCGAGCTATGCTATGCCGGAAATGCTTTGTCTGCAAACGGACGGACAAACCCTGCGATTAATCTATCGATATTCTGTAGTTACGGTTCACTCTAAACTATTTAGGCCACCCAATATCAATGTTATTTGGATCCTGGTATTATTTGTAATAAGGTGCAGGGGGCCAATTTCGACTGCGGGAAATTTCAACTAATCGAAGTATCTTCCATGTTTTACATTATTAACTAGAGTATGGCACCCTAGTTAACCCTTTACCAGGCTAAGGGGTATATATTTCCCACATACGGCACTTCAAACATGTGATCTATGTTCGATGAGTAAGACTGACATTCGATTGTCATTTTTGAACTGTCAGCCTGGTAATGGGTTAATAATGTAAAATTTAGAAGATATTTCGATTAAGTAGTTAAAATTTCCCGGAGTCGAAATTGTCCCCCTGCACCTTAAAGATATTTTTTTTTAATTTGGACATCTTTTATAGCACTTATGAGTGTTAAAAAAACTACTGTGGTGCTAAAAAATGACTGTAGACCAAGCTCATGATTGGCGCGATAGTATCTCGCGGCGAGATAGACTACCCGCCGTCTTTTTCTATCTATGTTAATAAAAGGGACGGATAGTCTATCTCGCCGCGAGATACTGTCGTGCCAATCATGTGCTAGCCCGGCAGGTTTAAGAGCCACCTCTGTTTCGTGAATACTAGGTTTACAGTCACCAGCTATAATGCCCTTACCGGGATTTGAATTTAGGACCTTCGGTTTCATAGGCAGGGTCACTACCAACTAGGCCAGTCAGGTCGCAAGGGACGTAGGTTCGCATCCTGCCGACTGCGCCATTTAATATTGTTATAAATTCTTGTGTATCAATTTTTTTTATTCATTTTAAAACTCATTTTATTTAACATTATTATTGTATGTCCTATGTTTTTTGGGGTTCCGTACCCATAGGGACCCTATTACTAAAGGTGTATCCAGATTAGTCAATTTTTCGCCAATCTGATTAAATTGCCCGATCGAATCAGGTGCGGACGCAAACGGCAATTTGGCTCGCTGATTCGATTGCCCGATCAAATCAGGAGGTGCGGATACAATAATGCCAATTTTCGAAGCTAGTATCTATGGAATGCTAGGATCTGTACGTGCGTTTGTTTATGGTTCTAAAATTGGTGATTAAATTGTGTACCTACGTGTGGACGCTAGATGAGATTGGCGCCAATTATTTTCCTGATCTAATCGACTGATTTGATCAGACCCGTCGGGATACCACTTAAGACTCCGCTGTCCATCTGTCCGTCTGTCCATCTGTCTGACTGTCTGTCTGTCACCAGGGTATATCTCATGAACCCTGATAGCTAGGCAGTTGAAACTTTCACAGATGATGTATTTCTATTGCCGCTATAACAACAAATACTAAAAACAGAATAAAATAAATATTTAAGCCCATACACCAAACGTGATTTTTTGCCGTTTTTTGCTCGATATTACGGAATGGTACGGAACCCTTCGTGCGCGAGTCCCGCACTTGGCCGGTTTTACTAAAGTCGTTAAAACGAACAAATATCCCGTTATTTATATTATTACCACAGAAATCTCCACCTTAATTACTGTTGCCCGCTGCCCAAATACAGGGTGTTGTCGGACAAACACGTAGACAAATGTTTGAACCATCACCCACACATGTTAACTATACACCTGTAAACCTTATTACAAAAGGCGTAAGGTCCACCTATGGACAGTTATCAGTGATGTTTGTATATACGTAACGAAAATATTTACTCTCATAGCACTTGACGACCGGTCTGGCCTAGTGGGTAGTGACCCTGCCTATGAAGCCGATGGTCCCGGGTTCGAATCCTGGTAAGGGCATTTATTTGTATGATGATACAGATATTTGTTCCTGAGTCATGGTTGTTTCTATGTATTTAAGTATTTATATATTATATATATCGTTGTCTGAGTACCCACAACACAAGCTTTCTTGAGCTTACCGTGGGACTTAGTCAATTTGTGTAAGAATGTCCCTATAATATTTATTTATTATTTATTATAGCGAGCTGAGGTCCAGGCATTTTGCCTTGCCGAGGGAATATGATTACAGGTTTTGTAGTGTGAAAATTTTGACTGAACACAATTTGTGATATGGTAATTCGCCCAGTAACTGGCCACTTTTAGTAACTGGCTGCCCTAAACTAAAAATGAATTCTATTCACCTATAAATATAATTTATTTAAGTATAAGATGGCCAGTTATTGAAAGCTGGCCAGTTATTGAAACCTTATACTAAAATGAATTCTGTTTATAGGTGAATAGAATTCATTTTTAGTTTATGGCGGCCAGTTACTAAAAGTGGCCTGTTACTGGCGAATTACCCTATTTTGTTGTCTAAAAAAAGTAATAAAAATATTAAAACACACTGAAAATCAAGGAGTAAATAAATATTAACCGTTGAAGCACTTTATAGTGCGACATAAAAGAGTAGAAATTAAATAAAATGGAACTAAAATAATTCCATATTAAATTGTTGCCATGTCTAAGCATTTTACGTCATAAATGTGACAGTTACGTAGGTAGTGGCGCCCTCAATAGTTTTCTACAATTTCTTGTCGGAATATATGAATGTTGGTGGAAGCAAAATATTAATAATTTTTACTAAATTTAAAAATATTCAAAGATAGTGGGCAATTACGCCAAAAAATGCCTTCCATCATTTCTATTTTGGAAAAGAGCTGATACTCTTCAAACTGTTGGATGTCAAACTTATAACCCCTCCTTTTGCGTCGGGGGTTACAAAATGGGGTTTTTAAGGGAATCATTTTACTTTCACTGTCATCATCAACCTTATTTGGGTTGATGAAATGCAACCCGTAAGCAGGAGGGCGAAACTGATCCTTTCGGGCATTCTCGGCTCCGTTCTTGCATTGCTCCGAGCAATTATTAGGGTTGGCACTACTTGTCGCCCCTTTGCGTGTACGACCACAGATAAGATAATTACTTGAATTTTGACAACCCTAAATAGCCGAAAGTATGTATGGTACTATCCCCATATACATAACAAAAGGACAGCCATTCGTCCCTGAATCGCTGTAAAACTTCGATTTTGTAGGAAGTTTTTTTCTGTACGGTAGTACTATTACTTATTCTGTGCCGTAAGTACCGTCAACCGGGCTGGATAGGGAAGGCCGGGGTGAATAGGGACAAAACTTAAAATGTTATTTACTTGACAATTATAACTACCCACACAAATTGTATCATACAAAATCTACTACTATTTTCAACCGAATGATAGAATTTGTGTGGGTATTTTTTGAGAAATTGACAGGTTAATCACAATTAAAGTTTTGTCCCTATTCACTCCAGTCATCCCTATTCACCCCAGCCATCCCTATTCACCCCGATTGACGGTACCTAAGATTTATGGACGATTTACACAAACAATTTCATTGTTAAAGCAAGCTATTCGAAGCACGGTTATCGCGAGAAAGATATACCTATACGCAGTATGGTTGTGTATCAACTAAAACTGCAAGTCAGCCATCGCGCCAATGATTAATTTGCCCCAAATATCGTGGCTGGCCGTATTCCCGTTGTACAGTCACCTGCAATAATATGTTAGGCCGTGTCCAGACGAAACAATTTTTCGCCAATCTGATTAAATTATCCGATCAAATCAGGCCATGCGGATGCAAACGCCAATTTGGGTCGCCGATTTCGACCGCCGATTATGACCGATAAAATGGAGGGGCAGACGCAAGAATACCAATTTGTGACGATTGGGGCATTTTTTTTAATTTAGAGGGTTCATTTATCACCATAAATCTAAAATTGGTGATTAAATTGGAATTTGACGCCAATTTCATTTCTGATCAAATCGGTCGATTTGATCATCCCGTCTGGACTCCACTCTTCGAAGGCCACAAAAATATGTGACATGCTCTTATGGCTCTACAAATAAGATCGTGTCAGATATTTTTGCGGCCTTCGTTGTGTGTTATTGCAGGTGACTGTTCAGCTCGAATCGCTATCGCTCGAAAATGCAAGAGTGATAGAGAAGCAGATAACAAAATTTAGATTTTTGTGTTTCGCGGTAGGCCCTCAGTATGTGCTAGTGGCGCTATCTACGCAGAGTTTTGCGTAATATTCCCTATTATTTTCTTTAAAAATAACTCTTACAAAACATATTCTCTGACTCGTTCGGAATACAAATAACTTTTTAATACAGCATAATCACTCTAAACATAGAGTAGAATAGAGAATCGAGATTAGATGAAATTCGATAGAATGAAATAAAAATTAAGAGAGCGCGACGGACTAATAATCAGGACATACAGGCTGACTTCAAATTGGTCATACAAAATACTTGATTGTGCCTCAGTTAATGCCAAATACGTAGTAGACTATATTAACTCTCGTTGTTAAAAGTATAGTTGAATTATCGAGAAGATGGAATTGCATTTGTAGTGGTTGTATGCTGATAGTACAAGAAAATAGAAAATTCAAATATAGAATGCCTGTAAACAAACAATACTACTACATATGCAATTCCACGCTCTCGATGATTCAACTATAGCTGTATTTAATAGGGAATATTAGGCAAGGTCTGCGTAGGTGGCACCTTTGTGGCACATACAGTAAATAAACCACATTGACACATCACACGTCACGTCAATCACACGGCCTACCGCGAAACAAGAAAATCGAAATTTAGTTATCTAATCTCTCTATCACTCTTGCATATTCGAGCGATAAAGAGACAGATAACTAAATTTCGATTTTCGCGTTTACCGGTAGGCCCTATTGTTAACAAACCGCCTTGATGCATCCATGTAATATTTTTTGTCTGTGAAAACATGTCAAAAAACAGTTTAAGGCGCAGTATGTATAAGTTAGTCTATGAATTTACTGAGTCGGTAGTATTGCACTCTGGCGGCAGAACATTGCAGTAATATCCCCTATTATCGCAAATTTTCTAATAAACAAATAATAAAAGTCCCAAAGTGTGGTTACCCCACATTAAATACCTGTCATACCTATCACTGTTATTTTCTTTGACAAGTGACAATTACTAATCAAAACACGTTCACTTCATAAATACTGTGGCAGGTGATTGATAACCAAAGAGGAAAGTGTTCATTTGAAATTCATTAACCCTCTTTGTTAATCATTATGTTAGGTTAGGATCAAAGAGAATATAATCACTACGTTTTAAGAGACGCGACTTCCGCGACTGGAATCAGTTTTTGTCTGTCTGTGTGTGGGGCTGTGTGTGGTTCTCCAATCATTACCGTTATGTCAAAATCCTGCTACACCAAAATAAGGCTAAAAGTATCTAAAGCAATAGGCGGTCTTCATCTAATGGAAATTTCGCCATAAACTTTCTTTTTTTGCGATTTTCGCGTGCGTATCGATTGCCACATATTTCGCACTTAAACAACTTAAGTTTCCGGTGGCATTTAAACAAATTTATTGACTCACTCTATGTTCTTATCAATCTTATCATGTTTGACTGTTTTGGAAAATAATTAAAACAAAGCAATGTGGCTGACAGTTGACTTGACGTGAACTTGACAGATAAACAGCACTGACGTTTTACATATTTTGTTTGCTTGGCTATGGACCAGTCTCCAATCTCCATACAAAAGTTTTTTTGTTCCTGGTTGCGTCAGCCTGGTTAGGATAGCCATGTGAAGCCTAAAAAATAGGATAAATTAAAATACTTTTTATTATTTTAAAAGCATGAGAGTTAATTGAGGGGCTTAGTATAGGGAAGATGTGTGTAAAACATTGAATTCGAAGTCACCCTGTATTTTAATGGTGACTCAGCTCAGGTAAGAAAGCACATCAAATTTTATGAAGGCATCTCATAACAATCAGTCAGATTCATATAATATGTATTCTCATTTCTTATATTGACTTTTTTTTTCCTTTTGTGAGAATTTGATATGTTTTCTGAAAGAGCTACGTATTTGTATGATTTCATGTACAGTCACCTGCAATAATATGTTACTATTCGAAGGCAGCAAAAATATGTGACACGCTCTTATGGCTCTACAAATAAGATCGTGTCAGATATTTTTCCGGCCTTCGTTGTGTAACATATTATTGCAGGTGACTGTACATATGTTTTTATTTAATCAAATTTCTATAAAGTTATATACCTGCTGAGTATAATTGCATGAATTCTATAGTAATTTAAATTGTATTTTTCTTATTTACTCGTAATGCATGTTAATTATAAGATGTAATAATGTTTTGAAAAGATGTTTCCCGCCGAGTTTGTTGCCGGTCCCATATTGGGATACCCTCCTCCGGTTAAGGGGGGATTTAACAACCAGAAAGATAAAGATAAAGATAAACAATTTTTTATCTTTATCTTTAAAATTCTCTTCGAAAATAATTGGTTATCTATTAACTCACATTTATAGACGGGTCTAACGCGCGTATTCGCGTTAGACCCGTCTATAAATGTGAGTTAATATGTGTTCAAAACGCGAAAGTTTAAAATATTAAATTGGTTATCTACTTATCTCCGTCATAGGCAGCCCTGGTATCTACTTACCTCCGTCATATGGCGGTATAGCTGTCTCTTTTCCCCGGATAATTCACTCAGGCACTCGGGCGCTGAAGTGATTGTCAGAGTAATGTCATTTTGACTATATCATTTCGAGCTCAACGCGAAATATTGGTGTCTATTAGATTACTGAGAGTTTTTACCAACCGACGTTGCGTTATGAACATTGTCCGGGTTTTCGGGGGCAAAAACGTAGATACCAGTGTACGGATATGTCGTTCTTGTCTACGTGACAGCGTGATAAAACGGTATCCGTCACTTTCAATCGCGCTCTGTTAAAAAGTGACGGATGTTTTATCACGTGGATAAAGCCATCCATAATAGGCCTGCCGTGCTAGTGAATAATTAAATATCGACTCAAATGTGATTTCTAAATCATAATAACAAATGAGACACATCCTTGAAATAACATTAATAATTAAGATGGTTAATTATTATATTTGATACTAGCGACCCGCCCCGGCTTTGCACGGGCTAGCCCCCATTTGCAAGAGAGCTTTTTCAACGCGCGTTAAAAAAGCGCTTGAATCTGTCCGCACTCTAAATTCGATTTAACGACCAAGGCTTAAAGTCGAAAATCCAACAACGCTTGATAAAAAGCGCCACCGCTGTCGTGTGAAAAAAGACACATGTATCCATTTGTGTCATTCAAACGCTTTTTTAACGCGCGTTGTAAAAGCGTCCGTGGGAATGGGGGCTACACACGCGAACATACATACCTACACAGATCGAGACGCGGCGGGGGTCTTTGTTTTAAGTATAAAGTGTAGTGATAGTGATCTGCAAGCCTCTTTGACTTATCTCATTGACTCAAGTCAATGTTTTGGTTTACCCCTAGATTGTGATAGGTTTAATTAAGTAGGTAAGTGTGTAAAATGACTGGTTGACTCACTCGTTTATTTCCTTCGCTAGAGTTAGATTACAACAATATTACTTATTTTATTGTATTGAAGCTAAATACAACTCCACACATCTTAGTTCTCGTTAAAAAAGTGTTTTTCGCGTCACTTGCCTCAAAATACAATGTCTTTCTTTACAAACTTTTCAACAATTCCGTGTTCATTAATAATTCCGTCATTTCCAGATTCCTATTATCTTCAAATCCGAGTAAACATTCATCAAAATTTGCTGACGCTGCGCTCGCCGCCATCTTGAATGAGCATAGACAAGATGGCGGGAATTTAATTAAAAGCGTAACCTGTCAACGTTTTAATTTAGTAGCATGTTTTGGGTCGTTGTTTTCATTAAATAAATATCCTAAGATCCTGTTCGTACACGGTGTTACTGTCTTCGTAGTTGTGTTAGGGAGAAAACAGAGCAATTCATTATACAGACGTGAACCTTTCGGTTTCCAATAATATATAATTTAGATATAGCCATAAATTAATATACTAACACATATTTAAGCTTCTTAGGCAATTATAGAATAAGTCTTGTAGTAAACGATTTTTTATCCGCGAGTTTGTGAAAATAAAATTGAGTTTACCGAGGAATCTGAGTTGATAAACTCAATACTAAACATGAATCGTGGTCGTCGACTATATTCTTAAAGTGGAGTGGAGTGGAGTCAATACGGGACAATTTTTCGCCTATCTGATTAAATTGTCCGATCAAATCAGGCCGTGCGGACGCAAACGCCAATTTGGATCGCTGATTTCGATCGCCGATTATGACCAATACTACCGATAAAATGGAGGTGCAGACGCAAGAATATCAATTTGTGTCTTTAGTATGCATGCGTTTGGGGGCATTTTTGAATTTAAAGCGCTCAAATATCATCATAAAACTAAAATTGGTGATTAAATTGGAGATCGACGCCAATTTTTTTTTTCTGATAAATCGGTCGATTTCATCATCCCGTCTGGACTCCACTTTAGACACAGGCGTAGTCAGGGCGCGTCTGCCAAATCTTGACGCACCTTAAAGCCGTAACAGACTACCGCACCGCACCACGACCTTGGTGCAGTCAAAATATCTCTTTCTCACTCTAACCCGCCAAGGTCACCACCAAGGCGGTGCGGTGCGGTAGTCTGTTAAGGTTTATAAGCCAAAAATACGCCATGCAATGTACAAAGCAAAAGCAATAATGAAACGAAGAGGAAAGTGAATAGTGCTAGTTATAAGGCAATCACTCACCAAGGTTTGAGCGGCGGTCTGGTGCTGGAAAAACAGGCCCAAGTCAGTATAGCCAGTAAAGAAGGGACTTAAAAGGTGTCGGACCGTTTGTGCGACAAACGCAGCGTTAAACGCATTGCGTTTACGCAATCACAACCAATTTAACTTAATTAGTGCACTTAGAGCAGCCATTTTCAACCTTATTGCCTTGTAGCCGCAATATGAATTTGCTTAAAGCCGTAACACACTACCGCACCGCATCAAATAAGTCTTTCTCGCTCTCAATTATGGGTGCGGCGCACCGAGACCTTGGTGCGGTGCGGTAGTGTGTTACGGCTATTAAAGGTCACGTTCGGATTGTAAAGGCCTCTGTACACAATGGGCCAGCGCCGGCCAGTCCAAGGGACGTAGCCATGCGGTAGAATGAGATAGCAATATTACTTGCTTCCTGTAACGCATAAATGCGTCCCCCATACTGGCCCACGCTGGCCCATTGTGTACAGGGGCCTTAAGGCTATGTATCAATACCAGGATCACCGGGCGGGTCACCTAAAAAGCCCAGTGGGCCACAGGTTGAGCATGGCTGCCTTAGAGCGTTATAGAGATGACACTTGCGTTTGTCGCATGCGACTAAAGCTGCGTTAAACGCACAAACGGACCGACACCTTAACATTAGTCGAAGCACAGAGTGAGTACCTTTCATGACATGGAAACGCACAGAGAACTAGAGAAGCCTAGATCTACGGAACAGCGCATTATACGGACATTTACGCGATTGTGTGCGCGAGACAGCGCTATGCAGGTATATAGCGATGTCCCGCTCGCACACCGGAGCGGCGTGCGGACCCGAATCCAATGTGAAGACCGCCTTATAGGTGAAGTGCTATCCACAGACACTAATGTTAAGCCCCATGTTCACATTGGGCCAACCTTGACTGATCTAAAGGCTAGTCTAGACGGGACAATTTTACGAGCAATCTGATTAAATTCTATGGTGCCAACGCAAAAATTAAATGAAAGGACGTTGGCTCGCCTGTCCCACTATTAAATTTTGTACGTATAGATGTCGCAGGAAAATTGTAAGAATCCGCCGTTTACAAACGGCGTCGTCAATTTACAAACGGTTACAAAGAAAATAATTATTTGTGGAACACAAGTGATATAGTGAAGGTCTTATTAACAACTAGCGGCTTCGCACGGGTTAACAAATTATACACCTAAACCTTTCTCAAGAATCACTCTATTTATAGGTGAAAACCGCATAAAAATCCGTTCAGTAGTTTTTAAGTTTATCGCGAACAAACATACAAACACACATACAGACAGACGCGGCGGGGGACTTTGTTTTGTAAAGTGTAGTGATAGTTATTATCTGATTATAGAACTCTGTTCCGTTTGATTTTCGATATGCAATTTAAAATAAACAGAGAAACACTGCTTTAAAACCATTTTAGTTAAAAAGAAACATTTTGTTCTACACGAATTGCCGTTAAATTTATAAGGCAATTAGCAGCGGGAACGGTTTATAATTTGGGGCACTTTCGTTGCAGCGGTTTTGTGAAAACTAAGGCTATTATGGAGAAAATACGTGTACTTTGTTAACTAACAATAAAATTATGAACCTTTTTGCTAAAATATAAACCGATTTGATCACCAATTTTAGGTTTATGGTGATATTTAAGCCCTCTTAATTATAAAATGCCCTGAAACGAAAATACTAGCGTCACCAATGGCTATTCTTGCGACCGCGCCTCCATTTTAATATCGGTCATAATCGGCGAGCCAAATTGGCGTTTGCGTCCGCACGACCTGATTTGATCGGATAATTTAATCAGATTGGCGAAAAATCGTCCCGTTTGGACTGGGCTTTACAGATGGTCAGCTAAGATTGTTACTGTTGGAATATAATTTCAGTTCTAGGTAATGTTCGATCGAAGTTTGTGTTTCAGCCGGTTTCGGCATAACAATTTTTTCTGGCAAAGGTTCGTTTTCGGCAAAAAACTGCTGATCCTTTCGACAACGCTGAATTGAGGGTGCGTGGATTTGCCAACCCTTATTTTCAACTAGCGATCCGCCCCGGCTTCGCACGGGTTAACAAATGATACACAAGCCTTTCTCAAGAATCACTCTATCGATAGGTGAAAACCGCATGAAAATCCGTTCAGTAGTTTTTGAGTTTATCACGAACATACAAACACAGACAGACGCGGCGGGGGACTTTGTTGTTTGACCGGTATGTATGTGGGTATGCATGTGTGTATGTATGTTAATTTGTTCCCTCATAACTTCTAAAGTACCCACTCATTATAATTTTATAAGGTGTAGTGATGAACTGCAACATTGAAAAAGGGTTAGCTTATGTTATGAGCGATTAACTCGCTTGCACTCGGTGCAATTGGAATAACATTTGGGGGCGGAAGCGGCGGGTTTGCATACAAATTGCATGTCCGGTGCAGGCCTTCCGAGGACCACTGCACAATACACACTATATAATAATATGTACAAGGTAAAATGTGGTTAGAATTCATCTTAAACTGCATGCTATCCTAGACCCAGAAGCATATTTTGTTTTTGAATTTTGAACCCTTATTTTTTTACAAAATGAAAGTTCAAAATTCATTGTGGAATACAAAATAATTTTCACATGCCCTAAGGCCGCATGGGTCAATAATGTACACTTAATAATATCTACTGTACCATACGTTAGCGTGAATATGGAATAAACTTTAATTTCATTTCAAATTTCATTTCAAGGTGTATCAAAAATAGTGGGGATCCATTTAAGGGCATATTCGGTATAGTGAGATTCATAAGATTAGGAATAATTAGGAGAAAAAACATTTTAATGCATTTTTTTCCATGGGGCAGTTCGTCTTAGTCTGCCAATCTCTCCAAAAGTCAAAAATTTATCGTGTTAAATAAAAATTTCTATCACTTTTTCCTAATCACGATACCTACCGAACATTGTCCCCACTATTTTTGTTACATCCTGTATACAAATTTATTTACATATTTATTCCACAATCTATTTTGAACTTTTGTACAAAAATTTGGGTCTTAGGAGGTTATTGTGAAAACGGACTTATTAAGTTATTAACCTCGTGCCTATGTTACATATGATTCATTACCTCGATCCTTATCTATTCTAAATAACCAGTAGGTAATTTGTCTAAAACCGTTTAAAACTATTTGTGAATTGTAAAACATTGAATAATTTTACGGTTTAGACTCACTTGTTTTTAGTCACTCGCGCGACATGTTTCGGACTAAAAACAAGTGAGTCTAAACCGTAAAATTATTCAATGTTAGTATGTCTCACAACAGTTTAAAATGTTTAAATTCGATAATTGTAAAACAGTTTAATTGTTTAAATTCATCGTAACACGTGCTTATTTCTCATATCGTTACGTGCAAAATATGAGCCGCTATTGCTTAGGACTTAGGTTATGTTATAACATAACTGTTATATTATAAGGTAGGAAATTGCAGACAATCAAATTTAATACGTTTATTTTATATTATAATGAGTCTTATGAGCAATTTTCATTCTATTTATATTATCGATAGATATGAATGCTATTTATATTGATTGACCTGATTTTAAATTAGAATTCTTTCATACACACATACACAGGTACCTGAGGGCAATTTTATTTAAAGGGTCCCATTTTAGGGTTCCGTACCCAAAGGGTAAAACGGGACCCTATTACTAAGACTCCGCTGTCCGTCCGTCCGTCCGTCCGTCTGTCACCAGGCTGTATCTCACGAACCATGATAGCTAGACAGTTGAAATTTTCACAGATGATGTATTTCTATTGCCGCTATAACAACAAATTCTAAAAACAGAATAAAATTAAGATTTAAGTGGGGCTCCCATACAACAAACGTGATTTTTGACTAAAGTTAAGCAACGTCGGGCGGGGTCAGTACTTCCCAACAAACAATTAGGCGACACTTAGCACTTATTTTATCACCTAAAGACATATAACGGCTGGAGAATAGCTATATACTCTAAGCTTACAGGCTCTGGTGACATCAAGGTCTTTAAGAAGTCCATGTATAGCTTTAAGATCCACAGTAGCCGTTTTGGCCGCTATAATGGATCTTAAGCAGCTAGTGTTATAGCTCAAAGTGAATTCTACCACCTTAACATCTATATGAGTAATAAGCAGCTGCAATTTTCACTTAAGGTTCTAAACAGGCGATAAAAACTCTTTTATAGCTCCGTTACTCGCAATCGCTTCTTAACTCTCTTGTCTCACTTACAGTCGAAAAGAGAAGTTATGAGTCACTTTTATAGATCATGTAGTCGCAGACGGGCGTTATTCAATACCTTAGTACATCTTATAGTGTTATTAGAGTCTTACTTACAACCTAAGCCTATAGCGCCATGTTAATATGACCGATGAATCAATAAGCAAAACAAAAATTGTTAATTAGAACGTAAATACTTAATAAAAATCGATAATTTTACTCAATATAGACATAATGTTAGTATTGTTGTATTTAAAACCGGACTTCACGTATATTGTGTAATTTTGCGAAAATTAAATACGGTGGACCACAATTTAAAAAATATTATATTCAGATAAATATGCAAAGGATCAGAGGCCCTTTAAAATTTTGTTAGTAATACATATAGTTATTGACAGTGTAATTAATTTCGCCATCATAAATCCGCAGATAACACCGGCATCGGTGAACTAAAATAATTATTTGCTTTTATTTATCCGCCATTACATTTCACTTCAAGCTGTCACAGTGCAAGCTTACAAATAATAATACAAAATGGAAACATCTGCAACCAAAGCAGTCAGGGCTAAGGAAAAAATGTGCAATTACCTTCTTGAGTGTTACAAATATTGACTTTAAATGCTAATATACCATCTAAAGCTGAAAGTATCAACTATATAGCTCTACACTACTACTCAAACAGTTAGTAGTCGCTTATTTGGCACCCTTTTAAATCCTAAGTTGTTAATCAACGCTATTACAGCACTACTTTAGCGCTCTTCTACTAGAACAGTTTGTAGTCACCTATATGCAACCCATATAGCTCCTAAAGAATTAATTAACACTATTGTAGCTCCACTATACCGCTCTTATGTCTCTTTTTTTATCCCCTAACCCTACTGTAGCACTGTTATAAATCTTACGGTGATAAAATTTGTGCCCAATCCGGGGTTAAAACGGGGTTATAGCCGGCTATAACTCCTATTTTTAGAGTACTAACAACACCTAAAGAGTAAATAGGCGCTTATATAAATCTCTTGTAACCCTTAAATTTAGCGCCTAATGTTAGTTGGGTTGGATGGGTGACCGTTTTTTTTATTTGCCGTTTTTTGCATTATGGTACGGAACCCTTCGTGCGCGAGTCCGACTCGCACTTGCCCGGTTTTTTCATTTTGGGATTGTTCTATAAGAAACAACCCTACAAAAACCCTTATGGTGAAACTCTGTCCGTCTGTCATATCGCTAGAAAATGACTAGAAATATGTATCTTGAGAACTACTTACGCTTACGATTTGAAACAGATATAAACAAGGCATTTTGAGGAACAGTTCCTAAAACTTCTTCCTTGCGTTATCCCGGCATTTTGCCACGGCTCATGAGAGCCTGGGGTCCGCTTGACAACTAATCACATGATTTGACGTAGGCACTAGTTTTTACGAAAGCGACTGCCATCTGACCTTCCAACCCAGAGGGGAAACTAGGCCTTATTGGGATTAGTCCGGTTTCCTCACGATGTTTTCCTTCACCGAAAAGCAACTGGTAAATTCAAATGATATTTCGTACATAAGTTCCGAAAAACTCATTGGTACGAGCCGGGGTTTGAACCCGCGACCTCCGGATTCAGTTCTTTCGGAGGAACAGTTCCTAAAAATTAAAATAAAACATTGGAACTGAACAACGAAACGCCAAAAACAGATTAGAAAAGTAATTGTTTCGGAAGAGGCGGCCGTGCGGAACGGTCCCATGCTTTCCTCTTCGTTTATTTTCTTTCTGTTTGCTTTGGATAGAAAGTCTTTTTTTTTTACTTTTTTGGCTTTTTTGACTTTTTTGACGTAGAATTTGACCAAGCTAAAATGCTGCACAAACCTCACTTAATAGGGGGTATTACTGCAATGTTCTGCCGCCAGAGTGCATCACTAAGCTAGCTAGCGAACCATACTTTTTTTTGATAAGTTTTCACAGACAATAAAATATGACATTGATGCATCAAGGCGGTTTGTTAACAATAGGGCCTACCGGGAATCGCGAAAATCGAAATTTAGTTATCTGCCTCTTTATCGCTCGAATATGCAAGAGTGATAGAGAGGATAGATAACGTAATTTGGATTTTCTTGTTTCGCGATAGACCCCCAGATTGTGATGGATAGTGGTAGTGGCGCCCCCTACGCAGAGTTTTGCGTAATATTCCCTATTAAGTAACAGATGACAGGAACGCAGCCTTTGGTATGTTAGACACGGTAAACATATCTCACTGCTACGTATTGCTGTCGTCAGTAAAACCGATCGACCGATTTGATCACAGAAGAAATTGGCGTCAGTCTCCAATTTAATCATCAATTTTAATTTTATGGTGATATTTGAGCGCTCAAAATTAAAAAAAATGCCCCCAAATGCGAATACGATTAGATAGTCATAAATTGGTTTCTTGCGTCCGCACCTCCATTTTGATCGAAATCAGCGAGCCAAATAGGCGTTTACGTCCACACGGCCTGATTTGATCGGACAATTTAATCAGATTTGCGTAAAATTGTCCCGTCTGGACTCTACTTTAGTTAAACGGAATCTAGTAGTCTGGGGGCTTACCGCCAACCACGTTCCACGCGTTGCCTTCCTGTCACACTTACGTACGAATTTACAAGTGCGACAGAGAGACAAAACGTTGAACGTGGTTTGCGGTAGGTCCTCTGTACAAGAATGGGGCTCCACCACAATGATACTCCGTATTCTGTAGCCAACTATTTGTATACAGTAGGTACATTACCGCTTTCCGCGGTACCTTTTGTTCCGAAACCCGCCCAGCCCCTTTCAGCTGCGGTAGGGTGGCCACAGTGTGCTAATGAGCGAAGACTGAGCTTTACTATGATTATGAGATATCAATATTAATAAAGTTCCGTGAAAAAGTTGTAAAGTAAGCCTTTATTATTAATATTAGAAACGGGTCAATCGAGTTATTTAAGGAACTTAATTTATCGTGTAAAATATTTAAATGTGTAGCATGTAATCCATGCATACTAATTATAATATTATAAATGCGAAAGTGTGTCTGTCTGTTACCTCTTCACGCTTAAAACGCTGAACCGGTTTAGACAGAATGTACATAGGGTACTTTTTATCAATCGTCATCATCATTCCACGCAGACAAAGTCGCGGGCAGAAGTTAGTTATTTATAAATAAACGATAATTAAAAACTTACAAGTACCCGCTTTAAATCTTTAAAAGAAAACTAACTGCCAACCAAGGTTACTTCGATTTGTCCCATAAATTCCGTAAGCCTTGTCACTGCGGGCAAAAATGCACCTGGCTCGGTGCCAAAGTGCCGCGTTGTTTCAGTCTCAATAACAATGCCTTCCGATCGAGAGAGACGTAAGCGCCGTCGTTTTACTACTGAGTTACGTCCGGTATAGTGGGACAGGTCCGCTAGATTTATGCGTCGTGGTCACCCTACTAATTGGTGTTGTAATTATGACATAATTTGGAAGTTTTTTAAATTATGAATTACACAATTCATAATTTATAATGCATGTACATACAGCCGTATTCGAACAATGAGATACGTCAAATACTAGATATTGAAACTATATGATAATATCTAGTATTTGAATTTGAATACAGCTGATATTTTCCGTATTATTTGGTATTATTAACTGATATACTCGTCGATGTCACATACCTAATAAAGAAAATTAAATTTACCAGTGGCGGGGAACGAAAAAACCGGACAAGTGCGAGTCGGACTCACCCACCGAGGGTTCCGTACTACTTTAACTTATTTTAAATGGGTACATAAGTAAAACTATTTCAAAAAAAAAATTGTAGACGCACCGTAAAAGTATAAAACTTTGCCCTTCAACATAACTTTGCCCACCGCGTCACAGTTCAGTACAAGCGAAATAACTTAAAAGTAGTTACAGATACACTTTCATCACTTTCTTCAGAAAGTATAGGTATTGTAACTGCTATAAGTTCGCCTTTGTACAGTCGACGTCAAAGATATGTTTACATTTTTCGCCTTATTACAAAGGAGTAAGGTGCAAAAGTGTAAACATGTTTTTGGCGTCGACTGCACTAATGACGAATGTTATTTTTCCTGTTTTGTTTTGATTTTTGTACAATAAAGTGTTTTACTACTACCAAAAAGAATAGATAGTATAGAGGGGTCCTGTCATTGTAAATTTTGTAGTCACTGTAAATTTACTGCCATCTATCGACACACGACTAAAACTCAAAATGAAAACGTATAAAGTTATCAAAAAATGTATATATATGGATAAAATGATTTTATTATTTTTATATCATTTTGATCCATGTTCATTCACTGATATCTATGTGTTAAAATTGTTAAATATGAAACGGTGTCGTCACGCCATCTAGCCGAGGATAGGCTAAAGGTGTATGCGCCATCTATTCGAGAATGACTTTTACTTGAATTCCGAGGCACGTTTTTTCCTTAGACTTTATTCGTCTTATACGAAGTTACATTTGTCTTTACTACTACTACCCAACTGTTTAATTCACCTCATATTTAGGTAGGTACATTTCTACATATTTATTTCATTATCTGATACTACTACTACTACTTTTAAGTTATTTATATCTATACGTATTATTGAGCCATCCGGAGTTTGATATTTCAAAATAGCCCCATAAAATCTAAATAGCAAGACAATGGTGCGGACAACGCCGCGCAGGGCGCAAATACGGTGGTAATTAGCGGCGGTGTAAATCAGCCCTTATCGGCTAGTGATCCCTATCTCAACTGTAAAGATTTAGGTACGCGTTTACAAACAGTAACCGTTTGTACCTTTAAGGTTTACAAACTGTCAGTTAACAGTGTGGGCGATGACGGGGCGATTTGAAACTAGTGTTTTACCAAACCCGGATTTTTTGCCGAAACCGAAGGTTCCGGTTTTGCTCTAGTTTCGGTCGAAACCGAATCTTATCAAAGGTTGAATAATTTTACGGTTTAGACTCACTTGTTTTTAGTCACTCGCGCGACTTGTTTCAGAGAGCCTAGGTCTCCTTTCTCAAGCACTAACAGTGCGAGCAGCGTTCACGACGGCCATGTATCGCGTACTGGCTCGCACTGTTAGTGCTTGAGAAAGGAGACCTAGGCTCTCCGAAACATGTCGCGCGAGTGACTAAATCAAGTGAGTCTAAACCGTAAAATTATTCAATGTTAATATGTCACAACAGTTTAAATTCGATTATCAAAGGTTGTTGGAAGGGATCGCTCTTTAACGATAAGACCGCCTGTTGTCTAAATCTATCTTATATCAGTTGTTATTCTTTAAGCTGTATCTTTTACTGAGGTGTGCCAATAAAGAGTATTCTATGCACAGTCGGCAGCAGAAGTTGCTAAGCGGGCGTGGTGTTCAAAATGATCATGACGCGGCTTTATTGTTAAGAGAATAAGAGCGTGTCAAGGTAATTTTGAACACCTCACCCGCTTAGCAACTTTTGCTGCTGACTGTATGTATGTTTGATATGTGTAATAAACTAATAAGTAGTACAATCGCTCGCGCTTATTAGTGCAAGGTCGTGACATAACAATTTAAAAAAATAAGCAAATTTTATTGTATAACTGAATATCTCTTGTGTTTCACGCCCGCGTAGACGTTCGTAGCACTCCGTAGAAGGTCTACGCCGTAGCGGACCGGCGTAGCGTGCGCCCTCAAATTGCAGCGGCCTTGTGCACTAAACGGTTTATGTGCATACTTGTGCACGGTTGCGTGGAAATTCCATATATTTCATACAAGATTGGTTACGTTTAATTAACTTTATATTATAATAAATAAGGTAAGTACAAGATCTCGCTATTTATTTATTTTTTATTCCGTACCAGTGCCAATGGCACCCTGTTTATTATATACTAATATTATTTGAAATTGGTCGGCTTGAAAATAGCCTCCTTTGATTTATGATTGATAGACAATGTTTTCCATGTATCTAACTATATTGCCGCTGTAACAACGAATAATAAAACTGAAATTAAATTAAATACCACAAATTAATTTTTTGAGCGTTTATACTGTCTATCTCTTTATCTACCTATACCTTACTTCATTTCTGCTTCGCCCTATAGTTGACTGGTAGAGAATGCCTAGAGGCATTAAGTCCGCCTGTTGTACTTCTTTTGTGTGCAAGTTTGAAATAAATCTCTCACGAAGACAGTTACATTTTTACATTTTATTTGTGTAGCTACTATCTGAACTAAAAGTACAAATATGTACAACTAGTAGTGTACAGTCATTGTATAAATATGGGTGCACAAATCATCTCAATGTTCCATACAGGGCTCGGAACCGGTATTGAAATACCTGTTAATATCGTTCCAAAATCGTTATATTATTTCGTTCATTAAAAAACCGGTTAATTGATGGAACGCGAACTAAAAAATTACGTTCTCTCTCCTAACCGGTAAGAAGAGGGAACGGAACTTTATGGTTCGCAGGGAACGATATAATACCGGTTAATCTTGGCTTTCGGAGACTCTCGGTTAAACTCGTGGTCATACTTGAAAGAGATAGCAATACTTACTCGTTCTATCTCGCTTCGATATTTTCAATTTAACCGGTTAATTTCGTTCCACAAAAACGGAAAGCGAACGAATTAGGCATAAATCAGTATCTTAATAGAACAGTTGTTTAACCGGTAACCGCAAACGGAAACGAAATCCTTTTCGTTCCCGGGTGAATGAACGAAACCGGTTTGAAAAATAAAACGGTTTCCGAGCCCTGGTTCCATAGCTCTTATGTATGCAAAATAAGAACTATGGGACATATTTTTAAGTTAGTGTTCTACACCCATATTTTTACACTTGACTGTACTAGAACAAGCCCTAACCCTATTTCCTCAACACGATTACATCAAACCATAAACTTTAACCCACTTCCATCAATGCCCAACAGAGTTGCTAATACTAATCGTACGCAATATCATCTTTCCCGTACAAAACTACTTAAATTCACACAATTTGCCATGCTACAATCAACTTAAAAGCTCAACAAATAACGCTTACTTTGAAACGGAAATGTTGGTAGTTAGTTCATTTTTGAAGCCAACTGATACAAAGACTAAAAAGACGTAACACACATACTTCTGCCATGCAAAAATGAACGTAAACATTTAATTAATAAAGTTAACTTTTGAATGGCGGTTATGTTGCGTTCGATTAGAAATATAAGGATGTGCTCCGCACGTGATGCACGCGAGCGTTACGTAAGTGCGTCGTCGCCATGACAACGGGCTTCAAACAGCCACAGATAATTATCAATGACCATAGACAAATCTGAGATTTAATTTTTGGTTCAACTTTTTTATTCGGCCGATATGTTCAGCCATATCCCTGTTTCAGTACGCTGATAGAGTTAGACCAAGAAAAGTCTGCAGAGTACAGCACCACGCAGTTCCAGTGTTATATTTTTTTTAATAGCCTATGTTTGTGTCCCACTGCTGGGCAAAGGCCTCCCCTCTCCCTTTCCAATCCTCCCTGTACTGAGCAAGATCCCGCCAATCCCGCTAGAATGCATCCAAGTCGTCCCGCCATCTCTTTCTCGGGCTGCCTCTGCCTCGACTACCCTGGGAATGCCAGCTAGTGGCTATTTTGGCCCATCTGTCATCATGCATCCGGCAGACATGTCCAGCCCAGTCCCTCTTTAGCCTGGCGGTCTTCACCCCAACATCAACGAGTCGGGTTTCGGAGCGAAGCTTTGTGTTCCTCACCCTGTCAGATCTTTGGACAACCAGGATACTTTGCTCCATTGCCCTTTGGCAAACCTTGAGCCGGGATTTTTGCGCCTCAGTTAGAGATCGACTATCATTCGCGCGGTCCTCTCGCTCGCACTAATACATGTGCAGACAAATCTGAGCGAAATGAACGCGCGAATGACAGTTAACAGGGCCTAGCCAATTCAATCGATTGCGCCGTAGCAAACTATGACGGAGGACCGTTGTTCTCTTAAATACAAAATGAAACTAGCCGACTGTTCTATAAGGCTTGCTTGGTCTGTTAAAAAATGCGAATTGGCTACGGTACGACCCTGACGAATGCATTATGCATTATGTGAGTAAATTGCAGAAGATTTGTACATAGTTAAGCACCTGTAATTAGTCTAAAGTTAATTGATTCCATTGTGTTACGAACGACAGTTAAGCCATTTCTATTTAAGTTAGATGCATGAAAGTGTGTTAGCGTATGCTATAGACTTGTACAATAAATACAATACAATTTATATAGTTAATTTTCGTAACACAAATGAATCAATTAAGTTAAGACTAATCACAGCTTCTTAACTGCGCTTAATTACATACAATTTTTGACGTGATAACGTCTTATAAATCGATGAACACCGGTAGTATGCACGAAAAAGCCTACCTACCTAACCCTTATACTATACCTAAGAACTTATGTAAAAAGTAATGAAATAAACGCATTTGTATTTGTATTTGAAAAAGTGTCACGTTGTGGACAGATCTCCATGGTAACGTTGTGGACAGATCTTCATGGTAACGTTACGTAATGTAATGGTAATGTTTTCTTATGACGTTGTCACGCATAATTACCGTCCGTAAACCGACTTTACAGACAACCATACCTATTTGTTTCTTTGCAATTCACTCATGTTATGAAGATATCTAGATCTTGGGTACTTAGGGTTTTCTACAGACGTAGACTAAACAAGTCATTAGACTCATTAGCTCTGTCTATTTACATAGACTATGGGGTAGATTTAATTTGTTACATAGACCAAAGACATATGTAACTTCGTATAAGACGAATAAAGTCTAAGGAACAAACGTGCCTCGGAATTCAAGTAAAAGTCATTCTCGAATAGATGGCGCACACACCTTTAGCCTATCCTCGGCTAGATGGCGTGACGACACCGTTTCATATTTAACAATTTAACACATAGATATCAGTGAATGAACATGGATCAAAATGATATAAAAATAATAAAATCATTTATCCATATATATACATTTTTTGATAACTTTATACGTTTTCATTTTGAGTTTTAGTCGTGTGTCGATAGATGGCAGTAAATTTACAGTGACTACAAAATTTACAATGACAGGACCCCTCTATACTATCTATTCTTTTTGCATAGACTATGGGCAGATTTTGCATTGAGGGTTGTCACTTAACGATTGTGTTTAAATTTTAGTGCGTTTCGTTGGACAAAATCTCTTTTACAGTACAAATGGCACTACTTTACCACACTAGTGCGGTAATTAGCACTTTACGTGCCTATATCGAAAATTGGAAGGGCCATATGTACTGTAAAACGTTGTACGATACACGTGTGAATAGGTAATTCGATACTCGTGTCGATTTAAAACACTCCCTTCGGTTGTGTTTTAATTTATCGCCACTCGTTGCGGATTTCCTACTTTTCGCACATGTATCGTATAATTTACCTACTTACAATAGATATTCAATTTTGCAATGGAATCTCACCCCACAAATTGTAGAGCAATGCTTTACTAATACTATTCAGTAGGATGTGGACTCCTTTATTTATATTTAACTAGAAAACACATTCGTTTAAGATGTAACTAACCTTGAAAATGCAGTTATATGTACCTAACATTTTATCGGATCCACGTAACTCAGGGCAAAACTCAATTAGGGTAAGCGTAATAGTGCTCGACATGCTAATGGCCAATAGATGACACCTTGCTGTCACCTCTATTGACAATGACTTAAGTTTCAAGATGACATGTACTGGGACCGCGTCGAGCACCAGTACGTTTACCTTATAAATAAATTAAATTATGACTTTAGTTTTACAAAGTTACAGTTTAAATTTTCGTTCTGTCTTCTAGAAATGTCTCAATAAAGTCGATAACGTTATCTTAAGTACGGAAATTTTACGATTTACCGCCTCTTGTACAATCAAAGGATTTAATTTGCGACCCATTTTGTACCTTGTCACGGTGACAATCAATATGTATATGAAAGTCGCTAGAGACCTCATACTATTGAATTGTCACTGTGACACGGTACAAAATGGGTCCAAAAAAATTTTTTTTGAATGTACAACACCATTTTAGTAACCACTTAACTATAGTCCAATATTTACTACAACTATGCTCCAAAAGTTCAATCCGTAAGTATCAATAATCCTTTTAGTTCTGCCCGAGTTTTTTAAATAACAATTAGGTACACCTAAACGAAGATATTCGAGTTAGATCTGGACCATAGTCGGACGATTTTAGACTATAATTGAGTGATTTTACGGTACCCTATATTTTTTTGTGGAAAGTGAATAACAATCTTAGGGGTCATCCATTAATTACGTCACACGTTTAGGGGGAGGGAGGGGGTCAAGAAAATGTGACATATTGTGACATGGGGGAGGGGGGAGACACAAACTTTGTGACGTCACTTTAACGTCATCAGTAACCGATTTTTTTTTTTAAATTATTTTATTCGCTGTACATTTAAATAATAAGTTTTTAAAACGATAATCGTTTTTATTCTTTTAATTTTCTTTCCTAAGCAGTTTTGGGTTATAAAATTACTAATATTTATATCGTCAAAAATATTTTGATAAAATATTAATAATACTTAGGTACTTACTTAATTCGATTTGGCGATTTCGTAGAAAAAATGTGACGTCACACTAGGGGGGAGGGGTTTGCCAAATGTGACCAAATGTGACAAAGGGGGGGGGGGGGAGGGGTCAAAAAACCTAGAAATTCGTGTGACGTAATTAATGGATGACCCCTTATAGATCAGCATTCTGTTACCACCAAAATCAGAACAGTTGAAACACGTAAACGAAGCGTAACTTTGCGTTGCGTGTTTCACTTGTTTATAAAATCTGCGACAGAGTACCTAGTAGTAAACTATGCATGCGTAGCGGGCGAGCTCACCGTGGGCATCAGCTGATCCGTGCTGCGGACGCGCGTCACCTTGTTCTTGTAGACGACCTTCTTCACGGCGCGCTCCACCTGCTGGTTCCACCGCATGAACATCACGTACGCGCCGTACAGCGAGAACAGCACCAGCGCCTCCTGCCAGTAGATCAGGCTGTCCCGGAAACAGTATATCAACACCAGCAAACTGATCGAGTAGAAGCTGCAGTCGCGGAACAGCGGCCACCAGGTCAGAGTCAACGTCGTGCGGGAGAACAACGCGCACGCACCGATCACGAACAGGATGTTGAACACGGCCGAGCCCACGATCGTCCCGATCCCTACGTCGTCGAACGAGACGAACACCCCGATCACGGAGGTGAACAGCTCCGGGGCCGAGCCGCCCGCCGCCATAAACGTGGCCCCGGCCACGTCGTCCCTGATCGCCAGGCGTTCTATGATCACGTCCAGCGACGGGACGAAGAATTCGTCGCAGACTATAGCCAGCGCGACGAACATGTAGCCCATGCCGAGCACGTGCAGGAGGACAGCCCCGGAGCGCCGCTGCTCCTCCGTGAAGAGATCGGTGGGGAACAGAGGGGCTTTCTCCTCGGGCTCGGTGGGCTGGGGCTCGTACGCGGACGAGGTGTCATAGTCGAGGATGGTGGTGTTGGGCTCGCCGGCCCGCGCGGCCGCCAGCAGAGCGAGCAGCAGCGCGCCACCCATGGCCGTGGGGCGCCGCGCGCGACTGCCGCTCGCCGCCCCGCCCGGCCGCTCGATAGCGCCGCACTGCGCCGCGCCGCCGCCGCCGCCGCCGGCGCCCTGTCCCCGGGCGAGCACAACCAAACGTAAACTTGTCACATCACAGATACATTGTTACGGATGATAGATAAACACTTTATTAATCCATAACGTGTAGCTCTCAGCTCTATTATCGTTTCATTGATTTATAGTTACGTAGTTAGATTTCGACGAGTTTCGCTTAGCTCAATAAACGTGATGTGAATTAGTGCTTACTATCTACCTCGTTTTAGGATAATATAAGTAGCAATTAGTGCGTGAAATTTGTATTAAATATCACCACTACAATGTTTTACCTAATAAAAAGATAATAAAGAGGTCAAACTTAGAACAAATGTAGGTACTAAACTATAACTGGCGATAATTTGGAGGAAAACTAACGTGGGTTTACCGTAATCTGTTGCAAGTAGGTAAGAGGCTACTCATTTCATTGTGACCAAAAAGAATAGATAGTATAGAGGGGTCCTGTCATTGTAAATGTTGTAGTCACTGTAAATTTACTGCCATCTATCGACACACGACTAAAACTCAAAATGAAAACGTATATATAAAGTTATCAAAAAATGTATATATATGGATAAATGATTTTATTATTTTTATATCATTTTGATCCATGTTCATTCACTGATATCTATGTGTTAAAATTGTTAAATATGAAACGGTGTCGTCACGCCATCTAGCCGAGGATAGGCTAAAGGTGTGTGCGCCATCTATTCGAGAATGACTTTTGCTTGAATTCCGAGGCACGTTTTTTCCTTACGCTTTATTCGTCTTATTATATGAGCTTGTCTGTCTGTGACACCGCAGCTTTTAAACGGATGTACCGATTTGGATCCGGTTGTAAGTAGGATGTTTTTAGTGGTGGTTCTAAGACATACTTGTCATACTTTATCAAAATGGGTTGATCCGTTTCATCAAAGAGAATATAATCACTACGTGTTTCATTACGTCGGGGGTTTTCGAAAATTGTAATTTATCAAAAACTTTTATATTATCCGAAACTTGATATAAGTACCTAAACTAGTGTTGTGAATAACGCTCATTTCGAGGATTAAAGACTTAAGGCTTAACGCCTCAAAGGCGGCAAAGACGATTTCACATCCATACGCGTAAAATAAATAAATACAATTCTCAAATATACTCGAGTCTTCAAGACTTACGAGTCTTGACGGCTCGAGTCTTTAAGCCTAAAAATAAGTTTTTGGCAAAAATTTCATTTTTGGTACAAGCTTTTATCGCCGACTGTACTTTTTTTTCCACAGGCAACTAACACTCATCGAGACAATTCTAAAAACCCCAAACACAATTAGGTTTCGTTGTTTTATCACAGAGTTCCTATGGCCACCTCCGGTCTCCATCATCAGATCAGCTCGATGACACCATAATATTGCATTGTCACCCGACTTACGTATGTATGCAAAATTTCAGCTCAATCGGAAACCGGCAAGTGGATCAAATTTAACTTGCAAGATTTGATTACACACGGACAGACAGACAGACAGACAACGGTCAGGTGAAACTAAATAAAATCTTGTAATAAGCGTTATTCACAATACTAACCTAAACTGTTGAGTAGGTTAGGTATGGTTAAGGGTAAGTACAGTCACCTGCAATAATATGTCACTCATCGAAGGGCGCAAAACGGCCTTCGTTGTGTAAGATATTATTGCAGGTGACTGTACCTAAATAAAAAAACCGGGCAAGTGCGAGTCGGACTCGCGCACGAAGGGTTCCGTACCATAATGCAAAAAACGGCAAAAAAAAACGGTCACCCATCCAAGTCAAGTCAAAAATCAAGTTTGTTGTATGGGAGCCCCACTTAAATCTTTATTTTATTCTGTTTTTAGTATTTGTTGTTATAGCGGCAACAAAAATACATCATCTGTGAAAATTTCAACTGTCTAGCTATCACGGTTCGTGGGATACAGCCTGGTGACAGACGGACGGACGGACGGACAGCGGAGTCTTAGTAATAGGGTCCCGTTTTACCCTTTGGGTACGGAACCCTAAAAAATTACGCGCTTCTCTCCCCAACTGACGGTTTCACTCATCTACCCCTTCAACAAAGCTACGAATACTTACAGTCGCCATCAGATATATCGGAGCGGCCAAGGTGGTCACATCACAAATATCTGAACATTCTATTGTCAGGGCCGTAGAGTGCGTGTCCAGATATTTTTGAGCACCTCGGGCGCTCCGATATACAGGGTGGAAACATAAGTCGGGCCCTGGAGGGAAACTACCTTAAATCCTTAAGCTGGCTCATTTTACTTAAAGGAGACATTCCTTTATTTTTAAAAAGAAACAAAACTGCATTCAAAGATTTTCTAAAATTCGCTTGCCTCGCCCGGGACTCGAACCGACTAAAAATTCCAAAAAATAAAAACTCGCTATTTTATTCTACTAGTCGATACAGTTAATGTTAATGATAACATTTCTCCAAGAAACATTAGATCTTGGAGATTGGTGAGACGGTTGCAGTTGGTTAGAAATTAAGGACTGCGTTGCCTGCGTCTAATTTGTATTACCTACTTATGTTATGTTATGTGTATACTTTTTTTTTTTTGTTAGCCTGGTTAAGTGTCCCACTGCTGGGCAAAGGCCTCCCCTCGCTCCCTCCACTCAACCCTGTCTTTTGTAGTTTCCCGCCAATCCAGACAAAAAGGAGATGGCGGGACGACTTGGACGTATTTTGTCTGGATGTGTATACTTATTTACATTAAATGCTTACTTAGAGTGAGACTAAGCTAACTCGGCAGTGATTTTTATAGCACAGACTATGCAAGTGTTATTTTGAACGCCAATCATTGACATAGATATCTAGGGACTGGCTTTACGGACAATAATAATGAGGCATGACAGGGGCCAGTACAGCGGTGTGACACCGGTATATACAACGCGATTGGTTGATGAGTTCGCATGACGCGCGCGATTGGTTGATGAGTTCGCATCACGCGCGCTATTGGTCGCAACTAGTTGCGTTAGACTGCATGATTGGCTGGAATTCGTGAGTCACACCGCTAAACTAGTACCATTTTTAGTGCCCGTAAGGCCAGTCGCGGGCCAGTCCATATAGTTCGTTTTTTTTAGCATTAGAAAGAACTTGAAAGAAGGTAAGCGATCTTGACATGTCTTATAATTGAAAAAACGCTTTTTAAAAATCAATAACTATTACTTATGAAAGCAGAAGAACATAAATGATCGTATTAGATTCATCATTGTTACATATATGCCGTAACTTATTTTTAAAATGTGTTTTTCAATTAAAAAATGCCGCCAGCATCCTTGGTACAATGCCTCAAAGGGCCTATTTTAGATTTAAGCTAGTTATTAATTTCGTTTAGTAGTACCACTGTATATATATTGTATGTAAATAAATTTTTTTTATCCATTAAAAGACACATCAAGATTGTTTACCTTATTTCTAATGCTAAAAAAAACGAACTATAGTTATCACGCGGCTACTGCATATGATAACTAAAATAGGTAACATGATTCTAATAATATAATTCTTATCTGGTGTCAGTGGACGTTCGAATTGGCCTGCTACTTAGTCACAATCAAGGACATATGTAACTTCGTATAATAGACCAGCGGTGGAACAAAAATGGGTTTTGATAACATTAAAGTTTTTTCTTTTTTGATATGTTATTGCATGCATGTTAAATAACATTTATGTAAAATATTAGAAAATTATAGGTGGAGCGTTCGGCCATATTTAAATATTTCAATTTTGCTAAATAACTATGTAAATATAAAATTAAAGTTACAAAAAACTGTAACATGTTCAATAACATTTTAATTTATTCACAATATTCGGTTTTTAGAAATCTGGAACAGCTGCTTTCTGGTGAACGTAAAAACACGAATTACTTTGTCAATAAAGAATTAAAGTAGCTGATATTGTAAAATTACGATATTATCTATCAACTTAGTATACTTGTAAAAAATTAGAAATGTAGACAATGTGCTTGTCTAGATATTGATTTCTGGTTAAGCAGTATAGCCAATATTGAATTAAAGTTTGTAGAGTTAATATTACACGGTCATAATAAAGATCTTAGTTCCCACACAAAATATTAGAAATATAAAATCACGGCGACACTAAATACTGATACGTAAGTATGCATTCCGCGCTTATATTGAGTTACATTTCAAACGCGCGGCGTTTTCGCGCGCCGCGCCGTGCGCCGTGGCAGGAGGCAGCGATCGACGGTGGCGGGCTAGCGATTAGCGCGGTGCCCGTAAAAAATACGCAAAACGTTTATAAAATTATTATCAATGGTAAATAGTTATATTGTTAATAGTAGGTACACTAATGGAAACTTACCTACACTTATTTATTTCTATATGTACTAGGGATTGCCCGCGGTTTGGTTTACGTAGAATTCGTTATCGTGTTAAGTATAGAAATAATAGATACATTTGAAAATTATTTTAGGTGCATTGTCATACAGATAACCACCCTTGTTAAAGTATTCTTCAAATTCAATAGACAGGTGTCATTTCAATATAATTTTGCGTAATTTGGCGCTTTTAGGTTATAAATGACTAGCGACATATATTTTTTGTTTAAGAGCGATATCCGATATATATATCTCCCATAATATTTACTTTATCATTTAAATCAATTTCAAACTAACGTTATTCAATATTTATCATTTTAAAGTCAATTTTACCAACCAACTGAGCTTTACGAGTATACCTACGGAAACAACTCAAAATGTGCATCAAATTAAATGCCACTCTTCTTATCCGTTTCGAACAATCAAGAGGGCCTTAATACGAGCTGATGTAGTGAAAATTTTATTTAACTCTCGTCCCTTGAAACCTTCACTACGCTCGAGGTTCAACTTTACGAACCACTCGCTACGCTTGTGGTTCAATTTTAGAATGTTTCGCTTGTTTGGGTATCAATATTAGCATGATTAATCAACAAATTTTCCCCTTGTAAAACAAATAAATAAGGTAGGTGAGGTGCAGGCATATGAGGCCCGGCGGGTAACAAGGCCCAGCATTCAAAAATAGCAGTTGCTCCCTATTATTCTGAATTTGTACTTGTTGCTAAGAAGATCCACTGTCAGTGCAGGTAAAAAGGTCCAGTCCCGGGCCTTATTGAACGTATGAGATGAAATAATAGATTAAAATATTTTTAGATAATTTTGAATATTTTTAATCTCTCATTAATAAGGCCGATTTGAAGAAACTTCTATGAAATTATGACTTATAAATAACACCTTCACTGCGTGGGCTGTCCAAATCGCTGCAGACTTTTCTTGGTCTAACTCTAATAATTTTTCACTTGCTTTATTGACCTAAAGACGTTTTAAAGAATCAAAAAGTCTAATAACATTTAGACACTTATACTTTTTAAAGGCAGTAACTACTTACTTATATAGGTAACTTTTTTTATTAATACATAGGTAGTTATTTACGATAGAAGTGCGAAAAATTGAAATTTTGCAACGAATGACGAATTTTAAAACACGGCCAAAGGGAGTGTTTTAATGTGCTTATTATAGCACCGGTGTCGTAATGTAGCACCAGGGCCCTATTTCACCAACGTGACATTGTTGCTGACGTCACAGGCATCCATGGGCTACGGTTATAGCTTACCATCGGACGGGCCTTATTCCTGTTTGTCACTATCATTGTATTATTAAAAAAAAAACTTTATTATATCGGCAAAAAACAGGTATCTTTCTTGTGATGTTTATGATGATAATGATGACAATTGACACAAGATTTCAAAGAACTTTCGGTAATTCATGACAGTAAATGAGTTCTGTGTCGGAATTTCGTGACAACTGTCGTATTTCTTGTGACAATTGTCCAAGTCCCAGCCCCCCCTTTGCTATAGTCCAACCCGAAAGGCACCTTAGGTCGGCGCTTACGTCATTATTACCGGCGCCCTATTAACTAATGAAATGAAAATGAAATGAAAAATATTTATTTCGAGCAACTATGGACTCATACAGATTTGTTAGTAGACTTACGTTCCTAATGTTAGTACCTAATTAACTATTACAATATCGCTCCTTGAGAAACATAACGTCATTATCCAAAAAATGGGGTTTTTGAGTTAATAACGCCATCTAGCTCGTATGATCGTAACGCACGCAATACGAAGACACCTATCGCCCTAGCTCTATTAGAACCGCCAGAGGGCGCTAATGTCGTTATGGCGAATAGAGGGAATAGGTACCCGTCTCATAGGAACAATGTCCTTAAAGGGAAGTAAATTGTATTTTTTTGCTTAGTGACGGTTTTCTATGAGATTCAATGGTAAGTACGTCAATTTACATAAGAAATAGTGTATCTATACGTACTATGTCACTTTAAACTTATAATATGGTATCAAAATCAAAACTCAATTTAAAGCAATATCGTACTTTTCCCTTTAAGGACACTTGTACTTTTGAATTTAATAGAATAGAATAACGTTTTGAAATAAGTAAAGTGACATTATACCTATAATGACGGTTTTGCTTAAAACTTAAAGCCATAATGCTGACTAAAAATAAAAACGTACTGTTCTTTTACTTTAAGTGACATTGTGATTTTAAGAAGCTGACAGAAGTTTTAGCAGGTCGATCGTCATTATCTGTGTAGTGTCAATATGCTAGCTTAGTTTACCATAGCGACAGTTGGCATGCTTAAGTGAAAAATGTCGTTTTAAGCTTAAAGCCACTACAACTGGTACAGAACGCTTATAACGGTGTGGTTAATTAATGTCACTCGTTGTTTAATGTCACTGTGTTGTATTTTTTCTATAAGGTTCATAATAGAGTTGTATTATGGGTACCTACTAGACGACTATTTATAATTAGATAGATATAGCCACATTACGAGACCTATTGATCTAACTGTGGAACTAGGTTGGTATGTGTAAGATTCCCATATTTATTAATTATAAACAATAAACAATATAAACAATATTTAAAATTATAATATAGTATTATTTATGTGTTGTGTGATACTTTTTCATTCATCAAAATTTGCAAGTTATTTTTGTGATGTCTGTTATGTTCCAATTTTATTTCTGACAAGGTGACACAAAACACACATTAATTATTATTATCACTAGGTAGGTACTTACCTATTAATTACCCATAAAACTATTGTTCTCTTACAGTAGAAAATGTCTCAATGTGTCTTGAATGACAAAAAAGTTTAAAGCTATTTTAATAAAGTTAATACTACTGTTTTAGTTGAAACTGTTAATAAAGTTAATACTTATGATGATGAAGAATTCGTACCTCCTTCAGAAGAGCTAGTTCTAATAACGTAATGTGTCGCTTGTGAGTTTTTTGTTGTTTTTCCGGGTTGGTTTAATTTTGCTACTGGCTGTTTCTAAAGTATTTATAATGTTGTTATTTTGAATTTGAACTTCTGAATGTGTATTTGTGGTATCTCTTCTTGTAAGGTGTCAAAATTACTTCGTAATTCTAAGTTAAACTGATCGTGGTTACAAATAAGAGTGTGTTTCTGTTTAGGTGTTTTGCCTATTTATGAATTAATTGCTTACGGTGGATTTAAGTCTTAAACTTTATTTTTGCTCTCACGGGTCTGTGATCGGAACTAAATTTAAACCTATTGATGTACCTAATACCTACATAAATAAATATCTAATTAAACTTTTGTCAGATGAAAATATTATTATATAAGTAGTCAATTTCGTGTGTGATATTCCGCCAGGCGAAGTCCAGGTCCAACGACTTTGAAGTTTTTTTGAGAAAGAAGGAATTACTTATCTACGTTCATGTTTCGACCAAAGGCAAATGGAATAGACCTAGAACTACGGTCGTTTCTGCTGCCAAGGCCATATGTGGTCCGACTATGTATGTGTGCTTGATCTGACTTCACCAAGGACAAAATACTCTTCAATCTTATCATCGCAATGTGTAGATGTTGATGCGTAGGCTTTGATTGCGGTTAAGGTAGGTATATAGCTTTGGGATTTGGGATATGCTTAACGTCAATACAGCCACCTTGTCGGAGTAATTTGATAATCCGACAATGTTGTCCTGCCACTTCTTTTTGACGACAAAGCGTGTGGGTATCTTCCGCCGGGTAATAGTTTCAAAGTAGCGCCAATAACAGAAAAGCTAACGGAAAAACGTCTGAGGTGGTACGGTCATGTACAGAGGCGTCCTGTAGACTACATGGTTAAGGTAGCGCTCGATATTTCAACGACGAAGCGAGGACGTCGAAGACCACCTGCTACCTGGCTGACGACGGTTCAGCGAAACCTGAAAGACCTCAATGTAGACGCCGACGTTGCACTCAATCGTGCAGAATGGAGGAAAAGAACAGGGAAGGCCGACCCCAAATAAATGAGAACAAGGCCTAGCAGGATGATGATGACGTGGGTATCTTCCGCCCGGGGATTCTTAGCACCACTTTTACAGGGTACTTAGCGCCGTAACGAGGAGTCGTACATGTCTAATGAGATTGGGCCATAAGCCCACCATGCTGGTTCAGTGCGGGTTGGTGGATCGCCAGAGGCTTGTTTGGTATTCCACAGGGTGACCACGTGCAGGAGAGGCTGGTCTGGGGTCCGTTACATGACATTCGGGCCCCTTACATCGCATCCCCCAATTATTATCCTCCCCTTTGTTTATTTACTTTGGTAATTTTTGATCGTAAAAATATAGCCAAACAAAACAAGCTAAGAATACTCTAGTTTTAAAGAAAAACTAGTCTTATTTGCTAATTTTTTAAGACTGAAAGTCGCTTACTTTAGTAAATATTAATTAACATCCATGTAAAATGATTCTATTTGCGCTTTTTCTTTGAAATAAACGTTAAGTTATATCAAATAACTGGATATAGTGTCACTGTTCCATAAATTGAATCAATATTGCGAAGTCGTCATGTGACATTAAGCAAAACTAAACGGAATAGTGACATTACAATTTTCTTTTAATTGAATTATCTTAGAAATTAAACAAAAAAAACACAGTTTACTCAAATGACTCACAAGATTAGTTTAAAATCTAACAAAATATAGCAAAAAAACTCTTTCTTTTATCTCTAGTACGGCAGTTTTAGACGTTTGAAGATTTCGAAAATTTTAAAGCTCTGTACCCAAAAAACACGTTTTTCGCTTAATGACACTGTGTTTCTCAAGGAGCGATATATATACACTGCTGGAAACATGCATTTCGCAGCAGTGTCTCATATACGGGCAGTCAAGTCTGTCCGCTATCACACACAGGATAGGGTTGGGGCTGGCCCGCACCCGGCGCACCAGGGATGTGCATCGTGCAAACTAATGCGGTGCTACGCGACGTAAGCGCCGACCGCCATATTCAACGTGGTTTGTCACATAGTACCCTGTAAAGGTATGATTCCAGGGATAAAAAATATGTTATAACGTTATCCAGCGTATAATGGAATTCATAAAAGTTTTTCTTTATAATTACTACAAGTAAATTTGTTCATATTTGCATATTATTAAAAAGGTAAATGAAAAGTAATTGAGTAATTTAATTACTAATTAATGTAATCACAATTGCAAATTACACAGAAAAATTAATTACATGTAATTAAATTTTATGTAATTAAATTACAAACATTTTAATTACATGTAATTAAATTACACGAGTAATTAATTACGCCCAACACTAGTTGGTGGCAAACAACCACACCGCTCGTCTGATGGTAAGCGGTTACCGTAGCCTATAAAGGCCTGTGACGTCAGTAACAGTGATGTCGACAAATGTCGCACCTGTCACGTTGGTGAAATAGGGCCCAGATGTACAGTAAAAATCATGTTAAAAGATAATACTAACTGTTACGAAGAAATATTTATACTGTAAAAAATTATCCCACCAAAAACATTTTCATGTAAAATGTTGCTAAGACGAAACCATAAGCCTAAGACTCGCACTGTTAAAAAGTTATCAGATCTCTTGTCGAGCCAAGCTTCAAACTCTACAAGCCCCTTCACTAACTCTACACCTTAGTCAAAATATGTGGCTTGGCTGTTTTGCTACCGCCACATGGGCATAAGGTGAAAAACTTATTATAATCATTATTTTTAGGGTTCCGTACCTCAAAAGGAATAAAACTGAACCCTTATAGGATCACTCGTGTGTCTGGCTGTCCGTCTGTCACAGCCTATTTGCTCCGAAACTACTGGACTAATAAGTTGAAACTTGTCTATAACCCAAAGACATACATGTAAAGTAAATATGTAATATAAATTTAAATAAAGGGGTCACTTTTGAGATGAATGATAAATAGAAGAAAAAAAACTATATCTTTGTTATATATCAAATGAAGGGGCTCATTTTAGAATTAGAATCTCAAATATATTTTTTTCATAATTTTAAAATAAATAGTTTAGAAGTTATTTAAGAAAACAGGCAAAAAAATAACATTACCCTTATCTCCGAAACTACTGGGTCTTTTTATTATGAAAAAAATACACATATTAGCTCTTTACCTATAGATGACAGGAAAACCTATTAGAAATGTGGAGCTAAGCGTGAGCAGGCCTATGGAACTCTCTGCGCGAGCTCGGATTAATACCTACGAATCTGGTCCCGTTCACGGTAGAAAAGCAAGCCAGTTGGTTGCCACACGCGCTCACGTACGCACGTCACCGCGCGCCGCACTGTCAATTTTTACGATAGTTACACGGACGGCGGGATTCGGGAAATGAATTAGAGATGCACTAGATAAGAAATAGTAAAGATATGTGACGTTCCACGGCAAAAGGTACCATTGCCCCGACTGAATATTGGAGTGGCGATAATAATAAGCGTAAGCGCCAGCCGCCATAAGGTACCTTTTGCCGTGGAACGTCACATATCTTTACTATTTCATATCTAGTGAAGTCTAACGGCGCGATATCTTAAAGTTCGAATCGCGCGGGTAGTAGGTACCTACCTACTATTGAATTTCTTTAATTAAACATGTAATGTTTAATATGTGTGACAAATGTATAGATTTAGATATCTATCTATTTGAAATAGGTAGTAAATTTTTAATTTATTTTGGTAAATGTTTATTTTAACGACAGTAAGTTTACACCGGAAAGTGCCTACTCATTTTTGCTCTGGTTAACTTATAATTAATTACCTTTATTCATGGGGTTTCTATTATTTTTCTTTACTATGTAACATTAATCTCTATCTGGTTTTAAATTACACGAAGTTTTAAAACTAATTCTTGCTGGGATTATTGCGCGGTTTATAAAACGGCGTAAACACTGCGGTTACTGCAGGGACATATGACCTTTTAAAATGACTATTTCGCAAACACTAAAGCATAATCGGAATATTAGGTATAATTTAAGATTTAGCTTTCCTTTTATTTCACTCCTCTGTTTAAGTGGGTATTTATTTATCATTTCTAAGCGTCAGCAACCCTAGCGTTGTGCCGGTGCGCGCGGTGCGGGGAGCGGCGCGTTGAAGGTCACTCCATTGTATTTTTGTGTAGGTATCAAAACGGTAGGTACTTGCGTTTTGTTTGAGAGATAAGTATCTGTTCGTAAGAACTATTGTATAATCTGTGGCGTGAGTCGGACTTAAGTACTTAGTTTTTGATCCGATCCCTACGGGTTTTTAAAAGACATTTTACTCACTTTTCACTAAAAAAACATATTGTTAAAAATTGTGTAATGTACGGAACCCTTGGAACGCGAGTCCGACTTGCACTTGGGCGGTTTTTTTATTATACATACAATAGTTCTTGTAGAAACGAAACGGCCGAGCTACATACTTTGACTAAGGTGTAGAGCTAGTGAAGTTAGGGCTTGTAGAGTTAGAAGCTTGGCAAGAGATCTGATAACTTTTTGACAGTGCGAGCCTTATGGTTTCGTCTGGGCAACATTTTACATCAAAATGTTTTTGGTGGGATTTCACTTCTTTTTGTAAGTTGCTTATGACAATCTTCCATCCCCTAATTTAAAGGGTTGGGGGTGATTTACTATTAAAAATCCTGAAATAAGTATCTGGGGGCATCTGTTACACAATGTACTTCTTACTGATTCCCCATATAAACCCTTCACCCCGTAAGGGTAAACTTTGGGGTTGAAATCTGCCTTCAGCCCGTAAGGGTAAACTTTGAGATTGAAATCTATTCTATATCCTTCCCCACAATACCTATCTACATACCAAATTTCAACTAAATCGGTTCAGCGATTATTGATTCCCAATACAAGATTAAACCCCCTCATCATCCCCTTAAGGATTAAAAAATTCAAGTTTTTGAATTTATTTGTTGTTTGTGTACTAAAACTATCTTACTTATCAAATTTCAGCTTCCTAGAGGACTTCAGGAAGTACCCTAAAGGTATTGATAATCATCAAGTGAGTGAGTCAGTGACGAAATCGAAGTTTTTACATATGAATAAAATCTAAAGTATAAGAGCTATGCAATTGATATGCTTAATAAGTCCGAGAACTTTGTTTATCTAGTATAATCCAACCCCAAGTTAGGAGGGTTCCAAAAAACGACGAAGCGTTTCGAGAAAAGGTAGATAGTGCCCTTGCGCTTTGCTCGTCTTGGCGGGGGCACTGCCGTGCCCCCAGATGTTAAAACATAATAATAATAAAGCTTTATGTTTAGTGACTTTAGTTACCTACTATTTTCGCGTAAACTAGACAATTTTTATATCTTTAGTTAATAAGGCCCAAAAGAATTATTTTTAACTTATTATAAATATCCTCTTGTTGTGAAGTACCAAATATTGTTATTTGTATATGTATAACTCTTAAGTTAAAAACAATAAAATCTGTTATTGTCTACTGTCAAAATTATTATTTTTTGCGGGATTAAGTAATACCCTGCTAGTGTTCAATAAGGCCCACAATAGGACTTTTATAAAAGGTATATTTTCCAAGAGTATCGTAATATTTTTATAACTATTTTGGTATAATGAAGAAACTTCAATAAATAAGATACCTATTTGAGTGAGTTTTTCATACTTAATATCCTGTTTATTAAAAAAAAAAAAACATTTTAATTTAAGGTGCGCCGTATATAGGCATATACGGCCGACACGGAATATACAATAAGGTGAGGTCACTTACCTTATTGTATATTCAATATTTATACGTGTAATATTGAGCAGTTGGTTTATAATATACATAATATGATATTGACGTTGAATAGGACAGGACATGACAATAGGAACCAGAAATAGGTATAGTCGGTCAAACCAATTTGTCAGTAAATAAAAACAAAAAACTATATTCATCCTTTTCTTTTGGGTGCTAGTACTAGTGTAAGTCAAAGATAGTATGATGATTCTCTCTATGTTTGAAATGAGACAGTCCTTTGACAAACTATGGTAAAAAATAGTTGTGAATATCATGTACATTTTTATTACAATTTCGAAATTCAAATGTTCTTCCTAATCAACTCGGCCACTAAACTAACTGATAACTTGGTATCCGATCCGCTAACTCGGCGAATGAATCGCCAATTCGCCAACTCTCCGAGCCGAGTCAACGCTATCAAACTGCTACTAAGGCCATTCAAAAATAAACCTTAATTCGAGAGCCCGAAGGTTCTTATATGACAAACAATACATTATGACTTAAAACTTTATGGGAAACAAAGGGACACCTTTAATTTCACGTAATGTAAACAAACAAATGATTGATAAGAAAAGACAGACAGTGCTGTGAGCGGCAGGTGGGGCGAGGCGAGGGGCGAGGTATAGGTAGGCTATGATAGGGTCTCGGGCGCCGCGCCGGCGACACTGACGGACCAGCGCGGCGTATGTATGAATTTCGCGCCTTTTTAAATATATTTTACTATTACAATGCAAGCTACACGCCGAAATTTCTTATTTTCCATAATATGGCTGCGTATATTATTTTATAGTAATAGACTTATTTTTACAGACTCTAATTCAATATTAGATATTATAGGACAAAAAACGCATATTCATTCTAAAGCATATATCTTATTCTTCTAAATTTTTAGCTTGCCTATTAACTTAAGAATTTAGATATGTTGTTGTGGATTTATTAAACTTTAATTCAATATCGACAAAATAATAAGCTAATTTGTAGTTTGACTAAGAAGCACGTTAAAAAAATTTCTAATAATTTTACATTATAAAGCGTCATACATATTATAAACGATGGAACTTAAACATTGCACTTTAATTCAATATTAAAAAATCATTACTAAAAATATATAAATACCTAATTTATATCTAACGCTCGTTCTAACTTTTCGTCATATTTTACAAATATGCTTAAAAATATGTCCCATGTCAGATAAGTATCACTTTTTCATCTTTAGAATTATCAAAACTTTTAGTGCAAAAATCCGGTCCCACTATTGGTCTATAAGTGGAGTCCAGACGAGACAATTTTTCGCCAATCTGATTAAATTGTCCGATCAAATCAGGACGTGCGGACGTAAACGCCAATTTGGCTCGCCGAATTCGACCGCCGATTATGACCGATATATTACCGATAAAATGGGGTGCGGACGCAAGAATACCAATTTGTGACGCTAGTCGTTTTGGAGCATTTTTTAAACTTAGAGGGCTCAAATATCACCAAATCTTAAATTGGTGATTCAATTGGAGATTGGCACCAATTATTTTCCTGATCAAATCGGTCGATTTGCCCAGCTCGTCTGGACACGGCTATAGCGGTCAAACTTATAACAACTCTCTTTTTGCGTTAGGGGGTTAAAAAAACAGTGAAGCATGACCTTCAGGTCCATATTAACCCTTTATAAGGCTTAAGGTTGTCAGAAATTATGCGAAATTGAACCCCATCACTTTGAAATAAAGTTCTCCTGAGACTTATAGACCAATAGTGGGACCGGATTTTTGCACTAAAAGTTTTGATAATTCTAAAGATGAAAAAGTGATACTTATCTGACATGGGACATATTTTTAAGCATATTTGTAAAATATGACGAAAAGTTAGAACGAGCGTTAGATATAAATTAGGTATTTATATATTTTTAGTAATGTTTTTTTAATATTGAATTAAAGTGCAATGTTTAAGTTCCATCGTTTATAATATGTATGACGCTTTATAATGTAAAATTATTAGAAATTTTTTTAACGTGCTTCTTAGTCAAACTACAAATTAGCTTATTATTTTGTCGATATTGAATTAAAGTTTAATAAATCCACAACAACATATCTAAATTCTTAAGTTAATAGGCAAGCTAAAAATTTAGAAGAATAAGATATATGCTTTAGAATTAATATGCGTTTTTTGTCCTATAATATCTAATATTGAATTAAGAGTCTGTAAAAATAAGTCTATTACTATAAAATAATATACGCAGCCATATTATGGAAAATAAGAAATTTCGTTGTGTAGCTTGCATTGTAATAGTAAAATATATTTAAAAAGGCGCGAAATTCATACATACGCCGCGCTGGTCCGTCAGTGTCGCCGGCGCGGCGCCCGAGGGCCTATCATAGCCTACCTATACCTCGCCCCTCGCCTCGCCCCACCTCCCGCTCACAGCACTGTCTGTCTTTTCTTATCATTCATTTGTTTGTTTACTGTGGACATATATAAATTAGATGCGGACATTACGTGAAATTAAAGGGGTCCCTTTGTTTCCCATAAAGTTTTAAGTCATAATGTATTGTTTGTCATATAAGAACCTTCGGGCTCTCGAATTAAGGTTTATTTTTGAATGGCCTTAGTAGCAGTGTGATAGCGTTGACTCGGCTCGGAGAGTTGGCGAATTGGCGATTCATTCGCCGAGTTAGCGGATCGGATACCAAGTTATCAGTTAGTTCGGCCGTATCGGCCGAGTTGATTAGGAAGAACATTTGAATTTCGAAATTGTAATAAAAATGTACATGATATTCACAACTATTTTTTACCATAGTTTGTCAAAGGACTGTCTCATTTCAAACATAGAGAGAATCATCATACTATCTTTGACTTACACTAGTACTACCCAAAAGAAAAGGATGAATATAGTTTTTTGTTTTTATTTACTGACAAATTGGTTTGACCGACTGGTTCCTATTGTCATGTCCTGTCCTATTCAACGTCAATATCATATTATGTATATTATAAACCAACTGCTCAATATTACACGTATACATATTGAATATACAATAAGGTAAGTGACCTCACCTTATTGTATATTCCGTGTCGGCCGTATATGCCTATTTTTATTTTATTTTTATTTTATTTATTTTATTTTATTATTAAATACAGCAACTATCCTTACAGGTAACCCTAATACAATAGTGCCTTAAATTAAATAATTCTTATTACTACTTAACTAAATACTTTAAATTAAAAATTCAATATATTACAATTTCATATACAACAAATACACAATAAAGTCAATTTAAATTTCAATATTTCATTACAATTTCAATCCATTACATTCCATAACACAATACATATAAACAGGTTTTTGACAATTCCCACATTGGGCAATAAAAAAGATCTGTCTTATCGGCAACCAGATTCAAAATGTGTATAGAACGGCTGAGAGGTGCTTTACGTTGCAGATTCGTCCTGCCGGTTGGCTCTGCCAGCAGTGGCGGTTGCCGCCGCCGCTCGGTGTACCTGTCCGGCACGCACAGCTTAAACATTTGTAAAATGTCTGGGTTGCAGATACTACCACGAAGAACCCGAAGCAAGTAGCACGCGAGCGCCAGATCCCTGCGAGTTTCTAGTTTGTCGTAACCGACCATGCCAATCACAAAAAGTGTGGGATACATCAGCGGATAGAAAGGATACACACCATACCGTTTCCAGTATAAGTACCTGGTAAACTTATTTTGTATCCTTTCCATCATGATGTTGTATTTGGCCTCATGCGGAGCCCATATTGCAGCGTTAAATTCTAATTGGCTTCTTACTAGAGCATTGTACAGCGCAGCGATGGCTTTTATGTCTGTGAAGCCTACTGCTCTGCGGAGTACAAAGCCCAGAATCCTGAACGCCTTTTTACACGCACCGACAATATGGTCCCTGAAGCACAAGCTGCTCTGCATGCGCACTCCCAAATCTTTCACGGACTCCACTCTTTTCAACTGAGCTCCGGCTATCTCATAGCTGTGGTTGAGAGGTGTTTTAGACCGAGTAAATGTTATGGAAACGCATTTATCTACGTTAAAATGCAGTTTGTTTCTCTGGCTCCACTCCACCACTCTGTCTATGTCCCGCTGGAGACGCTCACAGTCTGCCTCATTTTCGATTGCCAAGAGCAACTTAATGTCATCTGCAAACAACAGGCATTTAGCGTCCCTGACCACCTCTGGTAGATCATTAATCATAATAATGAATTCCAACGGCCCCAAGTTACTACCCTGACTTACCCCGGTTCTGGTGAAATACGGCTGAGACTTGCAATCCGCGTACTCCACGTATTGTTGCCTGTCCCTCATGTAGTCAGCAAAGAACCGTAGCAACTTGGGAGTGCAGCCCACCGCCGCCATCTTTGACAACAAGAGATCATTATCGACCATGTCGAATGCTTTCTTGAAGTCAAAGTACGCGGCGTCAACCTGAACCCCAGCGTCAACCTGTGGAATCACGTATGACATGGCGCTCAGAAGATTGCTCGAGGTGCTCCGTGCCTTCCGAAACCCGTGCTGTGCCTCCGATAGCTGCGCTGATACCTGATCTCGGATGCTACGCTGCACTGCCGACTCAAACACCTTAGCTGGCGTCGAAAGTATCGCTACGGGTCTAAAGCCACTTATCTCCGACCCTGCACCCCCTTTAGGTATAGGGATCACCCTCGTGACCTTCCAACGCTTCGGAAAGTATGACCTTTCTAGGCATAAGTTAAAGATGTGAAGGAGCGGTTCTTCCAAGACTCTGCCGCAATCTTTTACAATGAACGCCGGAATGCCGTCCGGTCCCGCCGAGCGCTTTGGCTTAAGCGCTGCGAGCGCCGCGCGCACCTCGCGCGACGCCAGTCTCGGCAGCGACACGCGCGCCGCGCCGGCGCCCCCTGCCCGTACAGCGTCCTCCACATTCAAGTTCGCCGGAGAGTTTCCATATACAGAGTGGAAATAGTTAGCGAACTCCTCTGCACATTCCGATTCCGACAAACTCTTTCCGTTCATAGTTACGGCCCTGTGATTTCGCGCTCCCCGTTTCGACTTGACGAAGTTCCAAAATGACTTTGGATCGTTAGTCAGCTGGCTCTGCATCCGCTCCTGGTAATGGTTATGGGCCTCGGTTATCATAGCCTTGACCTTGGATCTACAGGCCGAAAAAGCCGCGTAGTCGTCAGTCGCTCCGCTGGATTTAAACAATTTATGTAGCTTCGCTTTCTGCTGGATACACTTGATAATATCTTTGGTATACCATTCAGGATAACTGTATCTGCCATTTAAAAGTTTCGGCTTTTTTTTTGGGACACAGTCATCGATAATACGGTATACTGAAGTATAAAAATAGTCTAATGCCTCTTCTGGCTCGCCTATACAATATAGGGGGGCCCAGTCAACAGCTGTTAGTAATGCATACATACTATCAAAATCCGCTTTATCAAAATTCCACTGTGTTGCATTTTCCTGTTTGTTTGGCTTCAATACCTCAGGGGAGCAGGAAGTATGAACACAGCGTAGCGGGGCGCGGCTGCCGCGCGCCGTTACCGCCAGCGGCGGGTGGTACGCGTCCACCGGCACCAGGGCCTCGTCCGCCTCCCGCACTGACACCTCGTCCGCTATGTCCTTACAACATAAAACTAAATCTAGTTGCCGGTCATTGCAATTTAATACCCTAGTTCTTTGAAATCTTGTGTCAATTGTCATCATTATCATCATAAACATCACAAGAAAGATACCTGTTTTTTGCCGATATAATAAAGTTTTTTTTTAATAATACAATGATAGTGACAAACAGGAATAAGGCCCGTCCGATGGTAAGCTATAACCGTAGCCCATGGATGCCTGTGACGTCAGCAACAATGAGACTTGTCGAATTGTCGCACCTGTCACGTTGGTGAAATAGGGCCCTGGTGCTACATTACGACACCGGTGCTATAATAAGCACATTAAAACACTCCCTTTGGCCGTGTTTTAAAATTCGTCATTCGTTGCAAAATTTCTATTTTTCGCACTTCTATCGTAAATAACTACCTATGTATTAATAAAAAAAGTTACCTATATAAGTAAGTAGTTACTGCCTTTAAAAAGTATAAGTGTCTAAATGTTATTAGACTTTTTGATTCTTTAAAACGTCTTTAGGTCAATAAAGCAAGTGAAAAATTATTAGAGTTAGACCAAGAAAAGTCTGCAACGATTTGGACAGCCCACGCAGTGAAGGTGTTATTTATAAGTCATAATTTCATAGAAGTTTCTTCAAATCGGCCTTATTAATGAGAGATTAAAAATATTCAAAATTATCTTAAAATATTTTAATCTATTATTTCATCTCATACGTTCAATAAGGCCCGGGACTGGACCTTTTTACCTGCACTGACAGTGGATCTTCTTAGCAACAAGTACAAATTCAGAATAATAGGGAGCAACTGCTATTTTTTAATGCTGGGCCTTGTTACCCGCCGGGCCTCATATGCCTGCACCTCACCTACCTTATTTATTTGTTTTACAAGGGGAAAATTTGTTGATTAATCGTGCTAATATTGATACCCAAACAAGCGAAACATTCTAAAATTTAACCACAAGCGTAGCGAGTGGTTCTTAAAGTTGAACCTCGAGCGTAGTGAAGGTTTCAAGGGACGAGGGTTAAATAAAATTTTCACTACATCAGCTCGTAAAGGCCCTCTTGATTGTTCGAAACGGATAAGAAGAGTGGCATTTAATTTGATGCAAATTTTGAGTTGTTTCCGTAGGTATACTCGTAAAGCTCAGTTGGTTGGTAAAATTGACTTTAAAATGATAAATATTGAATAACGTTAGTTTGAAATTGATTTAAATGATAAAGTAAATATTATCGGAGATATATATATCGGATATCGCTCTTAATCAAAAAATATATGTCGCTAGTCATTTATAACCTAAAAGCGCCAAATTACGCAAAATTATATTGAAATGACACCTGTCTATTGAATTTGAAGAATACTTTAACAAGGGTGGTTAAAATCTGTATGACAATGCACCTAAAATAATTTTCAAATGTATCTATTATTTCTATACTTAACACGATAACGAATTCTACGTAAACCAAACCGCGAGCAATCCCTAGTACATATAGAAATAAATAAGTGTAGGTAAGTTTCCATTAGTGTACCTACTATTAACAATATAACTATTTACCATTGATAATAATTTTATAAACGCTTTGCGTATTTTTTACGGGCACCGCGCTAATCGCTAGCCCGCCACCGTCGATCGCTGCCTCCTGCCACGGCGCACAGCGCGGCGCGCGAAAACGCCGCGCGTTTGAAATGTAACTCAATATAAGCGCGGATTGCATACTTACGTATCAGTATTTAGTGTCGCCGTGATTTTATATTTCTAATATTTTGTGTGGGAACTAAGATCTTTATTATGACCGTGTAATATTAACTCTACAAACTTTAATTCAATATTGGCTATACTGCTTAACCAGAAATCAATATCTAGACAAGCACATTGTCTACATTTCTAACTTTTTACAAGTATACTAAGTTGATAGATAATATCGTAATTTTACAATATCAGCTACTTTAATTCTTTATTGACAAAGTAATTCGTGTTTTTACGTTCACCAGAAAGCAGCTGTTCCAGATTTCTAAAAACCGAATATTGTGAATAAATTAAAGTGTGTTCTCTTCTTGCTACCACACAACTGTATTGAAATAAGCTTAAAATTGTATTATTTAACGTAATAAATGTGTTATCAAAAAAAAGTGTTATTGAACATGTTACAGTTTTTTGTAACTTTAATTTTATATTTACATAGTTATTTAGCAAAATTGAAATATTTAAATATGGCCGAACGCTCCACCTATAATTTTCTAATATTTTACATAAATGTTATTTAACATGCATGCAATAACATATCAAAAAAGAAAAAACTTTAATGTTATCAAAACCCATTTTTGTTCCACCGCTGGTCTATTAATGTACATTACAATGTACAATTCGTACAATCTAATTTGAACCTTTCATGAACCAAATCAAGTAGCATTTCTTTTGAAACGAAATTCGTTCTAATTTACATATAGAATAAGGTTCAAATTAAAAATTTGAAAACTATGGTGGGGTCTTACGAGTGTAAGGTTCCAAAATTGTTATCATGTTTATGTTCATTTTAGTTCCATGCATATGCAATTTATTTTAAATACAAAACACTCATTTATTAATAATGTCCAAACGTCTTGACAATTGAGACACATGTAATATCAGCATTGGCTGTATACGTTCCAAAATTGGCGGGTCGTTGCCCATTGGCGGGAAACTTGAAAATTAAAAAAAGTAAAATGGAAAAAAGTTGAGGAATAGAAAAACAATGGAAGATCGGCGGAAGATTGTGGAGAGCGAACGTACAATTGATTGATTTAAATGTTTAATTATTGTTACTGATAATAGTGATAATAAATACAGGGTGATTGGAAATTCGCCGTATTCCTTGAAAGGGGTTATTCTATGGGTCATTTGCAATGATTTAAGTCCAGTCAACCAGGGGTCAAAACTTATTTGTTTTCAAGTTATTTGAGTTTTTAGTTTTTTGTTTAAAAATCCCGCCTTTCGACTAAACAGTGGTAATTGTGAAAAAACTACTCAAATTTGGAATTAAAATAAGGATTCATCTAATAGCCAATAAACTACTGATTACGTGAAATAAAAAAAGATTGCCAAAACTTTCCAAAGTTTAAAAAAAAAAAGGATTTGAAGTCACAATTTTTTGTCATTTTCCTTTGACACTTTGCGTACAAATCTTATCTTATTTTCAAGGGGCGGGGGTGCTTTCCATGGAAAGAAAGTTGAAACTAAGTGATTGATTACTTTACTGCACGAAGATTAAATAAGGCTCGGTTGGTCCCAACCCTACTCCATGGAAAGCACCCCCACCCCTTGAAAATAAGATAAGATAAGGTACCGAAGACAAAAAATGCTTACGTAGAAACTAATTACCGTAATGACCCTTAATTAGTTAGTTTGTGTCACCGAAGACAATGATGTGACCCCACCCCAAGAAAATAAGATAAGATAAGGTAAGACAAATAAAGCCCAAGAAGATACTAAAATGACATAAACAAACCGATTAAGGGACAAATAAAGCCCATGGAGATAATAAAGTGACACAAACAAACCGATTAATGGTCACGTACGCTAGGTCAATTCTTCCGCCTGCTCTGCTATTATTATTATTATTTTAAGAAGTTTAAGAGAAAATGTCGACATTCGTACTTTTTTGGAATGCTGAGGAACTGAGGAACTTATTTCTGTATTTTGTACGCAAAGTGTCATACTTTTTTTTTAAGTAATGCCTTAAAATGTTACAAAGTCTTGGGAAAATTACAACAAATTGTGAATTCAAATCCTTTTTTTTTGGAAAATTTTGGAAAGTTTTGGCAATTTTATTTTATTTCACGTAATCAGTAGTTTATTGGCTATTAGATTAATGCTTTTTTTAATTCCAAATTTGAGTAGATTTTTCTACAATTACCACTTTTTAGTTGAAAGGCGGGTTTTTAAACAAAAAACATAAAACTCAAATAACTTGAAAACCAATGAGTTTTGACCCCTGGTTGACTGGACTTAAATCATTGCAAATGACCCATAGAATAACCCCTTTCAAGGAATACGGCGAATTTCCAATCACCCTGTATAAGTTTGTTCTGTATTTGTTGGGAGTTTTACTGACTATATCTTACACGAGGTTAACTTAAACAAATTTGTTCTTGCGCATTAGGCCAGCGTGGGGCTATAGCCCAAGCCCTCTCGCGCATGAGAGGAGACCTGTGCCCAGCATGGCCCAGCAGTGGGACGTATATAGGCTCAAATTATTATTATTATACTTATCTTGCCCAATGAGGGCCAGACGGAACCCGGGATTTAAATCAGGGTTTCTTTAAAGAAAGCTAAGGAAAAACATGGTATTACTAAAAATATATAATTAAATCAAATTAAACACACTGTAACTTCAAGTAACATTTAACCATAGATAAAGTTTTTGAGTAATTATTTAACCAGTTCGTTTTGTCTTCCATTTTCGAAAACTTTGGCTGTGGCGACCAACAATTATTTCATGACACGACAGGCGTGCCTTAATTACTGATTACGGCAAAGAATATGATGGCACGCCTGTCGTGTCATACGCTACACGTTAAAAACATTGATGACACGCCTGTCGTGCCATCCGCACCGAAACGGTTAATGTTTAAAATATTTTAAATTCTACTTTTATAACATATAAAAATTACGGTCTCCACTATATACTTTTTATTCTTTATCTTCAAACCCCTTGAGCTCCTTCTTCTGATTTTGAACAGCAGGTGCTGAATTTAGCATCAGGCCACTAATCAATTCTGATATTTTATTCACCACAGCAAATTCTAGAAGTCTACTCCACTCTTTAGATGTACAATACTGTTCTTTCAGATCATCCATTAGGTAGTATGAAGCTAGCAATAGTAGTGGCTCAAGGCCTTCTTCAGGCAAAGTGCGGAGGTACATATAGTCCTTCAAGTGCTGGAGGGTCTGCCGAGTGACTCCCTCTATCTGGACACAGCCCTCTGTTGCCTCCTTCCACTCTTTCCCTAACATTGCTCGGAATACATCACTATGGGCTGCTAAATATGCCCTATGGACTGCCACGCTTCCATCAAGAGCACTCAAGTTAAAGTCAGTAAAATCTATGTCATTATAAAAATTCGTTACGAATGATTCTTCAGCCTTGTTTGCAGTGATATTAATATTCCACATGCTTGTGTGCATATTATTTAAGCTTACATCACAAATCCACCTCCCTCCAATTAATTTATAATGATCTTCACAAATCCATTCTAGATAACTTGGTTCATCCGTTTCTTGACAAGATACTTTTAGTTTAATTTTACAATCTTTAGCTTTTTCATGATTCCTTGCTAAAATGCTACAGTTAAGAGGTGTTGTTTTAGTAATACACTCAAATTTTATATTTACCTTAGCCAAGTCATTTACATTGTAATCTGCAGTTATTTTTTCCATACATCTGATCTGATCTGATTTCCGAATATTTTTCCTGACTTTAAATTTTTTTACGACGACGACGGGTGGGGAGGTGTCTAGCCGTTAGCGATGGCCACCCGATTGAGCCGGTAGCCGCATTTTATTAATTTAAGTTTTATTAAATTTATTATTTGTATTAATTTAAGTAAATAAAAAGGTACTTTATAAAACAGTCTACAATTCAAAAAATTCCTGACATTTTCGTGTTCCGTCCCCATTCCTGACAAAAGGCCAAAATTCCTGACATGTCAGGAAAATTCCTGTCATCTGGTAACCCTACTCGGACTGGATCAAAGTCGCGGTCCGGTACTTTTAGGTAGAAAAACTCAAGGGCCCAACGTTTTCTGTTCTCTTTCACGGCGCAGCAACTAGTATCATTTCTCTCTCCTCGCTCTTTTAAAAATGCCGTTTGTCAAAAAAGGACAACCATACTGTTGACAAGATGGACTTCAAATCAAGTGTTGCCTTTTTTGATGCGCCCAGGCTGTGTATGTGTGCGTAAAAGCGTATATGTGTGCTCTTTTAGGGATGTAAAAAGTCGATTTTAATCATGTTATATATCGATAAACGCTACACAGCGGAACGAAATAGCGATTAATTGAAGCTTCAATATCTTCGTTAAACATGAACATAATTGAAATGCTAATGGATAATGAATATATTATAATATAATAATATAATTCAATTATTACGGAACACCTATTTTAGGAGGTATTTATGTATTTTAATTAAATATCTGAACTTTCCCTTGGTTCCCTGCTGGGGCGTGACTATAAAATTGTGATCTGATAACCACAATAAAGAATAAAAGCGTTTTTGTTCATTTTAGGTACCGTTAAACCTTTGAAGTAAAATTAAAATTGCAAGAAATGTCGATAGTTTATCGATATGACTTTATCGACATGGCTACAGCAAGGTGGGCCTCATTGTTAATCGTACACTAAAAACAAAAGTGGCAACAGTGACAGCTCGCTGAGACACCGTCTCAATAATATATTATAAGTCTATGGAAAAACTCCGCGAGCCCTTACAAAGCTCTGCTTTTTGCTAGTGGATATATTCTCTTTGGGTATAGACACTATAATACTCATTGCATATTAAGATGCTAAATCTAACCCCCTAATACACGGGTCAGGTAGATAATTTAAGGAGCTTTATGTATACGGGGGGATTTCGTGGTATTAAGCCTAGGTGCATGACTTAGGTAGACAGTACTTACACCTTAGTCACAGAATAAGTATCATAGCATCTTAGTGGTGGACTTGCAGAATTATCTGAGATGATTTTTTGGCACCAAACCCTAAGCCCCCATTCGCACGGGAGCTTTTTCAACGCGCGTTAAAAAAGCGTTTGAGTGACACAAATGGATAACCATGTATGTATTCACACGACAGGTGCACGACAGCGATGGCGCTTTTTATCAAGCGTTGTTGGATTTTCCACTTTAAGCCTTGGTCGTTAAGTCGAATTTAGAGTGTGGACAAATTAAAGCGCTTTTTTAACGCCCGTTGAAAAAGCTGTCGTGCGAATGGGGGCTAAGCTGTTAATTTTTTTTTTTTTTTGTTTTTCGTCCATCAGGACAGGCTAAAGCTCTAAGCCATACTGCCTAGTCATAAGTAGATTTTTTGTCTTTTCAGTAAGTTCAATCCGGTAAACGTCTTCAGTAAATACTATTCATATCAAGTCAATTCCGATAGTAATGTCTTCAGTAGTCTTGGTCATATCCATTAAACATCCATTCTCATTGGTGATTTAGCTCTTGTAAAGCGATAGCGAACTTTACAAGGAACACTTGGACAACCGGCCGTTGACTCCAAAATGATGGTTAAACGTGCTTCAAGATTAATTCTCCATTCACTGCACACTACCACATTAGTTTACTGTATAATAGGCTATCGATATTACACTTTAAACAATATTAATGAGCAAAAAACAAAATAATCGATCTCGACGCGTGCCATTAAGATGGCGCTCGAACCAGAAGTCCCTAAGCTGTTAAACAAAAGGCATTATGTTTTTGGGCGGTGGCTACCTAATTTTTAGGGTTCCGTACCCAAAGGGTAAAACGGGACCCTATTACTAAGACTTCGCTGTCCGTCCGTCCGTCCGTCCGTCCGTCCGTCCGTCTGTCACCAGGCTGTATCTCACGAACCGTGATAGCTAGACAGTTGAAATTTTCACAGATGATGTATTTCTGTTGCCACTATAACAACAAATACTAAAAACAGAATAAAATAAAGATTTCAATGGGGCTCCCATACAACAAACGTGATTTTTGACCAAAGTTAAGCAACGTCGGGAGTGGTCAGTACTTGGATGGGTGACCGTTTATTTTTTTGCTTTTTTTTCGTTTTTTTTTTTGCATTATGGTACGGAACCCTTCGTGCGCGAGTCCGACTCGCACTTGCCCGGTTTTTTCATTAGTGGGAATGATCATGGACAATTTTGACCACCACGACGTAAACACATCGAATCGATCGTAAGCTCGAGTTATTTTCGTTGTTAATAATGGAAAGCTGTTGCCTTATCGCTAGAAAATAAGTTAAACTTAAAGAAGCTTGATTACTTGGTGACATTGTTATCTTGCAGTGAAAGTGTGCATATGAGTAATAAAAACTTAAATAAACCCGAGTGAGACGGAGGCAGAAGTGCAGAGGAACACATATAAAAATTATTGCCTCCACTATATTGTTTTTAATGGGCAGCACTGGAGGAGACATTAATTAGTAAAACACATACAAGTAGTATACGTTTTAGTTTTATTTCCAAATTTTTATGTAAGTAAACATTTTACATTAAAGGGCTTTTTTAATTATATTTTATTTATTGTTTTTAATTCCTTATCTACAAGCTCCTTATCCTTCTGCTTTTGAACAGCCGTTGATGGATTCAGCATCAAGCCACTAATCAATTCAGATATTTTATTCACCGCAGCAAATTCTAGAAGTCTACTCCAGTTTTTGGATGTACAATTGAGAGCTAACTTAGAGGCACACTGTTCTTTCAGATCATCCATTAGGTAGTATGAAGCTAGTAATAGTAGTGGCTCTAGGCCTTCATCAGGCAAAGTGCAGAGGTACATATAGTCCTTCAAGTGCTGGAGGGTCTGCTGAGTGACTCCCTCTCTCTGGACACAGCCCTCCGTTGCCTCCTTCCACTCTTTCTTTAACATCGCTCGGAACACATCACTATGGGCCGCCAGGTATGTTCTGTGGACGGCCACGCTACCATCAGCTGCACTCAAGTTAAAGTCAGTAAAATCAACGTCATCATAAATCTTCTTAAGAAAGGATTCTTCCACCTTACTAGTAGTTATATTAATATTAATAACGTTTATATAGACATTATCTAATATTGTATCAGAACACAATCTCTCTCCAATCTTTTTCCATTTCCCATCACAGACCAATTCTGAATAAAATGGTATATCAGTTTCTTGACAAGATACTTTGACTTTGACTTTCCAGTCTTCACCTATTTTACGGTTCCATGATATGATACTACATACAAGGGAGGATCCCATACCCTCGCATTCAAATTTTAAACGTACATTAGCCAAATCATTAACATTAAAATGATTTGTTATATGTTTCATTTCATCTTCATCAGAAAGACCAATAATACATGTGAGTTTCAAGAATGAATCCAGCTGTTGTTCCTTGACTTTTCTGAAACAAAAATGAATTTGATTTTGACTTCGTGTCCATTATCTTCAGTATAAAGTACTTACTAAATAATTTCATCAACAATGCATGGCTTTGCAGTGCCTCCGAAAGCAAGTAAAGGCATTCATTTCCCGAACAGGTATGTATGTATTTATACTTACACTGTTATCGGCATGATGTAGGTACTAATACAGTTAATAACGTACCACTAATTGAATACACGCTTATCAAGAAAAAGTACAACTTTGAACTCAAATTTGACTTTAATTTAATTACTTCTCGCAACAACTTTGGTCAACTGAATTCAATAACGGATTTCTGTCGTTCATTATCATTATGTGAATCATGTGAATTCTGTCTGATAAAGTAGGTAGAGAGAGGTAGCGTAGGTAGGTACCTAGATTTTGGCATTGACAGGTAGGGTTACCTACAAGAAAAAACCGGCCAAGTGCGAGTCGGGCTCGCGCACGAAGGGTTCGGAACCATTACGCAAAAAACAACAAAAAACCGGCCAAGTGCGAGTCGGACTCGCGTTCTAAGGGTTCCGTATATTACACAATTTTTAACAATCAGTGCCGGATTAAGATATTTTGATGCCCTAAGCATTTCTAGGTGCCCCCTCTCCCTAGGGTCATCAAGATTACATTGATTTTTTGGTAAATTGAGAGAAGTTCATTGCCGCATTACAGCTGAGAATGGAAATCAGTCACATAATTTTATCACGAAAATTGACAGTGCCGCAGCAGTAATGTTGCAACAGAGTACCTAATGCTGTTGCAGTCGCCACCCGAATGTCACCTTTATCATAGCTTAGAAAGTAATAGAAACGCGAGCGAAGCGAGCGCGGAAATTTTTCGATATAAAAACGCAATATGATAGACAGTTGTACATTTTTACTTTTAGTATGGAAATCAGTCACATCATATTATCACGGAAGTTGACAGTACTGCAGCAGTAACGTTGCAACAGAGTAATGTTGCTGCAGTCGCCACCCGAATGTCACCTTTATCATACCTTATAAAGTTATTGAAAACGCGAGCGAAGCGAGCGCGAAAATTTTTCGATATAAAAACGCAATTATAGTTTTAGTCCCAACCAGGCGCGAATCCAGGATTTCATACAGAGAAGGGATGGGACAGTTTTCTATCAGCCTAGCTTCGCATAGGGCTCGATATTTAAGGGTCTCAGCGAGGTTGTTTTCATGCATAAAATATGCAAGAAAGCAGAGCTTGGAATTTAATTGGCGAAGTGTGAGAAAGGCAGTAGGCCCAGCTGCGAAAGAGGAAAGCTTGGATTTGGATCCACGCCCAAGTGTAATTAAGGCAGAAGATCAACTTTGCCGTAAGGCAGAAGGCCTCGCATAAGACCTAACGCCGAACCGCAAAAGAGTGGGTTGAAATCGAATCTATGCATGTAATCACGACTCTTCTACTGCGACCGATTGTTTCCCAAAGAATTACGCGCCATTATTTTTGCAAATTAGCTTTTGGACAGCTAAAAAAATCGTGTGGTAAAAACGATGTGTCTGTCCCTAATTTTAAAATTTGTTCACCTTTTTCAACCTGGCATTTTGGTGCCCCCATCACCAATTACTCTAAGAAAACTACTACTCTAAGTAATCCGGCACTGTTAACAATGTATTTTTTATGTGAAACGTGAGTGAAATCTCTTTAAAAAATCCGTAGGGGTCGGATCAAAAACTGTAATTAAGTCCGACTCACGCTTGACTGTACATTTCTAATAGGTTTTCCTGTCATCTATAGGTATAGACCAATTTTATGTATTTTTTTTTAAATTTAAGACCTAGTAGTTTCGGAGATAAGGGGGGGGGAATGGTCATTTTTTGCCTATTTTCTTGAATAACTTCTAAACTGTTTATTCGAAAATTATAAAAAAAATATATTTGAGATCCTTACAATAAGCTCTTTCATTTGATATGTAACATGATATAGTTTGAAATCTTAAATTTTTTCATTTTTTCATTTACCCCCCAAAAGTGGCCCCCATGTTTAAAATTCATTTGTTTACGTTACATGTCCGTATTTGGGTCACAAACTTACATATGTGTACCAAATTTCAACTTGATTGGTCCAGTAGTTCCGGAGAAAATCGGCTGTGACAGACGGACAGACAGACAGACAGACAGACAGACAGACAGACAGACAGACAGACGCACGAGTGATCCTATAAGGGTTCCGTTTTTTCCTTTTGAGGTACGGAACCCTAAAAATCAGGTCAGGTCCCCTCCACGGATTATGGAGCGGGCTTTATAGCGGCAGCAGTAATACATCATCTGTGAAAATTTCAACTGCCTAACTATCACGGTTCATGAGCTACAGCCGGGTGACAAACAGACGTGACCATTATGGCAAATGAAAGTACCTGCGAAAGAAAAGTAGGAAAAATAGGATAGAGATACGAAATTGATCATGACAGAGGTATGAAAATGTTTAATTAATTACTTCTGACTCCAATTATTACTTCAATGTTGATGTTGAATTACATAACAATAATAAAATAAGTAATTAACAATAAAATTAAAAATAAAATAATGGTTATTGTGCCATTTTCTTATTCTTTCACCTGCACATTTTGCTATCCAGTGCTGAATTTACCAGCATTATAACAAAAATCTATTCTGATAATTTGTTCTCCACTGCAAACTCAAGGAGGTTGCTCCACTTTACTTGTAGTTTACTAGTTTAGAACTATCTAGCTTCTATTCATCAATTCTGCTTTTAATCATCAATCAAGTAGTATGACGCTAACAAAAGTCTTCTTTCTTAACTGTTACTTGACTCTTTTTTCTTAAAAGGCTTCTTTCTTAACAACAATATTGTAATGGTTATTGTCATTTTTTGTTTTTTCACCTGCACATTTTGATGATCTTCAATGTCCACTGCTGAACTTACCAGCATTGTAGCAGAAATCAATTCTGATAATTTGTTCTCCACTGCAAACTCGAGAAGGCTGCTCCATTCTCCTGACTTGTAGTTTAGAACTATTTTAATATTCTTTTAATCATCAATCAAGTAGTATGATGCTAACAAAAGTAATGCCTTCTTTCTTACTTATAACAACAATAATTAATGGTTATTGTGCCATTTTTTGTTTTTTCACCTGCACATTTTGATGATCTTCAAGGTCCACTGCTGAACTTACCAGCATTATAGCAGAAATCAGTTCTGATAATTTATTCTCTACAGCAAACTCGAGAAGGCTGCTCCATTCTCCTGACTTGTAGTTTAGAACCAGCCTTGATAAGCAATCTGCTTTTAGATCATCAATCAAGTAGTATGATGCTAACAAAAGTAATGCCTTCAGTCCATCATCTGGCAGTTTTCGGAGGTACATATACTGCTTCAGGTACCGAAGAGTTTGCAGAGTGACCCCCTCAATCTCAATTCGGCCTTCCGTTGTCTCCTTCCATTCATGGCTAAGCATAGCTCGGAATACATCACTGTGAGCTGCTAGTATGACCCTGTGAACGGCTATGCTGCCCTCAGCAGCACTCAAGTTGAAGTCCGTAAAATCAGCATCATGATAAATTTTGACAGGGTAAAAATCTTCAACCTTGCTTGCAAAAATTATAATATTCAATAGGCATGTGCGATACTTGTCAACGGCTATATCACAGTTTTGTTTACTGCCAAACTGTGTCCATTTATCTAGCAAGACGTGTGAATGAAATGGCACATCCGTATCTTGGCATGACACAATCACTTTGACTTTATTCTTATTTTCTAGTGGCAGAGCAAGAATGTTGCATGCTAGAGGGGATACTTGATTTTGCACCCTAAAATGCATCCGCACTTTTGCCAAGTTATTAACAACAAAATCCTGAGTTTGCTCCTGACATTGGATTCCAAAAATGCTAACCAAGCATCTGAGTTTTGAGAAAGCTCCAACATGCTGCTCATGGACACATCTGGAAGTAAAAAATACATTTTATTATTGGCTTTTCATAATTCATATAAAAGTACATGTACCTAAATGAAAATCACATTATACAAGAACAAGGAAATAATATTAAGTACATGGAATTAGCTTTGGCGTATTTGCTGGCGCATATTTTTTTTTTTTTTCAACATATAATGCAAGCAAGGTCAGAGCAAGAATATGCTTGTAACACCAAGTAGGTTTAACTATCCAAAGCCCTAATATCGAGGTAAAAAGGTTCGCTTTACATTAAGCCCGGTACGTCAATGTTTTTCCTTCCCCGGGTTCGATGCCCTACGCTAGAGTAACAGAAAATGCAACAAATAATTGTTGCTGAGTTGTATCTCCCGAAGAGTTGAGCTATTAATTATCTGAGTGCTAATGCTAAATTGCTAAATTGTCCTATCGTAGTCCTAAAGTTCGCGGCAAAAAATATTTCTTCCTATACTAACAAATACAATAACGTTATTCTGTCATACTTACATTTTTATGGGCATGATGCATTTAATGTTTTCCCGTTATACTCTAGCAATTCTTCTTATTGCTCTACAAATGAAATAATTATTGAATGATAAGTTTTGTTACAAAGCAAAGACGGCAAGACTTTCAAACATACTTCAAATTTTATTGACATAAACAATTTCAATAAACTTTTTTCCAATTAGTTTTCATAAGGCCTCTACACACGTTGCCACAAATGTCACCCGAATTTAAAAAAAAAAATACACTGGCAGCCCAAAATAGTAAAAATCCCCGCCATTAAACTAACAGTGTTTCTAGCGTTTGTTTTATGTCGAAGATATATTTATATATAAGCATGCACAATGTTGAAAAGTATAAATCTTGTATGAAGTTATATATGTTGCTTTTATGAAAAAATATATTTTTGAATAAAAAAATAACTCAATATTATTTCGGAACGAAGTAACCTTGGGACAATCTGACATTGACAGCGCGATGACAAGTCATAAATTGACAAGTACAGCTGAGAACGACTTCGAAATGAGTTAGTCAACATATTGATAACAAATAAAAATCCACCCGCAACACTCCTAAGCCTAAATACAGACAAAATGGAAGATATAGCCCGTCTTGCCTTGGTGGAACAAAGCTTAGGAGGTGTAGACAGCTTCAGTAAAATTCTGTATGAACTTCTTAACGTGATATATCAGATTTTGGAAAACCCTCACGATTACGAGCTAAGGACGTTGAAGAGCGAGGTTTTGAAGAAAGTTTTACATTCCGAGGCATTCACAGATTACCTTAAATACGTCGGATTTCGTTCGGTGAGTTGTGCAGAGCGTTTCGTCTACAAAAAGTTAAAAACATTATATTCACTGTCAACTTCTATGTTCTTTCATTAAATATCTCCAGATGCTATAAAATGTGTCTTTCATATACCAGGATGGCAATGTGTATGTGTACCCAAAAGAAGAGACTTTGAGTAAGCTGCGGATAGCGCAGGCAGCCATAGAGCGTAAGATTTACTTCTGTTGCGGCTCGGTAAGCCGCGTAAGATCACGCCCCATACGCTCTAACCACAGTCTGCAACCGAAAAAAGTTAAATTTGCTCCATCTAATGTACTGGTAAGTTTTTAAATGCACCAAATGAATTAAATACTTTTTCTGAAATTCAATCATCCTTTAATTCAGCGGTCGGCAACAAGCGGCCCGCGAGCCTCCCTGGCTAGTTTGTACCGTAAAACGGGGTGAAAAGACACGATTTTCAACTTCAAGGACGTTTTTCGCCAATAATCCAAATGATAAAAGTAATAATTTTGATATCATTGTTTGAGTCTTGGTTAGTTCTTCAATTTTGCATCTGTGAAATAAATTTTTACCTACCCAATTCAGAGAAAATCAAAGAAAACTACCTGTTTTCTCCATATCCTTAAAACGGGGTCGATAGATACAAGAAAGGGGTGAATAGAAATATTAAGTTTTAGCTGTCATAGGCATCGAATTTGGTCATTATTATGTGGATACTCTATTGGCAAATGGTATATATATCTGTTAAACAGCTATTTAACACAAAATTATTTTTTCGTGTCTTTTAACCCCCAAGGCGTGTCTTTACACCCCTTTGTTGTATCTAATCACCCCCTATGGCGTAACTGTTCACCCCATATGCGTGTCCACTGACCCCTTTAACACGTAAATTTGCTTGTTATTGGTTTTTTGCAAAAAAATGCTTTATTATAGAGAAAATTAGTGATATTATATATTATTTAGGTACTACAGATACTATATTACCAGGTTAGCTAACTTTTACTTAGTTAATGTCAAAACATTTACCGCTAGAACAAAGTTCAGACAGGCTTCATTTCTTACCTTGGCGAGATCTTACTTTAGAGTCAAAAAAATCTAACTTTTAGGCAGTTTGATTACGTTCTTTTGGTATCAATGTAGAGAATAAATAGTCTACTTTATACGCATTCCAAAAAATCTAATTTTAGAGTTGTATGTTTTTAAATATAACAACTTGAAAGAAAGAGTTCAAAATTTCTCTATTCACCCCGCGATTTCTGTTCACCCCGTTTTACGGTATGTAATATTGACAAATGACAATGTCTGATAAAGTCATAAATATTAACAAAGTGCGGCCCGCGCCTTGGCTGCTAAAAGGTTGCCGACTGCTGCTTTAATTGATGGAATATGTAATTTTAGTAAATTATTCTATTTTTTCAACATGCAACCTTTTTTGTGTTAACTTTATACAATACTTTCATTTCAGTCTAGTTAATCCTCATAAGGTGGCTTTAAGATGTTATGTATATATTTAAATCTAATTGGAAAAATACATTCCGATAAGGGATGTCACGCCGCACACAATAGGCGTGGCATTCAAAGGGTTTAAAGTTTTCTTTCCAAACAACAACTTTGCCATTACATTTAGTTATTATCACCACTCGGCATGAAAGTGCAATGACAGTATCTCACACACAAGATACCTATTCTGCCCATCCCTTTTTAATTTATATGGTTAGTCTATTTTGGGCATGAGATAATGTTGTGGCACTCTCATGTTCATACTACATATATATGTAAATATCAGGCGGATTCATAACAAATGCGTAAAGATATATTGATACACAGATAACCAAGAACCCATTCCTGCTAAAAATCGAGATGCTGTTCAACAACATGATCCAGTATGAAAGCGAAGAGCTGCAGGAGCTAGCGCGGGAACAGATACCGATGGTGACGCTGCAGCTGATGGCCCTGGACCGGGTCCGGGAGCAGCAGAAGAAGATTAAATCTGGTAATTTACTATTTTTAACACGGAACTACGCTCCAGAACTTGAGTATTAGATGTAGGCGTCAAGACCGCTAAGATTAAATTGGACTGGGCTGGACATGTCTGCCGCATGCACCCAGAAAGGTGGGCCAAAATGTTCACTGAGTGGGACCCTCAGAACACAATAAACGTGCAGGCCGGGGTGCAGGCAGACCGAAAAGGAGATGGCGGGGCGACTTGGACGCATTCTACCCCAAATGGTGGGAAAATGCCGATGACAGGGTCGAGTGGAGAAAACGAAGACAGGTTTTGCCTAATAAAAAAAATAGGCTAATAATAAAAATACTATTTTTACGACGACGAGGTTAAGCTTTAACGTATTTGATAGCAGAGAGTGGTTAAGCGTTATCACAAACGTCAAACTTCTACGAAATTATGACGCTTGAAATACCACTTGCACACTCTGTGCTATCAAATACACTGCAGCGTTAGCTTAGCGTGACTTTATCCATGCTAATTTTAATTTTTATACAAGCAGAAACGTCGACGAAATAAATCCCCACACCTAAGACCCAAGACAGTAATTTTTCCACTTTTAAATTTATCCATGCTGTTTCTAAAACCTAGAAAACGTCTTCCAGGTGAAACAAAAGAGTACGACCTCTCGTTCGACGTGGCCCTGCTGTTAGAGCTACTCGGCTGGTTCAAGTACAAGTATTTCTCGTGGGTGGACAAGCCGGAGTGCGGGTCTTGCGCCGGACAGACTAACTTCGTGCGCGCGCAGTCCATGCGCGTCGGCAACGAGACCTGCAATGTTGAGGTACTAATACCAGGCGTGACTCACTCCGCGATGTCGTCGCTGCGCAAGTACATGTGGCCCACACTAATTTTGGTGTCTAGCAGTAGTAGTTGCCGCGCACGGCTACGGAACGGACGACGCCACCTAGTGGTCATATCTGTCGTAATAAACGCGTTTTGTTAGAGAGTGAGCCTTCTGTACCTAGTCAGGCCTCCGTCACACGCTCAAGGCCACGCGCTATATGCCTACCGCTCGGCGTATCGTCGACGATACAACCGACAGAGGGCCGCCGAACGCCCGCCTCAGCGGCCGTACCGCATTGCACCGCGCGTTTCCCGCGCTTATGCTTCGAAATGCCGAAACCACGTAATTATTGTGCAGTAGATGGGTGAAAAAGTAAAAAAATAAAAACCGGGCAAGTGCGAGTCGGACTCGCGCACGAAGGGTTCCGTACCATAATGCAAAAAATAAAAAAAATAAAAAAGGAAAAAAAAACGGTCACCCATCCAAGTACTGACCACTCCCGACGTTGCTTAACTTTGGTCAAAAATCACGTTTGTTGTATGGGAGCCCCATTTAAATCTTTATTTTAGTCTGTTTTTAGTATTTGTTGTTATAGCGGCAACAGAAATACATCATCTGTGAAAATTTCAACTGTCTAGCTATCACGGTTCGTGAGATACAGCCTGGTGACAGACGGACGGACGGACGGACGGACGGACAGCGAAGTCTTAGTATAGGGTCCCGTTTTACCCTTTGGGTACGGAACCCTAAAAACAAAGGAAAAAGCCTATAATAAAAATTAATCTTTTTATGGCGGGCTAAAGGTCCCACTCCCACCTGAAAGTTTAATAATTATATTGAAGGGTTACAAAAAGTATTTTTAAATAACTTTGACGACGTAATAATTAATCGGCCTGGTTACAACTTTTAAAAACCGTTGATTGTCCGTTGCTTTGCTCCTGAATATTTATTAAAATTATTTACGCGATTTAGGATATTTTCAACTACTTATTAAATTTTAATAACAGAGAATTCCGAGAAGTGAAAAAATTATAAATCATTATATTAAAACTAAAACATATTTGATTCGCAACATTCGTTTTATTATTACAATAATCATCATAGGTAGGGTAGCTACAACCCTAGCGCATTCTTACGATGACGCGTTGGCACGTGACTCGAACGGCGGGCAACACAGTCTCGACTCTTTGTGCGCGTAATTATGGTACATTTCTTCTTGTCCTGAGCAGCAGGTATTATTATTAAGGTTCTGTAGGCTATTATAGCGTAGGTATTTTTGCTTTTGTTTGGGAATGAAGTATCTGTTACGTAGTAACTATTTATTAATCTGTGACCTAGTACTATTATTTATTTTGTGCTAATACTAACATTATTATCAAGTGTGAATAGTCTAGAAACGAACCCCTTGGAACCAGGAGACTATTGTTAGGGCTGGTTCAAGTACAAGCAGAGGGGAGACACTCCTTTCGGGCAAACTCGGCTCCATTCGGCTCAGCATTGCTCCGAGCAATTATTAGGGTTGGCACCACTTGACATCCAATTGCGTGCACGACCACAGATAAGATAAAGACTTGAATTTCACCACACCCCTAAACACACCATCAAATAGCCGAACCTTAAATAGCCGAAAGGTATAGTGTTATACATTAGAAAGGGATATCATGATTCGTCCCTGAATCGCTGTCAAACTTCGGTTTTCCGTTTAAACCGTAAAATTATTGTAATCCCATTACTTCCGTTGAGTGTCGTCCATTGTTTCAGATATACTCCTGCCAATCCTGTCACACGGAAACGCAGTTCCCCCGTCACAACGACCCGCGCACTTTACTCCGCACAAGGAAAGGCCGGTGTGGCGAGTGGGCCAACTGTTTCACGCTGCTGTGTCGAGCTTTGTCGTACGAGACGAGATACGTGTATGACACCACCGACCATGTGTGGTGCGAGGTAATAGTTTAATTATGTCATTAGTAATAACACTCCCTTGGTGCCCATATCCCTCAGGCAGTGCTCACGCTTTACTTGTCACAAGAAAAGGCCGGTGTGGCGAGTGGGCCAACTGTTTCACGCTGCTGTGTCGAGCTTTGTCGTACGAGACGAGATACGTGTATGACACCACCGACCATGTGTGGTGCGAGGTAATAGTTTAATTATGTCATTAGTAATAACACTCCCTTGGTGCCCATATCCCTCAGGCAGTGCTCACGCTTTACTTGTCACAAGAAAAGGCCGGTGTGGCGAGTGGGCCAACTGTTTCACGCTGCTGTGTCGAGCTTTGTCGTACGAGACGAGATACGTGTATGACACCACCGACCATGTGTGGTGCGAGGTAATAGTTTAATTATGTCATTAGTACTAACACTCCCTTGGTGCCCATATCCCTCAGGCAGTGCTCACGCTTTACTTGTCACAAGAAAAGGCCGGTGTGGCGAGTGGGCCAACTGTTTCACGCTGCTGTGTCGAGCTTTGTCGTACGAGACGAGATACGTGTATGACACCACCGACCATGTGTGGTGCGAGGTAATAGTTTAATTATGTCATTAGTAATAACACTCCCTTGGTGCCCATATCCCTCAGACAGTGCTCACGCTTTACTTGTCACAAGAAAAGGCCGGTGTGGCGAGTGGGCCAACTGTTTCACGCTGCTGTGTCGAGCTTTGTCGTACGAGACGAGATACGTGTATGACACTACAGACCATGTGTGGTGCGAGGTAATAGTTTAATTATGTCATTAGTAATAACACTCCCTTGGTGCCCATATCCCTCAGGCAGTGCTCACGCTTTACTTGTCACAAGAAAAGGCCGGTGTGGCGAGTGGGCCAACTGTTTCACGCTGCTGTGTCGAGCTTTGTCGTACGAGACGAGATACGTGTATGACACTACAGACCATGTGTGGTGCGAGGTATAGTTACTATAGTTTTCACTTATTATGAGTAAAGAAAAGTACAAAATAATTTCAAAAAGTTTTTCACTAAAATTTCATTTTTGGTACAAGATTTTATCGCTAACTGTACTTTTCTTTCCACAGGCAACTAATACTCAACGATACAATTCTAAAAACCCCAAACACAATTAGGTTGTGTTGTTTTATCACAGAGTTCCTATGGCCACCTCGTGTCTCCATCATCAGATCAGCTCGATGGTACCATATATTGTACTAAACTAGTACTAAAACAATTATTTTTTCGTTTCAGATTTTCGACGTAGAATCAAACCAATGGCTCCACGTGGACCCGTGCGAGGGCAAATTCAATACGCCTCTCATGTACTGTCACGGCTGGGGCAAAAAGTTGTCATACGTCATAGCCGTGTCACGGGACGACCTTCAGGATGTGACGTGGAGATACACTATGCACCATAAAGAGGTGAGCTCTATTTAATATGAAATAAGGTTTAGTTTTGGGCAAACTCAATACACCTCTTGTGTACTGTCACGGCTGTGGCAAAAAGTTGTCATACGTCATAGCCGTGTCACGGGACGATCTTCAGGATGTGACGTGGAGATACACTATGAATCATAAGGAGGTGAGCTCTATTTAATATGAAATAAGGTTTAGTTTTGGGCAAACTCAACACACCTCTCATGTACAGTCACGGCTGGGTCAAAAAGTTGTCATACGTTATCGCCGTGTCACGGGACGATCTTCAAGATGTAACATGGCGATACACTATGGACCATAAGGAGGTGAGCTCTATTTATTATGAAATAAGATTTAGTTAGTTAGTTTAGTGAAACTCAACACGCCTCTAATGTACTGTCATGGCTGGGGAAAAAAGCTGTCATTACTTATTACTGCCACGGTTGTGACATCAGGTTGTCTTATTCTATGTAATCGCCGTGTCACATGTCAGTATGGATCATAAGGAGTTTTATTATAATTAAATGTTCGTTTTTCCAGGTACTCACTCGTCGGAATCTGTGCAGCGAGAGAGAGTTACTATCAACAATTCTGTCCCTTCGCGAGCACCGACAGCGGCAAGTGTCGGCGGCGAGACGGAGCTGCCTCGCGCGCCGCACGCTGCAGGAACTTGTACAGCTTATGGTAGAAAGGTACGAATAAGAGCTCATTTAGACCGTGCGAGAACTCGCATGCGAGTTTCATTACATTGCGGTTTTTGATCGGTCGGTTGAATTGGACGTAACCAACAGTCCGCAATGTTACTAAAATCGCATGCGAGTTCGCGCGCCGTCTAAATCAACTCTAAAGCTGGAACATTATGGTTGGGCTATCACAGGGGTCGGCAACCGCGGCTCTTTGGAGGTACAATTGCGGCTCTTTACGTGACCCATAAAATGAACCCTTGAGAGTTCTTACACCACTGAAAACAACATTTGCGGCTCTAAGCTTCCTTAAACAGGTGATTTCTATTGCAGTTGACTCTTCTCAAAACTCTATCGACCCCTGGGCTAGGGTTACCAGATGTCAGGAATTTTCCTGACATGTCAGGAATTTTGGCCGTTTGTCAGGAATGCGGCCGGAATACGAAGATGTCAGGAATTTTACTGAATTAACAGACTTTTCTATTATAATACTCTTTTTTAATACAATCAAATTCCCTGTTGTTTCAGAAAACCGAGCGAGTACGAATCGCACGGGCGGATATCGGGCGAACGAGCGTGGCGAACACAGCGGGGGGAGGCGGGGAGACACACGTTCAAACTGACAAGCAAGGGCACATACGAGATCAAGTACTATTCCGCGCTCGACAAATATGAGGTACTTCTTCTTCCTCGCGTTATCCCGGCATTTTGCCACGGCTCATGGGAGCCTGGGGTCCGCTTGACAACTAATCCCATGATTTGACGTAGGCACTAGTTTTTACGAAAGCGACTGCCATCTGACCCAGAGGGGAAACAACTAGGCCTTATTGGGATTAGTCAGGTTACCTCACGATGTTTTCCTTCACCGAAAAACAACTGGAAAATTTCAAATGATGTTTCGTACATAAGTTCCGAAAAACTCATTGGTACGAGCCGGGGTTTGAACCCGCGACCTCCGGATTGAAAGTCGCACGCTCTTACCGCTAGGCCACTTAGCGCTTTATACATAGACAAATATGAGGTACTGTTTAGAATAGGGGATATTACTGCAATGTTCTGCCGCCAGAGTGCAGCACTACCGACTAGTAAATTCATAGACTAACTTATACATACTGTGCCTTAAACTGTTTTTTGACAAGTTTTCACAGACAATAAAATATGACATTGATGCATCAAGGCGGTTTGTTAACAAGGGCCTACCGGTAAACGCGAAAATCGAAATTTAGTCACATATCTGCCTCTTTATCGCTCGAATATGCAAGAGTGATAGACAGATTAGATAAATAAATTTCGATTTTCTTGTTTCGCGGTAGGCCGTGTGATTGACGTGACGTGTGATGTGTCAATGTGGTTTGTTTACTGTATGTGCCACAAAGGTGCCACCTACGCAGAGCTTTGCCTAATATTCCCTATTAATTGAACTCAAAAACTTGAAAATAATTAAAGTGTGGGGTTTTAAAGCGCTAATGTGTCTAATGACACCCTTTTAGACTAACACATGCTACTGATTGTTATTAAATAACCTACCTACTCATTTAGGTTAAAATGCATGGTGCCTTGAAAAACCTAGTATTATAATTTTGGCCTTATTGCACCGCCGTACGGGCCCGCGATATCATAGGTATTGAATTGTTATTTTTACCAAAAACAAAGTAATCGGCCAGAAAAATAATACTACCCTTAGAGCATTTAATAACTGGAGTGGCCATTAAGAGCTTACCCCTCTGCCGAAAATCTTGCACAATTGTGCAAACTTTTGTATGGACTGACATGGCTATTTGTACGTTACGTACAAATCGTGTAGAAATAGCAATACGTTTGACGTCCCCTCCCCCGCATAAATCGGCAGACTGTTTCGTAAAGAAAATGACAGCGATGACATCTCCAGTTACTAAATACTCTAAGCTACTGCTGTACAGATAAAACTTCCGACAAAACCGAAGTTTGACAGCGATTCAGGGACGAATTATGTTATTCCCTACCCTTTCTAATGTATCGCACTATCCCTTTCGGCTATTTAGAGTTGTCAAATAACGTATCTTAATTTTTAACAAGCAGAAACGTCTGCGAACGATGCTCTTAAGCTTAGAATAAATTTGAAAGTGGAATAATTACTGTCTTGGGTGAGACTTGAACTCACAACTTCTGGATCGATACTCCAGTGCTCTGCCATCTGAGCCACCAAGACCTCATCCATAGCCAGCAAATCTTTCCACCATACCATATTATGGGTCTAGGGGAAACTAGCGACATCTACCGTAAGAGTGTTACACTTCTTACACGGCTACAGGCTTAAAAAAAAAAGTATCTTATCTGTGGTTGTGCACGCAAAGGGACGTTAAGTTTTGACAACCCTAATAATAATTGCTCGTAGCAACGCTGAGCCGAACGGAGCCGAGAGCGTCCGAAAGGTCCAGTTACACCTCACTATTATAAGGGCCACTGCTCCATGCCACTAACCCGGGGTTAACCCGTTAAACCGTTAACCCAGTGTCAAGTTGTACTGGTAACCATGGCAACTCCAGGTTTAACCGGTTTCAGGGGAGCATCGTGGTAGAATACTCGTGACCTCATGATGCTCCCCAAAAACGGCAGAGGGTAACGCCGCAGGGGAATTTAGTGGGTATTCTCCTCCCCTCCCTCTGAGTAACAGAGGAAATACGGGAGGAGCGAGTCCCACATACCACCCCATCCCCAACGGGCCTTCGCAGCCCGGGGGCGAGATACGTATAGTAGTTTGGGTTACAAGGGATCAAAATGATATATTTCCGTCAAGGGCGTACACTGAATCCTGAATGAAGCGATGGATTCTAAAGTAGAATCCTGAGCGTAATGAGGGATTCAAGTGTTAACGCCCAAGACGAAATAATTTTGATACCGTGTGACACATACTGCTTTTCACATCAACTATGAGGAAATTAAAAAAAACACTTAGTGTTGACACAATTATCATGTTTCAAAATATTATTCAAGCTAAAAAAAGAATGGAAAAAATAAGGATAAATAGTGTCCTAGAACATAAAAGTGCCACTTTGATCCCCCCTAGCAGGGAGGAAAAGTGCCACTTTGATCCCTCCTAGCGGGGAAGAAAAAGCCCTTTTCCGAATAGGTGACGTGAAAAATGTATTTACCCCTGCGAGAAAAAAATGGTTTAACCGGTTAACCCCGGGTTAGTGGGATGGTGCAAGTGGCGCTAAGTTGTTGTTTTTGCAGGTCCTGTTGGATGGGAAGCTGATTCAGCAGATCGAATCGTGGGAGGCCGGCGTTTACGAGGCCCAGGATGTGTTCAGGAAGGTCGAACACGACTGGCGCATGGTCTACCTCGCCAGGGAAGGTATATATAACAGCTCCCAACGTAATTAAATTAATTTAGCTACAACTTTTAAGTGTGCTAAAAAATATACGACTTAAACTTTTCACATTACATTGAAAGTGTTATTTTTAGGGTTTCGTACCTCAAAAGGGAAAAACGGAACCCTTATAGGATTACTCGTGTCTCTCTCGATGTTTCTTAAAGCTCTCTCGGGTTTTTTAAAGCCATTTCATTCACGTTCCACATAAAAAAACCGGCCAAGTGCGAGTCGGTTCGCGTTCCAAGGGTTCTGTACATTACCCAATTTTTAACAATGTATTTTTATATGTGAACCGCGAGTGAATTGCCTTTAAAAAACCCCGTAGGGGTCGGATCAAAAACTAAGTAATTAGTCTCGCTTGACTGCATATTTCTAATAGGTTTTCCTGTCATCTATAGGTAAAGAACTATTTTGTATATTTTTTTTTTAATTTTAGACCCAGTAGTTTCGGAGATAAAAGGGGGGAATGGTAATTTTTGGCTATTTTCTTAAATAACTTCTAAACTATTTATTTTAAAATAACAAAAAAATATATTTGAGATTTTCAAAATAAGTTATTTCATTTGATATGTAACACGATAAAGTTTAAAAAACATTATTTTTTAATTTTCTCATTTTCCCCTTAAAAGTGGCCTCCATGTTTAAAATTCATTTGTTTACTAGATGTCCGTCTTTGGGTCACGAATTTACATATGTGTACCAAATTTCAACTTAATTGGTCCAGTACTTTTGGAGAAAATGGGCTGTGACAGACGGACTGACAGACGCACGAGTGATCCTATAAGGGTTCCGTTTTTTCCTTTTGAGGTACAGAACCTTAAAAAAATTGGGTAGTGTACGGAACCCTTGGAACGCGAGTCCGACTCGCACTTGCCCCGTTTCTTAACTGTAGTTTCCACTTACACTTTCAGCTTTTCTGACGTTTATTTCCAACAGAGGGCGCGACATACGGCCGCGTGAGCTGGCGGCTCGAGGCAGGCGAGGGGCTGACTTGCACTTCGTTAGAAGCTGTGGTGCCGCGTACGGAATACGAGGACGGGCAAGTCACTGTGTCACTGCGATTTGACGACGCACCGGCTCAAACTGCACCCAAAAACGGTAAGTACAGTCGTACCGAAGACATATGTAACTTCGTATAAGATGAATAAAGTCTAAGGAAAAAACGTGCCTCGGAAATCTAGAAATCGTAATTCTCGGATAGATGCCGCACACACCTTTAGCCTATGCTCGGCTAGATGGCGTGACGACACCGTTTCATATTTAACAATTTTAACACATACTCGTAGATATCAGTGAATGAACATGGATCAAAATGATATAAAAATAATAAAATCATTTATCCATATATATACATTTTTTTGATAATTTTATACGCTTTCATTTTGAGTTTTAGTCGTGTGTCGATAGATGGCAGTAAATTTACTGTGACTACAAAATTTACAATGACAGGACCCCTCTGTCCTATCTATTCTTTTTGGTCGTACGGTTTTAAAATGTCGGAATCCATTTGAGAGATTATCTGCCGATGAATGGCATTGTTTTCTTCTGTTAAACCAAACCGCTAATTGCGTGTGCAAAGTAAAATTAACCCTTTAACGGCCAGAGTCTGATATATAAGACATTACATATCCAGCTCATTTCGCCACAGTCTGATAAATAAGACAAAAATATCTGATTTGGTTTTTACATCACATTTATAACTCCCGTAACCATGCCAACCTTACTCTGCGTGGTACAATTACTGCCGGTGGCGACACGAGCACGCTCGATCAAAACTTGCTGGCGGTTAAAAGGTTAATAGTTTAAAAAACACTAGAAAGACACGCTTGATGCCTGATCGTGTTCAAAGTCCATTACGTGACCTTTCTCACAAGTGCAAACACGACTATGATACGATATTCCATCATGGAATGCCAGTGCCTATCTTCCGGCTTCATCATCAGACCTTGAAACCTAATCGTGGTCAAAGTTCATTACAAGACTTTTCTAACAAATCCAAACACAGCTATGATATGATGTTCCATCATGAAGTTCCAGTTCATATCTTCCGGGTCCATCATCAGATCAGTTCGACAGTACCATATTATTGTATTGTTATCAGAACTACATACAGCTGCCAATTTTCATAACGCTACGATCCTTGGAAGATGGTTAAATTAGTTACCTTAGATTCCATTACATAGTTACATACAGGTCGACCTAATAAAAGTGTGTTATAAGTTTTTGGCAAAATTTGATTTTTGGTACAAGCTTTTATCGCCGACTGTACTTTTTTTTCCACAGGCAACTAATACTCATCGAGACTATTCTAAAAACCCCAAACACAATTATGTTTCGTTGTTTTATCACAGAGTTCCTATGGCCACCTCCGGTCTCCATCATCAGATCAGCTCGATGACACCATAATATTGCATTGTCACCCGACTTACGTATGTATGCAAAATTTCAGCTCAATCGGAAATCGGGAAGTGGATCAAATTTAACTTGCAGGATTTGATTACACACAGACAGACAGACAACGGTCAGGTGAAACTAAATAAAAGCTTGTACAAAAGCACTAACAAAAGATTCCATACAGATAACAACTTTACCGCTTAAAGAATAGAGTTATAATTAGAATAGCAGGTACTCGATACCCATAGGACCTTTTGGAATTTGGAGCCGTGGTCGCCCAGGTGTATGGTGTATGTCTGTTTCATGTTTAATTTCCAAAAGGTTCTATATCGAGAAGGTTCTATACTACTCTCTCCTTCAAGCGGTAAAGGTGATATTTGAGCGCTTTAAATTAAAAAAATGCCCCCAAACGCGAATACTTTCATGCCTTAACGCATTCTCTACCAGTCAACCAATGGGTTAAACCAGAAAGATTAAGTAGGTGCAGTGTCTTTTACTTTTATGTTGTTTACAGACCGGCTGACGTACTCGTGCCGCTGGTCGTCGTGCGTTGTGTCGGCGGCGCTGTCCGGCGGCGGCGGCGCGGGCTGGCAGCGCGCGCAGCTCGCGCGCCAGGCCGCCGCCGACACCGCACCGGCGCTCACTCTGCGCGCTGTACTGCAGTAGCTACAGTAAGTAGCTGTATATTTGTATAACCTGTTGACAGATCGGCTCACATACAGTGACCAGCAATAGTATGTTACTCTTCGAAAGCCGTAAAAATATCTGACACGATCTTATTTGTAGAGCCCTAAGAGCGTATCACATATTTTTGGCGCCTTCGAAGAGTAACATACTATAGCAGGTGACTGTACTTCTGCCGCTGGTCGAGGGAGCGTAAGACAGTCTACCTGCTAAGTATCATAAGAGCTAATGTAATAGCCGTAACAGACTACCGCACCGGACAATGACCTTGGTGCGGTCAAAATATCTCTTTCTCGCTCTAACTTATAGCTGCGTCCTTAACGCACGTACGGCGACCACCTTGCGCCATCGATACGTGCGCCGTACCGCACCAAGGACACGGTCCGGTACGGTAATCTGTAGACACTTTAAGGTTTCTTAGACCCATTTGCACCATTCCACTAACCCGGGGTTAACCGGTTAAACCTGGAGTTACCATGGTTACCAGTACAATTTGATTTTAACGGTTTAATCGGTTAACCCCGGGCTAGTGGGATGGTGCAAGTGGCGCTTAGTAGACTTAATAAAAGTAGCAATAAATATTAGCACTTATAACAAGACTACCCAAAAACATTTTTATCCGGCATTAAATATTAACATAACATTGTTTCAGATTTAGACATTCCTGTGCCTCGTCTGTCATCAAGTAAAACTGAGTTGTTACCTTAATATATTAAAACGACCATTGCAATTGCCTTCCATTAAATATTTAAAAAATAAGCACAAAAATAGTTTTTCTACTCGTTGACTTCGAGTTACTTCACCTAAACTGCAAAACGTAATTCAAGACCAAAAAAAGTGAGAAAATGTTGCCACTTTTTACTAGCGCGTCTTGTATTTATGTAAAATTAAGTAAATAAAAGTACTATTTTAAATAGTAGGAGTAAAATTACTAATAAATAAATTATCTTAGCGTGATTATTTATCAACAGGAATTTACTATTTTACAAACAAATTATTGCAGTGGCAACATTGTCTTCATTTTTTTGGTCTTGAATTACGTTTTGTAGTATAACTGCAACTGCAACGTTGGCGTTCAGTTCCATACAAGTTGCAGTCCGACTGCAGGCATAGTCGAATCGGGAGCTCCATAGACAAAAAATAGCTGTGTATGCAATTTCCATACAAATTGCAGTGGGGTTGCAATCCGTCTGTATCGGCCCGTAGTGGGAACGCGGCCTGACAAGAAAAGTTAAAACTCGACTGGCTACAATAATTGTTTGTAAAGCAAGGGGAATATATATTTTTACAGTACATATGGTCCTATTTTCCCGCACTAGTGCGTAAATAGCGATGTCAAAAGTTTAAAGGGCCATATGTACTGTAAAACGTTGTACGATACACGTGCGAATAGGTAATTCGCAACTCGTTTCGAATTTCCTCTTTTCCGCACTTGTATCGTAAATAACTATTACCTTAGTCACAGAATAAATAATAGTACTAGGTACAAAAGACTCGCTCTCTAACAAAACGCGTCTGTTACGATCAGCACAGATATGGCCGCTAGGTGGCGACAGCGCCACGCGCGGCTTATGGCTTTCCCCAAAATTGGTGTGGAACGGATGTACTTTTAGCTACCTGTAGCAAAGCGACGAAATCGCGGAGTGAGCCACGCCTGCCTTAGTCCTCATTACGTTACTGATCAAGTTAATTAGTATCTTGGTTACTTCCTACTTACTACCCTAGTAGCATTTTCGTTGGGGCCCACGGTGCCAACGGTAGGGAAAACGTTGGGATGAGGTTCGTTCCGTAGCCAACATTAATTTTGTATTGGCCCACCATCGCATTTACCAACATTCGCTGTGGCACAGATGCCCAACAATGGGCCTTTGTGTATTTTGGTACCGTTGGCTAAACAACGATAATATTCGTTGGCCCAATGATGACATATATCGCATTTACCAACATTGGCAGTGGCAGTGATGCCCAACAATGGGCCTTTGCGTATTTTGCCACCGTTCGCTAAACAACGATAACATTCGTTGGCCCAATGGTGACGAATACCGCATTTACCAACATTGGCTGTGGCACGGATGCCCAACAATGGGCCTTTGTGTATTTTGGTAACGTTGGCTAGTCAAGGATATCATCCGATGGCCCAATGATGACAAATATCGCATTTACCAACATTGGCTGTGGCACTGATACCCAACAATGGGCCTTTGTTTATTTTGGTAACGTTGGCTAATCGACGATATCATCCGATGGCCCAATGACGACAAATATCGCATTTACCAACATTGGCTGTAGCATTGATGCCCAACAATGGGCCTTTGTGTATTTTGGTAACGTTGGCTAATCAACGATATCATCCGATGGCCCAATGATGACAAAAATCGCATTTACCAACATTGGCTGTGGCACTGATGCCCAACAATGGGCCTGTGTTTATTTTGGTAACGTTGGCTAATCAACGATATCATCCGATGCCCCAATGACGACAAATATCACATTTACCAACATTGGCTGTAGCATTGATGCCCAACAACGGGCCTTTGTGTATTTTGGTAACGTTGGCTAATCAACGATATCATCCGATGGCCCAATGATGACAAATATCGCATTTACCAACATTGACTGTGGCACTGATGCCCAACAATGGGCCTTTGTTTATTTTGGTAACGTTGGCTAATCAACGATATCATACGATGGCCCAATCACGACAAATATCGCATTTACCAACATTGGCTGTAGCATTGAGTCCTAACAATGGGCCTTTGTGTATTTTGGTACCGGTGGCTAAACAACGATAACATTCGTTGGCCCAGTGAGCACAAATATCGCATTTACCAACATTGGCTGTGGTACTGATGCCCAACAATACCAGTTGAGTTTGCTTGTGGCGTCACTAGATGGCGTTACTGTCTCCAAACATCGAAGTTATAGTTATTTTCTCGATTATTCCGGATATAATCATAATATTTTTTTAAAGTAACTTATAAATCTAATAGCTATAACTATAAAATTTATACATAAATTTAAAAAATTGTATTTTACCAACATTTTCTCAATTTAAATCTCAAAAAACATAAATCTCGCTTACGAAGTTTCGAAGTGCGGTTAGTATATATACAAATTAGAGTGTATAGTAAGTGTGCTTGCTTCGGCAGTACATATACTAAAATTGGAACGATACAGAGAAGATTAACAACAACTGCTGCCTAGCCTAGGTAGGGCCTTCATGTGGATACAACCAATGCCTACCGTAGTGTAATTGTAATATTTATCAGCAAAGGCCCAACGTCGTATTACACAACCACTTACTTAACGTAGGGTAACTGTAGGACTCGTAAAGTAAAGCCCATTACATAATTAGACTGTAGGCACACTATAAATTACACAACTATTTACCTACGGTAGTATTGTAAGAATCCTACACAAGGCCCAACGTTAAAGTTACAATGTTGGCCCTTTGTGGGACAAGCTGTGTTGGGCCTTCAACCTGGTGCACGACTACCTACCGACCTACCTGACTTGCCGTTGGGTAATTGTTGAATTTGCAAACAGAAGCACAACGAAAAAATTGCCCTTTTTTATTTTTTTGCAGTTGGCCCTACAGCAAGCCATACGGCCAAATGTAACAATTAACCAACCATCAAACAAATGTGTATAGGCCCAACCACGGCCCAACCAAAACCACCACCGTTGAATAATTGTATGATTTATTTAAATAGGCCCAACAAAAAAATTACTCTAATGGCCCTCTGTTGGGAATCTTCGGGAGGGCCTTTGTCGAGGGCCCTCCAGCAAATCGTACGGCCAAATGTAACAATTAACCAACCATCAAACAAATGTGTATAGGCCCAACCAAAACCACCACCGTTGAATAATTGTATGATTTATTTAAATAGGCCCAACGAAAAAATTACTCTTATGGCCCTCTGTTGGGAATCTTCGGGAGGGCCTTTGTCGAGGGCCCTCCAGCAAATCGTACGGCCAAATATAACGGTTGCCCAACTAATACGTAAACAAAGGCCCAACAAAATCCCTACAAGAAAATGCTATTAGGGTAATTATCCTCATTAGGTATCATTTGTATTCAAGTCATAAAAGTAGATATTGTTGAAATAAAACGATATTATATTCACATAAAATTAAGTTTTAATCATTTCTTCAATATAATCACCTATTGGAATAATTATGTGTACATTGATGTTACACATACATTATGTTATGTTAACAATCTTTTAGTCAATGAAGACCGGTTATAGATAGAACAATCTCAATTAAAAATAAAAAGACATTAAAATACAACAATCATAATATTCTTAGTATTCGTTTTCTCCGTCTTTTTGTTCAGTTATCACCTCCTTTCCCTTAATTTGGTAAGCTCCGTGCACCACGTTTTATCAGGGGTCAGTTGAAGAATAGCAGAAATGAGCTCTTTAAATTTGTTATCAATAGCAAAATCGAGCAGGTCTTCCAAGTTTTCAGATCTCACATTTCTGGCCAACTTTGACACGCAAGCTGACTTGAGATTGTCGATTAAGTAACAGTTGGCGATGAGCAGCAATGTACGGAGCCCGTCATCATCATCAGGCACTGTTCCCAAGTACATGTATTGTTTCAGATACTTAAGGGTCTGGAGAGTGACTCCGGCTAACTGAATCCGGCCCTCTACCGTTTCCTTCCATTCTCGGCTGAGCATTGTTTTGAACACATCACTGTGAGCGGCCAAGCATGCTTTGTGTACAGCCACACTGCCATCGGTTGCTGTTAAACTAAAATCAGTCCAGTCCGAGTCATCAAACATATTCTCAGCTGTGAATGATTTCCCTTTAATCACAGTGATATTGATTGGAATTAAAGTCGTGTAGACATCAGAGATATCAATTTGACCTCTTTTAGATCCCATTTTTTGCCAGTCAATCCAATGCTCTGTGCATGTCCACTGTTGGGAATAATTTAGGACTTCACTGCTAACATCAACCTTGACAATAGAGTCTTTGGCATGTTTATGTTTCTTTAAAGATAATGATAAATTGACTGTGTAGTTGACATAATTACATTTAAACCTAACATTAGCTAAGTCATTAATATTGAATACATTACTTGTTTTTTCAACAGAAGAACGATTAAACATCACTGCAAAATGTAATTTTAAACCTCCACCTCGGCGCTGTTCTGTCACCACACTGTAATAAAAAATCACAAATTAGTTATGTACCGACCGCTTAATGAGTCCTCGCCTGCGCGGTAGGGCCCGGCCTCATGTCCACGGTGCGGCGCCGGCCGCCGTGTAACGGCGCGGTGCCGCCACCGTCGCCGTGCCGTGGCACGGTGCCGTGTACGGTGCCGTGCACGGTGGGACGGCACGGCCTCGTGCCGCGGCACGGTGCCGCCACACCGGCGGAGGGCGGTGCCCCGTAATAGTTATTGTTAGCTTCCACTCGTGAAATTAAAAAGTCGACGTCTAAATTGTCAGCCATTTTTGAGCATTAATTAGCACGTGAGAACTATGCAACAGCAAAACAATTACTACCGAGTGGTGCGCCGTCCGCCGGTGTGCCGCTGCCGTGCCGTTGCACCGTGCACGGCAGCGTACACGGCACCGTGCCGCGGCACAACGCCGTACACGGCACCGTACATAGCACCGTGCCACCGCACGGCGCCGTGCCGTCTCCTTAGTCGTCCTACCCCGGCGCCCCCGTAGGCCCGTACCGCGCAGGCGAGGACTCATTTAAGCGGGCGGTCTATATATGCATGTGGTTGAGCACAAAATGTTAAACCATTACTCCTTAGTGCCCGAGGGTGATATTCCAACTGTCCAATATATGTTGGTCCAATGTGTATTGCGTCTCACATTTTGCTTAATGAGAGAGTGAGAAGCAATGACATTGGACAGGGGGAATACCACCCTGGCTACCCTGAACTACTACCGCGGCGTACTCAGACCTGGCCTGAATCTGAGCTTGGCCATAATATTATTATTATTCTTTATTGTGTACAACCATAACAAGATTAAATACAGAAAAAGAAATAGAAATAGAAATATCGTTTATTTGCCAGAAATGTGGTACATAAATTAGGTGGTAACATTCATCTTAAATCGAACATCACATCTCGCCGAGAGTGTAGGCATGCAAATATTACTTACAATCTAGCATTTTAAGATTATCTATATACATATTTACAATTACAACAATATGCTACAATTGCCAACACAAAATATAAATAAATTCAATGTTAAGAAATAATTTTCGAATGTCAAATAGTTCTATTACAAGTTAAAATAAATAAATTACAAGATCAGTACGTATAAATTATGATACATTATTAGAATTTACAACTATTCAGTGTCACATACATGTCAATTAATACCAAACTAAGTTAATTATTAAAAAAATCGTTTAAGTTATAAAAACATTTATCCATCAGCCAATGTCGAAGTTTACGTAAAAACAGATTTTTAGGTAACAGTCTTAACTCTAAAGGGATATTGTTATATACTTTCCCTGACATCATGAAACAGTTTTTGTTATACAGGGCTGAATTAACAAACTGCTGTTTCACTCGACATACATCTCTATCCCTGAGTCTTGGATTTTGGGATCGTTTTTCAAACAGCTCAGGATTGCTTAATACGAATTTCGCTTGCTCGTAAATATAAATACAAGGCAAGGTCAGGGCATTAAACTTTTTAAAAAGAGGTCTACAAGACGCTAATGACCTATATACATAACATGACAGCATAATAAAGTGCTAAGAAACAAATGTTAAGGCGGGATTCCACCAGTGTGCGGCACAAGCATTTTTGTACTGAATATGCTTGTGCCGCACAGTGCCGCACACTGGTGGAAACCCGCCTTTAAGAGCACCACGACACTAGGTTGACGGCCAGTAACCTAATGCTTAGTTTTAGTGCCAAGATAGCATAGCATTGCCTACGAACAAGAACACAAAATGTATTAAGTTGTATAAAGATACGTTTGACACAAAGGTTAATTTCTAGATGAACAAGTATGTGATCGGCATAGATTAGATTAGATTTCTTTATTTCAAGATGAAAATTACAGTATACATTTGCTACATTCGTCAAAATTATGTTTATCTTCTCATCATGAATATCATTAGTCAAAATAATAAAATTAATTGTGTCTCGCAATAAGGATCATCATATTTTATAAACAAATTGTTTCTCAGAATTTAGATCAGCGATCAGCATATTTCATATATAGGCACGTATAGGTATATGTAGGTACTCATTGTAACGCGCAGTAATAACGCAACAACACTCCTATTGTAGCAGACGGTACCACAGAGGGGTCAGAGGGCCTACCGGGAAAAAGGAATTCGTGTATTTGCCAATATCGCTCTTAAACAAGCGATAAGCCCCCTCCAGACTATGCGCGTGAATCGCGGGCGAAGCCGCGAACGCGAGTGTGGCGTCGATTTCGCAGATTGTTCACGCCTTCGCGCCTTGTTCTCCGTTTTTTGTCGGTATTTCGGCCCGCGTCAAAGGAGACGCGAAGCGCGAACTTGCAAGACTCCACATTACACAATATTTTGGCTCCTCTGTGGCAAGGTAAATATTAATTATATTATGATTATATTATATTAAGCAGCTATATTTTACGGTTTTACAATAAAACAAAATGGGAAAAATAGCTAAATCACGTATGATGCCATAGATAACTAACAGTTAAACTCGATCAGCTGTTGCTTTTCCGCCATATTGCAGCTAACCAAACTGCGAAATCACCGTGAAGTGTGCGAGTGTGGAGTCATACGTCAACTTCGCGATATGTTCGCTCCGCGACGTCGCGCCGCGATTCAAGCACATAGTCTGGAGGGGGCTATAGAGACAAAATAAACGAACGACCGAAGTGGTCTAATCGAATCTATTCTAATTTCCTTTAATTATTTAAAAGCGTTAGCAAAAAAACTGCCACCCTCATAGTAGCTTTAGTTTTAAACAATTTATTTAACTGATTTAGCAAAATTATAAAATAAAAACCAAAATAAACTATAAAATAAATGCCGAAGACCGGGGAAAGTGGAGAAGACTGAGCAGGAAAGCGGACCCTGGCGCTAGGCCGGGAAAACGCTAGGTTGAAGAAGAAGAAAAACCCCGTCTCTTCAGAAGACGGAAATTTAAGTCATTTAAAAAAATACTTACAGTTCCATGATGTTTGGGCTTCTTGTAACAAATGATAAGTAACGACTTAATATTTTCAATACAGGTGTACGGTATAATTGCTCGCTTGGGACAAGAACTATAGAAAATAATCCACGGAAGCAAATTCGGACAGCACGAGACGATTCAGACGATTAAATGACATGTGTGGCTGTGTCTGTGTGGAGTGTGTGGTCGTCGGATCGGATTGGGGAAGAACGGAAGTATGCCGTAAATGTTGCCATACCACACCCAAACAAAAGGGCTCTGCAGACGGTTGTGATTTATCAACACATCAGAATGAGATGCAATGGAAGGTAATTTTATACTTAATCGTGCACGCTTAATACCCACAATACAGCGGGGGGCCAAAATATATCAAATTATTTATTCAGTAATAATCATACACTGTCATTGGTATACATTTCACACATATATATTATATTTATGATATATGACATTGTATGGACTCGCTTTTATAATATCGTCGACAATGTCGTCCACGATTAGCGTCCACGAGAGAATAAAAACGTCTGAGGGGCTACCGTGAAAACCGAAATTCGCAAATTGCGGGGATCTTTCTCTTTTACTCCAATGAAGCCGCAATTTGCGAACTTCGATTTTCGCGGTTATAGCCGGTCTGGTTAGGGTATGCGCGCACGAGCAACTTTTGTCTCCGCGATTATTTTGTCTCTCACATCAAGTCTATGGGTTAGTATGGAAGTGCGCACACGTAGCTACGCGACTCCCGGGAGACTTTTTTGTCCGCGGGTTCGGAGACAAGCCTGCGACGCAATTGTCTCCTTCCCTATTGGTTTTAATGCTAGTGAGCGCACAGGCGACAAATAAGTCGCCGGCCGGCCAGTTGCCACCTTACCGCCGCAGCGAGAGCTTGTACGGGTACGTGTACGGAAACGCGCACGCATTCAATACGAAGTAAAATGCCGGTCGTAGAAGATGATATCGACAATAGTAGGCTAATTGAATAAGGCAAGATATGCTCTCAATTCCATAAACATAGTCTGAAATATTCCGAGAGTCAGCCGATCGCTCCATAATGGATGCACCCAAAATTGTTTTTTTTTTTTACGTTTTCTTCGGTTTTTTAATTAGTACGAGTGCTACGACCACAGCCGTCTCTTCAGAATCCATGTTGATGACTGCGTAGAAAAAAATCGTGTTGCTGTCGCTCTCGTGCGCGCATCACGGCGAGGAGGCGATTAATTTGTCGAAAGAGACAAATAAATCGCCTTGCGAATAAGTTGCTCGTGCGCGCATACCCTTATAGTTTATCGTGTCACGTGAGTCACGTCACGACACAGCTGGGGACATAAACATATGGAACTGTAATTTCATATAGGGTCTACAATACAAAGCTCTCCGATATCAATAAATTGCGATTTTTGATACATTTGGCGCTGTTATATATTACAGTCAGACAAGCCATTTCCGTCAGTAGAAAAGAACGGCAAATTAAAAAAAAAGTTACGAAGAGTTAATGTCCCATAGAAAATTGGAATTTCACTCCTTTTTCTACTGACAAACTTGTTTGACCGGCTATAAATACTTTATCGAAAGGCTCAGTCAGTTCAACCGACGCGACGACGTCTTTTTCGCTCTAATTGCGTAGAAGACCTAAACCTTTTTTCTATAGGTAATCGCCGATTCCGAGTTGACAGAGGAGCGGAGATGCTTAGCCGCCAATTTATCTAAAATTGCACATGATTGTGCAAAGCGACTAGAAGCCTTAAATCGCATGCAATTATCGATGAGGTGATTTTTGTAGAGTCCTTAATGGTATTTTACTGATGGCAACATTGGCGTCATTGGCAAGCCATCTTGTTCGGTTCGATCTCTCTCTAGATTACCAGAGGGGCTACCGCGAAAACCGAAATTCGTAAATTGCGGGGATCTTTCTCTTTTCCTCCAATGAAGACGTAATAAGAGTGACAGAGAAAAATGCCCGCAATTTGCGAACTTCGATTTTCGCGGTTATAGCCCAGTTCTTCTATTCTCTTCTTCATTTTCAAGAAGATAAATTAGAAAAATAAAAGATTTCGTTAAGGCTGAAGATCATTTTCTGTTAAGTTACGAAGACTTTTGCTAAGAGCCACAATAGTTACCAAAATGGCATTAACACTGTAAGTATTACTTACACTAAACAATGACTAATGACGCAATCCATTGTCACTGTAAAATAATTTCAAAGGTTTCCAATTTACTAGTAAATGGTTGTTTAAACAAATTAAACTTAGACCTTACAAGCTAGAAACAGTAGAAGTCGAAATTTGTTCCTGTACCTAGAGCTGTATAAGTAACCCTAGCTACTCCTTTTTGTATTTGTTGGTGCTTATGCTAAAAAGTGAAAGAAAGACGTTATCGGCTACGAGTCATACGAGTGTAGTCCAGAAGTTATTTGGATTGGCTGGATTGCAGTGTTGTTTTGTTACTAAATCATTGCTTGGCTTTTCGCAATCAAAAAGCCATGTACATACCGACACCGTTTACAGCTATTATGTTGTAATTTAATATAAAATTTTCTTCTTTTTCTTTCAGGCTTGACACGAAGCATCGAGGTGGAACAGCTTTTGACCTTTATTTCCGAATTGATAACCTTGAAGAAGACACTCATATTGATGGACAAATAGTTGATGTCCACGGGTTGGTTGAGATGAAATTTTTTATACAGAATACTACTAACAGCCAATCCAAGATTCTTTTTTCTGCAAGGGCACATGGATTGACAACGAGAATGAATGTTGAAATGACAGTGCTATGTGAGAAACCAAAATTTAAATGGATCTTTTCTAACTCTAGCAGCTCTGAAAATCGCCCTCAACCACCATCAACGTTGTTTACTTCACCATATACAAAAAAATTAACATTCAATCTACAAGTAGACGTCAAGGTTGAATCATGCAGGTCAGTATTAGACGTAATGTATGGAGATAAGCATTTCACAGATTTCCAATTGAGCACAACAGAGGGAAGTGTATCTGTGCATAGAGCGGTCCTGGCTGCATACAGTGATGTTTTCGAAAGAATGCTCTGCGGCGAATGGAAAGAGACAACTGCTGGATGCATTGTGATGGAAGGAGTCACTCTCAAAACCCTTCAAGATCTAAAGCAGTACCTGTACTTGAAAACCCTGCCAGAAGACGGGCTGTATCCCCTCCTTCGCATTGCTGAATACTACTTAATTGATGACTTGAAAAAATTATGTATTATTAAGCTTGCTCATTCGATCGATTCAGATAACTTGTATGATCATCTGGAGTTCTCCTATGCTAGCAACATTCCAGAATTAACATTTGCTATTCTAAGGGCAGTTCGAGCGCAGCCAAGGGATGTTATTGAACTTGCTCATCAGAAAATAACAAAACCTAAGAAGAGTGAGGATGTCAGTGGTACAAAAGAGGCAGTCAATGAAGAACCAGAGTCTGATAATGAGTCTGATAATGGGTCTGTTAATTCTGCTTAATATTTTTTGTAGATTGACATTTTATCCTATGAATGGAACTATTGAGATCTGTTTATTTAGTGTGAATCAGTTTAAAAAAAATAAGTTGTGTTTTAAAACCTAATCTAATTTAGGGTATTCTTATATACCATCTTATAACTATCATGTATATCTTATAACTTAACATAGTGAATCCTTTTAATTACTATTATAGAGTTATTAATGTTTAAGTTGCATGTTGTTAGACATATTTTTCTTTGATTTTTTTAAGAGCCAACGGGAGTGGTCATTTCTTCATACAAACGTACTCCTCGTTTTCCTCCGTGGTTTTTGAAGCTAGAGCAATGATTTTTTCAACACAAATTAATATTGTCAATATCTGTGTCGGACCGTTTTGCTTTTTTTGATATTTTTGTTTTTTAAGGCGCTAGAGCCCTTCAAAAATGGCCAAAATGGCCTAATTGACTATGCCGCAATGAGAGGCGTGGCATTCAAAACTGATATCAATTAGCCAAAAAAGCAAAACGGTCCGACACAGATAATTTCATAATCATTTAGATTTCCAAATTTGGTTACGATTGGTTAAGTTTTGGAGGAGGAAACAGAGGAGTACGAAACCTCGATTTTTGAGATTTTTACGCAGGATTTTTCGCCTTGTCCTTATCGCACTACTTTTAGGTGCCGCTTCCGTTAGCGAGACGGGTATATTTACCTAAAATATTTAAAACTCGGCTCCTGTTTCCTCTTAATTGTAATTTTTTCGTTTCTTTAATTTGTTAAATAACTTTAACAGCACAGGATGGGCGCGACAGTATCTCGACAGCGAGATAGACTACTCGTCCCTCTTTAATCAATACAGTGAGAAAAGAACGGGTAGGGTTGATTCGACTATCTCGCGGGCGAGATACCTATTTAATTGTCGAGCCCGTCCTGTGCTAGGCCTATTGTATACCTAGCCTAGATGATAGTAAGTTGAATAATGCGCCCTTTTGTAGAAAATTAAATAAAATCATTTTATAAATGCAAACATGATTTTTTATTTCTAATAAAAATATGTTTCAAACTATGTCAAGTAAAGATTAATTAAAGTTAGGTAATAAAATAAGATCCTTAAATTATCTAATGGAAAGCCACATATAAATTTAAATGAGAAAAATGATACATGTAATTGTGTAGTTTCGTATAAAAATACTTTATGGCGAATAATTGGTACTTGACTTAGACAAGGATTGAGATCACCCCTGCACGGTTCCTTTTATACGGAATTACACAATTTATGGATTTTCAAATCTATCTTGACCTCTGACCTTATTCTAATTCAATTATGATATGAAATTACCTATAATGGAATAATCAGATAATAAAATAGTAAGATATATTATATTAATGATTACATTGATTATAAGAGCAATGAAATTAATATCATTAAAAATACAAGAATGAATAAAAGGTAAGAACAGTAATAGTAAACGATGTTATTTTAAAAAAATATGTCGCCCGGGTGAAAATAAATTATTTTCCACTGTTCTGTCCACTTGCTGGCTCCTTTTTCTTCATTTGATAAGCTCCATCTACAACATCATCAGGAGTCAACTGCAGAATGGCTAAAGCCAACTCAGTTATTTTGTTATCAATAGCAAACTCCAGAAGGTCCTCCAGGTTGTCAGGCGTTGCTGTCCTGGCCAGCTTAGAAATGCATGCCGACTTGAGATTATCAATCAGGTAGTATCTAGCAATCAGCAGCAGTTGACGCAGCCCATCATCAGGCAGGGTGCCCAAGTATATATACTGCTTCAGATGCTTAAGGGTCTGCAGCGTTACTCCCTCTACCTGTATATTGCCTTCAGCGGTCTCCTTCCACTCATGGCCGAGCATCGTCTTGAACACTTCGCTGTGAGATGCGAGGTGAACTCTGTGCACTGCCACACGGCCTTCGGCTGTGCTCAGATGAAAGTCAGTAAAGTCGTCATCTTCATAAATGTTCGGAGCGTTGAAACATTTCTCTTCAATCAGAGTGATATTGATTCGGAATGCGACCAAGTAATTGTCAACCGCAGTCATAGTTGGCTTTACACCCATGTCTTGCCAATCGACCCAGTGTTCGGTGCACACCCATTGTTGGGTGTAGCCTAGGTCCTCGCTTTTAACATCAACTTTGACAGTGGTGTCCTTAGCTGAAGCATGTTTTTTTATGGACAAAAATGTACTGAGGGTATCAGTAGAGGATACGAATCTAAATCGCACCTCAGCTAAGTCATCGATATTGAAGACCTCGCTTAACTTTTCATTAGACGTTGCATATTTGTAAATTATGGAAAAGCTGAGTTTCAAGCTTTTGCCTCGGTGCTGTTTTTTCGCCACACTGAAAATGGAAGAAAAACGAAATCACTAATTATTTGTATCAGGGATAATTCGGCTGAAGTGCTTTTTATCGGACAAATTCAATCCTGTTTTGATTGAAAATAATTCCACCATAGTCTAGATCTAGAAGCTACAACAACAATCATTACATTTTATCACATGTCACGTAGGTGCATGCTTAGGTACAATGTAAATGAGCATAAGCGATTCTTTGTTTCATTATTAGATTAAGGTTCTTAGAAATCCGCTTCTACGCATTTTGTTGTCGTTGAGCGCCATTAAAGTACCTAACTCATACCTAACTATATTATTATTATTACACATCTACACGTAGGTACATAAATAAGATTATTAACAATATACTGAAAATTAAGTACTTAACGATTAAAGTACCTGCAGTTAAATATCAATAATTATCAAGAAACTTATAACTTACATATTCATGGTCTATTATTGTTTTTGTTAATTCTCCTTGTATGGCTTACACGATAACTCGAGCCCACGCTTCGCTTTTAATTTACTAATGTTATTTATAATTATCTGCCGTTTGTTCTTGATAAACAAATTGAACTGTAAAACAATGCAGTCGTGCTACTCGTGCTCAAAGTGGTAAGTTTACGCGATCACAGACTGCGAATAGTGCGAATGAACAATGACACAAAAGACGATGAAAAAATTCGGGACTTCCCTGTCATGACCACAGAAGAAATAATAGTTGTCAAGACCATAGATATAATAATATATAGAGATACCATAGATTTAGTATATAGAGATCCCGTCTCAGCGAGCTGTCACTGTTGCCACTTTTGTTTAGTGTACGATTAAGAGCGCTATTACATTTCGGCGTTGAGCGAGTTTAGGTATTTTACGGCGCTGCGGCAGGCCGTGCGAGCTCAGTACGCCGATCCCTTCTACCACACTCGCACTACAATGATGGATTAAACATTCTTGATCCTTCGCGAAGCATATTGAAATCAACCATAACAAAACTAACTGTACTTAACTTTTAAAGTTCTAAAACTGTTATTTGGTAAGTACGAAAATACTAAATGCAGTGCAAATGTACATAGGGGCTGTTCATAAATTACGTCATCTATTTTTGACGATTTTTGACCCCCCCCACCCTCAAATCATCCAAAAATCAAGCTTCGGATGAATCTGTTTCCTCCTACGTCATGTTACCATCATCCGATGTCCAGACCCCCCCCCCCCCCCACTCCTCCCATTTGAAACGACGTAATTTATGAATAGCCCCATACTCGTACTTATGAAGGTATATTACTCGAAAGAAATTATAGGTACCTACTCGCTTATTTACATGTTTCGTCATTGCATTTGGTACCTATAGGTTGTAAAGTTTGTATCAACGAGGGTTTAAAAACGAACTGGTACCGAGGATCTGATGATGATTAAGGTGGTCACGGATACCAATCAACCATGTAGTAACATGATTAGGCTCGTTTGATTCGTCTCAACAAGATCTTTGACACTGAAGATACACAGGGTACCAGTCTATCATGTAACTAAACAACTTCGTGTTTGGGCTCGTTTGATTCGTCTCAACAAGATCTTTGACACAAGACAGTACTCAGGGTCTGATGATGGAGCTGGAAGGTACCATTACCAATCAACCATGCAACTAAACAACATCGTGTTTAGGATCGTTTGATTCGTCTCAACAAGATCTTTGACACTAGGTGATACTCAGAGTCTGATGATGGAGCTGGAAGGTGGTCACCGGTACCAATCAACCATGCAACTAAACCACTTCGTGTTTAGGCTCGTTTTATTCGTTTCAACAAGATCTTTGACACAAGATAGTACTCAGGGTCTGATGTTGGAGCCGGAAGGTGGTCACCGGTACCAATCAACCATGCAACTAAACCATTTCGTGTTTAGGCACGTTTTATTCATCTCAACAAGATCTTTGACACAAGGTAGTACTCAGGGTCTGATGATGGAGCGCGAAGGTGGCGACGGGTACCTGTCAATCATCATCAGCTCCATCATCAGACCCTGAGTAGTATCTTGTCTCAAACATCTTATTGCGAGGAATCAAACGAGCCCAAACACGAAGTGGTTCAGTTACATGGTAGACTGGTACCCGTGGCCACAGTCCAGCTCCATCATCAGACCCTGAGTACTAACTTGTGTCAAAGATATTGTTGCGACGAATCGAACGAAGCCAAACACGAAGTGGTTTAGTTGCATGGTTGATTGGTACCGGTCACCACCTTCCGGATCCATCATCAGACCCTCAGTACTACCTTGTGTCAAAGATCTTGTTGCGACAAATCAAACGAGCCCAAACACGAAGTGGTTCAGTTACATGGTAGACTGTTACCCGTGGCCACCTTCCAGCTCCATCATCAGATCCTGAGTACTATCTTGTGTCTAAGGTCTTGTTGAGACGAATCAAACGAGCCTAAACACGAAGTGGTGTAGTTGCATGGTTGATTGGTACCGGTGACCACCTTCCGGCTCCAACATCAGACCCTGAGTACTATCTTGTGTCAAAGGTCTTATAGAAACGAATAAAACGAGCCTAAACACGAAGTGGTTTAGTGGCATGGTTGATTGGTACCGGTGACCACCTGCCGGCTCCATCATCAGACCCTGAGTACTATCTTGTGTCAAAGATCTTGTTGAGACGAATCAAACGAGCCTAAACACGAAGTGGTTTAGTTGCATGGTTGATTGGTACCGGTGACCACCTTCCGGCTCCATCATCAGACCCTGAGTATTATCTTGTGCCAAAGATCTTGTTGAGACGAATCAAACGAGCCCAAACACGAAGTGGTTTAGTTGCATGGTTGATTGGTACCGGTGACCACCTTCCGGCTCCATCATCAGACCCTGAGTACTATCTTAAGTCAAAGATCTTGTTGAGCCGAATCAAATGAGCCCAAACACGAAGTGGTTTAGTTGCATGGTTGATTGGTACCGGTGACCACCTTCCGGCTCCATCATCAGACCCTGAGTACTATCTTGTGTCAAAGATCTTGTTGAGATGAATAAAACGAGCCTAAACACGAAGTGGTTTAGTTGCATGGTTGATTGGTACCGGTGACCACCTTCCGGCTCCATCATCAGACCCTGAGTACTATCTTGAGTCAAATAAATACATATATAGAATGTCAGGTCGTTTCAAATATTTTTAATCCTGTCCGGTAGTTTATTAAACTGTACCATTATAAATTATAATACTATAAAAACAGTGCTAGGATCAAAGTCTCTCGTTGCGGTTTACACGCACACAGTATAGCGTTTTACACGGCGCCCGCCGCACACAATGATAAAAAACCTCGTCGTCGCCGTTGAAAATGTGCGGAGTCGACCGACACACGTCCTGCCTCTACAAGCTCTGCCGCGGCACTGAGCTGGCGCAGCGCGCGTCATCGGTAATATAGAGTAGTTTTCAAAAAATTGCCAAAAAATTATAGTAGAATTTCATAAACACTAATGTATACCAACAGTATAAGCAAACGTTGCAGATTGCTTGAGTATGAAAATGACTTCGATATTAAGTAGATTTTCGTAGGAATTGACACTTGTTTCGGAGAGAAAATCGAGTTCGTTTTACTTTGATTTTCTCTTTCTCAAAGGTATGTAGGAAAAATATAGTTTGATATGCCTAAAGTACAGGGTATTAGTAATACAAAATAGCCAGGTTTAGCAGAGTAAAATTCTCAACATTTCCAAATAAGAGCTCGCCATTCAGTGCTTCACGGGGTTTTTCGGAAACGACCATCAGAAAAAAAATCATTACTAATTTAATAAGTCCTTTTTCTAATATTTACAACGATATTTATAAAGATAAGAAGACGCTTTTACTGGAACAAGTACTCATTGTTTCTAATAATGAGCGCAAAGTCCTGAATTTCGTCGACTAGTATCATCAATTTTGCATTATTTCGACTTTTCTTGTAAGAGCGCTCTTAACAATGAGGCCCACCTTGCTGTAGCCATGTCGATAAAGTCATATCGATAAACTATCGACATTTCTTGGAATTTTAATTTTACTTCAAAGGTTTAACGATACCTAAAATGAACAAAAACGCTTTTATTCTTTATTGTGGTTATCAGATCACAATTTTATCGTCACGCCCCAGCAGGGAACCAAGGGAAAATTCAGATATTTAATTAAAATACATAAATACCTACTAAAATATGTGTTCCGCAATAATTGAATTATTTTATTACATTATAATATATTCATTATCTATTAGCATTTCAACTATGTTCATGTTTAACGAAGATATTGAAGCTTCGATTAATCGCTATTTCGTTCCGCTGTGTAGCGTTTATCGATATATAACATGGTTAAAATCGACTTTTCACATCCCTAAAAGATCACACATATACGCTTTTACGCACACATACACAGCCTGGGCGCATCAAAAAAGGCAACACTTGATTTGAAGTCCATCTTGTTAACAGTATGGTTGTCCTTTTTTGACAAATGGCATTTTTAAAAGAGCGAGGAGAGCGAAATGATACTAGTTACTGCGCCGTCAAAGAGAACAGAAAACGACCTTTGATGCAAAATTAAAATTGCAAGAAATGTCGATAGTTTATCGATATGGCTACAGCAAGGTGGGCCTCATTGTTAATCGTACACTAAACAAAAGTGGCAACAGTGACAGCACGCAGAGACGGGATCTCTATATATTAAATCTATGTCTAATGCTAAAGAAAACGAACTATAGCAACATTGTCGTCGAGGGATTGACCCTTCCATGCCCCATCTCGCCCCCTCCTCCTGACGCGTCATTCCATGCAAAACATGCCTACATACGAAAAACCGTCACCCGCTGTCCGCTTCCACTAGTAGGTGTATTAGTAAATTGATGTCTTTTTGTGTTACATCATTCTCAAGACTGCACGGGCTAGTAATTAATAGACACTTCACGACTTTGTGGTATCTAGACAACAAATATCAAGATTTCAAGATTGGAATTTAAAAAAAGGACTCCATTAAATCCGTACAACATGACTGAAGAGTGTATGAAATTGTAAGTTATTTTGTCATACCTATTTTTTTGTTTTCCAACAGGAAAATCTGTCATAAAAATATACAATGTATCTTCAGTAAAATAATTCATCCATCAGCAGGGGAAAAAGGAGTAGGTACCGAAGGAGCTATTTTAAAAGCTATTGGCCATTGACGTATATCTCAAGATTGGCCTTACAGGAGTTACAGGCAATAAGAATGGGGCCAGTACAGCGGTGTCGCGATTTGTTGATGAGTCCGCATCACGCGCGCGATATATTTGGTCGCAACCAAAGACTGCACAATTGGCTCGAATTCGTGAGTAACACCGCTGAACTAGTACCATTTTTAGTGCACCTAATAAGGCCCGTTCTGAAATGGGGGTAGAAATGCGCCATGCCGTTGCCGTCTAAGTGCACCTACCATTATTAATATATCAAAAACTGCTTACATGATAGTAGTAATATTACTAGTAATACTACTATAGTCGCACCAAACAAAGTCTGCAGCGGATTTGATAGCCCACGCAGTGTAAGTGTTATATGTATACGTCATAATGTTTAATTGACGTTTAAAATGACGCACTGCATGGGCTATCAAAATCGCTGCAGACTTTTTACGGACTGACTATACTTACTATTCATAAAATTACAAGCCACTATTAGTAGGTAATATTACTATACTTAATACTTAGTATATTCTATAAGCAGTTTTTGATATATTAATGGCACCTTCCAACACTCTGGTCTTATGAGCCTGGTCATAAAGTGTGATATAGTAATCCAACGTGAGCAGGCCAGAAAATTTAACTAATAGATATAAAACACTTTGATTGTTATTATAATTAAAACATTTTAATTTCAGGGTTGGCACTGAGCTTCGAGGTTCTTCATGTGTGATGCTCTCATTTTCAATTAACAGATCCAAGTTAAGAGTTAATGAACCTATTAGGAGTCCGGATTTTAACATTAATTGCATTGCAGAAATGTGTTTTTTATTATTGAAACGACATGGAGATACTAATATCTTTTTTATAATAAGGACAAGAAAACATTCTGTAGCTAAGGACTTAGTTGTTCAATTGCATGTGACTTGCAAGGCTCCCGCATTTGACAGAAAAGTTTTGTGCACAGAAGAATGGTGTGAAAATATTCAAATGGGTTGGGGAGGTGTAGGAATTAAGCATTTCCACATACTTATTAATATCTCATTGAGCAGTAGTGCAACTAGTGCATTTAAAATTGTTACAAATATGAAGCTTTATGAAGATGAAGAATTTACCGACTTCAAACTGAGTACCGATGAAGGTAGTTTGCTGGTGCACAGAGCTCATTTAGCCACTAACAGTGATGTGTTCAAGACAATGCTAAGCCGAGAGTGGAAGGAGACATCTGAGGGCCGAGTACAGATAGAAGGAGTCTCTCTACAAACTCTGAAGCATCTAAAACAGTACATGTATTTGGGCACTCTACCCGATGAAGGGCTGCTTCCACTACTGTTGATTGCTAGATACTACCTAATGGATAATCTTAAAGCAGAATGTCTTATGAAAATATCCCAAACTGTCACATCGGAAAATTTTTATGAGATCTTGGAATTTTCATTTTTGAATAAAATACCCGAGTTGATCTTTGAGCTATTTGAGACTACACCAAAATCTATTGTAGAAGATGCTCGTCAAATAATTATAAAAAATCAAAAGAATTGCGAACAAGCGGATGAGGAAACGAAGACAGAAGAAAATAATTCCTAAGAATGAATAACTGTATGGAAAATTTTATTGAACTGATTATTAATATCGCCTTTAAATTATACTTACCAAGATCCTTATATTCCAACTAGATTTTGCATGTAATAAATAAAATTAAAATAATTAAAGGCATTTTATTATGGGCAAACACAAAGAATTATGAAATGTAAAATGAGTTGGATGTTATGGTATATTATTATACCATGGATGTTATCAATTTAGGCCCAATGGTGCTCTGAGTGACATCTCTTGAATTATTGTGGAACTAAGCGAGACTTGTATTGGTCGGCTACTCTTATGTATACTTATTTATTTATTATTTATTTATATGAGCCTAGTGTCCCACTGCTGGGCAAAGGCCTCCCTCCCCCCTTTCCACGTATCCCGGTTTTGACCCGTCTCCCACCAGTTCCTGTCAAAGGAGTCGAGGTCATCTCGCCAACGCCTTCGAGGTTTGCCGCGACCCCGGGTTTGATGTGGGACCCAATTGGTTGCTGTTTTAGCCCACAAGTCATCCGGCATACGGCAAACGTGTCCCGCCCAGTCCCACTTCAGCTTGGCGGCTGTTTCAGCCACATCAGCTATTTGGGTTTACTTTATGATTTTATCTATTTATGTATCTAAGTATTGTATTTCACATAAACGAGTAAGTACCTACGTACGTGTTTCGTCGCCTAGTACCCAAAGTACAATACAGTGATACAGTGATACAGTAATTTATTGGTAAAAGAAACATATACATTTACACGTCATTTTGTTACTTAATTACTATTTACATTTTACTTATTATAGGTACATATGTGTATACAATTTATAATATAATATTAGGTACAGCGCTGGGTCAATGATCTTACCGTATACTAGTGAATTCATCGATGCTGTAATAAGCTTCCTCTAAAAGTAACATAATCTTAAGTTTCTTTTTAAATATTAAATCTGTTTTTGAGTCTTGTATCTCATTCGGTACTGCATTATATATATTGGGCCCCATGATACTGAGTGACCGTCGTGATTTGGCGAGTCGGCGTCTAGAAGCAAGTAACCTGGGTCGCCTGCGCATTTGAGACCCACGGGCATGAGTGTTAGATTTATACATATCTATGTTCACTCTTACATGCATGCATGCCGTGAGTATATATATGCACGGTAAAGTGAGTATCTTATGTTTTTTAAACAAACTCTGTGCTGGGTAGTCTACAGGTTTTCCATCGATTATACGCAGGGCGCGTTTTTGCATCCTGAATATTCGGTCGCGCTCAGCAGCCATGCCCCAAAGATCCACACCCTGCAATAAAATCGAGTGGAAATACCCGTAGTATGCCGTTTTTAGGTTTTCAGCAGACAGACTGGGTGCTATTCTTGACAATGCGTAACACGCAGAGGCTAATTTGTCACATGTTGTCTGTATATGTGGGGCCCAAGTCCGTCCGGAGTCAATTTGGAATCCTAGGTACCCCGCGGAATCAACTTGCGGAATTTCGGTGTTATTTAGCACAATATTGAGATTAGGTTTGTTAGATTTTTTTTAATTGGAAATGCACTATACTTACTAGTTTTCTCTAAATTTAATAGCATGCCATTGGCGGAGAACAATCTTACCATTTGATTTATGACATTGCAAAGTTTAGATTTTAAGCTCTCAAAATCGTTAGCATTGACAATAATACAAGTGTCGTCGGCAAACATGACATACTCCTGACCTGGGCAAGCGGTCGTGATGTCGTTGACGAGGATCAAGAATAAGTTATTTCCGGCGACCGATCCCTGAGGGACTGCACAGTTACCAATCGACTCCATTTCTGACTTCGCGTTCAGGACGTAAGTACATTGATTATTTAAAAGAGGATGAGATTGTATCCAGAAAGTTACCAGTAACACCATAAACGGCAAGCTTTCTGATAAGAAGGGATTGTCTATCATCTCGAAGGCGCGCGACAGATCGCAGAAGATCGCAGCAACCTGTCGCGCGTCTTCTAGATGCCCCAACACTCGCATCACAACGTCTCTAGCGGCATCTATTGTCGACCGACCGGGCTGATAGGCGTACTGCTGACGATTTAATAACCTGTTACTAGTAATATGTTGCATAAGTTTGTTGCTAAGCAACCGCTCAAATATTTTAGAGACGACCGGTACTAGTGATATTGGTCTGTAAGACTTGGGCGAGTGCAGTTCGCCCTTACCTTTGTAGACCGGCTGTACCTTTATCAATTTTAAGATATCTGGATATACACCAAATTTAACGCAGTCATTAAATACGGACAAAAATAGGGATATAACAATAGGCGGCAAGCAATCCAGAATATACGTTGTCATGTCATTTATATCTTTAGAAGTTTTACGTTTTATATGTTTGCATTAATCATCTCATGGAGGGTGAATGGAGTGAACACCAAAGGTGGGGGTGGGTGGTCTAAATAGCTGTGGAGATATTCTAGGGCAGTGGGAGTGCACGGTCTCGTATTATTTACGTTAGCATCTAGATAGTACCTGTTTAGCAGCGTGGCGGAGTTGACGGCACGCGCGTCCTGGCAGTCGCCTGCAGACTTGCTAACAAGTATGTCGATTGCTCTGTTCCCGCTCCTGGTGCCTTTGCACGTTTCATTCGATATTATGCGCCAAACACTACGTGACATATCACGACCGCAGTTTGAAATTTGTCTGTTTATATAACTCCTACGTATATTTTTTATAAGGGACCAGTACGAGCATTCTAGTCTTTGAAGGCTAGAAAGTGACACAGTATCATAGGGGTTTAAACTTAGTTTTACCTTAAGTTTATGAATGTTATTTCTTTGTATTTTTACAGTGTCATTTACCCAGACTTCGTTGGGTTTTTTAACCGGATGATACTTAATTGGGAAATGAACATCGAAATAATGCTTCAAAACATTTATAATAGATTTTATCTTTTCACCTGGGCAGGTACTCTTACTTAGGATGTCATCCCAATTTTGGAAATCAAGACTTCGTATGAAGTCATGTTTGTTACAATGTGAAAACTTTCGCTTTAATACATGGCAATTCGATTGGGTTCTGTTATTAATATTAATACTAATAATTAAAGACAAATGATCAGACAAATACATTTCATTACACATTATTTTATTTATGTCAGACCTAATTATATTGGAATATGCATGATCAATACATTTTTTAGATGTCTCCGTAATCCTAGTCGGTTTATTTATAAGATTTCTGAACCCACAGATTTTAATAGTATCAGATAGTATCTAACAACTGTTTAGTAATGTTACAATTAGTCAATATTAATGTCACCTACTATGATTACATTATTATTTTGAATAGCAATAAAATTTAACAATAGATTTAACTTATTTAAGAACATCGTGATGTCACCACTAGGCGGTCTATATATACATATAATAATTAGGTCAAGGCCGATACACTCAACTGCACATGTCTCAAAATGCATTTCTACGGAGAGGTCAGTCACTTCGCGGCGCTCTAAGGTCAGTATGTCAGTGGCAATATATATGCAGACTCCTCCTCCCATCCGCGAGGGTCGGCAGTAGTGGGCCCGAAGCTGATAATTGAGTATATTTACCGAGGGTATTTGGCTCGACTCGAGCCAATGCTCAGATAGGCACAATATGTCAATTTTTTCCTGGAGCTGGAGTTCGCTTTCTAACCTGCATGTTTTGTTGGCTAATCTATTTATGTTCAGGTGTAATATATTCACCCTCTTTTTGCAAGCATCCGATTTGGCCGGTGGTGTCGTCGTCGGTGGGAGACTGGGTCTCCCTATAGCGGAGAAAGGGCCGCCATTCAGAAATGTTGGTGTTTATAGGCCACACAGACGACGATAGGAAACAATCGTAGACTGCAACTGGAATACCAATTTTGAACGAGTTATAACTGTCTCGTTTCGATTTTATTTGTTCTACCTTATACTGGGCCCCGTCATGAATGCTATTTAGATGGCGTTTAAGACTCTCAGGCGTCGTATCCTTTTTAAAATAACATCCATGTAGGAATTTATAAACCTCAACCCCTGTGATGGATGAGTCAGTCGCGGTTCCTTTAATCATAATCGTTGATTTTCGAATTTTGCGGCGTTGATGGCGGCTTTGGACGGGCTCAAAATCATCATCAGCTGATTTGTCAATAGGCAGTAGTACTTTTGGGGGTTCTGCTTGTAAATCGATGGTCGGTTTCAGCGGTTTATCTGTTGATTTGTTTGCCGTATTGTGATTTGAAGCCGTTGTAATGATATCGGCGGTCATTGTTTGCTGCAGTACATGTTTCGCTGGCTGGTTATTACGCTTCGCCCGTATGGGCAGTTTAGCCTGCGCTGCAATTCGCTGTCTCGTTTGTGCAGCCGCTGGTCGCTGTGCCCGCTGTGGCGCATGTGTGGATGCGGGAGCGGGACGGCTGGTCGGTGTTGACGCATTGCTTGTCGACATCGGGGTCGACGGCGCAGACGTAATAACCGAATCACTTTTGTTGCCTACCTTGGCTGAACTCTCAATTTTTTTGGTTTGAACAACGGATTTTATTTCACTGTTTAAACTATCTATTATCTTATGTAAGTCACAATTTTTTTGTTCTAAGGGTTTAAGTGCACTTGCAATTAATGTTTTTAGCGTTTCACAGTCGATTTGCGACATTTTAACACGCGTTATAATAATAAGTAGCGTATGTGGTGTTGATGCTACCGCCCGCGTACCGCGACTGCTAAGTTTGGAGCTGGCTCGATCTGTGTAAGATTATCCCCAAATATTTATTAATTATTATTATATTTATTAGGGCGAGTAGTAAACAAATACTTTACTTCCTTGTTAAACAAATATTTATTTATCGGGGAAGAACAAATTCATAGTATTAGTGTATATTACATCTGCTAGCTCGTTTGCATCTTCATTACGAATCGCTGCCAAGATTTCCAAGACATGTCTGGAAGAGATGATCATAACATATTAAATAAAGAACCAAAAAAGGCGGCCTTTGTGGTAATTTTTATATTATTTCCACTCAGAATCACGAGCTCTTTCGATCAAAACAAAAAAAATGTCCTCAAAATTTTATACAAATTTTTATGGACGGTCATAGAAATATTGAAAACCGTTACCATACGGACCATAAATTATGGGACACTTTTTTTCTCAGTAAAAATGAAATAATATAAAAATTCCCAATTCTGATACAATAAATTTTGGTGCAACTTTAAATAGAAATGCCCAATTAGGGTAATTCGCTACTAACTGGTCACCCTAAACTAAAAATGAATTCTATACACCTATAAACACAATTCATTTTAGTATAAGGTTTCAATAACTGGCCAGCCTTCAATAACTAGCCACCTTATACTAAAATGAATTCTGTTTATAGGTGAATCGAATTCATTTTTAGTTTAGGGTGGCGAGTTACTGGCGAATTACCCTACGTAATTTTAATAAAAACCAAAGAGAGAAAAAGACAAGTTTTTATAACAAAAAACGTATTAACGGTTCATCCGATCACGTTCAAAACAATTCTCATGGAAAGTATTTATCTTTTTTCTAATTTTGTTTTCACATTTTTTTGTACGCCCGATTCAACAGTTAATACTCAATAAAGTTAATATCCAAAGTGGAAAATGAGAACTACGTTTGTATGGTAAGGCCTAAGGCGTTTTCGCGACAGACACTTACACAATGTTAACAGGTTCATTCCTCCCCTTAACTTGACACTCTGCAGAATGCTTCTCCTTCTTGACCGCCGTGACCTTGGTTGTCACATGCTTGTAGCCGGGGTGCGTCGGCTTGACTTCGCACCATGGACAGTCGGTCTCTATCATTAGCCGGTCTTTGGGTATCTTTGCAGCTACTGCCAGGTTCTCCTCGGTTCTTAGTGAACTGGAAGTAAAAAGTTAAATAAGTTGGTGTAATGTAACATTTAGTCATCCTTTTTTATATCCTGTAAACTATAATAATTCAAAAGGTCCCAATTATGGTCAATATTTAACTCGAATATCTTCGCTCATCAACTATTATTTAAATGTTGAAGTTCTACGGCAAATATTTTAATAATTGAAAAAAAAAACAGACAAAGCCAAATGTAACATTTGGTAACCATACATTACATACAACCTAATTACGTATTGAAGTTGTAGACCACACTTGCATTACTGGACCAAAGTTAGGTGGTTTTGCGGTTACAGATACTGAAATGACAGTTTAATTGATCCTATTTGTCTGACCTATCTGTAATTATACTTGTAGTAAAAATGGCGGCAACAGAAACACATCATCTGTGAAAATTTCAACTGTCTCGCTATCGCGGTTCATGAGTTACAGCCTGGTGACAGACATACAGACGAACAATGGAATCTTAGTAGGTTCCCGTTTTTACCCTTTCGGTACGGAACCCTAAAAATTGGCCAATAAAACTCAATATATTCATAAAAAAAATTAAATAGTACTACGCGGACAATAAAGGTAGTGCAAAATATTGTGGCCGCAAACAGCTGAAGTAGATGGCGCGGTACGCAGTAATTTTACCAGAGCCGTACGCTTGTATGCCACCTTCAAGGTAGACTCACCATCCATTGATGCCAATATACATCCCCAACGCTAATATCTTCTCTAAAGCCAGCTCCATTCCATCGAAGGAGAAGACTACACCGCCAACTATGGAGTCTTGGTTATAGTGCAGTATATCCACCAACCATAAATTAGTGTATCCTCCTAAGTCCCTGCGTACAATTTTTTGCACATATTCCAAAATCTATTTTGAACTTTTATTGTGTAACTAAGGGTTCCAATTTCAAAAACAAAACATTTGCTTCTGGGTCTCAGGAGGGTATTGTTAGTACAACTTACAACAGTTTAAGTTTAACGTACCATCCATTAATACCAATATTCATCCCCAGCGCTAATATCTTGTCTAAAGCCTGCTCCGTTCCATCGAAGGAGTGGACCACACCGCCAACTATGGAGTCTTGGTTACGGTGAAGTATGTCCACCAGGTCGTCAGCTGCGGCGCGGCAGTGTAGGAACAGTGGTAGGTGGAACTCTTTGCTTAGCTGGAGCTGGTATTCAAAATATCTGGAGAAATGATTTGATGGATTGAAAAATTTTGTTTATAAAAATACCTAGTAAATTTCAAAGTGGAAAAATTATTGTCTTGGGTGAGACTTGAACTCACGGCTTCTGGATCGATACTCCAGCGCTCTGCCAGGATCGATCCAGAGGCCGTGAGTTCAAATCTCACCCAAGACAGTATTTTTTCCACTTTTAAATTTATTCTAAGCTTAATAGGATCGTTTGCAGACATTTCTGCTTGTTAAATATTAAAATATCTAGTGTAATAAAAGGCTCATCTTTCAATGCTCAGCTTCCTATAACTGGGCAAAACCCCTAAAACCCTTAAAAATAATTAATTTGAATTTTTTGTAGGGAGTAAATCAAATGATGTAATTAAGTACTTTAGAGTTAGAGCAAGAAAAGTCTGTAGCGATTTTGATAGCCCATGCAGTGCAAGTGTTATTTTAAATGTCGAACTTCTATGAAATGATGATGTATAAATAACACTTGCACTGCGTGGGCTATCAAAATTGCTGCAGACTTTTCTTGGTCTAACTCTAATTCATGTTTTTAATAACAACAAAAAAGTAAACAGACATAACATGTTTTTAATTGTCAATTTAAACTGCAAATGTTTGTCCAAATCTTGCCTTGGTCACTTTCGCTTTTTTGTTTTTTTTTTTTGCATTCATTGTATCTGAAATAGGTTCCAGTTTATTGAAATATTAACCTAAAATATTTTGTCACTTACTTGAGTTGAACATCTTTATCACAGAAATGCAGCCTCTCATAGTCCAGTCCACATTCTCCGATGGCCACCACTTTGTTCTTATTAGCGGCAATGAGAGCCCTAAGATCATCAAGATAGGCCTGAGGGTCCTGGCTAAATTCTGTGCACCGAGTCGGATGACATCCTACAGTAGAGAACAATCTGGCTGAAATTACCATTCAAGATTTTTGAGTTTGTTTATTAAACAGGCTTATAAGTTCTATTACGTGAAGGCACGCACGTGCAACTTTGTCTCCACAACTTTTTTTTGTCTCACATCAAGTTTATGGGTAGTACGAAAGTGTGACAGAGACAAAAAAAAGTTGCGGACACAAAGTTGCTTGTGGGCGCCTAGCCTAACTCTTAGGCTGTCAAAGACAGCCACAGATACTCATGGTTGTACCAACAGTTACAGTGCCTTCTTTTAGCCTTAAAAAACATTTTGCTCACAGACACTCCCTACACCAAAATTATGTGTTGTTAATTTAGCTGACTAATTATAAATGTCTTAATTTAATATTCATAAATAAATTAATATTTGGGCATCTGCTTTGTCATTATAAATGTAGTACCTAATAAGTTTCCATTGTTACAATCATGATTTTATTGGGAACTAGAGACTGGAGTGACTGTTAAGTTGGTAAAAGTATATATTATATGGTTGGTAAGTTGAAATACATACAATCTGTTCGGGACAATTCAATCGCCTTCTTGCTATCCGTAACGCTGCCTCCAGTGATTATAATCTTGTCCATGCCACCGGCCCAGGCGCGGGCCATAACCTTGTCCAAGTCCGGCTCATGCTTTTTTGACCCGTGGTAGACCCCTTGGTACATATCATCTGTGAGGTTGGCTCCAATATCTAAAAATACACAGATTAAAGTGCTGAACGAATAAAAGCCAAGTATTCTTTTTATAAAAAAAAATTAAAAAAGTTTAATTATGCAAATGTTTTGAACATTTCGTACCTTACCTATATATTTCCTAAGAGCGGACATTCTTCTCATGTAGAAACTGGAGTCTTGTCTCTAAATTAAGTAATGAAATTATTTATATTTAACATAAAGTTTTTTTCTTTCACAATGTAAATAAAAATACGAGGTTAGGTGTCAATCAAACGAGGATACGGCACCGGCAGTTGACTTTGACAGCGAGCGTTCAGAAATATAAAGTGAAACTTAATAAACTATTAAGACCGGTTAGTCATATTATTGATATTCGCATTTCCAAATCATATAAAATATACTTATTGCAAGCATCAAAATCAAATGAATATAATAATTTGTAGAAATTGTTTTATAATAGCAACTTACATTGTAAGTATTAAGTACATGAAATTTGAAGTCAATATCTGAACGCACGTCAATATTTAAATTCGCGCGAAAAATTAAATTTAATAATGATAGGCCTTAAAATTCAGTTGTATTTTTAAATACCAGAAAAAATATAACATTACTTTTTTAACCAATATTTATTAGTAATACCATTACCAAAAGCATAAAACATATAACATAGGTATAGGCTGGTATAGGAAGGTTGCAGAATATTTGCACAAAAATTAAAAACATGATTTGAGTATAAAATATAAACAATTATTTTAAGAAGGCCTGCAATTGCCTTAATTTCAATTTAGCACCAAAGTCAATGGAAGTTTCATTATGGAAGACAAATGAACTGATGAATGAGATTTTGTTCTTATTTGAATAGCAGGGGATCTAAGGTCCCGTTTTCTAAGGGGACCTTGCATTTTGGAGACAAAGCAAACCGCTTGGAACAGGTGTTCCTGGGGGTGACCTGAGCTGATTAAGCCCGGTTGCCAAGAGGTTCCCCCCAGTAGGTGGGCAGGGGAGGGGGGGTAAAAGTGCCTCCGGCGCGCCTCACTCTAAGCTTTATATCTGCATACATCTCGCAACTATATCAAGTTTGGTGTCATTTTCGTATAATTCGAGGATGAAGAATTCATTTCTGTGACTAAATTTTCACTCACCCATACAAAAAAATCGAAAAATTCAAAATTCCAAAAAAATCTTTAGATTTTTTTTTTCGAAAATCCTCAACAAAATGTATACTATGAGGATTTGCTCTAGAAAAAAAATACCTGTGAATAGCCCAGTTCTCCTAATATACAGAATAGTAAACTTGTCAAACATTTTTTTTCATAACTCTGTTAAAAAAAAATGTTTTGTGTCGCGCGGCGTACCTGCATTGTAGGAGTGGTATGCAACGTTTAGGATTTTAAGTATGTTGAGATGATTTCTGATAAGTTGTTATTCTTCTGGTGATAGATTACATTAATAAATTACTTCTGGACGTGATATATATATAAAGATGTTGGGAAAACTTTCGCTAATAGAGTTAAGTATTATTAACGTGATAAAATTAACATAGGAGATGTTTGACAAAAAATGCGGGTTAAAATAAGATATATATTGTTCGTAATTGCCATTACATGCCCATGGGACTGTGCATTTTAGTTTTTTTTAACGCAGTTGCACCTCCCTGCGCATTTTGTTTTGCAGCGGCAACGAATAAGCTCTAAACAAGCAGCAGCCGCCGCAGGTAGGCTTGTCCATATGGGCTCCATGTTGTTTGGACCAGCCCCAGTCAGCAGGGCATGGTGGCTGTTGCTGAGGGGCTATAATCTGTCCCCAAACATAGACCAAATCCTACACCGGAACATGCGACACAACTGAAAACCGCCGTGTCGCCGAAATAATTTTCAACCAGGTTGACAAGGTGCAGAAAACCCTAGAGGAAAAGCAAACCGCTCTATGTGCGTTCCTTGATGTTGAAGGTGCTTTCGACACTACGCCCGCAGAGACCATACTCAATGGTATGAAATCAAAGGGAGTAGACGAAACCACTCTGACCATCAATACTATATATAGAGCATGAATTTTATACCACTAAAGGGTGCCTACAAGGAGGCGTTTTATCCCCACTATTATGGACCGTAGCAGTGGACCAACTTCTTGCAATCATGTCAGGCCAAGACTTTGATACACAAGGATATGCCGACGACCTTGTAGTCATCGTCAAAGGCCCTTGCCTCAACACAATATCCAACCTAATGCAAGGAGCTCTAAACACAATATTCAAATGGTGTAGAGAAAATGACTTGTCCATTAATCCGAGCAAGACTGTATAGTCATTTAACCATTCACGAGGAAACGGAAGCTCGATAAACTCACAAAACCAAGACTTAATGGACAAATAATACCGTTCTCGGCAGAGGTCAAGTATGGGGGGTCACCTTCGATCAAAAGTTAACTTGGAACCCTCACCTGAGAAACATTATACAAAAAGCGAAAATGGCCATGTGGTCATGCTGTCGAATGGCAGGAGCAAAATGGGGCTTAAGACCCAAATTGGTATGTGGTAAACACAGCGGTAGTGAGGCCAATTGTCACCTACGCCTCCGCAGTCTGGTGTAACAAAACCAGCCAAAAGACAGCAATAGACACTCTAAACAGCCTGCAACGCACGGCTTGTTTAACAGTAACAGGCGCCTACTCCTCGACACCGGGAGCGGCCCTAGATGCACTGCTGGACATCATACCACTCCACTTGCAGGTGCAAAAGGAGGCCAAGCAGTGCGTCTACAGAATATGCACACTAAACAGGCCAAAATGGCGCTCTCAGGCATTAACCAATCTAAAGGCCTGGGTTTTTGCGAATAGAACCCTTAGCATGCCCACTGATGACACGCACACCGAATGTCATCTCACCAAACTGTAAACAGTAGAAATACCTCCTAGAGACAAATGGGTCAACAACCAAATGTACGTCGAAGAGGGAAGCCACATCTGGTATACAGATGGTTCCAAGAAAGGCAATGATGTATGATGTGGGATCTATGGTGAGAGATCTAAGCTCAGAGCTAGCGTCAGCATGGGTACACTGGCCTCAATCTTCCAGGCAGAAGTCTTCGCCATCAACAAATGTGCGGAGATCAACCTAGATAGAAACCTAAGACACCAGCTTATCTACATCAACTCAGACAGCCAGGCTACTCCGCTGGCACTAGAATCCCTTGAGTCAAACTCAAAACTAGTCCAGAACTGTAAAACAAACCTAAATGCACTGGCTTACTCCAACAAAGTTACACTTAGATGGGTACCAGGGCACTCCGACATTAACGGAAACGAAGAAGCGGACGAACTTGCTAGAAAGGGCGCAGACACACCCCTGGTCGGCCCAGAACCCTTCTGTGGAAGCACAAAACGAGATGCATATTCTCTGCTCAGCAACTTAGAAAAAACGAGAGCAATCGATTGGTGGAAGTTCGTTAAAGGACAAAAACACTCGAAAGCTCTGATCAAAGGGTTCAACAGCAAAACTGCTAAGGAGCTTTTAAGACTCAAAAGGCACAAAACCTGCGCGGTGACCAGAATACTGACTGGACACTGCAAGTTGAACAAACATATGTTTCAAATTGGTAAGAAACAAGATGCGACATGCAGGTTCTGTCAGGAGTCAGAGGAGACTGCAATGCACATTCTCTGTTCTTGTGGACTACTAATGTCAAAAAGAAGTACCTACCTAGGGCGACACGTAGTGCAACCCTATGAGGTACAAAACATTACGGCCCAAAGAATCTGGAACTTTCTGGATGCAACGGGCATTAGTAATGAACTTAAAGGGCCGTCACAATAGATCAATGCTGGTCAATGCGACACTCAAAGGCCCACAACACCACAATAATAATAATAATGTCCCGCGGGGGCAGCTTGTGGCGAGCTGACGGTGAGTGACAACGCGGACCCCTATTCCAGAGGGCCCTGTCATCTGGCCCTCGCCTCTGTGCTTGCCTTGATTGGCCGGCCAGAATGGAGTCGCAAGAGCGGGACCTATGCTCCAGGTTCGAAGTGTAAAATGTCATAACGCCGGCGGCCTGCTGAACGGATTACCGGGATCTGGCTACCGCAGACTCACCTCTCGACAACCTCACAGCCACTCCAAAGTGTTGCCCTGTTGTCGCACTGTAGCGTTGGCGAGTCACCACCTGTCATTTACAATTTTGTAACTGATTGTCACGCCAGGTGTCCGCTAGTCTCTCCCATAGCCCATTATCCAGTCCATCCAACTTTCAAATCTATAGCCCATGACCTTAGTTCCCATCGCAGCACAAAAGTGCTGCACTGCAATAGTCTTTGCACCTGGCGGGGACCATCTCCGGATGTATCACATTGTGCGTTCGGGGATAGTATCCACCACATGTATCCCTTGCTTTTAGATTAACGTGCCTTAAAGGGCCTCTGCGCTGTTGGCTTCGTCCCCACGTACGCCTCCCAAAGGTCCGGGACCCCATGGTCCCGAGATATGGAAAAGACATACAAATAATAATGTTAATTTTATCACATTTATAATACTTAACTCTGTTGGCGAAAGTTTTCCCAACATCTTTATTTATATATTTAATTTATATTTGTATATATATCACGTCCAGAAGTAATTTATTAATGTAATCTACAACCGGAAGAATAACAACTTATCCGAAATCATCTAAACCTACTTAAAAATCGTAAATGCTGCATACCGCTCTTACAATGCAGGTACGCCGCGCGACACAAAACATTTTTTTTAACAGAGTTATGAAAAAAAATGTTTGACAAGTTTACTATTCTGTATAGTAGGAGAACTGGGCTATTCACAGGTATTTTTTTTCTAGAGTAAATCCTCATAGTATACATTTTGTTGAAAATTTTCGAAAAAAAAAATCAATAGATTTTTTTTGAATTTTCAATTTCTCGAATTTTTTGTATGGGTGAGTGAAAATTTTGTCACAGAAATAAATTCTTCATCCTCGAATTACACGAAAAAGACACCAAACTTGATATAGTTGCGAGATGTATGCAGATATAAAGCTTAGAGTGAGGCGCGCCGGAGGCACTTTTACCCCCCCTCCCCTGCCCACCTGCTGGGGGGAACCTCTTGGCAACCGGGCTTAATCAGCTCAGATCACCCCCAGGAACACCTGTTCCAAGCGGTTTGCTTTGTCTCGAAAATGCAAGGTGCGAAAATCCAGCTCCTCACTCTTCTCAGGTTTCATCATTTTCTGATTAGCTACTTCAATTACATCTCTTGGCTGTGCTCGTACAGTCCTGAGAATGGCAAATGTCAACTCTGGCATATTGTTAACATAGGAAAATTCCAAAAGGTCATACAGGTTTTCTGAATTGATTGAATGAGATAGCTTAATAGTACATTCTGCTTTAAGGTCATCAATAAAATAGCATGTAGCAATGAGTAGGAGAGGGCACAAACCATCTTCAGGCATGGTGCCTAAGTACATGTACTGCTTAAGGCTTTGCAGGGTCTGAAGAGTGACTCCTTCTATCTCAATGCATCCAGCGTTTGTCTCCTTCCATTCCCCGGAGAGCATTCTCCTGAATACATCACTGTGTGCGGCAAGGATCGCTCTATGCACAGCCACACTTCCTTCCGCTGTGCTCAATTGGAAGTCAGTAAAATCTTCATCCAAATATATAAGGTCTAATACGGACTTGCATTTATTGACTCGGATGTTAACTTCTACATTAAATGTTAATGCTGTATCGTCACTTGTTAATCTCAGTAATTTTAAATCCTGAGACCATGTTTCAGAACAAGTTAAGGTGTGTTGAAATCTTGGACTCTCACACTTTAATATCATTTCAATGTTTACCATCATGGTTGATTCATGTTTTATGACAGACAAAAATAAGTCTTTAGAGTAAGAATCTTCTTTTTCTGTAAAAAATTTCATCAGAGCCAAGCCATGACCATCAAATACTTGTTCTTGAATATAAGAAGATGAGCGAAGTCGATCAATATGGAAGTAAAAGTCAAAAGCTGTTCCACCTAGATGCTTTGTCTTAAGCCTGGAAGTAAGCAAAAGGAAAGGATTGAAATATTATTATTTATTAAACTAAATAAAAAAAAAACAAGTGCCTTGTCGCCGGCATCTTGCGTTAGTCATAAATGTCATAATACCAATGAGAACAAGTGAAACAATATTTTTAAAGTAGGTATTTTTGTCTATTTTTTTTAGTTTAATATGTAGTGTCAAACAGCTACTAGCTTTTTTTCAAATTTTTTTTTAACATCTATAATAAATAAAGTTGGTCAAGCAGATCTTGTCAGTAGAAAAAGACGGCAAATTTGAAAAATGTAGCCGCGAAGGGATATCGTCCCATAGAAAATTTGAATTCGCTTGACCATCTATAGTATTCTATAGCATAGGTACTCAATAGTCGAAGAAAAAAAATCGTAGTAAATCACTCACGAGCAACACAATGAACATAATTATAAATACCTATATATTATACTGTTTCATTACATTTAATAGTTTTATTTTAGTTAATTAAGTAAACTGAAAACAGCTTATGTAGATAACGGTGATGATTCTAGTATGTAATAAAAAAGATGTAAAAAAGTTAATAGACGCTTACAAGAAATTTGAAACTATTTGTCGGTTAGCGATTAACGTATTCTAGAATATGTACTTACAATTTTATACTACAGGGAGCCATTTTGAGATTTCCACTTAATCACTTTAAACTATTTAATGTAATTTTATTGTTCAAGTATGTTTTATTTTAAAAATATTTTATTCTTGTTTCTTTGTTCTTACGCGCGCTCAGCACGGGTTTGCCTAGTTTATGACACTGACACTAATGACAGATGTCAATTTTTTATCACTTCCGTCCATCGACAGCATAGAGGTACAAAAGTATATTGGCTCCTCGACACGACGGGCCAGCGTCGGCCACTCCAATGGACGCATTTATGCGTTAGAGGAGAGGGAGCAAGTGATATTGCTATCTCATTCTACCGCTACCAGATGACTGAACGAGATGTTCTTATGGAACTTACAGTAGGAGTAGCAGAGAAAGCGTTATCCGTAAAAGCCGTAACCGACTACCGCACCGCACCGCAACCTTGGTGCCTTGGACCTGGGTACGGTGGTCGGCGTACGTGTGTTAAGGATACAGCTATAAGTTAAAGCAAGAAAGAGATATTTTGTGCGCACCAATGTCGCGGTGCGGTAGTCTGTTAAGGCTTTAAGAGTAGTGTCGACTGAAACCGAATTTTTCGGACACTACTGAAAATACGGTTTCGGTCGCTAGTTTTTTTTTGCCCCAACCGAGACTTAAGGTCGTAACACACTATCGCACCGCACCGCGACCTTGGTGGGGTGCGATAGTGTGTTATCACTTTTAAGTCGGACACTTCATAAAGGCCCCTGTACACAATGGGCCAGCGTGGGCCAGTCTGGGGGACGCATTTATGCGTAAGAGCACAGAATAATTAATAGTACTACCGTACAGAAAGGAAACTTCCTACAAAAACGAAGTTTGACAGCGGTTCAGGGTCGAATCATGCTGTCCCTTTCTAATATATGGCACTATCCCTTTCGGCTATTTAGGGTTGTCAAAAATCAAGTGATTATCTCATAATATATTTATTTACATACAATATATATACAGTGGTACTACTAAACGAAATTAATAACTAGCTTAAATCTAAAATAGTGATTATCTTATCTGTGGTCGTGCACGCAAAAGGAAGTCAAGTGGTGCCAACCCTAATAATTGCTCGGAGCAATGCTGAGCCGAGCGGAGCCGAGTTTGACCGAAGTCAGGAGTTTCGCATCCCTGGTAAGAGGGAGTAAGTGATATTGCTATCTCATTCTACCGCATGGCTGCGTCCCTTGGAATGGCCGGCGCTGGCCCATTGTGTACAGGTGAACCCATTGAGTAGTTCAACAAGTGATAGAGGGTGTTAAAAATAAAACAGGCACAAAAAATCACAAACAATATTTTATTGTGACTCCTTAAAGTAATTTCATACAGCACAACATTTATACTAACTCATGCGGCTATGGCCTGAAGTTCCCAAAACAAGTTGAGATTAAAGGCCAACCGGTCTGGCGTCTTCCGAGCGTCGGCGTCTAGTAACTCTATGGCTGCTACTCGACGCAACGTTGGTTGGTTGCGACGCTATTTTCCATAGCGCCGACTAGACGCCGACGTTCAAAAGACGCTAGTTTGGGCTGGCCCCAACAGCTACGTCAAAAGTTTTAGAGAAAATATTTTGATATCAGAGTATTTCATTATGTTACATTTTTTGGCCATGGGTGTTAAGTTATCAAAGAAGTAGGTTGACATTTTAAAAGGGGATAACTGAAAATTGATTCGAATACAATTTTTGATGTTCCATCACGCTCCGCTATTTAGGGTCCTAGCTATATTGGTTGTTCAATACTACGCTATAGAATTTCCAATTTAGCAAGAACCCTAAATGGCATAACAATCCCGTGTGGTGACTGTACCTAAGGCTGTTCGGTAAGTACCCATTTTACTTAAATACATGCCAACCCTTCTTTGTTTTGAAAAAACATTCAGTACTCGTATATCTCAACCTAAATAACAAGTAACTGATCTACAGCAGTTATTTTTATAGAGAATATAAATAAAAATATGTTTCAGTGTAAACGGCACATTCATTACATATTACATCCACAGTTTGAGACACATTTTAAAATGCTCATCAAGTGTATATGTTCAACACACGATCAACACAAATAAATATACCCACTATAAAACTAGTACTAGCAAACTGTCATAAATTTAGAAATCTTGCATAGACCGCCAATTTGGTACATATTTAATTATTTAACTCATAACATAAATCTTATTTAACTCTAGAAACGTCTCGCCTTTCCGTGAAACGTGAGTGCTCGCGTGGGGAGCATTTTGCCGCCCAAACTTAACATGATTTCTTGTTTAAAATAATGGAGAAATTAGTTTGTTAAAAAATTAAAACCAAAATTTTACTTTGCTAATCCACGAAAAGACAACGTGCTAGTCAATCAGTGCTAATGCTAACGCGTTATAATTACTTGCGTATTTTTCACGTGCAATTAATGTAAAGGCCTGAAAACCCCACCAAGAAAAAAACGCCCGTTCTATTCATTATTTAAATTAGTTTGTAATCACTTTTATGCTATAAAATAAACCAAAAAACTGAAAAAGTAACATATGTTTTACGCTTAAAACACCTTGACAAATGCACTGTGTTCAAGTAATCAGCTTTTAGCCGCGGGCGGCAAAATGCTCAAAGCGCGAGCACTCTAGGGTTTTAAATCTAAAGATTACTTTAGCTCTTTGATATTTAGTATCATATTTGTGATCAGTTATAAATGTAAAATGAATACACTACGCAAAACAATATGGACGTGTTCACACTAGGTGCCTTTCAACATAACTTTGACGGTTCACCTAGCGTAAAGTAGTCCTAAACAAGAATTTACCTTTCAAGATTTTATCCGAAATATCTACTAATATACATAATAATTCGAGTGTTTCGAGCTCAAAGGGTCAATAATGAATCGGCAAATCTTAATGAAAGATTTGAAAAAGTATGCAAAACTATGCGAATTCGATGATTAGTTAAAACTCAGTTCAGTCATTAAAATCAACGACTTATGTTAAAATTGGAAAATTAATTTAAAAAATGCATTAGGAATGTTTGATTTCATCAAAAATACTAGCAAATGCAATACAACTATGATTTAAATGTCATGGACGAGGTTCAAAGATATGATTTTTGAAGGATAACATCTAATGAAATGGTGTTTTTGTTCAATGCAAACGTGTTTCGAAAACTATTGGTTTTTTTTTAAGATTTAAAATGTTGCCATGTCTAAAATTTGTAGAGGGGTTTTTATAAATTAAATGTAACATGTGCGGTTGAAGGGTTACTCAATGATTAAAAACCTAAAGATAATTTGTGCACGTATCTCACTTTTAAAATGTTAATAAATACAAAGAAGAAAAATGTAGTTAATTTCGTTTTAAACCAAAATGTTTTTGCAAGCCCAATCGCTGATACTCATGTATAAAGATGGTATTCCATCCGTCCAATATCTTGGTCCAATGTGTATTTGCGTCTCAAATTTTGCTTAATGAGAGAGTGAGACGCAATGCACATTGGACAGGTGGAATACCACCCTAACCAGTTTTTTACACAATTCCAAAAATTAAACATATATTTTACTTTTAATTAAAATAAATGCATTAAAAGCCGTATAAAAGACAGCCATTAGAGCTCAAAGCCCATAAACACAGAATCTACTGTTTCCAAAGCATATTTACTTCGATGATTTACACAAAATTCTGATTGCTACGTGCGAAGTGCGTGTTGGAGGAACTAAAATAGACAACGCACAGCGTATTGTGGGCCCAACATTTTCTATTTGACAGATGTCAATTGTCAAATAACTATAGTATTGTTTGAGTAATGTGACAGGCGTCATCTCCATGTAATTTATAACCTAAAAACGTCAAAACTCGCAAAATTGTATTGAAATGACACCTGTCAGCGTACCCAATTAGATTAAAAAAAATTAAAAATACTATAATCCGTCCAGAAGCCTTAACCCTTTAACCATTTGACATTCTTTTCTAGTCACTCGATTTCGAACCGTAATTCACGTAGTAGAGATGCGTTTTTGTTTTAAGTATGATGGCAAGTATGTTGCCGCTACGGACTAACCCCCTTATTCATAAACGTTTACTAAAGTTGACAAGCTGATAATAATCGTTTGTCCCTTTCCATCATACCAATACGTCGGAAAGGGACAAACGATTATTATCGGCTTGTCAACTTTAGTAAACGTTTATGAATAAGGGGGTAAATGGTTAAACATTACCATAGACTCAACAATTGACAGGGATTGAGGAATGAACTTAAAACGAGAGCCTCCAGCACATGATGGTAGTACGCGCACCGCACGGGGGTCTTCAAGGTATCGCGGAGTACACGTCCACCTGCGTCCGGAGCCAGTAGAAGTATGAGGAGACGTGGAAGCGGGTCACGTTGAGGGCGCTCTGCGTCTTGTTCTGGAGGACTTCGGGGGCCCACTCGCCTCTGGAATGGTAAAATGTGTTGTTAGATTTCCTTTGCGAAACTAAATATCATCAGGATTTAATAATAGTGGTCTTGAATGACTTGATCCAAATAAAAAACAACGGGTTGCACTCCGGGAGTGCCCGCAGAAGTGAAAATTCAATGACATCATAACAGATTTTCGACCAGGTTACGTGTCCGTCTTACGAATTTTCAATCTGTCGAATCCGTCAGTCACGTGACCTGTCGCGAGTTTAACATTTTTTCCCCATCACAAAAAGTGCACAGCGCCGCTAAAGAAGTTTTCACTTCAAAAATTTGCTAATTTCTTAGGCAAATGACGTACATGTAACTATTTCAGAGTTAGAACAAAATATTAACTAAAAGATGGTTTCTTGCGGAATCCTGGTCCGATATTGGCTTTACCATGTAGTCGAATTGTCTATACAAGATTGCTATTTTTAATCACAGATGACAAGAAACAGGACAAAATAAATATTTACCATGCCAATAGTGATATATAGTCAATAAATTATGAAACAGTTCTAAACTTCCTGAGACCCAGAAGTAATTGTTTTGTTTTTGAATTTGGAATACTTATACTGCGTCAAGCAAATCTTGTCAGTAGAAAAAGGCGGCAAATTTGAAAAATGTAGGCGCGAAGGGATATCGTCCCATAGAAAATTCGAATTTCGCGCCTTTTTTTACTGACAGGATTTGCTTGACCAGCTATAGTTACACAAAAAAAGTTCAATATAAACTGTGGAATATGTACACAGGGTCTCAGGAGGTTAATCTGTGTAAGTTACCTACTATTGTGACAAAAATTAAATAAAATCAGGCACTTACACAAAAACTTTGGTCTTCAAATACTCCGAAGTAAACTGGTAGTACTCAACCGAATACTTCTTCACAACTTCATACCCCATTGTCGTATAACCAACCACACTATCCACCAAACCGGGCACATAATGCTCAATAGTGGCCACTACCACTGGAGTTTTCTCAACAACATAGTCTTTTATGTTGCCATAGAGTATGCCAGCTTTCTTAAGACCGACTGTGAAGGCGTCTCTCGAGAGTTGTCCATAAGGTTTGGCAATTTCGGCCGCTTGGGCGTAGTAGATGGGGGTGTTGGTTTCGAGCCAGAGGTAGCCTCTAGCGGAGGCCGAGAGGGACTTCTGCCATGCCCGCTGGCTCTGCTCGAGAATGCCTAGGTCGTTGAGTAGTCGGCCGGTTGCGCTCTCTGAAAGGATGGAGGTAAATTATTAACCCACGCGCAATGTAAAGCACATACACACTCTTAGAGACGGTATTGTATACCGAGTATGCATGTAGGTAGACGGTATGCACATGCCTAAAGGCGTCGCCAGATGATGAACTAGGTGGGGCCTAGTTAATATTGCCGAAGGCCAAGCAAAGGGGTGGAGGCATACATTGTATGTAATATTTTATCTCCTGGCGGCTAAAGTATACCTATATCTTTGGCAGTCATAGTTCAAAGTATTTTAATGACCCAACAGACATGATAAGAAACAGATAAAAGGGCATTGGGTTCATTCCATGCATAATCGAGTAAAATGCCATTCAAAACAAAGTCCGTTATCAATTATAACATGCAAACATGACAAATCGAGATTAAACAGAGCACGTATTACACGTACAAATAGCAACACTCGACTGTACATCGGTGGACCTTATTACGAAAGGCATAAGTTCCATCGATGTACAGTTAACAGTGTGGGTACGTGGCTCTTTAAGATTATATAGTCCACAAAGAAAGTGGTCTAAGTTAGGTAAGTATAATCATTAAAAAATACTTTTCTCTTTTCTCAGCTAAAAGAGTGAATTATATTTTCTACTACCGTTGAGTACGAGTATGAGTACCTCTAGAGGCTATAAATTTACTTAGTAAATATGTTCATAGATGTTTTTTTAACCTTTATCGCACAAAAGAAGACTTATCAATCTTATCATACAAAAGGCTCAAAGATTGCAAAGTGTTTGTACTTACTCGGGAAGTTTCCGTTGACCGTAGAGACATCATAGGCGATCAGTCCAGCGATGCCCAGCAGTAAGATGAAGCTCGCCCACAGCCAAGGGAATCTTCTAGTGCTCGTCATTCTGTCTAGAATATCCTGTGAAATCAAAAATACTTTCATAAATTATTTTCCTAATATTTTCACGGAAACATACGAACATGTCTCGCTATTTCAGTTAGTATCTGTACAAAAAGTACTGAGGTTAACTGAAGTAGCATGACAACAAATACGAACATTTCCGAGAAAATACAATGGAAGACAATTACCTATGCACTACATCTGTAGTAGACTTTTAAACAAAACAAAATTCTATCTTATAAGGCCTCAAAATTCTCCAAATTATTATTAAGTATCTTTGAAGCGAGAGTGGATAGGCGTTTACTGAACCAGTGATCTACATCTTTGGCATTCATTTCTCCATAAAAAAAGAATCGTGTCAGGAACTAGTATCAACTTTCCAATGGAATGTCACCTTTACTTTCCATTTAGTTCTAACAATTTAGTTTCGTTGGCAATACAAGTTATATGTAATTTATGTATTAATAGTATTAGATCCTTTGTAAAATGAATATTGATATGAATACTATAGGACCTACCATTTCCCAACATTTAGATGCCGATTTTGAGATCTTTAAGGCTTATTATAAAGGCAGCTCTAGCCTCCTTTTCTAACAACAATAGTTTTTAGACGAGTTGTACTTAAGACCATTCATAAGTAAGTGTAAAAATACTATTTTAGACCTAAAATAACTAAGCAATTGCTAACATTTTAAAGCATAAAACGTTCATAAACCCATTAAAGTAAGTAACATACGTAATAGATGTTTATTTGTATCATAAGAACAACAGTTTGATGTAATTAGAATCACTTCACAAGTGAAGGATAAATACCGCAATTTACCTTGAACGCTAATTATGCTGCACAATGTACAACAATGTATAAGAAACCAGGAAAATATCCAGTTTCATGTGAGAATATTGCTATTAATAACCTTTTTCACACCTCCTTCACTACAAATAGTGCAAAGTGTTGTGTTATAAGATACACTGCCAAATATAAAGCCCTGTCTGCATATCGCGCGGCAAATTATCGAACATTGGCTCGCGAGGCAGCCGCGCGCAATGGATACCACGTTGGCTCGCGAGCCAACGTCGATCTGCAATATGGAGACAGGGCTTGAGACGGACTTGTGAGCTAAAACGCCTTAAACTAAGCTTCCTATGCTCAAAATTTATACATACACTGCTATCTCTTTGGCCTAAAGGATAACGGTTAGAGAATGCCATTTGGTAAGTCTGCCTTTTGAATATGTATATTTTTTACTGTGCAATAAAGTTATAGCCTGAATAATGTTGTTTTCATTAAACACTTTGTTAAACTTATCACCTTGAACATTAACACCACAAATCCATGGATTTAACTGATTAGATTAACATAATGTGAATAATATCTGGGAGACCGAGCTTTGCTGGGAAAACATATAAAAACTCAAAAATGCTCGTTTTCCTAGAGATAAGATCTAGCTAGATCGATTTCTCGCCCCCGAAAACTCCCGTTAGAGCCGTGTCCAAGATCCCCAAAATATATACAAGAATTTCTCATTTAAAGGTATAAGATTAAAATTGGTCTTAATGAAATATCCTTTGTTAGAAGAAAGTTAATCATTATGTTAGGTGCAGTACCAAAAAATTTAATGTAAACAAACGCAAGTGTGTACTTGTAGGTAATGCAGAGTTGTAGACAATACAAATAAATGTAACGACAGTGTAAATTATTATTTAAACAATGTAAAAGGTATAAGCTATTAATCAACCACCCAAATTAATTAGAATCGATTTAATAATGACTTCGGAAGATAATTACCTGCCTTCAAACTAATATGCACTTAAATTAAAAAATAATCACAGGATGAATGCTGTCTTATGGACATGAAAAGGAAATAGATTTCGTGATACGTGTTCCCCCGCGAAGTGCGTATACAACCACATCACCGGCCCAAAAACGATGCTTTTACAGTTATTCACGTTGGGTGTTAACTACTCAAGTGGTTTTTCTAGTTCCGAGAAGCTTTACAAGACGATATTGCGTTGTCTATATAAATCACCACCCAAAAATGTTTGCATTTTACAAACACACAAATAAACCAATCATTCACAAACAATTACTTTTAGATAGAAAAATATGAATTACCTATTCACAATGATGACTTTTTATAACACTAAAATCACGGCTTCACGCGAATTCATTAATTTTTTATAACAGAAAAAATGTCGTCTCCGTCAGAGATGATGACAGACACTAATTATGTGACCAGAGCAAAAAAGTATAATAAATATTTAATGTAGGCAACACTGAGGACAAAGGGCAATAGGGCTGTGGTAAAAAATATTTCGATAAAATACCGGTTTTTAAAGGTACGTTCAATTTAAATCATTTTCATCACCCTTGTTCGAAAAAGATCTTATTTCATGCAGGTGTACTGAAGGTCAAAGGCCTATATTGTTCCCGCGGGAGTTATGGATTGTGAAAAAAAAAAGCTATAACTTCCTAGGGAGTTCTAAAGCTAAATTTCATTTACCCCCCACGTTGCACAATGTACTATTTCATCACACTCGCTCAGTAAATGTGGAATTGCACGCAGGTTTAGCGGGAGTTATAGAAAAAACGTTCTCCCTAGGGAGTTATGAAGTTTCTAGTGCCATAATTAACAGTTTTTTGTCTTTATACTTAATTTTTGTAAATTTACCTTAATTTAAATTAACCTTTTACAAATATACTTCACGTAAAAATTGTACAGAAAAGTAATTTTTGAGAAATTACATAGTTTTAGTAATTATAAATAACTTACCTGGCAAATTTTATTGGTCTTTACAACGGTTTCATCTTTTTTCTTTCCCTTCAAAGTTTCAACACTAATCTCTTTATACTGAGTTACTGACATTTTCAAGGATTTTTGCTTTAGCTTCGGACTGATTTGTGCCCAATTAGAATCTGAAACAAAATTAACATGAAAACCTCTAGCTGCCAAGAGATTGTATCGTACTTTGAATTTTAATTGCGACAATAAGAAATCTAAAGGCCCCTGTACACACTGGGCCAGCGCCGGCCAGTCCAAGGGACGCAGCCATGCGGTAGAATGAGATAGCAATATCACTTGCTCCCTCTAACGCATAAATGCGTCCCCCGGACTGGCCCACGCTGGCCCAGTGTGTACAGTCACCTGCAATTATATGTTACACAACGAAGGCCGCAAAAATATCTGACACACGAACTTATTTGTAGAGCCAGAGTGTATTTGTAGAGATAAGAGCGTGTCACATATTTTTGCGGCGTTCAAAGAGTAATATATTATTGTAGGTGACTGTGGGCGGCTTGTGGGCGGCTAAAGCATAGACTAAATATTTATTTTTTTAATTAGAGCATAGACTTACCTATGTAATCTAGTAGAGTGGCAGACTGTTTAGGACAACGATGGAACAGCTGCCTCCACGTAGCGTTACAGGAGTCGTCCCGCTGCAAACAGTCTACTAAACTTTCCACTAGCACTCGGTTGTAGGGGTCCAGGTTCGAACCGCTCAAGTACTGGTTGGGCAGTTTCTTTATTATCTGGTTGAAGGTCACTTGGAGTTTGGCGCCGCTCTTATTGAAGTATATATCCTGGAACAATGGATTCATTAAGGCGTGTCCAGACAGAGGTGATCAAATCGACCGATTTGATCAGAAATGAAATTGGCGGAATTTCCAATTTAATCACCAATTTTAGATTTATGGTGATATTAGAGCCCTCTAAATTGAAAAAATGCCCCAAACGAAAATACTGGCGTCACAAATTGGTATTCTTGCGTCCGCACTCCATTTTATCGGTAATATCGGTCATAATCGGGGTTTAATTCGGCGAGCCAAATTGGCGTTTGCGTCCGCACCGCCTGATTCGATCGGACAATTTAATCAGATTGGCGAAAAATGTACTCCTCTGGAAACGCCTTTAGCCTTCTATTGCTATATTTTTTTTACATATAAAACCCCTCCACACTCGTGCGCGAATCACGGCGCGAAGCCGCAATTCGCGCACGAGTGTGGAGCAGGCTTAATAAAACCAGCGTAGACACTACACGTACACGGTTTTTCCGTTTGTAGCGAAAAGCTCACACGAATAAAGAACCCGCCTAGCGGGTCGCTACCATGTCGCCATAAGAGAATGTATGTAGGTCAAGAAATGTATAAGCTAAAATACAACTTGATTAACTAGTACGGTCGAAAGTATTAATTTATGACCCATTTCGTACCTTGTCATAGTGACAATCAATATGAAAGTTGCTAGAGACCTCATATTATCCTCTAGCCGCCCATACGTCAAACCTATCCAAGCAAAATGAAATTTTATTTTGTCAACACAAAGTTCAAATTAGAATGGAACAGGAGACCTTTTTATAGGTCTCTGGGCGGCTAGAGGCTATTGTCACTGTGACAAGGTACAAAATGGGTCATAAATTAAGTTTCGACTGTCCCGCTAGTGCGAGTAGCATGCGGCCGTGCCTTTACTTGGCAACTATATGCGCCGTGTGCAAGCATTATAGCCCTTACGGGTCTTAGAGCATTTAGTAACTGGAGACGCCTTGACTGTCATTTTCTGTACAAAACAGTCTGCCGATTTCTGCGGGGGAGGGGCACGTCAAATGTATGGCTATTTGGACATGATTTGTACGTAACGTACAAATATCCATGTCAGATAAACGTCAGTCCATACAAAAGTTTGCACCATTGTGCAAGGTTTTCGGCAGTGGGACAGAGGGGTAAGCACTTAAAGGCGACTCCAGTTATTAAATGCTCAAAGTTACGGGTATTCAAACATCTGGTAATGGGAGGCGGTGACTAAAGACATTATTTTACTTCACTATTCACAAAATCAAAAAAGGTCTTGAAATTTAACAAAAACATTATGTAAAGAACAATGCCATTTTGTTATCAACTTACCTTATATTTACTTAATTGCTTCATAAGGTCACTTGACATATCCTTAGACAGGCCCTTCTTACTGTTCACCATATCGAACATCGCCAACAGTTGCTCCTGGCTCACTGTGGCGTCCATTTTGGCGTGCCTGTCCAGCAACTGGCTCAAATACCCTACCACGTACTTAGAATAATTCTTTAACTCTATTATTGGAAGGAATAGTTCTTGCCACGCTGCAAAGATAAAAAACCATAATGTTACCTTTACGCTTAGCACAAGAAAGATGGGTGTCTGGCATTGGTATCATTTTTTAAAGTAATAAGCTGCTGCCTTAAAATAAAGTTAGAGTTGCTAACTTTCAAGGTGCCAACAATAGGTTAGTTACTGACTGTTTGATTGAACATATTAATTTAAATTTTACTGGTTTCATATTCTTAAAGTAATTTGTTGATTTTTGACCTCCCTATCTAACCAATTTACATAAAGTACTTTATTTATTACGCTCAACAAGTTAAATATAGGTTTTCCCGAGGGTCTACAGTATGGGGTTCACCAAAAAAGGAGTGTACAGGTTTTTAAAAGGTCGGCAACGTGCATGTAACACCTCTGGAGTTGCAGGCGTCCATAGGCTACGGTGACTGCTTACCATCAGGCGGGCCGTATGCTTGTTTGCCACCGATGTGGTATAAAAAAATACGTGAATTAAACCTTAAAATGACTCACGACAGCTTAAATTCGATTACCTCACAGTTTTGGCAATGCTGACCCGTGGAGCGCCCTAGTATCACACGTGTGACACTAACTCAATTTGGGTCGTGGCGACTCAGTGTGTTACCACAAATCAATATGGGTCAAATTGCTTTGCATCAATTTGTTGTATGGTGGCAGATGGTGGACATTAATTTAAGTGTACACGTCGTTATTATTTTTTAGTTATTAATTCACTTAAGCCACGCGTAAGCTACCATTTCACTGAAGCTACTGCTAGTACATATTAAGATAAAACTCATGCTCATGAGATGTTATCTCATTTAGTCCCACCTTGAGAGGTGACATATTGATAAGGGCTGATAAAGTGTCGTAACCTGAGAACAATAGGCTTTCAAGTTGCTGTACATTAATGTACAATCGAATCGGCATCAATATGGGCTTATGCACAAATCACGCGAGGTTCGATGGGGGGGAGGGGGGTCATGAAAAAATCACGACAGATCACGTTGGGGGAGGGGGGTATAAGGAGACCTCTCGTGTATTTTTCTACAGTGAAAGAAACTAAGAAAAAATACCTACCACATGAGTAGATATTTTTTCTCGGTTTCGGTGAAGATTTATGTATAAATTATGTATAAATCTTCACTCAGCACTTCAAAATAGCGAAATGAAAAACGAAATTTTGGAGCACGTGACCTTGACCGGTCGGATGGAAATATTTAAAAAAAAATACACGTGAGGTTATGTGGGGGTGGAAGCCAAAAACTTTACCAAATAGCATTCCATAAATTCAGTGTTCTTTCCTTTCAAACCCACTGAGAAGTCGCTAAACCCTCCCTGCCCAAATGGCCAAAGAAGGGACTGTTCAATGGGGGTCGGTTCTGGTAGGAGTTGCGGAGACTCGCGCTTTTTTTAAGGGACGCCACACAGAACTCTTTGACTAGCTCTTTTCTTTGCTTAAGTGTCTCACTATCCACTACATTCTTAAGTTTATGCCTATAACTTAACAAATTTTTAACTTTAACTTATAACTCATTTTTCAAAATCTTACCTTTCAAACCTACTGAGAAGTCGCTGAACCCTCCCTGCCCAAACGCCCAAAGAAGGGACAGTCCAATCGGCGGTCGGTTCTGGTAGGAGTTGCGGAGGCTCGCGCTTTTTTGGAGGGACGCCACACAGAACTCGGGGTATTCCAGCGCCAGCATTTGGAGGAGGAGGCGGTGGCCGTTTACTAGTTGCCCTGGGGGGAAAGTGGGGTTAATATTATATGAACTTAGCATTAGTACAACATGTTTATTTCTAGTTTTAAATGATACTGATCAATGAGTTTTAATACTGACTAGCGTGATAGGTGAAAACAGCATGAAAATCCGTTCAGTAATTTTTGAGTTTATCGCGAACATACATACACACAAACAGACAGACGCCGCGGGGGACTTTGTTTTATAAGGTGTAGTGATTTTATACTTAAATATAAATAAATTTTATGGGGTGGGTAAAAATGTATATATGGTTTATATTTCGTTTGTTATACAGGGTGGAAAGGCACGACGATCCTTTCCGGAAATGGGAGATAGTTTAGCCTAAGCTCTATATTTTCTCCATAGAAACTATGTTAATATGGGCAACCGTTTCTAAATTATGACCTTTTAAACATCCACGCAAAAAACTACTTTGTTCTAACCCTAACAGGTGACAGGATCAATGAACTTACTTGTAAACAATCAGTATTCGACAGGAAATTATGCTAATTTGTTGCCATCTAACCATTTTTAGGTCTGCTTACAGCACGGTAAGAATCATTGCAGGATTTTCGCTTTCTTAGTGGTTCCACTTGTTCAATACTTGAATGAAATAGTTATGTTATTCCTTAATATTAATAATACTAACCACAACATTGTTTACAACGACAGTTCAAATGGTGACATTGACAACCACTCAAAAGTACGCAATCGTCTTATAAATATCTCTGGTTTCCTTGACTGATAAAAAGGTTTTAGTTTCTTAACACGTTTCACAAAATTATTTTCGAATAATTGGAAACTATCTAAAATAATTAAAAATAACAAGTAGGTTGTGTTAGTTGCACCAAATGAACTTGCAAAAATTAAATACTAAGTATAAATCAAGAATAAATACTTCTTCAATACCAAACTAACAAACCTTCTTGCGTGGTAGGAAATAGACAAGACGTCTGATGTTTGAAATTAAATTTTCATTGAACTATACTTATTGAATGTCATATTCTTCAAATAAAAATGTTAGATGCTCGTGGCTATTTAAATTTGTGGGGCTGTGTAAAAGATATGGTGTACCAAACCAAACGGAATGTGAAACTGCGGACGAAATGAGACAAAGGCTAATTGGTGCTTTCTGCGGAGGATAAATGACGAAGAGCATACACTATATCGCATGTGCATCGACATACTCGGGTACGGGCTGCGGCGGCGTTGTAATACACGGAGGTACATTTGAACACCGTATGTGAAAAGAAGATAGTATTAAATATTGGAAAAAAGTAATTATCTAAGAAAGTAATAAAATTGTTTGTAATATTTTTGCATGCATTTGATTTATTTGACATTTATGCGTCATTCATACATCATTGCGATACTGTCAACGATCGGAAAAAAGTGTAAAGTCCCGAGCTTTCCCGACGGAGATCCTTAATCTAGCCGTCATGTGCACATGCTATAGGGTTATCACCACAGTTAAAAAGTAGTATTATTGCAATTTTTATTTTTTACTCAATTAACGATTCTTACCATTACCAATAGTCTCTGTATCACTTAAACGACCTAATACTTCCGGGAAGGATCGTCGTGCCTTTCCACCCTGTATATCAAATAAATAAATGATAATAAATAATTTTATTTTATTTCAAACCTTAACATGGGTGTGTGTCTTTATTTCATGAAGAAGACAACAAGGCTTTTTTGCTCATAACATAATAATCAAATGATTATTATGTTATGAGCAAAAATTTTAATATATATTTTTTGTAAATATTAGGAATGTGACTACATATTAGTGTGTAATTGTTTTCAAAAAAGTAATTACTGTTGTTGTGTATTAAATGAATCGAAACGACATTTCAAGCTGTTTTAAGAGCAATGTTTTTCAATTAAAGTAATAACGCCGTTTCTTATCAACAATGTAAAAAAAAAACAAAAAACATTTATTCTGATGAAATAAACCCTATTATACAGATTTTTTTCTTCTGCCAAACTGCAGGGCAGTTTGTTGGCAGAGGGAACTCCCTTAAAACATAGATGGGTAGACTTAGCTAATTGCCTAATTAATTGTTAACTTATTTATATACATCTTATTATTATGTACCTTTGCATTTTTATTTGCACCTGTATGCATGCATTGTATTGATACAGGTGTTTTTCAGGTTTTTCATATGTTCAATGTGCAAGTGTATGTATGTATTTGAATGTACTTCTGCACTAAAAATTATTTGTTATAAATATCACAAATTACTACTACTTTTTACTAGCGACCCGCTCCAGCTTCGCATGGGTTAGCACGTTATCAGGGGGGTGTCACTACGCAGTTTAGGTACATTTGGCCGGCGGGCCTCCCGGGTAGGCAGGCCGCGTATGGCAGTGGGCTGCCGCTCGACCGCACGATAGTCGTGTCACGTGGCGCTCGCGCAAAGAAGATTCACGGTTAGTGCGCGGTTATAAGTTTCAATTTTGTTGCAGGTGGCGAGTATAGGTATAATTTTATACCTAAATCTGACTTTTGTGAAGGAGTGAATTTTCTGTACGGTAGTACTATTCGTTATTCTGTGACGTTATACACCTAAACCTTCCTCAAGAATCACTTTATTGATAGTTGAAAACCACATGAAATCTATTCAGTAGTTTTTGAGATTATCGCGAACATACAGAGATACAGAGGCGGCAGGGGACTTTGTTTTGTAAGATGTAGTGATAGTCATAAAAACTTTTAAATTTTTAAACATATTAAGAATTTTCGCATTATTATATGACTAGCTACATTTCTGTACACAAAAATTAAAAGCAATCAGCTAACTGATGCTGTGGAGTGCATTTTTTTAAATACCGTAGGAGTGTCAAAAACATGTATGATGTCATCAAAACTAAATGTAAATTTGAAAACGGCATACCTCTACTCATATCATTTGCTAAAGCGGTGAGAGTGACATCAAAGAACAACTGCGCATTAGCCTTTCCCGCATCACTCAGCACTGTCTCCAACGAACTCTTGATTTCTGCAGGCAGGACCGACAGAGGATACAAAGGGTCCTGGGTAGAAAATGTTGGGTCTTCCACTTCTATTTGAGTCTTGGAGTTGAGGAAATTGGCGACTTCTTTCAACCAGACTAGGGGTGCGTTGCTGAACCGGATTTTGTTGGTTGTAATGATATTTGCTAGCTCTGTTGCGTCAATCTGCAAGTGAGAAATATTGTTATAGAAATTGATAATTTAAGATGCTATGTTAAGAAAAGTCCTCCTGCTTAACTTGGTATATACATAGAAAAACATGCTAGGCACATTTACCCGGGCACCTATTGACCCTAGTCTGTAAATTAGTAAATTTCTACATTACTTTTTATATTTGTTATATATGTAAATAATTATTCCATTTTATTGCATAGATAAATATGAGCTGTAACATTTTTCCAATAAGAAATTATAAAAATGTCTTATCTATACTGAAGTAAATAAAGTCATACCAGAACATTTGTAAGTATAATTTTTTTAAACTGATAACATGCATATGTAATGTTTGTATTCATGAAGGCATGTGAAAATGTTATGTCTATATAATAAAATAATTTATTTCTTAAACACACTTGACATACTTAGTATAGGAATAGAACATAATTGAGAGCATTCTGTAACAGCATTGAGTTACTTAACTCTTACTTAACTGCTACTGAAGTAACAAGTACAATGCAATTTATAAAAAGTGAAAGGAGTTTTAAAAATAACTTCAATTGTGTTCCACAAAAAAAGTATGTGTAAAAAGTAAATACATATCTAAAATATGGACTAATTAGTGGCAAATATGCCCAGAACTCGAAAACTATAAAATTAATTAGTCAAATGAGATTACATCGTTAGAATCTAATGAGTGTGACTTTGTTCCCGCGATAATAATAGTTAAAAATAAATATGTCCTATTTTTACAATGAAATCTTGTGTAATACGACAAATACGTACAGCTTCAAATGCTCCTTCAATTGTTTTCGGCGGCTTCGGCTTGGGAGGTTCAGCTTTCTTCTTGTTTTTGCTGGCCTTCTTCCCATTAGCTTTTGGGTCATCGATCTCCATGCCGGCATAATACGATTTAGTCGGAGGCGCTGAAAAACAATTTACACACAAGTTAATTATAATCTTACATTATTAGCGTACATAATTAAAATTATCTGGGTAATCATCTTACCAACGTCTTCAGGCTTCGGTCCATTACGAGTCGGCTTCTTTTCGTCCTCCTTTATTGTTTTTACTTTCCCATTTTGAGACTTCTTGTTCTTACCTACAACTTCCCATTGACCGCTGGACATTTTGGTGTATAAACGATTTTATTTATGTAAATTACAATTGTTGTAAATAAGGCAAACGCGACAGTGTACACGTCAAAATCAAAATATCCAAAAACGTCAAAAATGAAAGCTTCTCTGCTATTGGTCCATGAAATTCCACATGACAAGACGTGGCAATGCATTCCGTTGCACGTGGTTGCACGAATTGCAGTGTTGTAAATGCAATTTAGTAATTGCACACAATAATGAGCATATAAAAATTGCAACATGTTTTAATTACGATTTGATACTATTTATTGTCTCCTTTCACGTAAATGTATTCACTGACACATTTTAGAAACACATCTTTTGTTTGATACTTTTATCGGTTTTTAGTGCAACCCATTGAGTGGTCTTCGGATCGAAAATAAAATGGTACATCACTACTTCAATCAGTCGTTTTCCGATTCTTCGGAGCGAGTGACGGACGGACTGAGCAAATTTTTATTGTTTTCGTTTTCGCGAGCCGTCACTGGCAAAATTACAATTTATAAACAAATAAAGGGACTATCGTGTTCGTGCTGTGATTTATTTTAAACTTTGTTCATCGTGAATTAACAGTGATTAGATATGGAGGACAAGTTGATGTTAGGCGATGTAAATAGCACCTTGAGAGAAAGGGTGTTTTTTGCAGCCAGGGACGGGATGTCCTTAACTCTATACGCGTTATTATACGAAAAAAACACAGACGAAATAGATGACCTATTGAACAGCGTAAGTAAACATTTGCCTTTCTTTCAAAAAAGCAATAAGATTGCGAAGTGTTTTCAGTTTTGTCATCTAGCGAGCTAGAAGTCACGTTACATTCTATTTATAACACGGTGTACCTTCTACGCGTTATGTAGTTATCTGTGCGTTGTTTAATTATTTTACGCGTCTTTATCGTGATATTTGCGCCGTTATTTATTGTTGTTGGGTAACCTTGGTGTGCTTGTGGAGTTAGACAACCCGTGGATTGGTTTGGCTCCAAATTGTTGTTTCCTTTGTGATATTTTCGTGCATTTACAGGTAAATGACATGTCATTGAACTTGCTCAGACTTTGAAATTTATATTTGTTGTGATGACACAAAAACATGGTTCGCTTCTTCCTTCAATATTTGGGTGCCAATAAATAGATAAGATAAGGCAGACTGTGGTCAATGTTATCTGATAAAAGTATGCTTACGCAATAATTATCATTTAATTGAAACATGATTATTCAAACATATGAATGAGCGGTCGGAATGTGATATTTTGTAACTGCAGTAAAGATAAATAACTAAATAAAATAAAAAGTGATTTATTTCTGCGTAATCATAACTAAAGTATTTGTACTTAATCTAAGATGTATCTTAATTACAAAAAAAGTTACTCCAGAACCCTCATAAGAGGTATACACCTCTTCCCATTGACATAGATATCTAGGGACTGGCTTTACGGACAATAATAATGAGGCATGACAGGGGCCAGTACAGTGGTGTGACACCGGTACAACACGATTGGTTGATGAGTTCGCATCACGCGCGCTATTGGTTGCAACTAGTTGCGTTAGACTGCATGATTGGCTGGAATTCGTGAGTCACACCGCTAAACTAGTACCATTTTTAGTGCCCGTAAGGCCAGTCCATAGATATATACGTTAATGCCTCTTCCAGTAGAATTTTTGTATTTCTTCTTCGCTTTCCGTTTCATTTTCAACTCTTTATTAATCTTTATTGTTTAGATGATTGCATTTATAGTTGTAATAAACTGCACCATGTTGTTACTTTATCAATTTTGTCATAGACAACTGTCAGGCAATTTGTTTAGTTGTAAACACTTTGCTTATAGAATTTTATAGTAATCATATGGTTCCAAGGTGGAAACTGCACTGATTTTTCTTAAAATTTAAATGTATGAATAAGTGTAGAAAAAGATCTTCTATTTAGTTAATGAAGTGATTTCATGCATTGTTACCACTTATCAGTGGCCTGAATTCAGAACTACTGGAGTCCATTTGAACTTTATTATAATGCTGATATAATGAGTTTATCTATTTTTACCATTAAAGTTAAATACAATTAAATTCAGTAATTCATTATCTGGTAGGAGGGTGGTGAACTTGGTGATCATTCGACAATTGGTGCTTACAATATACCTAATGCTCTTTGTAAATCGTAAAAAATTAGAATATTCAAATTGTTTTAGTATGGAGAGTCATATTTTTAGTATAGTTCATATTCTTGATCTGAGGGTTATTTCAATTTTATTCAATTTTATTCACAAATAAGCATACAGTCTAATAACTAAGGCGCTTATAAGTAATCCATGTTTCTATCCAACTCACAGGCCATAGTTTAGAGACTCCTGGTGTTTTATCCTTTCAAGTGGCAAACATTACTTTGGATTTGTTGAAATTTTAATTTTCTCACAATTACATAAATTTCAAATAGACATTCCCACTGCGGCCTGTTGGAATGTTAGCTAGCAGCGGAAAGTTAAACTACCAATAGTCAGTTTTTTAGGGTTCCGTACCCAAAAGGTAAAACGGGACCCTATTACTAAGACTTCAATGTCCATCCGTCCGTCTGTCTGTCACCAGGCTGTATCTCACGAACCGTGATAGCTAGACAGTTGAAATTTTCACAGATGATGTATTTCTGTTGCCGCTATAACAACAAATACTAAAAACAGAATAAAATAAAGATTTAAATGGGGCTCCCATACAACAAACGTGATTTTTGACCAAAGTTAAGCAACGTTGGGCGTGGTCAGTACTTGGATGGGTGACCGTTTTTTTTTTTGCATTTTTCTTCCGTTTTTTTTTTCATTATGGTACGGAACCCTTCGTGCGCGAGTCCGACTCGCACTTGCCCGGTTTTTTTTTATTAAAGTCTAAAATCATCAGCACAACTCCTATGACTTTTGATAGTGATGATTCATGATTCGGATTGTACAATTATATTTATGATAACTGAATTCAGAATGTGAGTAAGTCACATCAATAAGATTGTGATTGCTCAGAGCATCAGCATATTTGCAAGTTGTGACCCAATTTTTTGGCATGCATATGCATTCTACACGTCTAATAGAGATGCATGATTCACATTGCTGTAAATATTTAATTATTTTACTCACACATGTTTTAATGATTATTTAACGGGCACAATGTCGCCCTCGAAACGTGAGGTACCTATATATTATTTTAGGTTTATTTTGTACTAGCGACCCACCCTGGCTTCGCACGGGTAGTGGGTAGTTCAACCAATTTACACAATACCTTTACAAATTATACACCTAAACCTTCCTCAAGAATCACTCTATTGATAGGTGAAAACCGCATGAAAATCTGTTCAGTAGTTATTGAGTTTATCGCGAACATACAGGCAGACAGACAGACGCGGCAGGGGACTTTGTTTTATAAGGTGTGGTGATACGAGTATAAACTGTTTACAAAAGTGCAGCTTGTTAGTGACTTTACATTTTTTCCCAGTTCCTTATCTTATTCGGAAAGTGAAAGTTTATCTAAATTAAGATTTATGTAGACAACTGTCATACGTTTGGCATGTTGATATAACGGCTTTATTAATGGCCATTATAAATTATATAGATTAGCATATAATTGGCAGGCATTTAGTATAGTTTAAAGCGTCTGCAGTGTTTTTGAAGTGGTAATTGTCATTATAAATTCCACCGTAGTAGTGCTTAGCGAAAGAAATTAGTGCAGTTATAAAGCATTCATTTGTTTTTAGCCAGTATGAGAGGGATATAAGCTGTTTGTTGGTGTTTGTACTGCCTATCCTGTGCCATAAATTTGTGTTTTGTACAATAAAGAGTTTATACATACATACATACATTCTACCTCATTGACGTATAATATCTAAGGACGGACCTTACGGGCACAAAAAAATTAAAAATGGTACTAGTTCAGCGGTGTAACGCACGAATGGGGTTGGCCGGTGGAAGTTTTTAGCAGATGGCGCCATCATAGCTTGCCCTGTCAATCCCTATAATTGTGTCAAATTTTTGTTTTTTTAATACAATGGATGCCAGCCCTTTAAGCCAAATCTCATAGAAAAAGGGGCAAGCTATGATGGCGCCATCTATGCAAACCTTTGACAGTTGCCAACCCCATTCGAGCCATCCGTGCAGTCTAACGCAACTAGTTGCGACCAATCGCGCGCGTGATGCGAACTCATCAACCACTCGCGTTGTAGCGGTGTCACCACACTGTACTGGCCCCAGTGGCACTGGCTGCCAGTCCTGAGATATACGTCAATGTTCTACCTACAATTGATTACTTTGCTCTAAGTTCTCAGTACAACACCAATTGCTTGCCCTTTATCTTCAAAAGCACGCCCTTCAGGTAAAAACGGGAATCTTCCTCATGGAAATACAAAAACCGGGCAAGTGCACGAAGGGTTCCGTACCATAATGAAAAAAAAAAACGAAAAAAAAGCAAAAAAAAAAAGGTCACCCATCCAAGTACTGACCACTCCCCACGTTGCTTAACTTTGGTCAAAAATCACGTTTGTTGTATGGGAGCCCCATTTAAATCTTTATTTTATTCTGTTTTTAGTATTTGTTGTTATAGCGGCAACAGAAATACATCATCTGTGAAAATTTCAACTGTCTAGCTATCACGGTTCGTGAGATACAGCCTGGTGACAGACAGACGGACGGACGGACAGCGAAGTCTTAGTAATAGGGTCCCGTTTTACCCTTTGGGCACGGAACCCTAAAAAAGGCTTCAATGTCCACAATGTTCCAGAACATTCCATAAGATTTGAGTGTGTTCTGGAATGGTCCACAATGATCTGGTATCCTGGATTCTAGGTTATTTCCTAATATTCGACAACATTCCAGAATATTCCGGAATGTTTTCGAACATTCGAACCTCACGACGTTATCAATAGGTAACTCTCGAATACTCTCGAATGTTCTGGATTGTTCTAGAAATGTGTAGCCTCCGAGACCCGAGACACCACACCAGGTACAAATTTTTGTAGGTTATATATTTCACGATCTATTCTGAACTTTCGTTTATTAAGTTAAGGTTTAAAATTCAAAAACAAAACAAATGCTTCTGGGTCTCAGAGGGCGAAACTTTCAGCCCTGAGCCCTTATATTATATCTTCAAAACCAAACCCACACACACTTATTTCTTTCAGGATGTCTGCTGCGACGGCGTCAAATGCACACCCCTCATCGCCTCAGCGCGACACGGACGTGAAGGAGCCGTCCGGATACTACTCGACAAGTTCCGGCCGCCGGTCCGGTTGGAGACCGAAGGCACCGTGAAGTTCGACGAGTATGTCATTGAAGGTGAGTGAACGCCTCATTGCCTTATGGACACTGTCCGCACGAGTGCGAGGGCGCGGTCTGTCCGGATACTGCTCGACAAGTTCCGACCGCCGGTCCGGTTGGAGACCGAAGGCACCGTGAAGTTCGACGAGTATGTCATTGAAGGTGAGTGAACGCCTCATTGCCTCATGGACACGAGTGCGAGGGCTCGGGCTGTCCGGATACTGCTCGACAAGTTCCGACCGCCGGTCCGGTTGGAAACCGAAGGCACCGTGAAGTTCGACGAGTATGTCATTGAAGGTGAGTGAACGCCTCATTGCCTCATGGACACTGTCCGCACGAGTGCCTCACGAGTGCGAGGGCTTGATCTGTCCGGATACTGGTCGACAAGTTCCGACCGCCGGTGCGGTTGGAAACCGAAGGCACTGTGAAGTTCGCCTAATATGTAATTGAAGGTGAGTGAACACTCATTGCCTCTCGGGAGCTGTCCTTCCACGAGTGCCTCACGAGTGCGAGGGCCCGGTCCGTCCGGATACTACTCGACAAGTTCCGACCGCTTGTCCGGCTGGAGACCGAAGGCACTGTGAAGTTCGACATTTTCTAAAAATATAATTTACGTTACGTTCAACTGAGAATTTTGACGATTGAAATGCTCCGTTCCCACGAACCTCGTTAACATCTTTTTTAGACCACCTTTAAGTTGCTTAAATAAAATACCTACTTTAAGTACACCTTAAGTAAGTACACTTTAAGTTCATCTCTAAGTACTTACCTAATTGTAATACGTTAGTTTGAATTGCTAGTTGTATTTTATAAAATTGTTGATGTATTGTTATTATTTTTGCTTGTATGTAAATTCAATGTTGACATGTAAAAGTGCCCTTGTGGCCTATTTGCTGAATAAATGTTGATGTTTGATGGTGTTTGACCAATTTTTGTCAGATTCAGCGCTAATATAAGCAAAAACACTTTAAGATAATAAAGTGTCACGCTTCTTTGTTTTGTAAACAGTTACGAGTAAGTGTTTACTTACGTGAGCGAATGTTAGCCCGAATCGCTGAGCTCTTAAATTATTGAAAAATTGTTTGCGTAACTTGATTGGATCTTGTGTAGATATTGTGTTATTTGTTATAAAACTTATAGGTTTTTTTTTAATAAATATTATAGGACAATTTTACACAGGATAGATTTTTTTCAATAATATTATAGGACAATTTTACACAGATCGACTTAGTCCCACTCCCACGGTAAGCTCAATAAGGCTTGTGTTGTGGGTAATATACTGTATAAATACATACAGAGAATGATATAAAACAAACTTGGAATGGCTTCTTGCAACGGTAAGGCACTAGTTTAATTTATTTGTACGTTTATATCAACGAAAACTCCTCAATGTATGTTCCTTGGCCGTGAAGTGTCAAAAAAACAGTCGATGTGAGCGTAAAATTAGTCTCGCTTCTGGAAATCCAGGTCTAAATATAACGCGCCACGTGCGCCGTCACGCTTGTAACAAAAATGCCCCGAACTGTTCTTTGTTTGGGCCGACTAAAACCTAGTGCCGTAGACAAAGGGAAAGTGTCCCAAGGTTACCATTTTTTAGGGTTCCGTAGCCAAAGGGTAAAAAGGGACCCTATTAATAAGACTCCACTGTCCGTCTGTCCGTCCGTCTGTCTGTCACCAGGCTGTATCTCACGGACCGTGATAGCTAGACAGTTGAAATTTTCACACATGATGTATTTCTGTTACCGCTATAACAACAAATACTAAAAACAGAATAAAATAAAGTTTAAGTGGGGCTCCCAATCTACCATACAACAAACGTGATTTTTGCCGTTTTTTGCGTAATGGCACGGAACCCTTCGTACGCGAGTCCGACTCGCACTTGGCCAGTTTTTATAGACATTATCACAACTAAATGGAAGGAACAGACAATGTAATATATTTGTAGGTGGGAATTTCATTCTGTATCAGTTGTCACCATTTTTCTACAATAGGTATATCTAACACATTTATATACACCGTAATCATTGTTAAAATCAATCCAGCAGGTTTAAAGATTCATAGTCCGAAGACATACGCGTCAAAAACATGACCCAGTCTAAAAGTGCCGATTCACGTGTCTTTGTTTGGCTACATTTGACGTCACCTGCTATAAACTTATAAACAAGGAAAGAAATGAGGACATATTTTGATCTCTTTAGTTATTAGTAATTTGTAGCGGCATTGACCTAAGAAAAGTCTTTCCTTTATTTACTCTTTCTGCTTAATTTTGCGTCTAATTATGTGGCTTTACGTGACAGGTCATTAATTTTGTTTGCTCTAAAAAATGTCCCAACTCCAAACAATGCTTTTGTTTGGGTCGATCATGCAGGCACTGAAAAGTACATCATCATCTGCTGGTCTCTGCTTTCTAACAAGTAACAATTGAGCTAGAGATGAAAACGGTTTTATCTTCATTTTGACTTTAATGGTTTTGACGACCGGTCTGGCCTAGTGGGGTGACTGTTATGAAGTCTATGGTCCTGGGTTCGAATCCCGGTAAGGGCATTTATTTGTTCCTGAGTCGTGGGTGTTTCCTATGTATATAAGTATGTATACGTCGCCTAGAATCCATAGTACAAGCTTTGTTTAGTTTAGTGCTAGGTTGATTTGTATAAGATGTCCTTTAATATTTATTTTTATTTTATTTATTTATCAGACGGCTGTTCTTTTAATTCATCAGCGTTCACGTCTCATGCGATCTTAATATAATTGCCATTTACGAATGAAAGTGGTATTTTAAGCCAATCGACTCGTTTGTAACATGTTGGCTGGATTCCAGGGGGTTCTTTGTTCGTGCGTTGATTTACTCGAGTGATGCCTCGGGATCAGCTGCTTGTCAGGTGTGCGTGACACATAATTAAATGAACCGGGAGATATATTGCTATTGTACATTGCCACTGAAAGTAGGTACATAGAAGTGGAGAACTTCCTACTTCCCCCACTCAGCCCCCCCCCCCCCCCCTACTCAGCCGAACTAGGCTTTATCGAAAACTAGCTTTTGCCTGCGGCTTCGTCTGCATGGAATGATGATGATGAATAGTATATATAGTAGGTTAGGTATACCAAATTTAGGTAATAGACAGATAGACAGACAAGAGTTACTTTCGCTTTTACAATATAAAAATAACCTACTGGTTTTTAGGTTCTTTGTTTCAAGGTCAAAAACAAAGTTTGTTGACACCGATATTGAAATGTCAAATGAGAATTTAAAAAGTGTGCCACTAATATAGTTGACGCACATTCAAGTATTTCAAGTTATGCGACGATATACTTTCACAGCATATTATTGACTTCTTTGGAGTCGTTGGTTATTTTTCGCCGTTTTGAACATTTTAAACTGGTCTTCTGTAATGTTATTAAGAGCCAACGGGAGTGGTCATTTCTCCATACAAACGTACTCCTCGTTTTCCTCCGTGGTTTTATAAGCTAGAGCAATGTTTTTTTTCAACACAGATTAATATTGTCAATATCTGTGTCGGACCGTTTTGCTTTTTTTGATATTTTTGTTTTTTAAGGCGCTAGAGCCCTTCAAAAATGGCCAAAATGGCCTAATTGACTATGCCGCAATGAGAGGCGTGGCATTCAAAACTGATATCAATTAGCCAAGAAAGCAAAACGGTCCGACACAGATAATTTCATAATCATTTAGATTTCCAAATTTGGTTACGATTGGTTAAGTTTTGGAGGAGGAAACAGAGGAGTACGAAACCTCGATTTTTGAGATTTTTACGCAGGATTTTTCGCCTTGTCCTTATCGCACTACTTTTAGGTGCCGCTTCCGTTAGTGAGACGGGTATATGTGACGTCCCACGGTCAAAGGTACCTTATGGCGGGTATGGAGTTATGCATACCCCAGTAATCTACAATAGATAAGCTATCGATAACACAAAAGATCAACCTTCTAGGTTGCGTAGTTACAGAGATATGATTTTTTGAAAATAATGTTGTGAAATGAGCAACTTTACGATAGAGAAGTTTTAAGTTTAGCCGCCTAAAAAACTATGTTCCTGAAGTAAGTTACATAGTTGACTACAAATAATAATACCTTATATATCTGAGATTTAAAAAATATTGCGACTTGTTCTGTAATGCAAATAGAAACTTTTGATATCGACTGATTTATGTGTATACTAACCAATCTCTTGAAAATAAAGTTTTATTTCATTTTCACGATTGATTGCAATGAGCTCTCAAGATTTAAATTTTATCTATTAGAAAACGACACTGACAGACAGTTTAAGCAAAAAACAATACCGATTTAGAGGTGAAAATGTATTTTCTGACTTTTTCATATAAAATCACAAAATTGAATATTTTTACTTTTAATGTGACACACAATCAATTTTTCTGAGCACATATGAAAGAAATTCTGTCATTCAAATGAAATAAATCCTAAAACCCCAACTAAATACTATATTTAACCCCTTATGCCACTTTAAACTTACATAACAATAACAGTATTTGCTCCATACATTTACGAAAAGGTACCTTATGGAAATAAATCTAATAATACATCACTACAAAATATCAATCATATTACAGTTTATCTTTTATGAATAGAAAATATTAATTAACATTAAACTGCCCCAAATTTAATTAGTTCTTCGTCATAATAATCTTAAAAAAGACCAATAATTTGTATGTAATGAAAAGGTACCTTGTGATTAAGTTACATGATGAGGCATGATGATGATGATGGAACAGTTAGGATAAACTAATAATATTTTGGGGTTAACCTGGTATAAATCGTCTATTTCTTATCAATAATATATTTCGGTTGCTATTGAAGATAAGCGGCATTGAGGTTCAATGACCTCAGATATTCCATAAGGTAATGCGTCGGGTATTGGCATTTTTCAGCAAACCAATGGCTGATTTACTGCATGCGACCAAACCAAATGAAGATTATTCTAGTTAAGAAAGACTTGACGAGAGTAACTTTGGTATAATAGCAGGCTACTTGGATTTGTGATGTCGGTCGATGTACGGTTATAATATTTGCGAGGCGCCCCAACCAGAACTGAAATTATCAAATTAGTTTTGCAGAATGCTAATACAGTTCTCTACCAAACTTCTTTTCCCGTATTGACTAGTTTTTATGGGAATTTTCAATCTTTTTTCCATAAGGTACCTTTTCTACTAAACTCTGAGACGACATTACTAGGCTTATAACTAACTTATAACAAAAATAAAAACAGGTAAACAAAGGTTACGCATTAAGGTTTCAGATCACACAATAAAAAAAAAATTGAGCATTTTTTCACCTCTTTACAAAACATTTCATATCTCCGAAACTAGAAACCCTCATAAGGTACCTTTTCCCGTGGAACGTCACATATTTACCTAAAATATTTAAAACTCAGCTCCTGTTTCGTCTTAACTATTTTGACACAGTGTAATATTTATCGGACAACGCTTACTCATTGTATAAACAAAAAAAAAGACAGTCTCGCGCACGAAGTTAGGGTTCCGTACCATTACGCAGAAAACGGCAAAAAAATCACGTTTGTTGTATGGGAGCCCCACTTAAATATTTATTATATTCTGTTTTTAGTATTTGTTGTTATAGCGGAAACAGATATACATCATCTGTGAAAATTTCAACTGCCTAGCTATCACGGTTCATGAGATACAACCTGGTGACAGACAGACAGACGGACGGACAGCGGAGTCTTAGTAATAGGGTCCCGTTTTTACCCTTTGGGTACGGAACCCTAAAAAACAATAGAGAATAACTAGCTTTAAAAATTTCTTACTTTAGGTGTACTTAGCATAATCAACTGTGAAAATGGTATCTTTCATTATTTCTTTAATTCCAGGTGCCACAGCCCTCTGGTGCGCCGCGGGCGCCGGCCACCTCGGCATAGTGAAGCGGCTCGTCCGCGCCGGCGCGAACGTCAACCATGCCACAAAAACGCTCAGTACGCCGCTCCGAGCGGCCTGTTTTGACGGAAGACTCGACATAGTCAAGTATCTAGTCAGGCATGGAGCCGATATACATAAGGCAAACAAGTACAACAACACATGCCTTATGATCGCAGCTTATAAGGGACATTTGGATGTGGTAAGTGTCTAGTCAGGCCGCACTAATATTTTAGTCAGTGGGGAGACACTCCTGACTTCGGCCAAACTCGGCTCCGTTCGGCTCAGCATTGCTCCGAGCAATTATTAGGGTTGACGCAATTTGACGTCCCTTTGCATGCACGACCACAGATAAGATAATGACTTGAATATTGACAACCCTAAATAGCCTAAAGGGTTAGTGCCATAAGTTAGAAAGTGATGTCATGATTCGACCCTGAATCGCTGTCAAACTTCGGTTTTGTAGGAAGTGTCCTTTCTGTACGGTAGTAGGTACTATTACTTATTCTGTGATTTAGTCAAGTATTTGGTAGTCGAAAGTCAACTATGCCGTAAAAAAATCGATCTCGACTTAAGGCTCGTCTGTTTTAGTGGAATACCGGATTTAGCGCCACTTGCACCATTTCACTAAGCGGGATTAACCGGTTAAACCTTGAGTTACCATAGTTACCAGTACAATTTGACACTGGGTTAACGGTTTAATCGGTTAACCCCGGGTTAGTGGGATGGTGCAAGTGGCGCTTAGTGGTCACATCTAGTGAATTACGATACGTATACAGAAGAAATTTACACGCATGTGAAACTTTTGATCTCTATTCCTATCTTCAGAGAGACTCGTAAGTTTCTTAATAGATATTTTTAAGGGAATATACCTTAGTAGCTTATTTGAAGAAAATCTGCAGGATAATATATTTCATTGGCGAATATGAATAGGTCATACAAAACAAGCCACTTCGTAAAGAAATTAACGCGCGAGAAAACGTGCCTCTCTCGAAGTTATCGGACACGCGGCCGCGATGGCGCGGCACGTTTTACAAATGTATGCTGTAGGCACATTCAATTTCCAGTCATGTCATGTCAGGTCATGTGGGGTAAGAGAAACATAGTTTATTTTACTCGGGACAAGAGTAACAGTATGAGGATTCCCTACAAGTGTTACTCTTGCCCCAGTGTTTGCCTTAGGGCTGATTTAGACGGCGCGCGAACGCGCATGCGATTTTAGTTACATTGCGGACTGTTGGTTACGTCCAATTCAACCGACCGATCAAAACCCGCAATGTAATGAAACTCGCATCGTCTAAATGAGCCCTTAGGGTCTCCCCAGATACATCGACGCTGAATAAAGCCGATAGGAAAAAGCTTTATGTCTGCGCAATAAGAGTGAAAAAGTAGTCGTTAGGCTCGGCTCGCATCGGCCGGCGCCTGCTCGCTCTTATTGCGCGGACATAAAGCTTTTTCCTATCGGCTTTTGCCGATTGCGCGTCGATATGTCTGGGGAGACCCTTACCATCTGGCCTTACAAGCCTTACGAATTATAAATCTTTCCAGGTCCAATTCCTTCTAGACAGCGGTGCCAGAGTGGACGAGCGGGCGCTCTGCGGCGCCACGGCGTTACATTTCGCCGCCGAGTGCGGGCATGCGGCGGTTGTCTGCGCCCTTATTGAGCACAACGCTAAAATATTGACTAATGAGAATGGTAACTATCACGCGATGGATAATCTTTGCACCAGGAATGACCGAGCGGGGATCAAGTCCCCTCTCTTGCAACCGACTCCCGAGGGCCCCCTCCTCCCCCCCTCCCCCCTCCCTTTTATGAACTGACTTCAATATTCCCTGATCTCTCGAAGGACTGGACTGATTAAGCATGTGTCATCAGATGATCTGATCATGAGGTCCTAGGGAAATTGAGGAAACACTTCAAACACAGCATCACCTATAGCAGTGGTGGGCAAACTTTCTTCATGGGGGGGCAGAAAGTTTAGGAAATTTAAGTAGACAGCCAGAATTGTAGCCAAATTTTTTTTAATTTGTGATAATCGTGAGCCAATGCCATATAGCCCATATACTAATTATTTCATAGGACCGGCGGCGGGCCGGATAAAATCCATTCGCGGGCCGCAGATGGCCCGCGGGCCGTACTTTGCCCACCACTGACCTACAGTGATTTTTTTTCCACGGAACATATCAGATGCTTTTGTAGAATTGCCAATGAATCATAAAGTGATCAACAAAATTCCATTTTGTTTTTCAACTTGGGCTATTTGTAATATTAATAACAATAATAGGGTGTATTACTAGAATGTTCTGCCGCCAGAGTGCAGCACTAATTTGTTTAGTAAACCATAGAATAACTTATACATACTAGGCCTTAAACAGTTTTTTGACAAGTTTTCATTATGACATTGATGCATCAAGGCGGTTCGTTTACAGGTGGCCTAACGCGAAACGCGAAAATCTAAATTTCATTATGTGCCTCTCTAACGATCGAATAGGCAAGAGTGATAGAGAGGCAGAAACCGAACTTTTGACTGTCGTGTTTCACGGTAGGCCATGTGATTGACCGAGTGACGCCCGCTACGCAGAGTTTTGCGTAATATTCCCTATTGACTTTTGAAACAGTCGAAAATCGGTTTTATCATTATTAAAGATTAATCCTATCATTTTTTTTAGGTATGACACCACTACAATGCGCAGCGGAGCGCGCGCGGGCGTCCGTGGTGGAGCTGCTGGCGGCGAGGCCGGAGGTCACGAGGCCGCAGGCCATCGAGGCCTTCGAGCTGCTCGGGGCCTCGTTCGCCAACGACAAGGAGTACTACTGTCTCAGGGTACCTTCTTTTTGCATATATGGGGGCACTGCCGTACATCTGCCAAGAACATAAGACAAAGAGCTATCTATTATCGACGCGTTTCGTCGTATTTTCGAATTTATATTAATAATAGTGTGTGTTGTCGATGTCGTATCCTACCAGCATCAGAAAGTACAAAAATGAAGTGACCAATATTACAGACATCTAATAATAATTATTTTCGTAAATCTGGTAGTGGCATTTGGCCATATTCGAAGGTAAATCCAGCGTTTTTCACCCTAACATCAATAATTAGGATTTAAAAATCTTACAATTATAAATGTGAATATTTGTTTAGTTTTTTTTTCTCACAAATTGTTAATAAATAATAATAATAAATCTACTAAAGTGGGTGCTATGGGCGCAGGGGCGTATTTACCCTAGGGCCATCCGGGCCATGGCCCGGGGCGCCAAATGCCGCCCCTGGCGGATTGCATTTTGTTTTTCTTCCTAGACTTCCTAGACTGGGGCGGCGAAACGTATTGGCCCGGGGCGCCGAATTTCAAAATACGCCCCTGTATGGGCGTCTAAAGATATTATGTCAAACGAAGTCGCTGAGGCCCTGAGTAAACATGTAAATTTTGTGAAAAGGTTTGACTAATTTTTCTACTTGCAGATGGCGTACCAATATTTACGCAAAGCCATGGCGATGCGATATGACACGCGGTACGGGTTGCTGCTCAAGAAACCCGCGGACCCGATAGCGGCATACGATAATTGGAAAGAGAGCACGACACTAGAGGTGAGAACTGTCATGGACTCATGGATCACTACACCTTATAAAACATAGTCCCCCGCCGCGTCTGTCTGTTTGTATGTTCGCGTTAACTCAAAAAATAACCAAACGGATTTTCATGCGGGTTTCACCTATCAATATGAGTGATTATTGAGGAAGGTTTAGGTGTATAATTTGTGAAGATTTTGTGTAACCCGTGCGAAGCCGGGGCGAGTCGCTAGTATCTTAATATAGTATTTTATACAATCGTGATATAATAGAGAGTTTTTCAGTCGAGTACTGTGTTTAGGCAACGAAGCTTGCTGAGTTGCCTAAGTAAGGTACGAGATTGAAAAGCTTGATTATATCACTATTGTATACAATACTTTTTGTACTAGTCAACAAAAATAATACTTTAAACTAGTAGAATCATACAAACAAACCAAACCAAAAGTATACAGCTAAGATTCGCTAGCAGCCGCGATACCTTCATACTGGTACGCCACCCGGCCGCCGCGCCCCGCACCCTACGGCGGGCTGGTCAACGACACCTTCTAGTAACTCATGAGGCCCTGGTACTTGCTCCGCGCTAAATTCAATTTTTAGACAGTTGTTTTCTCGATTTTGGCCACCGTAGCCTATGGAGACTAACAAGCAAAACTAAGTGGTTTTCGTAGTCTATGGATGTTGCTATATTAAGGGTGTCACATGCGCGTTTCTGACTTATGAACCAATTGTTTCTACTATACAACCTAAAATAATTAATTTGAGCTATGGTTTTGTTTCGTCCTCTTGATCGCGGCGAGCTGTGATTGGTCAATTTCATTATAGTTGACTAAACTGTATCGAAATGAATATTATAGTTGAGTTGGGAGCCCATACATTAAAAATACCCAATTGCAGTTTGGTATAAGAAATCTTAATTCAAGAATTACAGTCGACTAGTAGATAAAAGTTCGTTATTTGACGAACATGAATAATTTTAAACAGAGACGTGTTTGATGAGAATCTTTCTCATCAGATTTAATTTTTGTATTGTAATTTAGTGATATATAGACAATACAAAGTAGAGATAATCATAAATATCATAATAATTATTAATTAACTTGAACGGGATTGTCCATGTGAATATATGTACAAGTTTCAATAGAAGTGACAGTGGGTTCGATTTGGCTGATTCTGGTTTGATTTGGCTGATTCTGGGCCGGATAAATACGAAATTACAAATTGTCTCGAAAGAATTTGCATTGTAATTATAACTAACTTAATTCTTTTTAAAATATCCTTAAAAATATACTCATGGACAAATTTAGAGGAACGTAAAAAAGTTGAATTACTAATTTTGAAATTATTTTAGGTGCTGTAATCGAGTACCTATAGTCCGACCGCTTAGAGCTCATTTAGACGGCGTGCGAACTCGCATGCGAGTTTCATTACATTGCGGTTTTTGATCGGTGAGTTGAATTGGACGTAACCAACAGTCCGCAATGTAACTAAAATCGCATGCGAGCTCGTGCGCCGTCTCAATCAGCCCTTAAACGACGGGCGGACGACGAGCCGCCACCTTCTACCCCGACGCCCCCGTACCGCGCAGGCGAGGACTCATTTAAGCGGTCGGGCTATAAACCTTTTTTTGTTTTTCTCTAAATTTGTCTATGGGTATATTTTAAAAATAAACTTGTTAATATTAACGTTTATGTTTGGACAGGAAGTGGAACGGTTGCACGGCAACGCGCACGGGCTGCACATGGAGGGGCTGGCGGTGCGCGAGCGCGTGCTGGGGCGGCGCTGCCCCGACCTGCCGCACCCCATCGTGTTCCGCGGCGCCGTGTTCGCCGACGAGGCGCGCTTCGACCGCTGCCTCGCTCTGTGGCGACACGCGCTGCTACTGAGGCAGCATAACTCGGTTAGTACATGGAGGGGCTGGCGGTGCTGCCCCGACCTGCCGCACCCCATCGTGTTCCGCGGCGCCGTGTTCGCCGACGAGGCGCGCTTCGACCGCTGCCTCGCTCTGTGGCGACACGCGCTGCTACTGAGGCAGCATAACTCGGTTAGTACATGGAGGGGCTGGCGGTGCTGCCCCGACCTGCCGCACCCCATCGTGTTCCGCGGCGCCGTGTTCGCCGACGAGGCGCGCTTCGACCGCTGCCTCGCTCTGTGGCGACACGCGCTGCTACTGAGGCAGCATAACTCGGTTAGTACATGGAGGGGCTGGCGGTGCTGCCCCGACCTGCCGCACCCCATCGTGTTCCGCGGCGCCGTGTTCGCCGACGAGGCGCGCTTCGACCGCTGCCTCGCTCTGTGGCGACACGCGCTGCTACTGAGGCAGCATAACTCGGTTAGTACATGGAGGGGCTGGCGGTGCTGCCCCGACCTGCCGCACCCCATCGTGTTCCGCGGCGCCGTGTTCGCCGACGAGGCGCGCTTCGACCGCTGCCTCGCTCTGTGGCGACACGCGCTGCTACTGAGGCAGCATAACTCGGTTAGTACATGGAGGGGCTGGCGGTGCTGCCCCGACCTGCCGCACCCCATCGTGTTCCGCGGCGCCGTGTTCGCCGACGAGGCGCGCTTCGACCGCTGCCTCGCTCTGTGGCGACACGCGCTGCTACTGAGGCAGCATAACTCGGTTAGTACATGGAGGGGCTGGCGGTGCTGCCCCGACCTGCCGCACCCCATCGTGTTCCGCGGCGCCGTGTTCGCCGACGAGGCGCGCTTCGACCGCTGCCTCGCTCTGTGGCGACACGCGCTGCTACTGAGGCAGCATAACTCGGTTAGTACATGGAGGGGCTGGCGGTGCTGCCCCGACCTGCCGCACCCCATCGTGTTCCGCGGCGCCGTGTTCGCCGACGAGGCGCGCTTCGACCGCTGCCTCGCTCTGTGGCGACACGCGCTGCTACTGAGGCAGCATAACTCGGTTACTACCTTTTTATATGCTTTCCGCACTTGCTTTAAAGCATTTATATGCGTTTGGTTAGCTGCCTGACATTGTGGGGATATAGGACATACATTGCTTTTGACTGCAACATTGATTCGGTCCTATAAGAAAATAAGTTATCCGATCGTATCATCTTGCCATAACTCTATTCTCCTTACACATGGAAAGCCAGGCGAAAGCGGGTGCTCGGTTAATGCCGGCCGGACTTGTCTTTACCTTAAGGACCGTACGCGTTGGAAGGCATGCCACCTTGTGGCCTATATGGAAAATTTAAACCTCATATTCGCGCCAATAATCAGGGGGCTCCCGTGCTACCCTCTTTGGTTTATGTACCTACAGTTACTACAGTTTTCCAACAACAAAATAAAAATATGAATGTATTTTTTTACAGGTCTCTGTGGTAAAGGACTTGCTAAGATTTGCTCAGGTTTTCTCACAGATGATCCATATTGGAATTGAATTACCATTAGATAAGGTGAGTTATACTATGTAATTTATGTTTTACAAAATTTTTATGTCCTTTTACTAAGGCTTTTTTTCCGAAATTCTATTCTTATTTAGGTCAATATGGAGAAAACCGACATATAAAATTTATGGTTGAGAAGACCGACCGTTATAGGGCGAGAACTCCCGTATTTGTATACGTACTTCACTCAGACAGTTAGAAAAGAAGAGCTTCGCTCTTTCTGCTCTACCGACCTTCTGTAAGTGGAGTGTATACAAACGCAAAGGTTAGAAGCTACGAAAGAGCTCGTAGACGGTTTTACCTGATAGATGGTCTTCTCCACGTTGACCTTATACAAATATCGTTAAATAGTTTATATTTTATAACGATGAATATGGCCGTCTGTGTTGATCAAAGGGTTAAGTCTTCGAAAAAGCCCCATATATTAACTTTAACTCTTAAATTTAGGGTTAAATTTTCTTTATTGTCCCGATATGGCCTCCGTGACACTCAAAGGTTAAGGTTTTTTTCTACGTATTCGTATCTTTAGAAATAGTACTAATGCCATAATTTCTTGTCAAGGTATGCTACGTCCTAGAAGCGTGCGCGGAAGAACTAAGGCGGGGCACCAAAAGGCTCGAGACGCACCAACCGAACCACGATCCGGAATCGTTGATAGTGAGTCCTCTATCTAATACGCTGTGTCACGTTTCCATATCATTTGTGTGTGTCGGTACCGTGAAAGAGCAGACAAATCACTTAGATTTGTATGATTATACTGGGTAAAATGATGCCATACACATTTCTGGTTCTGTGATGGCCTTTTCGCTACATACGGTTTTTACCGGGTTATCAAAAAAGTGGCTCCTTTGGCCTCGCAATAAACCCCACGAATATTTTATATAGCGAGCAATTGTATACTTTATCATGAAGTATTAAGGTTCATTTTATACTGTAACTTTTGTCGTCTATTGCCGACCGTGTCGGTCAAAGGTAACGTTTCCGACCGGCTTTCCTTAACATTTAAAGGATTTTTGTGCTCTTTTATGGTCATGTATGTAAATAGAATAGTTTATTTAAATGTTGTACAGTCCTTTAGAATATAATTTGTCTTTTATCTAGTGGGCGTCTTATTACGTTGCATGATAACTACTATTCTAGTGAAAATAACTTACGCGTAATGCAAGTATGAAACTAGAACGGCACTTGCACGTTGTAAGTTTATATTGAATAATACTAAGCGCCACTTGCACCATGCCACTAACCCGGGGTTAACCCGTTAAACCAGTGACAAGTTGTACTGGTAACTATGGTAACTCCAGGCCTAACCCGTTAACCCCGGGTTAGTGGGATGGTGCAAGTGGCGCTAACTAAGATAATATATCTGTAACACAAACTACAGGGCCTACAATAATTTATAATAAAATCCATTTTTATTAGTTCTTAATTTATTTTGTAGTATTGTTTCTTTAATATAGCGCCAGTAGAATTATAATTACTATTTTGACCCCAAATTACAACCCCGTATCTGATATGTTATTGCACGCATGCATAATACTCCACCGCATGTACTAACGCCCGTGTGGTACAGACGGCCGCACGTGTATTTAAGAACTTGTGTCGCGCGCACGTGTTACAGGAGGAGTATGAGAGCAACGTGCGGACTGCACTGTACCTGGTCGCCGTCGCTGGTAGACTGTTAGAAAATGATGATAATAATGAGGTAGGTTATTATTTATCAAATTATCATTATCACTTTTTTTTTATTAGCCTATGTGTGTGTCACACTGCTGGGCAAAGGCCTCCCCTCTTCCTTTCCATTATTATCACTACACCTTATAAAACACAGTCCCCCGCCGGGTCTGTCCGTTTGTGTGTATCTATGTTCGCGATAAACTCGAAAACTACTGAATGGATTTTCATGCAGTTTTCACCTATCAATAGAGTGATTCTGTAGGAAGGTTTAGGGTGTATTTGTTAAGGTTTTGTGTAACCCTTACGAAGCCGGCGCGGGTCGCTAGTATTTCATACTTCTTGATCTTCGCTGTCTTGATCTCCGAAACAACCAAGAAATTATCACGGGTGCCTAATTTCTTTGGACCCATTTTTGATGAATCGCTTCTGGTGACATTTCTTGACATTTCTGGTGGTTTGTTTCACAAAGTACTAATTTCTTCTACTTTGTTCTGTATTAGCTAAACGTTTATGTAATACCCATTAATATGAATGTATATCTCTAGGAAACCACAAGCGCAGTAAGAAGAGCAATCTTCAGGCTACGCGACGCGAGGCTACGGTCCGGACAGACCCTGTTACATCTGGCCGCGGACAGGCGGACGCCGGTCGACGACTTCCATACCAGCGATGTGTGCCAGTAAGTATACCTATGCAAGAAAGTGCCGTGAGAAACTCTTCTTTAGGCTACGGGACGCTAGAGATTACGGTCGGGGCAGACGCGCTTAACCTGACGGCAATTGATGTCAACGCAAAATCGTGACAACGACGCCAGAGACGGCATTTGACGTCGATCGTTTTTTGCTGAATAATCTACTGAATAACGCCCCCCCCCCCCCACTTTTAGGTTGGCATTATTTATTCACAAAACGAAATTTTACCCCCGTGGCGTCAGTGGCACGGGAAATGGATGCGCCGTTTGGCGTTCAAAAGGTTAAGCGGAAAGGTTTTTCCGATTGAATAAAAATGTCTTGGATGTAACCACGCCTTGTAGTTTTGTACTCCCAGTCGTAAAATAGCATGGTCACTTTATAAATGAATTCATCCATAACGTGTCCAGACATTTATTTGATCTGGGTTTACTTTTTGCAACCAGCTAACTATTTGTAACCAGTTTGCTAAAGTCGTGTATTCTGCAGGTTCCCTTGTCCGCGAACAACACGGTTGTTGCTGGATTGCGGTGTTGAAATGGATGCGGCGGACGACGCGCGACGCACTGCGCTGCACGTGGCGCTCATCTCCTACCAGCTCATACCAGGTAGGTGTCTAATCTAAATATTGTGAAAGTATATATTTTTTTTATTCAGAGCCCACTATGTCCCACTGCTGGACCTCCCCCCTCTTTTTCCACTCGTCTCTGTTTTGTGCTATATCTGGCCAGCCTCTCAAAAAGGAGTCTAAGTTACCCCGCCATCGCCGACGAGGTCTGACGTATCCCCGGTTAGACTATAATAACTATATCTGTATTCATTTTATTCTCGAGCCTTTTGAGCCATTTTATCCTTTTCGCCGCCAGTACTTGATTTAAGCTAGTACATTTCGTGCCCCACACGCCAAGACTTCATATCAAGTCGTGGTTTTGATCAGGTTTCTTTACGTGCAATTTAGAGACGTGGCGTTGATGACACTTCATTATTTCATTAACGTGGCGGCGAAAAGGTTAAAGACATTATAGGGATTCAATTCAACTCGCTTATTAGACTCCCGTAATTAAGTTGAATGAAGCGAAATAAACTGTGAGTATTGATTATCAATGTGAGATTTTTTGTCATGTCAAACAGGCATTTAAAAACGAATAATATAAGTAACTATAGTCTCTCAAGCCCTTTCCGTCAGTAGAAAAAAGCGGCAAATTTAGAAATGTAGGCGCGATGGATTATCGTCTTATCGTCATGAATTTCGCGAAGTTGTATGAAAGACTATGGGTCGGTTGCACCAAGCGTTCGCTAAATTTGTTTGTATGGGAAGTTTCATAGATCTCTACTGCGTGAAATTGATCAGTTTGTTAACTGTGGTTGGTGCAACTGACCCTATAAATGTTTTGTTTGAGCAGACACGAGAGCACAGTGGGCAGCATCGCTGCGCAGCGTGGTGTTCGAGTTGCTGGCGCGCGGCGCGCACGCGGACGCCGTCGACTGCGACGGCATCACCCCGCTCGTCGCTGCCATAGGTGGTGAGTCATCCTACATAATGCAGGCGCTAAAGTTTGGGTCGCAGGGATTGAGCTAGACAAAAAACAACTTTGAGGCTTTAAATTTAGAATTTAATTTGATTGTCATTACGAATGTGGAGCGGGAAGTAGGGCAGCAAGTAAACAACACGAGTATTGCCTAAATACTGACATTTAAAGCTTGAACACGCCAAAACGTGGGCACATAAAATTACAAATAAATAGAAAATAAAGGTCTAATGGAGCGAAATATATATTGAATATAATTGAAAATATTATAGTTTATCATGCTAATATACTAGACTATCATTTCAGCCTCAGGATTTGACATGTCACAGACTTCGTGATGACCAGGACACATGCACTTTGCACGACATGATTACTGTATGTTTAAGTAGTCCAAGCCAGAGTTATTTGCGGATAAGTTGATAATATAACTTTAACAGGTGTCTTTTTCAAATATTCATTGATATGGGCCCAGTCCATTGCCATCCGACTTCATTTATTACCATCCGCCAAAAGTACCCTTTTGGCATTTTCGGCATGTCTATCATGTTAATACCCCTTCGTCACTGTTATAGTGTAATGACAACACGATGAATGCTACCAAAATAGTAACTGTGAGCTGTGGCTTCTTTAAAATAGGTTTAGGTCATTTTCGCAAATGTTTCTTGCATACATTTCTATAGTCAATGTCCCTTATGCGAATCAATTAACGGCGTCGCTTGATGCAATCACAAGTAGCTGGCTCAACCAATAAATAATGGGGATACTTAGCATTATTTTTATCTTGCAATCTTCGGGAATGTATTAGCAACTCATACAAGTCAAAATTTTTATTTTGTGTATTGCTTGAAGTTTGTATTTCTATAGAACCATCGTCTAACACCTAACACGCTCAAATACGTTACAAATGATCAAACGTTTTAATATCCTATATTTTGCATACAAATTTCATTTAGCACCACTATTTTGGGAGCAGATAAGCTCTTGCTAGCTCTTAATCTAACTTGACTTCTCTTTTTGTACATAAATTTGAGATATTTGTACGTTTTTGGCAACATAAGAAAATATAGGTTTCGGTCTTTATGTAAGAACGCTGTATGTTCCTAGTTTCTTTTTTTTTCTCATTTGTATCTCGTGTTTTTCTGCTTTCTGGTTGTCTTTCCATTCATTGACGTCTCCGCAACATTTCAAAAACACAAAAACTAATCGATCCTCGTTATATTAACATTTTCACAAGTTTCTTTAGCCTAATCGACTTTTCCAATGCTATTGGTGCAAAGTGATTTCGCTCCGTTATTGTTTAAAGCTCGTTATCATGAAAACGAATCATAGAATTAACAACTATTGTGGTATCATATGTTCCTCATGCTATAGCGATTTTAATTTAAGTAAAGAAATAAAATTTAACCACCGTTTTGGCGTGTTCAAGCTTTATTCAGAAAAGCATACCTATTTATATACTTAGTTACATTATTAGAGACACGTACAAAACATAACTCCTCACACGAATGTTATATAGTTTCTGTGGGTCTCACAAGACGTTTAAATCAACTATTTTGGTAGCTATTTCAACCAAATTATGTACAAAATATTTTTATGTGGGTTACTGAGCTACTTTGAAACTATAAAAGAACTAGGGATTTTTTTTAAAGTTTTTCTTTTCTGTGACTATAATTTCAGTATTGTCAAGTGTGAGATATCTGAAATTCTAAAATAAAGGAACACAAATTAGTAAACTTTAGCTGCTTTTCTATTTTTTCTGTTATAAAATGAATTTATCTTATAACACTATATGCACGAGTGTAATTCTCCCAACTTTCCGGTCAAAATTGTATTATGTTGCCATTTAGCTCCGGATCATACCTATTATAAGATTAAAACGAATCATCTCTCCCCAGGTCCAGCCGAGACCGTGGTCCGCGCCGCGCTGTCCCCGCGCCTCTCCTGCCTCGCCGCCGCCGCGCTCGCGCTGCACCGGCGCCGCTACCCGCCCTCGCAGACCCCGAGGGTGCTGCACTCCTTCCTAGAGATGCACGGCGTCAAACCAGCCAAGGAGTGTTGAGAGCACCACCCGAGACATCACCAGTGCTTGTACCCTTTCGGGAAAGTTTGAGGATACGCTCACTAGGACCGGGCATGTTATGTGCGATGAACCGTATAGGGGGGTCACGCATCCGAGCGGGTGTAGGGAGTAGGCCTCGGTGTAGGTGCGATTAGTTAGTAACATCGCCCACACTGTCAATCGGTGGGCCTTATGCCACCGATGTACAGTTAGGTGTTGATGTTTGTACGAGACTATTGAAGGAATAGACGGACGCGCAAAGTAGTGTCAAATGGGTAAATACACATATGTTTTAATTGGTACCTACACATGGGTAACAACAGTACAGTTAGTAAAACTATTAGCTTAGCAACCCTCCACACATTTGAATGCAACCCTGCGCCCATTTTGAAAATTTGTCCGTTATTTAATTGTATACCTTATTACACAAAGCATCAGGTCTAAATTAGAAGTCATTCGAAAGGAACAAGCACTCATGATAGTCCCCAATTAATTTAAGAATATTTCAAGCTAAATTTTACAAACTCGTATCTCTGACTCTTAAGAAAGAAAAATGGAATTCAATAAAAAAAGTAATTATGAAATACGAGTTTCTAAAAGTTATAATAATGCCTCTGAAGAGGTTTTTAAATAATTGTTCGTTGCCATTTCATGAAAGTGAAATAGTACTTTATCAATGAGATGTAAAGTCTAAAATTGATCGACAAATGTACATATATCGATAGGCGATGGTGTCTTGTAAATATTTTGTTGGCACACGAAAAACGACTTTATTTCTATGTTCCTTAAGTTTTAAATTTAAGTCTTGACTATCACGAAATCTTTACGATGGAATTGTTAATGATAGCAAAGATTGTTTGGTTGTGTAAGGATGTAAATTATAAGATAAAGATAAGTCTAAGTAAAAGATAAAATATTCACTATTTTCTTTAAAGTTATACAGCTAAAAATTGCCAAACGTTAACTTTTGGCAACCAGAGTAACCACATAATGTACGGAGCCGTTCAGCGCCATCTGTCTAATGAGAGACAGGAAAAACCTACGCTGGCGCCATCTATGCAAACCTTTGACAGTTACCAACCCCATTCGAAGCACGAATTGATCTTGAACTTTACACATCTTATGCAATCAAATAATCTTTGATAGCTTATCTAAATGTAAATGCAATCTATGGACTTATTATTGTTTTAATATTTCTCGACGCAATATCGCGTCGCGACTTTTTTTTTGTCCGATGTAAAGCATTTATCTCGGAATTTGTGTATTTTTACTAAAAATATATTAATTATAGAACACAGGGTTATATGTGTTCAAGTTTTAAATGTGGCTCAAAATGTTTAATTTAATTGTAGGGGTCAAGTTACATGTGATAATGTAGTTATAATGTAGGGTAAGCTCCAGTGTAGTTATGAGAGCATTATTATGAACTAGATATAGTGCATAATTATTTTCCAACGTATTTTCACGGAAACGTACTAGCGTGTCTTGGTATTTCAGTCAGTCTCGGTACAAAAAGTACTGACGTTGACTGAAGTAGCATGACAAAAACGAACGTTTCCGAGAAAATACGATGGAAAACAATTATGCACTACTTCTGTACAAGAATAAGCGTTGTTAAGTCAGTAACTTTTAAATTTCCTATTTTGTTACCAAATTTTTAAAGGTTTTGATTACGATCTGTCGAGACCGTCTAATCTTAAACAATGACTATCATTAGATACCGCAAAGAAAAAACAAGTAAAGTTATTTCGAGATTATAATTATAACCAAAATATGACGAAAATTGAAAAAATATTTTTTTTAGATACCATGTCAGTGGCAAATAAGCTTACTACCCGCTTGATGTTAAGCAGTCTACGTAGCCTATGTACGCCTGCAACTCCAGAGGAGGTACAATACATATACGTTGCCGATCCTAACACTCCGCACCCTCGTTGAGCTCTGCAAACTGAAAGTCTATAAGCACTTATGAACGCCATATACTGAGTTCAAAACTAATAACCATAATTGTATGGTCATAATAGTTGCTGACTTTAACTACGTTAGTTTTTGTAAAAACTTGTTCAAAAAATGCTCATAAAGCGTATCCAGATTCGCAAATATAATCCCAATTTGATTTATTTTCTTACGCACTGATTTCAATTTCAGATTGGTATAATATTTTACATATCTGTATACGCTTCTTATCAGATTGAAGAGTTGAGTTTTAGTTTCGACCGCTCAAGCGTGGGTCTTTAAGACCCTATTTATTGTGGTCACATTGAATTAGCCCTACATTTTACAACTCTCAATATTCTCAGTACAATAGATGTGTTAGAATAGTCTAGCATTGAAATTTGATTAATTATAAATAAAAATAATTGACACAATCAATAGTATTGGCCTGCCTCATAGTTTTGTCACTTTCAAGACTCAAAATAGTCCATTGCTCACTAAAGAGGGCGCTGTTTTTAAGCGTGTCATTACAGCGCCATCTGTTAAGCTTTGTGCTGGTTTTAACCTTTTTAGGGTTCTGTAGGCAAATAGTATTAAAAAAATACATTACTCAAATAAACGCGACCAAATGAGGCGACCGAAAATATATTGTAAATAAAATTGAATAGAGTATATAGTATAGTTTTGATGGTAGCTTGTTATATATTACATAGTAACGAACGCACAGAAGCGACTATTGTATGTATAGATTCATGCCATATCATCAATTAAAAAATATTTTAAAATGCTTAATATAGTAAAGGCCTTACCTAAATATTGTCCCAATGAAATAACTTAGAACATATGCGAATTACATATAAAATTATTCGAGTCAACTGTACATTGGTTTTTCATAGTATTTTCAGATTTTCACAGAACTGGTTATTTCAAATATTTTCATTTACGATTAAGATTTTATTCAACGACCTTTTTATCATTTCTAGTCAAAAATCTTAGTTTTATTAAAATTTTCTCTGTAAATAAATACTAAAATATTTGTTATTATATGCAAAAATATGACATTTATTAAACTGACGTGAATTATTTTTGTACATCATTCACTATTTTTGTAACACCGAACAATATCGTACTATTCGTACTTATTAGAATGGAGGTACCTGTTTGTCAAATAAATAAACATATATTATGTAACATTATAATATTCGAAAACTAATGTATTCTATACAATTCTCAGATATTTTTGCATTACCTATTCTAAAGTTATTTTGATCAGATTAGTAACATTAGGACGTTAATATGTGTCAAAAGTGTTAAAATTTTAGTCTTAAAATAAGAAACGAAATATCGCACAAATCCAGACTGGTAACGCTGCTAGTTTTTAAATAGGTACCAACGCTAGTGAAAAAAAAACTTGATGTATTTCGTTGGTTATTCCCATTATTACCCACTTAAAGCTAATTAATTCTCTGAAATGCCAAATAAGATTACTGCCCTCCTAAGCTAAAAAGCGGTATTTGCATTAAATTTTCATTGAAAATATGTACGTCCTTTTAGCTTAGGAGGTCAGAATAAACCTTTTGACATAGCTTTACAAATGTTAAAAAAGTACACTCTTTCGTCTAATGCAAATTTGTGTTCGTTATTTTACTATTCGTAGCGGTATGTATACCGTAAAACCGTATTTCGCATTCGTTTAACCTTTGGACTTACATTATTATATATTAGGTCATTACCTATGAAATTGGCGTTTTGTTCGGAGAATTTCAACGAAACACGAATTTCCATACAATTAATTTTGCGGATATTTTTTTGATGGCTAATTCAAACCAAACAAAATTTTTCCAGTAATTTTTGACACCTTTAAGGTATGTTTTCAATATCTCCATTTCTTGAAAATTGGTACCATTAGAAAAATATAAGTAATTTTAATACTCGAACCGACAGCACATGAAAAGACCTATTTTCAAGGCTTAATTCTGAACACTTAACAATAAAAAATAACAATTAATTGTATGTAAAATCGTTGTTTATTGAGTGCACTGTAGTTTTATTGTAATTGTGTATGTACTTATGTAAAAAAAAAAAAACTAGGATCAGACTTATATCTATGAACAAAAACGCCAATTTCATAGGTAAGGACCTAATAATAGGAAATTAAAAAAAAAATGCAGTATGGTTACCTATAAACACATTTTTCACAAATGACCAGTCATTTGCAGGCAGCATATTTGATTGTGACAGCGAATCTGATATTGTACCATCACGTTCCGCGATTGTTGCGCCATTTAGGGTCCCAACTAAATTGGTTGTTCAATACTTACGCTATAGAATGTCCAATTTAGCAAGAACCCTAAATGGCATATTCCCGTGTGGTGACTACATGTACATGGTAGGATATCTAGAGAGACTAGGTAATAACTGTTAGACAGTTTTGGAAACTGTAAAATGATTGTATATAAGATTATTTATCTGTGCAGATAGACGGCGGAATATTTTGTCAACTGTGCGACAAATAAAATGTTGGATCAAAATGTAGTTTCGTTTTTTTTTCTCTCCACGTAATATTCCATAATTATAAAATGACTTGTCATTGTCATAAACCGAATAATAAACATGACGTGATATTTGTGAACTACACATTATTATATGACTTGGAACTCTGGTGGCCGTTTAAGAAGTGTAACACTCTTACGGTAGATGTCGCTGGGGTCCCCTCGACCTATATGGTGGAAAGATTTACTGGCTATGGATGAGGTCTTGGTGGCTCAGATGGCAGAGCGCTGGAGTATCGATCCAGAGGCCGTGAGTTCAAGTCTCGCCCAAGACAGTATTTTTTCCACTTTTAAATATATTCTAAGCTTAACTACACTACATATTACATGATATGATATTACTAACCGCAACTGCAGTTATGCTCTTTTGTGTCAGTGAAAAATAAAACTTTTCATCATATGCATATCGTAAACATTATAACGTGTTTTACGTGCATTGTACTATTACAAAACGTTTCGCGTGCACTGTTAATGTTATTGTTAGTGTATAAAATTGAGAAGTGGAATTGGTGTATTGAAGTAACTGATTTACCGCCATCTAGCACGCTCTTATTTTTTCATCACACGTGCTCGTAAAAGGTGTGATATTACACGCTGGCTATGCAGGCCGTAAATCTTAAATTTCGACCTAGTGCTTGAATGTATTTTTTCATCACACTTGCTAGGCGATTAATCGACATGCTGAATCGTAGGTACAGTAAAAATATGGGTGTAGGCAATTTACTCAGAAATATGTCCCATAGTTCTTAATTCACTGACATAAGAGTTATGGGACATATTTTTGAGATGATTTGTACACCCATATTTTTACAGTTGACTGTACAATTGTGTATTTTAATACACAATTGTACCTACCGCCCTTAGGCGGTAAACAAGAATTTAAGAATGAGTGTGAATTGAAGCCCGAAGCCGATTAGGGGTACACGATAAGTCCTTATTATCAACTAGTCTCGACGTAAACGTAAACGCCCGGCGCGGCGTCGGCGGTAGTCCCTCGGAATGCGCCCTGCCTTTCTCGGATTCTCGCCTCACTCCAAATTGGATATTTCGGCCATTGTCAAACCAGACTGCATTTTACGACTTTCATGTCATTTCGTAACTTTCAGTGCTTTTGATCGCTGTAGAAGGTTCTTAGTGTAGGCGTTAACTAAGCATAGTTTACCTACATGTATGTAGAGGCACGTAAAGGGTATATTATTGAAGGTATGTTTATTTCTGCGCGTATTTCCCTAAATAGATAGATAGATAGATAAATCATTTATTTGACAGCTGCAATGACACACAATATAAATTTACACACATCATAACAAAAAAAAAACAATAATTATTACACTAACAAAGAAAATTGAGTTACAAAGAAAATAGCATAGAAATGATTAGGTACAAAAGTAAAAAATTATAAAAGTAGGTATGTACAAACTGTGTGCGTTGCAGCAGGACAAAAGGGTCACGGCTCAGTGATACGCTTCGCTCTTTCGAGCAAAGCACTGATTTTCTGCCGGAACCCAGGTCACAACAAAGAATAGAAGAATAAATTTGATTTTACGAGCTTACACGTGCGTTACTTTTCCCTAAATTTGGTAGGTATATACGCTCGTATAAAACGCTAGTCTGTAACTGCCCTAAGCATGGAGCGAAAAGACGTGTGACATTATATTAGGTATTATGATATTTATACTTATTTATGAACCTAAAATTGTTACCCAAAGAGCTTACGCTTACCGAACCACACATCCAAATACCTAATTGGACTTGCATTTTGGTCAGCCAAACGCCAAACCTTGCCATGCGAAAATGTTAATTTGATAGTTTTAAGTAAAGAGAAGTCATTGGATGCACCAAGTTATGACCAGGGATTAATATGGTAATAAAGGTATTACCTAACGCCGGTAGCATCAGGGAGGGGCTCAGACACTTTCAGTTTCTATGGCACAGTCGAGTCGCGAGCACGCGTCACTTTACGCAACGAAGTCCTACCCGGTCCGACCCGCATTCGAATGACATACATTTTATTACCTATCTTATCCATTACGACATACATATTAGTCAAATTTTAAATTAAAGTCTACAATATTACGCAATAAATATAGAAAATAAAACTGTAAATAATCGTGTTGGAAAATTCGTAAATAATCGATTCACCATAAAGTTTTCGCGCCATTTCGCCAGCGCGCCGTTTCGAAATTTAAAAAGTTGAGTAAATATTGGGTGTTTTATGATAGACGGTACGTGCTTGATAAAACATTAAAATATCTGGGTCACTGTGTTACTTTTTATTTGTCTTTTATAACTATGTGCAGGACCAAGTGTTTTATAAATGTGTTGCGTGATGTGTTTGTTTAGTGAAGGTATATTATCGGAGGCACCATCTGTCGAAAAGTGAGTATACATTTTTTTTCATCATTTAAAAAACCTTACTTTATTTCCTCAGATGTTATACAATTTTTTTTTTAATTTCTATGGGCGGTATATGTAGAGCTAACTTAACAATTTTTATTTTTATTTTCTATTCATAGTGTTGACATTTATGTAACTAAAAAGAGGTATTTGCATTTAGTTTTCTTTGAAAATACGGCCTTTTAGTTTAGGAGGGCAGCATAATTGGCGGTGTAGAGCTAACTTAACAAAATGTAAATTGAATAAATAACATTAAATATTTAGCTGATTCTATTAATTTATGCTTAGTTAGACCCAATCACACAGAGTACTAATTAAAATAACGAAATAGGTAATTGCCGTTCTTTTTAATTGCTAAACGAAATCTCATGTTCTATTAGCATATTTCGTAAAGTTACACCAAGTAGTTTTGTAATATTCATAAAAATATGTAAAATAGTGTTTTTAGAATCAAACTAGTTACACTATAATTGCCCTAGGGACGTTAGTACTCTTTATTATACTGTGGCATTACCTAAATGTCAACAGCTTTTTACCTGTGTATTTGATTACATGTTTGGAGCTCAATAAATGAGTCATTAATAAAAACCCTGGCAACCACTTTTGACAAAAGGCAGGGTAATTCCGTCAGTTTACAGTCCAGTGCCAGTTTCCGTCCACTTGACGGATTAGCAAATTAATACATTTCATTTTTAATTTGCTACTTGCGAATTATATTTTTTATGTAGATAGATAAATTGTTTAGATATTAAGGATTGCAATAAATCCAAATTTGCGCAGCAATGAAGGTTTATATTCAAATTTCGTCAAGTGGACGAAAACCAGCGCAATTTAATGACCATATTTAAAATTTTAAATGAAGTACCTACCTATGGAATATGGAATGAGGAGTGCGTTCGTCTCTCGAGAAAGACGCACTCCTTATTCCTTCAATCACACATTAGTGAGGGAAGTAGTGTCACCCAATGTATGGGACTTGCAAATTTTGGTATCGGATGAATTCACTTGGCACAGATGAAGTATACGTAAAGCTAAGCCAATCCAGCCCGGTAGCCACTTCCTGGTGGGTAGGCAGAGGAGCATCCAAAGTTACACGCCTTCTATCGGCTTCTATTTACCTACCACCTCGAGTTTGGTATCATTTCCAGATAAATCGGGCATGAGGAATTCATATTTGAGACATTTAATGTACAGTTTAATAGAAAAAAAAATATAAATATTGATGCTGAAATCAAAATCGGTTTGCTATTTTTTTTATGCAACTATTACCAGCCGAAACTACAAATGCTAGAAAGTTGAAATTTGCACACCAGGTTACATTTATAATGTGTACAAGAGATAAGAAGCGATTTTGAAAAATTCAAACCCTAAGAGGGTTAAAAAGGGGATGAAAATTTGTATGGGGTTCATGTATTATTTTAAGCTAGGAATTTCAAACTTCGTTGAATGATATATTATTGAAATAGAAGAAAACTAATTTCAGCGTTTTTGAAAATTCATCCCCTAAGGTGGCGAAATAGGGGTTGAAAATTTGTATGGAGATCAAAATTTTTTTCGAGTGTGGGGGCTTGAAACTTTTTATATGCGCATATTATTAGAATACAAGAAAAGTATTTTCAGCGTTTTTAAAAAATCATCCTCTAACGGGGTTATGAAGGAGTTGAAAGCTTGAATCCATTACTAATTACTGACTGCCCCCCCCTGCCTACCTGCCAGGGGGTGGCGGATGTCTACCGGGCTCAATTAGCTTAGCTTTACGTATATTACATCTGTGCTAAGTGAATTCATCCGATACCAAAATTTGCACCTTATGACACTACTTCCCATACTACATGCTATAGTTGGTCAAACCAATTTGTCAGTCAGTAAGAACCAGGAAAAGTATACTTACTCATCATTTTCTTTTGGGTGCTAGTACTCGTGTAAGACAAAGATGATTCTCTCTGTCTATGATTGAAATGAGACAGTCCTTTGACAAACTATATCTGCCATGGCTCCATTATCTCATAATCGCCGACTTCTGGTCTAGTGCCGTATAACGGAACAATTATATCATTGTCTTGTCAGTCTCACGGCAGACTCATTGCATTGACAACAAAATAATAAAGAATACTATCGTTGGGTTTCTCATAAGTTTTCTGAAGTAATGTCATATGCAAATACAAATACAAATACAAATACAAATACTTTATTAATAACGCCAAGTTACATGTCAGGTACAGTCTATATCTAATTTAAAATTAGATAAATTAAATTGAATTGTATCATTATTTGATTTAAATATTACAGTAAAACATTAAAATACTGACTAGAAAGTTATATAGTAGGGAGTTGGTAGAAATCGTTTACAGAATAAAATATATGACTAAGAAGCCACTTGCGTAATCTAGCTTTGAAGACCACCGCAGAAGTTGCATCTCTTTTTATTTCGTTAGGTAGTCTGTTATACACAGACGGGCCCGAGATGTATACCGACTTTTCTGATTTGCGCAGTTTGTGTGCGGGAGTGACGAGGAGATGGGCAAGCTTGTTGCTACGCATCGCGCGGGATTCGTTCACACCTCGTTGTCTAAACGCATCGTAGTGTTTATATGTAAAGAGAGCAACTTGGAAAATGTGCTCACAGGGAAGAGGCAAAATATCCAATTCTTTAAATAACTCCCTGCACGACACGTCATCAGGCACACCCACAATAGCGCGTACCGCCCGCTTCTGCATCCTGAAGACTCGATCGGCATCGGCAGCACGCGCCCACAGCTCCACACCGTAGGTGATGTATAGCCATCAGGGTCGTCTTAAACTATGTTGGGGCCCCTGGGCACATAAGAATTTGGGGCCCTTTTGGAAAGTAAAGAAAGCTAATTAACTAGCATTTTTCTACTATGATCTTCTATTTATTATGGGTAATCAAATATACTGTTACTGTCTGTCCTTCGGGGCCCCCTGAAGATGGGGGCCCTGGGCACGGGCCCCTTACGCCCTTATAGTAAAGACGGTACTAGTAGGTATACAACAATTGTTGGTTGTATGTGTGTATGTATAAGTCGCTATGTACTTATTTGATCACCATAAGAAAGAAAGATCACCAAAGAGCCATATTTTTACCTCTCTCAGATAGTTAAGTAGGTACCTACTAAGTTCTTTTACAGTCTGGCAAAAAAGAGTAGAAATTAAGTGGCAATACTGCATGTAGTATCGTCCCTTTCAAATCAATTTATATAAGAGAACGGGACGACACTACAGTGTTGCCACTTTTTAATTTCTACTCTTTTTTGCCAGGCTGTAGATCGTAGCAATTTTTTTTGTCATATATCTTGTAGGTACTTAGAAGTAAGTATATGACGTACCTATAGCAAAGGCATCAAAAATGTGTCAAAGAAAAGAATAAGAGACGGTAATAAAGCGCTATGCAAAACATACGGATTTGAGACCGCGGTGGCGCATCGCCCACACTGATAACAGTAATTTACTGTACATCGGTGGACATTATGCCTTTTGTAATAAGGTCCACCGATGTACAGTTAGGAGTGTTACTATTTGTACTAAAATGAATAGCAATATGACTTTGTACCGTAGACCGGGGTGACTTTGGAAAATTTGGGGTTACTTTGATAGATTTAAAACGGCCATAGAATTATCATTATTCATTATTTACTGAAAATGTTCCTGTAACTAGTTAGATTACTATATATTCATATTCACCTACTGTAAAAAATCTCGCATAAATATATATTATGGCTTAAAAACTATAATTTTAAAGTCGCCCCTGCATTTGAAAGTCACCCCGGTCAATGGTATAGCTACAGATTGACAGTCTTTATTATATAGTTGTCAAGCGCCTGTTTTTGCTGATCTATAAATGATACGGTTCCGAGCGGATGTGATGCCTCGGATTCTGGAATGTACGCTACGTTGTCTATTGGTTGTCTTCTGTAGAATTGTCTTTTTCTATTTATCCTTCTGACGAGCCACGTCCTAGTACAGTGAGCTGAGAAATTGCATGGATAGGTAAATTATGAATGAATTCATTGATAAGGTCGCCATGCACTTTTGCGGCTGATGGTACATAGGCCTTAATTAACTTTTGACTCTTTGTCAACTAGACTGTTAAATTTAAGCTGGCAAAATTTGAAAGCCGGCCGTCAGAAGGCTATTTTTTACGTGGTTGTAATTTGGGAAATTCATTTTTCATTTGGGAAAACGGGCGTCTTCTTCGTAGACAAGCGACCCGCCCCGGCTTCGCATGGGTTACACAAAATCTTAACACATACACCGAAACATTCCTCAAGAATCACTCTATTAATAGGTGTAATCAGTAATCAGTAATCAGTAATTTATTGCTTTCATAGGTACAATTAGGTCTTACATTAGAATGGTGAACAAGCTATGAACCCTGAAAGGGCACTGCAATTTAACTATGTAACTTACAATCTAACAATAATATTACGAAACATAAACTTAATCGCAATATAAATAATTGTGGAAATATTACATTCATGAGATCTTTATATTTCTATCATATACCTAACATAAATTTAACTTTCAAAAAACTCTTGCATATTATAAAAACAGTTGTCTAGTAGATATTTTGCAAGTTTTTTGTTAAATATATTGTCAACATTTTCGTTTTTAATATCTATTGGAAGCTTGTTGTAAATCTTTATGCACATTATATATGGACTAGAGCTATGGATACTTAAATTTGAAAATGGAACTGGAATTGTATTTCTAGGGCGTAAATTTGAGGTAGTCGGATCTTTTGGTACTGGAAAGAAGTCGTTATATTTTCTTTTGAATTTAGTTATCTCGAGTATGTATAAAGATGTTAATGTTAATATGTTGAGTTTACGGAAATGAGGTCGACAACTATCTGTTAGGTTTATGTTGCTTAGGATTCTTATGCATTTCTTTTGTAAGATAAACAGGTCGTGTATGTTGGTGCTATTGCCCCACATAACTATACCGTATCGGAGCCAAGAGTGAGCAAAAGCATAGTAGGTACATAAGGCGGTTTTTACATCTGTATGTTTCTTTACTTCTCTTAGAGCGTATATAAATGAAGATAGTTTTGATATGATTTTTTGGATATGGAGTTTCCAGTTTACGTTTGTATCTATTTCGATGCCTAGTAAATTGGAGGAATTTACGCAATCTATGGTTTGATTATTGTATTTATAATTGATGGATAAGCTACTTTTCTGATGTGGTTTAAACTGCATGATCTTTGTTTTTTCTACGTTTAATTCAAGGTTATGGAGATTTAACCAATCAACTACTTTAGTGAGGGTGGCGTTTAAAAGAGAATTTAGGTTATTTTCATGTGTAGAGTATGGAAAAACTATGGAGATATCGTCTGCAAATAGGATGCTAGTTTGGTCAAGTATTTTAGGGAGGTCGTTGATATATATTAGGAATAGGTGAAAGCCGCATTGACGAGCTGAGAAATGGACGAACGGAGATCGACTAGACGAACGGAGAATCGGACGAATGGTGCAGAATTGATGAAAATCCGTTCAGTAGTTTTCGACTTTATCGCGGCGGGGGACTTTGTTTTATAAGGTGTATTAGTGATTAACATAGTACATTAAAATACGGGTAGCTAGGTTACATATTACTAAGTCTTTCATAAGGGTTTGAATAAGGCCAAGTAAGAAAATTTGAGAAAATGAGCACAGGAAAGACGTATTTGTACACTAACTCGCATAGCGGTCTAACTAAAAAATGTTATTGAATTATATTGCTATGAAATAAAGACCTCAAATCTTCAATGATGTGTCGTTACCAAGCAAAAAGTCCCATTTTGTCGCTTGTCTTATAGGAGCTTTTTACAGGTTATTCGTATAAAGACACAAGCAAATCTCGTCCTTATGTTAAGCGACAAAGTGGGACCTTTGACTAGACTTCGACACATATTAACACTAGAGTTCATAATACTGATATCAATCTGAAATATGAGCCGTTACAAGGATTATTTTAATGTAAAATAAGATATAATGAACTCCGAATACGGTAGCAGAGATAAACTACTCGGATTATCACCTTGCGAACGTATTAGCATCTAATCTATTAACATTTTCAATTTGGGATATAAGTATAGGTATACCCTTACTATGAGTTTGACGCGGCATTTGCCAGCGACTGCATAAACTCACTCGCAATGCGTTTCGCTTGTACTCGGGATAGGGAAAATAATTTGGCTGTTTAATACATTTTGACATATTAGGACGGTACAGATTTTATAATCGTGCGTGTGACGCGTCAATCACCAAGATGATCGTCAAGGTCATATCAAAACCAGTTCAGAGCCATATCAAATTGTTAATTCGGAATCTGGCTTTAGATGCCTATGCCAGCCAGCAGAAGAGCCAACCTTCGGGCGATTTCGGGGTTCCCATAGTAAAAGTTGCACAGTACCTAGATGTTCATTCCACAAAATATGGCTCTTTTAGCAGGAGATCTAAGGTCCACCACCTTGCATTTTGGAGACAAAGCAAACCGCTTGGAACAGGTGTTCCTGGGGGTGATCTGAGCTGATTAAGCCCGGTTGCCAAGAGGTTCCCCCCAGCAGGTGGGCAGGGGAGGGGGGGGGGGTAAAAGTGCCTCCGGCGCGCCTCACTCTAAGCTTTATATCTGCATACATCTCGCAACTATATCAAGTTTGGTGTCTTTTTCGTGTAATTCGAGGATGAAGAATTCATTTCTGTGACTAAATTTTCACTTACCCATACAAAAATTTCGAGAAATTTAAAATAAAAAAAAAAACTTTAATTTTTTTTTTTCGTAAATCCTCTAAAAAGTTTAAACTATGAGGATTTGCTCTAGAAAAAAAATACCTGTGAATAGCCCTGTGAATAGTTTTTTTTTGTATATTCATCCTCGAATTATACGATAATGACACCAAACTTGATATAGTTGCGAGATGTATGCAGATATAAAGCTTAGAGTGAGGCGCGCCGGAGGCACTTTTACCCCCCCTCCCCTGCCTACCTGCTGGGGGGGACCTCTTGGCAACCGGGCTTAATCAGCTCAGATCACCCCCAGGAACACCTGTTCCAAGCGGTTTGCTTTGTCTCCAAAATGCAAGGTCCCCTTAGAAAACGGGACCTTAGATCTCCTGCTATTTGTCGAAAAACACCCCGTATTGGTGGTGGTGCAAGTGTGATTTACTTCGAGTGAGTTGACGAATTCGTAAGCATGACTTCGAGTGAGTAGACGAGTTCGCAAGCATGACTTCGAGTGAGTTGACGAATTCGCTAGCATTTACGATCGCGGTAAACTCATGGTAAGGTCTGATCGGTTTCACATGTAGGAGTAAAATAAATGCAATATTTATGTGCATATTCGTTTTGGATATGACTGTGGCGCCGCCCTGGCGGGTAAAGGACACATTACATTTGACAGCTAATAAATATAATATGAAGACGTCGTCCGTCGTCCCATGGAAGCTTTCATCTTCGATGTGCGCTTGTTTAAATGTTTTCCTCCACCATGCACTTCGCATATCCAAAGACATATGTAACTTCGTATAAGACGAATAAAGTCTAAGGAAAAAACGTGCCTCGGAATTCAAGTAAAAGTCATTCTCGAATAGATGGCGCACACACCTTTAGCCTATCCTCGGCTAGATGGCGTAACGACACCGTTTCATATTTAACAATTTTAACACATAGATATCAGTGAATGAACATGGATCAAAATGATATAAAAATTATAAAATCATTTATCCATATATATACATTTTTTGATAACTTTATACGTTTTAATTTTGAGTTTTAGTCGTGTGTTGATAGATGGCAGTAAATTTACAGTGACTACAAAATTTACAATGACGGGACCCCTCTATACTATCTATTCTTTTTGGCATATCCCATTTATATCGAAAGGCATATTAGGTAACAGTCAGCAGCAGAAGTTGCTAAGCGGGCGAGATGTACAAAATTACTTGACACGCTCTTATTCTCTTACTAATAAGTCACGTCAAGATCATTTTGAACATCTCGCCCGCTTAGCAACTTCTGCTGCTGACTGTAGAATACCTAACGATAAACTTCGGAGCTTATTTTAGTGATACCTAGATTGGTAACTTTTTCATATGACCTGCATGCAAAAGTGTCCTAAAGGATTTCAATTTAAAATGTGAGGTGTCGTGCAATGCAATTTATACACTACATACACTATCAGTATAATAATGATTAATTACATTACATATATGTAATGACATTATTATTGATAAAAAAAATATAATGATTGAAATGTAATAAATTGAAAATGTTGGAACTAACTAAGCCATAAGGAACCAAACATTAACGTATTAGCCATCATATCCTGTCTACCTCTTCTTATAAAATGATAATAAGGTAAACGTACTAGTGTTCGACATGCTAATGCCCAATACATGACACCTTGCTGTCACCTCTATTGACAATGGCTTAAGTTACAAGATGACATGTACTGGGACCGCGTCGAGCACCAGTACGTTTACCTTATCGCTTCAACATAGTAAGTCGTCAATCAGTTGTATCATAAAATAATTTCACTACATAGACTTGGTAACTGGAGGAAGTCTGTAATGAAAGTAAACCAGAAATATCAAGTGTTTAATCGAAAATTTATATTCATTCATATTATCACGTTAAGCCTAGGCATAAAGTATGAGACGCTCGACTCGCGTTCATACAGAGACACTATATAGTATGTATCTTTAGGTATTTAAAAAAGAGTAAACAAAATCTACTCTCAAATGGCTTCTTAAGCTAGTTGAGGGTAGATGAAAACATTACATGATCAAATAATGTAGGTTAAAGTCAGTATGTTCAGTGACAGATCCAGGTGGTTTTGTATTTGGTTGGTTAATCAATAAATGTTATGACTACCCGAAAATGTACAGATTATTTGTTTACTTTTATTTAAGTACCTAAAGATACAGAATATAGGTGTTTACACTGAGTTTACCGTGTATAGTGTCGTAGTTAGTCTAAACTTACCTAAAAATACTGCATGATACCTGCACACAAGGTGATACTTATTACGCTATACCTATAATGTATATTTTAATGGAGTGATTTGAATGTATGTTGGTATACCTATTCTTGTTAATTTTCACAAACGTTTGCATTTGTGTATTAATCGGTAGGTAGGTAAAGGAGAATATTTTGAAGATAAATACCTACGTTTTGTTTAAGTGGAATGATCGTGGTTCCCATTTTTAATGACATTTTATAAAAGATGTGTAAGTAAAAAAAACTGGTAAAATTATAGTCTATATCTTTAGGTATTTAAATAAAAGTAAACAAACAATTTGTACATTTTAGGGTAGTTATAACATTTATTGGTTAACGAACCAAATACAAAACGGCCTGGATTTGTGACTGAACGACCTGATTTTAACGTAATGTTTCAATCTACCCTCAACTGGCTTAAGGAGCCATTTAAGGGTAGATTTTGTTTATTTTTATTTAAATACCTAAAGATACAGAGTATAGTTCCGGCATGCCCTACAGGACGTGACGTATCCAGGTTTTTGTTAGGCATCTATTAGACATTACGTCATGAGTAGCTCGGGGCGTTCGTAAATTCTTATGATTATAAAATTTGCAGCTTTTGCGTTGCGCAAACAATAATAATATGACCGCAAGGAAACATCACGATTTGTCTTCACGGATTACAAGGTAAAAACAGCAAATTTTGCTGAACAATAGTGGACTTTATGGCTTTTCAATAAAGGTTATGAATTGTCAGTTAACCGTGTGCACTTGATCAAGAGGGTTTATGTAGGAACCTAATCCAAAGATTAGGTTTTATCTAAATGAACACTAGTTAATAGGCGTTATCGACTGATGTGTACAGTGGCGTTCAAAAGTGCATGGATAAATGTCGACCGAAATGCCTTAATATTACGGTTGAAACATCTCCATGCACTTTTGAACGCCAGTGTACCTTAACCTTGAATTTCATGCAAAGAAAATGCGTTTTCACAAATGTTTATAGATAATTCAAGAGTTATCTATAAAGGACTCAAGTCTTTACAGAAGACTCAGCCGGCCTAGCCAAGGTTACAATCGCTATCGCTTCGACAACGAAAAGCATTATGTCTCTCTATCACTCTTCCCCATTAGTGCGACAGTGACAGTTGCGTTTCGATCGCTACGGAGCGTAAGCGGTCGGCATCTTGGCTACGCAGCCTGGTCTCGATAAGTCATGACTTAATGACTGGAGTCTGAAAAACTGAGTCGCGTCTTAAAGCAGAGAGGAGTCAAAGGACTTGAGTCTTAACCCATCTCTATCTTCACTATACTTTGCGATATTGCGATGTCTAGATAAATAAAAATGTAGGTATAGTAATTTATTCATATACCTATATGGTACAAAAACAAGTCAAAAAACAATAAATAATAATAACTTAAAATTATAAGGCGTAGGGATGTGACGACCCCATCGCCCGCTGGTTTTACCAGTGCAATCAGTCAACGTAGGGCAGCTTGTGGCGAGCTGTTGGGGATTAGCGACCTCACGTACCCGAGTGCTCCTGGAGAGTTCTGTTACCCGCAAGGAGGGTGGGTGGGACAGGATTATCTGCCTCTGGCTTGCCTTAGCCGGCCGGCCAGAGTGGAGTCGTTAGAGCTATAAGCTCCAGGGGTGGAAGTGAAATATGCATAAGACGCGAGTTGGCACAGTGGCTGTTAACAGCCACTGGGTAGAAAGCGGCGCACACCTCTCGACACCCCTGAGCCGCTCACACCGGTGTTGCCCTTGAGCCGTCCTAGATGTCGCTTTTTGTGGGGGCCCATCTTGTGAGGGCGAGTCACCGTCTGCCGGAAATAAAATTGCATACCGTTTTATTAGGCAGGCGTCCGGTTTTTTACCCCATAGCTCAGTTCTTAGTCCATCGCTTTCACCCAATAACCTAGTTCATTTTAGATTCCATCAACTCTCAATAGTCCTTACACCCTGGCGGGTGCTGCCTCTGCGTGCGTCCCATGACACGGGCAAGGACAGCCTCCGCTCGGTGTACCCCTTACATTTCATTAAAGTGTCAATAGGGCCTCTACGTGTTGGCTTCGGCTCCGCGCACGCCTCCCAAAGGTCCGGAACAGCATTGTTCCGTGATGGGAAAGACTTAAAATTACAATTAAACTAAATACAAACTATTCTAAAATAAAATAAAACTAAACTAAACTAAATCTAAAAAAGGCCCCTGTGCCAAGGTCCCCAATATATATTGCTCGTCATAGCTAACATAATTATTTATAATTATACTATTTAACCTTAGAGCATTTAATAACTGGAGTCGCCTTTAAGAGCTTACCCCTCTGCCGACAAACTTGCACAATTGTACAAACTTTTGTACTTATGGACTGACATGGCTATTTTTACGTTACGTACAAATCATGTAGAAATAGCAATACATTTGACGTCCCCTCCCCCGCAAAAATCGGCAGACTGTTTCGTAAAGAAAATGATAGCGATGACATCTCCAGTTACTAAATGCTCTAAGTATTTAACATATTTTCGAAGAACGTATAGTCTATCTAGCCGCCACTGTCTTAATACACATGTATTTTTTAACGGTCGAAATTGAACTAATCCGCAGTCTGATTTAGGGTCGGTTGCACCAAAATGTTCGTATATGGAAAGTTTCATAGTAAAGCGCCGGGGCGCGCCGGCTGACTTTGATCAGTCTGTCAAATGTGGTTGGTGCAACTGACCCTTAGACACTCACTTTTGTTATGAAACAAAACGAAGATTCTGTTTTTAAATAATGATAGTGTTTACGATCAATTCCGATTCGGTTCCTAATTTCATCAAACAAAGGCAAAGTGTTTGAGTAAATATCAGTGGTTGGTTGTTATTGTTATGATAACATGGAGTGTTCTAGGTCCCGATTTCTCACTAGTTGTTGTATAAAATATAAATAGTTATAGTCTATATCTTTAGGTATTTAAAAGTAAACAAACAATCTGTAAATTTTTGGGTAACATTTATAATATTGGTTAACCAACCCCAATACAAAACCGCCTGGATCAGTCACTGAACGACATGACTTTAACCTACATTATTTGATCATGTAATGTTTTCGTCTACCCTCAACTGGCTTAAGGAGCCATTTGAGGGTAGATTTTGTTTACTTTTATTTAAATACCTAAGATACAGAGTATTAGTAGTTCTATAAAATATAAATAGCTATTATATAGTACAGATGTAGTGCATAATTGTTTTCCATCGTATTTTCTCGGAAACATTCATATTTGTCAAGCTACTTCAGTCAATCTCATGACTTCTTGTACCGAGACTGACTGAAATAGCAAGAGCAAGACACGTTCGTACATTTCCGTGAAAAAGCGATGGAAAATAATTATGCACAATTTTTCAAAATAGTACAAAATAAACAGTATACATACAGACAAATAAAAAATAAAAATGTTAGATTAGGCATGTAACTGACAATTCATTAACCCTTGACAGCTAACCTATCCTCAAATCATATCAGTCAGACTTCAACGCTAACCTAACCTCAAATCAGTCAGACTTCAACGCGTCAACACGACCGCTGGCGCCCATTTAATTTGATACCAATCTCCGAGTAAAAGTAAAGGAATGCGTACGCGAAAAAGTATAAAAAATCCAAGGTCAACCGTAATGGCGTAAGAGCATGTCACTGGTAACTGGCACACGTGGTTGACATAACCTAGGATTCAAACGTCGTAAGTCTCAACGAAATTCGTAATGTTATCGTTGTTTTTCTTTTGGAATAGAAGTGAATTTCTGTGACTACCTTCCAAAACTAGTAGACCAATAGTGGGACCGGATTTTTGCACTAAAAGTTTTGATAATTCTAAAGATGAAAAAGTGATACTTATCTGACATGGTACATATTTTTAAGCATATTTGTAAAATATGACGAAAAGTTAGAACGAGCGTTAGATATAAATTAGGTATTTATATATTTTTAGTAATGATTTTTTAATATTGAATTAAAGTGCAATGTTTAAGTTCCATCGTTTATAATATGTATGACGCTTTATAATGTAAAATTATTAGAAATTTTTTTAACGTGCTTCTTATTCAAACTACAAATTAGCTTATTGTTTTGTCGATATTGAATTAAAGTTTAATAAATCCACAACAACATATCTAAATTCTTAAGTTAATAGGCAAGCTAAAAATTTAGAAGAATAAGATATATGCTTTAGAATTAATATGCGTTTTTTGTCCTATAATATCTAATATTGAATTAGAGTCTGTAAAAATAAGTCTATTACTATAAAATAATATACGCAGCCATATTATGGAAAATAAGAAATTTCGGTGTGTAGCTTGCATTGTAATAGTAAAATATATTTAAAAAGGCGCGAAATTCATACATACGCCGCGCTGGTCCGTCAGTGTCGCCGGCGCGGCGCCCGAGACCCTATCATAGCCTACCTATACCTCGCCCCTCGCCTCGTCCCACCTCCCGCTCACAGCACTGTCTGTCTTTTCTTATCATTCATTTGTTTGTTTACTGTGGACATATATAAATTAGATGCGGACATTACGTGAAATTAAAGGGGTCCCTTTGTTTCCCATAAAGTTTTAAGTCATAATGTATTGTTTGTCATATAAGAACCTTCGGGCTCTCGAATTAAGGTTTATTTTTGAATGGCCTTAGTAGCAGTGTGATAGCGTTGACTCGGCTCGGAGAGTTGGCGAATTGGCGATTCATCGGATACCAAGTTATCAGTTAATTTAGTGGCCGAGTTGATTAGGTAGAACATTTGAATTTCGAAATTGTAATAAAAATGTACATGATATTCACAACTATTTTTTACCATAGTTTGTCAAAGGACTGTCTCATTTCAACATAGAGAGAATCATCATACTATCTTTGACTTACACTAGTACTAGCACCCAAAAGAAAAGGATGAATATAGTTTTTTGTTTTTATTTACTGACAAATTGGTTTGACCAACTATACCTATTTCTGGTTCCTATTGTCATGTCCTGTCCTATTCAACGTCAATATCATATTATGTATATTATAAACCAACTGCTCAATATTACACGTATACATATTGAATATACAATAAGGTAAGTGACCTCACCTTATTGTATATTCCGTGTCGGCCGTATATGCCTATATACGGCCCACCTTAAATTAAAATGGTTTTTTTTTTAATAAACAGGATATTAAGTATGAAAAACTCACTCAAATAGGTATCTTATTTATTGAAGTTTCTTCATTATACCAAAATATGTAGTTATAAAAATATTACGATACTCTTGGAAAATATACCTTTTATAAAAGTCCTATTGTGGGCCTTATTGAACACTAGCAGGGTATTACTTAATCCCGCAAAAAATAATCATTTTGACAGTAGACAATAACAGATTTTATTGTTTTTAACTTAAGAGTTATACATATACAAATAACAATATTTGGTACTTCACAACAAGAGGAAATTTATAATAAGTTAAAAATAATTCTTTTGGGCCTTATTAACTAAAGATATAAAAATTGTCTAGTTTACGCGAAAATAGTAGGTAACTAAAGTCACTAAACATAAATCTTTATTATTATTATGTTTTAACATCTAGGGGCACGGCAGTGCCCCCGCCAAGACGAGCAAAGCGCAAGGGCACTATCTACCTTTTCTCGAAGCGCTTCGTCGTTTTTTGGAACCCTCATAACTTGGGGTTGGATTATACTAGATAAACAAAGTTCTCGGACTTATTAAGTATATCAATTGCATAGCTCTTATACTTTAGATTTTATTCATATCTAAAAACTTCGATTTCGTCACTGACTCACTCACTTGATGATTATCAATACCTTTAGGGTACTTCCTGAAGTCCTCTAAGAAGCTGAAATTTGATATGTAAGATAGTTTTAGTACACAAACAACAAATAAATTCAAAAACTTGAATTTTTTAATCCCTAAGGGGATGATGAGGGGGTTTAATCTTGTATGGGGAATCAATAATCGCTGAACCGATTTAGTTGAAATTTGGTATGTAGATAGGTATTGTTATGGGGAAGGATATAGAATAGATTTCAACCTCAAAGTTTACCCTTACGGGGTGAAGGCAGATTTCAACCCCAAAGTTTACCCTTACGGGGTGAAGGGTTTATATGGGGAATCAGTAAGAAGTACATTGTGTAACAGATACTTATTTCAGGATTTTTAATAGTAAATCACCCCCAACCCTTTAAATTAGGGGATGGAAGATTGTTATAAGCAACTTACAAAAAGAAGTGAAATCCCACCAAAAACATTTTGATGTAAAATGTTGCCCAGACGAAACCATAAGGATCGCACTGTCAAAAAGTTATCAGATCTCTTGCCAAGCTTCTAACTCTACAAGCCCTAACTTCACTAGCTCTACACCTTAGTCAAAGTATGTGGCTCGGCCGTTTCGTTTCTACAAGAACTATTGTATGTATAATAAAAAAACCGCCCGAGTGCAAGTCGGACTCGCGTTCCAAGGGTTCCGTACATTACACAATTTTTAACAATATGTTTTTTTAGTGAAAAGTGAGTAAAATGTCTTTTAAAAACCCGTAGGGATCGGATCAAAAACTAAGTACTTAAGTCCGACTCACGCCACAGATTATACAATAGTTCTTACGAACAGATACTTATCTCTCAAACAAAACGCAAGTACCTACCGTTTTGATACCTACACAAAAATACAATGGAGTGACCTTCAACGCGCCGCTCCCCGCACCGCGCGCACCGGCACAACGCTAGGGTTGCTGACGCTTAGAAATGATAAATAAATACCCACTTAAACAGAGGAGTGAAATAAAAGGAAAGCTAAATCTTAAATTATACCTAATATTCCGATTATGCTTTAGTGTTTGCGAAATAGTCATTTTAAAAGGTCATATGTCCCTGCAGTAACCGCAGTGTTTACGCCGTTTTATAAACCGCGCAATAATCCCAGCAAGAATTAGTTTTAAAACTTCGTGTAATTTAAAACCAGATAGAGATTAATGTTACATAGTAAAGAAAAATAATAGAAACCCCATGAATAAAGGTAATTAATTATAAGTTAACCAGAGCAAAAATGAGTAGGCACTTTCCGGTGTAAACTTACTGTCGTTAAAATAAACATTTACCAAAATAAATTAAAAATTTACTACCTATTTCAAATAGATAGATATCTAAATCTATACATTTGTCACACATATTAACCATTACATGTTTAATTAAAGAAATTCAATAGTAGGTAGGTACCTACTACCCGCGCGATTCGAACTGTAAGATATCGCGCCGTTAGACATTCACTAGATATGAAATAGTAAAGATATGTGACGTTCCACGGCAAAAGGTACCTTATGGCGGCTGGCGCTTACGCTTATTATTATCGCCACTCCAATATTCAGTCGGGGCAATGGTACCTTTTGCCGTGGAACGTCACATATCTTTACTATTTCTTATCTAGTGCATCTCTAATTCATTTCCCGAATCCCGCCGTACGTGTAACTATCGTAAAAATTGACAGTGCGGCGCGCGGTGACGTGCGTACGTGAGCGCGTGTGGCAACCAACTGGCTTGCTTTTCTACCGTGAACGGGAGCAGATTCGTAGGTATTAATCCGAGCTCGCGCAGAGAGTTCCATAGGCCTGCTCACGCTTAGCTCCACATTTCTAATAGGTTTTCCTGTCATCTATAGGTAAAGAGCTAATATGTGTATTTTTTTCATAATAAAAAGACCCAGTAGTTTCGGAGATAAGGGTAATGTTAATTTTTTGGCTGTTTTCTTAAATAACTTCTAAACTATTTATTTTAAAATTATGAAAAAAATATATTTGAGATTGTAATTCTAAAATGAGCCCCTTCATTTGATATATAACAAAGATATAGTTTTTTTTCTTCTATTTATCATTCATCTCAAAAGTGACCCCTTTATTTAAATTTATATTACATATTTACTTTACATGTATGTCTTTGGGTTATAGACAAATTTCAACTTATTAGTCCAGTAGTTTCGGAGCAAATAGGCTGTGACAGACGGACAGCCAGACACACGAGTGATCCTATAAGGGTTCAGTTTTATTCCTTTTGAGGTACGGAACCCTAAAAATAATGATTATAATAAGTTTTTCACCTTATGCCCATGTGGCGGTAGCAAAACAGCCAAGCCACATATTTTGACTAAGGTGTAGAGTTAGTGAAGGGGCTTGTAGAGTTTGAAGCTTGGCTCGACAAGAGATCTGATAACTTTTAACAGTGCGAGTCTTAGGCTTATGGTTTCGTCTTAGCAACATTTTACATGAAAATGTTTTTGGTGGGCTAATTTTTTACAGTATAAATAAATTTATTCGTAACAGTTAGTATTATCTTTTAACATGATTTTTACTGTACATCTGGGCCCTATTTCGCCAACGTGACAGGTGCGGCATTTGTCGACATCACTGTTACTGACGTCACAGGCCTTTATAGGCTACGGTAACCGCTTACCATCAGACGAGCGGTGTGGTTGTTTGCCACCAACCAGTGTTGGGCGTAATTAATTACTCGTGTAATTTAATTACTAATTTAATTACATGTAATTAAAATGTTTGTAATTTAATTACATGTAATTAATTTTTCTGTGTAATTTGCAATTGTGATTACATTAATTAGTAATTAAATTACTCAATTACTTTTCATTTACCTTTTTAATAATATGCAAATATGAACAAATTTACTTGTAGTAATTATAAAGAAAAACTTTTATGAATTCCATTATACGCTGGATAACGTTATAACATATTTTTTATCCCTGGAATCATACCTTTACAGGGTACTATGTGACAAACCACGTTGAATATGGCGGTCGGCGCTTACGTCGCGTAGCACCGCATTAGTATTGGGGCGCCGGTAATAATGACGTAAGCGCCGACCTAAGGTGCCTTTCGGGTTGGACTGTAGCAAAGGGGGGGCTGGGACTTGGACAATTGTCACAAGAAATACGACAATACCTGTTTTTTGCCGATATAATAAAGTTTTTTTTTTAATAATGCAATGATAGTGACAAACAGGAATAAGGCCCGTCCGATGGTAAGCTATAACCGTAGCCCATGGATGCCTGTGACGTCAGCAACAATGAGACTTGTCGAATTGTCGCACCTGTCACGTTGGTAAAATAGGGCCCTGGTGCTACATTACGACACCGGTGCTATAATAAGCACATTAAAACACTCCCTTTGGCCGTGTTTTAAAATTCGTCATTCGTTGCAAAATTTCTATTTTTCGCACTTCTATCGTAAATAACTACCTATGTATTAATAAAAAAAGTTACCTATATAAGTAAGTAGTTACTGCCTTTAAAAAGTATAAGTGTCTAAATTTTATTAGACTTTTTGATTCTTTAAAACGTCTTTAGGTCAATAAAGCAAGTGAAAAATTATTAGAGTTAGACCAAGAAAAGTCTGCAGCGATTTGGACAGCCCACGCAGTGAAGGTGTTATTTATAAGTCATAATTTCATAGAAGTTTCTTCAAATCGGCCTTATTAATGAGAGATTAAAAATATTCAAAATTATCTTAAAATATTTAAATCTATTATTTCATCTCATACGTTCAATAAGGCCCGAGACTGGACCTTTTTACCTGCACTGACAGTGGATCTTCTTAGCAACAAGTACAAATTCAGAATAATAGGGAGCAACTGCTATTTTTGAATGCTGGGCCTTGTTACCCGCCGGGCCTCATATGCCTGCACCTCACCTACCTTATTTATTTGTTTTACAAGGGGAAAATTTGTTGATTAATCGTGCTAATATTGATACCCAAACAAGCGAAACATTCTAAAATTGAACCACAAGCGTAGCGAGTGGTTCGTAAAGTTGAACCTCGAGCGTAGTGAAGGTTTCAAGGGACGAGGGTTAAATAAAATTTTCACTACATCAGCTCGTAAAGGCCCTCTTGATTGTTCGAAACGGATAAGAAGAGTGGCATTTAATTTGATGCAAATTTTGAGTTGTTTCCGTAGGTATACTCGTAAAGCTCAGTTGGTTGGTAAAATTGACTTTAAAATGATAAATATTGAATAACGTTAGTTTGAAATTGATTTAAATGATAAATTAAATATTATCGGAGATATATATATCGAATATCGCTCTTAAACAAAAAATATATGTCGCTAGTCATTTACAACCTAAAAGCGCCAAATTACGCAAAATTACATTGAAATGACACCTGTCTATTGAATTTGAAGAATACTTTAACAAGGGTGGTTATCTGTATGACAATGCACCTAAAATAATTTTCAAATGTATCTATTATTTCTATACTTAACACGATAACGAATTCTACGTAAACCAAACCGCGGGCAATCCCTAGTACATATAGAAATAAATAAGTGTAAGTAAGTTTCCATTAGTGTACCTACTATTAACAATATAACTATTTACCATTGATAATAATTTTATAAACGTTTTGTGGTTTTTTACGGGCACCGCGCTAATCGCTAGCCCGCCACCGTCGATCGCTGCCTCCTGCAACGGCGCACAGCGCGGCGCGCGAAAACGCCGCGCGTTTGAAATGTAACTCAATATAAGCGCGGAATGCATACTTACGTATCAGTATTTAGTGTCGCCGTGATTTTATATTTCTAATATTTTGTGTGGGAACTAAGATCTTTATTATGACCATGTAATATTAACTCTACAAACTTTAATTCAATATTGGCTATACTGCTTAACCAGAAATCAATATCTAGACAAGCACATTGTCTACATTTCTAACTTTTTACAAGTATACTAAGTTGATAGATAATATCGTAATTTTACAATATCAGCTACTTTAATTCTTTATTGACAAAGTAATTCGTGTTTTTACGTTCACCAGAAAGCAGCTGTTCCAGATTTCTAAAAACCGAATATTGTGAATAAATTAAAGTGTTATTGAACATGTTACAGTTTTTTGTAACTTTAATTTTATATTTACATTGTTATTTAGCAAAATTGAAATATTTAAATATGGCCGAACGCTCCACCTATAATTTTCTAATATTTTACATAAATGTTATTTAACATGCATGCAATAACATATCAAAAAAGAAAAAACTTTAATGTTATCAAAACCCATTTTTGTTCCACCGCTGGTCTATAGTATCTCGCTAGCTTTCTGAAGGAAAAACAGACTTATAACGAAGACTTAAAGCTTATTTTTAAACAAAGGACGGTTGTTATTACGATTTTGGAAGGTTGATAAGTGGATTTGGCGATTTGCTACATTTAGCCTTAAGTCGTTTTTGATTACCATATAATGTTCGTTTTGAGTGTATTTTTACACTTCAGTGCAGTTCAAGTTAAGGTCTGTGTAACGCCGCTTTCCTCATTAAGGAGTAATAAAGGTTTACACCAATTTTGTACGTGCTAAGTGACAGTTACTCATGTTTCTTTTTTTGACCAATCATTAAATATGTAGGTAGACGTAGAGCATGCATTTTTGGGTTAATTTAGAGGACATATTGTATAGATGTAGTGCACAATTGTTTTGCATCGTATTTTCTCGGAAACGTTCGTATTTGTTATGCTACTTCAGTCGACCTCAGTAGTTTTTGGACCGAAACTGACTGAAATAGCAAGACACGTTTTTGTACGTTTGCGAAAATACGATGGAAAATAATTATACAGTATATCGGTAAAACACAAAGACTTTTCATGTTGTCTGCATGTGGTATCCTATATTACATTTTCTCAACGTTTCAAGTCGCCGATTATTCTACGTACATCCAATAGTAGAAAAAAAACCGGTCAAGTGCGAGTCGAACTCGCGTCCCAAGGGTTCCGTACTGCACACATTTTCGAACGAGCGGGCAAAGCGAAGTTCATAAGTACATTCAACTGTTCATTCAATTTTTCCACACACGGCTGGCTATCTTTAATTTTGTTCGAAGTACGCAAATTGCTGGCATCTCACTCTGTCATTCTAATTACGGCTTCATTGGAGTAAAAGAGAAATCCCCGCAATTTGCGAACTTCGGTGTTCGCGATAGACCCTCTGATATACGGCAGTTCAGCCTTCTCATTTAGCTACTCGTACTTAAAACAATTATTTGTTCTGTTTGAGCACTAACCTCCTAAAGCTCATCCTTCGACCTTGCGTGGAGGCGCACCTCTCTTAGGTGCTTCAGGCCTTCGGCCCAACGCAGAGCTCGGCCTTCGACCTTCGCACTATCTGTTCACACCACGTTTCACGTAAATCAATTGCGGTTGTGGCCCTGATAGAGCTTATCCGCAATACTTATTCTTAAGTCCGGCTCACGCTTAATTGCAGACTTCTTATACGTTTTTCAGTAATCTATAGGTATCGGGCCCAATCGCTTAACAAAAGATAGAACAAAATCGACGATCTCCTTTGCAGGAAGCATGCACATGTCGGAGGCTCCAGGCCTTCGACCTTCGCATTCAGACACTTGTACTATAATTGTTCTGTGTTTGAACACTAACCTCCCGCAACTGGGCCTACGCGTAGCTCGGCCTTCGGCCTTCGCAAAAGCTGTCCACACCGAGTTTCACGTAAACCATTACGACTGTGTCCCTAAAACAGCCCAACCGCGTTTTTTTTCTTAAGTCCGACTCACGCTTGACTCTAGATTTCTAATAGGTATTCCTGTCATCTAGAGGTAAAGAACTATTATGTGTATTTTTTTCAAAATTTTAGACCCAGTAGTATCGGAGTTAAGGGGGGGGGGGGGGAATGGTAATTTTTTGCCTATTTTCTTCAATAACTTCTAAACTATTACATATAAAATTATAAAAAAAAATGTATTTGAGATTCTCAAAATAATCCCTTTCATTTAATATGTAATACGATATGGTTTGCAAAACTTTGTTTTTTAATTTTCTCATATTTCCCCTAAAATTCCGTTACGTACGGAACCCTAAAAAACAACGGGTTGCACTCCGGGAGTGCCGGCAGAAGTGAAAACTCAATGACATGTAACAGTTTTTCGATCAGGTCACGTGTCCGTCTTACGAAGCGTCTTACGTCTTACGCTGTCGCGAGTTTAAATTTTTTCCCCATCACAAAAAGTGCACAGCGCCGCTAAAGAAGTTTTCACTTAAAAAAAAACAACGGCTTGCACTCCGGGAGTGCCGGCAGAAGTGAAAACTCAATGACACTGTAACAGTTTTTCGATCAGTTCACGTGTCCGTCTTACATCTTACGAATCTTACGGTCACGTGACCTGTCGCGAGTTTAACATTTTTTCCCCATCACTAAAAGTGCACAGCGCCGCTAAAGAAGTTTTCACTTCAAAAATTAATTATTCCTATACCTCCAAATATTCAGAAATTTCGCGTTTGTATGGGACAACGGTAGACAATTTTGTGGATGCTTCTTTAAACTACCTAGTTTTATTGTCAATGTTGTCATACTTAACCTACCTACACTTACCTATACTTAATACCTATACTTTACCTTTATACCTTGTCTTGTCAAGGTCACAACAAATTCCAATCATTTCTGCTGACTTTCGAAGATGACATTTCGCGCTTATATGACACAGACAAACTTCTTTATGCAACGCGCAACGTTATACGTAAGCTTTTTGTTTTTTAAGTGGAACACCAAAAGCCGAAGAAATAGCCAGTCATTCTCTTCAAACGGCTAATGTACAAAAATACAAATACAAATACAAAATTCTTTATTTCATAAAAAACAGTACATATAATTTGAGGGATGGTGTCTCCCGGTAAGCAATATATGCCTGTGTTGGGAGGCACCGCTCTTCCGTTATTATTGTAATCTAACTAATACTAAGCTACACTAATACTAAGCTACACTAATGTTTACAAGCGTTATGACACCCGGCCTCATTTAGTCAGTCTGACTGCAATTTCACACTTGCGAATAATGTGCAAAGTGGTTAATTATAACTTTACGGTAAAACTGATTTAGTTTAACGGCCTTGCTGAGATTGTGTGTGTTTTGCTTATCCGCATCTGAAACAAGTTTATAGCGAAAGATGATGATGATGAAGGAAAGTGACGAAGCGAAGTACCTACTGCTCACGAGAACTGTGAATGGAATGGACCCCGCTTGGTTCCCTTAACCCCACGCTCGGTGCACGGCGCAGCGGTACACTGTCCTGCATCTTCAGCTCAAAATAATACCGAATAAAAGTTCGGATAATACCGACATATAAAAATGTGTGGCCTGTCGGTATTATGAGTGACTGAAAATCTGTTACGGTGAGCGATGCAGAGCTTCAAAAGTTGATTCTGGAACAAAAACTGCAAGATTCAAATTAGGTACATAAGATAATTACGGACCAATGTAGTTACGGATCATAATAATCAGGATGGCCATTATAGTATAAATAATAAATAGTAGGTATTCGAAAGAATTCTTAAAATTTTGCACGGCATAGGAAGAAGTGGAAAAAGCTAGGACATTAGAAATACAAGGCCTATGACAGGCTTTTACCTATTCATAAATTACGTCATTTCAAATTAGGGGGGGGGGGGGTCTGGACATCGGATGACGGTAGCATGAAGTAGGAGGAAATGGGGTCATTTGAAGCATGATTTTTGGATGATTATAGGGGGGGGGGGGGGGTCAAAAATCGTCCAAAATCGATGACGTAATTTATGGACAGCCCCCAAGTAAACATACCTAGATTTATTATAAAGCTCACTTCCCTTTATATCAATCTAGTCCGTATGTCCTATGCCATAGGGTTTTGATCTGAAGCTGACATACAAACAAATCCCGTTTGCGTTTTAGGGTCAAATCGCGGTCAGTCGGTTTCAATGTCGCTTGTATAATGTGCCGTAAGAGAGTGAAAAGTTTGCGTTGCGTCAGCGCAGGACGGGTGTATGCGGAGGGAACCATTAGTTATTAATTCAAAGTAAAGCGTCAAGTGTCATGGTTGATAATTCATTATTTAACTATTTATTGCAACCATGGTATTACATAGGAAGATTTTAAGTACAAAGGTGAATAGATCCACATGAGCATTTTTAGGTACTTACTAGTTAGTCTAAAATCTATGTAAAATAAAAAAAACCGGCCAAGTGCGAGTCGGACTCGCAAACGAAGGGTTCCGTACCATTATCTATAAAAATGGTCACCCATCCAAGTACTGACCCCGCCCGACGTTGCTTAACTTCGGTCAAAAATGTTGTATGGGAGCCCCACTTAAATCTTTATTTTATTCTGTTTTTAGTATTTGTTGCTATAGCGGCAACAGAAATACATCATCTGTGAAAATTTCAACTGTCTAGCTATCACGGTTCGTGAGATACAGCCTGGTGACAGACAGACGGACGAACGGACGGACAGCGGAGTCTTAGTAATAGGGTCCCGTTTTACCCTTTGGGTACGGAACCCTAAAAAACCGGGCAAGTGCGAGTCGGACTCGCGCACGAAGGGTTCCGTACCATAATGCAAAAAAAAAAACAAAAAAAAAGCAAAAAAAAAAACGGTCACCCATCCAAATACTGACCAATCCCGACGTTGCTTAACTTTGATCAAAAATCACGTTTGTTGTATGGGAGCCCCATTTAAATCTTTATTTTATTCTGTTTTTAGTATTTGTTGTTATAGCGGCAACAGAAATACATCATCTGTGAAAATTTCAACTGTCTACACTATTGGCACTGAGGGTCGTGGTCCACTTCTAAGGAACAGATTCTCTTTGCCAGATTCTAATCCGCCGCCACCTCTTTCTGCCTATCGCCGAATGTTGGGCATAGTTGATACATCAAGAGCTGAGCGAATGGCTCTTGCGTCTCAGCGGCTCACCTTAGATTTTATCGTTAATAATTTAAATGTTCGTTATTAACTGGTTCCCTTCATAATAAGCCTATCCACCGCGGTCTTACTGCATCGTCCGCGCACGTAAACTTTCTCTTTGTTTTGTTGCCGGCCCGTCAATATGACCGCCTATAATTCTGTATAATTCGGTTAAGAGCGGCAATCATAAACGGGTCGAAAACAACCTGTTACTCAATCTGCGATTTTATCGATTCAACTCGTGGTCGTTAAGGGAGATCGTTAGTTAACATTTTGTCTTTGGGGTTGTGCACAAATCACGCGAGGTGTTTTCGGCTACTTTTTGACCCCCCTCCCCCTTGGTGATATTTGGTGAGGTTTTTGGTTACCCCCCTCCCGAAACCGAAACCGAGAAAAAGTATCTACTCATGTGGTAGGTATTTTTTCTTAGTTTCGTTCACTGTAGAAAAATACACGTGAGGTCTCCTTATACCCCCCCTCCCCCAACGTGATCTGTCGTGATTTTTTCGTGAACCCCTCACCCCCCATCGAACCTCGCGTGATTTATGCACAAGCCCTTTGTAACTAAAGACCCTGGCAGAAGTTTTAGAAAAAAAAATGTATTATTTTCGAGAACGATGTTTTCTGCTCTATACAGCACCATCGAGATTTTTGAGCACCACACACATATGAAAGCTAAAATAAATATAAAATCTGTTATTAAATTAAACATCAGTATAAAAGTTACGTCGTGATTGCACACATACAACTATTTTTATTAAAGACTAGGCTTTTTTCTTTGACCGACATATTTATATTATGACAACAAAGATACGCAGAGTTTACTGACTAAATAAAATGAAAATTTAAAAAAAAATTACCTGCCAGTTTCATCCCCCTATGCTAAAAGAATTGGAATTAACACACATTGCTTTTAACATTCTGAATAAAGCAAGTAAAGCCGTTTTGAAAGTTCTAAACTTACAAACACCGAATAATGTTGAAATTGTTTTACTTCCAAAATTTTCTTCGTATTTTCTAAAGTTTTCTCAGGCAGTCAGTTCAGATTCAGATTTCTTTTAACCTTAATACTCAAGAATGATAATTTCTATTCAAGGCCTAACTTATTATGCCGATGGCACAGTGGACGTAACATTTGGGTCATCGCATAACTTTGCGTGTTTATTTATAGGTACTATGCTAAGTAGCGTCCGAGTCGGAATAACTTGTCACCAAAGTTTATTAATGTTGATAATATGTTTCGATTTATGAGGTTAGGATTGTATTTTTTGACGTGATAACGTCTTATAAATCGATGAACACCGGTAGCATGCACGAAAACATGCCATGTTGTGGACGGATCTCCATGGTAACGTTGTGGACAAATCTCCATGGTAACGTTACGTAATGTAATGATAATGTTTTCTTATGACGTTGTCACGCAAAATTATCGTCCTTAAACTGACTTTACAGACAACCATATTTTTTTTCCTGAGATTTAATTTTGTTCCCTATAGTCAATAAATAGGACTTAAATATATTTTTGATATAAAAAAATGAGTACCTACAGAAAATTTGGAAAACGTACTGATTATTTTCTTTAATAAATTTACATTATAAGAAATCTTTGTGTTATTTATTGATTAGGAATCAAAATTAAGCCTCAGGTAAGAAATTAATTAAATGATTAATTATTTAATCAATTTTGGAGTCATGTCCACATTATTGCGAGTAATGACGCAAATTTGTCCGATCTCTGCTGATAATGCCAGTCGGCTCAAGAAGAGTAGACACATTGATGGCGGCAAGAGACCGACGGATTATGTCATTAAGCGACGTATGTCTCGAAAAACGTAAATACCTATTCATAATAGATAAATAAATAAATATTTATTAGTACAATATTATTCTCGTCAATATGTTTTTAATGTCTCTATAAAATGAAGTCACTAATATGTAGATTGTATAAAACGAACAAACAAACAGATCTAAATCTAATATTCATTCATGTATGCATGGGGAAGGTGGGCCGTTAAAACATTTAATCATCTAAGCCAGCGGTCGGCAACCTTTCAGCAGCCAAGGGCCACATAGTAGTTAACGAAGTTGACGCGTGCCGCACTTTGGTAATATTTGTGACTTTAGCAGACATTGTCGTTTGTTAATATTATATAGAAAATAACCAGGGAGGCCGCATGCGGCCTGCGGGCCGCTTGTTGCCGACCGCTGATCTAAGCTAAGCTATTTACCTTGGATTATGTCTCAATCGTGTGTTACAATAGCCAATCGTGTGTTTTAATAGTACATTATTGTCGAGGCTCGGAAGTAGCTACTTGCAGGCTGAGGATTCGTTTTAAACGGACGACCTTGGGAGTCCGTTTAATTGAATCCGAAGCCAGCAAGTAGCCTTCCAGCCGAGTCATATATAGTGCTTTTCTCAAAAATGGTGCAAGAAATATAAATATCATAGAAATATTTTACAAAAGCAACTTTCTTACGTATATATTTTCACAGAAAAAAGTAGAAACAATTGAAAAAATTAGCTTTGCCGCCTTTTTATTCTTTTAATAAAAAAATAAAAGTGTATTTTTCTGCCGAAAATACGCCAACCTATTTGAGACAGCTAAATAGTCGCGGTACTAATCATCTGTTTGGCTGTTTAATGGGCCTGTGCCTTCATTTGATATGGCCATTTCAACTTTTAAAAAGTTTGGAACTCGACAAATAATGGAATTTGTATGCAACATTGCAGTCCCAAAATCGAGACTGCAATGTTTTTAACTTTTTAATTTTTGACTGACCATAAACTACGCGCTTCGCAACCTATTTTTTAAACGGCAAAGTCGACTTTGCCGTCCATTTTTGAGAAATATATATTTATTTAAATTATTTATTAATGGAAAATTAAAGTGAGGCGAACTTAATACCAGAGGGTATTCTGCAAACACTAGCGATTAAATCGCTCTATCTTTAGACTTAAATATATTTTTTAAACCTAATATAATAAAAAGGATAACTGTACCTAGTTCTAGTTTTTGTTGTATTTTTCATCGTATTTTCATTCTTATTATAACATAGGAAAGATCCTTTCCAATTAATTTTATCGACTTAAAAAAAAAACATTATTAAGTAAAACTAAACAATACAAATGGTCCACCGTGAAAAAACCTTCTTTCATCTAAGGATTCTAAAAAAAGTCTGAGGTTAGTAATAGGGCTTTTTTACGGTAAGAGAAGGCTTATGTCCAGCAGTGGGCCTATGCGTATAGGTTAGAGGTGGGCCAGTTTTTGACACTGTGACTTGCATTTACATGTCAAGGTTATACTCCAACATAGGTAGGTAAATAACAGTGATTTGTATATTTCAAAAGTACACGACATTTCTTCTATTAGTGCGACATAAAATAGTAGGAACTAAATAAAATGAAACTAAAAAAATTCCATACTAAATTGTTGCCATGTTTTTTAAGCATTCTACGTCAAAGTGGCGCCCTCAATAATTTTCTACAACATCTTGTCGAACTATACCTCGCCCGTCGTTCTTTAATCTCAAACTCTTTTTTCAAGAGCTTATCATAATACGTTCAGGTGTCGAAGGGATTATTTCTAAACTCATTTTGCATATCTATTGGATGTATGCTGCCTTTGAATGCAAGGACTTCTTAAACTAACATACAATGGTAATCATTTCGTACAAGATGATTTCATATTTTGTGTAGTATCTATAGATAAAAGTTTTTCTATCAGAACTACAAAATTGGTATAAGTAACTGGGCACAGAATAAATAATAGTACAGAAGGTTCGCTCTCTAAGAAAAGTAACAAAACGCGACTATTACGATACGACAGATATGACCGCAAGGTGGCAGCAAGCGCGAGCAGGTGTCCGTTCCGTAGCGGTGCGCGGCAACCAATACTGTTAGACACCAAAGGTGGTGAGGTCGCATGTATTTGTAGCGACGCGACGAAATCGCGGAGTGAGCCACGCCTGACGTCGGTGGATTCTTTTGGGGGTCCAAGAAAAAGAACATGACTGTAATAGCTAATCCCAAGGGATTACAGGCCTTTATAAAACAACTTACCTACTGATGTCGTGACGTGCACGGCGTTGCGCAATAGACTCTTAATTACACGAGCCCGATGGTTTTAATTGAGTTATCCAATTCAAATGATATTGTTCCGATCAGATGATTCCGAACTGTAATGGTTGCGTTTTGATTAATTCGTGACTTAGGTAATATTCGCAATGTATAATTTACGAACGTCGTAGGTAGGTCGGCGAGTCGACTTAGTATTTGTTAATCAGTTTTACTAGTCTTGCCCCGTAGACACAATCGCTAACGCTACGTAGCGAACCAAACGCAACTGCCACTGTCACACATTAGTGGAAGATGGAAGAGTGATAGAGAGACACGAAGCGATTCGATGGCGAAGTGCAAGCGATCGTCACCTTGGCTAATCCGCTTGTTCTGGGAGCCTATCCAAGATGGGAATCGTTGATAAAAACGCCAATGGAAACTTAAATTTAATAACGTATTCAAACAGTCGCGTGACGTTTCATGGCATCTGTCATACCATAATATATTTTCTTTTTGTTGGGCGTTTGTCGATGTGCGATTGTCACGCCTCGTATGACCCAGGACAATTTTGGCGCTTCTGAATTTTGAACTTTCTTTTATTTGTATATGAGTTCAAAACTCGAATTTAATTTGTACTTGTACAAGTACACTGGGACTTACGAGGCTAGGCCTACTGTCTGTTCCTGACACGTTGCTTTCAACGAATCCTTTAATTTAGATGAAATTTGATATTTAACTTAGTCACGGGAAAGGACGTAGGATAGTGGTAGATTGTGGTCAAATGTTTACCTTTTTTCAATAAAAAAAAAATAGTTTTCACCACGAAAATAATCATTTTAAGTATAAAATGATTATTTTGCAAAATAAATCGCGGGCAGAGGCAATTGTGAAATTAAGAGGTAATTAATAAATCAATCGTCTGTACATCTAAATGTAAGTACAGAAGGCGTCAAGTACAAAGCTCCCATAAATCACAGTAATACCTCTTTCTACCAACAAATGATGTACACTCGACCTTATATTTGCACTAATACAATCATAAATCACAATCGAATAATCGAATAGTAATCGATTGTAGCCTAATCGATACTTAATCGTAATCGTAACACGTTGAATTCGTGTTGCAAGATGGCCTTACGATGGATCAATAAAATAGTGAATATTTTGGATGCCGAAAATGTAAGATTAGAATGATTAAATTATAGATGCGGCTTTTTACAAGAAATTTTATTATTCATTTGCTGAAGGTAAATGTCTTATCTACGTAATTAGTAAAAAAAAAAAGACAGCCAATTACATTACTGAGGCATCCTCGTTCTAAACTAGCTAGTACATGTACCTATCCCAAAGATTACCATATAGAACTCTTGTTCTAAGATTGTTTGTTTTTCTTAGAAATAATTCTTAAATGTCTTCATTTAAGAATTATTTCTGAGAAAAAAAAGTGCCACCGCGATATTCGATGTACTACTAAAGCGTGTTAAAGCCAGGAAATTTGCGAAGGATGATATGATATGGGCATCTAAAGGGTTTTTTGTCCTTTTACTCAATTATTCTTAAAATATTCTTCAGATAAAAATTTGGCTGGTAAGATCCTTTGGCTATACCATTAGCTATTTTATACAAAAATTATACTGCTATGGTATGCAGGGTAACTATATATGTACAACTGGAGATAAATGAAAATTAGATATTTTTCCGTGTTTTTTTTATACGACCAACTACCTGTAACCTTTTAAGGTTTTGTTTGAAGTCTGCCCTTGCAAATATAGTCTAGTTTTCGTGTGAATTAATTCATGGCAAATGCTCTTGATTAAAACTTGTAAAAACTTAATATTGCTTTAGCCCCCTCTATAAATCCAATTGAAAATATATCTATGTAAGTATAGTAAGCTTACAAATCTTACAATCGTTATTTCACCTTGTTACTCCACGACCATATTAGGACCATTCTCCGCTTTTGGCGTATCATTAACGAATCTAAATCTGCAAGCGATCTATCTTGTTGCGTGCCCGCAACATATCGCACATAATAATAAATCAACATTTCATAATTTTGGAAGATCTCGAAGATTATTCATGCAAACGAGTTAAAATGTCAACTGTACAAGTGTTAAAGTGTTTAAAAATGACTTGGTCCTTGCTTGTCGTTTCGACAACACTAATAATGTGCAGGGAAGTTTCAACAGTTGTAAAATTTTCAGTTGAAAAAATTTCGAAAATTTCTCATTTTTTTTAATAGGAAACGATATTTTTCATTTCTAAAACTTAGTCTCCCTTGTTATCTGTGAAATTTTCCTAATATATCCGACAATTTTGTGGAAACTAAAAATTTAACTTTGGAAATTAAAACAAGTAATTTTGAATTAAAATCCAAATAGAAATACAAATTCACCCGTATTCATTCTTCTTTATTGTAAAATATTTCTTTTAACATGAAATTCTGAATTAACCGTTAAGTAATCCCTTTTATTGCAACGTGAAATTCTTACACCTACAGCTTGGGGGCTATTCATAAATTACGTCATTTCAAATTAGGGGGGGGGGGTCTGGATATCGGATGACGGTAGCATGAAGTAGGAGGAAATGGGGTCATTTGATGCATGATTTTTGGATGATTATAAGGGGGGGGGGTCCAAAATCGTCAAAAATCGATGACGTAATTTATGGACAGCCCCTTGGCAAAAAAGAGTAGAAATTAAAAAGTGGCAACACTGTAGTGTCGTCCCGTTTTCTTATATAAATTGGTTTGAATGGGACGACACTACAGTGTTGCCACTTTTTAGTTTCTACTCATTTTTGCCAAGCTGTAAATCGTCTAATATGCACGATTTCAGAGAAATTTTCTCCATCTTTCACGGTCCATAGGCTACTATAGTTTCTTATCTTAAGGTGGGACATATGCTCTTTTGCCACCAGCGTTAAATTAATGACATAATGAATAACGAATAAACTGAACACTTTGTGATATATGATTAGAATGAAGAATCACATATTCATCTTTTATTAATTTTATAACTGTCATTGTTCAAATGGTTCGTGGCCTAGATTGGTAGCCATTAAGGCCCTTTTATATTGCGTGAGCCGTTTCCGTAATGCTTCGCACGGGTTAACAAATTATACACCTAAACCTTCCTCGCAAACCACTCTATTGATACGTGAAAACCGCATGAAAATCCGTTCAGTAGTTTTTGAGTTTATCGCGAACAAACATACACACTCACAAACAGACAGACGCGGCGGGGGACTTTGTTTTATAAGATGTAGTGATTAGAAGATCTAATTAAAGCGCTCTCACATTGTCCGATCTGATATTGGATGTCGGATGACCTTTTGGAGGAAAACAGTGGCTCTAGAAAATGCCTTATGACATTAATGAAGTAATTTTATTTTTGCATTATTGCTTTTATTGAGTTTTTTTGCTCTGGTGCATGTAAAGTCAGTAAAACTATTAGTTTAGCACCTCGGCATATAAATGTGTGCAGGGGTGCCAAGCTAATAGATTTGCTGACTGTACCTTGCAGGTATGTTTGCATGATCCAAATGTTTGCACAATTCCGCACAATCAGAAGAACAAACAGTATTTTGATCGGTCAATATTGGGTTACGCACTCGAGCGTGGGATTGGAGCTGTTCTGAAGTATATTGAACTATTTGTGATTTTGTTTGATCAGATATCAACTACATACTACAAGTTGATCTTGCTCTCTACTTGGAAAATTTAAGAAGGTTAAAGGGGCCCGCAGATTACCAGTTCGCCGGACGATATCAGCCTGTCAGTTAATCGTAAAAGGTGACAGTTCCGAACAACTGACACGCTTACCTATATCGTCCGGCGAACTGATAATCTGTGGGCCCCTTAAAACAAAATTGTAGTTTTTATGTGAAATTGTTATACGTTTTAAACAAGGTCAAATGGCATGAAAAACTCACCTATATTTGCAAGGGCAGACTCCACTTAAAACCTTATAAGATTTGGCAAGATCGAAAAAAAATCACGAAAACATGTAGGTACCTATGCTTGTTTGCCACTGACGTTGTATAAAAAAAAAACCGGACAAGTGCGAGCCGGACTCGCCCACCGAGGGTTCCGTACTTTTTAGTATTTGTTGTTATAGCGGCAACAGAAATACATCATCTGTGAAAATTTGAACTGTCTAGCTATCACGGTTCGTGAGATACAGCCTGGTGACAGACGGACGGACGGACAGCGGAGTCTTAGTAATAGGGTCCCGTTTTACCCTTTGGGTACGGAACCCTAAAAATTGACTTCAACATCAAATCAAGTAGATATTTTTAGAGAAGGAATGTCGCCCGTAGTCTTAACATATTACTTAACACGTGCAAGTGGGCCGAGGGCGATGCGCTCGGCCGCGCGCGCGACAATTGCGTGTGTGCGGCCGGACTTATACTAATACTAGAATTAGACATTGAGCCCAAAAGACAGCCTAGAGTCCGTCAGCTAAAGGCGTATCCAGACTAGTAAATTTTTTGCCAATCTGATTAAATTGGCCGATCGAATCAAGACGTGCGGATGCAAATGCCAATTTGGCTCGCCGGTATCAACCGCCGATAATGACCGATATTACCGATAAAATGAGGTGCGGACGCAAGAATACCAATTTGTGAGGCCAGTATTTTCGTTCTGGGGCATTTTTTCAATCTAGAGGGCTCTAATATCACCATAAATTTAAAATTGGAGATTGACGCCAATTTCATTTCTGATCAAATCGACCGATTTGATCAGTCCCGTCTGAATACCGCTTTAGACACTGAGCCCAAAGGACAGCCTAGAGTCCGTCAGCTAACTCTGCACCATATATATACAATGTACAGCCTGTAGTGCATAATTGTTTTCCATCGTATTTTCTCGGAAACGTTCGTATTTGTCATGCTAGTTCAATCAATGTCAGTATTTTTTGTAGCGAGACCGACTGAAACAGCAAGACATGTTCGTGCGTTTCCGTGAAAATACGATGGAAAATAATTATGTACTACATCTGTACCATCGCCGACACCAGTGATCGGACAAATCATTTATATCTCAAAATAGGACAAGATTTATTAAACTTATATTATGTACACAGACTACACAGTATCTTTATAAAATTTCCAAATTATACTCAAAAACTGCAGTTCAAGATTGTTGAAAAAATTGTATCATGTTCCATACAATATTAATTTTTGCGATAAATTGTCCGCATTCTGCTGTTATAGTCCATCGGTAAACCTTATCACAAAAACCGGGCAAGTGCGAGTCGGACTCGCGCACGAAGGGTTCCGTACCATAATGCAAAAAAAACAAAAACAAAAAAAAGCAAAAAGAAAAAACGGTCACCCATCCAAATACTGACCACTCCCGACGTTGCTTAACTTTGGTCAAAAATCACGTTTGTTGTATGGGAGCCCCATTTAAATCTTTATTTTATTCTGTTTTTAGTATTTGTTGTTATAGCGGCAACAGAAATACATCATCTGTGAAAATTTAAACTGTCTAGCTATCACGGTTCGTGAGATACAGCCTGGTGACAGACGGACGGACGGACGGACGGACGGACAGCGAAGTCTTAGTAATAGGGTCCCGTTTTACCCTTTGGGTACGGAACCCTAAAAAAGGCATGTGTCATAGGAAGTACTGTAAAACGGGGTGAGAAGGTTTCGCGGGGAGAGGTGGATTATGAATGGGGAGAGAAGGTTTGAGAGGGGGGTGAGAAGGGATTTTAAGGCTACTGCTACAAAAATAATGTATTCCAATTTAAAATGGAGCTATAGTAATACGCATAATAAAAAAAAAACTATCCAACAATCTTCCAAAATCACCTTTGTATGAAAACCCCTCTCACCCCAAATACGAGGCACTACAGGGTGAGGTGGGTTTTCCTCTTTATCGTCAAAGTTATGAAATGGAACTACCCAAAATAAAATAAAAACTAAAATACAAACGTCCGTCCAGAACACTTATTATATACACCATTCAGTTTTCATATGTAAAAATAAAATGTTATCGAGGTTTGAATTTCAGTTTTGACCCTACTCACCCCATTTTACGGTACCTATTGAATTCAGAAATAATAATTATGTGATTGCGTGAATTGTTATCTTTTGCTGTATACAGTGTACTTAAACGTCATATTTTGATAGAAATTTGTCGATTATTGTTACCTACACCAGGCGTGGCTCACTCCGCGATTTCGTCGCTTTTCTACAGGTAGCTAAAAGTACATCCGTTCCGCCCCAATTTTGGGGAAAGCCACAAGCCGCGCGTGGCGCTGTCGCCACCTAGCGGCCATATCTGTGCTGATCGTAAGAGAAACGTTTTGTTAGAGAGTGAGTCTTCTGTAAGTACCTAGTACTATTATTTATTCTGTGCCTACACCACCACACTCTGACATCAAATGTACAAACAACTGGACTCGGGACTACTCACGTAACTCACGTTAACTACTCACGTTAGGCCGGGCCGTGTCGTTTTCTATGGAAAGCATCACATGAATACCTGTCATTGTCATGTCATAGCATAAGCGCCGGAAGCTCCGGCCCGGACACGGCCCGGTCTAACGAGAGTCATCCGTAAGGCGCAGAGCCTCGTAAAATACACGCAAAAGACTCGAGTGGCTACCAACACTAGGTTTACAAAGTGTAGTACCGTAAAATGGGGTGAGTAGGATTCGCGGGGAGAGTTGGGTTATGAATGGGGAGAGAACGGTTGAAAGGGGCGTGAGATGGGTTTTTAAGGCTACTGCTCCAAAAATAATGTATTCCAATTTAAAATGGAGCTACAGTAATACTCATAATAAAAAAAAATCGATCCTACAATCTTCCAAAATCACCTTTGTATGAAAACCCAACTCACCCCAAATACGAGGGCCTACGGGTGAGGTGGGTTTTCCTGTTTATCGTCAAACTTATGAAATGGAACTACCCAAAATAAAATTAAAACTAAAATACAAACGTCCGGAACACTTATTATATACACCATTCAGTTTGCATATGTAAAAATAACATGTTATCGAGGTTTGAATGTCAGTTTTGCGCCTACTCACCCCATTTTGCGGTAACTCCAGTCGTATGTAAAACATTGTAAAACAGTGTTCACGCATGGTACTCTGATTGGCGGAACACAAAGAAATAGACTTTACGTCGGATCGTTATTTAAATGAACACGATGTTATCTGGGGAAACAAAGCTATGTTTTATGCGCCTTTGTTAGATTCATCTTATTTTAGACAAGGATGTTTCATGCCTTTTTCTTGGCAAGTTTTGACGTCTGGGCGGCAAGAGCTAGCATATTTAAAGAAACTATCTATCACGGTTCATGAGTTACAGCCTGGTGACAGACAGACGGCAGACAGAAGGACAGACGGACAGCGTAGTCTTAAGGCCAGCGCAAACCGACGGAGCGCAGCGCAGATCACCGAGGAGGATTTACGCCGCGCAGCGCACACCGGCGAGGTAAAATCCTCCGCGATACCGCGAGCGCCCGCCAGCCCGAGCGCTGGCGGCCGACGCACCAGGGAGCACATCGGCGCAGGCCGGGCGATGCCGCGGCATGCCGCCACGTGTACTCTATCACAAGGGATTAGTGACTAGTGTCCACGAGTTTTCCCCCGTCGTCCCGGTGCTACTCCGGCGCACTCGGGAGGCCTCGGCGCATGCCGGGGGATGCCGCGGCATGCCGGCGCCTACCGCCGCGGTATCCCCTAGCGTGCTCCTCGATGCCGCGGAGTAACAATCCTCCGTGATGCTCCGAGGTTGGTCTCAAAGCATTTAAATTTATACCTGAAGGTAATTGAAATAGGGAAGAAAATACATTGATAATTTTAAAGTGATCTGCGCTGCGCTCCGCCGGTTTGCGCAGGCCTTTAGTAATAGGATCCCGTTTTTACCCTTTGGGAAGGAACCCTAAAAATGAAAAAATTCACCGCTTCCGGCAAGACTCGTAATCGCGACCATTTGGAACACCTATTGAGCTACCTCAGCTTACCAAAAGCGTGCGAATCTTTCCATTACCCTTAGGCATGTTCAAACCCTGTAACTCCTGTAAGTAGTACCGAGCTACTAACAAAGACGATGTATGCAACTCGGGTGCGCACTAACGACTTGTGAAAACAACGATTAATACTTTAATATAAACTAATCCATAACATTTCGGAAAACGGTAAGGATTGATGAAATAATTACAAAATTTTCTATATGCTACTTTGAAATTGCAATATAAAATACTAAATCATTAGCAATATCGATTATTATTATGTATAACTTGTATAAGTTTCTTATTTAACTGTTCATGTAATTCATTTATATAGGGATATTAAAAATTCACGCACGAATTGGCTCAAGTGAACGATTGAATGAAAAATATTATTGTTTGTTATCGGTACTTATACAACGAATATACATATTATATATACCTAAAAAACCGGGTAAGTGCGAGTCGAACTCGCGTACGAAGGGTTCCGTACCATAATGCAAATAACGGCAAAAAAAAACGGTCACCCATCCAAGTCCTGACCCCGCCCGACGTTGCTTAACTTCGATCAAAAATCACGTTTGTTGTATGGGAGCCTCACTTAAATCTTTATTTTATTCTATTTTTAGTATTTGTTGTTATAGTGGCAACAGAAATACATCATCTGTGAAAATTTCAACTGTCTAGCTATTACGGTTCGCGAGATACAGCCTGGTGACAGACGGACGGACGGACGGACGGACAGCGGAGTCTTAGTAATAGGGTCCCGTTTTACCCTTTGGGTACGGAATCCTAATATATAGAAAATACCCATGACTCAGGAGCAGGACTATTATATGTATAATCTATGCTCATCACACAAATAACCTTATACCAGGATTTGAACCCGGCACCATTGGCTTCATTAGCCCGGCCACTACCGACTAGGCTGGCCAATCTGGCCATACAGTCAGGTGGGATAAGGGTCATTTGCAATTTTTTTGTACCTTTGTCTAATTTTTAGGGTTCCGTACCCAAAGGGTAAAAACGGGACCCTATTACTAAGACTCCGATGTCCGTCCGTCCGTCCGTCTGTCACCAGGCTGTATCTCATGAATCGTGATAGCTAGACAGTTGAAATTTTCACAGATGATGTATTTCTGTTGCCGCTATAACAACAAATACTAAAAAGCACGGAACCCTCGGTGGGCGAGTCCGACTCGCACTTGTCCGGTTTTTCTTAACATTCTCAGTTTCGTAACGAAAATATTTGTATAGCTAACATCCGTAACGAAACTTAGAAAATTAAGAAAATTAGACTCAGGTACCTACAAAAAAATTGCAAATGACCCATAAAACTGTTAATATCGGTTATATTTTCGTTTTTAGGGTTCCGTACCCAAAGGGTAAAAACTATTACTAAGACTCCACTGTCCGTCTGTCTGTCACCAGGCTGTATCTCATGAACCGTGATAGCTAGACAGTTGAAACTTTCACAGATTATTTATTTCTGTTGCCGCTATAACAACAAATACTAAAAAGTGCGGAACCCTCGGTGGGCGAGTCCGACTCACACTTTGAATAATTTTACAGTTTAGACTCACTTGTCGCGCGAGTGACTAAAAACAAGTGAGTCTAAACCGTAAAATTATTCAATGTTAGTATGTCTCACAACACAGTTTAAATTCGACGACTCACACTTGGGTTTTAACTTTTTTTTTAAATGCTATTCAGGATGGCAACACTCAAATAACACATCTGACGTTTAAGTTCATCTTTGCGTAACATTGTTGGTGTAGATCAAGATGATTAAATTGCATTGCCTTATTTAGGACCTTGCATTACGCTGGGTAATAAGCGAAAAATTTAATGGATTATGATTTCTGTTTATTATTTATTTATTCCGAATACGCCTGTCTAATTGTGGATCTTCTATTGAATGAATGCAACCTAATACTAATGGAGTTAGAGTTAGACCAAGAAAAGTCTGTAACGATTTTGATAGCACACGCAGTGTACCTAAGTATTATTTTAAACGTGACACTTCTATGAAATTATGACGTATAAATAACACTTACACTCGCCTTAAGTTCGCCTTTTGTACAATTTTTACTGTGCAATAAAGTTTAAATAAATAAATAAATAAATGTTATCAAAATCGCTGCAGATTTTTCTTGGTTTAACGAACGATTCATAGCTATTTCAGGCCAGTAACGCGTTTATGAATAGTCTTAAGTTGCGTATCCATTAGAGGCAGCCTCGGGTCGAGCGGCTGCCTCGCCCCGAGGCCGCGCAAGTGCGCAAGTGGAGACGCTTGCTCAACCTGAGGCTCGCCGCGACACGAAGCAAATTCGTGGCCGCGAGCCGAGCCATATTTTGTCGGTATTTTTACCGTGCTCAAAGGAGCCTCAGTCCGAGCCGTGCATTTGATGGAGACGATCGACGCGTTTTGGCTTTAAACTAATCGAATCGCCTCAGCTTGATCCGCAGCTGAGGCGATTCGCCTCGAGCTGATCACAACGTGCCTCGAGCCTTTGCCTCAGAGCGAGCAGCCTCAAACTGAGGCTGTTTGCTTCAAGTTAAGGCTGCTCGACCCGAGGCTGCCTCTAATGGATACGCGGCTATAAATAAACGCGTTACTGGCCTTAATTGTACTGGTAACCATGGTAACTCCAGGTTCAACCGGTTAACCCCGGGTTAGTGAATGGTGCAAGTGGCCCTTAGGTTCCTTTTTTTCAGGAGACTACTCATATGTAAAGTATACAAAATACTATTATTATTCTTACGACAAAAATAATAAGTGTGAGAAAAACGTGATTACGACGCTAATTTACATAAGGGCTTATGCACAAATCACGCTAGGTTCGATAGGAGGGGTGGGGGTCACGAAAAAATCACGACAGATCACGTTGGGGGAGGGGGGTATAAGGAGACCTCATGTGTATTTTTCTACAGTGAACGAAACTAAAAAAATACGTACCACATGAGTAGGAACGTACTTTCTCTCGGTTTCTTTAAACATAAATCTTCACTTCGGACTTGAAATCAAAATAGCGAGTCTATTTTACGAAATTTTGAGCGCGTGGCCTTGAACGATCATATAAAAAAATTCAAAAAAATACACGTGAGGTTATGTGGGGGAGGGGGGTAATCAAGAATCTCACCAAATATCACCATGGGGGAGGGGGGATCAAAAATTTGCCGAAAACACCTCGCATGATTTGTGCACAGCTCCGAAATTAGATTAAATGCTCGTCAAAATTTATTTTTCCTGTCTGTTATAAAAACAAGCAACCTTTAGTTGAGTACTGTGTCGTATGATCAAATATTTAGAGACCGAGATGTAAGCACATGAAATGGTTTTTAGGGTTCCGTACGTACTCCGTACCCAAAGGGTAAAAACGGGACCCTATTACTAAGACTCCGCTGTCCGTCTGTCCGTCCGCCCGTCTGTCTGTCTGTCACCAGGCTGTATCTCATGAACCGTGATAGCTAGGCAGTTGAACTTTTCACAGATGATGTATTTCTGTTGCCGCTATAACAATAAATACTAAAAACAATATAATAGGTAAATATTTAAGTGGGGCTCCCATACAACAAACGTGTTTTTTTTGTATTGAACGCCGTTTTTCGTGCGCTAGTCCGACTCGCACTTGGCCGGTTTTTAATGAATACCTATTACGATACCGACTGTCGTAATAGTAGTTTATGTGACTGCTACATAATGAAAGGCATTAAAATACGAGTGTGGGTTTATGAAACGAATGAAATGAGTTTCATAATAGTATCACACGAGTGTTTTAATGCCTAATTATGTACAGTTACATACACTGCTTTATCTACACACATATTATAAACTTTCTATGATATATTCACTAACCTCATATTACAGCCGACATTGGGGCACTTTCCTCTCTGGCGGAACTCGCGGATATGAGATGGCGTCTCCGAAATATCTTTATCGTACATTTTACACGAAACTTTTGTTATAGTTACTTTAAAAACAACAAAACAAATTATTTTTTACTTACAAACTAATTAAAAGATAAACTGTACGTCAAATGGCGGCAAATGAAAACTTTTTTCACGCATGTCACGCATCCGTAGTTTTTTTTTTTAATTCAAAGACAAACTAGAGTCGGGGTCGATTACCATATCGTCCGATACCAACTTACAAGCGAGATTTGTCAATATTGTATGCAATTGTCATTTGATTTCGAATAAAACGTCATCTCGACTGATATTAGAATAGGGGTCAAATCAAATTGCCTTTTTTTCCAGAGATGTTCGAAATTTGAATGTCATTACCAAATCGATTTTGATATAGTAATGAAGCTATTACCACATTTTCACAGATAAGAAATTTGCTGTAACAAAACAGTTTATCGTAATGTGGGCCATTATTTACGGATTTTGAAGGTATCATAGAGAGTTTATGATATGTGTGTAGATAAAATATTATACAAAATTGCATAAAAAATACATTACATAATATGAATTGGGTCTGGATTAGATATGGATTGGATCTGCCATTGTAAAAAGTGACGTTTTTGAACTGAAATAAATGTCATATACTAAGAAAAAGTGACCAAGGCCTCCAGTGCCCCAGGCTGGAATCGAACCAGCGTCCTCTGCTATCGCGGCAGGTGCCTGAACCACTCGGCCACCGGGCCACAGCGACATTAGTCAAATTTTCCAAGTATATGCACTTCCTACTGAAGGCTTGTGGCGCCCCCTGGCCAATATTTTCTGAAAAATAATTTAATTTGTTCAAATACTTCATAGTGACGTTTTTGGTTGAGGAAACGTCACTTTTGACACTGACAGATTCGATCCACATCGAATCCAGATGGAATTCATATCCTTTAATTAAAATAAGTGGGCTACAAATATAATGACCACCAAAAAATACTTTGGTGCCCTAAATAAAAAAATCATGCTTACCAAAAAAATTCACAGATTTCGTGCCTCACACGACTATCGAGCACATTGGAAATGAATCTACGGAATTCGAAAAAATATTGTCGCTGAGCGACGAGAAAGTCTGGATAAGGAAAAAGTTACAAAATAAAACTACAACGTTGAATGAGGGGTCATCCATTAATTACGTCACACGAATTTCTAGGTTTTTTGACCCCTCCCCCATGTCACAATATGTCACATTTTCTTGACCCCCTCCCTCCCCCTAAACGTGTGATGTAATTAATGGATGACCCCTGATAATTATTTTATTCTTTGATTAACACAAGTATCCTGGACATAACGCATGTAAACAAACAAATTGCAAAATTTCCACACGCGTATCGAAGTTTGAATAACTGTCGCCGTGGCGCATAAGTATAGGTACATATTTCATTTTTCGATTAATAAGCAGGATATACAGGGGGATTTCGGGGTCGTGATCCAGAACCACTTTTTCTGACTCTATAAATGATCCACATTATCATACGGTAGTATTTGATTAAAAGATAATTACTTGCATTATTCTTATTTTTCAAGTAAAATTAATGTTATACTAAGTAATTATGGTCACCCTATGACTTTTGACATACGCTGTATGGAAAGCGACAAAGAAGCGACAAGACGTCACATTGAGTAGGGTCACCAAATTGTATGCAAAAATGTTTTTTCCTACTTGTCATCTGGAAAATAATCATCATTATTGGTGATAAACAATAATTAACAACATCATTAGGCTCATCTTTGGATTCTGTATGATGTCTGGCTCTCTTGCTCCACGACCCCGAAATCACCCTGTTCAAAGTACAAGAAAATTATTACACGCCAAATCCGTAGTCAACTCGAGAAGTGGTAGCCACATCGCCGTTATCGTCACTCGAGTCTTGATCGGCAGCGGCCCATTTGCTGCAAGATATGAAATTTTCTTGACAGCAGTTTGACGCGACGAGAGATGACCATAACAGCGTTTGTCTATGTTGCACCAAACCTGAGTTCCAATAGGTACTACCAGGGTTCAGCATCAGCTCTATCTTGGGTACTACTCTCCTAAGTGCTCATCAAGACGAGTCGGATGACCAAAACAGCGTGTGCTTATGTTGTATTAAACCCGAGCTCCACTAGGTACTGCCAGGGTTCAGCATCAGCTATTTGCTAGCAGCCGCCAGCAACATCCTGAGGTGAGACCATTTCGTGGCACTTTTTCTTTTTTATGTTTCTCTGTATAAGTTTTTATTTTGTGTTTGTGCTCACGAATAAAATTATTTCTATTTCTATTTCTATCTCTACCTCTACCTCTACCTCTACCTCTACGTCTACCTCTACCTCTACCTCTACGAGGGCTGGCTGGTAAGTCTCCGAAATGAAAGATTAAAAAAAATATAATTAAAAAAGTAATAATGTCATTCTAACCTCTTGGCTTTTACGTTAATGCGGAAGCAATATCAAGTTTTTATAATATAAATAATAATATATTAAAGCGACCTAAAGAAAAACTGTATTCATTTTCGTGAAAATGGAAAAATCGGAAGTGCGTGCGGTAATTAAGTTTTATGTTTTGAAAGGCAAAACTGCAACACAAATTAAAACCAAACTGGATCGCGTTTTAGGATCTTCTTCGCCTTCTTTAAGCACAGTTCACACTTGGGTTGTCGACTTCAGACGTGGTCGGCAGAGCTGTACAGATGCTCCCCGCAGCGGACGGCCCAATGAGGTAACGACTCCGGAAATTATCAACAAAGTAAAAAAAATTGTATTGGATGATCGCCGTGTGAAGTTGGTGGAAATAGCAGAGATGGTAAACATTTCAAAAGAACGTGTTTTTAACATTTTGCACCAACACTTGGAAATGAACAAGCTCTGTGCTCGTTGGGTGCCGCGTCTCTTAACAGACGAGCAAAAACTAACCCGCAAGGATGTTTCGACGGAGTGTTTGAAGAAGTACAGGCATAATCCTAACGAGTTTTTACGTCGCTACATAACGGTTGACGAGACGTGGATCCACCACTACACGCCTGAGACAAAAGAACAGTCTAGGCAGTGGACAAATCGGGGTGAACCTGCCCCTAAGAAAGCAAAAGTGGTTTTGTCAGCCGGTAAAGTAATGGCAACCGTATTTTGGGATTCCAAAGGACTGGTTTTCGTGGATTACCTTCAAAAGGGAAGAACCATTAACGCCCAATATTATGCTGATCTGCTACAAAACCTCGATAACGCAATCAAAGAGAAAAGGCCTCATTTAAATAAGAAAAAAATTTTACTCCATCAGGATAACGCCCCTGTTCACACGGCTAAAATTGCAATGGCTAAAATCGAAGATTTGCACTACGAATTGTTACCTCATCCCCCGTATTCACCAGATTTGGCCCCTTGCGAAAATTTTCGTCGAACTCTGAAGTCATAGAAGCTGTTAATAGGTATTTTGAGGGACTCGAAGAATCGTTTTTTAGAAATGGGATAATAGCCTTGGAGAAACGTTGGGTTGGCCCAACGTGTGCAACGTGTGCGTGGACTCAGAAGGGACCTACGTTGAAAAATAAAATATAACATTTATATATATTGTCTTATTTCTGTGCCGTTTCGGAAACTTATCATCCCGCCCTCGTACCTCTACCTCTACCTCTACCTCTACCTCTACCTCTACCTCTACCTCTACCTCTACCTCTACCTCTACCTCTACCTCTACCTCTACCTCTACCTCTACCTCTACCTCTACCTCTACCTCTACCTCTACCTCTACCTCTACCTCTACCTCTACCTCTACCTCTACCTCTACCTCTACCTCTACCTCTACCTCTACCTCTACCTCTACCTCTACCTCTACCTCTACCTCTACCTCTACCTCTACCTCTACCTCTACCTCTACCTCTACCTCTACCTCTACCTCTACCTCTACCTCTACCTCTACCTCTACCTCTACCTCTACCTCTACCTCTACCTCTACCTCTACCTCTACCTCTACCTCTACCTCTACCTCTACCTCTACCTCTACCTCTACCTCTACCTCTACCTCTACCTCTACCTCTACCTCTACCTCTACCTCTACCTCTACCTCTACCTCTACCTCTACCTCTACCTCTACCTCTACCTCTACCTCTACCTCTACCTCTACCTCTACCTCTACCTCTACCTCTACCTCTACCTCTACCTCTACCTCTACCTCTACCTCTACCTCTACCTCTACCTCTACCTCTACCTCTACCTCTACCTCTACCTCTACCTCTACCTCTACCTCTACCTCTACCTCTACCTCTACCTCTACCTCTACCTCTACCTCTACCTCTACCTCTACCTCTACCTCTACCTCTACCTCTACCTCTACCTCTACCTCTACCTCTACCTCTACCTCTACCTCTACCTCTACCTCTACCTCTACCTCTACCTCTACCTCTACCTCTACCTCTACCTCTACCTCTACCTCTACCTCTACCTCTAATTATTTTTGCACCTTACAGCTCTCGTGATTATGCGTCTTTTGAGCCTATTTTTAATATCATATCGTCACAACTTTCCGAGATATAAGGGGATCGCACTTTTTCGTGAAATCGGACCCTATACTGGAGCGAACGAAAAGACATTTCCAATGTCAAAACTTACTGAACACCAAAAAAATAAGGCCGAAAATTACAAAAGTACCACCGTTTTAATTACGACTGCACTTCAAATTGTATTCAAATACCAAATATATTGAATGATCACCAAAAATCATTAATGATCACCAAATCTTGAAGACCAAATTAATGCGATATTTTCACCTAAATAAATCACTATGATTACCAAAAAATTTATACATATTACAAGTAAAATGATGCCAAAATTACTAGCCCCTCCCGCTCAACCCCCCATACTCCGCACCGTATACCTACCTAACCTACTTTTCTAATAGCATACTGAAATGCTACTAGAAAAGTAGGTTAGGTTAGATTTGAACTGCTATCAGTTAAGTGGGTTAGGTTAGCACTGCGACTCTTACAGAAACTAAATGTTACTAGAAAAGTAGGTTAGGTTAGGTTTGAACTGCGACCTTTATAGAAACGAAATGCTTCTATAAAAGTGGGTTAGGTTAGGTAAGAACTGCGATCCTCACAAAACCGAACTGCTATCAGATAAGTGGGTTAGGTTAGCTTAGAACTGCGACCCTTACAGAAAGGAAATGCTACTAAAAAGTGGGTTAGGTTAGGTTTGAACTGCGACCCTTACAGAAACAAAATGCTACTAGAAAAGTAGGTTAGGTTAGGTTTGAACTGCGACCCTTACAGAAAATAAATGCTACTAGAAAATTGGGTTAGGTTAGGTTTGAACTGCGATCCATACAGAAAAGAAATGCTACTAGAAAAGTGGGTTAAGTTAGGTTTCAACTGCGACCCTTACAGAAAAGAAATGCTACTAGAAAAGTGGGTTAGGTTAGGTTTGAACTGCGACCCTTACAGAAAAGAAATGCTACTAGAATAGTGGGTTAGGTTAGGTTTGAACTGCGACCCTTAGGTACAGAAAAGAGGGTTAGGTTAGGTTTGAACTGCGACCCACACAGAAACGAAATGCTACTAGAAAAGTGGGTTAGGTTAGGTTAGAACTGCGACTGTTACAGAAATAAAATGCTACTAGAAGAAGGTGACGAAGTGGATTAATTAATTTAATAGGATAACGATATATGAAATATTTGCACATTTTTAATTAAAATGTGGTTACAATTTTGGTGGTCATTTAATATGTTTGGGTTTACAATGATTATTTTGGAGTCATTTGCTTTAATAGGATAGCAAGATTTAAAAATTTGGTTATTATTTTACATAAGAATGGAGTTCTAATTTTGGTGGTCATTTACTATTTTTGGGTTTACAATGATTATTTTGGTGTCATTTTCTTTAATAGGATAGCAAGATGTAAAAATTTGGTTATCATTTCACATTAAAATAGGGTTTGAAATTTGGTAATCATTGACTATTTTTGGGTTAATAATGATTAGTTTGGTGTCATTTCCTTTAAAAGGATAGTAAAATGTAATAAAATTGGTAATCATTTCACATTAAAATGGTGTTATAATTTTGGTGATCATTCATGATTTTAGGGTGGTAAAATAGATTTTTTTGGTATTAAATTTTACTAAATCTGATGATCAGTTAAATAGCAGCCAAATAAGTTTACACCTGTAAATTTTCGAGCGTTTACATTATGCCATTGCGTGCATCCACTGTTCTGCGTGAGCCCTGAAAAAAGGCTAACGCTCTTAATAGACGGAGAGCTAGACTTGGAAAATGGTCAACGATTTTCGGACTAGACAGTAACGGCCCGATTCGAACTTTAAGATACGTCCGTGTCAAAAGTGACGTTTTTGTTTGAAGAAGCGTCATATTTGACACTGACATATCTAATCCATATCGTTTCTAGATCTGTTAATTGACGTATTAGTTTGCTTTATTATCCTTATTACTGGATCCAGGTCTCTGGCTGCTGTTCATCAGTGGAGGTCAGACAACGCAGGCCACTTAAAGGATGTAAGTTTGAGAGTTCTGGGTTTGGTGTAGGATTAAGGGTAATGCCAGACGTTTCCTCGGGAAAATTAATGCCAGGTGACGTTAGAACGTCGTTTAATAGTCGTCGCCTGAGGTTTTGTTGTTCGGTTGTTCTTGAAATCGATGTCCATTCAGGGGTTCGCTCTTAGTCTATAAACACAACGATAATAACGAATTAATATTCATCATGAAGGTTTCTTACAATTCATGATGAAATGTCATTGTAGACATAGGACAAATCGTTTCCGTATTAATATTACGTAATTTGCAGAACTGGTTATTAACAACCCCATTATAGTGTACAAAGTAACAGTGGACCGACGCTTTTGATGTTTGCGTAAATGCTGACACCGCATAAGAACACAGTAGGGTTGTCACAGACTTTTACAACTGCCCAAAAGAAGACACGCTTGCCCTATAATTAAGACAGTCATGTAAGTAGTACCGAGCTACTAACAATGGCAATGTATGCAGCTCGGGTGCGCACGAGAAATTGGTTAAATATCGATATCGATTCGATAACACTTGAGTCAAAATTTAATTACAATTAATCAAGCTTTCAGTACTGCAATTTAAGTACTGGTAAGTAGTGTAAGTACAGTCGGTTTCCCTAACATAAGTATCCACTTTTCTATACAATTATATGGCGACGTGGGTACTTAAGTTGGGACGCCGACCGTACGCTTTTGCCTCCGAAAATCCGAGCCATGCTTAATACATCCCTGTTAAATAAAAATCAGATTTCACTACAGGGTGCCTAGCCAAGATGCCAGTCGTCTGCGCTATCTGTCTCTCTATCGCACTAATATGTAAGAGTGATAGAGATACAGAAAGAGTTTCGCTGTCGCAGCGCAAACGATTGGCATCTTGGCTAGGCACCCTGTACTGAATGACTCCTTAAGATAACGACTCTTTACATCTTTAGTTTATTTTTGCACAACCTTCGGATGAGTTCAATAATCTGTGATATTTTATGTTAATACATTTATCTTTTGTACTTCCTTATTTAATGTAAATATCTATTCAGTAGGTATTCATTACATACCTACAATGCATTAATTATGTTTTTTGTTGTACATTTTGTTCATTAAGGCACGAGATCGCATTGAATACTTATTAATTCATTTTAAATTAGCCTGTATTTTATTTTTTGCAACGAAATACAAAACACAATCTCACATATAAAATACATAGGTATATTCAATGAATAGTATTATTATTTAGCAATATTTCATTCCTTAGAAGTAGTCGCCACCTATATTAAGGAGCATTTGTGCTTCGAAAGCGGGGTAATCATAAGACGGGCCTTACGGGCACTAAGAATGGTGCTAGTTCCGCGGTGTCACTCACGAATTCGAGCCAATCGTGCAGTCTAACGCAACTAGTTGCGACAAATCGCGCGCGTGATGCGAACTCATCAACCAATCGCGTTGTGGCGTTTGACTGCACGATTGGCTCGAATTCGTGTGACACCGCTGAACTGGCACCATTCTTAGCTCCCGTAAGGCCCGTCTTTACGAAGTAATATTAAGGCTATGGGGGTAATTATAGACAGAAAGATTCATGTCAGGATGTTGTCATGTCATATTTTTGGCTACTTGTATTGTTTTTTGACTTACTTCGCGATTTCAGAATATATGTACCTATGGTTCTTCTTTGCCCGCAGGGTGGAGGGCGACGCGAGTGCGGCGAGGCGGGGCGGTGCGCGTGCGACTGGCGCGCCCCTCCCGCGCCGCCCGCGCCCCCTCACCCCCTCCGCGCGCTGGACGACACCCCGCCACCGCTGCTCAGGTACAGCGGGCTCAGCACGGTTCCATTTTTATCGACTATCACTATGCGCGTCCCTTTCGCACTTACATACTTGTTAGAACGTGACAGGCATGGTGACAAGGGATAAAAACGCGACCGTGCTAAGCCGGCAGTTCTTCACTTTATCATGGTCACGTTGGGGACAGAATATAATATCATGTTGGGATAAAGAAGTGGCATGGTATTATGATTGTCACATCACCCTACGAATTTCTTTGAATATCCGCCACTTTGATTTCTTTTTTTAACGTTAATGTGTGCAATTATATTAGTTCCCATAGAATTTAATTCCAAACTAAAATGTACATGGTATAAGGTACAAACAGCCAGCGTTTGTACCTTATTCTCATTGAAATAGAGTTCAAAGTGGTTACGTATTGTCTCCTTTGATAAATGCATTGTGAACCGATGTCCATATGAGCTTTATTATCCCTTACATAATCTCACTCACGCACAATGAATGCAAAATGACGAAGTCACTGTCAAGCCGTTGACCTTATGTAAGAACCACATATTAACCACCATGGTTATTCCAAATTGGACCTTAATCCCTTCTTATTAGGATTTCGGAAGTGCTGAAAAATGTGGTTAATTGAAATCTGATGATTCAGAGAGATTTTCCTTTGTAATAATGTATGGAGGTAATGATTTAGAGTTTTTGTATTCATGTGTGCAAATGATGCGTGCTTGTCAGTAAGTTTTTTTAGGGTTCCGTACCCAAAGGGTAAAAACGGGACCCTATTACTAGAGATGCGCATAATCGTTCACTGAGTTGAAAAGAGTGATTCATATCTTTCGCTCGCGGTGATATATATCACTCATTTAGCTCATTTAGCTCATTTCGCTCAGTAGATCTGTAGATTAAATAGTGAGTAGAGAGAGATGTCAATCAATCAGATTGATTGAATTGTTTGGTTTGATTTGTATTACCTACGCACTTGATCGTTAAAAAATATGCATTATTAGTGTTATATAAGCTATACTATACATACATTTACTACAATATACATATTAAGCAGATTTTCCTTCATACTTGGACAGGCTTAGGACTGTCAATCTAGATTTTTTAGGTTAATAATAAAACGAGGGAAAAACAAAGTTTCTCCTAAACGTACCTCATATTAAACATAAACCCCTCTAATCTAGATTGGCAATTATGATGAAAATCTGATACTATTGACGTTCCACGGGAAAAGGTACCTTATGAGGGTTTCTAGTTTCGGAGATATGAAATGTTTTGTAAAGAGGTGAAAAAATGCTCAATTTTTTTTTATTGTGTGATCTGAAACCTTAATGCGTAACGTTTGTTTACCTGTTTTTATTTTTGTTATAAGTTAGTTATAAGCCTAGTAATGTCGTCTCAGAGTTTAGTAGAAAAGGTACCTTATGGAAAAAAGATTGAAAATTCCCAAAAAAACTAGTCAATACGGGAAAAGAAGTTTGGTAGTTCTCTACCAATTTCCTGTATTAGCATTCTGCAAAACTAATTTGATAATTTCAGTTCTGGTTGGGGCGCCTCGCAAATATTATGACCGTACATAGACCGACATCACAAATCCAAGTAGTCTGCTATTATACCAAAGTTACTCTCGTCAAGTCTTTCTTAACTAGAATAATCTTCATTTGGTTTGGTCGCATGCAGTAAATCAGCCATTGGTTTGCTGAAAAATGCCAATACCCGACCTTATGGAATATCTGAGGTCATTGAACCTCAATGCCGCTTATCTTCAATAGAAACCGAAATATATTATTGATAAGAAATAGACGATTTATACCATTACCAAAATATTATTAGTTTATCCTAACTGTTCCATCATCATCATGCCTCATCATGTAACTTAATCACAAGGTACCTTTTCATTACATACAAATTATTGGTCTTTTTTAAGATTATTATGACGAAGAACTAATTAAATTTGGGGCAGTTTAATGTAAATTAATATTTTCTATTCATAAAAGATAAACTGTAATATGATTGATATTTACTAGTGATGTATTATTAGATTTATTTCCATAAGGTACCTTTTCGTAAATGTATGGAGCAAATACTGTTATTGTTATGTAAGTTTAAAGTGGCATAAGGGGTTAAATATAGTATTTAGTTGGGGTTTTAGGATTTATTTCATTTGAATGACAGAATTTCTTTCATATGTGCTCAGAAAAATTGATTGTGTGTGACATTAAAAGTAAAATTATTCAATTTTGTGATTTTATATGAAAAAGTCAGAAAATACATTTTCACCTCTAAATCGGTATTGTTTGTTGCTTAAACTGTCTGTCAGTGTCGTTTTCTAATAGATAAAATTTAAATCTTGAGAGCTCATTGCAATCAATCGTGAAAATGAAATAAAACTTTATTTTCAAGAGATTGGTTAGTATACACATAAATCAGTCGATATCAAAAGTTTCTATTTGCATTACAGAACAAGTCGCAATATTTTTTTAATCTCAGATATATAAGGTATTATTATTTGTAGTCAACTATGTAACTTACTTCAGGAACATAGTTTTTTAGGCGGCTAAACTTAAAACTTCTCTATCGTAAAGTTGCTCATTTCGCAACATTATTTTCAAAAAATCATATCTCTGTAACTACGCAACCTAGAAGGTTGATCTTTTGTGTTATCGATAGCTTATTTATTGTAGATTACTGGGGTATGCATAACTCCATACCCGCCATAAGGTACCTTTGACCGTGGGACGTCACATATAGTGTACATTTCATAAAAATATTAGACTATCATTACATTAATTACACTACCTAAGCCCGTCAATTAAGAGCGCTATTACATTTCGGCGTTGAGCGAGTTTAGGTATTTTACGCGCTGCGGCAGGCCGTGCGAGCTCAGTACGCCGATCCCTTCTACCACACTCGCACTACAATGATGGATTAAACATTCTTGATCCTTCGCGAAGCATATTGAAATCAACCATAACAACACTAACTGTACTTAACTTTTAAAGTTCTAAAACTGTTATTTGGTAAGTACGAAAATACTAAATGCAGTGCAAATGTACATAGGGGCTGTTCATAAATTACGTCATCTATTTTTGACCCCCCCCCCCCCCCCACCCCTCAAATAATCCAAAAATCAAGCTTTGGATGAATCTGTTTCCTCCTACGTCATGTTACCATCATCCGATGTCCAGACCCCCCCCCCCCCCACTCCTCCCATTTGAAACGACGTAATTTATGAATACTCGAAAGAAATTATAGGTACCTACTCGCTTATTTACATGTTTCGTCATTGCATTTGGTACCTATAGGTTGTAAAGTTTGTATCAACGAGGGTTTAAAAACGAACTGGTACTGAGGATCTGATGATGATTAAGGTGGTCACGGATACCAATCAACCATGTAGTAACATGATTAGGCTCGTTTGATTCGTCTCAACAAGATCTTTGACACTGAAGATACACAGGGTCTGATGATGGAGCTGGAAGGTGGCCACGGGTACCAGTCTATCATGTAACTAAACAACTTCGTGTTTGGGCTCGTTTGATTCGTCTCAACAAGATCTTTGACACAAGACAGTACTCAGGGTCTGATGATGGAGCTGGAAGGTACCATTACCAATCAACCATGCAACTAAACCACATCGTGTTTAGGATCGTTTGATTCGTCTCAACAAGATCTTTGACACTAGGTGATACTCAGAGTCTGATGATGGAGCTGGAAGGTGGTCACCGGTACCAATCAACCATGCAACTAAACCACTTCGTGTTTAGGCTCGTTTTATTCGTTTCAACAAGATCTTTGACACAAGATAGTACTCAGGGTCTGATGTTGGAGCCGGAAGGTGGTCACCGGTACCAATCAACCATGCAACTAAACCATTTCGTGTTTAGGCACGTTTTATTCATCTCAACAAGATCTTTGACACAAGGTAGTACTCAGGGTCTGATGATGGAGCGCGAAGGTGGCGACGGGTACCTGTCTATCATCATCAGCTCCATCATCAGACCCTGAGTAGTATCTTGTGTCAAACATCTTATTGCGACGAATCAAACGAGCCCAAACACGAAGTGGTTCAGTTACATGGTAGACTGGTACCCGTAGCCACAGTCCAGCTCCATCATCAGACCCTGAGTACTAACTTGTGTCAAAGATCTTGTTGCGACGAATCGAACGAAGCCAAACACGAAGTGGTTTAGTTGCATGGTTGATTGGTACCGGTGACCACCTTCCGGATCCATCATCAGACCCTCAGTACTACCTTGTGTCAAAGATCTTGTTGCGACAAATCAAACGAGCCCAAACACGAAGTGGTTCAGTTACATGGTAGACTGGTACCCGTGGCCACAGTCCAGCTCCATCATCAGACCCTGAGTACTAACTTGTGTCAAAGATCTTGTTGCGACGAATCGAACGAAGCCAAACACGAAGTGGTTTAGTTGCATGGTTGATTGGTACCGGTCACCACCTTCCGGATCCATCATCAGACCCTCAGTACTACCTTGTGTCAAAGATCTTGTTGCGACAAATCAAACGAGCCCAAACACGAAGTGGTTCAGTTACATGGTAGACTGGTACCCGTGGCCACCTTCCAGCTCCATCATCAGATCCTGAGTACTATCTTGTGTCCAAGGTCTTGTTGAGACGAATCAAACGAGCCTAAACACGAAGTGGTTTAGTTGCATGGTTGATTGGTACCGGTGACCACCTTCCGGCTCCAACATCAGACCCTAAGTACTATCTTGTGTCAAAGATCTTATAGAAACGATTAAAACTAGCCTAAACACGAAGTGGTTTAGTGGCATGGTTGATTGGTACCGGTGACCACCTGCCGGCTCCATCATCAGACCCTGAGTACTATCTTGTGTCAAAGATCTTGTTGAGACGAATCAAACGAGCCTAAACACGAAGTGGTTTAGTTGCATGGTTGATTGGTACCGGTGACCACCTTCCGGCTTCATCATCAGACCCTGAGTATTATCTTGTGCCAAAGATCTTGTTGAGACGAATCAAACGAGCCCAAACACGAAGTGGTTTAGTTGCATGGTTGATTGGTACCGGTGACCACCTTCCGGCTCCATCATCAGACCCTGAGTACTATCTTAAGTCAAAGATCTTGTTGTGACGTATAAAACGAGCCTAAACACGAAGTGGTTTAGTTGCATTGTTGATTGGTACTGGTGACCACCTTCCGGCTCCATCATCAGACCCTGAGTACTATCTTAAGTCAAAGATCTTGTTGAGCCGAATCAAACGAGCCCAAACACGAAGTGGTTTAGTTGCATGGTTGATTGGTACCGGTGACCACCTTCCGGCTCCATCATCAGACCCTGAGTACTATCTTGAGTCAAATAAATACATATAGAATGTCAGGTCGTTTCAAATATTTTTAATCCTGTCCGGTAGTTTATTAAACTGTACCATTATAAATTATAATACTATAAAAACAGTGCTAGGATCAAAGTCTCTCGTTGCGGTTTACACGCACACAGTATAGCGTTTTACACGGCGCCCGCCGCACACAATGATAAAAACCTCGTCGTCGCCGTTGAAAATGTGCGGAGCCGACCGACACACGTCCTGCCTCTACAAGCTCTGCCGCGGCACTGAGCTGGCGCAGCACGCGTCATCGGTAATATAGAGTAGTTTTCAAAAAATTGCCAAAAAATTATAGTAGAATTTCATAAACACTTATGTATACCAACAGTATAAGCAAACGTTGCAGATTGCTTGAGTATGAAAATGACTTGGATATTAAGTAGATTTTCGTAGGAATTGACACTTGTTTCGGAGAGAAAATCGAGTTCGTTTTACTTTGATTTTCTCTTTCTCAAAGGTATGTAGGAAAAATATAGTTTGATATGCCTAAAGTACAGGGTATTAGTAATACAAAATAGCCAGGTTTAGCAGAGTAAAATTCTCAACATTTCCAAATAAGAGCTCGCCATTCAGTGCTTCACGGGGTTTTTCGGAAACGACCATCAGAAAAAAAATCATTACTAATTTAATAAGTCCTTTTTCTAATATTTACAACGATATTTATAAAGATAAGAAGACGCTTTTACTGGAACAAGTACTCATTGTTTCTAATAATGAGCGCAAAGTCCTGAATTTTGTCGACTAGTATCATCAATTTTGCATTATTTCGACTTTTCTTGTAAGAGCGCTCTTAAATCTTAAACTAAAATTGGTCAACAAACGACAGCCGTAGTCTGCTCTCTCGACATCCACCAGTACTCTGTACATAAAAGTGCGTAAATGGGATGGTTATATAATACGCACAGCCATAAGTGCGACGAAGAAAGCAAATCACACGGTACGGATCCCGCCATGTTTTCCCGGCACCCTCCGAATTCATCCGAAACGCTCCGAAACCGTCACTCCGCATCGTCTCACTCGTTTGGCTGGGCCCGCTCATTCGATCATGAGTGGGAAAGAGCGAGCAAGTAACACCGATATAAAAGAGTTACTGAGCGAAATGAGCTAGTCAAATCTGTACTGAGTTGAAGAGTGAGCTAGTTCAATCAAAAGATACAGTTCATTTGAATCACTCGCTCGCGAACGACACATGTCTACCTATTACTAAGACTCCGCTGTCCATCCGTCTGTCTGTCTATCACCAGGCTATATATATCTCATGAACCGTGATAGCTAGGCAGTTGAAAGTTTCACAGATGATGTATTTCTGTTGCCGCTATAACAACAAATACTAAAAACAGAATATAATAAATATTTAAGTATTCCATACAAAAAACGTGATTTTTTTGCCGTTTCTTGCATAATGATACGGAACCCTTCGTGCGCGAGTTTAACTCGTATTGGCCGGTTTTGAACGTAATTGTTGTTATTTTACTGCGCTTACACAATATTAGTGTACTTTCTTAAAAAAAGAAAAACTGTTTGGTCACTTTTACATCTAATGTGGCATGTGGCTAGAGTCTGTGCGGAAAGAGAACTATGTCGTGAAATGTATGGGGACTCTTCTCTTTCCGAACAGACTCTATAAAGCTAGTAAGGGAACCGTCTTCATCAAAACTAAGAATTTTAGAATCCTCATAATAACTGTCCAGGGGTTTTAGTTTCAACACTTTGAAAACATAATTTTAATCTAGTATTAATTTATTTGTTCCATCATACTTTTAAAACGAAACTTATTTCATTTGAACTCGATTCCACTGCTTCCACATAATTGGACTAAGTATGTGGTACATCTGTATTAGGTACCCTATAGTTCAGTCAGACTCATACTAATTACTAGTTCAGAGTTTGAGACTTATAACAGTCATAACTACTAATTACGCGGAAATTCGTTGCAATTAAAACTTTTGATATGAACACCATGTGAATAAATTTTAGTAAATCAAAAATAAAACCTACATTAATAATAATAAATTAACATATTTTCCTCCGTATTTAGTACAAGTGTGCATTAAGATACCTGGACCTATCGATATAAATTTCATTTACATATATAGCTCATATGGGGTTGAAAGTTATTCAATTCTTCACGGTAGAAGTCGCAGACGGAGGCGTGAAAGATAATGTACAATAATGTGTTCTCTTGTGCTGCAGATCTAACCCACTGTATACCGAGGAGGAGGAACAGGAGGTTGTGATAATCGTGGACTCTCTGGAGGAGGAGGACGCTGTGGACGGAGGGAACCTTGCGGCCCCCTGCGGGCCTCGCCGTGTACCTTCCACCTCTTCAGGTCAGAAACGCCTTAAACCAGAACTTTTGAAATAGGGGAAACATTTACAGGATGAGACAAGGCTTGGACTCGCGGCTCTTGGACCCCAGCTCTACCAGAGCTACGGACATTTGCTAGACTGAGTATTTTTACCTTAATATTTCAATACATGTAGGAGGGAATAGCTTGCGGCCCCTATGCAGCCCCTATGCCATACACGGCGAGAAGAAGTTGACAACTCAAGACCTAAATTGAAGAAATTTTAACATTATGTTATTCTATTTTAAGTTCAAACTTCTTCACTTTTATATCTCAGCTTCTTCCCGCCGTGTACCTTATTTATTTATGATTGCGTCATAGGTAAGTCCACGGTAACTCTCTCACTTGACAACTCGGACGGGAAATCTCAGAAGATATAAGCAAAGGAGACTTCTGAGACCCCTTCTTCTACTCATCGTCTCATTTCATCTGCTTCCACCTCTTCAATTTTGACATTGGAAATGTCTTTTCGTTCGCTCCAGTATACGGTCCGATTTCACGAAAAAGTGCGATCCCATTATATCTCGGAAAGTTGTGAAGATATGATATTAAAAAATAGGCTCAAAAGACGCATAATCACGAGAGCTGTAAGGTGCAAAAATAATTATTTGAGAAAGTCGAAAACAAAAAAAAAGTTATGGTCGAAATAGTGAAAATAAAATTCATTTTTTTCCGAGTTTTTGATTTTGGTGCTCGATAATTTGGAAACGAAGAATGATATCAAAAATTTGAGAAAAACGGCTCTGGACAATTTAGTCAGCTACAATTTGAGCCTAAAACAAAGACGATCGGGTTAAGGGTTTGCCCTGTAGCCTAACCTTAAAATAGTCAAAAAGACAGAACGACATTTTTCACATGACATTTATGACTTCATGTTTCGCAGAGTTCGTTATCGGTGCGTTGTGAATTATCGGGATTATGACGGCAGAATAACACTTGCACTGCGTGGGCTATCAAAATCGATGCAGATTTTTCTTGGTCTAACTCTATCTATCCTGTTTGAGACGGGCGTAGATAACGCACTATTCGACAATCTATGCATTCTTGTGGTGGTGGAAACAGAAATAGAGATAAAGGTAGAGGTAGAGGTAGAGGTAGAGGTAGAGGTAGAGGTAGAGGTAGAGGTAGAGGTAGAGGTAGAGGTAGAGGTAGAGGTAGAGGTAGAGGTAGAGGTAGAGGTAGAGGTAGAGGTAGAGGTAGAGGTAGAGGTAGAGGTAGAGGTAGAGGTAGAGGTAGAGGTAGAGGTAGAGGTAGAGGTAGAGGTAGAGGTAGAGGTAGAGGTAGAGGTAGAGGTAGAGGTAGAGGTAGAGGTAGAGGTAGAGGTAGAGGTAGAGGTAGAGGTAGAGGTAGAGGTAGAGGTAGAGGTAGAGGTAGAGGTAGAGGTAGAGGTAGAGGTAGAGGTAGAGGTAGAGGTAGAGGTAGAGGTAGAGGTAGAGGTAGAGGTAGAGGTAGAGGTAGAGGTAGAGGTAGAGGTAGAGGTAGAGGTAGAGATAGAAATAATTTTATTCGGGAGGACAAACACAAAATAAAAAATAAAAACTTATACAGAGAAACATAAAAAAGAAAAAGTGCCACGAAATGGTCTCACCTCAGCATGTTGCTGGCGGCTGCTAGCAGATAGCTGATGCTGAACCCTGGCAGTATATAGTGGAGCTCGGGTTTAATACAACATAAGCACACGCTGTTTTGGTCATCGGACTCGTCTCGATGAGCACTTAGTAGAGTAGTACCCAAGATAGAGCTGATGCTGAACCCTGGCTGTACCTAAAGGAACTCAGGTTTGTTGCAACATAGGCACACGCTGTTTTGGTCATCCGACTCGTCTTGATGAGCACTTAGGAGAGTAGTACCCAAGATAGAGCTGATGCTGAACCCTGATTGTAGGTACCTAGCGGAACTCAGGTTTGGTGCAACATAGGCACGCGCTGTTTTGGACATCCTATTCGTCATGATGATCACATGGTAGAGCATTACCCAAGATAGCTGATGCTGAACCCTGGTAGTACCTATTGGAACTCAGGTTTGGTGCAACATAGACAAACGCTGTTATGGTCATCAAACTGCTGTCAAGAAAATTTCATATCTTGCAGCAAATGGGCTGCTGCGATCAAGACTCGAGTGACGATAACGGCGATGTGGCTACCACTTCTCGAGTTGACTACGGATTTGCCGTGTAATAATTTTCTTGTACTTTGAACATTAATATATCCTGCTTATTAATCGAAAAATGAAATATGTACCTATACTTATGCGCCACTAGGGCATGCAGTACCGGTCCCGGTACCAAGAATTTCATTTCCCGGTTCTGGGCATGGCCGGAACCGGGATTCCCGGTTCTTCCCGGTTCTCAGGGCATCTTTTGATTACTTTTAAGAAATTGTTTGTGTTAGCGTATAATTTTTATGAATTACTTATTTTCATATAAATAATTACATAAACATAAACATAAAACATATTTATTCATCTTTACAAATTCAGGTTAGTTATACACAAAAACTTCTGTTAATGCACTGTACAGGTATAGAATTTGAAAAAATAAGGAGTGCCTTTCCTGTAGTTGGCCTGATTCCTACACTAGGCGATGCCTGTCCTGTAGGAAACCAGCTTACATCCGAGTTACAAATACATAGGCGCGAATTGGTACAGAAAGCAATGTATTTTACTTACTAAGCTAAATCTAAATCTAAATATTAAACTAGTCCAAGAATTAATAAAAGACTTATTTTATTATAAACAAACACTTAATTGGCGTTCCATCCTATTTTACAAAATGAACTGGCACACTTTGCCTCCGTCTGGGCCGAGCCAGACGGCCGTAGCGTAGTCGATGCACTCAGCACTATGAGACGGCACGGGGTCCATATTGAGTCGCATAATAATTGATTGTCCTAATGTAATGTTACGCATAACACTCATTTCGCATAATTGTTATTGTGCTGGAAATATTAACAACTCTGAAAAATTATAACACAAACCTAACCTAACCTACCCTGTTCTACACAACCTATGCAAAATATTTTCGAAAATACTTTCTGTTTTAGCTGGAGAAAAAATATGCGAAAAGAGATTTATGCGTAACATTACATTATGACAATCAATTATTATGCGATGAGATAGGATCCCGACGGCACGGCCTGCCTGCACGAATGCCTACTTTACTAGGTAAGTTTGTCGGGTTATTTGGGTGCCCCCGGGTCCTCCGTTTCATAGCACCATTATTAAATGTTATATAATGTCCCGAGCTAAAGTACTAAAACATTACCACTATTGAAATGGGAATAAATAGTCATATGATGAGAACCGGGAAGTACCGGTACCGGGTCTTCAGACCGGTTCTTTTGACTCTATAAAATTCCCGGGAATCCCCGGGAATATGAGAACCGGGAATTCCCGGGAGCATGCCGTATGCGCCACGGCGACAATTATTCAAACTTCGATACGCGTGTGGTAATTTTGCAATTTGTTTGTTCACATGCGTTATGTCCAGGGTACTTGTGTTAATCTAAGAATAAAATAATTATCATTCAACGTTGTAGTTTTATTTTGTAACTTTTTCCTTATCCAGACTTTCTCGTCGCTCAGCGACAGTATTTTTTCGAATTCCGTAGATTCATTTCCAATGTGCTCGATAGTCGTGTGAGGCACGAAATCTGTGAATTTTTTCTACAATTGACTCGTAGATAAATCGGTACGTGCTTTCTTTGCTGGTAGAATGAAGGATTCCTAGTTTTAGTTATATAATTTATATATTTTATTGTATATATTTAAATGATATGTATTTATATTATATGTATCGTGTATATTTTGATGTACTTGCATATGTGTTAAATTTTTTAAATTAGCTTTGCGGTTTATATTAAATTTTATTAGTAGTAGTAGCAGTTGCACCGCCCACAATCTCTCTGCTTTGCCTTAAGGTTGACTGGTAGAGAATGCTTTTGGCATTAAGTCCGCCTTTTGTACGATAAGTTTTTCTTTTGTGCAATAAAGTTTAAATAAATAAATAAATAAATAATATCTCAAACGGTTATATTCTTTTTTTGTAACAAGTATCAATTGTTTACAGTAAAAGAGCATAATCATCAACACACAACAACACTAGTTGCCCCGTTCAAATCCATGTTTTTCTGCATTAGGTATAAGTATAAGTTGGTAAATAGATATACATATATACATATCTGAGCATATTTTGACTCTATTTGTCGCCAAAAAAGAAACTTCTATTCTATCTTCTAACCGTCAATTCCGTTTAATACTCTTGAATACTTCTAGGTATTTCTCTTTCTCTACTCTAATACTTTCCATTTCTCAGGCTACGGCAGCGGCGGCGGCAGCAACGGGCGGGTGTCGCCATCTTTACCAAAGACCGAGGCGGAGCTACCCGACTCGAAGCACGAAGGATCTCAGACGTCAAGAGCATCAACCTCTGACACGGACAGCCCAGGGTGCACGCTGTCGCGGAGCCTTAAGGAGGACATCAGGGCGTGTTTAGGAGGATGCAGGTAATTTCTCCTCCCCTCTTTCAATAGTATGTACTAGACTCAAAGCATGTTAGATCTGAAACGTCCGGAGGTTCAACCTCTGACGCTGCCAACCCAAGGTTTTCGCTATCGCGGAGCCTTAAGGAGGATATCAAGCCTGTTTAGGACGCTGCAGGTAATTTCTCCACAGTACTAGTATTAGATTCGAAGTATTTCGAAGCATGAAAGATCTGAGACGTCCGGAGGCTCAACCTCTGACACGGACAGCCCAGGGTGCACGCTGTCGCGGAGCCTTAAGGAGGACATCAGGGCGTGTTTAGGAGGATGCAGGTAATTTCTCCTCCCCTCTTTCAATAGTAACTAGACACGAAGGATCTCAGATGTCCAGAGCTTTAATCTCTGGCACTGACAGCCCAAGGTGTTCGCTATCGCGGAGACCTAAGGAGGATTGGTAGGATTGGAGGAGTGGATTGGTGGAGGCCTGCAGGTAATTTCTCCATAGTACTAGTACTTTTATAAGATTCGAAACGTGAAAGAGACATCCGGTATTTCAATCTCTGACAACGATAGCCTAGGATGTATGCTGTTGCATAGCCTTAAGGAGGACATAAGGGCGTGTTTAGTTGAATGTAGACAGGTACTGTCTTCCCGATAACACGAGACGGGCAGTATGGAGTATCTCAGAGCATGGTATAGCGCTATTTGGACCTTGGGCCATCAGCTAAGAATGATCCAAAAACAATCGTGCCAAGCGGCATCGCTTGAGACAAAAGTGCAGATTCACTGCACTTACTTTCAACCAGATGGGGTGGGTTGTAGTCTCTATCTCGATGAGATATTCTAGAGTGGCTGATAAACATCACCAATTTCTTCTAGATGGGAAAAAGACGTCGGCGACGTAGTAGAAGCCGCCGTGAAGGGCGCCGGGGGCATCACTGCAGCCCGAGCGAGGCTCCACGCCGCATTGCTGGCGCTGCATGAGCCTTTACCCAGGATTCCCAACCGCGGGCCGTCGCTGCCGTACTGCGGGCCCGGCGTGCGGCCCGGTGACGTCACTATGATGCCGAAAACTACAGAAATGTCGCTGCTGGTGAGTAGTATTTGCTTTATCTAACAGAAAACGCATGAGAAACTTAATAAACACAGAGATAATCCCTACTCTGGTCTTGGTCGTACTCCTATATTATTATATAATCATGTTTTATTTAACCTTTTCGACGCCGTGTCAAACACAAAAGCAGTCACCCGGACGCCACGTCACCGAAGTGTCAAAACCGAAATTTAACTTTATGCATATGCACGTAGGTCTATGTTGCTCTGTGGTCTGTGACCGATTAATCAGTCTTTGGCGTTGAACTTGCGGTGCGGATATATCGGTCATTGGCACAGTCATTGGCGTCCAAAAGGTTAAGCACGTTTCTAGCTCTCAAGAATTCACCAATCTGCCAACTGGCAAGTTTCCCATTTTAACAAAATAAGTTAAGTAACCACTTGATACAGTGAAGATATCGTATAATTCCTCGACCAAAAGTGGGTCAGTCACAAAATAAGCACCTAACATTTGTAACATAATATTTCATACATAGACGTCATATTACCTCGTAATGAGGCACCATCGTCCCTGTCAAATGGCCATTATAACCCTTATTTCAAACGTATTAAGGTCCACCTACGATCAGTTAAGAGTGTTTTTAGTAGCAAATGTAATGAGATAAGTACAAAAGCCGTTATGTAAGTAATTGGAGCTATGATCGTATCGCGAAATGTAGGTGTCTGTGTCGTGTGATGAAACTTTAGCCACATGTGACTTTGAGTGGACATTCACTCACCTACTAAATTATACAGGGATGGCCATACCTACCACTAACATAATAAAATCGAAAACGTTATCTGCCTCTCTATCTGTCTTGCATTCGAGCGAGGCAGAGAAAGAAATTACGAATCTAGTTTTGCGCGTTAGGGCCTCTGAGGGCCTACCGCGAACCACGTCCGAAGTGTTGCCTCTTTGTCGCACTTATAAATTCGTACGTAAGTGTGACAGGGAGGCAACACGTCGAACGTGGTTCGCGGTAGGCCCTCTGGACTGACAATATACCTAAAAAATTCCAGTGTCTGATTTGAGTAAAAATAATGTAAGTACAGTCAAAGAATTTAATTTCCAACCCATTTCGTACCTTGTCATAGTGACAATCAATATGAAAGTCCATAGAGGGGCCATTTTATTTAAAGTTGTCCCCTACACTTTTTTTCAAAATTTGTTATTTTTTATTATGTTATTTCTACTCAGAATCACGAGCTCTTTCTATCCTAATAGGAGAAAAAAAGTGTTTTTTCCCCATTCCGTTACCATTTTTTCATAGACTTTGTATGGCGGTTTCGGAATGGAAAGATCGAAAAATGTATGGAAATCTTGGGACACTTTTTTTCTCCTAATAGGATCAAAAGAGCTCATGATTCTGAGTAGAAATAACATATAAAATCCCAAAATTATAAAGTATTTAGTTGGGGACAACTTTAAATAAAATAGCCCAGAGGGCAGATACTAAATACTCGTACTATTAGTCACTATGGCAAAGTACAAAATGGGTAGGTAATTAAATTCTTTTGGGTGTACCTACATTCTTACTCTATACCAAAGACATATGTAACTTCGTATAAGACGAATAAAGTCTAAGGAAAAAACGTGCCTCGGAATTCAAGTAAAAGTCATTCTCGAATAGATGCCGCACACACTTTTAGCCTATCCTCGGCTAGATGGCGCGACGACACCGTTTCATATTTAACAATTTTAACACATAGATATCAGTGAATGAACATGGATCAAAATGATATAAAAATAATAAAATCATTTATCCATATATATACATTTTTTGATAACTTTATACATTTTCATTTTGAGTTTTAGTCATGTGTCGATAGATGGCAGTAAATTTACAGTGACTACAAAATTTACAATGACAGGACCCCTCTATACTATCTATTCTTTTTGTCTATACTCTGTATCTTTAGGTACTTAAATAAAAGTAAACAAATAATTTGTAAATTTTAGGGTAGTTATAACATTTATTGATTAACCAACCAAATACAAAACCACCTGGATCTGTCACTGAACGACCTGACTTTAACCTACATTATTTGATCATGTAATGTTTTCATCTTTCCTCAACTGGCCTAAGAAGCCATACCTAAAGATACAGACTTTAGCTTTGTATAATTACTACATACATAATAAAACGTAGCAGAATTGCCTTGAAGTAAGTACCTAAGTATTATATTTTAACGCCGGAAAGTGAGCCATGTCCAAATACTTGTTAGTCAACAATTACTCATTACATTCACTGTAAGCACTTTATGCATAAATGCATCCGTTCTGAATCTGATCGAAATTAAAGACAGGATGGTGACTAAGTGGCTCGATATATTCAGTTTCAAAACAACTTGATTTAAAATAAATATAGTAAACTTAAAAGCATAAAGACCAAAGAAAAATTCCATGTCTTTGTAACATTTACCCACTTAAAATCGGTACCTCAGGGTCCCTATAACAGATTCTAACTAAATGAATAAATAACGTACCTACAAATGAAGTGCATAATAGTTTTCCATCGTATTTTCTCGGAAACGTTCGTATATGTCATGCTACTTCAGTCAACCTCAGTACTTTTTGTATCGAGACTAACTGAAATAGCAAGACATGTTCGTACGTTTCCTTGAAAATAATTTTCCACTACATCTGTACCTATCATTAAAACCGGCGACACAATTACTTGCAATTACGGAGTGCCTATCTATTGTCAAATATAATCAAAATCCATCTGTTAATAATTTATACTTACATATAAATATCTTTAAAATAAAGTAAATTTTTGTACTGGACCTAAATACATTTTTCTCCAATATGCTCGGAAATGTTCACCTTATTGTAGCAAAAATAGTACGCGAAGTTCTTCGTTATTGTCAAACTCTAATAAAAAAAAATCAAACTATCGCTGTCCTGCTCTAGCGGACGGGAAGTAAAAAAACACTACAGTAATAACTTATTACTGTAGTGTTTTATACTTTTTAAAAATAAAAACGCAAACAGCCAATTATTATAACCGCGAGCCGCGTCTACACGTCCCGATCAGCTATCATTTCAAGCTATAGGATAGAGTGAGATAATAAGATAAACGACCTTACTTGTCTCGTTCTTACAAGACCGTTGTGCTCGTGTATGATCGTGCGAATACTGCTTAATAAAATCAAAGATTATTTTTATATTTTTTTAAGGATCTCATCGGTGTTTATAAAGCTTATATAGTTTGTCAAAGGACTTTCTCATTTCAATCATAGACAAAGAGAATCATACTATCTTTGTCTTACACTAGTACTAGCACCCAAAAGAAAAGGATGGGTATAGTTTTCCTGGTTCTTACTGACTGACAAATTAGTTTGACAAACTATATTGAATGAACGAATATTGAATGGTACTGAATGGCAGAATAAGTTTGTGCCTTTAACTTTTAAAAATGTATTAAACAGGGAAATAGTTTTTGACTTGACATTTTGATGTGAAGGTTCGATTTGAGTGATGCTTCATGCTTAAATAATTATTTTACCTTATTTCCTCGCATGTTTGGAGAAAAGCACTATATATGCCTCGGCAGGAATAGCAATTCGTGGATTCGTCTTCTTTGTCGGACTCCGCTTCGCGTCGTCCGACAAAATCGAAACTCATCCACGAATTGCCCTTTCCCGGCCTCTGCAATAATGTACTATTTCTCAAAAATGGACGGCAAAGTCGACTTTGCAGTTTAAAAAATAGGTCGCGAAGTGCGGAGATTATGGTCAGTCAAAAATTAAAAAGTTAAAAACATTGCAGTATCGCTTTTGGGACTGCAATGTTGCATACAAATTCCATTATTTGTCGAATTCCAAACTTTTTAAAAGTTTAAATGGCCATATCAAATGAAGGCACAGGCCCATTAAACAGCCAAACAGATGATAATTACTTATTATTATAATGTTGGTATCGCGACTATTTAGGTGTCTCAAATAGGTAGGCGTATTTTCGGCAGAAAACAACACCTCTATTTTAAAATTTAAAAAATAAAAAGGCGGCAAAGCAAACCTTTTCAATTGTTTCTACTTTTTTCTCTGAAAATATATACGAAAGGACGTTGCTTCTGTTAAATATTTCTATTATATCTATATTTCTTGCACCATTTTTGAGAAAAGCACTATATATGACTCGGCTGGAAGGCTACTTGCTGGCTTCGGATTCAATTAAACGGACTCCCAAGGTCGTCCGTTTAAAACGAATCCTCAGCCTGCAAGTAGCTACTTCCGAGCCTCGACAATAATGTACTATTGTGAATAACTGGTGATGTTTATGTACTGTACAAAGGTCAATTATCACATACATAAACCGTGCCTATTGTGCAATTTAAGTACCTCGCCATCTAAATCCGTAGATGTTCCCCGCCCATTTTAAATTGATGGCCAATTTCAGATAAAGACCAATAATTGGCCCTTCGTTGGCCCTTGGCGTTAGCAATTAGAAACACCTGTGAATGTTATGAAACATTACAAAGCTTTTAGGGCCAGCCTAGCGTCTTTTGAGCGTTGTTTGAGCACAGTTGCGCCAACGTGGCGTCGAGCAGCAGCCATAGAGTTGACTAGACATCGACGCTCGGGAGACGCTAGTGTGGGGTGGCTCCTAGGGTCAGCCCACACTAGCGTCTTTTGAGCGTCGGCGGCGGCGCCTAGTCAGCGCTATGGAAAATGGCGTCGCTACGCAGTTGCGCCAACGTTGCGTCGAGCAGCAGCCATAGAGTTGACTAGACGGCGACGCTCGGGAGACGCTAGTGTCGGTTGGCCTTTAGACCGCTGGTTCGTGAACAGCGATGGAATATATAAATATATATAGACGAAGCTCTCAATATATTTTTGACTCTGAAAAAGGGCCTATATAAGCAGTTATAACTTCCCACCGAACGGGCGGAGTCGGCGCATTTCACATTTGTACGGCCGCAAGCCGGTCGGCTCCTCGCGGACGCGATCTGCTCCGGACGGACGCCATCATCGCTTCTGCCATACATAAATTATACCTAAAGGCACATTGAAAATGCGCTCCGGCGCGGCCCGACTCCGGCCGGTCGGTGTGATTCGTACATTATCTCCTATCACTCCCTTTTTTAGGGTTCCGTACCCAAAGAGTAAAAACGGGACCCTATTACTAAGACTCCGCTATCTGTCCGCTTGTCTGCCAACAGGCTGTAACTCATGAAACGTGATAGACAGTTGAAATTTTCACAAATGATGTACATGATTTTTTTTACCGAGTTTTGCGTAATGGTACGAATCCCTTCGTGCGCGAGTCCGACTTGCACTTGGCCAGTTTTTTGTTAATTTCTAAATAATGCATCGAATATTAAGTAAGTATTAGTGCCTTGCCAATAGCTACAAAGATATACATATTTTGCACTCCACAAGGCCAAACATAATAATCCTATCGTCTAGATCACTCAGGACATCCTGGCATCACTCTGCGGAACAAATGACTGTTCTTTGTTCTTATTATTCGGATATAAGATAATATCCACTGTTGAGGCTGAATATTGCCGGTAATTAAGCATAAAGTAATATAAGTAGATGATAATCTAGATAAAGTATGCATTAGCTTCGAGGGAATATAATTATTCATTTCGTGGTTTGGATTTGCGTTTAAGAAAAGGGATTCAAGGCACAGATTAATTTGGATAAATCTCAATAACAACACGATGTCAATTAGCATATCGTAGTGGAACTAGTGACCTACAGGAACCTATATTAAATTTATTATCCAAGAAAAAAAGGACGCTGCACATTTTTACCTGATCTCGTGATGCATAGACTAGCTAGGAAGGCACCTATCTTGGTACAAAGTGCAAATCGTAGATTCTGAAGTGCATCATAAAATCTACTGCAGTTTTTTGCTAATACGACAAAACATTAAAATGTGGTTGTTAGGGTTCCGTACCCAAAGGGTAAAACGGGACCCTATTACTAAGACTTCGCTGTCCGTCCGTCCGTCCGTCTGTCACCAGGCTGTATCTCACGAACCGTGATAGCTAGACAGTTGAAATTTTCACAGATGATGTATTTCTGTTGCCGCTATAACAACAAATACTAAAACAGAATAAAATAAAGATTTAAATGGGGCTCCCATACAACAAACGTGATTTTTGACCAAAGTTAAGCAACGTCGGGAGTGGTCAGTATTTGGATGGGTGACCGTTTTTTTTTGCTTTTTTTTTTGTTTTTGTTTTTTGCATTATGGTACGGAACCCTTCGTGCGCGAGTCCGACTCGCACTTGCCCGGTTTTTTCTAATTATTGATCAACCTCAATGCGTACGAGTCACAATATCCTTATGTAATCATGGATGGCGATCAAGATTTGACAGATATATTTAGGTCACTCACTAGTCAGGTCAATACAATACAGAGCTTAATTAGCCTGTCAGGTCTTCACTTATTTGAAACCAACATATAATGTACAAGCAAGAATGGTCTTTAACACATTTTAATACAGACTTTTCTCGTATGAAACTAACACGATTGTCTAAAAGGGCTCTATAATTAAAAGGGTCTTGACTTGATGGATTGGCAGATGAGGCCGTCGATTTGGAGTTATTGACTTTAGGGTCATGTTTATAATGAGCTTTTTATTAATTCCCTTTTACTAATGAAGACCTATTCAATTCAGGTACAAACAGGAACACTCCTAACTGTACATCGGTTACCTTACTACAAAAGGAAAGGTCCACCGATGTATAGTTAACAGCTCGGTGGATGGTACATACATAAATACATATTATTGACTATTTTTGTAGTAGCACCAGCATCATTGGTTATTTAAAAATTAGGTGCAACGTCTCTCCAAACTCCAAATCCAAAATTCCAAAGTTAAGGGTTAAAAAGCCTAATTTAATTTATGGTCCACAGAAGTGACCATTTTTGTCTTGAAATCTACAATCATACACTTATACCCCGAGTAAGTGAACAATAAAAAAAAAACAATAAGGCAATGTAACCGATCATTCAATGAACGAAGAAACTTCATCAGAATACGAATCGCGCGCCGAATCGAAGCCAACTCGGTCAATGCTGGGAAATGTCGTGACCGTTGTAGAAAGAGCTTATATTGCCGCTAACAGTTTGTCACAAAAAGAAGAAATTATAACACGAAGAAAATAGAAGAATAGAGCGATTAGATTTTCTCCTAGATTAGGTTTTTTTTCGAGACACTGGTACAGATGTAGTGCATAATAATTGTTTTCTATCGTATTTTCTCGGAAACGTTCGTATTTGTCATGCTACTACAGTCAACCTCAGTGCTTTTTGTACCGAAACTGACTGAGATAGCAAAACACGTTCGTGCGTTTCCGTGAAAATACGATGGAAAATAATTATGCACTACTGTGGCACGCAGTTCATCTTCACCAACACCTTATTTTGTGCTGTTAAAGATGCCATCTCTGAGATGACAGAGATGGTAGATACTTTTATTTGACGATTTATGCTGACTATACTATAAGCTTGGCCGTTCAGATATATCTGATAACGACTGTACAATGTAGTCTACACTTGCTCTTATTTATTGTGCGCTATCTACCAGATAGAAATCGAGCGTCATATATCAAAAACATCGTGAACGCTCCCTCCGTTTTAACGCCGTTAGAGCATTTTCACATTGTCCGATACGATATCGGATGTAGGATCCTACATCCCCGTAATAAGGCCGCGGGGACGCGCCCGGGCACCGTCTTTAGCGCCCACGCACACAACAATAAACATTATGCCTACACATACGCACACAAACAAATATTATCGGCCCGACAGCTGACGGGGGGCTCCGACATGCCATGCAGAATTTATCGGAAGCGCCTTTCCGATAGCGGATGTCGGAAGGCGCCTATGACAAAAACAGCTGCGGCTGCCATTGACATTAAGTCCGCCTTTTTTGTGTTGTCTATCGTTTTTTAGTAATAATGGTTTATGAAATGTATAAATAAATACAGAGAAACACGTATTTCTTACATTTTACTTCCTTCCGACATCCGATATCGGATCGGACAATGTGTAACGCTCTCTCCTTCTAAGCCATTACGGTTTGTTCAAATGCCCTGCAACAGAAGGGTAATTATTGGAGTTCCTTATTTCCAAATAAACTTCGGGTTGTAAAGTAAAGTAAATTACAAGCTTGTAAAGTCTTGTGTTATCGGCTCGTCTTTGAGTGAGTCCAGTACGGTTACCATCAGTTTCTCACTGACATAAACGCCGTCGAGAACGTAATTTACTTTCTATACATCTCGCTCGCACTCGCATATTAGTGCAAACGGGATGTATAGAAAGTAAATTACGTTCTCGACGGCGTTTATGTCAGTGACAAACGATGGCTATAACCGCGAATTCAGGCTTGAAGCGCGTTTATGATTCAGCATAGCATAAGTTATTACTTATACTTCGTTTTTTTAGCATTAGAAATAAGGTAAACAATCTTGATGTGTCTTTTAATTCAAAAACACATTTTAAAAATAAGTTACGGCAAATATGTAACAGTTATGAATCTAATTCGATCATTTACATTCTTCTGCTTTCATAAGTAATAGTTACTGATTTTTAAAAAGCGTTTTTCAATTAAAAGACATGTCAAGATCGCTTACCTTCTTTCAAGTTCTTTCAAATGCTAAAAAAAACGAACTATAAATAGGTCTGTATTTTGAACAAGTCACTTGGTAACTCCACTCACACTTGACCAATTTGGATTCTCATGGGCTCTAGCTCGGAGGGCCGCATAGGGCACGGCTCAACCTTTGTGCCATTATCTATGATTATTTTAATTATTTGTAGGTACGCAATAAATTGCCGGTTTTGTTGCTTTGGATTGGGGCCATGGTCTGGTAATCGTTTCCTGAGTCGAGATGACATTCTTCAATTTTTTTTTAATAATGTTTTATTAAATGATACCTATACTCCCCGTCAGGAAATGCTAAACCTAAACCAGTCCTACCGCTACTAAAGTAACTTTTCTTATTTTATATGTTTTTAAAGTACAGTAACCTGCAGAGATTACAAGTTTTTATGCAGATGGGGTTAGTTATCTCTGAAGCTTACTGTACCTAAAAACCTCAAAAGAAATATGTTTGAAACATCTTAATCTTATACAAGGTTGAACAAGAGATTTGAGTTTGAAATGGGCAACAAGGCTGTGTTTACATATTTTAGACACTTTGTTCGTATCGATATTTTTAGACGTGACTCTACTTGCAGTTTTGCGTATTTATGAAATCCATTCGTTTTCAAATAATGTTTAGCTTAGCACTGGCTTTCCAAAGTGCATATAATTAATACAAAATACTAGCTTTATTACCTGGTCAAAATACATTTTATGTTTCTTCCATAAATTACTTAGTTTCTGAATGCCAGACGCAATTTATTTAATAAAGTTAACGATTATAATTATATGGCTCTGTGGGCCGCGGGTATTTTAATTCGCTATTTTATTGACCAATTAAACTTATCATACTGCTGATATTAAGATAATAGTATTAAGTATGCATCATTTTAGAGTAAGAAATTACACAGTAAAGGTTTTTCGTAGAGGGAGATTACAGTCAAAGTGAAAAGTAAACAAAGACGCAAACGTGAAAGGCAGAATTAACTTACTACTTAATTCGTAAAAAGTGAATTAAGTAATTGGTAATAAACACTATACATGATGAACTTGTCTTAAAAATTATATAAGGTGTATTCGGGTAATACCGAATGTCGGATAATTCCGAAATTCAGATGAAAATCACCCTTAATTCCATCATAATAAAAGTCTCTTTTCGGAATTATCCGACAGTTTTCGACATTCGGAATTACCCGAGTAAACCTTATATCATGCCAATAGCCAAGAATGTAGCTACAATTATTCTTTCACACTTTTTACTCGTTTAGCTAAAAATCTGGTTTAGTGAAAAGGCAAAAGATTATGGAAATGCTGCGAACATCATGGGCACCTTTACACCGGGAACGGCAGTAAGTGGGTTTTATTTTTTAAAATGTATAGTTTTAATTTTTATCTGTAAGTGGTAGTTGTAACTATAGTATAAAGATGAATAGGTAAGTAGATAATTAGTCCACATTCTGCCCCGATTACTACGCATCATTAAACAAATGCAATGAGTAAATGCAACCGTTACAATACGCACGTAACACGTCATACCAAATGTTCACCAAGTCATGTGGTATACGAGGATTATAGACAAAGAGCGTGCCCCGGAAAATGGTATGTAATAATGAAAGCAACGAAACCGCTCTAGTACCTACCCTACTATACAGGTTGGCCCAAACATACGTTGTCAATTTCTTTTTGGAATAAGTTTCTTACAGGTACACCTATTTTACAAAATGTCAACGAGACCGCTCTGGTATACAGGTTGGCCCAAACATACCTTACTTACTTACTTCGCTGGCTCATCGACCAGAAGTGGATCTTGGCCTCCGACACTAGATTTCGCCATTCGTTCCTATCCTGTGCGATCTGACGCCATTCAGCCGCTTGTACGCCACACAGGTCTTTCTGGACCTCGTCGATCCATCGGTACCTAGGCCTTCCGACCGGACGTTTCCCAGTTGGTTGCCCTAACAACATACCTACGTTGACAATTTTTTTTTTAAGAATTCGCTTACTTACCTACACCTATTTTGCAAAATGTCATTACTCATTAATAATTGAAACCACGATCATATAACTGAAACAAAAAAATATCATCAAAATATTCTCCTTTGGTGTTGATATACAAACGCAAAGCTTTGTTAAAATTATCAACAATACACACATTAAAAAAGTTGTCAATGAATTTTTGTGGCATGCTATCCTTATTACTAGATCCTTACGTCTGGCAGATGTTCATCAATGGAGGTCAGAGTGATAGACTGAGAAATGTTATTTTTGAAGTAAATACATAACCCAGCTGAAACCCAGCTGTGCAGGCGAGACATCGCTATATACGTGCATAGCTTGTCACAGTTGTCACGCTCATACACCGGAGCGACGTGCGAATTGGCATCAGTGTTATCACACTGAACATAACTGTAACTGAAATAGTGAATATTTTTCCGGAGCCAGCTCTCTGTCTATTATGTTATGTTGAATAATATCACATAATAAGTGTTGTAATAGTTACGATTCGCTTGTTATTAGCTTATCTTCTCGTTTCATCTGATGTAAGAAACATTTTCTCAAACGTGTGCGAAATTAATCTCGTGTTTGTGATAATAGAGCGCGAAATGGTATTAGAACATTTGTTAATTAGTAAGAAGAGATTAATTATGAATTCATATGCAGAAGCTGCGAACTGATTTACATATTGTAAATTAAATTAAAATTATTAACATGGTTTAGAGCAGTTTGAGCTCGCGACCTACATTTGAATGCTTAGAATGTGTTGGATTTAGATCGAAAACGTTAACTACATTTTTCTCGTTGTGTATTGGTATTCATTAGATGGGCATTTTCACTTAAAAGTGAACAAAAAGGGATATATACATAAAATTATGTAAAATATATATTAAAAATGTCAATACCCAAGAATAAAATGGTGTTCATAACTTTAATTTAATTTACATTAAGTACGTTTTATTTAAATACTATAGTAGCAGTGAAAAATAGGTACTTACCTTAAACGTTATTGTATGGCGTCTATGGCGTAACGCGTACCTAAGCCATGAATGCAATTTGAGTTTAAAAAAAAATCTGTAAAAGACTCAAGTCTCAAGACTCAACGAAAAGAACTCGAATTTCGACTTAATTATATCACTACACCTTATAAAACGAGACTTTGCCCCGCCGCGTCTGTCTGTTTGTGTGTATGTATGTTCGCGATAAATTCAAAAACTACTGAACGGATTTTTACGCGGTTTTCACCTATCAATAGTGATTCTTGAGGAAGGTACGAAGCCGGGGCGGGTCGCTAGTGAACTGAAAAACAGTCCAAAATCTAGGTAGAGAACATAACCGAACGGAGTAGCCATTAACAGGCGTTCCCCTCTGTCGAAAATAGGCGGCCAATGGCCATACACATTGTACGGAACCACCGTTTATCTGACATGGCTATTTTTACGTTACGTATAAATTAGTCGTGAACCTGCCCCGCAAAAATCGGCAAACTGTTTTGTACCGAAAATTACAGACAAGGCGTCTCCGTTTGGTTATATCCTCTAACCCTTAAATGCATAGTGTTGCCAAATGTCTACAAAGCATTAGACAGCTCACAGATTTAAAAAAAAAGGGCTTACGTTCTTGAACGCACCTTTATACCAAAGGTCAAGTAGTAGGGTGATGATTTAAGGGTTAAATTTACGCAATATTTTTAATTTATAAAAATTACATGCGTTTTAAGACGAAAAGTCGGAAAGCTTGGAAAAATCCACAAGTTGATAATTTTTAGTATGCTGTTTTGAACGGTGTAAAGCATAAAATGACTATTACACGTATACAAATAAATTATTGCTACGAATACCTGATCACTTGGTGGATTTTTTTGTCCCGTAGAGATTCAAAAAACACGTTAACAAAAAGTTGTGTCAAATAGTATAATTATTTTATATTTAAAAACTTTATCATAGGTATATTACAAGTAGTGTAACTTTCTAATGGTAGTAAAAAAAATCATATATCTATTACTGAAAATTACATATTTACATAAATATGTTTTAGCCAATTCAACTTCTAACACTGATTTCGCAGTGAAAATCAAAGTTAAGTATATTTTTTTTTACAATTTTTCCTAGAATCTACATATATTAATTTTGGACAAAAAGAAAAAATCATGCATTTAAGGGTTAAGCCTTACCGTCATAGGAAATATATTCACGGTCTTGATTGGTTTATTGTTGGGTGTCCATCCTGTCAATATGTCAAACTGCAACGGTGCCAAGGCGACGGATGCTGGTAGTAGTAAATTCTAGTAATAATCGCCGACAGTCGCCATAAATTTCAGCTTCTATCGGAAAATGTACACAATGCACACAGCACACAGAAGTTATAGTTCGTTTTTTTAGCATTAGAAAGAACTTGAAAGAAGGTAAGTGCTCTTGACATGTCTTTTAATTGAAAAACGCTTTTTAAAAATCAGTAACTATTACTTACGAAAGCAGAAGAATATAAATGATCGTATTAGATTCATAATTGTTACATATTTGCCGTAACTTATTTTTAATATGTGCTTTTCAATTAAAAGACACATCAAGATTGTTTACCTTATTTGTAATGCTAAAAAAAACGAACTATAGTAGAGCCCTAGAGTCCGTCTAAGCTAATTTTGCACCAATTTGTATAGAACAAAGTGAGCTAGTGTCAATGTCGCAGGCATTTTGTAAGAATCCGCCGTTTACAAACGGCGTCGTCAATATACAAACGGTTTCACGTTTGTAAAATGCCGAAGGCAAATTGTAAACGGTCCGCATTTTGTAAAATACCTTATGACACTAACAGCGTCGTTTGTAATTTGCCGCTGTATTTTGGTCGAATTAGTTTGAAACGTGAAGCCGTTTGTAAATAGGGAATATTAGACAAAGCTCTGCGTAGGTGTCACCTTTGTGTCACATACAGTAAACAAACCACATTGACACATCACACGTCACGTCAATCACATGGCCTACCGCGAAACAAGAAAATCGAAATTTCGTTATCTAATCTCTTTATCACTCTTGCATATTCGAGCGATAAAGAGGCAGATAACTAAGTTTCGATTTTCGCGTTTACCGGTAGACCCTTGTTAACAAACCGCCTTGATACATCAATGTCATATTTTATTGTCTGTGAAAACTTGTTAAAAAACAGTGTAAGGCACAGTATGTATAAGTTAGTCTATGAATTTACTGAGTCGGTAGTGCTGCACTCTGGCGGCAGAACATTGCAGTAATATCCCCTATTGACGACGCCGTTTGTAAACGGCGGATTCTCACAATTTGCCTGCGACATCATGCAATATTTAACGTCATATTTTCATAGAAATTTGACATTAATGATGATTGAGGGCTACACTTTGTCATTGCGAATGCCATGCGTCGCGATCCTAAGTAATGAGAGTATCTACGAGGAAGAAAAAAAGAGTAACTTTCCATAGTATTTGTCCACAACTATATCTAGGGTAGACGCAGGCGCACTTGACTTGTCCCGCCTGACCGTACCTACTATTTAAAATCTACGCACCGTGTCCAAGCATTAGTTGATGTCGTGTGATAGATATTACGACATACAGAATAAGCTGCATTACAGTAAATTTGACTTGACCCATCCGCCCAAACTTTTTCAAAAAATTTTTTTACTGAAAACCGGATTCTCACAAATTTGGACATTTTGGGCTCGTTCTACTCAGAATCGCCAATCTTACCATTAAAAAAAGATGTCTTAAAATGTCCGTTCCATTACGTCACGTTTTAGTGTGAAAAATGTTTCAACTTGTATGTGACGTAGTGGACACTAAAATGTACATACAATTGTTTTGGAAATTTTTCTTAGTTTCAGCGTCGAATATGCTAGTGATTCTTATTTGGAAGAACTCAAAAAGATCAGCGGCCGTAGCACGGTCGCATTTTTATCGTTTGTCACCATGCCTGTCACGTCCTAACAAGTACGTAAGTGCGAAAAGGACGGGCATAGTGACAGGCGATAAAAATGGAACCATGCTGCGCCCGCTGAATATGTGAGAATCAGGTTTTCCATATTTTTTTGGAAAACGCTCGCTCTGCTTAGAGCTGTTTCCCACTGACGTCCAGTTTTTTTGCGGGTACTGTTTTTTGCGGGATCCAGTTTTCTGTAGTATGCATGCAGGATCCCGCAAAGAGGATCCTAGTGTGAAAGTTACTATAATTATTATCACCTATACTACTAAAACGGGATCCTGCAAAAAACCGTACCCGCAAAAAACTGGTAGTCAGTGGGAAACAGCTCTTACTGTTTAAAATCTGCGTACCGTGTCCAAGCATTAGTTGATGTCGTGTGATAGATATTACGAAATACAGAATAAGGTGCATTACAGTAAATTACCACGATCGTAGAGCGGATCCACAATGGCGAAGGCCGAGTGATCGTTTGCTAAATAACTAAAATAACTAATGTTGCTTGTGTTAACATAGACAAAGGACTTAGAGCATTTAATAACCGGAGTCGCCTTTAAGAGCTTACCCCTCTGCCGAAAACCTTGCACAATTGTGCAAACTTTTGTATGGACTGACGTTTATCTGACATGGATATTTGTACGTTATGTACAAATTATGTAGAAATAGCCATACATTTGACGTGCCCCTCCCCCGCAGAAATCGGCAGACTGTTTTGTACAGAAAATGACAGCCAAGGCGTCTCCAGTTATTAAATGCTCTAAGACAAAGGAATAGGTAGACGTAGAAAATGGGACGGAAAGTTACAGCGGATTCAGACTAGCGTTTTCTTCTTCGTGAGTACGGCTTTGACGTATATCTCAGGACGGCCTTACGGGCACTAAGAAAAAAGTCGGACTATAGTCTCCAGGGCAAAGTTGCACGGTAAAAAGGTACTAGCCCTAACACACGACAGTTATAATAAGCGCGTGTACTGCGCGTGAGCTCGTCTCGGACTAGTTTTTCCGATATTCGTCATGGGAAAGTGAATTACTGCGCGCGCGGTTATGTGACCGTTAACGTAATATGGATAATATGTTGCTATTGTTCCTAAATCAAGTTAGAACGCAGTCTGATAACGCTAAATTACTCTCGACGTATTCTTTGAGTTTTTATTCAAAACTAATCCGGATTGATCTGGCAGCTGAGCCGGAATCACTCGCAAACAGGTCGTATTCCACGCTTAAAAAACCTAATAAAACCTGTAGGTACCTACCTAAACTAAAATATAAAGTAAATTTTATATGCACTCTATTTCTATCATCGATTTATTCGGTCAAATTTGTTAAAGGATAAACTTTAATAAAAGGGCACTTGCAAAGTTATTCTGTTTGATCTAATATTCATACTCATAGAACTGTTTGAAAAAGGCGGTCGAAATATATTGGAACGCTTAAGTATGTCATCATAATGTCAATTCAACTTACGAATTGAATTGAAGTTACGAATTGACGTCCAAATTATGGTAGTCGTAGTCTTGTCGTAGTCCATTCACTTGGAGACTGGAGTTCGATTTCAATATCTCTAAGACTCAAATCAGGTTTATTGCGACTTTACTATGCTTAAATATGCGTAGTAAATTCATAATGGAAATGAGCATCGTTGAGTTTAATTATTGCGAGTCCACGGAGTCCAATATGGAAATGCAGCGGCACATCTTCTGAACTTAGTCTACTGTTTTAGGCACTAAGCTAGGGTTGTCACTTTAGCTACTTTAAAGCCAGAAAATTAGAAGGGGCAAAAGATATGGCGCGCCGCGAGAAGCTTGCGATGGGAATATTACCATCGCGCGGGATTTTAACTTTTATCTTAATTACTCGAAAATTAGAACATAAAATATAAATTAGGCATGTTTTTAGTCCGTACCTCAGGAAAAAACGGAATCCTTATAGGATCACTTTGTCGTCCGTCCGTCCGTCCGTCTGTCTATTAAGACCCTTTATCTCGGGAACGGTGGAGGTATCAAGTTGAAATTTAAACCATATTTTACTCAGGTCTACGGTCCCTTGAAGCTGTGAAAAAATCAAATGTCTAAACTAACGGATACGGCCGGTTATGCCGCAAAAAAACGTATATTTCGACACTCTCAAGTAAATCAAAATGTATAGGGTACTTCCCGTTGTAACTATGAAATTTACAATTTTGTGTTAACCACCCTCATAGGATTAAAGGGGCCCACTGTTTAACAGTCCGCCGGACGGTATCGGCCTGTCAGTTGTTCGGAACTGTCAAAATTTTGTTCTAACTGACAGGCTGACAGTGGGCTCCTTAAGAAGAACAGTGATCCAGCGGTTAGCAACCCTACAGTAGAGTGGACGTTGCGCCAGAGTTCTTGACACGGCGTCGGTCGGTCGCGGCCGGCGTACGCGCACGCGCAGGTTTTGCAACAGTCATTAATAGCTAGCCGAATATATTCCAGAATTAAAAAATATTCCCTTCTATTAGAGTTAGACCATGAAAAGTCTGCAGCGATTTTGATAGCCCACGCAGTGCAAGTGTTATTTATACGTCATACTTTCATAGAAGTTTGACGTTTAATAACACTTGCACTGCGTGGGCTATCAAAATCGCTGCATCGGGCTCGCCGTCCTAGTCCAGGGACACCGACAACTCCCGGCTGCATACTATCCCAAATCGTTTATAATCACTGTCCGTTTTTTTTTCACCGCCCGTTTTTAATTTAAAGTCCAGTCTTCGTGAATGACGTTTCATTTCTTGGTCTAACTTTAAGTACATAGAAGCGTGGTCTCTGCCTACCCCTCCGGCAAATAGGCTTGATTATATGTATGTGTTTACATGCATGGCTTTAATATTTACGTGTTGCCTCCATGATGCGCAGAGTAATTAATAGGGAGTACCAATAACCTCCTGACTCTCCTGAGTGCTGTTCTGTCAAAGTATGTGTGTCGTGTTAAGTGCCACTGGAATGATGTACACAAGCGACATATTAGGTACCGCCCGTTTTTGATGTTAAATAGGAATTAATCATTGAATATTGCATAAATAATATGACTGAATAATGAATAGAATATTGGAAATTGGAATCGAGTTCTGTGGACGCCACTGCTACATATTAAGTATTACAATTGTAAAATTACCTATTATAGGTGCTATTGTTTTAAGATACAATAAAGGTACAAACAATTAGGCCAACTATACATATCGCATAACTTCCTATTCTTACAATGGCTGACATTTGACACTGACAGGTGATTGTTGCGCAATCATGTCAGAGTGAAAAGTGGAAGTGATCCGCTGTATGTAAGATTACAATAATTGAATTAGGTAATTGTTATCGCTATTGCACATCGTCATTGCTTTGAAATAAGTTTTTCACATCACCTATTCGGAAAAGGGCTTTTTCTTCCCCGCTAGGATCAAAGTGGCACTTTTCTGTTCTAGGACACTGTTTTTGTTATTTTTTGCATTCTTTTTTTAGCTTTAATAATATTTTGAAACATAATAATTGTGTCAACACTAAGATTTTTTTATTTTCCTCATAGTTGATGTGAAAAGCAGTATGTGTCACGCGATATCAAAATTATTTCGTCTTGGGCCTTAACACTTGAATCCCTGTTACGCTCAGGATTGTACATTGAATCCTGAGCGTAACAGGGATTCACGGAAATCCTTGACGGAAATATATCATTTGGATCCCTTGTAACACAAACTACTATTTTGTCAAAAAAATAATGTTTAGGGTTCCGTATCTCAAAAGGAAAAAAACGGAACTCTTATTAGGATCACTCGTGCGTCTGTCTATCTGTCAGACCATTCCCCCCTTTATCTTCGAAACTTCTTCTTCTTCTTCGTCGTTATCCTCACAGCTGAGGGTCGTGACCACCATAAGTAGCGCTATCTATAAGAAGTCTCCAGGCTGCTCTGTTCTGAGCCTGATGAAGTGCGGACTATGTGCCACTATTACTATCTTCGAAACTACAGGGTCTTAAATTTTGAAAAAACTACACAAAATAGTTCTTTACCTCTAGATGTCAGGAAAACCTATTAGAAATGTGCAGTCAAGCGTGAGTCGGACTTAATTACTTAGTTTTTAATTCGACCCCACGGGTTTTTTAATGACTTCATGACTTTTCATTCACGTTCCACATAAAAAAATATATTGTTAAAAATTGGGTAATGTACGGGAACCTTGAAACGCGAGTCCGACTCGCACTTGTCCGGTTGTTGATACACGGTTTTATCGCTGACTGCACTTTTCTGTCAATAAAAACTAATATGATACAATTAAATTCTAATAAACCCAAACATAATTTAGGTAACGTAAGTTGTTTTATTACAGAGTTCCCATGTCCAGTTCCGGTCTCCATCATCAGATCAGCTCGATGCTGCCATTATTATGGCGTGGCATTGTAACTTTTGTCACCCAACTTACTATACACGTGTGTGAATTTTCAGCTCAATTGAATATTGGATGACTCACGCTAGTCCGGACCGTGCCCGGGCCGAGGCGTCCGTCATGTCATTTTCTAAGACGGCTGACGGTGGTCACGTGGTGCTTTCCATAGAAAACGAAGCGCCGGAAGCTCCGGCCCGGGCCAGGCCCGGTCTAGCGTGAGTCATCCTTAATGGGAAGTGGATCTAATTTAGCTTGCAAGATTTGACTCGTACAAGCATATAGTTACATAGATTGCAATTTAAATAAAAGCTATTCAATGTTGAAACGCAAAATTATTGTCGTTTTAAAATAAGAGCAGAGCGTATCATCGATTGTGTGGGAGCGGCTTTTGGCGGCATGTTCGTGTGACTCATAATGTTAGGTTTCAAGTAAGTAACACATCGCAAACCAGGATTCAAACATGGTCAATAAATTTAACTTGTTTACATACACACAATCACAAACCCGCGATTCTTATCTAGACAGACGGACTCCAACATTTAAATCTAATGAATGTTGCCATTCAATGCGATAAATATATTGTCTACGCCTGATGCCTAGGCACGTCTAGATGTAGACTTAGACTAATAGGGAATATTAGGCAAAGGTCTGCGTAGGTGGCACCTTTGTGGCACATACAGTAAACAAACCACATTGACACATCACACGTCACGTCAATCACATGGCCTACCGCGAAACAAGAAAATCGAAATTTCGTTATCTAATCGCTCTATCACTCTTGCATATTCGAGCGATAAAGAGGCAGATAACTAAATTTCGATTTTCGCGTTTACCGGTAGGCCCTTGTTAACAAACCGCCTTGAAGCATCAATGTCATATTTTATTGTCTGTGAAAACTTGTCAAAAAACAGTTTAAGGCACAGTATGTATAAGTTAGTCTATGAATTTACTGAGTCGGTAGTGCTGCACTCTGGCGGCAGAACCTTGCAGTAATATCCCCTATTGGTCTGAGCTATTCCCCTTTTGCAAATTATTGATGATTTTGACACGATAACTGATGAAATAAAACTATTGAAACGGATTATATCGCGTATATTGAATTCATCCCGACGTTTCGAATCCTTTACGGCGTTCGTGGTCAACGGGTGACTGAGGTAAAACAAATATAATCCGTTATATAATCCGTTTTCCGTAATCCGTTATCGTCGGATGCGTTAATCCGTTTCAATAGTTTTATTTCATGAGTAACTATCGCGGTAACCGGAGACAATATTATGATAACTGATGTTTTTAATTTGAACACGAACCTATTTAACTGCTGCATTACAAATGAAAGTTACGGTCGATATATACTTACTCGCTCTATTTTATAGGCGCGTATAAAACGCTAGTCTGAAACCGCCCTAAAACGTGTTTTTAATTTGATCGCATTGCGTATGCTCTGATCACATCATAGAATCGATAATTATGATATAATATTATTCGAAATTTAGTTTTACCTAACACTTAAGAGCCCATCAACGTGCACACTAGCGCCACTGCGCATTTAAATAATCACGATTTAATAATCGTGATTATTTAAATTTAACGATAGGTATTTAAAAAAGGGGGCCACTACGTACTGTATTTTGTATTTTGTATAGTACCTTTTGAATACATCAAACTAGTTTTTATGTTGCAGGATTCGTCGATCTATGAACTCAAAATAAAAACGGCCGTTTTAACTTTGGACGCATAGATTGACGAATCCAGCAACATAAAAACTACTTTGATGTATTCAAAAGGTACTTAAATCCAAATAGTTTCTTAGCCTTAGTATTAGGCATACCATGACAAAACTATTATAGTTAGGGTAAAGAGAAATAGGGCCGGTTTTGTCCGGCTGACACTGTTAACCATGTTAAAAAACAAAACGTAGCGGCCCCCTTTTTAAAATATCTTTCGTTAAATTAGCTAGTGTGCACGTTGATGGGCTCTTAACAATTAATTTCAACTCTATAATTATTCTCCATAAGTAGATATTTCATATACCTAGGTGAAAGCAAATAGGTCATCCCAAACTCGCCTTGAAGCTGCCGATACCATCAGTCCTTATTAGGCCCCATCCATACTGACAACAATCATATTGTGCCGCGTTTATGGGTATGGCCTTTGACTAATCACTTATGAATAGAATTTATCTAAGCGCGTTAACAATAGTATATTTTAATGTAAAGATTGCTATGTGCGAATAAATAGTTTGTCTAGGAGTATCTATTGTCAGATGTGGCTCACTCCGCGATTTCGTCGCTTTGCTACAGGTAGCTAAAAGTACATCCGTTCCACACCAATTTTGGTGGCTAGTCATAAGCCGCGCGTGGGGCTGTCGCCACCTAGCGGCCATATATGTCCTGATCGTAACAGAGGCGTTTTGTTAGAGAGTGAGTCTTTCTGTACCTAGTACTATTATTTATTCTGTGCTATTGTTTGAAATAGTATACAAATCATTTTAAACTAATCTCTGTATCTTTAGGTATTTAAATAAAAGTAAACAAATAATTTGTAAATTTTAGGGTAGTTATAACATTTATTGGTTAACCAACCAAAATACAAAACCGCTTGGATCTGTCACTGAACGACCTGATTTTAACCTACATTATTTGATCATGTAATGTTTCATCTACCCTCAACTGGCTTAAGGAGCCATTTGAGGGTAGATTTTGTTTACTTTTATTTAAATACTTATATACAGAGTATAGGAGTACTTATTTTTTTGAAACAGTATAAATATCATTTTAACCTAACAATCACTATAAGGTGGTAGTTACTGGTGCTCGACGCGGTCCCAGTACATGTCATCTTGAAACTTAAGTCATTGTCAATAGAGGTGACAGGGTGTCATCTATTGGGCATTAGCATGTCGAGCACTAGTACCACCACCTTATAGCTGACACCGGGTGGATATTTGACTCTACATTTTGTTAACGTAGACTAACGAGTTTTCGTTACATTGCCGACTACTAAGTTAAAAATTGTTACTACATTCAAAAGTTTAATCAGATATACGGATCAGATACCGCAATGAAAACTGCATGCAAGTTACAGTTTTGAATGATTCACGCTTAGTTTTACTAGACTTATATCGACCGGGATATTAACCATGATTACTTTTTGTATTCAAGATCGGCTACGCATGCCACACCACACGTGGGCACACGAACGTCTTCAGCAGCGGAGTTGAAACAGTCGCCGTGGTCGAAATCGGCCGGGAGAGTAACTAATATACATTTAATTATTTATTTATTTACCTTTTGTATTGTTTTCGAGCTCCCGATATTTCGACGCAGTTATATGCATGCATGCAGTTACAGCATCGAAATATCGGGAGCTCGAAAACATACAAAAGGTACTTAATCACGGTTCATATCCCGGTCGATATACAGTCTAGTGCCTGCAAATTCTTGCTAGTCTATCTAAACCTTGCTTAAACGCTATTTTTTTCGGGAGCTAAACGCGATCTAAACTCCCACCAAGTTGTAAACTTTATTCACCACGTTGACCAAAGTTCAATTATGTCACAAGATGTCATTAAATCATCTCGAATAGGGCCCAAGATGCAATCGTCATGTGTTAAGACTATTTGCGGTAATTTTCAGATGCTCTTGACCGATATAGAGCATTGTTGAGTGCTATTGTTATAAAATAGGATAATATAGTATTTTATGACGAGTTTAAGACCGTTTAAAGTCATGCTTGTGAACAAAATGAATCATTTTAAACACGCGATTGTTAAAGAACACGAGTTTGTTTGGTCATAATACTTATAATAATTTTTACATGCTCTTGACCGATATAGAGCATTGTTGAGTGCTATTGTTATAAAATAGGATAATATAGTATTTTATGACGAGTTTAAGACCGTTTAAAGTCATGCTTGTGAACAAAATGAATCATTTTAAACACGCGATTGTCAAAGAATATGAGTTTGTTTGGTCATAATACTTACATAAGCAGTAAAGGATGACTCACGTTAGACCGGGCCGGGGCCGGATGTGTTAATTGGGAATGTAACATTAAAACATTTTATTATAAACTAGCGACTCGCCCCCGCTTCGCACGGGTACAAAACCTTAACAAATAATACACTTACACCTCAAGAATCACTCTATTTCCGAAAATCGAATATCCGTTCAGTATTTTTTGAGTTTATCGCGAACAAACACACAGACAGACGCGGCGGGGGACTTTGTTGTATACGGTATAGTGATAAAAATATTTTAAAGGAAATCAACTCAATATAAAATTTATTCATTTAAAGTGGCGACTGTTAAAAACTTGTTCTTCGATCACGCCTTAAATTAGTTCAATTAAATTAAATTATAACGTATACATTTCATTTCTTATCTCGAATTATTTTGAACATAAATTCTGTCGGGGTAAGTGATTGTTTCATAATAGTTAATTGAATGAGTGTTGGCGCCGAGAGTGAACATGTTTATGTCACTGTTTCATAATTATTAATAATTGAAAAACGATAAGTTTATGGATGGTTTAATAAGTTTTGCCGGTGTTGCGTGGGACACAGTGCTATGGAGAATGGAATATCGTACTAAATGGCGAGTTGAAATTAAATTAGTTGAGAAACAGTTATCAAAATCCAGTGATGTCTGGGGACGACCGACCAGGGCAAGAGAAAAACTTGGAGGGTATCCTAATACAATTTTTCTACTCCATTTCTCTTTAAGGCCTGCGCAAACCGGCGGAGCGCAGCGCAGATCACTGTAAAATTATCAATGTATTTTCTTCCCTATTTCAATTACCTAAAGGTATAAATTTACAGTTAATTTCTATGCGCATGCCGCGGCATCCCTCGGCCTGCGCCGAAGTGCTCCCTGGTGCGCTGGCCGCCAGCGCCGGGCTGGCGGGCGTTCGCGGTATCGCGGGGGATTTTACCTCGCCGGTGTGCGCTGCGCGGCGTAAATCCTCCTCGGTGATCTGCGCTGCGCTCCGCCGGTTTGCGCTGGCCTTAAGAGCCAACGGGAGTGGTCATTTCTCCATACAAACGTACTCCTCGTTTTCCTCCGTGGTTTTTGAAGCTAGAGCAATGATTTTTTCAACACAGATTAATATTGTCAATATCTGTGTCGGACCGTTTTGCTTTTTTTGATATTTTTGTGTTTTAAGGCGCTAGAGCCCTTCAAAAATGGCCAAAATGGCCTAATTGACTATGCCGCAATGAGAGGCGTGGCATTCAAAACTGATATCAATTAGCCAAAAAAGCAAAACGGTCCGACACAGATAATTTCATAATCATTTAGATTTCCAAATTTGGTTACGATTGGTTAAGTTTTGGAGGAGGAAACAGAGGAGTACGAAACCTCGATTTTTGAGATTTTTCGCCTTGTCCTTATCGCACTACTTTTAGGTGCCGCTTCCGTTAGCGAGATGGGTATATTTACCTAAAATATTTAAAACTCAGCTCCTGCCCATACAACCATTTCCAGTCGCCGTTACGACGCGGTGTTGACACATCTTGTGTCGACACCGTCTGTTTCGGTCACAATTCCAGTCGCAGAGTCGTCGCCGTGTCGACACAGTGTGGTCGCCGTGTGCACACATTGTTTCGAGTTTGCGACTACTTTATGCCAAAATCATTCGTTCATTCGTTCATTTTGTTCCTGTCAAATGGAAACTGTCAGATGGAAAAATACTTAAATAAAAATAAGTGACATTAATACGCCATCTCTAAAACGGATTACAAGACGTAATTATATATTGTTTGCATTTATAGTACAATAGGACTTAAATTATTATGGGGAATTAAACTGCTCGAGTGATTTGATAAACTAAGTGTAATATAATCAACGCGCCACCACATTGTTTTAGTTTAGCCGGAAATGAAATTGTTTACTTCTCAGTGCCTGTGTTCATAACTATATTATTCGAAGCATTTTTAGTACTTTGATGCGTATACTATACTTAAATAACAGAAATAACGCTTTACATACTACGAAACTTGTTAATTATGATGTATAAATATAGTACAAATTTCCACGCCACTTTTCACACCTTCAAAAGATGATTTTGGTTATAAGACCTATCCTATGTCCTGTTCCGGGACGCAAACTATTTCTATACCAAATTTCAACGAAATCGGTTCAGCGGTTAAGCGTCAAGAGGAGTTTCAAAAAAACCGGCCAAGTGCGAGTCGGACTCGCGTATTAAGGGTTCAGTACATTAAGTCCGACTCGCGCTTGACTGCACATTTCTAATAGGTTTTCCTGTCATATATAGGTAAAGAACTATTTTGTGTATTCAGACGGACATACATACAGACGCACGAGTGATCCTATTATTCAACTGTTGTTTTTAATCGTCCCGGTACGCCCGGTTCACGTCTATTCTAGTAACATTCCAGTACAACGATCGAATACCGTGCTGGACTGGATCATTTAGTTTCGTTTTATTTCCGCTGCAGGGGACCACCGAGGGCGCCGCGGCTTTTGGCCGAAGGGTTTCGTGTTTCGTAGGTTCCGGGGCAAACTACCGAATCCGACACAAGGCCAGACGATTCAACGGAGCCACGCCGTTGTTTTGCCAAAAAAGTGTTTAGTTTTAAGCTTTGTTAATTTTGTATGTAATGTATGTTAGTTTTTAAGGCATATATATGTATTTAAGGGCCTATGTTGACTGATAATCCACTGAAAATCAGCGTCGTTGCACTATATGCTCCGACACATGCTGAGTGGTATCCTCTTTGAGCCAACAAGTTACAAAACTATGTCGTATAAATAAGTACCTATTTAATATCTATTAATCTTAAGATTGTTGTGTCAAATAAATTGTTTTCATTTCATAATAAACGATTTTTTTTTTTTATAAACATGTAACCGACTTCACTGTTGTCAGCCGCCCTTCTTGTCACTGTGTCTCGGTTCTTATCCCCTACAACTATGTCAATGGGTTTCTTAATGCATACAGCCACGTCGGTTTTAATTAAAAGCTGTAATAGTTTTGCGGTTTCGTCAGCGTCCAGCCCTTCTTTGTTTATTACCACTTTACCTAAGTAAGGTTTGATTGGACATAAATTGAGTAATTCACTGTTATTAGTTATTAATGTAGGTTTTAAGGTGTGGAGGTATTTAAGCGGCTTCGGGGTATGCTATATGATATGAATTAATATTATTGGTCTCGGGGCATTGGTCATGGTTACTTAAAAGGGGGTCCAGATTTTAAATTCGTAATTCATCCGCTATTTACTATTTTTCTAAAGATTATCCATTTCAATCCTTAAGGTAAAGATATTAATTGAGCGTTTCATTTATTTTTTGCCATTTTTATATATTGTGACCTTTTTTGCCACTTTTGTGTTATTTCTAGTCAGGATCGCGATCCCTTTTTATCCTTATAGGAGAAAAAAGTGTCCTAAAATTTCCGTAGATTTTTCAAACTTTCCTTTTTGTTACCGCCATACAAAGTAGGTACATGGGGAAATGGTAGGTAACACAATATGAAAAAAATTCTGGGATTTTTTTTATCCCATTAGGATATATAAAAATGGCAAAAAATAAAAGAAACGCTCAATTACATAGGTAACTTACAAACTCTAATGAGTTGTATAAAAAGACCAGAGCCTCTACCATCAGTTTTAACATTGACATAACGCTCACGTCTACGTAATTTACTTTCTGTACATCTCGCTTGCACTATTGCTCGCATATGCGAGTACGAGCGAGATGCATAGAAAGTAAGTTACGTAAACGTGAGCGTTATGTCAATGTCAAAACTGGTGGTAGCCGTACTGGGTCTAAGGGCCGGTTGCACAAACCACAGTTGACGGACTGATCAACGTCAGCACTGAACTATGGAACTTTCCTTACAATACAATTCAGGGAACGCTTTGACGGTGACGGACTCAGAGGTGACAGACGGTTTCGTGCAACCGATCCTAAGAGTTATAGAAATTAACTGTAAACTTGGCAGTATACAGTTTTGTAATTTTACACGTACGGTAACATTTTTAAAATATTTTTATTCCATCTATTTACCAAATTTTTTTACTATTTCAGGCTGCCAGCGCCCTCTTCACACTAGATAGCGCGCGCGGCAAAGCGCTGTCCCGGAGCTTGGCGAAACGCGAACGCCGTCGCCGCCGATGCCGCGCCGTTTTCGCTATACTGGCTCTACTGATGTTGTTGGCTGCTGTCGGTGCGGTGGAGCTACTACTGTCGAGGGGACAGAGGGTGTTTGGCGTTGTGTTACGATAGCAGAGGTATCTATTTACCCCCTTATTCATAAAACTTTACGGGCCTGATTTAGTTAAATTATGTTTTATCCCTTTCTTAAAATACATAAGTCGAAATGACAGATAAAGACAAACGATTATTAACTACCTACTTAATTGAGGTTTGTAGCGCGTTTATGAATAAGGGAGCTTAGTCTGTAGCAGTCCCCAACCTTGGTTAGAGGCGAATGCCGTCGCGTCGCCGCTGATTCTGCGCCGCCCTAGCCATATTAGCCCTACTGACGCTCTTGGCTGCTGGGTGCTGGGTGTTTGGAGCTGTGTTGCGATAGCAGAGGTATCCAGACCAGATCAGAAGCAGGCCAGAGGGGGGCAGTCCGTTGCTGTCCTTAAGCTCGGGAACGCCGTCGCCGCCGAAGCCGCGCTACTTTAGCTGTACTATACCTATAGATGTCGTTGGCCGCCGGCGGCGTGGTGGAGATAGAATAAAGGTACGTTTGTGCTAGCATCAGTATCTAAATAACTTTGTTACGCGACTGTGTGATGATTTGGGTGGTAAATATTCTTCCAAAACCAATTTTGTAGACTTGCGGTAAAACATAGTGGTCAAAGTAAAATATTATGATTATGAAATAAATTCCTTAATAAATATTTCATTTGTATTTTCAGGTGCTTGCAATAACTACATTTGGGGTCGTGTTTCCTTACAACGATGATCTGTACGACGATGTGTTAGAATTATGGCACTTAGAGACAATTTTTAATTTCTATCGAACGACTATAATATCATTCATGTAACTCTTCCTCATAGCATGAGAAATGTTATACAATAATTTCTTAATACCTAAAAAACGCCTTGGTAATTGTATTTTGATACAATTGTCAAGGCGTTTAGGTTGAGTAGAAGGACGAGCATTTTGCTTACTCCGATATACTCTCTAATAGTGACTATATATAAAGTCTACCGATACCTATCGTAAAATTTTAGTTTTATTGACGATTATTATTCCACTATCGAATCAAGTTAGAAATTAATCCTAATTATCATATTTTGTATTGTTAAATTAAGGCTATGAAGCTTCAGGCCCATATGTTATATTTTTCGGAAATTAAATCAAACTTTATTTATTTAAGGATTACCAACGATTAATATATCTATACAAAGTAAGTAACACAAGAATATAAAGAAATACAGAGTCATAGGCAAGTCCTTAGCTGATTATGGGTGACCTATGGCTAACAGTAAAAAAAATATTGTGTAAATAACACTTGTCTTATCAATGTATCGCAAACTGCGACTATCATAATAAGACCCGTAATTATCTGCAAATAAATGTATCGATAAATATAATTGTTTACACAATTACTTATATTTCGATCGCTGGATTAACAATCAAATCAAAATCTCGCTTTATTAGTGTCTATGTTGGTTTTTTGGTCTTTGTTTAGTTAATTTAAATTTTTCAAATAATTATCATATAATGCATTACTATAAATAATTATTTATAACGTAGTTATAAATAATTTTAAGATACAATAAGTAGTTATTATATTTGATAGTGGGATACAATCACATATTGTATATTGTAAATATTAAGTAAAAGCTATTAGCTTAATGCGAATTAATATGATAAGTTTATTATATAGTGAATCAATGAATTTATGAGTTTCATAAAGATGAAACTATGAAATGTACGTAGGTAAAATGTTTGATATTTTTTTTATGCCCAGTGGTTTTAAAATATGTATCAAATCATAAGTACATTGTACATTGTATAAAAAAATATCATCATCCACCTTTTATAACAGGTGCCATAAAGAATATTTGAATTGTAATTACAGTGATTTATGTTACACACGTTAATATAATAGTATATTGCCTGTAATAAGAATTGAATTTAGATAAATGTATGGTATTTATAAGTGCTTTCAATGTAAACGAAGTACCTACCCTAATGTATTGCTTGGATTACTCCAAACTAAAGAACCCTGAAAAGCTGAAAAAACTTGTAAAATGATAAAGAGATACCGAGCATTTTAAGTAGATATTTTTCTAGGTTTTGGCAATATGTCAATTGCAATACTCTTATTACTTATTATCATTGTGTTTATTTGTCTTTTTTATAATTATTTTTACTAGGCCTAATTACAAGTTGATTTTTAAATACATATAGCATCAATATGGGTAACAATTCTCTAACACCTTCTCAGTTTATTTTGCCATGGACATTGTCATATATAATTACTTCGTTTATATAATTACTTCGTGTTGTTGTAGATCAATGACCATGGATCAAATTTTAAACAATACATAAATAAGGTTATTAATGATTTTTAAAATTTTGTGATGATATTGGTATAGCAACAAAGCGTAGTGTGATGTTTGTGTATATAACTCAATAGATGTAGTTGTTATATTTTAGTTTGTATTCATATAAAGTATTTACTATCATTTAAAATAAGATTATTAAAATGTAAAATGTAAAAATATTCAAAAACTCTTAAAAAGCGCTGGTAATGTGCAATAGTGCTTACGTAAATATATGATTCTGCTTTTATTTTTATAATATAAAGCAGTTTTATTATATTGATTGATTGTTCAAAATACCTGTAACAACATTTTTCTGGCTGCGCCGACTCTGTCAAAAGAGTCCCTTACTTTATGTTATTTGTTCCGTTATTCGTATAGTACTTAAAAAAGTGTTTATTTTCCTTGAGAATAGTTTATACTATCAGTTTATACTACCTATTATACTTGATGTAACAAGATTTTGTCAGTCACGCCGACTCTAACAAAATAGTGTAAGTCTAGCCTCTTAAGGCCTAATCTGCAAACAATGTACACTCCGTTTCAATCTAATTAGAGCCTTTCACTAAACCAAATAAAGTAACATTTCTTTTATTTCATTGCTTTCTCAAACGAATTAAATTAATCTCAATTGACTATACAATAAGGTTCAAATTAAAAATAGTAAAATTTTATATGGTGTGCCTTACGAGGCTAGTAATATTACTAGAGTCCTTTACTTGATGTTGTATCATGGAATTGAATCGCATCGTATGGCGTCAAGTGGTTGAAATGTAGGTATATTAAAGTTGTACTATGTACGGTAGAACGGGGTGACTTTGAAATGCAGGGGCGACTTCTAAAAATTCTAGTTTTTAAGCCATAATATATATTTATGCAAGATTTTTTACAGTAGGTGAATTAGAATATATAGTAATCTAACTAGTTACAGGAACATTTTCAGTAAATAATGAATAATGGTAATTCTATGGCCGTTTTAAATCTATCAAAGTAACCCCAAATTTTTCAAAGTCGCCCCGGTCTACGTAATAAGTATTGTCTATTTAGTTACCTGCCTAAATTGTGATCTGCATACTTTGTGTTATTATATTAGTTATTTTTTGCACGATTGAATTGTGTTGTGTGTTGCAATTTGTGTCTTTATAAATATTAAATAAAATTTTACACATTTGTATCAATTTTATTATCCTTAACTTAACAATAGGTACTTATTAAAAATAAATGCATACAGATTATAAAACTGTTAAAACAATATTTAGGTACTTATACATTTTGTGGGAATAATGACAAAAATAAAAACCAGAATAATTTGTTAAAATATTAAAATTCTCACATAAATAAAATCATTAGTACCTATATGAGTATATAATATAGTATTAAAGCCTGACCAGTAATATATGATCACGCGCCATGTTGCGGAATTTCCTATACTGAATAGTCACCATATATGAGGATACTGTTTTTCTCAACAATGATCTCGCCCTCTTCACAAGGATCATATATTACTGTCAGGCTTTAATATCTATGTTCTATTCAAGTATTAATCGGTTCTTAGAATTATGTTTTAACGTCAAAAATCTACCAAGACGTCGTGACTTTTCTTGCGCATAGCGCCAAGAACTTTTGTTTTTTGGTTCACAGAGCAATCTGGTTTTAAGGTTTTGCTGGTTTGTACCAATCATGTTAGCCGGACCGTATATTTATAGATATGATAAACATTGAGTTATTATTACTATAGACAATCCATACTAAACAATGAAATTGTCACAATCGCAACCTGTACCACGCGACCAAAACGTCGTAAGCGCCGTAAAATTCATGGCGCTTACGCGTTTAGGTCGCGAGATTCACGCTCGGCTTCTATGTTTTGTTGTCAAAACGACATCAACTTTTGGTGCAAAATACTGGTTCTCTGTGCCAATTGTATACGTTAGTAATAAATAATAGTTAAATGATGATAAACGGCGATTTGAAGGTTTGTTTACATCTAGTACAACTCTGGTGGATGCTCACATTCACGTATATATGGGTAGTTACACTTATTTCTATGGAGTATTGTAAATTATGTCTATTACGAGTAATTATGTTTTAATCAGCTGCAATGACTTCGTCTACTTTTTGATCGTTCTCGTCGACGGGAACTTCGTCTACAACTTGGCAGTTAAAAGCCAAAGCCACAACCTGAAAATAATAAAAATAACGTGAGTTTAACTATTAACAGATCCATATATTTTTTTACGCAGGTGTGTGTGTAACTTTGCGGTAAGTACCATTCGCTTCTTTCTAAATTGCGTGACATACGAACGCGTTTTCTATAGTTTTCGTTCATTGATACATTATATAAATAAATAAATAAATATTTGGGGACATCCTACACAGATCAACCTAGCCCCAAACCAACACAAAGCAAAGCTGTGCTAAGCTATGGATGCTAGGCGACGATATATTATACATAGGAAACACCCATGACTTCGGAACAAATATTTGTGTTCATCGCACAAATAAAAGCCCTTACCAGGATTCGAACCCAGGACCATCGGCTTCACAGGCAGGGTCACTAGTGTCACTACCCACTAGGCCAGACCGGTCGTCAATTATTCAATATTAGAGTTTACATATTAATAGTATATATAAATATTTGAATCGCAAAAGGCTTCCAAATTCACTAAACAAATTATTACTTCGTAATGTGACCAAGGGGATTAAGCATTATCTTTTATCTCCTATTTAAATTTGTCAGTAACTAGAGGATCCTAGTTATTGACAAATTTACCCTACCTTGGGAGCGGTCTCAGGGTTGCTCCTAACCCTGGCGAGGTACCGGTCGTAGTAACCGCCGCCGTGGCCGAGACGGCTGCCTGATCTGCTGAATGCCAACCCTGGAGCGATTATGAGATCCAGGCCTCCTGAAACAGAAAAGTTGTACTTGTAGTTGTTATATTTAATGTAGTCAAATAGTTACCCGACTGGAAAGCGTCATTGAGTGCTTTCCCAGTTGCATCTTAAAGGTGCCTGGGTAATCCAAATACCAAGAATTAGTCATTGCGGAAGCGACTGCCACCTGACCTCACAACCCAGAGGGCAATCTATCGCTTTATTGGGAATAGTCCGGTCTCATTTTACCAACAGCTTCTGATATGATATTCCAGGATCCAATTTAGAAAACTGTCTTACTGTTTATGATAAGATATTTATTATAAACCGCAAACTAAAGCTGTTTGGAAGCCTTACCTGACTAAAGCGTCGTCCCTGGCCGCATCCTTCTTGTGCTGAGCGATCCCGTGCTTGGTGATGTCCATGCTGGCTTCGTCTCCTGTAGCATCTTCATGTGGCCTCCAGCTTACTTTAGAAGTCTAAGGCAATCCTTCCTCTTCTCTTATCTTCCCTGGAAATCCTTAAGGAGCCTAGGGTCCTGTTTTAGCAACCGAATACCAACATTGTTGAAGGCAATGGTTTTTACGAAAGCTATTGTCCTAACTTTCCAATGCCATGTTGGGAATGTTGGGATCAGTCCGGATTTTCGACGATGCTTTCCGTCACCTCTACTGATGAGATATTTTTGACATCAGTTCTAAGAAGCTCGCGATTTTGGAAATCTGCTTTACTGTCTACGGTAGGAACAAAGTTACCTGACTCCAAAGCATCGTCCCTGGCGGCATCTTTCTTGTGCTGAGCGATTCCGTGCTTAGTTACATCCATGCTGGCTTCGTCTCCTGCTTCCACTCGCAGCATCTTCATGTGGCCTCCAGCGTACTGAGGCACAAAGGCCGTCCCTATAGGATACAACACTTTATAAAAATATGAAGATTTAAAGATAATATACTTTACTCCCAATCCGCATTGGGCTAGCGTGGGGACTATAGCCCAAGCCCTCTTGCGAGTGAGAGGAGGCCTGTGCCCAGCAGTGGGACTATATAGGCTGAATGATGATGATGATGATAGGTCGAAGAATAACTATAACCTCTCAAGTCGAATGGTCCCTATCTCCCTATGTCAGATTATTTTTATATGGAGTAGCTGGCACGTGGCACATGGAGATGGTGGGAAAAGCTCTTGAGTAGTTGACGGATCTTTCCTAGGGGGTGATTGCACAAAAGATCCCTATGGGTCGAAAGGGCAAGGGCCCCCGAAAACGATAAGATAAGATATGATAAGCTGTCACGTAAAATGTCCTGCCACTATCGATCTCAGTGGAACTAGAAAGGCAGCTTAAGCCGCACCGGTATATCTGATGGCATTACTGACCCTTGGCCTTAACGTGCTGCAGCAGCGGGGAGGTGTCCACCTCCTGGTCTGTGCTCATGTACAGCGCAATCCGTTTCGATGACTTGTACCAGGGGTGGTTGATAACCTGCAAATTATAGCTCTATATTAGCATGGAGTACGGATATAAAATAAGGAATTAAGTATATAATGCGAATCCAGCATAATAATACCTAAACACATCCAACTTGTCAGTAGAAAAAGTAGCGAAATTAAAATTTTCTATGAAAGGTCAACACCTAGCGCCTATTTTTTTTTAATTTGCCGCCTTTTTCTATTGACAAAGTCGCTGTGCCAAAGTATAGGAACGTATACTGCATTTTGTTTAGTAACAAGAAACTAGTCCACAGCAAAAGACATGTTTTTTTTTAAGATTTAGGGGCTTTGTTCTCTGTACATCTACAATGAACTTTCGCCTGATGATAGAGTGCTTATTACTTTTTTGTAGATTCTATGTAAATTATTTATGAAAATATTTCGTTTACTCACACTTTGTTCCATTCAAGTTAGTAAGTACCTTTTCGTAGACCACCCTGGATTGCCTTTTCTTCTCTTCAGCGGACAGGACTGCGATGCGCGAGGAAATCTCATTGCGCAGGAGCATCTTGGCGGGGTTGGGCGTGCCGGGGGCCATTGTGGACTGGAAATAAAAAGTGTGGTCCTAATAAAGTGCCCCTACTTTCTATACGGGGCGTTTTTTGGACAACTAGCCATATTGTTCATACTGAACAACTTTTACTATGGGACCAACCCCGAAATCCCCAAAAAAAAAAGGTTTTCCCATAGAAAACGTCGACATCCACTCGACCAAAATGTATGAAACGGCCAAAAATTTTTTTGTGATTTCGGAGTTGGTCCCATAGAAAAAGTTGTTTAGTATGGCCTACCTAATCACCTCGCAGTCTCGCACAATGGCTAGTTGTTCAAAAAACGCCCTGTATATCTCGCACTCACTAATATGCCAGTATGAGCGAGATGCATAGAAAGTAAGTTACACAGACGCTAGCGAATATGTCAGTGTCACGTCAGTGCTGCTCGTGGTAAGACTAGGTACAGTCAGCGTCGTATAGTATAGGTAGCATCCAAAGTATTCAAATAATATATGATGAACCGAAACAATAGAGGATTATTTTTAAAAATAAGTAAAAATAATAAAAGGAATTATAGGAAAATAAATATACTTAAGTCTGAATTTTACAACCACAGCAACAGCAATTTGACTATAATATTATTTTTTTCAAAAGTAGTAAATTGATTTATTACAACGCTATTAAATAAATATAAAACATTAAATTAGCTTAAAAATAACAATACATACTATCATTTTTTTTAATGCATCTCATTCTACAATATTAACACTACTCGAACATTTCTTGAAGTATGAAAAAGTAAACAGAATCACGCACATCTTCTGTAAAATTAAATTCAAGTAGGTAAGTACCTATTTTATTTTCGCAAATATTTAACTAAGTACCTACTCAGTAAAATGGATGCGGTTTATTTAAAAATAAAATTATAATTATTTTATACATGTGGGTATTACGCTTTTTTTTAATAAGTAAGTAATAATTTTAGAAACAATCAAATGCAATTTTACAGTAGGTACCTATATTTAGCCATTGATTCTGGCTGCATGCTTGAGCCGTTTGGGGTGGAAACCCTTGGGCCGTGGGGTCCTGGCGCCCACGGCATATTCGCCGAACTGGCGAAGCGCCTCGTGGAGGCGACGGGTGACAAGAAGGCTGGCTCCTACCATGGTCTAATAAAACATGGTCTTCCATTCCCAGAGTGACACGCGATTACGTCACAATAACATTGCCACTTTATTTCAACATAACATGTTACATGGGTACATTATACCTATGGTTAATAAGTTAAAATATTTCTTTATAATTTTATAATTTTCATTTATATGTATTTTAGCTTAAATTTTACAATAACACGTCATTTTTAATTACTCGTTAGCAATATCTTCCGATTCACGAAAGAAATTTCAGACTTTCGGGTAATTCTGTTTATACTACTGGCAACACAGGATAGCGCTGTGGACATTTGACAATTCGGATCTAGATAACTCCATGCCCTGACCGTCATCCTTGTCAAACGCGTGTTAATTGTTATTTCCTTCTCGCTCAGTGTCAGCAGTCGCAGTGTTTTCCAAACTTTTCACGTCGTAAGCTTGGTAATTAATGTGTAACTGTGAATTAGTTTTTTAAACGTTTGTCTTGTATATATAAATAAAGTTTAATTTAATACATTAGATTTGTTTTATTTTACTATGTTTCTACATGAATAACTTAAAATTAATGCCGTTAAAATAATTTTCACCGTTGGTTAAAATTCTCCCACATTTCAAAGTTTGAGAACCTGTAAACAGCATGATGACGTAGGCGCGTGTCAGTTAGGTCATACGCGAATCTCGGAATGGAGTACCAGGCGGAGTATATTATTATACCATGGCTCCTACCTTGCGCAACGCATTAGTATTGCCGTCCAGCGCGGCAATGCCGCCAGCCTTCTTGGCACCCTGCCCAAAGGCACGGAACTGGAGCCAGTTTTTAGAGCACCGTACAAAACTTTGTTCACGGTGCTCTTATGGGATCACTTCGGTCTTACAAATCGGTTAAATGCGTTTTTCTCTAAGACCGTTTGATGTAGGTACCTAAAATTTGGAATAGTTATGGCAATTACCATCACTAACACTGTGAATAAGTCAAAACTGCTTATTTCTGATTTTAGGGGGAAATTTAGGGGGTTGAGAGGAGTAGCTTGAATTTTTTTTTATTTGTAAGAATCGTGTGGGGTACCATTAGAAAGCTTGCAAAAAATTGAGTCGATGGACTGATTTTGACTTCATTTTAGAGTGCAATAGTTTCGATAAAAATGCATTTAAAGTTGCAAGTTTTCATACAAAAATTTTCACCTCTGTGTCAAAACTAAAGCTAACAGGCAGCTGACCAATCAATACCCAAATTAAAGAAGCATGGAGACGGCGGGAAAATTATCAGCTTAACTTTATCTTTATTAGTTTTTCAACTGCAGCCTGATCTTTGGTTGCTTAGGGCTAGCTAACTGATGCTTACACTGGTCATTTCATATTAGGAAGTAGTTTTAGCGAGAAAGATCCTTAGTTAAAAGTTTGGCATTGAAATTTATGACTTATGTCTTTGATACAAAGTTTAATTCTGCTTGCTTATTTTTGTGGGATATTTTTTTTCTGTATAGCCTACTATAAGTATGAGAGAGATCTACAAAATACAACCTTATTATATTGCAAATAAGTTTAAATTTCGAACGGGCTTTCCAACCAATTGACTATCTCAATGTGCCCAGTAAGAATAATATTTATTATTGCAGTTTATCTGAAAAAATTCAAATTAAGAATTCCGTTCTTCACTGTCGTTGTGTTTTTTTTTTCACAATAGAGCACATAGAGTTAGTAAGGCGTATAGAGAAAGGGAACGGTGCTCTGAACACCGTAGTCTTGACTTCGTGCTTGGCCAATTATTTATTTATAGGTTATTTTAGTTTATAGGTTATTTTAGTTGTAGTTGTAGCTTTATGTAGTTTTTAATTTTAGTATATATTTTTTTTTGTTTAATAAATAACTTATCCTATATTTCCCAAAATTCAAAACCGCGTACGTAACATTTTTTTATTAGACCGAATGAATTGAACGAAATGCATGACGTTTTATTTTTACTATTTTTACATTTAATGTTATTGTCATTATCAATATGATCCCACTAAACACCAACGAAATCTCTAGTAGCGAAATTTATTCTTAATTTATACATAGTAAATCTCAGACGCCTTAATTACTGATAAGTAATAACATTAAAAATGTTGTCTACTAAAAGAGTAGAGTAGTAGAGTGAAAACATCTTATTATTATCATAAACCAGTTTTAAGTTTGCTTTATCAACATTGTGCTGACCGGTATTATACTCTTTACTGCACTGTAACGGTTAGTGAAAAGTAAATTGAAAAAAATAACCGATTCACTCACCACTAGCTATCCCGCTACCACAGTTATGAGTACACTGCAACAGTAACACTGTTTGTTTATCTGCCAATGATAAAACGATACGGCATGGAACCAAAACAGTCACGCAATGTGCACGTGTTCAACGCTTTGATAACCGCGCCATCTAGCTAAGGCCTCTCGAACTAATGTGAACTCACTTTGACGAAAATATTATGAACTTAGCTCGCACGTGTTGCTAAAAATGTAAAGTTGTTTTATAGCGGCTACAGGTGGCTGAAGTGTACGATATCTATAGTGATAAGCCAGATTTTGTGAGATATTAGGTTAACGCAGTTAAATAGTACCTAAGTATTCTAGCGGATTGTGATTATTATCTTTTTATACTTAAAATATCTGCTAACGAAAATACATTTAAGCAAGCACTTACACTAATTAGTAGTTATCATGTAGATGACTACATGAATGATATTGTTATAGTAGTTATTTAAAATTATGAATATAGCCTTTCCATTGTGTCTATATGTATAATGTATAACATAGTTGTTTAATAACCCTTCGTGTCCTCATGTATGCCAGTGTTGTTTGAAACGCACACGTCGTCTTCAGGCAAGACTTGAAAGGAACTAAGTTCATGGAAAATTTCTTTCACATAAATCTTTTCAGAATTATCAACGTGGTTGTTATCGCTCGCTACATACTTTGCACGAGTAAAAGGAAGCATCTTGCATGACCGCGCTAATCTCAAAAGGCACCGAACCGACTTAAGAGGATTTCGCCATTCTAGATTATTTGTACCCGGGATTCCAGCGTTAAAAAGTTTAAGATGAAGTCGATTCGTTACAAAGAAAGTACAAAAAGAAAGATGTCTGCGATACTAATAAAAAATTCAGAGTCCGTAAGAAGTATTGTAAAAGTAGGTAGGCAGGTCTATAAGTTGTTATTTGAAAATGCATTTCAAATGTTGCCAAATGGCCTACCTACATAGCCTATCTACAGAATTATTGTTTCATTACTGGACAATCGAGAAAGTAAACTAGATTACATACCTGTCCATTCAAACTGTTAAATATAAAAACATTTATAAAATTGACGATAATTAGTATATAAAATAAATATTATAGGTATAAGCAAAAGGACGTTAATGACGGCAAAAAATAAGTTAAAAGACCAAGTCCAGATAGTTTCAGAACATTAAAAATACATTACGGCACTATCTTAAATTTATATCCTGTCGAGGAAGGTATTTTCTGGAGGTATCCCAATCACATAAAATCTGCTCCCAGATGATAAGTATATCATGTCCGTTCCAAGCATAGACTAGGAATCCTCTAGACCGAGTTTAGAGCAATTATTTCATGCCAAAAATGCCGGGGTGCGCGGGACGAGGTGAGCGAAGTCCCGTGCCGTGATTGGTCCGTTCAAAGACACGGACGTCACACAAAGACACTTTCGACTCGAACATGGAGTAAAATTACCGTATGCGTGGCAGAGGGGGTAGCGCTACTATGCTCAGTCTGGAGGATGTTTTGTCTGTGGTTCCAAGATTTTTCAGAGCCCCCTGGCATTTTTTTTATCGAAATTGGGTCAAGAGAGCCGTAAAGAGTGAGAACGGACTCACACGTTTTGTGATTTATATGTATGAAGCGTGGTGTGTGAACACTTATCGTATTGCATGAAGTGGCTTAATCTTTTGTCTGCTTCTGTCAAAAATTTCGTAAAAAATTTGTAATTTTAAGCTGGTTTGTAATAAGTAAGTACGGAATTACAGATTAAGGCATGCAGAATTTTTATCTGTGAAAGAACACTTAAGGTACCTATTATTGAAATTTATACGACTTCTTGTTCGTAAGTTCTATAAAACTTCCAGTTCTTCTAGTGTTCGTTTTGCATAAAATTGCTCGTCAAAGTACCGAGTCTACTTAGGAGTTGACTTAGCGGAAAATTTCCGGATGATTTGCAGAGCGATGTCTAGACTATCCGGTTTCCTTATAATTATTGACCTGGATGAATTCTTCTGAGAGTTGTCTAATTTCGTGGTAAAATTGAACATTCACAAAATCATATACATAATATAATATGCTGTCTAAAATTTTCTTTGATAACATATCCATACGCTGTTTGAGCAGATCATACTTATCTCTTCAAGTTATTATCAGTTATTAGCCTTATCTTGGCGGTTAATACGGTTATGCTAATTAGTTTTCTCCACGACGTGAAGATTTAAGTGGACAGGTTTAAACAGCGCGTTTCAGAATGCTATGGTAAGAAAATTGCAAAATGATGGGCGACAAAGCTTTCTAAAATAGGGTTATTTCAAGTTAGTACTGTCAGCAGTAAAATATACCGGAATTAAATTCCCTTCCAAGTCTTCCAACCTTTACGATTGAATTCATTAAGTTTTAAGTCAGACTAAAATGAAATGTAGACGCTGATTTTATTAACAAAGGGACGACCGAATCGAAATTCATAAATGTAATAAATCGGCGTAATCAAGAATGCTACACTTACTAATTTGTAAAACGTTCACAATTGGATTTGAGTCTTAATGTTTTGAATTAATTTGCATTTATAATTCATTTAAATATTTGAATGTTTCCTAGATTGTTTGGATAAATTTGTCTCTGTATTTTATTAATTTATTTACTGTAATTTCGTTCTATTCATGTTTGAATAAAAACTAAGCTATTTTAAATATAAATAAATAATTCACAGACATATTGTATTTAAATTCTTCATATATTTCAGCAGAAGCATAAATCGTACAGAAATTATTTTATATTTGTGTAATTTATTTATTTATTTATTTAGAAATTTAATTCAGGCAACAAGGCCCATATTACAAATACCTTACAGACTAACATACATATGTATTTTATAAACTTAAAACTAAACACTATTTAGTCGACAAAACACAATTTCTAACGCGCGTTAATATACTGATGTACCTACTAAACCTACTTAGAGAAAATACATTAGTAGAGACAGTAGGTATTCCATTAATGGGTGCAACTGTTCCAGCGATCCATTTGCTTGAAAGTATCGTTCGTACAATTAATAGAACACATGCTGCTTTTATGAGGGTGTTTAATTGGACTTTAACTGCCGCCGTTATCGCATTCATTCTGTTCGATTACCTATATAACCATGAGTATAACCATGTGCATCCATTTTATACAATATCGATTGTTTGATATTTAAATAGAACTCTATTGTGTTTGCTTTCGCTTGCTCTTTATCGCTTTATGTTATAAGAACTCTATTTTATTTTATTTTTTAGCACAAAATGAGTATTAGCTCTTCTTCTTGTCTTGATTCCATATACCTATGTAGGTATATTATAAACGACTGTGTCGTGTTGTTGACAATATGACGACATGTAGATAGTGGTTAGAAAAAGGGAAATTGCAATAGAAATGAAAAATATATAGCTAGAAATGTAATAGGTTTGTAAATAAAATCAGTATATCGCGTATCTAGATGTAAATGATTACAATAGATTCTAGAAAATCTGTTTTCACAATTCCACAGCATATTAGTATACACTGAATTATACATTGGTCTGTTGTATGAACACGGCCCTATGGGCTTAATTGCGCATTATGTCATTAGTTGAAGTATTTTGCGGCTTTTTCTGTATCCCTGTAATTTGTAAGTGTAATTGCTTTAATTGCTTCTGCTAAATAATTTATGTAGCTTAACTAGCTTATGCTACTAATTATTATCCCCGCAGATCTTATTAGAAGTCTTATGTAAACCAAACCTGTTGCAGTACTGCGGAAATCATTCATTTCGCGACTTGAATTCTGGCTTTGGCAGGAACAGTTATGCTAACTTTATCTTATCTGGGGAGGAAACCTGTTCTGATAAAGGACCCGCTAAAGAGGTCACCGCGTTGCAGGGGTGAATAAAAAGTTATGACCATATCCATAGGTGTGGCTAGTGGTCTAAGCCGCGACCTTCCTTTGTTCGCGGCAGGGGCGCTGCGAGCGCTCGCCGGTCGCTCACTGCCGCAGTCGAGCTCGGCCATTATTCTGTGCGCGCGTGCCTTGCTTCAATTCACCAGCAAAACTTTCTTACGTCAAATCAATGGATATAACCTAACACGCCGCGCACTCAGTTTCGTATGAAATGTGATTGTTATTGTGTCTAAATGGCGTCTCTAATGTGCCCGTAGTAGTGACGTGCAGTGCTACAGTTTGCAGTGTTAATGATGTAATTTTTTTTGTGTGCCGTGTTGTGTTTAAAAAGGAGCAATGAGTATCCAAAAGTGTTTTCTGGATAACTCCAGCAGGATGATAAAGGCAATGTCAACTGCGAAGTCGAGCTCCAGCGAAGTGAAAACGGTAAGCCAAGTAAATTTCTAAACGCAAACTTCATAAGCGTGAATGTTTTGGTATAATTAACGACCTCGTCCATACATCCGTTTTAGAAGGATTTTGGGTAGGTAAATGTTTTTTATTTATAGGTTATATTTGCTCAGCCAAATCAAACCTAAAGGTTAACAGAACTGCTCGGAACTGCAATTAATGTACGATAAGATTCGCATATTTCATAAATCATTAAGGTTATGAACGTTACATAAATTGGAGCTTCCGTAACGTCCGTATCTGTAAATATTTGTTTTGCATAATGTTTCCTTATTTAATAGGTAAATGACATGGTCCTCCATTGGTTTAAAATCATCGTCCGTAAACGTCATTCAATGCACGTGTTATCGCTCAAAACCGATAGGCACTCGTAACATAGTAACGATTGTGTTTATTTACGGTAAACATTAAAAACGTGCCTGTAAACAATTAGCATGCAATTATAAATTACCACGCTTTTCTTACTAGAACAAATATGTCACACAATCACCTCTTCCACTTAAAATGTATTCACGGCAATCCAATCAACTAAATAAAATATTTTTCACAAGATAAACAACTAAACTGAGTGCGGCACTACATACATTCATTTTTGATCGAATGAATGAATGAAACAAGTGTCAACGACCGGGTGACATTGTCAGATACCGCGTTATGGTGTTGAGCTATCGTCAAGTCAAGGTACATATACGCAATTGTTTTAATCTATTTATAAACGGATCGTCTCGAGTTTAAATTTAGATCTGATTTCCGCAACAAAATACCATCTTTGCTTACGTAGTCATTGCTAGTCACAAATAAACAGGGGCATATTTTAAGTCAATTTTTGTATAAATTAGCATTCCTTTAAGTAATAACTCGTTTTGTAGGACTATTATGTGGAACTAAAATAATTAGGTGCATGTTTTAAACGTGAATAGTTTTTAATCGATTTAGATATTAGGTACAATCATTAAGTAATAGTAGCGTATGAAACCACGCGCCAAAAGTAGGTACTTATCTACCTATACTTCGTTTTTTTTAACATTAGAAAGAACTTGAAAGGAGGTAAGCGATCTTGACATGTCTTTTAATTGAAAAACGCTTTTTAAAAATCAATAACTATTACTTATGAAAGCAGAAGAATATACATGATCGTATTAGATTCATAATTGTTACATATTTGCCGCAACTTATTTTTAGAACGTGTTTTTCAATTAAAAGACACATCAAGATTGTTTACCTTATTTCTAATGCTAAAAAAACGAACTATAAGAACTGTCACAGACTTTTTGTTGATTTTATTTGTTCTGAAATATGAATTAGTGTTATACCTATGTAATGTAGTATGTATGTTTTTCTTTGGTACGTTACCTGCGGAAAAATTAGATACACAGCTAAGGCAGCCGATTTGCGCAAGCAATATGAATATAGGTAATATTATACGTATAAATAAACATTTAAAAATCTTAACATTCAATTACAATAATAACATTGTAGATGACATTGGCAGAAAGATATTACACATTTGATTTTGAGTTAAAATAATAAAGCCCTTAAGAATAATAAAGAAAGTAAAGTAAGTAATAATTTTATCGCCACTCGCTTCGATTTTCCTCTATTCCGCACTTGTATCGTAAATAACTATTTCACATCACTAATTCGGAAAAGGGCTTTTTCTTCCCCGCTAGGAGGGATCAAAGTAGCACTTTTCCTCCCTGCTAGGGGGGATCAAAGTGGTACTTTTCTGTTATAGGACACATTTTTTTTTCATTTTTACATACAATTTTTTTAGCTTAAATAGTGTTTTGATACATGATAATTTCCTCATTAATTTATTTTTTTATTTTCCTCATAGTTGATGTGAAAAGCACTCACATGCACGGTATCAAAATTATTTCGTCTTGGGCGTTAACACTTGTATCCCTCATTACGCTCAGGATTCTACTTTAGAAACCATCGCTTCATTCAGGATTCAATGTACGCTCTTGACGGAAATATATAATTTTAATCCCTTGTAACACAAACTACTATTATTGCACCACAAAAGAAAATTATGCGGCAAAAGAGCAATGAATTCCATACATAAAATAAGTGCAACTATTTTTTCGATCGTAAAAAAAAATTGCATCAATGACAGATTCAATGAAAAGTCATACGTGATAATTTTTAGGGTTCCGTACCCAAATGGTAAAACGGGACCCTATTACTAAGACTCCGCTGTCCGTCCGTCCGTCCGTCTGTCACCAGGCTCTCGTCCGTATCTCGTGATCTGTGTTAGCTAGACAGCTGAAATTTTCACACATGATGTATTTCTGTTGCCGCTATAACTAAAAACAGAATAAAATAAAGATTTAGTGGGGCTACCATACAACAAACGTGATTTTTGACCGAAGTTAAGCAACGTCGGGCGGGGTCAGTACTTGGATGGGTGACCGTTTTTATAGATAAGGGTACGGAACCCTTCGTGTGTGAGTCCGACTCGCACTTGCCCGGTTTTTTTTAACTTTCGATTGGCGTTTTCTGTTCTGTCAACGATTGTGACTTGGCTAGGCCCCCTAGTATGTACATTCTCTTTTCGATTGGCGTTTGTCGACAAATGCTTTTCATTTTACGGCAGCCAGGGGTGGCCAACTTTTTTTGCGTTATGCACATCTATCTATAGGGAATATTAGGCAAAGCTCTGCATAGGTGGCGTAACTAGTACACATACAGTAAACAAACATCAATGACACAACATACGTCACTACGTCAATCACATGGCTTACCATGAAATACGACAATCGAAAGTTCGGTTTCTGCCTCTCTATCACTCTTGCATATTCGATCGATAAAGAGGCAGATAACTAAATTTAGATTTTCGCGTTTACCGGTAGGCCCTTGTTAACAAACCGCCTTGATGCATCAATGTCATATTTTATTGTCTGTGAAAACTTGTCAAAACACAGTTTAAGGCACAGTATGTATAAGTTAGTCTATGAATTTACTATAGTACTACTGCTGCACTCTTGCGGCAGAACATTGCAGTAATATCCCCTATTCCAGTAGCATTCCAGTCCAGTGACCGAAACTGAATTGGATCATATCGATTACATGAATTCCAGTCATTTGAGAGTTCTTGTGAAGCGTTAGCACTTAGCATGGATTGGGTAGCATGGTTTAGCGAGCCCTATGTCCCTAATGAGGGATAACAGGAATGCATCATCATCATCATCATGGATTGGGTGAGCTGGAATCAATAAATAGACCGTCAATCCAGTCAGCCGGCGTATTATGGATGGCTTTATCCATCTTTATCCACCTGATAAAAGAACTGTCACTTTTTAATACCATGGGATAGAAAGTGACGGACACCGTTTTATCACGCTGTCACGTAGACAAGAACGACCATCATATCTGTACTGGACTGGAATGCTCACTGGAATGAGTATATTCCAGTGCTAGCTTACATTATTTATTATAGTGTAATTCCAGTGATGGTTTCGATCACTGGACTGGAATGCTATTGAAATACATGTGAATCGGGCATTAAGAGGGAAGAATAGGTACTTTTTTCATACAATTTTCATTTCGGGAGAAACCGGTTTCCACTAAATAAATCTTAACAACTCACTTTGATTTTGATGTCGATCGCTTCAGCATAATATATTCTAGGTACATATATAACTTCGCTTAAAAAAATATTCTGTGATCAAAAACCAAGGTAGTTTTTGGCCTAGGTCAAAATCAAGGCCTAGAACTTCCTGGAAGTTTTAACCTATTGTCCGTCCCGGGCCGAGGTTGACCCGGCTAGAAGCACCTGTTGCAATGCTGCCCTAGTTACCCGGGTCGGTATGCGCTCACGACAACTGTGTACATGTACATACATACCTATACCTGGCCAGACTACGTCATTTGTTCTGTTGGCTAAGTGCAGTGCGTGGTGGGGGAACTAAAAGTGATACCAATTGTGGGCTCTAATTTACGTACTAAGTTTTTCGCTTAAACAAACATCAGCCTAAGTCCAATTAAGTCATAGGAGTCATAGGACCCATAGGAGAGTCATTAGGACAGTCAGTAAATAGTAAAAAAAAAAATTGTCACTTATTACTTATTTCACTAAAAAAACAACGGGTTGTATTCCGGGAGTGCCGGCAGAAGTGAAAACTCAATGACGCACTATGTATAATTGAGGTTAACGCCATCTAGCGTTATTTCGTCGCATTACTTGAAACCCCTAAGCACATCACTGTTAGTACTCGAGTTATATTAGTACCTACCAGTTAGAGGGAAACTCACTAGATGACATTTAAATCAATAAAGAATAACTCATTGTAACAGTTTTTCGATCAGGTCACGTGTCCGTCTTACGGTCACGTGACATCTGTTACGAGTTTAACATTTTTTCCCCATCACAAAAAGTGCACAGCGCCGCTATAGTTATTTACGATACAAGTGCGGAAAAGAGGAAATTCGAAACGAGTGGCGATAAATTAAAACACGACCGAAGGGAGTGTTTTAAATCGACACGAGTGCTATTTTACGAAAAGTGCTATTTTACGCACTAGTGCGGGAAAATAGGACCGTATGTACTGTAAAAGAAGTTTTCACTTCAAAAATACCAAAATCTTAATGGCTACTAATTATTACCACGACTGCCTTAGCAACTTACATTAACATATCTTATCATTTCATGCAAAGTTGTCAACGGAACACACACGTCAAGTAACGCAAAAGTAACGATATTTTTATCAGTTTATCGCGCCCACTGCAAACTGTCAGATTGAGATTGATAACTCACTGATGTACTGGCGGCGCTAACGGTTGACAGTTTTATCGTTTATCATTTCGTCGCGTTAGACTGATTGCTTGTCAAACAAGCGATTAGAGCAGCTAGTTATTGATTGTATCGAAAATTGACTGTGTTGTTATGTTGCTATGACTTCGTAATGAAATATCGTAACAAACTATAACTATACTTAGTTTTACTTTAGTTTCGTGTATCAATATTGTTTTATTTTCAAATCAGTCGCGACGGTTGTCATTTTAATGTTGAATAGGTCCCTGTTTAACTTTTTTTACAGTATATGGTATGGCAATATGTACTGTAAAACGTTGTACAATACACGTGCGGAAAGTTAATTCGCTCTCCCTTCGGTCGTGTTTCAATTTATCGCCACTCGTTGCGAATTTCCTACTTTTCTCACTTGTATCGTCATGTAATTAGCACTTTACGTGCCTATCTCGAAAATTGAAATTCCCGTGATATAATTATTGGGATATCATTCTTAACTCAGTGAAGGTTCAAATTGGCCTCATAGTCTAATAGTTTCCGTGTGATTTTTTCATGGCATTTGCATTTGTAAAAGCGTGTAACAATTCATTATAAAAACTTTTTTTTGTGTACAGCTGTTTTGTTTTAAACGTCAAACTTCTTTTAAATTATGACTTGCACGTCAGTGTGCTGTAAAAATTGCTGCAGAATTATCTTGGTCTGGCTTTACCCATCAAACCACTTCAGGTTGCCATAAGAGCCGCATGAGATCAGATGAAGCCAATACAAGTCTGTTTATTCTTCAATTGTTTACATTCGGGACTAATTACATTGAGGTAGGCTGATATCACTGTAATCCGATCCATCAATTAACCTTTGATCTGACGGCTATGTCTGTCTTGCTTCTATCCCCGTATTTTAGCAAATGTGAGAGTGGGAGAGTATAGTGTATGGGTGCGCGTGCGACTGTTTTTGTGCGCGGCGCGATATGGGATCTTATTGCATTTGGGTACAGAGCATTGGGAAGTCATGTTTAGAACTCGTATAACTTTGACCGGGGGATCGGTAAGCAGTAATGAAAAGTAGTTTTAAACCGAGTTGACTACATAAATGAGTTAATATTGTCTTCACCTCAGCAGCTCGAACAAGGGTAAAACTATAACACTTTAAACTCTCGCGTTTTGTACACATATTTAATTACACAATTACATTTGTTGGGACGTCAGTCTTTCCGTGACCACAGCTGGTGCAACTCAGCTGAAACGTCGTTAATGGTAAAAACAATGAAATTATATCGCGGTAGACCCGTTTGTGTAATTAAATAAGGGTAAAACTGTTTAGACGACAACGGTTTCACTAACTTGAATTTCTAGTCGATATTGGCGACATATTTCGGGCCCGTCGGCGGTCCTTCTTCAGGCTCGAAGGGTAAAACTGGTAAAAGTGAGCAAAGTCGCATTTTGTAATCGCTACGCTCGTGAATCTCTATTATAGATTCTCGGCTTCTCATTTTTATTATTATCACAAAATCTGAAAACGTCAAACGAAGGGAATATTTTCCATATCTAAATCAAGGAGGAAAATGGAGACTACGTTTGTATGCAAAGCGGTCGTCCCCTTTCCTCTTAGTTGCGGTGTGAATGCATCTTCATCACGACTATAGTCTGTATCTTTAGGTATTTAAATAAAAGTAAACAAATAATTTGTACATTTTCGGACCAACCAAATACAAAACCGCCTGGATCAGTCACTGAACGACCTGGATTTAACCTACATTATTTGATCGTGTAATGTTTTTATCTACCCTCGACTGGCTTAAGCCATTTGAGGGTAGATTGGGTGAGGGGATTGTTTGCTTTTATTTAAATACCTAACTTAAGACGAAAAATAAATAAAAAGATAATAAGCCAAGCCCCGCTGCCGGCGGCAATCTAGGTTAGGTTTTTTTATAATGTGTTTATATGTATTTTTTATTGTTTTGTAAGTGTTTTTATATTTTACTTTTATATCCATATTATAAATAACCTAACTTAAGAGGAGAAATAAATAAGGAGAATAATAATAATAATAAAATGCTTTATTGCACACTACAAAAGAAATGGTACAAAAGTATGAACAGGTACAAATATGTAGGTAACAACAGGTGGACTTATCGCTAAACAGCGATCTCTTCCAGACAACCTTCAGATAGTGAGAAGGCGAAACAAATTCAAGTTAACGGGTGGTGCGAAAATAAAACAAATAATAAAAATAAAAATAAAATAAAATACATAATACTATAGTACTCGTTAAGCGAATGCAATAACGCCTTTGTACTGGGTGGTCGGTGATAGTGCACCTTTGATACTTAAGCTGGTTTTATAAAGCTTTTATTGGTGCACTCAAGTTTAGTAGATACAGCTTTTAAGACATTCGACCATACACAGCACTTGAGTGCAGGTAATACAGGACCATGAGCACGGTCGCGTTTTTATCCCTTGTCACCATGCCTGTCACGTTCTAACAAGTATGTAAGTGCGAAAGGGACGCGCATAGTGATAGTCGATAAAAATGGAACCGTGCTGAGCCCGCTGGATTTCAGCTCAAATAAGTACTTTGTTGCGCGAAATAGTGAGCAAAAGCGTTTGCTCACCGCGGCCAAAGACCGGCATTATCAATTTTTTGATAGGGAAGACCGTCCTATGGCAAGAATTCTCGTAAATATTTATATGTGACGTTATCCATGAAAAGGGACCTTATTGTCGATGGCGCTTACGGCTTTATTAACGATGCTCCGATATAAATACAATGCTGCGCGACGCTGTGCGCCGTAAGCGCCATCGACAATAAGGTCCCTTTTCATAGATAATGCCCCATATATGTACTTCACTCAGACACACACTGCCAGACACACACACACACACAGTGTCAGAGTCACACTGCCCGATTCGAACTTTAAGATACGTCAAATAATAGATCTTGGAACGATATGGATTAGATGTGTCAGTGTCAAAATTTACGTTTATGTTTGAAGAAACGTCACATTTGACACTGACATATCTAATCCATATCGTTTTTAGATCTATTAATTGACGTATCTTAAAGTTCGAATCGGCGCAGATATCAGAAGGGAAGAGCTTTGCTCCTTCTGCTTTACCGACCTTCTGTAAATGGAGTAGCAAGAGTTAGAACGACGAAAGAGCTCGTAGACGGTCTTACCTTATAGACGGTTTTCTTCACATTAACCTTAATAAGAAACCTTATTTGGTAAGAAACATTGTACTCTTCCCCGCTGAGATGAAAACTTGTCTGTAGTCTCAAGATACTAAATTAGAATTGTAGAATCACTCGCTTGCACGAGACTCGAAATTAGGGCTCGCAGCAAAAATCAACTTTTCTCTCATTTTACACAAATATCTATTGTATCTGCTGCCTCATGTGGGTGGGTTATATTCATTTATTATGATCAGGTCTATACCTATACAGGTGGTGTTGTCTGAAACAAATTATATCGATCGGCCTTTATATACAAACATTACTATAATTATATAGGTAAATGGTGTAATAACGATAATTGTCACGAAATGAAGTTCCGGAGTAGTCATAGTAATAAGTTTTTAAACACAGTAGATAACAATAGTACCAAATACACCTACGTATGCGTATACACACCATAATAGGCTAGGTGACAAGTTTTTATTATTTGTTTTTAGTTTTTAATTTTAATTTAATTTATTGATTTTACTATTTATTTAGATACTCAACTAACATGTAAACTAACAGAAAATGGGCCGACAGTCGTGAAATAAAGACTATCAATTTCAATTTGAAATATTTATATTTTTTATATTTTTTGTCGTACCTACATTATATTAATTTATGTGTGTTTTTTATTTATTTCACAATTTATTTCAACAGGGCGTGCAAAGTGGCCTCAGAAAGGTCGGCCTGGCGATGCTGTCAATGTCGATGGCTCTTGATGACAGAAAGAAAGTCAGTAGCGTGTTGACTGTCACGTCATGTCATGTCATTACCATTGTCATTACGTTCGTGATCATTACTGCATTTATCATTCCCATCTAAATTAATGTCAAAGCCGGAAAAACAATTTTCTCCATTCATATAAGTAATCCAATAAAATTTTAAAATGTAATTATTTTATACAGAACCTTAAAAATGGGAAACTTAAACAATTTTTTAAATGTGATTATGTCTTAATTTATTTACATGTACGAATTTGCAGTTTTTTTCGATTTTCAGCTAAACGATTAAATAATTTCGGAGTTCAGACCCAAGTCATACTTTAGGTATAATTAAATTCCTTCAGCAAAGTAAGTGTAGGTAGATAACTCATATACACCTATACTCTTAAATAAACCGTTTATTATTAAGTACACAAGAGTTTGTATTTACATTATTATTGCAAAAAAGTAGCGAAAGAAAATTATCATTTCTTTGCAAGGCTTTGTTTCTCAGCATTTTCTGTAAATAATGTTCATTCCCATCCCATTTCACTTGACATTATTATTGCCCGACGGTACTTTGCCGCACAAGGGATACAATATCATTACCAGCATGCGCCGAGGAATGATGTACAGATTGTGATCGATTGTCATTTCCATGCAGGCATGAGAATTTTCGTGTGAATAACGGTAAGAATCTATTGTATTATGGAAATTTTGTGCTTTGATTTTCTGATATTTTGTGATGTTTGCAGACTTACCAGATTGACGATTATCGATAAGGTCGATTGTATTTCTATGGCAGTCTATAAATATTTACCCTTTAGTTTAAGAAGCATATTCGAATGTATTAAATAAGCAATTGATTTTAAATTAGAGACAACAGGTTTCTTCTTAATACAAACAGACAGATTGAAACGGTACCTATAGGTAGTTGCCAAGGAATACAATACAGGTCCAGTACTTTCCTTACTTATAAGTATTTTACAATCATGTAATTAAAAATCCTCCTTTAGCTTTGATACACAAACGCAAACGGTTATTAAAAGTTATCAACAATATGCCGCTGCTTTACTGCGGCAGTAAAAAAAGTTGCCAAAGTATTTTTGAGCCACCCTGTATTTTCTAGAATATCTATGTTAGGAAATATGAAATGGGCTGACTAACTGTATATAATATTATCCCAGAAACAGTCAAGCAGTGAATATTTCATGGACATAATATACGCACAATATGTATGTAAAACCCAAAATCCGCCTAAACGCAAGCAGATCTGCGAATTACGCATATTACAGGCCAATTCTAGTTTGAGTCATGAGATCTGTTTCTTTATTTTATTATGATACTGATCTGTCAGTGTCAAATTTGATATTTCTTCAACCAAAAACGTCACTTTTGACACTGACAGTATTCAGATCTTCAGATTAGATCAGTTTCCAATATGATACTGATATGAGTATCTTATCGGAAACAGATCGAATAACTAAAACTAGAATTGGCCTGTTAGTCTAGAGATGGTCAAGGCCGTGTATTAGGTACGTGCTAACTCAAGGTTTGTAGAAACATAACATTTTAGCACGTCGAGTGACAAATAGGTCGCTACGGCAAATTTGCTTATCACATACAAGATTGATGTTATGGGGAAATCCTGAAGAATGTTGACATTGTCGATTTTTTTTAACAAGCTTTTATTAGGTCGACCTGTATGTAACTAACTATACACCATTTAGGGTTCTAGCTAAATTGGATATTCCATAGCGTAAGTTTGGAACAACCAAGCTAGAACCATAAATGGCGTAACAATCGCGGAGCGTGATGCTGATGGTTAATACGTTTGTTATCTTGACCAAGCCCTCAAGACTTCCAGAATATGAAGAAGAACGCCTTGACGGTAGAAAGGAACCCGGATTCATCATGTCTACTACTTACATAGCATACTCCAAGCCTTTGACAGGTAGAACTTAAGAACACTAGCTTTGAACGCAATGCATCCAAGAGTCTCAGTATATATACCACTGTCAATTATCAGTCTTCTTCTACCTAGCGTTATCCCGGCCTTTGCAGGGGATCCGCTTTCCTACTAGCTTTCCTCCACTTTGCGCGATCCTGAGCGTCGTCTCGTGTGAGCCCCGTCACGCTCATATCTGCTTTCACGACATCGAGCCATCGCTTTTTTGGTCTGTCTGGGGTCGGTGCGTTATGTATTGTGATAATACTGTCAATTATCAGTATTATCACAATACATAACTCACTATTAATTGTTGCATTGTCAATGTACGACATAGGTGTGAATTTAGATGGCATGTAAGTGACAATCAGTCAGCGCGCATACGCCGTGGATATAACCACAACGTTTAGAGCTGTTTTTAGTGACTAGAGGGGGTCTAATGCGCTATAATTTCAATATTTTACCTTATCTGACGTTTCAGCTGGGTGATGTGTGGTCAGAGTGATCACGGGCCCGTCATCCGTATCGCGTTAGACCCGTTCTAAACATTATTGTGTATTACAAAACGCGAAAGTATTATAATTCAAATTTAATCAAAAAACAAAACAAGTGAATCTAAACCGTAATTATTTACCTAATGTTAGTGTTATAACTTCTGTATTTGTGAATTTAAAGGCGCAACATTATTTCCATGAAGCATTGTGAAAGGTTTTATAGTGTAAGTATTAATTTAAATATGTACCAGGTGAATGGTAAAGATTGAAATGGTGATGAAATCTCAGTGAGGGCATTTAAAGGAATAGCTTGTTAGTATAGGTAGAATTTTTCACCACATGGTGACAAGGTGAACACATCCCTACGACGAAAACAATAGAAACTTAATCTTGCAGTAAGTAAAGTAATAAATAGTGCAATGAGTGTAAAATGTGAATAATAAGTGACAAACATGTCGATATTTTATCACGGGTCGACGTCAAGTGTGTCGACGGTGTGTCGTGTGTCGAAGCCGACGTTCATGCAGCGGGTGTCGCTGGCGCTGCCACACAGACGTAAGGTTAGTATACCCCGGGGTGCTTTATTAGAGCCAAAATCTTTAATAATTTTTGTTTTTTTTTTACTCAATTATATATGCGTGAATAAAACTACAGAAACCTATGGCCGATTATTTGAAGATAAGATAAGATAAGAGATAAGATAATAATTTATTTCATTTCAATCTTAGTTGGTAAATACATAGTGGTCGCGTCCTCCTATTAGGTATAAAGTACCTGTATCAAGGAGACTTCTCGATCTTCCAGATTACATAAAAAAAATCTATAGGTACTAAGAGAGGTTAATGAGATTAACATTATAAATTCTATAATGAATTAACAAATTGGTAAAATGTATCAATTTTTTAGGTACTTGATTTTGATTCATCATCATTTTTTCATCATTTCAGCCTATATACGTCCCACTGCTGGGCACAGGCCTCCTCTCATGCCCGAGAGGGCTTGGGCTATAGTCCCCACGCTAGCCCAATGCGGATTGGAGACTTCACATACACCTATGAATTTCTTCGCAGATGTATGCAGGTTTCCTCACGATGTTTTCCTTCACCGAAAAGCTAGTGGTAAATATCAAATGATATTTCGTACATAAGTTCCGAAAAACTCATTGGTACGAGCCAGGATTTGAACCCGCGACCTCCGGATTGAAGGTCGGACGTCATATCCACTCGGCTACCACCGCTCATTGGTGTCGGCCATTGACATAGATATCTAGGGACTGGCTTTACGGACAATAATAATGAGGCATGACAGGGGCCAGTACAGCGGTGTGACACCGGTACAACGCGATTGGTTGATGAGTTCGCATCACGCGCGCGATTGGTTGATGAGTTCACATCACGCGCGCGATTGGTTGATGAGTTCGCATCACGCGCGCGAATGGTTGATGAGTTCGCATCACGCGCGCGATTGGTTGATGAGTTCGCATCACGCGCGCGATTGGTTGATGAGTTCGCATCACGCGCGCTATTGGTCGCAACTAGTTGCGTTAGACTGCACGATTGGCGGGAATTCGTGAGTCACACCGCTAAACTAGTACCATTTTTAGTGCCCGTAAGGCCAGTCCATAGATATATACGTTAATGAAAATAGGCGAATAAAATGTTCCTGATACCAGAGGTATCTGTGAATGTTATAAATAACAGAGCAAAGGATTACTCAAGGGAGTTTCCGTAACTGTTGTTGATATCGCCACGAAGCAAGATCTTAGACCTGTAAATTATGTTTTGAATTAATAGTATTAATACCGTAGCCGATAACTGACGCTATGAATAAACACTATACCTACTTAAGTGTAAAAAATGGCTTTTTTGCCCCCATCACTATCTGAGCCGATATTTATTTTATTGTCGTTTTTTTCATTTTTGTTAGATTTTGATAAAATTTGGTGTATATAAGGGTAATTTCACCGTATGTCCTACAAAATCTTCCACTAAGTTACGATAACGTATGGATCGTAGCTCAACTGAATTTTTCATTAAGTACATTTTTTTTATCGCAAATTGGGATTTCCTGTTTATTCCGACTAGATCACCAGAATGAGAAGTCTTTCATCTTCAAACATACCTATTTTATCAAAAATACTGATCTATATATAAAATTTTGTTATAGTGTTAACTTTTCGTAAGCTTATAAGAGTCAAAATCATTAAGGGATTTTTCGTTTTCGCTTAAAAACGGCGAAGATATTGTAACCCAACGAAACATGCTGTATATTTTCCCTAACCACATACTTTACAATCATTTCAGAGCGTATTGCTGTTACAGTAATAAAAAACCTTTCAGTTTACAGAAACCAATATTTATAGGTATCGATAAAAATGGCGGCCACTATCAGTGAATGGCCAGGGCTGCTGCTGGGGATACAATTTTGTTTATATGAATCTACTTACATAAAATGTATGTACATATAACATAAAGTACAATATAAATTCCCTCCATCATCATCAACTTAAGAGTTATTCTCTTGTCGGTGGAGTATCTTCCAGCTTTCCCTATCCTGCGCCAGCTCTTTGACTTTTTGATACGACACGACCCCCACTTTTTCTTTCACTTGCTCCAAAAAGCTGCGTCTGGGTTTTCCTCTTCCCCGCTTGTGTCCTATCCGCCCCTCCAAGATAGTTTTAAAGAAGTGGTCGTGTCGTATTAAGTGTCCAATCATTTTTCCGCGTCTATTTGCGATGGTGTCCAGGATAGCTCCCTAGATAGATAAATTCCCTCCGTGAGGCGTAAATTGACGGAAATGTGTTTCAATTAGGCACTTTTTATTTATCTCGTAAGTGAGTGCTTTGTATATGTAGTATCTAAGTTATAACATAACACTTTATTTTGTTCTTAGTTTTTCAGTTATTTTTTTTCTTTGTTTTTACACTATTTAATTGGTGTCCTGTCACCGGTAGAAGGGTTTGATTATGTAAGCGAATGTTGTTAGTTTTGGTTTGAGTCTTATCTCTTTCATGTGTGCGATGTGTGTGTGTGTGTGTGTGTGTGTGTGTGTGTGTGTATGTGTGTGTGTGTGTGTGTGTGTGTATGTGTGTGTGTGTGTGTGTGTGTGTGTGTGTGTGTGTGTGTGTGTGTGTGTGTGTGTGTGTGTGATGCGTGTTACTTAAGTATATGTTTTTACTACATATCTATTTGCGAGTTCCTGTAATTGGCTCTATATATCTATTTATGATTCCATTGTCATTTAGTTAGCTGTTGGATCTCCTTATGTAAATAAATAAATGGTCAATAAAGATATAAATAAAGATAATTAATATAGACGCCAGAAAACATAAAATTAAAGTAATAATACTTCGCTATTTTATATTCTCGGAAGTTTCTATTTTTATTTTTATTACGGATGAATAGGTATAGCAAAAAGATAACAATATCTTTTTTTTTGTTAATTTAATTTTCTAGTGAGCTAGCGTGTTGGATCTGTATTAGGGAATGCAAATCGGTTATTTTCGGTTATTTTTTGTATGGAAATTATCGGTTATTAACCGAAATCGGTTAATAACCCTATCAAAAGACCGGGATTTATAGGCCCGTGAAATCCAAAATGGAGTTACACATATAATTGACAAATAATAAGGTAAACGTACTAGTGCTTGACATGCTAATGCCCAATAGATGACACCTTGCTGTCACCTCTAAAGACAATGACTTAAGTTTCAAGATGACATGTACTGGGACCGCGTCGAGCACCAGTACGTGTACCTTATTATTTACGTAAATTATACATACTTACTAAACTTATATTATTTAGGGCCACTCACTAACCCGGGGTTAACTGGTTAAACCTGCAGTTACCATGGTTACCAGTACAATTTGACACTGGGTTTACGGTTTAACCGCTTAACCCCGGGTTAGTGGAATGGTGCAAGTGGCGCTTAAAGAAGGTATAATTTTCAGCAGCACTGTTAACCCTGCACAGCACTCGGCATAATGAAACGACCTGTGCCTTCACAAAGGCGAAAAAGTCGATGGACGATGGAACGGGAATGACAAAAGGCACTTATTGAATGGTACCATCGCCCACACTGTTAACTGTACATCGGTGGACCTTTATGCCTTTTGTAATAAGGTCCGCCGATGTACAGTTAGGTGTGTTGCTGTTTGTACTCTCACTATTATCAGTATCCCTAGTGTAAATTTCATTCGATGTTCGATGAATTCGATTCGATTCGACGAGCGTTCGCGTTGTGGTCTAAGAGCTAGCCACGGCAACAGGTGTGCAATTTATAGAGCAACGAAATCCCTCTAGTTAGTGTGCCATACTATCATTATTAATTAATCCGGGCGCCTGGCAGCTGTTTAGCGGTGGGTGTGGTAGTGGATGAGCAACAAAGTGGTTGTAAAATCAATTGAAGGTGTGCAATTTATAGAGTTCTGTGTTTGGTGTGATATAATAGCTAATTATGTATTTAATTCAAATATAACAATGCCAGGCGTTTTATTTGGGGGAAAAGTAGTGCCAGGTGATGAAAATACACAATCACTTGTGCGCCTGCCAGGCGCGGATCCACCGTTGTGGGCACGGTGGGCATGCCCACAACCCTAATAGGGTGCCCTATTGATTCCCCAAGTAAAATTAAGCCGATTTTTGTTTCGCAGACGCTTTGGCAGAGCAACATTTGGCAGAATTTCATTAGGTATAAAGTACGCAGAGTAGTCAGTGGATCGATACGCAGATTTACTTTTCGTAGAATGATCGTTTGGTGAACGTCAAAATTGCCCGAGTAAATTAACCATTGGCCGAAACACGGTACCTAGGTACTTAGTTAAATAGAACTCCTAGCTGTCATAAGTATTTAATTTATATCAGCTGACAACTCAAATTATTAGTGATACAGAATAAACAGCATTTTTTTTAATTGTTAACTTATGGAGTCTTAAATTTAAACATTCAGAAAATTTTGTACAAATTCTTAAAATAATTCCAGCTTTTAATTGACTGTCTATGTCTAGTGGGTATGGAAAGGGCTCCATAGACCTTACAAAAAATCGCATGCCATTTTTGGTAAAATTCCGATTACTTAAGTGTAGGGCAAGTGCTCCACATCGTGAATTAAAAAAAAATGCATTTTCTTATCTTACTAACAATTAGTTATTCACCATATTTATAAATGTACGGAGATTTTTTGGCTCTGAAAAAAAATATGTTAATAACTTGTAATTGTGTATAATAAAAGTGTTATTTTATTAATAACTAAATAGATCATCGTAAAATCATCGTAATAGAAATGTTTTTTGTAAATTCGGAAAATGATACACGTGTGTAAATAACCACTAAATAAGCTTCAAGGTTTCATTGTTGTTTTCTACAGTTTTCGCATTACGCCAGATGTTTAATTGATAACTAAATAGTATGAAAATTAATAGTATTTATTTAGTTATAAAACATTACTCGACTGAAGGTTGCTTGATGAAAAGATTACTCTAGGTACCAAATATAATTCTTCTAATAATTGGTCTGCTAATTTACACAGAAGCGTACTGAATGATATGTGAATCAAGAGTCTACCAAAAGTTAGTCAATCAAAATTTACATCTACGAATAATTGACTCAGTGAAACCATTTTCAGCGAAACGTTGTAAGCGAATCGACAATTTGCTAAAAATTGATCGGGGAATCATTAGGGTACCCCAGCTGAATACAGAGCCCTAATTATTTGCAAGAATATAGATTATTTACTAACAGGGACAATTATTTCTAGCTTAATGCCAGCTTTTAATTTACAGCCGAAGGAGTTTTTTAGCGTAGTTATCTAACTAAGTGTGTATAGACTGAAATAAATCGCTTGCGATCCCTCTGCGCATTTATTGGTCAGGGAATCATCAGGTACCCTCGACTCGCACTTGGCCGATTTTAGAGTGGCTGTGACCACAACCTTTTTTGAGGGCTGGATCTGCACCTGGCACCTGCAGGAAGATCCTTGATTTCCACAACTCCCATTGCCAAAATTACCGGATTAAGTATTTAATTTTTTTTACTATGAGAAGTTGTGGAAAGCAGCTGAATATTTAAGTTATATTTTACCCAATCTTAATTTGACAATCAATACCTGAAACCGTTGAACACACCGCGGGGTGTATTGTATGTAATGTAAGTATATCCATTTTTTGTGGAAAAAGCGCTTTTATTCTTACTTAGTATTTTATTTATTTATATATTTCGGAGATAACACAGAAACAATCATACAAGAAACAGTTATTGAACACACATGCATATTTAGATACAGATGCTTCCTTGGATATATCTCACTAAGAACACATAGTACATATATTCAGGTGCGCAAGCGATAAATCTTTGCTGTTGGTAACAAAACAAAAGACAGTGCGTTAAAAGTACATCATTTTGAACTCTCATATGCTTAGTTAAGGAATTAAAAGGTAAAGCTTACATTACTAGGATGATCTTATGTACACAGTTTACAATAAATAAATACTTTACTTTACTTTACTTTACTTTACAGAAGGGTAAGAAACATTTAGAGAAAAAATTTAGTAACAGCAAACTTGAACTGGGAGCGGGAGTACTAGAATATGTCAATTTCATTTAGAAATGTATTGTGGTGGCTACATAGTCTGTATAACGGAGCTCGCTTTCCAGCATTGGTCCTTATTTTGGGAAGAGCAAAAAGGTTATTGCTTCTGGTTGGTTTACGGGGGGCACGGAACTGTATACTCTCTAATAGTTGTGGGCAGTTGATTTGGTTGGAACAGATATCACGAAGCATAACGGCGTCAGTTATTGAATAGTAGGTACCTATCGTTGGCATGGCACTTTCGATTCGATACGTAACTACGTTTTTTTATACCATTTCGGTGGCAAACAAGCATACGGCCTGTTGGTAAAGCTGTGAGCATTGGGTACCTACCAATCGAATCGGAAATTAAATGAGAGACGATATTTCACACTTCGTCCGCGACAGAGATTTATGGGATAGACTGCGAATTCGGTTACCACCAGCACCGTTGTATGTTTTCATTCGGTTGGTTATAGATATGTTAGTGGTCCGTGCCAAAATTTTTATTTATTGAATCATTCTTTTAACATTATATATCAATATAAAAAGTCGAAGTTCTATTCGCTCCCCTATAGTGTAATTTCATTCGATATCGTGACGCCACGTGTCGTGAACTCGTGACGTGTCATTATGTATGGGATTTTGAGTTTCCAAAACGTTCCGCTTGGCGCATTGTTCAAAATGGGCGTTTTCAGAAATAAATATTGAAAACCTGATTCTTTCACATCTAGACATTCTTGGGCTCATTCTACTCAGAATCGACAGCATTCTCCATCCCACCATTAAAAAAAGATGTCCCAAAATGTCCAATCCATTACGTCACGTTTTAGTATGAAAAAAATGTTCACTTGTATGTGCGTGACGTAGTGGAATGTACAATTTTCATACAAATTTTTGGGACATTTTATTTTATCATCAGAATTGAATTTATGTTAGTGATTCTGAGTTGAAAGAACCCAGAAACACCGGGATCTGTGAGAATCGGGTTTTCGATATTTATTTCTGAAAACTCCCAAATACCATACAAATTTTGAACAGCGCGCCAAGCGGAACGTTTTGGAAAAAACATGACGCAAACGCGAACGTACGTCACGCTGTCTGTGTCTAATGCAATTGATATAGGGGATCTGATTATAAATTATAATTTCTAACAACGAAACCATTGTTGTGCAGAATTGCAGATAATAATAGAAATAGAAATAGTTACCAAGCAAATCTAGTTCGTAACCTGACCCTGCATTACTTAGCATCTGATAAGGTTTCTAATCATGAGAAAAGATGGGATATCAGATAATGTGCTGTCTCTGTACGGTATTAAATATAACTTTAACGCGTTGTGGCCACTGAAACAGCGATAATAGGAAGGGAATTTTATAAAACTCATCTAGAGTTAGACCAAGATAAGTCTGCTTGATAGCCCAGACTGTGCAAGTGTTATTTATACGTCTTAATTTCATAAAAGTTTGACGTTTAAAATAACACTTTCACAGTCTGGGCTATTGAAATTGCTGCAGATTTACCTTGGTCTAACTCTATTGTTGTCAACCGCCTTGAAGTATTGATTTAATTTTTTGAGGTCTGTAATTTTAATATATTTGGTGTCAAACTGTCAAGAAATAATAGTTAATTATATGACACATCAGCCGATCCTTCGGCCGAAACATAATTCTTTGCCGATACCTGCCGAAATCAACCGAAACCGAAACTTCGATCTGACAGAAGTATTTACTGATATTGGCGCGGCCGTACCACGAGCTGACATATTCGCTAGCGTGTGAGTAACTAACTTTGTATGCATCTCGCTCGTACTGGCATACCTACATTAGTGCGAGCGAGATGTATAAAAGATGTGTCACGTCAGTTCCGCTCATGGTAGCCGTACTGGTCGTAAAAGATTCGTGACTACTTATTATATAGTGCGACATAAAATACCTAGTAGAAATCAAATAATATGTAACTAAAAAAATCCATACTAAATTGTTTCCATGTTTAAGTATTTTACGTCAAAAATGTGACAGTTACGTAGAAAGTGGCGCCCTAATTTATTTTCTACTATTTTATGTCGCACTGTACGCAGGGCCGTCTTACACTATGCTGGGGCCCCTGGGCACATAAGAATTTGGGGCCATTTTGAAAAGTAAAGAAAACGAATTAAACTAACATTTTTCTACTATGATTTCTTCATTCATTTATTATGAGTAATGAAATATACCGTTACTGTCTGTCCTTCGGGGCCCCCCTGAGGGTGGGGGCCCTGGGCACGGGTCCCGTGTGCCCATATCGTAAAGACGGTAATGACTGTACGCTGTCCGCGTATTTCGTGGCCCGCGGTGCGAGCGCCGTTAGCAACAGCGTCGGGTTCCGACTTGCGACTGACGCACGGACGACACACGACACCCCACGTGCTAACACATTGAGTGCCGGGAACTCGCTCGGCGGGTTCTCTGCTCGTAGGCGCTTTTCTGAATACTACGAGCGTAGCGCTACGAAAACGTTGGCAGAGAATGTGTTAACCTCCTAAGACCCACCACATAAAGTTTTCAACTTTTTAATTTGAACCTTATTCTATAAGTAAATTAGAACGAATTTAGTTTGTTTTAAAAAGCAATGAAACAAAAGTAATGCTACTTTATTTGGTTCATGAAAGGTTCAAATTAGATTGCACGAATATGTACATTATAATGTACATTTAGTCTCAGGAGGTTAAATCGAGCTAAAACAACCGTAGGTACCGCAGCCCAAGCTCTTGAGAAAATTAGTTAGGTTTTAGGTATCTAGGTTATCGTAGATTTTGTTTTGAGACTCTTCTGAAAATATTCGAAAAAAAAAGAACGAGTTAGATCAAATTAAAATTTGGCAATTAAATGTTTTGTGTTTGCAATAGCGACCTATTTTAAACTGTATAGCGAAGTCTTTAAAAGTTAAATTAATAAAGTTTTTCAAAGGTATATAAAAGGTAGGTAAAGGTAGGTAGGTAGGTATTTAGTTATGACTATTTAGCTGGCATCTCCAGTTTAGCAGAGGCAGACGTGAAAGAGATGGTGGGATGACTTGGATACGTTCCAAAGATATTGGCGGGATCTTGCTCAGCACAGGAAGGATTGGAAGGGGAGAGGGGAGGCCTTTGCCAAGCAGTGGCACACATAGGCTAATAACGGGACTGGTCAACTTTAGCCAGTCTTCTCCGAGACCACGGGGACAACGCCGTCCTCGAAACGTCGGAGGTAAACCTTACAACTTAAATACGCGATTAAGTCCCGTTGTACAATTTAATAATGTTTAAAAATCGTGAAAGTTTAAATCAGTGTTTTATTAAAAAAATGATTTAAAATGTTTTTCACTCACCCGACTATGTCGAGGCATAAGCCGTGCACAAACATGCGTCCACACTCGTCGTCAGATTATCTGTCTGTTTGATTATACGTTTGATTGCTCCCCTTATTTACTTGCTCCCTGATAACGCGCGGCGACGTGACTTTGTCATGGGGTTAATAATTTCTCCTAATTTTACTGCCTTTTGCAGTCTGGCTGGACGCACGCCGAGCGCGGTCCGCGGCGAGCGAGGCGGAGGACGGCGCGGCAAGCCGCCAGTACCGTTGTCATCCAAAACAGATTCATTCATGTCTATACATTTTGTTCTTGTGTAACTTAACTGTATAAGTATGCATGACAACAATTTGGACTTTAGTAGACTCAATTTTTCATTCTAAATGACACTGTTTGTCAACTGTGAGTTGTGACTAACTGATTTAAAAAACCATAATGTTTAACCCGTGGAGTGCCCTAGTATCACACGTGATACTAACTACATACTGGGGCGCTCCACGGGTTGTTTTTTTTCTTTCTAAACGTCTTGTCTGGCAACAAACCACATTGTAGTTTGATAGATCTAAATAACATTTTAAATTTTTTTCAAGTTTGCGTGAATCAATTCATACACTTAACGTAAGATAAATTAAAAGCAGAAAGCATAAGATAAATATTAAATCGGTTTGAACTTACACAGATTACCTTTCTTAAAATCGAACCACCTGTTGTACTTCAATCTCACAGCAAAAAGCACATAACTCTTGCAAACCTTTTAAAAGCGTTATTCATTCAAATCTTTATTTATACAACCTGTGACCTTTGCCCTTTACCGAGCCCTGATCCTTAGAAATTCGCAAAACCATTAAACTTCTTACTACGGCTAGACCAGTGTCCTCTGGCCTTTTATTTCACAGTTCTGTTGTGTATCTAAGGCTCAAAATGTACTGGAGAATAGTCCGCAGATGAATAAAGTGGTTAGCGTATTGGTATGCGGGGTCTGACCTTTAGGAGCGATTTTGGGTAATTAATTATTTCCAAATCTTTAAAGTTTTACATCCATTAACGGCTCTGTCGTTCCTGTTGGTTCTCGCTTGAATAAGTATTTTTATACTGATTAAGGAGTTATAAGGGGCCCATTGATTAACAGTCCGCCGGACGGTATCGGCCTGTCAGTTGTTCGGAACTGTCAAAATTTTCTTCTAACTGACAGGCCGATACCGTCCGGCGCACTGTTAATCAGTGGGCCCCTTACGTATAGCAGACATTGGGCAGGTTTCCGCAACTCTTCGACGGACGCCTATTTTGCGTGACGGGGGTGAGGGTATGCTACTCCAGTTAACCCAACTCCTCAAAGAATCTTATCAGACCTTTGATGTAGTACTTCGATCTATCTAAGAACCATTGCGACAGACAAACATTTCGATTTCCACAACATAAATCGGTTCATCTGTTTTGGAGCTACAATGTCAGACATCTAAACTTATATACATAAACTGTTACATATGAACTTACAAGACCCTTTTTTTTCTGTCGACGATTAAAAATTCTCCAGATAACTTGGAGTTTTATAAGAGAGTGAGGTAAGACGAAATTAAATGTCATCTGTCTGTGTCTAGACTGGAATTCTACATTCTCACTGTAAGAAACATGTAGGTATGGAAACTGTAACCGGGCTCTGCCCGGTGTAAAAAAACTGCGTAAAAACTAGTACCTACGCCAATTCTTGGGATTGGCAAGCCGGGACAACTCGAAGAAGATGATGTCCACAATATATTTATTTACACCATTAATTAATAACCACGCGTTGCATTCCGATCTCAGAAAGCATAATCGTGGGTGGAGACTTGAACGGGCATGTAGGTGAGGACTCAAGGGGGTTTGAACGTGTCCACGGTGGCTACGGCTATGGTCGTACAAACGCAGAGGGAGATTCAATTCTCAGCACCTGCCTTGTATCAGATCTAGCTGTCGTGAACACTTTCTTCCAAAAGAAACCTGAGCACCTCATAACCTACAAAAGTGGGTCACATTCCACCCAGATAGACTACCTGCTTATAAGAAGGAGCCAAATCGGCAAAGTGTCTAACTGCAAAGTTATTCCTGGCGAAAGCCTCACATCGCAACACCGCATCCTTGTCATGGACATGCTGGTAATACCGAAGAAGAAAGTACCCGAGCGACGTAGGCCCAGAACTAAGTGGTGGCTGCTGAATGGATCAAAAGGGGATGACTTCCACGAAGCCGCTATAAGTTTAGATTTATGCCCAAGCGAGGAAGAGTCCGCCGATAGTCAGTGCTCTAAGATTCAGTCAGCAGTCAGCGCGCTGGGTAAACGGGTGCTCGGCACTTCCAAGGGAGGCCGCGTCATCGACAAGGAGACGTGGTGGTGGAATGACTCAGTGCAGGAGGCAGTTCGGGAGAAGAAGACACTTTTTAAAAAGTGGCAAGAGACTGAGTCTCCTGAAGACCGCGAATCTTATAAAGCAGCCAAATGTGCCGCAAAACGAGCCGTTGCCAAAGCCCGGCAAGACCAATTGTCACCATTGTATGACACATTGGAAACCAAAGAGGGCCAAAAATCCATCTTTCGTCTGGCAAAGGCTCGGGAGAAGTCAACACAAGACATAACCAAATGTTTGTGTATCTCAGACTCCCACGGCACTTTGGTTTGCGACGTATTCCGAGTGAAGGAGAGGTGGCGTAGCTACTTCAACGAGTTGCTGAACACGCAACACGCAAATGTGTCTCCTCCGGAACTGCCCCCTAATCTTGGACTTGTTGCCCCTATTACGCCAGACGAGGTGCGAAATTGCCTTCGCAACATGAAAAACCGAAAGGCCGTGGGTCCTGACGACATACCGATTGAAGCGTGGAAATCGATGGGTCCTCATGGTGTGATCATACTTACTGACCTTTTTAACCGCATCCTCACCAGCCGCAAAATGCCCAACTTATGGAGATCGAGCATTATAACGCCAATTTATAAAGGCAAGGGTAGTGTACAGGACTGTGGAAGCTACCGAGGTATTAAGGTCATGTGTCACACCATGAAACTCTTCGAGCGCGTTATCGACTCAAGGCTCCGGCAAGAGTGCACGGTCTCGGAATGTCAGTATGGGTTTCGTCCTGGCTGTGGCACTATAGATCCCATCTTTGCCCTAAGAATGCTAGTCGAGGCCTACAGGGAAAAGAAAACGCCCTTGCATATGGCTTTTCTGGACCTACAGAAGGCTTTCGACTGCGTACCGCGCCAGGTAATCTGGTGGGCTTTGAAGGAGAAGAATGTGCCACAAACCTATATTGACATTATCCGAGACATGTACCACAACTCGGAATCCATAGTAAGGACCGCCGTTGGCGATACTCACCCATTCCCGATCACAGTTGGTGTTCACCAAGGCTCAGCCCTGAGTCCTTTTCTGTTCAGCGTAGTGCTAGACGTAGTTTCAGCAAAAGTTCACGAACCATCTCCATGGCTTATGATGTACGCTGACGACATTGCACTGACAGATGAGGACAAACAGAAACTGGAGCATAAAGTGAACCAATGGAAGGGTGCGCTAGAGAACGGCGGTCTGAAACTAAATGTTGCGAAGACCGAGTACATGGCATGTGGCGGCACGGACCCCGACCCCATAAAGGTAGGAGACGATTGTGTCGTGAAAACGAATAAATTCAAATACCTTGGGTCCGTGCTGCACGAATCGGGTGAAATCGATCACGACGTCCAAGCCCGAATTAGCGCTGCTTGGGCAAAATGGCGAGAAGTAACCGGTGTCCTCTGCGACCCCAGGATACCGGTGAAGCTAAAGGGCCTTGTGTACAAGAGCATCATCCGACCAGTCCTACTATATGGTAGCGAGACCTGGCTTGTCCTCGGAAGGCATGTCCAGCAGCTTCACGTCACGGAGATGAAGATGTTGCGATGGATGTGTGGCGTTACGCGACTAGATCGCATACGTAACGAACACATCCGTGGCAGCCTCGGAATCCGTGATGTAGCGGATAAGCTGCAGGAAAGTCGCCTCCGATGGTATGGCCATATACGCCGCAGACCGGTAGACTACGTCGGAAATAGATGCCTCAATCTCACTGTCCAAGGCCCTAGATCACGCGGTAGGCCTAAGAAACGCTGGCTGGACGTCGTGACAGCGGACATGGGGGAGAACAATCTCACACCCGAGGATGCCGAAGACCGGGCAAAGTGGAGAAGACTGAGCAGGAAAGCGGACCCTGGCGCCAGGCCGGGAAAACGCTAGGTCGAAGATTAATTAATAACCACCAATATATTTATTATTATTAAGCCACATTATATTTATAAGGTGCATGAAAGTAAGCCTGTTATAAGACTTATAAGTGGAGCTACAGTTTATGCGTACACTTTGCCCAGTAAATTATGCCAGGCTCATACCGGCTCACTCGAGTTTATTTACCCGTAAAGTGGTCAAGTTAGCCAAGTAACTAACGAAGTACATTAAACTGTTACCCCAACTACAGTGTGGATACATACAGCAACTGTGGTGCGGCTATTCGGACCCTTCGTTGATTTTACCTGACGAGAGTGACGAGGTAACGAAGGGTCAGTGATTTTAACGTTTATGGTAATTTAATAAGATCTGTTAATGGAATTTGATAGTTTTGTATGGTGTGCGATTTAGCTTAGATTCTGCGTTTAATATTTAAGAAGGTAATTAAGTAATAGTTATTTGTTTCACAAGGCACACATTTTTTTCACCACTTCAACACAATGAAAAACTAACTTTAAAATATGAAACAAAATTAAAGCAAATCTATTCAAAATGAATATTATTCAATATTTATCATTCAAAATCATTATTTTAAAGTCAATTCTACCAGCAAAAATAAGAAATAACTCAATTTGTTATCTTAATATTCATCATAATTTCGATAATCAGCAAGCATGTGCATCCGCGGAACACGGCACAGATTTAAGTCCACAAAAAAATTCCTAGGCTTTGACGACGGGGCAGCCCACCGCAGCCCTAGCCCTAACCCACCACTACCAACCAACTCTCTTCATATATCTATTGTTTTCCTTGTTTCAGTTTAAATAAACTTATTGTTGTTGCTTTGAGAAAACAACTCAAAATTTGCATTTAATTTGATTACCTTGCCTCACATACAGTGGATATAATGCAACAGTTTTTGAACAATCAGAGAGATCAGTCAGATTTTCCAGCTAGTGTGGCGAAAAATAAAGTGTTTATTCCTTGCACATAGGGTTACCACATACAAATTTAGAATTTCCTGATAATATTCCTGATTTCCGAATTTTTATCCTGACATATTTTTGACGACGGCGGGGGTGGGGTGGGTGTCTAGCCGTTAGCCACCCGATTGAGCCGATAGCTGCGTTTTATTAATTTAAGTTGTATTAAATTTATTATTTGTAATATTAATTTAAGTTTACAGTACATTAAACTTTTGACATCGCACGAAAAGTCCTATTTTACGCACTAGTGCGGGAAAATAGGACCATATGTACTGTAAAGGTACTTTATAAAAAAGTCTCTCAATTCAAAAAATTCCTGACATTTTCGTGTTCCGTCCCCATTCCTGACAAAAGGCCAAAATTCCTGACATGTCAGGAAAATTCCTGTCATCTGGTAACCCTACTTGCACTTAAGAGTCTCACAAACCCTCCACCAGAAAGCCATAATTAAATTGTAATCATAATAAACCTCATTACAAAGTTACATCATCGTGCTACGTATTACATGTGTTTTGTTAACGGTAGTCAGTGTAAAGTGTGACATCTACGCGTTCAGTTTCAAGTGTTCCAATTTTGAAATTTTAGAACGCAGTATCTTTGATGTGGCGTCCAAATTTCATTTTCCAATTAAATGATTTTACTAGTATTGAAGTGATGTTACGTAAATTTGTTCACTGCAAAGGTGTTATATTGTTATTTGTATTAATAATGTAATTAAATAACTAATACCATATAAAATACTTTAATCCTACATATCAGTAGCAGTGTCTCGTGACATCTCTGTGAAAGTGTATCTAGTATCTTGTAGGTAACTTTCCAACGAAGTTTTCGTTGTTATAATATTTTACAGTATAATTAATTAACTAAATCGTTTAAATTAATTCTAAACAGACAGTGTCTTGTGATAGTGACATCTTTAGAGTGTTAGAATTCAGTACCCCTAAGGGACTGTCCATAAATTACGTCATCGATTTTTGACCCCCCCCCCCTAAAATCATCCAAAAATGCTTCGAATGACCCCGTTTCCTCCTACATCATGCTACCAACATCCGATGTCCAGACCCCCCCCCCCCCCTTATTTGAAATGACGTAATTTATGAATAGCCCCTAAGTGTAAACATTCAATAGAGTGACGTGACGTACGCGTTTGAGTTAAGTGTCATTTTGTATGGGATTTTGAGTTTCCAAAACGTCCGCTTGGCGCGCTGTTCAAAATCCCATACAAAAACAGACATAACGCAAATGCGAACGCTCGTCACTCTATCGAATGAAATTTAAGGTGACATTCCATTTCCAACGACAGCAGCACTACCATTCATTTTACTATGGAAATTGACAATAACATCGACGCGATTGTACTTACTAGTAGTGCAGCTGCGGTCAGAAATGGAATGTTACCCTTAGAGCGGTTTCGCACTACGTCCGATCCGAATCCGATCCGAACCCGTGAAAATATGGTCCGTAGTAGCCGTAGAACTATTTCTATGGTAAGTTACGCACCGCACACGTTCAATGACGGAAAGAAATCGGATGACGGAGATCGGATCTAGTGCGTAACTTACCATAGAAATAGTTCTACGGCTACTACGGACCATATTTCCACGGGTTCGGATCGGATTCGGATCGGACTGCGAAACCGCTCTTATACTAGGCGTTCAGGTTCAGTAGTTCAGTAGTAATTCAGTTCATATAGTAGATTAAGATTTACAAATCTATGTTGTGTCGCTTTCTGAATGAAAATAACATATTTATAATTATCAAAGTGCCAAAGATATTGAAGTGTGTATGTGAAGGTGATAGAATCTGAGATGCGGCCAAGATGACGTCTCTTGGGATACCTACAGAGGCGCCCGTACATACGATATGGTACACGTCATATTCGGCGTACAAGGAAAAGGATTTTAAACCACCTAAGCCGGTAATGTATAAGCTATGTTTTTAATAATTAATTTGTGTGATAATGTCCTATAATCTATAATATTCATTTATTTATTGATTATAAACTGAAATAAATTTATTATATTAATAAAAAAAAAAAAAAAAAAAAAAAAAAGTATTTGAACAAATTAAAGTATTTTCTGAAAAATAATTTAATTTGTTCAAATACTTCATAGTATTTATTGATTATCAAAAGAAGGCGTTACGAGTCACGCAAACGTTAGTTGATATTGATAGCATCAATATTTTAAAACACTACTACACGCTCTATTTTCTTTTTACTAATTTTTAGCATCAAAAACTAGTAGGTACCAGACATAGATAATGTTTGTTTTTATGATATAGGAGGCAAACGAGCCACTGGTAAATATATTTTGATATTTTCCGGTTGCTTTCTGGTGAAGGAAAACATCGTGAGGAAACCGGATTAATCAAGCAATCTATGAATCAGTCATTTTATTTCGTCCCTATAAGGCCTAGTTTCAGATGGCAGTCGCTTTCGTAAAAACTAGTGCCTACGCCAATTCTTGGGATTAGTTGCCAAGCGGACCCCAGGCTCCCATGAGCCGTGGCAAAATGCCGGGATAACGCGAGGAAGAAGGTAGAAGGATCGGACCAGTGGCTTTTTGGTGAAGAAAAACATCGTGAGGAAATCGCGGACTAATCCCAATAAGGCCTAGTTTCCCCTCTGGGTTGGAAGGTCAGATGGCAGTCGCTTTCGTATAAACTAGTGCCTACACCAATTCTTGGGATTAGTTGTCAAGCGGACCCCAGGCTCCCATTAGCCGTGGTAAAATGCCGGGAACGCGAGGAAGAAGGATCGGAGATAAACGAGCGGACGAAGGTTAACACGCGTATGATTATCCAAGTAACTATGTATTAAGGATGACTCACGCTAGACCGGGCCGGGGCCGGGCCGGCGCTTCGTTTTCTATGGAAATCACCGATCAGCCGTCATTGAAAATGCCATGTCGGACGCCTCGGCCCGGCCCGGTCTAGTGAGTCATCCTTTAAATAGGCAAGAAGGGTACTGAATATTTTAGCCTAAGGTTGGATCTCTAAGATCCTTCGTCTGTCATTGTCACTCTATCTGTCAGTCTCTGGGTCTACATTTAGTTTACCTAATAAAACAATAGCAAGATAAAGCTACTTCTATATTTATAAAGACAGGGTTATGTGTTTTTCATGTTCAGCGTTAAGGACGTTTATTCCAATTAAGTACATATTTAGATAAAATTAATAATTAACATTGTTAACGGAGTCTTTATTCGGAGGCTCGCGTCTTTTTAAGTTGCGCTTAAAAAAGATTCAATAAAATACTTAAGACTCGGAAGTTTTTTTAGAGTAGAGCGAGTCGAGTTCTTCAAATTTAGACTCAAAAGACTCGAGCCACAACCAACACTAGTGTGGAAGATGGTGCAGTCAGCAGCAGAAGTAGCTAAGCGGGCAAGGTGTTCAAAATGATCTTGATGCGACTTTATCTATACATATAATAAAGCTGAAGAGGGTCGAAAGTCTGTACATGGAAGATATTTGAAAAAAAGTTGGCTGGGGATACTTAGAATTGATAACAGAACACGTTCCAACAGTTTTTAGAATTTTTGTCTGTTTGTCTGTTTATCTGTTTATCTGTTTGTCTGTTTATTTGAACGCGCATCACGTGAAAACGGCTGAACGGATTTTGATGAAAACTTTACTAATCTGTCGAGAAAATCCCCGGCCAGGTTATAGGCTATAAAAATTCAACCCCTAAAAGGGGGGGTAGCCACAACACTCGATTGACTTAAGTTTGCCCCTGAATCGTATGGCGCTACTTAGGAAGGAGAGGCAAACTTTTTTCAAATATGTGCTTACACTATAGAGTACCCTGGTAAACTAACAGATGGCGCTGAATTTAATACGATGTGACATAAATAAGTCACCGAGGAAGGATTTTGCCAGATTAACTCTAAGTTTAGAAGACCCCTTTTCTAAAATTTCAATCAATCGTACGGATATCAACAAATTTAATTGAATAATTGTGTTGATTTAATAATACAACAAAATTAAACGACAGTAAATTAATTGCCCCTCATTGCACAGTGCCATCTTTTGGGGAGCTGAGTAAACATTAAGTAACCAAGAAAACTAAAAATGGGTTTACACAGTTACGAAGTGGTAAAATAAACACACATACACATATCAACACGCGTATAATTGCATAAAATTATTTATTTTCTCCGTCATGAATTATACCTAATCGTAATTATATCGCATCCATATCAAATCCATATTCATACGTATCGCCTCCTTAAGCACTTAATAATGGCGACGAAGGTGGGTACTTTGAAAAAAAAAACATTGACCTCTGTCATTTGCAGTGCCGGATTAACCCTTTTAAGCAAAATAAGCACTTGCTTAGGGCACCATGTCTAGGGGGCACCAAAAATTATCGAAAAATTTTCGCGCTCGCTTCGCTCGCGTTTTCAATAACATTCTAAGATGTTTATGATAAAGGTGACATTCGGGTGGCGCCTGCAGCAGCATAAGGTACTCTGTTGCAACGTTACTGCTGCAGCACTGTCAATTTTCCTGATAAAATGATGTGACTGATTTCCACACTAAAAGTAAAAATATACAACTGTCTATCAAAATGGGTTTTTTATATCGAAAAATTTTCGCGCTCGCTTCGCTCGCGTTTTAAATAACTTTCTATCATATGATAAAGGTGACATTCAATTTTCGTGATATAATGATGTGACTGATTACCATACTAAAAGTAAAAATGTACAACTGTCTATCGAATTGCGTTTTTTTATATCGAAAAATTGTCGCGCTCGCTTCGCTCGCGTTTTCAATAACTTTCTAAGATATGATAAAGGTGACATTCGGGTGGCGACTGCAGCAGCATTAGGTACTCTGTTGCAACGTTACTGCTGCAGCACTGTCAATTTTCCTGATAAAATGATGTGACTGATTTCCACACTAAAAGTAAAAATATACAACTGTCAATCAAAATGAGTTTTTTATATCGAAAAATTTTCGCACTCGCTTCGCTCGCGTTTTAAATAACTTTCTATCATATGATAAAGGTGACATTCAATTTTCGTGATATAATGATGTGACTGATTACCATACTAAAAGTAAAAATGTACAACTGTCTATCGAATTGCGTTTTTTTATATCGAAAAATTGTCGCGCTCGCTTCGCTCGCGTTCTCAATAACTTTCTAAGATAATATGATTAAGATGTCATTCGGGTGGGGACTGCAACAGCATTACTCTGTTGCAACGTTACTGCTGCAGCACTGTCAATTTTCGTGATAAAATGATGCGACTGATTTCCATACTAAAAGTAAAAATGTACAACTGTCTATCAAATTGCGTTTTTATATCGAAAAATTGTCGCGCTCGCTTTGCTCGCGTTTTCAATTACTTTCTAAGATATGATAAAGGTGATATTCGGGTGGGGACTGCAGCAGCATTACTCTGTTGCAACGTTACTGCTGCAGCACTGTCAATTTTCGTGATAAAATGATGTGACTAATTTCCATACTAAAAGTAAAAATGTACAACTGTCTATCAAATTGCGTTTTTATATCAAAAAATTTTCGCGCTCGCTTCGCTCGCGTTTTCAATAACATTCTAAGATGTTTATAATAAAGGTGACATTTGGGTGGCGCCTGCAGCAGCATTAGGTACTCTGTTGCAACTTTACTGCTGCGGCACTGTCAATTTTCGTGATAAAATGATGTGACTGATTTCCATTTTCAGCTGAAATGCAGCAATGAACGTCACTCAATTTACTAAAAAAATTCAATGTAATCTTGATGACCCTAGGGAGAGGGGGCACCATGGTCTAGAAATACTTAGGCCATCAAAATATCTTAATCCGGCCGACTGGTCGTTTGCGGAGTCAAACGATTTGGGACTCGCATTTTATACGCATTACCATGCCTTCCCGAAAAAAATCTGATCGCATTGAGGTTACAAGGGGAACGTAGTCTTCCTCAGGAGTCTGAAGAAGACCACGGTAAGTGGCGCTCTAGCCAGGCAGGCCGCTTCGCTTTCGCTCACGCGCGTATACCTTACTATATCGTCCGATATTCACCTACTACTCTGTCGTTTAAATCCTTAGAGAATATAACCAACGGAGACGCCATGTCTATAATTTTCGGTACAAAATAGTCTGGCGTTTTTTGCGGACGTTTTCTGACGTCGGTTGACCATTGGCCGCCTATTTTCGACAGAGGGGAACACCTGTTAATGACCACTCCGTTTGGTTATATTCTCTAAGTTTAAATCACGTGTAAAATTTGAATAAGGGCGAATAAAGCTATTGATTTGGAGTGTAGTTTTATTTAGTGCTACCTAATTGTAAAATATTTTATCTGGGCTTCAGTCCTCTAGCATATCCATATTATGTCAACTTTACTTCAAGTTCCGCCTCCAGGGGAGAGGGAGAGACATTACGATTAGAAATTAGCCGCTTACTGACACAGACCGAATTACACGCGGGCGGAGCCGCGGGCACAGCTAGTTGGAAAATAAGAGCGTGTCAGAATGATTTTGAAGCGGTGGCGGCCGAGTAGATATGACGTCCGACTTTCGATCCGGAGGTCGGGGGTTCAAATTCTGGCTCGTACAGTCAGACAAGAAAGTGGTCTACCACTTTTCGACTCTATCATCTGATTGATAGAGTCGAAAAGTGGTAGACCACTTTCTTGGCTGACCTGTACAAATGAGTTCTGCGGAACTTATGTAGGTACGAAATAACATTTGATATTTACCACTAGCTTTTCGGCGAAGGATAACATCGTGAGGAAACCTGCATACATCTGCGAAGAAATTCAAAGGTGTATGTGCATTGTGCAATCCCCAATCCGCATTGGGCTAGCGTGGGGACTATATGAAATGAAATGAAATGAAAAATATTTATTTCGAGCAACTATGGACTCATACAGATTTGTTAGTAGACTTACGTTCCTAATGTTAGTACCTAATTAACTATTACAATATATATACACTGCTGGAAACATGCATTTCGCAGCAGTGTCTCATATACGGGCAGTCAAGTCTGTCCGCTATCACACACAGGATAGGGTTGGGGCTGGCCCGCACCCGGCGCATATAGCCCAAGCCCTCTCGTGCTTGAGAGGAGGCCTGTGCCCAGCAGTAGGACGTAATGACGTATATAATATAGGCTGAATTTATTATTATTCAGAATAATTTAACACCTCGCCCGCTTAGCAACTTCTGCTGCTGGTGGTACATGATTCAATTTTATTCACCCTTGATCAGGAGTTATTTTTTATTGCGATTTTACGATTGCAGTTATATCGGTCGTCGAAATTTTCCGCTACCATGTCCTTATGTACATGGTATGACTAATGTAATGGTGTCTCACTAATACCAATTAATAAGACGTGTGTGTGTTTTACAAGGTTGTATAGCGAGTTGGATTACGTGAAAATCAGCATCTTTTCTGTGGACTTCATAAAAATTTACGATATCGATACTTTTTTTAAGACGAAAGTGGAGGACGTGTGCGAAGTCGCATTTCTTACAAACGTAGTCCTCATATTCCTCTCTGGATGTTAATTTTATAAAAAAAATTGACACAATTTGTTGGATATCAGTTGGATATCAACCACAGCTCTGCCCCCACGTTTGATGTTTTTCAAATTTTGAATTATTTTAAGAGTTAGAAGCATTTAAAATTTTGTGTGAAATCTGTTTTTCGCTCCTAATTTTTACAATAATCAAAAAAGCGAAAAATATCAAACGTAGGCATAGCTATATGGTTTATATACATCAAATTATGTAAAAATATATTCCATAATGTCAATATATTCCAAAATCCGGAGAGGAAAATGGGGACTACGTTTGTATGGAGAAGCGGCCGTCCCCTTTCCTCTTAAGGCTTTTATCATTCATCATATATAATATAAATTTAAAATATAGCTTTTAAAGTCCTACAAAATTAGTACGGAAATTAGGCTTTAACCCAACCTTAACTCATACGAATAAAAGTTAATTGTCCGTTTTAAGCTTTGGTGATACCATTTTTTCAACCACTTGCTGGAAGCCGGTTTCACAACATGTCCATACATACGAGTATATCATGTATCTACTAGAGTTGATATCATGCACACAGCAGCATATCATGTAATAAGATAACGCATTTGAAATTAAAAATACATAGAGTTAGACCAAGAAAAGTCTGCAGCGATTTTGATAGCTCACGCAGTGCAAGTGTTATTTATACGTCATAATTTCATTGAAGTTCGACGTTTAAAATAACACTTGCACCGCGAGACTTTTCTTGGTCTAACTTTAGTATCAAATGCAAATCCGCACCCAACAGCTAAGAGCCGTCCGAAAGCATCAAGTCAACCCGAAAATGTAACCGATAATGTTAGGACTGACGTAGGATTGACGTACATAAAAAAATAAGCATAACATTGTAGGGCAGTATCTGTAACGACCTCGATACCACTTTATGGCTACCTTTTACGTGTGTAATCATTTGATCGGCGCCATACAGATAGTTGCAGTGGTTTCTTGTTGGCGCGCGAGTGTTGCCTCGGAACAACCAGCATAATGTGACCTCCTGCGATTTTTATCGCCTGTCACTTTCGCACTTATATACTTGTGACAGGCATGGTGACAGGTGAGGCGATAAAAATGCGAGTTCCTACTTGTACCTATTAAAAAATTTGCAAATGTATTCATTGACAGAAACCATTTATTTACATTTTTCTGAGTCTGCGCCTGTTCTGCCAACTCCCTTACATAGGATTAATAAAAAGTAATACCGGCCAAGTGCGAGTCGGACTCGCGCACGAAGGGTTCCGTACCATTACGCAAAAACGGCCAAAAAATCACGTTTGTTGTATGGGAGCCCCGCTTAAAAAAATATTTTATTTGGTTTTTAGTATTTGTTGTTATAGCGGCAACAGAAATACATCATCTGTGAAAATTTACCCTAAAAACAAAGACGCATGCGAAACCAAAACATTCAATTGTCCTGTCCTGTGTTTGCCGCTGTCTTAGAAAACATATTGTGTGCAACTGTGCAGTACATAATTAGGTCTTAAAATTCTCGGGCCTGCGTTTACAAAACTCAACTTCGCTTCGTTTTGTAACTTCGGCCCTTGAATTTTAAAGGGGTCCACAGATTACCAGTTCGCCGGACGATATCAGCCTGTCAGTTAAACGCAAAAGGTGACAGTTCCGAACAACTGACAGGCTGATATCGTCCGGCGAACTGGTAATCTATGGGCCCCTTTAGAACCCTTTCATATACCTGTTGCACAAAATACTATTATACATACATACATGTATACATTCGATTCGCAACTGTGCGGCAAGCGATCGTAACGACTTCAGGTACTAGTCTGCGAGTCATAGGCGAAGGGCGATACAGTGCTTTACATATCTATTTTTATGTTTTCATTTAAGTGCTCATAATCTGGACTAGAAGCGGCATTACACTTTTATCATGTGTTTTGTAATGGCAAAAGAAGGATAATATAAAAGTTTATTGAGAGCAATATACCGCCAGTGTCCTAGACTTCTACGCGATGATGTATTTACTAAAAACTTGCGACTCCATTTGTAGTACCCCCTTAAGGGAAGAGAGTTATTTGAAGAAGATGTATTAAACTGAAATAGATGTCATATATTAAATAAAAAGTGACCAAGCTCTCCAGTGGTGCAGGCCGGATTCGAACCGGCGTCTTTTGCTAATGCGGCTAACGCCTTGAATATTAGGCCACCTAGCCACAAGATGTGTTGTGTCATATCCGAAGATTGCAAGGTCCCATCTTCAAGGGTTTAGGCTCTTAATATTTATTAATGTATTTTCTTTCCAATATTTAGATTTTTATATAAATTTGACCATTTTCTGTCAGTATTGTCTATGAGGTATAGTAGATTGTGTAGTGTTACGATGGCGGTTGTATTTGACGGCGTTTCAGGGGTCCAAACTCGGGGTTTGCCAGCGAGCTATTATGGAGCGCAGCATATTAGGTGTAAAATTAATGGACCGTAGGTGTAGGTACAGGTACTTATCCGGAACACCACGCTGCGCTCCAGAACATAAGTTTTCGACGTAGCTCGGAAAGCGGCCAAGCTATAGGGACTGGGCTGGTCGCTGGTCATGCCAAGTGAGTGGAGGGCCAAGATCGCCCATAATCTAACGCAGAGGTCTCCAAACTTTTATAGCTGAGGGCCATATTGCGCCTCAGAAACTTTCGAGCGGGCCACCGTCGGTTTTTGCGCCGGGGGAGGGTGTCTGGTTGCTGCTGTTAGGAACAGTTCCACTCTCAATGAATGCTGAACCTCTGGAGCCTGGCTCCCGCGGGCCGGACAGTGGGCACTCGCTTTGGGTGTCGGCGGGCCGGATTGGAACTCGTCGCGGGCCGGATTTGGCCCCCGAGCCGGGGTTTGGAGACCCGTTAGAACGGTTTTACACATGTACAGTCTAGAAACTGATTTATGTGGCATTTTGAGCCTTGCCACAGTGGCAAGGTACCGATTAGGACAGAACTAAAATTCTAAAGGTAAAAGCTTCTAACAAAATCTCCTGTCTTATTCATTGTTTAGAATACAGCCATGAGTTTAGATTTGAATATGTATTTAGGTCGGCATAATCACTCAACCTATGAGCTACGTGGCATAGGTACCACGTGATCACAAACAGCTAGATCTTTCTTTTAAGATGAAATCTTTCCTCGCTGTGTATTTAATCGGTGTTTTAATGATAAAAACAACAAGTTTTTTGTTTTAAGCTTGTTTTGTTTTTCATTCATTTCTTTTTATTTCAAAACAATTATTATTAAGAAATCATTGTCACCCTCTATGATTAATGCAATATGGTTTAAAGGAAATAATTGTTATCGCGGGAGCAATAACGATTTGACAATAATGAAAGATTATGACAAATACATAATAACAGAAGTGACATTCCAATCGAGTAAAGTTTATATGAACCTACCTATGGGCTCATAATAGTCATAATATAGCAGAATCCAATTTAGATAAAATGTTGGTCATCTATTACTAAAATCACATATATAAAATACTTTAGAAGTAAATACTGATATAAAAAAATGTATACATTGGTGTCTTATTTTTCAAGATATACGTTAACTAGTAGGCGTTTACATAGTGAAATAAGTACGAGTTTAATTGACTTTTTCCAGCGAAAACTTCAAGCTAGATATGAAGAACATCTTAGAGGTTTAAAATGTGTAGGCAGAATTTTACAAAAAAGACGTTCTGTTTCATGTGTTCTTTGACAGGCTTGTCTTTGCTAAACGCGATTATGGATAACATAATAAGTAATAACAATGAGCTGAAAGGTGACCCAGATACATTTACCTATGTAAGTTTTAAGTGTGATTTGAAAAGATTACAATTAAAAATGTAACTGTCTAAATGTAGGTACCGTACACCGGGGTTACTTTGATCAATTTTAGAGTTTGGCACCATTTTTTTACGATCCTAATATACTTAAAAATATGAAATAAAAATATAATAATCGGTTTTGTCTCTTCTTTCAGCCTGCCAAATAAAAAAAAATTAGGACTTATACTTTTTTCAGAAATAAATAAAAACTACGCGATCAAAGTTATATTGAGAATGGGGTTACTTTGAAACCACTAATTTTTTTGCTGACAATCTAAAGTAGACCCGCTAAAAAGCCCGTAAAAAATAAAAAATAAAAATCAGTTAAGTACTTTTTAAGTTATTTATATTTTTAAGGTGTGGGGTAACTTTGATAACATACCAAATGATACAAATTAATAACTTTAAGCGCTTATTACATTATCTACTATAAATAACGTAGGATTTTAACTTATTATCTCACTTAGCAACTGATTTTTGAATTGCAAGCTTTACGGTTTCAGTAAATTTGGTCTGTGCACCCGGGTTTTTGATATGTTGCCTTTATACTTATCGCATAAAGTTTTATAAAAAAAATTGTATGCTTTCGATGCGGCACGAATAGATTTTGTGCCCGCCACTATGTGTGCGAGTGCATCATTGAGTTGTTCTACTTGGTATTTTTTGTAGTCTCGTTAGGTACCCGATATTTTTTTGTAATCTCTGGCATTGTTTCTATAAAAAAAAACAATGCATATTTATTAATAGTAGAATTAATTAATACCCTGGTGGGCTGGTGGCCTTACGCACGTATAATAAAACACCTAAAGCAAAGACGCAGGATTAAATATAGCCAATTTCCACCCAGAAAGTTAATTCCATACAATAGAAACCGGTAAAAGAATGTTTAAAATCAGATGAGCAGTTCCGGAGATCAACATTTACATACAAACTTATAATTCTACAACCTCTACCTCTTCCACTGACTCAAACGATACCTGTTTTTTATTGAAAAAGATACATTAAAAAATCGTAAGTTGCCAAAATCATTCATGGTGTTACTTTAATATTTTGATCAATTTCACCACGTTTGAGTGATCAAAGACACCCCGACCCATGGATTCCCCGGCTATGTGCGCATGTGTAGGTTGTCGAATGCAGTTATTTTTTTATAAACTCACGAATAAACACTGATTAACCTAAGACACTATAAAATTACATGTATTTAATTGTTGACACAAATACAGATAAAGTTTTTCAACCAATAAAACCAGGAAGAAATGCGTACCCGCCATTAATATTTTTTTTCAAGATGTAATAATAATATTACACTCGCATCCGGTTACTGGGCGGTGAAGCAACTATCAGTGTTGCCAATAAAGAAAAAATAACTGCGAAGGTATTTTCCAACTCGTCAAAACAAGCACTTTAGTAGCGGAGGGAAGTCGTTATCAAAGTCGACCCGCAAATCAAAGTAACCCCGGTTTACGGTACTTAATGTACAATTGTATAAATCCACCTAGATACCAAATAAATAATTTTGATTTTTGAATTTTGAAAATAAAGTGTTATAATCTTATAGTTTATGTAACATGTAGGTATCGCAGACTTTGTAATACATATTATACAGTGAATCTTAGCAGATAATGACAAAGTAACAAAAAGACATTTGCGTCTAGTCCGCGTTTTGGTAAAGCCCGCACGGGCGACAAGTTGATTTAGAATATTAGGGAGTTGTTTTGTGTTGTTGTGGTGTTGTTTACTTGTTTACCTTCGTCAAGGTAATTGCTGATTTCGAAGGTAATTTATTGTATAGACATTAAATCTACTTGTTCAATTTGTTGGTCGTTGGGGTTGTTTGTTCCCTTGAGTGGGTATTAATTAGACACCTTTAAAATACCTTTGGGCGGCTTAGGGTAAATACTTTGTACTTTGAAGCTTACGACGTCGCAATCAGAGGTTTGAACCATTTTTTTTTTCGAATTATTTTTAATAATGGAGTTTAATTGAAAAAAAAGACATTAAATTATCTAGAGTTAGACCGAGAAAAGTCTGCGGCGATTTTGATAGCCACACAGTGCAAGTGTTATTTATACGTCATAATTTCATAGAAGTTTGACGTTTAAAATAACACTTGCACTGCGTGGGCTATCAAAATCACTACAGACTTTTCTTGGTCTAACTCTAGTATACATTATTTTGTACTAAGCACAAACACCTGTTACGCGTACGAACACCACTATATAAGAAATAAGGGAATGTTTTCCACCATCCAAACCATCCATCATTATAAAAACAGGGCACTCAAAAGCGCCAACTGGCGGAAATACGCGCGTTCATTTTTCTTTCAATTGAACCTGTCATGAACACCGTAGCTTCTGTCATCTCATTTATAAATGGAACATCCCAGGACGCCATCTGGGTTAAGCTTTTATAGCCCATTATATTTTATCCCTTTCTTGCGAATGCATTAGTCAAAATTACAAATTAAGACAAACGATTAATAAATTGTAGCGCGTTTATGAATAGGGACCGTGCCCGTTGGAGGGTCTGCCACCTTGTGGCCTGAATCAGAAACATAAACGTATACATTGCCAAAGTAAGCGCTGCCAGCTATCGTTCTCGTACGTTTCCTTGTGCGTAGTATAGGTTCTGCCATCTTGTGTGCTACATCGAAAGCATAAACTTCACATTTATGTACGCCTCGCGCCAAAAATCTGACGGCTTCTGTGCTCCCTATAACGCCATTATGTACTCTATTAAGGTTCCGTCACACAGGCGCGTTTTCCGGGCGGGGCGTGAGCGTTTTTATGTAAAAGTGGCGTCACGCGCCGCCCGCAAAATGCGCCTGTGTGACGGAGCCTTTAGTTATACAATGATACTTTTGACGTGATGCTGACCTAGGTAATTCTTACAAACCAATCGAAATTGGGCACACATAAGGGCCTCCCTCTTACTCCCATACTAACTTACACCAGGGGGTGTAAGAGGGAGGCGAAGGGGTGTCAGTTAACGACTTCTACGTGCACCGTATCTACGTGGGCAAGAGCTTATATATGTTACTGTAAAAGCCCGAAGTACGGCAAAACCTAGGTTTTACCGGTAAATCCTAGTTTTTACCGATGCCGATCGGTAAAAGCCCGAAATGTTAAATCTTACTAGTTTACTTCGGGCTTTTACCAACACCGATATGGTAAATCCTAGGTCTTACCACGGCGACCGGTAAAGTTTGAATCACGCACTGATTCTTGAGATTATTAGATGATAATTTTTAAGAAAAAAAAACCGACTTCTATGGGGCCCGATGAAAGATTATGGTAGATGGTGCACTATGTAGAAAAGGAGGTAAAAACCACCCACTTTTCTAGTAGCATTTCGTTTCTGTAAGGGTCGCAGTTCTAACCTAACCTAGCGGTGTACGGGGGTTTGAGCGGGAGGGGTTGAGAATCAGTGCATGATTCAAACTTTACCGGTTGCCGTGGTAAGACCTAGGATTTACTATATCGGTGTTGGTAAAAGCCCGAAGTAAACTAGTAAGATTTAACATTTCGGGCTTTTACCGATCGGCATCGGTAAAACCTAGGTTTTACCGGTAAATCCTAGGTTTTGCCGTACTTCGGGCTTTTACAGTAACATATACATCTATTTAAAGTTTAAATTGTATAACCTCTAGCCGCTCCAGGCCTATAAAAAGGTCTCCCATTTCATGGTATTTTGAATCTTTTTGACATATCAAAATTGCAAGTATTGACGTATAGGCTAATGAATAAGGCCACGTGAGGTATAAGAGAAACAGTTTATTTTTCTCAGGGCACGTGACACAGTATGAGGATTCCCTACAAGTGTCTCTTTCGGTCCAATGTTTACCTAACCTTCTTCTTCCTCGTTCCCTCAATGCTGAGGATCGCGACCACATGCAACATGTCTCCATTGATTGTGCAGGCTGCCGCCCCTCGTCTTCTTCATGGCGTCTATCCATCTCTTATGAGCCCCGCCCTGAGCACGTTTGCCATTCATTCGCCCCAAGATGATACAGATGATGATGAAGAACCATATCATGCATTGGTGATCTCATAATGTGTCCGAAAAATTTAAGGCTTCATTCATGGCATACCTATTAAATTAAATAAATAAATAAAATATAATAATAATATTATTATAAGTTAGTGCTAGCAGTCGCCTTGTGTCACCGCCTCAATTTCGGGCAGGCTGAAAACCAGCGCTGAAACCACGCCGTAATGGCAGGGCTTCCAGCACATTAGCTGAGACTGTCCTATTGTCACATAACTCACGTAGATGTAATTGAGCTTATTTATACATAATTATATTGTCTAGGTTAAGTGTAGCTTAAGAGTGTAAAACCAATTGTAATTTATAACCTTTGTTGTGGCAATAAATGATTTATCTATCTATCTATCTTTATCTATCATACTTTGGAGAGCCGTTTGCTAATACTGAGTTCTTCCAAAATAGAGATGTTAGTTCTTCTTGCTGTCCAAGGTATACGCAGCAGTCTTCTACCTAACCTAACGTCAACTGTACACTGTGTGTACTGGACACGTCATCAAAAAAACCTGCACTTTACTGAGTGTTAAAATGTCTAAGCATGCACCCTCATGCCATTATTATTTAAGTCACGTTCAGATATATGTGAGCACCCCGTCCGTCCCGAAATATCTGATTGCGACTACAAGCGGGGCGAGCAAGGTTGCTCTATTTTAGTCTAGGTAATATATCTAACGTGAAAGTAAATATTTTTCTTCTGTACGCTCACCTTTTTATAAACAACTTGGTGAATTTTTATTTTATTTATGTAACGCCGAGGTTTACATATTTTGTTCCGTTGAAAACATTTAGTTTATCCATATTAGCACGAGGTAGTGATCCAAAAGACTCGAGCCTTTGGAGCTCTTTTTTTAGGGCTTGCCTCATCTCTTGACGCCTAAAAGGCTAAAAGCCTATTTAGCTCTTTAGCCCCCGAGCCTATAGTTCTATTTAAGAGCCTAGAATCTTGGGGCTAATAACCTTATTAAGCCCCTAAAAACAAGCCTATTAAGCTCTTTAGCCCACGACCGGCTGGCCGGGCTTAATAAGGTTATTAGCCCCAAGAGTCTAGGATCTTAAATAGAACTAGGCTCGGGGGCTAAAGAGCTAAATAGGCTTTTAGCTATTGAGGCGTCAAGAAATGAGGCGAGCCCTAAAAAAAGAGCTAAAAGGCTCGAGTCCTTTGGATCACTAGCACGAGGAGTTAACAACTGTGCCCCCTTGTAAAACAACAATTCTGTATTTGAAATTATAATTATTATATTCTCCGTGAGAGACACAAATGGAATTTAAAAAAAAACCGGACAAGTGCGAGTCGGACTCGCCCACCGAGGGTTCCGTACTTTTTAGTATTTGTTGTTATAGCGGCAACAGAAATACATCTGTGAAATTGAAAATTGAAAAATTTAAAATTTCACAGATGTATTTCTGTTGCCGCTTTCAACTGTCTAGCTACGGTTCATGAGATACAGCCTGATGACAGACAGACGGACAGTGGAGTTTTAGTAATAGGGTCCCGTTTTTACCCTTTGGGTACGGAACCCTAACAAATTCTCCTTATGTATAAAAATTTCAATATGACATCCATTATACAACCAATATTTTCCATGAAAGTGAACGATCTGAGATCGCTTTGAAATACATTTTCACAATCAGAAGCACCTGGAAACGACCGTTAGCAGGAGATCTAAGGTCCACCACCTTGCATTTTGGAGACAAAGCAAACCGCTTGGAACAGGTATTCCTGGGGGTGATCTGACCTGATTAAGCCCGGTTGCCAAGAGGTTCCCCCCAGCAGGTGGGCAGGGGAGGGGGGGAAAAAGTGCCTCCGGCGCGCCTCACTCTAAGCTTTATATTTGCATACATCTCGCAACTATATCAAGTTTGGTGTCTTTTTCGTGTAATTCGAGGATGAAGAATTCATTTTTGTGCCTAAATTTTCACTCACCCATACAAAAAATTCAAGAAATTCAAAATTCAAAAAAAATCTTTTAGTTTTTTCTTTCGTAAATCCTTTAAAAAAATTAAACTATGAGGATTTGCTCTAGAAAAAAATACCTATGAATAGCCCAGTTATCCTACTATACAGAATAGTAAACTTGTCCAACATTTTTTTTCATAACTCTGTTAAAAAAAAATTTTTTGTGTCGCGTGGCGTACCTGCATTGTAAGAGCGGTATGCAGCGTTTAGGATTTTTAAGTATGTTTAGATGATTTCTGATACGTTGTTATTCTTCTGGTTGTAGATTACATTAATAAATTACTTCTGGACGTGATATATATACAAATATAAATTAAATATATAAATAAGTATGTTGGGAAAACCATCGCCAACAGAGTTAAGTATTATAAATGTGATAAAATTAACATTATTATTTGTATGTCTTTTCCATATCTCGGGACCATGGGGTCCCGGACCTTTGGGAGGCGTACGTGGGGCCGAAGCCAACAGCGCAGAGGCCCTTTAAGGCACTTCAATCTAAAAGCAAGGGATACATGTGGTGTATACTATCCCCGAACGCACAATGTGATACATCCGTAGAAAGGCAGGGAAAAGCAATGCTGCAATAGCAGTGCAGCACTTTTGTGCTGCGATGGGAACTAAGGTCATGGGCTATAGATTTGAAAGTTGGATGGACTGGATAATGGGCTGTGGGAGAGACTAGCGGACACCTGCCGTGACAATCAGTCTCAAAATTGTAAATGACAGGTGGTGACTCGTCAACTCACTGAGTGGGCCCCGCAATGGCCGCACGCACAGTGCGACAACAGGGCAACACTTTGGAGTGGCTGTGAGGTTGTCGAGAGGTGAGTCTGCGGTAGCCAGATCCCGGTAATCCGTTCAGCAGGCCGCCGGCGTTATGACATTTTACACTTCCAACCTGGAGCATAGGTCCCGCTCTTGCGACTCCATTCTGGCCGGCCAATCAAGGCAAGCACAGAGGCGAGGGCCAAATAACAGGGCCCTCTGGAATAGGGGTCCGCGGTGTCGCCACTCACCGTCAGCTCGCCACAAGCGGCCCCCGCGGGACATTATTATTATTATTGTGGTGTTGTGGGCCTTTGAGTGGCGCATTGACCAGCATTGATCTATTGTGACGGCCTTTTAAGTTCATTACTAATGCCCGTTGCATCCAGAAAGTTCCAGATTCTTTGGGCCGTAATGTTTTGTACCTCATAGGGTTGCACTACGTGTCGCCCTAGGTAGGTACTTCTTTTTGTCATTAGTGGTCCACAAGAACAGATAATGTGCATTGCAGTCTCCTCTGACTCCTGACAGAACCTGCATGTCGCATCTTGTTTCTTGCCAATTTGAAACACATGTTTGTTCAACTTGCAGTGTCCAGTCAGTATTCTGGTCACCGCGCAGGTTTTGTGCCTTTTGAGTCCTAAAAGCTCCTTAGCAGTTTTGCTGTTGAACCCTTTGATCAGAGCTTTCGAGTGTTCTTGTCCTTTAACGAACTTCCACCAAGCGATTGCTCTCGTTTTTTCTAAGTTGCTGTGCAGAGAATATGCATCCCGTTTTGTGATTCCACAGAACGGTTCTGGGCCGACCAGGGGTGTGTCTGCGCCCTTTCTAGCAAGTTCGTCCGCCTCTTCGTTTCCGTTAATGTCGGAGTGCCCTGCTACCCATCTAAGTGTAACTTTGTTGGAGTAAGCCAGTGCATTTAGGTTTGTTTTATAGTTCTGGACTAGTTTTGAGTGCTCAAGGGATTCTAGTGCCAGCGGAGCAGCCTGGCTGTCTGAGTTGATGTAGATATGCTGGTGTCTTAGGTTTTTATCCAGGTTGATCTCCGCACATTTGTTGATGGCGAAGACTTCTGCCTGGAAGATTGAGGCCAGTTTGCCCATGCTGACGCTAGCTCTGAGCTTAGATCTCTCACCATAGATCCCACATCCTACATCATTGCCTTTCTTGGAACCATCTGTATACCAGATGTGGCTTCCCTCTTCGACGTACATTTGGTTGTTGATCCATTTGTCTCTAGGAGGTATTTCTACTGTGTACAGTTTGGTGAGATTTGGTAGACATTTGGTATGCGTGTCATCAGTGGGCATGCTAAGGGTTCTATTCGCAAAAACCCAGGCTTTTAGATTGGTTAATGCCTGAGAGCGCCATTTTGGCCTGTTTAGCGTGCATATTCTGTAGACGCACTGCTTGGCCTCCTTTTGCACCTGCAAGTGGAGTGGTATGATGTCCAGCAGTGCATCTAGGGCCGCTCCCGGTGTCGAGGAGTAGGCGCCTGTTACTGTTAAACAAGCCGTGCGTTGCAGGCTGTTTAGAGTGTCTATTGCTGTCTTTTGGCTGGTTTTGTTACACCAGACTGCGGAGGCGTAGGTGACAATTGGCCTCACTGCCGCTGTGTATAACCACATAGCAATTTGGGTCTTAAGCCCCATCTTGCTCCTGCCATTCGACAGCATGACCACATGGCCATTTTCGCTTTTTGTAAAATGTTTCTCAGGTGAGGGTTCCAAGTTAACTTTTGGTCGAAGGTGACCCCTAGATACTTGACCTCTGCCGAGAACGGTATTATGTGTCCATGAAGTCTTGGTTTTGTGAGTTTATCGAGCTTCCGTTTCCTTGTGAATAGTTAAATGGCTATTACAGTCTTGCTCGGGTTAATGGACAAGTCATTTTCTCTACACCATTTGAATAGATATTGTGTTTAGAGCTCCTTGCATTAGGTTGGATATTGTGTTGAGGCAAGGGCCTTTGACGATGACTACAAGGTCGTCGGCATATCCTTGTGTATCAAAGTCTTGGCCTGACATGATTGCAAGAAGTTGGTCCACTGCTAGGGTCCATAATAGTGGGGATGGTATAAAATTCATGCTCTATAAATAGTATTGATGGTCAGAGTGGCTACTCTGTTCGAGAACATGCTATGTACCCATCTGGTGGTTTCGTCTACTCCCTTTGATTTCATACCATTGAGTATGGTCTCTGTGGGCGTATTGTCGAAAGCACCTTCAATATCAAGGAACGCACATAGAGCGGTTTGCTTTTCCTCTAGGGTTTTCTGCACCTGGTTGACAAAGTGCAGAAATTATTTCGGCAACACGGCGGTTTTCAGTTGTGTCGCATGTGTAGGATTTGGTCTATGTTTGGGGACAGATTATAGCCCCTCAGCAACAGCCACCATGCCCTGCTGACTGGGGCTGGTCCAAACAACATGGTTATTGGGAGCCCATATGGACAAGCCTACCTGCGGCGGCTGCTGCTTGTTTAGAGCTTATTCGTTGCCGCTGCAAAACAAAATGCGCAGGAAGGTGCAACTGCGTTAAAAAAAACCTAAAATGCACAGTCACATGGGCATGTAATGGCAATTACGAACAATATATATATCTTATTTTAACCCGCATTTTTTGTCAAACATCTCCTATGTTAATTTTATCACATTTATAATACTTAACTCTATTAGCGAAAGTTTTCCCAACATCTTTATTTATATATTTAATTTATATTTGTATATATATCACGTCCAGAAGTAATTTATTAATGTAATCTACCACCAGAAGAATAACAACTTATCAGAAATCATCTAAATATACTTAAAAATCCTAAACGTTGCACCGCTCTTACAATGCAGGTACGCCGCGCGACACAAAACATTTTTTTTAACAGAGTTATGAAAAAAAAAATGTTTGACAAGTTTACTATTCTGTATAGTAGGATAACTGGGCTATTCACAGATATTTTTTTTCTAGAGCAAATCCTCATAGTATAAATTTTGTACAAGATTTTCGAAAAAAAAATTAAAAGATTTATTTTTGAATTTTGAATTTTTCGAATTTTTTGTATGGGTGAGTGAAAATATAGTCATAGAAATGAATTCTTCATCCTCGAATTATACGAAAATGACACCAAACTTGATATAGTTGCGAGATGTATACAGATATAAAGCTTAGAGTGAGGCGCGCGGGAGGCACTTTTCCCCCCCCTCCCTTGCCCACCTGCTGGGGGGAACCTCTTGGCAACCGGGCTTAATCAGCTCAGGTCACCCCTAGGAACACCTGTTCCAAGCGGTTTGCTTTGTCTCCAAAATGCAAGGTCCCCTTAGAAAACGGGACCTTAGATCCCCTGCTATTCTCTTCCCAGAGTGACACAAGCCTACGTCCTACGTCACAATAACATTGCCACTTTATATAGCGTTATCGCATATTATCATATAGCGCTGTCGCATGATGACGTAGGCTTGTGTCAGTCACGTGACCACGAAAAGACGGGAAGAGAGTACCAGGCGGAGTATATTATTATACCATGTGTATTATATATATACTTATAGTTGTCTAAGTATACCCACATTACCCACAACACAATCTTTATTGACGACCGGTCTGGTCTAGTGGATAGTGACCCTGTCTGCTAAGCCGATGGTCCTGGGTTCGAATCCCAGTAAGGGCATTTATTTGTGTGATGAACACTAATATTTGTTCCTGAGTCATGGTTGTTTTCTATGTATATATTAAGTATGTATTTATCTATACAAGTATGTATATCGTCGCCTAGTACCCATAGTACAAGCTTTGCTTAGTTTGGGGCTAGGTTTGATCTGTGTAAGATGTCCCCTAATATTTATTATTATTATTTATTATTGAGCTTACCGTGGGACTTAGAATTTGTGTAACATATAAGTCCTGTAATATTTATATAATTATTTATTACAGGTTGTGGTATCATTTTAATCCCCCATAAGTCCCGATAATATAATATATGTATATTAAATAAAATGGTGAACAGGGCTCAGAGCGGAAATGTACCGTACGGTATTCAAAGCCTCGATTATTTTTTCTGCCGCCAGTACAGCACGAATCGCTAATGCAGCACGCGACCCTGCCGTGCCATTTGCCTGCAATCTCCGCGCATCCGACCCACCGTCTGCTTCAGCTTGACTGCAACTTGTTTTATCATGTTTACTAGATTGATACAAAAGTACATGACAATTTAAGATTGTCCTTGGTTGGTAAATTATGTAGCTTACATGGACTTACATGGTAAATTATGTAGCTACAGTACCTACATTTACTACCATCTTTCGACAAAAGATTAAAACTGTTAGAACGCCATTTGACTTTGATCATTATTCTTTCACTGATGTGTGTTAACTTGTTAAATATTAATATTAACGCCATCTACTCGAGAGTACGCTGAAGGTTATTGCGCCATCGTTCGAAATGATTGCACCATACCTTTGGCCTAGTGTGGAGTAAATGGCGTTAATATTAATATTTAACAAGTTAACACATATCAGTGAAAGAATAAGGATCAAACTCAAATGGCGTTCTAACAATTTTAATCTTCTGTCGAATGATAGCAGTGGCTACATAATTTACTTAGACAATCCGCCTCTATACACTCTATTCTCTTTGGTTTTATGGCTCCTGTGACGTGACGTACAATAAAAGTGCAATGCGAACCACCTGCAAGTCTTACACTCCGTTGTCCACCGTCAACGTCGCAATTCGCAAATCACACGACTGACAAACTGAGTTTTACTCGTATTTACCACCTTGTAACACAACGGAGCCTAGACGTCACACGGAACCTAGGTACACGATGGACCATCAAACCATCATCCTGGCCCACTAAGATGGGCCAGCGTGTAGAGAGGGTAGTGTTGTCGGATGACTTATGGCGCGGCGGGAAGGCGATGGGATGGCCACGGTGTCGCGGTTTTTCGTTCGCACATCAAAAGTGGGCCAGCAATGATGTGTACGTTTCTACACGTGGCCCATTCAATAGTGCGTGCCCTCAACCATCGCATGGCCATCTCGATTACGATTTAGACCTCGCTTCATATCGATATCGACAACGAGGGTTATTCGATATTTAATTAATCACTAGCACCACTGTATTTTGGTATGTTAAACCGGGACATGGTCATCAGCTTAAAACACTTTGCGTTAGAAAAGCTAAATAATTCCTGTTACATAGTTTGGATCAAATACAAGAGACAAGAATAGGAATCCAAATTCCAAACACCATACCACTATTTTAAGGTACATACTTAACATTTCAACTAGATCTAGTATATTTATAACGCAAACACACTACTGTTCAATATCCAACCCTGAAACTATTGCCATAAAGTTCAATTTTGCGTGAAGGCCCAAGAATACCCATGGGTGTAACCGCAAGAAAAACTATGGCCGCTGAAAATGAGAGCATTTTCTTATCCCGAAGAAGTCTCTAAGGCAAAAATAACATGTGGATATTATACGACTTAGATTTTGTATTAAGCGGATACCTTGAGAATATACGTTTCTTTTTCTGAACAAGATACATATAGTTATTTGTTAAGATATATATATATAGTTAGGTAGTTGTTTTACAAGTTGTTTAACTCTTTGTGCTATTATTAGCACAGTCATCAATAGGTATATTAGTTTAGTAATGTATTGTAAGTATGCTAGTATGTATGCTATAGTGTAAATAACATTATTTGCGGTATTTGACGTCTGTCACTCACAACAGCAATACTACGTAAAATGTTTTGCACATCGAAATCACAAAGGAAAACAACTGCACTGCGAACGTTTACGTTCTACGTCTTTTTTTTTTTAATTTTAGGGTTGGCCGGACACCACCGTTATGAATCGGTAGTCGTCTAAGTAAATCGATATGAATTTTTCATTTTTCTTTTAATAAAAATAAGGAAAAGGTGGATAATTAACTGTAAATATGGATATATTTATCGTCACTTAACAGACAACAAATTTGACACAGAAATAACATAAATAAACTTTAAAATAGATCCCCAGTTAGTTTCAATTTTGACAATGGGTGCGACCTACTCGGTCGGTGTATTAAATACACCGACCGACCGGTAGCTTGCGGGAAAACCATATAATTCTAGCTTTATTTAAATCTCAAATAAAAATTCATTATACGTCACAATTCGATACCTCAGTCTACGTGCCATCCAATCGTAATCGCTTGCTGTGACAATCGATTTGCGTTAGTTACATCTCTATATACGTCAGTCATAATGTGTCAAATACCGCAAATAATGTTATTTACACTATAGTATGTATTTTATTCTATATTATTATTTATGTAGTTAATAGTTATTTTATCTGTAGACACTATTTTAGTTGACTTTATCAAATATTATTGTACATCCCGTAAGTTTGTCTATCTGATTAGAGATTTCCACTCATCTACTCGAAGGTTAGGTGGAAGAGATCACTTAAAGGGATACGCTCGCCTTTGTACCTACTAATGATATGTGTTTTCATCTGTGTTGATGTTTTGTACAATAAAGTGTTTTGCTACCTACTATCGAGGAGAATAGAGTGCATAGAGACGGATTGTAAAATAATGTAGCCACTGTAAATTTACTGGCATCTTTCGACAGATGATAAAACTGTTAGAACGCCATTTGACTTTGATCCTTATGCTTTCACTGATATGTGTTAACTTATTAAATATTAATATTAACGCCATCTACTCGACTATAGGCCAAAGGTATGGTGCAATCTTTTCGAGCGATGGCGCCATAACCTTCAGCCTACTCTCGAGTAGATGGCGTTAATATTAATATTTAACGAGTTAACACATATCAGTGAAAGAATAATGATCAAAGTCAAATGGCGTTCTAACAGTTTTAATCGTCTGTCGAAAGATGGTAGAAAATGTACTGTAGTTCGTTTTTTTTAGCATTAGAAATAAGGTAAACAATCTTGATGTGTCTTTTAATTGAAAAACACATTTTAAAAATAAGTTACGGCAAATATGTAACAATTATGAATCTAATACGATCATTTATATTCTTCTGCTTTCATAAATAATAGTTACTGATTTTAAAAAAGCGTTTTTCTATTAAAAGACATGTCAAGATCGCTTACCTTCTTTCAAGTTCTTTCTAATGCTAAAAAAACGAACTATACATAATTTACCATGACAGTAACTCTCTATTTCAAATTCTCTTTGCTACTATGTATTAAAACTTTGGTCGCTGTACTAAGTAATAAGTAGGTATAGTAACTTATACCCTTATACCTACGTTTGAAAACAGAATTACAAGTTGCAACTTTTCGTTCAAAGATAAGACATTATCGTATTTTCACATCTTTTTGAGACGGTGACATCTTAGATTACAGGCCTTAGGGAGTTGAAAAGGTTATCGTAAATGTCGGGGAAAATTTAGTTGACAGGAGTTTTATGGTTCAAATTATCAAGCCTTTTTAACGGGACTATTCATTCATTTATCGACTTTAAGACTTGAGCAATAAGGCCTAATTTGTGATGATAGATTTCGAAATCATATCGATGTTATAACTTTCACTTGTCCAGTTTATCGCATCTGTTATTGTTGGTGTGATAAAATCTTTAAAAGGGTAGCTATGTTAGCTTTTCTCTGACGTAGCAAAGGAGCGAACATAATATTTTGTTTTGAGAGTGAGACGAAATCTAAAGGGTGTGGTTACCAGATCGCCGGACGATAACGCAAAATTTGACAGCTCCGAACAACAAGGCGGATATCGTCCGGTGAACTGGTAATCTGTGGCCTTAAAGGGACGCCGGACGATATCAGCCTGTCAGTTGTTGGGAACTGTCACCTTTTGCGATTAACTGGCAGGCTGATATCGTCCGGCGAACTGGTAATCTGTGGGCCCCTTAAGCCGGGAAATATAAGGTTCACGCTACTATTTTCACGTACCTACCCTTATCCGTCATCCCTCCCCGAATCCCTCGCAATGTTCAAAATTCTGCAGTCTGCACTAGCTCGATGTTCAATTTTGGAATCCTTTGATTGCTCGGGTATCAATATTAACAATAGAGGTTAAATAATAACTTTACCCCCTTGTAAAACTATTGTTTTGTTTCTAATGTAGACATTTTCAAAAGCATTCCATCTGCAGTTCTTAAATTCTGTAGTCTATGTTAACATAATTGTGCTTTAATCGTTTGGGAGCGAGGAACGCGGGCAAAATTTGTGGCTCCAAATTTATGAGAATGCTCTTATGCTCGGAAATACGGATTGCAAGGTAGCTGTATTCTCGTCTATGAAAATTTGTGGCTTGCCATCAAAGAAGGAACCTTATGCTTCATGTGCATAAGAAAAGGTCCCTTATGTACATTTCTGGAAAGCCGCATATCTATCTAATACCTTTAAACGAGCAATTCTTGTTTATTTATATATATATTTCGGAGATCTCGGAAGCGGCTCTAACGATTTCGATGAAATTTGCTATATTTCGGGGGCGATAAATCGATCTAGCTAGTCTTATCTCTGGGAAAACGCGCATTTTTGTGTTTTTATTATGTTATGTGTCTCCCAGATATTATTAACCTTTTCGACACCGTGTCAAACACAAAAGCTGTCACGCGGACGCCACGTCACCGAAGTGTCAAAACTGAAATTGAACTTTATGCTCTGTGGTCTGTGACCGATTAATCGGTTTTTGTCGTTGAACCTGCGGTGCGGATATATCGGTCATTGGCGTCCAAAAGGTTAAGATTAGAAGGGGTACGAGAAACGCTTGTAGGAAATCCTAATAATGTTTCTCTTGCCTAGAGAAAAGTAATCTGTCTAGCTCTTACCCCATATTCTGTAGTACCATGAGTCACTGACAGTGTCAAAACTGACATATACGCTAGGGTCTACGTAATTTACTTTCTATACATCTCGCTCGCACTAATATGCGAGTACGAGCGAGATGCATTTATGTCAGTGTCAAACTGGTGGTAGCCACACTTTTCTTACATGGTACGCGTACAATTACGTGTTTGTTAGATTAAAACGTTATTTAAACTAGAGATGCACCGGATATTCGGTTACTATATGTATCCGGCCGATCCGGCCATTATTTTAATATCCGGCCGGATACCGGATAGTGACCAACTATCCGGCCGGATAGTAACATTGCTTGATTTCGAAGTAGACAATTTGGATTTAAGAAACAGTCACGGTCATAATCGTACTCGTTTCTTATTTTAAACCATTTTAAACATTCAACTGACTTGCACGCGCACTCATTTCGAAATGAGTCCGCGCGAACGTTCACAAGGAAAGAAGTCAAACCTGCACAATGCGCACCTGAAAAACCGTCATGAAGGTATAGTTCCGCCGGCCGAATATTCGGCGGCCGGATACCGAATATTCGGCCGATGGTCAGGCCGAATATCCGGTATCCGGTATCCGACCAAACAACTATCCGTTGCATCTCTAATTTAAACACCCCACTAAAATGTTTATATCATCTGCAGTAATAAAGTGCTTGAAATGCGGACTTATCAGGCAAGGACATTTGTACGCTCGAGTATATTGAATAAAACATGAGTGTGTGCTTTTAAAGTGTTAAGTAACTGCAAACTAGACAACATCATCATCTTCCTCGCGTTGTCCCGGCATTTTAGCCACGGCTCATGGGAGCCTGGATACCGGTTGACAACTAATCCCAAGAATTGACGTAGGCACTAGTTTTTACGAAACCGACTGATGCCATCTGACCTTCCAACCCAGAGGGAAAACTAGGCCTTGTTGGGACTAGTCCGGTTTCCTTACGATGTTTTCGTTCATCGAAAAGCGACTGGTAAATATTAAATGATACATAAGTTCCGATAAACTCATTGGTTCGAGCCGGGGTGTGACACCGCGACCTCCGGATTGAAAGTCGCACGCTCTTACCGTTAGGTCACCAGCGCTTCTTGCAACTGCAAACCAGACAATTAAAAAATACATTTCAGTGTAAAATCCCTGTTGGCCCCCAAAAGTGCACTTTTGCACCAGTTAAAAAGAACGATAAAAATCTAAATGTTTGACTCTCGAACGAACAGATGGGAATGCATAAACCATGAGAGATAAGTGATTGGATTAACCCTCCTTCATTCAGTGAACGAATAAACGAATGAATTAATGAACTATCAGTTCACAGGGCGGAGTGTATGTAGATTTGTCTTAGAATAAGTTGGTGATTCAAATCAAAAAATGTTATGAAAACTGGATAGGTACTATTAAATTTATTACTTAATTAATAAGAATTGTAGGTACATGCCTGAGGTACGTAGAAAAATGTCATGTAATAAAAATGGTTCTGATTCCACTATTATCAAAACGATAATTTAATTTTAACCTTAATACAACGGCTTTAAGTCGGTTTTTGATCCGTACCAACTAAATATTAAACAATTTCTATGTTATAAGGGATTCCACTGGAATTTGTTGTGTTTATGCAATTATTTACTGTCTTTACAGCGGAACGTCTATCCCCGACTTTATTTATTTTGGCATCCGTGGAACTCTCTTGTCTATGATTTTAGACGTATATTTGTTATTGCATTGCGATCAAAACGGTATAATATTTCATGGTTAATATTAGAGATGCAACGGATAGTTATTTGGCCGGATACCGGATATTCGGCCAGACCATCGGCCGTATATCCGGTATCCGGCCGCCGATTATTCGGCCTGCGGAACTATACCTACATTTCGGTTTTACAGGTGCGCATTGTGCAGGTTTATACCTGTTTCGTAGTGAAAGTTCACGCGGACTCATTTCTAGGTTCGAAATGAGTGCACGTGCGTTAGTGTAATGTTTAAATTGTTTTAAAATAATAAACGAGTACGATTATAACTGTGACTGTTTCTTATTACAATTTTGTTTACTCCGAAATCAAGCAATGTCACTATCCGGTATCCGGTTGGATAGTAGGCCACTATCCGGTATCCGACCGGATGTTAAAATAATGGCCTTATAGGCCGGATACCGGATAGTAACCGAATATCCGGTGCATCTCTAGTTAATACAGCAGTCTTGGTCTCAGGAAATCGTTGTACTTACCGGGACAATCCACGAGCGGAAATTGAGGAGATTCTTGATCTTTGTCTGGTGCCGGTCAGCGCCACGCCATCTTGTTTTACTATAAAAACTGGCCAAGTTCGAGTCGGACTCGCGCACGAAGGGTTCCGTACCATTACGCAAAATAGGTAAAAAAATCACGTTTGTTGTATGGGAGCGCCACTTAAATAGGTATTTATTTTGTTTTTAGTATTTGTTGTTATAGCGGCGACAGAAATACATCATCTGTGAAAATTTCAACAGTCTAGCTATCACGGTTCATGACATACAGCCTAGTGACAGACAGACGGACAGAGGGACAGCGGAGTCTTAGTAATAGGGTCCCGTTTTTACCCTTTGGGTACGGAACCCTAAAAAACACATTTAATAAAATAAGTTAAAACGGAATTTAATAAATTACTACCCACTTATATTATTAACAGTATCAACCCTATCCCACGCTGTCCACTTGTATATAACAAATTGCAGTTTCTGTTTGTACTTTGCTGAATCCGAAATTTATGGACACTGAGCTCCTAAAATGTCTCTAAATTGCAATTTCATTGTTGTTTTGTATAATAACAAGAAGTTCAGTAGAATTTTGCAAACGCTTTTACTACATACTAGCGACCCGCCCCGGCTTCGCACGGGTTAACAAATTATACACCTAAACCTTCCTCAAGAACCACTCTAGTGATAGGTGAAAACCACATGAAAATCCGTTCAGTAGTTTTTGACTTTATCGCGAACTAACATACAAAACACACACACAAACAGACAGCGCGGCGGGGGACTTTGTTTTATAAGGTGTAGTGGTAATAAGAAGTTAAATAGAATTTTGCAAACGCTTTACTACATTATCTATCTGAATTTCTAAAGCGGATATAACGTTTTAAGACCATCGAGGAGCAAACAAATTTAGCAGCAATAGTTTGCATGATTCGTGTTTGCGTCAGGAGCGTGCACTTAGGCCCTCAGCACACGAGGCGTAAGCGTAAGAGACGCGTAAGTGTATCGTAATACGCGCGTAGAACGAGAGTGCTACGAGCACGTACAAGCTCAAACAGGTCCGCACACGAAGCATAGTCGTAGCGTAGCGTATCTCTATCGTCATTACGACAGTCGTAAGCGTAGCGTAAGCATAAAGAACTTGTATGCAAACAGAACGATTACGCTTACGCGACGCTTGTTGCACAGGACTCTACGCTTACGCGTCACTTACGCTTACGCTCCATGTGCTAGGGGCCTTAGACTATTCGATTCAGCTCTGCTTTCCCCAGCCCTTTTGGCAGTTTCAAAGCATTCCAGGCGAGAGTGTATAACTTTTCATGCTTTTCATGGGATTTGGTTGCTGACCGGACCCCAAGTGAACTGTGGCAAAATGCTGGTACAATGTCAAGGAGATGATGACTTACCTTCTTCTTTTAAAATGACTTCCATCAAATTCATGGTAATTTCATCAATGCCAAAAGTTTGCTCGTAGAGCATGAATTTGTTCAGTACTTAGTTGCTTTTAGCAGGCGTGGCTCACTCCGCGATTTCGTCGCTTTGCTACAGGTAGCGAAAAGTACATCCGTTCGGCCCCAATTTTGGGGTTTGCCATAAGCCGCGCGTGGCGCTGTCGCCACCTAGCGGCCATATCTGTGCTGATCGTAACAGACGCGTTTTGTTAGAGAGTGAGTCTTCTGTACCTAGTACTATTATTTATTCTGTGCTTTTATAGTGATAGCTGGACTTTACACACGCTACGAATGCTACAATGGATGGATGTTGACTGAAGAATAGTTAAACCCGCTTCAAGACTAATTCTTTTTAGCTGCACACTTCCACGTTAGTTCCCTGCATAATGAACTATCAATTTTCCACTCAAAAATCATGAAACTATTCTCGAGACGACTTCACCATTTTGAGGTTCAACCGGTAATCCTGATCTCTATTGAAGAAACCTGATGAAAAACAGTTTTAACCATTTTAGTAAAAGAACCTTTTGTGTACAGTCCAATATGTTAGGTGCCTACCTATACTCTTCGAAGCCGCAAAAAATGTGACACGCTCTGATGGCTGTACAAATAAGATACAAATATTTCACTAATCACGTTAATAAAATCAAGTAAATATTAAAATGGGTTTGACTTTCGTGTGAAACGTAAATAAATAACTGTGACAGCCACTCCTGTCGCTTTGCGTGTCTCCAAATGAATGAAGTTTTAATTGTAATGGATTCATTTAAATAATCAAAAGCTAGGAGTGTTTGATTTTTAATGTGACGATTTATTCGCTAAAGTCCTTTTCAAAAATACGCTACAAATGACTTTATTAATCTTAAAAAAAATGCTAGTAACTAAAATGTAGTTCTTCTTTGGCCTTAAATATAGAGATACAGAAACTTCTTGAATTTACTATGGTTTTATCTGTCAAATACTCGTCAAATATTTTATCATCTTCGTACGTCGATAGAAATATTCACACATTTAGTAAAAATATCTTAGTTTGAAAATAATGAATCCATAAGGATATTTAATTATTTCGTTTGCGTTGTACTATTTCGTGAAGCGTGTATGTATTACCTACACGTGTGCAAATGAATTTGTGCAAACTTAAAATGGCCGCAACACGGCTGGAACATGTCAATAAGGGTCGTATTAGATGATTTTACTTTATGCTCTAGAGCATAAAGTAAAATCATCTAATACGACCCTTATTGACTTAGCAATAAAGTCCAAATTCTGCCATACAAACTGCCAGCCTTGCCGGCGCGCCCCCGACCGGCGCTCTCCCGATCGGCGTGCCCCGCGCCTCCGACCGGCCCAAGAACAATTTTCTTTAGTCTTGAATAAATACGTTAAAATAACCTAAAATATTTGATTTTTTGTATATTTTCCTCGCAATCGAAGTGAAAAGCAGAGTGTACAACAAGGGCATAAATGTCCATTTTTACCCTCGTCTACTATTTTGAAAATTGCCTCGGGTAAAAATGGGTCACTTTATGCCCTTGTTGTACAATCTACTATTAATAAAAGGCTACAAATATAATGACCACCAAAAAATACTTTGGTACCCTAAATAAAAAAATCATGCTTACCAAAAAAAATTACTGAACACCAAAAAAATAAGGCCTAAAAATACAAAAGTACCACCAATTTAATTACGACTGCACTTCAAATTGTATTCAAATACCAAATATATTGAATGATCACCAAAAATCATTAATGATCACCAAATCTTGAAGACCAAATTAATGCGATATTTTCACCTAAATTAACCACTATGATTACCAAAAAATGTATACATATTACCAAATAAAGTAAACTGATGCCAAAATTACTAGCCCCTCCCGCTCGCCCGTAGCCCGCACCGCATACCTACCTAACCTAATCTACTTTTCTAGTAGCATTTCGTTATGCTACTAGAAAAGTAAGTTAAACTGCTATCAGTTAAGTGGGTTAGGTTAGGTTAGCACTGCGACCCTTACAGAAACGAAATGGTACTAGAAAAGTAGGTTAGGTTAAGTTTCAACTGCTACCCATACAGATACGAAACGCTACTAGAAAAATGGGTTAGGTTAGGTTTGAACTGCGACCCTCACAGAAAAGAAATGCTACTAGAAAAGTGGGTTAGGTTAGGTTTGAACTGCGACCCATACAGAAACGAAATGCTACTAGAAAAGTGGGTTAGGTTAGGTTTGAACTGCGACCCTTGCAGAAAAGAAATGCTACTAGAAAAGTGGGTTAGGTTAGGTTTGAACTGCGACCCTTACAGAAACAAAATGCTACTAGAAAAGTGGGTTAGGTTAGGTTAGAACTGCGACTGTTACAGAAATAAAATGCTACTAGAAAAAGGTGACGAAGTGGATTAATTAATTTAATAGGATAACGATATATTAAATGATTGCACATTTTTAATTAAAATGTGGTTACAATTTTGTGATCATTTACTATTTTTGCGTTTACAATGATTATTTTGGAGCCATTTGCTTTAATAGGATAGCAAGATTTAAAAATTTGGTTATCATTTTACATTAAAATGGAGTTCTAATTTTGGTGGTCATTTACTATTTTTGGGTTTACAATGATTATTTTGGTGTCATTTTCTTTAATAGGATAGCAAGATGTAAAAATTTGGTTATCATTTCACATTAAAATGGGGATTGAAATTTGGTAATCATTGACTATTTTTGGGTTAATAATGATTATTTTGGTGTCATTTCCTTTAAAAGGATAGTAAAATGTAATAAAATTGGTAATCATTTCACATTAAAATGGTGTTATAATTTTGGTGATCATTCATGATTTTAGGGTGGTAAAATAGATTTTTTTGGTATTAAATTTTACTAAATCTGGTGATCAGTTAAATAGCAGCCTTAATAAAATCCTAAAACGATATTTTCAGTGGCACACGTTGTATTTATAGTGCAGTGTTATGAAAAGCCTACTTAAAGTATACAATAATACAATTGCAGTTTCTCGGCGACCCGCGTAATTTGTGCAATATTGTGTTTGTGAGTTTTTTTTTATTTATTTAGAAAACAAACAGCCTTCTCGTTTCTCGTTTATTTGTGCCTCTTGGGTTTCAGTAAATAGGCTTTATCGGCCCGATTCGAACTTTAAGATACGCCAAAAATTTGCAAAAGATACGACATATGGATCGCATAAACAGTGTCAAAAGCGACATTTTTTCAAGCAAAAACACACTGATCAGTTGATCACTGAAACATACAGATTGGTATCGTATCGCTGCGACGTAATCTTATAAGCATTGCTCGAATTGGGCCGTTTGTACTGACTTCAGGCCCATATTTCACCACGATGACAGGTGCGACAATTGTCGACATCACTGTTACTGACGTCACAGGCCTCCATAAGCTACGGTAACCGCTTACCATCGGACGGGTGGTGTGCTTGTTTGCCACCAACATTTTAATTAAAAAAAACTCCATTATATCGCCAATAAATAAGTATTTATTTTGCGAAACTAATGACAATTGTTACAAGAAACACGACAATTGTCACGAAATTTCGACACAGAACTCATTTTCTGTCAAGAATTACCGAAAGTTCTTTTAAATCTTGTGACAATTGTCATCATCATCATCATAAACTTCGCAAGAGAAATACCTGTTTTTTGCCGATATTATAAAGTTTTTTATATAATACAATGATGGTGGCAAACAGGAACACGGCCCGCCCGATTGTAAGCAGTAACCGTAGCCAATGGATGACTGTGACGTCAGCAACAGTGACATTTGTCGAATTGTCGCACCTGTCATGGCTCCTCTACACGATGGACCAACGCATAAATACGTCCCTTGGAGTGGCCGGCATTGGCCCATCGTGTAGAGGAGCCATCACCGTGGTGAAATAGGGGCCTGACAGTTCAAACCGCTACAGCGTTGAGTAGTTTCAGAGCTTGAATAAGATATGAGGTGGTAACAAGCGATCTTCACTTATTAGTCGAAGTGAGGCAACTCAAATAATGTCTCCCGTTTATACACAGCTCATGACGCGTCAGATGCGTCTTTTAATCTTCGGAATAAAATGTAGCATCCAATTCAATATGAGGTCAGAATGAGTTAGGGAGAGTGTCACAGTCCGGAGTTCCAAATTTTCAGGTTCTTATAAAAAGTTGTTTAATATAATATTATCAAGTCTCGTATAATCTCGTGAAGTATTTAAATAGTATTTTTTTATGTACTTGCAAGCAATAGTACCTGATACGATAATTAATTTTTTTTTTTCTTTTTTTCAGGTAAGTGATTCAAATTACTTTTGGAGTGACTAAGGGTATGTAAGGGGATGATTGATAAAAATTATCCTATGTCCTTCCCTTCCCCGGGCTTCAGACTATCACCATATGAAATTTCATCTCAACCTAGCGGTAACAGATAGGCAGGCAGACCGACATACAGAATTACATTCGCATTTATAGGTAGGTAATGTAGGGATATATGTCTTTATAGTTGGAATACGACCATAAAAATGGTTGATTTGGTAGTTAACAACTCGCTGCCCCAATATGACAGGGTTCTATGTTACATTTTCAAGATAGTTGAAATTCGACTTAATGTCACTATGACAATGTTCAAATTTCAATTCGATAAAAGTGAAACATAGAACCCTGCAATATTGGGGCAGCGAACTGCTAATTTGCTATTATATAGCATCGTATAACACAATTCCTGCCAAGCTACGCATGTAATCCCGCTTTTTAGCGAAATGCACCCACGAAAAGAAAACTTGCCTATTGGGTCGCTGGCAGTAAATTACTGGATGTGATTGTGTGTATCTAAAGAATACATGTTAAGCCATGCGAATAAAGTTCAAATTACAATGCCAAGCGAACGCAACAGAGGATTCAATAGGTTATCCTTAGAGATTTTTGACTCGTTCATATAATCCTTTGAAGAACGACTCACCATTTCCATTGGCTTTTCATAACAGCCTCCTTTTATCATTCAATTTGAACAACTGACACATACAAAACAGAACTCTACTCTCTGGGGATTAGATCGAAAGTCGACAGACACGTGATTTTTCATTTATGTCTGATTTACGAATATAAATTTGTCCCTTAGGATGACTGGTAGGCTTATTCTCGTTGAATACGATCACTTATTATATGCAAAGTGGGATGAACGTATGCTGATTTCTATGGAGTTGGATTTGCGTTTGATTGTTAGCATTTTAGGCGGAAAATTGCTTTCTTTACTTGGAGTACAAATGTCATAAGTGCCGAGAATATTGGCTTTGTTTTTTCATTTTTCATACGGTATGAAAGTAGGTATGAAAATTATGCGTGATACACCCACATTATCCACAATAACAATGATATGAAAGTTTTTGAAATTCCTACTAAAATTATAAATGCGAAAGTAACTCTTATAGTCTGTCTGTTACCTCTTCACGCTTTTTTTTTTTTTTTTTTTTTTTTTTATTATTATTAACACACAGTACAGAACATATAATAGAACAGGTCCCTGCAAAACTGTATTTACAGTTTGCCTGCAGGTAAGAGTCTCTACATACACATGTATTTAATTGTGTACTAATTTTAAATTATTATTAAATCTTTTACATCTAAACACTTAGTGGCACTTGCACATGTGCAACTGTCACTTAAGTGTTTGCAATAGGTACAGTTTTAGGGCGCTTTTAAACTTATTTTTATTTGGCTCATGACGAATGTTCTCGGGTAGACTATTCAGGAAATACGGAACTCTTTTCCTAAGAGTTCTGTCACCAAAATAGTTACTAACCCGGGGGACTTCAAATTTTCGCGCAGTTACTGCCCTTGTTTTATGCTTATGTTCTATTAGTATTGTGTTATGCTCTTCATTGCCATGGTTGTTAACTGCTAGAAGGAATTTGTGCTTTAAACTAACTGGTAGTATTTTGCAAATTTTGAATAGTTTATAATAATCGTTTTTACAGCTGTTTCTGGTTTTCTTATTTACGAGTAGTTTTAGGAATCTAATTTGTAGTGCTTCTAATTTATCTATGTATGATTTAAAAGTAAGACCATAGCAATGAAGTGCATAGCTCAATACAGACTCAACTATTGCAAAATATAAACATTTCAGTATGTTATTAGGTACTTTATAGCTTAAGTGATAAAATCTACCTAAGAGAATTCTTAATTTACTACAGATATGGTCTATATGTTGTTGCCAAGAGAATGCGGTATCTATTTTGACTCCCAGATATGTTACACAATCAACTTTTTCTATAAGTTTGCATTGACAAGCTTTTAATTTATCGTGGAAACAAGTAAAACTGTGAGTATACATAGGCAAAGGAGTTTCTACGGTGCATATATAAGGTGATTGTATAATGAGTAGTTTTGTCTTATCAGAATTCAATATAATGCCATTATCGTGTGACCATTTAACTATTGAATCTATGTCCTGTTGAACCAGATGACATATATCAGTGAGATTGGTTCCGGCACGTAAGGTGCAAAGATCGTCAGCGAACATATATGCAGAACAATTTTGTATAACTCCACACAAACTGTTAACATGCATGAGGTAGCACACCGGCCCACATACCGAGCCTTGAGGTACTCCGCATTGCACCTGTGTTTCATCGCTTAGGTCGTCACCAATTTTGACGCGATATGATCGTGATGTGAGGTAGTCACGGAACCAACAGTTCAGTGGCTGCCCCACACCACACTCGTCCATTCCATTTAAAAGGCTTAAACCGCTGAATCGATTTAGATTAATTTTGGTATGCAGTTTGAAGCCCGAGGAAGGACATTTTAGAATAGTTTTTATTAACCCTTCGTCTGCGAGACGCCATTTTGCACATACCTGGACATATTATGTAGTTCTCCCGCTGCTGCCGGGAAGGAATATCGTCTCGTCTGCCGGTGTTCCGCTGCGGACATTTTTAGGTTCTCTCTATTGACGGAAAGTTGAGTGCCAAGAACAGGTTCTACACATTCGCGGGCTATAGTCTGTATCTTTAGGTATTTAAATAAAAGTAAATAAAATCATGAAAACATTACATGATCAAATAATGTAGGTACGTTAAAGTCAGGTCGTTCAGTGGCAGATTCAGGCGGTTTTGTATTTGGTTGGTCAACCAATAGATGTTATAACTACCCGAAAATGTACAAATTATTTGTTTACTTTAATTTAAAAACCTAAAAATACAGAGTAGAGTACTTTTATAGTAACTCCCAGGGCCGTCTTAAACTATGCTGGCCCCTGGGCACATAAGGATTTGGGGCCCTCTTGGAAAGTAAGTAAAGAAAGCGAATTAAACTAACATTATTACTATGATCTTCTATTTATTATAATATGAGTAATCAAATATACTGTTACTGTCTGTCCTTCGGGGCCCCCTGAGGATGGGGGCCCTGGGCACGGGCCCCGTGTGCCCTTTATGGTAAAGACGGTACTGGTAACTCCATATTGTTTAGTTTATTGTTTTATCTAGTTACCTACGTGTACACCTAGCTAAATAACTGAGATCCCATGTCGCAGACGAAGGTCATGTAAAGAAGACACACAAGAAAATGTAATGACTGTATTCATTAGAACATAATAAGCACACTCGTTACAAAATACTGAAAATGTCTTAGGAATCTACCTATCGGTCGGCGTGTACAGTTATCATCAATTATATCGGACGTAAGTAGTACTAGTTGAACAAATAACTTGCTTATAATTACTCTGTTGTCAAGGTTTAACACATTTTTAGTTTCCACCGCAGTGTAGATATTTATAGCTGTACTGTACTCTCGCAATCAATATGCAAAAACTGTAACATGGCCTAGCGAACATTTCTGACATTAAAAAGTCGCGAATTCGTATAGGTTCGGTATTCGTACACGCACCTAGATTTATCGAATTTACAGCATTTATTTAATGACAATAATACTCGTAGTTGGCTAGACCATGCATTTAAGTAATATGCAAGATGTAGAAAGTAATACCATTAAAATAATGTACTAAATAGAAAAGTAGATCATTTACGAAAATAATCGTCATGACCACCATTTAGAATTGTTTTCACATAGCGTGTTAGTAATCATAAGAAAAGTTCAATCATAATATAAGCTATATAAGCTCTTTAAAATCATACCTTAAATCTTCAAAGGAAACCTAACTAGTACTTAAATAAATCATCATCTTATTCTTATCCACTAAAAGTAGGTAAATAATTCTTATGAACTAGATAATTTGTAACTGTATGCTTAATTAAATGAAAGTATGTAAACGTATGCTTATTGTATATCACAACAATCATACGTCTTTGTCAAATGCTAAAAAGGACGAATAATCACAAAAATAGCGTTATTTTGCATTCATTAGAATAAACTAACAAATGTTATTTAACTATTTTATTAAGCCTATGTCTAGTTAACAATCATAAGTATGTCATTAGGTATAATAAAGTTAAGTAATTAACGATTTAATAAATGCATAATTATGAAAATGCGCACTCTTAGTCTGGTAGTGATACAAAAATGAAAAAAAAAATTATGCATTTTTAACACAGAACAAGTATAGTTTGTTACAAGTTTCGATTCTCTAAATGGTGTTCATATTGTCATAGTCATAAATAAAATCTGTAGAATTAAAATTTTAGAAGTACCTACTTAATTTAATATTTCTGCATTAACTTTATGGCACTTTCATGTCCAAATATAATAAAAAATTAAAATATTTTCACTGGCTTAAAATACAAATATTAGGTTAATTGAATTTTATAAAGGTCCACTGTTTTATAATATAATTTGCGCACGTTTGAACTTGAACCATAGGTTATACATTGATACAACTATTAGAAGATACAGTAATATTACATCCATAAGAAATGGTTGAACATATTACTCTGTTTGTCGCAGCTTAACCCACTCATGACTTCTGAGGCACCTGGTGCGTCACTATAGTTATTATTAATACTTACAGATAAAAATGCCTACGAGTTCTGAAAAATCGCGTCTGCCTAAGTATGTCTCTTTCTGGGGAAAAAATGTTTGAAAATACTTCTTAAATTAAAATAACCTATTTAAACAGCTCTTGCGCAATCATTTCGATGAAGATACATGAATCGCTTGTCTGTCCTAAGTTCAAAGGGCAATCTTATTAAGATCTATTAGTTAAAGTAGTCAATTTACTAAAGAACTGCAGGATAATATCCGACTCACGTTATGTTAGTATATTGACGGTAAATAAGTTTTGCACCAAAACGTTAGTTAAATTTGATTGCATGGAAAGTTCCATAGTCATCTGAGTCACGGGCTGAGTAACGCTGATCAGTGTGACAATTGTGGTTACCGTAAATGGCCCCTAATGGCCCTAATATTCAATAAGACACGAATAAGTTTAAAAAATCCTAACATTTATAAATGAGCAAGTACAATTTGCGCCAACGCTAACACGAAAGCGAAGCCAACTATCTTATCCGCCGAAGACACCGGAGGTGGACGCACGTAATACGCGTCATACAGACTGTCCCAGAAGGTCATACGGCCGGAGTGGGGGTTGACTCGGCCGGATTCTTGGAGGGTGACGAGGGCAGTCGAAGAGTCGCCGGCGTAGTAGAGGTAGTTAAAGGCACTGGCGGTTACTGGTAGCCACGTCACTTGGTCGTTGGTCGGCTCCCTGGAAAAGGAAGGGTTAAAGTTAGGTCCATTATGTTTAGTTTGTGCTTGATAGTTTTTTATGCATTTGAATAATATTGCACGCTTTCTACGTTTGGAAGGTCTGTTTTTAATGACTATTATTTGTGTTAAATTAGAAAATCGAATGGATTTGGAATAAAACAGCCTGTCAAGTACAAGATGATATTGAAATAATTATGTTTGTGTTTGTTGTTGGCGTGTTTTGTGTGGCAAACAATACATTTTAATTAATGATTGTGAGCCAAACTCTAATAATGCGAATTATTATGAAATAATACTAAAAAAGCTAAAGTGTAGCAACAAAGTTAAACTGGCAATTTAACAAAAAAACAACTATAACTGACAGTTTTGAACAATAGCTGTAATAGTAGTAATGTAGTAGTACTTTAAAACATTAATATAACGACGTTGTTAGTATTTTTGTATATTTTAGCTTTAATCATCAAAACTGGAGACCTAAATTCGTGAGTTCAAATGTTTATTTAGCTTCAACGTCAAAATAAACACCGTGAAAAATCAACAACCTAGTTTCCACCACTAAGTAAACTGTCGAAAAGGGTCATTAAACTTTTATCAGCTCACCCGGTGTTAGCGAAGGACACGAAGCGCCTGACTAGAGATAACCTGGCGTTCTCATCCTCCGGCTTAAGGTCGTAATCGAACAGGTAGTTGAGAACAGCGCCGTGCCAGACTCCGTCGATCGGGATCTGATGGTAGATCCAATCGGAATTCCTCGTGCCTCTGTATGTGAACTCCAAGAGTCGCACGGCAGCTCTTGAGGTTAACGCTCTTTCCCTGGCTCCTCTTATCACAGACACAACCACTGCCGTATCTCCATGATAGTTCAAGAAATCTGTTATAGTTTCCATATTCACTGCTCTGTTATCCCAGTAGAACGTTCTTATATTGTTAGCTACAACGGTTTTGTTGGTTGTTGCATTGAATCCTAAATCTACCTGGATGAAGTCTGTGAAATTCGTTTGCATTCTTTCAAGCCATCCCTCATTAACCGCTTCGGCTGCTCTGATCGTGCCTTCTCTGTCCGTGTATCCGGCTATAAAAGGAATATGGCTGTAGTTGCCAGATCTTAATAAGTCAATGGGAGCTTCAGTGAGGAAAGTATCGTTGAGAGCTTTGTTTTCAATGCATGGAGCGAAAAGGACGGAGTTGTTCAGGAAACTAAGGCTCTGTAATGCTGGAGCCAGGAGGGATACATCGGTTGTGACTATTTTGCTAGCCAGTCCCCCTGGAGTCTCCCCTGTGTAACTGAGCTGTTCTGCAAAAATTTGAGCATATTTTAGAGGTTCGTAAGCAATAGCCCATGGTGCTAAAGCAGAACCACTCTGCGTTATAGCTTTATGAACTAAATTGGTTGCTAACGGAGATAGTGTGATCAGATCTACCATAGCCGCTCCCGAACCATGTCCAAATAGAAGCACATTGTTAGGATCACCGCCGAATCCTGCAATATTATCCCGTATCCATCGTAATCCTTGCACGACATCCTTTAATCCTGCATTGCCTGGTGCTTCAGGTACACCCAAGCATAAGAATCCAAAGATAGACAATCTGTAATTCATGGTCACCACAACCACGTCAGATTCAACGAGTCTTCTATAAGAGTACTGCTTGATGTCGATAGAAGAGTACTCATCTCCGAGTAGTATGACCATGACTGGTTTGGGCGTGGTGACGTTCTTTGTATGGATGTTGAGGACCAGACAATCCTCTACGCCTACGATTCCTCGAGGGGTGGGATGGGCGCATATGACTGTCCTGTCGATGGCATGGAAGACGCCAGGGTATGTTGCTGGTGGAGGCGGTGCCTGGAAATGAGAAAATATATATTAAATGACTAAGATAGGTTGACAATACAAAAATGCTCTCTGCTAGGCTATTCACTTCTGGCAGAACATACTAATTGATTCCGTAAACTATTTAGAAAGTTAGAATGGAGAGCGCTCACGGGTAATATAGTGTGAGAAGGCCTGCCAGACTAAGATAATGTGCTTTACGGAAAAAAACTAGATGGGAAATGCGTAATCAGGGCAAGTTGATGCGCCATGAGCCATGTTCGAGGCATATTTTATCAAGCAGTGGACGGCTATAATATACATATGATATTCATATTAAATATAGAATGAATGAATGAGTGTCAAATGAGCAAAAATAAAAAGGCAAGCTAGCAGTTCTTACAATTACATAAAACTTTTTATATATCGTTTAAACATGCCACTCCCTGTTGCACTTACTATAGCGGTTATCAAAGATAGTAGAAGTACCAACAAACAAACGATAGTTAGATAAGATAAAATGTCCAAATCCGGAGTGAGTGCATACTTCTTACAGATGTCAGAGAAACATTCCATTTCTATTTACTTATCTTTAAACTAACTCTTCAAAGATAGAGTCTGGCTAGCCAAAAATTGTTGACAGATATTTCGTTGTTGTATGACCAATTGTCTATGATTAAAAATAAAAACTTTTTACAAAAAAAAGCAAACCGACTTCAAAAAGGATGAAATAAAATATTATCCTTTTTGAAGTCTATGCGTTACCAACTGATATGTTTGAAGTCGGTGCCAAGCCAAATTTTGAAGCATACCATGATTTTGGTGCGATTCGATAAGGATGTGTAGGGACACATATCGAACACATACAGATGTACCTACGTTGGATTGCCTTACACGACGACAATGAACGTACTTTCTGTAGGTACAGTCGACGTTAAAAATATGTTTACACTTTTCGCCTTATTACAAAGGAGTAAGGTGCAAAAGTGTAAATATATCTTTGACGTCGATTGTATCTAAAGCCCCCTCCAGACTATGCGCGTGAATCGCGGGCGAAGCCGCGAACGCGAGTGTGGAGTCGATTTCGCAGATCTGCGTTCAGGACTCCACACTCGCGTTCGCGGCTTTGCGCCGCGATTCGCGCACGAGTGTGGAGGAGGCTTAAGAACACACCTCAGAACACACGATCAAACCTTCTTGGCGCAGTCTGTACCATGTTTGTCGGCACATTAGTGGAAATCCAATGCATTTTTTTTCGTCGTATTTTTTAAAGAGCATTTCTTACTAATGCTCGAACAGTCTATAGCACGCAAGTGTGAGATTGGGACTGAGTAATTTCCCGTCCCTTATCCAGAGGACTACATTTCAAAATATAAAACAATTTAAGAAATTTACCTTCTTGCCAAATTTCACCTAAAGCGGTTCAGTTGTTTAGCCTTGAAAAGGCGACAAAGAGGCAGAGGCAGTTCTAATGGGATTTATAGCCATAAAGCTGATTATTTTGACTGGTATTGTTACTACTTGGCTTGGCACCGACTTCAAACATATCAGTTGGTAACGCATAGACTTCAAAAAGGATAATATTTTATTTCATCCTTTTTGAAGTCGGTTTGCTTTTTTTTGTAAAAAGTTTTTATTTTTCCATTTTTAGTTTTAACGCATTGTTAAGAGCGCGACGCATGAATGAAAAACAAGATCATGTTTAACACTAAATTCGTGTACCTATTACTTTAATAAATATGTATGTAATCAGGAATTTTCTCGAGTCCGTCTGGGAAATTATAATTCCTGTCACTTACTACACTAAATCCATCCTCCGCCCGGCCACTGGCCCAATCCCTCAACGCCCCGATCACTCAACCTCACAGCGCATCAACCCCTGATCCAGGAACCCCTCGATCCTGAACCAGCAACCCTTCAACCGCCATTCCCCGACCCGTTAATCTCTGACCCCTTAACTCCTAACCCTAACCCCCGATCAGTAGCCTTACCAGCTTACCACGAGTTTGACATTGATATATTCGCTAGCATGTGTGTAACTTACTTCCTATGCATCTCGCTCGTACTAACCTTAGTGTGAGCGAGATGCATAAAAAGTTACATTTAGATGCATAAGACGTTAGCGAATATGTCAATGTCAAACTCGTGGTAAGGCTACAGTTGCAGTACATCAAATTGGTGGTTTTCGGAAGCAAATGCTCGAGTTACTTTAGAAAACCCCGAAATCACTTAACACGTGCCTTTAAAAATTGAGGAGTTCCCTCAATTCCTCATGGATTCCATCATCAGACCAGAACCAAAAATAATACGGAAACACCTTGGAGGTAACTTCTTCCAAACAAAAAAAGAATTACTCAAATCGGATCACAGGTGCCGGAGTAATCGGTGAACATACTTACATTTAAAGAAATCATCATCAAAATAATCATCATCATCAGGTCTACTTCATCAAATTAGTGGTTTTCGGGAGAAAATGCTCGAGTTGCTTAAGAAAACGCCCAAAACACCATGCATGTGCCTTTAAAAATTGAGGAGTTCCCTCAATTCCTCATGGATCCCATCATCAGAACAGAACCAAATTAAAATGGGACCAACTCGGAGGTAGCTCCTTTCAAACAAAAAAAGAATTACTCAAATCGGACTACGGATGTCGGAGTAATCGGTGAACGTACATAGAAAAAAAAAAAAATAGCCACAACCGAATACAGAACCTCCTCCTTCTATGAAATTGAAGTCGGTTAAAAAAGCTAAAAGTCAGTTGTCAATTTATGTCATTCATTCAAATTGTTTGCGGTTTATAAGGGGTTTATTTTAAATAATATTAATAATGTCTATACTGAGAGAGGTTCGCAAACTATTATTTAAGCTCGTAAATAATTACGACAATGTGCGAAGTCGACGTGTATAGCGTTGTATAACGAAAAACTGCAATGTTTACAACTATAGGGTTTGCACGACGGATCCGAAATGTATGGGAATATCCGCGGATCCGGATCCAGATCCGGATAATTTCATACATTTCGGATCCGGATTGCAAACCCTATTTACAACTCCTAAACAAATGTAAACAAATTAGAAGGTTGGTGCTCTATAAATAGTTTGATTCTTAGCATTTAGCATATTTGGCATAGTACTTATGTATTTTTATGGTGATGGATTAATATTACGGTATTATCTAGGTCTTATTTACACTACATTTCATTTTTCGCCTTGTTACAATGGTATATGGTGAGAAAGTGTTAACATATGTGTTTATCGTTGACTGTACTTTACATAGTGGTAGAAATGATGTGAGCTGACTTTGAGTGCACGTCAACGTATATTTAACTTATATCCTTAGGTACCTTACATGTGGCCACAAAATTAAAAATATTTTCTAGTATCAAAACTATAATTCCTACTACACAAAGTGTGACCAGCCCAAGATTTTTTGAATTTCCCGCCAAACATTTGTGTAATATTTCAGTAGCCAGACTTCTATCCTCAGATTATTTTGCCAAAAAAAATGTAGTTATAAAACATTTTGATGGATCGCAGAATGATTATAATCAAGTGCAAATGTTTACAAAACATTTTGCACAGTCGAAGTCAAAGATATATGTTTCCATTTTTCGCCTTATTACAATGGCGGAAAAGTGTAAACAACTTTGATTGTACCAGGTACTTACAGCATAGGCACTAGGCAGTATGTACAAATTTTATAAAGCCGAGCTATTCCACTCATAGAGATTTCAGAGACGGCTGCTTCCAGTTACAGAGGTAAAAATAAGAAATTTTCGAAAAAATGGATTCCGCTTATATGTAGAGGTCCCAAAATTCCACTTATAGAGGTAATTCGTTGCCAAGGGACTGGAACCTCGGTTCCAAAGTTCCAAACTGGACCCAAGTTCTCGAACTTTTCAACGAAAGAGGTTTTCCACTAACCCAGGTTCCACTTATCATGTTTCCACTGTACAGTGTACCTGACTGCTATCCTGACAGTTGCGTACTCGTTTCTTTTCTAGTAAGATGTGATCCCTAAATTTGAAACAGATTTTGAGCGTTACCTCCAGCATAATTTTCGTACCAACCAACCAACCAACTTAGTCCCAGAGTTTTTTTTTTAATTTGAATTTGGAACCTTCTCTTATTCAATTATAATTCAAATTCGATTCGAATTTGTCGTTTCTAAAAGACATCTGGACTTGGGAGGTTAAATTGACGGCTAGAACATTGGTAGGGAGCTGACAATAGGTTACAGGTAAATTGAGGTTGAATTGAAGTCAACATTATTGTAGATCAGACGATGCGGTCAATATGCCGGTGAATAAACTCAGCCTGGAGCGTTAATTGATATAAAGATCGCTCTTTTTTAAACAACGCAAAATGAGTGAAAAACCAACCTTTCCAAACAAAAACGCATCATGACCAAAAAACAACGGATTCTAATTTGAATCTTACCCCGTTCATAATAAGAACGAGTTTTAAAAGGCGCGAGTGGCGACTTTCATTTTCCTTTTTTTTTATAGAAATATAGGCCTGTTGGGCCTGTTGGGGTACCTAATTGTAAGCCGAGATCGCAAAAAAGGCTATTGAAGTGGATACGCGAAGCGTAAAATTGTTGTCTCGCTCGCTCTTACACAGTTTTGTGAGACGGAAAAGGGATGCGGGTTCCAGTGTTTTGTAATTTAATGGACCCATTCTCAGCAAGGCTTTTGATTGTTTTGTGCTTTTGGTTTAACTTCCTTGTGAAATTATAGATGGCTAGGTATAATGTTTAGTATTTGCGTAATAAATATAATAATACATACTACTATTATATAATCACTACACCTTAAAAAACCGGGCAAGTGCGAGTCGGACTCGCGCACGAAGGGTTCCGTACCATAATGCAAAAAAAAAACGAAAAAAAAGCAAAAAAAAAACGGTCACCCATCCAAGTACTGACCACTCCCGACGTTGCTTAGGTCAAAAATCACGTTTGTTGTATGGGAGCCCCATTTAAATCTTTATTTTATTCTGTTTTTAGTATTTGTTGTTATAGCGGCAACAGAAATACATCATCTGTGAAAATTTCAACTGTCTAGCTATCACGGTTCGTGAGATACAGCCTGGTGACAGACAGACGGACGGACGGACGGACGGACGGACGGACGGACAGCGAAGTCTTAGTAATAGGGTCCCGTTTTACCCTTTGGGTACGGAACCCTAAAAAAAACAAAGTCCCCCGCCGCGTCTATCTAATTAATTTAATTTAATTTAGAAATAGAAATAGAAATAGAAATACATTTATTTATGACAAACAAACACAGATGACAAAAACATGTTGACAAATATACAATGTATAACATTTAGTGAAAAATGCCATAAAAGGGTCACAACTCAGCATGTTGCTGGCAAAGCCAGCGCTGTTCTTCCGTTGTAACCCAGGCTTACGCCGTTCGACGACGAGGCGGTTATGCTATAATTTACTAAACTAATTAAAAACTAGAACTATACCTAAAACATAAAATTGAAACTAAAACTATTTAATATACAACTTCAACATTGCGGCAATTGCCGTATCTGGAACAGGCCTGACAGCCAAGTGACAGCTGGCCGCCACGCCATGGCCACGTCACACGGCACGACACCAGCACGGCCATATTTGTGCTATGACATAGCTATCCACGTGTACATTTTGTGCAGAAGACTTAAAAACTTCTAGTCGTAAAAGCTTTAAACAAACCAAAACTATATCACTAAATTAATTATTTGGAAAAGACGAACAAATTAAAATAAAGTGACAAAAAATAGTGCAGAAATGGTTGGCTCATGGGACATAACTACAGGTATGTGAAAAAAAAGGCTTCTTAGATAAAACTAGTATCACATCTTAAACTTTCCATTTATTTATTTATTTCAAAAAATATACTTATGTTTAGGTATACAAAAGTTTCGCCAAACTGTAAACAGTTTGTGGTTTGTTCTGTTTGTGTTTGTTCGCGATAAACTCAAAAACTACTGAACGGATTTTCATGCGGTTTTCACCTATCAATAGAGTGATTCTTGAGGAAGGTTTAGGTGTATAATTTGTTAACCCGTGCGAACCCGGGGCAGGTCGCTAGTTATCGTGTTTTTTAATGATATAGGAGGCAAGCGTCCACACATTACCGTCGACCACATGGACACTTGTATCTTTATAGGGGTTACAAGTGAGTCGCAGGATCGTATTAATCCGGAAATACCGCGGCCAACTGTCCATTACACAGTTTAAACAGGAAGTTTCCGTACTTGTTGTGGACTGCCAACCATCTAAGTGGTTAAGATGGATTTTTTCTTTAAATCTTTAGTAAATTCACAAGACAAATACCACAATTTTTTATGCAACGTTAACGCTGAATCTTCAACTTTTGGATATAATACCTAACTTGGATAAAAAAATTGTGATATAATTAATTTGCGTAAACTTTGCATTAAGTAGTTGAAACACGTAGTTGACATGTTGTTATAACTTTCCTGACGAATGAAGATACTTTTAAAAGGTCGAGATGTTTAGGACATTTCTGTGTTTGCTTACATTTAATTAATACTTAGTACGGAATGTTAACGACCCGCCATACCAGAAAAAATTGCAGTCAAAGTGGAATTATTGGTTATAGAAATTAGATTTGAAGTAGTATTGTTTTAAAATGGAATGAAACACAACAAAAGCAACTCTGTTTTATTTAACAATTAATACAATTATTCAAATTTCATTGGAGGTAATATTTGTACTAGTACAGTCACCTGCAATAATATGTTACACATCGAAGGCCGCAAAAATCTCTGACACGATCTTAATTCTAGAGCCACAAGAGCGTGTCTCATATTTTTGCGGCCTTCAAAGAGTATCATATTATTGCAGGTGACTGTAGCAGGGGGGTGTCACTACGCAGTTTAGGTACATTTGGCCGGCGCACGTCCCGGGCCGTTGGCCGTTGGGCTGGAAAGGTTCTCGAGTGGCGACCACGTACCGGAAGGCGCAGCGTGGGTAGACCTCACACAAGGTGGACTGACGGCCTGGTAAAGGTCGCGGGAGACCGCTGGATGCGGGTAGCGCAAGACCGGTCATTGTGGCACTCTTTGGGGGAGGCCTATGTCCAGCAGTGGACGTCCTCTGGCTGATATGATGATGATGATGATGACGTCCCGGGCAGGGCAGGCGTCAAGCCGCTCGGCTCGCACGATAGTCGTGTCACGTGGCGCTCGCGCAAAGAAGATTCGCGGTTCGTGCGCGGTTATAAGTTTCAATTTTGTTGCAGGCGGCGAGTATAGGTATAATTTTATACCTAAATCTGACTTTTGTGAAGGAGTGAATTTTCTGTACGGTAGTACTATTAGTTATTCTGTGACTGTAGTACCGTGGGACGCTACTATAGGTTATGCTTATGACGGCTTTTCCTCCAACATTAAATGCGAGCGTGACGTACCGGGACAAGTGTACAATAATTTATAAGTATTTAAAAACAGAATATGCTTTCGAGTTTCGAGTCGATTTAAAAACCTGGCAATGTTTTACTAAAATTCTAATATTTTCATAGACTTTGACATTTGATGACCGCACTCGACTACCAGCAGAATGCCAATGCCAATAACGTTGGAAAACCGAACGAATAAAAACTACGTTAAATACGTTGCCTCTAGTTTAAACGTTATGCACTATACTTTAAGAGTGGTTTTTGATTGATAACAAGAAAGAATTTGGTAAATATTTTGAGATGGGACGTAACTGTATGCCCACGCCTGTGTTAGCAAATGTAAAGATAATAAAACATAGCAACACCCAGGCGTGTGTTGTGTATGATGTCATTTGACGTAACCGCCGTGGATTCTAGCTTCTGCCCGCGACTTTGCGTGGAATGATGATGATTATTGATAGAAACTTTTCTATGTCCTTCCCCGGGCCTCAATCTATCTCAATTCCAAATTTCATCAATATCGGTTTAAGAGTGAAGGTAACAGACAGACAGACAGATAGGGAAGAGAGATAAAGTACTTACTTATATAGTATTAGTAGGGATTAACCGAGCGAAGGGAAGGTCTCCGTTTCGGCTTGAACAAGAATGCTTTCGTATGTCCTCTTCGGAACGCATTTCTCAACTGTTTCCGTTAAATTTTGTGAGCAGACTCAACAATATGGAATTTTTATGTCGATTCAACTTTAAGAAAATTTTCAAAATGGCGGAGCACTGGTGGTTCTCGAGGTCTACAGCTCACAGAGCCCCTAGTTAATTATGTAGATTCTTAGAAGTTTACAACCTGTGCGGGCGAATTGTCCCAAAGGCTTTAGAAGGCTTTTGAAAGAAGGTCGCTAGGGCTCGCAAAGGTTTACTAAAAAACAATACGATACAGCTTAATAACAGCGGGGAATAGGAGAATCGAAACGTGTATGCCAAGGGGGTCGCGTCATCGTCATAAAAAATATTGGGAGACACTGACATAGTGTAAAACAGGTATAGTAGTATACCCTATAATGGACACGGAACCAGTAATGGGACAAAAAAACACAATTCCTCTAAAATAAGTATATAAAAGTAGTTAATAAACACTGGATATATTTTTATCATAAATAAGAGTCCTAGAGCTGATTATGTTTGAATTTTTATTAAATTCGGTTATTTTTTAAGAAATGTGCGTCAACCCAAAAGTTGTCGTGCCACTGAAAAAAAATATCACTAAAAATTCTTAACAACTTCGCTAAGAGAGGTGAGTTAATTTATTAAATTTTAATTAATTAATACTTGATGAAAACTAGAATGTGTTTCGTTAATTGCATTTACCATGAGATAAGGTATATAACACACTATGTTGTGACTCCACAGAAGTAAAAAAATAGTGGTATTTGGTCCAATCCCATTATAGGAGCTGTAAAACTGCATACCTCCTATGATGGGACAATTGACATAATGATGCTTGCCATGCCATAATTTCATGTTTTAAACAATACAGAAGTAAAATGTAGTTACGAAATATGTCAACCAGGAGGTATTCTCGGACTTAGGATAAATTAATATCGTTTTTCCAAACTTTTATTTAACTTGCCTTGTTAGTTAGTGTGGGTCAAATCTTAGTAGCTGAATTTGACCCACTTTTCGATTTCCGATTCAGTTGAAATTTTGTGTAAGTACGTAATTAAGTATGCAAATCGGATGATAATGCAATATTATGATAACATGGACTTGATCTGATGATGGAGACAGGAGGTGGCCATGGGAACTTTATCGCAATAAACCCTAACTAATTGTGTTTGGGTATATTAGAATTGTCTCGATGAATCTAATACAATAATAATTAGCTGTGGAAAGAAAAATACATTCAGCGATAAAAGCTTATACCAAAAATTGATTTTTTTGCCATAACTTATTCCCCATTTCAAAATTTTATACTGATAGAGCAATGTCCATTATAGGGGGCCCATTACTGGATCCACGTCCATTACCGGGGGCCCATTACTGGAGCTTTGGTGTCCATGACTGGAGAAAAAAAGCATAGTTTTAATTTGTTAATTATGTGGAAACTCATTGCAGTATCTTTGATACAACACGCCTAAAACATGAAAGGCGAATAGGACTTTCATCTTTTAACACGCTAAGCGGAAGACCATTTACATGTACAAGGGAAATATCATAAATACTCCAAATTTCCTCTTAAATGTCCCATGACTGGTGCTGTTACTATAATTAGGTAAACAATGACACCATGCGGATTTAGATTATGATAGATAGCATGTTTAAAGCATGACGAATACAAAGTTATGTGTAATTTAGACTTATACAAAGACATGGTGTACTAGGTACTTACCTGTTTAAAATAGTAGTAATAATGCAACTCGATAAGTCGGCAAACGTACTATTCTATTACTACTACTAGCCAATGGTTTTTGAGCAAAGTTTTAAGTACTTTATCAATTTTATCATCGAATAGATACCTAAGCGGTTACCATCAGTTTGTCACTGACATAAACGCCGTCGAGAACGTAATTTACTTTCTATACATCCCGTTTGCACTAATATGCGAGTGCGAGCGAGATGTATAGAAAGTAAATTACGTTCTCGACGGCGTTTATGTCAGTGACAAACTGATGGTAACCGTACTAGTGACAGCCAATGAGCCAAAGTAAAATAAAGTAAAGTAAAATCGGGCAAGTGCGAGTTTTAAAATGGAATGAAACACAACAAAAGCAACTCTGTTTTATTTAACAATTAATACAATTATTCAAATTTCATTGGAGGTAATATTTGTACTAGTACAGTCACCTGCAATAATATGTTACACATCGAAGGCCGCAAAAATCTCTGACACGATCTTAATTCTAGAGCCACAAGAGCGTGTCTCATATTTTTGCGGCCTTCAAAGAGTATCATATTATTGCAGGTGACTGTAGCAGGGGGGTGTCACTACGCAGTTTAGGTACATTTGGCCGGCGCACGTCCCGGGCCGTTGGCCGTTGGGCTGGAAAGGTTCTCGAGTGGCGACCACGTACCGGAAGGCGCAGCGTGGGTAGACCTCACACAAGGTGGACTGACGGCCTGGTAAAGGTCGCGGGAGACCGCTGGATGCGGGTAGCGCAAGACCGGTCATTGTGGCACTCTTTGGGGGAGGCCTATGTCCAGCAGTGGACGTCCTCTGGCTGATATGATGATGATGATGATGACGTCCCGGGCAGGGCAGGCGTCAAGCCGCTCGGCTCGCACGATAGTCGTGTCACGTGGCGCTCGCGCAAAGAAGATTCGCGGTTCGTGCGCGGTTATAAGTTTCAATTTTGTTGCAGGCGGCGAGTATAGGTATAATTTTATACCTAAATCTGACTTTTGTGAAGGAGTGAATTTTCTGTACGGTAGTACTATTAGTTATTCTGTGACTGTAGTACCGTGGGACGCTACTATAGGTTATGCTTATGACGGCTTTTCCTCCAACATTAAATGCGAGCGTGACGTACCGGGACAAGTGTACAATAATTTATAAGTATTTAAAAACAGAATATGCTTTCGAGTTTCGAGTCGATTTAAAAACCTGGCAATGTTTTACTAAAATTCTAATATTTTCATAGACTTTGACATTTGATGACCGCACTCGACTACCAGCAGAATGCCAATGCCAATAACGTTGGAAAACCGAACGAATAAAAACTACGTTAAATACGTTGCCTCTAGTTTAAACGTTATGCACTATACTTTAAGAGTGGTTTTTGATTGATAACAAGAAAGAATTTGGTAAATATTTTGAGATGGGACGTAACTGTATGCCCACGCCTGTGTTAGCAAATGTAAAGATAATAAAACATAGCAACACCCAGGCGTGTGTTGTGTATGATGTCATTTGACGTAACCGCCGTGGATTCTAGCTTCTGCCCGCGACTTTGCGTGGAATGATGATGATTATTGATAGAAACTTTTCTATGTCCTTCCCCGGGCCTCAATCTATCTCAATTCCAAATTTCATCAATATCGGTTTAAGAGTGAAGGTAACAGACAGACAGACAGATAGGGAAGAGAGATAAAGTACTTACTTATACAGGGTGAAATTTAATTCACTGGCCAAATTGAAACACCCGAAAGAACTCGAAAAAATATTAAACACGTGTTTTTTCTTTTAATACCGCTCAGTACATTTTTTTCGAAATAACTCATCATCAAGTTGTCCTAAAAACCTCGTACGTTATGGTGAACCGACAACTACCCACTACACCCGCTTCTCTCTTATCAGTTAAGGTCATTGACACCCCGCCCCTCCCGCTGTTTGCAATCGCGTCACCAATTATGAACCCTATTGCAGCGAGATAAGACGCTTACCTACATAAGTTGCTAATTTTTCCTTCATACTTTAACGGGCTTAGAGCCATCAAAATGCAAAGGCAACCCATTTTTAATCTAAAATATTATTTCTGCCTAATGATTATTAACAAAACGTCCGTGGCTTAAAAACAATGAGTAAAAACTAGGTCAGGAATCTTTGCATTCAGGCGTATTTAAAAAATTGAATCATCTTTTGTACTTACATTTGATTAAAAGTCGACGCAATTAACGAAAGTCCCACGAGATGGTACTCTTGGATTCAATCCTTGTCTGCGAAGGCGTGGAACTGATTCCATTTCGTATAATCTTTGTGCACCACGTAAACACTCACCACTTAATAAATAACACCGTACCATTTCCTAATATTCCCGGTTCGAAAACATTTTTTTAAACCTTAGTACGCGCGCGATTATTATTTTAAGGTTGGCGAGTGACGAGTGACTAATCATTTATGCTAACCGTTATGTTTACCGCTAGCGCGGAATGGTTTAGACTACCCTCGAAATTGATAAACCTGCCTACCATCGCCAACACTAACTAGGTGGACCCTATTGCAACGATTATAAGGTTTAGTGAAGGTCAGATAAGGGTTTTGCTGATGTTGTTGTTAAAACCTACTATTAGGTTTGTTTACATTTGTGGTAATAGGGTGACCACGACTCGTGGAAAGTATTTAAAAATTGAAAAATGAAAATTAAAAAAAAAATGTACTCTTTTTTTTCGCTAAATAGATTCCTTAAGTGTAACCTAGTGCCTGGAATGAATATGGCCAGTGATTTAAATTTCACCCTGTATAGTATTAGTAGGGATTAACCGAGCGAAGGGAAGGTCTCCGTTTCGGCTTGAACAAGAATGCTTTCGTATGTCCTCTTCGGAACGCATTTCTCAACTGTTTCCGTTAAATTTTGTGAGCAGACTCAACAATATGGAATTTTTATGTCGATTCAACTTTAAGAAAATTTTCAAAATGGCGGAGCACTGGTGGTTCTCGAGGTCTACAGCTCACAGAGCCCCTAGTTAATTATGTAGATTCTTAGAAGTTTACAACCTGTGCGGGCGAATTGTCCCAAAGGCTTTAGAAGGCTTTTGAAAGAAGGTCGCTAGGGCTCGCAAAGGTTTACTAAAAAACAATACGATACAGCTTAATAACAGCGGGGAATAGGAGAATCGAAACGTGTATGCCAAGGGGGTCGCGTCATCGTCATAAAAAATATTGGGAGACACTGACATAGTGTAAAACAGGTAATTAGGTAAACAATGACACCATGCGGATTTAGATTATGATAGATAGCATGTTTAAAGCATGGCGAATACAAAGTTATGTGTAATTTAGACTTATACAAAGACATGGTGTACTAGGTACTTACCTGTTTAAAATAGTAGTAATAATGCAACTCGATAAGTCGGCAAACGTACTATTCTATTACTACTACTAGCCAATGGTTTTTGAGCAAAGTTTTAAGTACTTTATCAATTTTATCATCGAATAGATACCTAAGCGGTTACCATCAGTTTGTCACTGACATAAACGCCGTCGAGAACGTAATTTACTTTCTATACATCCCGTTTGCACTAATATGCGAGTGCGAGCGAGATGTATAGAAAGTAAATTACGTTCTCGACGGCGTTTATGTCAGTGACAAACTGATGGTAACCGTACTAGTGACAGCCAATGAGCCAAAGTAAAATAAAGTAAAGTAAAATCGGGCAAGTGCGAGTCTGACTCGCGCACGAAGGGTTCCGTCCGTACCATACTGCAAAAAACGGCAAAAAGAACGGTGCACCCATCCATGTACTGACCCCGCCCGACGTTGCTTAACTTCGGTCAAAAATCACGTTTGTTGTATGGGAGCCCCACTTAAATCTTTATTTTATGCTGTTTTTAGTATTTGTTGTTATAGCGGCAACAGAAATACATCATCTGTGAAAATTTCAACTGTCTAGCTATCACGGTTCGTGAGATACAGCCTGGTGACAGACGGACGGACGGACGGACGGACAGCGGAGTCTTAGTAATAGGGTCCCGTTTTACCCTTTGGGTACGGAACCCTAAAACTGAAGACAGTTATCTACATTTAAAGCAATTACAATCATGGTTGTACCGGTTCCTACACTAGGCGTAGCCTGTCACGTAGGTAACCAATTCAGCTACGAATTATCAATGACTTGGTTTTTGCGAAATGCCAATAAAACATTATACATTTAATGAAATTACTAGTAAGTAGTTAATCACCTTAATAGTGACACATAATAAAGTGACTAAGTAAATAAATAAATAAATAAATATTAAGGACATTTTTACACAAATTGACTAAGCCCCACGGTAAGCTTAAGAAAGCTTGTGTTGTGGGTACTCAGACAACGATATATATAATATATAAATACTTAAATACATAGAAAACAACCATGACTCAGGAACAAATATCTGTATCATCATACAAATAAATGCCCTTACCAGGACTCGAACCCGGGACCATCGGCTTCATAGGCAGGGTTATTACCCACTAGGCCAAACCGGTCGTCAAACTAAGTATTTATTTAAACTTTATTACACAAACATACACAATTATGTAGAAATGGCGGACTTAATGCCAAAAGGCATTATCTACCAGTCAACCGTAGGGCCAATCAGAAACACTTAAAGATGGTGCAGGGCAAAACGAACAATCCAGTAAAGAAAATTGAGAAATGCATTATAACTACATTGCAGTATATGCTTTCATACATACACATACACATACATATATTATATGAATAAATATATGGGATGATTGATGGACATTAGACGAGTTAGCAGATGACTTCGGAATTCGAAGCATCCAGTTGAAAACAAAATTAAATTTGCTTGGTATTTATATACTTACACTGGCGACCCGCCCCAGCCCGGCAGCACCTAAACCTTCCTCAAGATTCACTCTATTGATAGGTGAAAACCGCATGAAAATCCGTTCAGTAGTTTTTAGGGTTCCGTACCCAAAGGGTAAAAACGGGACCCTATTACTAAGACTCCGCTGTCCGTCCGTCCGTCTGTCACCAGGCCGTATCTCATGAACCGTGATAGCTAGGCAGTTGAAATTTTCACAGATGATGTATATCTGTTGCCGCTATAACAACAAATACTAAAAAGTAACGGAACCCTCGGTGGGCGAGTCCGACTCGCACTTGTCCGGTTTTGAGTTTATCGCAAACACACACACAGGCAGACGCGGCGGGGGACTTTGTTTTATAAGGTGTAGTGATAAATTAACACACCTTTGTTACTTTACATAGGTGTGCTCGAATATGTTTGGTCAACATTTAATGCTAATACCAAAAAGAATAGATAGTACAGACGGGTCCTGTCATTGTAAAATGTGTAGTCACTGTAAATTTACTGCCATCTACCGACACACGACTAAAACTCAAAATGAAAACGTATAAAGTTATCAAAAAATGTATATATATAGATAAATTATTTTATTATTTTTATATCATTTTGATCCATGTTCATTCACTGATATCTATGTGTTAAAATTGTTAAATATGAAACGGTGTCGTCACGCCATCTAGCCGAGGATAGGCTAAAGGTGTGTGCGGCATCTATTCGAGAATGACTTTTACTTGAATTCCGAGGCACGTTTTTTCCTTAGACTTTATTCGTCTTATACGAAGTTACATATGTCTTTGCTTAAATGTACCAACATCCACACTGTTAACTGTCCATTGATAAACCTTATTAAAAAAGGCATAAGGCCCACCAATGGACAGTTAAGTGTTGCTGTTTGTATTCGTATGTGTATGATGTTTATATTGCGCCTAGGTGTTCCATAGGTATCTAACATAGTCTAATAAAACATGGTCTTCTCTTCCCAGAGTGACACAAGCCTACGTCACAATAACATTGCCACTTTATATAGCGCTATCGCATATTATCATATAGCGCTGTCGCGTGATGACGTAGGCTTGTGTCAGTGAGGTGACCTAGAAAAGACGGGAAGAGAGTACCAGGCGGAGTATATTATTATACCATGGTATCTAACATTTTATTTGCGCACTCATTCACACGTCAGCAATCGGAACGAAACACAGCACCCATTATCGTAACATAAGATATATGATAGAATGAGACAGCAATAAGTACTTGTGCATGTTTGCATTATTGTTTATCACCAGATATATAATCGATTAGAATGCGCGTGACACGATTGATTTATGGTTTCCTATAACTTTAGTTTAGTTAGTAGGTTTATTTACTTGGAGGATATAAATAACCGAACGGAGACGCCTTGGGGGTTGTGCACAAATCACGCGAGGTGTTTTCGGCTACTTTTTGACCCCCCTCCTTGGTGATATTTGGTCAGGTTTTTGTCTACCCCCTCCCCCCACACAACCTCACGTATATTTTTTTGATTTTTTTTTCATTCGACCTAATTTTAAGATAAATAGTATTGTGTATATAAAAGCTTGTTTATTTTTCTATTTTCGTTAAATAGACTCGCTATTTTGAAGTGCAGTGTGAAGATTTATGTTTAACGAAACTGAGAAAAAGTATCTACTCATGTGGTAGGTTTTTTGTCTTAGGTGAGGTTTCCTTAGTTATACCCCCCCTCCCCCAACGTGATCTATCGTGATTTTTTCGTGACCCCCCTCCCCCTATCGAACCTTTTGTGCACATTTCCATACTTAATACTATTACTTCGTCTGCGTAATACTTAATATTAGAGATGCCACGAATATTCGGCAACTATTCGGTATTCAGCCTATTCGGCCACTTTGCCGAATATTCGGTATTCGGCCGAATAGTAGGCAACATTCGGCCGAATATCTGTTGCACCTACCTAAAAAGAAAAATTACTCAAAAAAATAACCAACACTAGGAATATTAAATTTTTAAAATGCATTCTAGGAATGTAGTTAAATACGAAGGTACGTTTTTGAGCATTTGTTGATTACAAAACATTTTATTTTTATCATGGGTCTGATTTGATTGACTCTAACTACATTCATTAATTCTGTTCATCAAAAATATATCTTAGCAAAAGTTGTGCTTTGTTGGCGAAAATTTTTTCATAATAATTATGACTCAAAATGGTTGCATGTCATGCCGAATATTCGGTATTCGGCCGAGAGAGGGGCCGATTATTCGGTATTCGGTCAAATTCACTATTCGGGGCATCTCTACTTAATATTATAAAAGCGAAAGTAAATCTGTTTGTATATTACCTCTTCACGCTTAAAAACCGCTGAACCGATTTACATAGTTGGGCAAAATATTATTGGGTATGCAGTTATGTACCTAGTTTGAAGCCCGAGGAAGGTGATTCGAAAAAAATTCTTATGCACCTTTCAAGAATTCAAACTCAATCGTAATGTAATCGATTTTATTAAATTAAAGATAGCAAGTATCACTATTCACTTTACAATACAAGTGCACTCGTCAAGCGCTGTCACCATAATGACCGCCTTTTTCGATCATCATGGCGCCCAGAAACCGGACCGGAAACGAGTCGGATTGGCGCCTCATAATACTCTTCTCTGATTGGCTGGTTAGAAGCGGGCTGTCAAAACTGACATTAGTGTTGCTAGCCATAATAATTGTGACCAAAAGGTCATTAAATATTAAATTATCATGAAAAATCACACCAATATTACATTATCAATTAAAAATCATAACACTCGGCCATCCGACTTGTACACCGTCCCGGTGTACACTCATTACATACTCTAAATTAGACAATCGTATTAAGATTCTATTACAAATAACATAACACAGTAGGCACTTTTCATATAACTGCAACCTAAAATTAACAAAATTTAAGCTTTAATTTCACAAAACGAGATTCCAACTTTAATTAATTAATTTATACATTACACACTGTCAATACCGCTTTTATGAGTAAGACAATTAATCTTATAAAATCGGCTTGCATTATCTTCTGAAACCTGATATTATATCAGTAAATACTACAAGTAAAATCATAACACTCTGTCATTTAAGCAAATACACTGGTTAGTATCTACAATGGTTACATTATGAAACAATTATACTATCCTCTAATTCTTTTGAGATCGCTTTTTTAATTCTGATAAGGGAATATTATCGTCTGTTTCATAATCTGAGGTTTCGCTACAACTACTACTAGGTAAAGACTTATTTGAGTCAGGGTTAGGTGAATTAATCTTGATCCAAGGTCTTAACCTATCGACTGCAACGACACTCTTAAACGGCCTTTTCTTTTTGCCGAATCCGGGAATTTCGGCTATTTGGTACCTATCGTTGCCCAAAATCTTTACAACTTTATAGGGACCAATAAATTTAGACAACAGTTTTGTGCTATTTCCCTTATTGTAAAAATTAGTGCGAGTTAATTTCACCAAATCCCCTTCCTTAAAAACTGCAGCGGGAACTCTTCCTAAATCGAATCTCAGTTTCTGTTTGGTTTGGCTCATTTGAATGTTGTCATCGACTTCTCTCCTCAAATCTGTCATGGATTTGCGAGCGGCGTCGGTTTCAACACCCAACTTGTTTGAGAGACCATCTTGAGATTTAATACCAAAAAGAGTCTCCGATGCAGTTTTCTGGGTGGTGGCATTGATGGTGTTATTTATGCCCCACTGAATTTTTTTCAGACACACGTCCCAACTTCGTTCGTCTTGACCTAAATTATGCCTCATCATGGAATTTAATATAGTCTGATTGAACCTTTCGGCTTGACCGTTTGCCCTAGGGCAAGCCACCGCGTTTAGGATATGTTTGATACCATTAGAATCACAAAATCTTTTAAAAGCCGCTGATGTAAACGAGGTACCTCGGTCGGAAATTATTCGCGAGGGATACATGAAATCATGAAAAACATCTTCTAATACTTTCACTGTGGTTTTTGTCTTAGTATTCTTTACCGGTTTCACAAAAACGTATTTAGTGAATCCGTCTACAATTGTCAAAATATACGCATTACCTTTAACACTCTTTACAAATGGACCTAAGTGGTCCACGTGAATCGTGTGAAACGGTTTGTCGCCTTTTGGTATGGGATACAATTGGCCTTGCTTTTGTTTAGCAGAACTATCCTTATTATACGCGCAAGATATACAGTTGTCCACGTATTTTTTTATAAAACGACGAAGTTTTGGAAACCAGTATTGCCCTTGAACCCTCTCTATAGTCTTAGTTACCCCAAGGTGTCCGATATCGTCATGGTTCGCGTGACAAATTTGAAACCGCGCGCTTCGCGGCACTACCAAACGCAAATTATCGTCTACTCTCCTATAAAGCTTATGATCTTTGAACACATAGTTTTTCTTAATGTCCCTAGCCTCCTCGTCATTTTCCGGCTTAAGAATCTTCATGATACGTGCTACATCAGGATCGGACAGCTGTAAGGTCAAAAGCCAATCATCTTTTTCTATGTTATAAACAGTGTACGTGTGTGAGTCGTTGTCGTTATCTGTCAACCTAGTATTACGACTAAGAGCGTCAGCATGGGTCATTTGTGTACCAGGCCTATACTCTATATCGAAGGTGAACTCGCTAATTTGGAGCCACCATCTGGCGATTCGAGGTACTAGGTCGCGCTTGGTCAACGTTGTCCTGATAGCGTTACAGTCTGTCACAACCTTAAAATTAATTCCTAATAGGTACACTCTAAACTTTTTTAGAGAGTTCACTATCGCCAAAGTTTCTAGCTCATACGAATGCAAGTGACGCTCTTCCGGAGTGGTCTGCCTACTAAAATAGGCTACTGGTTTCAACACACGAGGATTCTCTTGCCACTGTAGCAGTATTCCGGCCACTCCAAGAGAACTTGCATCCGTATGAAGCTCGGTGTCAAGTTTAGGGTCGTATAAAGCTAATATTGGACGATCGATCAACATACTTTTTAACGTGGTGAAAGCATGAAGCTCTACTTCAGACCATTTAAATGCCACATCTTTCTTCAGTAGATTTGTGAGTGGTCTAGCAATCTCGCCAAAACCTTTCACAAATCTCCGGAAATACCCAGCCAGGCCTAAAAACTGCCTAACCTCGTGCACTGTCTGAGGGATAGGAAATGTCCTGACTGCCAATATTTTATCTTCATTGGGCCGAATCCCATCAGCCGAGATTTCATAGCCAAGGTAATTAATCGTGTTGTCAAAGAAGCGACATTTTGACAGTTTAAGTGTAAGACCATTCTCCCTGATGAGTTTCAAGACATCTTCTAATCTCTCTATACCTTGCTCTAAATCACCAGATGGCACAAGGATGTCGTCCAGGTATGCTAATGCAGATTCAAATCGCTTCGATCCAAGCATTCGGTTAATAAGTCTTTGAAAGACCGCCGGCGCATTAGCAAGGCCGAACGGCATCCTCTTAAATTCATAGTGCCCATCTGGTGTTACAAAGCCTGTAAGGCGTCGACTATCTTCCGCCATGGGCACCTGATAATAGCCAGACGCGAGATCTAGAGTGGTGAAAAAGCGGTTACCACTTAAGTTCGACAACTGGTCTTCGATCAGAGGGAGCGGGAAGCAATCTTTTTTTGTTTTATTGTTCAAAGCCCGGAAGTCGACACATAATCGTTGTTCACCCGTTTTTTTCTTTACCATTAGGATGGGACTGGCATAGTCCGAGTTCGACTCTTGAATAATATCATTGCTCAAAAGTTCTTCAATAGTGTTGCGTACCTGCTCCCTCTCAAAATGCGACAGTCTATAAGGCCTGTAGACTACTGGCCGGTCATCTAGTAAGTCTATTGTCATTTCAACATCCTTAGCCGACCCTATTTCGCTCAGATTTAACGCAAAACAATCACGGTAGGACTGAAGAAGCGCATGTAACCTATCGACAAACTCTGTACTGACGTCCTTGCCTACCTTGATATCGTTCTTTTCAATTGGCTCTAATGACGAGATGTCGCAGGAAATCCTATTTACATGGCGAATTTTCTTTTCTACAAATGGTGAAGCCCTGGCCAAAAGAACCTTTGAGTCCAATGTCAACACATCTTTAGATAAATTGGTCAACACTAAATGACCCCTCCCATCCTTGATACTATACGCACCCTGATGTAGATGATATTCCTTTCCAGGTTCACCGCAACTATGCCCTTCAACATAAACATCACCGGAAAAAGAGGAATCTTCTGAATACACTTCGACAAGGTTCACCCCCTGTATCTTGGTAGAGTTAAGAGTCGATAACTTCACAGAATTATCCTGTTGCATTTCATTCATTGGGCTCTTATAGAAGAACAACTTAAGGCTGTCCTTCAAAACCGTTACGAAAGGTAACTCTGTGAAATTCTGCCCAATCAGTAAGGGCGCCTGTAACAATTCATCACTAACCACCAGTACTTCAATAGAAGCTTCAACTTCGTCAATTTTTACAGTCACAAAGCTTTTATAGACAGGAAACACCAACGACTCTCCAAATCCTTTTATTGCAGGTAGTTCCGAATAACATTTTGCCAAATTAATTTTCTCGCCCTCGGATTCTCGTATCAAGCTACACTCACTACCAAAGTCTACGTACGCTACATAATCGCCGCCATTGACACCAATCTTTCTAAAAAACTTATCATTGGTATTGCGGAATGTGTAGATCCTAAGAACTTTGCGCTCTTCACCAACCGTGCTCTTTTTGCTATCATTCCTAAGTTGTAAAGGACTAAGCTTGCAGGATGCAGAATCGTGACCTACCCGTTGGCATTTCTGACATTTTACTATGGGTTGAGGACATTTACTAAAAGAATGCCCCTTTCCACGACAATTGAAGCAAGTCATAGAGGTTTCGCCCGTAGGACCCGAAGAGCTCTGCTTGGGCCCAGCTTCACTACGTTTCCTATTAAAAGGCTCGTCAGGAGGTCGTTGCGAATTGAGATAATCCAATAAATCTTCTGGTTCCTCACAATTTAAAGTTTGAGCACCGTTCCTAACGGACTTATCTAATATGCCGTGTACTATACACTGCACCGCTTTCTTTGCTCGGATCTCACATCTGTTTAGTAAAGTTAGCTTATCGTAGAAATACTCGCGATAATGCTCACCGGCACGCGTGGTCCGAGCTAGCATTTCTTCGAGAAGCCGACCATAATTTTGCTCGTTTGGGAAAGCCTTTTTAAGTTTCGTCTGCCACTCCTCCCAGCTATATACTACGGACGGTAAGGACTCGAACCATTTCTTAGCAAGTCCCGTGAGTTTTTGAAGTGCGAAATGTATGGTCTGCTTCTCGTTCCAGTCATATATTTTAACACATTCGTTGACTTTATGAATCCAGCTACCTATGCTTTGTGCTTTACTGGAGGGATCAAATTCTGGCACCACATTATTTAATTGACTATTATTCAATTGATGTGCCTTGTCTTTGTTCCCTCCTTGCAAAGAACTGATAAGCTGTAGTACCTCATTAAACGTGACTCCTTGTGGTGGGACTGCCTCAACTGGTGTAGCTGGCTGTCCTTCTGGCACCTCAGTATGTTGCTCAAGTACCGGCGTGGCGGCATCGGCTGTGGCGACATCCTCGACTGTCCAATCTGCCGATGGAACAGTCCTGCGGGTCTTCTTCCTTGGTCCTTGGCACGAAGACAGCATCTCTAGTCTCCGCTTCTTCCGTGTAGCTTGTGTGTACTCGCGTCGTTGACCATCTGATGTCTCATCTTCGGTATCGGATGCCATAACCTCAGGATAAAATTTAAAATAAGTTACAGTTCAATATCCAGCTTTCAAAACTCATGCTTATAGGTACCAGATTTCCGTTTCAAACGACTCGAATTCTAAAGACACGATTCCTAAATCAAACCCCCTTATTTGGTCTACCATCGAGTCTACCATCGAGTCTACCATCGAGTCTACCATCGAGTCTACCATCGAGTCTACCATCGAGTCTACCATCGAGTCTACCACCGAGTCTACCACCGAGTCTACCACCGAGTCTACCATCGAGTCTACCATCGAGTCTACCATCGAGTCTACCATCGAGTCTACCATCGAGTCTACCATCGAGTCTACCATCGAGTCTACCATCGAGTCTACCATCGAGTCTACCATCGAGTCTACCATCGAGTCTACCATCGAGTCTACCATCGAGTCTACCATCGAGTCTACCATCGAGTCTACCATCGAGTCTACCATCGAGTCTACCATCGAGTCTACCATCGAGTCTACCATCGAGTCTACCATCGAGTCTACCATCGAGTCTACCATCGAGTCTACCATCGAGTCTACCATCGAGTCTACCATCGAGTCTACCATCGAGTCTAAACTCTGAAGTCCATGTCAAACAATTTCAACTCTAACAACCCACGCACCCTGCAACACACGTGGTCGAGTCTTAGCAGACTATCCAAAATTTTTTTTTATTCCGAGATATACTATAGGCACACATGGCTTTCCAGCAGCAACACATGGTCGCGTACTAGCCAACTATTCTTTGTTTTACTACAGTAAGTACAGGCACACATGGTCCTTGAGCAGCAACACGCGTGGTCGCGTACTATTTAGTATTCATTGTTATACTCCAAGCTCACATGGCCTTTGAGCAGCAACACACATGGTCGCGTACTAGCTAACTATTCATTGTTATACTACAGGCACACTTGGCCCTCTAGCAGCAACACACATGGTCGCGTACTAGCTAACTATTCATTGTTATACTACAGGCACACTTGGCCCTCTAGCAGCAACACACATGGTCGCGTACTAGCTAACTATTCATTGATATACTACAGGCACACTTGGCCCTCTAGCAGCAACCCACATGGTCGCGTACTAGCTAACTATTCATTGTTATACTACAGGCACACTTGGCCCTCTAGCAGCAACACACATGGTCGCGTACTAGCTAACTATTCATTGTTATACTACAGGCACACTTGACCCTCTAGCAGCAACACACATGGTCGCGTACTAGCTAACTATTCATTGTAATACTACAAGCACACATGGCCCTTGAGCAGCAACACACATGGTTACTTACTATCTATATACTCGTATCTATTCCAATGATCAGCTTAAGAAACATACTAACATCATTACACACATGGATACTGATTACGGTTAGCTACTCTAATCAGCTAAACCACTTAACGGTACGGTTCACTTTCACAATTATCAATTTTAAGAGAAAAATCAAAACTAAATGTCTCAATTTCAAAATAACATACCTTGCTCACTTGTTGTTCGTCCCCTCTTCTGAGATTTCAAGAATTCAAACTCAATCGTAATGTAATCGATTTTATTAAATTAAAGATAGCAAGTATCACTATTCACTTTACAATACAAGTGCACTCGTCAAGCGCTGTCACCATAATGACCGCCTTTTTCGATCATCATGGCGCCCAGAAACCGGACCGGAAACGAGTCGGATTGGCGCCTCATAATACTCTTCTCTGATTGGCTGGTTAGAAGCGGGCTGTCAAAACTGACATTAGTGTTGCTAGCCATAATAATTGTGACCAAAAGGTCATTAAATATTAAATTATCATGAAAAATCACACCAATATTACATTATCAATTAAAAATCATAACACACCTGTGAATCCTGTGATGCCAAAAAAACATCCGCTATTGAAACGTTGTCTGTTCTGAGAAGGACCGACGCGAAACCCGTTGAAATAGTTATCAGTTTATTCATATCCGCGCAGCACTCATTTTATACCTGGATTATCTTTAATATCACTTTATTCTACATTGTAAACAAACATGCAATTGCATTACATAACCTCACCTTGAACCGATTAGCCCCCGACGTCGAACCGGCATAATGCACTCCATAAAACACTGAATAGTTCCCGTCAGTCGCCTGTGCACCTTGCACCTCGCCCTGCGTAGTATTCACTATGGTCTGCGCGTACGCACTTGAAAATAACAACACTATTAAATAAAACATGGCGGACGTACGCGCGGCACGGCGGTCGGCGATCGAATGGATAAAATAAAATGGCGGTTGGAGATACCGGCTGCGTGTGAGTTTATCAAGAATCGATCAGCGATCCTCAAACTTAAGGTTGCAGACATTGCAACTTGTTTGCAACAACAACAAATAGCATGAATGAAGATTATGATTGTATTAATGCATGACATCGTTCCTTGTTAGACTAAAGAGGTGCATAAAGAAATGTTCTATAACACTTTAAACTCTCGCGTTTTGTACACCAGTCAGTCAGTCCACCACAGCTAGTGCAACCTGGCTGAAACGTCGGAAAAAAGGTAAAATAATGAAATTTAATTGCGTTAGACCCGTACGTTAGTAACATTAATTAAGAAATGTTCTGTTTGTACACTTGTAAAGGTAGGTAGTCTTGGTGAGTTCATGGAAAATTGTAACAATATTAATTACTGGCAATTTCTCACAAACAATAAATATTATTATTATGATTACGTACGGTTTAATTATCGTATGGCATGTAATAATGTAATTATACATGTCACTATGAGTTAGAATTTTGCCTTTACCAGGTACCTACGCGATTGCTCATATTTTGTTAGATACGTACCTACTACGGCTAAGTAGGGGTAACGAATTCAGTCGATCGATCAAATGCCACAATGTATTGCAAATCACATGCACACACAATTATCGGTGACGTTACTGACAATCAATACAGAGGTACGGAGTGTTTTAAAACACACGCGACGTTCCCTATAATCTATTGCTTTTATTTTGTTTTGAAATTTGTCGTTGGTTGGACAGATGACAGATTTTTTTTATTTTCCCTTTTTTATTTGTTGTGAAATTTTCACTATACCTATAAATTTTGGGACTAAAATATGAAATCGTTTTATTACACGACTGCCCAAACAAAAAGAGTGTATTGTGTTCAGCGTTCATGTTTGTATGTATATATTTATTTTAGTATTTGTCAACACGATGCTTTGAATTATGTTTTCTATGTCTTCAAGTTGAATACGACTAGCTTATGTTATATTATGAAATTTAAGTTTTTCAGTAGAAGAAACGAAAGTTTGAGTACCTCTGTCGTTGCGTCCAGGTATGAGATATGGTATCAATGAGGTTGTGTTGACTAAGTGGTGGTTGTTCGGGGAAAAAGTTGTGAACAGTCTGGCTGATTAGATTAATATGAAGCGTTAGTGATTAATAAAACATGATCATCATAATCAGAATATCTTTATTGCGTTCATGTTGGTACAAATAAATACAGGTGACATACAAAATTAAGGCGCAACATGAGACCCTGTTAGGGTATTGCAAAACTATAACTAAAACATACACAATAAATCTATAAAAAGAATAAATAATAGAAGTCGTATTTATGATACCGTGGGCCATACTGAAAGTTTCTGGATTCTGATATATGAGACTACTTATTTTTTCTAAGTGGCCAGTCCAGGAATTTTCAGTATGCCCTAAGTATTTAAATAAATCAAAATAATCTTCTATGGAATAAAAACAGTTCTCAATTAAATATATTTTTTTAATTTTTAACAAATTTACCATATTCCTCTTGTGCTATCTCTTTAGGGAGGTTATTGTAAACTCGTATGGTTGTCATATGAGGGCTCTTACTGCTCATTTGCAAGTTACTACTTGGTAGGGCTAATCTGTCTTTATAACGCAGGTTCATGTGATAGCAGGGCCGTCTTAAACTATGCTGGGGCCTTTGGGCATACAAGAATTTCAGGCCCTTTTGGAAAGTAAAGAAAGCAAATTAAACTAACATTTTTCTACTATGATCTTCTACTTATTATGGGTACCTAATCAAATATACTGTTACTGTCCTTCGGGCCCCCCTGAGGATGGGGGCCCTGGGCACGGGCCCCGTGTGCCCTTATGGTAAAGACGGTACTGTGTGATAGGTGCAATGATCTTTGGCCTTAGAATATAGGGTTGAGTGCTTTCGGACAAATTTACAGGCTTCTAAAATATTATATTATAATAAAATATATAAAATACCTATATATATTACCTCTTCAGTTCGATGAAATTTAAATCCTATTCAATTGGAACAGAGTCGCTTTTGCTTTGTTTAGTTCAATTTTCCAAGAAAGCAAAATCAACTCTATTTCTCACATTATAGGTTCAAATTTCTGTGGCGAATTTTGGATTTTTCATTTATGCCTGGGCCTTAGGAGGCTATACAAAGATGGTAGAGTCAATATACCTAATTTCTAAAAGAACGGTCTGCATCTATCAGGGGTTATTATATTAATAAACTGTCAGTGTTATTTAATTATTAATAAATAAATAAAATAAATAAATATTACTTATAAGGACATTCTTACACAAATTGACTAAGTCCCACGGTAAGCTCCAGAAAGCTTGTGTTGTGGGTACTCAAACAACGATGAATATAATAATATACAAATACATAGAAAACATCCATGACTCATGCAGGAACAAATATCTGTGCTCGTCACACAAATAAATGCCCTTACCGGGATTCGAACCCAGGACCATTGGCTTCACAGGCAGGGTCACTACCCTCTAGGTCAGACCGGTCGTCAAATATTTTATTTACATTGTAACATTAATATTAATATTATTGCATTGTAACTGAAACATCCGTTGGCATCGAAAACACGATGTATGTATGTTAGTCTTTTCTCATGAGAGCAGGAACAATTAACAATGGTTGGTGGTGAATGTATACAATTTCTGGGTAGGTATCCGCGTTATAGCAGGCATTATAATATAACTAGCGACCCGCACCGGCTTCGCACGGGTTAACAAATTATAAACCTAACCCTTCCTCAAGAATCCCTCTATTGATAAGTGAAAACCGCATGAACATCCGTTCAATAGTTTTGGAGTTTATCGCGAACATACAAACAGACAGAGCCGGCGGGGGACTTTGTTTTATAAGTTATAACTCTGTTATAAGGTACCTATAGTGATAGTGATATAAATAAATATTAAATATTGGGATAATCTTACGTGACGTAGTCCCACACAGTAAGCTCAAAAAAGTTTGTGCTGTGGATACTAGATGACGATAAATATTATATTTACACATGTATAACACAATAAATAATTAGTAGGTATACTTACATAGAAAACATCCATAACTCAGAAACAAATATTTTTGATAAACACACAAACAAACGCCCTTATAAGAATTCGAACCCAGGTTTCCTGCTTCGTAGGCAGGGTCACTAGGTCACTACCGACTAGGCTAGGAGGCTGTTTAAATCCAATGTATATCTATTATAGTGGCACTGAGGCCAATGAGTAAAAAAAAACGTGACAGGGCCTTTTTGAGTGCCACGTCGACCAAGTATGTAATGAATGATCTATCGGTGGCACTGAGTCCTATTATCCTATTATGCCATAATTTTTTTTACCTATTTAATGTTTTAAAATCTGATTATTATTAGTTAATTACAATTTCATGTAGTACTGAATTACTTAGTCGTTCGGGATGGCGTGAACAAAATAGATTAAGTACATGGAAATAGCGTGGTAATGGTTCGCGTGATATTACCCAAGGCTGCATTGATCGTGGCCTGTTGAGTGTTGGGCACTGTTGGTGGATACAGCAACAGGCGTTGCGAACTATGAATATTTGGAACCCGGAAGGTATACTGTTACTATTTCCTAATCAAAATTGCCCCTTATCACTGAGAAAGACAGATGGAAACTAGGGAAAAAGGTCTGAAAGAGAATCAAGTCGGAGCAGGGATGTTACGGAGCTCCGGTTCCGTTTCCGTTAAGGCGGAACTTCCGTTTGGTATTACAAATCCGTTTCTGTTCCGGTTCCGTTATGTTTGAAACGGAAGTTATAACGGTTGTCAATGCTTCGCGCGGCGGCGGCGTACATCAAATACAAGCATCATACCAGTCATTCCTCATCGCCCCGCTTGCCACGTGCTACGCTAATTTGTTGTTTGTTTGTATACTTTGTTTTATTCGTGTTATTAAGATTAAAATCGTATGTGTTCTGTTGTGCACTGACTAATGACTGTGTGTAGTGTGTGTGGTGAATGTTAGTGTGTAAAAAAACGCACAATGAAGCCGAAATCAAGTTTGATTTGGAACTATTTTGATGAAATTAGTGGGGACACGGTTAAGTGTAAACTTTGTCTGAACGTTTATTCTAGAAAGGGGAAAACGACTACATCGTTAAAAAGTCAGGCTCCGATTCTGGTTCCGGTTCCGTTTCCGTTTTCGGTTCCGTTAAACTAAATTGAAAACATCTGTTTCCGTTTTCGGTTCCGATAAAACCACATCCGTTACATCCCTGAGTCAGAGGACCGTCTCAGTTGCATTCGTTGCATAAAGATTTATTGCAATGTTGGCGTTATTTTCTAACGATGTTATTGCTCCCTTAGTTAAAACAAGATATGATCCTCTAGTGCAGGGGTCTCCAAACTTTATTATCTGAGGGCCATATTGCGCCTCAGAAACTTTCGTGCGGGCCACCGTCGGTTTTTGTGCCGGGGGAGGGTGTTTGGTTGCTTTCGAAGTACTCAGTCGGGTAAAGTGACGATGACGTCCATTGCTGGACGATAACGTTTGACGGACGGTAAGATTGACTTTTACAGCGACCGAGCTTGCACGGCTCCCAAAAAACGGTTCCCTGCGATTAGAAACCAATGATTGAATATATAAATATGTGTTTGATTTATAACTATAGAACTCTATGGACACAGAACGACGCACCGTAAAACCGACCAAACAGCGCACGACGCACGAGGTGCGTTACGACGCATGCCATTTTACGATTTGACGGTTTCACTTCGATAGATTATACTTAATCTGACGAAAAATAATGCGTTAAATTGCAAGCAGTATGTTATGGTACACAATCTTTCGGCGGTTTGCAATATCGCAAGTTAGATTAATACTATAAAGTGTAAACTAACGGTTATTACAATTTTAAGATGACATATACATAGCCTCGTGCCACCCAATGTACTATCGGCCAAAGCCAGAGTTGACCAGTTTCAAAACAGTGTCGCTTGCAAACGTTGATTTTGGACTTGACCCGCCCCTAATTTGTTGACCAATGAGAAACAAAGATCCTTTTTTTGTTAAGTAACTGTCATTGTTCACAATCTTTACGTAGTAGCTAGCACGTGTTTTGTCAAGTCAGTTGCATCTTGCATATCTAAATCGGTAAAAAAAGGTGTATAGAAAAAAGGGACTTAGTCGTCAAAATTTTTTATTTTAGAACCGAAACTGTGAGGTAAGGAATTTGAGTTGGGTCATTAGAATGCACGCAATTTTAAGTGAGTGTTACTAGCCAGATCAGCCAGATGTTTCGTGGTGGTTTACTTATACAGTATAAAAAAAAGCTACTCCTTTCAATTTCCTATCCATTGTAAATTGTACCGTATTGTTAGGCACGTTATGTTTATATTAAAATTTTAGAGTTACTGGTCAAAAATCTTTTGACTGCACTTTTGACGGACTGCATTTGAAAACGAACTGTAGCATGCTCAACCGTCGCTGCACCCGATGCACATAACGATGTATCTATACACTCTGTTTCAATTTAATTTCGACTTTTATAAAAACAAACAAATTAGCATTTCTTTTGTCTAATAAAAATCTCGAACAAATGAAATTCCACCCAATTAAACATCTAACTAGATTCAAACTTCCCTAGCTATAGTGCATCAACCGAATAATTACGTTTTTCAGTGCATCTGGACGGTCGCCAAGTGTCCCGACATACTCAAGTATCTTGCCTCTCGTGGCAGTCGTGGCCAACTTCTTGTCGCTTAATGAGATGAGAATTTCTAGATATTTCTACTAATATTTGGGAGAAATAATAATAATAATAAGGCCCTCGCCTCTGTGCTTGCCTTGACTGGCCGGCCAGAGTGGAGTCGCAAGAGCGGGACCTATGCTCCAGGTTGGAAGTGTAAAATGTCATAACGCCGGCGGCCTGCTGAACGGATTACCGGGATCTGGCTACCGCAGACTCACCTCTCGACAACCTTACAGCCACTCCAAAGTGTTGCCCTGTTGTCGCACTGTGCGTGCGGCCATTGCGGGGCCCACTCTATGAGTTGGCAAGTCACCACCTGTCTCATACAATTTTGAGACTGATTGTCACGGCAGGTGTCCGCTAGTCTCCTCCCATAGCCCGATATCCAGTCCATTCAACATTCAAATCTATAGCCTATGACCTTAGTTCCCATCGCAGCACAAAAGTGCTGCACTGCAATAGTCTTTGCACCTGGCGGGGACCATCTCCGGATGTATCATATTGTGCGTTCGGGGATGGTATCCGCCACGTGTATCCCTTGCCTTTAGATTAATTTGTCTTAAAGGGCCTCTGCGCTGTTGGCTTCGGCCCCACGCACGCCTCCCAAAGGTCCGGGACCCCATGGTCCCGAGATATGGAAAGACAGACAAATAATAATAATAAGGGATAGGGGATAGTATCCACCACATGTATCCCTTGCTTTTAGATTAAAGTGCCTTAAAGGGCCTCTGCGCTGTTGGCTTCGGCCCCACGTACGCCTCCCAAAGGTCCGGGACCCCATGGTCCCGAGATATGGAAAAGACATACAAATAATAATAATAATTCAACCTATATACGTCCCACTGCTGGGCACAGGCCTCTCATGCGCGAGAGGGCTCGGGCTATAGTCCCCACGCTAGCCCAATGCGGATTGGGGACTTCACATACACCTTTGAATTTCTTCGCAGAAAACATATAAAAACTCAAAAATTCATATAGCAAAGCAGAAAAGCAGGCCGAAAGTTGAAGCTTTCCGGCCGGAGAGCAGAAAAACCATTATTATATCGAAGCTCGAAAATAAATGTAACCGGCCAGTTCAAATAGGCTCGTCAATAATCGACGTTAAAAATTGAAGCAAACATTATAGTAGGTAAGTACCTATATAAATAGGACAAGAGTTGTTGAGTTCATACGACCGGAATAAATACTCTCAAACTTCCGGAGTTCTTTCTGATCCTAAAAACGCCGGAATTTCTTGTAAGTTTCATTTCCGAACTGTTCTAACAAAAAACGTGAAGAGTCGTTGCCGAATCACTTGAAGTAATCGAGTTGTTTAGTAATTAAGTTGTAATAAAGAGATCGAAGATTGAAATGGGCAATCCACAGATTCTATATTAAAACAAATTTAATTAAATCAAGAAAGGATTTCAAGTATTTCATTAATAAAAGTCATTTGAGTGAGACACGAAAAGGTTTTATGCGTCCCTTCAAGAAGGAACGAAGATATATATCTGCTACTTTATTAAAATCCGGTGTATTAGGGCTCCGAGCAAGATGTCTGTATTTTCTACCTTATTAAATTTTACGCATAACTTGGATATACTCAGGGCTATATTGAAAAGACAGAAACGGATCCTCTAAAGCAACAGAAAACATGTTTATGAAACAATTTCGGTAAATAGAGTTAATATTGTATATGATTTTTGTTTAGATACGACAAAAAACATGAAATTTTAGGTTGATCCTAGATTAACAATTAAATTAAATTAAATATAATTTATTTTCAGGCAACTAAGGCCCATAGATACATACCTTGCAAACTAAGATAGATAAACTCGACTCGCCTGCTCGTTGGGTATGTTTGGACAAGACTTGGAGTTGCGGTCACGAACTGCTTTAAGTTAGGTCATGTTAACACAAACGCTCCTGGGGGGCTAACGCGAAAACCAAAATTCGCAAATTGCGGGGATCTTTCTCTTTTACTCCAATGAAGGCGTAATTAGAGTGACAGAGAAAGATGCCCGCAATTTGCGAACTTCGATTTTCGCAGTTAAAGCCCTGTTGCTGGTACTACAATCTTTGTAGGCACTCTAGTAGTAGTAGTACTAGGTAGTAGTAGTAGTAAAATTTGAACTTTGCCGCCGTGACCCCGGTGGCCGAATGGCTCAGGCGCCTGCCACGATAGCAGAGGACGCGGGACGCTGGTTTGATTTGAGCCTGGGGCAATGGAGGCCTTGGTCACTTTTTCTTAGTATATGACATTTATTTCAGTTCACTCTAGTAGGATGCCATTGAAATAAGGATTACTTACAAATCGTCATTGAATTGTGTAGGCGATGGTATATTAATGTGTCCAGTTAGAGCTGTATTGGACCTAATCACGGTCTATATCTAGGTCGATGTAAAGTCTACTGTATGAACCCACTTATACATATGAAACATCTCTCGCTTAATAGTGTTAGATGTATTAAGCACTTAATGCCAGTTAATGCATATCAAACGGGTTTCCGTATAGAACCAATTTCAAACGCGTGCCAAGTTTTGCACTTTGAGAGCATATCGGTTGCATTCCCATTGCATGCCTATATTGCCTAATAACGTGCGAGGTGAAGGTTTAGGCGAACCCGTTTTGAGGACACTCAAGTGCACTGAAATCGGGTAATTTTGTCACAAATCTCTATAATTTCCGTGTAAAGCGATATAATTTCATTCGTCTAGATTAGTCTAGAAGAACTCAAGCATTCTCAAAAACATTTACTTAATTAGCGCTAGCTGGACGTCGTGACAGGCGACTTGGAAGAGAACAATCTTACACCTGTACGGTTACCATCAGTTTGTCACTGACATAACCCTAATAGCATTTTCTTGTAGGGATTTTGTTGGGCCTTTGTTTACGTATTAGTTGGGCAACCGTTATATTTGGCCGTACGATTTGCTGGAGGGCCCTCGACAAAGGCCCTCCCGAAGATTCCCAACAGAGGGCCATAAGAGTAATTTTTTCGTTGGGCCTATTTAAATAAATCATACAATTATTCAACGGTGGTGGTTTTGGTTGGGCCGTGGTTGGGCCTATACACATTTGTTTGATGGTTGGTTAATTGTTACATTTGGCCGTACGATTTGCTGGAGGGCCCTCGACAAAGGCCCTCCCGAAGATTCCCAACAGAGGGCCATTAGAGTAATTTTTTCGTTGGGCCTCTTTAAATAAATCATACAATTATTCAACGGTGGTGGTTTTGTTGGGCCGTGGTTGGGCCTATACACATTTGTTTGATGGTTGGTTAATTGTTACATTTGGCCGTATGGCTTGCTGTAGGGCCAACTGCAAAAAAATAAAAAAAGGCAATTTTTTCGTTGTGCTTCTGTTTGCAAATTCAACAATTACCCAACGGCAAGTCAGGTAGGTCGGTAGGTAGTCGTGCACCAGGTTGAAGGCCCAACACAGCTTGTCCCACAAAGGGCCAACATTGTAACTTTAACGTTGGGCCTTGTGTAGGATTCTTACAATACTACCGTAGGTAAATAGTTGTGTAATTTATAGTGTGCCTACAGTCTAATTATGTAATGGGCTTTTGTTTACGAGTCCTACAGTTACCCTACGTTAAGTAAGTGGTTGTGTAATACGACGTTGGGCCTTTGCTGATAAATATTACAATTACACTACGGTAGGCATTGGTTGTATCCACATGAAGGCCCTAGGCCAGGCAGCAGTTGTTGTTAATCTTCTCTGTATCGTTCCAATTTTAGTATATGTACTGCCGAAGCAAGTACACTTAGTATACACTCTAATTTGTATATATACTAACCGCACTTCGAAACTTCGTAAGCGAGATTTATGTTTTTTGAGATTTAAATTGAGAAAATGTTGGTAAAATACAATTTTTTAAATTTATGTATAAATTTTATAGTTATAGCTATTAGATTTATAAGTTACTTTAAAAAAATATTATGATTATATCCGGAATAATCGAGAAAATAACTATAACTTTGATGTTTGGAGAGAGTAACGCCATCTAGTGACGCCACAAGCAAACTCAACTGGTATTGTTGGGCATCAGTACCACAGCCAATGTTGGTAAATGCGATATTTGTGCTCACTGGGCCAACGAATGTTATCGTTGTTTAGCCACCGGTACCAAAATACACAAAGGCCCATTGTTAGGCGTCAGTGCCACCGCCAATGTTGGTAAATACGATATTTGTCATCATTGGGCCATCGGATGATATCTTTGACTAGCCAACGTTACCAAAATACACAAAGGCCCATTGTTGGGCATCCGTGCCACAGCCAATGTCGGTAACTGCGGTATTCGTCACCATTGGGCCAACGAATGTTATCGTTGTTTAGCGAACGGTAGCAAAATACACAAAGGCCCATTGTTAGGCCTCAATGCTACAGCCAATGTTGGTAAATGCGATATTTGTCGTCATTGGGCCATCGTATGAAATCGTTGATTAGCCAACGTTACCAAAATAAACAAAGGCCCATTGTTGGGCATCAGTGCCACAGTCAATGTTGGTAAATGCGATATTTGTCATCATTGGGCCATCGGATGATATTGTTGATTAGCCAACGTTACCAAAATACACAAAGGCCCATTGTTGGGCATCAATGCTACAGTCAATGTTGGTAAATGCGATATTTGTCGTCATTGGGCCATCGGATGATATCGTTGATTAGCCAACGTTACCAAAATAAACAAAGGCCCGTTGTTGGGCATCAATGCTACAGCCAATGTTGGTAAACGTGATATTTGTCGTCATTGGGCCATCGGATGATATCGTTGATTAGCCAACGTTACCAAAATAAACAAAGGCCCATTGTTGGACATCAGTGCCACAGCCAATGTTGGTAAATGCGATTTTTGTCATCATTGGGCCATCGGATGATATCCTTGACTAGCCAACGTTACCAAAATACACAAAGGCCCATTGTTGGGCATCCGTGCCACAGCCAATGTTGGTAAATGCGGTATTCGTCACCATTGGGCCAACGAATGTTATCGTTGTTTAGCGAACGGTAGCAAAATACACAAAGGCCCATTGTTGGGCATCACTGCCACTGCCAATGTTGGTAAATGCGATATATGTCATCATTGGGCCAACGTATATTATCGTTGTTTAGCCAACGGTACCAAAATACACAAAGGCCCATTGTTGGGCATCTGTGCCACAGCGAATGTTGGTAAATGCGATGGTGGGCCAATACAAAATTAATGTTGGCTACGGAACGAACCTCATCCCAACGTTTTCCCTACCGTTGGCACCGTGGGCCCCAACGAAAATGCTACTAGGGAAACGCCGTCGAGAACGTAATTTACTTTCTATACATCTCGCTCGCACTCGCATATTAGTGCAAACGGGATGTATAGAAAGTAAATTACGTTCTCGACGGCGTTTATGTCAGTGACAAACTGATGGTAACCGTACTGATGATGCCGAAGACCGGGCAAAGTGGACAAGATTGAGTAGGAAAGCGGACTCCGGCGCTATGCCGGGAAAACGCTAGGTTGAAGAAGAAGGGCTGAGTTAACAAGGGTATTATCTCATAATGTGGTTCAAGCAAAGGCACTGAGATCTAAATACATCATTTTGATTTCAAACCATCATCATCACAGGCCTTTCCGTCTATTGCAGACGATTTATGCCCGACTGACTCAAAACCCAGCCCGATTGACTTCAAAATGTAAGTTTGAAAATTGGTGTCCAGGTTTGCTATGAACGGATGGACTAACGCTCAACCAATAGGAATATGCGACGCGGTGTATTAGCATAGCAGTGGCAAGCACTTGCCCGGCTCTTAAGTGCTAACTTTGGCTATTTGCCTTATGTGAGGCAAATGAAAATATAAGTTTTTGGCTACTTTTCTTACGACAGACAACTAATACTCATCGAGACAATTCTAAAAACCCCTAACACAATTAGGTTGCTTTGTTTCATCACAGAATTCCAATCCTGTCTCCATCATCAGATCAGGTCGACAGTACCATATTATTGTATTGTCATCATAACTACATACAGCTGCCAATTTTCATGACTCTACGATCCTTGGAAGATAGTTAAATTAGTTACCTTGGATTCCATTACATAGTTAGTTACATACAGGTCGAGACTTCCTATGGCCACCTCCTGTCTCCATCATCAGATCAGTTCGACAGTACCATATATTATTGTATTGTCATCAGAACTACATACAGCTGCCAATTTTCATGATGCCACGATCCTTGGAAGATGGTTAAATTAGTTACCTTAGATTCCATTACATAGTTAGTTATATAACTACAGGTCGACCTAATAAAAGCTTGTTAATAAATAAATGGTTTCCTTTATAAACTTACGCGAAGAAACATTTAATATTCCTTAGTGTGTGGACTTTACTTGCCTTATGAAAGGCGAATGAAAATAAACTGCTTCAGCTGCGTGGTATGATGATGATGATGAAACTATCATATGTCTCTCCTTAGGTCTCAAAACTATCCCCTTAACAAATTCCATATAACGCACTCCACCGAAGAAGAAGAGGCAACGAGTAACTTTCGTATTTAAAATATTAGTGTTAGTAAAGTATATCAGTAAATTATCAAAAAGGATAGCTGACGCCACTGGTGACCGTAGATCTGGCAGCTTCCTCGCACAAAGAATAAGTATTGCGATACAGCGAGGAAATGCTGCCAGCATCTACGGCACTATTCCGCAGGGGGATATTTTGTAATTATTTATTTTAAGTATAGTTTTATTTATTTTTAGATTTAGTTTTTAAGTTTTGTATGTTAGTTATTTAATCACGTTTATTTTTCTAGTTATGTATATTAAGTTTGTATGCACTAATAAACACCCAAATATTAGTGAGCTTGATTTTGATTCTGAAAGTTAAAATGGGTTGTTAATTTACATTACCAAACTCCATTTTAAATAGTTACTCTAGTGTCTTAGTTAGCTTTCTGCCCCTTATCATTGTATAATAATATACTCCGCCTGGTACTCCATTCCCGTCTTTTCTAGGTCACCTAACTGACACGGGCCTACGTCATCATGCGACAGCGCTATATGATAATATGCGATAGCGCTATATATAGCGGCCATGTTGTTGTGACGTAGGCCCGTGTCACTCTGGGAATGGAAGACCATGTTTTATTAGACTATGCCCCTTATCTAGATTTAGAATCAACTTTAAGCGAGGTCGTGCCAAGCGTGCAACACGCCTACGTCTAAACTTGGAGCAATTTCATCCTCGTGTGAAGAGCGTCCTTGCATTTATGTACAGTAGCCATCAGATATATCGGAGCGGCCAAGGCGTTCACAATATCTGAACACGCACTCTAACGCCCTGACAATAGAGGCGTGTTCAGATATTTGTGAGCGCCTTGGCCGCTCCGATATATCTGGTGGCGACTGTACGGGGACCATTTTATAAAGTCCTGAAAAGCCAATATCAGCTTTTAAACCTTAAATGGCTTCAGTCCAGTGGGACTATTTAGGAAGTGTTAAGTATTTAGAGCGATTTATACGACGAATATTGTACGATTAATACAAGTCGTGGTAAGGCTACTGATGCTTATTTATTACTTCATAATAACCAATCACGTTTAATATCATAACTACCATAAGTTTCTTCATTCGAGTATTCCGAAGATTTTCTCTTACCCAACTTAAAATAAACTGTAACAATGTATAATTGCTGCTAAGAAATAGTTCATCTTACGCTGGTTATACAGGGCACTCGCACTGTATATACCACCACCAGCACTACCAGTATAATAAATGTTGTGTTGAAAAGAGACATGTGCCAATCGGGAGAGAGATGGTTGCAGTATTATGATACGGTAGGGTTGCCAGTAATAGGGTCAAAAATAAACAGATACCAAAAAGACAACAAGTATTTTAAAGAAACTTTATCAGTATTACCAATTCATAGTTAATAATCTAGAATAAAATGTACGTCTTTTAAAATGATTCTGCACACCTAACATACCTTTCAGTCCAGTATTTCTTAAGTTAAAAATAAAGGAATTTCTATTGATTATATTTAAGCTTAAGTCTTTTATCATGTTTTTTTAACAACTCTGGACAGTGTTAAAGAGGGCAACGCACTTGCAACGCCTCTGGTTGCAGGTGTCCATGAGCGACAGTAATTGCTTACCATGGGACAATTCGCGTGCTCGTTTGCCTCCCATACCATAAAAAACTGCTGACACGCAAGCACATTCGAAGCGAATTTAAAACCCACATCACAGAAGACAATCGAATCGGTTTTTATTTTTAAAATGACAACACTGAGTCACACATTTGCCAGCGTGCGCAGGAGTTGATATTCCGAGAGTTTCGAGACCAAACGAATATAGAGCGCAAACAATTGACAGTTTGGCATTTATACCTACTTGTTTATACTTCAGTTAATAAATGGAGTGAATGTGCATTTGACGTCTTTCTTTTGTTTCTTGTATCTGTTTTAATCATATGTATTTTGTGAATACATTGACTCTATCTTATTATTGAGACTATAAAGTCTATTTTTGTTTATTACACTTGTGTTTGTAGAGGGAAACCTTAGTGTTGTGTTGGAACTATTCGGTTTAACACGTGTTTTCGAATTGTTACGTAAATATAAATATGTAAAAAGTGATATTTGATGATTTTATTGTGTGTGTAATGAGATATACCTAGTTTTGTTATGTAGGAAATTGATCACGTTGAACGCAATTGTGTTTGGTAATACAGTGTAATCATGTAATCAAGTTCTAATACCTAAAGGATCTTGGTTAATTAATAGTCCAGTTTGTCATTGGGACATGTTAATTAATATTGAATGTGGTTAAGTGCATCCCTAATGGTGGAAAGTGTAAACATTGTACCATTGTAGTGCGTTAGTAATGGATAAGAATATATATGAAGGAGTTATTAAATATATAAAGGTATGTTTACATATTCGTCACGTTTCATAAGTGTAATTATCAAATAAGTATATTTATTTTAAAACCAAAAAAACGTTTATTGTGGCGACATATTGCGAAAATTACACACTTTTATTTACATAGATAGAGTAGAAAGTAAATAAAATGGAACTAATAAAATTCAATAGGTAAGTACTTAATTTTTGCCATTTTACGTCAAAAATGTGACAGTTACGTAGAAAATGGTACACTCAATAATTTTCTGCAATATCTCCCTCAATAATACGGACTATACGTAACTTTTTAAAAACAACACCATTACATGCTCTATATTCAATAATGAATATACCTTCTCATGTTAATACACTAAGTATATTTTTTTTACAATACATTACATCGCTTGACAACAAATTTAACACCTAAAAGACCACTACAAAAGGTACTCACCTCAAATATGAACCTTATTATATAAGCCACAAGCTATTAAGTCGCTCGAGAAACTGCATTATGGTATAGAGACCCAGGTAAAATCAATTTGGAGGGTTTCATTCATGCTAGCAGCTGCTACCTACGGTAGAAGAATGTTGTTTATAAAATGCAATACAGGTTTACTTTTAATATTAAAAAAATACTTCTTGAAAAGAAGGGATCTAAAATGTAAAATAAAAGATAGTTATGCGGCGGCGAACGTCACTCATTAAGCAAATTGACAGCAGTAATGTTGCAACAGTAATGCAGCTGTAAATGACATCCGAACGTCACCTTACCTTTATTATAATTAAAATCCTTTGTTTTCAAGCAGTATTGTTTTATATATTTCATTAAAACCGGTGCCTATTGCGCCATCGAGTGCGCCGACTTTTGGCCGAAGGGTGTCGTGTTTCGGAGGTTCCAGGGTAAACTGCCGAATCCGGCACGAGCAAGACCAGACGATTCAACGGAGCCTCGCCGTTTTGTCTCCTAAATAGTGTTTAATTTTTTTAAGTTTATAAAAATGCATATATATGTTAGTCTGTAAGGTATTTGTAATATGGGCCTTGTTGCCTGATTTAAAATGTTAAATAAATAAATAAAATAAACAAATAAATTGTAATTAATAAACAGCGACATCACTGGTATCTCAGGGTCTAATGATAGTAAAACAGTCATGATTATGAACATCATTAAAAAGTAAATCAAAGTTCAATAATATCTTATAAGAATGCAGAAACTTTCCTTACTTCTGATTGGAGCGAAAACTTTTTATTTGCTCTAAATAGAAAACTTCGGTCTGTCTTAAAAAGTTGACTCGAGAAAAAGCAACTTGGCTTGTTAACGAAATGCTACTGTCTGGATTCTTTGGATATCGTTAGCGTTGGCGAAATAATATAAAATTGTTTTTCGCATTTTATTCACTGAATTTTTTGATAAGTACATTATAAGAATAATAAGAGCGCTGGTAAGTGGTAACTTAGCGGTAAGATATATTGTTAACGTACTGAATCCTTGCATATCAATAAAGGATCGAGTATGACTAGTATGAGGTATACTGTACACTTGTTGATCACCGTCGTTATATAAAAAACTAAAATATTTTGAGTAAATAACTTACCACTTATAAAGCCAGTTCCTGAGGACATTATATTATCTTAATTTTTAATGATTAACACATAATTCTAAACGGATTTTTTCTAAACCTTTTCTGTTTTTTACAGGTAAGTCTAATACAGTCGAAAATCAACATGAAGTTTAGTTTCCACTCCTGCTCTTGTTGATTAAAAGGTAAGAATGTTAAAATACAATTGCTAGTAGTAAATTTGCAGGCGTTATATGCTTTCTTCGTGAAAACACGGCTAAAGGAATTCTCGCAATAAAACCGAGCTCTTAGATCATTCGAACTTTCTATATTGTATATTCACAAAGCTGTTTTAGAGTTCTGAACAAAATATTATGTAGATATATAACGACTATTATTCGTTTAATAATCAGTAAAAAGTAAGAAGGGTGAGCATCAAATGAATAATCTTATAAACAAAAGAAATAGACTTCACAAACCGTATGCCATAATTTAATTGTCTTCATTTACTGTTTTACTAACCTAACCTAACCTAACCTTGTACTTTATCAACAATACAAAAATCAGAAAATCACATAAATAACCGCAACTATTACAAAATTTTAAGATTAAGTAGCTCGATTTCACCAAGCTCTCATCATCAGTTCCTTTTACCTTAATAGGTAAATCAGCCTTTGATAAATTTAAATAAATCTTTTGTATTTTGTAGCAACGTAACCACAATTTACAGTAGTACCTATAAACTAAAATATTCCTCTCTCTGCAAGGTTCCAGAACACCTAGTTAGCACGCACGAATGCACTAGAATCCAAATTGGCCTAACAAGCTGACCCCTATATTAACTAGATGCAGTTGAATGCAATTGCAGCTTCGCAGGCTATTGATCGGGGGCACAAATATATACATACATAATTTGTAGACGACACGTGGTTGACTACTATTTTAGCGTAGATTGCACCTACAAAGGCTTAATTGGTCTGTTCAGTCCCGGTAAAAGCATATAGGTAAGTACAATTTGCCTCGAATATCCAATACAATACACCCAATAAAGCCCTTATGCACTGAGACTGTCAGCAGCGATACAAACGTTTGTCAGCGGCGTGATTACATTGAAATACCGTAAGGGATGACTCACGCTAGACCGGGCCGTGCCCGGACCGGGGCGTCCGACATGTCATTTTCTATGACGGCTGATCGGTGATCACGCGGTGCTTTCCATAATAAACGAAGCTCCGGAAGCTCCGGCTCGGACACGGCCGGTCTAACGTGAGTCATCCTTTATTATTGACCGAGCGTTAGCGAATGTTTCAGTTTCAGCAACAGAATTTGAAATAGAGGCGGATTGTCAAAGTAAATTATGTAGCCACAGTAAATTTACTGCCATCTTTCGACAGAAGACTAAAACTGTTAGAACGCCATTTGACTTTGATCCTTATTCTTTCACTGATATGTGTTCTACTCGACAGTAGGCCAAAGGTATGGTGCAATCTTTTCGAGCGATCGCGCCATAACCTTTGGCCTACTGTCGAGTAGATGGCGTTAATTGATTAATTGCTAAGCTTGAAAAAAACCATGTCGTATGTGCGGTTTTCCCCTGCAGGTCGCATTTCTTAACCGATTCTAATTAATAATCTAATTAATTTTGTTAGCAGGTTCGGTAAGTAGGTAGTTAGGTAGAATTTTTCTGTCGTGTCGTTTTTAGGGTTCCGTACCCAAAGGGTAAAACGGGACCCTATTACTAAAGACTCCGCTGTCCGTCCGTCCGTCCGTCTGTCTGTCACCAGGCTGTATCTCACGAACCGTGATAGCTAGACAGTTGAAATTTTCACAGATGATGTATTTCTGTTGCCGCTATAACAACAAATACTAAAAACAGAATAAAATAAAGATTTAAGTGGGGCTCCCATACAACAAACGTGATTTTTGACCGAAGTTAAGCAACGTCGGGCGGGGTCAGTACTTGGATGGGTGACCGTTTTTATAGATAATGGTACGGAACCCTTCGTTTGCGAGTCCGACTCGCACTTGGCCGGTTTTTTGGATAATATTGAAAATGGTGGAAATTGGCATTAAGAATTTAAGAGCCACTAGGATGGCACTTGAGACTAGGGTTGCCAACCGTACTATATTATATAGTATTGTACTATATTTTGGCTCTCTGTACTATATACTTTTGGAAAAATATATAGTACGCTAAAATACTATATTTCCAATTAAACGTATATTACACTCATGTTTAGTATTTTATCTAAAAGTACTATATTTTTTTGATGTGTACTATATTTTTGATGCCTTATTCTGGAAAATACTATATTCCACCAAAAAAAAGTTGGCAACCCTACTTGAGACTATATTCTTTGTTAGTTTTTTTATAGCTTATAGTCAGACATAGGAATCCGCGGGGCAAATTGTGAATTAAGACTTTATGTTTGTGCACTTATGGTACTAATTACAACAAAATTTAGGCTGTTTTAAAACGATTACGCAATTAACACTAACTAATTTTTAACTATTTTGTTGTAATTAGTACCATAAGTTCACAAACATAAAGTCTTAATTCACAATTTGCCCCGAGGATTCCTGTCTGCTATGATGATTAAAAATATATATTAACTACATACCTAGTATTGAATTACATATATGTAAATAGCTTCCATATATTTTGTTTCACTGTTTCACTAAAAAAAAAACAAAAAAAAAATCATCATGTATGAAGGATCCAAATTTTTTAAATTCGGTAGCAACACCTGAAACGTAAATGAAAATTCTGAAAAAAATCCACTTTTGTTTTTTAGTGAAAGAGAACAATTTAAGGGGGTGAGACATATTAAATTTCAATTTCGACGAAATAAGCAACACCCTATTACCAGTACAATTTGACACTGAGTTAACGGTTTAACCACTTAACCTCGGGTTAGTGGGATGGTGCTAGTGGCCCTAACTCATTAAGCGCCATTTGCACATGCACCATCCCACTGACCCGGTGTAACCGGTTAAACCTGGAGTTACCATGGTTACCAGTACAATTTGACACTGGGTTAACGGTTTATCCGCTTAACCCCGGGTTAGTGGGATGGTGTAAGTGGCGCTAAGTCATGAATTATTTCGAATTGGTTCAAGCTGTCAATATTAGTACGCCACAAGCTGTTTATATTGCAGTTTGCGGGAACATTCTTGCGGAATGATTTCCTCGGGGATTCGATTCCGAGGAATATTGTGAGTTTAACGCTTTGAATCGTGGTTTGTTATTTTGTATGCATTTTACTTTCCCTTGTGATATCAAGAAAGTAATCGTCATAGGAAAATATTAGCAAATACGGCTACGCTTCGATTTTTTACTTAGGTACAGATACAGTCAAGTGTAAAAATATGGGTGCACACAACTTACTCAAAAATATGTCCCATAGTTCTTCGCCGACATAAAAGCTATGGGAAATATTTTTGATGATATGTGCACCCATATTTTTACATTCGACTGTACAAAAGGTATACTATAGGTAATTCTTTGGTTTATATGGGTGCTTGCCTGAAATAAAATCAACATGTGTGAGCCAGTTTATCGCAGACAAACAGTTAACAAAATTGGACTTCCAATATTGTATTGGATTGACTGACTTTGAAAACTTTTAACTTATTTTTTTTACCTATAAAATTGTGCATGTTATTGAGTCTTGCACAGCATTAAAGCTGGGTCTTTTATATTTATTGTAATATAGGTATACTTTCTTTAAAATGCAGTTTGTTTTTAAACCAGAAAAGGCACATTTTTTGCTCTGGTAATTGTTTAGTTCTATCACCAGCTAATCATCATTATCATTACCTAATTGTTACTTAAAATGTTGTTGAAAAGGGGAAATATTTGTTACTGTAGGTATTATAGTAAGCAGTAGCACTTTTTTGTGTAGAATTTATTCGGCTTTAATGTTGCCTTCATCATATTGTCATAGAGAACTTAGATTCCGAGTAACATGCAAATTTCTCCAAGCTTGTACACATTTTCCAAGATGGCGGCGGTTCCTCGAGGTCCCCAACTGTCAAATAGTGTGGACATGAAAAAGAGACCTTCAATTAACATACATACTGAATTTCAGGACCGTCCTAGAGATTTCGAGGTTAGTCCTAATCTGATTGTGTTACTTATATTGAAATAATATGAATATATTAATATTAATGAAAGCTCCACGTTTCAAACTTAGGTACATTAATTAAATCAAGTTAAACCTGTTAGTTAAACTTGAACATCATTAGTACACCAACCAGAAGTCCAATTTAGGCACTTGCAAACGAGAGCCCTGATTTATTCTCATTGGTTAACACAAACCAATCTAACGTGACCTCAAGATCTGTGTCAACTTTATGAAGTCAGAGATGTCCTTTACACTGGTTCTGACAGATGAAACTGTCGTGTCGTCAAAAGAGCCCTGTAATTGGGAGTGGAACAATACGTCGTGCCAAGTCGAGCGACATTTACGGACCCGTGTAGTGTAGCTGGTGTAGATGTGGCTTTAGGTAGAACTGTGCTTAGCGTTTGTTCCAAATTTAGTACTGGAATTCTGCAGTTAGAAACTTTTAAGGGTCATACATAACGGACCTGCCACTAAAAACCCGCTCCCATACAATCGATGTTACGCTCTTATGTTGTATATCCGCCAGATATTCAGTAAAACAACTCGGTACTTGAATTACACTTTATTCAACTGCCACTTAGATCTGCACTTACACTTAAGTATAAGTACACAATCTTAGGTACCTACAATCAAAGACAAGTAGTTGTTGACACTTCCGAAGTCAAGCAAAGAATGACCTGCCAGCCCACTGTTCGGTCCTTTTAAAACCTCCGTTCGGTCACGCCACCTCTCGGCATGTGCCCAATCTTGCCAGTATTAAAATTTAATTGGCGCGTTTTATTAATGTTACCATATGTTAGTTTTATTAAAATACATAATTTTAATCACGAAACCCAACACTAATATAAAAACGACATGCTTAAATTACCTACATAAATGCTTAAAGGACAAGTTTTGTATGCAAAACGATTGTATGGCTTTACAAGCTTTTATTTTATATAAACTACTTCCAATTTCTAAATCATTTCAACCTGAATGACCACTGCGAAATGAGTACTGGAAATTCTTAAGCGTCAGCGAATAACTTCGATATTTTAAAAGAAAAATCCAATATATCAAAATACCCGCCAGCTAGTACCGATTTTCCTCTAAAAGTTTCCACAGGGATTATACGAATACCAATCGTATTACCTGCGAAATAGAATCGTTTTTCTAACAGATTGATCCTGGAAGGTCTTTTCCGCAACTAAGTTTAACACTAATGGAAAACTACACGGATCTCAGTCTCATAAGAGCGTAAGTGCGTACGCTTTGCTATATTATAATAGACCCTATTGTCTAAGGAACTCCTACAAAAATAGGATTTTTTGTGTGGCAGGGAAATCTATCGGCGGTTAGCGACTCTTGATTTTATTTGCTTACGGGTATTACCGGTATGTAAGTTACGGTGTATGTAGTTCTTAGTGTTGTTATTTTGTTTAAAAACAGCTTGTATATTCGTTTATAGAATTTTGAACTGTATTCCAAAATTTCTCGCTTTGTCTTTCTCTATCATTCTTCTCTCATGTAACAAAATTTTCATAAACGTGTGACACATACTGCTTTTCACATCAACTATGAGGAAAATAAAAAAATCTTAGTGTTGACACAAATTATTATGTTTCAAAATATTATTCAAGCTAAAAAAAGAAACAAAAAATGTCCTAGAACAGAATAGTGCGCCATTTTGATCCCCCCTAGCAGGGAGGAAAAGTGCCACTTTGATCCCTCCTAGCGGGGAAGAAATAGTAGTTTGTGTTACAAGGGGTCAAAATGATATATTTCCGTCAAGGGCGTACGTTGAATCCTGAATGAAGCGATTGATTCTAAAGTAGAATCCTGAGCGTAATGAAGGATTCAAGTGTTAACGCCCAAGACGAAATAATTTTCATACCGTGTGACACATACTGCGTTTCACATCAACTATGAGGAAAAAAAAATCTTAGTGTTGACACTACAGTGTTGCCACTTTTTAATTTCTACTCTTTTTTGCCAGGCTGTAGGTAAGTACATACGATGTTCATAGTTAATTATATTAATATTTTATACTGGCAATGAAATGTCGTTGAACAGAAAAGTGCCACTTTATCCCTCCTAGCAGGGAAGAAAAATCCATTTTCTGATTAGGTGATGTGAAAAAGCCCTTTTCCGAATAGGTGATGTGAAAAATTTATTGAACTGTGATGGTCAGTTTTTATTTGTAAATGAGCGTTTTCCAAAATAAAATGTACATTTCATTCATGTCTTCAAAATATTGACTTCTTGGGCTCATTTTACTCAGAATCATCTGTATATTCACGCCTCATACATGAAAAAATGTGTCCCAAGATTTCCTTTCCAGATCGTCACATTTTTGTATGAATATTTGTTTTATTTGTATGAACGTGACGCACTGAAAAAAAAAATCCATACAAAATTTTGGGACACACTGTGTCATGAATGAGGCGTGAATGTACAAATGATTCTGAGTAAAATGAGCCCAAGAAGTCAATATTTTGAAGACATGAATGAAATGTACATTTTTTTTGGAAAACGCTCAAATGAGACATGTCATCACTATCATAGTAACAGGGGGCCTAGTCAAGGTGACAATCGTTGAAAACTGTTAATAACCAGCCACGATGAGACGTAAATAAATGAATTCTATTCTATTATATTCTATTTCTATTCTAAAACGCCAATCGAAACTTAAATAATGTATAAATTAAATTATGCATCATCTGTATCATTTACATTTTACGAGTATCTATTTCGTTTGGTGTTTGTCGATGTACGGTTGTTGTTTTAGCTAAGCCCCCAGGTATCCTAAATCCCTACCAGTGTGTCCGGAAAACAGATACGGTTGAAACGGAAGCAGGGGGCTTAAATCAACCCCCCAAGCTCCGAATGAGACCGGATAACACGTACCGTTCTAGGCCGTTCTAGGACGTTCTAGATTAATGTGTCGCACAGAATCGAGATTTATATTAGTGATTACGCGGGGTGAAATCTGAAATGTGAGCTGAAATTCCATGCTGACTTTAGGTACTAGGCTAATTCGTGTTTTAGTTACCGTAACATCGGGGTACTTTGTCCCAAAATCATGATACTTACTTTTTACTTTTCGTTTGAGCACTTCAATTTTTATCGCATTATGACTCTTTTATAGGCATAGGTATTTAATTGTGGATATAATCAACTCATGCACATACGTAAAACTTAATAAATCAACCTCTAAATATTTTTAAATTTTTCGCAAAGTTTGAGCCAAAGTTGCACTTAGAAGCGCGTTTCTTTGGCCCTCGATTTTTCATTGAGTACAACGTAACGGTTTGCAATAAAAGTGCAAAGAAAGCTGTTTAGATTTATTACACAATACACATGTATATCAAAGGACATAGTAGTAAGGTTCAAACTAATCAACACAAAGTAATAAATCTATTAAACATGGCTTTTTTTAATAAAAACTTTGCCAAGACAATCAGAAAAACCTTCTAAACTTAACCATTATAATCATTAGAAATAGTTAACATGTGTAACTATAATTATCATATGAAAAAATAGTTTTCCTATATAATTATTTTACTAGGTAGGCACCTAGTTAACAGTCGACTGTAACTAATCAGTCTTAAAAATTGATAATCATTATATAAGATATCAGACTTATGCGGCAGATATTCTTTATCTTTGTTTTCATTAATTCCATTACAATCCAGAGAATCTGTCTTTGAAACCTGAGCTAGTGGTTCATCCTTTGCTCCAGCACAGGATGTACCACTGGCTGCTGTTCCTGGGATCGCAATTTATAACCTGCGTCAATAGTAAATTGTCTTCTTAGTTATCAGATTGATCTCATGCCGTTATGAGAGCTTCAGTAGATGAAGCGAGACTATATCTGCGTCGCTGCTCTCTGTGAAGGAACTGTTTACCCATGGGTCAAAGAAACCCGAAAACGATAGCCAAAGAATACTTTGATTTTAAATAACATATACTTCTCACAATAATGTCTTAAATTCTATGATTTATATCACATTAGGATCCTAGATACATATCTGTTACGATTGATAACAATCAAACAATCAAACACTTAAACTTATTTGCTTTCTTTGTTTCGAGAAAAAGTTTGCACATTATAAAATCACGTAGTTTATAGGTAACAACTTGTCACCGAAATTATGGACTGACCAATCAGCGTTGTTAACGTGAAACTTTTTTTACCCACCGCCCCATACGGTCATCTAACGATGAATAGCGCGAAATACATCGATAGGTCCTGACGTGCGGCGTGACGGGAAGTTCAATCTTTTTTTCGTTTTGGGACAAAGTTGCCCCCTAGGGCTAAAGTACCCCGATGTTACGGTATTCGATTTGTTTCCGATACGATACTGATCTGGCAGTGTGAAAAGTGACGTTTTTGGTTGAAGGCATCGAATAACTAAAAACTCGAATTGCCCTGTGTAAGAGATTGTTGATTTTCTAATGTTACAATTACATGAACCAAAATAAGTGACTTGTTTTAGTCTCACAAACCTTCCGCCAAAGGCCGCACTCATGCATTCGCAGTTATGCTCTGTTAGGTTAGGTGATATCAACGCCGCTGCAGCAATGCCGGAACAGTAAGGCAACTGCAGTCGTCATCCGAATGTCACCTTTAGTTTAACCCTTTACCAGGCTGAAGGATATATATTTCCCACATACAGCACTTACATGTGTTTTATTTTCGATGAGTAAGACTGACATTCGATTGTCATTTTTGAAATGTCAGCCTGGTAAGGTTTAAAGTAAGGTAATGGTGAGTGCTCTAGCGTTTCAAACTTAGATTAGACTAGATTTGATTGCAGAATTTCACGCATGAGTGCACTGAGATGTACCTACGACTTAGTGAGACGCATAAGTTGAAAGTTATATTAGTTCCGTGCAGGTGGAATAGGTAATATTGGTGATGCGTGAGAATTCTGAGACGTGATTATACATCACAAGTAATATAGTAAGTAGATAGGTATATTAAATATATTAAAACCTATTTAAAGTTAGGTTGCTCGGAATTTTGCGGTCCGCGCCAACGCGTGCTTCTGTTAAGCTTCTCGTTATAAATACGTGAGTGACCCGTATAAATCATATTTTTAATATGATTAGTAAATATATATCTCACGGAAGTTTTAATAACTAAATAAGATCGATGTAATTGTTATACTTAGTTATTGGCCACTACATAGTAATTGGCCACTCAAAAGAAACAAGCCAATTTAGCCAATAGAAATCTTATTGTTAAGAGTGGCCAATTACTATGTAGTGGACGTATACAATTGCATGTAGTGTAGGATGACCAACTTATGATTTTTATGATTATTATTTTGTAAAATTGTAATAACAAAAATTCAATGTTCACAATGTGCTTGTAACACCTTATGTTGCTGACTGTACATATCTGCCCACTAAATTCTATACGTGTTAAGGTCTCTTATCATACCATGACCGTGCTGTGAACGTATCAGGCACGGAATGTAACACGATACGGACTACTATGCCCACTAAACCGTGTCCACATTGTTTCATATCCGTACATAACGTGTTTAGTGCCCTTAGTAACCGCGTATCATCCCCACATCATCCGCGTATAATCCCCGTAGCATCCGCGTTTCATCCCCTTAGTACCCGCCCCGCGTTTTATTCGCGAGAGCAAGACTCATCAGAAAGAGCGAACGAATAGTTATCAGACCGGCAAGAGCGAGCAAGAAATATGGCAACGAGTTTAAAACGGGCTTAGAACGGTCACCATAAGCGGTTATAACCCGTATGCTCACCGTTTCGCCGCCTGCACGCACCGTTCTGGTAGCGTTTCGGCACCGGCAAAATATCCTCGCCGACAATTTTTGACGGTCCGTGCATGGCACGAGACGGGTATGGTCGGTGACGGAACGGGTTAGTGGGCATAGTCTCATACTTTTTAATACAAAGAATATTTTTTTGCCTGACACGTTCCTACTACGGTCATGGTATATGATACGGTGTAGTGGGCAGAGACCTTTAATCCATAACTTTGCAAATTAAACAAATGTATATGGAATGTCAGCATATTTGCTACGTAGACAGAATCTTTTAACGACTCAATGAAAAGTTTTGGCTACACATATGGTTGTGCAGTGTTGTGTTCTCGAGAACGTTCTCAATTTACTTAGGAAAATATTCTCGAGCAAGAACATTTCCTATACAAAAGGGAGAACGTTCTCGAGAACGGCACACTTTAGCTACACATAAAAGCCATTTTCTTTCATTCGACCCCAACAGTACTTCGTGTAAGTAAGTAGGTAGTCTTCTTCCTCGCGTTATCCCGGCATTTGGCCACGGCTCATGGGAGTCCGGGGTCCGCTTGACAACTAATCCCGAGAATTAACGTAGGCACTAGTATCTACGAAAGCGACTGCCAACTGACCTTCCAACCCAGACTAGCCCTTATTAGTCCGGTTTTCTCACGATGTTTTCCTTCGCCGAAAAGCAACTGGTAAATATTAAATGATATTTCGTACATAAGTTCGGAAAAACTCATTGGTACGAGCCGGGATTTGAATCGCCGCCAGCGTTCGTGCCAACGTACGTTTTCGTTTCAAAATTATAGCGTAACGATTGATCGGGCGGCTTTTTGGCGAAGGGTTCATTAATCATCTTAGGTTAACTATCCTGCCATTCATAAAGTCATACGCTACGTCGGTCCTAATAAAGCCTTATCAATTATAATTACCGTAGCCGTATTACTCGTGAATGTAACAAAGCGTTAAGCCTGGTAATTGCTGCGCCTCATTATACTCGGCAATGCGTACAGTCGACATCAAAATATGTTTACACTTTTCGCCTTATTACAAAGGAGTAAGGTGCAAAAGTGTAAACATATCTTTGACGTCGACTGTACAAAGGGATGTTGAATTATAACGTGCGACCTAGTTTTTGGGAGTAGATGTTGTTTGGGACAGGGATGTTGCGGATGCAGATTTTTTGACATGGATGTCAAGATTAGGTACCTACTTAAAAAACGTCAAATATTACATTTTAGTAATTTTTATTTAAAACTCCGCACTATTTTTTAAGCGGCTAAGTCGACTTTGCCGTCCATTTTTGAGAAAAGAATTCTCCAACTCCTGCCCACTAAGATTACTTACTACTAACTACTTCCGCTGCTTACTAAAAGCTAATTATGTTGGCATTCTGTATATTTACAAGATTTCTATGCAAACGTTTATCGTATACATACATTATGTAGGTACTTACCTTAGTTACCTTACCTTACCTATACGTTTCTTGTATTAGGAAATATATTTGTGTATATAAGTATGTTAAAGTCACATTCAAAGTCTACACTAGCCTGAAACTGACTCAAAACTGTATATGGCACGTAACAAATAGACTTACCTAAGTATGTTATTATTCGTACAATACCTTTCTAAAACACATTTCGTAGCCACATTACTGCCTTGACTTGACACAATTGCAAAAGAGCGTAACTCGTCAGAATTTCCATTACGATATGGTTTTCTTAAAATAAACCCTTTACATTTCAGATTGATCGCTTAAGTGATGTGATTGATGATAAAAAATAGTTTTATTTAGCTTTCAGTCAAATTGATACGTTCAGGTACGAACAAAGGAAAAATGGTTTTACGACCGATGGCTTATTTCTAGGGAGGAGAGTGCTTTAGTTTATGTTGTTACACGTTAAAACGTTATGTGTATGTCATTCCCGTGCTTTTGGTGTCCACAATATTTTAGAGCCATAGAGAGCTAAAGAGACCATCATGCCAATTCGAACAAAAATATGTCCCATGGCTCTTATGTCAGCGAATTATAGTACGTATTTTTGAGTAAGTTATATGAACCCATATTTTTACTTTTGACTATATTACGTGTTTTTATCTTTTTACATTACTTATTCTAATTTTACTAGCCGGGGCTTCAACGCTAGTCTCTTCAATCATTTCAGTCAATTTGGCGTAACGCTCTAACACTCTGAATGACCGTCTAGAGAGCTCTTAAAGTCACTTGGCTAACGACTGATTAATGATCAATCAACAATTTACGTGCCCGTAAAAAGGCGCAAATGGAAGAATGAAATGTAAATTTGAAAGTCGTGACCGTTCTATAGATATTTGCGATAATGATTTTGTAAACTGATCATTAACTGAAATTTAACGGGGTCCGATTCGGATTTTGAAATAGACATCTACTAGATATCTTTTAGACGTCACCAAGATACGATAACGATATGTTTAAGATCTAACTTGTCAAATTTGACATTTATGCGATTCAGGAGATACTCTTGAACGATTTCCACAAGATATGACTCAGAGATCCAATTCACATCTAATAGATATCTAACACTATCTGACGTAAAAGTGACACTGGTTGCCCGAATTGAGCTGCGAAAGAGAACTAGTAGAAATCTAAACTATAACGTATCTAGAATGGATCTAGTACGTGTCGTCTCTTGTGAATATCTTGAAGTTCGAATAAGCAGTAGGGAACAACTCAAATTATTTTATTCAATACTAAACTACTTTGTCCGCATAATAGGAGCATTCCTTCGTTACGTAAGGCACATTCGGGCCCATTTTTTTGACTTTCCGAGCCTGGTTCTTTTTTGGATTGGCATTGGTATAATCTTAAAGCTGTTTGTTTTTTTAATAAACTGTTTAATTTACTTTTACTATAACACGCAAGTCGACAAAGATATTGGAACCAAAGCAAATATTTCGTAAGCGAATCGCATGCAAAACACGCCAATACTAGTCCTACACGTAGACATTCCATAAAAATAAAGAATAAAAAAAAATCTAGATTAAAAACTTACCGTTTTCATGGAATGCTCCAATAAACTGCCCCCTCTCCCCCGTAGTAGGTACTCTTCGTACTAACTTACAATGCAACCCGTATTGAACTCTACGTATTCATCCCTGATGAATTCCGCTTTGAAAAGTTGCTCATTTTCTAGATTTTAAATCTGTAAGAAACATTTCATCGATTTCGCTCGCTCGGTTTTGCATGAATAAGGCCACTCGTCATAGTTTTGTCGCTACAAAATGCGCCTATTCCGCTTAGCATGACTTGCGTTGTCGCGCGCATTTCGATATATCAAGTGAGACATCATAATTATGGAGTTGCGCGCGTTAGCGCCATGTCATGCTAAGCACTCTGGTCGTCCACCATCTCTTTTTTGGTCTTCCTACCTCTAGTCACCTGCAGGTTCCATTCGGTAGCCAGATACTAAATAACGAAAACGACTTCTATCTTTCACAGCGTCATTAAAAAAAATATTTATAAACATCTTTATTTCAGACCAATAGCGATCCATATTTTGTTAGTAACATTTTAGACTTAACACTATGTTAGTAAGATATAGGTTACTAACATACTACTTACTACTTAGACCTACCAATGACTACTTCTGTCCAGTACCTAATGAGCGGGCAGTCGAGGCGCTCGTCTAACGCCCTTAGCATTTAAGCATTAAACCACAATAAACATACTTACGTCTAACGTAAGTTTCTAAGGGCCAGTTTTTGGGCCTTGTTGTTCTTTTTCTTCCAGCTAAGCATTTCCCCATTATCTGTGGTGTGTCACTATGCCTGTCACTTTTGCACTTAAATACTTGTTAGAACGTGACAGGCATGGTGACAGGCGACAAAAATGCGACCGTGCTACCGCCCTTCTTCTGCCCTCTTTCTACCTAAACCTAAATATGTTATCACCTTAACATTGCTGTAGTGACTAGAACTATATAGTATTATTAACTAGAATAATATAGCTTCAAGGCTCATTTAGACGATGCGAGAACTTTGGAGTTTCATTACATTGCAGTTTTTGATCGGTCGGTTGAATTCAGTAACCAACAGTCCGCAATGTAACTAAAATCGCATGCGTGTTTGCGCGCCGTCTAAATCAGCCCTTATTTACCTACCTTTCTTGTAGTACAGGAAGAGCGGAGGCTCCCAAGACAAGCTATTTTTGCTTACAGGGAGGGACCATCCCTTAGCTTATATTTATCGTGTATTTTAAAAAATAAAGAAATTTGTATTTGTAGTCTCAAGCGTCCCCTTTAGACTACCTTTGTGTCGAGTGCTTTTCCACTAGAGATGCAACGGATAGTTGTTTGGCCGGATACCGGATATTCGGCCTGTCCATCGGCCGAATATTCGGTATCCGGCCGCCGAATATTTGGCCGGCGGAACTATACCTACATTTCGGTTTTTCAGGTGCGCATTGTGCAGGTTTGACCTGTTTCCTAGTGACGAACGTGCGCGAGGACATATTTCTAGGTTCGAAATGAGTGCGCGTGCAGTCATTTTAAATTGTTTTAAAACAATAAACAAGTACGATTATCACCGTGACTGTTTCTTCAATCCATTTTGTTTACTTCGAAATCAAGAAATCTTACTATCCGGTATCCGGCCGTATAGTAGGTCCCTATTTGGTATCCGGCCGGATAGTAAAATATTGGCCGGATAGGCCGGATACCGGATATGTTAGCGACGCTACGACAAGACGCGGATAATTATAAGTTAGATTAAGATCAAATTCGATTAAGACTGTATTCTCAATAAAGATTTATTTGATAGGTAGGGAAAACCGCGATTAGATTGTCAGTAGTCATAAGTATTCAAAATATCCGTTATTTAACTCGTAGGTTCGTAATAAGTTTTAGGTCACCCAGTAAGTTAGGAAAAAACATGGTTAAACCTATTTCCCAATTCCCAAGTAATCACTATAAACTTGGTAAAATAATGTAGGCTCTGTCATTGGTTAACCAAAGAAAGGCGGATCAAGACAAGGAAGTCTCAATATGAAAGGGACAGACTGACCGCTTCTCATTGGTCGGCCAAATTCGAGCTCAGCGCTCCGATACAGCGTAATTTTCACTTAGAAACATACACGTTTCATTAATTAATTCGTAACCTGTTAAAGTTACATCATAACAATATTTGTAGATATTATAGGTCGTTAGCCTAGTCACCTAGTTAGATAAGAATCATAAGGCAGTCACAGGTAGACAAAGGCCTGCGAGTCGGCAAAAGGGCCATAAACCATCCATTGTATTCATTTCGGCCGCTTTCCTATCTATTGTAAGCCAAGTCGTAAGGACTAGTGAACTTGTTATCGTTTGTTTTTATAACTAATGAACGTAGTTAACTATTTGTAATAGTTTTAAGTCAGTAATTAATCGGATGTATGTAATATAAGTCGCAGAACGATAGCGGGATAATGAAAATTCACCCTAAAATGACCGTATGACGTAATCAACCAATCACAGGCCGATTAATTCCGCGAATTAAGACATGATTTTATCTCCCTATCGTAGGTGACTCTCTTTCTTGATTTTTCGTATAAAAGTAAGACGGAACCGCTTCGGATCGTACAGTACACCAGGAGCAGCCGAAAAGGAAAAACCAAAAGGAAGAAAACCAAAGGAAGAAAACCAAGGAAGACCTGAGGGATCCGAAGCTGTACCGCCTAATCGTTGTAGGAGTATTTTTATATTTGTACCGCGTAATAAAAGTCAGTTTTTTAAATCGTGTAGTTTATTCTTTATCGCGAGGCGGTTGAAGATATTCGTCGAGGGCTTCGCACATGGGCATCTAGTAGGCTGGGGCGACTGCGGTTTCGAGCGAGGCGCCAGTAGACCAGTTACCTTCTCCAACTGCTATCGTCGGCTATATTGGGCGTTGAGAGTTCAATATTTTCTGGTCCTTCGAGCCGGATCTACTGTCAGCGCACCGGGACGTCGTGCTCAAGTCTACACTTGCTGCGAAGAAACGTCACAAATGACCGATAAAATGGTCGGTACGCGTTCGCGAAAGGCTGCGTCGATGCAGAGCGACGAAGATAGGCGGCGTTACCTAGCGGAGGGCGCGGCAGCGGCTCAGAGGGCTGCCCGCGCGGACGCCGAGAGGTCAGAGGGCGCCGAGGCGGCGCGCCCCCTCCTCACCCCTGTAACGTCGTCCGACGCGCTCAGCGAGCGTCCGCGCGCCGCTAGCGCCGAGCCGTTTGGCGTAGCGGCCGCACCACAGCACTCCCTCAGGGCGGACGACTTCACGAGGCCACCGGGGTCTCCCTCGCAAGTAAATACACTGCTGTGGAGCAGAGAGCTCCGCAAGCGGTTACGACGACTTGCGAGGCCCACACCGTTACCACTGCGACGGGCGAGAACGAAACTCAAGGACGTCGCAGCTACGCAGCAGGGAGGCACTATGGAGTCGAGCACTCCGTATGCACCTGCCCCTACTCAGTCCGTGCACTCATGCGCTAGTACGGTCATCGAGGCAAGGCTATCTCAAGTGGAGCTTGAGGCGAGCGAACGTCTAGCAGAAATTCAGCGAAAAGAGTTGCGGATCGAAGCCGACTTAATAAAGAAGAGGCTAGAGGCGCAGAAATCACAGATTATAGCGGAAGGAAGCACGGGCGCAGTCTCAGATGCGGGTGACGTCGAGCCACAACAGAAACGAATCCTGAAGTGGATGGACGACTCTCAGGATGACAAGACTATAACCGAGCCAGTTAAGAAGAGGTTAGCCAACGAGCCACCACCGGACTACGAGACTCCTAGACGGCCTCTGCGGGACGAGCGACATATGCGACGCCGCTCACCGAGCCGCGAGGAACGTCAACGGCGATCGGAATCGCCACCGGAGGAGCCCCGTACGCCGCACACGGCGCGTACGCAACACACGCAAGAAGGCACAGTTGCGGAGTCTATGCTGCATTTGTTCGAGAAGATGCAGATGGCGGCTCGTCCGGCACCTAAAGATATCTTCGAGCTACCTCACTTCTACGGAGATGTGAGTGAATGGCGAAGCTTTTACAATACCTACATCGAGACATCGAAGCGCTACAAGTTCACCGACTACGAGAACGTTGCAAGACTGCGTATGGCGTTACGCGGGGACGCTAAGATGTGCGTGTCACATGTCCTGTCTACAGCTACTCGTCCAGACATGGTTATACGTATTTTGAAGAAGCAGTTTGGCCGAAGCGAGGTGCTTTTGGATAAAGCAATCGAGGACCTACGAAGACTGCCACCGTTGGGGCCGAGCGCGAACGACCTCAATACGTTTGCGATCAAGATTATGAACGTCGTATCTACTATCATGGACATAGATAGAAGACACTACGCCGACAACCCGATGCTGATACGGGAAGTAACCGATCGATTATCGCCTCATCTACGAAGCAGATGGTGCGACTACGCCAACAGACATCGCGATACCGACGACCCCGAGATCCTGCAGTTGGCTGATTTTCTGATGGAAGAGAGCGAGCTAGAGATGTCATTCTGTCACGCGCGCGCACCAGCGAAGCGCGCGCAGGGACCGATGACAGCACCGTACGCGCGCGCGCCTGGCGCTAGACTGAACGCGCCCGGACTGGATATCATTCGATACCTCTCTATTAATAGAGAGGTATGGGAGGCCGTGCCCGCCTTTCGGCTGCGACGGCTGTGGCGGGTCGCTCCCCACCGCGTGGGGAGGTCAGTGGACGTCAATTTGAGGACGTCAGTGCTGCTGGTGTAGGCCAGTTTTTTTTTTCGCCACCGATCGTTTATCCAACCCCGCGACCCCTAGCCCGGTGATACCGTTTGAGCGGGGCCGGGCATCGGGGACGCAGGGAAGGCGACCGGCAGCTTAGGCTGGCGTGTGTGGCGTGGTGCATCCGATGAAAGTTGGGACTTGGCTTGGCTCCGCTACTGGTGTAGCAGGGCTCGGGGCAAGTCCCGGGCCCACCGTTCCGGTGGTCTGGTGGGGTGGTGTGGCGCGATGTTCTTGAGGTGCTCGTGCCCGCTGTTGTCCGCGCGGTCGTACATGGATCGCGCGAGACGCTCGATGAACTCCTCCAGGCCGCGCCACTTCAGTGTCTCGGCGAGGGATGCGTTGCTGACGTAGCGTGGACACTTGACGATGCTCCGCAGTGTGAGGGTCTCCTGACGCCTCATCTTCTCCTTGTTGGACCTGCAACAGAAAGAATGCCAGGCAGGTGAAGCGTATGTTAGTCTAGAGCGTACGTAAGCTTTGTACAGACCGAGTTTGGTCCGTACAGGAAGCTTACTACTAAAGACTGGGCGTAGACACATGCGAGCGACTTTCGCTCGGCTTACTGTGTCTCTGGTGTGGCGATCCATGTTGAGTCTCCTGTCTATGGTCACCCCCAGGTATTTCACTGTGGGCGACCATGTGAGCGGCTGACCTAGAAGGGAAGGAGGATTAGGCAATTTGATGGCTTGCCCTGTGATGAGCGCTTGCGTCTTGCCCACATTGACCGATAGTCTCCATTTGGAGAGCCAGTCAGGGAGGGCGTCAAGCGTCGGCTGGATCTTGGCGACTGCGTGCGGCATCTGGAAAGAGGAAGCAAAGTAAGCGGCGTCATCTGCGAATAGAGCTAGTTGCGCTTGCCCGACGACTGGGATGTCGTCGGTGTAGCGTACATAGCATGCGGGCGACAGGCAGCTCCCCTGGGGGACGCCTGCCTGTATCGGGCGTTCCTGTGACTGTACGCCTTCCACTTGAACGTGGAAGCGCCGGTCTGCCAGGAATGACGCGATGACTCTCACGATGCGGCGGGGGGCTGTGGACAGAGAAAGTTTATATATTAGACCTTCGTGCCAAACTCGATCAAAAGCTTTCTCCATGTCTAGGAGGACCGCGACTGTGTACTCCTTCTTGTTGAGCGACATGCCCATGTGGTGTAGGACACGGGTGAGCTGCAGCGTCGTGGAGTGTTGAGACCTGAAACCAAATTGCTCCGGCCTGGGTGACAGGTGTGGCGAGAGGTGCCGGAGCAGCAACCTCTCGAACACCTTTGATAGGTTGCATAGCAACGTGATGGGCCGGTAGTTCTCCGGCTTTCTTCTGTCCTTTCCCGGCTTGGGAAGGACTATGACCCGCCCGGTCTTCCAGATGGCGGGGAAGTGGCCCGACCGCAGGATCCCGTTGAACAGGCGCGCCACCGCCGCTAAGGTGTTTAGCGGCAGGTGGCGGAGCGCCATGTTCGGGATCTCGTCGGGGCCCGGCGCTTTCCTCGGGTTGCAGTAGCGTCTGATGGACGCCTGGACCTGTGAAGGAGAAAAGTAAAGTGGATCATCGTGTGGCTCGACTGGCACGTTGAGATAATCTCGAACGTGTTGTACGATGTCCGCTGTGTGTTGCGGGTCGGTGACGGGGTTGGGCCTGAATTGCTGCTCAAGGCTGCGAGCGAGTATTTCCGCTCTGTCCTTGGCCGCGTATTTCAGCTCCCCGTCCGTGTCGTCCTGTAGGGGCCGGATCGGCTCGGGCGTCGCGCTGAGTTGTCTGCATAACCTGTGGATAGAGGGAACACTATCAGTTATGCTGTCGATGTGGTTTTCCCAGCTTACAGCTCTGTGTTCGCTGAGTTTGTCCCTCAACAGTCGCTCAAGACGATTGAGCTCAGTCTTGACAGACTGAGCCCTAGTCCTTTGCCACTGTTTCCTGTACCAGCGCTTTTTCTCCAAAAGCGCTTGAAGCGGCCTCGGGAGTGGGGCGCGCCGGTCCGTTTGCGGGATCGTGCGGCCGGCCTCGGTGAGGGCCGCCTTGATGTCCTCCGTGATCGTTGTTGCTGCTGCGTCGACCTCTTCTGCGGTCGAGATGGGACCTGTGCGGGGAGTATTTACCATGGCTTCCGAAAAAGCCTTCCAGTCGTAGCGGCGTCCGGGTCCCTTGCTGTATCTCGTCGTCGGCTGGTCTGCGATGGTCAGGAGCACCGGCCTGTGGTCGGAGGTGAGATCGTAAAATACCTGGTGCCGCATAAGGGCATTGACTCCGCGAGAAATCGCAAAGTCGATGGTGGTGCCTCTGTTGTACACATTGGCGTCGTGGTAGTGTGTGGGCTCGTATGGCCCGCCCACTACTAGATCGAGGTCCTCCACGATCTGGTAGATGGTGTTGCCCGGCAGGGAGTGGGCGGACGAGTTCCAAGCGGGGTGCTCGGCGTTGAAGTCCCCGGCCAGGATGGTCGGCACGGGGGAGTCCACCAGCAGCCGCTTGAGGTTGTCGCGCATCTCTGCCGGCCGGCAGTGTCCGCAGGGCCTGTAGATAGCAAACATGCGCAGATTATGTCTTTGCAGTTTGATATCTACCCCCAGCGCGGATAGTGCCGTGGGTTGGTCGATGTCCACCAGTTGGTGAATGATGGTCCTCTTTATGAGGATGGCGAGGCCTCGCCAGATGACTCCAGTGTCGGGGTTGGACTGGTCCAGCCGGTACACAATGTACCCGCTGGCTGTGAGAGTCGTTGACGGCCTCAGCAGCGTCTCGCAGATCAGCATGACGTCGATGTCCTGGCTGTGGAGAAAAGTGCGGAGATCATTAGTTTTACCATTTAATGACTGCGCATTCCAGTATACAACTCTTAATTCTTTCTCTGAAAGGCCGTAAGAGTGTGCAGCTGGTGAGAGGGGGTGGGCTAAGTCTGGTTTTTAACCAGACTTAGACAGAGACTTTATCGCTAGTACCAACTCGTCTAGCGTGGGCTTCAAGGCCGTAGTTACCGCGGATTGCACCGCGGCGACTACGTCCTTGTGCAACGCTTCGGTGTTGAGCGCGGGGGGCGCTGCGGGCTGTGGTTGCGACTTCCTCTGCGGTTCATGTTGTGGCTGCCTCCGCTGCTGCTGTCCTCTGGTCCTCGGCTGGTTGGCTGGCGCCATTAGGGAACCTGCGGAAGATTCCTCTACCAGATTGGGGGTGTCCGCAGCCCTAGTGTTAGGGCCGCGGCGTGTGGGCGGGCGGCGTGTGTGGGAGCGCGTTCCTGCGCGCCAGTTCCTCAGTTCCCTGAGGTACTCGGGGCACTGCTTGTGGTTTGCTGGGTGGTCCCCCCAGCAGTTGCAGCAGGTGGCCGGCTGGTCCCTGGGCCGTGTGCACTCGCTCGAGTGGTGGTCCAGTGCGCACTTGACGCACCGGACTGCCCGGTGGCACCCGTGCCTGAAGCCCTGGCACCGGTGGCACTGCGGTGGGCCGGGTTTGCCTCTCCAAGGCTCAACTCGGACCTTGGTGTTGATGTCTGCCAGGTCGGTGAGGTCCAGGAATCCTGGGTTATCCCGTTCCGTCCCGGCGAGCTGCACGAAGAACAGGCTGCCTCCGCGTCCTCGACCTGTAGATATAAGTTTCGCGTGAGAAACATTGTATCCTTTGACGGCGCAAGCGTCTTTGACCTCTTGCACCGTTGTTGACGAGGGGAGGCCGCGGATAGCGGCCTTCATTGGGAGAGAGGCCTTGTCTGGATGCTCGACAAATTCGAGCTTGTGCTGCTTGCGCTGCTCCTTCAGGTACTTGGTGACCCTGATGTATTCTACCCCGGACCTGGGGTAGAATCGGACGCCGTTTGGGGCCGCGGCCTCGGTTGTGGCCGGGAACCCTAGGCGCTTGTTGATGATGGCCAGGTGCTGGCGCCAGTCTGGGAAGTCCTCGACCAGGATCTGGGGCGGTTTGTGGTTGGCTGGCTGCTTCTTGGGACCTGTGGGCAGAGAGGTGGAGGGATTAGGTGCGGCTTTTGTTGTGGCCGCGTACGTGTCGGTGCTTGCTACCTGTGTAGGTAGCAACACCTTGCGTGGCGGCGGCTGGTGGGCGCCTCCGGCGGCTGGTGTGGATGGCACGGCTGTGTCCATCGGCTGCTGCTGCTGCGAGTCCTGTGGGCAGACGACGGGTTGATTAAGACCGCGCGACACAGGAGTGATGCGGTTACATTCCCGCTTCTCCTCCTGTGCCGGCGGGCTGTCCTCATCCCGCCGTCTCTTCTGTTGGCGCGCCCCAGAGTGCGCCAACAGGGTTGAGAGTAGGGCCGCCTCGAGCGGCCCGAGGACGCAACTGTCTAGCGACCCCCGAGCTACTCTGTCGAGTTTCCCGAAAATCGCTATCCAGGCGCCCTCGGTTATCTCGAGGCCGGCCTGCGGCCGGCAAGGCGACTGGCGGCGGCGTTGCGGTGAGTTGGCCGGCGTGACAAGTCGAGACTTGTCAGCCGGCTGCGGCGTGACAGGTCGAGACTTGTCGGCCGGCTGGGGCGGCAGCGGGCTCTCGGCACGTGGTGAATGCCTAACACGTGGTGATAAATCAAGCGGCGATAAATCGCCACGTGATAAATCACCACGTGTTTGGTCCCCGTAGTCGGCTGACCGCTTCGGCTCTCCGGTCACGGGTGACTCAGAGTTTCGCTGGTCCTCAGCGTCTGAGCCCTCGTTGGAATCCTCCACGGAGCTTACAACGTCAAGGAACTCTTCCGAGCCGCGGCTTGACATTGTTGACCCCGTGAAACTTCCAAAGGCGGGCAGACGCTTTGGACCATCGTTGTCTGGTTCGCCCGTGAATCCGGCGAGCAGGAGCAGGTCAACGTCCGGGAGCTCCACCACATGCACCGGAGCCGGTGCTGCCGCTGTGTCCTCCTTCTGAACGGCCTCCGTCGTCTTGGTAGGCGTCCTGTTGATGACCATGGTGATGGCGTGTGTGTGCGGCGTCGGCGTCGGTTGACCTGGAAAACGACAGATGTGAGTACAAGCTGGTATGGCTAGCGCCGGATGTGTCCGGGCTTTCGCCCCGTTTGCGGCTTGGGTTGTCACCGTAAGGTATCCGCCAAACAAACGGCCACTGCTAACGCTTGGGCTTGGGTTGTCACCGTTAGGTATCCGCCAGCAAACGATCACTGCGAAAGTGGTCTTTTCGACACTGGGGCACACTAACAACAATACTTAGCCTGCACAAACACTGGCGTTAACACACGTCAACTAGTGAGTTGGTTAGGGTGCGTAAGTCTCGAGAGCTAGCTCAAGCGCGTGCGGTCCCGTCAACGTCACAGTTGCGACTAATGTCGAACGCGCCCGCGCCGCGCTATCCCATCCCCACTCCAGCTCCGGCCGCAAATCGATGCAGCGGAGGGCAGAAGGCGACGTATGCGGCTCGACAAATCACAGCGAAGAGCACGTGTTTGTACTGCGGTGGCAATCACATTACTACAGATTGTCGCAAGCTGGCCGCACAGAGTATAGGCGCTAGATGGGAATGGGCAAGACTCAATCGTATATTACAAAGGAGTAAGGTGCAAAAGTGTAAACATATCTTTGACGTCGACTGTACAAAGGGATGTTGAATTATAACTTGCGACCTAGTTTTTGGGAGTAGATGTTGTTTGGGACAGGGATGTTGCGGATGCAGATTTTTTGACATGGATGTCAAGATTAGGTACCTACTTAAAAAACGTCAAATATTACATTTTAGTAATTTTTATTTAAAACTCCGCACTATTTTTTAAGCGGCTAAGTCGACTTTGTCGTCCATTTTTGAGAAAAGAATTCTCCAACTCCTGCCCACTAAGATTACTTACTACTAACTACTTCCGCTGCTTACTAAAAGCTAATTATGTTGGCATTCTGTATATTTACAAGATTTCTATGCAAACGTTTATCGTATACATACATTATGTAGGTACTTACCTTAGTTACCTTACCTTACCTATACGTTTCTTGTATTAGGAAATATATTTGTGTATATAAGTATGTTAAAGTCACATTCAAAGTCTACACTAGCCTGAAACTGACTCAAAACTGTATATGGCACGTAACAAATAGACTTACCTAAGTATGTTATTATTCGTACAATACCTTTCTAAAACATATTTCGTAGCCACATTACTGCCTTGACTTGACACAATTGCAAAAGAGCGTAACTCGTCAGAATTTCCATTACGATATGGTTTTCTTAAAATAAACCCTTTACATTTCAGATTGATCGCTTAAGTGATGTGATTGATGATAAAAAATAGTTTTATTTAGCTTTCAGTCAAATTGATACGTTCAGGTACGAACAAAGGAAAAATGGTTTTACGACCGATGGCTTATTTCTAGGGAGGAGAGTGCTTTAGTTTATGTTGTTACACGTTAAAACGTTATGTGTATGTCATTCCCGTGCTTTTGGTGTCCACAATATTTTAGAGCCATAGAGAGCTAAAGAGACCATCATGCCAATTCGAACAAAAATATGTCCCATGGCTCTTATGTCAGCGAATTATAGTACGTATTTTTGAGTAAGTTATATGAACCCATATTTTTACTTTTGACTATATTACGTGTTTTTATCTTTTTACATTACTTATTCTAATTTTACTAGCCGGGGCTTCAACGCTAGTCTCTTCAATCATTTCAGTCAATTTGGCGTAACGCTCTAACACTCTGAATGACCGTCTAGAGAGCTCTTAAAGTCACTTGGCTAACGACTGATTAATGATCAATCAACAATTTACGTGCCCGTAAAAAGGCGCAAATGGAAGAATGAAATGTAAATTTGAAAGTCGTGACCGTTCTATAGATATTTGCGATAATGATTTTGTAAACTGATCATTAACTGAAATTTAACGGGGTCCGATTCGGATTTTGAAATAGACATCTACTAGATATCTTTTAGACGTCACCAAGATACGATAACGATATGTTTAAGATCTAACTTGTCAAATTTGACATTTATGCGATTCAGGAGATACTCTTGAACGATTTCCACAAGATATGACTCAGAGATCCAATTCACATCTAATAGATATCTAACACTATCTGACGTAAAAGTGACACTGGTTGCCCGAATTGAGCTGCGAAAGAGAACTAGTAGAAATCTAAACTATAACGTATCTAGAATGGATCTAGTACGTGTCGTCTCTTGTGAATATCTTGAAGTTCGAATAAGCAGTAGGGAACAACTCAAATTATTTTATTCAATACTAAACTACTTTGTCCGCATAATAGGAGCATTCCTTCGTTACGTAAGGCACATTCGGGCCCATTTTTTTGACTTTCCGAGCCTGGTTCTTTTTTGGATTGGCATTGGTATAATCTTAAAGCTGTTTGTTTTTTTAATAAACTGTTTAATTTACTTTTACTATAACACGCAAGTCGACAAAGATATTGGAACCAAAGCAAATATTTCGTAAGCGAATCGCATGCAAAACACGCCAATACTAGTCCTACACGTAGACATTCCATAAAAATAAAGAATAAAAAAAAATCTAGATTAAAAACTTACCGTTTTCATGGAATGCTCCAATAAACTGCCCCCTCTCCCCCGTAGTAGGTACTCTTCGTACTAACTTACAATGCAACCCGTATTGAACTCTACGTATTCATCCCTGATGAATTCCGCTTTGAAAAGTTGCTCATTTTCTAGATTTTAAATCTGTAAGAAACATTTCATCGATTTCGCTCGCTCGGTTTTGCATGAATAAGGCCACTCGTCATAGTTTTGTCGCTACAAAATGCGCCTATTCCGCTTAGCATGACTTGCGTTGTCGCGCGCATTTCGATATATCAAGTGAGACATCATAATTATGGAGTTGCGCGCGTTAGCGCCATGTCATGCTAAGCACTCTGGTCGTCCACCATCTCTTTTTTGGTCTTCCTACCTCTAGTCACCTGCAGGTTCCATTCGGTAGCCAGATACTAAATAACGAAAACGACTTCTATCTTTCACAGCGTCATTAAAAAAAATATTTATAAACATCTTTATTTCAGACCAATAGCGATCCATATTTTGTTAGTAACATTTTAGACTTAACACTATGTTAGTAAGATATAGGTTACTAACATACTACTTACTACTTAGACCTACCAATGACTACTTCTGTCCAGTACCTAATGAGCGGGCAGTCGAGGCGCTCGTCTAACGCCCTTAGCATTTAAGCATTAAACCACAATAAACATACTTACGTCTAACGTAAGTTTCTAAGGGCCAGTTTTTGGGCCTTGTTGTTCTTTTTCTTCCAGCTAAGCATTTCCCCATTATCTGTGGTGTGTCACTATGCCTGTCACTTTTGCACTTAAATACTTGTTAGAACGTGACAGGCATGGTGACAGGCGACAAAAATGCGACCGTGCTACCGCCCTTCTTCTGCCCTCTTTCTACCTAAACCTAAATATGTTATCACCTTAACATTGCTGTAGTGACTAGAACTATATAGTATTATTAACTAGAATAATATAGCTTCAAGGCTCATTTAGACGATGCGAGAACTTTGGAGTTTCATTACATTGCAGTTTTTGATCGGTCGGTTGAATTCAGTAACCAACAGTCCGCAATGTAACTAAAATCGCATGCGTGTTTGCGCGCCGTCTAAATCAGCCCTTATTTACCTACCTTTCTTGTAGTACAGGAAGAGCGGAGGCTCCCAAGACAAGCTATTTTTGCTTACAGGGAGGGACCATCCCTTAGCTTATATTTATCGTGTATTTTAAAAAATAAAGAAATTTGTATTTGTAGTCTCAAGCGTCCCCTTTAGACTACCTTTGTGTCGAGTGCTTTTCCACTAGAGATGCAACGGATAGTTGTTTGGCCGGATACCGGATATTCGGCCTGTCCATCGGCCGAATATTCGGTATCCGGCCGCCGAATATTTGGCCGGCGGAACTATACCTACATTTCGGTTTTTCAGGTGCGCATTGTGCAGGTTTGACCTGTTTCCTAGTGACGAACGTGCGCGAGGACATATTTCTAGGTTCGAAATGAGTGCGCGTGCAGTCATTTTAAATTGTTTTAAAACAATAAACAAGTACGATTATCACCGTGACTGTTTCTTCAATCCATTTTGTTTACTTCGAAATCAAGAAATCTTACTATCCGGTATCCGGCCGTATAGTAGGTCCCTATTTGGTATCCGGCCGGATAGTAAAATATTGGCCGGATAGGCCGGATACCGGATATGTTAGCGACGCTACGACAAGACGCGGATAATTATAAGTTAGATTAAGATCAAATTCGATTAAGACTGTATTCTCAATAAAGATTTATTTGATAGGTAGGGAAAACCGCGATTAGATTGTCAGTAGTCATAAGTATTCAAAATATCCGTTATTTAACTCGTAGGTTCGTAATAAGTTTTAGGTCACCCAGTAAGTTAGGAAAAAACATGGTTAAACCTATTTCCCAATTCCCAAGTAATCACTATAAACTTGGTAAAATAATGTAGGCTCTGTCATTGGTTAACCAAAGAAAGGCGGATCAAGACAAGGAAGTCTCAATATGAAAGGGACAGACTGACCGCTTCTCATTGGTCGGCCAAATTCGAGCTCAGCGCTCCGATACAGCGTAATTTTCACTTAGAAACATACACGTTTCATTAATTAATTCGTAACCTGTTAAAGTTACATCATAACAATATTTGTAGATATTATAGGTCGTTAGCCTAGTCACCTAGTTAGATAAGAATCATAAGGCAGTCACAGGTAGACAAAGGCCTGCGAGTCGGCAAAAGGGCCATAAACCATCCATTGTATTCATTTCGGCCGCTTTCCTATCTATTGTAAGCCAAGTCGTAAGGACTAGTGAACTTGTTATCGTTTGTTTTTATAACTAATGAACGTAGTTAACTATTTGTAATAGTTTTAAGTCAGTAATTAATCGGATGTATGTAATATAAGTCGCAGAACGATAGCGGGATAATGAAAATTCACCCTAAAATGACCGTATGACGTAATCAACCAATCACAGGCCGATTAATTCCGCGAATTAAGACATGATTTTATCTCCCTATCGTAGGTGACTCTCTTTCTTGATTTTTCGTATAAAAGTAAGACGGAACCGCTTCGGATCGTACAGTACACCAGGAGCAGCCGAAAAGGAAAAACCAAAAGGAAGAAAACCAAAGGAAGAAAACCAAGGAAGACCTGAGGGATCCGAAGCTGTACCGCCTAATCGTTGTAGGAGTATTTTTATATTTGTACCGCGTAATAAAAGTCAGTTTTTTAAATCGTGTAGTTTATTCTTTATCGCGAGGCGGTTGAAGATATTCGTCGAGGGCTTCGCACATGGGCATCTAGTAGGCTGGGGCGACTGCGGTTTCGAGCGAGGCGCCAGTAGACCAGTTACCTTCTCCAACTGCTATCGTCGGCTATATTGGGCGTTGAGAGTTCAATATTTTCTGGTCCTTCGAGCCGGATCTACTGTCAGCGCACCGGGACGTCGTGCTCAAGTCTACACTTGCTGCGAAGAAACGTCACAAATGACCGATAAAATGGTCGGTACGCGTTCGCGAAAGGCTGCGTCGATGCAGAGCGACGAAGATAGGCGGCGTTACCTAGCGGAGGGCGCGGCAGCGGCTCAGAGGGCTGCCCGCGCGGACGCCGAGAGGTCAGAGGGCGCCGAGGCGGCGCGCCCCCTCCTCACCCCTGTAACGTCGTCCGACGCGCTCAGCGAGCGTCCGCGCGCCGCTAGCGCCGAGCCGTTTGGCGTAGCGGCCGCACCACAGCACTCCCTCAGGGCGGACGACTTCACGAGGCCACCGGGGTCTCCCTCGCAAGTAAATACACTGCTGTGGAGCAGAGAGCTCCGCAAGCGGTTACGACGACTTGCGAGGCCCACACCGTTACCACTGCGACGGGCGAGAACGAAACTCAAGGACGTCGCAGCTACGCAGCAGGGAGGCACTATGGAGTCGAGCACTCCGTATGCACCTGCCCCTACTCAGTCCGTGCACTCATGCGCTAGTACGGTCATCGAGGCAAGGCTATCTCAAGTGGAGCTTGAGGCGAGCGAACGTCTAGCAGAAATTCAGCGAAAAGAGTTGCGGATCGAAGCCGACTTAATAAAGAAGAGGCTAGAGGCGCAGAAATCACAGATTATAGCGGAAGGAAGCACGGGCGCAGTCTCAGATGCGGGTGACGTCGAGCCACAACAGAAACGAATCCTGAAGTGGATGGACGACTCTCAGGATGACAAGACTATAACCGAGCCAGTTAAGAAGAGGTTAGCCAACGAGCCACCACCGGACTACGAGACTCCTAGACGGCCTCTGCGGGACGAGCGACATATGCGACGCCGCTCACCGAGCCGCGAGGAACGTCAACGGCGATCGGAATCGCCACCGGAGGAGCCCCGTACGCCGCACACGGCGCGTACGCAACACACGCAAGAAGGCACAGTTGCGGAGTCTATGCTGCATTTGTTCGAGAAGATGCAGATGGCGGCTCGTCCGGCACCTAAAGATATCTTCGAGCTACCTCACTTCTACGGAGATGTGAGTGAATGGCGAAGCTTTTACAATACCTACATCGAGACATCGAAGCGCTACAAGTTCACCGACTACGAGAACGTTGCAAGACTGCGTATGGCGTTACGCGGGGACGCTAAGATGTGCGTGTCACATGTCCTGTCTACAGCTACTCGTCCAGACATGGTTATACGTATTTTGAAGAAGCAGTTTGGCCGAAGCGAGGTGCTTTTGGATAAAGCAATCGAGGACCTACGAAGACTGCCACCGTTGGGGCCGAGCGCGAACGACCTCAATACGTTTGCGATCAAGATTATGAACGTCGTATCTACTATCATGGACATAGATAGAAGACACTACGCCGACAACCCGATGCTGATACGGGAAGTAACCGATCGATTATCGCCTCATCTACGAAGCAGATGGTGCGACTACGCCAACAGACATCGCGATACCGACGACCCCGAGATCCTGCAGTTGGCTGATTTTCTGATGGAAGAGAGCGAGCTAGAGATGTCATTCTGTCACGCGCGCGCACCAGCGAAGCGCGCGCAGGGACCGATGACAGCACCGTACGCGCGCGCGCCTGGCGCTAGACTGAACGCGCCCGGACTGGATATCATTCGATACCTCTCTATTAATAGAGAGGTATGGGAGGCCGTGCCCGCCTTTCGGCTGCGACGGCTGTGGCGGGTCGCTCCCCACCGCGTGGGGAGGTCAGTGGACGTCAATTTGAGGACGTCAGTGCTGCTGGTGTAGGCCAGTTTTTTTTTTCGCCACCGATCGTTTATCCAACCCCGCGACCCCTAGCCCGGTGATACCGTTTGAGCGGGGCCGGGCATCGGGGACGCAGGGAAGGCGACCGGCAGCTTAGGCTGGCGTGTGTGGCGTGGTGCATCCGATGAAAGTTGGGACTTGGCTTGGCTCCGCTACTGGTGTAGCAGGGCTCGGGGCAAGTCCCGGGCCCACCGTTCCGGTGGTCTGGTGGGGTGGTGTGGCGCGATGTTCTTGAGGTGCTCGTGCCCGCTGTTGTCCGCGCGGTCGTACATGGATCGCGCGAGACGCTCGATGAACTCCTCCAGGCCGCGCCACTTCAGTGTCTCGGCGAGGGATGCGTTGCTGACGTAGCGTGGACACTTGACGATGCTCCGCAGTGTGAGGGTCTCCTGACGCCTCATCTTCTCCTTGTTGGACCTGCAACAGAAAGAATGCCAGGCAGGTGAAGCGTATGTTAGTCTAGAGCGTACGTAAGCTTTGTACAGACCGAGTTTGGTCCGTACAGGAAGCTTACTACTAAAGACTGGGCGTAGACACATGCGAGCGACTTTCGCTCGGCTTACTGTGTCTCTGGTGTGGCGATCCATGTTGAGTCTCCTGTCTATGGTCACCCCCAGGTATTTCACTGTGGGCGACCATGTGAGCGGCTGACCTAGAAGGGAAGGAGGATTAGGCAATTTGATGGCTTGCCCTGTGATGAGCGCTTGCGTCTTGCCCACATTGACCGATAGTCTCCATTTGGAGAGCCAGTCAGGGAGGGCGTCAAGCGTCGGCTGGATCTTGGCGACTGCGTGCGGCATCTGGAAAGAGGAAGCAAAGTAAGCGGCGTCATCTGCGAATAGAGCTAGTTGCGCTTGCCCGACGACTGGGATGTCGTCGGTGTAGCGTACATAGCATGCGGGCGACAGGCAGCTCCCCTGGGGGACGCCTGCCTGTATCGGGCGTTCCTGTGACTGTACGCCTTCCACTTGAACGTGGAAGCGCCGGTCTGCCAGGAATGACGCGATGACTCTCACGATGCGGCGGGGGGCTGTGGACAGAGAAAGTTTATATATTAGACCTTCGTGCCAAACTCGATCAAAAGCTTTCTCCATGTCTAGGAGGACCGCGACTGTGTACTCCTTCTTGTTGAGCGACATGCCCATGTGGTGTAGGACACGGGTGAGCTGCAGCGTCGTGGAGTGTTGAGACCTGAAACCAAATTGCTCCGGCCTGGGTGACAGGTGTGGCGAGAGGTGCCGGAGCAGCAACCTCTCGAACACCTTTGATAGGTTGCATAGCAACGTGATGGGCCGGTAGTTCTCCGGCTTTCTTCTGTCCTTTCCCGGCTTGGGAAGGACTATGACCCGCCCGGTCTTCCAGATGGCGGGGAAGTGGCCCGACCGCAGGATCCCGTTGAACAGGCGCGCCACCGCCGCTAAGGTGTTTAGCGGCAGGTGGCGGAGCGCCATGTTCGGGATCTCGTCGGGGCCCGGCGCTTTCCTCGGGTTGCAGTAGCGTCTGATGGACGCCTGGACCTGTGAAGGAGAAAAGTAAAGTGGATCATCGTGTGGCTCGACTGGCACGTTGAGATAATCTCGAACGTGTTGTACGATGTCCGCTGTGTGTTGCGGGTCGGTGACGGGGTTGGGCCTGAATTGCTGCTCAAGGCTGCGAGCGAGTATTTCCGCTCTGTCCTTGGCCGCGTATTTCAGCTCCCCGTCCGTGTCGTCCTGTAGGGGCCGGATCGGCTCGGGCGTCGCGCTGAGTTGTCTGCATAACCTGTGGATAGAGGGAACACTATCAGTTATGCTGTCGATGTGGTTTTCCCAGCTTACAGCTCTGTGTTCGCTGAGTTTGTCCCTCAACAGTCGCTCAAGACGATTGAGCTCAGTCTTGACAGACTGAGCCCTAGTCCTTTGCCACTGTTTCCTGTACCAGCGCTTTTTCTCCAAAAGCGCTTGAAGCGGCCTCGGGAGTGGGGCGCGCCGGTCCGTTTGCGGGATCGTGCGGCCGGCCTCGGTGAGGGCCGCCTTGATGTCCTCCGTGATCGTTGTTGCTGCTGCGTCGACCTCTTCTGCGGTCGAGATGGGACCTGTGCGGGGAGTATTTACCATGGCTTCCGAAAAAGCCTTCCAGTCGTAGCGGCGTCCGGGTCCCTTGCTGTATCTCGTCGTCGGCTGGTCTGCGATGGTCAGGAGCACCGGCCTGTGGTCGGAGGTGAGATCGTAAAATACCTGGTGCCGCATAAGGGCATTGACTCCGCGAGAAATCGCAAAGTCGATGGTGGTGCCTCTGTTGTACACATTGGCGTCGTGGTAGTGTGTGGGCTCGTATGGCCCGCCCACTACTAGATCGAGGTCCTCCACGATCTGGTAGATGGTGTTGCCCGGCAGGGAGTGGGCGGACGAGTTCCAAGCGGGGTGCTCGGCGTTGAAGTCCCCGGCCAGGATGGTCGGCACGGGGGAGTCCACCAGCAGCCGCTTGAGGTTGTCGCGCATCTCTGCCGGCCGGCAGTGTCCGCAGGGCCTGTAGATAGCAAACATGCGCAGATTATGTCTTTGCAGTTTGATATCTACCCCCAGCGCGGATAGTGCCGTGGGTTGGTCGATGTCCACCAGTTGGTGAATGATGGTCCTCTTTATGAGGATGGCGAGGCCTCGCCAGATGACTCCAGTGTCGGGGTTGGACTGGTCCAGCCGGTACACAATGTACCCGCTGGCTGTGAGAGTCGTTGACGGCCTCAGCAGCGTCTCGCAGATCAGCATGACGTCGATGTCCTGGCTGTGGAGAAAAGTGCGGAGATCATTAGTTTTACCATTTAATGACTGCGCATTCCAGTATACAACTCTTAATTCTTTCTCTGAAAGGCCGTAAGAGTGTGCAGCTGGTGAGAGGGGGTGGGCTAAGTCTGGTTTTTAACCAGACTTAGACAGAGACTTTATCGCTAGTACCAACTCGTCTAGCGTGGGCTTCAAGGCCGTAGTTACCGCGGATTGCACCGCGGCGACTACGTCCTTGTGCAACGCTTCGGTGTTGAGCGCGGGGGGCGCTGCGGGCTGTGGTTGCGACTTCCTCTGCGGTTCATGTTGTGGCTGCCTCCGCTGCTGCTGTCCTCTGGTCCTCGGCTGGTTGGCTGGCGCCATTAGGGAACCTGCGGAAGATTCCTCTACCAGATTGGGGGTGTCCGCAGCCCTAGTGTTAGGGCCGCGGCGTGTGGGCGGGCGGCGTGTGTGGGAGCGCGTTCCTGCGCGCCAGTTCCTCAGTTCCCTGAGGTACTCGGGGCACTGCTTGTGGTTTGCTGGGTGGTCCCCCCAGCAGTTGCAGCAGGTGGCCGGCTGGTCCCTGGGCCGTGTGCACTCGCTCGAGTGGTGGTCCAGTGCGCACTTGACGCACCGGACTGCCCGGTGGCACCCGTGCCTGAAGCCCTGGCACCGGTGGCACTGCGGTGGGCCGGGTTTGCCTCTCCAAGGCTCAACTCGGACCTTGGTGTTGATGTCTGCCAGGTCGGTGAGGTCCAGGAATCCTGGGTTATCCCGTTCCGTCCCGGCGAGCTGCACGAAGAACAGGCTGCCTCCGCGTCCTCGACCTGTAGATATAAGTTTCGCGTGAGAAACATTGTATCCTTTGACGGCGCAAGCGTCTTTGACCTCTTGCACCGTTGTTGACGAGGGGAGGCCGCGGATAGCGGCCTTCATTGGGAGAGAGGCCTTGTCTGGATGCTCGACAAATTCGAGCTTGTGCTGCTTGCGCTGCTCCTTCAGGTACTTGGTGACCCTGATGTATTCTACCCCGGACCTGGGGTAGAATCGGACGCCGTTTGGGGCCGCGGCCTCGGTTGTGGCCGGGAACCCTAGGCGCTTGTTGATGATGGCCAGGTGCTGGCGCCAGTCTGGGAAGTCCTCGACCAGGATCTGGGGCGGTTTGTGGTTGGCTGGCTGCTTCTTGGGACCTGTGGGCAGAGAGGTGGAGGGATTAGGTGCGGCTTTTGTTGTGGCCGCGTACGTGTCGGTGCTTGCTACCTGTGTAGGTAGCAACACCTTGCGTGGCGGCGGCTGGTGGGCGCCTCCGGCGGCTGGTGTGGATGGCACGGCTGTGTCCATCGGCTGCTGCTGCTGCGAGTCCTGTGGGCAGACGACGGGTTGATTAAGACCGCGCGACACAGGAGTGATGCGGTTACATTCCCGCTTCTCCTCCTGTGCCGGCGGGCTGTCCTCATCCCGCCGTCTCTTCTGTTGGCGCGCCCCAGAGTGCGCCAACAGGGTTGAGAGTAGGGCCGCCTCGAGCGGCCCGAGGACGCAACTGTCTAGCGACCCCCGAGCTACTCTGTCGAGTTTCCCGAAAATCGCTATCCAGGCGCCCTCGGTTATCTCGAGGCCGGCCTGCGGCCGGCAAGGCGACTGGCGGCGGCGTTGCGGTGAGTTGGCCGGCGTGACAAGTCGAGACTTGTCAGCCGGCTGCGGCGTGACAGGTCGAGACTTGTCGGCCGGCTGGGGCGGCAGCGGGCTCTCGGCACGTGGTGAATGCCTAACACGTGGTGATAAATCAAGCGGCGATAAATCGCCACGTGATAAATCACCACGTGTTTGGTCCCCGTAGTCGGCTGACCGCTTCGGCTCTCCGGTCACGGGTGACTCAGAGTTTCGCTGGTCCTCAGCGTCTGAGCCCTCGTTGGAATCCTCCACGGAGCTTACAACGTCAAGGAACTCTTCCGAGCCGCGGCTTGACATTGTTGACCCCGTGAAACTTCCAAACGCGGGCAGACGCTTTGGACCATCGTTGTCTGGTTCGCCCGTGAATCCGGCGAGCAGGAGCAGGTCAACGTCCGGGAGCTCCACCACATGCACCGGAGCCGGTGCTGCCGCTGTGTCCTCCTTCTGAACGGCCTCCGTCGTCTTGGTAGGCGTCCTGTTGATGACCATGGTGATGGCGTGTGTGTGCGGCGTCGGCGTCGGTTGACCTGGAAAACGACAGATGTGAGTACAAGCTGGTATGGCTAGCGCCGGATGTGTCCGGGCTTTCGCCCCGTTTGCGGCTTGGGTTGTCACCGTAAGGTATCCGCCAAACAAACGGCCACTGCTAACGCTTGGGCTTGGGTTGTCACCGTTAGGTATCCGCCAGCAAACGATCACTGCGAAAGTGGTCTTTTCGACACTGGGGCACACTAACAACAATACTTAGCCTGCACAAACACTGGCGTTAACACACGTCAACTAGTGAGTTGGTTAGGGTGCGTAAGTCTCGAGAGCTAGCTCAAGCGCGTGCGGTCCCGTCAACGTCACAGTTGCGACTAATGTCGAACGCGCCCGCGCCGCGCTATCCCATCCCCACTCCAGCTCCGGCCGCAAATCGATGCAGCGGAGGGCAGAAGGCGACGTATGCGGCTCGACAAATCACAGCGAAGAGCACGTGTTTGTACTGCGGTGGCAATCACATTACTACAGATTGTCGCAAGCTGGCCGCACAGAGTATAGGCGCTAGATGGGAATGGGCAAGACTCAATCGTATATGCTTCAGATGTATGGACGCGAAACATTTGAAGTCGCAATGCAACGCGAAAGGGTGCGGCGTGACAGGCTGCCCGCACACGCATCACCGTTTGCTGCACACCGAGCCTACACAGGCGAACAACAGCAGTGGGGCTACAATAGCGGTAGCTCAGTCGACGCGTCGAGCGGTCGCCTCACCGAGAGTGACGTCATCGTTTGCGGCAGCGGCCGAAACGGAGTCGCGGCCTACAGAACGAGAGGACAACGATCCGCGCGTCTACGTGTCGTCAACCCCAAACTTCAACGTGCTACTGAAGGTGCTGCCTGTAACAGTCACGGGGCCGAAGGGTTACGGCTCAAATATTCGCTTTCCTCGACGACGGGTCAACGCTTTCCATGATAGACCAAGACGTCGCAGATGAAATCGGAGCAGTAGGCGAAGACGAACCTCTCTGTCTACGTGGGATAAGAAACCTGAAGCACACATCTATAACGCAAACTGTAAAGGCGCAAGTGGGACCGCTGCGAGGAGGCACCGTGCACGAGATCGTCATGAAGACCGTAGAAGGACTTGGCATACGATCGCAATCACTCAACAAGGCCGAATTGATGAAGCACAAACACTTAGAAGATTTGGGCGACGAATGCTACGTGGGTACAGGAGTACCGCAGATGCTGATTGGAGGCGATTTCTGCCACCTGAAGACTCCCATCGAGATCAGGCAGGGCGGAGAGGACGAGCCTTGCGCAATGAAGACACCCTTGGGTTGGGTATTTTTTGGGCGAATGCCGCGCATCATTCGCACGATCGAGCAAACCGTACTTCATTGCCGCACAGAGGACGACGAATTAATCGATCAAGTTAAGAAGCATTGGTCGATCGAAGCGTTAGGAGTAACGAATAAAGAAAACGTCAGTCCGAGCGATCAGCGAGCCATCGACATTTTCAACGCTACGGTACGCAAGACTGCAGGGGGCCGGTACGAGGTCGGTCAACTGTGGGCGTCGGACAACGTGAAGCTACCACCGAGTTACGTAATGGCGCGGTCGAGGCTACACAACTTGGAGATGAAAATGCGGCGCAACAAGGACTTCGCTGAAGACTACGAAGCCCAAATTCAGAAGTTACTACAGAAAGGATACGCGGAACGTATCATGGAGCCGCCGCAGACCGACCGAACCTGGTTTTTGCCGCACTTTAATGTATTTAATTTAAATAAAGGCAAAGGAAGAGCCGTTTTTGACTGCGCGGCAAAAAGTCAAGGAAATAGTCTGAATGACTATATTTTATCGGGGCCAGACCTACTACGAAGCCTATTAGGAATTTTGCTACGATTCCGCGAATGGAATTTCGCGGTGGTCGCGGACATACAAGAAATGTTCCTGCAAATTAAAATGCGAGAAGAAGATCAACAGAGCCAACTCTTCCTGTGGCGCGGCACTAGAAGAGATATGGAGCCCCAGGTGTACAAACTAAACAGAGTTTGTTTTGGCAACGTGTCATCGCCTTTCCTCGCGCATTCGGTGCGTAATAGGAACGCGCTCGACAACCAGGACAAATATCCGGACGCGGTCTACGACATCCACAATAATCATTATATGGACGATTACGTGGCATCGTACGAGACCGAGGATGAGCTGCTACGAGTATCACAACAAGTGCGAGACTCGCACGCGGAGGGCAGTTTTCATCTACGAGGCTACGCGAGCAACAGTACGCGAATGCTGGCAAGCGTCGAGCACGAACTACACGCAGCGCAAGGACCGACGCATCTGGGCGAAGGTCAACCTACAGTTCTAGGCATGACGTGGGACCCTAGGACGGACACTCTGGGCTACAACACGAAAATGCTGCGAGTTCCCGAGGCTGTGAAGACGCAAGAACGGCCGCCGACAAAAAGGGAACTTCTCAGCGCGATAATGTCCATATACGACCCCATGGGACTTATCGCTCACTACGTCATCAGCGCTAAAATGATATTTCAGCGAGTTTGGACAAAAGGCACTACGTGGGACGCACCGCTACCAGATAAAGAAGCTGAAGACTTTTTTCAGTGGCAGAACGCACTGAAACACGTAGCGGCGCTACGCATACCTAGAAGGTATGAGTCACCGGGCGGAGCTACGAGATACACGTTACACGTTTTTACCGACGCGTCAACTGAAGCCTATTGCGCCGTGGCGTATTGGCGTATCGAGAACAAAGAAGATGTACGAGTCAGCCTAGCAGCGGGCAAAAGCAGAGTTTGCCCCCTGAAAGTATTGTCAGTACCACGACTAGAGCTTACAGCCGCAGTAATCGGAGTTCGACTGGCCGAGACGATTAAAAAGGAGCAACGATACAACGTCAAGAAAATTATCTACTGGACGGACTCTCGAGTATTGCTAGGATGGATCAAAGACGACGCAAGAAACTACAAGCCGTTCGTGTCACACCGTTTGGCTGAAATAGCTGAAAAATCGGACCGGCGGGCGTGGATGTACGTGCCAACCGACGTGAACCCCGCAGACCACGCTACGAGAGGGAAGCCGGCGAGGAAAATCACCGCTAACGACGAATGGTACAAAGGACCGTCATTTCTTCACCGACCAGAAGTGGAGTGGCCGAGTCAAGAAATAGGCAGACCGACTGAAGACCTTCCTGAAAGGAAAAGCGGAGTCACAGTAGAGACTACGTTATCTACTACTACGTCAAAGTCAGATCCGTCGAGCGTGCTACCTGACATACGACGCTTCAGTAATTACGATAGGCTAATGAATTCGACGGCCTACGTTCTACTTTTCATAGATAAGATGAAAAATAAGAACAAGACGCTGCAGCTGCAAGTGAACCACATAAAGCGAGCCGAGCATATGTGGCTACAGAATAGCCAACGAAGAAGTTTCCCGGACGAGCTGCGCACTCTAAGCGCAGGACGCGATTTGGACAAGAAATCGCGAATATACAATCTAGCACCCGAGCTGTGCGACGACGGCGTGCTGCGAATGAAGACGAGGTTAGGAAACGCTCCAGTGTTGTACACATCGGTACGACCCGTAATATTGGACGGCAAGGACTCATTTACCAGACTAATGGTCCAACGCGCACACAGGCGAATGGCGCACATTCATAACGAGGCAGTGGTAAATCAGCTACGACAACATTACTGGATATTACAACTGCGATCTACCGTGAAAGCTGTAGCGCGAGACTGCGCGCTGTGTAAGCTACGTCGAGCTTCACCGCGAGCGCAGCCCCTTGGCGATCTACCACCCGAGCGGCTACAGGCTTACCAGAGGCCATTCACCTACACCGCGCAAGACTACCTCGGGCCTATGTACGTGACCATAGGACGACGACGAGAGAAACGCTGGGTGTGTCTGTACACATGCCTAGTAACTCGGGCTATTCACCTCGAAACTGTACATAGCCTGTCTACGGATAGCGCTCTACTGGCGCTAAGGCGCTTCGCCGCACGAAGAGGATGGCCGAGCGTTATGTATAGCGATAACGCAACCTGCTTCAAGGCGGCATCGAACGAGCTGCGCGAGGCCTACAGGCAATGGCTTCCGCAATTGCAACACTACGGCGTGCAGCGACGAATGGATTGGAAATTCATTCCCCCCGGCAACCCATCTGCAGGCGGAGCTTGGGAGCGAATGGTACGCACCGTGAAGACAGCGATGATCTATACCTTCAACACTAGAGCACCGAAAACCGAAGTGTTCGAGACTCTACTGGCAGAGATCGAGAATATCGTTAACAGAAGGCCGTTAACACACGTGAACGTCGACCCAGAGAGCGAAGAAAGTCTCACACCTGCGCACTTTCTTCTACTTCATAACGCTAACTTACCTATGATTGGCGCTTACGAGGAAAACGACAAGCGACAATGGAGGGCTGCCCAGGCGCTAGCAGACCACTTCTGGCGGCGCTGGACCAAGGAGTACTTTCCACTGCTGGCACCACGCAAATCATCCGACGACGGAGGGCGACAGATCCAGCCGGGAGATGTTGTCATCATTTCTGAACCCAACGGACCACGCAGCGTGTGGCCTAAAGGAGTCGTCGAGACCGTCTATCATGGACCCGACGGGAGGGTTCGCTCCGCAGACGTCAGAACGAGGCACGGGACGCTACGCAGGCCGAGCTGCAAGCTGGCGGTCATCGCGTCGCAACCCATGCACCAGGAGTCTTCGACTGCGGGGACAAAATGTTAGCGACGCTACGACAAGACGCGGATAATTATAAGTTAGATTAAGATCAAATTCGATTAAGACTGTATTCTCAATAAAGATTTATTTGATAGGTAGGGAAAACCGCGATTAGATTGTCAGTAGTCATAAGTATTCAAAATATCCGTTATTTAACTCGTAGGTTCGTAATAAGTTTTAGGTCACCCAGTAAGTTAGGAAAAAACATGGTTAAACCTATTTCCCAATTCCCAAGTAATCACTATAAACTTGGTAAAATAATGTAGGCTCTGTCATTGGTTAACCAAAGAAAGGCGGATCAAGACAAGGAAGTCTCAATATGAAAGGGACAGACTGACCGCTTCTCATTGGTCGGCCAAATTCGAGCTCAGCGCTCCGATACAGCGTAATTTTCACTTAGAAACATACACGTTTCATTAATTAATTCGTAACCTGTTAAAGTTACATCATAACAATATTTGTAGATATTATAGGTCGTTAGCCTAGTCACCTAGTTAGATAAGAATCATAAGGCAGTCACAGGTAGACAAAGGCCTGCGAGTCGGCAAAAGGGCCATAAACCATCCATTGTATTCATTTCGGCCGCTTTCCTATCTATTGTAAGCCAAGTCGTAAGGACTAGTGAACTTGTTATCGTTTGTTTTTATAACTAATGAACGTAGTTAACTATTTGTAATAGTTTTAAGTCAGTAATTAATCGGATGTATGTAATATAAGTCGCAGAACGATAGCGGGATAATGAAAATTCACCCTAAAATGACCGTATGACGTAATCAACCAATCACAGGCCGATTAATTCCGCGAATTAAGACATGATTTTATCTCCCTATCGTAGGTGACTCTCTTTCTTGATTTTTCGTATAAAAGTAAGACGGAACCGCTTCGGATCGTACAGTACACCAGGAGCAGCCGAAAAGGAAAAACCAAAAGGAAGAAAACCAAAGGAAGAAAACCAAGGAAGACCTGAGGGATCCGAAGCTGTACCGCCTAATCGTTGTAGGAGTATTTTTATATTTGTACCGCGTAATAAAAGTCAGTTTTTTAAATCGTGTAGTTTATTCTTTATCGCGAGGCGGTTGAAGATATTCGTCGAGGGCTTCGCACATGGGCATCTAGTAGGCTGGGGCGACTGCGGTTTCGAGCGAGGCGCCAGTAGACCAGTTACCTTCTCCAACTGCTATCGTCGGCTATATTGGGCGTTGAGAGTTCAATAGGATAGTAACCGAATATCCGGGGCATCTCTAATTTCCACTATTAAAATTTCCTTTGTACATCGCCCGGGTCGAGTATCACTGGCCAGTTAAGCGCCCTCGCGATAAATAACGAACAAGTGCTCGCATTGCTTTTAAATTATTCCGGGCTTGTTGTGGACTGGAGTTAATTGAGGGGTTCAGCCATGGCAGAGGAAATTCAAGTGTTGTACTCTTTTTGCGGCAATTGGACGAAATTTATCTGAGTAATTAAGTTCCATTGTCCATAGTAAGAATGGTAATTAGTAAATTTTCTTTCTCCTGAAAGAGGGTCATTGTTGTTCTAAAAGGTGTGTAGAAAATTATACGTTTCTGCACTAGAGCACTTTAGGTTCCAAGTACGATTTTTTTTTTACGATAACCAATTGAAATTTGGGTTAATTGAAAGTACCCTCAAAAATACTATAAAATTTTATACATAGTCATGTTTTTAGGGTTCCGTACCCAAAGGGTAAAACGGGACCCTATTACTAAGACTCCGCTGTCCGTCCGTCCGTCCGTCCGTCTGTCCGTCGGTCAGTTGAAAACAGTTGAAATTTTCACAGATGATGTATTTCTGTTGCCGCTATAACAACAAATACTAAAAAGTACGGAACCCTCGGTGGGCGAGTCCGACTCGCACTTGTCCGGTTTTTAAAAAAGCACATGCATTTTACTTTCCTCGTATTCGAAATAAAAAGTAGTGTTTAACTCGGGTGAAAGGCATCATTTCAGCCTCGGAATATTAGCGCTCTCACTGCGTTCGAGCACCAAACTACCTCGGCAGAAATGAGTGCCTTTCATCTCTTGGTTAACAATCTACTATTTATACCTCAGTGAAAGGGCCATCGAGTATCTGAAGAGTGCAATGCAAACCTCAATCTTTAGATTAATATTCAATTTAAATCCAGTTACTGTAATGCCATACATACAATGATAAATAAATACCTAGTAAATTTTAATACAATGCCAAACCTAGTATGGTATCATTATCATCATAGACCTTTTCGTCTGTTGCAGGCGATTTATAGTGTAACACTGGCGAAAGACCGGTTTTGGTGGCTGAATAGACCGATGCGAGACCGACATGGTCTACCGTAGGTCTGACAAGAAAAGTTTGCGGAAACTGTTACTAGTACCTTGTCGTTTTTGCCTCTTGCCAGCGAGTACGGCGAACCAGGTCTCATCACAAAACTTGCGACCCTCCACAACACGTTTGCGCCATTCCGTCCGCTATTCCGCGAGCCTCTCCCAGTCTCGGTGGTCGATATGGAAGGCAATCATGTCTCTCTTTGCGCAATCTTTTAAGCGAAGCAATATATGGCCTCCCCCTCTTCCTTAATGGAAGTATGGTAGAGCCACCGTAAATGTGATGTCGGCTGTACACACTCTTCGAGAGCCTCTCGCCGAGAGTCTCCGATCCAATTGGAAAAGCGCGTCACGAGACAAGGAAGAGCGAGACGAGAAGGGAGCAGCATGTACACACTCGTTCTGGGCCTATCTCGAGGTATCTCGACACTCGTCGTCGTTCAGCCCGCATGAAATTCCTGAAAATCTGACATTTATAGTAAACACACTTTGTTGGTTTGTTTGGTTTGGTTTGTTGGTGCAAAGTCGGTGTTTTGTACTTAATTTAATGTCGTCGCGTCGTAAGGCATAGGCCGCGGCCGAGCCGTGACGTCTGTTTCGCTCATATCATATTGCTTAGTTAGACATAAAGCTTTTTTGTATCAGCTCTTGCCGATTAGGCCAAGCACATGATTGGCGCGACAGTATCTCGCCGCGAGATAGACTACCCGTCTTTTTCTAACTTTATTAATTAAAGAGGGACGGGTAGTCTATCTCGCGGCGAGATACTGTCCCGTCAATCATGTGCTAGCCCGGCTGCGTTGATAGGGTGGGGAGATCCTTACCCAGTTAAATCTAGTTTTACGAAACTCACTCGTAACAAAGTCCGGGTAGGAAGCCTGCTTATCTCTAGAAACAACAAAAACATAATATCTTAGTAAACAAAGCTTTCTTCCACTAAACACTGTATTGCGTGCGATACGATTCTGGACACAAAATACACACATTTATTCAATCTAACGTGATGGTCTAATGTTGTTGACCGCCTTAGAATACTTACGGCCCGATTCGTACTACATATAAGATGCTTACGTCAAAACTATCTATAATGTCAAAAGTGACGTTTCTTCAAACAAAACCGTCACTTCACTCACGTAACGTAACTTTTGACACTGACATATTCGATCCATGTTGTATCTTTAGCAGAGAATTAATAATAGTACTACCGTACAGAAAGGAAACTTCCTACAAAACCGAAGTTTGACAGCGATTCAGGGTCGAATCATGCTATCCCTTTCTAATATATGGCACAGTCCCTTTCGGCTATTTAGGGTTGTCAAAATTCAAGCCATTATCTTATCTGTGTGTCGCAAAGGGACGTCAAGTTGTGTCAACCCTAATAATTGCTCGGAGCAATGTTGAGCCGAGCGGAGCCGAGTTTGGCCGAAGTCAGGAGTTTTGCACCCCTGTCTTTTTTGGCGTATCTTGAAGTTCGAATCGGGCCGTATCACTAATTGCTCACTTCGAGTTCTTAGACGTAAACTATTTACTTACTTTTAAAAACTTTTAACGAATAAAATTCCAAAACTAATTACTCTTATTCGAGCTCACATGTCTTCGAGAATTCTTCCGTTGCCCAGTTCAAGAAGAGCCTAAGTAGTCTATTGTATCCATGTGAAATAAAAGAAATTTCAGGAGTTCACGGCTCTTTGGTAACTGGTAGAGTGGCTTTATAGATCACTTACCTAATCTAATAGGAGCGGTACTCGAATTTCGCCTTAATATTAACTAGTAGTTCGCCCCGAACTGAGAACTCGCGGTTAACCAAAAATTATATAGCGATTGACTTTGTTGCACCTACTTAGGTACTCGTATAAAAATAATCGAAAATAAATGAGGGCGCCACTTTCTACGTAACTGTCACATTTTTGACGTAAAATGCTTACACATGGCAACAATTTAGTATGGACATTTTTGAGTTCCATTTTATTTAATTTCTACTATACTTGGTCAAGCAGATCTTGTCAGTAGAAAAAGGCGCGAAACTCAAATTTTCTATGAGACCATATCATCTAACTTTTTTGCATCAATTTTGAAGCGCCATTTACAAGTTTAGCGTTAAGTAATATAGATGGCGCTATTTTTTCGAATAAAGGGCTTCGTATACGGCTGTCCCTCCCCTGGATTTAAGTCACCACCATAGAGATTAAAATAAACTGTATCTGTGCTAAGCCGAAATATTTCCTGTCAAATGTCAAATACATATATTATGTTTATTCTATTTTATTTTTATCTTGCTAATTATTTCAAAATGGTAAATTTAAAAACGATATTATAAAAGTGTAAGTCGAGCACTTTCATTTGATACTAAACTCGACCACGTTTCTTGCAAAAAAATGACCAGAATAGCAAGACCTCTCACAAACAGCTTTTTGGTATTCTAAGCTCTTCTAGCTCAATAACCCCTTGATCGGGCCTGCTCATAATTTAATGACTAAAATATAATCCCCTCGACTACACGTTTAGCCAATTTCATTTAAATTAGAACAAATTTACTTAAGTTATTGAGTATCAAACTATCTTCTGACAGTTCAGCTTAAAAACATCGAAATGCCGGGACGTGCCGCTAGCCAGCCGCGTGTTCAAAGTCGAATGTAAGAACTTCGCTTCGCTTTGCTCGCTCGTTCGATTATTTAGGGAGCTTCTTTTTAGGATTCCGTACCCAAAGGGTAAAAACGGGACCCTATTACTAAGACTTCGCTGTCCGTCTGTCTGTCTGTCCGTCGATCTGTCTGTCACCACGGTCACCAGGCTGAATCTCATGAACCGTGATAGCCAGGCAGTTGAAATTTTCACAGGTGATGTATCTGTTGCCGCAAACAATAACAACAAATACTAAAAACAGAATAAAATAAATATTTAAGTGGGGCTCCCGTACACCAAACGTAATATTTTTGCCGTTTTTTGCGTAATGGTACGGAACCCTACATGCGCGAGTCCGACTCGCACTTGGCTGGATTTTTTATACTACGTCGCTGCACCTTAGGTATATCAACCACAGATATTATACCCTTTCGTGTGAATTTTATCGATTTTGAATTTTTTATAAATGTTAGAAACTTCCAAAAATTTGAAATTAGATTTATTTTATGATTTGAATTTTTTGGAAGTTGAGCGGAACGCGGGATCTACGAAAGTTAGTCTATGGTGGCTCCATCAAAGCATCTTTAACTTCGTACACGGAATCTGCATTATCACTTGGTTGACTGAAGTTAGTTCCATTGTTATCTGACGTGCGTGGCAAAGTCCAGGGAAATCAAAGTTTCCAGTCAAAATAGATAAAATAAGTCTCTCTTATTTATTTCTACTAGACAATAATCCGCAAAAATAGGCTACGTCAGCCACCTGAGAGCTCACGATCGTCGCTCTCACTAGCCAGTGAATACCCAGTCGCCGACGCCGAAACCGGCTAGGACAGGATGATGAATTGACCATCAGTGGACCTTGATAATCACTACACCTTATAAAAAAAAGTCCCCCGCCGCGTCCGTCTGTTTGTGTGTATGTTCGCGATAAACTCGAAAACTACTGAACGGATTTTCATGCCGTTTTCACCTATCAATAGAGTGATTCTTGAGTAAGGTTTAGGTGTACAATTTGTTAAGGTTTTGTGCAACCCATGCGAATCCGGGGCGGGTCGTTCGTATATAATATAATTTTACCAAAGGCAGATAAAAAGCAACCTCTGGGCTTTATTTATTTAATCACAAAAGACGGACTTAATGCCAAAAGCATTCTCTACCAGCTTTAATTTTTGCTAGTTTTAGATTTTGTCACATATTTGGCTTGACGGACACCTGCTCGCGCTTGCGCCACCTAGCGGTCGTATCTGTCGTAATAGACGCGTTTTGTTAGAGAGTGAACCTTCTGTACCTAGTACTATTATTTATTCTGTGGGGCTACACACGGCGTAGACTAGGCTACAAGAACACTAATAACAAGAGTAATTGTAATTAGCGCGCTGCATAGTATAAATCATGTCACATGTCACCAGATAATGAAAAGTTGAAAGCCTATTATGGCGACCTAACGGCAAAGTCAAACGTCGACCGCTTGCAACCGCAAAATAAAATATTCGCTCACGATTTTTCAGTTAAAAGTTGTTTTTAAAGCATCAATCATGCTCAATTGCTCGCCACTGTAATAAAGCGTAAGTACATTGCTTGATGCGACACATGGGTCTTTTCTAACGCTCGCCAGTGTACTAAAACGGGCATACCACGCAGTGTCCGTGTTCAAATACCCTCGCGTGTCCACCCTGCATTTAAAATGTTAACCTCTTTGAAAAATCAGCTCTATGATTGTAGAAAGAATGCCCGTTCTTGAGTGGCAGCGTTTGCTACTGCGGTACTCAAAGCTAATTATAAAATTAAAAAGTTTGTAGAGTGTGATGCATAATTAAAGTACGGTCAGCAAAACTTATCAAGATCGTTTTGTGATGTATATTTTAGACCCTATTCATTAGAGAATAAGAGCGGAATTTTAAGGTTAATTTACGTATTTGTTGTAGTTAGTGTAGCTGACATAGTTATGAAGGCTTTGTAGGCACGTTGAGTGTCAAGTGGGTGGTGTGGAGCAAATTGCAGTGTTGGTGGTTAAATGGTTTTATTCAGCTCTTTGTGGCTAGGTATGAGTAAATGTCTGCAACTTGGTTATATTGTTCTTTATACTATTGAATGAGTGTATTACCGTCAACTGTTTCAATATTGCTTACCACGCCTAATATTGCCTGGCTTGAAAAAAACCGGCCAAGTCCGAGTCGCACTCGCGCACGAAGGGTTCCGTACAATTATGCAAAAAAATGACGTTTGTTGTATGGGAACCCCACTTAAATATTTATTTTATTATGTTTTGTAACAGTACTACCACTACCCGCCAACAGATGGCGCTACTGGTACCGCAATGCACACATCTCGCGGTGCAGCGCAGCCGCTGCACGATGCTATTTCACGTCTACCAATAGATGGCGACGCGATCGAGATAGATCTCGCTAACGGTTGTACGACGTAGAAACATGACCCTCCAACATTGACCGACGATTATTTGAGAGAAATGCAAGTAGGGACTTCGGTACCGCACGCTACATACCTTCACCTCTGTTGAAGTATCCTAGTGTCTGTGCCGTAGTAAAATTTACTAGCCTAGCTCGCGCCTACCTCGTTAGGTCTTGCTCGGCAAGTAAAGACTTAACAGCATTGTAATAGCTCCTAAGTTTGATAATACACGCGCTAAGTACCTAACGTCGGCTTTTCGTCTTCGCCCTCACATCCCCGTCCTACAGTTTTTAATATTTGTTGTTATAGCGGCAACAGAAATACATCATCTGTGAAAATTTCAACTGTCTAGCTATCAAGGTTTATGAGTTACAGCCTGGTGACAGACAGACGGACGGACAGACGGACAGCGGAGTCTTAGTAATAGGGTCCCGTTTTTACCCTTTGGGTACGGAACCCTAAAAATAGTGCTTCTATATCAAATAGCTGTGTATATCGTAGAAGAACCTGAACCCACTTTACGTGTATTATAAAATTTATAAACAAACTATATGGTCTCAAGGGCCCTATAAATGGTTAAGAACACTAACAAGTGTTATAAACTGGCAATAACCAGACTTTCTGACCCACAAGTCGACCCCTCGGGGCCTTTTAGAAGTCGCAGAAATAATAAAAAATGTACTGCAGTGATGAAGTTTCTTTATTACTCCAAGGGGACTAGGTACTAGGTACAGAACGTTCATTCTCTAACAAAACGCGTCTATTACGACAGATATGACCGCTAGGTGGCGCAAGCGCGAGCAGGCGTCCGTTCCGTAGCCGTGCGCGGCAACTACTACTTCTAGACACCAAAATTGGTGTGGGCCGCATGTACATAACATACTTGTAGCGTTGCGAAGACATCGCGGAGTGAGCCACGCCTGGTAGAGTTGATACTCGTGGAGGTTTGCAACTTTAGTTATTGTTTGGCTAGGGTTGCAAATTCCTAATGTTACATGTAGGTAATTTAAGCATATCGTTTTAAACTGAGAGCGTAACTTCAATTGTATGAGAGCGGCTTTTGGCGGCGGGTTCGTGTGACACATAAAAGTTATAAACCATACATATTATATTTTTTCAATACGTATTCTTTAAGGCGAGAATAATTGTAATACTTAGGTATATTTAATTGAAACAAGTTTTATATATGCGCATTAACTTTATTGGTAAGTACTTATAGCATTTTATTTAATAAACATACCTAAATTACATTATTATGAAAACATATTTACATCTTAAGATCTATAAATCTAAAAATAGACAGCCATTTGTTCATAACGCACAATTTCTTAAAAATATTGCTTATAAAGAACATTTTTTTTTGTAATTTATGTAATTATGTACTTATCCTATATCTTGAAATTACAAGAAAGAAAGATAATGAGAGTTGTTATTGTTATTCTGGTATTAAGTTTTTTTCGTAAAAACGGTTAAATATACATACTACTGACGGCTGGTTGAATATCTACTAGAGCAGTGAGAGGAAGCGAAGCGTTGTACGAAAAACAATCAGTTGGATCGCATGCACCAATGTAAGTGGGTCCTCGCTTCGCCTTGCAATAGGGCTCCAATGTCGGACGATTCTCAATACCGGTACAGAAATACGATATTGGCCCACAATACCAAAATTCTAGAATACAGGTGAATATGACCACTAAAATGTGAACTGAAGTGAAAATCTTGCGTGAGATGCGCGCCAATCACTTAGAAGATCGTCATTGCAATATCACTATACCTTATAATATTATGATAAAACCGGGCAAGTGCGAGTCGGACTCGCGCACGAAGGGTTCCGTACCATAATGCAAAAAACGGCAAAAAAAAAACCGGTCACCCATCCATAAGTACTGACTCCGCCCGACGTTGCTTAACTTCGGTCAAAAATCACGTTTGTTGTATGGGAGCCCCACTTAAATCTTTATTTTATTCTGTTTTTAGTATTTGTTGTTATAGCGGCAACAGAAATACATCATCTGTGAAAATTACAACTGTCTAGCTATCACGGTTCGTGAGATACAGCCTGGTGACGGACGGACGGACAGACGGACGGACGGACGGACAGCGGAGTCTTAGTAATAGGGTCCGTTTTACCCTTTGGGTACGGAATCCTAACAAAACAAAGTCCCCCGCCGCGTCTATCTATATCTGTTTGTGTGTTCGTATGTTCGCGATAAGCTCAAAAACTAGAGAAGGGATTTTCATGCGGTTTTCACCTGTCAATAGAATGATTCTTTTTTTTATTGAGAATCAAGAAACAAACATTCTTAGAGGAAGGTGTATAATTTGTCAACCCGTGCGAAGTCGGGGCGAGTCGCTAGTCGTATCAAAACCATAAGAATGGACTATGCGTCAAAATGGCCCCAAAACCGACAGAGTTGAGAGTTAAGTCATTAGATAGGTATTTCTCTGTACTTCATTTCGTTCTATGGGCACCAAGCGGAATTCCATTGCAGAACTGAGATATTGGTTTTTTAATCAAAATGTCGTCACCCTTATTACTTAGGCAATAGCGTCCACCGCCGGGCGAACGCGGCAAATCATTCAGTGTGTTCGCCCGACGGTGCGCGAACATCTACCCTGCAGCAATTAATTTACTTACTTGGACTCTATTGCCTAGGTAATAAGGGTGACGACATTATGGCTAAATACCAATATCTCAGTTCTGCAATGGAATTCCGCTTGGTGCCCATAGAACAAAATGAAGTACATAGAAATACCTATCTAATGACCTTACTATCATTTCTGTTGGCGTTGGGTCCAGGCTCCATACAAAGTTGCCTATGGTCCTTTAAGAAACAAATGAATTTATTTGTGGAAATATTTTAATTTGTTTGATTTTTAAGGGGAAACTCTACTATTTAAATTACAAACCGAAATAAATGTCATATAAGGTCACTGTGGGCAAGTCCGTCTACAAGGCAAGTCCGTCAACACGTTATAACTTTTGAATTTGAAGGCGCATGCGACTTTGGAGTCCAGTCGAGTAACCAGTTTTTCACGCTAGTTCCGTCACTGTAAAACAGATGGCGCTGTGACAACCAACTTCAGAGCAATCCGCCTCAACAAGTCATTTCGTGTTTTGAACTCGAAGTCATAGTGCGACAACCGTTCGAAAAAATTTTTTTAAAAATAGTTTTTGAAAAGATTGTGCATCAGAAAGTAACTACGTAGGTAGCATAAGAACCAGTTGTCTTTATTCTATTTTAAAAATATCAGAAATTAGCTTAGTTTTGTAATTATACGTTCCACAATTTATCATATTAAAATTTGACTAAGTTGGAAAGTCCGTCTATTATGTTCAAGGCAAGTCCGTCATATGCCGGACTTTCGTTAAATCAGAGATTACCAACTGTTTTTGCGACTTTAATATTATAACCATTTGATAAGGTATCAAAAAATCCTCCTGACTTTGCACATGATGTTACTTTATTAAATTTTGATCTCAGTAAATTAAAAGAAACGATTAAAATTCATTTTAAAATTACTATTGATCTTTTATTTCGGAAATCAAAAAAATAATTATGTTTAAATATTTTCCAAAAAAGGTTTACCACCCCATCTTGGTAGTATATGCCGACTTGCCTTTGTTTTAGAAAAATGGTGTTTATTTCGAATCTGAACCGTATATTGACAAGTTTAAAATACACTTTTCATTGTCTTGATCCGTTCTTTTTAGGAATTTAACTACGAACACATACACACCCATAGATTGGCTGATATCATAACTAGACGGACTTCCCTTAAACTGCACGGGAAGTCCGTCTACTCGCCGAATTTTAAAAAATGTCATTGTTTTTGCTTAATTGTTGCTTGAAATGATCTGTCACTAAGGCTAAACTATTAATTATTAAATTCTTCATCGTATGCGATTACAAGCAGTAACATAGGTGAATAATTAACGGAACTAGATCACTCCAAAGTAAAAAAAAAATAAAGTATGCCGGACTTCGCCACAGTGACCTTACTAGGATAAAGGGACCAAGACCTCCAGTGCCCAGGGCTGGAATCGAACCAGCATCCCTCTCCTATCGCGGCAGGTGCCTAAGTCCTTCGGCCACCCCCCGGGTCACGGCGGCATGGGTCGAATTTTCTTAATATAAGATATTTCCTGAGGGCTTATGGCCCTGGGCACTGGATGCCTAGGTCACTTTTTCTTCGTATATAACATTCGTATAAATTCCGTGTCCATAACAAATTGTTAAATTAGAAACGGCACTGGATGCCTTGGTCACTTTTTCTATGTATATAAGTTATATAATATAACATTCATATAAATTCCATGTCCATAACAAATTGTAAAATTAGAAACATAAATATTGACACGCTGTTTTATAAATAAAATGTGTTAATATTTTTAATCGTGATTTTATTTATCTGGACCCCAAACTGGCCCTGGTCCACTTTAACAAAGCCACATAACTGTGTTGTTGTTAGTTTTGTTAGATTTTAAAATAAATAGCTACTTAATTACAACTTACACTTATTCAAAAACAACCAAATCAATAGGGGATATTATGCAATGTTCTGCCGCCAGAGTGAAGCACTAGCGCCTCTAGTACTTAAACCATATAAGTAACTTATAGAACCTTAAACTGTTTTTTGACAAGTTTTCACAGAAAATAAAATATGACATTGATGCATCAAGGCGGTTTGTTAATAAGGGCCTACCGGGAAACGCGAAAATCGAAATTTAGTTATCTGCCTCTTTATCGCTCGAATAATTATACAAAAAGTGATAGAGAGGTTAGATAACGAAATTTCAATTTTCTTGTTTCGCGGTAGACCCCTAGATGGTGATGGATTGTGGTAGTGGCGTATAGTTTCGCGTAAAAAGAAATAACTTTTTTTACTGCGACATTAAATCTTGTTAAAGGTAAAAGTTTTTTTTTTTCCAATGATTAGTAAGCTGAAATACTTAGGATTAGGGCCTACCGCGGCAACCAAAAAAATCGAAATATCGAATTTTGCTTCTCTATCGCTCAAACAAGTAAGAGCGATGAAGAAAAGCGATAAACAAAATTTCGGTTTTTTTGTTTCGCGGCAGGCCCACAGATGGCACCATAAGAAGAAGAATTTTACCAGATAGTTCCTATGAATGTATCCAGGTATCTGTGTTTTTCGAGTTTGGAATCATTTGCCTTGATGCCTTTTTCTGTTATATGGAATACTTCATCAACTGCCGAAGTACTTCGAAAACTCGAGTAAAACATTTGACATTCTAGCGTCGCCATCATCAGGCGGTCTAGCATGAGTTGGGTTCTCGCGCGCAACTCCATACATCAAGCGCGACTTCAAGTATGGACTCGCGCGCGAGAACGCAATTATGCTAGACCGCCAGACATCGTAAATTTTATAGCATTTTTGGTGCAGCGGAGTGGTGTTAACGGAATTGGTATAGATAATTCCAACTGAAATGGTAAATTAAGGTAAATATTAACGCTAATTAATCATTAGGGTTGAAATTGTTTATACCAATTTACGATGTCTGGATGTCTGGTCATCATACAATATAATGTACGAATACTCGTATTCTTGAATGCTCAACTCAATGAAAGAAAATAGTACAATATACATATTAAAAGTAGGAGACAATAAGCGGTCTTATTACTAAAAAACGATGTCTTCCACCTTTGGATAGCTGTAAACTAGTAAAAATAAATCAATGCAAAAATAAATAAAAACATTAAATTACATTAATTACTACTTCGTCTTTACGGATTTTATAACTACTATAAAAAACCGGGCAAGTGCGAGTCGGACTCGCGCACGAAGGGTTCCGTACCATAATGAAAAAAAAAAACGGAAAAAAATGCAAAAAAAAAAACGGTCACCCATCCAAGTACTGACCACGCCCGACGTTGCTTAACTTTGGTCAGCTTTGGTCAAAAATCATGTTTGTTGTATGGGAGCCCCATTTAAATCTTTATTTTATTCTGTTTTTAGTATTTGATGTTATAGCGGCAACAGAAATACATCATCTGTGAAAATATCAACTGTCTAGCTATCACGGTTCGTGAGATACAGCCTGGTGACAGACAGACGGACGGACGGACGGACGGACAGCGAAGTCTTAGTAATAGGGTCCCTTTTTACCTTTTGGGTACGGAACCCTAAAAACGGGGAATTCAGGTACCAAGTTTTTTTTGTATGTATAATTACCGGTATTTTGGTGACACATACCATCTTTTCAAAGCATGGACTTGGAGTTTTTCACAGTTAAAATCTAAATACAAATGACCATGTTAGCTCGAAATCGTTTATAGTTCGTTTTTTTTAGCATTAGAAAGAACTTGAAAGAAGGTAAGCGATCTTGATATGTCTTTTAATTAAAAACGCTTTTTAAAAATCAATAACTATTACTTATGAAAGCAGAGGAATATAAATGATCGTATTAGCTTCATATTGTTACATATTTATTTACCGGAACTTATTTTAAAAATGTGTTTTTCAATTAAAAGACACATAAAGATTGTTTACCTTATTTCTAATGCTAAAAAAAACGAACCATAGGGCTTCTTTATATTTCCAGCCCAAATTGATACTTGTAATCAAATATAGACAGCGATTTTTTGCAAGCCAAGCATGAAGCAATGTTTGGCATGCTTAGGCAATATTGAAGCACTTGACGGTATTTAATTTATATTTTATCAGTGTCCCACTGAAGATTTGTTATTAAAATTTAGCCACTGCTGTGCAAGGGTACGTTATTCCTTATTAGTCTAGCTGTTCTGGATATAACTATGTACATACTAATATTTAATAAATAGCTAACTAAACTAACCAGGGTGCATAGCCAACGTGCAATCGTTAAAGGGGCCACAGATTACCAGTTCGCCGGACGATATCAGCCTGTCAGTTGTTCGGAGCTGTAAAATTTTGCTTTTAACTGACACTGACTAGACTGATAATCAGTGGGCCCCTTAACGCTCCGTAGCGAACGAAACGCAACTATGACTATCGCACTAGTGTGGAAGAGTGATAGAAAGAGACTACGATACGCTACGGAGCGTTAACGATTGGCACGTTGGCTAACGCACCCTGTTAATCATAAAATATAAAATACTATTTAATACTTAAACTATATCACGTTTTAAAAAGCTCTAAACACTTGGGTATCGTCTTGGGTCGTCCCATTCGTTTTTCGTCAAGTTCTTAAATTAGTCATATTCTGCTTTCGTCACTCATTCTGCATTGAAAGCCACCGACGATTGTGACGAATGTAGAATGAGTGACGAAAGCAGAATAGGACTAATTTAAGAACTTGACGAAGTACGAATGGGACGACCCAAGACGATACCAACACTTGGAAACCTATTCTTCTAAAACAGAATTTAGCTGATGATGGTACTTGTGTATATAGACCTTCTTGGGGTCGTATTTGTCGAGCAGGGCTGCCCAAGCTTCGGGCTCCTCCTTGATGAGGTGGTGGATCACTTTGCGCATGCCTCCCTTTTGGGCGATGGTGCATTTGGAACAGCCGGTTTGTAGGGCGTCGGTGATGTGTGCTGAAAAATATAATCTTATCTTATCTTATACCTTTAAAGAGCAATTCTTGTATATATATTTATTTATTGATATATTTCGGGGATCTCGGAAACGACTCTAACGATTTCGATGAAATTTGCTATATGGGGGTTTTCGGGGGCAAAAAATCGATCTAGCTAGGTCTTATCTCTGGGAAAACGCGTATTTTTGAGTTTTTATATTTTTGCCGAGCAGGAAGCGCTGGTGGCCTAGCGGTAAGAGCGTGCGACTTTCAATCCGGAGGTCGCGGGTTCAAACCCCGGCTTGTATCAATGAGTTTTTCGGAAGTTATGTACGAAATATCATTTGATATTTACCAGTCGCTTTTCGGCGAAGGAAATCATCGTGAGGAAACCGGACTAATCCCAATAAGGCCTAGTTTCCCCTTTGGGTTGGAAGGTCAGATGGCAGTCGCTTTCGTAAAAATAAAAACTAGTGCCTACGTCAAATCCATGGGATTAGTTTTGTTGTCAAGCGGACCCCAGGCTCCCATGAGCCATGGCAAAATGCCGGGATAACGCGAGGAAGAAGAAAATTAAAATTGTAATATTTATTTAATGACCTTACCTTTGAGAAGCCTGCCCTCCGGCGTGCATTTGCCTTTCTCCAACACACACCTCACGTATGCCGCCATCAGCCGCTTGTTACCAATGATGGCGTCGATGTCTAAGGAGTCGTACTTTTCTGTGTACTTCTCACTCTCTGCCAGTACCAGCGTGAAGAGGACGGCGATAGTGACGAGGATGGACTTCATTCTGTAAGAAAGTCCAACTTAAATACAGATAAGAAGGTAAAGACAAATGTACGGGGCAGCTGTCCAGCAAGTCAATTCAAACGTACACTAGACTCTACCTGGTAGAGTTAGATCAAGACAAGTCTGCAACGATTTTGATAGCACACGCAGTGCAAGTATTTTTTAAACGTCGAACTTCTATGAGATTATGACGTATAAATAACACTTGCACTGCGTATGCTATCAAAATCGTATCAAGACTAGGTTAGGTAGGTTAGGTGTTAGGTAGGTAGGTTCTTAACCGATTCTCGTGAAATTTTGTGAGCAACTTTGGTAGTTAGAATTTTTCTCTCCTTTCGTTTTTTGGAAAATTGTATAAAAGACTTAAGTGCCAGTAGGGTCTATGGCACTGAAGACCATTGTGAGTTCGTTGTCATTATGATTCAACGAAATATTTTTTATATTTCTATTTTAAGCTAAGCGTATCGCTTATCTGTAGTACCATGGTTTTCGACGAATAAATGATTATGATTATGATTAAGTACCTACACCTATGATTATGAGGTCTACAGCTCACAGAGCCACTAGTATTAGGGCATAGTCTAATAAAACATGGTCTTCCATTCCCAGAGTGACACGGGCCTACGTCACAACAACATGGCCGCTATATATAGCGCTATCGCATATTATCATATAGCGCTGTCGCATGATGACGTAGGCCCGTGTCAGTTAGGTGACCTAGAAAAGACGGGAATGGAGTACCAGGCGGAGTATAATATTATACCATGGTTTTAGGGTAATTCGCCAGTAACTAGCCAGTTTTAGTAACTGGCCAGTTTTAGTAACTGGCCGCCCGAAACTAAAAATTAATTCTATTCACCTATAAATAGAATTCATTTTAGTATAAGGTGGCCAGTTATTGAAACCTTATACTACAATGAATTCTGTTTTCACCACACCAGCTCAGAAAGGCTTACTTTGCACTTCGAAAACTGATAGCAAAGTTGCATTTTATTCACATGTGTGGCAAAGTAATCAAATGCAAATTTTGAGTTGTTTTCTTATGTTTGCTGGTAGAATTGACTTTTAAATGATGAAAAATGATAAATATTTAATAACATTCATTTGGATTTGATTTGGTTTGATTTTGTTTGATATTTTACATTCAATATTTGCTTCCGGTTGGTGTGGTGAAAAATTTTGTATTTCACTCGGGGCAAATTTTGTTTAACTCTCGTGCTTTGAAACCCTCGCAACGCTCAAGATTAAATTTATCGAACCACTCGCTACGCTCGAGGTTCAATTTTGGAATCTTTCGCTTGCTCGGGTATCAATATTAGCACGAGCGGTTAAACAACAACTTTGCCCCCGAGTGAAACAAATAACTATTATAGGTGAATAGAATTCATTTTTAGTTTCGGGCGGGCAGTTACTAAAAGTGGCCAGTTACTGGCGTATTACCCTATTATGATTTTGATAAGGTACAAAACTAAGTAGTTGTGATTGCGTGATGGGTAAATCACCAATAAAAGTCAGGGAAAATCGCTTAATAAATTGTCCTTGGCCTATCGCGTGATTGGCCTACCTTCAACCACTGCCCTAGACCTAATACTGATGACAATGGCTCAATTACTTCATGTAAATTTACTTAAGGTTTTCCACAAAACAAAAATATTAGTCACGATTTTATTGCGTTTAATGGTAATCAGTTTTCCTCGCGTTATCCCGGCATTTTGCCACGGCTCATGGGAGCCTGGGGTCCGCTTGACAACTAATCCCATGATTTGACGTAGGCACTAGTTTTTACGAAAGCGACTGCCATCTGACCTTCCAACCCAGATGGGAAACTAGGCCTTATTGGGATTAGTCCGGTTTCCTCACGATGTTTTCCTTCACCGAAAAGCGACTGGCAAATATCAAATGATATTTCGTACATAAGTTCCGAAAAACTCATTGGTACGAGCTGGGGTTTGAACCCGCGACCTCCGGATTGAAAGTCCCACGCTCTTACCGCTAGGCCACCAGCGCTTATTAAACCAGCGTTTCTTTATGGTAATGTATTGTGTCAAAGTATCTAGTATAAAGTAAAAATATATTGCTATAATAATTTTCACCACGCCACAGCTGGTAAAGTCTTTGTTGATACTTCAAAAACTGATGAGAATGTTGCGTTTTATCTACATGTTATTTAATTTAGCAAAGGAATCAGATGCAAATTTTGAGTTGTTTAGTTTCCTAGTTTCGGCTGGTGGAAATGACTTTTTAACCGATGACTTTGAATTATAAATATTTTTTTACTCCCGTACTTTTATTTGTCATTTAAAGGGTCGTGCACACACCTTTAAAACCCTACCTTATAGTTGTCAAGACAAGTCTTTAGTCTATTCCCCAAAAAAGAATTTGTGCATACACGCAGTATCTTTTTGGCGATTTTACGATACTTTGTGTAATGACCACTTAAAAAATATTGAATGAAATACAGTGTTGCCAACCTTATTTTAAATGTCATCTCTGACAAATAAGTGAACCATAGACATTTTTTTTAATTTCATTCGTTCATTCATTCTTTTCCCGCCCGTACCCTCCATTTTGGCTACTTCTTGAATTAAAAATATTTGTTAAATTTTCAATTTTATTTCAAAGTAAGTGCTTGGTCGTAGAAAAAGTATTGTATGCAACGTTGTTTAATTGAGTCAAAAAATACTCGTGGCGTCTTTATTAACAATTTTCGGCTTCGCCTCAAATTGTTACTCACGCCACTCGCCTTTTTTGACCTCTCTTAAACAACGGTTGCATAAAATACTATAACAGCGTTCATTTGAATTTGTTTGTGATGTTCTACAGTTAGTATTTATTTATTTACTTTGTTGCACATAAAATAATAAGTACTAATGGTACTTAAGGCATTCTCTACCAGTCAAACACTGGGCCAAAAAGAGACAGAGAGAGAGAGAGTATGTTATTTCAGAATGTCGTCCGATGCAAGTAATGGAAATTAGTTAGTTAGTTTCTTTGAAGGTATAAGTTTAATAATGCCTTGTTATTTGCTAGTCATTTTATCTAGAAATACTAATTTAATATGTGTTTGTTTGCAGGTAAGTTGCTGACATATTCACCAACGAATATAGCAGGTATGATTAGAAAGTAATATTAATATACTTGCGGTTGATAGAATATGAATAATGTTAATAAATCCTTACTAATATTATACATGCGTAAGTAATTATGCATGTCTGTCTGTAACTTCTTAACGCTTAAACCACTGAACCATGTTACGTGAAATTTACACACTCTCTTATTAATGGCGGTGGAACTCAAGCCCATATCAGAATAAGATGAAAATCATATCAATTGTTAAATAAAACAGAAACAACTCACAGTAGATGTTAAAGGTCACTCATCTTCCTCGCGTTATCCCGGCATTTTGCCACGGCTCAGGGGAGCCTGGGGTCCGCTTGGCAACTAATCCCAAGAATTGGCGTAGGCACTAGTTTTTACGAAAGCGACTGTCATCTGATCTGCCAACCCAAGCGTAAACTAGGCCTTATTGGGATTAGTCAGGTTTCCTCACGATGTTTTCCTAATGTTTTAAAGGTCACTACTACAACCAAAATAATGATAGAATCAGGCGTTACTTTGCGGAAATATATACTAACTAAAGTAACTAAACAAAAATAGTGGCGGATCCCCACTTGCTTGGAGGATACCACCTAACGGATTAGCCATTAACAGGCGTTCCCCTCTGTCGAAACTCTATGACCAATGGTCATACACATTGTATGGACTGACGTTCATCTGACATGGCTATTTTTACGTTACGTACCTATACATTTGACGTGCCGCTCCCCCGCAAAAATCGGCATACTGTTTTGTACAGAAAATTACACACAAGGCGTCTCCATTTGGTTAAATTATATCCTTCAAGGTTTAAGGGCATATATTGTATCGTGTTCTGATTTGGAAAAAGTAGAAGAAAAATGTTCTTGATGTTGTACAAAAGTAGGTAAAGTTGCCTCGGTAGATAAAAAAACCGGGCAAGTGCGAGTCGGACTCGCGCACGAAGGGTTCCGTACCATAATGCAAAAAAAAAAACGAAAAAAAAGGCAAAAAAAAAACGGTCACCCATCCAAGTACTGACCACTCCCGACGTTGCTTAACTTTGGTCAAAAATCACGTTTGTTGTATGGGAGCCCCATTTAAATCTTTATTTTATTCTGTTTTTAGTATTTGTTGTTATAGCGGCAACAGAAATACATCATCTGTGAAAATTTCAACTGTCTAGCTATCACGGTTCGTGAGATACAGCCTGGTGACAGACGGACGGACGGACGGACGGACGGACGGACGGACGGACGGACGGACGGACGGACAGCGAAGTCTTAGTAATAGGGTCCCGTTTTACCCTTTGGGTACGGAACCCTAAAAATCACCGTACGTAATTTTTATTAAACTTGTACTTGTATATTGTATATGTAGCCCAGCAAAGCAGTATAATGTTAGCATAAAACATGTAGTAATAATATACCTAGCCGAGTAATTGAGGAAAAACTTTAAACCCATTTTTACTCCGCGTGATATCCTTATCTCCCGTCGCAAGTTTCACGCGGCGCGGCATATCTTTTAATCCCTTCTAATTATGGGATCTTCTTCTAAATGGATCCTCTCTTAACAGCTACAGATTAATAACTTCAATGATATGAAACTACTTACATGAATTATCAATGAAGTAACCAACAGTGAAAAATTCAGTCGGCAAGCAGACCCTGAGCTCCGTAGCAGCAACTGAAGACGCAACCAGGATAAAAACTAAGATGAGAAAGATAAGATAAGATTCTTCACAGTAACTATTATATCAGACTGAGAGACAAAAGAAAACTGTGTTCTTAATTGATAATCATTGCGCTTTATAACGGCTAAGGATCATTGGCGGCTGACTTCAGGTGGCGCAATATGGTAATTACTAATTACTTGCGCTTTTCTTTGTTGTTACTACTACTTTAGGTCTTGTCACGGAGAGAGTTGACTTGCTCAGTTACTGTCTTGCTGTATACTAGTTACTCTCATCACGATTGTATACTGTCGATTATAAAGGGGTGCGTTTCACTGTATATAACAACTATGAATATATTATTGGTCGATATAACGATCAAGGGATATAATTTATAAGACATATACATACGAATGACATATTTTTATCAGATATATCTCTCATACAGTATAACAGGTATTTGATATAATAACTTTCAATCTAATGCCAAGGTAGTATAACGCACATACTTTATAATAAAAGGTTCCGTATAACATTAATTGGCATTTGCAATAGACATATTTATTTATATTGGATTGTCGTGTCAAGTATGGTATAGGTTAAAAAAAATAGACACAGGTATCCCATGTCTAAAGAAGAAGGCGGCTCGGGGGCTCGCATAACAAAGAAGAGCATGTACAACCGCAATTTTAGGTTGGGTTAGGTTAGGTTCGTTAGTTACCTTTTGTATCTTAGAGCAGAAAATAGAAGCCCCGCAAAGCGGGGCTTCGTCGATATGTCACCAAGTCATACTTGCTATGTTAAAACCTAAATTTTTCAGACATTTACAAATGTTGGGTGATTCAATTTTAGGGACGAAATATTGAAATATATAATATACAGCTAGAAATTATGTCATTTTTAACATATATTGGGTACCTACTCGTTATATTAAATTTATTCTACCCTTAACTATACCATATAAAATTATTCCTCTTGTTGGTATACATTGTTAATTATATTACCTTAGCGATATATCGTTCAAAATTATACCATATGTTGTTATATCTAATGAAAATAGATCATTTATTGTTATAGCGATCATTACACACCCGTTATAAAGGGTCCCACTGATAGTAAAACGCAAAATTTGACAGCTCCAAACAACTGACAGGCTGATATCGTCCGGCGAACTGGTGATCTATGGCTCTACAAATAAGATCATGTCAGATATTTTTGCGGCCTTTGTTGTGTAACATATTATTGCATGTGACTGTACACCGTGTTTTTATTGAATTCCGTTAACTTCGGGGTGTAGTTAAGTACGTGTATATAAACTAAATGGCATAGTTAATTAAAAAAAAAAAATTCTTTTGTTTTCTTTTTTGTTTTTTTTTTGTTTAAAAAGTAATTAAATGTAGCATATAGCGTTGTTGTAACACGGGCATTACATTTAACTCAACCAAACAATTGAAATCTGTGACATATCAATGTCATTTCGTACATCAATCGACCGAGATTGTACTTAAGTTTAGTAGCAAACTCATTCTAAACACTAATCAATATGTAAGCCGGCCCTAAGGCAAGTGTACACGCTTGTAGAGGCCTTATAGGAAAAAAATAAATGATGGATTATCTCCGAAATGGACTTAATTAGAACATCGGTGTCTTTGAGAAAATTACTTGATTTAAGCTCAGGAATGCACCCTTGAAATTAACGGAAATCAAAAAAAACACGGTGTATATGTGTGCATGCGAGTATAAAAGTACATTTGCCAAATGTCAGGGCAGCTACTTGTATCGTGTAAATGGAGATTAAAGGGTCCTACATTTCCACTGGCATTGCGATTATGCTTATTTTTATTATAAGCCTAGCCATGACCTTTCACAATATAGGGCAGAAAGAAAACGCCATTCTAAGAACTAGAAGAATAATTTGTTCAGTTAACCGGTTTTAGTTTTTTCCTGCCTTTTACTGTTAAAAGGCTGAGGTACGGATAGCGATGTGCCGTTCTCGAAAATTTCCCGAGAACAGAGAAATTATCGGAAACGTTCTCGGCAATTTCTCGGAAATGTTCTCTGAGAGTTTTACCCTTTCGTCGCAAAAGCGATGATTTCTTTTGTTTCGCTTAGTGTAGGAGATAACACAAATACCATGGAAGCTTAAAAACAAATACTTGGCACCATTCATAGGAATATAAAAAATAACACTAATTGATTAAAAAACCAAGAGTATAACAACACAAAATTGCCCAAACAAGTTATTTGAGGCAAAAGGTATTAAACTTAACAAAAGTAAATAAGTCATTCCATAAAAAAAAATAAGATTGTTCATGACTTATTTATGCTAATAATGGAACGTTCTCGAGAAAGTTGGAAATTTTCCGGAATTTTCTTCGGAAAGGAATTCTCAGAAACGAGAACGTTCTCATCGGCACATCACTAAGTACGGACATTCTTAGAAGTACAACTTAAAAGGTTGCAATTTCTTGCCAGGATCTTAACTTTTTCATGATACAATAGTCGTGCCTGTAGGTAAATACCTACTCAACTACCTATAGACTGCCCTCTTAAGCTAAAAAGCCGTATTTGCATTCAGTTTTCATACAAATTGACTGCAAATACGGTTTTTTAGCTTAGGAGGGCAGTAAAGTCCCGTGTTGTGTGCGTGAGTGAATTGCTCGAAAAGACGTTCTATATTTGTAAATTGTTATAAATTATAATATACGAGTAATATCTGGGAGATCCCAGAATGCGTAATGTTATGTATGCAGAGAGGAAAATGAGGACTGTTCGGAGAAGCGGTCGTCCGCTATCCTCTGAAAAGCTACGGTTAGGAACTCACTAGACCATAGTCTGCGGCAATTTGACATTCAGTATGTGTAGTGTATTAACAAACTGTAACTGTTACTCAGCAGGCAGTACATCTAAAAGCTCATTTGTAAAACCCTTAGAGCATTTAGTAAACTGGAGACGCCTTGTCTGTAATTTTCTCTACAAAAACATATATGTGACGTCCCGCAGGTAAAGGTGCATTATGGCAATTGGCGTCTTACGACGCGTAGCAGAGTATTCGTATTGGAGCGTCGTAACATCGTAAGCGCCAGCCGCCATATGGTACCTTTTCCCGTGGAACGTCACATATATACTTATATAGGTAGGTACAGTGAAGGCATTCAATGAATACATTACATTATTATTAGAATGTAATTAGCTATACTATCTTTGATTATGGAAACTGTAGGTTTAACTACATTATCATAAATTTCTGTTTAACTGTAAATGAATACAACCGTTTGTTTCTTAATAAGCAATAAATAAATAAAAAAGTCTGCCGATTTTTGCGGGGGAGAGGCATGTCAGATAAATGTCAGTCCATACAAAAGTTTGCACAATTGTGCAAGGTTTTAGGCAGAGGGGTAAGCTTTTAAAGGCGCCTCCGGTTATTAAATGCTCTAATGCCCTTTCCATTAAATCCATACGTAAATCACATTGTATCCAGCCTGTATCCAGCCAATCAGGTGACACGCCAATGACATAATATACTCAGATTACAAGTAGACGCTAGACAGTAGAATCCTTAATGAGCGTAATTAGAGATAATGGTTACAGGCGCATTACTGAGCAATCAGTGATGACTTGATGTAGTTAGTACACTTTTAGTACGATCGATATTCCATTACAAGTCCACAGAGTAAATAATAAACAGTATTTTGACGTCAAAGTGAAAATGAGACGTTATTTATGTCTGTCTATGCGAGCACATTGTGTAATATGGTAAAATTAGGTAACATAATCGATATTCAATTACATATACACAATAAAAGAGACAAAGGCAGTATTTTGACATAAATGTGATGATATGATTGGATGTTATATCGGTCCGTATGAGTGTTGTATCGTGCAATAGGTGATTTAGTATTGTACATATTTATTACAAAATCTATATTCCAATACAAACTAAGACAGTATTGCGTCTCAGCACTTGAATTGAAAGTTATATCCATTTAAGGGAGATCATTAGCCTGCAGTAGATGATTTAATATATTTATATTATATCACACAATCAATATTTCATAACGGAAAAACCGTAGCACTTATATAATATTAACAGTAATTTTATACTACGGTTTTTATTTGTATTAATTATTCACAGCGCATCTCACTTGCTTAAATATATAAGTAAGTAAGACAAATGCAACTGATGTGCCGTCAAAAATTTTCCAAGATCCGATATTTTCACATTCAAAAGGTTTAGAAACATTTCATATTTTTGTAAGGCGACTGAAATTTTCCATTTCCAAAATAAAAGTTTCCTTTATTTCCTGTGTAACTTTCTTGAGATTTCCGAGAACGTTACCAATTTTTAGGAGACTTTTCGCAACTTGCACATCTGTAATTCACTCTATTGTAACACTTGCAGAAGAGTCTTTAAGACCAAGTTCGGCCGGGCCAGCCACATTCGGGCCCATAACAGGCGTAATCCGTAATTGCTGCGGTCGCCGTCATCGAAATCGATGAGGAGGACTATATATCTGTAATTCTACGCTTGGCCAAACTATCTTGTAATGTAAGTACTGTTAATTCTCCTTTAACTGTGGTTGTTCTATCGTGCCCCGCAAAGGTCGATCATAATGGACCGCTAATAGTAGAAGGGTGGGCAGGAATCGCATGACGAAAAACCTATACAATACGCAAGGTGAGGGGTAATGACGGTTTTCGCGATTATTTTTCCGAGTGAAATATAAAACATATTTCCGTTTTATGTTTCTTGGGTCTCTATTGTTTCCCAAAAGGTTTTAAGTCTAAATGTACCTATTGTTTGTCCGCATTTTCGTTAGTCATGATTTATTTGGTTCAGAAACGTGTAACTTTTCAGGACTGCCATAAAACAAACCTAACCTAACCTATCTATAGGATAACCTGACGAAAAAATAAGTTAATGATGAAATTTTTTTTAGGTTTTCGGGGTTGGTTCCATAAAAGTTGCTCAGTACCTACATATTCACCCCGTAAATTATTGCAGGTGACTAAATAAACATCCTGTATTATGTAGATAAAGATTATAAGTTTATAATAGCAAAGATTGAACGCAGTATGCTACTTATAGTTCGTTTTTTTAGCATTAGAAAGAACTTGAAAGAAGGTAAGCGATCATGACATGTCTTTTAATTGAAAAACGCTTTCTAAAAATCAATAACTAATACCAAAGCTAATACTTATGAAAGCAGAAGAATATAAATGATCGTTTTAGATTCATAATTGTTACATATTTGCCGTAACTTATTTTTAAAATGTGTTTTTCAATTAAAAGACACATCAAGATTGTTTACCTTATTTCTAATGCTAAAAAACGAACTATAGTAATTACTACGGTTTTTTCCGCTTGATAGGACAACGTTCGTAGCAGTAAGGAGACAAGTTTCCTCTTTTAATATAAACTTATATTCTACGGAGCCGAAGTTTTCATGCAGTTTCTTCAAAGTGTCCTTTAAAAAGTTTTGAGTTGAAAGAGCGAGTAGATCGAGTCTTTGCAAATTGAATAAAGTTGTTCCAAACACGTTTGAACTAAACGTAAACGTTAGGTAGGTATAGGGACACCCCACACTATAGTTCGTTTTATTAGCATTAGAAAAACAACCGGCCAAGTGCGAGTCGGACTCGCGCACGATGGGTTCCGTACCGTTACGCAAAAACCGGCAAATAAAACACGTTTATTGTATGGGAGCCCCACATTTTTTTTTGTATTTGTTGCTATAGCGGCAACACAAAAACATCATCTGTGAAAATTTCAACTGTCTAGTTTTCAACTATCACGGTTCATGAGATACAGCTTAGCCTGGTGAAGGACAGACGGACAGAGAGACGGATCGTTGCCGATAACATGGATTTCCCGGTATGTAGCGAAAATGCTTCGTAGAGGCAAAACGACAACGTGTCGTGATTAGCGCTGAATGGGTTAAGTAAATGTCAATGTCCTCCACTATCACTTTACTTGACATTGTCGAATTGAAAACCTTCAGTTCAGAATTCGCTTAAAATCGCCTCTAATATGTACACCAAGACAACATAACCAAGTCTAAAATGCTCACTGTAAAGTTCAATTGCTTTTCCATACATTTTAAACACCTCCGGGGAACAGTAAATTTTTCCGGCCGTGGCCCGGGCGTGTGTGTCTGACTGCCGTATTCGAACTTCAAGATATTGACAAGAGACGACACGTACTAGATCCATTCTAGATACGTTATAGTTTAGATATCAACTAGTTCTCTTTTGCAGCGCAATTCGGGCAACCAATGTCACTTTTACGTTAGATAGAGTATGAAGATATCTATTAGATGTGAATTGGATCTCTAAGTCATATCCTGAGGAAATCGTTCAAGAGTATCTCCAGAATCGCGCAAATGTCATATTTGACAGGTTAGATCTTTAACATATCGTTATCGTATCTTGGTGATGTCTAAAAGATATCTAATAGATGTCTATTTCGAAATCCGAATCGGGCCCCAAGTCTAAAATGATCACTGTAAAGTTCAATTGCTTTTTGTAATAAGGTCCTCCGATGTACAGTTAAGAGTGTTACTGTTTGTACTAAGTGTCGTGTGACTCTTAATATTTTGTAATTACGCGTGTTGAAGCTAATTGGGTGCAGGTAATATAATACGTTTACACTGGTGCTTAATTTTAATGTAAAACAAATAGCGAGTGAGTGAATATGTAAATGGTTTCATGTTGTGCCGTATTTTACTGAGAGAAAATATAATGGCTGTAGGTCACAGACAACACATCCTCCAGACTGAGCATAGTCGCGCTACCCCCTCTGCCACGCATAGTCGGTAATTTTACTCCATGTTCGAGTCAAAAGTGTCTTTGTGTGACGTCCGTGTCTTTGAACGGACCAATCACGGCACGGGACTTCGCTCACCTCGTCCCGCGCACCCCCGCATTTTTGGCGTCAACGGTTGAATGAAATAATTGCTCTAAACTCGGTGTAGAGGATTCCTAGTCTATGGCTGTAGGTATATTCTAGGGTGGCTTGGGTGTAGTGGGTAGGGCCAAATTATCCCCCTCTCTTGCCAGGAGAGGGGAAAGGAGCGGCGAGTCCCACAAACGGTGCATAAACGCATTCCCACTCAGTCAAAAAAAAAAGAAAAGGGTAGGTTTGAAGTAGGAGCAAAATTTGTTTGGATTTTTTATCTTCTGTTTCAAGGCAACTAAAAACAAACTTCTAAAGTGATTGAAAGTTTGTTGTTTATGTTTCATCGACTTTTCAACTTTACGTTTCAGAAAATTTAACTTGCGACGGAATATTTCGCGATGGCGCGGGTTTTGACGTTTTTTTTTCAATATCTATGAAAATATATTTCTGTTTAAAATGTTGCTGGTTTAATCCCTCGCCTATATCATTACTATCATTAGCTAGGTATTATATACTAAAATCATACTATAATAGTATGCAGGGTAACGATATTAAGTTGAAAATAAATGCAAATTAGTTAGACACGTTTTTGGTATGTTTTCTATCAAGCCATCTTTATTCTTTAAGGTTTTGCTTAGTCTGCCCTCGCAAATATAGCTACTCTAGTTTCTAAGTGATTTTTTTCATGGTATTTTCCTTAGATTATAAGTTGTGAACATTTAATTTAAAAACTATAATTTAGTTTTAGCACACTGAACCCAATACTAATTAAATTCGTTACAAGTATGTTTATCTTGTCAACAATTCATGTTATCTGAAGCTTAAACTTTCCTTTGAGATGCGAGACGGGGATTATAACTTAAAGTATTTTGATTAAGTTACGGGATGTAATAAAGCGATTCATGCTTGCATTAGTAAAGTAGTAAACTATTTTTACTGTGATTTAATTACTTTTACTATATATTGACCGCCAAAAATCCACTCCCTTTTACAAAGAAAAATAAGAAAATACTTAGATCGAGTTGAAGTTTTGGATGTTAAAATACTCGCTTTAACCCTTTATACCCTTTATAGGTGTTAAAAAGTGACAGCTATTTTATCACGTGGATAAAGATGGATAAAGTCATCCATAATACGCCGGCTGGGCTCTTAATTTACCGATACTTATCATTTTAAAGATAAGGTTGTTCTTAAGCAAAAATAAGGCAACACCGTAACAAAGATAATAAACACGCGAAATAAGTAGGTACAGTCGACTCTCGTTAATTCGAAACTCAAGGGACTTATAAAATATTACGAATTATCGAGAGTTTGAAATATCAAATAGTTCGAAATTTTTGAGAGAAGAAATATGAAAGTTCGAATTATTGAGTAATAATCAATTATGATTTATTAACTGCAAATTTTTTACAATATCAAAAGGTTGGAGGTAGATATTTACATGCACATACTTACATAATGTGAATTAATTATTAGTCTTAGGGAAGAAGTCTGTAATATTAGTTTGCTTCAAAGCACATTGCTGAGACTGATCAATAACTTTTTTTTATCAGAAATACCTAGGGCTGAAATGATTTTACAATAACAAATGCTCGTGCAACAATGAACTTGAACTTTTCTCAAAATGTAGGGTACTTAATACACTTACCTCTGCAATCTGATAACTTTGAATTGTCGAGTGTTTGACGCCTATGGGTTCGAAATAACGCGTCGTTTTGTTACGTAGCGATGATTTTTTTGTTCGAATTACCAAGTGCTTAAAAATGTATTGAATTATTTCGAAATATAAAGAGATTTTCTAGGGAACTCGTGATAACTTCGAATTATAGAGAGGTTCGAATTATCGCGGGTTTGAATTAACGAGAGTCGACTGTACTAAAATTTGGAGTTTGTCCAACTTCGCTAAAGGCACTCACTAATAATCTGAACTTTCAGCTTTAGAAAAGTCTACCACAAAGCCTACAACTCTTAAACTTGAATACTGTTGACCCAGATTTTGGTAAAAACTAAAAAGTCGCATTCAAATCTCCAGTTATTAGGGATTTTATAGTACAAGCTCGTTTTTTTAGCCTGCAATGTTTTTTTATAGTACAAGCTCGTTTTTTAGCCTGCAATTTTTTTGTTTGTTTATTAATGTTTGAAACGATTCCCGATTCGAACTTTAAGATATGTCAAATATTACATCTAGATACGATATGGATTAGATATGTCAGTGTCAAAGTGACGTTTTTGTTTGAAGAAGCGTCACTTTTGACACTGGGACATCTAAAGAAAAGTTTGCAACGATTTTGATAGCATACGCAGTGCAAGTGTTATTTATACGTCACAATTTCATAGAAGTTTGACGTTGAAAATAACACTTTCACTGCGTGTGCTATCAAAATCGTTGCGGACTTGTCTTGGTTTTACTCTAGACGTAATATTTGACGTATCTTTAAGTTCGAATCTGTCCGTATGTTTCCATCAGCAAAGTGTTTCGTCTCTAAACTAAATTCTCAATACAACCTAATAGTAGCCTCTGCAAGTATCGTCTTAAGTTTTCAGTGCAATACTGCACCCTGGGGGTGAAAGTTTGTAAGTTTCTATAATATCGCCCAGCTGCGGCCAGTTTCCGAGTTTGATATTGTAATAAAAATAGCTAAACCACATTTAAACGGCGAACTTAAAAACAAACTCATTTAAAGGGTGAAGTTTTTTAAAAAACTCAATCTCTGCTCAGCAGCAAAATTAACTAAGCAGGTAAGAGTTATTAGTTTGTTTCAAAGTTTAACGGTCAAGATGTAATAAAATACATGATTCAAGTCTAATCGCCTCCAAAGCGCCAAATAATATATTATGCATAAGAAAAAAACCGGCCAAGTGCGAGTCGGACTCGCGCACGAGGGTTTCGTACCATTAAACAAAAAAATCACGTTTGTTGTAGGTAGGTATGGGAGCCCACTTAAATATTCATCATTTTCTGTTTTTAGTATTTGTTGTTATAGCGGCAACAGAAATACAGCATCTGTGAAAATTTCAACTGCCTAGCTATCACGGTTCATGAGATAAAGCCTGGTCACAGACAGACAGCCAGACGAACAGACGGACAGGCGGACAGACGGACAGACAGACAGATGGACAGATGGACAGACGGAGGACAGACAGAAAGATGGACAGACGGACAGACGGACAGACGGACAGACGTACAGACGTACAGACGTACAGACGTACAGACCAGGGATGTTACGGAGCTCCGTTTCCGTTTCCGTTAAGGCGGAACTTCCGTTTGGTATTACACATCCGTTTCTGTTCCGGTTCCGTTATGTTTGAAACGGAAGTTATAACGGATGTCAATGCTTCGCGCGGCGGCGGCGTACATCAAAAACAAACAGGTTCATACCAGTCATTCGCTCATCGCCACGCTTGCCACGGCCCACGTGCAGCACGTGCTACGCTAATTTGTTGTTTGTTTGTATACTTTGTTTTATTCGTGTTATTAAAATTAAAATCGTATGTGTTCTGTTGTGTACTGACTACTGACTGTGTGTAGTGTGTGTGGTGAATGTTAGTGTGTAAAAAAACGCACAATGAAGCCGAAATCAAGTTCGATTTGGAACTATTTTGATGAAGTTAGTGGGGACACGGCTAAGTGTAAACTTTGTCTGAAGGCAGGCGTGGCTCACTCCGCGATTTCGTCGCTTTGCTACAGGTAGCTAAAAGTACATCCGTTCGGCCCCAATTTTGGGGTTTGCCATAAGCCGCGCGTGGCGCTGTCGCCACCCAGCGGGCATATCTGTGCTGATCGTAACAGACGCGTTTTGTTAGAGAGTGAGTCTTCTGTACCTAGTACTATTATTTATTCTGTGCTGAAGGTTTATTCTAGAAAAGGGAAAACGACTACATCGTTAAAAAGTCATTTGAAGTGTATGCATGTTGCAGAATATGATCAATTTAACCAATCAGAAGTTGAAAAGATAAATAGTTAAATACACAGCCTTCGACATCCAAAGACAAGCTTCAAGAGGCGAAAAAACAAATGACCCTTAAAGAGACTGCTAAAAAATCAAAAGTGGTGCAATTCCAATCCAAAATAAAGGCCTTGCATAATAAAGGCTGATTAATATTTGGAATTTTTGTTTTTAATAGACCTACCCTTAACATCTCGTCCACCTATCACTCAGGCTCCGATTCTGGTTCCGGTTCCGTTTCCGTTTTCGGTTCCGTTTCCGTTTTCGGTTCCGTTTCCGTTTTCGGTTCCGTTAAACTAAATTGAAAACATCTGTTTCCGTTTTCGGTTCCGATAAAACCACATCCGTTACATCCCTGGTACAGACGTACAGACGTACAGACGGACAGACGGACAGCGGAGTCTTAGTAATAGGGTCCCGTTTTTACCCTTAGGGTACGGAACCCTAAAAACTACAAATGATGATGTTATACGATGGTCATTAATGTCATTTAAAATCTGAATGTCCCTATAAATGGTATAAAGGGTTAAAGCGAGTATATAGAAAGTGACACCGTGGGATAGAAAGTGACGGACACCGTTTTATCACGCTGTCACGTAGACAAGAACGACCATCATATCCGTACAGACTCCAAACCCCAAAGACTCCAGATATATACATATGTAGGTACGTATTATATATAGGTGTTGCGAAATTGAAGCGCTTTAATTGTACAAATTGTACAGTTGCTCTTTAGTCGCCTCTTGGAAAACTATAGCTGTGCACGCCCTAACAAGCACACCGAACACTTTGTTTTGCCAAAGTCAGCTTATACAGACGTTATAAATAGAAGAAACAATTAAAATAGAATCTGCCGTCGGTCCCCAAAGTTTTAGACAATCGGGTTACAACTTATACCGCTTCGTTATCCCGTAGATTGTAAACTGTCACGTAAATTAATGTACGCCGTCGAAGTTAACTCGCGTAATAACATTAAGTGGGACAACCGGGAATATGACCACAGTAACAGAAATTAGTGCAAATGCGACACTTTCATTATACGAGCCCCGATGCATATGTTTTCGTCTAGTCAGACCATTTTTTGAGGTTCTCGCGTTATTAGAATAAACAAAATTGTTGTGTGGAACTACCTGGGCCATTTTATTTAAAGTTGTCCCCTAGACTTTTTTTTTAAATTGGGATCGTTCGTGATTCTGAGTAGAAATAACATAAATATGTTATTGCTCTTTCTATCCTAATAGGAGAAAAAAGTGTCCGAAAGGTTTTTTCCCATTCCGTTACCATTTTTTCATAGACTTTGTATGGCGGTTTCGGAATGGAAAGATCGAAAAATGTATGGAAATCTTGGGACACTTTTTTTCTCCTATTAGGATCAAAAGAGCTCATGATTCTGAGTAGAAAGAACATAAAAAATCCCAATTTTGAAAAAAAGTGTGGGGGACATCTTTAAATAAAATGGCCCACCTAGACGCGCCGAAAGGCCGTCTAGGTACCAGCGGTACCTAGACGGCCTTCGGCCACTTGGTACTCCAGAGTACGCCCTCCGGACTACGCGATCTTCCCCCATCCGGAATACGTGCCAGAGCCATCGGAACCTAAATCGGTGCCTGAATGGTTACCGTAATCTATTTTCGAACCAAGATAGTATATATACATTACTACCTACTTACTTAATTGCCTGGCGCGATGACTCAAAATAAGTCTTGGTCTCCAACAAAAGAGATGCCACTTTGTTCTGTCCAGAGCGGTATCACGCCAGCTTTAGCTTTAGCTCCAAAAGGCCTACCGCGAACCACGTTCGACGTGTTGCCTATCTGGCGCACTTGTAAATTCGTACGTAAGTGTGATAGGGAGGCAACACGTCGAACGTGGTTCGCGATAGGCCCTCAGCTTCACTCCAGCCGCCGATATATGTATAAACATTAGTGTACCTATCTTTAATACAGTTTTCTGTACAGTTCTGCGGGTGGTGAGACCATCAAGCCCATGTGAGAACCGAGAAGCGTGAATGTTGAAGCTACCGGTTCGATTCCGGCCTCGAACCCCCCGGCGCTTTTATTTTATTTCAATTTTGTTCAAAATGGGAAATTCTGGCTAGATCTTAAGGTAAGGGATGGGTTACACTATATTTATTGAGCCATAGGTTTACACTGGGAATCCCACGGGAATCCCATAAAGTAAGTAGGTATTGAACGGAAAAATCAGCTTAAACTGTGAACCGTGGAATAATTAAAGTCTGTAACCGCACCAATGATTTGACAAAAAGTAGTTTTAAAGATTGAGACATTCAGAAATCCTCTCCCGCTATTTTCTACAGAAAAATCGCAAACCATATTATAACAGCGATATCATATTTAGTCCCAAACGTGACCAGAACACACCATAATGCTTTAATGAGAAAACAACAGGGCTTAACCACATTTTCCTACCAAGAGAGCTACACAAAAGATACCTTTCTGCATAATGCGTAATCCATTGCGGCTCCGTCACGACTCTTTTAGCACTTACGTTGTATATGTGCAGCAATGGATTGGTAAAACTTATGTTGGTCGATATTTGAGAAATTCTTGAAACACGCGATGGTCAAGGGTGCAATTAACCAGGACTGGTCTAGTTTTAGTATTTCATAATGTGCTGAAATACAACAAGGAGTGCTAATAGAGCTTTTACAGCTTAGATACATCCCATGCGTATGCGTATGCGGTGATTTTAGCGCATGGACGTATTCCAGGAGAGTCAGATGTACATTTATGACCATTTAAAAACTTTACGGGTCTATTTTTGAAGAGGGTGTTTTTTCGACATTTGTATGGTAATTTTTTATTTTTGGAAAATCTGATTTACAATCATCGTTTTAGGAAGGGTTCTTAACAACAAATATACAAGGCACCACTCGACTTTTTATAGTTAGATATGGATGTTTAAATATCGACATTTGTATGGCACTATTAAGCCATTTGTCAGGCGCTTTTGACATGTATATGGCATTTTTTCGACATTGTATGGCAGTATGAAACTTTTTATGGCAATATTTATTATTTTTGTGGCATTTGTAAGATCCTGACGACATTTGTATGGCACCTTTTCGATATTTCTATGGCACTATGTCGACATTTGTATGCCACAATCGACATTTATATGGTCAAAATAGCCGTACAAATGTCGCATTACAAATGTTGCCAATAATATTTTTTTGCGAAATTTCCTGCACAATCAAACCAATTCACTTATTTTACTTTATATTTTAACACTATATTTGTAACTATTATTATAAAATACACATTTTTATTTCGATTGTGTACCAACACATTAAGAGCCCATACAAATATCATTGTCGTCGTACCAAAATATATCGAAAGACAAATTGAAGAAAAAAAGAAGAATCATCAATGCTTCAAGAAAAAATAAAGGTATATCTCCTTTTAAGTAAAATGAGCTAAGGATTTAAGGTAGTTTCCCTCCAGGTCCCGACTTATTTTTCCACACTGTATATGGGTATCGATGCATTCAGTGTAATACCCGGAACACAAGTATATGAGATGACCAGACCCCGTTATCAGTGGTGAAATTTTATTGAAATGCAAGGGTTGGCACTCACTCACCCTCAGTGCGGGTAAAATTCCGCAAGCTATTGGGTAAAAGTACGCATATGGGGTAATGTAATTGATCGCATCAAGTAAATTTAAATGGAATAGTCAATAAAATGAAGTTTAACTAATATTTTTGAAATTGTCTGATAAATATCCACATACTACTTTAAGAACATTAAATAACTATTAATACTTTACTTACGATATTGAATAGCGCTTGATTATTGCATTTATTGCATCAAATTAACTACAGAGGGCATAATTATACATCAATAATCATAATAATTAGTTGTTTAAGTGAAAATTTTGCATGCCCATATTGTCGGCGAGATGTGCTGAACCTATATATATAGAATATATAAACACTTAATTTGTTGTAAGTACCACATTTCACGCAAAAAAATATATTTCTATTTCAATAATGCGACGTGTGTCGAACAGCTTTCACTTTGCGTCCGCAGCTCACGTGGTTCCAAAATATCGACACAAAGGACATAAAATCCTGCTAATACACACTTCGCTCCCATTACCTTTGCCGGTGAACGGCACACCGCGATCTCTTACCTACAGCGTACTCTTACCCCGAATGACTATAATTATAGGTACATGTTAAATATGTGCAGTGCCAACCCTTGCATTTTCAATAAAATTTCACCACTGATAACGGGATCTGGAGATGACATAGTGGTGGGGGTAATTGCTGTGACGTCATAAAGTCGGTAGGTAGAACAATTCTTTTTTATTATCTTTTAAACACACCGACATTGTCGATTGTAGAATCTTCACACGGTGGTCCACGCGGTGGTCCACACGGTGGTCCACACGGTGGTCCACACGGTGGTCCACGCGGTGGTCCACGCGGTGGTTCATACGGTGGTCCACTCGGTGGTCCACTCGGTGGTTCACACGGTGGTCCACTCGGTGGCGGAGCAGGGTCAGAACTATTGCATTCTGAAACAAAATAGTCGCATTAGAGCGTTTTACATGGTCGGATCCGATATCGGATGTCGGATGGTCTTTAGAGAAAAGCAGTTGCTTGAGAGTGCCCTATGGTATCAAAACCTCCTTTTTAGTTTACAGTTTTATTTTGAACAATAGGTAAATATTTGATCTATGAATAAACAAATATTAAAAGGCGGCTTTAATTAGTACCTAATGTACCGTTACACATAATATTTTTTCTAAGACAGCGGCAAACACCTAAAACCAGATATAAAATCAAAGCAAATATTGTAGATCTTTGCCTAGAAGTCAGAATTAAAAACAACAACGACAGTTGCCTAATATTGTATGAATATCCCTAAGAACACTGTTGCAGGATCCTTGTAGCAAAGACATATGTAACTTCGTATAAGACGAATAAAGTCTAAGGAAAAAACGTGCCTCGGAATTCAAGTAAAAGTCATTCTCGAATAGATGGCGCACACACCTTTAGCCTATCTTCGGCTAGATGGCGTGACGACACCGTTTCATATTTAGCAATTTTAACACATAGATATCAGTGAATGAACATGGATCAAAATGATATAAAGATAATAAAATCATTTATCCATATATATACATTTTTTGATAACTTTATACGTTTTTATTTTGAGTTTTAGTCGTGTGTCGATAGATGGCAGTAAATTTACAGTGACTACAAAATTTACAATGACAGGACCCCTCTATACTATCTATTCTTTTTGCTTGTAGGTAGCATTGCGCCGGGGCCCTGCGCGCCGCGCTTCTTATGAAATTGATTTCGATCTCACTGGCAGTCATTTAATATACAAATAAGAGTGCTCGAGTGGAAAAAAAAGGATTTATTTGTGGTCTTATCTCCGTTATCGCATCGGACAATGTAAAAACGCTCTTATAATATTTTGTTTTATAATTATTTAAGTACGGGTTACTTGAGTGCCGATTGACGATCTTCAAAATCTTGAATGATAAGCACGAGCATGTAATAGACTAAAATTACGTGACATTTAAACAATTTTAATATTTAGATCAAACTTAGTATGGATCTAGTCCAAAACCTAGGAATGGACATCATTAACATCATAATTTAAAATCATGGCTCTTGTCGGTGGAGTATGCGCCAGTTTTCGCGGTCTTCGGCCAGGTTCTTTAGATCCCTGTAAGACACGACATTTGCTTTTGCTTTTAGTTGTTGTGTATAGTTTACTCGTGGCTTTCCTCTTCCTCTTCTCTTCAAGCTTCGATCTCGAAATGGAGATAAGATATACATATAAAAATTAAATGTGAACTTACTATTAGGGTTGTTAGCTATAGTGCCAGTATTGACTCCGACATTGGCGATCTTAGAGTTCTTGTTGCCGCTTGCACTGAAGGATACGGTACCGGTATTCTCCATTTCTGAAACAAAATATATCTTAACATTAGCATTTTAATGTAGTTTTATTTATGGGTTCCCGGTACCCTGAAATTGTTCGGAGCCTTGTCAAAGAGGCTGGTGGAAGCGACTGGGAACCGTAGGGCTGGCAGCTTCCTAGTACCGCGAATTGGTATTGCAATTCAGCATCTACGGCACCTTGCCAAGGGGCGAATATTTATTATATGTTAGGTTTATAGTGTACTCGAGAAACTGAAAACGGTGAAAAATAGAGATACTACTCCTAAAAATACGTATAATACCTCATTAGATTCGTCATGATGCCTAGAAAAATGTATTCCAAGCGTGTATTAGCACTCAAAAAATATCAAAAGTTACAAACAAGAAAAGGGTGGAAAAAGTACATATTTTTAATTTCCCCAATATCTCAAAAAGTATTCATATTTAAGAGACCAAAATTAATCGAACGAGCGAGCGAAGCGAAGCGAAGTTCTTACATTCGACTTGGATCACGCGGCTGGCTAGCGGCACGTCCCGGCATTTCGATGTTTTTAAGCTGAACTGTCAGAAGATAGTTTGATGCTCAAGAACTTAAGTAAATTTGTTCTAATTTAAATGAAATTGGGTAAACGTGTAGTTGAGGGCATTATATTTTAGTCATTAAATTATGAGCAGGCTCGATTAAGGGATTATTGAGGTAGAAGAGCTTAGAAGGCCAAAAAGCTGTTTGTAAGGGGGCCTAGCTATTCTGGTCATTTTATTTGCAAAAAACATGGTCGAATTTAGTATCAAATGAAAGTGCTCGGTTTGCACTTTTATAATATCGTTTTTAAAATTACCTTTTTGAAATAATTAGCAAGATAAAAATAAAATAATATATAAACATAATATACGTATTTGACATTTGACAGGAAATATTTCGGCTTAGCACAGATACAGTTTATTTTAATCTCTATGATTTCTATGATGACTTAAATCTAGGGGAGGGACAGTCGTATATAAAGCACTTTATTAGAAAAAATAGCGACATCTATATTACTTAACGCTAAACTTTTTTTTTTATATGGTTTCACTTTATTTCGTCAGAACGTCTTAAAAGTCTTGTACTTATCTAAGGCATGGATCAAACAAAAAAACATCTGTTAGACCAGATTATTTATGGCCATCGTGCCATGGAGGCGATTGTCACAAAAAAACAACTGTGTCAAATAAAATTCAAAATATTATAGCACCCCATTTATTGTCTGTACTACGACATAATTCAGATAAATAAAAATACTTTCAGTTTTACAATGTTAAAAGAAACAAAGTTTTTTATACGCCATCACAGTTGCTGAGAACTTTATTACCAAAAAAATAGAAAGATTATGGCGGGTAGATTCACAACCTGCTGCGTTTAATTGTGTTTCATGGTCAATTGTGTGTTATTCCAGCCGTGTATGATAGGTAATTTATTTACATCAACAGTCAATTTAAAAGTATCTAATCTGTTTTCGTGTATTAATAAATATCCTGAAGCCTTTCTTCAAAGTTTTTTACGTTCGCAACTTACTTAGACGCTATTTATGCCTCTCCCCCCCTGATATTGACGTTGATATTTCTGGTTAAGAATTACAGATGGCACTTCAAAATGGATGCAAAAAAGTTCCACGAGAGGGCTCTCTTTGTCCTATATATTATACATACTACTCTTTGCTTAAATCTATCAGTTAAGGGCTCCACAGACCTTGCAATAAGGTCACTGTGGCGAAGTCCGGCATACTTTATTTTTTTTTGACTTTGGAGTGATCTAGTTCCGTTAATTATTCACCTATGTTACTGCTTGTAATCGCATACGATGAAGAATTTAATAATTAAAAGTTTAGCCTTAGTGACAGCTCATTTCAAGCACAAATTAAGCATAAACAATGGCATTTTTTAAAATTCGGCGGTTAGACGGACTTCCCGTGCAGTTTAAGGGAAGTCCGTCTAGTTATGATATCTGCCAATCTATGGGTGCGTATATGTTCGTAGTCAAATTCCTAAAAAGAACGGATCAAGACAATGAAAAGTGTATTTTAAACTTGTTAATATACGGTTCAGATTCGAAATAAACACCATTTTTCTAAAACAAAGGCAAGTCCGGCATATACTACCAAAATGGGGTGGTAAACCTTTTTTGGTAAATAATTAAACATAATTATTTTTTTGATTTCCGAAATAAAAGATCAATAGTAATTTTAAAATGAATTTTAATCGTTTCTTTTAATTTACTGAGATCAAAATTTAATAAAGTAACATCATGCGCAAAGTCAGTAGGATTTTTTGATACCTTATCAAATCGTTATAATATTAAAGTCGCAAAAACAGTTGGTAATCTCTGATTTAACGAAAGTCCGGCATATGACGGACTTGCCTTGAACATAATAGCCGGACTTTCCAACTTAGTCAAATTTTAATATGATAAATTGTGGAACACTTAATTACAAAACTAAGCTAATTTCTGATATTTTAAAAATAGAATAAAAACAACTGGTTCTTATGCTACCTACGTAGTTACTTTCTGATGCACAATCTTTTCAAAAACTATTTTTAACAAATTTTATTCGAACGGCTGTCGCACTATGACTTCGAGTTCAAAACACGAAATTACTTGTTGAGGCGGATTGCTCTGAAGTTGGTTGTCACAGCGCCATCTGTTTTACAGTGACGGAACTAGCGCGAAAAATTGGTTAATCGACTGGACTCCAAAGTCGCATACGCCTTCAAATTCAAAAGTTATAACGTGTTGACGGACTTGCCTTGTAGACGGACTTGCCCACAGTGACCTTAAATCCAGGCGACTGTTGGCCTTATTGCCGCCTATAGTGCGACATGAAATAGTAGAAATTGAATAAAATGGAACTCAAAAATGTCCATACTAAAGTGTTGCCATGTGTAAGCATTTTACGTCAAAAATGTGACAGTTACGTAGAAAGTGGTGCTCTCATTTATTTTCTACTATTTTATGTCGCACTATACGATACCTAAGTAGGTGCAACAAAGTCAATCGCTCTATAATAATTTTTGGTTAACTGCGAGTTCTCAGTTTGGGGCGAACTACTAGTATTATAAATAAAAGAGGAGGATATTTCCAATACAATATTCCATACTTCCAAAACTGTATCTCCATTATTTATACTTTTTATTCAACGCTGAACACAGCCCTCCACGCGTCATGTTCGGGGAAACGCGCGCGGTGTGATAAAGCGATTACGTAACATGAAATATAATTCTAGAGGTATTAAATAATCATTGAAAATTAAAAAAAAATGGTCTATTAAAAACATGTCAACAAATCTAATGCTTGTAGAAATTTATCTTAAAGTTATTTTTTCAACAAGTTAGGCAATTATTAATTAGCAAAATTTACTCGAACTTCCTTCTTTATTGAAAATGAAAAAAAAAGGCAAATTAATGTCCCAAAAATGGCACATCAAACTGACACTAGAGGTAGGACACCCTAAGAGGATCATCAAAACCAGCTTAACGTGGCCTCAGTCCTAAGAGGATCATCAAAACCAGCTTAACATGGCCTCAGTAAAAGTTGTACGGTTTTCGAATTATTATATTATAAATGATTTCGGATTTTATTAATTTTGCTCTTTTTTATCACTGACGGTTAAACAGACACTGGAAAATCGTTCAATAAATGACAGTTAATTTAAAATGTTCAACTTACTGTACAGCCGTGTGGACTCCCTGCTTGAGATACTGTAATGCTCCCGTATTTTAGGCCTGCGGCTTATATACACACATGTTGACGTCAACTTATTTTGCTCTAGGTACATATTATTTTCCTTGTATTAATAATTAATAATCTTTAGAATTTCAGTTGACACATGTTTAACCGAGTTTAGATACTGAGATCTTATAATTATTTGTGTCCGACCGAAGATTCGGTTTCGGTCAGTGTCGGCCAAAAAATCATGTCTCGGCCGTAGTTTCGGTTTCGGCCAAAAAAACAGCCGATTCTTTAACTTACGAAATGGCAATTCGTGCTATGAAACTAAACTACATAATATATGTGATAAGGCCAAAAGTTGGGGAACAAGTATTGGTAAGAATTATATAAACAGAAATTAATTGATTTATTAGAAAACACAATTCCCCTAACCGAGGGCGCCACTGGACGGTCGACGCAGTCTTAATATGTGTAGAAAAATGGTTTTATAATATTTTTAGGGTTCCGTACCCAAAAGGTAAAACGGGACCCTATTACTAAGACTTCGCTGTCTGTCCTTCCGTCCGTCCGTCTGTCTGTCACCAGGCTGTATCTCACGAACCGTGATAGACAGTTGAAATTTTCACAGATGATGTATTTCTGTTGCCGCTATAACAACAAATACTAAAAACAGAATAAAATAAAGATTTAAATGGGGCTCCCATACAACAAACGTGATTTTTGACCAAAGTTAAGCAACGTCGGGCGTGGTCAGTACTTGGATGGGTGACCGTTTTTTATTTGCATTTTTTTTCAGTTTTTTTTTTATTATGGTACGGAACCCTTCGTGCGCGAGTCCGACTCGCACTTGCCCGGTATTTTTCAACGATTTTAACATGTCTACAGGGGCCATGATGTCCTTATTCGATTTATAAGTTATATACTCGTATTTAGCACCGTCCTTTAGCAATTCAGTTTAGGTCCTAAACAGAATCGCAATAAGGACATCATGGTATTTAAGCCCCCAGAAGTTTCGGTTTCGGTTTCATCTGAAACTAGAGCTGAAGTCGAACCTTTGCTTTCGGTTCCGATTTCGGCAAAAAAACTTGTTTCGGTCGGACACTGATACTGTGTCACTCCATTTTTAGGGTTCTGTACAGTTACAGTAGTGAACCAGGAATTCTTCTAGTTTCGCCATGGCCATCTAATTGTCCGACCTCGCGTTTGCTCCGATCGTTAGTACTGGAAAACTGCAATGTGGCATAACAAACAAACAAACAAACAAAATTTACTTTATTCATGTAGGCCTAGCAACAAGCTCTTATGAATCGTAATTAATCTTAATCTAATTATCAGAGCAATTTATTGATGTTAATATTATTCCATAATAAAATTGGATTATTATACATATCAAATTTAACACTAAAAATTTCACAAAAGGATCGTCAAACATTAAAAAGATTGTATAAAAAAATACTAGTCTAGAATTTCTAGAATAAAATCTAGGTACAGTCACCTCCAATAATATGTTACTCTACGAAGGCCGCAAAAATTTCTGACACAATTTTATTTGCAGAGCCAAGAGCGTGTCACATATTTTTGCGGACTTCGAAGATAGATACACGTTTTTAGGTTTCCGTACCTCAAAAGGAAAAAACGGAACCCTTAGGATCACTTGTGCGTCTGTCTGTCTGTATGTCCGTCTGTCACAGCCTATTTTCTCGGAAAGTACTGGACCAATATTAATAATTTGGTACACATAAGTAAATTAGTGACCCAAAGATGGACATGTTACGTAAACAAATGAATTTTAAACATGGGGGCCACTTTTGGGGGGTAAATAGTTAAAAAATAAAGATTTTCAACCTATATCATGTTATAATATCAAATGACAGAAGTCATTTTGAGAATTTCAATTATATATTTTTTTATAATTATAGAATACATAGATTAGAAGTTATTTAAGAAAATAGCCAAAAAATGACCATCAAGGGGGGCCCTTTATCTCCGAAAATACTGTGTCAAAAATTTTGAAAAAAATACACAAAATAGTTATTTACTTATAGATGGAATGGAATAGGAAAACCTATTAGAAATGTGGATTCAAGCGTGAGTCGGACTTAATGTACGGAACCCTTGGGACGCGAGTCCGACTCGCACTTGGTCGGTTTTTTAGAAGTCCGTTAATACCTATCAAGGGTGCATTCCTGAGCTTAAATTAAGTAACTTTCTCAAATAAGCCGATATTCCAATTAACACCATTTTGGAGATAAGCAATGATTTTTTTTACCTACGAGGGTTGGTAGAAAAAAATCGTTAAGTAGATTGCGGATTTGGTCATTTTGATCCAAGTTAGAACTATAATTTTATTATCACTTAATCTGACAACTATTTGTACGCATATCTTTAATCTGACTGCTACAATTACAATTTCGTAACCCCATTTTCAGATTGTAACTGTCAGATTAAGAAAATGCGCACAAATCATTATTAGATTGAGTAAAAGCACAATTATAGCATTAACTAGAACCAAAATGACCAAATCCGCAATCCTACCGATTTTTTTAACGGTTAGTAGTGGTTAAGGTAGACTCCACGGTGTAGCATCACTCTTATATTAATCTGACACGCTCATGTACCTAACTACAATATAATATAATTTAACTGATAGGCATACGTCATTATCGCAGGAGCAACAACGATTTGACAGTAGTGAAAGATTATGACAAATAAATAATAACAGAAGTGACATTCCTATCGAGTAACGTTTATATGTACCTATGAGTTCAAAATGTAGCAGAATCTAATTGAGATAAAAATTTTGGTCATCTATTACTAAAATCACATAAAATACTTCCAGAAGTAAATACTGATATAAATAATTAAATACATTGGTGACTTATTTTTCAAGTTGACACGTTGACTTATAGGTATACGCTTACAAAGTGAAATACGAGATTAATTGACCTTTTCCAGCGAAAACTTTATGCTAGATATGAAGAACATCTTAGAGGTTTAAATGTGTCGGCAGTATATTCCACTTTTACAAAACAGACGTTCTGTTACATGTTGTTCTTTGACAGGCTTGTTTTTGCTCCCGCGATAACGACGTATGCTGATAAGCAGATACATAAATGTAAAAACCAATTCGCAATATTTAATAAGATTGATTAAAAATTTCCTTCCTCATTAGTGAATTGTTGTGGATATCAAATGAGTAATAATTTAATAATTTTGGACTATTTAAAACAACAGGAAACTGGTGCGTGTCACGTATGCTGTAAATTTACCTAAAACTGCAGAATAAGTGACCTAAAAAGCAAAAGTTTCAACATACTTAAAGCGTCAAGAGTGTCAAGACCGAGTACTCACTAATATCGCACTAATATGTAAGAGTAATAGAGACAGAAAGCGCTTCGTTGTTGGTGCGCAAGCGATTGGCATGTTGGCTAGTCCCCCAGAACAGTTAAATTTACCTAATGATTTGATTATTACATTAAAAAAAAATTTGGCATCTTGGCTAGGCACTTTGAGTGCGTAGCCAACATGCCAATGGTTTGCGCTACGACAACGAAACGCTATCTCTGTCTCTCTATCGCACTAATATGTAAGAGTGATAGAGACAGAAAGCGCTTCGTTGTCGGAGCGCAAGCGATTGGCATCTTGGCTAGGCCCCTAGACCAGCTAAATCGAACCTAATGATTTGGTTATTAAATTAAAAATAATACGGTTACTGAAACTATGCGACAGTCAATTTGTAAGATTTTATTCCATAAAATATGTAAATATACTTCTACCTAACTACTCGTAAAAGTAATTAGTACCTACATGGTACCCAGACTACATTTTTATTCGTGGAAAAGATCCCTCTTAGGGATAAGTTCGCATTTGTACTACATATTTATGTTTTATCTGATGTACATTATTCCTTTCTTTTCGTACGATAAAGTGTTTACTTACATACTTTCAAAAATTTCTCAAGTCAAGTTTCTTTCTTTCAAGTGCTCTAAATTGAATATGGCTGAATGGATTAGTCCAAACTACATACCAAGAGAGTGTGAATATCCTCTATAATAATGTTAAAAATAGACGCACTGGCACTGCGATACCACAGAACACCTGTCTCCATGCCCGAATCATGTGATGGATGCGGCAATGATGACTTCAACGTCGACCATGCCCTCTGCTGCAAACCGGGTGGTTTAATAACACGTCACCACAATGAAATCAGAGACCTTTTTTTGAGTGTACTATGCCAATACGCTTGGGGAAACGTTATCAGAGAAGCGATCATCACCGAAGGCGATTGTGGACTTCGTGGAGACCTCTGCTGCCGTGGAGTTTGGGATGCACAGAGGGAGGCGTTATTTGACATCCGTGTCGTAGACACCGACGCTCCCTCGACTCCCTCGTACATCGCACGCCCGGTAGCTTCCGTTTTAAAATCCGCAGAAGAGGAGAAAAAACGAAAATATAGCAGCGCCTGTGAGAAACGTCACGCAACATTTACCCCTCATGTCACATCCGTCGACGGAGTCTTCGCTCCTCAAATGTCCGCCTTCATCAAACACCTCAGTGAAGCTATTGCTGACCGCTGGAACAGATCCCTAAGTGTCGTAATGGGCTGGCTTAGATAAAAAATCACAATTTCCATAATCATAGCCACAAGCATGTGCATACGCGGTACACGGCACAGATTTAAATCCACAAAAAAATCCTAGGCTTTGACGACGGAGCAGCCCTGCCGCAGCCCTAGTCCTAACCCACCACTACCAACTAACTCGCTTCATATATGTATTTTGTATTTCGTTATTTCAGTTTAAATAAACTTGTATATAACCTAAAAAAAAAGTTAAAAATAATTAACTAGTTTATATCAAGAAATAAGAAGAGTACATCATCAAGTTGAAAAATAGTATAATTTTCTGTTACACAAACAAAAAATCCGACTGTTTACATATATTTTTGAAATGGTCTTTTCATTAGGGGGGAGAGGGATAGTTTTTTTTCTAACTATAGAAATATGGGTACCAAATAAAAGCTAGTGAAGAGACCATTTCAAAAATGGAATGTAAACAGTCTGGTTTTATGTTTGTTTTGATAATAGTTGCAGTTTAATGTAACAGAACGTTATACTGTTTTTAACTGTATGTACTATTCTTGTTTTTTTGATATATCGGATTAATTTTTTTTAACCTCCTAAGTCCCTGCGTACAATTTTTTTGTATACAGTGTGGAAAGATAAGTCGGGCCCTGGAGGGAAACTACCTTAAATCCTTAAGCTGGCTCATTTTACTTAAAGGAGACATTCCTTTATTTTATAAGAAACAAAACTGCATTTAAACATGTTCGTTTTTTTCTGAATTTTGGTTTGTAAAAAAAAATTTTGAGTACTAAATATTAGATTTTATAGATATTTTATACGACAGACGAGTGTAAGACCTAATGTTTCTTGGAGAAATGGTTTCTTCACATTAACACATTAACTATATTCACGACTAGTAGAATAAAATTGCGAGTGTTTAATTTTTTGGAATTTTCAGTCGGTTCGAGTCCCGGGCGAGGCAAGCGAGTTTTAGAAAATCTTTGAATGAAATTTTGTTTCTTTTTAAAAATAAAGGAATGTCTCCTTTAAGTAAAATTAGCCAGTTCAAGGATTTAAGGTCCCTCCAGGGCCCGACTTATCTTTCCACACTGTATATTCCAAAATCTATTTTTAACTTTTATAGTGTAAGGAGTTCCAATTTCAAAAACAAAACAATTGCTTCTGGGTTTCAGGAGGTTATACATACATATATTATATACGGGATATTCACAGTCATTTAGTATACATTTTTGAATAATCCATTCAGTAATTTTCAATTTAGAGCAGTACAAAGTCAACTCTGGATTGTGAAATTTTTGAACGTTTTCTAATAATTTGTTAGACTAAGTAGTGATAATATATGTGATATATTTGTATTTTACTCACAAAGCCCTTTCATTTGGTACCCCACATGGTATGTTAAAAAACAAGTTTGTAGTAGTCACGGCAGCTACCCCCACCACTTTCGCGCTTGTCATCTCACATATTTATGTTCAGGACATTATACTAAATACTGAATGCATTAATACCATATTGCCTTGGGACTTAGTCAATTTGTGTAAGAATGTCCCTATAATGTAGGTACCTGTATATTTATTTATTTATTTATTCACCCATCTGAGACGACATGAACGAAAAGAAACCTAAAGTCCATTCGGCCGGGGTACTAAATTATGTAGGTATGCAAATTTTGGAAGTCGGGAAGTGGGTCAAATTTAACTTGCAAGATTTGACCCCTACAAACATAGTTACATACTCGTACATTGCAAGTTTAATAAAAGCTTGTAAAATAGATTCAGATAGTTTATTTTATAAATGTGTGCATAAAAGTAATGGTCAATTTCTGATTAGCATCGCCTTGCTTCACTTATTGTACCAGTATTGACACCGACATTGGCGATTGCAGAATCTTCGTTGTCTTTTACATCGTAGTTAATCGTGCCGCTATTGGTGACTGCTGGCAGTGGTGGAGCAGGGCCAGAAACATCGCATTCTGAAACAAAATAGTCGCATTAGAGCGTTTCACTTATGTCCGGTCCGATATCGGACGTCGGATGGTCCTTAGAGAAAAGCAGCTGCTAGAGAGTGCCCTATGGTATCAAAACCTCCTTTTTAGCTTACAGTTTTCTTTTGAACAATAAATATTTGATCAATTAATAAATAAATATTAAAAGGCGGCATTTAATAGTACCTGTTTTGTGCAACAGGTACATAATAAGGGTTCTTAAGACCTAATGTACCGTTGCACATAATATTTTTTCTAAGACAGCGGCAAACACCTAAAATCAGAAATAAAATCGAAGCAAATATTGTAGATCTTTGCCGAGAAGTCAGAATTAAAAAAACAACAACAGTTGCATAATATTGCAGACGCAGCAACGAGCACGTCGTACAAATCGCGCTAAATCTACCGGAGCATAATAGCGGCAAAGGCCGCAAACCATCGACCTGGTGGTCTAAAATAAAAGGAGACCTCAAGCAAGTCCATGTGTCAGAATCGACAACCCAAGATAGGACGTCTTGGCGCAGATATGTGAGGAGGCCCGACCCCAAATAATGGGAAAAGGGATGGAAAAAGAAGAAGAACAGTTGCATAATATTGTATGAATATCCCTAAGAACAGTGCTGCAGGATCCTTGGAGGTAGCATTGCGCCGGGGTCCTGCGCGCTTCTTATGAAGTGGATTTCGACCTCACTGGCAGTCATTTAATCTACAAAATAAGAGTGCTGGAGTAGAAAAAAAATGTATTTATTTGTGGTCTCCGTTATCGCATCGGACAATATGAAGACGCTCTTATAATATTTGGTGTTATAATTATTTAAGTATAAACGGGTTACTTGAGTGCCAATTGACGAGCTTCAAAATCTTGAATGATAATCACGATCATGTAATAGACTAAAATTACGTGACATTTAAACAATTTTAATATTTAGATCAAACTTAGTATGGACCTAGTCCGAAAACTAGAAATGGACATCATCAACATCATAATTTTAAGAACATGGCTCTTGTCGGTGGAGTATGCGCCAGTTTTCGCGGTCTTCGACCAGGTTCTTTAGATCCCTGTAAGACACGACATTTGCTTTTGCTTTTAGTTGTTGTGTATAGTTTGCTCGTGGCTTTCCTCTTCCTCTTCTCTTCAAGCTTCGATCTTGAAATGGAGATAGGATATACATATAAAAATTAAATGTGAACTTACTATTAGGGTTGTTGCCTATAGTGCCAGTATTGACTCCGACATTGCCGATCTCAGAATTCTTGTTGCCGCATGCACTGAAGCATAATTTACCGGTATTATTCATTTCTGAAACAAAATATAACTTAACATTAGTATTTTAATGTAGTTTTATTTATGGGGTCCTGGTGCCCTGGTGCGACTGGGGGCCGTAGGGTTGGCAGCTTCCTCGCACTGCGAATTGGTATTGCAATTCACCATCTACGGCACCTTGTCGAGGGGCGAATGTTTATTATATTATAGGTTAGGTTTAGGGGTTTTTAGGGTTCTGTACCTCAAAAGGAAAAAACGGAACCCTTATAGAATCACTCGTGCGTCTGTCCGTCTGTCTGTCTGTCTGTCCGTTTGTCACAGCCCATTTTCTCCAAAACTACTGGACCAATTTAGTTGAAATTTGGTACACATATGTAAATTTGTGACCCAAAGACGTACATGTAACGTAAACAAAATGTTTAAACATGGGGGCCACTTTTGGGGGGTAAATTAGAAAATTAAAAAATAAAGTTTTTCAAACTATATCGTGAAAACATATCAAATGAAAGAGCTCATTCTGAGAATCTCTAATATTTTATTTTTGTATTTTAAAATATAAAGTTTAGAAGGTATTAGGTAAAGAAAATAGACAAGAAATGAACATTTCCCCCCTTAATCACCGAAACTACTGGTTCCATATTTTTTTAAACACACAAAATAGTTCCTTACGATGTCAGGAAAACCTATTAGAAATGTGCGGTCAAGCGTGAGTCGGACTTAATTACTTAGTTATTGATCCGATCCCTACGGGTTTTTAAAGACATTTCACTCACGTTTCACATAAAAAAAAATCATTGGTAAAAATGGTATAGTGTACGGAACCCTTGGAACGCGAGTCCGACTCGCGCAGTTGACCTCTTTTTTTGCATTATGTGATTTATGGAGGACTAATCATATATCGCTGGAAATGGAAATTCATGGCAAGGTAACTATTATTTTGAGAACACCAATGGCCTAAACGACGGTCTATTGTCAAATACATTATAAAAAAACATGAAAATTTGACGGAGATGGCGGACGACCTGGACGTATATCTGAACGACTGGCCGGAGATTCCTCAAAACCAAGAGGAATGAAAATCGAGGGGGGAGGCCCTTACCCAGCATTGGGACACCGTCATCGTATAGGTATAGGCTTATAATATTATGAAAATTTATGCACAAATTAACGCGTAATTAGAGTGACAGAGATATTTGCCCGCGCGAACTTCGGTTTTCGCGGTTATAGCCAGTAAATTAGTGAAACTATATTTACCTACGAAACTAAAGAAATTAGGTACCTAGTTGTATACTTATAATTATATAAAAATACAAGTAATGGTGCCTATAGTACAGAACTATTATTAGGCAGTGGTAAATCGTTCAATAATTGACAGTTAATTTAAAATGTTCAACTTACTGTACAGCCGTGTTGACTCCCTGCTTGAGATACTGTAATGCTCCCGTATTTTAGGCCTGCGGCTTATATACACACATGTTGACGTCAACTTATTTTGCTGTAGGTAAGTACTTATCATCCTATTTTCCTTGTATGTAATAATTAATAATCTTTAGAATTTCAGTTGACATATGTTTAACCGAGTTCAAATACCTACGGAGAAGATCTTATAATTATTTGTGTCCGACCGAAGATTCGGTTTCGGTCAGTTTCGGCCAAAAAATCATGTATCGGTTTCGGCCAAAAACAGCCGATTCTTTCGACCGGGCCGAAACTTACGAAATGGTAATTCGTGCTATGAAACTAAACTACTTATGTGACAAAAACCAAAAGTTGGGGAACAAGTAGGACAGCAATATATATAGGTATACTGATTTATATAAACATAAATTAATTGGTTTATTATTTACCTTTTTTCTAATGCTAAAAAAACGAACTATGGAGGGTTAAAAAAATCGTTAAGTAGATTGTGGATTTGGTCATTTTGGTCCAAGTTAGAACTATAATTTTACTTTAACTTCATCTAACAACTATTTGTACGGTTACAATTACAATTTCGTAACCCGATTTTCAGATTGTAACTGTCAGACAAGAAAATGCGCACAAATAATTATCAGATTAAGTAAAAGCACAATTAGAGCGGTGCCGCACTACGTCCGATCGGCATCCTATCCGAACCCATGAAAATATGGTCCGTAGTAGCCGTAGATCTATTTCTATGGTAAGTTACGCACTAGATCCGATCTCCGTCATGCGTAACTTACCATAGAAATAGTTCTACGGCTACTACGGACTATATTTTCACGGGTCCGGATCGGATTCGGATCGGACGTAGTGCGAAACCGCTCTTATAGCATCAACTAAGAAAGGCAGGACAGAGGCAGATAAATCTGTCCCATCCACCCTCCTTTGCGGGTAACAGAACTCCCCAGGAGCATTCGGGTACGTGAGGTCGCTAATCCCCAACAGCTCGCCACAAGCTGCCCTGCGTTGACTGATTGCACTGGTAAAACCAGCGGGCGATGGGGTCGTCACATCCTTACGCCATTATTATATTATTATTAAAAAAAAAACATTAAAACTAACTATGAATTAAAGATACTAAAAACTAAACTAAAATTAAAATAAACCTACATAAAAGTTAAACTAATACTTAATAATATTATATAAGAACTAAAATATACTAATAAAATAGATGGAAATAAAAAGAAGTTATAAAAATAAAATACCCCTTCTAAAACCTCCGCCTGCGGCATTGAGCCCATGACGCTGGCTGCGTTACCTCTCTGTATTGCGATATGCGCTGGAAGAGGTAAGCGCCAGCCCTATGGTCTCCTGAGGCGTCGACCATTAGGTATTATTTTAATATTAAAGTAACTGACCTTATATTAGGTAGGTACTTGCATAATTTAATTAAAGATAATGATTTCGGATACAAAATAAATATTATTGCCATGAATACATTTAACATTTAACTGTTAGGCAAGGTAAATGTAAAAACCAATTCGCAAAATGTAATAAGATTGATTTAAAATTACCTTCCTCATTAGTGAATTATTGTGGATATCAAATGAGTAATATTTAATGGTATTTTGGGCTACTTAAAACCACAGGAAAATTTAAAATTACCTTCCTCATTAGTGAATTATTGTGGATATCAAATGAGTAATATTTAATGGTATTTTGGGCTGCTTAAAACCACAGGAAAATGGTGACATGGTCACGTACGCAGTAAATTTACCTAAAACTTCTATATATCCGTGTAAATACGTGTCCTTATCTCTGTTACTATGAGCCAGCCGGTCCGGGCCGTAGCAACTACGCTCGCATTCCATTACATGTTTTGTTTATAATTTATAAGTTAGGTATGGATACCGACAAAAAAATGTGTATTTAGTTTAATTTGTATAATTTTACTTTAAGTCATAATATGTAAGTAAGTACCTGCGCTCACCGATAAAATATGTATTTTGCATGAAAAAAATAAGAAATTCTCGTGTAAGTGAATATTATGTATTCTTATTAGAAATAAAAGACCTTTACACCTAAAACTGCAGAATAAGTAACCTAAACGTATACTTATTGTTGGTCTAACAAATTATTAAAAAAGATTGAAATTTTTTTCAATCCACGGTTGACTTTTGAACTGCTCTAAATTGATAATGGCTGAATGGATTAGTCCAAAATACAAACCAAGTGACTGTGAATATCCTCTATATAATGTTTTAAAAAATAAACCAGTTATATCAATAAATAAGAAAACTACATCAAGTTGAAAAAAAAACCGGCCAAGTGCGAGTCGGACTTACGTTCCAAGGGAGTGAATTGCCTTTAAAAAACCCGTAGGGGTCGGATCAAAAATTAAGTAATTAGTCCGACTCACGCTCGACTGCATATTTCTAATAGGTTTTCCTGTCATATATAGATAAAGAACTATTTTGTATATTTTTTTCAAAATATTAGACCCAGTAGTTTCGAAGATACAGGGGTGGAGGGGAATGGTCACTTCTAAACTATTTATTTTAAAATTACAAAAAGAATTATCTTTGAGATTCTCAAAATGAGCTCTTTCATTTGATATGTAACACGATATAGTTTAAAAAACATTAATTTTTAATTTTCCCATTTACCCCCCAAGTGTGGCCCCCATGTTTAAAATTCATTTGTTTACGTAAGATGTCCGTTTTTGGGTCACGAATTTACATATGTGTATCAAAAGCCAACTTGATTGGTCCAGTACTTTTGGAGAAAATGGGCTGTGACAGACGGACAGACAGACAGACGCACGAGTGATCCTATAATAATATATTACTGTAGGGTGTCATTCTGAATTCCTAACAACGTTTGTCCTAAAGTCACTTGCCCTAACTGGTTTGTCCTAACGGGCACATGCTCTAACGATCAATTGTCATAACGATTATTTTCCATAATGTAATGGTTAACCTAAGACTCATTTGTCCTAAGCATTTGTACCATAACTATCAAGATACCTAATGTTTTTTACCATATTCTTCGAAATCCCTAACAATGTTTGGCATAAAATAACATGCTCTAACTGTTTTGACCTAATGGCTATTGCCCTAATGATCAATTGTCATAACAGTTACTTTTCCTATTGATCAATTATCATAAAAATTACTTTCCATAATTAATGGTAACGAACTGTTGCCACAAAAATGGGTTAGGTTAGGTTAGAACTGTGACCCTCGCAAAAACGAACTGCTGCCACAAAAGTGGGTTAGGTTAGATTAGAACTGCGATCCTTGCAAAAACGAACTGTTGCCACAAAAGTGGGTTAGGTTAGGTTAGAACTGTGATCCTCGCAAAAACGAACTGCTGCCACAAAAGTGGGTTAGGTTAGGTTAGAACTGCGATCCTTGCAAAAACGAACTGTTGCCACAAAAGTGGGTTAGGTTAAGTTAGAACTGTGATCTTCGCAAAAACGAACTGCTGCCACAAAAGTGGGTTAGGTTAGGTTAGAACTGCGACCATTGTAAAAACGAAACGAAATAGGGAAATCAAAATTAGGGCATACGAGTGTTAGGTCAAGCAACGATAGGCTAAGTAAAATTAGGTAACATGATGGTTAGGATATATAATTTTTAGGCTTAACAATAATTAGGTAAAATAAGAATTATGCTACATAACATTAGGATAAATACTCAATATGGAAAGTGCCATTAGGGAAAAACATATTAGGACAAAAAAAAATCGGCCATTCGATAATAGGGAAACCAAAATTAGAGTATACGAGTGTTAGGACAACTGATCATTATGACAAACAATATTAGGGAATGCAAAGATAGGAGAAAAGACTTTAGGGATTCAGATATAGATCCATTACTGTAATGCTGTGTCACTTATTTGAGTAATAAATAAATATATAATATAAATATCAGAGCAATTTATTGATGTTAATATTATTCCATAATAACATTGGATTATTATACAGACCAAATTTAACACTTAAGAATTTTACAAAAGGATCGTCAAATATAAAAAAAAAGTTGTATAAAAAATACTAGTCTAGAATTTCTAGAATAAAATCTAAATGTCAAAGAAAAAACCATAACAAAAGAAGTACCATACATCGGAATATCCATTTCCTCATCAATAATCAAATATACCCAATAAATAAATAATCATTTCGAATAACAATTAATTCCACGTTGTATTATCATTCATGTAGTCTTGTGTGGTAGGTATAATGAGCTTTAGAAATAAGTTTACGCTTTACATAATTCTTAAATTTATTAATAGATAATTCAGTAATATGGTTTGGAAGTTTATTATAAAATCTTACACAATTACCCATGAATATTTTTTTTATTTCATGGAGCCGAGTGAAGGGCACTGCGAGCTTAAGCTTATGCAATTTTACTAAATTTTACAATATTTTTATGTACATACAGAATATTCTCATAAATGTATTGACAGTGCACTGTCATTATGTCAAATTCCTTAAATTTATCTCTAAGTGAGTCTCTATGGTTCATTTTGTATATTGCTCGAATAGCCCTCTTCTGCAGAACAAAAATGGTATTTATCTCTGAAGCACCACCCCACAGTAAAATACCATATTTCTGTTACATTAACCTGCTAATATTATTAAAACAAACAAAAAACCCGACTGTTGACATATATTTTTGAAACGGTCTTTTCTTAATGAGTTTTGCTTGTCACGACCTGACGATATTAGGTATGCAAATATGTTATTAGAAGGTAATAGAAGTTTCTCGCCCGGAGCTCTTCGGGTTAGAACTTAGAGGTCGGGTAATCGGTGCACAGATGTTCTGAAATTAACTCCCCATGTTATATCAGCCACACAATGGGCTGGCCATTGGTAGACCTTGTTCCTTTGCATTAAGGTCCACAATTGGTTAGTTAACCTGGACTACTATTGTAGGGTATGGAAAGGGTTTTTGATATGCCGTGAAGGTTCTTGTCACAGACAAAACATCCTCCAGACAGCATATAGTCGCGCTACCCCCTCTGCCACGTATACGGTAATTTTACTCCATGTTCGAGTCGAAAGTGTCTTTGTGTGACGTCCGTGTCTTTGAACAGACCAATCACGGCACGGGACCTTCGCTCACCTCGTCCCGCGCACCCCCGCATTTTTGGCATCATCGGTTGCACGAAATAATTGCTTTAAACTCGGTCTAGAGGATTCCTAGTCTATGGTTCTTGTGAAGGGTTGGAGAGGGTTAAGTAGGAACTACAGTAGGGTACAAGTGATAAGTTGTGGCGATTTGCCTTTGTCCCTGAAGCGTGTAAATTTTTGATTGAAGTATTTATTAATAGGTATCCGTAATTAATTACAATATCTGGGAGACCGAGCTTTGCTCGGAAAACATATAAAAACTCAAAAGAGCGGGTTTTCACAGAAATAAGACCTAGCTAGATCGATTTATCGCCCGAAACCCCCATATAGCAAATGTCATCGAAATCGTTAGAGCCGTCCCATACAACCATTTCCAGTCGCCGTTACGACGCGGTGTTGACACATCTTGTGTCGACACCGTCTGTTTCGGTCACAATTCCAGTCGCAGAGTCGTCGCCGTGTCGACACAGTTACCAGAAATGGGGAAGGGTCGACACATGACACAAAGTGACATAAAGTGTGGTCGCCGTGTGCACACATTGTTTCGAGTTTGCGACTACTTTATGCCAAAATCATTCGTTCATTCGTTCATTTTGTTCCTGTCAAATGGAAACTGTCAGATGGAAAAATAGTTAAATAAAAATAAGTGACATTAATACGCCATCTCTAAAACGGATTACAAGACGTAATTATATATTGTTTGCATTTATATTACAATAGGACTTAAATTATTATGGGGAATTAAACTGCTCGAGTGATTTGATAAACTAAGTGTAATATAATCAACGCGCCACCACATTGTTTTAGTTTAGCCGGAAATGAAATTGTTTACTTCTCAGTGCCTGTGTTCATAACTATATTATTTGAAGCATTTTTAGTACTTCGATGCGTATACTATACTTAAATAACGGAAATAACGCTTTACATACTACGAAACTTGTTAATTATGATGTATAAATATGGTTTAAGGCTGAGAAATATTGCAGTCACAAAGTAGTTGCAATGTTTCGACTTTGTGTCGACTCTGTGTTGACACATGACACGCGCTGTCAAAAGTAATAACAAAGTTACTGGTATGTTACTGGATTTGCAAAATGGCTCCTTGTGTTGATTTGTTTTCAGATATTCTCAAAGTGTAAAAATGCCGTGGTCAGAGATGGGCATTAATCGATTAACTGTTTATTCGACTAATTAATGGAATAAAAAAAGTTAATTCTCAAATTTTAATCGCGATTAGTTTAGGCGACCTAACATAGATTGAAATTGAATTAATCTGAATATTAATCGAATAAATTATCGATTAAATCTCGATTGAAAGTTGACAGGGGGCCATTTTTGTACGTAAAAATAATAGAAATGTCTTGCATGCAGATGGTAGCAAAACACTTTGTCATAAAAGTCGAGATGGGTGTCGATATATAGGTTTTAGGGAGTGCCGATTTCGAAAATAATGACCATTTTGGAATCCGAAATGGCGGCCATGCACTGTGTCATAAAAGTCGTCATGGATGTCGTTTTATACATTTTAGGGGGCCCCAATTTTGAAAATGATGACCATTTTGGAATCCAAAATGGCAGCCATGCACTATACCATAAAAGTCGTCATGGGTGTCGTTTTTTAGGTTTTAGGGGGCGCAGATTTCGAAAATGATGACCATTTTGGATTCCAAGATGGCGGCCATGCACTATGTCATAAAAGTCGTCATGGATGTCGTTTTATAGGTTTTAGGGGGCCCCGATTTAGAAAATGATGACCATTTTGAAATCCAAAATGGCGGCCATGCACTATGTCATAAAAGTCGTCATGGGTGTCGTTTTATAGGTTTTGGGGGGCGCAGATTTAGAAAATGATAACCATTTTGGATTCCAAAATGGCGGCCATGCACTATGTCATAAAAGTCGTCATGGGTGTCGTTTTATAGGTTTTAGGGGGCGCAGATTTCGAAAATGATGACCATTTTGGATTCCAATATGGCGGCCATGCACTATGTCATAAAAGTCGTCATGGATGTCGTTTTATAGGTTTTAGGGGGCCCCGATTTAGAAAATGATGACCATTTTGAAATCCAAAATGGCGGCCATGCACTATGTCATAAAAGTCTTCATGGGTGTCGTTTTATAGGTTTTGGGGGGCGCAGATTTAGAAAATGATGACCTTTTTGGATTCCAAAATGGCGGCCATGCATTATGACATAAAAGTCGTCGTGGGTGTCGTTTTATAGGTTTTAGGGGGCGCAGATTTCGAAAATGATGACCATTTTGGATTCCAAGATGGCGGCCATGCACTATGTTATAAAAGTCGTCATGGATGTCGTTTTATAGGTTTTAGGGGGCCCCGCTTTCGAAAATGATGACCATTTTCGAACCCAAAATGGCGGCCATGCACTATGTCATAAAAGTCGTCATGGGTGTCGTTTTATAGGTTTTGGGGGGCGCACATTTCGAAAATGATAACATTTTCAATTTAAAAATGGCGGCAATGCACTATGTCATAAAAGTCGTCATGGATATCGTTTTATAGGTTTTAGGGGGCGCAGATTTCGAAAATGATGACTATTTTGGATTCCAAGATGGCGGCCATGCACTATGTGATAAAAGTCGTCATGGATGTCGTTTTATAGGTTTTAGGGGGCGCAGATTTCGAAAATGATGACCATTTTGGAATCCAAAATGGCGGCCATGCACTATGTCATAAAAGTCGTCATGGATGTCGTTTTATAGGTTTTGGGGGGCGCAGATTTCGAAAATGATAACATTTTCAATTTCAAAATCGCGGCAATGCACTATGTCATAAAAGTCGTCATGGATGTCGTTTTATAGGTTTTAGGGGGCGCAGATTTCGCAAATGATGACCATTTTGGAATCCAAAATGGCGGCCATGCAGTATGTCATAAAAGTCGTCATGGCTGTCGTTTTATAGGTTTTAGGGAGCGCAGATTTCGAAAATAATAACTATTTTGGAATCCAAGATGGCCGCCATGCACTATGTTAAAAGTCGTCATGGATGTCGTTTTATTGGTCATGGTCATCAATTTCGAAATCTGCACACCTGTTTCAAATAAGGTATCGGTAGATGCATCCTAGTAAGGGCCAGTTGCACCAACCACATTTGACAGACTGATCAACGTCAGCCGGCGCGCCCCGGCACTTTACTATGAAACTTTCCATACATAAAAATTTAGCGAACTCTTTAACGATACGAACAGTTTGGTGCAACCGACCCTAAGTCAACAACATCTATATCTACTATCGAAATGTACTTTTGATAGTACTTATGTAGTAGTACGAAATGTAATCTGAAAGGAATCAAGTAATATATATTCCTGTACCTAATGAAGAATCGACATTGATTTCTATTACTAGTAATTGTAGTATTCGAAAAATTGATTCCTGATTCCTCAAATGGAATTGTACTTGGTAATTCGGTATTGTTAGATTACAAAGTAATCTAGGAATCGGTAGTCAGATTACAAAGTAATTTCAAGTAATCGTGGAATCAGGAATCAATTACGAAATGCCTATCTCAGACTAAGTAGCACTGCATTCATTGATCTGTTTGGCAAACCGCGAGTTCACTGTTCGGGGCGAACTACTATATGTATAGGTTTCAGGGTGTGCAGAATTCGAAAATGATGACCATTTTGGAAAACAAGATGTCTACCGTACACTTTGTCATAAAAGTCGTCATGGATCTCGATTTATAGGTATTAGGGAGTGGAGAATTCGAAAATTATGACCGTTTTAGAATCTAAGATGTCTGCCGTGCACGTTGGTCATGGTCATCATTTTCGAATTCTACTCTTCCTAACACCTATAAATCAACATCCATGACGGGTCATATGACAAAGTGCACGGCAGACATCTTGGAATCCAAAATGGTCATCATTTTCGAATTCTGCACTCCCTTAAACCTATAAAACGATATCCATGACGACTTTTATGACAAAGTGCACGGCAGTTATCTTGGATTCCAAACTGGTCATCATTTTCGAAATCGGCACTTCCTAAAACCTATAAAACGATATTCATGACGACTTTTATGACAAAATACGTAGCCGCCATCTTGGATTATAAAATGATCATCGTTTTGGAATTCTGCACTCCCTGAAACCTATAAATCGACATCCGTGACAACGCAAGTTATCTTTATTTTCAGATCTAACAAATTGCTACAGAATACAAAGGACAAAAAAGAAGCGAGGAGGTAATGAAACAAGCAAAAATACAGATGATTCCTCGACGCAATTGGGTGATTCTTAAATTGTGTCCAGATTTTTTTGTCATAAAAGTTTTTATTTTTCACATATTACTCTCACAAGTTCCGTGACATTTCGACCTTGTAATTTTTTAAGTAAATGTTTTTGTTTATCTATGAGGATCTCACTAGAATAATATAATCAAGGTATGTTTATATTTGATGATTGAAATAGTAACGCAAAAAAAAAAATATATTTGTGTCTTATATTCCTGCCGAAGACTTTTATTTTACCTTTTCCTTCTACACAAGTTTGGCCAAGTAATAAGAATTTAGGGCTCTCAATTTTATTTTGACTTCTACAACAGTAAAGCTACGAGGCCATGTTTGGTATCGTTTTCGTATAAATTCGCAGTACCAAATTTAGTTAAGGTATCACATTGACACCATTCCGAAGTAAAAACATATAAACTTATTAAAATACTTTCTTTTAAACTCCTCTTCACGCTTAAACTGCTGAACAGTTTTAATTTTTTATTTTAGTTTTAGTTTTTAGTATTTGGTATACATATATTTTGAGTCCCGAGACAGGACATAATAAGTTATCTCAAAAATCATCCTTTAAAGGTGTGAAATCAGGTGTAGGGGGGAATTCAGAATTGACTTCTTGAAGTTAATACTGTTTAAGTTTAGGTTTGAAGTCATGTTTTTTTATCATTTTTAACTAAATCAAAGATGTAGACCATCCCAAATTTCATATAAATCGGTTCAGCGGTTATTGATTTCCCGTACAAATTTCCACGCCACTTTTCACACCTTCAAAAGATGATTTTGGTTATAAGATCTATCCTATGTCCTGTTCCTGGACGCAAACTATTTCTATACCAAATTTCAACGAAATCGGTTCAGCGGTTAAGCGTCAAGAGGAGTTTCAAAAAAACCGGCCAAGTGCGAGTCGGACTCGCGTATTAAGGGTTCCGTACATTAAGTCCGACTCGCGCTTGACTGCACATTTCTCATAGGTTTTCCTGTCATCTATAGGTAAATAACTATTTTGTGTATTCAGACGGACATACATACAGACGCACGAGTGATCCTATAAGGGTTCCGTTTTTTCCTTTTGAGGTACGGAACCCTAAAAAGATTTTTTTTTATTTTGTGGAATGGTGTCAATGTGATACCTTAAATGGATTCAGCACCCCAGATTTATACGAAAACGATACCAAACACGGCCTAGCACCTTCACTGATATAGATATATCAAGATAAAATTGAGAGCACTAAATAAACTTTCAAGAGCGGATATCTCAAAAACTATTCAACATATCGAAAAAATTTACTTAATAAACTTGTAACAAATTAAATTAACTTTCATTTTATATAAGTGGCCATGTCGCTGAGATGCATAGTTTCCGAGATATAATCGAAAAACCGGAAAATGGGACCTTCAAAGCCCCCTTTCTCCCCCCCGCTCAAGGGCTACGGCCGGGGACTTTACTATATGTTCACCTCCTAACTTGTCAAACCGAGTTACGGAGTCAAAAATTGTGTTCCGAGCATTTCCCTCTACAACTTTTGGAGCATTCGTTGCCTGACCTAAGTAGCTTATTGCATTTCTTTAAAAACTTTTCTGTAAAAGGTTGACGGGTGTTGGGTGTTTATATGGTTTCGGTCGATTATTATCATTTGCATTGCCCATGATGACTTACTAGAATTACGAGCACACGAGACACTAATAGTAGTTTGACAAACCTTGGTTTTCAAGAGGTATTTTATATTGACATTTGCTGTCACAAATTTGCTGTCAGATTTAGTCGCAAACCGCACGCAAAGTGCACACAAATGTGTCGACACCTTGTTACGGAAAAGTGTAGACACGGCGACGACACTTTGTTTCGAAACAATTCTAGACACATTGTGTGGACTCTGTTACGACACATCTGACATTTAGTTACCACTTTGTGATTCTGCGACTGGAATGGTTATATGGGGTGTCCCCGAAATATATAGTATATAAATAAATAGAAATTGCTCGTTTAAACGTTTAAAGTTAGATTAGATAGATAGATAGATTCTTATAATATGGCGGCGCCCGTTTTGATATTATATGATTTTTAATTTAAAAATATTCCAGAATGTTTTGCTCTCATCGTGAAAACGAGTCGTTGGTTTCTGTCTGTCACATACCCCGCATGACGTTAAGCGATTTCAGTAGCCAATGGACGCTTATAACTTTATGGGCGTTGTTTAAAGAACTAGCTGAAATATAGTGAGAAACCTCTTGAGGACCCATTAGAAACTTCGTTACCTAGTTTACTTTTTAAAAGAGACATCTAGCGAGCAATTCAGCAACTAATCCACAGTATGTTCAAAAATAAACGGGAATTTTAATTCTCAACACTTAACACAAAATGCTTAGCGCGTTTAATATATATGATAAATAAATAGTTAGTTTAATATCATATATTATAAATACTCAAAAATGCGCGCTTACCCAGAGATAAGACCTATAGGTCTTATCTCTGGGTAATCGCGCATCGTCGATCTATAGATCGATTTTTCGCCCTCTAAAACCCCCATATAGCAAATTTCATCGAAATCGTTAGATCCCCGAGATCCCCGAAATATATAAATAAACAAGAATGCTCGTTCAAAGGTATAGTTTATTAATTTAACTAGGTAGTTTAATAGTTGTAGTTTATTAATTAATTAACTATAAATTGTTACACGATCACTTTTAACTTTATTTTTTTGCTTTCAGGTAAGTTGCTGACTTATCATGGAGGAAGTAAAAGCGCATCGGGAGAAAAATGTCGTAACGACCAACTAGAGTGTAGATTTAACCCTTTAAAAAAAATCCCCTGTCGATATAAAGTTTAAAAATAACATACTTACGTATTCTTCAATGGAGTACTTATACTCATACCCGTACGACGAGTCACTGACAGTGACAACACTGACATACACGGTGGCTAAAAAATTACTGCATTCCCGTTGCCAGCGAGGATTTGGGATTATACTAAGCAACTTTAGACCAACCCCGAAATCGCGAAAATAAATTTTACCCTCCCATAGAAAATGGACCAGCCAAAATGTATGAAACAATTTTTTTTTCGTGATTTCGGGGTTGATCCCACAGTAAAAGTTGCTCAGTTTAATCCCAAAGCCTCCCTGGCAACGGGAATGCAGTTATTTTTTAGCCATCCTGTATATAAGATAGCGTCTACGTAATTTACTTTTCTCAAAAATGGACGGCGACTTTGCCGTTTAAAAAATTGGTCGCGAAGCGCGGAGTTTATGGTCAGTCGAAAATTAAAAAGTTAAAAACATTGCAGTCTCGATTTTGGGACTGCAATGTTGCATACAAATTCCATTATTTGTCGTGTTCCAAACTTTTTAAAAGTTAAAATGGCCATATCAAATGAAGGCACAGGCCCATTAAACAGCCAAACAGATGATTAGTACTTATACTCGTAATTATAATGAATACCGCGACTATTTAGCTGTCTCAAATAGGTTGGCGTATTTTCGGCAGAAAAATACACTTTTATTTTTTAATTAAAAAAATAAAAGGCGGCAAAGCTAATTATTTCAATTGATTCTACTTTTTTCTGTGAAAATATATACGTGAGAACGTTGCTTCTGTGAAATATTTCTATTATATTTATATTTCTTGCACCATTTTTGAGAAAAGCACTATATATGACTCGGCTGGAAGGCTACTTGCTGGCTTCGGATTCATTTAAACGGACTCCCAAGGTCGTCCGTTTAATACGAATCCTCAGCCTGCAAGTAGCTACTTCCGAGCCTCGACAATAATGTACTATTCTATACATCTTGCTCGCATATTAATGCATAGAAGGTAAGTTACGTTCACGCTAGCGTTTAAGTATATCAGTGCCAAACTCGTGGTCTGTACTAGTGTAAATTTACTTAATATAGTAAACTAAAGTTATGGCGAACTTGGCATACTTGGGACTTGGCCATTCAAGAGCTGTATTTACGTTAATGTTACGTCTTGCTTTCGGCGATTAGCGATGCCGTGAATGTATAGGCATATTGAAAATGCGCTCCGGTTCGGCCCGACTCCAGTCGGTCGATGGAAATCGTACCTACACTATTCCAAGCGACTGAGATATCACGTCGGTGGCAAACAAGCACACGGCCCGCCTGATGGTAAGCAGTCGCTCATTCCACAGCCGGAGCGTTTATTTTAGTCACTGAAATAAAATATTAAATCTAAAGAATCATGCGTCTAAATCAGCGGTCGGCAACCTTTTTTTGCGTAGTTTTAGTAGCGTAGTTAACGATGAGTAAGTTGACGCGGGCCGCACTTTGTTAATATTTATGACTTTATCAGACATTGTTGTTTCTCAATATTACATAGCCAGAGAGGCTTGCAGGCCGCAAGTGACAGTTTCACGAGCCGCATGCGGCCCGCGGGCCGCAGGTTGCCGACCGCCGGTCTAAATGATACAGAAACCAATGTGGCTTAACATGGGTAGGGAAGGTAAGGGAACTATTGGGCAGTCGGGAGGTTCGGGCACCCCCTTGTAAATCAGGACGATTTACAAGGGGGTGCCCCAGTCTACCTCCTCTAAGTCTATTATACATCTAACAAATGATTAGCTTTCAGTCACTCGTTACGTTAGGCGACGCTCCGCTTGTGCATAAATGCAGCCTTATCAGGGCACATGTTGCCAGCTATTATTGGCTCGCAAAAACTTCCCGACATTGTGCGGAGTTCGCGGTTACTTCGCTCCGCTGTGACAATACGCCCTTTTCTTTGAGAACGACACATTGCGTGGAATGACGCTTCTTTGTAAAATATATTTATTTCCGTTGACGAGGTTTGTTGCGCGTTTTGAGAGAAATTTTGCTATGAGATTCAGGCTATAAGTGAAAATACATCGACTATGATTATGCTTTCAACTACAAAACTTCAACTAATATTTATAAGTACGAAAGAAATAGCTTAATATGTCAAAATCTCCGTTCCTCTTTTATCATTTTATTGACTTTCCTCTAGTCTATTGTCCTCAGTGCTATACTTGTCTACCGTTCTTGATCAATTCTCATCTACTCAAAGGTTAATTGGAAGAGATCCCTTAATGGGATAACGCCTTGGTACTACCTATCCTGTTCCATATTTATGTCTGTGTGTGTTCTGTACAATAAAGAGTTAATACTTACATACACACAAATGGTAATGTATGGATCAGAATGCTGGGCGACGAAAGTGACGGATGAAAGAAGAGTGCACGCAGCGGAAATGAGAATGTTGAGATGGATGTGTGGAGTGACGAGAAAGGATCGGATTAAGAATGTATGAGGGGGAGTTTGAAAGTAGCACCGGTAACGGAGAAGATGAGGAGGAGGAGGTTAGCGTGGTATGGGCATGTCATGTAATGAGGAGGGATGAATGCCATATAGGCAAAACAATGTTAGGGATGAATGTTGATAGACGGTGAGCGGATGGTAGACCCCAAAAATTATGGATGTGTGAAAGAGGATATGAAAAAGAAAGGAGTGAGTGCTGAGATGACGAAAGATAGAGCAGTATGGAAGAGAAAAACACGTTGTGCCGACCCCACATAACGTGGGATAAGGACAGAAACACCATGAATAAGCGGGCATCTCGTTCGTCTCTTCCCAGAACGTGCAGAATGTGGAATGAGTTTCTTCAAGAATCGGGTATTTAGGGTCCTCAAGGGCGCAACGCTTAAGTGGCTCCTGTGATGTTGCTTATGTCCATGGGCGACGATGACCGCTTCCCATCAGGCGGCTCGTCTGCTCGTTTGCTGACTATCACATAAAAAAGAAGAAGGATGAAGAAAAAGACTTAGTTTACTTACACGCAAAGAACGGTTATTCCAACACATGCCTTCAGTTTCCGTGTAACGACTGCAACTAAGTTAAATTGCAAACGATTTGCAATTTGCAACGTTCTAGCGCATCGCTCGCTAAACACTTCCCTCTAATTTGTTGGTAACTTTGCAGGAACACCCTGCTGTATTAAATTAGCTTCAGGGAATGTAATGAGTACAGTGAGAGTGGTTGGCATGCACTTTTGGCTGCTAAATATACAGTTAATTTCAATTATATCTGCGCATATAATCCTATTTGTGAAGTAGTAAGAGCGTTAGATCATTTGCATGTATCTTTTGGTGCTATATTCTTGAAGGTGATTGTACTCGAGCTAAAACATATTAAAATTACAAAATATTTCACCTAATAAATGTGAATGTGTGTCAGAAAATTCAAATTTGTAGAAGTTGCCATTGGTTCACAATCAAGAGCGTTGAAAAAATTGTAACTTATGTACGACTAGATAGTAAGTTATGAGTTATTAATACCTATATTAAGGTGCACGATTGCATGTGATTTTTCAAGCCTTACACTAAAAGGTACCCTAACGACAATCTGTGAGGAAAAAAATGCCAAATTGTCTTTTTACCTTAAAACAATTTGCCAACTAATATTACTGAGTGTCTTCACCTTACAAGTACCCATATTGAATACACCTCATACCAATATACTGGCAACGCCATTGAATCTGAAAAGAAAGCCACAAAAGAAACGGAATTCGTTCGCAGAACTGACAAAACCAACAATTTTCTTATTACCGTTTGCATTTCATTGAAAGTACGACTTTATTGCATTGGAGTAGGGTTGCAAATTGCTGGTGAACGGGTATTAGAAAAGTTGGCTGGAAAGTAGTTAGGTACCGCGGTGGAGTCTCGGTGGGGTTAAGCCGTATTTTTCTCAGGGAAGCGGAAATATCCTGGACTTATTTCTCAAAATGACGCTTCAAATGAGTTATTGCAGTAGCTTAATGTACATTTTCATTGGTCGGTTTATCTACAGCCGTAATAATCTAACAATAAAGCAAAAAAGAAGAACACTAATTTGCACTTATTTCCTTTATTTATTTTGTGAAAACAGCGTTGCTAGTAACCCGCGATTTTTCAAATTTGCCGCCTTTTGCTACTGACAAGATTTGCTTGACCAAGTATAGTTGGAAGAGCTACTGGTCCATGAACGCGTTAATTAAGGGCAACCTTCCACTAGCACTAAAACGCAAACTCGTCGACATGTGTATTCTGCCTATCCTAACCTTACGGCGCCCAAATTTGGTCATTAACAGAAGCCCAATAGTCCCGACTCAAGATTTGCCAGCGAGAAATGGAGCGCAGTATACTCGGAGTCCGTAGAACCGATCGAGCTGCGCTCCAAAACTGGAATCGCAGATGTGGGTGTGAAGGCCGCCAAGCTCAAGTGGGATTGGGCGGGACATATCTGTCGGATGCACCCGGACAGATGGGCCAAAATAGCGAACGAATGGGCACCACAGATCACCCGAGGCAGAGGCAGACCAAAAATGAGATGGCGAAACGACCTGGACTCATTCTGTGGCGACTGGCGGGAGTATGAACAAAGCCGTGACGAGTGGCGAAAGATAGGGGAGGTCTTTGCCCAGCAGTGGGACACAACATAGGCTACAAAAAAAAGTATAGTTGTTGCTCATACTAATTTTCGTCAACCCGCTCCGTGCAATCGCTCCACCAGCTGGTGGACGCCCTTAAGTACTTTCTGTTTTGTAGCAAAACACGTGTGTACCTAACATTAATCGACAATATTTTGACGACCGCGAATCGTTAACAATCTTACAATGTTTGTGGTCGATATATTTTTCTTGTTGTTTCTATGATACCCCAGTGGTACAGAGTGCCTTCACGATCCCCTCTAGTATAGTTTTAAATAATCTATTGCAATACGTTACAGTTTTATAGGATCATTTATGTAATGTTTGTTGCTTTCATTAAATTCAGGCCATATTCAATTACTCCGGTATTTCTGTGGAGCTTAGGAGCAGACGCTAGTAAAGCTTTACCTAAGTCCTTAACTCGACATCGTAAATGTTATTAAGTATATACACGTAGGTATACCGCTGAATTTAATAGTTACACGTGTTTTTAACCGACTTTAAAAAAGGAGGCGGTTATCAATTCGACCGTTTTCTTTTGTAGGTACCTCAGAACTCAGAACTCCGTCATTTCTGAACCGATATGGAAAATTATTTTTTTGTTTGAAAGTATATAGTTCCAAGTTGGTCCCATTTTCACTATTAAATTCATCTTCTAATAAACCATGAGCGGCATTTGCCTTTGATATGATCTTGACAGTCATGGCATGATTCGCTGTGAATAGTCGCACATAGGGTTTGCACGACGGATCCGAAATGTACGGGAAGATCCGCGGATCCGGATCCAGATCCGGATAATTTCATACATTTAGGATCCGGATTGCAAACCCTAGTCGCACATCAACAAGGGCAACCGATAAGAAATCTTCGTACAAGACTCGTCTCTAATGTTATTTCTACGAATCATTATGGAAGCAAACACGTGTAATTTCGGTCTTAAGTGGTGCCTTTACAAAACCTCCGAAAATAATGTAAAGCGTGCCATCTCGCCAAAACGTGACGCGGCATGATAATCTGCTTTCTTCGTAGCGATGCGAACCGCAGTGTGATATCGGTAAATCGGTATTAGGTTATTAATAGATGTTGGAAAATTGGAACGAAATTAATTTTGTAAATTAAGCATCAGAAACGTTTGCAAACGATAAAATGAAATCGGATGAGAGATGGCGATGCAATATCATGATGTCATGGAGCTGATCTGATGTTGGAGACAGGTGTTGGCAATGGGAACTCATTAGTAAACAACGCAAACTACTTGTGTTTGGGGTAGTTAGAATTGTCTCGATGAGTATTCGTTGCCTGCGGAAAGAAAAGTACAGTCAGCGATAAGAGCTTGTACCAAATAGGAAAGGCATTCCCTTGCGATATTTTCTTAAAATATAGGTAGCTTTTTGTTCAAAGAGAAATGCACAAGATTTTGGAGTCGGCAACAAGCTTACCTGCACCTAATGAGAATGTAACATGAATATGAAGCCGAGGAAAATGACGTTAGTTCTCAACGTCTAGTCTAGAGAGTGTTAAGGTAACATTCTGAATCTAACTTCATTGCCGTACCGCATTGTAGCGTGCTGTATTGCCATGGGAAATAAGAAATAACAAAGTCAGTATCAAAGTTCGATGACCCGTCAGTCTTAAAGTGACCCTGCCTATGAAAATGGTACCAGGTTCAAATCCTGGTAAGGGCATTTATTTGTGTGATGAACACAAATATTTGTTCCTGAGTCATGGTCATGGCCAATCAAATTAGACCAATAAAACGCGTTTTGAGGAATAAATTCCCAGCAAGCTGGAAATCGTGTTAATACCTTCATTTGGTCCTGAATGTGTGTTATCCAAGTTTTCGCAATCCCAGGAGGTGTGCATAAATTTTGCTCTCCATCTCGCTCACGCTTACGCTCAGCGAGAGTGAGAAAAGAAAACGAACGTAAGCAAGGCCTTAAGGGTCTCCCCAGATATATCGACGCGCATTCGGCAAATTCCGATACGAAAAAACCTTTATATCCGCGCAATAAGAGCGAAAAAGCCGACGACGCGTCGGCACTGTCGGCAGGCTTCGGCCGATGCGAGCCGAGCCGAACGACGATTTTTTCGCTCTTATTGCGCGATAAAGTTTTTCCTATCGGATTTTGCCGATTCCGCGTCGACATATGTGGGAAACCCTAACTTGGCATTCCCAGTGTTGGCCGAACGTTAATTGCAATTGACCATTAACCATTACAAATTGAACCGTAAACGGTAACGGAAGGTTACAGTTGACGGTTCAATTTGTACTGATTAATGGTCAAGAATGGTCAATTGCATTAACGTTTCGGCCAACACTGGGCATTCCTATGCCAATGCAACACGTCGCAATACAGCACGGCTGTCGTTGGCTTCAGAACGTAACCTTTAGCTGCAGAAGCGCCGTATATTTTAATTGCACTCGGAACAAAGGCACCTACTGCAGCTGTAATAAAGCTCCCGAGGCGTCATTAGGATCGCTTGACGTGTGTGCGAGTCGATTACACTCAGAAGTAGCTAAGTGGGTGAAATGTTCAGAATTATATAGGTACACAGAAACACTATACTACGCTCCAAAACCCAAATAGCTGATGAGGCTGAAACAGCCGCCAAGCTGAAGTGGGACTGGGCGGGACACGTTTACCGTATGCCGGATGACTTGTGGGCTAAAACAGCAACCAATTGGGTCCCACATCAAACCCGGGGTCGCGGCAAACCTCGAAGTCGTTGGCGAGATGACCTCGACGCCTTTGACAGGAACTGGTGGGAGTCGGGTCAAGACCGGGATACGTGGAAAGGGAGGAGGGAGGCCTTTGCCCAGCAGTGGGACACTCTAGGCTCATATAAAATAAATAAAATGATATAGTCCACCTGGACCGTTACGACCAGACCCCGTTATTAGTGGTGAAATTTTATTGAAAATGCAAGGGTTGGCACTGCACATAGTTACCATGTCCTATAGAGTCATTCGGGGTAAGAGTACGCTGTGGATAAGAGATCGCGGTGTGCCGTTCACCGGCAAGGTGATGGGAACGAAGTGCGTATTAGCAGGATTTAATGTCCTTTGTGTCGATATTTTAGAAACGCGTGAGCTGCAGACGCACAGTGAAAGCAGTTCGACACACGTCGCATTATTGATGTATAATTATGACCTCTAGTTCATTTAAGTCAAGTTTTGATGCAATAATCTAGTTATTTAATATTCTTAAATTAGTAAGTGGATATTAATCTGACAATTTCATAAATATTCGTTAAACATTATTTTATTGACAATTCCATCGAAATTTTCTTGATGCAAACAATTACCTGACATGCGTACTTTTACCCAATACTTTGCGGGATTTTACCCGCACGGTGGGGGAGTGAGTGCCAGCGCAAACCTTGCATTTTAATAAAATTTCACCATTGATTACGGGGTTCTGGTTACGACCATCAAACCTTCAAGAAATGAGAGTACTCCCATATCTAGGTAAGGGTAATTATTGTATGCTCTTTACGTAGGACTGAATCATGTATTTAGCTAACAACTTCCTATTATTAGATTGTCCCATTCAAAATAAAAAACCAAAGAACGAAAAAGAACGTAATAATACCGGTATTTTTTGTATCAAGAAAAAAACCGGTTCCGAGCTTTGCCCTGCTTTCCAATCTTTCCATTTTCAGTGCGCCTATTGCGCATGGTTTCTGTAATTAATTAGCCGCGGGTTCCGCTCAAATTTTAACGAACTAATCTTGCCAACGGAATGCTGCTGAAGCATAAATTTGCATATATGATTGATGTTTCTTTGTTGTCAGCCGCGGTGAACCGAGATATCTAATTTAACTCTGTATATATTTACGTATGGGAGACCGAGGTGAGTTGTGACAAAGGAGAGTTGTGACATCGTCGATTTTTTGGAATCTATTAACTAGAAACTAGGTCGCAACAGTGTGTGTTTGTTAGCTCGTAACTTGAACTAACAAACGCGCGGTATTGCGACCTAGTTTCTAGTTAATAGATTCCAAAAAATCGACGATGTCACAACTCTCCTCTGTCACAACTCACCTCGGTCTCCCCTACAGGCTATATTGTATTTGTACTACTTTTCTAAAATTTAGTTTGTTGGTATAAAAACTAGCGAAGACAAATCCTGAACTTCCAAAGTCTAGAATAAGTCCAAGTGTCTAGATAATTTGGTTAACCCTGTACCCTGGTTGATACCTTATGTGACTCGAGTCGCTGCTAAGTCGTTATATGGGGGTTTTCAGACAAAATAGTACCATTTACTTTTAACACCATCAACATTTGGGTTATTTAGACTCAAAATCACGAGTACTATTGAGTGAGACAAAGAAAAAGTGTCCCCAGTTTTTCATACAAATTGTTGGGTGTCAGTTTTGTAACTGTCTATACAAAATGTATGTGAAAATGCGTTACTAAACTGACGTTTTTTTTTGGGACACATTTTGTTTCTTTTTAAACCTATAGTACTCTTGATTCCGAGTAGAAATAAGTAACCCAAAAGTTGATGGATTTTGGAAAAAAAGTAAATGGTGCACTTTTAAGTGAAAATGCCCATATAACAGAAAAGTAAGCGAAGTATCGGATTTCTTTGACGGTAGTAAAAGCATTACCGTCGTATCGGGCTAACTTTTGGCGTAAAGCGAAAAATCTTGTTCGGAAATCGGATAATCGAAATAAAAGTTTGCGAGCGGAAGGAAATAAATAAAATATTATTAGCAAAGTTAGAAACGATACAAAAGGACATTTATCGATACTTTTATATGTAGGAACTGCGCGAAAAGTGCGCAGATGGCAATCGTATTAAGATAAAACGTTTATATTTGGAATTTTTAAGCTGTCCAAATGTTACCTTCCTACAATTCGGGCATTCGGGTATTGGGGTAATTGTATATTATATACCTATATAGTCCTCCTCATCGATTTCAATGACGGCTACCTCACAAATTACGGATTACCTACGCCTGTTATGGGCCCGAATGTGGCTGGCCAGGGCGAACTTGGTCTTAAAGCCTCTTCTGCAGGTGTTACAAGAGAGTTGGCCAGACGCGTTATACGCGTAAGAGGGCTTCGGTCAATACAATATTATGAGATAAATAAATCATATCATATCATATTATAACAAAAAAACGATCTGAAACCTTCCATAAAAGAGCGTACTCCCATCTTAAAGGCCGGCAACGCACGAACAACTAACAACTAACTAACGCTTACCATCAGGCGATTCGTCTGCTCGTTTGCCTTCTATCTGCCCGATTCGAACTTTAAGATACGTCAATTAATAGATCTAGAAACGATATGGATTAGAGATATGTCAGACTCAAATGTGACGTAAACAAAAACGTCACTTTTGACACAAATCCATATCGTTTCTAGATCTATTAATTGACGTATCTTAAAGTTGGAATCGGGCTTTAAATCGTTTAAAATTTAAGCCTTTAAGATGGGAGTTTCTTGAAGGTTTGAAGGTCGTATCGGTCTGGAATTACCGCGAACGACATTTCATTCCACAGCAAATGGCAGCCCCTTGAGGTCTACGGTGGCATGCAAAGTATTTAGTAGGTAATGAAGGCACAGATGGTAATGAAAAACCAAGGGAAGGTAATGAAACACGAATAGAATAATTAATATATGTATGATATACATTATATTAAGCCGGGTCACTCACGTATTTTAAGTCGAAGACATGTTGAGTAACCTTTGATTTAAAATACGTGAGTGACCCGATTTAATATAATCTATAGGATTATACTTTTGTTAGGTACGTATTGATTGCCTATTTCGATGAGCCCACCCATATAACCATTCCAGTCGCAGAATCACAAAGTGGTAACTAAATGTCAGATGTGTCGTAACAGAGTCTACACAATGTGTCTAGAATTGTTTCGAAACAAAGTGTCGTCGCCGTGTCTACACTTTTCCGTAACAAGGTGTCGACACATTTGTGTGCACTTTGCGTGCGGTTTGCGACTAAATCTGACAGCAAATTTGTGACAGCAAATGTCAATATAAAATACCTCTTGAAAACCAAGGTTTGTCAAACTACTATTAGTGTCTCGTGTGCTCGTAATTCTAGTAAGTCATCATGGGCAATGCAAATGATAATAATCGACCGAAACCATATAAACACGCAACACCCGTCAACCTTTTACAGAAAAGTTTTTAAAGAAATTCAATAAGCTACTTAGGTCAGGCAACGAATGCTCCAAAAGTTGTAGAGGGAAATGCTCGGAACACAAATTTTGACTCCGTAACTCGGTTTGACAAGTTAGGAGGTGAACATATCAAAAGTCCCCGGCCGTAGCCCTTGAGCGGGGGGGAGAGTGGGGGCTTTGAAGGTCCCATTTTCCCGTTTTTCGATTATATCTCGGAAACTATGCATCTCAGCGACATGGCCACTTATACAAAATTAAAGTTAATTTAATTTGTTACAAGTTTATTCAGTCAATTTTTTCCATATGTTGAATAGTTTTTGAGATATCCGCTCTTGAAAGTTTATTTAGGGCTCTCAATTTTATCTTGATATATCTATATCAGTGAAGGTGCTAGGCCGTGTTTGGTATCGTTTTCGTATAAATCTGGGGTGCTGAATCCATTTAAGATATCACATTGACACCATTCCACAAAATAAAAATAAATCTTTTTAGGGTTCCGTACCTCAAAAGGAAAAAACGGAACCCTTATAGGATCACTCGTGCGTCTGTATGTATGTCCGTCTGAATACACAAAATAGTTCTTTACCTATAGATGACAGGAAAACCTATTAGAAATGTGCAGTCAAGCGCGAGTCGGACTTAATGTACGGAACCCTTAATATGCGAGTCCGACTCGCACTTGGCCGGTTTTTTTGAAACTCTTCTTGACGCTTAACCGCTGAACCGATTTCGTTGAAATTTGGTATAGAAATAGTTTGCGTCCCGGAACAGGACATAGGATAGATCTTATAACCAAAATCATCTTTTGAAGGTGTGAAAAGTGGCGTGGAATTTTGTACGGGAAATCAATAACCGCTGAACCGATTTATATGAAATTTGGGATGGTCTACATCTTTGATTTAGTTAAAAATGATGAAAAAACGGAATATAAGACACAAATATATATTTTTTTTGCGTTACTATTTCATTCATCAAATATAAACATACCTTGATTATACTATTCTAGTGAGATCCTCATAGATAAACAAAAACATTTAAGTACTTAAAAAATTACAAGGCCGAAATGTCACGGAACTTGTGAGAGTAATATGTGAAAAATATAAACTTTTATGACAAAAAAAATCTGGACACAATTTAAGAATCACCCAATTGCGTCGAGGAATCATCTGTATTTTTGCTTGTTTCATTACCTCCTCGCTTCTTTTTTGTCCTTTGTATTCTGTAGCAATTTGTTAGATCTGAAAATAAAGATAACTTGCGTCGCCACGGATGTCGATTTATAGGTTTTAGGGAGTGCAGAATTCGAAAACGATGATCATTTTATAATCCAAGATGGCGGCTACGTATTTTGTCATAAAAGTGGAATCCAAAATAGTCATCATTTTCGAAATCTGCGCCCCCTAAAACCTATAAAACGACATCCATGACGACTTTTATGACACAGTGCATAGCCGCCATCTTGGAATCCAAAATAGTCATCATTTTCGAAATCTGCGCCCCCTAAAACCTATAAAACGATATCCATGACGACTTTTATGACATAGTGCATTGCCGCCATTTTTAAATTGAAAATGTTATCATTTTCGAAATCTGCGCCCCCCAAAACCTATAAAACGACACCCATGACGACTTTTATGACATAGTGCATGGCCGCCATTTTGGATTCCAAAATGGTCATCATTTCGAAAGCGGGGCCCCCTAAAACCTATAAAACGACATCCATGACGACTTTTATGACATAGTGCATGGCCGCCATCTTGGAATCCAAAATGGTTATCATTTTCGAAATCTGCGCCCCCTAAAACCTATAAAACGACACCCATGACGACTTTTATGGCATAGTGCATGGCCGCCATTTTGGATTCCAAAATGGTCATCATTTTCAAAATTGGGGCCCCCTAAAACGTATAAAACGACACCCATGACGACTTTTATGACACAGTGCATGGCCGCCATTTCGGATTCCAAAATGGTCATTATTTTCGAAATCGGCACTCCCTAAAACCTATATATCGACACCCATCTCGACTTTTATGACAAAGTGTTTTGCTACCATCTGCATGCAAGACATTTCTATTATTTTTACGTACAAAAATGGCCCCCTGTCAACTTTCAATCGAGATTTAATCGATAATTTATTCGATTAATATTCAGATTAATTCAATTTCAATCTATGTTAGGTCGACTAAACTAATCGCGATTAAAATTTGAGAATTAACTTTTTTTATTCCATTAATTAGTCGAATAAACAGTTAATCGATTAATGCCCATCTCTGACCACGGCATTTTTACACTTTGAGAATATCTGAAAACAAATCAACACAAGGAGCCATTTTGCAAATCCAGTAACATACCAGTAACTTTGTTATTACTTTTGACAGCGCGTGTCATGTGTCAACACAGAGTCGACACAAAGTCGAAACATTGCAACTACTTTGTGACTGCAATATTTCTCAGCCTTAAACCATATTTATACATCATAATTAACAAGTTTCGTAGTATGTAAAGCGTTATTTCTGTTATTTAAGTATAGTATACGCATCGAAGTACTAAAAATGCTTCAAATAATATAGTTATGAACACAGGCACTGAGAAGTAAACAATTTCATTTCCGGCTAAACTAAAACAATGTGGTGGCGCGTTGATTATATTACACTTAGTTTATCAAATCACTCGAGCAGTTTAATTCCCCATAATAATTTAAGTCATATTGTAATATAAATGCAAACAATATATAATTACGTCTTGTAATCCGTTTTAGAGATGGCGTATTAATGTCACTTATTTTTATTTAAGTATTTTTCTATCTGACAGTTTCCATTTGACAGGAACAAAATGAACGAATGAACGAATGATTTTGGCATAAAGTAGTCGCAAACCCGAAACAATGTGTGCACACGGCGACCACACTTTATGTCACTTTGTGTCATGTGTCGACCCTTCCTCATTTCTGGTAACTGTGTCGACACGGCGACGACTCTGCGACTGGAATTGTGACCGAAACAGACGGTGTCGACACAAGATGTGTCAACACCGCGTCGTAACGGCGACTGGAAATGGTTGTATGGGCACGACTATTAGAGGGTTAAAAATATATGAATTAAACATACTCAGCTACAGAGTAAGAGCCACTCCACACTAGCGTTTCCCGAGCGTCGCCGTCTAGTCAACTTTGTGGCTGCTGCTTGACGCAACGTTGGCGTAACTGCGCGGCGACGCCATTTTTCATAGCGCCGACGCTAATAAGACGCTAGTATGCGGTGGCCTTCAAATCACCACATATTATTAGAACGTAATATAAACGCCCTTTGTTCTTGAAGAACAAGTTTGGTAAACTTACATGTGTATACTTCTTAATACTTTCCCCGAAATAAACTTTGAACAAATGGGCAACTCAAGAGTTTTCTTTGGCGTAATGGTGCTTGATATATATGTATACGTAGTTGCAATAGTTAGTTGTTTAGAAATATATTGGGAGTATTGTAGTAGAACTTTTATGATGAATGTGTTCGCGTATGACTTTGGTGTAACAATAGTAATAATAGTACATTAGGGCATTTCTCAGGAGGGCCGTTTTTACGTGTCCGGGGCAATAAATGATTGAATTTACTGTTCATTAAATCTGAATTAATTTAGGCATGATCTTCAGCCTATATTCTGTCTGGGACACTATCAATTTATTTATTTATTATTTATATAATACAAGAAAAAAAAATTCAAATGCCAAAAATGATGTTCGGTGGGAGTGTCCCGCATCCAGATTTTATGAAACAAAAAATTATTACTCAAGATGGGGCATTAGATCGGAGTTATTATGGGTATTCACGCATAAGGTATTAGTTAACTTATCATATTCTTTATATCACAATAATGTGTTTGCTCAACTCATTGAATAAAACCAAATTTACGATGTGTCCCGGGCTAGTGCCTGATTTCGGTGTAATTTGCAAAACATGTCGGTACTCCTTCAAAGTTGTAAACCAGGAACTCAGTGTCTCAAACATAGTATGCTTTAGTTGTACCTTAACCGTTGAATAGAGTAGAGGTACAGTCACAGTATAAAAAAGTCATTTTTTAAAGGTTTCACTGTCCTTCGGTGGGTTTGGTTCTATGTTTTTTTGAGATCGGTGGTGCAATTTACTCTGAAAGTTTTAGTGCATTTATCGTTACGCAAGTGATTAAGAAATCCTCGAAAGTACGTAAATCCATCATTATTACATCTCCTCTGTGTCACTCATGCTATTTCTGTAATTGCTAATAAGCGATTAATTTTGACATCGCTGGTGTTGATTTCCTTGGATTCGGTGGATTTTTTGACCACCGATATCAAAAAAGTGATCACTGAATTCAAATCCAGCTTTGTAAACTAGTTTGTTGTACTAATTTATCACACCTAAAAAGTGCCAGATACGTTGTATAAACGTAAAATTATGTTTGTAAGTAAATTAAGTCATAATAAGTACAAAAAAATCACTAGTTTAATATGAGTAGTTTTTTAAACCAGACGTGTGTTGAAACTTGTAGACCCAATGTTTCTTTCTCTGACTTGATATTCTCTTCAAACCAATGAAGTAAATTATGTTGTCCTCTGTATCACCTAAGGCCCTACACCTCGATACCTTTAAACGTGTCAGCCATGTTAAATGAATGCAGTCAATTAGATCCCACTTCTTTTACTATAACTTGTGTATGTAAGTACTATGCAAGGTGCACCCAAGGGACAGGATGTTCAGAACAAGGGATTAAAAATAAAGTGGCCTTCTAATGTCGAGATCGCTTCAAAGGTACTGAGCGTACCTTACTGATCGATATTTCTAAAGGATAGCCATAGACACAAATTGAACATAGCAAATGTTTTAACATTCCTCAATGTCTTATGTCTTTATGTCTAAATATAGGAGTTACAAATTAGCTCAAGTGTTTGAGGGTGCTGGAGATCTCCAGCACCCTCAAATAATTAACAGGTAATTAGATCTTCAAGCATTAGTCGACCACTTCAAATAGTTTTAAATTGATGGAGTTCACGCTTTAAAACTATGTTATTCAAAAATACTTGTTTTCCGTATTGCATCACATTGGTTTATAAGTGCATTAAATATTTTTTGAGCATTGAACACCATTCAAAAGTTTCTTGTTTATCGGGTGAAGGTAACATAAGTTTCTTTTTGATGCGTATGCGGTCGGATTGTGTGAAACAAACATCTTCTCCTTTATGGTACTAATGCGAATTTGTGGTCGACATGTCTGAAACTCGTTCCAGGACCATACATGGCCCATCACCCTATTATATGAGGACAGTCAAATAGTGTGGGATATCTTCTAGAGATGTTGTTTTACAAGCCGTAATTAGGTTATTTTAAAATCTTGGGTCTATACTATATCTATTAAATTTATGTAAGCTTTCGAGATCATTAGCCTTATTACATCGCTTATAATCAAATAAGAATGAAAAATATGATTAAAATGTAATATGATTGATATATAAAATTGAAATGTGATTTTTGTGTATGCATTATTGAATTCGGTGACGCCAATTGATTTCAGTGCCTGTACATGATTTCGGTGTTTTTTAAATCTCAAATATCTTAAAAACTATAAGGTTCTAATGGAGGCCTCCACTACCAATATTTTTTATATTAAGGCTAGATTTTAGGAAATAAAGTCGCATATCATATAAGTTAAAAAAAAAATTTGGCACCGAAGTCAGGCACCGAAGGTCATCTCTGAGAAACGCCCATTACGAATTACGATACAAGTGTCTATTAGTTACATTATAAACTACATTAGTACCTACACAAACTTCAAAATTCAGTCGAAACCAGTGCGAAACCCGTCGATTTCCCTAAAGCCCCAACCACGAGGTTATGTATTTAGAACACCTTTTCAGAAAATGATTAGGTACTCATTCTAAAAGTCTAAAAATAGTACCAAATACCTACCCTCAATTTACATGGAACCGTCGAAATACCCAGTTTCCAGCACACCACGTACGAGATGAAATGCACTAAATGGCGCGATCGCAGCTGAAACATCCCCAGCTCATAACTCATAAAGGGATGTTTCCTGTACTTAAAATAAATTATTTCAAACCGTGCACGAAATGAAGCACCAGATAATTATTAGAAAAACATAGATAGCAGCTATTTTGAAACACAATTTGTATTTAATAAATCGGATTGAAATATAAAAAGTAGGTGAGTTTACCGTGACGTCACTACATTCGTTTTCATATAAATTCCATATTAGCAAATCGTTTTGACAGTTCTAAAAAAGAAGCTGATTTGACTAGTAGGAATGTAGCCTATTTTTGAGGTATTTAAGTTCAAATCAGGCCGTAAGCAAAGGATGATGTTCCGCTCCCATACATGTTTGGCCTCACTTGTTAAACATGGGTGGTATATTGTTAGGCTCCAAACATGAAATCAAAGTCCCGATAGTTATTAGAAATTCACGGACACTTCACATAACATTATAAAAGCGGAATTTGTCTACGATTTTGAGGTTAGGAATTCTGGCTTGTATCGGGCCATGTTAAATATTATTATGCCTTATTACAAGGAAATAAGGTGCCGTAAATAGTGTAAACGTATCGATGATATTGGGCGTTTACAGGCTGTCAAGGAACAAAAATCGAATGAGTTTGTATTAGGTTAATAACTTTTTTTAAATAAAATAACTAATTTAATACGACTTCCTTAAATGAATAAGACATAGCATGCGAACTGGAATATACTATAACAACTAGATCTGTTTTATAGTAAAAATTGTTATAGCATCAAATGTAAAACCAATCACTTAAGTAAACATATTTACTTCAATTCCAGAGAGAGAAGAATCAAGTAACAATCACAGGATTGTTATAATAAATTCGATAAGTAACTCATTCCAAAAAAGAATGTTTCAAAAACAAATGTTTGCCTGAAAGGCACTTAATAATAAACTTAATTTATTTCAAAGAAGTTAGAATTCCTAATTTGTAGGTTTATCATATAAGTAATTTATAAAAAAGTTAGATATATATTTTTCCCTTTAATTATGTATTTTTAAGTTTTAACCTATTTTCGTGTTATTCATACCCTGATATCAAATAAGGTTTTATTAAAAAGTTAATCAATGTTAAAGAAGTAAAAAACGAGTTCAGTGGGGAAAGCCGGTGAAAGCTAGTTGTCAATTGGTGCTCTTCTAGATTTCATACAATACTATCAAATAAATATGTAATAATGAATATGAAAACACAATCCATAGCGACTCTATTCGTTCCATATTCGTTCGCTATTCACTTTTGACGTAAGTCATTTGTGTATGTCACAATTAAAGTCATTGGAATAAAAAGTTTTTACTCTATCGCAGTTCTTTTTGCAATTTTGATACTTAGTGCTTAAAACAGTATGTCGTTAGTGGTATGAATGTTTTTCTTTGAAATTAGCGTTATTAGCATCAACAGGAACATCGTAGAAAAATATTTTGCTGCCATACTTTTTTATTTGGCTCTGGACGGCCATTTATGAAATGTCATTGATTCTATGTAATGGCGTGGGATGTGTTGATTTGGTTTAATTACTCTTTAACTTATTTTCTCTACTAAGAAGTGTCCGTTGGAATCTAATATATGTATGAGATTGTAAGAAATATGATTAAATTTATCGTATATATAGCATGCTTATCGAATCGTAGGCCAATTTCGGCATGATCCTTTAACGTCACTACATTCGTTTTCATATAAATTCCATATTAGCAAATCGTTTTGACAGTTCTAAAAAAGAAGGTGATTTGACTAGTAAGCAGTAGTAGTAGTAGGAATGTAGCCTATTTTTGAGGTATTTAAGTTCAAATCAGGCCGTAAGCAAATTTAACGACATCTAATATAATTCTTAGAAGAATAAATCCCAGATTATAATATACAGCCATCAATATTTATTTCCACCTAACGAAGCAAATAATTCCCAAATCCAAGACTAAACCCGGTAACGGACCCCTATCCCGGCGTTAAGTGTTTCAAGAGGTTTCCGTTTTCGTCGCCTCCGGAAATACGAATGACGTCACGTATCTTTGACATTCACGGGTCATGAATTTTACCGCGGTTACGGCCGCCATGGGATTCGCTAAATCGGTTAGCTGGGGAACGGGTTTAATGAGATGATTTAATATTACGAGGGAAATGAACCGTTGATATGAACAACGTAGAAATGATTAAGCTAATTTTACGGTTTAACCACAGACTATATTACAATTAAGTTACATTCGATTGAATATTAGTTTTTCAGACGACAAAAAAAACCATTAAATATTTAATAAAAAAAAAATCTACAAGTGTCATTCCAAGGCACGAAATTAATTTCCGAAGTCTCAATAAAAATACTCTGCAATTTTAAGTTTTAAATTCGAAGTTATGGGTAAATAGGTAGGTACCTATGTAGAATGTATACAGTAGCTAGAACTAAATACCCTACCTAATCGGATGGCAAGATTTGGCTTATATAGAATTTGCATCTTAAAAAGTTACGTCTTTTAGAAAGCGTTTGACTGAGCAAAACCTGGAGTATTCGGAATGCAGTATAAAAAAATTGTAAACTAATTCTAATAAAGTGGCTGAATAACCTTTTTTGTTTTATAGACTTTTTTGTAGAACTGAGCTAAGCCATGAAATGTCGAAAATATTTGGTATTCACGTAAAGAAAATCAAACACTTAAATTATTCAAGCAAACGGCGGATTATACACTTTTTCCTTGCAAATGACTCGCAAAAACCTCCAAAACACTTCAAACTACTGTTGGAGCATTTAGGTTCGCCATATATTTTTCCCTCGGAATAGGCTACATGCATGAAAATATTTTATAAAGATTGTTCATTTCACGAAGAGGTCATCCATTAATTACATCACACGAATTTCTACGTTTTTTGACCCCTCCCCCCTCATTGTCACACTTGGTCACATTTGGCAAACCCCTCCCCTGGGTGTGACGTCACGTTTTTTCAACGAAATCGGCAAATAGAATTAAGTGGGTTGTATATAAGTACCTATTATTAATATTTTAATTATATAAATAATTTTGTAAAAGAAATATTAGTATTTTTTTTTTATCTTATTATTATGTTGTATTTATGTTGTAGACTGCTCTTCGAGTCTGTAAAGATTACAATATACTCCCTTCAATATACTGCCTTCAATTTAAACTTTTAGTAAAACTTCATTCCGGCCAGTCTTACTTTACAAGGTAAACTGAAAATGTGATTAAATTTTAAGCCTTGCATGCTGGAAGAATTCCCCTACGAGGTTTCCTGCTTTTCTAGCCAGAATGTTTACCGCAAATGTTTGCTTGCCATTTGCGCCGCCGACGCGTATCTCATCCAATTTAAAATATCCGTTTTTAGGGTTCCGTACCCAAAGGGTAAAAACGGGACCCTATTACTAAGACTCCGCTGCCCGTCTGTCTGTCTGTCTGTCCGTTTATCGGTTTGTCACCAGGCTGTATCTCATGAACCGCTAGCTATCACGGTTCATGAGATACAGTTGAAATTTTCACAAATAATGTATTTCTGTTGCCGCAATAACAACAAATACTAAAAACAGAATATAATAAATATTTAAGTGGGGCTCCCATACAATATACGTGATATTTTTTGCCATTTTTTTACGTAATAGTATGGAACTCTTCGTGCGCGAGACCGACTCGCACTTGACCGGTTTTTTTAAATCGAAGCAGCACTGGTAAGTAGGTTAGTCTTTTAGTTTTGCCGTTAGATGCAATAGCGATTCTTAATATCATTTCGATTCATCGAGATGAAAAAAATAAACAGTTTTGGTCGAAATGGATAGAATGTTTAAAAGCTGATTAATTTGCACAATCAATTCGAGTCTGTAATAGAAAGGGTAACGACTTTACCTGATTCTTAAAACCATTTCATTCTAATTATGAAGGAGGAGTTAATGTTAAAGTTGATTTTAATTTGTTTTTATGTTATTACTTATTATAAATAATAAATAGATTTTTGCTTACCGTGCCTTACGTGTTTCGTTTATACTCTTTGGAAATTTCGCAGTTTTGGTAATATTCCGTCGGCACATTCATTCAGTAGTTTAGCCCCTAGGACGGTAATCGGCCTGTAGCGTCAATGAAATAAATAATTCTCCAAATCACCCATTCAAGGTTAATTTGTTAAACACAATCAGTTTCTTTAACACATACAACCTCTTTACTACTAGCTACCTACTTATAAAAAAACAGAGTACATACATCTTTTTTTTTTTTTTTTTTTATCATAGACTTATAATATATAGAGACGGTGTCTCAGCGAGCTGTCACTGTTGCCACTTTTGTTTAGTGTACGATTAACAATGAGGCCCACCTTGCTGTAGCCATGTCGATAAAGTCATATCGATAAACTATCGACATTTCTTGCAATTTTAATTTTACTTCAAAGGCTTAACGATACCTAAAATGAACAAAAACGCTTTTATTCTTTGTTGTGGTTATCAGATCACAATTTTATAGTCACGCCCCAGCAGGGAACCAAGGGAAAGTTCAGATATTTAATTAAAATACATAAATACCTCCTAAAATAGGTGTTCCGCAATAACTGAATTATATTATTATATTATAATATATTCATTATCCATTAGCATTTCAATTATGTTTATGTTTAACGAAGATATTGAAGCTTCAATTAATCGCTATTTCGTTCCGCTGTGTAGCGTTTATCGATATATAACATGATTAAAATCGACTTTTCACATCCCTAAAAGAGCACACATATACGCTTTTACGCACACATATACAGCCTGGGCGCATCAAGAAAGGCAACACTTGATTTGAAGTTCATCTTGTCAACAGTATGGTTGTCCTTTTTTGACAAACGGCATTTTTAAAAGAGCGAGGAGAGAGAAATGATACTAGTTGCTGCGCCGTGAAAGAGAACAGAAAACGTTGGGCCCTTGACATACATCACGACTTTTTTTTTAAGCGTATTCAAATACTTATAGGCAATATTCTCCAAAAAAGGCAAGCGAGGGGGTGCGTCAACAATTTTCAGGGTGAGCTTTATATGTAGAGCGGACCGTATGTAAATAAGTAATTTTGAAACGAACACGTATTTTCCGAAGCAAAAAATACAATGAGCTCGCCCTATATACGGGCTATTTGACGGCCCAGTGATAAAAAAGGACCAAAAAGCGCTTCCGTAGGTACCAAATTTTGAAACGGATCAACCCCTAAATATATTGAGCTGTCTTTGTCCAGTTTTCAGGTTAGATTACGTTAAATGTAACAAATGTTTAAGCATAAAAATGGTATTTAATGAAATTGTTAGCTAATGTTTTTACGGTACATTTAAAAAGACATTTTGGAGCACAAAAAACAGGGATGGCTAATAAAAAATAAAGACAAAGCTATAAAACCGATAAAACGGTACCTAGGTGCGACGTGATCCGATTCTTTATGGTTAGATTTACAGACCGAAAAACAAATTTTATCAAATTGTGCGGCTCTATATTTTTCCACACTTATTTTTTGAAATTGTAAAAAGGGCGAGACGAGTTAGACTCCTTTTTAAAGGAATGACCAGAGATTGCACAGGATCGGGAAGACTGGAAAAAGTGGGGGGAGGCCTTTGCCCAGCAGTGGGACATTATAGGCTCCCAGTAATAATAATATTTTTTTTTATAAATATAGCGTTAAGCTATGAAATGGCGCGAGCGACAGGAGCAAACCAAGTATTTAAATTACCATTGATACCATTGTACCGAACTTATACTTTCCAAACGGTATTTACCGTTATAATAAAATTAAAAGAGAAATCTTTAATTCTGGCTACTAATAGTGTAATATAGGGTATTTTCCTACTAGTCAAATCAGTTACTTTTTAACAACTGTCAAAACGATTTGCTACTATGGAATTTATATGAAACATTACATCGTGACGTCACGGTAAACTCACCTACTTTTTATATTTCTATCCGATTTATTAAATAGAACTTGTGTTTAAAAATAACTCCTATCTGTGTTTTTCTAATAATTATCTGGTGCTTTATTTCATGCATGGTGTAAATACAGTATAATACCCTATTATGTCGGTACACTTCCAAAAGTAGCGTTACGGTAATATTAAAACAACCGATACAAATAAATAAGCGGTTTTGTTGTCTATTATCGTTCTACACAAACCAAAAACGTTATAAAAAATGCATTTATTTCAGACTACTGTTTGGATCCGTAATTTGTTAGTTTATTTACTTTCACAATAATCATCTTAAAGCTAGTGATTGGAACCTCCTTTTAAGCTTTAAAGCCTGTGCCAGGAGGTACCGCTCTTCCTTATCTGAAGAATTTTAACAGTATTGTGCTACATATGTGAGTAAGTAGGTATATTAACTTGATTAACTTAAAGTTACAATAAAGATGCTGAAAAGCTATATAGGTACAACACATGCAAAAAGGTATAAATAAAAAATTGTAATAAAACAGATCAATATCCAAACGTAGGTAAAACATAAAATATAAAAATATAAAATCCCTCGTATGTGTGTGTGCGTGCGTATGTGTGTGGGTGTGTATGTATGTGTGTGTGTGTATGTGTGTATGTATGTGTGTGTGTGCGTGTGTGTGTGTGTTTGAGTGTATGAATAAGTAAGGCTGTGCGTGTTTTATGTACGATAGGTTACTCGAGTGAGTAATTCTTCGGTTTCCTCGTATGTTTGTGTTATAAGCCAAGCCGGTATAATCTTTTTACATTCATAATAGTGTTTACTGTGTATGTTAAGTTCATTGTTAAAAAAGTTGTATAAGTGAGCAGAAAGTGCTACGAAATGTCGTTTTGCAAATTTAGTTTTATTTTGAGATACAGTCGCAACTTTATGCATTCGTCTTCTATGTGTGCAAGTGTCAACATATGGTAATAATTTATGTTTCTTCAGAACTATATGAAGAATAAACAATCTTCTTATGGAAAGAAGATTTGTCATACTATATAGTCTTTCAGTGGGAAATCTTATTCTCTTAAAATACATGACCTTTAGTAGGCTGCGCTGCGCACGCTCTAGTTGCAAGAAACGCGTTTTGGCCGCGCCTCCCCAGATAGTTATACAGTAAATTATGACAGACTGTACCAAAGCAATATATATTTCTTTTAGTAGATCTTTGGCAGAGTCACTAGATCCATCCATTCCCCCTGGCACCACATACCTCAAAGATTTGAAGATCCAGATAAATTTTCTTATTCGTGAGGAGACATATTCAAGGTGTGGATACCAAGAGAGCCGCTGGTCCATGAAAACTCCCAAATATTTAGCTTGTGCAACTTTTTGGATGATCGGACAGCTGCATGTTCCTGGGGTCAATGTATCATCGCAATTGTGTATTTTAATAGTAAAATCACTGCCAGGTTGCGTGTTGTCCGAAATACTAAAGCAAACGTAATTTGTTTTTGCTGTGTTAAGCGTAAGTATATTATTATGCAACCATTTCTGAATTTGCCGTAATCCTTGATCAGCATGTACTCTAACTTCATTCCATGTCCATGTCCATGTTAGTAAACTATACAATTATACAATTTATACACTGAAACATTAAACATATAACTAAGGTTAACTTATATAAATATCTTAGGAGTTATCTTATCCCTGCGCATTGAAATCAAATTATGATCAAAGCATAATCGAAAGCAGAGATTCGATTTCGTCGCTTTGCTACAGGTAGCTAAAAGTACATCCATTCCACACCAATTTTGGTGGCTAGCCATAAGCCGCGCGTGGCGCTGTCGCCACCTAGCGGCCATATCTGTGCTGATCGCAATAGACGCGTTTTGTTAGAGAGTGAGTCTTCTGTACCTAGTACTATTATTTATTCTGTGGAGTAGGTACTTAAAAAATGACAAATATTAAATTTTTAGTAATTTTTATTAAAAAAAACGAAACGTATAGTATTTGAGCAAGAATATAGGTGCGTTATATTTAATAAACACTTAAACAGTAACTTGGCCGACTTTTCTGGATCTAGACGATTTTGTTATAGGTAATGACGAAATTACCTAGCACTTACGCCGCCGCTAAGACGTTGCTGCACCGACTTGTTCGACATCCGCATCCGCATAAGCTCCGCATCGATTTTATGCGGATGCGGATGTTGAAAATAATGGGGATGTTCCGCGGATGCGGATGCGAATATTTGCAACATCCCTGATCGAAAGTCAGATGCACACCAATATCAATCTTCTTACATAAAGAAATTACCCATGCAGCATGTTCCGCAAGGAACTACCTTCTAAAACTTCACGTAATATATCATTTACGAACGTACACGGACGTGACAGGGAAGTAATTGCGTATACACCGCTCATATTTGAACGGTGAATTTGCTTAATGATATTTAAATACGCGCTGGTTAAATATGCTTAATTATGCTGTGTTGTTATAAGATGTGTTTTGCGCGTGAAACTTGAGGTTTGGCCAAGTGGGAGTTAACTCGTGTAAGGCTACGTTCACACGGGGACTATTCGATTCGATATTTTCTCGCATACGTTTTTATCGTATACGGGACGTCTGTTCACACGGCGCAAGATCCATTCGATTTTTTCTCGTATACGGTATTCCCGTATACGTGACAGCCGCTCACACGGCGTCTATTCGATGCAATTTACCTGCCGCCACACCACCAGTCGTTGAGTGCACGCCGACATGGATCCCGTATTCCAATTCTTTTATATTGGTATTTAAGGAGGAGGCATCGGCGCCCAAGAAGATATTGGGTCCATCCTTTATTAAAATATAAAATAAAAACTTTTTAACAAAAAAAATAACCGCCGAAAAAAAACTAAAAGGAAATAAAAAAACCGGCACTAACACGAAACGAGTCGACCAACAAAAACAATAGCACACTGAAAAGAAAAAAATAATTATTTTGTCTTCAATAACGCAAGTGAATACCTATAAACTATGTATATACATACTTCTGAAATCAATCACACAAATCTGCGTATTTATATATTTACAATCTGTTATTTTTGGAGTCGGTGCCAGCCTCAAACAAACTTGAGCACCTTAGTGAAGCACCTGCACCGACTCCAAAAATAACAGATTGTAAATATATAAATACGCAGATTTGTGTGATTGATTTCAGAAGTATGTATATACATAGTTTATAGGTATTCACTTGCGTTATTGAAGACAAAATAATTATTTTTTTCTTTTCAGTGTGCTATTGTTTTTGTTGGTCGACTCGTTTCGTGTTAGTGCCGGTTTTTTTATTTCCTTTTAGTTTTTTTTCGGCGGTTATTTTTTTTGTTAAAAAGTTTTTATTTTATATTTTTCTGTGGCTATAATTTATACAAATTATTACATGCTTAATTTTTGATTACTTTTAAAATAGCTACCTACCTTGCTTTAGCTATTAACTGTTATATTAATAAAGCTACTTTAACTATTATTTTGTTCTGTAATATAAATAAATTACCCCTATTTTCCCACCCTTAGGGTAGGATTTTTTTCCAATTTTTTATTATTATAACGACTACTCTGTAAAAGGTTATGCGTGGTCATACGTTACAATCGGTGAGTGAAAAAATCAATCATCCCCTATTTTCCTACCCTTAAGGTTGGATTTTTTTTTCCAAATTTATATGGGACCAACTTCGGGGTATACCCTTTCCAATAAAAAAATAATTATCAAAATCGAACATCTCTGTAAAAAGTTATGCGTGGTCATACATAAAAAAAAAAAAATATACGCGTCGACTTGAGAACCTCCTCCTTTTTTTTTTTCGTCGGTTGAAAAACAGGTTGGCATCGACAAAGAAGATTCGAAGCGTTTTTTCAAGACTCAGTAATGATGAACGTGTGTTCTTTAATTATTTTCGTATGTCAATAGCCAGCTTCGACAATTTATTATCAAGATTGGAGCAGACCGCCTTGCCAAGTACTAACACCATTATGACCTTTGCAAACGACGTTTCAAACACAACTGCCGGCTGCCTGCCCCCGCGCGCGTCTCGTATACGAGAAACCAGTTTGTACGTGTGAACGACTCAACGTAAACGTAAGCAGTGTTGGGCATTCAAGAATAAAATCATTATTTGAATACGAATTCGTAGGAATAAAATCATCTCAGTAGGTGTATATTGGGCATTCTAGATCATTTAACCCTTTCCTGCCTTAACGAGACAGAAACCAAGCTGTTCATAAGATCACTTTCAACAAAAACTTTCGTGTAACCGCATTTGGCCGCTCACTGCGTTCGCTCTATGCGTTTTACGAAAGTTTTTGTTGTAAGTGACCTTATAAACAGCTTGGTTTCTGTCTCGTTAAGGCAAGAAAGGGTTAAATGATCTAAAATACCCAATATGCACCACGAAAGATTTAGCAGTTTGCGTTTAGACACCTAGTGATCTCGATTCGTGTTTTAAAACACCCAATGCAACGTTATAAACAGTTATAATTGAATATCAGTTTCATTACACGAAAAAATGTTACATAGTGTAGACGTTACTAAATTGACAAGATATGAAGTTTATTAAGCAAGCACCGTCACTTGATTTACACAAAGACTATTTGATTTCTAATAAAACACATTTACGTCATGGTAAACTTTTACCAAGCACCATTCGTTGTCTCATTTGCGGTCCATCTAACTGTGGAAAAACTAATTTAGTTATAGGTCTTCTTATGCACGAAAACGGATTAAGATTTAGAAATGTGTATGTTTATTCCAAAACTTTATTCCAACCTAAATACTTATTTCTAGAAAAAGTACTTCGACAGGTGTCTGGAGTATCATTTTATAAATATAATGAAAACGAACAAGTCTTAAATCCAAATCAAGCAAAACCAGATTCAGTCATGGTATTTGATGATATAGCATGTGAAAAGCAAAACAACGTTAGAGATTACTTTTCTATGGGCCGACATTCCAAAATAGATTGTTTTTATCTTAACCAAACATACACAAAAATTCCCAAGCAATTAATAAGAGATAATGCTAATCTTATTATACTTTTTAAACAAGACGAACATAATTTACGTCATGTATATAACGAACATGTAAATACAGATATGTCTTGGCAGCAATTTAAAGAAATGTGCGCTAAAATTTGGTGTGCACCATATAATTATTTAGTAATAAATAAAGATTGTGAAAGAAATAAAGGATGCTACAGAAAGAACTTTGACACTTTTGTTATTCTTACTGAATAAAGACATATAAGAATAAACACAAAGTGTTGCTCATCATTTCAAATATTATCGTCTACAAAGTAAGGTCTTTATTCGCAGTAACTATGGAAAAAATGACTAAACAAGAAATTGTAAAATCAGCAAAGGCTGTTAAGCGAAAACTAAAATTGATGCGTGATATGACAAGTGAAAACCAAACATTCCTAGAGTCAGTTCTTAAGCCAATCACGCAGCCTCACAATGAAATCGCAGAACGAAGCGGTATAAACGAAAAAACGAAAAATGAGTATGAAAAGAGTCCTGATTACCACAGTACACCAAAAAAACTGAAGTTGAATTATAGTGATACTAAACCAAGTTCATCTCATGATGAAACGGTTTTCGAACTAAATCGTTCGAGCACAAAATCTAAAGAACATCGTTTAGAAGGAAAAGATGTAAAGAAAGAAAGTGAATTAGAGGAAGATTATTCCAACAGCGACAGTGTTGCAACAGATGAGGAGACTTTCGAGAGTGTTTCCAGTTTAGACAGAAACTTTTCGTCTCCACTATCATTTTCTGCAAAGGCATTTGAAGATGTACCTTATGGAGTCAGACTAGACAGAGGAAAACTTATGATGGGGTTGCAGAGGGTTTACGTGGCAGATAAAACTATAACTATTAATGGACATGCTTTTCAAAAAACTCAAGGGCTTGTTCAATTGTTATTTAAGAAAATTCCGAATTTAAATTTAGTAACCGAAGACGATAAAGAAAACTACAAATTAATGTTACATCAGACTAATGCACACCACCGGGATTTTGACTCCACAAAACCTATCAAAAGTAATAGAGGAAGCAAGTATTTGCAAGTAATCAAGCCGTTATTTAAACATACAAGAGTTAGCAACAGTACAGATAATCTTGCAGTTGGTGACGGCTTAAATTTATTAAAGAAAGTTCAGTCTAATACCGGTTACGTTTACTGGGATGATCCAAACGAGCTAGTTGATAGGCTAAAGTTACTAATCGCTTCACGCGACGCTGGTAACACTGGTCTTGAAAATGAAATAATATCGATTGTTGAAGAATTACGTGAAGCTGGCATTATTCAATAAAACCATTCATCTCGTTTATAAGCACATCAGTTCACAGTGACAATTGAACAAATGCACACGGACAATGAATATTGACAAATTTGGTCACCACGTACATAAACGTTTACGTATTGATCAAAACTATGATGATGCACTACAAAAAACTGATAACGGTGATTACAATTTGAGGTCATCAAGGCTAAAAGGTTTAAAATCCCCTCTATCAAACGATGAAGCGGTTAATAAGGAGTATGTTGATCATATAAATAAAACAGTTCAGACTAATATGGCTAACATAATAATTCGTCTCCAACACATAAACTCAATCTTAGACGAATTTGATAAAAAGTTTTGCACCAAAGCAGATGTTATTAAAATCGCAAAGGAGAAATAAAAATGAGCAAACAAGAAATTGTAAACGAAATTCATAGGGATGCAAGAAAAAATTTTAAACGTTGCGCGGTTGTACTAAAAGGAATTAATGATTTATGGCAAGCTGATTTAATCGATATGATTAAATTTGGTTCAGTGAATAATGGATATAAATACATATTGGTTGTTATAGATTGTTTTTCAAAATATGCGTGGGCAATACCTTTAAAAACGAAAAATAAAATAGAAACCACCCAAGCATTCCAAAACATCTTGGATTCTAATCACGTACCTAGCAATTTACAAACAGATATGGGCAAAGAGTTTTATAACGATGTATTTCAACAGTTGATAAAACTAAAAAATATAAACCACTACTCTACATACTCTACCAAAAAAGCTTCTATAGTAGAAAGATTAATTAGAACACTTAAAGCAAAATTATATAAACATTTTAGTTTATATGGAAATTACAAATGGATTGGGAATCCTTTAAATAACATAATTAAAACCTATAACGCAACTAAACATAGAACAACTAAATTTAGACCAACTGATGTTAATTCCACAAATGAGCAAATTGTGAGAAAGAATATCTTAAATAGTAAAAAAAAGCAATCTCTAAAGAAACCAAAGTTTAAAATAGGAGACTACGTACGAATTAGTAAGTATAAATCAGCTTTCAAGAAAGGTTTTACTCCGAATTGGTCTACAGAACTATTTTGTATTATCAAAGTGAAGAAAACCAATCCTGTAACGTATAACATTGAAGATTCTCATAAAAATATTATCCTCGGCTCGTTTTACGAACAAGAATTACAAAAAACAGTTTATCCAAATGTGTATCTTGTTGAAAAAGTTATAAAAAAAAGAGGTAACCTACTATTTGTCAAATGGTTAGGTCTGAGCGAAGCAGAAAATAGCTGGATACACAAAAAAGATATAGTTTAAATATAAATAATAGTCATACTATATTTCTTCACATAACATAACAAGTAATGCAAGGAAGAGGACTAGTTAATAGTGTGATAAATAACCTACCTTTTGAGTTACATTTGCCTGGTTATAATTATTGTGGTCCAGGTACAAAACTTAAGGAAAGGTTGTTAAGAGGAGACCGTGGTATTAATCCATTGGACGAAGCCTGCAAGCAACACGATATTGCATACAGCAATTATTCAGACATACCTCACCGTCATAAAGCTGATAGCGAGTTAATAAACATGGCCAAACAAAGAATTAAATCGACAAATGCTAGCAAAGGTGAAAAATTAGCTTCGTGGTTAGTTAAGAAAGTTATGAAAGGTAAATTGCGAGCTGGCGCTGGAATGAAATCTTTTAAAACTGTTATTTCCAAGATTCGAAAACATATTAAAATGCGAAAACCTAAAGGTCGATCATCAACAATTAAATGTGCATATAAAGCAGCAAAAAAGTTACTTCATAAAAATATACCTATTCGTTTACCACGCATTATTCCAATTCCAAAAACTGGCGGTATTTTGCCCTTGATACCTATTTTTGCTGGTTTGTCAGCATTGGGCTCATTAGCTGGCGGAGCGGCTGGTATTGCAAAAGCTGTAAATGATTATAAATCAGCCCAAAAAAACCTGCAGGAGTCAGAACGTCATAATAAAATGATGGAATCGATTGCGATTGGCAAAGGCTTGTACATAAAACCTTATAAGAAGGGTAATGGTTTGTTTTTAAATGCATCAAAAAACTAAATAGAAGGCTGCCTAGAAGAGCTCTCACAAACTTAGATTTAATAAAATTCGGAGGTGATATACCATATTTCAGAGGTGTATTTATGCGCGACAATTTACCAAAGCGACCTCGACGGATGGAATGTGCAATTGTTAATTTAGATATTTCTAAGAATATGGGGACTCATTGGGTAGCCTATGTGAAATTGAACACGTATTGCGAGTATTTTAATAGTTACGGAGATATAAAACCTCCTGTAGAACTAATATCATATTTAAAGAAATATAACATTTTTTATAACTATTGTACCTATCAAAAAATGAATACTGTAAACTGCGGTCATCTATGTTTAAAATACTTACGAAACTTTTGGCAAAAAAAAAAAATATAAATTAAGACACAGTTCGTGAATATTACCAGTTCCCAAAATGTCGTTTACCATATCTGTTACCGGATTAACTTCTACGCTTACCACTAATTATACCCCTCCTTTGCAACTTGAAGGAAGTTATGAGTGTGGGCTTCTATATTTTTCTACGTTTAATTCAATACCTAATATTGATAGCAAAAATAACCAATTCTGCTATGGTAATAATGAGTGTATTGAAATACCTGAAGGATCCTATGAACTTGAAGATATTGGTGATTATATAAAAGAAAATGTGAAAGATTGTACATTTAAACTAATTTGTAATAACAATACCCTAAAAACTAAAATATACTGTTCAAAAGATATTCACTTTGAAAAGAAAAATTCTATTGCGAAAACTTTAGGCTTTGGAAATGAGATCTTAAAGGCGAATATAAAAAACTGTTCACAATTCCCTGTCAACATTATATCAACGACTGTTATCAGGATAGAATGTGATATTGTGAGCGGATCATTTGTTAACGGAAAACCTAGTCATATAATTCATGAATTTGTTCCTAACGTACCGCCTGGATATCGAATCATAGAAGTTCCAAGAAATCTTATATATTTTCCTGTAAATCAAGATACCATAAGTTCAATTAATGTACGGATACTTGACGCAAAAAATCAACTAATTAATTTAAGAGGAGAAGATATTCAGTTATATTTCCACCTCAGAAAAAAGGTATAATGATAGACTTTAATAAAAAGTCTATGCAACTTCCTAAAAAAATCAGTTTAGATACTACTGTGAAAAGGAAAACACCTATCAAATTAACAAAGGAAAACGTAAAGTTTTTAAAACTTGTAGGATTATTAAAATGAGTGAAATACTCAGTGTGACAGAGTCTTTTGCTGAAGACAATGCAATTGAAAGCTTTGAAGTTCATTCTTATAGACCATATGTAACAACGTTTAATAAAAACGATGAAATTCGAATACCCCTTAATCAACAAGACCTATATATTTTACCGTCCGCTAGTACTTTATACTTAGAAGGCACCGTCAAGGTTATTAACAGGGAATCAAATTCAGAAGTGCAAAGCATTCAATTTACAAACAATTCATTTCTATTCCTGTTTCAAGATATTCGTTACGAATTGAATGGAGTTGAGATTGACAAAGTTAAAAATGTAGGTATCACTACCACTATTAAATCTTTGTTATCTATGAATAGTAATGAATCATCGATGTCAAAAGCATGGGGATGGGATTTGAACGGTACAAAAAATACTCAAGGTGGACGTTTTGCTGTATCTTTACCTTTAAACAAAATTTTAGGATTTGCTGAAGATTTCAACAAAATAATAATAAATTGTAAACATGAATTGATTTTATTGCGAAGCAATACTAATTTAAATGCAGTAAAACTGAATACAAACGAAGTGTTGGAAGATATTGTTATTGACAAAATCGTATGGAGAGTGCCACATATCAAGGTATCTGACCGTCAACGAATACAAATGTTAAAGTTGTTAGAAAAAGACCGTCCTCTGAACTTGGCTTTTAGAAATTGGGATTTATACGAGTATCCACTTCTACCTAAAACAACTAAACATACATGGGCAATCAAAACATCATCTCAGTTAGAAAAACCTCGGTTTGTAGTGTTAGCTTTGTCTACCGAAAGAAAAAATAAATCCGAAACCGATTTTTCTTGTTTTGATCATTGCAACTTGCGTGAAGTGCGTGTTTTTTTAAACTCCACTTATTTTCCATATGAAAGTTTAAACGTTAAATTCGATCACGACAATTATGCAATATTATATGAACAATATACACGATTTCAACAGTCATATCATGGACGTCGTGCTGAACCAATGTTAAATATACACGACTTTAAAAAATGTACTTTATATGTCTTGAACACTTCTAGACAAAACGATCGTTTGAAGTCAGGACCTATAGACGTAAGAATAGAAATTGAGAGTGATAAAGAAATTCCTGACAATACATCTGCATTTTGTTTAATATTTAACGATTGTATTGTGGAATATAAACCTTTAAGTAGTATTGTAAAAAAAATATCATGAACTTAGATTATTATATTGCGGACATACAAGGCTTTAAAGATGCTCAGAATACATTCATTATTAAAGAGTTAGCTTTGGCTGCTGATGACTTTACTCTGGTATTTTCAATAAAGCCGCCATTTCCTTATTCACGATTATCGCATGAAGAACGTAAACATGTGCGCTGGATTGAAAATAACTTCGGTTTTCGTTGGAGTGATGGACATATAAGTTATAGTCATTTCCAAAATATTATAATTCCCTATCTCGAAAATAAAAAAATATATGTGAAAGGTCTAGAAAAAACGAAATGGGTGCAAAATTTATGTGAAAACTGTTACGTTACTGATATTACAGAAAATGGCTGTCCGAATTTTGTAATACTTTATAATAAGTTTCTTAAGGAAAAAAGTAAAAGTACTTTATATCATGTTATCAATAAACACTACTCATTAAGAAATGTCATTTGTGTTCGCAAGAAAACTGAATAGATCCTCCGCAGAGACTGGCAGCTTATAATATTTACGCATAAAAAGTTAGCGTATCGTCTTTTGTTTTTTTTCCGTGTCAAATTTTATATACTCATTTTTCCACAATAGAAGATTAAACATCTTATTTTATAAATTGGAGTTTTTCACTGCTATAAACCCGTTAGACCCGTAAACATGGTCCACACGAACCGGGTGTAAATAAAGGAACCAGAATTTATTGAAGGACCGAAGGGAAATACCTATAAATTACCAATTTGTCACTGAGGATGTTATGACTGCCGAGGCTGTGATGAAGAAATTCACCGGGACATCGGAATCCGCCAGTGTTGAGTGTGTTAGGATTTATTATTAGGACCAGCACTCGTTATTAAGGTAGTATAAATAGGTAGGATTTATAGTGAACTCCAGGTTAGTGAATATTTTATTGTAAAGTGTACCTATTTGGTAGTTATATGGGTCAGATTCATTTGTAATTTAGTTCGTTGTAATTATTTAAAATGTGATATTGTCAACGCAACTTCTGACCGTTAATTTGCCGTTATTCGTGTACTCCTAATCTATTCACTTGAGACTATTGTCATTTATATTTAATTTCATGTGTATTGTGGACTAATTTTATCTGTATTATTTTTAAACAGGAATTATTTTACTAGGGATTATTTTTTATTAATTGCATTATAAATTGTTTACATTCAAGGTGTACGTACACCAGCTTCCCAAAAATGGTTGACGAAAAGGATTTAGTTCGCAAAAGAGGCAGTTATAAAGGTCAACTCACTTTATTTACTACATACCTAGACAAAGTGAAGGATTCGTCATTAACTCAAGCTGAAGCTAGTCAATTGCAGTTGCGTATAGGTAAGATTGAGGCATTGTATAAGCTTTATGATGATGTACAGACACAGTTAGAGTGCAACAGTGAAAGTTTAGATGCACATATGACAGAGCGAGATGAGTTCCAAAATAGCTACTTCTCTGTACTCTCGCGGGCCCAGGATATGCTCAACAATTTTAATAAAAAACGTGACGAGTTTGAGTCATGTAGTAATCGTGGGTCGCGAAGTGGTGCGAATCGTAAACTGGTTAAGCTGCCAACTATTCAGTTACCGAAATTTCAGGGTTCATACGAGAATTGGCTAGGCTTCAGAGATACTTTCACAAGTCTGATCCATTCTAACGATGATATCGATAACATTAATAAATTCCATTATTTAAGAGCATCGTTGGAAGGATCTGCGGCGTTGGTTATTAATTCTATTGAGTTTTCTGGGAGCAATTATGAGGTGGCGTGGACACTCTTGTGTGAGCGGTACGATAACAAGAGGTTGTTATTACAAAACCATGTATCTGCTTTATTTAACATCGAGCCGATCATCAAGGAGTCGTCCGTGCATTTAAAACGTATTATTGACCACGTAAACAAAAATCTGAGATGCTTAGAATCCCTAGGTGAGCCTGTCAAACATTGGGATACGCTCCTTATTCACATTATTAGCAACAAATTAGACGCTACGTCATTTCGTGAGTGGGAGGAACATAAAGGAAGCTTTGATAAGACTGTGCCTATTTCATTTGATAATTTTAACACTTTTATGCGTAATCGTGCAGACTTGATTGAAACCTTAGAGTTATCGAGCGCATCAGGCGCCGGTCAATCTAGTCAGCCGGCTAAAATCGCATCTAAACATAGGGTTTTGCTTTCTACTCAACCCACTGAACACTGTGTCACTTCTCAGTCTCAGTTATGTCCGAAATGTAATGGTGAGCATAGCTTAAATAACTGCTCTCAGTTTCTCGCGTTAAGCAATATCGAGCGGCTTAACTTGCTGCCGAATTATAAAGTTTGTTTTAATTGCTTCCGACGAGATCACTATGCAAACCATTGCAAGAAGGCAGGTTGTGGAATATGTAAGCGCAAGCATAATTCACTCGTTCATATTACAGTAGAGCATACGCAAAAAACGGAATCTAGTTCATGCGAGCGGCCCGCGTCACCGGCATCAACGGCGTCGGCGCCGGCTGCCGCCTCCGTTCCTGCATTATCGGCTCGCATGCGAGTCACAACTCCACATTCGAATGCATCTGAACCAGACGTCGGACTACTAACAACTGCATTGATTAAAGTATATGGGCATGACAATCGCGAGATCATAGCCAGAGCAGTTTTAGATAATGGTAGTGCGTCTTGTTTTGTGACTGAGAAGATGAGTCGGCAGTTAAATTTACATACTAATCGTGTAAATAAATCGGTTACAGGCATAAACAAATTAAAGTCTCACGTAGGTAAAATGTGCCAGGTGCCAATTAAATCGTTGGATGACACCTACTCGACTTATTTAAATTGTTCTGTTTTGCCATCAATATCTGACGAAATGCCTTATCAAAAGATGGAGATATCACGAATGAATATTCCGTCTAGCATCCGTTTAGCTGACCCTAACTTTTATAAGCCATCCGAGGTTGATATCTTGATTGGGGCTGACCATTTTTGGAACTTGTTAGGGTCGCATAAAATTGAATTAAGCGATGGACAGACGATACTATTTGAGACTAAATTAGGGTATATAGTCGCAGGCCCAACAAACAGCGGTCAAGTATCGGCTCCTTCGCGAATTAATTGTTATTTTACGAATGTCATCACCTCTTGCTCTAGTAATAGATTGCTTGACGATGAGACTCCAACCCAACTCACGCGGTTCCAGCAGCCTGCCAAGGCCTACACTAAACAATCTCATCATTCCTCGAGCAGGAAATTAAATAGAAAGCATTTTACTACTAAGATTTTCACTAGGCAAGAAGATAAAATATTCTCATATTTGTAAATTTAACGTTAAAGAAAAACCTTAGTGTTCTGGGATTTTTACTTATTACATACTAATTAGCACAGCTATGATTACTTACGTTTTAAAATATGTAAACTCATTAGTGTACCTATTTTGGCTCTTAGTATATTGGGACTTGTATAAGTGTTACAAAGCCATTTTTCGTATGTTTCCGTACTAAGTGCATCTACTGCTAGCAGGCGACGTAACCAGTATATTTATTTGCTAGCATTACTCATTATATCAGTTGTACTGTACATCATTTATGGGTGCATGCAGTGAGTCTTAGACTTACCGATCAAAGCGTAGCTGTAATTCGCAAGCTAATGCTGCAGCTAATGATAATATTAATTTTCATGTCAGTTCTGCGTGTCCTTTACATTGAAGTTTCATGGGAAGCTGGGGTAGAGTCAACCACATTTTATTTCAAGAGTGCTGGGTATTGTAATATAATGTTTATCGTCAATGACCTCAACACTGGTTTGGTTGCCACTTCACACTGATTTGAATTTCGTCCCACCCAGAAGAATTGCTGCCATTTATTTCAAGGATGCTGCAAGGTGACTGCTCGCACTCCATCGGTGACCGCCCTCTTTCGTCGGTGTCGGTTCATGACCTAGAGGAGTACGCTACATTGGCCAGTCCATCAGCGTTGAGCAATTGTGACAGCAGTCCAATCAAGCATGAAGCTTTGTATTCTTCCATCAGAGCCTGAGTGATACACACACAAGCTTTGCAACTTGACGCCGTTGTGCTCGTAGAAGAGAAGATACCTCTTCAGTAATTCGGCGGTCTGCTGTTATGATGTACTTGAGTCCTGGGTTGAGCAGTTTGGGTTGAAAGGCAAGCTTTCAACGCCCGGGGGCATGTTCGCAAGAAAACTGAATAGATCCTCCGCAGAGACTGGCAGCTTATAATATTTACGCATAAAAAGTTAGCGTATCGTCTTTTGTTTTTTTTCCGTGTCAAATTTTATATACTCATTTTTCCACAATAGAAGATTAAACATCTTATTTTATAAATTGGAGTTTTTCACTGCTATAAACCCGTTAGACCCGTAAACAATTTGTATCAAGAAATGGTATGTTAATAATTGTACAATTAACATGAACTAATTATATTGTTTTATGATTGTTGATATATTTATATATTTCTTAGTTTAAGGATTTAGTTATAATAAAACATTTTTTTCATAACATGCTTTTATTTATAAAATTGTTATTTGCGATTACAATCCCCGTTTATTAATTTCCTTAGATATCTTATTGATAATATTTTCCGTGGAGTCTAAAATTTCATCGACAGGGTTTTTAACAACATATTGTGCACTCATACTTAAAAACTCACTATCACTATCGTCCGATGAAAAATCAACTTGTTCTGTCATGCTCTCCATGAAGTCATAAATCTTGATTTTTATTAAACGCTGACCCCTTTGAAACTCTTTGCAAATTACGTACGATGTTCGAGCCTGGTCTTTAAGTTTTTTTTAGATAATGATTCTCGTTTTTTGTTTTTGGGTTTAGTTTTTTTTGAATCTGCATTTTTTAAATCTTCATTTTTCCAATCTTCCATTCGTTGTGTAAACCCTTCCAAAGGGTCTTGCGCGTACACATTCGTATCGATGTCCTAAAGAATAAGACGAAATATATTAATTTATTAGTTGTCTACTTGTTTTATACTATGTAAGAAAAGATAAATAATAAATGGTCATAATAATACATAAGTACAATATAAATAGTACAAAAATAAAGATTAAGAAAATAAATAAAAACAGGAAAGGCCTACCAGTACACGATAACTGTTACTATCAGTTACACAAAAAAAAAAAGTCAGATATAATTAAAACTTACATGATATAAAGGAAAACTATCCATTGCAACGACCAGCAGATTGAAGAATGTGGCTTCAAATGAAACTTCTAAACGGTAGTAGGAAATAGCACACCCATCATTTTTTGCGCTATGATGTTAATGATTTATTTAGGTAGTATTAATATATTATATACCTATGCGGTAACAAAAGTCGAGGTCAACGAAATAATGTACCTACTACTCATCTTTCAAAGAAATAAAAATAATAATGGTTCCGTCTGACATCTCCATTGTAAGCTGTTCAATATTATATCAAACTGAATTATTTAACAATTTGACATGATTTGATTTGCAAGGAAAAAAATGCAGATTCAAAAAAAACATGTTTATCGTTTATTTTACCCTTTATTAAACCCTTTTATATTAATTACATACATACGGTAAACATAAAAACCTCACATACATTATTGTTTTACATATACACTTAAAAAAAAAATTACAAATATTGATACATGTTATAAAATATATGTTGAAAGTTATTTACTTGCACAGTGCTGTATTATTACATTTGAAGCATCTTATGCCCCCATGATAAAGTAGACATTTTGTCTGTATTAATGAACCTTTTATCATCCTTGTTACATAATGCCACTTTATTTACAAACTGCGTAAATATTTCATGTTTAATTGACTTAAACAGCGCTTGTTTTTTGCGTATTATTTGATCTGAAAATAGTGCATCCGTATACTCAGAAATTTTAAGATCGCGTACAACAGATTTTTTAACGCCTTTTGCCTTTTTCACCGTATAGGGTTTTTTGGTACAGTCGGTACCCTGGGGTGTTGTCGTGATACAATATAATTTTGATCGCAACCCAACAAAACTCGTTATAACTTTACCCTTGAGCTCGTCTTTAAATAACCCTGGAATCTTTTTATTAATTAATGGAATATTAAACTGGTTTTTTGGTTCCAAATTGCTGGTGTCAAAGTGGTCTAAAAAGCACAACCGCAAGTCTTTGTAAAAATCTTGCGTTTTGATGGAATAAACGAATGAATCGGTATCTGTATATAAAAGACTTACACGATCAGAATAATGTGGTTTAATAACCGAGTAGTGAAAGTCGTACATGTGGCTTTTCGATAGTTCTAGTACTGTGAAACCAATATAAATTGGTTTGTTAAGTTCTACACATTCTGGTTTCATCTGAATTGTAACTAAATTATCTGATAAAATTGAAATACGATGAAAATTAGGTTTGTTTATTAAATCACACGCTCCGGTTTTCTTTTTAGAAATATTATTACGATCAATCCAAGTATTGATAAATTTTACATTTACTCTATTTTCAGTATTTTCCAACGTTTTACCGAAAACACTATTATTTAGTAATTTAAAGAAGTCTTGTTCGAATTCGGACTCTGCTTTTTTTCTTAATTCTGTGTTTAAATCGATATATTCTTTAAGAAATTTGCTTTGCCGGAATTTGATAATACGATGGATTTTTTTTAATTTAAGACCATGACTAAGACAAGTTTTAAGGTGAACGTAATGTATGACATAATTGTATTTGTCATATAAGTTTGGTATCAATTTCTCCATCATTCCACCAGGAGGAATCATTTTCTCTGCACAAAACGGCAAGTCGTTGTGTGTGTCATGAAGATAATTAGGATACTGGATATCTACTTCTAAAATATAACCGAAAGTCCCTTCATCAGATAATTTCATAACTTCAAATGTCTCAATTTCATTTTTGTTCAACCACTGAAACTCAGCATAAGGCATGTACTGACACATACTATAACCATACAGGTTATTACAATCTATATACACAATATATGAGTCTTGTTTATTTTTGTCATAATTTTCAATATAAATATTATTAGCTTCAGCATATCTATTCGAACACAAACATATGCCTCCTCGAATACCGCTTTGAATCATTCGAATCATTTCAAAATCGTGTATAAGCTCTAGAGTGACTCCGGTTTTAAGCAACATTGCATCATATGATAGACTAGGCGCTGAGAAATAAAATGCTGGATCTAATCGATAATGTGTGTTGCTCGTTTTTCGGAAATGCTCAAATATGTCAGTAAGAAGCAGTACATCAGTTTTTAAATAAAGATCGGTATATTGGCCCATATCCTTGATTTTAAACATCTCCCACACCAACTTAGCATGATTATATTGTTCATCTGTTACCGTTTGGTTAGTTAGTGAACTAAAAAACTCATTCTGTTGGGGTAACTCTTTTTCTTCATACGATTGCCATGTTTTCATATGTTCATAAGGATAAATTCCTTTTGTTAATAATAACTCAAATTTATTCATATCCGGAAAACTTTTTTGTAAATGATAAAAACAGGATCTATCCATGCTTTTTGCGAGGTCGTCCAAACTAGAGCTTAAAAATTTAAAAGAATCAACAAAGCGGAGCGGAAAACATTGTTCTTCATCTTTCAAGACGACATATTTTGTAAACGAAATGTATTTTTCCATAGACTTTGGAATCAATTTAACTTCACCAGGAGATTTACACAATTCTTTGATAAATAAGTGACAATCGTAACCTGACAGATTATGAAAGAAAACTGGTAGAAATCGAGGCACCTGAAGTTTCAAGTTACATTGCGAATGAGCTGCGCCGCGGTATTGACCGGATAAATGGCAATGATCACGAACTTTATTTTCGTCCCATAAGAGACCTTGACAAATATAGCAAACTATAGCGTTAGAAAATGCTTCGCGATCTGAATCTGTAAATACTATAGGCCTAGTTTTTCCTAGAATATTCGATATATCTTTAACTTTTTTGTAGAGTGACTCAACAAAAACTTGTACACAGTCGGGACCCCTATATGAAACATAATCATTTAAACTTTCATCATACGAGCACACAAGTTTAAAAGCAAATGCTACTGGTATGTGTTTTTGAAATACAAATGTATCTGATACTGTAGGATCATTGTCACACCCTTGATAAGTTTCTAATAATGTTTCGGCATCAGCGTAAACAACGCAAGGAACTGATTGTGTTCGTTCATAGTGATTAAACTTGATAGTACTACCTGATTTTGGTAACACTGTAGCTACACCTGCACAATTATGTTTACTTAACTGAGCATTACTATTGAAAAACAATAGGCAATCATCGCAAAAATGCAGTGCACTATGATGTTTCGTTATTTGATTCCTAACAAGTCGAGACAAGTTACTTATTAAGCAATAGTGTGTCTGGTCGTTTTTTTCTAGTAAGAGTAAGTTTATTTTATTTTCTCTTTTAAATGATGATTTGTAAAGAGGTCCAACCACATTTGTGCCTTTTAATCCGTAAACATTTATACTAATGTTATTATTGTTGCGTTCAAACACTGAAATGTCCTGAAAAGTTACCGGAGATGATAAATCTTCTACATTTAAAACATTTTTGAAATGTGGGTAAGAGGTAGTACGATTTACGTTTCGTTTAGCAGGATATAAACCTGCAACGACACTCCAAAGAAAACAAAAATCATCCTTATTTTTTATATTTATACAAGCTTTTTTGTTTTTAATAAATGCAGGTAACTCTATACAGGGTGGAAAGGCACGACGATCCTTCCCGGAAGTATTAGGTCGTTTAAGTGATACAGAGACTATTGGTAATGGTAAGAATCGTTAATTGAGTAAAAAATAAAAATTGCAAAAATACTACTTTTTAACTGTGGTGATAACCCTATAGCATGTGCACATGACGGCTAGATTAAGGATCTCCGTCGGGAAAGCTCGGGACTTTACACTTTTTTCCGATCGTTGACAGTATCGCAATGATGTATGAATGACGCATAAATGTCAAATAAATCAAATGCATGCAAAAATATTACAAACAATTTTATTACTTTCTTAGATAATTACTTTTTTCCAATATTTAATACTATCTTCTTTTCACATACGGTGTTCAAATGTACCTCCGTGTATTACAACGCCGCCGCAGCCCGTACCCGAGTATGTCGATGCACATGCGATATAGTGTATGCTCTTCGTCATTTATCCTCCGCAGAAAGCACCAATTAGCCTTTGTCTCATTTCGTCCGCAGTTTCACATTCCGTTTGGTTTGGTACACCATATCTTTTACACAGCCCCACAAATTTAAATAGCCACGAGCATCTAACATTTTTATTTGAAGAATATGACATTCAATAAGTATAGTTCAATGAAAATTTAATTTCAAACATCAGACGTCTTGTCTATTTCCTACCACGCAAGAAGGTTTGTTAGTTTGGTATTGAAGAAGTATTTATTCTTGATTTATTCTTAGTATTTCATTTTTGCAAGTTCATTTGGTGCAACTAACACAACCTACTTGTTATTTTTAATTATTTTAGATAGTTTCCAATTATTCGAACATAATTTTGTGAAACGTGTTAAGAAACTAAAACCTTTTTATCAGTCAAGGAAACCAGAGATATTTATAAGACGATTGCGTACTTTTGAGTGGTTGTCAATGTCACCATTTGAACTGTCGTTGTAAACAATGTTGTGGTTAGTATTATTAATATTAAGGAATAACATAACTATTTCATTCAAGTATTGAACAAGTGGAACCACTAAGAAAGCGAAAATCCTGCAATGATTCTTACCGTGCTGTAAGCAGACCTAAAAATGGTTAGATGGCAACAAATTAGCATAATTTCCTGCCGAATACTGATTGTTTACAAGTAAGTTCATTGACCCTGTCACCTGTTAGGGTTAGAACAAAGTAGTTTTTTGCGTGGATGTTTAAAAGGTCATAATTTAGAAACGGTTGCCCATATTAACATAGTTTCTATGGAAAAAATATAGAGCTTAGGCTAAACTATCTCCCATTTCCGGAAAGGATCGTCGTGCCTTTCCACCCTGTATAACAAGAACCTCGCATCGGTTCGTATTTATTTATGTTTACTTCGACATGAGAATTACTTAAAAACGACCAACCACTGTCTCTATGCTGGAAACTCTCTATTTTGCGCAACAAATTTGCGATGACTGTTGCATATATTGTTTCGAAATCAAAATGTGTATGTATTATTATATTTTTAGTACCAAATGATTTAATTTCTTGTGTGTCATTTTTGCATAAGTAAAATAAACTATAGAGTTCAAAATTGACTTTAACCGAAGTATGTGTTTGAATTGCTTCATTTATCAGATGTCGCACTTTATTAGAAACTGATTTTAAAAAGTCTGCAGGTAACAAATTTATTTTATCATCATTTGCTATAATTTTATATGTAGCAATTCTAGATCGAAACGCAGACGATATTCTAAAAACACCTTTTATATGTTCTTCGGAAGAATTTTTTTTATGAAGATTGCTGCGCAGATGGCCAACCCATTTACGATTTTCAATAGTAATCGAGCAACTTGAACAAAATGGCATTTTGATGTATTTTATTTGAATTTATTAGACCTTGATGTGTCTATAACATATACGACTCAAAAAAAAAATAAGGGTCACTGATATTTGTATCGTCACTAAAAATATATATATATATAAAATATACAATTATGATGTGTATTTTGTTAAAAAATCGCAAAACATAACTTTCGTTATAATTTAGGTAAATATTCTAAAATAAAACTTGTTCCAAATGAAGTTATTAATTTTGTGCCCCTATTTTCATTTGATTTGTATAAAATTAGCCTTTCCACTGTGCAAATAAATTAACCTTATATTACATTATAAAAATTAACTAATTAAAATTAATTATTTTTATGTACGTAAAACACTGATTCCGTATCATTAAACAGTTTACGAGCACTTTTGAAAAAACCTTGAAGCTTTTTCCACTCGTCTCCGTTGGCATTAATTTGGATTTTTAATGAATTTAGAGCTTTTTGCCAACGATCTTCGCGACCAACGGAAATCGCATCTGCCGTCTTATATACCTTTATTTCAACGTAAAAATCGCCGTCAAGGTGTTTCCGACGAATCACTGACCCATTGGCCACACGCGAAGTCAGTACCGACGGTAGAACAACTGAAGCCTCCTTCTGTCCCGCTGTAGTTGCCTCCTCTTTTGTCAGCAGCCCGAACAAGTCGAAAGATTCATTCCACGGTGATGGCTCCTCATTTCGTTTCACAGATCTATGTAAGAAATAGTATAAAATAAATAAATTGTCCCAAAATAAAATAATGGGTTCTTGAATTGTAGTCCCAAACGACCTTCATAGCTCCATCATTTTTTTTTTAAATAAAAAAGTGACTAGATAAAAACTAGGTACTTAACGCCAACCAATTTTTTGAGCAACAAAATTTCTCAAGAATCGAATGAAAAATGCTGAATTTTATACTAAATATTTCAAACAATGCTTACGTTTTAGAAGTAGACGCCTTCTGCTTTTTATTGTTAGAAGCTTTCGTGTCCCCCTCCGCAGATCTGAAAAATATAAATATTAGTTAATAATAGTTCGTGATAATTTAACTACCTTTGTATATCGAAATCAGATATATTATTTTTTCATTTACATGAAACACAAAGTTTAAATCACCTTTTCTGTGCAGGAGTCTTCTGTTTCTTTCCAGTCTGCTCGTTAAAAACCTCCTTTTCCTCTGAGTCCGATCTAAAGAATAAATAATATAAGAATTAATTATCACTCATAGAAAGAATATTTTTAATAGGAAACAAATGAAATTGTAACAATAATCATAATTACCTCTGTGCAAGGTCCTTAGTCTTGGAATTCTTCTTGCTTGTCATACAGGACATGTATTCGCAGGTTGAGTCATATTCTGAGTCCGACCTGATAAAAAAAACAAAATTGTTATTTAAACTACCTATATTTGCATATACTTTGCAAAAATACAGTATTCAATAATTTAAAAAGAAGTTATGTAAAACTAAATGGTTAACTTACTTACATGGTTATTAAATTATTTGCACTGGAATAGTCTTCAAATTTAATCTTGATAGTTCTTCACCTCAGGATTGTCACAACAATAATGAATTATTTAAATTAAATTATAAAAAAATTAACCTTGCCGTCAAACGCTAGGGTTGTCACAGTTATTTGAAGCCTTAACTTTACTGCATTTAGTTTTCTTATTTCATACTTCTTTTAAAGTATTTTTAATTTATAAAGACTTGTTTGAAATTTTATGAAATGGTTTAATAGTCTTTGGAAGAAAAAAAAAAATCATTTTTAAAATTAAAAAAAATCGGGCTTATTGCTAGATCGCCTGTTGTTTACCACTAAGTTAATCAATTTTATTCTCTGTACTAGTTTATATAGAGTGTTCCGTAAAAAGTATTTGTATTGTATTGTAATAATAGGTGCTAATACTTTTGGACAAGGCTGTATAATTTACCTGTTGGTCCACTTCCCTGCTTGACCAAAATCTAGGTATAGCACGTAGATAATAACATCTCTGTAAGATCAAAATTGATGAAATATTGTGTTTAGTTTATAGTTCTAGTATTATTACGAGTTCAGTTTAACAATACAAAACCTTTTTTTTTTAATAGAAAAACATTATGGGTTTCAAATTTATAATTATAGACACTTTTTTTTTTAAATTTATTATATAGACTTCCAGTTTGCATTCACAAAGGAAAGATAGACAAACATACATTCGTAATAAATGCTTCATGTACAACCCTATTCCCACATTGCATCACACGTTAACAACTCGTGTAAGTAATAAGAGTCTCAATCGCGGACCGACTCAAATGCATGGTCAGCGGTATGCACACCGGCAGGTTAAAGGTTCGAAATGTAATAGAGTAGAATTCCGCTCACATATAATAATATAACTTTTTTTTTTTACCTTTTACATTGAAATTAAATAGTATTCGATTTTCTTATTGTAATTTAATTAAATTAATATTATATTATAATAATATAACTTTTTTTTTATTACTATTGTAATAAATTTTACTGTATAAATTCATATTAATATGTAATAATCTGTATCACTTAAAATGCAATAATCTAACTTTTTAATTCGAAAATCATCATCATCAGCAGTAGCATTATATTATCCTAAATGTCTTTATTATCAAAATAGAATAAAAATTATAAAAATATTGTTCAATTATTCTTTATATAATGTAATTTAGTTTTATACTTAATTACATAAAATATTATTTTATAGGGTAAGGTAAGCTCTACAAATTATAGAGAAATCGATGATGAAATTTTAAATAATGTTTTAAAATAAGTCTCTATTTGTTTTGTCAATTTTATTATTATTTATTTATAAAGGCTTCTAATAGTTTTTCATAAAATAATAGAGAAATGTAAGACCGTAAAGTAAATATTATATAGTTGTAATATCGACTCCATGGATCTAAACAACAATCTTTTACCGAGTAACTCAAATGCGTGCTCAGCAGACCTACAGGTTCGAAATGTAGAAGAGTAGACATTCCTCTCTCATAAATTTATTTTTACTCTTTGTATCTAAATAGAAAATAATATGGTATTCGATTTTCTTTATTTTTTAATAAATATGTTTTATTGCTAAAATAATCTGATTTAATTTTTTTAAATTCGAAAATGATAATTATCGTCTTATCATTTATATAATATGTTTATATTTATAATATAATAAAATCAAATTATAATGAGTGTAATCTACCATTGTAATTTGATTTTGTTTTATATTTCATTACATAAAAAAATATCTTCAAATCACAGAGAAATTAATTTTATAATTTGATATAGTGTTTGTTTTAAGTTTGTCTTTTAAATAGTGTTTTGTAGTAAATTCTTATCTATTTGTTGAAAACCTCTCTTTTTTCAAAAATTAAAGAAATATAAGTCTGTAAAAATATATACATATAATTGTAACGTCGACTCCATGGATCTAAACAACAATCCTTTATTGACGTCATACATAAATTAATTGAGTTTACCAATCAGAAGCTCTGTCCTACATCGCGCTTTTAAAGTTTTTGCAACTAACTGCATATATACATTTTTCAATTATGATTTGTCGGAGATCCCGCTGCTGTCAACCGGAGCTAGCTGGGTGATCCTAGCACACAAGTTTCTGCCGGGGACTACCTCCCTGGGACTTGCGTCTTGACATGAAGGCTGGCCACCTTTGTGTTGAGCTGTGCTATTAACCAAACATGCAATCGAACGAACAGGAGAATCCATCACTATGCCGGTTGATAGTGTAAGGAGGACCCTAAGCAAAGTACGTCAAACGCGGCTTTCTGCCGGGGACCGCCTCCCTGGGAGCTGCATCATGTCATGAGATTGGCCAACTCTATGATGTGTTGTACTTTATCACACACGGCAATCTAAAGTCTAATTTGTACTATAGACTGAAGAATGCTGTCAGATCCTCTGCCAGGGCTCATACGCCTTGGGGGTCTACGTGTTCACAGAGACTGATCAGCTCTGTGACATGGTGTGTTTTGTTGCTTTTAACAATTGGTAAGTCTTATTTAGAAATTAAGTTCAGTAAAAAAAAAAAAATCAATATCAAGATTTGTAATAATCACGTTTTATGATCATAGATTATTCTGATTCGGCTGTAATGCGTATTATCTAAGCATGTGACGTTTGTTTTCGTCAAAGTAAAGAGTGTTTTTGTTAAGTAACGTTAAAAATTGATAAGTGTAATTGAGAAATTAATTTCAGTAAGTAATAAATACATCAATTGAATAAATAAAAATTATTTACACAGATCATACTGATTCGATTGTAAAGCGTATTCTGATTTAGTATCTAAGCGTTTGACGTTTGGTTTAGACAAACCATGTTAAGGCATTACAATTATAAAATATTTAATGTCAACGTTTAGGTTTTAAGCCTTCAGTACAACCTGTGTCCTTAAGGCTCATACCCTAGTCCAACAGAGGACTGATGTACCTTACATCCTGTACTTCGATTAAATATTTAAGTTTAAATGCTTTGACATTTTGTGTCTGTAAACTGCTACTTGACTTAAACATTCCTTATTTAAAACAATTTAAACGCGAATCGAGATCTCTAGGTGTCTAAGGGCAAACTGTTAAATCTTTCGTGGTGTATATTGGATATTTTAGATCATTTAACCCTTTCTTGCCTTAACGGGACAGAAACCAAGCTGTTTATAAGACCACTTTCAACAAAAACTTTCGTAAAACGCATAGAGCGAACGCAGTGAGCGGCCAAATGCGGTTACACGAAAGTTTTTGTTGAAAGTGATCTTATGAACAGCTTGGTTTCTGTCTCGTTAAGGCAGGAAAGGGTTAAATGATCTAGAATGCCCAATATACACCTACTCATCTCGATTTTATTCCCGTCATAAATATTCAAATAATTTTGGTCGGGAATAATTCGTATGAGAAAAACTTGAATGAGAATAACATATTCTTAATCAAATAAATATAATCCTGATTTTTATTCCAAATAATATTTCACGAATAAAAATGTAGTCTGGGTACCGTATAGGTACTAATTACGTATAGTTAGGTAGATGTAATAGTAGTTAGTCTCTTGTCTAATTTATACCTATTTTATGGAATACAATCTTACAAATTGTCTGTCGCATATCGCATAGTTTCAGTAACCGTATCATTTTTAATTTACTAACCAAATCATTAGGTTCAATTTAGCTGGTCTAGGGGCCTAGCCAAGATGCCAATCGCTTGCGCTCCGACAACGAAGCGCTTTCTGTCTCTATCTCTCTTACATATTAGTGCGATAGAAAGACAGAGATAGGGTTTCGTTGTCGTAGCGCAAGCCATTGGCATGTTGGCTACGCACTCAAGGTGCCTAGCCAAAATGCCAATTTTTGTTTTTATTTTAATAACCAAATCATTTGGCTCGCATTTTATTTTTTATTTTTATTTATTTATTAACCAAATCATTAGGTAAATTTAGCTGTTCTGGGGGCCTAGCCAACATGCCAATCGCTTGCGCTCCAACAACGAAGCGTTTTCTGTCTCTATCACTCTTACATATTAGTGCGATAGAGAAACAGAGATAGCGTTTCACTGTCGTAGTGCAAACGTTTGGCATGTCGGCTACGCTCCCAAGGTACCTAGCCAAGATGCCAATTTTTGTTTTTATATAAATAACCAAATCATTAGGTAAATTTAGCTGTTCTGGGGGCATAGCCAACATGCCAATCGCTTGCGCTCCAACAACGAAGCGCTTTCTGTCTCTATCACTCTTACATATTAGTGTCATAGAGAGACAGAGATAGCGTTTCGTTGTCGTAGCGCAAAAGATTGGCATGTTGGCTAGACCCCCAGAACAGCTAAATTTACCTAATAATTTGGTTATTAAATTAAAAACAAAAATTGGCATCTTGGCTAGGCACATTGGAAGCGTAGCCAACATGCCAAATGTTTGCGCCACGACAACGAAACGCTATTTCTGTCTCTCTATCGCACTAATATGTAAGAGTGATAGAGACAGAAAGCGCTTCGTTGTCGGAGCGCAAGCGATTGGCATATTGGCTAGGCCCCCAGAACAGCTAAATTGTACCCAAAGCATTGGTTATTAAATAAAAAAAACTAAAATTGTCATCTTGGCTAGGCACCTTGGGTGTGTAGCCAACATGCCAATCGTTTGCGCTACGACAACGAAACGCTATTTCTGTCTCTCTATCGCACTAATATGTAAGAGTGATAGAGACAGAAAGCGCTTCGTTGTCGGAGAGCAAGCGATTGGCATATTGGCTTGGCCCCCCAGAACAGCTAAATTGTACCCAAAGATTTGGTTATTAAATAAAAAAAACTAAAATTGTCATCTTGGCTTGGCACCTTGGGTGTGTAGCCAACATGCCAATTGTTTGCGCTACGACAACGAAACGCTATTTCTGTCTCTCTATCGCACTAATATGTAAGAGTGATAGAGACAGATAGTGCTTCGTTGTCGGAGCACAAGCGATTGGCATCTTGGCTAGCCCCCCAGAACAGCTAAATTGACCTAATGATTTGGTTATTAAATTAAAAACAAAAATTGACATCTTGGCTAGGCACCTTGGGTGCGTAGCCAACATGCCAATCGTTTGCGCTACGACAACGAAACGCTATCTCTGTATCTCTATCGCGCTAATATGTAAGAGTGATAGAGACAGAAAGCGCTAAAAACAGCTAAATTGTACCTAATGATTTGGTTATTAAATTAAAAACAAAAATTGGCATCTTAGCTAGGCACCCAATCGTTTGCGCTACGAATGCTATGACAACGAAACGCCGTCTGTCTCTCTATCGCACTAATAAGAGTGATAGAGAGAGACTATACGCAACTCTACGGAGCGTTAACGTTTGGCATGTTGGCTAAGCACCCTGATCGGATGATAGAACTGGATAGTGTATAGCGGAACTCTTCAATGGGTACTGTATCTAAACTAAAGTAACAAATATCAAATCAATCCGACTTTTAAATAGAAGGCTGAAAATCAACTTACAAAATATAACCGATTGTACTACAAAAATTAACTTAATTCTAAATAACATTTTAATTGAATAAAACCTTATTTAGAATAGTCCCACTTCTAGAATAATTATTCTGTTTTATATTCCGCATTTAAAATCAAAGTCACATGATTTATTCACCTTAATTTTATTCTAAAATAACTAGTGCAAGAATTATTCTAATTCAAATCGATTTGAATAAGAATAAGATTTCCGTTTTTATTCCTATTCTTATTCAAGTTAATTTTTGCCCAACTCTGAACGTAAGCGCCACAGTATCGCATTCTATAAAATCATTTCGAGAATCTCGCATTCCCGGTGGCAAGGTATACGGTAAAAAATATGTCTCGAATACGAGATTTTCTCGTATAGACGCCGTGTGAACGATTTTCAGAGTTGCCATACAAATATTGCTGTCACTACGATATTCGATAAAATCTCGTATACGGTATACGGGAAAAATGACGCCGTGTGAACGTAGCCTAAGGGTCGCGTTTTCGGGTAACTACGGAACTCAGAATGCCTATTTCGGGCAGAACCTGAATCCACGGGGCCCTAATTGACATTCCAATTTATTTAAAATTGTTCACTATAGGTACTTTTTCATGGTTTGGGAATTGTTTCCAAATTAAAAATAAAAGTGTAGTGTTACAACTTTACATAAATGGGCCCAGTTATGTGTTAGTAGTTAGCAGAGTCGTTAGAGGTTGGGGGTATCTTTTACTAAAGTCACATCACGGCTCGATTCGGGAAATGAATTAGAGATTAACTAGATACGATATAGTAAAGATATGTAAAGTAGTAAAGGCACCCTATGGCGGTTGGCGCTTACGCTATTATTAACGCCGCTCCAATAGTATAGCGGCGCTATGCGACGTAAGCGTCAGCCGCCATAAGGTACCTTTACCCGTAGGACGTCACATATCTTTACTATATCGTATCTAGTTAATCTAATTCATTTCCCGAATCGCACCGTCAGTCACACTGGATTTAAATATTCTATGCAGTAGTTACATTGTATTCTTTTAATGGCAACGTCACTGGCAGCTAGCAGTCGCAAGCACGTTGCCTTGCTAATATGGAATTTAACTATTGTACAGAAGCTTCAAAATCCTTTGGTTATAAGATGCGACATAAGCTTTTTGATGTGTATCGTACATTAGCCGTTCCTGCAATGTTTTACCGACACTGGCTCTTTGTCTTTCTTGACGGAAAAGTATTGTCTTAAGAGGACCTTCAAGGGAAAAACTACTTAATATATCTTAATATTCTTAATACGAATGAATGAACCGCGTCTGAACTATTCTAGAAAAGTAAAAAGGCAATTGTGTGCTTAATTGAGCGAGGTCGTATGTGCCTTTAGACCATTCTAATTTTATGACCAACTGTTAACTGTTATATCTGAACACTCCTCTATTGTCAAGGCTTGTTCAGATATTTTTGAGCACCTCGGCAGCTCCGATTATATCTGATGGCGTTGGCGACTGTACATTAGTAATTAAAAACTTTAAGTTTGCCCCGGAATCGAACCAACTAAAAATTCCAAGAAATAAACATTCGCTATTTTATTCCGCTAGTCGATAGAGTTTAATGTTAATGTTAAAATTTCTTCAAGAAACATTTAGGTCTTACACTCGCCTGTCGTACAAAATATCCATAAATTCGAATCTATAGAAGGTAGGTACACAATAATATTTTTAGACTAAGCAAATTGTAAAAAACCTTTGAATGCAGCTTTGTTTCTTTTAAAAAATAAAAGAATGTTTCCTTTGAGTAAAGTGAGCTAGCTTAAGGTTTCAAGGCACTTTCACTCCAGGGCCCGTAAATTTTTTCCAACCTGTATAAGGGATCTTTTTTTTCCACTGACTCTGTGTAAGTCAACGTACGAGTACCAGGTTGATTTGTGATTCAATTAGCGGTACAAATGAGGATGCTGAATCGCCAGACGTGTCTGTTTTTTCTCTACCTTCATATGTGGTTTTCCGTTACAGAAGGGTCCGTATGATTTATTAAATATATTAAAAATATCTGGGAGACCGAGCTTTGCTCGGAAAACATGTAAAACCCCAAAAATGCGCGTTTTCCCGGAAATAAGACCTAGCTAGATCGATCTATCGCTCCCGAATGAAGTTTTGTTTCTTTTTAAAAATAAGGGAAGGTCTCCTTTAAGTAAAATGAGCCAACTTAAGGATTTAAGGTGGTTTCCTTCCAGGGCCCGACTTATTTTTCCACACTGTATATAGTTGCCAATGCATAGATACGTTCCACTGCTGTAAGTAGGCTAGAATGAATTAAATACTTCACATACATTTTTTTTTCTCCGCAGATGAATGCAGATTTTGTACCGGTGTTATCCAAATCAGATTTTTATTATTAAATTTGTACAAACAAGTATTCGATGAATCTTGTACTTAGTGTATAATATAACATCTATTTCAGTTTAAATACTATATATCCATACTTATTGATATGACAGCTCAAATACAAATAATCAATATGCCGATATTAATCTACACATGCAGTATCTGTGGTCAAACTTCCGGTCGGCCATCTCTCATACCGGAAGTTGACCGCCGAAACTAATTGTCACAGGATCCCAAGTCCATTTCCGACGTTAATAATAGATACTACAAATGATTTATCGTTTATTGTTACACCGTAGCAAAACTAGCCTTACCACGACTGCCTCAGCAGTGTCAAACTGACTATTCGCTAACGTACTTAATTTCTATTTTATACATCTCGCTCGCACTAATATGCGAGTACGAGCGAGATGCATAAGTTCATTGACTTATAAGTATGAGGACGGGCCTTACGGGCACTAAGAATGGTGCTAGTTCAGCGGTGTTACTCACGAATTCGAGCCAAACGTGCAGTCTAAGGGCTCATTTTATTAGACGGCGCGCGAACTCGCATGCGATTTTAGTTACGTTGTGGACTGTTGAGGTTACATCAATTCAGCCGACCAATCAAATTACGCAATGTAATGAAACTCGCATGCGAGTTCTCGCACCGTCTAAATGAGGCCTAATGCAACTAGTTGCGACCAATCGCGCGCGTGATGCGAACTCATCGTACAATCGCGTTGCGGCGTTCGGCTGCACGCGATTGGCTCGAATTCGTGTGCATTACTGGCACCATTTTTAGGGTTCCGTACCCAAAGGGTAAAACGGGACCCTATTACTAAGACTTCGCTGTCCGTCCGTCCGTCTGTCACCAGGCTGTATCTCACGAACCGTGATAGCTAGACAGTTGAAATTTTCACAGATGATGTATTTCTATTGCCGCTATAACAACAAATACTAAAAACAGAATAAAATAAAGATTTAAATGGGGCTCCCATACAACAAACGTGATTTTTGACCAAAGTTAAGCAACGTCGGGCGTGGTCAGTACTTGGATGGGTGACCGTTTTTTTTTGCATTTTTTCCGTTTTTTTTTTTGCATTATGGTACGGAACCCTTCGTGCGCGAGTCCGACTCGCACTTGCCCGGTTTTTAGGACCCGTAAGGCCCGTCTTTACGAAGTGATATGCATATAAGTCAATAAGCAAGCTAAATAAAAGCTTGTAAAAAGTGTATGAATCGATAAAGAGTACCTGCTACCTATGTAGTACCGCGCGTTGACAAGTTCCGGTATTTATTTATGAAATAGTACGTTTCGGTGTGACAAGTCATTGAACCTACCGTGCTGGGGGAGTGGGGGTTAATCGAGGCCCCAGGGAAAGGGCGGAAATCTGAAACCGGTATTTGACGTCCGATCCCGATTGTCCTCTATAACTTTTACGTCGTCATTAATAGGGATTTAGGGATTCTCCGGCTTTAACGGCGATTAAGTTTGGATAAACAGGGATATTCATGAATATTGGATTCATGTATTGGGTAATAATTCTTTTCGTTCTCTCCTATATCACGACTTAACAAAATCACAAAAGACTTTTTTTTAATTAAACACCATTACATAATCCTCCAATTCGTTAAGTATATATTTAGGGACGTAAAACAAGACAATTCAAAGCAATTTTGTCCCTTTTGTTTTATAAAATAATGAAATTTACAGTTTACTTATCTTCAGGTTTTATTGACCGAAACGTAAGCAAAAGTCTCCGTTTTGATTCGGTTGAACGAAGCGTTAGCGAATAGAAATATAAGAATAGAAAGTCGGCTATCGCAAAACGTGTACATTTCTTGAGGTTCTGTATACTCCCTTCCAAGTTTAGCCATTACATTCTGGAATAAAGCCGGGCTGTAACATTTTCTGTTTATACAAATAATCCTGTAATTTCCCAAGTTGCGAATACCACATTAAAATTAATGCTTAATTACGTATAACGTACTGTGCGCCTGAAACTTTGCGTAAAATTTACATTTATATATTCCAATTCTTATTGTGGAATAACAGAATTAAAACCAAAATATTACTTTGCTAATCCGCGAAAAGATACCGTGCTAGTCAATCAGTGCTAACTCGTTATACTTACTTGCGTATTTTTTACATGCAATTAATGTTCCCATTCCCACCCTGGCACAGAATAAATAATAGTACTAGGTACAGAAGACTCACTCTCTAACAAAACGCGTCTGTTACGATCAGCACAGATATGGCCGCTAGGTGGCGACAGCGCCACGTGCGGCTTATGGCAAACCCCAAAATTGGGGCCGAACGGATGTACTTTTAGCTACCTATAGCAAAGCGACGAAATCGCGGAGTGAGCCACGCCTGACCCTGGTATGGCTGGTGTGGCCACGTCATGCGCAGAGACCTGGATCATATGACCAGTAAGGTCCTGGCCATAGATGAAGTGAGGCCATAGAAGAGGGGATGAGACCGCCCACCGACAACCTGGACAAGGACTATTAACAATGATATGCTGACGATGGGCTTAACGCCAGAACTGACTCAGAATCGCCATGACTGGCGCAAATGTATTAGGAGGGCTGACCCCAAATAGGGAAAAAGCCAGGGGATTTAATTAATGTTCCCACCCTCGCACCGCAAAAATAAATACGCAAACAAATGTAACAAACCACCACCAAAAGAACAATACTCGACACGTGTTTCGCCTCTCTGCGAGGCATCCTCAGGAGATGTTGACGGTCTGACGCCCGGCAACGGAACGGAACGGTCCGGGAACTTGGTAACATTAATTGCATTACAAAAATACGCAAGTCAGGGTCTCTGTCTCCGGCGTGTCTTCGTTAGTTGGAGTGGACCCTAAGGGGACCCGCATGACTCTCAGCTCTGGCTTGCCTCCATTGGCCGTCCAGAGAGGAGTCGCTAGAGCTATATGCTCCAGGAGTGGAAGTGAAAGATGCATAAGACGGGTTAGCACTGATTGACTAGCACGTTATCTTTTCGCGGATTAGCAATGTAATAAATACATATTTTGGTTTTAATTAATATGGATTTCCGCAAAGTAACGCCTGATTCTATTCATTATTGATTGATAAGTGTTCATATATTACTTATATGTTACAAAAAATACAGCATCATAAATTCATTTCGCAGCCATCATATTTCACAGGTACATCAAGCCTATTCAACCACCAATCATCTCCACGTCAGACCTCATCAGATGACCCGAAGGATAGCCCGTCAATCATAATACAACCAATTATTTTCCACCTGTCACTACCTTACTACTAGGACATAGAGTTTATATTCCTATAACTAGAGGTCTTGTTAAGCTGGTAGGTTTAATTCGAAATGGATCTGCGATCTGTGGGTAACGGTATTCGAGTGCAAATTACCTAGCGGATGGTAACTTTGGCAAGCTCTTGTTTGATTATATCAGGCAATGCGTAGTAGACTTTGTGTTTTGGAGATAAGGTGTATATTACAGTGAAGGAAACGAATATGGTACTTCGTAAACAACCCGTGATATTGCGTTAAGGCGACAAATTCAGTTTCCGGGCTGTTGTTAAGATATTTTCGTCAGGCTCTGCGCGTGAAAATAGATTTTTAGGGTTCCGTACTCAAAGGGTAAAAACGGGACCCTATTACTAAGACTCCACTGTCCGTCTGTTCGTCACCAGGTGGTCCCCAGGCTGTAACTCATGAATCGTGATAGTTAGACAGTTTAAAGGGCTATGCGTCAAAATTGCCCCAAAACCAACAGAGTTGAGAGTTAGGTCATTAGATAGGTATTTTTCTGTACTTCATTTCGTTCTATGGGCACCAAGCGGAATTCCATTGCAGAACAGAGAATTTGGTATATTAGTCAAAATATCGTCACCCTTATTACCTAAGCAATAGAGTCCACCGCCGGGCGAGCGCGGCAAATCATTCGGTGTGCTCGCCCGGTGGTGCGCGGTGCGCGAACATCTACCCTGAAGCAATTAATTTACTTACTTGGACTCTATTGCCTAGGTAATAAGGGTGACGGCATTTTGGCTAAAATACCATTATCTCAGTTCTGCAATGGAATTCCGATTGGCTACAAATATAATGACCACCAAAAAATACTTTGGTACCCTAAATAAAAAAATCATGCTTACCAAAAAAAAAATTACTGAACACCAAAAAAATAAGGCCTAAAAATACAAAACCACCATTTTAATTACGACTGCACTTCAAATTGTATTCAAATACCAAATATATTGAATGATCACCAAAAATCATTAATGATCACCAAATCTTGAAGACCAAATTAATGCGATATTTTCACCTAAATAAACCACTATGATTACCAAAAAATGTATACATATTACCAAATAAAGTAAACTGATGCCAAAATTACTAGCCCCTCCCGCTCAACCCCCCGTACCCCGCACCGCATACCTACCTTACCTAATCTACTTTTCTAGTAGCATTTCGTTATGCTACTAGAAAAGTAAGTCAAACTGCTATCTGTTAAGTGGGTTAGGTTAGCACTGCGACCCTTACAGAAACGAAATGGTACTAGAAAAGTAGATTAGGTTAGGTTTGAACTGCGACCTTTACAGAAACGAAATGCTACTATAAAAGTGGGTTAGGTTAGGTTAGAACTGCGATCCTCACAGAACCGAAATGCTACTAAAAAAGTAGGCTAGGTTAAGTTTCAACTGTTACCCATACAGATACGAAATACTACTAGAAAAGTGGGTTAGGTTAGGTTTGAACTGCGACCCATACAGAAACGAAATGCTAATACTAGAAAAGTGGGTTAGGTTTGCTATCCTATTAAAGCAAATGACTCCAAAATAGTTAGGTTTGAACTGCGACCCTTACAGAGACCAAATGCTACTAGAAAAATGGGTTAGATTGGGTTTGAACTGCGACCCTTACAGAAAAGAAATGCTACTAGAAAAGTGGGTTAGGTTAGGTTTGAACTGCGACCCTTACAGAAAAGAAATGCTACTAGAAAAGTGGGATAGGTTAGGTTTGAACTGCGACCCTTACAGAAAAGAAATGCTACTAGAAAAGTGGGTTAGGTTAGGTTTGAACTGCGACCCTTGCAGAAAAGAAATGCTACTAGAAAAGTGGGTTAGGTTAGGTTTGAACTGCGACCCTTGCAGAAAAAAAATGCTTCTATAAAAGTGGGTTAGGTTAGGTTTGAACTGCGACCCTTACAGAAAAGAAATGCTACTAGAAAAGTGGGTTAGGTTAGGTTTGAACTGCGACCCTTACAGAAAAAAAATGCTACTAGAAAAGTGGGTTAGGATAGGTTTGAACTGCGACCCATACAGAAACGAAAAGCTACTAGAAAAGTGGGTTAGGTTAGGTTTGAACTGCGACCCTTACAGAAACGAAATGCTACTAGAAAAGTGGGTTAGGTTAGGTTAGAACTGCGACTGTTACAGAAATAAAATGCTACTAGAAAAAGGTGACGAAGTGGATTAATAAATTTAATAGGATAACGTTAATTATATTAAATATTTGCACATTTTTAATTAAAATGTGGTTACAATTTTGGTGGCCATTTACTATTTTTGGGTTTACAATGATTATTTTGGAGTCATTTGCTTTAATATGATATCAAGATTTAAAAATTTGGTTATAATTTTACATTAAAATGGAGTTCTAATTTTGGTGGTCATTTACTCTTTTTGGGTTTACAATGATTATTTTGGTGTCATTTTCTTTAATAGGATTGCAAGATGTAAAAATTTGGTTATCATTTCACATTAAAATGGGGTTTTAAATTTGGTAATCATTTACTATTTTTGGGTTAATAATGATTAGTTTGGTGTCATTTCCTTTAAAAGGATAGTAAAATGTAATAAAATTGGTAATCATTTCACATTAAAATGGTGTTATAATTTTGGTGATCATTTATTATTTTAGGGTGGTAAAATAGATTTTTTTGGTATTAAATTTTACTAAATCAGGTGATCAGTTAAATAGCAGCCATTCCGATTGGTGCCCATAGAAAAAAATGAAGTAAGGTGTATTCGGGTATTACCGAATGTCGGATAATTCCGAAATTCAGATGAAAATCACTCTTAATTCCATCATAATAAAAGTCACTTTCGGAATTATCCGACAGTTTTCGACATTCGGAATTACCCGAGTAAACCTTACATAGAAATACCTTTCTAATGACCTTACTCTCATTTCTGTTGGCGTTGGGTCCAGGCTCCATACAAAGTTGCCCATGGTCCTTTTCACAGATGATGTATTTCTGTTGCCGCTATAACAACAAATAAGTACTAAAAACAAAATAAAATAAATATTTAAGTGGGGCTCCCATACAACAAACGTGATTTTTTGGCCGTTTTTTGCGTAATGGTACGGAACCCTTCGTGCGCGAGTCCGACTCGCACTTGGCCGGTTTTTTCACTATATCCAGCTGTGGAATTAGCTCCCTGCCGAGGTTTTCTCGAGAGGCTACACTATAGGGTTCTTCAAAAAAGGAGTGTACAGGTTTTTACAGGGTCAGCAACGCGCAACACATTTGGTGTTGCAGGCGTCCATAGACTACGGTGACTGCTTACCATCAGGCGGGCCGTATGCTTATTTGCCACCGACATGGTACTAATAAAATATTTAAGATATGTTTTTAGGTGTTTTTATATACTTATTGGTCCGCTTTAAGATTCCTTGAACATGTTAAAATGGGAATGCAATGGAGTTGTATTTGTTTGAATAAGTTATCTCTGGTCGAAGAAATGTGACTTTTTCACAATGACATATATCATATTCATAACAAATCGAGATCAAATTCATAATCTGTTTATTATACAATCACAATACGCCTCAGGGACGCAGATACATAATATATGGTTCGTAGCATGGTATAATAATATACTCCGCCTGGTACTCCATTCCCGTCTTTTCTAGGTCACCTAACTGACACGGGCCTACGTCATCATGCGACAGCGCTATATGATAATATGCGATAGCGCTATATATAGCGGCCATGTTGTTGTGACGTAGGCCCGTGTCACTCTGGGAATGGAAGACCATGTTTTATTAGACTATGGTTCGTAGTAGCCACCCGTATAACTATTGCTACGAGATGCTACGATCCACGCTACGCCTACGCCGTAGCGCAAGTTGCGTTTCTTGTCACTCGCGTTGTTAACTATGGGCCCGATTCGGAATTTGAAATAGACATCTATTAGACATCTTTTAGACATCACCAAGATACGATAACGATATATTTAAGATCTAACCTGTCAAATTTGACATTTGCGCTATTCTGGAGATACTGTTGAACGATTTCCACAGGATATGACTTAGAGATCCAATTCACATCTAATAAACGTAAAAGTGACATTGGTTGCCCGAATTGCGCTGCAAAAGAGAACTAGTTGATATCTAAACTATAACGTATCTAGAATAGATCTAGTACGTGTGGTCTCTTGTGAATATCTTGAAGTTCGAATACGGCAGTATAGCGTAAGCCCCGACCGCCAAACATGTTCGATTGGGCTCAAATTTGGTATATTTATGATTATGAAATACCTGGTCATAATTCAAAAGCATTACAACATCGAGCTGATCTGGTGATGGAGTCGGTGGTATGCCGTAGGAACTAGATGATATAACGGGTCTCTATTGTTTCCAAAAAAGTTTTAAGTCATAATGTAAGTACTGTTTGTCCGCATTTTAGTTCGTAATATCAAGTAATATGTACCTAATTTGTTTGGTTTCTAAACGCGTAACTTTTCAGGATTGCCATAAAACAAACCTAACCTAACCTAACTTATTTATAGGATAGGTAACCTTACGAAAATCCTGAAAGGTTAACGGTTTCAGTTTTAGGACTTTTAGGACTAACGATAATATGACAAACAATATATTATGACTTAAAAAATTATGTGAAACAAAGGGACCCCCGCCCCTGATATAACAACGCAACTTTATTGAGTTTGGGTTTGTTAGAAAAGGATGGGTGATAAAAAAAATGTCTTTAAAGTGTTATATTTAGTACCTACTATTGAAAGAAAAATACCTATACGATTATAAAAATATTTCAGTATTTGACAAAAAACTTCTTTTCCCTATAAATATCCGCTTAGCAATTAATTAAGCTACAAATCCAATAATCCAATCAAATTAAATGGCTCCTTTTATTACGAGGAAAATTACGGCAAATTTTAAGACTTAATTAAACTTTATCTGGCTGACACTTTCCAGTAATAAAAAACCTCTTCCCACTCTGGTGATTAATCGTCTTTAACGATAAAGTAAAAGTATAAGTAGGTAAATATAAAGTATACACGGTGTGGCCTGTAACACGAGCAAATAATTAAAACGTAGATTGTACTCCTCTAACGGTGACACTTGTGTTCTACAACTTTTAAAAATTATGAAGTATTTACACTCCCTATTTTTCATACAAAATAAATATTATTTTCAATGGACGCCATCGCCACGCCATATCATTGTGATTGACGTTGCTTGTCACGCCTTAAATATAACAAAATTCGCAATACATTGCGTCTTAGAATAAACTTTAAAGTGTATTAAAAATCAAACCACAAGTTATTTTTAAAAGTCGCTGAACAAATGTTGGTCAGTATGAGGAGTACAGCCTACAGTTTAATTTTTTGCTCATGTTACAGGCCACACCCGGTATAAAGTAGAAGCTGTGTTATCTTATTTCCAAAATAAAATCCCTAATTAACGGCCTGAGACGAACGTTATCCACTGTCTTTCTGGCAAATAAATAATTTGTGTTTGTATTTGTATATAAATGCGTCTAAAATTTGCTTAATTTGATACGTCATGTATCGGATATGCCAGTTAGTACTAGCGGTTGACCAAAATCAGCTGCAAATGGTGTTAAAGGTATGAAAATCGGCACGATTAATCTTTAGGCCATTTGAATCAATTTGACCCGTAGCACCAAAAAAAAAACAAACGGAAAGGAGTTATGACTTCATCTTTTTTTTGTATGTTAAAATAAAAAAAAATATTAAGAAACCTATCGTGTGTGGTATTAAATGAAAAGGCATTTTGAGCCGGTTCTAAAAATATATCGCATTATTATATTTCTGTCACTTGCATTCAATTAAAATTAAAATAATTTTCAAAACATGCCAAGTTTGGGCTCCTCCAGATACGAAACCGTTATTTACGATTTTTGCGTTAGATACTATTGTTAGTATAGTTCTATTTATATAATTACTAGCGACCCGCCCACTTACTAGGGTTACACAAAACCTTAACAAATTATACACCTAAACCTTCCTCAAGAATCACTATTGATAAGTGAAAACCGCATGAAAAACCGTTCAGTAGTTTTTGAGTTTATCGCGAACATACACACAAACAGACAGAAGCTGCGGGGGACTTTGTTTTATAAGGTGTAGTGATTGTAGTGATTAATTGGTTAGAAGCTAAAGAAGTTAGCTTAGAAGAGCATTGGGGACGTCATGGCTGTCATTTTCTGTACAGTCTGCCGATTTTTGCGGGGGAGGGGACGTCAAATGTATTGCTATTTCTACATGATTTGTACAGTCGACGTCAAAGATATGTTTACGCTTTTGCACCTTACCCCTTTGTAATAAGGCGTAAAATGTAAACATATCTTTAACGTCGACTATACGTAACGTACTAATAGCCATGTCTGTCCAGATAAAAGTTTGCACAATTGTGCAAGTTTTTCGGCAGAGGGGTGAGCTCTTAAAGGCGACTCCATTTATTAAATGCTCTAAGTTTAATAGAACCAATTTATAAATATTTGCGTGCATATGATGGTCGCGTTTATATCGTCCGTCACAAACACACACAGACGTCTAAAGCCTAATTCTACATAGGTCTTTGTTGAAACTGGTAAACAAAGGATCCTGATAGTCGGATTATACAGCTTGTGCAGTATATGTGCCCATGTTAGCATACCTAAACCCACATGACATGAATTTATATGTCTTGCTAGAGATAGGTAAATAACAAGGTGTGGTACAGTCAGCAGCATAGTTGGTAAGCGGGCCAGGTGTTCAAAATGATCTTGACGCGACTTTATTGTTAAGAGAATAAGAACGTGTGAAGGTAATTTTGCCTCTCCTTAGCAACTTCTGCTGCTGACTGTACCTTTCATACAAAACTGCGTTGTTCATCATTATTTTAACCTCATAAGGCTCAATATATATTACAATCTACATATAGATTCTTATAAATTGACATTAATGTAATTTGTACTGTAATCACTAATCATATGTTGTGAAATAAATACATCTAATCTATAACACTTTAAACTCTCGCGTTTTGTACACATACCTATTTAATTACACAAACGGGTCTACCGCGATATACTAATTACATTGTTTTTACCTTTGATTCCGACGTTTCAGCTGAGTTGCACCAGCTGTGGTCACGGAAAGACAGAATTAAAGGTAAAAACAATGAAATTATATCGCGGTAGACCCGTTTGTGTAATTAAATACATCTAATCTAATCGAATCAAATCATATTCGTTGCAACATATTTCGAACTTTCCATGAACCAAATAAAGTAGCATTTTTTTTGGTTATTGACTTTTCACAAATGAAATTCATCCCAATTTACTCACAACAAGGTGCAAATAAAAAAAAACAACGGGTTGCACTCCGGGAGTGCCGGCAGAAGTGAAAACTTAAAATATTAATAACAGCGCCATCTAGTGCAAAATGTCTGCAGCACTATGTATAATTGAGGTTAACGCCATCTAGCGTTATTTCGTTGCATTACTTGAAACCCCTAAGCAAATCACTGTTAGTACTCGTCACTCGTAGCAAAGACATATGTAACTTCGTATAAGACGAATAAAGTCTAAGGAAAAAACGTGCCTCGGAATTCAAGTAAAAGTCATTCTCGAATAGATGCCGCACACACCTTTAGCCTATCCTCGGCTAGATGGCGTGACGACACCGTTTCATATTTAACAATTTTAACACATAGATATCAGTGAATGAACATGGATCAAAATGATATAAAAATAATAAAATCATTTATCCATATATATACATTTTTTGATAACTTTATACGTTTTCATTTTGAGTTTTAGTCGTGTGTCGATAGATGGCAGTAAATTTACAGTGACTACAAAATTTACAATGACAGGACCCCTCTATACTATCTATTCTTTTTGCTCGTAGTCACTGTCAGTTAGAGGAAAACTCACTAAATGGCATTTAAATCAAAAAAGAAAAACTCAATGACATTGTGACGGACACGTGGCGTCACGTCTTACGAATCTTACCTGTCGCGAGCATTTTTTCCCCATCACAAAAAGTGCTCAGCGCCGCTAAGAAGTTTTTACTTCAAAAATTGGAGACATTCCCTAAAACAAATGTTGTACCATCGCCCACACTCTTAACTGTACATCGATGGACATTATGCCTTTTGTAATAAGGTCCACCGATGTACAGTCGACGTCAAAAATATGTTTACACTTTTGTAATAAGGCAAAAAGTGTAAACATATTTTTGACGTCGACTGTACAGTTTGGAGTGTAGCTGTTTGTACATTTAAATCTCTGCAATATCATGTGATCTTTACATATTTCTGAGAATAAACAATAAAGGATTGTTGAAAAAAAAGGGTCGGACGTATGTAATTCAATATTTCGAAGGATTTGGATACGCGTAATGCGTAGAGGCATGTAGGTAGGTATAATGTTAAATTATTATCAACGTCAGACCCTTGTCTCGATCTTCCTTTGTTTATCCTTAAAATTTCCTTAACATAAGAGTTATTTTATTGATGAAGTAAAAAGGGTTATTTGGACCAATAATAGAAAAGGATTCATCCTACGATAAATAAACGCTTTATTTAAAAATAAACGAGGTGCGATTAATATCATAACAATAGAAATCAATAAACAGATTTTTATAAATTCATTGGCGCTCCAGTTTTTGTAAAAAATAAATATTTTATGCATTTATTTCAGACTGTTTTTTACTTAACTAGAAACAGAAAGGAATTACAGACTAATAGTAGGTATACAGAATATATATTTTATTATAATGATGTCAAAGTTTACAATACAATACAAATCTTACAATCTGCAATAGAATACAATACAATACAATACAAATCCAAAAATTTTAAATTACTAATGTCTTAACCTAAACTAACAACTAGGTGTAGGTATACTATAGTTAATCCATTGTAGAATCCATAATTAAGTGAGACTTTTAGTGAATCAAATAAATAGTTTTATCAATTAAATCTAATAATTAACCTTTGTTTGAGATTCTACTTAGAGATATTAGAATATGACAGATAACAAAAATAAATGGAAGAAAATAATATCAAACGCGGAAGTCATTTTTTTCCAATCAAGGGCCGCCGCAAAAAACAACGAAGCTTAATTTCCTTTGAAAGTTGAATATTAATTTCAAACGGAAACATTTATTCCGAAAGATATAAGCGAAGAAAATGAATAATATCAACTCGCTCAGGTGAATAGAAAACTCTTCGAAGAACTGAATCTTCAGTGTGACACCGTATTTTAATGTCCTTACTCTCATTTGGAATTATTCGATTACCAACCTTAAAACAAGGCGAATAGACTTTAAATTCTGTCGTAAATTAAAGCGTTTGTGATATTTAAAGTAAAGAAAAACAATCGAGGGGCAAGCGAAGAAAACTTGCACTTTAAAGTGTATTAAAGTATAAATATATCTTGGTTTTAAAAACTCAGTTCTTGGGAAAATTAATGTTTTCCTTTAAAACTCAGCGAGTCGGATAATCGGTTGGTAATTTTAATAGCAAAAACTCTTAAGAAACTTAAGAGGAAAGTGGGCACGCGACCGAGCTGAAAGGATAGTTTTATCTAAGTGATCTAATATCTAGTTATTATTAATCGTAAAGCTGGATTAAAAAGTAAAACAAAATCATTAAAATGAAATATTTTTATATCAGTGACAAGGGTTGTCTCTTTACATTTTGAATTAACACATGTCATGTCATTCATCGGATTTACTTATTGTTTGGGTTGAAACATACAGATTTTTGCACTAATGTTTAACAAACTTTATCTCAAAAACGGTTAGAAATATTAACGTGATTAATAAGTGAAAAATAAAGTACGTAGCCTAAACAATTCCCCGTTTGAATAAAAGTCGCACATTCTGTTCCACCCGATATTATTTAAAAGAAGTTGTACACTGGCGTTCAAAAGAGCATGGAGATATTTCTACCGTCATATTAATGCATTACGGTCGACATCTATCGATGCACTTTTGAACGCCACTGTACATCCTAATGTCCCCTTTACGTGTTACTCTCTGAAACACTGTCTCGTGCATTATTTCACACTATAATGGCATTACTCTGCACATTTCCTGTACATAAATCTTCAGTACAATGCGATCAGGGTGCAGGGATTAGACCAGATGCACTCTCTGTGGGATGCACCTTGTAAATTGTTGAGGTTTCGCGGCCGGCAGATACCTGTAGGGTTGTCACTTGAGATCAACTTTAATCAAGGTGGCTATCCAATTGTAACTGTTTTAGTAAAAGTTTATAACAGGTCCAAGAAAATATGTGAAAGAAAACATCGGAACCGGACTAATTTCAATAAGGCCTAGTTTTCCGTCTGGCTTAGAACGGTACCTGGCAGTATTTTGGGCAAAAATGCGCCAATTCTCGGAATTTACGTGCCAAAGCTGACCTCTGGTTTCTTTAGAATGCAATCGGAAAAATGCTTAGCTGAAGACAGCAAATTAAAGAAAATATGTGTATTATTTTTTAAATTTGTTAGTCATTGATTTATTTTCTTATTTTTTCAGGCTAAATAAAGGAACAAATAAACTTTACTGACATTACAGATGTAGTGCATAATTGTTTTCCATCGATTTTCTTTCGGAAACGTTCGTATTTGTCAAGCTAGTTCAATTATGCGAGTTAATGTCAGTACTTTTTGTACCGAGACTGACTGTTCGTTAGGTTTCTGTGAAAATACGATGGAAAATAATTATATCCACTACATCTGTATGTACTTCCTATTTGATGAGATTATGGTCTGTTGTTGTTGGCCATAGTTTGTGATAAAAATGACTTAATTACAACTTTTATTTAAACGGTGCCATGCATAAATTCAAACAAGAATAAATGTGGACATATTTACTCAATAATATTAAACTATTGCTTGCTCTTTATTTAGTTTTTTTTTTGATAAAATATTAACGTTATTTGTGTGTCAACCCTACTTGATCTGTGTAAAATCTCTCAGTATCTGACATCAGCTGGTTCCCGAGTTACATAAGAGGCTAAGAGTTTTCTTTCGGATAATGTGATTACTGCACCGCTGCGAACTCTTTGGAATTACTGAAATGAACACATTATGTAGCCTATATGAGTAGGTATGTAAGTAAAAAACACCGGCAAAGTGCGAATCGGACACGCGCACGAAGGGTTCCGTACCATTACGCAAAAAACGGCAACAAAAAAACGCGTTTGTTGTATGGGGGCCCCACTTAAATATTTATTTTATTTTATTTTATTTTATTTGGGTTCCGTTTTTACCCTTTGGGTACGGAACCCTAATAACTAGCTACCTGTTAGTCGGGCTTGTTTACTAGCGAACATGGATGCAATATTTGAACTTTTGAACCCCCACAGGCCCACACTTATAAAAGTATGAAAGTTTAGTTTAGTAGGCAAGGTTTTCCCGAGGGTCTACACTGTCTACAGTATGGGTTTTTTTTTTCAAAACAGGAGTTTACAGATTATTAAAGGGTCTGGAGTTGCAGGCGTCGATAGGCGGTCTGTATGCTTGTTTGCCACCGACGTTGTATTAAAAAAAAACAATACATTATTTAAGTTTCAATTGGCGTTTTCTATCGACGATTGTCACCTTGGCTACCCCCTAGTAGGAATTAATATTGAAATTCACGATATCTTGAGCGCACTGCTGAACTAGTTATCCTAGCTCCAAATATCTAAAAATATGTTAGTTATTATTATTATCAAGGAAATATCCTAACTTGAATTCCATTCGCCTACTCCGTAAGCCCGAAAGCTGAGAAATAGCTCCCATGTGCGTGGGAGTAGCAATTTGCATACAAACTACTCCCTTGCTTTTAGGGCCTTCTTCGCCCACATGCGAATTGCTGGGTGTCTTATGTGTATACAGGGTGTCGTGGGCCAATAATAGAGGCTCACCCTTTTCTGAAAAGCTAAAAATAAATCGTGATTTTAAGCCACATTTTGCGCTTAATAGAGCAAAAAAATTTGCATAATCATTTTACATATGTATAAAACTTCTTCTCGCTCTATTTTCTTTGTATAAAACTTACACCTGAAGACTAGTACAGTCACCTGCAATAATATGCTACACAACGAAGGCCGTAAAAATATCTGACACGATCTTATTTGTAGAGCCACAAGAGCGTGTCACATATTTTTTCGGCCTTCGAATAGTAACATATTATTGCAGGTACATGACATAGATAAATGTAGGTACATATGTTATGTAAATGTTCATGCCAATTTTCATGTAATTTACGCATGTGGTTTTATGCATGATCAAATATTGTAGGTTAAAGTCAGGTCGTTCAGTGACAGGTCCAGGCGGTTTTGTATTTGGTTGGTTAACCAATAAATTTTATAACTACCCGAAAATATACAAATTATTTGTTTAGGTACTTTTATTTATATACCTAAAGATACAGAGTATAGCATTTGCAACGAAATTACGCAACTTTAGGCTATATTTTTCCCTAATTAATAGCTCAATATTAAAAAACCTCATAATACTTTACGACTCCCCGTATCCGCCTACAAAGGATCGAGCCATGAAACTGTATGGGTTGGAACGGGGCGGTATTCCGTACATTTTTATGACGATTTTAGAGCCTACCCCCGCCGTTCGTAATTATGTCATAAACACCTGAATATACAAAGTATTGAATTTGTTACGAATGAAGGCGAGAAATTTACGAGTGTGTGAGGGCTTAGGAAATTTATGTGTTAACTGCTTTATAAATTGTGCAGTGTGTATATTTATAACGAAAATAAATTCTAAGGGAATCCACTCACTTACACAGCGATTTTCCTCCTTAAACGTAGCGGCAGATTTATGTTTTGCGCAAGAATAGCGTTGAATGCTGAAGCGTTGGTTGGTTGGTTTGGTTGGTTGGTTGGTTGGTTGGTTGGTGGTGGTGGAACTTTTTTGGTGACGGAACCCTTTTGGAGAGCGAAATTTTTGACGCAGCCCCAACAAAAAATTTAGAAACATATAGAAGAGCTGGATTTTGGGTTTTTTATTATTATTGCCGCGGAGCCCCGAGGCTTTGCGGAGCCCTAGGGCACGGAGCACACTTTGAGAATGGCTGGCTAGCAGCAGTGCGAATTTCAAATCGAAGTCGCAGGTTCGAAATCTGTCCCGTAACGGCGTAAAACAACATTTCCTATGTAACAATCGCTTTTGAGTTAAGAAAAACAAAGTAAGGAAACGTTATACTAATCCGAAGAATAATGCTTTCAATGAAAAAGGTTTCATTTCGTCCCTTTTTGGCGCCTTTGTGCCTTATCAATAAGCTAAAATATATTTGTTTTGTTTCAGAAAACCACTCGCAGTTGGATAGAGAGCACGTTCCAAAAGCGCGAGTGTAAATACTTCGTGCCGAGCGCCAAGGACGAGCATGTGTAAGTCGACACCGTTTTTATACTACCTAATCTCAAGAGCAACAATGAAAATGGGTCTTTCTATGGGTGAATTCCGGGAAATTGACAAAGACCATAGTCGGCTTTCCATAGTAAATCGGCCCTTGCGTTAAACATACTCTGGTTTTTTTATGGCTACCTCTTCTAGTGAAGAATATTTATGCTGAGTATCAACATCCTAATTGTGACAGTTTTTGACTTATAAATTTTTAAAGTTTTTTAATCTACATATTTTTATTCGGTTTCGATTCACACGATTGGTTCCAAATTTTGAAATAATATTCTTTATAATGATTGGCGTCACCAAAAAAAGAACAATACTGGTTGTCTTAAAAAAAAAGAAAATGAAGATAAAATAAAAAAGTTCAATATTTTTTTGGCGATTGTGAAGTAGTGACACCCCTAGATTTTTTTCAGATCGTAGTATTTATTAAATTATGGTCTAAACAGTTTAAAGGGTGCACAGATTACCAGTTCGCCGGAAGATATCAGCCTGTCAGTTGTTCGGAACTGTCAACTTTTGCGTTTAACTGACGGGCTGATATCGTCCGGCGAACTGGTAATCTCTGGGCCCCTTAACTGTCACACAACAACCTCAGGCTTTCCTTATCCGCTCGCGGTGCAACAAGCACTCAAGCAGAGTTACCGAACCCCCTCTGTGAACCCTCCCAACAAACTTTAACAGAGATTGGACAGGGAACGAGATATTCTGCTTTTATGTAATTAAACTTCTTAGCGCCACTTGCACCATCCCTGTAACCCGGGGTTAACCGGTTAAACCGTTAACCCAGTGCCAAATTGTACTGGTAACCATGGCAACTCCAGGTTTAACCGGTTAACCCCGGGTTAGTGAATGGTGCAAGTGGCCCTTAAGCACTTTTTGTTCCGAGTAATTACCCTCGACTGCGTTTACAAAGTCGGAAGTGTATTTAGTTAGAGTCGTGATAGATAATCTCTACGAGTCTGCGTATACTCCTTTAGTAATGCGAACTTCTAATACACTTATTTCGTTATTTATAAACGCGTTACTGGCCTGAATTAGCTATGAATCGTTTGTCTTTATCTGTCATTTTGATTTATGAATGAATGAATGAAAACATTTATTTTCAGGCAACTATTGGCCCATAGATAAATACCTTAAAACTAGCATACATATTATTACAAAATATATCTTAAAACTAAAAATACAATTATGGCTGCGATGCAGTTCGCAACCCCGCAGTGTCAGGGAGCCGGCCGCGGAACCGCCGGAACTTGACACCCTTCGGCCAAAACTCCTCCTTGGTGAAGGTCGCTAGATGTTCAGTCGGAACGCTCAGCATAAAAGAATTAAAATTCACACTGTGTCGAGATTCCAACTTCACGACCCTCAGGACGAATCCGGACTTGGCTCGTACATACTTCACGATCTCCTCGACCTTCGTAAGGTAGTGTAATCGGGACACATACAGCAGCGTCATCGGTGTTGCAGGACGCAGCAAATGGTTAGGTCCAGTCGGTGCGGTACCGCACTGATTCGGACGAGCTGACTTCTTTCTCCTCTCCACCTTTTTGAAGCCATCTCTGTCGCATCCCTACTCTTTTAGAGTCAGCTGTGACCGATCCTTGTGAACAAGTTCACGAAGGCTCTGCACCCCTTTCTTCGGCCTCTTTCTTTTTTCGGCTTTCTTTCTTTCTTTAATTTATGTATTTGTAAGAAAGGGATGAAACATAATTTAACTAAATCAGGCCCGTAAAGTTTTATGAATAAGGGGGTTATATACTTTACGCGACCCCATTTTGCGCGGTTTCGCTTTAACGCGAATTTCAAATTTCGCACTAAAATGCCTCGCATTAAGCTTAGAATAAATTTAAAAGTGGAAAAATTACTGTCTTGGGTGAGACTTGAACTCACGGCCTCTGGATCGATAGGTACTCCAGCGCTCTGCCATCTGAGCCACCAAGACCTCATCCATAGCCAGCAAATCTTTCCACCATATTATAGGTCAAGGGGAGCTTAGCGACATCTACCGCAAGAGTGTTACACTTCTTAAACGGCTACCGGAGTTCCAAGTCATATTGGAAATTCACCAGTTACGATGTGCTACCCATACTAATTTAAATTTTTAACAAGCAGAAACGTCTGCGAACGATGCTATATTTTATACAGGTGACGTTTGGATGTCAACTGTGGCTACAGTACTAATGCAGCACCGTTTGTTGCCGTCGCTGTATCTGTCAATTCCCGTGATAAAATGACTGACGGAATGAACGTGGCAGAAATGCGGCGGCGAAGCGAACGTCACTCATTTTGTCAAGGAAATTGACAGATATTGGCGGAACAAGAACGACGCCGAAACAGAGAGCAGTTTTGCACTAAGTCCGATCCGAACCCGTGAAAATATGGTCCGTAGTAGCCGTAGAACTATTTCTATGGTAAGTTACGCACTAGATCCGATCTCCGTCATCCGATTTCTTTCCGTCATTCAACGTGTGTGGTGCGTAACTTACCATAGAAATAGTTCTACGGTTACTAGGGACCATATTTTCACGGGTTCGGATCGGATGTAGTGCGAAACCGCTCTAATACAGCTGCTGCATACTGAAATATTTAGAGTAAAAAACAAAAATTATCACGACGAACAGATGAATGATTAATTATAGGTAAGTTTCTGTCGTGTACAGATGTAGTAGGTACATAATTATTTTCCATTGTATTTTCACGGAAACGTACAAACCTGTCTTGCTATTTCAGTCAGTCTAGAATAGTCTAGATACAAAAAGTAAGTTGTACTGAGGCAGGCGTGGCTCACTCCGCGATTTCGTCGCTTTGCTACAGGTAGCTAAAAGTACGTCCGTTCGGCCCCAATTTTGGGGTTTGCCATAAGCCGCGCGTGGCGCTGTCGCCACCTAGCTGCCATATCTGTGTTGATCGTAACAGACGCGTTTTGTTAGAGAGTGAGTCTTCTGTACCTAGTACTATTATTTATTCTGTGACTGAGGTTGAATGAAGTAGCATGACACATACGACATTGTGACACTACACCTGTATTTGCGTATTTCGGTTTTGTATGGGGACAGCTTATTAAAATACTCTTTGGGGGACAGTGACGTGTTAATTCTGACAATATCACAGAATAAATAATAGTACTATCGTACAGAAAGGAAACTTCCTACAAAACCGAAGTTTGACAGCGGTTCAGGGTCGAATCATGCTATCCCTTTCTAATAAATGGCACTATCCCTTTCGGCTATTTAGGGTTGTCAAAATTCAAGTGATTATCTTATCTGTGGTCGTGCACGCAAAAGGAAGTCAAGTGGTGCCAACCCTAATAATTGCTCGGAGCAATGCTGAGCCGAGCGGAGCCGAGTTTGGCCGATCTCAGGAGTTTCGCACCCCTGACAATATCAAAGTCAAGTGTTGCTGTCACTTGTCACATAACATAGCTTAAGTAGATTCGAGTATATTTGTTAAAGTGTAATACAATTCAAAAGCCTTCTTATACAGCTGCAAGAATGTCTGCAGTTTATTGGCAGTTGTAGTGACATTCCAGCCTCTTGTTATGAAATACCGCAGCGTATTCATTACGTTGTCGGATGGATAGAATTGTCTGATAAAATAGATTTGTTTACAACATTTTATTTAATAGAGAAACTCAATAATGGCTCTGAATAATTTTCGCTTTTCAGACAACTAATCTTAATAACAGTTTTGAATGCTTCACGGTTAGTTTCACTAGACTTATATCGACCGGGATATGGACCATGATTACCTTTTGTATTGTTTTCGAGCTCCCGATATTTGTTTGTTACATTTGATTCAATATTCACGGTCGATATAAGTCTAACTAATCTGTCCTTCCGCAGATAGGTATTCTAGTTTATATTCTCACATTTAAATGTGTCTATTTGTGGTGGTAAAGGTTTGCAATGGGCAAAATTTTCGAGTGATGGTTTTCATTGACTCACTTCATTTTAAAGAAATGTTTGTAAATATTTGCATAAGTATGAGAGATATATTCGTACAAATAAACAGATTGTAAAACTCTTTCCATTGCTCCTGTCGAATAACCTTAGGTAAAAGCGTTCAGTTAACAGAACGATCTTTAACCTTGTTGCAACGAGATAAGGTCTTCCAATGGACAGAAAAAGTTGCTGTTAGTAGAAACTTTTATTTCAAAAACGTTACGAGTACGAGTAGAACATAGCCCATTCTCCTAACGACGAAAAAGCCCCTGTCTGGAAGTTTAACTAAAAATTCAGGAGCACCGGGTGCTGCTGAATTAAGTTTAACTGTCTTCGTCTCGTTGTACAACCAGCAACTCTCCTAACTGTACATCGGCGGACCTTATTACAAAAGGCATAAAGGTCCACCGATCTACAGTTAAAAGTGTGGTACAGCGAGTTTTGCTTGTATTTTTGTTTGGAAATTGCTGTGCATAGGAGTTTGTGTATACATTCACCGATGTTCGAAAAGTTCCGTGTTCGTTTTGTGAAAATTTGACGGTAAATTAAACAACACAATCACGAGTCTGAAATTTTGCAAAGATCTTTGCAAATTACTCTTGTTTAGCCCATTTGTTTTTTTCTTTTGCCACGTGACAGTGATACAATGTTGTGCCTTTGTTTATCTCGTTCTTTATAAGTAAAAAGATTTATTACCTTTTTAATTTATCACTTATCTTTGATTCTTGTTCATGACTCAATATTTTTTTACAGAAATACCTAATTTGTTTTAAAAATTCTGATTCTGAAAATAATAAATAATGAATACAATAGACGGCCCGATCCGAACTTTAAGATAGGTCAGTTAATAGACCTAGAAACGATATTAATTAGATATGTTAGTTTGATACTGACACATCTAATCCATAACGTTTCTAGATCTATTAATTGACGTATCTTAAAGTTCGAGTCGGGCAGAGATTCTTAAATCTCCCAGTAGGTACAAAAGAAGTTGCTTTTGACGCATAGTCTCATCCGCTAGTTTTAGTGTAGGCTGTCCATCAGTCTACCTACTTATCATTTACTTACAAAACAACCCATGTTAGTGTTTGACAGAACTTGAACAATTGCATACATTTTACCCTCATCACGAACAGGTGGCAACTATAATAATTTAATCCGCATAATACCTACCTATGTCCATTATCTAATGGATGCTACAATACGCGGATGATGTGCGGATTATTCGCACGGATGCCGAAATACCATAACACAGGCTTAATATGGTAAGCCATGATGCCAGGTCCGCCCTTGTGGATTAATCCTGTTATTTTCCTCTTCATTCATCCCCATTAGTTAGGAGATGGATTTCTAATGATAGTACTTAAGCTGTAGCTTTTTCGAGTTTTGTTGGTTGATTTGTTACAATTGGCCATCAGCACAGAAATCTTGAATAATACTTTTCTTTAAATTATGTGTATGGAAGACTACCTAAAATTAAGAAAACTCCCCTCCTGTCCTAAAATAGTAAAATAAAAAACTAAAGAAAACCATAAATGCCATGAATTTCATTTATCATTATGTAAAAGTGGGGTTATAGTGGAGGTCGCATTGTCCTCCAAGCCCTCTGGGGTGATGTTATCGCACAGAATTACCCTGCTAAGAGGTTTCGCGAACTCATCTCGAGAACAATGTCTTTGGATTAGCATCACCTACGGTATGGTTTTACCCCTTATTACGTTAACTTTACGGGCCTGATTTAGTTAAATTATGTTTTAGGTACTTATCCCTTTCTTCCAAATACATAAGTCAAAATGACAGATAAAGATAAACGATTCATAGCTAATTCAGGCCAGTAACGCCATTAATATATAACTATATTACTTACAATAGATCACTCCTTGGTCAACGTGGCACTCAAAGGCCCACAACAGCATCTTGTTGTAAATGGTTTTAATAGTGGGATAAGATTTGAATAAGGTCAGGGTAAGTGTGGCATAGGGGCAAGTGTGGCTGGCCTTCACACAGGATGATTGCACTTTTATCATCTATCCTATCATGCATCGCTCTTGCACTTGATAAAACCAAAAGTACCATGCCATTTACAATAATAGTAGGAATCAGATATATATATTATCATACTATGTAGTTTCTGTCCGCGACTTCCTCTGCGTGGAATGATGATGATGATTATAAAGACTATCCTTTGTTTTTCCCTGGGCCTCAAACTATCTCCATACAAAATTTAATGTACTTAAATCGATTCAGCAGTTTAAGCGTGAAGAAGCAACAGACAGACAGAGTTACGTACATTCGCATTCATAATATTATTTGAGTAGTAGTGATAATATACGAGTATTTGGTTAAGAGTCAATGTTTTCCAAGCCAGATAAAGTTAGTTCGTTGAAGGCAATATTACATGATTTTACAGTATTTCGTCTAAGTATATCAACTGAAAGGCAAAATCACTTAACTCAGAGACTGTCTAGACCCTAAATTGAAAGGCAAAACCACTTAACTCCGAGACTCATTTGGACTGTAAAGGTAACAATTACTCAAAGTAACCTTAGCGATTTGCCATCAGAGTTTCACCTAACATTCGCACTTCATTTCTAACCACTCAGAGAAACCACTTAAAAATTACTTTAAATTTACTGTATAAAAATGTCAATCTCGGTTTGTTTGAAACTTTAATCAGAAATGTCACTGACAGAATCATATTCATAAGTCATAACCAGACATAGAAGTTTTTGTGGCATAAACGAGTGTTTGAGAAAATGAAACATCGATAAATCTGTTATCGATAAGTCATAGATCAATATTTAAAATATGTAACTTCTACTTGCTGTAGGTACCTAAGTTACCGAGAAATTTCAATAAAGAAAGCGTATATTTAGTACTGAAAAATTAAAACGTAAACTGTAGTATACAGTGCTAAAATAATAGAAAACTACCGATACATCGAAAGAGAAGAAGATATCGAACATGTTGTGTTTTTCGCGGTAGCTATCTCCTTATAAAATGTAACAAATATCTAAGTAAAACGTTATGGTAACACCGATAACAGAGACATGGCGATATTTTATTTTGTAAATCACTTTATTTTGCCACAAAAGCTTCTATGTCTGGAAATTACTTTAAAGTTACTGTATAAAAATATCAATCTCGGTTTGTTTGAAACTTTAATCAGAAATGTCACAGACAGATTCATATTCATAACAAATCCAGATCAAGATCTGTTATTACAATCAGAATAAGCTCCCAGATCTCTCAGGTTCCCAGGTTCTCAGATCGCTGAGAAATTTCCGCCTGTAGGTATAGCTCCAGATTAGACGCTGAGTGCTTTGCAGTGAAGAGGATCCGTCTTCGCTTGAGTTGAGATAATAATTTGCAACTAAGCTATACGTAATTATGGAAGGCTGTATTTATAATACGATATTTTAATATAATCTGGATATTGACATTATAGAAAATACCATTAAGGTCGATACGGGTAAGTGTGGTGGCCGACTTTCAATCCGGAGGTCGCGGGTTCAAATCATGGCTCGTACCAATGAGTATTTTTGAACTTATGTACGAAATATCATTTGATAATGACCACTAGCTTTTCGGCGAAGGAATACATCGTGAGGAAACCTGCATACATCTGCGAAGAAATTCAAAGGTATGTGAAGTCCCCAATCCGCATTGGGGTAGTCTAGCGTGGGGACTATAGCCCAAGCCCTAGCTCTCGCGCACGACCTGGCCTGTGCCCAGCAGTGGGACGTGTATAGGCTGATTATATATACCCGTTATAACCCGTATTTTAACTCTATGTCCCTTTGTTTAACTTGTTTCTATTTTCTTATTATTACAAAAGGACCTTCAAACATTACCTTCGCAATTTTGTTTTTGCTCCTAACTCCTAAGTTCTCCTAAGGCACATCGCCTTGGACGTATTTACGATAATGATGATGATAATTATAAAATCTTGCATTCTGTTCATATATGGTTTGGTGAAATCGGTCATAAATATAATCTAAATTGGCCTAACCCATAAGTTATATTTTATTCCGCACACGAACTTCATTCCTGACCCGAAAATCGCGCGAAGTCTTTTTATCCCATTCAAACCCTACCCTTTTTGCCGAAGGCAATTAGAATAAAATTTGGACGGCTGCTTGTCTAACATACGTAAGGTCATATGTCTATACCAGAATCGTTGAGAGATACGACGTTTTTGGAGTAGGAATATATACCGTGTCTTCTCATGGCTTGACCGATCGCGGTCGATTCGAGTTCTCAAGCGCCAATGTAACGAGACCTAAAGATCTGTATAAACTCAGTAATTGGAGAGAATGCTTTTACTGGTTAGCCTCAGGTTTTGACTTATCCATGATAAGGTGTGCTCAGCACCCCAGGTCTTCCGTTACTCGTCAAAAAGTCGTATGTCAGTATGAGACTCTAAAAGAGAAGCGTCATTTTTAAAGTATTTGTGACTTTTCACGTCGTCGTCGTCCAAAAGGGACGTGAAAACTGGAATTTTCAAAGGATCCCTCGATTCATAATTTGTGGTTACAATCATTAATTAGGGCTGCTATAATTTTGCCGCATTATACTGAGTAAAAGTCATTTCCATTTCAGAACAAAGGAAAAATATTTCATTTTTTGTTTTTGTCTGCTGTTTGTATGCTTGCAGCATAATATTATTTGTGATTTATCGTACATCCGTACACACTTATATCATAGTAGTATCTTTATTATAAAACGTTTTTTTTCTTCATAGAGGTAAGTATGTATGTACATATGCCCCTGTACCACCAGTACCTGTCTAAAAACCAATGAAATAAAAGTTGGCTAGAATGCTAAAATACCCTGCTGTATGACTTCTCAAAATCAGAATTTAGTTTTGAGCGTTTTCTGAAGATAATGTTAGGGAGGAATGAGGATACTTGCTGTGGTGAGACAACTTAGACAAGGAAATGGCAGATGAATATAGTTTAGGTTAGTTTTCTGAGCTATAAAGTCAGATGTGTAGAAGACCTGCATATAATTTTTTTTGGGAAGATCGTCATAGGGAAAAAACTCTCGTATTTGTATACGTTCTTCGAGCTTCGCTCAGAGACAGTCTGAACGGCAGAGCTTCGCTCCTTCTGTTCTACCGATCTTTTATAGGCGGAGTATAATTATGTACAAACGGAAGAGTTAGAGACGACGAAAGAGCTTGTAGATGGTCTTACCTGAAAGACTCACTTCATCCTATACCACTATATATTGACCATATATTCTATTTAGGTTTTAGATTACAAAATTATTAGGTATATTAATTTCACTACCCGTCTAACTACTGATATCTTCTGCAGGTGCTGGTGCGGTCTCAGCAGGACAGCCCATGGCGCCAACATCCCAGTGGCGACGCCCGGCGAGGCGTGGATGCCGGCGCGGCATACTCAGCCGGCGCCAACGGACGCCTATGGGACTGTGGAGTTCCAGGGTGGACCGCATCCTACTAAAGCACAGGTACAGTGGAACAGTCCAGGGTGCTAATATCCCAGTGGGGACGCCCGGCGAGGCGTGGATGCCGGCGCGGCATACTCAGCCGGCGCCAACAGACGCCTATGGCACTGTGGAGTTCCAGGGTGGACCGCATATCCTACTAAAGCACAGGTAGGTGGACACTCTATGGCGCTAATTTACCTACATCTCTTTGGTGATGTTCAGGTAGCAGTAGCAGTAGGTAGGTACCTAATATCTCGCCAAGGATTGACAATAACCGATATAACAAAACAAGACAATGTTTTAAATAATATTGACCATGTCTGTCGAGTCGTGACTACTACTACTCAAACAAACCCACTTTGTCAATAGAAAAAGGCGCGAAATTCAAAATTTCTATGGGAGGACAACTCTTCGCGCCTACATTTTTAAAATTTGCCTCCTTTTTTTACTGACGGAAATGGGTGGCCAAACTATCCTCTAGCCGCCCAGAGGCCTATAAAAAGGTATCCCGTTCCATTCTAATTTGAATCTTTATTTTGACAAATCAAAATTGCATTTGTATTGGCAAGATATGATGTCTGGGCGGCTATAGAGGTTAAAAATATGTTGCCTAACGCCAGTCTAAAAAGCTAAAGATCGAATTTCAGAGCCAGGTCTGTTTGTGTAAAATTTCTCCCCCGCTAATCCATCAAACCCTCCACAGTACGTCCGCCTTGCCCACGACACGCGCTCCGAGCTGATAGTCCAACTGCTGACGCGAGAATGGGCCCTCGACCGGCCCAAGCTGCTCATCACCATCCAGGGCGGCAAGGCCAACTTCGACCTGCAGCCCAAGCTGAAGAAGGTGTTGAGGAAAGGCCTGCTGAAAGCCGCTAAGACCACGGGAGCTTGGATTTTTACGGGGGGCACTAATACTGGTGAGTGGGATTCATCTTCCTCGCGTTGTCCCGGCATTTTTGCCACGGTTCATGGAAGCCTGGGGTCCGCTTGGCAACTAATCCCAGGAATTGGCGTGGGCACTAGTTTTTACGACTGCCATCTGACCTCCCAACCCAGAGGGGAAACTAGGTCTTATTGGGAATGGAATAGTCTGGTTTTCTCACGATGTTTTCCTTCACCGAAAAGCGACTGCTATATTATCAAATGATATTTCGTACATAAGTTTCGAACTCATTGGTACTAGCCGGGGTTTAAACCCGCGACCTCCGTATTGCATGTCGCACGCTCTTACCACTATAGACCGACCGCTTAACTGAGAGCCTGCGCGGTACGGGGGCGACGGGGCGGGACGAGGGTGGCGGGGAAGATGCGGGCGCCGTACGCCTGCCGCCCGCACCTTCCCCGCCACCCTTAGTCGTCCCGCCCCGTCGCCCCCGTACCGCGCAGGCGAGGACTCAGTTAAGCGGTCGGACTATAGGCCACCAGCGCTTCTGAGTGGACTGGTGAGTGGGATTGGAGTCCTGTAAAGAGTGATAAGGAAGCTAATAGAATTAGACCAAGCTAAGTTGGCGGCGGATTGGATAGCACAGACTGTGAAAGTGTTATTTAAACGTCATAGTTTGATGTTTAAAATAACACTTGCACGGTCTGGGCTATCAAAACCACTGCCAAATTAGCAAAACTCTAATAACGTTTTATGTGAATTGTCTCGTCTCGTCCCAATAGGGGAATGCTCTCGGTACTGATCTTATAAGGCGAGAACCGGAAATCTCGGGATCTGGTACCTACTGTTTTTATTAAAAAATTGTTCCAAGAAGACACCCCATTTCGAATAGTTTGGACTTTAATTTAGAACTTCTGAGTCACCGGAATAGCAAATTTTAACAGTGGCACACGAAAGATTAAGTTATTTTTAAGTACAGCGAGCTGCAAAATTGTATACACAATTATGAATGGAATTTATTCAAAAGAGGCTATGCACTTTTGCACCTGAGTGTACACGGTGGAATTGCGTTGACTAAAGGTATTATCTGACTGTTAAAATTAAGTAAGGAACATCATCATAAAATATAATACCATATCTGCACAGTTTTCACACTTTACTTTCACTCAATGGAACTCAATGGAGTGGATATGGATATTTAATTTATTTAACTCTATACGTTTTGATTTGATCTCAATATATAGGCAACCAATAAAGTTTCATGTTCCAATATAAAAAAGCAACCGAGGAGCATGTTGCTAAATACTGATTCATAGTAATAGGATACCCATTCTATTTTGAACTGCGAATATTTTCACAAACAAATCGCACTGCAAAACTGCGCACTTTTATCCGAAACTGTCATAAAAGTGCAGGACGTGTTGGAAAATATAAAATACACAATTTTTTACCTTCTCGTTCCTAAAAATAATAGACGTATGGCCTTTAGTTTTAACCGTGCATTTAAAAGTAAAATCAGGTTATTTATTTATTTATTTAATAAATAAATAAATAACCTGATTTTACTTATATGCATATTACTTACCTACCTACTTGAGACTAAAATAAAATTACCTATGCACTTTAATAACATAATTTGAATAACATTTTGCAAGAGCTCCATTATTGTTTTGTCATTAATAAATTAGTGTACGAGTACGACTTTGCATAGGTTACTTACTTACCTAAGTATTTCACTTCTTCCTTCACCAAACTTCGGTATAAATGTAAGTCGACTAATAGTTCTCGTATGTCATGTAAGATTTGAAAAAAATACTGATATTTTCATTATTGAGTACTATGAGTACATTAGTTTTCCAGAATACTCTGTTTTACTAGTGAAGAGATTAAGCCCTGTAGTTTTGGGTGGTATTCACATTTAGCAGTAGAATCTAAGTGGTCGTAGAGGCATAAAATGATCTAAACACACCTAGAGCGTGTGAAGATCATATTCAACACCTCGTCCGCTTAATTACTTCTGCTGATGACCTAAATCCCGTATCCCTTAAGTGGCTTGGTCACTTATTCTTTAACAGAGTAATCATCATCATCTTTCGTCATCAGGTGTGACGCGACAAGTGGGTGACGCACTACAACTGGAACGCTCACAACGGGCCGGCAGGGTCGTCAGCATTGGCATAGCTCCGTGGGGCATCGTCGAAGGGGCAAATGATCTTATAGGCAGGGGCAGAGACGTGCCCTACCATGCTATGGCTTCACCAAGGTAAGCTTGGATTGTTACATTTAAAACTTCCGCGTTTTGCACACATACTCAATCGTAATTTGTCACTAGTGCGTCAGTTTTCAAAAATGAAAAGTTAAGGTTTTCAAAAAAGTTAATACAAAAAAAAAATATTAGTCTTGACTGACAAAATGTCCATCCAGATTCAATCAGATGCTTTGTGTAACGCGGTTGCGCCATTTTAAACGCTGGGATGAACATCAGGCGGTCTAGCATGAGTTGCGTTCTCGCGGGCGACTCCATACATCAAGCGCGACTTCAAGTGTGGACTCGGGCGCGAGAACGCAACTTCTGCTAGACCGCCAGGCCTAATATTTATATTATCTAATCGGATCGTTATCAGACATTAATATGTTTTATATTGCAAAATCTCTTATAAATATTAAGTATAAGGCATAATAAGCATAAGCAGTGGTGGCCGAGTGGATATGACGTCTGACTTTCAATCCGGAGGTCGCGGGTTCAAATCCTGGCTCGTACCAATGAGTTTTTCGAAACTTATGTACTTACGAAATATCATTTGATATTTACCACTAGCTTTTCGGTGAAGGAAAATATCGTGAGGAAACCTGCATACATCTGCGAAGAAATTCAAAGGCGTATGTGAAGTCCCCAATCCGCATTGGGCTAGCGTGGGGACTATAGCCCAGGCCCTCTCGCGCATGAGAGGAGGCCTGTGCCCAGCAGTGGGACGTATATAGGCTGAGATGATGATGATGATAAGGCATAATGATTCAAGAAAAAAGACAAAATTAATATCCTAAAATGTGTAATAGTCAATTATTTCTTCTTTAATTTCCTATATTTAAGGTTCATATTCAAATCACCCAACAATTAAACAATGCAAGTGCATGCAGTTGCAGTATTGAGGTATGTGTATCTAAGTGAGCTACTTGAAAGGATCGGGAGTACTTATGACTGTGGACGAACTAAGTCCGTGCATCTGTGCTTGGAAGAGGACGTCATTAATCAGCTTTTCGGCCAGTATCCTCATATTTGGTGGCAAGGTTCTTAGTTTCGCTGCTACGTTTATACCTGACGAAAGAAATGATGAAAAATTAGACTGTGTGCGAACTACGATGTCTCCTCATAATTTATTCTCGTTCATTTATTTCCAGTTGTGGCCTTTGTAACATATGAAATTTATAAGATAGATATCGATAAACTAAATATCGGAAGGAAGTCAAAAGCGTTGTCTCGTTCGTGCTAGAGAAATCTCTATCTACTAGTTATGAGTCTAAATTAGAAGAACTTTGTTCGATTACCAAGAGAGTGAGAGAAAAAATGTAAGCGGTTTCAGAAATTTTCGCTCAATGGGACCGCTATCTTTTTTGGCTAGTTCTAGATTAGAGCAATGTCAAAGTCAGACAACATTAACCTTAAATTTTACTTCGAAGTTTTTTGGGCCTACCCCGTCCGCATCTAAAATCTTGCGGCTTCCACTTAGTGGCTATACTAGCTCACCTATCCAGATATATGTAGCAGACGTGACTATTCCCACTTTAGCCTGACAGTCTTCTGGAGAGGCGGGTTTTCGTGTTTTGGAGCGCAGCTGAAACTCTATTCCAGGGGCCTACTGCGGACACCGAAGTTCGCAAATTAGGGGCATCTTTCTCTTTTACTCCCATTAAGGCGTAATTAGAGTGACAGAGAAAGATGCACACAATTTGCAAACTTCGGTTTTCGCGGTTATACCTCTGAAATACCACAAGACCGGGAGTTGTGGAGATTGAGAGGAAGAGACCTTTGCCTAGCAGTGGCTTACTATAATAGGTTTAGAAGAAAAAAGTATTACCTATCGCATCATATTCGTCGTCAACCTCAGTCCGCTTCTTCGTGTCCTCGTAGTACTGTCTAGAATCTTCTATCATGCTGGTCTCCACATTGTACTCTGCCGCATAATTGCCTGTCTGCTCGTAGCTCTCCTCCTCAGGCTGGTCTTCATCAGATTCCTTTGAACAAGGAAAACATTACTCCAAGTATCTAAGATTCTAATACAATTCTATAAAAAAAATACTAAAATTTAATTTAGAAACTGTAGCGTTTTTTTTTTGCGTTTATTTTCAGACAACAAGGTCCATAGTATTGTTAGTAGGTACTTAAAATAACAAATAAAAACTAAAATTAAAAATTTACTTAAAATTAAAATGAGGAAGAATGAAAAGAGTAATGAGGGTTATATTTAAATTCATCTAGAATTTATTTTACAGTTCACAGGCATTAAATTCAACGAAATAGTGGGACTTGTTTCTCAGCACTAAAATAAGGTTTTATATAGGCCCTTTGACCGCTTAAAATGACAAGTTTTCTGCAAGCGATTGTCATCTTGGCTAGTCTGGCGTTCACAGGGTTAAGAGAACTAAGTTCTAAGGTACAATTTCAATCCAACTGCTCTACTACTGATAACAAGGACTGTGCAGAAGCAATGTGCTTTCTTTTGCACTAGTTCCCGTTCCCGCCATACAATTCCTATTCCTAGTTTGACGTGCAGTTCAACTAATCGAATGGGTAATCTGTTAATCGAATCTGGCGTGAGCACGTTTTCTAATTTTGAGCAAATCCGTTCGAATACGGACAATTTGGTCGTGCTAGCGTGGTTCTGTTTCGTTTTAACTTCAACGGCCCGATTCGAATTTTAAGATACGTCAGCTAATAGATCTAGAAACGATATGGATTAGATGTCAGTGTCAAATGTGACGTTTCAAACAAAAACATCACTTTTGACACTGACAACTATTAATTGACGTATCGAAGTTCGAATCGTGCAGCAACTGTTAGTACTTACGTACTCGAGTCAATGATTTGTAGAAATCTATAGCAAAAAGAATAGATAGTATAGAGGGGTCCTGTCATTGTAAATTTACTGCCATCTATCGACACACGACTAAAACTCAAAATGAAAACGTATAAAGTTATCAAAAAATGTATATATATGGATAAATGATTTTATTATTTTTATATCAGTTTGATTCATGTTCATTCACTGATATCTATGTGTTAAAATTGTTAAATATGAAACGGTGTCGTCACGCCATCTAGCCGAGGATAGGCTAAAGGTGTGTGCGCCATCTATTCGAGAATGACTTTTACTTGAATTCCGAGGCACGTTTTTTCCTTAGACTTTATTCGTCTTATACGAAGTTACATATGTCTTTGTCTATAGTAATATTTGTAAGTTACAAACTTTACAAACGACTACTGGACAAGAATAGCCCAAGATAGGAAAAAGTGGAGAGAAATGGAGGAGGCCTATACTCGTCGAGAGGTCTTTAATAATAATAAAAGTTGAAAAGTAAAAAAATAATAACAATCAAATTTTATATCAACAATAATTGTATAATTGTAAAATGTATAATTTAAATTTAATTGAATTGTATTGTATATATTATAATGTATTATTAAAGAAATAAAAGGCTTAAATAAATAAATAAATAGTAATATTATAAATTCGAAAGTCTGTCTTTCTGTCTGTTACTTTTTCACGCTTCAACCGCTGAACCAATTTAGTTGAAATTTGGTATATAAATAGTTAAGAGTTTTTAAGAGGAAAGTATAGCACGTGATGGTCTATAAGAAAGATAAATATTTTCCATTCTCCATGATTTTTAGCACCTATGTTATTGACACAATGGAAATCTAGGTTTATAGGATTTCGTTTTTTCAAAATTTGCAATACTTACAAAAAAAAATCTTGAATAAAAAGCGAAACCTATAAATCTGGAATATATTATGCTGAAGCGATCGACATCAAAATCAAAGTGATATTTTAAGATTTGGTTACTGGAAAACGTTTTCTCCCGAAATGGAAATTGTATGAAAAAAGGGCATTTTGTCGGTAGCTATACTTCCCTCTTAACAAGTTAATAAATACTGAATTATTTTGTCAGATCGAAGCTCGCGGTGCTGAACAACCGGCATGCGTACTTCCTATTGGTGGATAACGGCTCTGTGGGGCGCTACGGCGCGGAGATCGTGCTCCGGCGCAAGCTGGAGAAATACATCGCGGCACAGAAACTACATCCTTGTGAGTACCAATTAACCCTTTAACCATTTGACATTCCTTTCTAGTCATTCGATTTCGAACCGTTTTTGTTTTAAGAATAAAGTAGGTATGTTGCCCCACCCCCTTACCTGACCCTTATTCATAAAACTTTACGGTCTTGATTTAGTTAAATTATGTTTAAACTCCTTTCTTACAAATACATAAGTCAAAATGACAGATAAGGACAAACGATTATTAGCTAATTGAGGTTTGTAGCGCATTTATGAATAAATACGGGATGAATAGGGGGTAAAAGGTTACTGTGGTCAATGCGTAGACAATTTTTGGTTGGGAAGACCGTCATAACAAAAAATAAGTGTTTCGCTTCTTCAGCTCTAACGACCTTCTGTCAGTGGAGTAAAAAAGAGCTTGTATGCTGTCTTACCTGATACATGGTATAATAATATACTCCGCCTGGTACTCCATTCCCGTCTTTTCTAGGTCACCTAACTGACACGGGCCTACGTCATCATGCGACAGCGCTATATGATAATATGCGATAGCGCTATATATAGCGGCCATGTTGTTGTGACGTAGGCCCGTGTCACTCTGGGAATGGAAGACCATGTTTTATTAGACTATGACCTGATAGACGGTCTTCCTTACATTGGACTTAACTGCTCCACCCAATATACTAAATAAGGCAAAGAAGCATCTGAATCCAGGCTTTCCAGATCGAAATCTCAGATTCTGATATTAAAATTACGTGTTAAAGAAATTTGGGATTCGAATTGACACAATAAATTAAACAGATTGTAAATAAACAATCATATTAAATACAATGCGACATCCCTTGTTTGAGAAGTACCATTACCATGGTCTAAAAACTGAATTGGATTCTTTACATCTTTGTGATCCTGGCTGTATTCCTTAGCAACCTGTGATCTAGATCTTTCTGAGAAAGACTTGAACAAAAGAGCTTTTAAAGGTAAAATGCCTGCTACTTTTCAACTCCCAAAAAGGAGGCTGTTCTTAATTCGACTGCCTCATATATCACGGCCAGATAAAAGGATTTTCGTAAGTAAATTGGAATTCACAATGAGCACTCTTTGGCGTGGAATCTCGGCAATGCGCAAGAATCATGGGTAAATAAATCAGTTTGTCCTTTACGTAAATTAAAAGCATTCATAAGATGCGCATACGAAGATATTGGGCTCGAGTAGGTACATGGTGTTTTGGCGTTTTTCATTATTTTTATACTCAGTAAAACCTATATAAATTACGAAAATGACTTATTAATACATTACAAACCGTTTCATAAAAATAGCTATAATTCGATTAGTTAAGTCATTATTTATTTACTTAATTTTATATATTTTTAAATCCTAGGAAATAACTTTCAACTCATAGACATAAAATGAAGACTATAGACCTGATTCGAACTCTAACTTATGAATCGGATATGTGAGTGTCAAAAGTGACTTGATTGTTTGAAGAACTTTTTATTAAACTTCAGTGTTTTAACTTAGTTTTGTTGAGTTATGTCAAGAATATTACCTAATATGATACTCGTATTAAATAAAAATTTAACATGTAATAAAATTTATAACAACACGAATAAAGTACCTGTCTTCATTACACAGACCAAAAAGAATAGATGCAAAGTCGTAAAAGCGAGATAGGATGAATGTGTTCACAATTAGTACGGGCCTTTGTTTTTTGTGCTCTCGGGAGAAAAATGCAGGTTTTTGTTACAGAGGGAAATTGCGTTTCATTTTCATAGGACATAAAAAAACAGACTACGTTTTAAACGACTTGATTAACATGTTGCAAGAGGGAAGTAAATGCTTAAATAAAAAATATTAGGTATAAATCGTCGTTTTGAAAACTGTTGCTTTATATACTTACTACAGTCCGTTTAGTGAGGTGATTTCAAGATTAGTTTAATTACCTAAGTAAATTTTGTGTAAGAAAATTTGGATAAGGGTAGTTGATTTAAGCTAATAGTAACTCTAAAACAGCAAAAAAGGGAGTTACCAGGAAAGGAACACATAAAATCGATAGTATTGGCTTTGTATTGTTACCTAAATCTGTATATAATGTTTTTGTAGACTATGTAGCTGTTGGTATAACTAAAAAAAAAAAACTTCGTTAAAGCTGCCAGTAAAAGAATTTTCTGTTCCACCACAGAGTGCAAAAATGCGTTATTTAAAGTACTTACATAAATTTTCATACGGCGGTTAAAGGTAAAATTTAATAAGGCATTTAACTTGCGTTTTTGCGGTTTATATTAAGCCTTGAAAATACAATTTGTCAGCAAAGTAGAGGGTATAGCAAAATAAAACCGAAGTCTCTACAAAACTTCTTCACGAAGAATTTCACCGTTTTCAATTTAGTATAAAACTTACGAGCGCTAGAACCACTCAAGAAAGCAAATTGATCTGAATCTTTCACGTAGAATTTTCGCTTGCAAATCTAAAAGCAGATGTTCTAGCTAACGTATTGGCTTGGAACTAGCTACTTCATATATGCTACTGGTAAACGTATCAGTAGTCAGGTATATAAGGTGTTACTTTATTAGTTGCTGATATTTTAACAGATGATAGTACAGTCGCCATTAGATATATCGGAGCGGCCAAGGTGCTCATAAATATCGGAACACGCCTCTATTGTCAGGGCGTTAGAGCGCGTGTTCAGATATTGTGAACACCTTGGCCGCTCCGATATATCTGATGGCGACTGTACGTACTCGGTTCCTGGAGTATATTTAAGTATGAAACATAGCTTTTACGATGTTTTTTTGGAGAAAACTGAAAGACAAATTTGCTACGTAAAAACACCCTGTTAATGTGATTATTAAATGTGAACTCATTGAACAGATTCTAGTATAAGTACATATCTCTTTTACCTAACACCTAATAGTTGAGTGTGCTCAGAGCATAAAAAGGTCAACCACGGTGTTGCATGAACAAGAGATTTCCTTTGGCAGGATTGGTCCTTAGGACCCAAGGATGGATTTAAGAAGTGGAGCCACCCAGATTTTTGATGCAGGTGGAGGCTGGGGGGGTTTTAAGCGTCGGCGACGTCTGATGTTAATAATTGTTTAAGTTTAGGTTCTATCTCAAGTTTTCAAATAAATCAAAGATGTAGACATAGATTTCATCTAAATTGGTTCAGCCGTTATTGATTCCCCATACAATCTTACACCTTCCTTTTCACTTTTAAGACATTTTTTTTTAATAAAAACTATCCTATGTGCTTCCCCGGGACTCAAAATATCTTTATACCAAATTTTTTCTAAATCAGTTCAGCGGTTATTGAATCCCCATACAAATTTCCACCTCCCTTGTCACACCCTTAAAGGATGATTTTTGAGATTTAAAGTAGGCTATGTTATTCCCTGAAACTCGAACTATCTCTGTACCAAATTTTAACTAAATGGGTTTAGCGGTTTAAGCGTGAAGAGGAATAAAAAAAAAGTATTTTTTTCATATTTTATGTGTTTATACTTCGGAATGGTGTCATTATGATATCAGAAATGATATAGATATCAAGATCAAGTTGAGAGCCCCCCCCCCCCCCCCTCTAAAAATTTACATCAAAAATCTCGGTGGCTCCGCTTCTTAAATCCATCCTTGGGTCCTAAGGACCAATCCTGCCAGGAAATCTCTTGTTCACGCAACGCCGTGTTTTAGGCCCAGCACCATCCGCTATAACGTGAAGTGGCCAGACAGTTTTCTCCAAAAAAATATCGTAAAAGCTATAATGTTTCATACTTAAATATACTCCAGGAACCGAGTACCTACTATCATCTGTTAAAATATCGGCAACTAATAAAGTAACACCTTATATTAGCAGCGGCTACTTAATTAATCCCGTTTTGAAAGATAATTAAACAATTCTGTTTTATCGTCGACACGTGAGTGTATTACAAAAAACAAGATATTAGGGTGACTCACGTTAGACCGGGCCGTGTCCGGGCCGGAGCTTCCGGCGCTTACTTTTCTATGAACTGACAGGCGATCACGTGAAGCTTTCCATAGAAAACGATGCGCCGGAAGCCCCGGCCCGGACACGGCCCGGTATAACGTGAGTCATCCATTAAGTACCTACGTTTTGATTTTTCTTTGTATTTCTTTCTATGACAGGTATTTGGCTTCTCACTTAACTAGTTACTAGTCTCCATTGTTTTTCTAAAACATCATTTGCCAAGTGCAGATGATCCCGAGTATCCCGACACCACAGACAGGTGACACGCCTACCGCCAAATACCATCCCACGCCAATAATTCATTACATACGCCTGGGTCTTTCATCACACTTCCAAAGTACCTAGCTATCAACAAACCTAGTCACTCATTACGGTGTATTTGGGTAATTCCGACTAGGTAGGTACTTCAAACGTCGGCTAATTCCGTAAATCGCCCATAAATTCAATTTTATTTAGAGTCCATTTTTAGGGTTCCGTACTTACCCAAAGGGTAAAAATGGGACCCTAAGACTCCACTGGCCGTCTGTCTGTCACCAGGCTGTATCTCATGAACCGTGATATAATCCAGTGAAATTGTAGAATGTTGTAACGTGGCTCTTCTGCGTCAAATCCGGTAATTCTGATTTTTGCAGACTTATTTATGATGTTGGCCCAATTAATAATCCAAGTTTGTGACCTTGAGCGCCGAACGCATCTTTGTCAAAAATCGAAAAACCTGCGAAAATTTCGGTTTTTATTTAGTTTTGGGCGATTCTAACCCTAAAGGACTAGTTTCTGATAATACCTTCCTTAGACGTTTTTAAAGAAGACTAAATTTGCTACAACATGAGATTAGAATTGTCTCTGTATATTGAATAGTTTCCGAGATAAAGGCTTTCAAAATTTAGATTTTTTTGAAATTGAACTCGTAAGCTAAGTGAGTGCAGTGAGTATGCACTTTTGACTCAGGCGATGCCGCTTGGCACGATTGTTCCTAAGGTCAAACAAAGCTGATTTGGGCCAGTAGCTATGAGATCGTACCGTGCATACCCCCCAAAAAGGGAGGGGAAAGGTCGGATCCCCAGGTCTAATCTTTGCTATATTTCTTCCTACTCTTAGGAGCTAGGGCACGTTATATATCATTTTCATATAATTTAGGGATGAAAACATTATATTCATACTTTTAAAACGCCAAGTTAAGTGTTTTTTTAAAGATTTTTAACTTTTGACTTTGGCCATAATTACATTTCTATGGAAATCGTCACTCAATCCGCTTCATATTTTTCCAAAAAAATTTATGAATGCCTGCTTTGAAGTGATACTTTATAGAATAAGGAAGCCCTAAATTATATGAAAATCATATATAACTTGCCCTAGTTGCTAAGCAGGAAGAAATATAGCTTAGATTGGACCTGGGGATCCGACCCTTTCCCCTCCCTTTTTGGGGGGTAGGCACGGTACGATATCGTGGCTATCACGCCAAATTGGCTTTGTTTGACCTTAGGAACAATCGTGTGAATCGTGCCAAGCGGCATCGTCTGAGTCAAAAGTGCATACTCACTGCACTCACTTAGCTTACGAGCTCAATTTCAAAAAATCTAAATTTTGAAAGCCTTTATCTCGCAAACTATTCAATCTACAGAGACAGTTCTAATCTCGTATTGTAGCAAATTTAGTCTTCTTTAAAAACGGCTAAGGAAAGTACTACCAAAAACTAGTCCTTTAGGGTTAGAATCGCCCAAAACTAATAAACAAACACCGAAATTTACGCAGGTTTTTAGGGTTCCGTACCCAAAGGGTAAAACGGGACCCTATTACTAAGACTTCGCTGTCCGTCCGTCCGTCCGTCCGTCCGTCCGTCCGTCCGTCTGTCACCAGGCTGTATCTCACGAACCGTGATAGCTAGACAGTTGAAATTTTCACAGATGATGTATTTCTGTTGCCGCTATAACAACAAATACTAAAAACAGAATAAAATAAAGATTTAAATGGGGCTCCCATACAACAAACGTGATTTTTGACCAAAGTTAAGCAACGTCGGGAGTGGTCAGTACTTGGATGGGTGACCGTTTTTTTTTTTTGCTTTTTTTTTGTTTTTTTTTGTATGGTACGGAACCCTTCGTGCGCGAGTCCGACTCGCACTTGCCCGATTTTTCGATTTTTGACAAAGTTGCGTTCGGCGCTCGAGGTCACCAACTTGGATTATTCATTGGACCAACATCATAAATAAGTCTGCAAAAAATCAGAACTACCGGATTTGACGCAAACGCTAAATGTATAATTTTATTGTATTAATAGCTAGAGATAGTTGAAATTTTCACAGATGATGTATTTCTGTTGCCGCTGTAACAAAAAATACTAAAAACAGAATAGAATAAATACTTAAGTGGGGCTCCCATACAACAAACGTGATTTTTTGCCGTTTTTTGCGTAATGATACGGAACCTTTCGTGCGCGAGTCCGACTCGCACTTGGCCGGTTTTTAGAACTTTTCGGGTACGTTACCTCATTGTGACCCGTCGACGCCGCCGGCGAGCTCGGCTTCGTTTTATAATTGCTCCCGTCCTCTCCGAACACGAACGTAAACATATCATAATACCACAAATGCGGCACGTAAATCTGCTCCGAGCTTGTTGCCTTGGCACGACTGTCTTGAACTTTTTTAAATTCCCGCCGTACGCACGCGCGCAAACTCTCAATCTTCCTCAAAATATGCACTTTAGTAGCGGCCGGGTCGTATTCCTGAACCAATTCTGTTAATTTTGTGATGGCTTCATTCCTTTTTCGTTTCAATTTGTACGCTTGACACGTTTTATCCCATAAACAAGGCTGGTCTTTGTATAAATTTATGAATCTTGTTAGTAGTTTGCGAGGGAACACAACATTGTCGGCCATTTTGGTTTCGCGCGCTTTTTGTGCGAAGAGCACGTTCGAGAACTTGCGCGGCGTGCGGGGCACTGGCGGGCGAGCGTGTTGGGTGCGTCCCTCTCGGCCACCCCTCACCCCCGATGTGGTCTGTGCGCCAGCTTGCTCGCGCTCGCTCCAACAACCGTCTGGCTGTGTGTATTTCGCTTATCGAACGCATGTTTGGCCAACATCAGCGTGTTATCAACCAGGCGAAAATGGACTCTGTATCCTTGTGATAAGAAATACTGGTAGGTATTCATAACGTGGCAGGCACTTGCGATGCGAAGGACGGGTTTGAAATTGTGTGATGAATGAATAATGCCATTTGCGCATTCTTGCAATTAAAATTATATTTACAAACAATTTGAAATTATAAGTAATTAATACTGAATCCTATGTGGTGGTGTGTGGGTAGGTATAATTAATAAAGTCATTTGTATAAGCACAGAAAATGTGGGACTATCACTGAGATAAACACACAGGAGTTTAACGTTTATAATTTTATTTATTTAATCCTCTCAACTCTCATCTCGTAAACTCTACTACGATGTTTATGTGAACTCCCAAAGACACAAAACTTTTTACTGCCAATCTAAACTAAAACCCTTAACCGTAAAGATAAAACAACCCTAAAGGCGTTTTATAGCGTGTTAGTAAATTTGATAATCTGAAGTAGCCGTCAATTTTAGCGAGTCTATTTAGAGATGGGACACATGGGACTCTTGGGAGGAGCTCGTATCAGATCGCGATGGATGGAGGAGCACCAATCGCCAAAGGTCGCGAAATCCACGATAACTCATGGTTCCAAGACCTTGCCCGGATCTGCATGGGAAAAACTAGTAATTACTCGATAAAACTTAATTTACTAGCAGTATGCGACAGATGCGTGATGGCGCGCGCGAAATATATGAAGTGTCATCTTGACAGTTGGTGATTTTTTATTTTATGGCGGCTCTAAATTCGCGTCAAATGGCAAGCGAGCGAGATGTACTACATTGTTAATTATTCGGGACCAAATGCTTCATATAATCAGGATTGAACTTCACTTCAGGTAAGTTCGTTTAATCCTATCATTATCAAGGTTTGTCAACTCCTTATTAATTTCTACTCTTTTCTGGATGGACAGTAGCACAGATAAAGCAAAAGAGGCAGTTGATCGTTAGGACCAAAGAATATAATACTCACTAGGAGAAGAACGGTAACTCCATACAAAAAAATGTCCCCAACCGTTTATACGTTTATACTAGTGGCGCCGTCGTTGTGTACCAATGGAACTAAAGTTGACAACCGGTTTAGCCTGGCGGGTATTGGTAGGTATAGGTAGTAATTCTGTTGATAAACATATTAGTTATCTTCATATCACGAAATATATGAAAGATGCAAATATTACCCCTTGTTTGTGGTATTATCAATTGATTTAAATAAAAGGCATATTTATGTTTATAACATTGTATTATTTTATTTATTAAAAAAATGTTTTACATATAGAAATATACACTGAAAATTAAACCCTGACAACTTAATAAAAAAATAGACATTAATAAAGCACATTCACAAAGTTTTCAGTATAATACAAATATCTTTAGGCATGCCTACCTATTACACTTTACACACACAGATACACTACACTTTACACACGGCATTTTACACAGATTTCCAACTTGTATTCATACATTTCTTCACGGTTAATTAATACGCTTTCCAGATGCGTTATGACGCGGTTCCTTCTGAACCCACTAAAGCTATGAATTTCACTCAAATATGTATCTTCAACAGCCGTTGCTCCGCATTTAGCACATTTTCTATGTGCATTGCTGTAATCCATGTAGGCACAGACTTACAAACAGAGTCTTAATTGGTAGTACCGCTACATTGTATTTATTATTTAAAGATTTAATAAATAAAATTTTCGTTATGAACTTTAACCACAGCAGTTGGACAGAGTCATTGACAAATATATTTTTTTTATTATGGTGGGTAGACGTACCTACCCTCCAAATATTTTATGAACATTGATAAAGACAGTTGGAAGCAAATATTCATTATAAAACTTAATCGCGTGTAGTTAAGTTTTAAGTATTTTAAGTCCCGTTTTACGATTAATAATGTAAAAAAATCGTGAAAATTTAAATCTTAGTTGGGAGAAATGTTGCTGTAGAAAAATGTTTTTATTTTGATTACTGGCAACTTTTTCTAGGAGGCCAAAGCACACGTAGAAGCTTCAGGCGCATACATGGGCAATTATTTGGGGACATAACTTTCTTAGGAAGTGAACAGGCCTTGGTTAGGACACTAAGTGCCACCGCACACGAGCGTCTTCCGAGCGTCGGCGTCCAGTCAACTCTATGGCTGCTGCTTGACGCAACGTTGGCGCAACTGAGCGTTTAAAAAAAAATGTAAGTACATACCTACATTTCATTCATGTCTTCAAAATATTGACTTCTTGGGCTCATTTTACTCAGAATCATTTGTACATTCACGCCTCATACATGAAAAAAGGTATCCCAAAATTTTGTATGAAAAATTTTTTTTCCAGTGCGTCACGTTCATACAAATAAAAAAATTATTAATACAAAATTGTGACGATCTGGAAAGGAAATCTTGGGACACATTTTTTCATGTATGAGGCGTGAATGTACAAATGATTCTGAGTAAAATGAGCCCAAGAAGTCAATATTTTGAAGACATGAATGAAATCAATTTTTTTTGGAAAACGATCAACTGCGAAGCTACGCTATTTTCCATAGCGCTGACTAGACGTCGACTTTCAAAAGACGCTAGTGTGGGGTGACTCTAAGTTGCCACAGATAAACACAAACACACACGTTAAACTATGATTGCTCGGGGCTTGAAAATAGATGTTAAAGTAGGTTGCGGAACAGCTCGAGGCTCGTTCATCGAAATGCATATTTCTTTTCAGTATCAGCATAGATCAACGCACATAGACTCCGCGTTTTGAAACGTCTACGGATAACCCATTCACAGTCGCACTATTATTTGGTAGCATAACAAGAGATGTTACAACATTTATACAAGTACCTCATGGACCCTAAATGGGTATGACAAACATTTCCTTAAACTAAGATTTATAATATTTACATAATTATGTCATGCAATAAAGCACAAAAAGTAGCATCGTATTAAATTATATAAATATAACTAATCAATTACATATTAAAGCTATCTGCGAAGAAATCATTAATAGAATAATACACTTTTCTCGCAAGGAACCATTTCAATCTTTTTGCGTATGTTGTATCTCTTTCCTCTGCCTTTATAAAGTCTGGAATATGATTGTAGCATTTAGCTGCTGCATAAAGAGGGCTTTTCCTATATATTTGTAATCTAGGCGCGGGTAGCTCAAGTTTGTATTTTAGCCTTCGATTTGGCAGCTGTTTGAACAAGTGTATGTTTTATTTGACATAAATACATAATCCTAAAATATAAAGACAAGGTAGCGTAAGTATGCCGTGCTCAAAAAAATGTGGCTTGCAGCTATCGGGTTCTTGGATACCCACCAATACACGAACGCATTTTTTCTGCATGACAAATATGTCGTGTGCATCTGTACTGTCGCCCCATATTACAATACCGTAACGTAGCCAAGACTGTGTAAAGGCATAGTAAGCTGACAGTGCTGTACCAAAGTTTGTTGTTTTCCGGAGTGTAAAGAGTCCGTACAGAAACTGAGATATTTTCGTTTTAACGCATGCGATGTGAGTTTTCCAGTTGATATGGTTATATAGAGGAACACCTAGGAGTTTGAAATGCTCTACTTCTTCAATTTCTGTGTTATCTAGTGATAATTATAATTGTAGAGGCGTTCTTTGATGAGGATAAAATTGTATTAATTTAGTTTTATTTGTATTTATTGTTAAATTGTGGTCGCGCATCCATTCATTTATATTATTTAATGTTTGTGTTAGTTTTACATTATAATTTTCCGTATTATTGAGATCAAAAAGGAGAGAAACGTCATCTGCAAATAAAGTACATTTGGCATCGATCTCCTTCGGGAGATCATTAATGTATAATAAAAAGAGGAGACAACCTAAAACACTTCCCTGTGGGATTGAGCCTTGTGCTTCTTTAATATTTGACCGAATTATTTCCATCTCATTGGTAGACGGATTTAGGTATTCGATTTGGACGAGCTGCGTTCGCTTCTCTAGGTAAGATTTGAACCAGTCATGAGCTAAACCCCTAATTCCCGATCCGTATAATTTGTTGAGCAATATTTTATGCGAAACTTTGTCATATGCTTTCGTGAGGTCCAAGAGTATTCCAACCGCGTGGTGTTTGTTATTTAAGGTGTCCATAATCTCTTGTGTGTAGTTGGTAAGCGCGAGAGCAGTTGACCGATATTTTCTAAAGCCATATTGTTTGTCGTCCAGTATCCGATTTTTTTCTAGAAATTTGTAAACTCGGTTGCACATAGCTTTTTCAAATATTTTAGAAAGGGTGGGCAAGAGTGCTACGGGTCGATAGTTATTAGTTTCATGAGTATCACCATTCTTGTGTATAGGTTTAATTATTGATATTTTAAGCGGCTGCGGGTACACTCCTTCATTAAATGACTGATTTATTAGCATACACAGTGGTATTGCCAGTTCGGTGGCGCATAGCCTAATTAATTATGAAGGGATATCATCATTTCCTGTGCTATATTTGTGTTCTTGAGTCCACGTATAATTTTAAACACCTCTAGTTCAGATACTGGGTGTAAGTACATCGATTTAGTAACTGGAGTGCGATCTGGGCGACCGCGCGCAGTAACTACGGGGTTTCCTCGATGTGATTCCTGACCAGCGTAAACAGATGCAAAGAAATCGTTAAACGTGTTTGCCATGACCTTAGGATTTTCTGTTATAGTGTTTTGAGGCAAAATATTTATTTTTAAGTTTTTTTTTCAACTTTTCTTTATTTTTCAGCTTGTTTATAATTTTCCACATGGTTAAGGTTTTATTTATTGATTTTTCCATTTCATGTATGTAATTTAATTTCTTTGATTTTAAGACTGCTTTTTTTCAAAGTGTTTGCGTATCGCTTATAGTGTTCTTTGAGAACAGAGCTATTTGATTTGCAGGAGAGTATTTTTAATAACCTTTTATGAGTGCAAGATATTTTCAAACCTTGGGTAAGCCAGGTTTTTTTTGGTTTTTTAGGGTTCCGTACCTCAAAAGGAAAAAACGGAACCCTTATAGGATCACTCGTGCGTCTGTCTGTCTGTCTGTCTGTCTGTCTGTCTGTCTGTCCGTCTGTCACAGCCGATTTTCTCCGGAACTACTGGACCAATCAAGTTGAAATTTGGTACACATATGTAAGTTTGTGACCCGAATACGGACATGTAACGTAAACAAATGAATTTTAAACATGGGGGCCACTTTTGGGGGGTAAATGAAAAAATGAAAAAAAAATTTTTTCAAACTATATCATGTTACATATCAAATGAAAGAGCTTATTGTAAGGATTTCAAATAATTTTTTTTTATAATTTTCGAATCAACAGTTTAGAAGTTATTCAAGAAAATAGGCAAAAAATGACCATTCCCCCCCCCTTATCTCCGAAACTACTAGGTCTAAAATTTTGAAAAAGATACATAAAATAGGTCTATACCTATAGATGACAGGAAAACCTATTAGAAATGTACAGTCAAGCGTGAGTCGGACTTAATTACAGTTTTTAATCCGACCCCTACGAATTTTTTAAAGAGATTTCACTCACGTTTCACATAAAAAATACATTGTTAACAGTGCCGGATTACTTAGAGTAGTAGTTTTCTTAGAGTAATTGGTGATAATTTTCTGATAAGATAATCATTTTAAATATTTAACGGTCTTACCTACTTACGAGTAATTGTAAGGTCAAATTAAGAATAATGTTTAAAAAAAATGTTAAATTGAGAGCTAGCTTAAAGTTTTTTGTACTCGTCGACTTTAATGGTTGAATTAATAAAGACTTTGTAACCAATAAGCAAAACAAGCACGTGCTTACGGCACCACGTTCAGGGAGGGCAACAAAATGCCAGGTTGAAAAAGGTGAACAAATTTTAAAATTAGGGACAGACACATCGTTTTTACCACACGATTTTTTTAGCTGTCCAAAAGCTAATTTGCAAAAATAATGGCGCGTAATTCTTTGGGAAACAATCGGTAGCAGTAGAAGAGTCGTGATTACATGCATAGATTCGATTTCAACCCACTCTTTTGCGGTTCGGCGTTAGGTCTTATGCGAGGCCTTCTGCCTTACGGCAAAGTTGATCTTCTGCCTTAATTACACTTGGGCGTGGATCCAAATCCAAGCTTTCCTCTTTCGCAGCTGGGCCTACTGCCTTTCTCACACTTCGCCAATTCAATTCCAAGCTCTCTGCTTTCTTGCATATTTTATGCATGAAAACAACCTCGCTGAGACCCTTAAATATCGAGCCCTATGCGAAGCTAGGCTGATAGAAAACTGTCCCATCCCTTCTCTGTATGAAATCCTGGATTCGCGCCTGGTTGGGACTAAAACTAAAATTGCGTTTTTATATCGAAAAATTTTCGCGCTCGCTTCGCTCGCGTTTTCAATTACTTTATACGGTATGATAAAGGTGACATTCGGGTGGCGACTGCCGCAACATTACTCTGTTGCAACGTTACTGCTGCAGTACTGTCAACTTCCGTGATAAAATGATGTGACTGATTTCCATACTAAAAGTAAAAATGTACAACTGTCTATCATATTGCGTTTTTATATCGAAAAATTTCCGCGCTCGCTTCGCTCGCGTTTCTATTACTTTCTACGCTATGATAAAGGTGACATTCGGGTGGCGACTGCAACAGCATTAGGTACTCTGTTGCAACATTACTGCTGCGGCACTGTCAATTTTCGTGATAAAATGATGTGACTGATTTCCATTCTCAGCTGTAATGCGGCAATGAACTTCTCTCAATTTACCAAAAAATCAATGTAATCTTGATGACCCTAGGGAGAGGGGGCACCTAGAAATGCTTAGGGCATCAAAATATCTTAATCCGGCACTGATTGTTAAAAATTGTGTAATATACGGAACCCTTGGAACGCGAGTCCGACTCGCACTTGGCCGGTTTTTTGTTTATAATTATACATTTGACGGGAATTTTTTCGTTTAGTATATTTTTTAACAGATTAGCTAAAGTATTGTAATTTTCGTTTACTTGGTATTAATACAAGCAGGTTCAGCAGATCATTAACGCTTTAGGATTGGATTGGAATACGCTCTTTCTTCAAGGTCGTATCTAATAATACCTTTAAACGAGCAATTCTTGTTTGTTTATATATATATATTTCGGAGATCTCGGAAACGGCTCTAACGATTTCGATGAAATTTGCTATATGAGGGTTTTCGGGGGCGAAAAATCGATCTGGCTAGGTGTTATCTCTTGGAAAACGCGCATTTTTGAGTTTTTATATGCTTTTCGAGCAAAGCTCGGTCTCCCAGATATTGGGTCCTAAATTACTACAAGCGATAGTAGGCTCGGTCTAGTAGGCAAGTGATCTGTGATTGGTATTCAGTGCAGTTGCACATTTATTTCGAGACGTTTTGAATAGATGCTGTTGATTGCGTGCGTTGTTCGTTTTCAAACTCGTTATGCATTTTGATGTTGGAGTATTTACCTCTTTTTTACTTCGCAAGCTCGTAAAGTTAGATTTTGTAAATGAAGATATTATGATGCATATACAGGGTGGCTAAAACATAACTGCATAGATTGTTAACCGAAGATAAGAAAATAACAAAATTATATATTAAAAGGTGTGAGAGACACGCAATGAAATATCGATACTAAATCAACATACATCATATAAAAAAAATACACTCTCGTCCAAAGTTAATTTCAACAAGCAAGTTAGCCAAGTACAGTTAATAAGATTTATCTGTTTAATTTGAACGGGCGCCGTTGTTAATTAGAGCAACAAAAGTTTCCAGAACTCTCGTCTTGTTTGGAAGGATTTAACTAAACGGTTTATTCGTCAGGTAAGATGGATGGCAAATAAATAAGTTTAATAATGATTAGCGACAGTAGCGACCCGCCGGCTTCGCACGGGTCACACAAAACCTTAACAGATTATACACCTAAACCTTCCTCAAGAATCACTCTATTGATAGGTGAAAACCGCATGAAAAATTGAAAAGTAGTTTTAACATTTCAAACAGACATAAAATTCTGAAATAATTTTCATTTTTTTTTAAACACTGTTTGTGACAAAATAGTAAACACCTCCTAATACTCCGCCTTTTTGTCAATCGAAGCGCTAACAATTTTCGAAAGGCATTCCATTCTTTCTAAACGTAAGGAAAAGTTTAACATAAACAGCGGTTCGGTTTGTAAACATGTGAATGTAGGAAACAAAAAACGATGCACAAAACCGGCCACAGGAAATTAGACTTCTGGCCTTATGGAATGGAATAACTGAGGCTCTGATAAACAGTCGACTCTGAATCCTACAAGTGATTGAACACCCATAAATTATGAGGGGGATATCAGTTCTACAAAATGTGCAAACGAGAAAAACGATTGCTTCCACGTGAATAATTTTAATCTGGCTGCAGTTTTGTATTCAAGTTGCGTCCGTGCAGCTACGGCAATCAAATATTCCATTGCCATTGCTGGATGCAGACCTATTACCTACTACTAACGCAAGAGCGAAATTTGATGAATATGTGGAAGAGGTAGGTATATAGGGGAAACTATATTATTTACAAGAGAAGATGCCGCGGAGTATTTACAAGTATATTTACAATATTATTTACATAAATTTATAAATTTCACAATACTCTGAATTAAAAGTAACGTATGCTTTTTCTTAGGCAGAAGGGATTGTTGTATAGTGTTGCTACATCTGTTGCATAGCAACGGCGGTGGCGCATCGCGCAGGCGCGCGGACTTAGGCGCGTACAGAGTGGCGAGCCGGTGGTCGCCACATGTTCCCCCTGGCCAGACCGTGACTACGGTCGATACCTAGCGGGGAACCTCACCAGTCTTCCAGTCCTCGTCCTCTTCTCGTTGTTAGCATCGCTGTTATCCGCCTCAGGCGATTGCGGTGTCGCTTCTCGCATGACAAATGCTGGCTTGAGTCTGTCGATCGACACATTGTTCATCTTGCCCTTAATGTCGATAGAGTAGAATTTCGACTGTCGCTTAATGACTCTATATGGGGCTTCGTACGGTGGTTCAAGCGAGCTGCGGACACGGTCGACTCGAAGAAACACGTGGGAACACGATTCTAAGTCACGTGGGATGTAAAATGGTGATGATGAAATATGCCAAGATGCTGGTCTGGGTGTGAGCTTAGCCATGTATGAGCGTAGACGTGTGGCGTACTCAGTGATATCTGCCACTTTGTAGTCTTGTAGAGGTGACAGGAACTGGCCGGGTAAACGAAGCGTCTCGCCATAGACGAGCTCTGCCGGGATAGTCTGTAAATCTTCCTTTACGGCGCTTCGAATACCAAGCAGGATAAGGGGTAGAGCCTCAGTCCAAGTCGATGAAGATGAGTGGCACATGATGGCGGATTTGAGCTGACGGTGGAGCCTCTCGCACATCCCGTTGGCGGCAGGATGATAAGCAGTGGTGCGGAGATGGTGAGCTCCAACCATCGTGGTCAGAGCCTTGAAGAGCTGGCTCTCGAACTGACGACCACGGTCTGTGGTCACCCGCAGCGGACATCCAAATCTGGCAAACCAGCCAGATACCAGGGCTGATGCACAGGATTCAGCAGTGATGTCTCTGAGTGGAAACACCTCAGGCCATCGCGTGAATCTGTCGATGACGGTGAGGCAGTATCTGTAATCAGAAGACGGGGTAAGGGGCCCTACGAGGTCGAGATGAATATGAGCGAACCTCGAGGATGGAGTGGTGAAAGTGGAAAGTGGTGAAATGGTATGACGAGTGATTTTGCTTTGTTGGCATTTCAAGCACTGTTTGGCCCACTCTCTACAATGTCGGCGAATCCCTGGCCATACGAATCGTTCTGAGACCAGTCGCGCGGTAGCTGAGCATCCTGGATGATGAAGTTGGTGTAGCTGGTCGAAGACTTGCTTCCGGAACTCTGGTGTGACATATGGACGAGGTTGTCCAGTAGAAGTATCGCAGAAGACAGGTAAGGTACTGCCCAGTGTAGGCATCTTCCGCAGTTTGAGTGAGGAGCCGTGGAGGATCAGGTCTTGCAGCTCTGGATCAGCTTCCTGAGATCGTGCAAGCGCCTGGTAGTCGATAGGGACGGCGATTTCCTCGACGCGAGACAAGGCGTCAGCGACAACGTTGAGAGTTCCAGGTAAGTATCTTAAGTCTGTTGTAAATTGCGAGATAAAGTCCAGGTATCTAAATTGCCTTGGCGAGCATTTATCTCGGTTAGTGGAGAAAGCAAAGGTAAGTGGCTTGTGGTCCGTATACACTATGAAGTCTCTGGCTTCGACCATATGCCTGAAGTACCTGATGGCTTCGTACACAGCAAGGAGTTCTCGGTCGTACGGGCTGTACTTCGTCTGCGGCTTGGTAAGCTTGTGCGAGTAGAATGCCAAGGGTTGCCAGGTGCCATTCACAAGCTGTTGAAGTACTCCGCCGATCGAAGTGTCAGATGCATCAGTGAAGATCGCCAGTTGAACAGAAGGATCTGGATGAGCAAGGAGTGTTGCTTTAGACAGCGATGACTTGCAGTCTTCGAAAGCCTGTAGCAATTCAGGAGTCATGTTCACTGGATGTGATCCTTTGATCTTGGGTCCTGACAGAATGGAGTGAAGAGGTGCCTGAAGTTGTGCAGCGTTGGGTACGAATCTGCGGTAGAAGTTTATCATACCCAGGAATCGTCTTAGTTCTTTGACAGTTTTCGGAACGGTGTACTCCTGGATAGCTTGCACTTTAGAGTCTAAGGGCTTGGTACCTGAAGCTGTCACACGGTAACCAAGAAAAGTGACTTCGGATTGGCCAAACAAGCACTGTTTGGCCAATAAAAAAAAACCGGACAAGGGTGAGTCGCACTCGCCCACCGAGGGTTCCGTACTTTTTTAGTATTTGTTGTTATAGCGGCAATAGAAATACATCATCTGTGAAAATTTCAACTATCTAGTTATCACGGCTCATGAGATACAGCCTGGTGACAGACAGACGGACAGCGGAGTCTTAGTAATAGAGTCCCGTTTATCCTTTGGGTACGGAACCTTAAAAGTAGATAATCAACGTGCATCACAAGTTTCATGCTTTCTTCCGGATGGGACTATACAGTTATATTATAAGCGAAAATCCTTCCTTTGTTTGCCAAAATAAGGCGCACGAACAATTGTTTTTATCGCCCCACCACAAACGAGGGCTGCTATTGTTTAACCTAATAATGTAATAAAAGTGGGGGACAGGAATGAGCAGCTTATTAGAATTTATCGTGTCCCTATTGTCGTATTTTAACGCCCAACACAGGAACCTTAAGTACCTAGGTAAACAGAAGTGAGAATTGAAATAGGATTATAGGGCTGATCTTTTGGCCACCCTAAGGGCCACCCCACTCTTTTCTTTCAATGCACGGGAATCAAAATAAGCACTCGAAGAAATATCGAATTTTTCTCTTTTGTTGCACAAGTAACTACATACTTACTGTTGTGCCCTAGTTGTATTAAAAAAAAACTTACTGACATTACATTGATTAGACTTATACAGTGAGCTCTCTAAAACTAATTCTAAAAGTCTACTTGTTAAAAATATGTTTTTTTTTAACAAAAGCTACCTACCTCCTTCATTTCACACAATAATTGAGATAAAATATACCAAATCCTGACAGTAATTTCGCTGGCCCAATATTACAGGGTTCTATGTTACATTTTGAAGATAAGTACTTGAAATTCGACTTAATATCACTATGACAATGTTCAAATTTCAGTTCGATAAAAGTGAAACATAGAACCCTGTAATATTAGGCCAGCGTTTTGGCGTCAACAGGTCGGTTTTTATCTCTAGGCAACAAACCTTTCTTATCTAAACCCTCAAATTCCTTCAGACTCTCAATTACCCAAGCTCAATATCTTTTTATTATCACGCACCCACACTACATATTGGTATTTTTATCAATTTCGGCGCACAATGAACGGAGGGCCTTAAATCTCCTTTTATGGCTATTAATGCTGATACTGTGGTGTCACCGTATCCCTGGGGCCGATTCTGCTTCCACAATTTGATAACGGTTTGATCTTATTTTGATACGACCATGAGCAGACATAGAAGTTTTTGTGGCAAAAACGAGTGTTTGAGAAAATGAAACATCGATAAATCTGTCTGTAGATTAATATTTAAAACATGGAACTTCTACTTGCTGTAGGTAAGTTACCGAGAAATTTTAATAATGCAAATCAATTACAAAGCGGTACAGTCACCTGCAATAATATGTTACACAACGAAGGCCGCAAAAATATCTGACACGATCTTATTTGTATAGAGCCATAAGAGCGTGTCACATATTTTTGCAGCCTTCAAAGAGTAACATATTATTGCTGGTGACTGTACATAATTTCTTTGTTACATATATTTAGTACTTATTTAAAAATTAAAACGTAAACTGTAGTAGGTGCCAAAAGAATAGAAAACTACCAATATATCAAAAGAGAACAAGATATCGAACGTGTTGCGTATTTCGCGGTAGCTATATTCTTATAGAATGTAATAAATATCTAAGTATAACGTTAAGGTAACATCGATAACAGACATGTCGATATTTTATTATGTCAATCACTTTATTTTGCCACAAAAACTTCTGTCTGACCATGAGTATACGACCGACAGATACCCACGCGCACTAATAAATGCCAGTGAAATGCCTTATGAGACGACTCCCGAATCTCCGATTGCATTCAGCACCAATCAGCGAGAGCCGCTATAGCTGATTGGTGGTCTGCTCAATATCAAGATCGTGTCAAAATAATATCAAAACTCTCACAAGTTTATAAAATAGAATCCGGCTCACTGTGTTGTCGCAGTATCCCTGGCTTACTGGATATTCGGCGCAAAATAATGCTGAACACTTTACTGAAGAGGCCAGGTAAGGCTTATAAGATTCGGCACTGATATTGACTGCTGACATAGACTTAATACATCCATAATTATGTTGGAATGAATGGTAAAATGAGTTCTTGTAGTTTGGCAACTTGGCAAGAGTTTGGCAACTTGACTTACCAGTGGATCATAGACGGAGAGAATCAAACTATCTTCTTCTTATGCTAGTGCTATAAAGTTTTAGGGGGCAAATGTTATGACATGTAAAGAGTTTCTATATAATATTGATAAACTAATTATCGATATTTTTCTCCATATAGTAGTGATCGTTCCGAGCATTTCTTTTCTAAAGCATAAAAATGAAACAAAATACTTAATGACCGAATTATTTTCTTCTTTACTTTAAAATAATATTCTTACTTATTATCTTAGTTATTCTACTGTTATGATACAAGTAGACTATAAGTAATGTTCGGAGGTCGGACTCTCCAAAAGTTGCTCGAATGAAGCTCTTTTGATTCATTCGAGCATCAGACTCTAAAAAATCTAAGTACTTATACTACGACTGCGTTTTTGCGAATATTTTATCTTGCTGTACTAAAATCTTGCTATATTTTATCTTGCTATACTAGTTATGCTAAATATAAGGGGGAGGCCTATGTTCAGCAGTGGACGTCTTATGGCTGAGATGATGATGATGAAGATACTAAAATCAGTGAGGCAAATCTGTTGTGACAATGAATGTAAGTAAGCACGAGTAAGTATCTATCAGAGTAAGTGATTTGACTAAGGAATTCAAATACATTCAAGCAATTTAATGCTTACTTACCTATTAGATTTTGTAAAATTCATTTTGTTCTAAGCAGGACCGCCTCCTTGAGAGATTCCAATTTGTATAAACATAAAAATTTAAAAATTTACCACCTTTGGCGAGATTCGCAATTACCTTAGTTACTCTAAAGAGAATTTAGACTAATATAATCAAAATATTGTCAAAGTAAATTATGTAGTCAGTACATTTACAGCCATCTTTCGACACAAATGATTAAAACTTTTAGAACGCCATTTGACTTTTATCTTTATTTTTTTACTGATATGTGTTAAATTTGATAAATTTCAAAAAGTATTGCCATCTACTCGAGAGGAGGCTAAAGGTATGGCGCCATCGCTCGAAAAGATGCTGTATTAAACAAAGTAGTCAAGTAGTGATTTTTTTTAAATAGCCTATATTGTGTCCCACTGCTGGGCAAAGGCCTCCCGGTCTTTCGCCACTCGTCACGGCTTTGTGCATGTTCCCGCCAGTCCCCACAGAATGAGTCCAGGTCGTTTCGCCATCTCATTTTTGGCCTGCCTCTGCCTCGGGTGATATGTGGTGCCCATTCGGTTGCTATTTTGGCCCATCTGTCCGGGTGCATGTAGGGAAATAACAATTTTAAAATTAAAGCAATAATGGAAACTGCGCTTGCAAAATTGCAGCCATTATTGGGGCGTTAATTGAACACTTGAACGAACTGCTAAACAATTTTCACGAGAAATTGTTGCAAAATTAATCTTTGCTAGTCTGGAGGCGTATTTCGATTTTAAAAATATTATATCAACATGATGATTATGATATATATGATGAACCTCTAGGGTCATGATGAACAATAGACTAAAATCTTCTTAAAAGTACATTGTAAGGAGGTCTGGGGTATTAGACAAAACCGAGATGACAATCGCAGTAACCGAAACGAAACGCTATGTGCCAACAATGGAATAATACTTATATGTAGACAGCGTTTGTGCTCAACAATGGAATGCACGGTCAGCATCAAAAGTAATACATATAAGTACCAATCTATAAATTAATGGAGAACAATTATAAGTACTGTAACAGATACTTTTGAACGCAAACTGTAGAGATCTATGACATCACGGTCAAGTTACCCACACTTTATAGTTCTATACGACTTATAAAATAGAAATTAAGTCTAAAAATACTTCAGTCTAAGTTTCTCAATTAATGTTCTGGCGCTTTATTTCATGCATGGTGTGAAATTAGTACATTATTGTCGAGGCTCGGAAGTAGCTACTTGCAGGCTGAGGATTCGTTTTAAACGGACGACCTTGGGAGTCCGTTTAATTGAATCCGAAGCCAGCAAGTAGCCTTCCAGCCGAGTCATATATAGTGCTTTTCTCAAAAATGGTGCAAGAAATATAAATATCATAGAAATATTTTACAAAAGCAACTTTCTTACGTATATATTTTCACAGAAAAAAGTAGAAACAATTGAAAAAATTAGCTTTGCCGCCTTTTTATTTTTTTAATAAAACAATAGAAGTGTATTTTTCTGCAGAAAATACGCCAACCTATTTGAGACAGCTAAATAGTCGCGGTACTAATCATCTGTTTGGCTGTTTAATGAGCCTGTGCCTTCATTTGATATGGCCATTTCAACTTTTAAAAAGTTTGGAACTCGACAAATAATGGAATTTGTATGCAACATTGCAGTCCCAAAATCGAGACTGCAATGTTTTTAACTTTTTAATTTTTGACTGACCATAAACTACGCGCTTCGCAACCTATTTTTTAAACGGCAAAGTCGACTTTGCCGTCCATTTTTGAGAAAAAATTATTTAAAATACAGTCAACATCGCATTCACCTTGTGTTTTATACTCATATTCATAATCTTTATTGCATATCACATTGTATCTTAACCTATTACATAGAGTTGTGTGCAACATATGACACCCTGTAGGGCACAGCAAACAGTTTATTCAAGAGGAGATCGAGTTTTTTGTACAAGATAATAAAATTATATAAGTGTAATTTATTGTATAGGTACTTTATTAATTACAATTATTGGTCGTGAAAAATATCATTTAAAGTATTATTAATTATATTAGGTATTTGTATCATATTTTTAATCTCAGAATACGCCCTGATCTGCTGGTAAAGATTGTCGAGAGTTGGAATAAGTTTTGATGCACTCCGCTTTGTCAACGGACGCTTTGGCTCATGAAACTGTATTGCAGCAAAGTTGATAAACAGATCCAACTTTGAAACTGCCAGCCAAGCAAATAAATATACCTACATAATGGTCCTTTTATACATCAGGGCTATAACCGCGAAAATCGAAGTTCGCAAATTGCGGGCATCTTTCTCTGTCACTATAATTACGCCTTCATTGGAGTAAAAGGGAAAGATCCCCGCAATTTGCGAATTTCGGTTTTCGCCGTAGGCCCCCGGATAGTTAAAGTTGCTCAGTATAATCCCAAAACCTCCCTGGCAACGGGAATGCACTTATTTTTTGGCCACCGTGTATACGTATACAGGGACGAAATCTCACTAAGTATCTTTAGTAATCAGCAGGTCTAAGTAGATTCAATTGAAAATTGTCAAAATAAACGGTCTCATTATTATCATCATTATCTGTAGAATCCATTATGAGACAAACTTAAATTCAGTAATAAATAATGGGGCATTACAAGTCGCACCTAGAATTAATAATGAATGCCACTCTCAAAACTCCAAAAGACTCGATTTGAATTTCAGCCAAGGAAAGGTCAAAGGCAAGCACGACTCGTATTTTGGAAGTAAAGAGCCGGGTTTTAAACCCATTTCTTTAAGAGGGGGCGTAAATGAAATGAAATGAAAATTTTTATTTCAGTCAACTAGCCAAAGCCAGGGTGTTAGAAGGGGACAAAAGATATGGCACGCCGCGCGAAACTAACGACCAGAGGAAATGACCATCGTGTGAATTACCTTTTATCTCAATTACTTACTCTGAAAATATACTTTTTAAAAATTTGCTGCTCTGCCCCCTCGGCAATGTGACATGTGACTAACTTTATACAAAAAATATACTGCTATGGTTTGCAAAATAATGGTATAAAACTGAAAATGAGTGAAAAATTAGACAGGTTTTCTTGTTTTTTTTTTCTTTTGAGCGAACTTAAACCTATAAAAGGTCCATTGCCTATGAATTGTAAATACAGATGTCAACTCTGGCCTACGTGGGACTCGAACCCACATCCGCATCCTTGGATTGCCGGTCCAATGCGTTACTAAATGTGGTACGTCCCACAATAAAAAAGGAAAAATATATTTACATTGAACTTAAACCTTTTTAGGTTTTGGTTGAGGTCTGCCCATGTACCTAAATATAGTCTAGTTTCCGTGTGAATTTTGTCATAGCATTTGCCTCTGATATAAACGGGTAAATATTCAATTTTAAAACTTCAATGTTGCGTTCGCCCCCTCTTAAGCCCATTTCTTTAAGATCCCGTCAAACGCACCTGTGTGATCTAATAAAATTTACAAAGGCTCCCACTGTCTGCTTTACGGGGCCGCTTTACGCACTCCGGCTGCCATAAAATTTATGCACACCTTTTATTTACTTTTCATGACACTTTTCTTATATTAGATGTGTAGTTTGACTTGAGAGATGAGGGTGTAAATTTGTTAGAAAAAAGATTTCAGATCCACCGGTTGCGCAGGCCCGGATTTAGAGGGGCCTTCTCCATCTCAAAACTATTGGTTGCGGATGAAAATGTACACTGGCGTTCAAAAGACCAACGATGCAACGGAGCCACGCCGTTTTGTCGACTAAATAGTGTTTAGTTTTAAGTTTATAAAATACATATGTATGTTAGTCTGTAAGGTATTTGTAATATGGGCCTTGTTGCCTGAATTAAATTTCTAAATAAATAAATAAATAATAAAAGTGCATGGAGATGTTTCAACCGTAATATTAAGGCGTTACGGTCGACGTCTATCCATGCACATTTTGAACGCCACTGTACAAAAGAGATTTTGATAATTTCTCAGGTTATCTGTGGTTTTATCGACTTTAATAGCGTAGTCAGAATTCTGGTCAAGATCGAATGCAGTTTAAACGTTTCTCACCAAAAGGTCAAAGAATCGCTCCAAAGAACCATTCGTATTCCAAATGAATTTCGTTTCTGGCGTGAGAAAAATACAGGAGCAGGCATTAGCACATACTTTTAAGCGGAATGAGGCAGACCCAATTAATGGGAGCGAGCGAATCGATATCGATAAAAAAAATAAAAAAGCATGCTTAATAGAATCGCAATTTTAGTACGATGGGAAGAGTCAATTAACATGCGGTCACAGGCATGACATGTAGGTATATTGTTAAATGGAATCAATTTCATTGTATTTGTAGCTTTGAGCTACATGTCATTACATTTTAATGGAACGACATTGAGCGTGTGTGCACGTTGTATAGTTATTTATGGTTGTGTTATTTGATTAGGTGTATTCGATAGGAAAAGAATAATATAAAAGGACTAATGATCGAAATCTTTAGATTAAATACTCATTACTATATAGTCTGGCTACTGAAATATTACACAATTTTTTGGCGGCAAATTCAAAAAATCTTGGGCTGGTCACACTTTGTGTAGTAGGAATTATAGTTTTGATACAAGAAAATATTTTTGATTTTCTGTGCACACGTAAGGTACCTAAGGAAATAAGTTAAATATACGTTGACGTGCACTCAAAGTCAGCTCACATAATTTCTACCACTATTTAAAGAACAGTCAACGACAAACACATATGTTTACGTTCCAATGTTTCGATTTTATTGATATTTTCCAGAACTTCTGGTTATCCGTTTCTTTACACACTTGTCCTGTTTATGAGATTCAGGTACGATTAATTAAAGTTTTAGGCAAATATTAGAACTAGTACTTAAAGGTCTTAAAGTATCAAAATATTAATAGAGCACTAACCTACTAAATTGTTTACGGCTTGTAAACATTGCAGTTTTTCGTTATACAACGCTTCACGTCGACTTCGCACATTGTCGTAATTATTTAAGAGCTTAAATAATAGTTTGCGGACCTCACTCGGTATAGTCATTATTAATATTATTTAAAATAAACGCCGTATAAACCGCGAACAATTTCAATGAATGACATAACTTGACAAATGACTTTTAACTTTTTTTTTAAATCATAGACAATTGGTGATACAGCATTTACAGCAAGGAAATATCTGTCAAAATTTGGCTAGCCAGACTCCAACTGATGTAGCCCTCCGAATCGCGAAACTTATGTGGCAGTGGGCGGGGCACATTGCACGTAGAACCGATGGCCATTGGGGCGGAAAGGTTCTCGAGTGGTGACCACGTACCGGAAGGCGCAGCGTGGGTAGACCCCCCACAAGGTGGCGTGGCGGGTGGCGCAAGACCGGTCATTGTGGCACTCTTTTGGGGAGGCCTATGTCCAGCAGTAGACGTCCTCTGGCTGATATGATGATGATGAAACTTGGTATTAAGTGCTGATGGATTTTAAAACGTATAAATGGGTTGCGTAGGTATTGAAACTTCTGTTATCACACTTATCACATAGTGATTTTTTTATTCAAATCACAAAATCAAAATGAATTGAATCGCCCATCTCTCGAATCATTACGGACGTTCCAATTTGCATGCTTTTGTTCAGGTTAGGATCACATCTACATCCTTTGAAAAACAAATCGAATGGGAGCTTTGGAAAGATGATCATCATTTACATTTTACTTTCGATAAAACGCAAAACAAATTCTTAAGGGGATAATTTTACAGAGCACCGACCTCTTTAGTTTGTCAACTTTACAGGGATGCTGTTAAGCAATAATGTGTCAACCCACATTGATTTTGCAATAAGATGTCAACTCAAAAATTTGACGCTTAAAGTTGACATTTTGTGATGTGGGATGACTCATTTTTGCTGAACACCATCCAGTTATAGTCCGACGAGAAATTGCAGAAAATTATTGGGGGCGCCACTTCCTACGTAACTGTCATATTTTTGACGTAAAATGCTTAAACATGGCAACAATTTTTTTAGTTCCATTTTATTTAAATTCTACTACTTTATGTCGCAATATAGAGACGGCCTTATCTATGACAACTATAGAAATCGAACGTTGTTAACAACCTGTCTAAGTGTCTAGTGTCGGGCCTAGTAAGTTGTGATAATACTTTGGATAAAACTTCTAAACTGCCATTGAAATTATTTTTAAATATAGGTAATTTTCTAATGAAATTATCATGCCTAATCTTCAAATAATTGAGTTGCTGTAATTAAATTCTCTTAAATTATATTTTAATGGAATCATTGCTGCATCCTGCTTCAATTAATAAACCACGAACGAATTAATGTTTTCTCAATAACATCATTACTAAAAAATCCCGTAATTCCTCTGTTTAACCCAAGTTAATTAAATTTTAATGAGAGGAATCTCCTTCAAAATTCTTTGCATAAAATAAAATTCGCTCCGAGTTTTACTACATGACATTAACTTTTTTAATTTTGAATATTTTGTTGGAAAAGCAACAGTTCGAGGCGTTCAGTCCCAGATGACGCACATTAGGAATTAAATTATTTGGAGTCCTGTATCCACGCCTTGAAATGTACTTAATGATTAAAAATGTATATGAAATTGAATTTTAACCAATTCTTGCCTAATTCATGCTCTCGTCAGCCGCTACCAAACGCGTCCTCATCTTGTCACCTCTTTTTGGTCAAACTCATAAATATAGCTACGAGTATTGCTAGTGTTATGTAGTGTAGTGTTATGTGGTGTAGTGTGTGTGTATATTACAACTACCTTATTCTTTCCAGACACACATTCATCAACTCCCGTGGTCTGCCTGGTCATAGAGGGCGGCACGAACACGGTCCGCGCGGTACTGGAGTACGTGACCGACACGCCGCCCGTGCCCGTCGTGGTGTGTGACGGCAGCGGCCGCGCGGCTGACCTCATCGCGTTTGTACACAAGTACGTATTATACTCGTACCTACTTGCCGCAAAACTAAGTGGCGAATCAGGTCACAATGCCATCTTTTTCACTCTTTGTTCGTCTTAACAAGGGTAAAGGAGATAGCTTTATGATCTCAGTCGCCAGTTGGTATTGCGTTAAGTATAGCCTAAGAGCTCGTGACGACCAGGCCTTTGTTAATACGTAAAGTGTTCCACGAATTTAGTGTACCGTTGCCTCGTACAAACGCGAATTTTCTGATGATTTTCAGGTATTAGGAGTTCCTTTTTCTGTGATAACTGATAAGAGGATCAAAAAATTTGCTTAGAAAAATATGTAATCCTCTCCTTAAAATACTGAGAAATTAATTCAAATAGGTACACAAAATAAAATGTGTTTGTACGGAACAGTCCATGGAATGCTTCAAAGGCTGACAAGTTTATCTATGTACAGTCAGCTGCAGAGATAGTTGAGCCCCCTGCAAACTAATTTCTATGCAGGGAAGGTCAGTTGTAGATGGTCAAGCAAATCTTGTCAGTAGACAAAGGCGCGAAATTCAAATTTTCTATGAGACGATATCCCTTCGCGTCTACATTTTTCAAATTTGCCGCCTTTTTCTACTGACAAGATCTGCTTGACCAAGTACATCTCTGCAGCTGTACGTACATGTCCCCTATAGAGGTAAGAACGATCCCCGTATATAAATCTAGGTGGCTTCGGAAGCTAACAGGTAGGGATCGAATTCATAACCTGTAATAATATTCCAATCAGAATACGCATCGGCCTACTTAATATTTTTTCCTTGAATATTATTCGAATATGAAAAGCCCAAAGTACCTACATTTACTACTCACATATAAAATTTCATTTTTGTTATCGTCACAGAAAATCTGTCAGCTTGAACTTTACTAAGCCACTTATATTATGTGCTTTATGAAAAGGAATAAAAACAAATATCACGACACTTATTTGGCAAAATAAGAAAAATGATAAAGACATTCAACATTCACGTGTTACATTAGGTAATTCCATTAAACACAACACACATATAGGAAAGAAGATAAGGAAAGTAGTAGGTATACTGATATAAAATTCTTAAAGAAATGAAAAGCTTCTTGTCTTTATTTTATCGACATAGGTATATTATATGCGTCTTTTACGTAAGTAGGTACTTACCAGGTACGCGCTAGAGGGTGCCACCATAAACGTCAAAATATTATAGATATAATAGGGGGTATTACTGCAATGTTCTACCGCCAGAGTGCAGCACTAAGCTACCTAGTAAACCATAGAGTAACTTATACATACTGTGCCTTAAACTGTTTTTTGACAAGTTTTCACAGACAATAAAATATTACATTGCATCAAGGCGGTTTGTTAATAAGGGCCTACCGGGAAACGCGAAAATCAAAATTTAGTTATCTGCATCTTTATCGCACGAATATGCAAAAGTGAAGATAACGAAATTTCGATTTTCTTGTTTCGCGGTAGACCCCCAGATTGTGATAGATAGTGATAGTGGCACCCCCTTTGCAGAGTTTTTGCCTGATATTCCTTATTAAGTATGTCGTGTACACTCCACACTGTGTCACTTTAAAGTCAGCCCAAGGTTAGTTTCGACGTACTCTATTACTAAAATTCCGTCCGAAATCTGCCGAAACGGATACCGAAATATCGGTTGGAAACTACCGAAATATAGTTACCGAAAATACAGTTTTTTGGCCTGAACCATCCTGAACCGAACCTTCAGCCGAAACCTGATTTTTATGCCGAAACCGGAAATGAAACTTCGGTCGGACACGGATCAGAATATTAGCTTTTTTTAATCGTATTTGTAAGCCTTTTTTGTTTAAACCGAATTAAACATCTGAAAAAAATCTATGACAGTAATTAAAGTGAAAAACCATACAAACAATATGGCTTCTGGCTGATTTTAATCAAATTATCTCTCGCGCTTCGGGGCTTTTGATTTTACATTTACTTATCGTGTATTTAATTGTGAATAATTATCTGTGCAAAATATTTATTCACGGGAGAAAAACATTTTCGAGAGAAGATATTCAACCCTTGTGTTCAATATAATTATTAATTAATTAAAACTGGTGACTCACGGAATTTTTATTGTTGGTGGTTCTTCTTACGTGAATTTCATACAAACTTTTTTGACATCTAATTCATATTTAAACCCTGCGGCGGTAGCACGGTCGCATTTTTATCACCTGTCACGTTCTAACCAGTATGTTACGGCGAAAGTGACAGGCATAGAGACAGGCGATAAAAATGGAACCATGCTGCCACCGCTGGTCAATAATCTTTACCACATTTGAAAACGTTAATGCAGTTATTGCAGATATTGGATGGTTGACAATAGAATCTCCATATAAATGTGGCAAACGCTCCATATTTGCTGTATTTTCTCCGAGAGCTCATATTTCATCCGACAGTCAATATTGATTCAGTTGAAACAGTTCTCGGAGAAATTAATCATCGCAGTAAACGAAGAAGAGATTTAAAGTTGTGCTGGACTGGAAATGGGAATAATAAAACTCGTTAAGAATTTCTTTATAAAATGAACCGAATCTCGTGACAGGAGAAATATATCAGGGTCTTAGAGTAAATTAACCTTTAATTTATTTAGAAATTTAAACACGACGCCAAGGGCCATATTACAAATACTTTACAGACTAACATACATACATATATGTATTTTATAAATTTAGGCAACAAAACGGCGTGGCTCTGTTGAATCGGCTGCTCTTGTGTCGGATTCGGCAGTTTAAATCACTTAATTATTCAAACCATATCCTAGAAATTTCCTAAGACTTTCAGCCTACTATCACTCATTTTGTGATATAAGACGAAAGGATAAATGTCGAAAGCCGTGCTAAACAGGAAAAAGCATGTTGAAACTGAACGGATTCGAAGAAAATATTTGAAGATTTAACCTAGGCTAATATTACTGAGATAAAACAGAGAGAGAGAGAGAGAGAGAGAGAGAGAGAAGCAGTAAATTTTCATTAAAATGTCTGAGAGAATTTTATGCTTTCCTTTTCCTGACAACGTTTATCGATATCTCTTTTAACGAAGCTACATCACTAGTTTAAAGTTAAACATGGGATTTAGGACTTACAGCTTTAAAGTTTATCAGGAGACGGGAGTTTGGAACTTTCGCTAGATATCACCATTTGTAGGAAGCCATAAACGTCGTAAAACCTTCACCTCGGAGATAGTGGAGTTCTGATGCACCTAGTTTCGGGATGTTTGCATGATACTATTTGTAGTGTTGGTCCGAAGTCTTTTGAGTGTTCTTGCTTTAAAGAGAAAGACATACTCAGGTTTTTAGATTATAATAATTAAGATTAAATATAGTTCATTTCAACTTTTTAAGTGCTAAGTCACGTAAAAAAAAGTCGCATTTTTGAAATATATACCCACAGTAACTATTTTGGATAGTAAAAAAGTAAAATTCAATTAAATATATTTAACGTACCTATTAGTTACTAGAAAACCACGCGCGTCTATCTCATCACATCACACCAATCGTCAGTCGACTCAAGTCTTAGAAATAAAATCAGTTCAGCGCAAAGCTAACAAAAGTATTTGAACAACTGAGTAACAAGTCATACATTTGCACATCTATCTCCTGTCTCACGCCACTTCACTTCGTCTAGACTTGCTTCAAACATTTAAACAGATTGACAAACAGACGTCGCCTGTGAGGAGTCTCGATCTCATTGCGATACAGTACGTCTGAGTGCAGAGTGTAGCATGAATTTATCATATCAGCTGCAAACCGTTTACGCAAACAATTTTCCAAGTTGCATTATCGCTGTAAATGCCATTGCATCGGCGAGCACTATCGGCCCGATTCGAACTTTGAGATACGTCAAATATTACGACTAGATACGATATGGATTAGATATGTCAGTGTCAAAAGTGACGTATTTCAGAAAAACATCAGTTTTGACACTGACATATCTAATCTATATCGTATCTAGTCATAATATTTGACGTATCCTAAAGTTCGAATCGGGCCGTATGTCTATGATATCCAATATAAGGCAATTCATACACACTGAGGTTGTATTTACATATATGATATAATATGTTATCATAAAGAAGTTTATACTTAAGTTAAAACTCGTTCTGTGAAAACTAGATTACCCAAGAAATGATTTGAATAAAATGCGTTTTTATTAGTAACAATTGATTAGTTTCCCAAATTGGTTAATAAATCTTTGCTAAAATTCGTATTGTTTGAAAAACTGTAGGTAACTACCCCGTTTACAGTAGGTAGGAGTAGTTAATATATAATGTTTTCTTTTTCAATGTAGACTTGAATTTTTTGTATAAGTTTTTCTTAAGCAAAGACAGAATCCGCGCTAAGCAATTTTCGCTTGGCAAGCTTTTTTGTTGCTGAGGGATAAGCAATTTAAATAACACCCAAAAATAACTTAAATGTTGATCCGTTTACAAAAGAGACTAAGGAGAGTATTAATAAAGTAATTTCGCTTATGTCGCTCGACTGTGAACAATGAAGAGGGATTATCCGGCTTTAACTTCGAGCTTCGGAGTAAGCTACTTTTGTACTTTGACTTTGCGAAGCAGTGGCATAAAACATACATGGTGATTTTATTATTTATTTATTTTAAACTTTATTGCACAAATAAAATAGTACAATACACGGATTTAATGCCACTATAGGCATTCTCTACCAGTCAACCATAGGGCAAAACAGAAAACAAAACACGTAACAGAAAACATTGTATGTATGTACAGCGTCCCATGAGATGGGATAGGATTACCCGTACCCGTTGGCTAACCAACTTTTGACTAACTTGGGTACAAACTTTCATCCCTTATTAACTTAACCAATGCAATGACCAACCATAGAAATAAAGTTTCATAAACCCTTCTACATAATATATGTCGTATTTTACTTGCAAGAGGGACTTTCGTTGAAATTTGCAATTTGTTTGAAGTTTATTTAACTCAGATGTATGATATAAATGTCGTGGCTTGTAAATGCAAATACGAAATGATAATTAAAATGTCTTACTCGTAAATTGATTATAACTAATTATAAGCCAGCTTATACTGACATACGTCACACAGCTCTGACCATAGTCCGCACATAAAAATTAACTGTCATAATTATGGACCTAATATTCAATGAGAGCTCATTGGATATTAAAGACTTTGTACAAGCCTATGAATGCTTGCTAGGTATAGTGCAACATAAAATAGTAGTAACTAAATAAAAAGGAACTGAAAAATTTCCGTACTAAATGGCAACCATTTAGTACGGATTTTTTTCTTTAAAGCACTGCAAAGCTCTTGTGGCAACGCGGCGAGCGTGATGGGCTTTGCATCTGGAGGGGCGCGGGGCGAATTTTGTGAATAGTTTTTGTGTTTGTTAGTTTAGGTTAAGGTTTGTGTAATTTTGTAAGTACAATACAATAGGTGAAATATAGTGTTTTTTATCTTTAAAGCATTTTACGTCAAAATTTGACAGTTCCGTAGAAAGTGGCGCCTTCAATATTTTCTACAATTTCTTGTCGGACTATACTCATATTACTCATATATGCAGATTACCTCATGCGGTTTTCCTACACCAAAGTAAAATAGCAACGAACTGTTAATAAATGAAAATTCATATTTTCTATTATCGAAGTATAAATGTACTATTATACTATTAAGCATTAGTCAGGAATTTCTAGCGTTATATTAAATTTTACTATAAATTGCAAGGTATGGCAAGATGTAGACCTCGATGACAACGATCGAATTTAATCTACGAGGCAGAAACCTATAATCCTCTCTATGCGTACACATAAATCGGCAATCTTTCTTATCCCGTAGGCAAATTGGTTTTAGACGTACACCTATTCTATGTAGGTAGTAGGAATCTCAGAAAATGTACTAGTACCTCCCCTGTATTGTTTTTCTCGTTCAATAACAAAAACAAAAAAAAAAAACAAATTTAGCTATAAATAAAATGCCGGCCAAGTGCGAGTCAGACTCGCGCACGAAGACTTTCGTACCATTACCTACGCAAAAAACGGCAAAAATCAAGTTAGTTGTATGGGAGCCCTACTTAAATATTTATTTTATTCTGTTTCTAATATTTGTTGTTATAGCAGCAACAGAAATACATCATCTATGAAAATTTCCACTGCCTACCTATCACGGTTCATGAGATACAGCCTGGTGACAGACAGACGGACAGACATATGGACAGCGAAGTCATAGTAATAGGGTCCCGTTTTTACTTTGGGTACGGAACCCTAAACATAAATTTAACTTTAAATAAAATTCACTGAAATTAACTATTATTCTTCAAGCTTTTCTTTCCTCTTTTTCTTTCTTATTTCTTATTTATTATTAGGCAAGCTGATGGACTTCTGTTATTTATAAGATCTATGTACCAACACAGCTTTAAAAATAAAGAAATCTTATCTTATATTATCTTATCTTATCTTAACAGATATGCGTCGGAAAGCGGCGAGCAGACGGTCCTGGAGTCCATGCGGGACTATCTGATCGGCACCATCCAGAAGACCTTCGAGGTGCAGCTTCAGCAAGCAGAGTGCCTCTACAGCGAGCTGCTGCAGTGCACCAGGAAAAAGAACTTGGTAAGACTTTTAAGTTCATTTACTATTTTTTGGCGCGGTGCTATATTTTCACGGTTCTTCTGGTAACGCGGCGAGCGTGATGGGCTTCTTTGGATCTGGAGGGGCGCGGAGCGAATTTTGTGAATAGTTTTTGTGTTTGTTTGTTCGTTGTCACGAGCGAAATCCCGAAGAGCGCCGTGTGCGTCCAGTCCACGGCCTTAAAGGCTTTTCTTGAGGCTCGAGGTAAAAACTTTAGTGTCCGCAAGACCCGATAACATGTAGTTCATTCGATTGCACACACAACAGACAGACAGACAACAAACAGACAGACAACGTTTAACGTTCGTTCGTTCGTGTCAGAGTTTCTGACAGAGAACTCCTGTTAGTGGCAAATTTAAATACTGACGTAACCACCAGAATGAACGTGCTACTATTTTGAATTTCTTAGGGCCACTTGCACCATCCCACTAACCCGGTGTTAAGCGGTTAAATTGTTAACCCAATGTTAAATTGTACTGGTACCAATGGTAACTCCAGGTTTAACCGGTTAACCCCGGGTTAGAGGAATGGTGCAAGTGGCGCTAATTTATTTCTAAATATGTATAAGGAAACTTTATGTACACTAGATTGACTAATGACAAGCTCGGTGGCAATGGTTGTTTGACAGAGCGCGGCGCGCTCATTCTTTCTTCCGTGTTGTTTGACAAATGTTTTGCGTTCATGTAGCCATTAAGACTGTATACTATTAACGGTGCTCTAAGTTTTTTATTGTAGCTTCTTTATGGGTCGTAAAAGAAGCGGAGAAAGGAACCTGCTTAGGCTTAGAATTTGGGATAAGATAATATGTCGTAAAAACTTGGTCTTTAAACTAAGGACTTGTTACTTTTAAATGCATAGAAAAAAAACCTTGTAAAGTTATTCCTTAGAGTAATTGGATTAGAAATTGAAGATTGTATGTATGTTTATACCTAAATTTATCTGACGTTTTAAAACATATTGAATAAAGATTCAATTCAGATACCTTTAAAAAACCTCGACTTCCTTAGTTAAATCTTATTTGCAAATGGCCAAATAAAATGTAGGTAGGTAAATAAGTTTTTTTTTTAATATAATACCGGGATCCCGAGATCCCGCAATACCGGGATCTCGTCTTTTAATCTCATTTTTCAATACCGGTATTTTTAAATGGAATACCGGGATCCCGGTATTTTCAAAAACAATCGAAATGTGCAGTATAAACAGTTTATATCCATTAAAATGGTCATCCCGGGATCCCGGTATTGACGAAGACATTTTCGGTATCAATACCGGTATTGTGAGAAGGTCGGTATTTGGAAGCCCTAGTAAGAATCAATTCCATCTGTATCAGATAAGATTGGTATTTGCACAATTTGCCAATCAATTTTTGGTACTTTTACGTACGTTTTTATTTACTCTAACAAAATGAGATGTAATTTCGTGATTTCTTCATTCCCCAGCTAGGACAGTAACTTAGGTCCTTTAGGCACACATTTAAAATATTGTATAGGTACCTAAAGGTAAGGTTCAGGTCGTGTCATACCAGAAGGTTAAGGAGTTGGCAGATGACCAGACGAGGTGGAGATTGCTCCACCGACAAGAGCACAGCTCTTAAATATAAAGAAGAAGAAGAAGAAAGGTAAACGTACTGGTGCTCGACGCGGTCCCAGTACATGTTATCTTGAAACTTAAGTCATTGTCAATAGAGGTGACAGCAAGGTGTCATCTATTGGGCATTAGCATGTCAAGCACTAGTACGTTTACCTTAGGTACAGTCAGCAGCAGAAGTTGGTAAGCGGGCGAGGTGTTCAAAATTGCCTTGACACTCTCTTACTCTCTTAACAATAAAGTCGCATCAAGATCATTTTGAACACCTCGCCCGCTTAGCAACTTCTGCTGCTGACACAATTTAGAACCTGTCTCTCTTGACATTTTTTATATTTTCTCTTAACGATCACAATTCAGTTTGGGGTCCAAATCGAATTGCAAATATCGTAGTAAACCAGACAGAATCTCATTTGGATCGTACCTAGTAAATCTAGCGTGAGATTGCATTACCTATGTCTAGCCCCGTGAATATGTAGGGCAAGCAGGATTTCTATTTTTGAAATGGTATGAGTTTATCGCGGTCGCTTGATATCTCGACTTGTGTTTGTATACATATGCGTACTATATACTTACATATTATGTAAATGTATCATTTATAAAATATATAAGTTCTACCAGTGACTTCGCGTCGTCTGCGTGGGATGATGATGATGATGATGATGGATTTATTGATTGATTAAAACTACCCTATATCCTTCCCTGGGCCTCAAACTTTCTCCATAATAAATTTCATCTAATTTGATGTAACGGGCAGACAGAATTATTTTCGCGTTAGTATGGATTGTAGGGACGGATTTTAGCCCTTGGTTGACTGGTAGAGAATGCCTTCTGATATTAAGTTCGCCATTTGTACTTTTCATGTATTTTGCAATAAAGTTTAAATAAATAAACGAATAAAATAATGATGTTAGGTGGTCGTCTTGATTGAACCAAACATTAGAAAAAAGTTAATCTATTATAAGAAACTTTTCCTATATTCAATTAAAGATTTAATCCACTACACTAATAGTTTGCTCATTTATTTACCCTCAAATCCACTAAAAAGGTACTCTTTAAAAGTGGACATAAAAAGAAACTAAAATGGCAGTAAAATAAGTACCGGAAATTCGTCCTTTTACTTTGACGGGTCCTTTGACCAATGCAGACTTTACTCGTATTTTATTGGACAATGAAACATCTTATAAGTACTGCTAGATATCCTGTACTGTGAAATATCTTTTGGATTCCTTTGAGATTTACGTAATATCAGATTCCGAATATTTCGAGCTCATTGCGCTGTAGAACGAAGTTGAATTTTTCGTTTGAAGGTAAATCTTTTATGCACAGTTTGTTTTTTGGATGATATTATTAAATCGGGTACGCATAATGTTAATCCTTATTGAAACTGTTATTTGCTTGTTCAGTAAATCATTCTTGTACAATACAATATACATTTTTGCTGACTTTGAAAACGGGCAACGTTATAGGTAAAAAAATTAAATATGTAGCCAGGGTCATTTAGGTATACATAAAACATAATACGTAAAGTTAAGGTCTATAAGGCCTTATTTTCTGATTGAATACCTCCATGAAAGGGTTTTTCTAATAACCTGTGTGATGATAATCCCATTACTTAATTACTTCTATGCCAAATTATGGGTTAGTTATAGATAAATAATAATAATAAGTAACTAACGTAGCCATAAACCAAACTATCAATTCTATGGATAAAATTTATCTGAAATAAATAATAAATAAATGAAAAATATTAATAATAATATTCACACAAGCTTTTAACTTCTGTCCACTGTATAAAGAACTTTTGCCTTACAATGAGTCTTAAACTTAATTATTTTATAGGAATAACGTTGCTTTTTCCTGGAGATATATTAACTTAATTTTAACGGCATTTCTCTAATTGGGCACTTATAAAATTACCCGCCTGTTGCTTCGAAAGCCAATCTCTTTTTTAATTGAAATATTTTTACCGTCCATTTTAATTGGCGCTAACCAGCCGGAAAAATAAATTAAGGTGGATTTGCAGGCGCTTTTAAATTAATCAAATTGGTAGCTGCCAAGAAGTATCTGGGACAAACAGCTCTAGATATGTCTATGAATATCTATACAGATGTAGTGCATAATAATGATGAGAATCTCGTGAAGGCCGAGAAGGACAAGTCCAGCAAGTACCTAGACTTAGCTCACGAGATTACCGCCATGTGGGATGTTGACTCGACGATCATTGTTCCGATAGTTGTGTCAGCGAACGGTCTCATAGCGAAGAGTCTCGACCAACACCTAGAGAGACTCTCGCTGGGTGGTTGGATCAAGGGTCAGATGCAGAAGGCGGTAATTTTGGACACGGCGCGTATAGTGCGTCGGTTCCTCACTCTGCGGCCCTGGACACCGGCAGCTTGGGCCAAGCACCGCTGCCGGCGGCAACCTAGGTTGGGTTTTTTATAATATGTTTATATGTATTTTTTATTGTTTTGAAAGTGTTTTTATATTTTACTTTTATATTCATATTATAAAACACCTAGCCTAAGAATTCAAATAAATAAAGGAAATTCAGTAAATAATATCGCAATAATTGACTTGTTAATGATTTTAATTATTTTTTTCTCAAATGTATGAATCTTGTATATTTATCTGCCTTTAATGTAGATTAGTCATGTAAGCCTGAGCTGTCATTTATATTATCAATAAAATATGAGTATGAGTAATTGTTTTCCATCGTATTTTCACGGAAACGTACGAACGTGTCTTGTTAATGTCAGTTACTACATATCGACGGTGGAAATTTCAAATGTCGTAAGGGACATATTATTATAGTTTGCCAAGCCATTTCCATCAGTAGAAAGTAGCGGCAAAATATATGTAGGGGCGAAGGGTCATCGTCCCTTAGAAAATTTGTATTCGCGCCTTTTTCTACTGACAAAGTTGTTGGACATAATATATTTCCTTAAAAAGGCATTATTTTCATTCTAAACCTTTTAAATCACCCTTAACCAGTGTAATTACGGCAAAGGCATTCCCGCCCGGCAGCCATGAATACCTATTATAATGTGGGAACTGATGGCTGCGCTCCTCGCCAACCATTTAATAGCTCGAGGTTATCTGCTATTCGATTATATCGGCGCGATTCGGGAAATGAATTAGAGATTCACTAGATATGAAATAGTAAAGATATGTGACGTCCCACGGGTAAAGGTACCTTATGGCGGTTGGCGCTTACGCTATTATTAACGCCGCTCTAATATTACGTGGGCCATACTGAGAGTTTCTGGATTCTGATATATAAGACGACTTATTTTTAGGGTTCCGTACCCAAAAGGTAAAACGGGACCCTATTACTAAGACTTCGCTGTCCGTCCGTCCGTCCGTCCGTCCGTCCGTCCGTCCGTCCGTCCGTCCGTCCGTCCGTCCGTCCGTCCGTCCGTCTGTCTGTCACCAGGCTGTATCTCACGAACCGTGATAACTAGACAGTTGAAATTTTCACAGATGATGTATTTCTGTTGCCGCTATAACAACAAATACTAAAAACAGAATAAAATAAAGATTTAAATGGGGCTCCCATACAACAAACGTGATTGGGCATGGTCAGTACTTGGATGGGTGACCGTTTTTTTTTTCATTATGGTACGGAACCCTTCGTGCGCGAGTCCGACTCGCACTTGCCCGGTTTTTTTAAGTGTCTCCAAATAAAAACTCCAAATAAAGAAAATAGGCGTTATTGTATGAGTTGTGTACCTAACCTATGATTTTACATGAAGATATTTAAATCGGCAGTGACTTGGGGGACGTTTTTAGGGTTCCGTACCCAAAAGGTAAAACGGGACCCTATTATTACTAAGTCTTCGCTGTCCGTCCGTCCGTCCGTCCGTCCGTCCGTCTGTCTGTCACCAGGCTGTATCTCACGAACCGTGATAGCTAGACAGTTGAAATTTTCACAGATGATGTATTTCTGTTGCCGCTATAACAACAAATACTAAAAACAGAATAAAATAAAGATTTAAATGGGGCTCCCATACAACAAACGTGATTTTTGACCAAAGTTAAGCAACGTCGGGCGTGGTCAGTACTTGGATGGGTGACCGTTTTTTTTTTGCATTTTTTTCCGTTTTTTTTTTCATTATGGTACGGAACCCTTCGTGCGCGAGTCCGACTCGCACTTGCCCGGTTTATTTCTAAGTGGCCAGTCCAGGAATTTTCAGTATGCCCTAAGTATTGCGGCGCTATGCGACGTAAGCGCCAGCCGCCATAAGGTACCTTTTGCCGTGGAACGTCCCATATCTTTACTATTTCATATCTAGTAAATCTCTAATTCATTTCCCGAATCGCGCCGGAAGAGTAACTGCACGTTTTAATTTGGAATAAAGATGCCAGTTGCTAATTTATGGTGGTGCTGATAGGCATAAGTATACGCAGAAAACCGACATCTGTTTAAAACTTATAATATAGTTACTTGGCATCAACCTCAACCTCAATGATTAAATGCAAAATTGCAAAAAGTTTAATAACATCTTCAGCTTAAAAGTTTATTATAAGTTTATCGGAGAAAACTTATCACTGCCTTAGCAATTTCTAATGGAATATCCTCTTTATGACAATGTAATAAAATTCAATATCCTTTGAAAAAGTTATCCTGATCATTAAGAACTGCCAATGTCTATTGACAGTTGGATGGGTATCTTTTTATTACCCATACTGACCGGGCAGCAAATAAATTTTTATGAAGAGAATATCTCTTTCTACTAACGGGGCTAGTTTAAAGTAAAAGTGTGCAAAGAAAAATATGTTTAGGTAATAAACATGACAGTTGCAGAGAGAAGAACGGAATGGCGATTACTCCACAAGAGCTAGGCTCTTTAGAATAATGATGATGATGAATAAACATGAAGTACCTAGGGAACAAATACAATTATTTTATGAAATATCTTTTGATTTGTGTTTTTAAGTAAGTAGGGATTAGGTATGTATTTTTTTTCTTTGGTACCTATATAAATAACAAATAAATATAAATATTAGGGGACATCTTACACAGATCAACCTAGCCCTAAACTAAGCAAAGCTTGTACACAATCGGTGCTAGGCGACGCACATTACAATCATTACATACACAGAAAACGCCCATGACTCAGGAACAAATATTTGTATTCATCATACAAATAAATGCCCTTACCGGGATTCGAATCCAGGACCATCGGCTTCACAGGCAGGGTCACTACCCAGTACCCACTAGGCCAGACCGGTCGTCCAAATGACCAACCTATTTTATAATGATTTATTTTAGTTTATTATTGTTGTCTACCTGTCTAAATATAAAGTGTATCTATGTTTCCACAACAAATATAATATTCTAATTCTGACGTTTGTTGTGACACGTAATTTTTGTAACGATATCATTTCATCAAGGTGTTATTATAATTTTTTTGACGAGCAGCTGCCTTGTGGGGCAGTCTTGTAACACTCATATTAGAGCATTCTATTCTCAACGTTGAAAAGTGACCTCTCATGCGAAGCGAAATTGTGCATTCAATTATCCTTTGATGGAGTCTATTTTTTTCAATATTTTTTTTTATGAAGTCTATATAAATCGGTGACAGGCAAATAAAAATTCTACCTTCTTTTATATCAGTTTATGTTTTTGCGACGGAATATAGCCGCTTTTGAATCAAATTTTATGAGTGAGAAACGGAATAATTCATAGAAATATCAAACATTAATTCATTGCCGATTTGACGTATCATGATTACTGGCTTTCACAATATTTGTAAAATAAAATCTAAATATTTATTATAGTAATAAATACACAATTTCAACGAAGTAAGACGACGAAAATATATAATGGGTTGTATTTGACACTTACCTAATGTATGTCACGTATGTTTATGTTTGACACATTTTGAAATTGATTTGTTTTGTTATTTCTCCAAAGGCAGCTCGGCTGGTGAATTGTTTTGATAACAAACAAGGCAACAGGGCGTGCTAGCGTGTATTCACGGGAGCTATTATCGCAAGGAAAGGGGAATTTCTGTTTACAATGTTTTATTTAAGTTGGAATGAAAACAGAATGTTCTTCGTCTTGTGACTTGTGTTCGTCTTGAGTTTTTTTATGTTTAGAGCCGTTTCCGAGATCCTTGTTCGATAATGTTTTTTTTTGACATGACGCACGAACATTTATGCAAATATTTGTATATGTGTATGTAGTGGGTATTAGTGGCTACTCATGCATATTTTTTTTGTAGGTGTACCTCCGCGAATAGTATAAAAAATAATGAGAAGTAAAATAAAATGTTTTTTTTTTTATAATGAAGTATAAGGACATGATGCAGGTTAAACATATTCATTTTGTACTCTATTTTATTGTTGTCAAATATAATTTTCTTTGGTTAATCTAACTTGAACAGTTTACAAAATATGACACTTTCAATGATACACTGGTGATTTTATATTATCCTGAATAACTCGAAAACAAAAGAAGATCGAGGACTGATATTAAGCATAGAGTGTTCTTAGGATCTGCCAGTACACCACCTGAAAGAATGACCAAATCCGTCGTTGGGGGCACTTCTTGTTCGCTTAGCCTGCTAGACCCTTTAAAAAGGTGGCAGAAAGCTATAAAATAGTGGGAGGAACAATATCAATAAGATACCTAAGTATTCTGTGAAAAAATATTCAATAAACGAATTTTTTAACATTTTAGCTATAAATTATTATTTTTGACTTCGCATTCGCCATTTCTCTGTAAAACTCTATTTTTGACTATAAATTAATAACGCCCGGATCTGTGTTATCTTAAAAAATCCAGAAACAACAATAGAAAGTCGTAAACCGTAGCTCACGGCACATAAATCTGCCGGCAAATAAAACTGAGATAGCCAAGGAATATGTATGATTTGCAGCCATAAACATATCTCACGCAGACGAGAGTTGTTCATATTTAAACTAGCAAATAAAAAAAGAAAAGAAATCTTCTAGCTGGGGAGTCGGAGATGCTAAATGTACCTCTACCGTAAAATGGGGTGAGTAGGGATTACGAGGGCAGTTGGGTTATGAATGCGGTGAGGAGGTATTAGGGAGGTGAGATGGTATTTTTAGACCAGAATTATCACATTGTTACGTTCTTTATTCTCTTGAGAAGTCAAACTATTGTAATATTGTGTCAATTCTAGTAATTGTCCCATCTCACTCAATTTCTATCCCTCCTAACCCCGACTACGGGGCACGGGGTGAGCTGGGATTTCCTACTATTTTGTGTTTATCGTTGAATCTATGAAATGAAACGACAGATTATCATTGAAAAACTAAAGTTCATACTACCGGAACACTTTTCAAGTAGGTATATATATAAAACGTACTAGATATAAAAACTTACATTTATTGAGGTTTGAACTTCGGATTTGTCCCTAATCACCCCATTTTACGTTAGTTATTCGAGCGTCGTAGAGATTTTTGCAATCGAAAGATTAATAGATAATAGGAAGAAAGAAAGTTATATAAAATTTTCTTTTCCAGCGAACAGGAAAGCCTCTACATTTTTTTTTAATTTCGGGGGGTTAGTGGAGGGTTTAAAAAATCGTTAAGTAGCTTATGGATTTGGTCGTTTTGGTCCAAGTCAATGCTATAATTTTTCTATAACTTAATCTGACAATTATTTGTATGCATTTCCTTACTCTGACGATCACAAGTTCGACGCCCGATTTTCACATTTTAACGGTCAGATAAAGGAAATGCGTACAAATAATTGTCAGATTTAGTACCTAATAGGACAATTATACCATTAATTTGGACTAGGTATAATGTCCAAATCCACAATCTGCTTAACGATTTGTTGAACCCCCCACCAACCAACGGCTCAACATAGACGGCTGAAAGTGGTTAAGGTAAACTCCACAGGGTAGCAAGATATCACTCATATATTAATCTGACGCGCTCGAGTAACTACAAAAGTCCCCTCTTGGGCTCCCCAACCATATTATATATTATATATTATATATTATATATTATATATTATATATTATATATTATATATTATATATTATATATTATATATTATATATTATAGTATTAGCTTTACCATAGGGAAATAAAGTAAGAATAGAGTGCTCATTCCATACTTTTTCGCAGTCGACATCTAGCATCGAGTAGCGGAATTATCATTACCGCTACTTGATATTAGAATTTAGAATTCTCTAGTGTCGCGACTCACGTAAATTTTATTGAACAACAATTTACAACTAATATTAAAAGCAGAAGGAGTTGAAAATAGAGTTCCGGTTAATCCGGTTATAATATCAGCTGAAAATTGTTGAGCATTAGACTTTTCGGTCGTCGGAATATCTATTGTCAAGTAGCAGTACTGATAATTCCGCTACTCGATGCTAGATGTCGACTACGAAAATAATAGTCGTTTTGGTACTAAAACTGATGTATGGAGTGACCACTCTGACTTGTTTTCTCTATGGCTTTACTGATAAAAATGACTCTCACTTTTGTGTTTAACAAGGATAAGACTTTATATAATTGATTAAAATCTTTAGTAACACAAAGACGTAACTCACAAGCATCTTATGGTTGGTTAAGGCTTTTTGTTATTGAATGGGAAACGAGATTGTATTTCATTTTTATCTAGTTCCCTGGGTATCTATTTTAGGAATGCTCATATAAAAGGAGTAGGAAGTTTCTGGATGAACTCGCAGCTGAGGACTGCGAACCATCTAAGTGACGAAATGGCGGAAAGAACACTGAAAAAAATATGATCTATCGAGCACACATTGAAGTGATTTCATTAAGATTAACTGCTATTACAATATCAACTAATGTACGTTCGTTCGTACGTAACGTACGAACAGTAAAGTTTACTGCTTGGTTCGATAGGCTCATATGTATACCTGGGATAACTCGGGGCAAGTTCTAGGGATTTGATATCGATAAAAAAGATGTCGATATAATTAAATTAATACATGTACTCATTGAACATTCTCGATTACAATAAAAAGGTTCGATGTCATATCTAATATCGAGCCTCTTAAGATAATAAAAGAATGCAGATGTCATTTCAATCAAAATGACAATTTACTGTCAGTACCATTCATATCTTAGAGTAAGAACGTTTAGCAGTTTAAAGTGGGTATTTTCATCTAGACGGCAATCATTAATACCGACGAATATGGAAAAAAATATTGATTATATATGTCGAGTACCGAGGGTCTTAAAGGCGGTGGGCGCGTGGGGTAGTATCTCGATGTATTACTTCACAGCTAAACCAGTATGCTACCATGCTACCAGTGCATGAAATAAACCTTAGGACTCGTTAACCATACTAGTGCCTACTATATTTCAGAACTATATGATGAAAAGAACTAATTGCTATTAGAATGTTGACTGGTTAAATTGAGAATGAAAAGATCACATGAAACCGTTCAAATCTTTATTCAAGTCAAGCTAGGCCAGCTCCAACTCTACGCCTCTAACATGAGAAGATTTATCCCTATATGGGACCGGCAACAAACTCAGAGGGACAAATCTTTTCAAAACAAGTTAAAACAACACATAACACATCATTTCTTTATTTCACAAAAGTAAGCTTCTAATGAAACATAAGAAATCAAAATAACACTTGAAATAAAACACTTAGCTAAATGGTTAAAGAACGCGGGATTCTATAAGCTATCAGAATAATCCTTCAGGTATAAACCTTCAGGAACGTAGCGAGTTAGGCACGAGGTTGGCTAACGAGTACGTCCGATCTCTAGCGCGGGCCGATCAAGAAGAACTACCAGCGGCGGAGCCTCTCCGCTCCCGCCTCAGTCAAGTTGGCAAACCTGCTCGACCAGTCTACCAACATACCGACAAAAACGCCAACTCGTGCCTACGCTCACTCGAGAGAAACCTCTCGACGTTCCAAAGCCTTCTACCTGTCATCTCAGTTCAACAACACGCCAATAGGTGGCGTTACTCTCTACGCAACTTTATTTCAACAATGCGCCAATAGACGGCGTTACTCTCTACGCAACTTAATTTATTTCGTTACAACGAAATAATACGTAGCTCAACATTGCTAATCGATTTTATACAGGCGTCTAAAATAATGAACTATAACGCTGCAATACGTCTTTCTGGTGTCAGGGTCCGACATATATTATAAAACTATTTTAAAATATACATATAAATACCTACACGTTTTAATTTGTTTATTTTTTATTTAAAAATGAGGAGAAAATAATATGTCTTTATGCCGAATAACATTTAGATGTTGACAGTAACATCGATATATTTTTTTGTCGATAAAATATTTTGCTACATCACTTTCGTATAGATGCCCCGAGTTATCCCAGGTATGCTCATATGGAACTGTTTAAAGCATTAATCGTTAATGCAAGTTCAATTGTTTTAAACTTTTTATTTTCAGTGTCCGTTTTGTTTTTTTTTTTTACTTTTTTTGTTACTTCCTCGCTAATTCATAAAAAGTGAGCATGGAGCCCATAATGCCTCAATATCCCATAAACCTAATTTCATTAGGAAAACAATACAGGCTCAATCATGGTCTAATAAAACATGGTCTTCCATTCCCAGAGTGACACGCGATTACGTCACAATAACATTGCCACTTTATTTCAACATAACATGTTACATGGGTACATTATACCTATGGTAAATAAGTTAAAATATTTCTTTATAATTTTATAATTTTCATTTATATGTATTTTAGCTTAAATTTTACAATAACACGTCATTTTTAATTACTCGTTAGCAATATCTTCCGATTCACGAAAGAAATTTCAGACTTTCGGGTAATTCTGTTTATACTACTGGCAACACAGGATAGCGCTGTGGACATTTGACAATTCGGATCTAGATAACTTCATGCCCTGACCGTCATCCTTGTCGAACGCGTGTTAATTGTTATTTCCTTCTCGCTCAGTGTCAGCAGTCGCAGTGTTTTCCAAACTTTTCACGTCGTAAGCTTGGTAATTAATGTGTAACTGTGAATTAGTTTTTTAAACGTTTGTCTTGTATAGATAAATAAAGTTTAATTTAATACATTAGATTTGTTTTATTTTACTATGTTTCTACATGAATAACTTAAAATTAATGCCGTTAAAATAATTTTCACCGTTGGTTAAAATTCTCCCACATTTCAAAGTTTGAGAACCTGTAAACAGCATGATGACGTAGGCGCGTGTCAGTTAGGTCATACGCGAATCTCGGAATGGAGTACCAGGCGGAGTATATTATTATACCATGGGCTCAATAAACCTTTCAATCCTTTCATCAATCAAAATGTCCACGCATGACAAATAGCATTATCGGCTTCGGCTTTCTCTTTATTGTCTCTGGTTTACTCGATAAAATATATACTGGGTAATGGTCATAATGTATTGTTTGTCCACATTTTCGTTAGTCATAATTTTGTTTTTTCTCAGAAACTTTCCAGGATTGCCATAAAACTAACCTAACGTAACCTATCTATAGGATAGCCTTACGAAAATCCAGAAAAGTTAACGGTTTCAGAATGGGGTTGGCAAATTATGTCGATTACGTGATCTCTGACCGAACTCTGAGGGGTGAATATGTAAGTCATACTGAACAACTTTTACAATGGGGTCAACCACGAAATCGCGAAAAAAATCTGCTGTCTCATACATTTCGGTGAATCAGAGTCAATGTGAAAACATATAAAATAGCAGATTTATTTCGCGATTTCGAGGTTGGCCCCATAGTAAAAGTTGTTCAAGATGACCTTCATATTCACCCCTCAGAGTTTGGTCAGAGATAACATTATCACTCTATAAATATTAATTAACATTCCATGTAGTAAGTAGTAAAAAACAAGATCCGTAAATAAAAACAGGTGGTAAATGTGAATATTTGGGCTGACAGCGTATAGCTAATAAGCTACGATTTTTGAAGAGAACACTTCTTTAGCGGCGCTGTGCACTTTTTGAGGTGGGGAAAAAATTTTAAACTCGAGACAACGTAAGGCGTAAGGAGCAACCCTCTTTCTACCGCGGGCCAAAAATTTATGCCTGAGCCTGCTGATTCGTTTAGGCGGCGCAGGGCGCTTGTATATGACTTAAATGCCATCTAGTGAGTTTCCCTCAAACTGGTATTAATATAACTGTAGTTCTCACAGTGATGTGCTTAGGGGTTTCAAGTAATGCGACGAGATAACGGTAGATGGCGTTAACCTCAATTATACATAGTGCTGCAGACATTTTGCACTAGATGGCGCTGTTATTAACATTTTGAGTTACAATGTCGTTGAGTTTTCACTTCTGCCGGCACTCCCGGAGTGCATCCCGTTTATTTTTTTTCAAAGCGCTTACTATATTTCGTTTTTTATTGTATTATAAAAAGGTAATCAATCTTAACGTGTAGATATTTTAAAAATCAAAATAACGAATTTTATTCTGGCTCAAATATCAACGATAGTATGAGTAGGTACCTAAAGATAAAATGTTAATTTTAATTTATATTAAATTCCTCTGCTTAAGCCCCCGTCTTTGTCCAATCAGCTCATTTCGAAGAAAACTACGAGCTTTTCCTATCTTCTTATAATCTTTTATTCGAAAACCAATCTTACCCTATCGAGATTGGGTTCAAAATTAATTGGACAGCTTGAAACTGATTCGATAGATTCAGAGATGCCATTCCAATCGTTTAGTTAGTACGGGCAAAATAGTGTAGAGTTAGACCAAGATAAGTCTGCAGCGATTTTGATAGCCTAGAATGTACAACTGTTATTTTATAAATCGACGTATAGTGCTAAACACGGCCCAATCGAACAATGCTTATAAGATGTCACACCCATACAATACCGATCTGTCAATGTCACAAGCGACATTTCTTTAACCAAAAACGTCACTTTGACACTGACGTATTGTTATTGTATTGGTGTGACATCTTATAAGCATTGTCAGGGGTGCGAAACTCCTGACTTCGGCCAAACTCGGCTCCACTCGGCTCAGCATTGCTCCGAGCAATTATTAGGGTTGGCACCACTTGACTTCCTTTTGCGTGCACGACCACAGATAAGATAATCACTCGAATTTTTACAACCCTAAATAGCCGAAAGGGATAGTGCCATATATTAGAAAGGAATAGCATGATTCGACCCTGAACCGCTGTCAAACTTCGGTTTTGTAGGAAGTTTCCTTTCTGTACGGCAGTACTATTATTTATTCTGTGGCATTGTTCGAATTGCGCCGTCTAGTTTTGTAGGTATTACCAATTTTCACTATTACCCCGCTTCCGAAGTTACCCCGATGCACCTTACATTGGTTCTTCAAACATATTATAGCCTCACTCGTACTTGCGCGTTCGATGACAATACTCGGTTTGATATCTTTGGCTTAACGGAGAGCGGCCTGTCTTTAAAATCGCGTTTGCAATTACGGTTTACGTGAAATTCTACTAGATTTTAATCGATTTTGTTATAACTATTTATAATATATACCTAGTTGTTTATGTATTAAGAGAGCAGAAATATTATTTACTGCTAGTCCTAATTTTGTGTACCGAGGAAGGTAATCACTTAATGATTTGTGCCGGTTTTCCCTTGCCACTCACGTAATGGTTTTCTTGGAGAGTTATAATGAGGTTCGTTGATCTGTTTTCTCATCTGGAATTCTGTATAAAGGATACCTTAACCTATAACTCTTAATTTCAATGAAATTATAAAGTATAATTATATACAAATTATAGAGTCCCTAGCATAGTCAGTAAAGGGGCCCACAGATTACCAGTTCGCCGGACGATATCAGCCCGTCAGTTAATCGTAAAAGGTGATAGTTGCGAACATCTGACAGGATGATATCGTCCAGCGAACTGGTAACCTGTGGGCCCCTTTAGAGACTGAAAAGATAATTTAAATGTATTTCTCGTTATATTTATTTGTGTCTCCACTGCTGAAAAAACAATTGCATAATAATATTGGTAGGTACCACTCGTGACATTGACTCTGAATCTATTAATGCGCTCAAGATTCTATATTAAAAACATTAGCTTGCCCAGTATTCAAAATAAGCTTCCGCAACAAAACCTACCTTGCTCTGTTGTTGCACAAATAACTAGTTTCATCTGATTCCAACACAAACAGTGCAAAGTTAATTTAATTTGCAGCGTAATAAACCTCAGTTACAGCGCTGCTACGAAGGAAAACTAAATTCCAAACCCTGGAGGTCGATTCTAATTTATACAATTGTTATGGGTTTGAACTGGTTTTGATACAACCCTGACGATCGTCCGTCCATCGTAGATGTTAGATGTAAACTGGACCAACCTTTTAACAGTCATCCAAGTCTTTTTCTGTTATTAGTTCAGCGTAAAGAGGTATTTTTGCTTTCATAATATATTTATTTATCTCTTACTGGTCTATAAGAGTGCCCCACCGATAAGAAAAGGCCGCGGCTCTTTCCCGCCATTTGGTTCTATATCCAATTCAGTGTGTGTCTTTGCAGAATGAATCAAGATCGTCCCGCCAACTCCGTTTCGGTCTTTCTCTACCCTTCTTCTTTACACTTCTTCTTCGTTAGGTACACTCTTTACAGAGTGGTCGTGGACATTATCTTATAATTTAGTACTAGCTATAGCTTTCTTATAACTTACTTACTATTTCAGCGCATTGGCGTCCCTTAGCTGTAATGCTGTAAAATTTTATTTCAACAAATATCAATCTCAATTATGTAAATTTTTGAGAAACTTGCTTAACGACACGGTTCCGTGAGCATTCGCTTACTGTGGCCGACACACTGGCTTTGATTTGGTGGGTCCATCTCATTTGCGATCTTCCTCTAACACTCTGACACCTTCCACTCTTCCTCGCACAACCAGACGATCTATGGCGATATATGAATAATAAACGTTGTAGGTAATATCATTAGGGATGGAAACTAACATACTCTTTCTTTCTCCACAGATCACGGTGTTCAGGATCCAAGAACGAGCCGAAGGCGGGGAAGTACAGGAGCTGGACCAGGTCATCCTAACAGCACTGTTCCGGGCACAGCACTTGTCTCCCAGCGAGCAGCTGTCTCTGGCTCTGACATGGAACAGGGTGGACATCGCGCGGTCGGAAATCTTCGTGTACGGACAGGAATGGCCTCCAGGTGAGGATCTCAACGAGGATAACAATGTTCATGGGTTAGGAACAGATGGTGGTGAAATAGAGATGGATCAAGTGATATTAACAGCACTGCTCCGGGCACAGCACTTGTCTCCCAGCGAGCAGTTGTCTCTGGCTCTGACATGGAACAGGGTGGACATCTCGCGGTCGGAAATCTTCGTGTACGGACAGGAATGGCTGCCAGGTAAGGATCTCAAAGGGGATCACAATGTTCATGAGTTAGGAACAGATGGTCGTGAAATAGAGATGGATCAAGTGATATTAACAGCACAGCACTTGTCTCCCAGCGAGCAGCTGTCTCTGGCTCTGACATGGAACAGGGTGGACATCGCGCGGTCGGAAATCTTCGTGTATGGACTGGAATGGCCGCCAGGTAAAGATCTCATAGGGGATAACAATGTTCATGACTTTCATAAGTTAGGAACAGATGGTGGTGAAATAGAGATGGATCAAATGATCTTAACAGCACCGTTCCAGGCACAGCATCTATTTCCCAGCGGGCAGTTGTCTCTCGCTCTGACATGGAAGAGAATGGACGCGGTCCGAGATCTTCGTTTACGGACAGGAATGGCCTGCACGTAATAATATCAGCTCGGATGATAGTGTTATTTATCTAGGAACTTGGAGTGACTTAGAGCTAAAGAAATGACTTCTAGATAAGATTTCATAACTTTGAACTCTTCTCTTAAATATATAAAATTACATATACTCCAGTGCGTAGGAACAAATTTGTGTAACTAACAATTCATAAGAGATATTAAGGAAAATATTTAAACTTTAAAGTCAGCACCATTTTGAATTTATAGGACCGTCTTCACATTGTTTTTATCTTTTGGTGTGTAATTTCATTCATTAATTTCGTTCCATTCGCCTTTAAATTGAAACATGTAACGAACCGGACTATTGCTTGTAAATTATTTCTCCAAAATGTTTCCTAATCTCCTCGGCTGGTTAATGAAAATCCAACGCCAGGGAATAGACACTAAATTGGAATAACCGTACAAGTTCTTTTTATTCGGCGGAGGAAATACTATCCACAATATCACACGGCGAAAATGTTAACTTTCTGAGAAAATAAAAAGTTTTTGGCTAAAATTTAATTTTTGGTACATTTTATGTAGATTAGGAAATATCTTCTTACTATATTGGTGCAGCGTGTGTAATTTCATTCATTCATTCATTTACGTTCCATTCGCCTTTAAATTGACACATGTAACGAACCGGACTATTGCTTGTAAATTATTCCACCAAAATGTGGCCTAAAATTGCTCTGGCTAATGAAAATTTATCCGACGCCAGGGAACGGACACTAAATTGGAATAACCGTGGAGCAAACACCGGAGGCGCCGGGGCTTTAAAACAAACAAACAAACAGATTTGTTAGCACATAAGTAAGGGCAGGTGAAATGAGGTTTTGTTTTGATAAATCAATTAGGGATAAAAATCGATACTTTAGAGTTTTAAAATTAAATGTAACGAAATCTTTTCGATAACGCCTTTACGCCCAGTACGGTTTTGATTGAAAGACTCGATTTAGTATTTTTTTTCGTAAAGAACCTTTTTGAAAGTTCACATGTTGCTTATATGCAATAAAATGTTTATCGAATACGGTTCATTCTTGAGGCTGTGATGAAACATACTAGTTACGTTTTTGACGGTAATTTGAAAATAGGAAAAGTGGGCTTTGCAAAAAACTATTTAGTCGGTTTTGGTAATTGGAGTGATAAATTTTTTTATGATGCATCAGGTTTTGACAAATAAACTAACAATTAAGTTAGGTAACCTAACCTAATTGGATTTTTTAATATATATTTTTCAGTAAGAAATATAAACACATGCAAACTGCTACTACTAAAACGCTTCTTGCTGTACGGTGTCTGTGTAGTGTGAAAACAAACATCGCAGCGTTTCGGCAAATACACGGCATGTGATGACGGCTGCTTTACGGTTATGCCCGACCCGCGTCTGACGTATTGTCATGTATTATTCCATATTTAATGTAGCAGGAGGGTGTCTGTTCGGTTACCATTCATAGATGGCAGCACATATTGGTACAGTCAGCAGCAATAGTTGCTAAGCGAGCGAGGTGTTCAAAATGATCTTGACGCGACTTTATTGTAAGAGAATAAGAGCGCGTCAAGGTAATTATGAACACCTCGCCCCCCTAGCAACTTCTGCTGATTGTACTATAAAATATAGCACGGTTGGCAAACTATAAATAACAGGTCTGGCACATCAATCTGTCAGAAGAAACAGGCGAGAAACTGAAAATGTGTATGAGGTTCGATTCGTCGCATCCACAACATTATTCTTAAAATTTGCGGCATTTTTCTACTTACAAATTTGGTTTATGGAATATAGGTAGCTATAGGTAATAGGTACTTATTTAGTTTGTAATAAATTTTAAGTATGCTCGCTGTACACTTATTTATTTTTTCGTAAGCATTAAGCACAATGTCTAGTTTTTAGGGTTCCGTACCCAAAGGGTAAAAACGGGACCTTATTACTAAGACTCCGCTGTCCATCTGTCCATCTGTCCGTCCGTCCGTTGTCCGTCTGTCTGTCACCAGGCTGTAACTCGAGAACTGTGATAGATGTACCTATTTCTGTTGCCGCTATAACAACAAATACTAAAAACAAAATAAAATAAATATTTAAGTGGGGCTCCGACTCGCACTTGGCCGGTTTTTATTTATGTAAACTGTTCTAACATTAAGTAAATACTTACTCGACAAAGTAAGATCAATCTGCAATGTTTACCGCTCCGGGTCTGGCGTAAATATTTAGGAATAAAACCTTAAATTCCTTATTGTTGAACACCGGTTGCACACACGACCTTCACGGCTCCGTGATACATGAACTCGGGTTGTTCGCCCTTGTCACCAGCTGCAAACTTTGCTTTCAGAGTTCCGCCGTCAAATAACATGTTATCTTTAGGGTTTATGCTGTTCGCAGAGCTTAAAGACACTTAAGTATAGCCTGTCCGATTTCTAAGATCAACTTCGCCATACATTTACTATGGCGTACTTGATTTTAGAAAATGGACGGACTACGTATACAAACACCAACACTCTTAACTGTCCATCTGTGGACCTTATGCGTTTTGTAATAAGGTTTACGAACTGTCAGTTAACAGTGTCGGCGATGGTACTTTGTCTTATATATTATATTTTATTCTCAAGCCGGCAATACGCCTATAAAAAGGTCTTTCTTCTGCACTAGTTTTTACGAAAGCGACTGCCATCTGACCTTCCAACCCATGAAAGATAAATGCAATACATTCATGAAAAGGAATGCATTATGTGGAGTCTTGTCTATCCAAGTTCTAATACACTAAGGCCCACTTGCACCATTCTACTAACCTGGGGTTAACCGGTTAAACCTGGAGTTACCATGGCTACCAGTACAATTTGACATTAGGTTAACGGTTTAACCGCTTAACCCCGGGTTAGTGGGTTGGTGCAAGTGGGCCTAAGTGTATTATCTATATTTTATATTTTTCTCTTTAAAATGATATTTGATGCTTTAAAAATATTTGTTATTTTCTGGAATACGAGTAGGTATATCTTAATATGAAAAACACAACGTGCATTCGATACATTTGTAACCATGTTACAAACCAGTTTAAACGTAATATATAGTTAAGTACTTATAGGTATCTACCTACGCTAGCACATCGTCCAAACTACTCCATCAGTCCATCACCAACCAAAACTCCTATTTCGAGTGTGTACTGTCTCTTCCGAAAATATTTTTTTCCAGATTGATATTTTTGCCATTCGCTATTTTTACCATTTTACTTTTTCTCGATAGCTTCCTTTTCCGAAATCATATTTAACCATTCGCATATTTTCCCATTATCTTAATTTTCCAATATCTTAATTTTCTTATAGGTTTTCTAATCATTCGCATAATTTCCCACTATATTTCATTTGTTTATAATCACGGAAGACAGAAAATAGATAGGTGCGGCGACGAGCGAAACAAGGAGGAGTGTGTTAGGTGAACTGCGAGCAAAACAGTGCGCATATTGAGAATAAATAAAATGGTAAAAATTGCGAATGGCAAAAATCGCAATCTGGAAAAAACGATTTTCGGAAGAGAGAGTACACACTCCCCATTTCGACGTACCTACTTACCTACGTTCTACTGCTATAAATGCACTGCTATAATATAGGCACTGACTACTCATAGTACTAAAAGGCTGAAACTATGTTTCCCATGCCAGCTCAACTGCAACATAATTATATTAATTACCTATATACTGGAGAGTTCACAAACTCCTTTGAATTTCTTTGATGAAAAATGATGCAGATTTTTTCATCGATCGATGTTTTCAACTAGAGTTAGACCAAGGAAGGTCTACAGCGATTTTGATAGCCCACGCAGTGCAAGTTTTATTATTATTATAAACGTCATAATTTCGTAGAAGTTCGCTGCAGACTTTTCTTGGTCTAACTCTACCTATCAAATAAGAGTAAGTACCTAAAATAAGTGTTAGTTGGTACTTACATCTTAAATTATGTGCAAATCATGTTAAAGATGTCATGAAAATACTTCCAACATAAAGGTATCCGTACCGAGTATCCGTAATATAAAAAATCTCGTTATATATCAAACAATATCTCCTTTATAATTACATTCAAATTTCTAACGGGACGAAAATTAAAACCGAACAAGTTCAATTACGTTAGATTTCACACACGGAACCCTAACTCACTTTGCATGCTTCGACAGTCTACAAAAGTTCCTCATGAAATGATAAAACGACTTTGGCATCAGGTGTCTTGCCAAGCGAATTTGAAGGAGTCACTTGTGTTGACGTTATGATAAAACAAATGGAACCTTGTTAACAAAGAGGTAAGATTGAAAATGCTGTAAATCCCTTTTACTATGTTGCTGTAAATTACTTTATATCATCAAGTAGTAGAATACCTTATTGAAAGAGACAGAGGGAGTAAATTGCCGTGAGTTGATTGTTTCAAGGACATTTATAGGTACATTTTGAGATAGCGTTCCGTCATAATACGGGGTGTAATTTTTTAGGTGATACAAGACATTAAGACGCGACTGAACACATTCTCATTCAACTTTGTTATGAGAGCATTATATTTTTCAGTCCATACGCAATTTAAGTAGGCAACCTATGTGCAATGTGTCAATGGGAATATTATCTATCATTTATTTCTTATCAAATATGAATAACAGATTAGGGTAGGGTAGGTAGATATTTCTTATAAGTTTATAACGTATCTTAGACCATCATGTAAAACTTTGCAATATGATTGGTCAAATATATCAAGACATTTTTATTTGATAGAGCTGTGCAATGTCACCTCAAAATGTTGAGAGAGTGTTTCATTTAAAACATTACTTACGCTTTCATACTTATTATTTCGTTTTCGATGGCCGGAAACTACCGACTCACTCATTCAACCATTCAGTTGAATAAACTTGATTGGAAATTCGTATGAATTATTGAATGTGAATCGACTCCAATATTTAATTATTGGCTGAAAAGCAACGGTCTGTGATAAATATAAATGATTTTACGGATATACTGTAGGTAAAAATAAAAATTTATTTTAAAGTAGAATATCCGACTGCGTTAGATGTTAGGTACCTACCTATGAAAAAAAAACATTTATGTAATGAAAAGTAAAAAAAAATATTTATTTTCAGATTCCTGAGATCCATAGATTGTTAGTTACAAGACACTTATAAAACTACATTAGTAAACTTAAAACATAATAAAAATACTTATTTTCTAGGTCGTAAGACATGAAGGTCGGTATCAAAGAATATAATACTCACTAGGAGAAGAACGGTAACTCCATACAAAAAAATGTCCCCAACTGTTTATACGTTTATACTAGTGGCGCCGTCGTTGTGTACCAATGGAACTAAAGTTGACAACCGGTTTAGCCTGGCGGGTATTGGTAGGTATAGGTAGTAATTCTGTTGATAAACATATTAGTTATCTTCATATCACGAAATATATGAAAGATGCAAATATTACCCCTTGTTTGTGGTATTATCAATTGATTTAAATAAAAGGCATATTTATGTTTATAACATTGTATTATTTTATTTATTAAAAAAATGTTTTACATATAGAAATATACACTGAAAATTAAACCCTGACAACTTAATAAAAAAATAGACATTAATAAAGCACATTCACAAAGTTTTCAGTATAATACAAATATCTTTAGGCATGCCTACCTATTACACTTTACACACACAGATACACTACACTTTACACACGGCATTTTACACAGATTTCCAACTTGTATTCATACATTTCTTCACGGTTAATTAATACGCTTTCCAGATGCGTTATGACGCGGTTCCTTCTGAACCCACTAAAGCTATGAATTTCACTCAAATATGTATCTTCAACAGCCGTTGCTCCGCATTTAGCACATTTTCTATGTGCATTGCTGTAATCCATGTAGGCACAGACTTACAAACAGAGTCTTAATTGGTAGTACCGCTACATTGTATTTATTATTTAAAGATTTAATAAATAAAATTTTCGTTATGAACTTTAACCACAGCAGTTGGACAGAGTCATTGACAAATATATTTTTTTTATTATGGTGGGTAGACGTACCTACCCTCCAAATATTTTATGAACATTGATAAAGACAGTTGGAAGCAAATATTCATTATAAAACTTAATCGCGTGTAGTTAAGTTTTAAGTATTTTAAGTCCCGTTTTACGATTAATAATGTAAAAAAATCGTGAAAATTTAAATCTTAGTTGGGAGAAATGTTGCTGTAGAAAAATGTTTTTATTTTGATTACTGGCAACTTTTTCTAGGAGGCCAAAGCACACATAGAAGCTTCAGGCGCATACATGCGCAATTATTTGGGGACATAACTTTCTTAGGAAGTGAACAGGCCTTGGTCGGTATATCGGCGGAGAATATCCGAGTCCCACCTCTCTGCTATCATTCTCAGGATGCTATTTGAGCTCCCCCTCATCCGCATCACCACAGATGCCGTCTTTTTCCTTATATATAACTTGAAAGTATTTATTATTCATTTTATAGTATATAAAGTATATAATCGAGGTAGACTAAGTGTTTTTTGCCGGTGTAGGTACCTACATAAAACATTTATACTCACCATAATGGTCTTGAATGGTTTGAATACCAGTAAGGGAACTCGTAGGATAAGGGAATCCTATCATCAATCACGAATATTTTGTTTCCAAGTTCTGGATGTTTCTCTGTATCTAAGTAGGTACATAATATTAATTTATTTAAGGTTGTATATCGTCGCCTAGTACCCGTACAAGCTTTGCATATTTTGGAGCTAAGTCGATCTGTGTAAGATTATCTCCAAATACCGTTAGGTTAGGTTAGGCCCTATTCATTTATTTAAGACAAACTGTGGATAGCATTTTTTATTTCCCTTTACTCATCGCCTTCCAAATCGCATTGAGGCAGAAAATCAAATATTTAAATACCTTCCGTCAATCACAGACAATAACGAATTGCGAATAAAAGTCGTTTCAAATTACAAATCAAAGAAATTTAAGATCATTTATTCATAAAAACATGTCAATACAGAACAAAATAACAACAAAATTATAACTTAAGACTACCTATAAAGCTTAAGCCTAGTCAAAAAGTCCCCCTCGAGTCGTCCCCGGCGCAAAGGTACCCAGCCGCGTTACCACGTTGAATGGCGATGGACAACCTTTACACCAGTACGGTTACCATCAGTTTGTCACTGACATAAACGCCGTCGAGAACGTAATTTACTTTCTATACATCTCGCTCGCACTCGCATATTAGTGCAAACGGGATGTATAGAAAGTAAGTTACGTTCTCGACGGCGTTTATGTCAGTGACAAACTGATGGTAACCGTACAGGTACGAACCCCTTTCTCACCACTTTCCTAATAAAGGCAATAGCCTCCGACCCCCAGACCCCGAAGGGGTGCAAAATAATCACTACCGTCTAGGGCCGCATATTTATCCCGCATTTTGCCCGCGGCAAAATACGAATTACAAATTAATTCGGTTTAAAGATTCTTTATTCTCATAAGAATTTGTACAATTCACTTAAAATGAGAACTTAATTATTAAGTAAACGCCATCTTAATCCCACTGGAAAATATTATTGAGAAACCATTAAGGAAAACGATCAAAGGTTCCTGAAAATTTGCGGCAAGCCTATAATAATTTCAGAATTTTCATTATTAAATGGTTCCGTATTCTCAACGCTAGCGCTAACGCGAGCGCACTGTGGAACGATGTCATACTTGTGGATAGAAATAGTAATTTTCTTTTCTGTTTTTTCGATGATATTTTCTAATGATGTTGACAAAGAATCGTTAAATTTGGAAGAGATACTTTTTAAATTTATTCTCAAAACCCTTACTGATTTTGTAGATTATTCTTATGACAATAAAAACAATTCAATTCAATTCAATTCTTTATTGATAAAAATATAATTTTACATGTCAGGTGCATATATGCTTAATGCTAAGTCTTATAATTAATTAATTATTAGATTTATTTACATAGTTGGACAGGCAAGGCTGAGCCCGCGAACTAGTAGTTGTTTATTAGATAAATTAATGTGTAAGTATAATATTATAGTATTATCCACTTGGTACAGTGTTAGGTCTCGAAAAAGGCATCGATTGAGTAGTATGCGTCAGACGCCAGTTTAGATTTAAGTTTTTTATTGAAACATAGGTCGCTGGTGGTTTGTTTCAACTCCAGCTGGATTTTATTATATACTTTAGGTCCTACCGTATGTATACACTTTCTGGACTTGGCAAGTCGCGTCTTAGGTGGATTAAGTTCGATAGGCCTCCTGGAACTCGCACCTCGGGCGTTGCCATGAGTCGGAAACAGTGTGATGTTGCATCTTACGTATTTTGCCACTTCGAAAATGTATAGACACGGCAGGGTAAGAATTCCTGTTTGTTTGAATAGTTCCTGGGCTGGTTGGTCCCATGGGACGCCAGATATGCACCGAATTGCTCGTTTTTGGAGTTTGAATGGCCTTAGTCGGTCTGCAGCATCGCCCCATAGGTCGACTCCGTATCTTAAAAATATAGCCTACAATAACCATTGCTCGCGTTTACCACCGACAAGGTGGGCCGTTAGTTGTCAAGCGGACCCCAGGCTCCCATGAGCCATGGCAAAATGCAGGGTTAACGCGAGGAAGAAGGTGGGTATATAGGTTCTCGATGGTACGTACAATAGAGTTCACATCTTTACAAGAAAACGTTTCATAAATGTACCGGATGGACCTTGTAATGTAACAGGAGTAATAAATTAAACTTAAGGCTGCACTCCTCTAATTGACCAACATTTGTTTAGCGCATTTTAAAATATCTTGTGTTTCGAATTTTCACATTTAAGATAATAATTTTGTATGAGTAATAGGAAGTGTCATCGTTTAAGAGTATAATCTATGATTTTAATTATTTGCTCGTGTACAGGCCACACCCGGTATATTTTTGGAACGTTGGCTTGTAAAGATGTTCGTGAACTCGACCGTACAAAAAATATTAAAAAAAAAAAACCGGCCAAGTGCGAGTCGGTCTCGTGTTCCAAGGGTTCCAAGGGTACATGACACAATTTTTGACAATGTATTTTTTATGTGAAACGTGTGTGAAATGTCTTGAAAAAATCCGTAGGGGTCGGATTTATAAGTTTGACTGCACAGTTCTAATAGGTTTTCCTGTCATCTATAGGTAAATAACTATTTTGTGTATTTTTTCAAAATTTTAGACCTAGTAGTTTCGGATATAAACTGGTGGTAATTTTTTGCCTATTTTCTTGAATTACTTCTAAATTACTTATCCTAAAATTATAAAAAATAAATATTTACAGGCGGACAGACAGACAGAACGCACGAGTGATCCTATAAGGGTTCCGTATTTTCCTTTTGAGGTACGGCGCCCTAAAAATATTCTAGTATCGTATCGTGGTTGGACCAGCAACCTATATTAGTACATTATTGTCGAGGCTCGGAAGTAGCTACTTGCAGGCTGAGGATTCGTTTTAGACGACCTTGGGAGTCCGTTTAATTGAATCCGAAGCCAGCAAGTAGCCTTTCAGCCGAGTCATATATAGTGCTTTTCTCAAAAATGGTGCAAGAAATATAGATATAATAGAAATATTTTACAGAAGCAACGTCCTTTCGTATATATTTTCACAGAAAAAAGTAGAAACAATTGAAAAGGTTTGCTTTGCCGCCTTTTTATTTTTTAAATTTTAAAATAGAGGTGTTGTTTTCTGCCGAAAATACGCCTACCTATTTGAGACACCTAAATAGTCGCGATACCAACATTATAATAATAAGTAATTATCATCTGTTTGGCTGTTTAATGGGCCTGTGCCTTCATTTGATATGGCCATTTAAACTTTTAAAAAGTTTGGAATTCGACAAATAATGGAATTTGTATGCAACATTGCAGTCCCAAAAGCGATACTGCAATGTTTTTAACTTTTTAATTTTTGACTGACCATAAACTCCGCACTTCGCGACCTATTTTTTAAACTGCAAAGTCGACTTTGCCGTCCATTTTTGAGAAAAATATGTTTTCTTAATACTTACCGGTTTGTTTGAGTCTTTGACTCGCTATGAGATTATAATGTGTCTAGAGTAAAAGGAAAATCGTTAATTGCTCATTTATCCGCACAAGAGATACAACAGATAGCGACTTTGTGAATATTAATTGTGTTTTAAAATGTTATTATAAACTGTGCCAAACAATAAAACCAAATATAAATTAGTCCATAAATCAAAAACCCCTAATCCTTTGACCCGTAAAGTTTGAACGCGGGCAATTTTTAAATTTATGACCGGCAGTGGGTGGGTTAACATTCTACGAAAGGTTGCGGGTAATTAGGAGTTGGAGTTTTCATTAATTGACTACCTATTTCTCAAGTCTTGCTCAGAGTAATTAAGTATGTTAATGCCTCAAGAAATGATGTACTAAAGGCGAATTTAGGGTATGTTTTTTTTTATGAAATAGGAGGCAAACGAGCAGACGATGTATTTACGACAACCTACTTTTTCAATGAATTGCAACATTGATAACGGGGTTGGAATACCTATAGACACTTTTTTCTTAAAATGTATGAGTACTTTCCCCAAAAAAAGCTTTCAACCGGGATATATGCTAAAAGGGGGGGTTGCGTCAGGGGATGGGACGCTAGTGTGCGTAAAGCATCAGACCCAAAGGTGTCATACTACATTCATTTAAAGCTGGCTATAATTTGACCGAATCAATATCTACAAAATGTTGAGTCAAGATATTGAAAATAGATATTGTCACCGCTCTTTAATTATAAATCAATGGAAATTATATTTTACTCATATTTTTAAATTAATTTAAATTGTATTTTTAATGCCTAACTAATTACAAGTGTATTGCAATACCCTCAAAGGGGTGTGTTGAGACATATAATGTAATGATTTACACATAAGACCTTTTGTACACACACTAAGTAAGGAATAAATTAAATATAGTAATTGACATTCGAAACTCCGTAAGCGCAATGTAATGTAGAACGTGCTAACGCCATCTGTTACTATATTGTGGCACGATGTTGTCAGTGACAGAGGAGACGCCACATATTTTATAGGTAGAATATTTAACGCATTTTGAATAACTACGAAACTGGCAAATTTAGAGATATTAGGAAGTTATGATAGTAGACAAGCATAGTAATCTAGACTGAATCTTTACGAAATTGCAATAATAAAATATTTTCCTAATTTTTTATCGTGATTTTTAACTACACCAATCGTTAGAGTCTCAATTAAAAGTTAATTACAATAGCGTTATATAATAAGAAGCTATTAAAAGATTGCATTGATTACAACTTCCGAGTTTGCAAGTTGTTATTTTCAAGTTACAACTTTAAGATTTATGGACGACTTTATAGAACGTCAAGTTTGTTGAAGAGCCGTCATAAAGAGTCAGGAAAACAACGTAATTAGTGAACTTTGCAGCCTTGCTTTTTAAATGTTAAATACTGCAACTGCAATAAAAGCTTCTGAATGTGTTTAATAAAAGTGACGTTTATTTTACCTTAGTACAGGAAGTATATACATATAGTTAAGTGGCTTAAAAACATAAAACATGTTAAATTTAGATGGTGTTAACAAATCTCAAGTCTAACAAGCCCTTGATAATCGTTTGTCCTTATCAGATAATTTGACATTTGTGTTTGTTAGAAAAGGACAAAGTTTAAATGAGGCTTGCTATGAATTATGAATAAGTAAGGGGGTTAGTCTTCCTATCATAACAGAAAAAGTTAGGTAGGTATAGAAAATCTTCCAATCTAGAGGTCGAGTCCCATCAGCTTTTACGAATGAGTTTCTCAAATCTTATGTTTACCATTACCATTTTTGGTGCCATTTGTTTCTCCTTTTCCATCAAGTAAAAAGCTTAGGACCCGCATATATATCTGTGATAAATATTTAATTTGTAGGTAGGTTTAGGTTAAGGTTATTTTGTGTATACTTTTCGGGTAACTAAATAGACGAAGCCTGTTGCAGATTTTACCGTCGTATTGTTTTGTGACGAAGTCTGTAGAATATCGCGAGTTTGTATTCACCTGACGAAGCCTGTTTGCAGATATACAATTATGGTCACTGCACAAAGATTCATAGAGATTTATGTATGGGAAAGAACCATATTAAATCATTCTATCTCTTCCCAGGTGCTCTGGACGAAGCCATGATGCAGGCCCTGGAGCACGACCGCATCGACTTCGTGAAGCTTCTGCTGGAGAACGGCGTCTCAATGCGCAAGTTCCTCACCATCCCTCGGTTAGAAGAATTGTACAACACCAAGAGCGGACCCAGCAACACTTTACGGTATGTAGCAACAGTATGTACATGTTGGAGACTTCGTGAAGCTCCTGCTCGAGAACGGCGTCTCAAGTTCCGCACCATCCCTCGGTCAGAAGAACTGTACAACACGAAGAGCGGACCCAGCAACACACTGCGATATGTACCAACAGTCTGTACATGCTGGAGACTTCGTGTAGCTCCTGCTCGAGAACAGTGTGAAGTTCCTCACCATCCCTCGGTTGGAAGAATTGTACAACACCAAGAGCTGACCCAGCAACACACTACGGTATGTAGCGGTACAATTTCATCCTCAGGTGATGATCATTTCTTAATGAGGAAGTTCATCAAGTCTCTACAGTATTCAAAGCTGACATCTCAACATCTTACGACATTCAACCGTCACCTCATCACAGTTATTCCAAAGAGAATTGGAAACAGAGGCGAATTGTCAAAGTAATTTATGTAGTCAGTACATTGTCTGCCATCTTTCGATGAATTTAACACATATCAGTGAAAGAATAAGGATCAAAGTCAAATGGCGTTCTAAAAGTTTTAATCATTTGTGTCGAAAGATGGCAGTAAATGTACTGGCTATACATAATTTGCTTTAACAATACGCCTCTAGTCTAAATTCTCTTTGGTTATTCTCTGTGAAGCCACGTAGTTCTAAAGTACTTATGATCACATCAACTTAAATTCTTGCTCGAAAATGGCATATTTTTTCACACTTAATATGTAAAAGTGCTCTTAGTCCATATAATTTTACCGAAATACAAATAATTTGTGTTAAATAAACTAGTAATGGAAAATGTCCACAGGTACATCCTGAGAGACGTGCGGCCCCATCTTCCGAGGGGCTACGTGTACACTTTACACGATATAGGGCTTGTGATAAACAAGCTCATGGGAGGTGCTTACAGGTGAGTGCTTAATGAAAATAATAAAAGTTCTTAGCTCCGCGCGAAATCGCCTTTTCCTACAAACGTAGTCCTCATTTTCCTTTCTGGGACTTATTAACGTTATTGAAAATATTTTGACACAATTTGTTGTATATCAACCACAGCTATGCCCCTACGTTTGATTTTTTCGAATTTTCATTTATTATAAAAGTTAGGAGCATTTGAAAATTATCAATAAAATCGAAAAAAGTCAAACGACGGCTATAGTTAATATACATCCAGTTAATGCAAAAATATTTTCCGTAATGTCAATATCCAGAGAGGAAAATGGGGACTACATTTGTATGCATAAGCGGCCGTCCCCTTTCCTCTTAAACACAATAATAAAAGTGGCCCTAGAAATGTACCTTGCGGCACACCCCGACGTATTATTCCTAAAAAAAATTAATATAGGTAGTCTAGAAGACCAAGTCCAACGAGATGGTGTGACCAAATATCCGCCCAGATGGACATCACACTAAGCAACGCTTTCCACAAAGCAACCGACAGGGAGAAGTGGAGAGCTGCCATAGGAAAAATTTGCAAGCGGAGTCACGATCCTCAGCAGTGAGGGACCAACTTAGAAGAAGAGGTAGTCTAGTTTAATTGCAATAATAGATGCCTCTCGGAGAACCCAATGACCTATTTCAATCAGAATAATAATAAGTCCAATTAGGAAGTAATTTCTGGTATTAGCATAATAAACGATCCATCAAATTAAATTACCATATTACCATTTGCATAATCTTCAACTTGACTAGAACAGGCTAAATTCGAAACTCTGGATTATAATACTAATCATACTAATACTAATCTATGCTCAAATATCTACAGTTCAATGATTCAGATATTTATTTATATATTGGTAATCTGACATTACACATTCAGACCATTAACAAATTAACAGATTATATCGTTTTACATTTCACAGTTCATATTTATTCGCAAATATAGAAAATTATGCTATACATAAAGTCATCTGTCCATTAGCTTGATTGAGCGACCCCGCAAACGCCCGCTGCACAATGCGGCTTTCTGTAATGGACGGGGGGCTTAAGGCTACGAACATCCAGAGTACCTACTCCTAAGCCGAGGTTAGAATGAAAGGCAACAAGGCATGAAATGCACAATAGCCAAAACGTATGCGCGTTTTTGCAAGAAAATAGTTATTCGTTTTACAAGGGGGCAAAGTTGTGATTTAACCGCTCTTGCTAATATTGATACCCGAGCAAGCGAAAGATTCCAAAATTGAAACGAAAAATGGAATCTTGAGCGTTGCGAGGGTTTCAAAGCACGAGGGTTAAACAAAATTTTCCCCCGAGTGAAACACAAAATTTTTCACCACACCAACCCGAAGAAAATATTAACTGTAAGATATCAAACAAAAATAAACCAAATCAACTCCAAATGAATGTTATTAAATATTTATCATTCAAAATCATCATTTAAAAGTCAATTCGACCAGTAAACATAAGAAAACAACTCAAAATTTGCATTTGGTTACTTTGCCTCACATGGGAATAAAATGCAACTTTGCTATCGGTTTTTGAACAATCAAGAGAGCCTTTACCAGTTGGTGTGGTAAAAAATAATAATTTAAAACAAGTTTTGAGTTGGACCAAGCTAAATCTGCATGGCAATGACAAAGTAGTTAACACGTTCACTGGCAGTAGTGGCAGTCCATCGAGAGATGGAAATGAACAGCATCATGTCTTGTCTGGTGACGGATTTGATAAAGTAAAAATCGTCGGCGGTGGCGGTTAACGAGACGGAAATACTACAGCATAAATAAATAAATGAGGTCATGATCTTACCCAGCTGTTGACTCGGCAAATACCCGCTACAGTGTGGCTTTATCTAATGGACGGAGGGCTTAAGGCCCCGAATAACACTGAGGTCCGAGAATGGCATTGCCTCAAGTCTCAAGCGGGGGTCAGACTGGACGGCACAGAAAGTAATAAAAAATAAATTTATTATATTCTGTTTTTAGTGTTTGTTGTTATAGCGGCAACAGAAATACATCATCTGTGAAAATTTCAACTGCCTAGCTATCACGGTTCATGAGATACAGCCTGGTGACAGACAGACGGACAGACGGGTGAGAAGGACAGACGGATAGACGGACAGACGGGCAGACGGAACAATCACATCAACAAACGCATAGACAAGGCGGGAGTAGTCTTCTGGCAGTGCAGAAGGATGATTGGTAGGAGGTGGGGACTCAACCCGAAAATTACCCTTTGGCTCTATAAGACTATAATCCGCCCCCTACTCTGTTACGGTGCTCTGGTTTGGTGGCCAAGAACAAACCTAGGCAACGTACGAGACAAGCTACAAAGACTCCAGAGGCTCGCATGCTCGGCCACCACTGGCTGCACGAGGTCCACTCCGACTGCAGCCATGGAGGTCATGCTAAACCTTTCACCGCTGCACCTACACATACAACAAGAGGCCAGTCTCTCAGCGGTAAGGTTACGAACCCTCAATATATGGTCTAACACCACAGGAGCTCTTCACACAGCATGCCTGGAAAAAGTATACAGCGAATTTCCAGTGCTCATGGCGGGCACGGATCGAATTCACAAACAAGCCATCTTTGACACAAGGTACAAAATACAATTATTTGAGGACGACAACTACGAAGGACTCAATCCCCGGGAGCTGAGAATCTTCACTGATGGGTCCAAAACAGACAGCGGATCAGGCTCTGGAACCTTTTCAGAAGACCTGAACATGTCAATCACCACTCCGCTAGGAGCCCATAACTCGGTATTCCAGGCTGAGTGCATGGGCATCATTAACGCGGCGGCTGCCATCACTGCAAGGAAGGTAGTAGGATCCTCCATCCGCATACTCTCCGACAGTAGAGCAGTCTTAATGGCCCTAAAAAGCCATATAGTCACATCCAAACTTATACACGAATGCCACGAACGACTAATGGAGGTATGTCAGAACAATAAGATCACCTTACAATGGATCAAAGGACACAGTGGATCCCGAGGTAACGACGCCGCGGACGAGCTCGCCAGACAAGGATCGGGTGCGGGGGCGATTGGCCCGGAACCGATCCTCCCGATACCGTTTAGTAAGGTACGCTTAATGCTGCTGGCACGTACAGGGAAACTACACACAGAACACTGGCTAAACCAAACTGGATGCAGACAGGCCAAGCAAGCCATGCCGAGCATGAACGGTAAGCTCACAAGGGCGCTCCTTCAACTAGGAAAGGTTCGACTGAGTATGGTAACCAGTGTCATAACAGGTCATGGACTTTTTAACAAACATCTTTTTATAACAGGTGTCACAGACAGTCCCCTATGCCGTGGACGCATGGAGGAAGAAGAAACAGCCTCTCACGTGGAGTTGGAATGCAGCGGATTGGCCCCATACAGGGCAAAACATCTCGGATCCCCGAGTGACCTCCCCGAGGTCCTACTCAACATCAAAGGTCTGATAGGATTCCTCGAGGAGCTGGGCTGGCAAGACTAGTCCACCCCCTATCACGCAAAATAGGCGCAAGACGTCGAGTTGCGGAAAATCGCCCGAACTACAATACAATACAATACAATAGACGGGTAGACGGACAGACGGACAGACGGACAGACGGACAGACGGACAGACGGACAGACTGATAGACGGACAGTGGAGACTTAGTAATAGGGTCCCGTTTTTACCCTTTGGGTACGGAACCCTAAAAAACAGCCTGCGCTAGGCAAAAATACCAGAGTGTTTTTTATTTAAATTATTCAAATAACTATTAACATAAGTAAGAAATAAGTCATTAATCTGAAACTAATAGGTCATCAACCCTATTATTTTTTCTTGGCAATGTTTTCTCAGCCTATAAAATGTAGAAAAAGCAGAGTAACGTAATAGCCTAGACTCTAGACAAAACCTAATAACCTAAATTACACGTCGACAGAGTCGCTACAGTAAACCTAGCCTAAGGTTTTCTAAGCTAATCTAAATTAAACTCGTCCTGATTACACCCAAGACCTAACAATGCGTACATAAGTCCTTATCAACGAGCAACTTTCACAAACTCGCATCTGCTATATAAGTTTGTTGTAACTTGTAGCTTAGTGCAACGTCTTAGGGTTGAGTTTGAAAACTATGTTTTTGGTATTACGCCACCTTGTGGATATAACAGAGGTTAAATCCCTGTTGCTAGTCTGCCTGCCCGATTTAAGGATCAACTGGTATTTCCATTTGTTATATGTACATTGTACATTGTTACGTGAACACGGGAAACTCGAATTATCGGACGTATGAGTAAGATGGCATTGAGGTTATAATAACCAACTGTAATTAACGACTGGTACTACGTAAATATTTAGCTAATTATTGTAATAAAATATTTCATTTACGTTTTTATTATTACGCTTACGTTTTGGATGGACATTAGTAGTAGCAAAATAGAATTTGAAATAGAGAGTTACTGTCATGGTAAATTATGTAGCTACAGTACATTTACTGCCATCTTTCGACAGAAGATTAAAATTGTTAGAACGTCATTTGACTTCGAACCTTATTCTTTCACTGATATGTGTTAACTTGTTAAATATTAATATTAACGCCATCTACTCGAGAGTAGGCTGAAGGTTATGGCGTCATCGCTCGAAAAGATTGCACCATACCTTTGGCCTAGGTGTCGAGTAGGTACAAGTTAACATATATCAGTGAAAGAATAAAGATCAAAGTCAAATGGCGTTCTAACAATTTTAATCTTCTGTCGAACGATGGCAATAAATTTACAGTGACGTCAGTGACTACATAATTTACTTCGACAATCCGCCTCTATACACTCTAATCTCTAAGGGTAGTACGTACTTGTAGTCAAACAAGAATAGAAAAACCTAATAATTTTGAATGCACTAACGTGCCGTTGTACTGTGCCCTAACACACTAAGCGAGATAACATTCACAGTGCAGTGCCCAAGCCTCTCTTGACTCTCTTGACGATAGATAGACACCTCTCTTGCCGCTTATACGTTTTAACTACACGAACCCATAATTAACCGTAACCGTACGAACGACCCCGTAATTTAAATAACGCCATGAACATCAAAGGGTCTCGTTAAAATTGAATTTTCCTTTTCATTTCCGTATTTAATGACCTCTTGTATTTCCAAATACATCCTGAGGCCAATTCAGTTTTCATCATTTGACATGGTTTTCACGTCACTTTTGACATTGTCAGATCAGTATTCTATCGGAATGAGATCTATACTGGGTCAAGTAGATCTTGTCAGTAGAAAAAGGCGGCAAATTTGAAAAATGTAGGCGCGAAAGGATATCGTCCCGTTTCGCGCCTTTTTCTACTGACAAGATTTGCTTGACCATCTATAATAAATAACGGAAACTCCAATAGGGAATATTACGCAAAACTCTGCGTAGAGGGCGTCACTAACTCAATCACATGAAACACGACAATCGAATGTTCGGTTTCTGCCTCTCTATCACTCTTGCATATTCGATCGATAGAGAGGCAGATAAAGAAATTTCGATTTTCACGTTTCGCGGTAGGCCACCTGTAAACAAGGAGCCTTGATATGTATCCATGTATATATGTTAGTGTCCGACCGAAGGTTCGGTTTCGGTTTCGGTTTCTGCCAGTTTCGGCCAAAAAATCATGTCTCGGCTGTAGTTTCGGTTTCGGCCAAAAAACGGCCGAACCTTTCGGCCGGGCCGAAACTTACGAAATGGTACTTCAAATCAGACAAAGACCAAAAGTTGGGCAATAAGTAGGCTACGCTCAACTAGTGCCGCGAAGTTGATTTTCTCAATAGTTAATATTTTGCGAGGCTGAACAGCCGACTATTGATTAAAACGAGGAAAAAACCCTTAAAAGTGTCCCCAGTACAGTTCTTCATACGAGTGCTCGACCTTAGCCTCACTTTTTACCTCGATTTACCATTTTTTTGTGTTCCACATGTCCTCTACTTCAGCTTAGCCTTTGGCCTCGCTGAGCCATGCTCGGCCTGCGGTCTCGCTTTTTAATACAATGGACATTGGTTGGAGTCTGTGCTCAACTACTTATCCTGAAGCCTGAAACACGGCTTTGACTTCGCATGAAAATTCGCCTCACTGACGCACTTCGGACTTTTAGGCCCAGGTTAAGATCGGTACCCGGCCTTTCAATATTGTCAACAAAAAATTTCGCGCTCGCTACGCTCGCGTTTTTGGTTCATTCTTGGTTGACCCTGTATCTACATGTTAGCATACGCAGTGTAACTGGTGCAAATGTTATTTATACGTCATAATTACATAGAAGTTTTGTCGTTTAAAATAACACTTGCACTGCGTGGGTTATCAAAATCGTTGCAGAATTATCTTGGTCTAACTCTAGTAATTTTCTTAAAAAACTGCTTAAGTATCATCAATTTCAAGGACATTGGGTGTTGACAACCCCATAATATGTGTGTAAAAGCGGTTTTAGGAAATTTTTTTCAACGATTTTAACAAGTCTACAAAAGTTTCGGTTTCGGTTTCGGCCGAAACTAGAACCAAAGCCGAACATTCGGTTTCGGTTTCGGTTTCGGCAAAAAAACATGTTTCGGTCGGACACTAATATATGTATGTGTGTTGAAATTGAATCCTATCACTCTGAAATAAAGTTCAAAATCAGGTGGGGAATATATTCCCTCTGCTTTAAGTATAGATGTCATAGTGAAAACTTGTCAAAAAACTGTTTAAGGCCTAGTTAAGTTACTCTATGGTTTACTAAACAAATTAGTGCACTCTGGCGGAAGAACATTGCAGTAATGGGTCAAACAGATCACTGTGTTATGTCTTTCCTGTAGACATACACAAGAGTTAAGGGCTATAAAGGTTAATTTTCTTATTTAACCCTTATCCACGTGAAAAGGTCCTCGTTTTATTTAAAGAACTATGATAAAATCATTACTTACATGCCCACAAGCTGTTAACTATTGCCCACAGGAGAGAAAACTAGCGTGTTATCGCGAACAGCACATTTTTCTCTCCTGTGGGCAATAGTTAACAGCTTGTGGGCATGTAAGCAATGATTTTATCATAGTTCTCTAAATAAAAGGAGGACCTTTTCACGTGGATAAGGGCTAAATAAGAAAATTAACCTTTATAGCCCTTAACTTTTGTGTATGTCTACAGGAAAGACATAACACACTGATCTGTTTGACCCTAATACTCCCTATTTGACGTGGTTTTCGTAACAAAACTGATATTTCTACAACCAAAAACGTCACTTTTGACACTGTCAGATGAGTATTATATCGGAATGAGATCTTATAACTAAAACTCGAATTGGCCTGATAGGCAGCCAAGCACCAATCAGTGTCACATGCAGATTGGCTATCACGATTAGGTATGTAATCAGGAGTCGTCTTATTAGGCATCTTGCTCACACTTAATGGTGCGCGTGAGATGCCTATTGACACGACTCAAGGTCGTATCAAAATGAGATCAAAACATATCAAATTGTTAATACCGAATTGGCCCTCGTGTTTGCACTGCGTTAAATGGGAAGCTTTATAAGGCATAAGTGTCAGGAATTATACAAAATTGAATCCTATCACTATGAAATAAAGTTGAAAATCAGGTGGGGAATATATTCCCTCTGCCTTAAGTATAAAGGCTTAATATTTCATATTTTGACCCTCAGTGTGCTTCATTACAGATAATATTGGTTTTATAATCTGTTTGATATATAAATATTAGGAAAATTTTGATTGGATCCATTTTGTTTTCCCAAGCTTAGTGCGTTTCAAATATAAGGACATAATTTCGGTTTTGTAGCAATGTCAAAAACTTTTTACAATAGGGGATATTACTGCAATGTTCTGCCGCCAGAGTGCAGCACTACCGACAGTCCGACTCAGTAAATTCATAGACTAACTTATACATACTGTGCCTTAAACTGTTTTTTGACAAGTTTTCACAGACAATAAAATATGACATTGAAGGCTTCAAGGCGGTTTGTTAACAAGGGCCTACCGGTAAACGCGAAAATCGACATTTAGTTATCTGCCTCTTTATCGCTCGAATATGCAAGAGTGGTAGAGAGATTAGATAACGAAATTTCGATTTTCTTGTTTCGCGGTAGGCCATGTGATTGACGTGTGTCAATGTGGTTTGTTTACTGTATGTGCCACAAAGGTGCCACCTACACAGAGCTTTGCCTAATATTCCCTATTTTGGAATCTTTCCGACGGTACATCAGTACTGTGTAAATAATTTAAAATAAATAATTAATGTACATTTTTACTGGCAGATGTGTTGGGATATCTACAGGGTTCGGCGATTTGCATATTATTTTAATCTCACGCATTGTAAGCTTAATCTATGCGTTATTTAAATGGGGTCACAGAGAGGATAATAAATTTGAATAAGCTTATCCTTTGTCTATGCTAATGATGTGTAATGTGTACCAAAACATGAAAAAATCATATTAATTTGACTACTTTATTTATTTTCTGTTTGAAATATTTATTTCTGTCAATATGTTTTTCACGCACAATTAATAAAGTAATCGATAGTCAGTTTTGAATGACAACGAAAAGCATTATGTCTCTCTATCACTCTTCCATATTAGTGTGACAGTGACAGTTGCGTTTCGATCGCTACGGAGCGTAACGATTGGCATCTTGGCTACGCGGCCTGGTTTAGCTTCTAATTGACCTGTAGGTTCATGCATTACATCCACTTATATCAAAAAATAACGAAATAGCCGAAAAAGCAAATAAAATAAAGAAGTTCTCAATACGGTTTATGCTTTTTTAATTAAATATTATTTTTGATGTTTGTTTTGTTACTTACATCATAATTCCGTCAATTCTCAACTGACTTGGAAAATATTTTTTTGTCTAAAACTAGGCAACAGATACCTACGTCATATTTTGTCAAATTCTAATTTTGATGATAGTATTCATGAGGCATCGAGGGAACGCCTCTGATCTTATAGTCATACGTATCATGATTTTTGTATTTGCATTTAAAGATTGTTTTTATTTAAAGGTGCTACTACACGCGGCGGAAGTTCCGTCCGATCTACGCGAAAGTCATGAATAAGAGCGTCAACGTGCACCGCAACAGCGCGTCGTTCACCCGCCACCAGGCCGGCGGGCTGTCGCTCATCACCGGGTTCATGCCGGTCACTACAGAGATGGCGCTGTTCGACTACCCCTTCAACGAGCTACTGGTGAGTTTCAACGTCAACGTGCACCGCAACAGCTCGTCCGTCACTCGCTACACGGCCGGCGGGCTGTCGCTCATCACCGGGTTCATGCCTGTCACTACAGAGATGGCGCTGTTCGACTACCCCTTCAACGAGCAGCTGGTGAGTGTCAACATCATCGTCAACGTGCAACGCAACAGCGCGTCGTTCTCCCGCCACACAGCGGGCGGGCTATCGCTCATCACCGGGTTCATGCCCGTCACTACAGAGATGGCGCTGTTCGACTACCCCTTCAACGAACTGCTGGTGAGTGTCAACATTATCGTCAACGTGCACCGCAACAGCGCGTCGTTCACCCGCCACACAGCGGGTGGGCTGTCGCTCATCACCGGGTTCATGCCTGTCACTACAGAGATGGCGCTGTTCGACTACCCCTTCAACGAGCTACTGGTGAGTTTCAACGTCAACGTGCACCGCAACAGCGCGTAGTTCACCCGCCACACGGCCGGCGGGCTGTTGCTCATCACCGGGTTCATGCCGGTCACTACAGAGATGGCGCTGTTTGACTACCCCTTCTATGAGCTTCTGGTAACTATCTTTCATACAATTTGCATAAAAAGTATGCCCATTTTCCATAGAAAGTATGAATTCCCCGTCAGGAGTCCTAAATGAGCGGAAGGATGTGCGATTGTGCGCTTAACACAGCGCGCATGGATGTCCGCAAGCGGTCTCCGTTGCGAATCTTCAAATCTCTTGAACTCTTGAGAACGAATTTTAGAAACGTTGTGCCTGATTACATACACAAATTGCAATTACTTTAATATTATTACGAGGAAAACATTTTAGTTAAGTAAATTTATATAGGTATATTATATACATAATAATATATAAATTTTGTAGTTCTCTGCTGTGTTACGTTAATTAGTTCGACGAATTTGGTAGGTTAACATTAACCTGTTATTACGTGCCTGGAGGGAAAATTATATTATCTTAATGATGATCATATCGTCATGTCTTCATGTCACTATATTCTCCTTAATCAGCTTTAGACAAAGACCTATTAGGGATTTAAGTTTGAAAATTTAACGCTACTTGGCTAATGACAAAAATACTATTGAACCATTCTGCTATAAATGTGGAATTAGATTATTCAATCAGCACCGGCATGTGATGTATTTGCAAGTAGTTGAATGGATCTGTGTAATGAATAATGTATGAAGTTATGAGAGGCAATGGATAAGCGTGAATCTTCTGTCTTGTATAAGTTTTTCTGTCTCACATTTGTTCTGTTCGTCCTTTCTAGACTGTATCATGTACCTTGTTTGTATAAATACTGTCTATTATAAATTTCACCGTGTCCGCTGTAATGCTGTGTAAATTTTATGAATCAATAAAAAAAAATCTAGCAAGTGAGATTTTTCAATAAAATAAATCCACACAACGAATAAATAGTAGCTTTAAACTTATATTTCACCATAATAATATGTTCGATTTCCAACTGCATTTGCCAATACACGCTCGTTCCAATTTATTTCTCGTTCAATGCGAGCAAGGAAATTAACATTAAAGGGGCCGTGAATTACTTTGATATTCCAGAGCAAATAAAATGGCAAGTGAAATAAACAACAACGATGCAACATTTTGCTTACAACGCTTTATTAAAATACTCGTAATAGTCTTCTTTTACAAACAATTGTTTTTTTTTAATACAATATGTAACTATATGAAAAACTTGTACTGCGCGATTCGGGAAATGAATTAGAGATTCACAAGATATGAAATAGTAAAGATATGTGACGTTCCACGGCAAAAGGTACCTTATGGCGATTGGCGCTTACGCTATTATTAACGCCGCTCCAATATTATTGCCGCTGCCATATGGTACATTTTGCCGTGGAACGTCATATAATCTTTACTATTTCACATCTAGTGAATCTCTAATTAATTTCCCGAATCGCGCCGATAGTGCTTAGTATAATAGTACATTTCTTTGCGAACGCTAAACAGCTACGTGCGCTTTTATCAAACAGTAGTATACTATTTAACTAACTCTGTCGATTGACTGTTTGACTATTGAAACTAAAAGCTATTACTGTTTTGTAATCATTGTTTTGTTTTGTAATATAAATAAACATTTCCTACGTTTAAAAAAAAGGAAAATACGCCATTGAATTTCCTGCGAGCTGCTTTCACTGCAGCAGTGATTACGCTTAGGTTATCAACATGCATAAATTAAATAATGGAAATGTTTTATAATTATATACGTGGGCCATACTGAAAATTTCTGGATTCTGATATATGAGCCGACTTATTTTTTCTAAGTGGCCAGTCCAGGAATTTTCAGTATGCCCTAAGTATATATTATCATTTACATAATACTTTTATATTCAAATATTACCAGGTAACTGTTACGTTTTACCATTCGTTGAAATATACATACCTACTCGTAAATCCTGTATTTACACAATCCCGGAAAAACACAGGCGTGTTAACACAGCTCTGTCCAAATATAAAGGACGGTCCTCCGAAAAACAAATATTATGATCCTTGACATTTTGTGTTATATTCTACATTGTATATAAAGTCAGTTTTTCTTTGGAAACTATCATTCATTAAAAAAAGATTAAATAGGATCTTAGTAACACCACAGAATAAATAATAGTACTAGGTACAGAAGACTCACTCTCTAACAAAACGCGTCTGTTACGATCAGGACAGATATAGCCGCTAGGTGGCGACAGCGCCACGCGCGGCTTATGGCTAGCCACCAAAATTGGTGTGGAACGGATGTACTTGTAGCTACCTGTTGCAAAGCGACGAAATCGCGGAGTGAGCCACGCCTGGTAACACCACGAAGGTTGTACCAAAATAAGACGATAACCATATCAATTTATATTATACAGAATTGGCACCTAAGTATCGATAGGTTTTTTGCCACAACAGACACGGGTATGGAAGGGTACCGCGGATACAGTACTTACATAAAAACCCGTCATTTATCTGCGTTAACAGCCGTAAACCTATGATCCGGGTACCTTTTGGGACCTTAAGCCACTGCCTTATCGAGCTTAATTTCAATGCTTGTGTTGTGAATGTATTCGGGTATGTTTGGATATTATTACGATAACTGTTGCGAGTATTTATAACAATTTGACATTCATTTCTATTCATTCGATTTCGAACCGTAATTCTTATAGTAGAGATGGGTTTTTGTTTTAAGTATGATGGCAGGTAATATGTTGAGCCTACGGACTAAAGGGTTAAAAGGGACATTTGGGCTATTACAAGCTATATTTGCTATCTTGCTATTTCTGTCGTTATAAATTATAACAAACCTCTTCGTACATTTCGTTTATTATAATATTTATAATTATATTGTCGGAAAAATTTAGTGTATGTAATTATATTGTCGGAAAACTTAAATTAATTGTGTGTTGTGTACGTGTAATGTTCAATTGAAAAAAAAATGAACTAACTCTAACGGTAATAATAATAAAATGACTTTATATTTACCCCAACCTAGAGGTAGACCTTTTGTTATCATATTATATACTAGCGACCGGCCCCGGCTTCACACAGGTTAACAAATTATACACAAACCTTCCTCAAGAATCACTCTATCGATAGGTGAAAACCGCATGAAAATCCGTTCTGTCGTTTTTGAGTTTATCGCAAACATACAAACACACAAACAGACAGACGCGGCGTAGGACTTTGTTTTATAAGGTTTACCGTCCATTTCCGTTATGTTATTCATATAATCTCGTAAACATATTTTTGCTACACCCTTTCTAGGGTCCATGTAATATAACATCTGTACTATGGTATGCAAATAAAGATCTCTCTCTCTCTCTCTCTAAACAATTTTGTCTGTGAACTTTCATGTTGACATTAATTTTGGTTAGGAACTTTCATTACCAGAGACTTTTTGAATAAGAAGGGTTTACTTCTTCCACAGATGTGGGCAGTGCTTACGAAACGCCACCAGATGGCGCTCCTCATGTGGACGCACGGCGAGGAAGCGCTAGCCAAGAGCCTCGTGGCCTGCAAGCTGTACAAGGCCATGGCCCACGAGGCAGCCGAGGACGATATGGAGACGGAAGTGTATGAGGAGCTCAGGCATTACGGGAAGGAGTTTGAGACCAAAGGTACATAATAGGCAGTAAGACAGTTTTTCTCCCAACGTCACCAGATGGCGCTCCTCATATGGACGCACGGCGAGGAGGCGCTGGCCAAGAGCCTTGTGGCCTGCTAGCTGTACAAGGCCATGGCCCATGAGGCCGCCGAGGACGATATGGAGACCGAGGTGTACGAGGAGCTCAGGCATTACGGGAAGGAGTTTGAGACCAAAGGTACATAATAGGCAGTAAGACAGTTTTTCTCCCAACGTCACCAGATGGCGCTCCTCATGGGTCAAACAGATCACTGTGTTATGTCTTTCCTGTAGACATACACAAGAGTTAAGGGCTATAAAGGTTAATTTTCTTATTTAACCCTTATCCACGTGAAAAGGTCCTCCTTTTATTTAAAGAACTATGATAAAATCATTACTTACATGCCCACAAGCTGTTAACTATTGCCCACAGGAGAGAAAACTAGTGTGTTATCGCGAACAGCACATTTTTCTCTCCTGTGGGCAATAGTTAACAGCTTGTGGGCATGTAAGCAATGATTTTATCATGGTTCTCTAAATAAAAGGAGGACCTTTTCACGTGGATAAGGGTTAATTAAGAAAATTAACCTTTATAGCCCTTAACTCTTGTGTATGTCTACAGGAAAGACATAACACAGTGATCTGTTTGACCCTCATATGGACGCACGGCGAGGAGGCGCTGGCCAAGAGCCTTGTGGCCTGCTAGCTGTACAAGGCCATGGCCCATGAGGCCGCCGAGGACGATATGGAGACCGAGGTGTACGAGGAGCTCAGGCATTACGGGAAGGAGTTTGAGACCAAAGGTACATAATAGGCAGTAAAACAGTTTTTCTCACAACGTCACCAGATGGCGCTCCTCGTGTGGACGCACGGCGAGGAGGCGCTACCCACAAAGCTGCCAAGAACGAGCTGTACGGAGTTACAACTAACTTATTACAAGCAGAAGGAGTTGAAAATAGAGTTCCGGTTAATCCGGTTATAATATTAGCTGAAAATTGTTCAGCATTAGACTTTCCGTTCGTCGCGACATCTATTGTCGAGTAGCAGTACTGATAATTCCGCTACTTGACACTAGATGTCGACTACGAAAATAATAGTCGTTTTGGTAACAAAACTGATGTATGGGGTGAGCACTCTATGTTTACTTATTTTCTCTATGGTTTCAGTTATAGTAAAGTAATAAACAGTTAGATACCTATTGACGTCACGGACGGTAACACACACTGTCACACTCGCGGTACTTCCTTAGCTTATAAATAGTATTCGTGAGATATATCTGCTTCCGCAGTTATCGGTGTGTGCATCTCTGCTCCCTTAAGTTGTGTTAGTGTGCGCGGCCAGCGCGCGCCTGTGATAGTGGAATTAATAGCGATTCTTTACTATGTGATTTTTTATGTGTGGTGGGTAGGTGCCAATAAAGACAATATATTCGGCTGATCGCTAAACTTTTATATTTTATTTCCTTACGTATATACAATTGGTACTGTGGCATTAATTTGTAACTTTTAATAACACCACCTTAGTTCGGACCAAAGAGAATAAAGTCTATAGAGACGGATTGTCAAAGTAAATTATGTAGCCACTGTAAATTTACTGCCATCTTTCGACAGAACATAAAACTGTTAGAACGCCATTTAACTTTGATCCTTATTCTTTCAGTGATATGTGTTAACTTATTATTTATTAATATTCACGCCATCTACTCGACTATAGGCCAAAGGTATAGTTCCATGTTTTCGAGCGATGGCGCCACAACCTTCAGCCTATGCTCGAGTAGATGGCGTGAATATTAATATTTAAAAAGCTAACACATATCAGTTAAAGAATAAGGATCAAAATCAAATGGCGTTCAAACAGGTTTAATCTTCTGTCGAAAGATGGCAGTTAATGAACTGTAGCTACATAATTTACCATGACAGTAACTCTCTTCTTCAAATCCTCTTTGGTTCGGACTATTTACTTATATTTTTGATATAAATTAGACACTTGTTTTAATATTAGCGCCATCTAGCGGCTCCCGTGGGAATTTTTTAAACGTCTTGCGATCGCAATCACAACAGTGAGAGAAATGGTTGTCTGCGCTGCGGCTTGTGGTAAACCCCTTGGAGCGACAGGTGTCGCTAAATGCGGCTGCGGGATGACCTACCACAAGGCTTGTGTGGGCATGGGTCAGAATGCGCGCGTCGCGAGTATATGGGCGTGCCCAGCGTGCAAAGCGACGACCCCTCGGCGTGACAACTCCGACAATACGCCGGTGAAGCCGAGTGGGGCCGGCGAGGATGATGCGGCGCTGGAGCAACAGCATGACGTTGCTGAGCAGCTGCGCTTGCTACGCGCGGACTTCGGATCTGTGCGCGACGAAGTTGTGGGCCTGCGCCAAGAGGTGGCGCGCTTCAACGATCTCCTCGGTGGTCTCACTGGCCGACTAGATGTCCTGGAGGAGAAGGTCAGGCGCTTGGAGGAGCGGCCTGTGGACTCCGCCAGCGGCGAGCTGGATGGCAGATTGCAGCCAGGAGCAGCGGAAGAGCTGCAGCAGACGGTGGCACGCCTTCAGCTAGAGTTGAATGACCGCGACCAGGACGCGTTGCTCTCTGACCTTGACATTGGCCACGTTCCTGAGGCGAAGGGAGAAAACGTTGTCCACACGGTCACCGTCCTCGCGGCCAGGTTGGGTGTCGCCTTGGAGCAGCGCGACGTGGTGTTCGCCGAGCGAGTCGGGGCGGTGGGCCGGACCGGGGAAGGGGCCGACAGTGAGGCCGGAGGCCGGCCGCGTCGCGTCGTCGTTAGGCTGGCGCGGCGGCAGCTGCGGGACGAACTGCTGCAGGCCGCCCGCGTTCGGCGAAATTTCACCTTCTATGTTGACAACCTGCCAGGCCCCCCGCGTCGCGTTTTCGTCAACGAGCGCCTCACACGCACGAATCGCCTCTTGTTCCACAAAGTTCGAGAGCTGTGCAGGGAACATCAGTGGAGGTTCTCGTGGACAAGGCGAGGCCGAATCTATGCCCTACAAGGCGAGGGAAAGCCAGCTTTCTCCATTCGCTCTGACGCAGACCTGCATCGTGTTTTTGGAGTCAGCACCGTCTGAGGTCTGGGCGGGCGTATGTAGCATATATTGTTTTGTCATTGCACTATGGGACGGCAATGTCTGTTTGTTTATTTCACTAATTTTTAGCATTTATATAATTATAAAGTTGTTTATAATCTGCAGGCTCTGGTATCTATGCGACACTGGTTCTGTTACTGTTATACATTTTGTTAAAGTTACGTCATCTGTCTGGTGGTCTGTCTGGTCTGAGGTATATCTATATAACTATAATAGTAAATAAAACACTTAAAATAGGTTTGTACAATGCAGGTTCTCTTGGCACAAATCATGACAATTTCATAGCGGCTGCTACTCGGCAGGATGTTGATGTGTTGGCGATCAACGAATCATGGTTAAGGGCGGGTGAAGAAGGGCGGGCGCCGACACTTTCTGGATATAGTTTCCGGCATATTCCTAGACCGCAGGGCGACCGGTCGCGCGGTGGAGGCGTAGGCTTTTATATTAAGCGTAATCTCAAAGCTCGGACCTGGCCTCATCCCGTTGACCCGTTGCATAAGCTGGTGGAGCAGATGTGGATCACATTTACTCTCAACGGAAAGAAGCTGGTAATCGGAACGGCATACCGACCACCTTGGATGGATCTGCAATTATTTTTTGATGCCTTAACTGACTCAGTTAGTGCAATACGTGGCTACGATAATCTAATTATACTTGGTGACTTCAATGTTAACTTATTGAATGGCACCGACACAAAAACCATTCAGTTCAATAACTTCATAACAAGTACTGGATTAACTCAATTGGTGTCACAGCCTACGCATTTCACTGACACCAGCCAGACGCTGATCGACGTTGTCTGCTCTGACTTGCGGGCTGCTAGCACTCACATGGATCATGTGGGTTCACTGTATGGTCATTGTCTTGTTGTCTGTAATTTTAATATTAAGCGCGAGAAACTAAAACCTTACCACATTACCTACAGGCCTTTTAAAATATCTGCGACAAAGATTTAGATGTGGACTTGCAGTGCGTGAGATGGGACTTAATATCAAATCTTGAAAATGTAAATGACATGATTAATGTTTTTAATCAACAAGTACTTAGTCTATTTAATGTACATGCCCCTGTAAAGACGTCCCTAGTTACAACACAATCCTACCCCTGGATTACTGACACCATCAAACATATGATGAGGCTGCGTGACAGTGCTGCGGCAGACTTCCACAAAAACCAGAGTGATGTTAAAAAGAAATACTACAAAGATCTTAAATCTGTTGTAAATAAAGCTTTATATTTTGAAAAAGTTGCATATTTCAAACAAAATATAAATAATAAAATAAAAGAACCTAAAACTTTATGGAAAAACTTAAAATCAGCAGTCTTGCCTAAAAAGGATAAAGAATTACCTACTTTTTTCAATAACCCCGATATCTTAAATATACATTTTCTAGAGCTGCCGGGAACTACAGGTGTCACTATATCACAGCTAACTTATTTTGAGTTCCATAAGCACAGTGACTCTGTTTTCCACTTAGACACTATTAATTCTAGCCAGATTATCAAAATAATTAAATGTCTAAAATCTAACGCCGAGGGTTTTGATGGGATAAATTTGAATATGCTTATCTTAACTTTCCCATACACAATTGACATCATTACAAGCCTAATTAATACCTCTATTGTTACATCCACCTTTCCAGATATCTGGAAGTTAGCATTAGTAAACCCCTTGCCTAAAGTATCAAACCCAACCATGCCTAAAGACCTTAGGCCCATAAGCATACTACCCTGCCTATCTAAAATATTGGAAAAGTTGTCTGCTCACAGTTAACCACCTACCTAGAAAAAAACAATATTTTGCCAGATGTCCAATCAGGTTTCCGCAAAGGACGTAGTACAATGACTGCTCTATTGGATGTCACTGATAACATTTTGGATGCTCAAGACAAGGGAATGTGCACACTTTTAGTACTCCTCGACTTTTCGAGGGCATTCGATTGTTTGAATATTAACCTGCTATTATCGAAGTTGAGCTACTATGGTTTTGACCATAAAACTGTAATGTGGTTTGCAAGCTATCTGTCTAACCGATCGCAAATTGTAAAAGTGCATCTCAGTGATGGTTCTTCACTTTTTTCTGAGAAAGCCGAGCTAACTAGAGGAGTTCCGCAAGGATCCGTGATTGGCCCGCTCCTGTTTATATTATATTCTGCAGATATTACATCTCACATCACGCATTGCAAATACCACATCTACGCAGACGACATACAAGTATATACAGGGTGAAATTTAAATCACTGGCCATATTCATTCCAGGCACTAGGTTACACTTAAGGAATCTATTTAGCGAAAAAAAAGAGTACATTTTTTTTTAATTTTCATTTTTTAATTTTTAAATACTTTCCACGAGTCGTGGTCACCCTATTACCACAAATGTAAACAAACCTAATAGTAGGTTTTAACAACAACATCAGCAAAACCCTTATCTGACCTTCACTAAACCTTATAATCGTTGCAATAGGGTCCACCTAGTTAGTGTTGGCGATGGTAGGCAGGTTTATCAATTTCGAGGGTAGTCTAAACCATTCCGCGCTAGCGGTAAACATAACGGTTAGCATAAATGATTAGTCACTCGTCACTCGCCAACCTTAAAATAATAATCGCGCGCGTACTAAGGTTTAAAAAAATGTTTTCGAACCGGGAATATTAGGAAATGGTACGGTGTTATTTATTAAGTGGTGAGTGTTTACGTGGTGCACAAAGATTATACGAAATGGAATCAGTTCCACGCCTTCGCAGACAAGGATTGAATCCAAGAGTACCATCTCGTGGGACTTTCGTTAATTGCGTCGATTTTTAATCAAATGTACGTAAGTCGATTCAATTTTTTTAATACGCCTGAATGCAAAGATTCCTGGCCTAGGTTTTACTCATTGTTTTTAAGCCACGGACGTTTTGTTAGTAATCATTAGTCAGAAATAATATTTTAGATTAAAAATGGGTTGCCTTTGTTTGCATTTTGACGGCTCTAAGCCCGTTAAAGTATGAAGGAAAAATTAGCAACTTATGTAGGTAGGCGTCTTATCTCGCTGCAATAGGGTTCATAATTGGTGACGCTATTGCAAACAGCGGGAGGGGCGGGGTGTCAATGACCTTAACTGATAAGAGAGAAGCGGGTGTAGTGGGTAGTTGTCGGTTCACCATAACGTACGAGGTTTTTAGGACAACTTGATGATGAGTTATTTCGAAAAAAATGTACTGAGCGGTATTAAAAGAAAAAACACGTGTTTAATATTTTTTCGAGTTCTTTCGGGTGTTTCAATTTGGCCAGTGAATTAAATTTCACCCTGTATATCATGTAAGCCCGCCGATATCAACAGTACCATAGGGAAACTAAATGAAGATCTCACCAGAATTGCTGGATGGGCTACACAAAACTGCCTACTACTTAACCCTAGCAAAACAAAATACCTTGTGTTTGGCAGCAAGCAGCAACTGGCCGGTGCCAGCATTTCAGTGGATGTTCTGCTAATGAACAAACCAGTTGAGATGGTGTATGAGGCGCGTAACTTAGGTCTCATAATGGACTGCGGACTACGATATGAGAAACATACCGCTGAGGCCATTAGGAGTTGCTTTTATAAACTTAAGGTACTATATAAAATTCGGCCATATTTAAGTGAAAACCTGCGCATTCAATTAAATTGAATCACTCGTCCTATCAAAGCTGAACTACGTGGATATTGTGTTTGGGCCAAGACTTCTTGCAAAAACCAAACGACTCATACAGCGTGTTCAAAATGCCTGTGCTCGCTTCTGTTTCGATATTCCGTTGAGAGCTCACGTGACCCCATATCTGAATAGCCATAGCATCCTCAAAATGCAACACCGCCGTAAACTACACTTGGCTTGTTTGCTCTTTGGCGTACTGAACTATAAAACTCCTTCATATCTCTTCAACAAGCTATCTTGCATCAAGCTCCGCGAACGCCGTGATTGTGGAATTCATCTGTTGACGCCGCGTCATGCCTCAGCCGCTTTCCGAGGAAGCTTTAAATATTCTGCGTCCCGCTGTTGGAACAACATTCCGCCCCCAGTGAGAAACCTGCAAAGTATATATAGTTTTAAAACAAAGCTCAAACAGTATATGCTCAATCACCAGCTTAACCAGGAAACCTGCAGATTAGAAACCAGCTGCCTGTAGTCAAGACTCTTGCTATTGTTGTATTATATTGTAAATTTTGTTACTTACCACAATGTTCTTGTTCCTTCCGCATAGGAGTCGACACCATTTCCGACACGCCATCCTTTTTATCTGTGTCATTTCATTATGTTTCTATTTGTTTAACTTTGGTGTTGTTTTTGTTTATGTATTTTAGCCAACTTTGTAACATTGTTTTCATGACTAAAAAGTTAAAACTGATTGAGATTTTACATAATATTATATTAGATTCACTCACTTCATTGTTTGTCAAATCTGTCATCGAATTTAATTTCGTGTAGCTACCGCTGGCGCTAGTTATGCGCGCCTAATGCCGCGCCACGATGTGACCCGACCGGATGGTACAAGTTCGATCGGTTAATCCGTGTACTTAATTCATCTCTTTTTTGTATTAGCTGTGTAAAATGTGTGTAATCAATTTTTCGGTTTATTTTATGTTTCTTTACTTATTTTTTTGTCTGTTACCTTCCGTGATTATTTCTCACTTGATGGTCTAATCGGAAGATCAGCGCTGGAAGTCGCCAGCAACATGCTGAGATGGGACCATTTCGTGACACTTTATTTTTCACTATGTTTTTTCAATGTATGTCTGTTGTCTGTATGTTTACGAATAAAAAACTATTCTATTCTATTCTATTCTATTCTATTCTATTCTATTCACAAGACATAGTTAAGTACTTAAAATATTATTTTACCCTTAGTCAAAGGCAGCTCTATTAAGTAAGTTAAGGATTCATTAAGACGTTCCACCACAGCGGGTACGCGCAAAAACAATTTGTAAAAGACGATATTCCAATTTGGGAATTTCGAGGTAACGCCCTACAAAAACTAGCCTCTTACAACAGCCCTTAATTAAGGCGAGCTCAAATCGGCCCCTCAGAACAAAAGAGTGAAATATCTGAGAAACTTTGAGCGCGATTCGGGTGGCAGGCCAAGTTTTAATTAAATAAAAAAGCTATTAAGAGTACTGAATAGGTAATAAATAGTACATAGCTTAGTTTCTAAAAACTACAGAATAATCACTATCTGCTAAATTCGTTTTTATTTATGAGCTCTTTCATGTATGCAAGGATTTTTAAGCGAGACGTAGACTAGCAACAACTTGCATGCAATTTACGTTACATTGCCGACTACTAAGGTAAACTGCATTCAAAAGTTTGATTAGATACCGCGATGTAATGAAAATTGCATGAATGTTCTTGCTAGTCTAAACCACGTTTTCAGCTATGTTTTACGTCACCTAGCTATTTACTATTCGGCCGAGTAGTAAATGTTCGCCACTTTTCCATAACACATAGCCTATACCAACACATTACAATACATGAAAATAATAGGTATATTAAATCCAATCATTACCGGATTTTGCCAACTTTATTGACATGTTTAAGATCTTTGCTCGCTGCTTGGGAAGAGCTGCCGTCAAATGCATATAAAATATGTTCCTCTCGATGCTGTTCAAAATTGCTATTTACTGGCTAAAACAGTTTTGACAGCTTCATCTAGAACCCGTTTTTATTTCCAGCTCTAGAGTTGCTGGACTATTGCTACCGCCAAGACGATGATCAGGCCCAACAACTCCTAACCTGCGAGCTCCAGAACTGGTCTGGACAGACCTGCTTGAGCCTAGCCGTTGCTGCCAACCATCGGGCCTTATTAGCCCATCCATGCTCACAAATCATACTCGCAGACCTCTGGATGGGAGGGCTTAGAACCAGAAAGAACACCAGCCTTAAGGTACCATGACTATTTTATTTATTCCCTGTTTTAATATCTTGTTAACGCACAGATTGGCACGAGTAGATTCAGTGTTAGAGAACTCTTAACCAACCAACCGTAATGAGCAATTACGAGGTGTCACGTCTGTGTGTCAATGAGCTTTATAATACTTTTTGAAATCTGCATGCTATGCATTTGGACGTCGACCATACACATTCCTTGCAACTGTCGTGATATTTCGACTGCAAATGAAAAAGTTTATGCGATTGCGACGAGTGAAATACCTAAATTAGGCTGCGTTTCCATCAGAGATGTGCGAGGATGCATAGCAAACACATCCCTCTGTTTGTAAAGAACCAATAGAATTACTTAATTCTCATGTCCTCGCCCAGCGCAGCTCTAGTCGGAAATTTTCTATTGGTTGTTAACAAACACATCCCTCGCTACACATCCTCGCACATCTCTGGTGAAAACGCAAACTAAAAGAAAAAAAAATACATTTACTTTAGTTATGCTTCTCTCAGTGACTTTTATCTTTGTTTTTTACTACTAAATGATACAAGTTTTGGCCAGCGAGGCATAAAAATCTCTGTGAAGAAAATTGGACGTGAATTAATAATGTGGCAGAGTTCTTTCCAAAAGTAATGAGTTCAGTTAATTATATTCCACTGGGTCTAACACTAGCGTTGCCACAATCTGTTTTTATTTCTGTTTGATAGAGTCCGCAACATAAAAAAACTATGAAACAAAGAGTTCAAATAAAATTGTCTACAAACAAATTCATTACATAAAAAAACAATTATCAACCAATATTACTGGTAATTTTGTTACGCATTCTATCAAAAGTTCTATCATAATATACAATTTTTAACGTAAAATAAACTTATAAAAATATAGGTTTATCGACACATTGTTTTTCTTTTTTCAAATACATTGCTTTAATTCTTTCCCAATTTACTCTGTGACTTCGTCATGTTCACAGCGCGAGAACACTGCAGAGTTTAGTACATAAAATGTTTGTTGTTTCTGTAGTTTATTACGTGGAAACCTCATTTTTATGACGCCCTCAGCGGCTGACTATATACTCAGTGAATACCTACATAAAAGTCGCAGTCACATGTATACTTTACCATCTCAAAGTATAATCGACGTCCTTATTTAACTTAGTTAAACGTAGCATGAGGCTTATACAGTAAAGTGATATCGCTAGTACCGTGTTTCGTTTGCCACATCTTGGCTTTGTACCGTAAGGTCATTCTGAGTCTGCTGTGCCCCCTGTACATCCTCCAACTCGAGTTCAAGTCCAAGGAGGAACTGCAGCTGATGCCGCAGACTGAGGAGGAGCATCTGGAGAATGAGAGTATAGAAGACGACCGCAGTACTAAGGATCCGAACGATGCTGAGGTATTTTTTAATTTATGTTGCTTCCCATGAAGCTTGGCGCTCATTTTGTCGTGTATATACAAATTGTGTGACAAATTAACCTGGGGCCTTACCATGATGTCCTTATTGCGATTCTAGGACCTAAACTGAATTGCTAAAGGACGGAGCGATATAAGTCGCATAATTTCGTCCCTTAGCAATTCAGTTTAGGTCCTAAACAGAATCGCAATAAGGACATCATGGTAAGGCCCCTGAGGTCATTTTTTATAAAATACGGTGTCATTGCAGTGCTGTGTTGACTATATTTTTATAAAAGTAGAACCTCCTGAGTCCCAGAGGGCCTTAATAAGGCTTTAGATGTATTACGAAACTTAATTTAACTTTGATTATAATAACTAATATGTCAAGGTTCCAAATTCAAAAACGAAACTAACGATTTTGGGACTTAGGAGGATAGAATAATATTAATATAATTGGTTTAAAAAAAATACAAAAATAAGACAATCATATCGATTAACATAAAAAAATGAATCTTGTCATTATGACGGTCAGGTTATTCATACAAACTTTATACTAACGAATAATTTTGACAGTTCGGAAAAGTTATTAACTTGATCTAGCTAACTTGAATAAACCAGACCGCGTCTCTTTAATATAATTAACACTGTATTATGTATTATATAACACTTCTTATTGAAAGAGTCAGTTAAAAATATGTATCATATTTACATAGGTATATTATTTATGTGTAAATAGATTCCTATTACGCCGAAACTAACAGAACTTATATTAAGGTGAACACAGCATGCATCATTTTTATTAAATTATCAAACAAAGTTGTAAATACACGTTCTTTCCATTTCGGTGATGGGTATATATTATCTATACAATATATTTGCTTTAGGAATACAGTAATAATAATACCTAAAGTCTATGAGGTAGAATAATATATTTACGTCACTAACACATGAGTTGGAGTACCTAAACCGTCATTTGACAACTAAAACCCCTAGCAAGATAAATAAGGTGACTCAGGGATATTGTAGCCATAAAAATAACACATCTAACATCTAACCATGTTAAGTGATTATTATCTGTTAAAATATGTAGATTTTTATAAGCATAAAAATACAAAACAATTACTAGTTACCTACCAGTAAGTATCAAGAGTATCAGATATTAACCCCATAAATATAACGCAGATGGTGGGCAACAACCGAGCCGAAGTGCTGACAGTTATGTTTCAGAGGGCCTACCATGAAAATATACGTATGTGCTTGTTAAAAAATTGGTTCAATATAGGTTAGGATTAGCACATTGTTACTGGTGAATTCTCAATACAATTTGAGACTCTCCGGTGCCGATGTAATCGTCTTTCGGAAGCTGTCACTTTAAAAAAATACCTTTCAGGCACAATATAATCCTAATGCTAGAATAAATCTGGGCCACGCTTAACAATAAATATTGTTGCAGTACCAAAAAATACACCTAAAATAATGAATAAAGATTATTTTGAATGTAAAACTTGTTTGTCAAATGACGTTTTATTCATAGACTTGGTATTTGATTGACACTTACAATAGGTTGGCGTAGTGAAACGGAGAACGCTCTCTATCAAGAAGATAATACCGCCTGGGCAGCAGAGTAAAACCAAGCAGGTAGACCCGGGCTGCTCTCTCTTCACTCTTATCCCAGTCAAATAGGTTGTCGGACACTACGGGAATTTAGCCAAATTTTTAGCTGGCAACGAACTTGACTATATTTGCCAAGATGCCGCTATTTTGTTGAAGTCCATAATTATTAGTCATTGAGATCTTTCCGATTGTATATAACTATAAACATAATAATTTACAAACCCCTACGCTATATGCAAAAATATTCCATTTCATGCCAAAAGTGCCTTAAATAATTTTGGAAAAGAGCTGATTCTCTTCAAACTAATAGATCGATATCTATCAAACATAGCTAAGAACCACCGCAAGGAAACTCGCTTTCACGTTCAAAAAAATCGCATCGCAAATCCAGTGATATATGATCGATCTCAATGATACTTCGAATAAGAATGTGAATACATGTTGCATAAAACTCCTAGTTGACTGGGATATAGAGCTTCGATCTATGCGAACACAAGATTTCATGTAAGTACATAAGCCTAAAATCGGTCTTTGCGGTTGCATTAAAAATACAAGTTTAGAAGCACCCGGTATATTTCCATTTTACTACTCTCTACATTCTCTACAATCACCAAGCCGATGTCAGCAAACCGAGCTTTAATCACGGGTCAGACAAATTGCCTTCGAAACACACGATAAATTCAAATTAACTCTCGTGGTAAATGACTGACTAAATACGTGACAAGCGGAGCGTTTTGCGTAGCGAAGCGTGCAGCATTTACGCGCCATGCCATTATTGAATGAAATTATGCATGTAACATTAGGTTGAACTATCAATTTAAGCACCTAACTGTCATATACTTGGAGTGTAGGAACGCAAGACTTTGATGAACCGTAGACGAATAGCTATGTAATAAAAAGTCACAACGAAAGGTAGTCAAGGGCAATACTAAATTAAAATTACATGTGCGAAACATGTCCCTAAAATGATTACACATGTGTAAAACATGGACCATCAGTTGAATTTCTCAGTGATAGAATATACCAATAGGAGCTACCCTGCTATTTAAGCCAATTAGCGGTAACTATCTTAGATGAAAATATATGTAATGCAAACGAACCTTAAATTCTTCATCTAAAAATACTAATTATCATTTAATTTTGAGATACCCCGTTTAGCTTAGGTGGGCAGACAAACAAACGCTAAGGCTTTTATGTTAGCTACGCAAAACGCCTCTCTCGCCACACGCCGCATTTATTGCAAACCGTCTACCGTACAGATGTAGTTCATAATTGTTTTCCTTCGTATTTTCTCGGAAACGTTTGTATTTGTCATGCTACTTCAGACTGACCGAAATAGCAACATACGTTCGTACTTTTTCGTGAAAATACGTAGGAAAATAATTATCCACTACATCTGTACCCACCGTTTCCAGTAATTCCATATTTGATGTCCACTTGTGTTCGTATAGGCGTGCTCGATAAGCGTAAAAACGCTGCCACGTGTCCGTGTCCTTGTGCTCTCCTTTATAGGTCACGTTATACATTTACGGTTCACCTCTGCGTCCAAACGGCGTCTGAAATATTCGTCCTCCGAGGCATTTTATCTTTCTTTAAAACGGAAATTTGTCGCTGTCGTATAGCTCTTTGGCCACGGCTTAATATTTGACGGTTTGATGAGTTAGTTAATGGTTTAATTAAATACTGTAAAATTTTTGGGTTACTAAAACGACCATACCTATTACCTATAGTTATTATAATTAGCAAATGTAGTAACGGAATTAATGAAATTCATAATGCCGAAGTACAACTTGGACAACATTCAAAGTCTCTATAAGACGCAGTTATGCACAAGACGAAGCAAATATTATTGCTATTTCGTTCCACCGCATAGCTGCGTCTCGTACACTTGCCAAAGTTGGCTCAACATGTAAATCGAGCTTTCCGTTAGATAGTTACCGAACTATGTTAGAAATACCAAGCATTACACTTGGCGCTAAGAAATTCCATGAGTAAGCTACTTAACATACCATCCTACCTACCTACCTACAATCTACATTTATGGCACAGCTACACAATACTCATAGGTAACATAACCTTAGCTTAAATAAGGACAATTTGCTACTTGATAACTGTGAGAAAAATCACGTAGGTACCTACTTTGCGCAGGGACGTCTAAAAGGTACATGCTAGAGTCGCTAGAAACACTTGCATTTCATTTTCCTGGTGCCTGATGAATGATAATGATTTAATTTTGGTACAATAATGAAAGTAAAACGTTAAGGAAAAGAAAAATCGCATGGGTTGCAGTAGATCCAAGAAAAACTACTTTGCGCGCTCATATGACTATTGTCAGAAGTTCGATGAATAATTTTCGCCCTTGACCCATTAAGAAAAGTTAGTACCTACCCTAAAAGCTTAACTGTCGCACTAAAATGGCCTTAAAAATAAACTTTAAAACGTGCTCTTAAAACGTTAATTGTCTACAAATACATAAACACAATTTATAAATTAAACTAAAACGTTAATTGTCTACAAGTACATAAACACAATTTATAAATTAAACTCGTAACGATTCTCAACTTAAAGACACAATAAAACCTCGACGTTAATGGAATTGCCATTAAGAATTCTATACCAAAATATAATGACGAGATTATATTTATTCTACACGCCATTATATTCCTAATTTTCATAAATCTATAGACGAAAATAGCGTTAACCCTCATGTGAACATAAGTCATTTCGTTTCTTCAGAGTTCCGACGCGCAGAGGTGAACTGTAAAGTGTAAATTTTAAAGTCCAACCGTCCTTGTCTGTAGTTAGGTTGACAAAATTCGAAGCCAATTGTCATTTCTACCTCCAACTTGAACTTCTATTCAAATATTTAAATTTTCAATTTCAATTTATCGGAGCTTGCAATCATTTTGCTCATCGATCTTTGACTATGTCTTACAACACTATTGCACCTGAATTTCAGCTTTTTATGTGATCTGTATTTAAATGTTATGTGTCATGTATTAGCTTATAACGCTTACATTCTCGTATCGCATTTTCCAAAAATGTTAAATTTTTAACAATTTATTTTATTTAAAATTTTTATAAATGCTTTTTTCTTTTACAAAATTTATTCTAAATCCTGTGTCTATAGCAGTTGTGTATGCTTTATTCCAAAGTTTAATGTAATTTTAGCGTCGAAACTTCTTTTGTTTTCTTATTGCATTATCAACAAAGCGTTTGTTAAACATGACTGATCAAATTTTCACAAGATAAAGATTTCAGCTTAAGTGAACAATTCAAATGAAAGTCTGTTTTAGATTGAAGTCTAAATCAAATTAAAATGCCTTTCTTTGAGTCTGTTTGGTTGTAAAAGATGTTGAACTAGAAAACCTACTTTTATTTCTACCAAAGAACCAATTATACAGATTAGTTAAATAGTTCGGAAAGCTTTTGTTCACGTTCGCTTCTACATTCTTAGTTTTATACAGAATGCGTTTTATAAACTATATTAACTAAATCAAAACGAACCCAACTTTTGTTTTGTTATCATCTCTAAAGATTTCAATTCCTCAATTTCCCAACACTATAGACACAAGATTACAACAAAACGGATCTGACAACATACTACACATAATTTTGTCTGGACTCAAGCAGGCATTGATTGGCTCAGGAGAATGCGACACGCGCGTCGATCAGAACGGGAAAGTGGGTAAAATAGGGTGGGAGCCGTCATACCGGGAGCTGCCGGAGTATCACGCGCCGGAGGACAAGCGCATGCGGCCGCTGCGGCTCAGGAAGAAGATCTATGAGTTCTTCACGGCGCCGATCACCAAGTTTTGGGCTGATTCGGTAAGTTGAACAATTTTTATACTTAACGTAAAACACCCAACGATTTATTAATATAATATTACCTTTTAACCGACTTCAATTTCATAGAAGGAGGAGGTTCTGTATTCGGTTGTGGCAATTTTTTTTATGTAGGTACGTTCACCGATTACTCCGACACCCGTGGTTCGATTTGAGTAGGTAATTATTTTTATGACTTATATTATTTAAAACTTCAAAAATAGTATACCTCTAAGTAAAAAAATATACAGAAATGTAAAGTACTTCTTATGGGTAGATACATTGCAAAGCAAATTAGATTTTATCAGTGATAATACTAAAAAGTTTTGAGAACTACCTACTAACTTTTACATTGTTCAGAGTTTTTTAGTTGTAGCTGTGTTGTTTACGCATTGCAAAAGTTTACTTTAAACGTATTTTTCACGTATATGAAAAAAGAAAAATGCAATCAATTTACAAACAGTTTGCTAATCTAGTGAGCACAAATAATAAAAAGCATTCGCGTTGCGCTTTACTTAACTTATGTTGTGATAAAAAAGTGTGTGTGACAGGTAAAACGAAAACATGCAATAAAAGCATTGGCTTATTAATTTTTTTATTTGATCCAGTTTCTGCAGATATGAAACGTTTTAAATAAAGTAGTAGCTTATGAAAAATAGATGAACTTATTGATTAGTACGACCTCAATCGACCTATTTATATTGCAAATATTGAAATTGAAGTTTTCTTCAATTAGAAAATATAAAAGCTCGCAATAAACACTTATATAAATAAGCCACATGAAACGGCTCGATGAAATTTGCTATATGGGGGTTTTCGGGGGCGAAAAATAGATCTAGCCAGGTTTTACCTCTGGGAAAACGCGCATTTGCTGAGTTTTTATATGTTTTCCGAGCAAAGCTCAGTCTCTCAGATATTTAATTTAATTGTGATTAATTTACTGGTAGGTATCAAGTACGCAACCTTTCTTTAGCAGGAACCTTAACTCCAACAAAACAATTTAGAGTTAAAAACTAATTAACATCGAAGCATCCGATAGATCTTCGGACCCCCCTCCAGCTTTCAGTTTTATTGAAAGCCTCGCTTCATTATTATCTGTTTGTCGGGTTATTTCCGCCCACCCCCCAACCCCCAAGTTGTTTTCGACCGATCGATAATGAGAAAATGACTGATTACATTGTGTCCAAATATTGAAGTGTGATCAAAGATGTTAAATTATATCAATAGTAGGTACCTACAATATCTTAATATCGTCCTTGCGTCGTATTCCTCAATATTCAGGGTCGTGACCTCCCTTTTGCATCACTCTCTCTCTTATGATCTTTCTCCATCTGTTTCTGTCCCTGGCGGTGTGGAGAGCCATGTGAACTGTGGAGTCAAGAGCGGTGCGGATCTGGTCAGACCAACATATTGGACTGTGTCCACGTCCAGGCCTTTTCCTATCCACTTTGCCAGTCACAAAAAGCTTTTCGAGGCTGCCACCGTCACGTCAGTCTGCAGTGCGTCTTAATATAGGCACAGTAAAAAAGCTAGGCACCTACGTTTAATGACAAATAAAAATATACATGAACAAAATATTTTATTTAACTTTTTGGCCTCTTTGTACTATTATGTATGTACCTACCTACGATATCCACAAAAAGCCACTTTGATCTTGCGCCTTTAATTATTACTCCTATATACAAACCCATGATATATTATGTTACTATTGCGCTGCAAACAATAATATTTTTGAGAATACAATTTAAAAAGGTTTTCATAGTGTAGCTGTAGGAAGTTATTATTCATAAAACAGACTCAAATCGGGTCTAGCGTGAAATGTTCATAACTAGGCTTTTTTTTATTTTACACTCAGGAGTTATATTATTTCCTTTAAACAATTTTTTTCCTTACGAGATTTTGTATATATAAAACTTTACTACACTACCACTAAACATTATTTATATTGTTTCAGATCGCCTACATATTGTTCCTATTGATGTTTACATATACAGTATTAGTCAGGATGAGCCATACGCCATCTTGGCCTGAGATTTATTCTATATGTTATATAATAACGTTTTTATGTGAGAAAGTAAGAGAAATCGTTACGTCCGAACCTGTTGCTATTAGGTGGGTGTTTATATTTAGGTATATTTCATGTTACCATTTATTGTTAAAATGCATGTTGTATTATTATTCGGCTGCATAAAATATTCTATAGTCATTTCTATTAAATATGAACAGTAGTGGAACTAGAATTGTGCCCTGTGAAATTTACATGTGAGTTATTTAAAACAAAAAAATATGTTTACTTAAATAAATATATTAATGTGTTCTTAAGTAAATTAAAATATTGAAATGAAACTAAACACCTCATACTATTAAATAAATATTATTGGACAATCTTACTGAAATCAACCTAGTCAAAAGTTTAGCACTAGTAGAAAGAAAACTTCGCCACTCGAAATAAATTAATCTTTGAAATCATTCCGTAGACATAAGTTCAGCGTGTGGGCATGGAATATGTGGAACACGTACGACGCAGGCTTCATCATATTCTTCCTGGTGGGCTTGACGCTGAGGCTGCGCGTGAGCTCGATGGACGTCGGCCGCGTCATTTACTGCGTCGACATCATCTACTGGTACTTAAGGATACTGAACATATTAGGCGTAAATAAGTACTTAGGTAAGTCCTTTGTGCTATCTATTTTTCAAGTATGCTCAGAACCTCTTGTACATGTATCTATAGTAGTTTGTGTTACAAGGGATCAGAATGATATGTTTCCGTCAAGGGCGTACATTGAATCATGAGCGTTATGAGGGATTCAAGTGTTAACGCCCAAGACGAAATAATTTTGATACTGTGTGACACATACCTACTCCTTTCCACATAAACTATGAGGAAAATTAAAAAATCTTAGTTTTGACACAATTCTCAAAATATTATTCAAGCTAAAACAAGAATGCAAAAAATAACAAAAAAAAGTGCCACTTTGATCTCCCTAGCAGGCAGGAAAAGTGCCACGTTTATCCCTCCTAGCGGGGAAGAAAAAGCCCTTTTCCGAATAGGTGATGTGAAAAATATATTGTCGCTGTACATGAGTATTAATGTATGCTTGATGCACTACACAATATATTTTTAAGGGTATCGCCGTTAAAATTTGTTTAAATGCGGTTCCTTTGATTGTCCTGTTTTTCCCGTGAAATGTTTTGTGCTTACAAAGAAATCATTTCCTAATGTTCATAGTTTTGGGTAGTACAGAAAATGTACAATACCTATATGAAAATAAAAATCTAAAGTGAAACATGTTACTTCTAAAGTTATTCCTATGATTTTCAGGACCTTTAGTCACAATGATGGGTAAGATGGTGAAAAACATGATATACTTCGTGGTGCTATTATTGGTGGTGCTAATGTCGTTTGGGGTCGCGCGGCAAGCGATACTCTACCCTGATAAGGAAGCCAGTTGGTACCTCATCAGAGAAGTGAGTAAAAATGTTTTTAAACTAAATGTACACATTAGCTGGACCAAAGCGAATATCTGTGGTGGTTTAATATTGTCAAAATTTTGGAACACATAAATTGTGATTTTTGTCTTTATTAAGTAAAAAATACAACGAAGCGTTCATGTGATGATATCCAATTTAACTTTAATAGATGATCCATTAATTTGGACAACTACAATCTTATCTGGCTTCATCACTATTATTGATGTTTTCACTACATTTATCAACATTGTTGAACTCCATACTAACAAGCAACATTACCCAACCACTAACATTTTCAGGTATTCTTTCAACCCTACTTCATGCTTTACGGTGAAGTATTCGCCGAACAAATGGCACCGCCTTGCGGCGGGTTAAACCAGCCGGAGTGCCGGGTGGGCCACTGGGTGCCTCCAGTTGTCATGAGCGTGTACCTCCTCATCGCGAACATTTTACTCGTTAACCTACTCATAGCGGTGTTCAATAATATATTTATTGAAGTCAACGGTGTGTCGCACCAGGTTTGCGGCCAGTTTATCGTAGATGTTGATGTTATTGATGTTCGTTTAGCCTGTTGCGAGATTTGATTTACGCGGTTGGCAGGCTAATTAGAATCATCCATTGTTGTTAGTGTTTTAGTTTTGTTTAGTTTCTCGATAAATTTATTTTGATCGAGCCAATTTAGTTAAATTATCTGAACCCTATAATGTATAATCTATACGTAGATAATTATTTTATAAAACTTAATTTAAGTTTTATTAATCCCCTCCACTTTTTTATTTTCAATTCTTTTTAGATATTCTTCCAACCATACTTCATGTTATATGGCGAGGTGTTTGCCCCGGAGATCGATCCCCCATGCGGCTTGGGCGTCGACATGGCCAAGTGCGTGACGGGCCGCTGGATCACACCCATCGTGATGACGATTTACCTTCTCGTCGCAAATATTTTGCTCATCAACCTCCTTATTGCCGTCTTTAACAATATATTTAACGAAGTCAATGAAGTCTCGCATCAGGTTTTGTTTTTATTTTGCTTTATTATTTTTAGTTTTACTGTTTAGTGAATACTAATATGTCTATGTTTGTAGCACATATTACAACTAGTAAAGTCGATTGTAATTCCAAACAGATAAGTAAAGCTTTTGTTTAACAGCAAAATTTTATTATTTAACACTGAACTAACGCAGAATTATTGTCTTATATTGCAAATTAAGTAGTGCTGCATGCATTTTCGTTCGTTTTATTACCGTACTGTATGTCGTTCGTTTTACATTCGTGTTATAATTCAATTACTATAATATTAGTCAAATCAATTACAGAAATCAAAATAATTCAATAAAATATTTTTGCAATTTTGCTGCAAAACCCTAACTTTACATTAAACTTCACAGGTATGGATGTTCCAAAGATTTACAGTGGTGATGGAATATGAACGAAAGCCAGTCCTGCCTCCGCCACTAATAATTTTTTGTCACATATACGCGACGTGCAAATGGGTGACGAGAAATGTCTCACACCAAAGGTTTCAGTACGATAATGGGCTGAAACTTTTCTTAGAGAAAGAAGATATGGAAAGGTTGTATGATTTTGAAGAAGAGTGTGTTGAAGGTTATTTTAGGGAACAAGTAAGTATCAATAATAATTATTGTCAATAAATACATGCAATTATTGACTTAACAGTTTTTATAATCTTGTATATTATTCAAAGATGATATTAAAGCCGAAACACGTTTTGCAGGAGATTAAATTATCAAATTCTATGGAAGAAAGAGTGAGAAACACAACTGATAGGGTAGAAAATATCACAACTAAAATGGAAGACTTAAATCAAAAAGCTAATTGCCAAATACAGTCAGTACAGGTAAGTTCAAGTAATTTTAATTGAGGAGCTTACTATTTTAGAATAAAGTATTTATACAGAAAGAGAAGAGTTGTGGAACATATGGGAATCTATACATTCTACGACTCTTCTCTTCTACGCAGAGCAGGTGTAACGAACTCCCGAGAAAGGAGAATATTTTAGAACTACTACTGTATTCATTAACTACTAAGAAAAGGTATAATTTGATAACACCATTCTTTCAGAGCGTAGAGTTTAGGTTGAGAAAATTAGAAGACGTAGCAGAACAGACGATGAATCATTTAGCTGTAATACACCGGTTCATGGCCACACACCCGTCCTTGGTAAATCGAGGATCCACGGACACGCTGGGACCACCGCCTCCGACCTTCCAAGCTGCTGGTGCAAGACTGAGAACGACTAGCGACAGATCGGAGGTAAGCTTTCAACTATTTAATCATAAGAATCAATGTTACACAATGCGATGGCAAACATTTTATTAAACCCCTAAGGTTTTATAAAGTCCTAGTCCTGGAACTTAAACTAATGAATCAGTTTTTATTTTCAAAATTAGTGATACTATTCCGAAGATTAACCAGAGCAAGAGTCGTGATCAAAATTGTAAAATTTCTTTAAAATTGGTTACTTAAAGTTTTGTTAATACCTATTTTTCTAAATAATTATGGAGACCCTTACCAATCGTATTTGCCATCGTATGACGATGTTTCTATACAGAGAAATATTTATTTACTTAATTGTTTGAATATAATACAAGATCTTTTGAAGAATGCTCTTTTCAGTGTTCATTTTACTAATGCAATGTTTTGTTATTCTGGCATGTCATTATTAACTGTCGATGTGTTTTGTTATGCCCTACTAAACTATACATTTATATCATTCAATGTTTCGTAAATCTCATTGTGTCGGATAGTCGGATTACCAAAACGTTTTGTCAGTTACACGCATAAATCAATATTTACGTATGTGAACTCAGAACTACCTACGTTTTGATAATCTTTCTATGCTTTTATATGCGTATCTGGTGATTTGAAAATGTTTAATTTGAAAATATGATTTTCTTACAAACATATTTTCTTTTAAATAACAAATAAATAAAATTCCTGCTTGATCATAATTGTTATAAGCGTCATCAATAATAAAAATGACGTTAAATAAAAACTCAATAAAAAATCGTATTTCTACACAAATATTAAAGAAAAATTTGAGTCTCCCGTTTTCAAATCAGCTCATACGCTCTCCATTGATGTGGCTAAACGTGGCAGGTGCTGTCGGACAGCGACACGGGCCCCACGCGCTTCGTCGTGCGCCCCGTGCAGGAGGAGGACGAGCGATCGCAACCCTCCGATGTAAGCCCAAGACCTTACCCAATGTCCCAACGAATACTGAATCAGTTATAAGTGTTTGACACGCCTATTTCACCTCGCTGAATTGTCGCTTGACATTGACAATTTCCCAAATTCAATCAATCAATCAAGTAAACATTGATTAGGTTCGCCGATACTTATCGACTCAGAAATGGGCAGGAAATTGTCAGCGTGGTGAAATAGGCGCCTCATAATCGCGACATTCGTTTGATCAAGATTTAGATGGGCTGCGTTCATTCTCTAGAACATCGCTGCAGCGTCTTTGTTATTGGTGTTGTTTCCAGCGTATCACGAATCTTCTGCTAGTTTTATAGCTAGTTTTGTTCTGACTTACATATCATTGTTAATAACGTTTTTATTAACAATGATTGGTACGTGTTTTTTTTACTTATACGTATTGTATTCGTTATGGGTAAAAATATTACAAGTAAGTATATTTTTAGTTCTTTAGATGAAATTTCATTCTACACATCTTGAAAAACGTGTTCGTTGGGACAATTATATAAGAAATAGTAGTCTATAGCAAATAGATGAGTAGGTATCTCTTTACCTCCGAATTTCGAGCAAATATTAGAGCTTATATTACCTTCAGAAACCCGTAAAAGCGCTTTGTGTCGTGTGAGACAGCACCATTTAAATGTATTCCTTTATACTTGTGTTGTGTGGCCTTTTTAGTGATTACTGCGCTTATCCTCATAGTCTATTAGCTTTTCAATCTGTCTTCATTACCGCTAATTATAATTTTTGATTACAGACATTACAACCGACGGTAACAAAACTATTTAATGTACATTTTTCATCTTCTTTCTTTACAGGCATTTCATTTATCATGTTTAGTTAAATATTTTTTTTTTAATTACTATTTGAGAATACATTTAGCTGCTTTCGTGCATATAATTTTCTATAATCACACGTAATTACTTCTGAAAAGCTTTGCGAGAATGTAAATACTAGCTAAACTGGTCTTTATATTTTGCATCCGTTATGTAAAATAGTAGACTCTTTTTCAACATTTTCAAGAAGCCCTGGGGACCGCGATGATTCAAATAGCTTGTCCTCCTTAGTTAACACCAAAATCACCTGTGCACCAGGACGAGATGCCCCACTCTGGCCCAGAAGCCCCGGGCCCAGGAGAGAAGGACCGTGATGGAGACTCCACGTCCACGTCCTCGGGAGGCAGTGGTGCTGGACCGGAGATCACCGTCATCAGACCGCAACCGCCCACACCGGCGCGACAGAGGAGTTCGGAAAGCAATAGGACTGAACCTAGTGAGGATAAACGAGGTAAAGATAGGACTTGATCATAGAAATTGAAGAAATTTGCTATGTGAAAACTTGTGCGTACCAATTTCCTTTAGGATGTAACTCTAACTTTAGCTTTTACATCTTTTAAAAATTACGTTTTATCGATCACACATATGTAACCTACACCCAGCTCCTAAAGTGCATACCCACTTTTGAAGGTCGTCTTGTCACAATCGTTTGTATGTCATTTGATTTTTGTGTCAGCTTATAGAATATTTGCGTCATTAAAAGTTATATTTGCCTGTATAGTTCCATCGATAACTGATGATGCGTTCTTGGAAGTGAACGAGCCACCAGCAGACCTCGCCAGCCTTCGGCCTAGAACCAACACAGCCGGTACCAGGAGAACAGCTAACACTAGACGGTATGTATTGTAGTAATCTTCACTGTTCTCCAATTATGCTTTTACATGCTGCTCAAATAGAATCTGACTCAATATTCATCACAGTCCGTCCTTTCACGAAGTTCTTAATATTATAACTCTAAAGTTCAACTTCGGATAATTCACTCGCCTCCGTACCTACGAAGAGATGTCTATCCACTGGTGAAATGTTTTGTGATGTACTAATTAAATTTTAGGTTTACCAAGAGCATTCTATTTATTTATTCACTCTAGTGTTATTGATGTTAGCAATTTGCAATGGAAATATGGAATAAATAGTCACTTTCACAATTATAACAGCAAACAATCTTAAATCACAATGCCCAATCTTCAGTTTCAATCTTTCTACCCAAAATGTTATATCAGCCAATGCAGTAAAAGTAAGATTTAAAATTACTGACTTCGACATAAACAATGAAGCCTGTTAGAAATTTTAAATATGATACTATCGTGATATTAATTTCAGTCCGTTCCCATAAAAATTGTATTAGAGCGATTGAGATCGACCGAGATTGATATCATGTTGTAAAATATTTTGGAAATCTGAATATGCTTCGATTGTAGGGACTCACTGGGCTACTGTTGCTATAAGACTAGTCACATCGTAGCGTCGTCATCAGCATGAGAATCGGCTGAATCATTATTTCGTTCCACTACTTTCAGAGTTAATTGTACCGTTACTTTTCTTTTACTCATGAAATTGGCAACAACTTTATTGATTTGATTGCAAAAATTATCATCACCATGATTGTTTTTAATTTTATTTTTTGTTACTTGCATCTGTTAGGAGACGGTTATGGAAACAGTAAGTCAACTAGACTCATTTGGCGATTGGCTTAGCTTGTAACTAGCGATGTAGTTAGTTGTAGTGCCTTGTACAATATACTGTTTAAACATAAATAATTCACAATTGATCATAGCTTACACACACAGTCACTTAACTGCTAACAAACTGCACAGTTTTTTGTCGCTCATACTTGCGAGATGTCTGTACATTTTGTCATGTTTTTAGGTACATATCTGTCGTAATTTGCTCTTGTTGCCGTACATAGCATAATTTCAGAGGAAAGGTTTGGTTTAATACGATTGTTATGTTCCTTTGGTATGTCGACACATTTTGTGTATAATCTCTGAACATAACAGATCCATGCATTTGCACAAAAAACGTCTATCAGCGTTTGATTTCCACTTATTGTTGTTTGCAACATGTATTTGCATTTTTGCGTGCTGCCAGCTAATTTTCCTTAAAAAATTCAAAGGTAAGCTGTACGACAACTTCAAATAACAGTACTTCAAATACTTAACGTACTGCTTTCACATATGGGATTTATTAAGATAATAATACACCAATTCTTTAAATACAAATTTTATCTGTCTATTACTTCTTCAATTGCCCAACACTTTCCGAAACACTTATCTTTTACATGCACATACTACATTTAGATTATAAAATGTAACAAATCCGTTTTGACTCGTTTATTTGAACTGCTGATGTGGTCACCAGGCGTTCGGAAGGTGGCAACGACTGTGGCATGGGAGGGCACTACTCGACGCAGCATCTGGCTCCGAGGCGGCAGCACAGCCAGACACATTCAGAGCCTGACAACTCCGGGGTTGACGCTGGCTCCCTTCATAACTCTGTCACTGGCAAGTCAAGCTAAAACAAAATTATGATTAAGAACTTCAGTTGCTTTTGTTACTTGTCAAGCCATACTAGTATTTAATATATTAAATTCTTTTTATTTGATATCCAACATTATAGGAAGCAGAACTAGAACCTATTGGAATAACGCGAAAGTAAAATTTCCATCGATTCTCCCTCTTGGATTTTTTATCCGCCGACACTACTCGCAATAATAATAAACATGCAAAAATGACACTAATTTGTAAAAAAATCAAACGATTGTTTGACTGAATGAGTTTTTAATCCGAATATAATCCAAAACCAAATTTTAAATCGAGTTAATTGTACTCCGTATGTCCACAGGCCAGCAGTCCGGCTGGGAAGCGACCGGCGGCGCCACCGGCAAGGGTTCAGGCCGGGCTCGGGTCGGTGGCGCACCGAGATCTCTCCTTCTCGCCATGCACGAGTACACCAGCATCACCGATGAGCTGGAGACAGTGTATGGACTGTTCTCTCCGCCGCATACGCCGAGGTAAGGTCTACTACTCTACTTACCCAGGCCGAACACGGGTCAGCGGCGTGCCGAGGTAAGGTCTACTTACCCAGGCCGAGCACTGGTCAGCGGCGTGCCGAGGTAAGGTCTACTTATCCAGGTCTAGTTCAGGTCAGCGGCGTGCCGAGGTCTTTGCTGCTAGCCAAACACGAGTACACCAGAATCACCAGCGAGCTGGAGATAGTGTATGGACTGTTCTCCCCGCCGTATACGCCGAGGTAAGGTCTACTTATCCAGGCCGAGCTCAGGTTTGTGCTGTGCCTATGGGCTAGTCACCTTGCCACATAAATAGGACGAGGGAAAGTCTACTTTGTTGTAATAAAATATGCTACATGCAAGTAAAGTATTGGTGATATCATGTCTTCCTGTTGGATTTACTTCTGGAACCATATAGGTACAATCGATGAGATTAATAATAACTGTACTCTGCTTGTGCTACAATTATGGATAAATGTGTAAGTCATAAAGGCCTGCTGATTTATTATCTAGTATTTAAATATGATTATTAATACTACTTATGTAAGAAGATGTACGTTTTCATTATGGAATACTAACGTAAAACCCATCAATGTCGATTAGTATACATAATAACCCTTGTCTGTCTCGCTAGAACCCCCATCACATCTCGCCTGCTATCGCCCGCGAGAGCCGCCTCGCCCTCCAACCGCCGACGCCACGCCAGCGAAATGTCCAACCCGGAATTCGCTCTCTACATGGAGAAGGAACATCTGCGCGGCGCCGAGGAAGATGACTACATCATTATGGAGAACCTCATTCAGCGACGGTAAGTCTGGTGACGGTATACGTGTTCATTAGCTTTCCTTACATTTGTGAAGTTTTATGTGCTTGATTAGTTTTCACTTCTAAGCTTCTAGGTGAAGAAAAGATCTTTAGAACAGTTTTTATGGCAGTTTGTGGCATGGTCATTAAGTCATTTTTAACCGAGACCGTAAAAACAAAAGCAGGAGTTCATCAATCCGATTGTGTTTTCGAATCGTCACAATAAGATATATCAAATCCGTGATGCCATGAACTATCAAAAACTAAGCAGACCAAGATTCTGGCAACAGCTGATTGCTTTAAGCATCCGCAGCGGCTTCGCACCATCATTGTGACTCGTCCAATCATGATAGCGAAGTGAAACTACAACCGAAACTCTAACTACCGTAGCCTAGAAATCGAGTCTGTGCTGCACAGATACGACGAGGAGGCGGAGGGAGAGGGGGACGGCGAGGGGGAGGGAGGAGGTGGGATCAGCATCAGCGTGTGTGTGAACACGAGCGGGGAGGCTCCTCAGCCGGGGGCGCCGCCGCAGTCGACCACGCTGCTGACGGTCAATGACCGCCGGTTGCCGCATCAGAGGTATGTTGGTCGAGGTATCATAAGATAAGGCTATTGTACGAAATTCCAGCGTAAACGTAAGGGTGGTATTCCACCTGTCCTATTTATTTGTCCAATGTGTATTTAGTCTCACATTATGCTTAATGAGCGAGTGAGACGCAATGACATTGAACCAAGATATTAGACAGATGGAATACCACCCTTAGTAAAGAATGGTTGCATCTACGCCTCAGATATGCAAGCTGCAGAAAGTGTGACAGATAAAGTTGGAAAAGTTCTAACAATAAACGTAATTTCCCATATTCGTGACAAATTTTCAACTTTTTTACCTATCAAAATGATTGGATTGGTTCTCACTCAAAGAAGATAGGTACAGCTACAGTCAGCTGCAGAGAAAGGTGACCCTCCCTGCAAACAAATTTCTATGCAGGGGGGCTCAGGACTCTGGTCACCTTTACCTCTTTCTGCAGCTGACTGTACCAGCGTAGTTATTTCGGCCTTATTTCACAATACGAGAAAGAACAATTGCTGTTTCAATAGCCTTCTCAACACATGATTCCAATAGATATTCGATCGTTATTCATGTGCTACTGCATATCATGTAGAAAAACACATACAACAGCGATAGATAGCAGTGCATGATTCAAGCAAGAGACTCAATTGCATCTCATAAATCAGAAGAATAAATAAGCTACGTACTTTTAACACACCTAGAGTCAGACTTAGCAAATATCGCACAGAGAGAGCGTGCACAAGCGTCATTATGTGAAGAGTTAGCTTAGATGATGGACTCTAGTATAAGACATGGTGACAATTTGGTTGCCACATCAACTTTTTTTCACGATTTAATGGACTCTAGTATAAGACATGGCGACAATTTGGTTGCCACATTAACTTTTTTTCACGATTTAATGGACTCTAGCATAAGACATGGCGACAATTTGGCTTCCACATCAACTTTTTTTCACAATTTAATGGACTCTAGTATAAGACATGGTGACAATTTGGTTGTCACATCAACTTTTTTTCACGATTCAATAGACTCTAGTATAACACATGGTGACAATTTGTTTGCCACATCAACTTTTTTTCACAATTCAAATTGCGGCCCCGGTGAATCGAGAATGAATAGTCGCTTGACAATTTCACATCTTAGAAACATAGTGCCAAGAAACGTGCTTGCTGGCATGAAAATGCGACCGTGTTACCGCCGCAGGTTTTAAAAACAATTGACTAACTTGTATAGATTTTGTACACTGTTAAGAGGGAAGAATACTACGTACTCGTCCATACAAAAAGAGAAAATGTTTTTCCTATTCTAAATATTTTCCATTCTCCATGATTTTTTAGTACGTTAGTGACACAATGAAAGACTAGGTTTATAAGTATTCCTTTTTTCAAAATTTGCATTAAAAAAAATATTTGTTTTAAAGCAAAACCCATAGGTAAACCTAGAATATATTATGCAGTAGGTATGCTGAAGCGATCGACATCAAAATCAAAATGTCAATATTTAGTTAGTGGAAACCGTTTTCACCCGAAATAGAAATTTCCTCAAAAAGTACCTAGGATCGTAAAGCTATTCTTCCTTCTTAAGATTTGTATCAATGTGTAGACATTCTCTGAGAAGATCATCAGCCATCGACAGCAGGGAGCTGCCGAGTCCGTTGCAGCCACTGCTCGGAGACGATGCTTGCGGAGAAGTGCTGTTGCCCGTGCCGACGAGGCAACCTTCAGGTAAACGAGTTGACGAGAACTATAGTTTGGCAAGCCATTACCGTCAGTAGAAAAGCGGCAAATTTAAAAAAAATGGCGCGAAGGGTTGTCCTTCCATACAAATTTGAATTTCGCTCCTTTTTCTACTGACAAAGTCGGTTTGCCAAAGTAGACCAATTAGGTAAACCGCTTTGCTTTATCTGTGACGACATGAGCAACGATCTGTTTCATTGTTAAGGTTTTGTTATGTTTCATTTGTCTGTTAAGTTTTCATTAAGCTAAAAGAGTTTTTTCTAACAACCTTAACTCAAAAAGCTAACCTAAAATATTTTTCAAACTTGAAGGGTAGTATGACAATGACACTCGTCATTTCAATGCAAGTTTTCGAGATTTGGCGTTTTTAGGTTATAAATTATATGGAGATGACAATTGTCATCCTACCCTTAGAGATTGAAAAATATTTTATTCTACTTTCAAGATGCTCAAAGCTTTTCAAAGGCTCTAAAAATCATTAAATTTTTGAAGAAATATGCCTTTCGAATGAATCAGCAAAGGATGCGCGCGTTGTAGAAAAATATCTAAATTGAGCTATGTTTAGATACAATAAAACTTTCTCAGAATTCATATTTTGACAGGAATTACTGCAGATACTAAAATTGTCAACGGGACATTGTTTTTCTCTCATAGGCAGTATGTACGGTCGACGTCAAAGATATGTTTACATTTTTCGCCTTATTACAAAGGAATAAGGTGCAAAAGTGTAAACATATTTTTGACGTTGACTGTACCTAGTTTTTTATAGCGGAACTCAACTTTAACTCAACAATGAATAAAATAGCAATGGAATAAATGCCTTCTAGTTTAGATGAATGGGAATGATTATTTGCGCTCGTTTTAAACCTTTCATTCAATTTATTGAGACCCCAGCGGTCCATTAAACCAATTATTTTCGTTCTATCCATCTTTGGCGCGGCTCTTAGAGAATTTAGTAACTGGATACGCATTGTCTGCCATTTTCTGTACAAACCAGTCTCCTGATTTTTGCGAGGGAGGGGCACTGGCAAAGTCCGCCATAACACTAAGTAGAAGAAGAGTTAATTGGTCTAAGACTTTTTTGCTTATCACCAGGTGACACCAACGCGTCCAGCGACATGTCTCTTTCGCACATGGTGAGCGAGAACCTGCCGCCGCGGCCGTCCATCGTGCTGGACTCGTCGCAGCTGCCGCGCCAGCGATCCGCCGAGCAACCGCAGCCGCAGCCGCCGGGACCCGCGCGACCGGAGACCATGTGCTAGATGGTGAGTGTCGTTGTGGAGTCGCAGCTACCCCGCCAGAGATCCGCCGAGCAACCGCAGCCGCAGCCGCCGGGGCCCGCGCGGCCAGAGACCATGTGCTAGATGGTGAGTGTCGTGCTGGACTCGCAGTTGCCCCGCCAGCGATCCGCCGAGCAACCGCAGCCGCAGTCGCCGGGGCCCGCGCGGCCCGAGACCATGTGCTAGATGGTGAGTGTCCAAACTGAGTGGACGCTTGAGCACTTTTCTTTATAGCCAGTAGCCAACATCAGCGAAAGTGACGAAATATCCTTATTGTATTGGTAGGTATGGCTAAGGTTTAAACTGTACCTATTGAAATGCATTAGACTTTTTATCCGGTGACACAAACATGCAAAGTAGTTCATATCAGTAAAATACATTCCCGTGATTTTTACTTATACTATTGTATAATACTCTATGATGTATAATCTTGTTATTGTTTCTTCAGATCGCCATCCTAAATGAACACAACAATGCGCCAATCATCAAAAGAGACCCGGAAACCAACTTATAAAAAATATTGAAGAAAACTGCGCAAAAGTATTAATCTTATCATAATAATAGAACACCAAAAATTACTGTTAGTATTTAAATTACATTTTTGAGAGGTTTTCCATTTAGGGCCTTGTCGGAACCCCTTTTTCGGCGTTGAGCCATTCGATGTACTTACTCTTGACTGTCTGTCCCGTGTGATCTAGTATTAGACTGAAACTAACACTATTCTAAATCAAGCCATATCCTTTGTAAACTTCACTAATTGTTAGCACGTTTAAAACTTTAGATCGCTGTACATTTGCTAAGCTCCTGATTTGAAACCATTAATGTTCCAGTGTCTACAGTGCGACATAAAATAGTAGAAACTAAATGATGGCGCCACTTTCTTCGTAACTGTCACATTTTTGACGTAACATGACAACAATTTTGTATGGAAATTGTTTAGTTCCATTTTATTTTATTTCTACTCCTTCATGTCGCACTGTACCTATTCACTTCACTGGCTTGAAAAAGTTTTGTTCGTCGTTCAAAATCTGCACGCAACGGCTTACTTTAAACGCTAGCGTCGAATTTTGCGCGCAGGTTTTGAAAAATAAATTATATACTTAATATATTTAATATAATTAATTACATTTCAATTTTTCCCTGCGGTGTTGAGGTAAACATGAATTGCGTTACACTCGGCAACCAAATTGTTTCGCGTCTCTGTATTTCAAAGCAGTGTCGTGGCGTAGAGCTAGGCGTTGGCGAACTCGCCCTACGTCTCGCACTGGAGGGGGCCCCGCGGGAGGCAACCATTTTATTACATTGAATTCATTGAAAAAATAGGGCCCTCGCAGATGCGACTTCGCCCGCACCTTGATTGGTTCACGCAACGCCACTGTTTCAATATAAGCATTACCGCCAAATAACTTTGCAGCCTTGCGTAGCAAGGAATTATATTATATCCTACTTGGATAATAATGATAATCGTTACTTAAATATTAATATAGTGTACAGACTGTACAGGCGACGTAGTAAGAACTGAGTGAAAGATTTTCGACAATACATTCGTACATGTTACCTAACGAATACGGAACTGAGAGTAGCCTAGGATAGGTTAATAGTCCGGGGCAATGGAATATGATAATTGTAATTTAATTTTTGACTGCGGCAACGCTGGAATTGATCCTGCCAATATGAATAGCTTATTTAAATATCTGCACGAGCTATAACGGCAATATGTTGATAAGTGTCAAACTGAATAAAATTGGGAACTATTTCTTTCTTTTCGTTTTGATTTGACTAGTACATTTTCACATTTCCACATACATAAGTTATTTTAATGTGATGATCCCATTTTCTATCGAGCACTATTTAGTTGAATTAAATAAGTCGAGACTTTTTTATGTATATCCTGGATGTATTCAGTACTTCGCGTTAAAAAGTTTTTTAAGAGACGCAACAAGAAGACGCATGATATTGTAAATCAATATTATAACTTGTATCTTAATGACGAAACACTGGTGTTTATTTTAATATTTTTTTCTCAAACATGCAATGAAATATTGATGTTATGTTCCTTATAATAGGCTGCGAAGTATGACGTTTCAGGTGCGGCTAGGACAAAAGGTCGTTAATGGAATTTCATACACATCTTGCAGGCCTAGGCCGGCAAAGTCCTCTTTTTTAATTTTCATTTCACAGATATTTGTGACACAGCATCGTGGCATTCATCCATTAAAAAAAATTAGAGGCAGTATTTGCTTTATGGTTCGTAATGACACTCTGCCACTACGCCTATAAAAAAAAAACAAAAAACAATGTTTGCTATAATTTGCAGTTTTATTTGTATAAAATCAACATGAACTTAATAAATAATACATTCTATAATTTTATAATTTTAAATTATAAATTTAACTACACAAATAAAAACATTTAAAATATTTCATCTAAACGTTAGCGGTAAAAAGGTCTACTCAAACACGCGTAGTTATATTTTTTAACTTGTTGTGGAGGTAAAGTTGAAAAATATTCATTCTGTTTTATTGGATTTATGGTGCGTTGTTGATTTTTTGACTTTAATATGAGTTCCGACGAAATAATGAAATTAATATTAATTGTAATCGTAGGCGTTGGAATTGGCAGCGCAAGCAGAATTGATTTTAATAACTTGCTGCCTCTGCCGCCAAGTCAAAGACGAAGTATGTAAATGGTTGCTTATGGCAATTTTATTATTTGAGAAACTAAGAAAAATGGCTTACAGTTTTGTGGCATATTTTAAATGGATGTAACTACAAATTCGTCAACACTGTGGAAATTATACTTATTTATTCCGTGCATAAAGCAACGATGTATGTGAAACATGATATCGACATGAAAGACTATGTAAACTTATGTGACGAAAACGACAGTCAGACGGATACAAGGCGAAAAAATCAAAGATACATGAAAATATACGGGTAGTAAAAATACACGACTCGTGTAAAACATACGCGTGATAATGATATAGGTACGTGTTGGTTATATTTTGGGTGTACTTTACAATGTACTATTTATCGAAGTATTTAGTTTGACACTTATAAATCATTTTCGTATACTTTTAATTTAAAATCACTGACGTTTTAAATTGTTGACCAATTTAAATGTTAAGCCGTTTTTTAATTGTAATAAAATAATAAATGAAATAGCACTAAGTTTCAATCCCCAATAAAGGTCATCACAATGTGTTCAAGTATACCAAATATTTTGTGCAAATTTTACCGTTTTATTATATTTGCAGTGCAATTGAATATTTCATCTTTGTATATAAAATAGATTGAATACCAACGGAATGCTAATAATGTTAATATTACCTTATAGGTTATTTATAGCAGGAGATCTAAGGTCCACCACCTTGCATTTTGGAGACAAAGTAAACCGCTTGGAACAGGTGTTCCTGGGGGTGATCTGAGCTGATTAAGCCCGGTTGCCAAGAGGTTCCCCCCAGCAGGTGGGCAGGGGAGGGGGGGAAAAAGTGCCTCCGGCGCGCCTCACTCTAAGCTTTATATCTGCATACATCTCGCAACTATATCAAGTTTGGTGTCTTTTTCGTGTAATTCGAGGATGAAGTATTCATTTCTGTGACTAAATTTTCACTCACCCATACAAAAAATTCGAGAAATTCAAAATTCAAAAAAAATCTTTTAATTTTTTTTTTCGTAAATCCTCTAAAAAATTTAAACTATGAGGATTTGCTCTAGAAAAAAAATACATGTGAATAACCCAGTTATCCTACTATACAGAATAGTAAACTTGTCCAACATTTTTTTTCATAACTCTGTTAAAAAAAATGTTTTGTGTCGCGCGGCGTACCTGCATTGTAAGAACGGTATGCAGCGTTTAGGATGTTTAAGTATGTTTAGATGATTTCTGATAAGTTGTTATTCTTCTGGTTGTAGATTGCATTAATAAATTACTTCTGGACGTGATATATATACAACTATAAATTAAATATATAAATATAGATGTTGGGAAAGCCTTCGCCAACAGAGTTAAGTATTATAAATGTGATAAAATTAACATTATTATTTGTATGTCTTTTCCATATCTCGGGACCACGGGGTCCCGGACCTTTGGGAGGCGTACGTGGGGCCGAAGCCAACAGCGCAGAGGCCCTTTAAGGCACTTTAATCTAAAAGCAAGGGATACAGGTGCAAGGACTATTGCAGTGCAGCACTTTTGTGCTGCGATGGGAATTAAGGTCATGGGCTATAGATTTGAAAGTTGGATGGACTGGATAATGGGCTATGGGAGAGCCTAGCGGACACCTGCCGTGACAATCAGTCTCAAAATTGTAAATGACAGGTGGTGACTCGCCAACTCCTTGAGTGGGCCCCGCAATGGCCGCACGCACAATGCGACAACAGGGCAACACTTTGGAGTGGCTGTGAGGTTGTCGAGATGTGAGTCTGCGGTAGCCAGATCCCGGTAATCCGTTCAGCAGGCCGCCGGCGTTATGACATTTTACACTTCCAACCTGGAGCATAGGTCCCTCTCTTGCGACTCCATTCTGGCCGGCCAATCAAGGCAAGCACAGAGGCGAGGGCCAGATGACAGGGCCCTCTGGAATAGGGGTCCGCGGTGTCGCCGTCAGCTCGCCACAAGCTGCCCCCGCGGGACATTATTATTATTATTGTGGTGTTGTGGGCCTTTGAGTGATGCATTGACCAGCATTGATCTATTGTGACGGCCCTTTAAGTTCATTACTAATGCCCGTTGCATCCAGAAAGTTCCAGATTCTTTGGGCCGTAATGTTTTGTACCTCATAGGGTTGCACTACGTGTCGCTCTATGTAGGTACTTCTTTTTGACATTAGTGGTCCACAAGAACAGAGAATGTGCATTGCAGTCTCCTCTGACTCCTGACAGAACCTGCATGTCGCATCTTGTTTCTTGCCAATTTGAAACATATGTTTGTTCAACTTGCAGTGTCCAGTCAGTATTCTGGTCACCGCGCAGGTTTTGTGCCTTTTGAGTCCTAAAAGCTCCTTAGCAGTTTTGCTGTTGAACCCTTTGATCAGAGCTTTCGAGTGTTCTTGTCCTTTAACGAACTTCCACCAATCGATTGCTCTCGTTTTTTCTAAGTTGCTGAGCAGAGAATATGCATCTCGTTTTGTGCTTCCACAGAACGGTTCTGGGCCGACCAGGGGTGTGTCTGCGCCCTTTCTAGCAAGTTCGCCCGCTTCTTCGTTTCCGTTAATGTCGGAGTGCCCTGGTACCCATCTAAGTGTAACTTTGTTGGAGTAAGCCAGTGCATTTAGGTTTGTTTTACAGTTCTGGACTAGTTTTGAGTTTGACTCAAGGGATTCTAGTGCCAGCGGAGCAGCCTGGCTATCTGAGTTGATGTAGAAATGCTGGTGTCTTAGGTTTCTATCCAGATTGATCTCCGCACATTTGTTGATGGCGAAGACTTCTGCCTGCAAGATTGAGGCCAGTGTGCCCATGCTAGCTAGCGCTCTGAGCTTAGATCTCTCACCTTAGATCCCACATCCTACATCATTATCTTTCTTGGAACCATCTGTATACCAGATGTGGCTCCCCTTTTCGACGTACATTTGGTTGTTGATCCATTTGTCTCTAGGAGGTATTTCTACTGTGTACAGTTTGGTGAGATGACATTCGGTGTGCGTGTCATCAGGGGGTATGCTAAGAGTTCTATTCGCAAAAACCCAGGCCTTTAGATCGGTTAATGCCTAAGAGCGCCATTTTGGGCTGTTTAGCGTGCATATTCTGTAGACGCACTGCTTGGCCTCCTTTTGCACCTGCAAGTGGAGTGGTATGATGTCCAGCAGTGCATCTAGGGCCGCTCCCGGTGTCGAGGAGTAGGCTCCTGTTACTGTTAAACAAGCCGTGCGTTGCAGGCTGTTTAGAGTGTCTATTGCTGTCTTTTGGCTGGTTTTGTTACACCAGACTGCGGAGGCGTAGGTGACAATTGGCGTCACTACCGCTGTGTATAACCACATAGCAATTTGGGCCTTAAGCCCCATCTTGCTCCTGCCATTCGACAGCATGCCCACATGGCCATTTTCGCTTTTTGTATAATGTTTCTCAGGTGAGGGTTCCAAGTTAACTTTTGTTCGAAGGTGACCCCTAGATATTTGACCTCTGCCGAGAACGGTATTATTTGTCCATTAAGTCTTGGTTTTGTGAGTTTATCGAGCTTCCGTTTCCTTGTGAATGGTTAAATGGCTATTACAGTCTTGCTCGGATTAATGGACGTCATTTTCTCTACACCATTTGAATATTGTGTTTAGAGCTCCTTGCATTAGGTTGGATATTGTGTTGAGGCAAGGGCCTTTGACGATGACTACAAGGTCGTCGGCATATCCTTGTGTATCAAAGTCTTGGCCTGACATGATTGCAAGAAGTTGGTCCACCGCTAGGGTCCATAATAGTGGGGATAAAACGCCTCCTTGTAGGTACCCTTTAGTGGTATAAAATTCATGCTCTATATATAGTATTGATGGTCAGAGTGGCTACTCTGTTCGAGAGCATGCTATGTACCTATCTTTCGTCTACTCCCTTTGATTTCATACCATTAACTATGGTCTCTGTGGGTGTAATGTCGAAAGCACCTTCAACATCAAGGAACGCACATAGAGCGGTTTGCTTTTCCTCTAGGGTTTTCTGCACCTTGTCAACCAGGTTGACATTTCGGCGACACGGCGGTTTTCAGTTGTGTCGCATGTTCCGGTGTAGGATTTGGTCTATGTTTGGGGACAGATTATAGCCCCTCAGCAACAGCCACCATGCCCTGTTGACTGGGGCTGGTCCAAACAACATGGTTATTCGGAGCCCATATGGACAAGCCTACCTGCGGCGGCTGCTGCTTGTTTAGAGCTTATTCGTTGCCGCTGCAAAACAAAATGCGCAGGGAGGTGCAACTGCGTTAAAAAAAACCTAAAATGCACAGTCCCATGGGCATGTAATGGCAATTACAAACAATATATATCTTATTTTAACCCGCATTTTTTGTCAAACATCTCCTATGTTAATTTTATCACATTTATAATACTTAACTCTATTAGCGAAAGTTTTCCCAACATCTTTATTTATATATTTAATTTATATTTGTATATATATCACGTCCAGAAGTAATTTATTAATGTAATCTACCACCAGAAGAATAACAACTTATCAGAAATCATCTAAACATACTTAAAAATCCTAAACGTTGCATACCGCTCTTACAATGCAGGTACGCCGCGCGACACAAAACATTTTTCTTAACAGAGTTATGAAAAAAAATGTTTGACAAGTTTACTATTCTGTATAGTAGGATAACTGGGCTATTCACAGGTACTTTTTTTCTAGAGCAAATCCTCATAGTATAAATTTTGTACAGGATTTTCGAAAAGTGAAATTAAAAGATTTTTTTTGAATTTTGAATTTCTCGAATTTTTTGTATGGGTGAGTGAAAATTTAATCACAGAAATGAATTCTTCATCCTCGAATTACACGAAAAAGACACCAAACTTGATATAGTTGCGAGATGTATGCAGATATAAAGCTTAGAGTGAGGCGCGCCGGAGGCACTTTTTCCCCCCCTCCCCTGCCCACCTGCTGGGGGGAACCTCTTGGCAACCGGGCTTAATCAGCTCAGGTCACCCCCAGGAACACCTGTTCCAAGCGGTTTGCTTTGTCTCCAAAATGCAAGGTCCCCTTAGAAAACGGGACCTTAGATCTCCTGCTATTAATAGCATTACTGTTTATATTTTTATCTTAGTAATAATTAAGTAATCAGATGCAATAAATTGTTTGTTTTATAGATAATAATGAACGCATATCGTCATGTTAACATTCTGTCTAATTGAACAAAATATATTATGAATTATGAACAGAAGCAATAAATAATGTTCATGAAAGTCGGGTTATTAAATTTCTATTTTAATTGAGTAAATTCGGGTCTACCTCTAATGAAAAAGTAAATTATGACTATATTAAATGAATTATTCCACCAAGCAATCGGATATAACTTGGTTAGATGGTACTTTTTACTAAAATAAAATTATATATAAGTACACTATTTAATTTCTTAAGTCAATTCAGTAATTATTGAGTTAATATTAATCAACGACCTCCGTACTTAATGTATGATTAGCAACATAAAACAATAAAAACCTTATAAATTAATTAAAATCGCTGGCCGAGTGTACTTTAAAAATCTAAAGATTAATTCAATACATTAAACATTAAACCCCTTATTCATAAAACTTTACGGGCCTGATTTAGTTAAATTGTCTTTTCTCCCTTTCTTACAAATACATAAGTCAAAATGACAGATAAGGACAAACGATTATTGGCTAATTGAGGTTTGTAGCGCGTTTATGAATAAGGGAGGAAGTACAGTCGCCATCAGATATATCTGAGCGGCCAAAGTGCTCAAAAATATCAGAGCACGACTCTATTGTCAAGGCGTTAGAGTGCGTGTTCAGATATTTTTGAGCACCGCGGCCGCTCCGATATATCTGATAGCGACTGCACTTAGGTCCCTCTAATTGACCCACGTCATACATTATTTGAGAAGAAAAAATATGGAACTATGAATATATTATGTATATGGACGAGATATAAAATCATATTCAAAAGGAATTGCCCTGTTATATTTTTGTTATGTAGTAAAAAATGAATTGTATACAATACAAATAATTTGTACCTATCAAAATACCTATAAATTAAATTATTTATAATACCTACATATCTCATATAATAAATTTACTTTTTTGACGAAATATATTATTTATATGAGCATGAGAGAATAAAATATCATTGAATGAAAGAATATCAAATAAAATGTATGAAGTTGTAAATATTTACATTTTAATGTTGTTATTTTGTACCTATATGTATTGCATGTTAGGGCTGACAGCCTGGCAAGTACCGTCTGATGCTTGTATTTGAGGCACAAGTTTTTCGTACACCAATTATCTTATCAATTGTTAAAGCATAGTAGTAAAAGATGAATCAAACCTCTGTAATAAATAGTGTATTGAATTGTAAACGCCAGAAGTAAATTAATACTGTTTGGAATTTTACTATTTAAAGCCGAGTCGAACACACGGCTGGCGACTCGACTTCGACGGTTGAAGTGGTGCGACGTTACCGGACAGATGTCCCATACAACCATTTCCAGTCGCCGTTACGACGCGGTGTTGACACATCTTGTGTCGACACCGTCTGTTTCGGTCACAATTCCAGTCGCAGAGTCGTCGCCGTGTCGACACAGTTACCAGAAATGGGGAAGGGTCGACACATGACACAAAGTGACATAAAGTGTGGTCGCCGTGTGCACACATTGTGTCGGGTTTGCGACTACTTTATGCCAAAATCATTCGTTCATTCGTTCATTTTGTTCCTGTCAAATGGAAACTGTCAGATGGAAAAATACTTAAATAAAAATAAGTGACATTAATACGCCATCTCTAAAATGGATTACAAGACGTAATTATATATTGTTTGCATTTATATTACAATAGGACTTAAATTATTACGGGGAATTAAACTGCTCGAGTGATTTGATAAACTAAGTGTAATATAATCAACGCGCCACCACATTGTTTTAGTTTAGCCGGAAATGAAATTGTTTACTTCTCAGTGCCTGTGTTCATAACTATATTATTTGAAGCATTTTTAGTACTTCGATGCGTATACTATACTTAAATAACAGAAATAACGCTTTACATACTACGAAACTTGTTAATTATGATGTATAAATATGGTTTAAGGCTGAGAAATATTGCAGTCACAAAGTAGTTGCAATGTTTCGACTTTGTGTCGACTCTGTGTTGACACATGACACGCGCTGTCAAAAGTAATAACAAAGTTACTGGTATGTTACTGGATTTGCAAAATGGCTCCTTGTGTTGATTTGTTTTCAGATATTCTCAAAGTGTAAAAATGCCGTGGTCAGAGATGGGCATTAATCGATTAACTGTTTATTCGACTAATTAATGGAATAAAAAAGTTAATTCTCAAATTTTAATCGCGATTAGTTTAGTCGACCTAACATAGATTGAAATTGAATTAATCTGAATATTAATCGAATAAATTATCGATTAAATCTCGATTGAAAGTTGACAGGGGGCCATTTTTGTACGTAAAAATAATAGAAATGTCTTGCATGCAGATGGTAGCAAAACACTTTGTCATAAAAGTCGAGATGGGTGTCGATATATAGGTTTTAGGGAGTGCCGATTTTGAAAATAATGACCATTTTGGAATCCGAAATGGCGGCCATGCACTGTGTCATAAAAGTCGTCATGGATGTCGTTTTATACGTTTTAGAGGGCCCCAATTTTGAAAATGATGACCATTTTGGAATCCAAAATGGCGGCCATGCACTATGTCATAAAAGTCGTCATGGATGTCGTTTTATAGGTTTTAGGGGCGAAGATTTCGAAAATGATAACATATTAAATTTCAAAATGGCGGCAATGCACTATGTCATAAAAGTCGTCATGGATATCGTTTTATAGGTTTTAGGGGGCGCAGATTTCGAAAATGATGACTATATTGGATTCCACTTTTATGACAAAATACGTAGCCGCCATCTTGGATTGTAAAATGATCATCGTTTTCGAATTCTGCACTCCCTAAAACCTATAAATCGACATCCGTGACGACGCAAGTTATCTTTATTTTCAGATCTAACAAATTGCTACAGAATACAAAGGACAAAAAAAAAGCGAGGAGGTAATGAAACAAGCAAACATACAGATGATTCCTCGACGCAATTGGATGATTCTTAAATTGTGTCCAGATTTTTTTTGTCATAAAAGTTTTTATTTTTCACATATTACTCTCACAAGTTCCGTGACATTTCGACCTTGTGTTTTTTTAAGTAAATGTTTTTGTTTATCTATGAGGATCTCACTAGAATAGTATAATCAAGGTATGTTTATATTTGATGAATGAAATAGTAACGCAAAAAAAAATATATATTTGTGTCTTATATTCCTGCCGAAGACTTTTATTTTACCTTTTCCTTCTACACAAGTTTGGCCAAGTAATAAGAATTTAGGGCTCTCAATTTTATTTTGACTTCTACAACAGTAAAGCTACGAGGCCATGTTTGGTATCGTTTTCGTATAAATTCGCAGTACCAAATTTAGTTAAGGTATCACATTGACACCATTCCGAAGTAAAAACATATAAACTTATTAAAATACTTTCTTTTAAACTCCTCTTCACGCTTAAACTGCTGAACAGTTTTAATTTAAATTTGGTACACATATATTTTGAGTCCCGAGACAGGATATAATAAGTTATCTCAAAAATCATCCTTTAAAGGTGTGAAATGAGGTGTAGGGGGGAATTCAGAATTGACTTCTTGAAGTTAATACTGTTTAAGTTTAGGTTTGAAGTCATGTTTTTTCATCATTTTTAACTAAATCAAAGATGTAGACCATCCCAAATTTCATATAAATCGGTTCAGCGGTTATTGATTTCCCGTACAAATTTCCACGCCACTTTTCACACCTTCAAAAGATGATTTTGGTTATAAGATCTATCCTATGTCCTGTTCCGGGACGCAAACTATTTCTATACCAAATTTCAACGAAATCGGTTCAGCGGTTAAGCGTCAAGAAGAGTTTCAAAAAAACCGGCCAAGTGCGAGTCGGACTCGCGTATTAAGGGTTCCGTACATTAAGTCCGACTCGCGCTTGACTGCACATTTCTAATAGGTTTTCCTGTCATCTATAGGTAAAGAACTATTTTGTGTATTCTGACGGACATACATACAGACGCACGAGTGATCCTATAAGGGTTCCGTTTTTTCCTTTTGAGGTACGGAACCCTAAAAAGATTTATTTTTATTTTGTGGAATGGTGTCAATGTGATATCTTAAATGGATTCAGCACCCCAGATTTATACGAAAACGATACCAAACACGTAGGCCGATACCTTCACTGATATAGATATATCAAGATAAAATTGAGAGCCCTAAATAAACTTTCAAGAGCGGATATCTCAAAAACTATTCAACATATCGAAAAAATTGACTGAATAAACTTGTAACAAATTAAATTATAGATGGTCAAGCAAATCTTGTCAGTAGAAAAAGGCGCGAAATTCAAATTTTCTATGGGATGATATCCTTTCGCGCCTACATTTTTCAAATTTGCCGCCTTTTTCTACTGACAAGATCTGCGGGCTTAGCAAGGTTATATCATATTGCGCGTGGAATCTACTGTCGTCTTTTAACGATAGTCGTATTTTTATCGTTTTGCTGAACATGGTTACGGGCTACGATAAGAATACCACGTCGATATCGTATAAAGTTATCCACTATCATTCGTAAGTGACCACGATTGTCTATGCCTAGAGTTTATGAAAAATCCATTTAATGCCTGGCTTTATTAAAATGTCGGACGTGTGTCGGACGATGTTTGAAAACGAATAGTTAGTTTTATTACTACACTTCCAAATTGAAAAATGTTTAAATGAGTGACAGCTTTATACAAATTGACTTACATTATAACATGCACGGATAATCGTGTTTTCTCAACTGACAATTCACTTGACATTGACAAGCATCGCGTACGCGCATGATTCAGTGAATTTAGTGAAAATACAAACCAAGTCGAAGAAAAATACTGATTTGCTGTGTAAACTAAAGGAAATGCCACCCAAAATGTAAGTTTCTTATTTATAGAAAAATTTCGTTTCGTTTGATCATTAACTGGTTTTGTCATGAATATGTTTAATTTCAGTCGATGCTTCGGCGCACAAGAAAATGCTAGCCAAATATATAACTCAGCATCCCCTGTTCGCCTACACCTACAGGGAGATTCATGAGCCTCTCGGAACCCAGAGATACAAAATGCAATGGTGCAGCATGTGCACACAAGTTCTAAGATCTAGAAGAAAGGATTGAAGATGTAAGTACACCTTTCTTAAACTAAAATCATGAAAAGTTTATGGTGCCTTTTAATATTATTGACACTTAATATCTATTTCTTCTCATTCTATCTATTATGTTCTACTAAGTGACAAAAGTTTGTTAAAAACCTGTTCTATCACTACTATAATTGCAGGAAGTTGATTTGGCAACAATGATGGGTTAAGAGTTACACTACAACACTACCTATGCATACATTTATTCACACTGCATAAAAAGTGCATACTTAAGGGTTCTAACAAATATTAAAATCTTTGAAACCCGTAGACCTCACTTTAAAAACTTATATATTTTTTTACTCTGTTTGTATATTCTAGAAGCTGGTTTTGTAGCAAGAATAAAAGTTTATTGAAAAAGAAAAAGACACACTTTATGCCATAAATCTAAGACATAAAGATAAAATATTATTAATAAGTATTTAGTTTTTATGCCCGTTCCGGATGTGAACTCACGCTCACTTAAACTGTAAGTCCTTCCTCTTCATAACCGTTTTATGTATGATTGTTTTGCCGTTCAGGCAACCTATCTATGGAATGCACTCCCTCTACCTGTAAGACAAGCCCCAAGAAAATTTGTTTTTTATCTGCTAAATGTCTCGTCTAGTGTCTATCATCCCATATACATATTAGTACATTTATTTTTATAACATATATGTATGTTTATGTTAGTATGTATATCTAAGATATACCTACTGCATTTGCTTTTTGATTGGTTTTTGCACCAACCTTTAGTATTTATATGTGACGTCCCACGGGTAAAGGTACCTTATGGCGGTTGGCGCTTACGCTATTAACTATTAACGCCGCTCCAATATTATTGCGGCGCTATGCGACGTAAGCGCCAGCCGCCATAAGGTACCTTTTGCCGTGGAACGTCACATATTTGTTTCTATGGTTGACTAGTAGGTGATAGATAATGCCTTTTGGCATTAAGTTCGCCATTTTTACGTAATTCTGTATTTTTGTGCAATAAAGTTTATAAATTAAATAAATAAAGTAGCCATACCCACAAGTAACTTACAAATTCCCTGCAAGAGTTAGGCCGGCGCCCCACTGCTGCGCACGCTATGTACACGACCCACGTTCCTATACAAAATTTCGTGGGCTTGCCCACGGTTTGTATTAAAACGTGGGCCGTGGATGTAGCGTGCGCAGCAGTGGGGCGCCGGCCTTATTCAATACAAATAAATTGTATTAGTACCTATTCTACTAAGATTATAAAATAATATAATACCTACTCGTACAATATTCTTACTTATAACATGTAGGTAATATAGGAATACTAGGAACAGTTATGTTAGCACTAAAGCTGGCCATATACATTTGACAGCTAAGTTTGACCCACTTCCCGATTTCCGATTGAGCTGAAATTTTGCATACATAACAATATGTAAATCGGATGACAATTGCAATATTATGATGACATGGAGCTGATCTGATGATGGAGACATGAGGTGGCCATGGGAACACTGTGATAAAACAACGCAAACTAATTGTGCTTGGTGTTGTTAGAATGGACTCATGGAGTATTAGTTGCCTGTTGAAAGAAATGTACAGTCAGCGATAAAAGCTTGTACCAAAAATTATATTTTTGCCAAAAACTTATTTATATTGTTAGGGCTTGGGAGTAGAAGCTGGTTTCTTTACTGCTGGCAGCTGGAATATTTTTTTTGTGTTTGGTAAAGTGGTCTATTGTACCTATACCTGACTATGGGAATGATTTTAGCAGCCTATGTATGTGTGTGGGTATGTTTGTGTCGTATATTACCCTAGCATAGAATATCTGAGATACATTTTGATAAATAAGGTGTTCGTTGGTTTGTTTTATGACGCAAGTGGTACAGAACTACACTTGATACATAATACAACTTTAATAACGGATAAATAATTACTAGAACAAAATTCAATTTATTTTCAATCGATAATTTGGACAACTGTAACAAAAAAATCCCCCTGGCTTAAAAACGAGAGCTTTCTAAAAGTGACATTAATTTCACATAATTTGCCAATGAACCGCTGTAAGTACTAGCCTGCGCCTGACCTCATCTAATATAATTTGTTTCTGTTTCAGTCATAACATATTGGAGGCTTGAAAGTGCACATACCCATAGATTGGACGTTAAGCTCAACGAGACCATGCGATGCATCTCAGGCACTATCCGATCTACAACCGCCACTGGCTGCCGGCATTGAGTCACATTGCCCCTCCTCACATCCGACGACTCAAGGCGTTGAAGAGGGAGGCTGAGAATATCACGAATAACCCCACAATGCCTGTCCACGAGGAATTCTGCCGCCCGACTGCCCGCCGACCCTGTGCTACAGCTGGGAGCCTGAGCAGCTTTAATATTTCGGATAGGTGGATAGCGGAATGGTCAGCTTCGGCAGCTCGGAGTTGCTGTATATCTGACCCAACTAAAAAACCAAAAGGGTTTGACCTTCCTCGGAAAATCTGGTGCCGCCTGAGAACCGGACATGGCCGCTGCAATTCAGCCACATGGAGATAGACGGCTTTCCCACTTTGCGAATGCAGAATGCAGACCACTTAGCATATCTTCCAACGCTGCCCACTCCACTCCTCCTCCACTCCTGGGCCTGTTGAGGACCTGAAGACCGTGACACCTGACTTGATTGCTTGGCTTGGCAACCTCAAGGCTACACTCTGAATGCCCTCATCAGTTTATGATATGAAATGAAATCACTTTATTGGAGCATTCCACGAGCTGTCCCGTACAAACGCATTTTATTTCCTGTGTTGCGACTTTTTTTTTCGCCATTTAAAGCAAGCGATTAATTTTCCGTGCATGTTTGACCATTTGTCATAGAAAAGGAAACTCTTATACCTGCAAATCTCCAGAAAATCTGCATTTCTACGGGACAAACGGTAGACAATTGCATGGAATGCTCCATTGCCAAAACATGATAAGTTGATGGTAGAAAAAATATTAGGAATACAAACCATATACCTACATATAAATTCTATGTTAAGTATGTACTAAGTTATTCTAGGTTAAGTACTAACTTATTGTCTACTCTATACATAGGTAATTACATTTAGCAAGACATGTTGGCCGTGGGTACCAAGCTCAGCATGTGCTAGACTAGCGTCCAGCGCTGGTTTTCAGTTTGGCCCCTTTTTGTTGGAGGTCTGAGAGGAATGTTGATCTTTTCTGCGCCGTTAAGCATTCTATTTATATTGGAAACGAAACTTATTGACGTTGGAGGGGGCACGTGCCCCGGGCGCCGTCCAAGGGGGGGCGCCAAAATGAGCTAAAGACTACCTCTCCGCCTTGCCAAAGGCAGCAGGGAAACTTTTGTCAGTCGTATTTACCACCACTGTGAAGTGTGAAATGCGGATGGTAATCTGGCCCACAGCGCAAAAGAGAAAGACGATCTTTTAGGAACTCTTTTTGCATCGAACTCGACCTTGAAAGACGACGGTAGCGCCCTACCGCCCACCATCCCGTAGTGTGAATACTCTATGCCAGAAACTTCTATCAAGCAGAGGGATATTCGGCGGGAGTTGCTATGCTTTCGTTTTATAAGGCGAGCGGGCCAAGTGCTTCAGAGTTGTGTCCAGTGTTAGCGCGTCTTACGTTAGGGGTCTCCTGTCGAAGTTACCATCTTATGGAATGTCCAATAGACTACCTATTATGCAAGTGGATCGCTAGCCCTTTGTCCGGCAGCCGCATATGAGCCGTAGTTGACGGAACCTGCTTCAATAGCTGCTGCTGCATATCTGTGACATGTTGTCTATCGACGACATTCATCGATATGTGGACTACTGAGGCTTCCTATACAGGATGGCTAAAAAATAACTACATTCCCGTTGCCAGGGAGGTTTTGGGATTATACTGAGTAACTTTTGCTACGGGACCAACCTCGAAATCGCGAAAAAAATAGTTTACCCTCCCATAGAAATTGGACCAGCCAAAATGTATGAAACAGCCAAATTTTTTTTCGCGACTTAGGGGTTGGTCCCATTTCGTTTCGGAGTGGGGGGGGGGGGAGGCGCAAATTTGGTGCCTGCCCCGGGCGCCATATGACGTTCCTGGTACAAAAGCTGTTCATACTTCATAGTAATCCAGCGATAAAGCTGCTGGCATGATGGGCACTTTCACACCGGGTACGGCAGCCAATGATTTGTTTGTACACCTACATTTAATGTGTAAATAAACTTTGTTTAATTAATTGGCAATAGTTGTTTTATTTACCCATTTATAATATTCTCTCTAGCACAGAGCCGAAATTGTTAACTTATCTATAGAGTTTAGTAAACAAAAAAGACTTGACAACACCACAAGTGACGAGAATTGTCATTCTTGTATCTACCTAAATGGAATTTAACATAGTTTTTAATATTCAACATTAGTTATTGGCGTATTGAGTCTGACCGCAGTTATAGTCACTAAAGTAGACTTATTAGCATAATAGAGCATTTAGGAATATTCTTATTTGACCTTTTCACCGCCAGACTCACTAGACGCGTCGTTAAGACGCGTCTTTTCATACAAACGTAGTCCACATTTTTCTCTCTGGATAATAACATTAAATATTTTGATACAATTTGTTGTATATCATATCAACATCAACTACAGCCATGCCCCTACGTTTGTTCTTTTTTTTTTAATTTTTAATTATTATAAGAGTTAGAAGCATTTAAAAATTTGTATGTAATCTGTCTTCCGCTCCTAATTTTTACAATAATCAAAAATTCGAACGTAGGGGCATAGCTATATGGTTAATATACATTAAATTATGTAAAAATATTTTCCATAATGTCAATATCCAGAGAGGAAAATGAGGACTACGTTTGTATGGAGAAGCGGAAGCGGCCATCTCCCTTTCCTCTTAAGTAAGAACGTGCCTAAAATGTTTTTATTACCTATGCTTTCATTGTACTATACTGCATATGAGTCGGATTTTACATTAAGAAGCTATAATATCACAAATTTTGTACGCATAAGGCTAAAATGAAAAATAAGAATAAGTGACACCTACATTGAAGCATGCCCGGGAATGGTGTTCTGTGTGAAGATTATCCGTCTTGAATGTTTACTAGTCTCTACTTGTATAGAAATATAGGTAAATTAGGTAGGTATTTGTGTGATAGTAAAACATAGTAATAGGCGAAATATGTATTTATTAAGCTTATTAAGAGCCGGTTTTGTGCATGCTTGCATGCTTAGGAAGTTTTTTAGGAGCGTCTTCTCTAATTTTTCCCTTGATCCACGAGAAGTTTTCTGGAAGAAAAAGAAGGAAATAAGTAAAAGTAGGTTCATGTGGCAGCGATGGAGTAAGTATTTTCACATGAGTGCAGTCTAGTTCACTCAAGATATATACTAAACAATCGCCAGGAATAATATCCATTAAACAAGGCAGCACATTAGAACTAGGTGCCTTAGTTAAACCTAATAAGTATTGCATTCCCAGATTATATATCCCAGAGATAACTACTTATCATACATAACTGTCAAACAATGGGTAGGTACATATCTCAATGCATAATACAGCCGCACTCATACTTATTCAAAAAAGGAAAAGTTACTAAGACAGTCCTTGTGGAAAGTCACAGTTTTTTATGTCTAATACTTAATTCAGTGCTCAAAAGAACTTACCTTCTGTTTACAGCATCTACAAACTGCTCGAGGTTCAGGCTTACAGTAGTGTGGCCAATCCAGTCAGTAGTGCTCCAATGGACAAGCCATGATCTTGACTAGTCCCACGTTGGTACTTAATTGCCATCAGCTAGCAGGTGTAACTGTTACACACCAGCAGCTGCTGCTGCTGCTGGTGGTGTAGGTGTGCTGCTGGTGTGGTGTATACTGTTAGAACCTAAAACAAATAAGTACCTAATTACAGTACCGGCCAATAATATATCACCTCCATGCTTTTACGGTATAACTTTTTTTTATATTTGTGAGTGACTTCCACAGCTTTAGGTAGTTTAGTAGTATTCCTTGTCCAGTGATGAGAAAAATTGGTCTATGTAATGATTTTTTCATAGAGGTTTTTTGTTTTAATGTATGGTCAACTTCATTATTTTTAAAGAGCTTTTTTAGTAATATGCTGAGTCTCTTATTGTAGTTCACAGTATTTCAGTATTCATAATATCTTATACCTTTAAACGAGCAATTCTTGTATATTTATTTATTTATATGTATATATATTTCGGGGATATCGGAAACGGCTCCAACGATTTCGATGAAATTTGCTATATGGGGGTTTTCGGGGGCGAAAAATCAATCTAGCTAGGTCTCATCTCTGGAAAAACATGCATATTTATATAAAATGACTAGTAAAATATGAAATCTACAAACTAACCTACTACAAGTTCATACAAAAACACACAAAGGTGATATGTTATTGACCGGTACTGTAAATCTAATTTTGTCAAGTAGATTTTCCCCCTGGAGGTTAGGATATGAATGTTGAAGTAAATAGTAGCTTAAGTAACCTCTGTTAGTAGGTTAGTAGCATAAGTAAGACAGTACATATAATAATGAGGCCGGTACCTAGTATTGAAGAGTTTAGTAGCATTGTCATTAAGACGTCTGTTTTACATAGAATCAATGATTTCAAATATAATAGGGTCTATGCATAGAATACATATTAACTTTATAAGAAACACTGCAATTTTATAGCTTTACCTTTGAGATGTTTTGGTAGGTAACCCATCACCGTTTTGAAGCTCGGCGTTAAATTCGGCACATAAGTAAATGCACTGCACACTCCTTACGCACTCTGTAAATATGCCGAAACTCTTCGTCCGTCATATTAAATGGGCTGCAAGTGTTTCTTAAAGCTGTTTACGATATTTTTCTTCAACAGCAGCCGCGAGTAGGAATAATAAAATTTGACTTCCCTGCGAAGAAAATATTGACAATATTATATACAGCGGAACATTGTAACTAATAACTCTCAATATAATCATAGAAAAACTGATATTTACCTGTAATTTATACCTTAAAATATGATTATTCACTACTTTTGCTTTCACGACAAGGCTTATCGTCATCTAAGAAGCACGTAGTTAAAATTAACTAAGTTGAACTGTCAAAATGGGACAATCTGTCAAATTATCCACATCTTATCCAACGACCATGTTATGCAAATTGTCTTCTATCATCTACCGCTGTCAAATGTGGATAACTCCATATATCGTCTGCAACCATAGTATGGATGATAAAACCGACGATAACGGCCGTTTTATCCACACCTATTGCGTGATAACTACCTTGTCGTACAACCTTGCTAAGCCCGCTGCTTGACCCAGTATAACTTTCATTTTGTATAAGTGGCCATGTCGCTGAGATGCATAGTTTCCGAGATATAATCGAAAAACCGGGCAAGTGCGAGTTGGACTCGCGCACGAAGGGTTCCATACCATAATGCAAAAAACGGCAAATAAAAAACGGTCACCCATCCAAGTACTGACCCCGCCCGACGTTGCTTAACTTCGGTCAAAAATCACGTTTGTTGTATGGGAGCCCCACTTAAATTTTTATTTTATTCTGTTTTTAGTATTTGTTGTTATAGCGGCAACAGAAATACATCATCTGTGAAAATTTCAACTGTCTAGCTATCACGGTTCGTGAGATACAGCCTGGTGACACACAGACGGACGGACGGACGGATGGACGGACGGACGGACGGACGGACGGACAGCGGAGTCTTAGTAATAGGGTCCCGTTTACCCTTTGGGTACGGAACCCTAAAAACCGGAAAATGGGACCTTCAAAGCCCCCTCTCTCCCCCCCACTCAAGGGCTACGGCCGGGGACTTTTGATATGTTCACCTCCTAACTTGTCAAACCGAGTTACGGAGTCAAAAATTGTGTTCCGAGCATTTCCCTCTACAACTTTTGGAGCATTCGTTGCCTGACCTAAGTAGCTTATTGAATTTCTTTAAAAACTTTTCTGTAAAAGGTTGACGGGTGTTGGGTGTTTATATGGTTTCGGTCGATTATTATCATTTGCATTGCCCATGATGACTTACTAGAATTACGAGCACACGCTACACTAATAGTAGTTTGACAAACCTTGGTTTTCAAGAGGTATTTTATATTGACATTTGCTGTCACAAATTTGCTGTCAGATTTAGTCGCAAACCGCACGCAAAGTGCACACAAATGTGTCGACACCTTGTTACGGAAAAGTGTAGACACGGCGACGACACTTTGTTTCGAAACAATTCTAGACACATTGTGTGGACTCTGTTACGACACATCTGACATTTAGTTACCACTTTGTGATTCTGCGACTGGAATGGTTATATGGGGTTAATCTCAATACAATTTCGCGTTTTAAGGTGGAAATTCTATGGAGATGACATTTGTCACCGTACCTAATCTGTTTGAAAAATGGTATAGGTGTACCCTATTGTCGTACTTGGTCTTTTCTACTACTTATGTCTATTTCTGCATCTCAAGCACAGCCTTAAAATTAGCTTGTAATTTTAGTACTTTGACAAAGTTTCAGTTTGAGTTTAGTTTTAATTGAAAAGTACGTAGTTATAAGTCAATGCAATATTTAACTATGTGTACGTAAAATGTTCCAATCAACTCGTTTTATGAGCTAAGATTTGAACATACAGACTTATAAAATACTCTATAATTTGCAGCTTTAAAGGTGTTACCGCATTTATCAATTCGAATCGGCTTGAACAAATTGAAACTCTTGAAACTTCAATACGTTAACTGGCTCTGGGTTCCGTCGTTCAAACGGAAACAAAACAAATGATGTTTTTAGTAACGTGTTCTTATCCTCATAACACTCATAAGACTCACGGTCCAGACTATATAGGTAGCAAGTTCGATGAAATTTAATAAATTTTCAATGAAAATAAAGTTTTATTATCGTTCAATTTTTAAACATATCAAAATGAACACTATTTCCTCCACACTGTAGGTTCAAATCCACTGGCAAAAGTGCCAAATTTTGGATTTCTTGGGCTGGACCTTAGGAGGTTATCACATGCACATAGAGCTCTATTTATCCAGAAATAGAGCTTTTTCTTGACGGCCTAGGCCAATTTTGACTTAATAAATACGGTGACACCTGTTGGCGCAATAACTTCTCAACATTTATGACGACCCACGGGTAAAGGTACCTTAACGCGGTTGGCGCTTACGCTATTATTAACGCCGCTCCAATAATATTGCGGTGCTTTGCGACGTAAGCGCCAACCGCCATAAGGTACCTTTTTCCTGTGGAACATCACATTTTACATGCTACTCAAAAGTACTAAAATTTCAAGCCCTTGAAGTCTTAACCTACGAAGATACTTAATTTATATTGTCTTACCTTTTACATTTAGCAAAATTATGAATTTGTATAATGGTTTATCCTTATTGTTTTATCTAGATTTGTTAAATCATTCTCAGAGTGATAGTAGTACTTCGTCTGTGTTATGTAAACAATGTACAATAATACAATAAATATATTTGTGATATTAAAATTTGTTTTATTGTGTCCACGACATTTTTGTAAAGTTGTGCAAATCTTCTTAGATGTAGTTACTGAAACAATGAATAAATACTAAATACTTTTTTGGCACAGATCACTTTTAACAAATTTGCCAATTTCATCAGAAAACAAATTGATGCCAATCTAATCTAGGGTCCACACAATATACACAATTTAATCACCAATATTATGTTAAAACACTCGGTGATATTTTTTTTAACTGACAATTCACCGTACGGTGTCCTTACTTACCTTCCCAGAAATGTACAGAAAATTGTCAGTGTCAGATGTCAATTGTCAAGCCAGTAAAATAGACCTGGAAGTAATTAAATGACAAAATGATGTTTAATTAGTCTCACCTCCATTTACTAGCAATTTAAGTCCAGTTTCGATTTAATCCTCGCCTGGAATTGCAGTATCCCCCTCAATGCGGTTAAATCTTTCTGCACTCTAACGGCTGTGTCTCTAACCCGGTAAGCCTTTTGTTTAACAGCTTCTTTCCAATAACCTTGATAGAAGGATACAATTTTATTTAATAATTATGGCTCGCAAAATTATAGTAAACGCCCCTATGATTGACGTGGTACCAATACTAATAAATATCAATATAACTTGCGACCCGGCGGCTTCGCACGGGTTTCACAAAACCTTAACAAATTACACATCTAAACCTTCCTCAAGAATCACTCTATTTCAAGGTGAAAACCGCATGAAAATGTGTTCAGTAGTTTTTGAGTTTATCGCAATCATACATACCTACACACAAACAGACAAACGCGTCGGGGGACTTTGTTTTATAATGTGTAACATAGTGATTCTAAACTGAAATAAATGTCATATACTAAGAAAAAGTGACCTGCCGCGATAGCAGAGGACGCTGGTTCGATTCCAGCCTGGGGCACTGGAGGCCTTGGTCACTTTTTCTTAGTATATGACATTTATTTCAGTTTATAATTTATATAGTAGTGTTTCTACTTGATAAAAAAACAAATTAAAATATTTTCTGAAAAATAATTTAATTTGTTCAAATACTTCATAGTATAGTGATTCTAATAAGAAAAATACGATATCAATGTTTGTTAGTTTTAAAAAGGTATATTGTATTAATTTAATAACAAAGTTTGAAATAAAGAAGTTTACTAAGTACCCATGTGAATAATTAACAGGTAAATACGTACGAGACTCGTCAGTAGGGATTACGGCGAAGCTAAATAAAAGTGTGTAAAAAAATACATACCCGATACCATTGCAATTAATAACATAACAATTGATATGAATAAAATCTTCATGATCGTGAATGAGTGAGTGAAGTGAGTGAACAAATAAAAGTTAATTATCTTGAAATTATGCAGCAATAAATACATGCGAACAAATTGATTATTAGATTGATCTGGGGTTACATTTAGCGGCTATTTAATTATGTACCTAATTAATTTTAATTTAACCGCGGCTTAGGAGAAATTTCGCACGCTCCGATGCCACCAAATCGTTACCAGTGGTAACAACTAGAAAAAAATCCCACTTAGTCACTTTGGCGGTAGTACTTTTGTCAGTAAATATATATAACATTAAAATATTTTATTTTCAACAACTGGCAATAAAAAATCCCACTAGCTACCACCAATAATAATTACTCAGATTTTTGAAGTGGTTATAACCACTGGGGAAATGTGGGAACCAAATCCCATTTGTTATCACTGGTGACAACTTGGTGGTAATGGTAACTAGTAGGAATAACCCAGGTTTTCTCGAGAGACTACAGTATGGAATTCTTCAGTAAAGGAGTATACCTTCAGGCTTTTAAACTGTTGCAGAAATTACAGGCGTCCATATAACCGCTTACCATCAGGCTAGCCGTAGGCTTATTTGGCACAGACATGGTTTAATGTGGAATGGGACAATCGTTTTGCAATGCACAGCACATATAACAGTGATTTCTAAAAACCAATACAAGCTTTTATTTCAGACTGTTATATTTTCTTCCTATAGGTAACTAATGTTCTTCGAGACAATTTTAATATCATCAAGCACAATTAGGTTGCGTTGTTTTATCCACGGGTCGGAAACCGGTATTTGCTCCATACAAAAATACCGGTATTATTACGTTCGTTTTCGTTCTTTGGTTTATTATTTCATTTTTAGTGGGACAATCTAATAATACGAAGTTGTTACCTAAATACATAATTCAGTCCTACGTACAAAGCATATAATAATTCAAAATATTGGGCTATTTCGGGGTTCTAAAAAAAATACCGGTTCCGAGCCCTGGTTTTATCACAGAGTGCCTATGGCCGCTTCCTGTCTCCATCGTCAGATCAGCTCAATGGTAGGATTAATATTTGTCACCTGACTTACATATGTATGCAAAATTTCAGCTCAATCAGAAACCGGGAAGTGGGTATTTTAACTTGTAAAAATAGGTAAGGACGTAAAGTGTGACGGGTTTTTGTAAAGATGCAAAAAACACGCAAAACAAAAGCGCAAATTAATTTATTTGTCGCCCTTCTTGTTGTTTATCCTTGTATTCTGTTCCAACAACATAAAATTGCATGTTTCGAATCGAATCTCCTTAGATGGCTTTACTGAAACAATAAAAAAATAGGTAGAGTGAGACTACAAGGAGTTACAAACTAACATATATATACAATAATAAAAATCTTAAATGATAAAAAAAAAAACATTTTCGTGACGGAGTTTTCTGTTGCGGCGTCACCTGCTCTGGTGTAGGATTCGGCAGATTCCCACGACCATAACTATGTGACCAGACTGGAACATGGGAAAAGATTATTTCACGAAAGGATCTCAAGTAAATTCAGAGGGCTGTACCTGGGACTACGTTTCTATGAGAAATCCGCCCTCCACTATCCGCTTAAAGGATGGTTCACGCTAGACCGGGCCGAGGTGTCCGACATATAATTTTCCATGACGGCTGATCGGTGATCACGTGGTGCTTTCCATGGAAAACAAAGCCCCGGAAGCTCCGGCCCGGCCACCAAAGAGAATATAATCACTACGTTTTAAGAGTTCCATACTAGCGACTTGATTGGTCTGTGTATATGTTTGGTTATCCAATCATTACCAACATGTACGACAAGGAACTGTCAAAGAACAATAGTACCAACATAACATACTTAAATAGTGTAGTATGCTACACGCTTGCGAATTTTATCGATATCGATAAATTGGGGAGGGTTGAAACATGGGCCACTGTCAACAAATTTCGTACTCGAAATCAGGTTAGAATCGAGTATATTTAAGTCGTATGTTATATAGTGTTCTTTGAGTGTACTAATACATGGTTGGACTTAAATGTGAACACGACTTTTATTTGTTAAAATAAAAATATGTAAAATGATTTTTTTTAATAATTTAATATAATTAATTTAAAATACATCCCGACGGTTCGACGGTCCACAGGTAACAGAGGAAAATGTGTGTTCACCTGATTAAATGTTTTTTTTTTTTATATATATTATATTCTTGAATAATAAAATTAAGTCTTCAATTACAACTTATTTGACCCACTGCCTGCATCTGAAAACATTTAATAAATAAAACAGACACACATACATTTTCTTATATTTTAGGTTAAATTCTTAAATAATAGGGAATATTACGCAAAACTCTGCCTAGGTAGCGCCACTAACACTATCTGTCACAATCTGGGGGTCTACCGCGAAACAAGAAAATCGAAATTTCGTTATCTAACCTCTCTATCACTCTTGCGTATTCGAGCGATAAAGAGGCAGATAACTAAATTTCGATTTTCGCGTTTCCGGTAGGCCCTTGTTAACAAACCACCTTGATGCATCAATGTCAGAATTTATAGTCTGTGAAAACTTGTCAAAAATCAGTTTAAGGCAGAGTATGTATAAGTTAGTCTATGAATTTTCTAGAGTCGGTAGTGCTGCACTCTGGCGGCAGAACATTGCAGTAATATCCCCTATTACTAGATTCCAAAAATATATAATATAATGTCCATTCCATTAATACACAGACGATAGATAATTTTCCACTAAAAATATTCGGAGAAATAATTATAGTCATGTTGTATGCTAGTTACCAGGAAATTCACTCATTTTATTTTATTCACTATTTACATTGATAAAAAAATAGGCTGTAGTCGATATCGATACTTCGTATCGATACTTGTAGTACATCCCTAGTTCACAATGAAAGTGGATATGAAATATCTAATTTTCGATGTGTTTATAGCCTGCTACACCAAAATAAGGCTAAAAGTATCTAAAGCAATACTTACCGGTCTTCATGTAATGGAAATTGCGCCATAAACTTCCTTTTTTGCGATTTTCGCGAGTGTATCAATTTCCACATATTTCGCACTGAAACAACTTAGTTTTCGGTGCCATTTAAACAAAATCTATAGACTCACTGTATGTTCTTATCACGTTTGACTGTTTTGGAAAATAACGAAGGCTTTTAAAAATAATTTGCAAGAAATACGTAAGTAAAACCTACGAACCGCCATGACAAGCAACAAAGCAATGTGGCTGATATGACAGATGAATAGCACTGACGTTTTATTTTGTTTTTTTTGGCTATGGCTAGGTCACTATAGTCCATACAAAACCTTTCTTCGTTCCTAGTTGCGTCAGCCTGCCGGCCACGGCCCGGTCTAGCATGAGTCATCCATAACGTTTCAATACTTTCAATAATCTCACCTCGAATTACGAACAACTTAAATCCAGTTTAGCTTTATTGCGATCCTGAAATTTTAGTATCTCCCTCAATGACAATAAATTTTGGTTCACTCTTTCGCATGTTGCTTTAACCTGCGTTGCCTTTACTTTGAGGTCGCTTTCCCAGTCACCTAGTTAACAAATATAAATATGTATAGCATGGCTCGGAACCGGTTCTTTTTCATACAAAAAATACCGGTATTATTACGTTCTTGTTCGTTCTTTGGTTTATTATTTAATTTTTAATGGGACGATATTATAATATGAAGTTGATAGGTACCTAAAACATGAGATTCAATCCTACGTAAAGAGGATAAAATAATTAAAAGTATTGTGATATTTCGGGTTTTTTCAAAAAAACCGGTTTCGAGCCCTGGTATATGATGTGAGTCTGTGCGGAAAGAGAAGAGTCATGGAATGTATTGGGGCCCCATTTCATAATTTTTGACTGGAACTTTGACAGCAACACATTTGTATGCGAGGGTGCTAAGCAAGTAGTTTTGCTAACTGTATAATTGGCACTAAGTTTGGTATTTGTACATTTTCTTTGCGCAATAAATTATTAAACTAATGAATTAACTAATTGGTAAATAAATGAAAACTAGTAAGGTTTTTACGCACCCATACCATACTATTGAAATTGTCAAAACAAAGGTCATTAATATAAATAAATTCTTCATAATGACTGTAAACAAATGCCTTCAAAGTAAGTGCACCGTGAACAAAGTCTTCCACAGAGCACAAAAAAAAGAGAATTAATCATACTTATAGCAAAAATTCACATACATCAGTGCGGATAAATTGATTATTAGATTGATTTGGGGTTACATTCAGCGGCAATTAGCGATAATACTTAATTTGAATTTACTGCGTAGTTTTATCAACTCCTCGTCCAATTACACACACACACACACACACACACAAAGACACATTACCAGAAGTCGAAAAGCGTCTGCTATTTTATATGTTACATGACATGCACCAGCCCACAAACCCGGGGTTAACCGTAACCGTTAACCCAGAGTCAAATTGTACTGATAAACATGGTTACTCCAGGTTTAACCGGTTAACCCCGGGTTATTGGGATGGTGCAAGTGTTGGAAGGTTACAGTTACAAAGTTACAGAAAAATAGCACACCTTTTTTAACTCTGCAGATAGTATTTTTATACTCTGGTAAACCCACCGAAATTTAAAATGGAAAGACAAACCTAGCTTCGCGCCTACATTTTTAAATTTGCCACCTTTTTCTACTAACTGAATTAATCACTTGCCAAACTATATTTAAGCGTTATATTTTCCTTTGGAATTATGCCTAAAACTTAAAAAATGTTGTTGTGCATAAAGGGTATCCTGACAGGTGTTAATAATGCACACAAATTTGAAGCGGAATGTCATTTATTTAATGTTGTTGTATCATATATATTATGTTGAAGTACGAGGTTCTAGGCATGTCCAATTATGTTAAATGTAAGTAGAAAATGTAGAAATATTCGCCGCAATCGGGTGAGTCGCGACAGCTCAGTTAGTAGAGCGGTAGGCTTGTGATTAGAACAGCAAGTTAAAATCTCACCCAAGCGCTAATACTCGTCGTACGCCCAGTATCTTAGCTTTTTTGATTTCTGCTTTGTGCTAAGTTTTCTCGGTATACATATTTGGTTTGTGCCTGTGGCTAATTTTCTCAGTCTTTTGCGATTCTGATTGAGTTTCTTGATGCACTCGTCGACTTTACTCTCGGTGGCATTGTGGTACTGCATCGTTTTCAACAGCGCTGCAACGTCGGCCTCTATGTCTACGAAGGCTAGGCGAACCTCCTCGAGACCTTGTTGAAGCTGAGCTGGAATAATAATAAAAATACTTGATCCACCCAAACACCAGAATAAATAATAGTACTAGGTACAGAAGGTTCACTCTCTAACAAAACGCTTATATTACGACAGATATGACCGCAAGCTGGCGCAAGCCTGAGCAGGCGTCCGTTCCGTAGCGGTGCGCGGCAACTACTACTGCTAGACACCAAAATTAGTGTGGGCCGCATGTACTTGTAGCGACGCGACGAAATCGCGGAGTGAGCCACGCCTGGTAATGTACCTACACTGTACAGTAGCGTCTATATAAAGTACCCTTACCACGAATTTCACACTGACATGTTCGATAGCGAAAGCGTTAAAACAAATGCAGTGCATCTCGCTGGCACCATGTCAGTACGAGGGAGGTGCAATGTCAGTTAGTTTACGCATTCGCTAGCGAGTATATCAGTGTCAAACTCATGGAGAGGGTATTAGAGTATTACAGCGCGATTCGAGAAATGAATTAGAGATTCACTAGATATGAAATAGTAAAGATATGTGACGTTCCACGGCAAAAGGTACCTTATGGCGACTGGCGCTTACGTCGCATAGTTTTTTCGAATATATTAAAGAAGTCAGTCGCTGGCGACAGACACGTATGTATAATTCAAGTAAAATAAGAAAGGGAAGTTTCAGTTGTTTACCTTTATTGCATGCTGAAATCAATAAACATATAATTACATCACATGAGATACATTCTTATATGAATGGTGAAGGTAAGGAAAACAATCTCCATGTATCAAAAAGTGTTCTTCAAAAAACCTTAAATAGGTGACGCTACAATACCTGCATCATATTTGATAAAAATATTCAAATCACTGACAGCGCACTTTCGGCTCGATTCGAAAAATGAATTAGATTTCTACTAGACTTCAACAAGTTACGATACGGATAATTTAAAGATATTTGTAAGACAGATATGTCAAATTTGACGTTTCCGCGATTCTGGAGGTCCTCTTGAACGATTTCGACAAGTTATGACTTAGATATCCAAGTCACATCTAGTCGATATCTAATGTAGATCTAGTTGATCTCTAAATCGTCTCAAGATCTTGTGATTATCTCGAAATCCGAATAGGCCTGTTTATTCCGTCAATAACGGCTACTTACTCTAGCCTAGCGCTGCTCGGGAGAGATTTGGAACTATTATTTAGAGCTGACTGCTGGACACTTTTACAACTGTTCTACTATAGGAGATATCACTCCTTTTACTCTATACTCCATGCATTCTTATTTCTAAAGTTTTTTTATTATTTCTCTTAAAAGAGATTCTAGGGGTAGATAAGATATTAAAACTTTGAGAAACTTCGCTAAGATACTATATGAAAAACAAGTAGGCATAATAATTTACCATCTCCATAATGAAATAGCAGAGTTATCAATAAAATTATACAGCATCGCATTTTTACTGTAACGAGTTTCACAAACTCGGAAAAAATGCGATTCAACTGCTTTTACAAAACGCAAATAATTTCTCACCATCAGCAAAATTTCTAAAGCCATTAATAATTACGTTAATTGCGAAATGTTTGCTATAATTATGATTTAATTGCAACAAGGTTTGGAAATAATGAAATACTAGACTCGATCGGCGTACTTTTAAAGTTAACAATAATTAAGGTCGCTTGCAAAGCTTGGTTATTTCATTTTAGTAAAAAACATTTATATTTGTGACGTTATATATTAAAAGGGACGTTATTGTCGATGGCGCTTACGCCATTATTAACGATGCTCCGATATAAATACAATGCCGCGCGACGCTGTGCGGCGTAAGCGCCATCGACAATAAGGCCCCTTTTCATAGATAATGCCCCATTTAATTATTCTAAACGTAAAGTTAAGTCAGGGATACACTAGGGAACAAATCTAGCGACACGTTGCTGGCTCAATATTACATAGTTCTATGTTACATTTTCAAGATAGTTGAAATTCGACGTAATGTCACTATGACAATGTTTAAATTTCAGTTCGATAAAAGTGAAACATAGAACCCTGTAATATTGGGCCAGCGATGTCTGGCGAGCTTTAAAGATTTTCGGAGCTGGCTTTATTCACCCGTCATTACCATATTAGGTAATAGTAGGTAGGTATTGGTAGGTACATATATAGCCGTCACTTCAAAAAAATATGTATGTGTGTATGTATGTATGTTCAAGAGTGACGCATGAAACGACAAAGATAAAAAAAGAGTTTCTGCCCGCGACTTTGTCCGCGTGGACTGATGTTTTTCACGATAAAAACTAGTAGGTACTCCAATTAACTCTATAAGTATCAAATTTCAACCATTAGTTCAGATTGGACCTTTCGTTCCGACCTATAGTTGCCGCCGCCACCGCCGCCGGTCGCTCAATGTTACATAAAGAGCTAACAGATTCGTATTTATGATAATATGTGACGTGCCATGGAAAAAGGTACCTTATGGCCGGCGCTTACGTCGCATAGCGCCGCAATAATATTGGAGCAGCGTTAATAATAGCGTAAGCGCCAACCGCCATAAGGTACCTTTACCCGTGGGACGTCACATATATTTGGATTGCTATATTAAGCGGATGGGGTAGGAAGTAGAATGTAGAGACGTAAGGATAGAAGAACCAGTAAATAAATAACATAAAACTACGGCATATATCAATATTTATTAATGTTTTTTTAAACACCAAAATAAAGTAAGGCAACTTTTAAATAATTTTTTTATTTGGTATTTTCTAAACCCCACGAAGTATCCAAATAATATCAAACGCTCCAATGGAAATTGCTTTGCTTGTAAAACAAAGTATTTAAAAGGGGTGTACCGTCCATGGTTTTTTCCCATAAGTTTTATATTCGTCCTGAAGCATTTCCTCCTCTTTTGAACATTTCTTACTTGTAAGTTTTTTCATTAATTTCTTAGGTCGATTCAGACAGTGCTCTAGTTTTCCGTTATTGTAGATCTGGTTGGGTATGATGTCCATGAGGTCTTTTATAGTTGTTTCTAGTGTTCTGACCATCAAGACAGCTTCATCGACCTGTGGTTTGTATTCTGGATAAAGAAGTATTAAATTAGTATAGTCACAGGCCCGTGCAGCCCAGCATACAAAATAATAGCCGAGGAAGTTTGAATATAGTTGGTTTTTAAATTAGGTTGAATTTAATTTGTTCGAAATTTTTACGAGATAAATGAAATGCTACCTTCTTTGTTTTTAATGAAGCCCAATGTATATACATGTCACCGTAAAATTGTAAAAAGCGTTAGTTTATAATCTAACTAGCGAGATTGTAAACTGTCGAAAGATTGTGTACCGTAACTTAGTGATTACAATTTTACGGATTGTTTTTCGGTAGATTATAATCTATCGACAAGAAACCGTAAAATTGTGAACTGACACACGAGGAAACGCACCTCGCACGCTGATTGGTCGGTCTTACAGTAGCCCGTTCTGTGTCCATAGAGTTAAGAATCAAACACGGGTGTCTGTCATATTAATAAAATACGCTTCAAATATTGTGATATCAAGTACCTATGTATTTGTTATTAAGAAGAGAATCAATAATTCTGATATTATTTAAGAAAACATAGTAACATAATAATAAAATCAGAAACGTCACTTTCTCGTGAAACAAAAAACATACACAATAATAATAAGAGAGTTGGTCAGGGTCTCCGGCGTGTCTTCGTTGGTCGGAGTGGACCTCAAAGGGACCCGCAGGACTCTCAGCTCTGGCTTGCCTTCATTGGCCGTCCAGAAAGGAGTCGCTAGAGCTATATGCTCCAGGGGTGGAAGTGAAAGATGCATAAGACGCGAGTTGGCACAGTGGCTGGTAACAGCCACTGGGTAGAAAGCTGCGCACACCTCTCGACACCCCTGAGCCGCTCACACCGATGTTTCCCCTGACCGTCTTTACGATGGCGCATCAGGTGCCCATCTAACGAGTGGCGAGTCATCGCCTGCCTCGATAGCTTGTGCAAGCAGTGTTATGGCAGGTGTCCAGACTTCTTTGCAATAGCCCAGTCTTTTTTCCACCCAAACTTAAACCATAGACTCTGTCCATATTCTCTACAATAGCTTACAATGCCTGCTGAAACCGGTTCACGGGTATCTATTGATGTACCCGTGAATGGGTTGCAGCAGGCGTTCTATATGACATCAAATCTCTCCAAACGGCCTCTACGTGTTGGATCTATATCCCCACGCACGCCTTATAAATGACCGGGCTCGAAAGACCCGAGTGTTTTAAAACGGAGATACAAATAATAATTCACCCGATATACGTCCCACTGCTGGGCACGGACCTCCACTCATGCGCGAGAAGGCTTGGGCTATCGTCCCCACGCTAGCCCGATGCGGATTGGGGACTTCACATACACCTACCATTTCCCCACGATGTTTTCCTTCACCGAAAAGCTAGTGGTGAATATCAAATGATAATTCGTACATAAGTTCCGAAAAACTCATTGGTACGGGCCAGGATTTGAACCGGCGACCTTCGGATTGAAAGTCGGATGTCATATCCACTCGGCCACCACCGCTACAACAATACGATATAGAATCGTAAACGTTACATTCTTAATCTTAAGTTAAGGATGACTCTGTTAGAAAACTGAATCTTGTATGTACACCCTTATAATACCAACCAATGAATGTACGCATGTGTGAATGAAACCTTATGTTCTTTAGTCTATGTCGCTACTCTATTTGCTCTCTCTCTTTGATTTCGGCTGCGTTGATGGTCGGACGCGTAAGCTTTGGCTCCCATAATTGTATTAACATATATTATTTACTAGATAATAAAGTTCATGTGCATTGTGCGAACAGTGAGTATTCTTTCTCCACCGCCCTGCTGCTGCGGAACCTCGTATCCGCGTAATAGGTTCTGGGCACAGTCACGATTGATATATATTCACTGTTCGCCATCACGCCATCCACACGTGGGTCATCATCCTATGATCGCCGGTAAGCGCATTCATCATGGTCGAGGTGAATCAAAACCAACCTCTCAGCTACTCCAACCATTCGATAGAAAAGCTACGTGGCTCGGAAAACTACCAGACATGGAAGTACCAGATCAGGATGCTGCTGACCCTGGACGGTTTGTGGGAGACTGTGGAAGGGACGGACGTTGACCCTTCGCACGTTAAACGAGCATTGGCTCGCATCGGCCTCAGCGTTTCGACCGCGTGCCTACAACACATCAGAAAGGCGACGACCGCTAAAGAAGCGTGGGATAACCTAAAAACTGTTTTTGAAAACAAAGGTTTGTACAGGCGCGTGCTGCTATTGCGGCAGCTGCATCGTATAGAGTACAAGCAATATAACTGCATGTCCCGTTACCTGGAAGCGGTGATGTCGCTCGTTCATCAATTGGCGGATATTGACAAGAACATAGAAGATAAAGAAGTGGTGGAACTTCTCCTTAGCGGACTGCCAGACGAATACGACGCGCTGGTAAGCAACCTCGAGACTGCAAATATCGCCGACACCAACCTCACCGCTGATATGGTGAGATCTCGCCTTCTTCAAGAAGAATCGAGGAAAATGGAAGGATCTTCCTGTGTAGATGAAGCCGCCCTGTTCTCCAAGGCAAGAAACACAGTACCCAGACAACAAAAACAGGTTACTTGTCACTACTGCGGAAAATCAGGCCATATAAAAAGCAAGTGCTTCAAATATAGGAAGGACAAGGTGAAGAATCGGTCGCTTCTGGCTACCGAGTCATCGAAAGCCTTTTTTGTGAAGAAGTCATCCTTTTACCTGGACTCTGGATGCTCCAATCATCTTTGCAACGACAAGACAATCCTGAAGGACTACAAGGAGCTGCCGGGCGAAGGAAGTAAAGTGACTTTGGCCAACGATGACTCTATATCGGCTGAAGGCGTCGGGGAACTGCCAGTGGGAGGCGTCATCGATAAACTTAATAAGGTATTATATGTTCCAAACTTGACCGCTAATTTATTATCTGTTAGTAAATTGTGTGATGTAGGCTATACTGTAGTTTTTACCAAAGAGAAATGTAATATATACAATAGTTGTAAAATTCATGGCAACCCTATTACCTCAGCATTTAATAGGAACGGTTTATATGAATGGGATGGGTGTAGTCAAGGAAAAGGAACTTCGCAAGAAGTGCACTCTTCCATGTTTTTGCATAATAGGCAAGATACACAGAGTGCTAATGTAGCTGTTTCTTCTCTGCCGGTTCAACTTCTGCATTCCCGTTTAGGTCACCTCAGCTTTAAAAGCATGTGTACTCTAAGGGATGATCCTGCAACTGGTATACAATTTCAGGAAACTTCTGGTGCGAAGTGTGAGACCTGTCTGCTTGGGAAGCAAGTTGCCTTGCCGTATCCCGTGGGCGAGGCTACACGTGCACACGTACCTTTGCAACTAGTGCATAGCGATGTAGCAGGTCCGTTTCAAGAAGACAGCATTGGAGGTGCGAGGTTCATGGTTACCATGACTGATGACTACACCAGGAAGTCACACATCTTCCTCATGCGTCATAAATCCGAGGTAATTAAACATTTTATTACTTACAAGAATTTAGTAGAAAAACAATTAGGATTGCCAATTAAAACTCTTCGGACAGATTTTGGGTCTGAATATTGTAACAAAAGTTTTGCTGATTTTCTTAGAAGAGAAGGTATTGTTCATCAGAAGAGTGTTCCTTACTGCCATCAGCAGTGTGATGTTGCTGAGAGACTGAATAGGACTCTTCTTGACAAGGCTAGATGTATGTTATATGAAGCTGGTCTCAGCAAGTGTTTTTGGGGTGAAGCAGTTATGACTGCTGCATACTTAAAGAATAGGAGTCCAACAAGTGCATTGTCGGGACGTACCCCTGAAGAGCTCTGGACAGGTTCTACACCAGACCTCAGGCATCTTCACGTCTTTGGCTGCATTGCCTATTCCTTAATACCTAAAGAAAATCGTCGCAAACTTGATCCTAGAAGCAAACCTTATATTTTTGTTGGTTACAGTGAAACGACAAAAGGCTATAGGCTTTTGGATCCGTTGAACCCTAAGAAAGTGATCTTGTCTCGAAATGTTGTGTTTTTAGAAGATAAATTTTACAACAATTTAGATAAATTAAGTTTTAACCAATCTGACAATGAGAATATATTTTATGAATTTGAATTTATTTCTAATGATAATGATAAATCTAGTCATAATAATATTGGAATTCCTAATAAAAATAATGAGAATCTAAATAAGAATAATGTAATTGAAATCCCTAGTCAATGTAATGAAAATCTAGTCTCTAGTGAAACTGATGTGGATTCAATGTCTATTCAAAGTGAGCAAATTCCAATCTGCAACCCAGGAAGCGAAAAACAAATGTGTACTCAAAAACCTAATGATTCTTCCATGGTGTTTTCAGATTCGGAGGAATTCTGTACCGGAAGCGAGAATGAGGAGCCAGGCTGCTCTACTTCGGGCTCAGGTGACTCGTCGAGCGAGTCTGTAGTGCTGTCGCCGCGACCGTCACATTCAGGGGAAGCCCGGCCCCCAGCTGATGCGCCGGCTATACATTCCTCGCGTCCCGTACGTACTACAAGGTCACAAAAACCCAAAAGGTATGCTGATTACACGTCAGACTACTCCATGGTAGCGCACGATGCTGCGTCTGTCCACAGCCTAGACATACCCTTATCGTATAAGGATGCTGTCACTGGTCCCCTTAGTGCAGAATGGTCTGCCGCAATGAAATGTGAGTTTGACTCTCTTATAGCTAATAAAGTTTGGAGATTAGTTGATAGGCCACATAATACGAACGTAATAAAGTCTAAATGGGTATATAAAATCAAAACAGATGCATTGGGTAACTTTGATAAATTTAAAGCGCGTCTTGTTGCCATGGGTTATACACAAGTCCCTGGTGTGGACTATAAAGACACATTTTCACCAGTTGTAAGACATAGTACAATGAGAATATTGTTTGCTTTAGCTTGTGAGTATGATTTAAGCATAGATCACATTGATGTGACCACAGCTTTTCTCAATGGAGACCTTGAGGAAACCATTTATATGGAGCTTCCACCAGGTTTTAATAATAACCATAAAAATAAAGTTTGTTTGTTACAAAAAGGGATCTATGGTCTTAAACAAGCTAGTAGAATTTGGAATAACAAAGTAAATAAATTACTGTGTGAAAATGGGTTTGTTCAAAGTAAACATGAACCTTGTATCTATATAAGTAAAGATAAAAATAGTTTAATAGTAGTAGCGCTTTATGTAGACGACTTTTACATTTTCTCGAATAACGAATCCTGTAAAAATAATCTTTTTAATTTACTACAGAGTGAATTTCATTGTAAGAATTTAGGAAATTTAAAAAGTTGTCTGGGCATCAATGTTGTAAGGGAGGGAAATGTATTAAAGTTAGATCAAAGCGACTATATTATGAAAGTACTCAAGCGGTTTAATATGGAAAATTGTAAACCTGTCTCTACACCTATGTCTGTAGGATGTAAATTTGAATCTGAAGGAGAAAATTTATGTGATGAAACTTATAATTACAGAGAACTTATTGGTTCCTTGATGTACTTAGCTGTTTGTACCAGGCCAGACATAGCATATGCTTGTAGCCATTTAAGTCAGTATAATTCAAAGTTTAATAAAAGTCATTGGCTTGCAGCAAAACGGATTTTAAGGTATTTAGCGGGAACAATTAACTATTCCTTATATTTCATAAAGAGTAGAGAATTGAATTTAATTGCATATGCTGATGCCGACTGGGCTAATGATGTAGATAGACGCTCTTATACTGGTTTTGTAATAAAGTTAGGCTCGAATTGTATACATTGGGAATCACGCAAACAGCGTTGTGTAGCACTCAGTTCTACTGAAAGTGAATTTATTTCAATTAATGATGTATGTAAAGACCTATGTTTCATCAAAAATATTTTGTTTGAAATTTTACATGTGAAACCTAACATCACTGTGTTCAATGACAATCAGAGTGCGCACAAGCTTTTACTTTGTAAAGAATATTCACATAAACGTACCAAACACATAGATGTACGGTATCACCATATAAAAGATTTGGTACATAATAATATGTTAACTGTAAAATACTTACCAACAGAAGTAATGATAGCCGATGTACTTACCAAACCGCTGAGTCTTTATAAACATTCCAAATTTATTCAAAGCATGAATATAAAGTTAAATGAGTAGGCATGTTTGCATTATGTGCATGTAAAATCATTATATAATCGTTTATATTGTTTACAAATGTACATGTGCAATCGTAAAAATAGCATGCATTCTTTCTTCACTCAGTCCATGTTTGTGTCTCGTGAAAGCATGTTATTATACGAATGTGTATATGGATAGAGTTAGTCTCTACTTAAGGCAAGCATTATTGTAAATGTTAACTAATATAATTGATATTATATTAAGTTCAAGCCTTTTATCAGGGATGTGCCAATACACATTGACAACATATGTTAGTTTTGTATAGTGTTCTGTGTACTTATGTTGTGTTTAAGCATGAGACATTTGGTCTTATAAGTGTGAGGGGAAGTGTTAGAAAACTGAATCTTGTATGTACACCCTTATAATACCAACCAATGAATGTACGCATGTGTGAATGAAACCTTATGTTCTTTAGTCTATGTCGCTACTCTATTTGCTCTCTCTCTTTGATTTCGGCTGCGTTGATGGTCGGACGCGTAAGCTTTGGCTCCCATAATTGTATTAACATATATTATTTACTAGATAATAAAGTTCATGTGCATTGTGCGAACAGTGAGTATTCTTTCTCCACCGCCCTGCTGCTGCGGAACCTCGTATCCGCGTAATAGACTCACGCTAAACCAGGCCGGGGTCGGGCCGGAGCTTCCGGCACCTCGTTTTCCATGGAAAGCACCACGTGATCAGTGATCACCGATCAGCCGTCATAGAAAATGACATGTCGGACGCCTCGGAAATACAACTAAATATAAAATTAAAAATCAGAAACCCAGCAATATTTCCCCTCTTTTTTATCATTTGAACTGCACTTCTTTGGTTAAACACAGATGAATTTTACTTCACCATTCAGCAACAATGTCATGTAGGTAACTAATTTTAAAGTTTTTAGAACATACGAAATCAATTTAAAGTAATCAAAACACTGTTTGTTTGCATTCGACAACAGTGGGCGCAGCACGGTTCCATTTTTATCGTCTATCACTATGCGCGTCCCTTTCGCACTTACGGACTTGTTAGAACGTGACAGGCATGGTGACAAGGGATAAAAACGCGACCGTGCTAAGCCGCCAGATCTATGTATTTATCGACACTAAAATATGGCGGCGCGCAGCTCACAACGTTCAACCAATCAGCGCTTGAGGCGCGTTCCTTCGTACGCCAGTTCACAATATGACGGTTTCACTTCGATAGATTATAATCTAACGAAAAATAAAGCGTTAAATTGTAAGCAGCATGTTAAGGTACACAAATTTTCGACAGTTTACAATCTCGCTAGTTAGATTATAAACTAACGGTTTTTACAATTTAACGGTGACATACATCCTAATGTACATTGGACGGCACGAAAAAAAAATTGAGCTTAATATGAGTAATATAATTAGGTACCTTTACTGCATCCTGAAAAAGTTGATAGTGTTAGAGCAAAAAAAAAGTCTGCAAAGATTTTGATAGCACACGCAGTGCAAGTGTTATTTGAAGCTTCTTTGAAATTATAACGTATACATAACATTGCAAACAATGCCTGTGCTATCAAAATCGTTGCAGATTTCTCTTGGTCTAACTCTAGATGTAAGGCGATGTTTATAAAAAAAAAACAGTAATAAAGGCAAGTAAAGTTACAGTCAGTTGTATCAGGTTGTATCAATGATACTTCAAGCCAAATTCAATTTAAACAAATATTCGAATTAAGTACCTATTTATTTATTACTGTCAGCATTAAATACGAGTAAGTACAAGCAATTTTCTCTACAATCGTTTTTATTACTTTGGAAGTTCTTAAAATACTGGTATCGAGAAGTATCTTCTATATTTTACTTAATACGAAATATGTGGCTTTCCATCACAGAAGGGTCCTTATGCATCAAGTGCAATAAGGTCTTTTTTATCTGAAACTCCATCAGAAATTCTGATAAAAAGGTCCTTATTGCACATGCATTAGGTCCATTCTCTAATAGAAAGCCACATTATGTTTTATGTAATGTAATGCCATAACAAACCAAATATTTATTTACCATTGCTGAAATGAACTATAGTACAACACAAAATTAGGTGTATTATAAGAGAGCGACGCATCTTTGATGGAGCACTTCTGCTTTCTCAATTAAACAATTACAAAGCTAGTTCCGAGATTGTGTTCAAATTAATTACTTGGTGAAAATCACTTATTAATTACAAGTACCTACTAACTCGATTAACTCTTACTTCTTAGTATTTAGTTCCGTAGGTATGGTTGTGCACAAATCACGCGAGGTGTTTTCGGCTACTTTTTGACCCCCCTCCCCCTTGGTGATATTTGGTGAGGTTTTTGGCTACCCTCTCCCCCCACATAACCTCTCGTGTATTTTTTTGAAATTCTATCCGACCGGTCAAGGCCACACGCGCTCTAAAATTTCGTAAAATAGACTCGCTGTTTTGAAGTTTGGAGTGGAGATTTAATACAATATCGATATTTAATACCATGTCTGTACGTAGGTACAAGTTGTACATAATTATTACTGTTCGGGTTCGGGTTCGAATCCTGGTAAGGGCATTTATTTGTATGATGATACAGATATTTGTTCCTGAGTCATGGTTGTTTTCTATGTATTTAAGTATTTATATATTATACTAGCTGTGCCCGCGGCTCCGCCCGCGTGTAATTCGGTCTGTGTCAGTAAGCGGCTAATTTCTAATCCTAATTTCTCTCCCTCTCCCCTGGAGGCGGAACTAAGTTGACATATGGATATGCTAGAGGACTGAAGTCCAGATAAAATATTTTACAATCTGAGGTACCACTAAATAAAACTACACTCCAAAATCAATAGTTTTATTCGCCCTTATTCAAATTTTACACGTGATTTAAACTTAGAGAATATAACCAAACGGAGTGGTCATTAACAGGCGTTCCCCTCTGTCGAAAATAGGCGACCAATGGTCAACCGACGTTTATCTGACATGGCTATAATGTTTACGTTACGTAGGTACACATTTGATGTGCCCCTCCCCCGCAAAAAACGCCAGACTATTTTGTACCGAAAATTATAGACATGGCGTCTCCATTGGTTATATTCTCTAAGGATTTAAACGACAGAGTAGTAGGTGTATATCGGACGATACAGTAAGGTATACGCGCGCGAGCGAAAGCGAAGCGGCCTGCCTGGCTAGAGCGCCACTTATCGTGGTCTTCTTCAGACTCCTGAGGAAGACCACGTGCCCCTTGTAACCTCAATGCGTTGCGAAACTTTCGCGAATGATTCGATTATTTTCGGGAAGGCATGGTAATGCGTATAAAATGCGAGTCCCAAATCGTTTGACTCCGCAAACGACCAGTGCCGGATTAAGATATTTTGATGCCCCAAGTATTTCTAGACCATGGTGCCCCCTCTGCCTAGGGTCATCAAGATTACATTGAAATTTTTAGGTAAATTGAGTGACGTTTATTGCTGCATTTCAGCTGAGAATGGAAATCAGTTATGTGACGTCCAGGCTCCGTTGTGTACTGGGTGATCAAATGAAACAACTGTTATTGCTCGTGCACTCCGCCAGCCACCCGCCTGCCATGACACTTCTCCACGGAGTGAAGCTAGCGGGTAGTTGCGTCGTACTGTTTATTGTGTAATCGTCACATCTCTCCCTTTTTATAATGATTTATTTATTTTACTTATATATTTATCATGCAACAATAGTTCAGTTTATCGTATTATCTTATACTCGCTAGGTTAATTTATTTTTCCAATCTAGGTATACTACCACCGGTTCGGAAAGGTTAACCTCAGACCCGAGAAGAACCGGCGTAAGAAACTCGGCGAGGTGTGGATGTATTCATTTTACAACAGTTAAATAATAAATATTTTCCAACACTAGCAAGCCTTTAAATCTGTAAAACTATTATTTTACTTTTACAATTTCTTCTTAGGTGTCAGTCCCTCTCCTTCTCCTATTTGCAGTTTTGAGTTTTTTATTCAATTGCTTATAACTCAAAGATTTACTTTAAACGCCTTAATTACTACATTTTCCTTTTGATGCTTACATATTTCCAGGTATTTTCATTAGCATACAATATAATATTTGCCTAATTAATACCTATTTCATGATTTAGGTACAATAACATTGTAAGCTTGCCAAGCGTCTTGGACATTAGTTACTTATTGGCAATAACTGATTGACTCTGTTTTACTAGTCTTGTATGATGTTAATATATAATTATAATGCAATTTAAAATACTTGAAGATAATCCAAGGTCAAATAAAGTAGGAATGTTACATTCGTTGTAGAGGTACCACGTCAAGTATGATTAGTTTTACTTGTGAATAGGTTAAGCAAACAATAATCTATATAAATAAATTTATATATTATTAATTTGTTAGGTACCTACTAAGATTTACCTGCCTATTTGACCATTATTATTATTAATTGCATTGCATACATATCTAATTATCGTTCTTTAATTATAATACTTGAATAATATAATCTTGACATCAATTAATCCAAATATTTATTTTATTCATTTTATTGCTCAAAAAGTAACACAGCAAATATAATATCGAATGTAATATTATTCTAGCAACTTACTTATGCGATTCTTCGATTATGATTCTTCATAATTACAATTTATGTTATGAAAATAACGTAACACTTTACTAATTGAAAGCTGATTTTTCAATTGAATTGTGACCAGTAAGTATTGTATTATTATTTCCACAATAATTACTGTCAGACTGTCACATAAATATTATTATTTGTACTTATACACTTTTCTTCGGTTTATTTCAATTACTTGCAACATATTTTATAAACCTGAAACATAGGTATACACCTTGTATGTCTGCTTCCTATATCCTGCCATTGGTAAGTATGTCATTTAATTTCAATAAACATCTTCCAACGAACCAATGGAATTCCATTATTCTAACCATGATCCCATGAAATACTGAGTACATCAGAGTACAGTTCGAATGTTTAGGTCCTTTACCATTTTATCGTTACGTTTAACGTTTCTAAATGATAAGACCTAGGTTTTTGGTCTTTTGAGTCTTAGTGCTCAATTAGTACAATAAATGTGTACTCTTGGGTAGATCAATGAAGTGATTCAAGCTACAACTTTAATCTACTAGTTTTACTTAATTTGTTAGCCTCACAAATTAAACATCAGGCAAACTGTCATTGAGAGCGATCAAAATCACGGTTAATTCGAATACTTATTGTTTTTATTTTATAATGTGTAGGTACCTACACACAGTATTTAGTTATTTGTTTCTGTTTTGATTTAATGTATCGGTTCTGAGACTATGTATAATTTCTAATGTATGTATTGTCTCAACCGCATACCTAAGCGTTTTGGCATCCTTAATTATTGTAAGTTTATGCATGTGACTGAAATAAGGAAATATATTTTCCGGTAAAATGCCTTTTTAATTACACTTAATTATAATTAGTCATCACATCACACACATCACTCGTCTTCATCTGAGTAGGTGTACCTACTACCTAGGTAGTTAAAAAGGGACTTCCTCATCTACACTGTTAACCGACAAAAATCGTATGTCTATTTACAAGACATTAGGTTAACTGCTGGTCACTAGAGTTTTTCTGTTAGTACCTTAGTCATGGTTGCCTTGGGTATAGTTTCGTAGTTTAGTTAAGTAAGCAGTGCTTCCTCACCGTGTAAGGCTCCCCGCATCGCCACTTCAGTTTTTACAGCATTGACTTTAGGTACTACATGACATGATGTATTATGACAGGCCCAGCATCTATTTACGTACCTGTTGTACTTGGGTTTGTAATTGAGCAAACAGGGCAAACCTGATTATTATTCTATAGAATCATGTATTCCGGCTCTAAAATAGATAGGAATTGGGATTTATTATATGAAATCTGGGTCATATACGATTTTGAAGAATTGTATATCCTCATCTATTTATGGGTTTTATTTGGGCAGTTTAGGCATGCCTCTGTGTTCCACAATTTCCACGGCTACTTACGCAGAATGCATTATTAATCTTATCCTGGTCACCTGCTTGTTTCTCTTAAACTATAATTTAACCTGTCTTCTAACTGTTCCAACAGGATTGCTACAACAATCTTTAACCGGAATACCGTCTAAGTCGTCGTATAATATATTTTTATATATACTTTGTTCGTTTTTATTTAAGCTGATACAGTAAGTTCTTACCCATACGAACATCTGCAAAATACAGTAAATTTATGATACGGGTATAGGTTAGAAGAAGATTAAATTGTAATACTTTACAGGAAATGTTTTCCAACCGGCGTATTTTTTTTTTTGTATAATTGAAATCTATCCTGAATCTACATTAGTAGATATGCCTATTGATGTGCCCGAGGCCATCCATCTATACCTACGCCTTAAGTTAACTGGAACAGTAGGCAGAGGCACTAAACTGCTTATTATATAATTTCGAATTCAATAAATACATTACATAATAGGAGGTCACTCTATACTAACATAATGTCAATTTATGACTATTTTGCCTCCCTATTAAGTTTTGGTGGGCTAAAGAATCCGTCTAATGGTGGTATCTAGGACATTTTGGATGACCTAAAACAAGATACTATCGTTAGTACCAACCAACACTATATCGCGTCAGTTTACTTTTAAGTACTATGTTGTACTAATTTGGACGACCTATAACAAAAGGTCCTATCGTTAGTACCAACCACCACTATCGCGTCTACTAGACTAGTTAATAGGTACATTTGACTCTTTTGGTTTGTTAGTACCAGTTGAACATTCAACTTACTAATTATTCTCTGTTTGTATCGTAGGTAAGTGTTATGATTTCGCTTATAATTTCTTTTGTTTTGCTAGTACTAGTTGAACATTCAACCTACTACTTATTTATTTTGCTAGTACCAGTTGAAAGTTCCAACCTACTGATTATTTGTTTTGCTAGTACCAGTTGAAAGTTCCAACCCACTAATTATTTGTTTTGCTAGTACCAGTTGAAAGTTCCAACCTACTTATTATTTGTTTTGCTAGTACCAGTTGAAAGTTCCAACCTACTAATTATTTGATTTGCTAGCAACAGTTGAACAATCAACCTACTAATTATTTGTTTTGCTAGTACCAGTTGAACAATCAACCTACTAATTATTTGTTTTGCTAGTACCAGTTGAACATTTCAACCTACTAATTATTTGTTTTGCTAGTACCAGTTGAACGTTTCAACCTACTAATTATTTGTTTTGCTAGTACCGGTTGAAAGATTCAACCTACTACTTATTTGTTTTGCTAGTACCAGTTGAACGTTTCAACCTACTCATTATTTGTTTTGCTAGTACCAGTTGAACGTTTCAACCTACTAATTATTTGTTTTGCTAGTACCGGTTGAAAGATTCAACCTACTAATTATTTGTTTTGCTAGTACCAGTTGAACATTTCAACCTACTAATTATTTGTTTTGCTAGTACTGGTTGAAAGTTGCAACCTACTAATTATTTGTTTTGCTAGTACTGGTTGAAAGTTTCAACCTACTAATTATTTGTTTTGCTAGTACTGGTTGAAAGTTTCAACCTACTAATTATTTGTTTTGCTAGTACTGGTTGAAAGTTTCAACCTACTAATTATTTGTTTTGCTAGTACTGGTTGAAAGTTTCAACCTACTAATTATTTGTTTTGCTAGTACTGGTTGAAAGTTTCAACCTACTAATTATTTGTTTTGCTAGTACTGGTTGAAAGTTTCAACCTACTAATTATTTGTTTTGCTAGTACCGGTTGAACGTTTCAACCTACTAATTATTACTTACTGCAGCATAGATGTGATGTACAGTTTACTTCTTGTAATTTATTTTCTTGTTAGTCCGACTCCGACTTACTACTCAATTCATTTGATGCTGAGTTTACGTGTCTACTCCTACAGTAAAACAATAACAAAGCCCTCGGCATTCATCAGTCTAAGTACGCTATCTATAGTTCTTGACTCACTTGACATCGTAACGGTCCTTGATAATTTAACTGGTCCGTTACTTGCTAGCATTGTTTATTATCATAAACAGCACATACCTATGAATATATAAATACATGTTAAGTCGACACTAAGTTAACATCGATTCATACCCATATCGTGCTATAAATAGCATTTCAATTGATTATAACTGGTTATTTTAACCGAACAATATTTCTTTTAGGACATAAGGTCGTTAAAATGTATACAACTATACCGACTTAATATGCAGGTTTCTCTATACGTTCCCTCATGTAAAAATATCTTAGTATTTAATTACACGACTAAATAGGTCGGTATATTTTAAGTATGAACGGTAAATACACAACTCATAATAATCATGATTTCCGCGAAGGTAGTTTGATTATTTACCCTTTATATCATATGAATTCTAATATACGATTTTGAGTCAGAAAATAAACCATGTACCATCTGTATTTGTAACACGCAAACCATCAGCATATTCGTTTCTGTCATTTCATGGCCAATACGTCGGTGCCACATCATAGGAATAATGTAACATGAGTACATTATTTTTTGTAGTGACCCCAATTATTGATCCATCCTGCATCGATTACACCTTTGGATTTACATTTGGCAACCAGGCTCACGCACAGTAGCCATTGTCAAAGAGTTAGTGTAATAAGCACGCGTATATTTCCTCTTTGCTTAGTAAACATTCCTCCCGAGCCACATACCATCAATTATTTACTCAATAATAGTTGTAAAGTCAACCACTGTTCTTATGTAAACAGTCGACAAAATCAACTGTGCATATACATAATTGTTTTTATTAACATTGATTGTAAACAAAACTATAAAATTAGGTATAGGTACTAGATCTACGTTTTTCCAGTAATATTTAAATTCTGCATTAGTTCCTTTAATACTCCTCTTACGTGAGTTTGGAATTTCATAACCTACTTACGTAAGTACCGCCCAACAAAATCGTTGCGGTTTTAATATTTTCGCATTATGTACAACCGTACGTCACTCGTTACACTGAATATCACCTCGCCCAAAATTTTGTATTAAGTACCTGCATACAATCGGCAGCTCGGGAGGAAATGGACAAATACGGTAGCTATTAGGTTAGGATTTCCATACCTTAGGTTTGTTTTTTTTTTTTTCCGCCACCGTTACCTTTCCTTTCCTTAATTTTTTTTTGTAGTATTTTACCCTCGTCGCCATCTGTGACGTCCAGGCTCCGTTGTGTACTGGGTGATCAAATGAAACAACTGTTATTGCTCGTGCACTCCGCCAGCCACCCGCCTGCCATGACACTTCTCCACGGAGTGAAGCTAGCGGGTAGTTGCGTCGTACTGTTTATTGTGTAATCGTCACAAGTTACATCATTTTATCACGAAAATTGACAGTGCCGCAGCAGTAAAGTTGCAACAGGGTACCTAATGCTGCTGCAGTCGCCACCCAAATGTCACCTTTATCATAATCATCCTAGAATGATATTGAAAACGCGAGCGAAGCGAGCGCGAAAATTTTTCGATATAAAAACGCAATTTGATAGACAGTTGTACATTTTTACTTTTAGTATGGAAATCATTCACATCATTTTATCACCGACCGCGAAAATTGTTCGATATAAAAAAAAACGCAATTCGATAGACAGTTGTACATTTTTACTTTTAGGATGGAAATCAGTCACATCATTATATCACTGTCGATTGAATGTCACCTTTACCATATGTTAGAAAGTTATTGAAAACGCGAGCGAAGCGAGCGGGAAAATTTTTCGATATTAAAAACGGATTTTGATAGACACTTGTACATTTTTACTTTTAGTATGGAAATCAGTCACATCATTTTATCACGAAAATTGACAGTGCCGCAGCAGTAACGTTGCAACAGAGTACCTAATGCTGCTGCAGTCGCCATCCGAATGTCACCTTTATCATATCTCAGAAAGGTATAGAAAACGCGAGCGAAGCAAGCGCGACAATTTTTCCATATAAAAAAACGCAATTTGACAGACAGTTGTACATTTTTACTTTTAGTGTGGAAATCAGTCACATCATTTTATCACAAAAATTGACAGTGCTGCAGCATTAACGTTGCAGCGGAGTAATGCTGCTGCAGTCGCCAACCGAATGTCATTTGCTGCAGTGGCCATTATTAAGTGCCTAAGGAGGCGATACGTATGAATATGGATTTGATATGGATGCGATATAATTACGAATAGGTATAATTCATGACGGTGAAAATAAATAATTTTAAATAATTTTATGCAATTATACGCGTGTTGATGTGTGTTTATTTTACCACTACCAACCACTACGTAACTATGTAAACTCATTTTTAGTTTTCTTGGTTACTTAATGTTTACTCAGCTCCCCAAAAGATGGCACTGTGCAATGAGGGGCAATTAATTTACTGTCGTTTAATTTTGTTGTATTATTAAATCAACACAATTATTCAATTAAATTTGTTGATATCCGTACGATTGATTGAAATTTTAGAAGAGGGGTCTTCTAAACTTAGAGTTAATTTGGCAAAATCCTTCCTCGGTGGCTTATTTATGTCACACCGTATTAAATTCAGCGCCATCTGTTAGTTTACCAGGGTACTCTATAGTGTTAGCAAATATTTGAAAAAAGTTTGCCCCTCCTTCCTAAGTAGCGCCATACGATTCAGGGGCAAACTTAAGTCAATCAAGTGTTGTGGCTACGCCCCCTTTTAGGGGTTGAATTTTTATAGCCTATAACCTGGCCGGGGATTTTCTCGACAGATTAGTATAGTTTTCATCAAAATCCGTTCAGCCGTTTTCACGTGATGCGCGTTCAAATAAACAGACAAACAGATAAACAGATAAACAGAAAAACAGACAAAAATTCTAAAAACTGTTGGAACGTGTTCTGTTATCAATTCTAAGTATCCCCAGCCAACTTTTTTTCAAATATCTTCCATGTACAGACTTTCGACCCTCTTCAGCTTTATTATATGTATAGATAGAAGATAGATAGATATATCGTTGTCTGAGTACCCACAACACAAGCTATTTCTTGAGCTTACTGTGGGGCTTAGTCAATTTGTGTAAAAATTTAATGTCCTTAATATTTATTTATTTTTATTTATTTATTATTTTCACCCACCCTTATTTTTTAATGAATTTCACCATTGATACTCGTAAGGGGATTTGACAACAGCAAAAAGGAGAAAAGTGTTTTTGCGACATAGGGTAATTCGTCAATTGCTAGCCACTGTTTAACACATTCACTGCCCCCGACGCACATGTGCGTTCACCGTCATACAAGTTTGTTCCTAGGCCACGCCCCCTGGCAGTGAATGCGTTAATAATAACGTTATATTCACATAAAAACAGAATTCATTTTAGTATAAGGTTGCTAGTTATTGAAGGGCGGCCAGTCATTGAAACCTTAACCCTTTATAAGGCAGAGACGATTTGGAAACCACTTAGTTAATAAACATTTACGGAGAAGAACATCCTCTTTTTTATTTAACTATAATGGTATTATATAGCGAATATATCAGGCTTTCTTTCCTCATTCATACTTTTTCGGTCAGTATTTAATTTTAGTGTAATTAATTAATCTATAGTATGTGGTCAATTTATGCACTATGCCTGTCAAAGGAAGCAAGCTATCGTCATTGTTTCCATTATACTATTAAAAATATACACGTCGCTGTATCTAATAATTTGAATTATAGCTCTTGCAATTCACGATGGCGAGTGGCGAGACTCTTATTGGTATGATGACAAGGTCTAAATCCACTCTCCATCGTGAATTGCAACGGGCCACAGGTTATAATTTTTTCAGTGATATTCGTATATTAATCCTACCCACTACAAGATACACAATAATGTTCGATTTACCGTATGTAGTCAATTAAACGCCAGTCTGTACAGAGCACCTTATGTTTGTTATGTCAATGTCAGTGAATAGGTGTATTGGAAACAGATCATCTGAAAACACAAGTGCACTAACAGGCAGAGTGCATATATTGACCACATGTTTTTCTTAATGATTTAGTTTTGTTTTGCCGTAGATGTGTTCCCCAGTGCATTACAAACATGGTAGTGTATTTAACTTTCACGTAGCATATCTGTAGAACTGGGGCCTTATAAAGGGTTAACTAAAAATGAATTCTATTCTATTCACCTATTTATAGCAGAATTCATTTTAGTATATAATATATACGGACCATGTGCCACACTACCTTCATTTATGGGCAGTAAAGTCGTGTGTACATATTTTTAGTATCTTGTCCATGTTTATAAATACCTAATATTATAATACCTTGACTGTTATAGTACCCATTGGTCTTCTCTTCCCAGAGTGACTCAAGCCTACGTCACACAGTCGTCAGTTTACATTGCCGTTTTATATAGCGCTATCGCATATTATCATATAGCGCTGTCGCATGATGACGTAGGCTTGTGTCAGTCACGTGACCACGAAAAGACGGGAAGAGAGTAGGCGGAGTATATTATTATACCATGATAGTACAGTCAACGGTAAAAATATGGGTGTACCTACAAATCATTTCAAAAATATGTCCCATAACTCTTATGTCAGTGAATTAAGAACTATGGGACATATTTTTGAGTAAGTTGTCTACACCCATATTTTTACCGTTGACTGTACCTATGAGCGGTATCGGCAGGCTGCAATCCTTGGTGTTTGTTTTGTTATAATAATGCATGTTTTTAAATAATTTGAAATACCTAGATTTTGCGATTAAAAATGGATAGTTACGAATAAAAATATTTGAATAAATAATTCATTTTATTTTGGCCCGCTTTTGTTATTCCACGTGTAAGAAGTATCTACGACTGATATCTTTTGTAAGTCTGGAGGTAGTTCTTCCATCACGGTCGTCGGTATTTTATCTGAAACAAAAAAAAAAACTTAGAACGTCAAATCATATTGAGATGAAAGTTATTCACCCTGTATATATACAGGGTGAAATTGTTATCTCTGACCATACTCTGAAAGCCACCCCTCATACACATAATATTATCCACATATTAGGTCACACTGAACAACTTTTACTATGGGGCCATACCTCGAAACGCGAAAAAATATCAACTGTTCTATAGAAAACATTGTTTCTGATTCAACGAAATGTATGAAACAGCAGATTATTTTTCGAGATTTCGGGGTTGGCCCTATAGTAGAAATTGTATGACCTACATCCCTCAGAGAATAAGAACCCTTAAGTACAATCACGCTCCGTGATTCTTACGCCATTTAGGGTTCTAGCTAAATTGGACATCCCATAGCGCAAGTATGAAACAACCAATTTAGCTAGGACAATAGATGGCGTAACAACAGGTCATAACAGGTCATGGACTTTTTAACAAACATCTTTTTATAACAAGAGTCACAGACCCCTATGCCGTGGATGTATGGAGAAAGAAGAAACAGCCTCTCACGTGGTGTTGGAATGCAGCGGATTGGTCCCATACAGAGCAAAACATCTCGGATCCCCGAGAGACCTCCCCGAGGTCCTACTCAACATCATAGGTTTGATAGGATTCCTCGAGGAGCTGGGCTGGCAAGACTAGTCCACCCCCTATCACGCAAAATAGGCGCAAGACGTCGAGTTGCGGAAAATCGCCCGAACTACAAATACTTACAAAAATACAATGGCGTAACAATCGCGGAGCGTGATTGTACATATAAATAAAACCTCACGTACCGTTGCATTCGAATTTCATTCTGTGCCACTCGATAGTTTCCTGAGAAAACGCATAGACTCCAATCCTGCCCCCTTTAATAGTTTTATCGAAGACGTTTCCAGAGTCCACTATGAGCTTGCCGAGTCTGAACACCTTTATACGGATGAGGCCGATGTGGGGCCGGTGAATGAGCTGCCAGGAATATATTAGCAAGTGCTTCCAGCCTTGTTTGTCTGGGTCTTGCCAAAGGAGTTTCACCTGTTAATGACATTGACACAGAATAAATAATACTTAGTACTAGGTATAGAAGGTTCACTCTCTAACAAAACGCGTCTATTACGGCAGATATGACCGCAAGGTGGCGCAAGCGAGCAGGCGTCCGTTCCGTAGCGGTGCGCGAATGCAAGCCAATCGTGCAGTCCAACGCAACTAGTTGCGACCAATCGCAATCAACAATCATTCTCATCGACCAATCGCGTTGTGCTATTCCACTGTTGCTCACCAAATGAGAATGTTCGGTCGGAATTATATGAACGGGCGTATCTTTAGTTTTGAAATCGTTGGTTAATGAGAAGATTGAGTTTTAATAGCGCTATATATAAATTAAGTATATTGCTGTTATAACACATGGAGAGTATGGAAGACAGGATAAGGAGGTGCTAGATTGAATAGAATAGGTGGAAATATTATTATATTCGTAAATACAAACATAATAAAATACATATAATGAGAAAAACGTACAAAGAAGATAGTGCGACGAACTGCTTTTATCTCAGCACTAGCGACCCGCCCCGTCTTCCCACGAGTATAAAACCTTAACAAATTATACACCAAAACCTTCCTCAAGAATCACTCTATTGCTAAGTGAATGAAAACTGATGATTTGAGTTTATCGCGAACATACATACACACAAACAGACAGACGCGGCGGGGGACATTGTTTTATAAGGTGTACCTAATGATGTTGCATTTTCGGGAAACGGGGTGACACTCGTACTTGTGATTCCGTATTTATCCCGCTCACAATGAGGCTTTCAAATTAGCTAACGCAGCGTACTACGTGGGCGAGCTCGATGCGAACGCGAACGCCTTGGGCCCGCCGCGTTCGCGAGTTGTTCGCTTATATAAGACACAGCGTAAAATGTTTGATAATAACCTGATCTTTAACCGACTCGGTACTGTAAAGCGCGTTCCTCAGATAGGCGCCGGGGCCCGTCGACGAGTTGACCAGCTTAATATGCAGCCCCGCATCTGCTTTCACCACGGAAGGCCAGCCTATCCAGTACTTCTCTGATTTCGCTTTCCATGACACTAAGTAAAATTGACTGTTGCTGCGATAGCTGAAATAAAAGGTATGTTAGTCTACTTTCTTTGGTACCGTCTATACGTCTCCGGTCACTATAGTAAGACATTAGAACTCGCATAAATATAACCATAACCAGACATAGAAGTTATTGTGGCAAAATAAAGTGATTGACAAAATGAAATTGACAACATGTCTGTTATCGATGTTACCTTAACTTTATCATAGATATTTATAACACTGTATAATAATATAATAATATATTGTCAGTAATTTACAGCAAATAGAAGTTACATCTTTTAATTATCAATCTGTGACAGACTTATCGATAACAGATTTATCGATGTTTTATTTTCTCAAACACTCGTTTAAGCCACAATAACTTCTATGTCTGACCATAACATTACGTTTCATCTACTAGTGAAAGATCGTCTTAAGCCAATTCATATTAACATTTTGATATCAAAATAATGTCAGAATAAAGTAATGTAATATCATTACTCCGCGGGTCTCGTTCGTTCGGGCTTCGTGGGTCGTGGGTTCGTGAGATTCTTCGTGAGTTCGTGGGTTCGTGAGATTCTTCGTGGGTTCGTGGGTTCGTGAGATTCTTCGTGGGTTCGTGGGTACGAGCGAAGGTTAATCCATGATTATATTATGTAATATAAAATTGTTCCCAAATACTTTTTATATATTTGGTATATCTTACCCGAATACAATTCCTATAAAGTCATTGTCATGTTTATTCCTGACAACAACGTTTCCAGAGAAGTCAAGGCCTGCGTAGGCCTTGCACCCCACCACGAGGCCGGCGTCGGCCCGTATTTTTGACGTTATCTTCTTGCCTCCGCCGTACACCATCCACACAGGGGACCCGTCTTCTATGAAGTCTGGATGCAAATCTACTTTCATGTAGTCTCTGAAAGTTCAACTGATGAAAATACATTGACATAAGGACGGGAAAGATTCCACGATTGGCTTGAATTCGTGTGCATGACACCGCTATACTGGCCCCATTCTTATTGCCCGTAAGACCTGTCCTTAGATATATGTCAATGACTACATGAATGTTCGGCACGATTTTATATCGAGAAATTGTGTTGTTATGCTCATTCCCTTATGTCTTCTTCTTCTAGACAGACAATAAGGACTTTACATTCAAACTAGATCCCTGGACTACCTAACAGCTTATCAAGTTATAACTTATCACTGTAAATTTTAGCGCAAGCAAATATGTGTCACTTAACTTCAAACTCGGGTAAAGGATGACTCACGTTAGACCGGGCCGTGTCCAGGCCAGTGCTTCCGGAGCTTACTTTTCTATGACATGACAGGCGATTACGTGATGCTTTCCATAGAAAACAATGCGCCGGAAGCTCCGGGCCGGACGCGGCCCGGTCTAACGTGAGTCATCCTTAAATCCATTCGACACTCTCAGCAAATATCAACCCTATTACCTTTTTTTAATACCAAAATCGCATAATCTGACAGATGGATTTACCAAGTTTGAAGTTAAGCGACTCATGGGACATTTGTAGTAGATTTTTATGCATCTAATGGTAATGAATTATGGTATAGACACATCATACTGACGAACTAGATATCGTTTCGTTGCTAACGTTGGTGCAGGCATCTGGCACTTCGATAGCAGTTTCTTGGTCTTCGTCGTCTGGACATATATCTACGTCTATTCTTTCCACGTCTGCAAAAAAAATAACACCTAGAGTCTGTGCGGAAAGAGAAGAGTCGTGGAATGTAAGCCAGCCCATACATTTTACGACTCTTTTCTTTCCGCACAGACTATAGGAATGATGACGCAATTTTATAACAAAGTCAACACAACAATATTATAACAAAATCCATACTTCAAGGTAGCTTCAAGTTGATCGTGAAGTCATTCATATTTTACTGCGAACTGCAAAATGTAAAGCGCAAGCAAGGCGGCCAATTTTTAGTTCAAACATGTGTTAAATATGAAGAGGGCTCATATAGAGCCAGCGTCTTGGGAGAATCTCGCCAACTGGAATCATTGGAGGCATAACATATTATGCAGAAGCTGTTGGGCTAGCACATGATTAGCGTGATAGTATCTCGCGGCGAGATAGACTACCCGTCCCTCTTTGATTAACATAGATAAAGACGTCAATCATGTGCTAAGGTCTAGAGGTGCGTTAGTTTGAGGCTGTGCGGCGTACCGAACTCGACGAGGTAAAAGCCAGACCACCTGTGGCATTTACAATAACATCGGAGGCGTGACCTACAGCGAGTGTGTTATGTCAGTCACCAGAGTGCACACCAACAGCTCTCAGCTGTAAATCGCAGTCGCTGTGGCATAAAACAGCCAGGGAGGGGATAGTACCTACCACCATTATCTTCGTTCGATTGTGACGGATCGGTGGTGGTAGCTTGTGTAGTGGTAGTGGTACTCTTCGTAGTGGTACTCTTCGTAGTGGTACTCTTCGTAGTGGTACCCTTAGTAGTGGGCCTCTCGATGCGGGGTTTACTAGTTAACCGCGGCATTTTTGGTGTAGATTTCGGCCTCGTACGTCTTGACGGCCATGTTACGTCAACTGTTGGTTTTGGCGTTCGAGGTCTTCGGTAGTGGCCTGGCCAAAAATCACTTTCTGAAAATAGTTTAAATAACCACCCGGATTAAACAACCAATGTTAATTTATATCATATAAATCAGTTTTTTCAAACTGTGGGTCGCGACCCCCAGGGGGGTCGCGGCACTTGTCCAAGGGGGTCGCGAAGCTCGGCTTTGAAAGAAACTTATGGAAAGCAGATTTCATTTTATTTAACTTAGAAATAATCCAATCCTTTAAAATTTAATGGTCGTTAACGTACATATCAATAAAACAAATCATTATTAGATAGATAAACTGTATTTATTAAACAGTTAAATAAGTTAAGATCTGTTAGCCCAGACAAATTAGATTTTTTCCAGGAATTAACTCCCAGCAAGCTGGAAATCGTCTTAATACCTTCACTTGGTTCTAAATTAGTGTAAGAGTTTGCTCCATTCTGGAGCTTTTTTTTACCAGTGTCTGATCCACAACAACCTTGCTGGTAGTGACATTAATTTTGACGGTAGGTTCCTTCTACATCGAGTGGTTTTGTCAATCCAAGGTAAAATGTATCTCCCAAGGCTTCCAAAATTTATCCACACCTCCTGGGATGGAGCAAACACAGATTATTCGCATTTAGGACCAAATGAAGGTATTAAAATGATTTCCAGCTTGCTGGGACTTAATTCCTCAGAACGCTTTTTTGGACCTCCTGATCCGTGATAGTTGGACAGTTTAAATTTTCACAGATGATGAATTTCTGTTGCCGCTATAACAACAAATACCAAAAACGGAATATACTTAATAAATATTTAAGTGGGGCTCCCATACAACAAACGTGATTTTTTTGCTAGTCCGACTCGCACTTAGCCGGTTTTTTTTTGTTTTGATATTGACCATTGATGAAAACGTCAGCTCGCATAAATATGAAGTAGCAAATGGGATCAAAACTTTAAGGACTCCTTTTGCTAGATGGGAATATATAGCCATTCTTTTAACCCAGAACGCATCAGTCGAGACGGATACAAACTCCAATTTTAGCATTCTATCAGCTGCAAGTTCCAAAATGTTTCTTTCACTGTGGCGTCGAAATCGGCCAGCTCAACGGATTATTCAAAAAAGTATTTAAAATCGGTCATTTTCCATCACCAGTGTTTCATTTGAGAAATAACGACGTTCACGGAGTTATCTGATGATATACCTTGAATTATTTTAGCCATGCAAAGGAAAGAATCAAACTGCATGGGTACTGTGTAAAGATGTTGTCCATAACTCAAATCTTTATTTACTCAATAATATGTAAGTCGTTTATATACGGATTTTTGCTCCCGTGATAAAAATAAAATACCATCCTATAAAAATAAATATAGAGTGCGTTCCAAAACGTATATGTAGTTACTCGTACATAAGTGAATGATAGAAAGGTGCGTTCCAAACCCTGGTCTGTGGTTCCAAATTTGTTAGAGTCTGTGCGGAAAGAGAAGAGCCGCAGAATGTATGGGATCCCATACATTTCACTACTCTTCTCTTTCCGCACAGACTCTATATACATAGATAGAAAAACGTAGAAACGGGGTTTGGGGGGGTTGCGAAAAATTTTGTGGTCATAAAGGGCCGTGACACCATAAACTTTGAAAAACACTGATATAAATGACTGACTTGAGATATATTCAGACATAGGAATCCGCGGGACAAATTGTCAAAGAGCCAACGGGAGTGGTCATTTCTCCATACAAACGTACTCCTCGTTTTCCTCCGTGGTTTTTGAATCTAGAGCAATGATTTTTTCAACACAGATTAATATTGTCAATATCTGTGTCGGACTGTTTTGCTTTTTTTGATATTTTTGTTTTTTAAGGCGCTAGCCCTTCAAAAATGGCCAAAATGGCCTAATTGACTATGCCGCAATGAGAGGCGTGGCATTCAAAACTGATATCAATTAGCCAAAAAAGCAAAACGGTCCGACACAGATAATTTCATAATCATTTAGATTTCCAAATTTGGTTACGATTAGTTAAGTTTTGGAGGAGGAAACAGAGGAGCACGAAACCTCGATTTTTGAGATTTTTACGCAGGATTTTTCGCCTTGTCCTTATCGCACTACTTTTAGGTGCCGCTTCCGTTAGCGAGACGGGTATATTTACCTAAAATATTTAAAACTCAGCTCCTGTTTCGTCTTAAAGACTATTATGTTTGTGCACTTATGCTACTAATTACAACAAAATTTAGGCTGTTTTAAAACGATTACGCAATTAAAAACGAATTTTTAACTATTTTGTTGTAATTAGTACCATAAGTTCACAAACATAAAGTCTTAATTCACAATTTGCCCCGCGGATTCCTTATATGTCTGGATATATTCAAAGGAACATTTTCAGTTTGACTGGTTTTTGCTGAAAGGATTATGAAAAGTATTTAATTATCACTAATTTTATAACGGATATATTGATATTTTTTTCATCTATTTGAGGAAAAATGTATATGCCGTATGAATCTATTAATTTATGTACCTATTAGTCTATTGATTTTGTAAGAAGTATATAGGTAAATAATAATATGTGACGTCCCACGGTCAAAGGTACCTTATGGCGGGTATGGAGTTATGCATACCCCAGTAATCTACAATAAATAAGCTATCGATAACACAAAAGATCAACCTTCTAGGTTGCGTAGTTACAGAGATATGATTTTTTGAAAATAATGTTGTGAAATTAGCAACTTTACGATAGAGAAGTTTTAAGTTTAGCCGCCTAAAAAACTATGTTCCTGAAGTAAGTTACATAGTTGACTACAAATAATAATACCTTATATATGTGAGATTAAAAAAATATTGCGACTTGTTCTGTAATGCAAATAGAAACTTTTGATATCGACTGATTTATGTGTATACTAGCCAATCTCTTGAAAATAAAGTTTTATTTCATTTTCACGATTGATTGCAATGAGCTCTCAAGATTTAAATTCTATCTATTAGAAAACGACACTGACAGACAGTTTAAGCAAAAAACAATACCGATTTAGAGGTGAAAATGTATTTTCTGTGTTTTTCATATAAAATCGCAAAATAGAATATTTTTACTTTTAATGTGACACACAATCAATTTTTCTGAGCACATATGAAAGAAATTCTGTCATTCAAATGAAATAAATCCTAAAACCCCAACTAAATACTATATTTAACCCCTTATGCCACTTTAAACTTACATAACAATAACAGTATTTGCTCCATACATTTACGAAAAGGTACCTTATGGAAATAAATCTAATAATACATCACTACAAAATATCAATCATATTACAGTTTATCTTTTATGAATAGAAAATATTAATTTACATTAAACTGCCCCAAATTTAATTAGTTCTTCGTCATAATAATCTTAAAAAAGACCAATAATTTGTATGTAATGAAAAGGTACCTTGTGATTAAGTTACATGATGAGGCATGATGATGATGGAACAGTTAGGATAAACTAATAATATTTTGGGGTTAAGATGGTATAAATCGTCTATTTCTTATCAATAATATATTTCGGTTGCTATTGAAGATAAGCGGCATTGAGGTTCAATGACCTCAGATATTCCATAAGGTAATGCGTCGGGTATTGGCATTTTTCAGCAAACCAATGGCTGATTTACTGCATGCGACCAAACCAAATGAAGATTATTCTAGTTAAGAAAGACTTGACGAGAGTAACTTTGGTATAATAGCAGGCTACTTGGATTTGTGATGTCGGTCTATGTACGGTTATAATATTTGCGAGGCGCCCCAACCAGAACTGAAATTATCAAATTAGTTTTGCAGAATGCTAATACAGTTCTCTACCAAACTTCTTTTCCCGTATTGACTAGTTTTTTTGGGAATTTTCAATCTTTTTTCCATAAGGTACCTTTTCTACTAAACTCTGAGACGACATTACTAGGCTTATAACTAACTTATAACAAAAATAAAAACAGGTAAACAAACGTTACGCATTAAGGTTTCAGATCACACAATAAAAAAAAATTGAGCATTTTTTCACCTCTTTACAAAACATTTCATATCTCCGAAACTAGAAACCCTCATAAGGTACCTTTTCCCGTGGAACGTCACATATACATACATACCATGTAACATACCGGCCAGAGCAACCTTATTCTTTGCATCTGAAAAATAATAACAATACTAATGTACACTTGTCTACTTCTACAATTCTGTAATAAGTTTAGGACGACTCACGTTAGACCGGGCCGTGACCAGGCCGGAGCTTCCGGCGCATCGTTTTCTATGGAAAGCATAACGTGGTCGCCTGTCATGTCGTAGAAAAGTAAGTGCCGGAAGCTTCGGCCCGGACACGGTAATTTATTGACAATGAAGTCAATAAAGACACATTAAACATAAATGTAATAAGAATTAATTGTCAATGGACAATGGTTGTCATTTATGTTTAAAGGGAGATGGCAGGACACCTAGACAAATATTGCGAAAAGTGGCGGAGGGGGTGTTGGCCAATAATGACAGGAAACAAGGGGTTCCCTTTGCCCAGCAGTGAAGCAATAAATATAGGCTAATAAATAAAAAAACTGTTCCTATTAAATTCTTAAGGCCCCAGTACACAGTAGCTAACGATGGGCCATGACATAACGATAGACAACTAATGGCCAGTCGTCCGTTATTGTATACCATTGCCCCCTGTACACAATGGCGATGGCTTGTAATGGACCATCCTTGACCACTGTGTACTGGGGCCTTAAAGTACCAACCCTTGTCCACGTCATGCAGCGCTTCTTTGACATCCTGATGGGGTCGGTTTCCATCCATTATGTACGGTGCTGAATCGTAGCACGAATGTCGCGAGACCAACTCTAGTCCTAGAAGAGTTATATAAATTATCTGGTTGTCGCTCTAACAAACGATAAGTGACAAATTAATGTATCATTGAACATGTGTCCATGCGGGACAATCAAAATGCCAATTAGATCAAAAAATTAAATTGCGACATTCTCATCTAGTGTCCACACGTAAATAAAATGTTTCTTAGATTTATGGTGACATTCGAGTGCTCAAAATTACAAAAATTTCACTCCAAACGCATGCCCTACTCATCTTGTTGTATCAGATTGTGCGTAAAAAGGGGGTATTACTGCAATGTTCTGCCACCAGAGTGCAGCACTAAGCCAGCTAGTAAACCATAGAGTAACTTATACATACTGTGCCTTAAACTGTTTTTTGACAAGTTTTCACAGACAATAAAATATGACATTGATGCGTCAAGGCGGTTTGTTAACAAGGGCCTACCGGGAAACGCGAAAGACGAAATTTAGTTATATGCCTCTTTATCGCTCGAATATGCAAGAGTGATACAGAGTTTAGATAACGAAATTACGATTTTCTTGTTTCGCGGTGAACCCCCAGATTGTGATGGATAGTGGCAGTGGCACCCCCTACGCAGAGTTTTGCGTAATATTCCCTATTTTCCCGTGTGAACAGGGTTGGAGTCTGTCTGTCTCCACGCACGCAATTGGAAGGGACATAATATATCCACAAGTAAAGCTTATTACTACTCCACAATCTGTCAAGAATGTACTTATACAATTAGGTAGGTATACCCACTATCAGCTGGATGCCGGCACTGGTACATCCGTATGTGGCATTCACTGAGGAAGGACCGGTAGATGCCGTGGTTGCAACGCGCGCACACCATATCGCTGGTTTTAGGACATTCGTCAGGGCACTCTTCTTTTTGACTTTTCATGTTTTCTGAGGCCAAACATAGAAACACGGCGCGATTCGGGAAATGAATTAGAGATTCACTAGATATGAAACAGTAAAGATATGTGACGTTCCACGGCAAAAGGTACCTTATGGCGGCCGCAATAATATTGTAGCGGCGTTAATAATAGCGTAAGCGCCAACCGCCATAAGGTACCTTTTGCCGTGGAAAGTCACATATCTTAATATTTCATATCTAGTGAATCTCTAATTCAATTCCCGAATCGCGCCGACAGTATCAAAAATTAAGATAGGTAATATAAACCCTTTGGAGGATATAACCAAATGAAGTAGCCATTAACAGGTGTTCCTCTCTGTCGGAACTCTATGACCAATGATCATACACATTGTATAGACTGACCTTTATCTAACATGGCTATTTTTACGTGAAAAAAATCCCCCGCAAAAATCGGCAGACTAGGTTAGTACAGAAAATTACAGACAATGCGTCTCCATGTGGTTATATCCTCCAAGTATAAACCGACTGTGGTACAAAAAGGTCAAACTTAATGCACAGTCAAGGAATTTGTACTCTACTTCGTACCTTGTCATAGACTACGACCACGCCAAGTTTGCACCGTAAAGCCAATACAATACAATACAATAGAAACCAATTTCCTTGACCCTTGACCTTACCAGAAAATACCTAGCAAGTATCTCAGAAATCATAATATATGAGTACGAATTTAACGTAAGTACTGGCGTAGCGTGAACTGCAATCTATAGACCGACCGCTTAAATGAGTCCTCGCCTGTGCGGTACGGGGGCGACGGGGTAGGACGACTAAGGGCGGCGGGGAAGGTGCGGGCGCCGTACGCCTGCCGCTCCCACCTTCCCCGCCGAGTGTGGCCCATAATTTCCGAAAATCATTTTTTCTTGGAGGCAATTACTCCGTTGCCATTTTTTCCCAGTGGAATTTCTTCGCTTTATTTTATTTTTCGTGGACATTTTTTCATAAACTAAATTTTCCCTTTCTCAATTTATTCCCTTTTTTTTTTAATCCCAGTAGTTAAAATAACCAGTAGGTTTTTTTTCACTAACTAAATATTCTCTATCTCCATATTTTCTCTTATTTTTAATGCTAGTGGTAAAAATAACCAGGTTTTTTTCAAATAGGTAGGTTAGGGTTGTTTTTTTCGATGACCCTAAAAACGAAACTGCTCCCTGAGATAGGTAGGTTAGGGGTTTTTTTTTTGACGACCCTAAAAACGAATCTACTCCCAGAGAGGGTTAGGGTTATTGGCTGACAGCGTTTGGGGCAATTTTTTTACTTGTAGTTTTTGAGATTATGTTTTAATTTTAGTGTTTTTGATATTTGTTGTATGTGAAATACCTACAAGTAACAAATATAATTAATACACTATTAACATACAGTAACAAGAAAATATTATTCTAGATATTTAAAAGAACGAAAATTATAAGGAAAAGATTAATTTAAAAATATTAAAATAGGCGATTGCGGAAAAAAACCATTGGGAAAATATGAGAACGGAGTAATTGCCACCGAGTATGAATGATTTCGGGAAATTATGGGCAACTCAAAATATGAGAACGGAGTAATTGCCTCGAAGAAAAAATGATTTTCGGAAATTATGGGCCACACTCTCCCCGCCACCCTTGAAGTTAGCAGAAAATACCTAGTAAGTAAGTATCTCACAACCATATGAGTACGAATTTAACGTAAGTACCGTCAGTGGCGTAGCGTGAACTGCAATCTAGCCGTGGGCGAAAACAACATCTGCGAGTTCCTTTACAATGTGTTTCCCCAAGGTTGGCTTTGCGAGGCCCGCTAAGTGCGAGGCCGTGGGCGAAGGCCTCATTCGCCCACGTCTAGCTACGCCACTGAGTACCGTTACCTTAACATCGTAATACACACGATCATATTATTAAGCGCAATAAGAGCGTATCACATATTTTTGCGGCATTCGTTGTGTAACATATTAAACCTACTAACTTAGTTATTAAGTCAAAATTGTTACTAACATCCTATAGATCATTGATCTGCAATATATGTTTTTTTTATTATTATCAGGTAAATGTACCTGTAACTTGGTAATCTTCCTCGACATTGTTTGCAACAGGAGCCTCTCTTTTCACTCTTATCGGGAGGGTACACTTTGACTTTTCAACACTTGACAGTTTAGCTTTTTCCCCTGAAAAAAATGTACTGCGTGTTAACCCTTTTACAAGCACATTAAAACTATGTTATTTAAGACCAATAATCAGATAACCTACTATATCCTAATATTAGTTTGACAATTAATTCAATAATTCACAGTCTAAATTCCAAATTAAACGTGTGGTAAGTACCTTGACGATGGGACTCTAGGTGGCGATTCACAGACTGTCTTAGCAGATTTATTACAAATTAAAAATAAATTTAAAGACATTGGGCTGGAATTAAATTTCAATAAATGTGAATTATATATTTCCGACAATGTAGATTCTTCTTCGGCATCCCAAATTATTCAAAGTTTTAATAACATCGCGCCATCCATCAAAAATATATCTAAAGACAGTCTACATCTTCTCGGAGCACCCATCTTCAATGAAGCCATCCCTCCTCTTCTGAGTAAATCTATTTCAAAATTTAGTGACTATTCGGACCGCCTTCTCAAAATTAGGAGTCATTCTGCACTGTTTATTCTAAAATTTTGTTTACTCATTCCAAAATTCACCTACCTGCTCCGCTGTTGTCCTATCTGGAAATACCCCCATCTACTCCGACCTCTTGATCTACTTTTAAAATCCCAAATTGAATCAATTTTGAACATCCGATTTAGCGAGCAGGCATGGACTCAAGCCACCACCACCGATAAGGTATGGTGGCTTGGGTATCCGCAAAATTTCAAGTGTTGCTTTGCCGGCATTCTTGGCCTCAATTCATAGCACCTCCGATCTCGCAGGTAATATTCTCAAAGCCTCTCCGGCTACAAACTGCGAGATCGCGTGCCTGGTTGAGGCCTCGAATGCTTGGCTAGCTGGACCGAATCAAAATTTTCCGTCTCGACCGAAGATACAAAGGACCTGGGATAACATAGCATCAGTCACTACTCTAAACTCACTTCTGGACACCGCGACAGGCAGGGACCGAGCGAGGCTTCTGGCATCATCTAGGCCAGATTCAGGTCAGTGGCTACACGCGTATCCCTCGCCTAACACCGGCACCTTTATATTAGACCCAGAGACGCTTCGCATAGCCGCTGGTCTCCGGCTGGGTGTTGCTGTCTGTGCCGACCACAACTGCGCTTCATGTGGATCTGAAGTGGATAGCCTCGGCCACCACGGGCTCGCCTGCTCTTCCGGTGGCGGCCGCCTGTCTCGCCATTCCGCCCTCAATGACATCCTGAGAAGGGCGCTCGTCAGTGCCGGCGTTCCCGCCGCTCTGGAGCCCCAAATAGTGCGGAACGACGGTAAGCGCCCTGACGGGATGTCATTGATTCCCTGGAAGATGGGTCGTGCGTTGGTATGGGACGCCACTTGCGCTGACACGCTAGCGGCGTCCTACGTCCCATCGACCTGCAGGCGTGCTGGCGCGGCGGCGGACACTCGGGAGCGTCAAAAGGTAGCCAAATACAGCTGTCTCGGCGCCCAATACGAATTCGTCGCATTTGGCGTCGAGACGCTTGGTTCGTGGGGCAGAGGCGCACAAATGCTCCACAAGGCGCTCGGGAAAAGGCTGAGGGAGGCAACGGGCGACCCCCGCGCGGGCAGCTTTCTCGCGCAGAGAATTGCCATCGCAATCCAGCGCGGGAATGCTGCCTGCGTGTTGGGCACCCTCCCGAAGGCACCAAATTTTGATAGGTATTTTTAATTTTTAGTTTTAGTTATTTTAATTGTAGTTAGTTTTAGTTTTATATTCCTGTTTATGTCTTTTAGTAATTTAAATTTATATTAATAAATTATTGACCCTAATATTCCTACTATATAGGACTGTCTAAATTGTAACAGACGGAGACAATCATACTTACTGTCTTTGTCTTACGCTAGTATTAGCACCCAAAGGAAAGGGATGAGTATATAATAGTTTTCTTTGTTCTTACTTACTCACAGATTGTGTTTGTCAGACTAAGGTACCGACAGTTCGCGGATTACTCACAGTTACCTACAGGCAATGATGGCCACTGACGTCTGTTGATCGTCTGATTATGGTCTTCACTAGAGATGCCACGAATATAAGGCAACTATTCGGTATGCGGCCTATTCGGCCACTTTGCCGAATATTCGGTATTCGGCCGAATGTTTCCTACTATTCGGCCGAATACTGAATATCTATTGCACCTACCTAAAAAGAAAAATTACATAAAATAATAACCAAAAACTTGGTCTATTTAGATAATATATAATGTATTCTTGGAAAGTAGTTTTGTTGATTACAAAATATTTTATTTTTATCATGGGTCTGATTTGATTAAATCTAATTACATTCATTAACGATTCATTAATTAAAAATATATCTTAGCAAACGTTGTGGTTTGACGGCGAACAGTTTTCATAATAATTGCGACTCAAAATGTTCGCATGTCATGCCGAATATTTGGTACGTATTCGGCCGAGAGAGGGGCCGAATATTCGATATTCGGAAAATTCACTATTCGGGGCATCTGTAGTCTTCACACAATCGTACATGCCTGTACTAGCCGTTCGCTTCAAGTTGGCCGTTTCCTCCCGGCCCGCTTCTCCCCCCCCCCCCCCCCCCCCCCTTCCTCCGACGCCGCCTTAAGCCCCTGCTACACGGCAGCCGACAAGCCTACTAACCGTCTGACCTAGGTCTGTCCTTGGTGTGTGGGTCCGTCTGAGTTGTCTGGCTAGACGGTGGCAAACCACAGTGTGTTCAGAACTCGCGGACAGACAACACGTATTGCAAGCGCACAAAATGGCCCCTAACCTTTCAGAAAGTTGGCGTGGCATTAGTACCTACTCAGTGGCGTATGGCCCTAAGGGCTGCGTATGCCACCCCTGGCGGATTGCATTTTGTTTTTCTTCCTTCACTTCTGGGGCGGCAAAACTTATTGGCCGGGGCGCCAAATTTCATAACCTACCTACTCATACTAGTGCAATGACAAAAAAATATGTTTTTGGCAAAAAAATAATATTTGGTACAAGCTTTTATAGCTGACTGTACTTTTCTTTCCAGAGGCATCTAATACTCGTCGAGACAATTCTAAAAACCCCAAACACAATTAGGTCGCGTTGTTCTATCACAGGGTTCCTATGGCCACCTCCTGTCTCCATCATCAGATCAGCTCTATGGTACCATAATAAGTAATGCATTGTCACCCGACTTATATATGTATGCAAATTTTCAGCTCCATCGGAAACTAGAAAGTGGGTCTAATTTAACTTGCAAGATTTGACCCATAAAAACATATTTACATACTTACATTAGGTATATTGCAAGTTAATAAAAAGTTTGTAAAAAAAGAAAAGGGTATATGAATGAAACGCTGGCTCAAAAAACGGCATTTGTTGAATCATTTCAACTTAATGAATTCGCTGGACTACGCTACGGGGACATACATAACTTTCTGAGAATGAAGAGGAAAGTATTTGATGAATTATTAGAAATGCTACTGAGTACCCATGGCATGGCTATTAACCACACGAGCGCACACGGCGCGTCCTTCAAGCGAAATGGCCTAGTGCGGTCGGCGTCGGGCGGCTACACGGTTCCGGACCGACCGCTCAGACCGCGGTCGCTGGCGCGCGCTCGCATGCCAAGGGCGTCCGGAGGTCAAACGAAATTTTGTTGGTAACAACTGTCTACACGGTCCGGGACAGACCAAGGCCACGCGGTTTGGGGGCTTGTCGGCTGCCGTGTAGCAGGGGCTTTATCCACAGCTTTACAACTACTTTTATTACTTAGGTACTTACATTTAATGCAATTGGGTCAAACAGATCACTGTGTTATGTCTTTCGTGTAGACATACACAAGAGTTAAGGGCTATAAAGGTTAATTTTCTTTAAATAAAAGGAGGACCTTTTCACGTGGATAACGGTTAAATAAGAAAATTAACCTTTATAGCCCTTAACTCTTGTGTATGTCTACAGGAAAGACATAACACAGTGATCTGTTTGACCCAATTACACAAATTATTAAATAAAGTAAGCATTAAAAAATAAAATACGAAATTATTTTTTGGCCACAGTAGGTACAGTCACCTGCAATAATATGTTACACAACAAAGGCCGCAAAAATATCTGACACGATCTTATTTGTAGAGCAATAAGAGCGTGTCACATATTTTTGCCGCCTTCGAAGAGGAACATATTATTGCGGGTGACTACTAGAAAGACGTAATTCTAATTTAGCGAAAAGAATCCATTCTCTAAAATTTCTCATTTAAGTAAATGAATGACTTTTCTTTTAGACAGAAAATCAAAATTCTTTTGACCGATTTGTGTGGTTTGGAATGTTTGGATCCTTTTCCCTAAATCATCATCATCATCTCAGCCATAAGACGTCCACTGCTGAACATAGGCCTCCCCCTTGGACCTCCATTCGACATGGATGTCCATCACAAGATGGACAGACGACCTTGTTAAGGCCGCCTGCATGCGGGTCGTTTCCAACCGGTTTCCCTAAATGACACCCTTTATTTATTGTACCGTGTCTTTGACTTTAATATGTAACGGTCGCCGACGGCCAACTTAAAGCGAACTTGCAGTACTCGCCCATCATGCATTGAGCCATTGTGTAAACGAGCCTAAACTATGCAAACAATCTTCCAAATGTGGTGCATAATTATTTTCTTTCGTACTTTCTCGGAAACGCATATTTGTCACGCTACTTCAGTAAACCTCAGTACTTTTTGTACCGAGACTGACTGCAATAGCAAGACACGTTCGTACGTTTCCGTGAAAATCGATGGAAAATATTTATGCACTACAACTGTAACAGCTATTTTTTAGACTTACCTACTTGACATTGGAAATCCATCATCGCGCATGCAAACATTGGAATATAAGTTGCTGGTCCTTGCAGCGGTTCCATTTTAACACAAAGTTCGGTTTGGTCCCTTTCTTCCTTCGAATCGCACCTATGGGGGCATTGCAGACTTTCCACTGTTGAACTAATAATATGAATGGCTATAAAAATAAATGAAGATCTGCGTCAAAATTTCCCTGAATTATATCATTATGAAAATATTTATATTATGTTTTTTGAAGTGAAAACTTCTTTAGCGGCGCTGTGCACTTTTTGTGATGGAGAAATAGTATATTGTACAACAAGGGCATAAAGTAACCTATTTTTACCCGAGGCAATTTTTTGGTCTGAGCGAAGCGAAGACCAAAATAGTAGACGAGGGTAAAAATGGACATTTATGCCCTTGTTGTACACTCTGCTTTTCACTTCGATTGCGAGGAAAATATACAAAAAATCAAATATTTTAGGTTATTTTAACGTATTTATTCAAGACTAAAGAAAATTGTTCTTGGGCCGGTCGGAGGTGCGGGGCAGGGCTGGCAGTTTGTATGGCAGAATTTGGACTTTATTGCTAAGTCAATAAGGGTCGTAATAGATAATTTTACTTTATGCTGTAGAGCATAAAATGCGATTTTATGTCGTCTACGCACGACATAAAGGTGCACTTTTTGAGCATGAGAAGTGAAAAAATGTTAAACTCGCGACAGGTCACGTGACCGACAGATTCGACAGATTGAAAATTCGTAAGACGGACACGAGACCTGATCGAAAAACTGTTACAATGTCATTGAGTTTTCACTTCTGCCGGCACTCCCGGAGTGCAACCCGTTGTTTTTTTATAAATATTTTATTGATCGAAGCGTTAGCGAAGGTGTTCGTCTTAAACTCGGGCATTTTGCTTTCGTATGTCCGGATGTTCTCCTCTACAGGTCGCAATTCTTAAATGATGCTCGTGAAATTTTGTGACCGGATTAAATAACAATAATTTACGATACAGTTTTTGTTTTTTTTTAACCCTTAAGCGCCACTTGCACCATTCTATTAACCCGGGGTTAACCGGTTTAACCTAAAGTTACCATGGTTAACAGTACAATTTGACACTGGGTTAACGGTTTAACCGGTTAACCCCGGTTTAGAAGGACGGTGCAAGTGGCGCTAAATGTATGATTTTTTCTTTTTGCCCGGAATTAATATATGTAATATCACATAATTGTTTGTCGATTCTAGGAAAAATAGTAAAAAAAAATATAACTTCGATTTTCACTGCGAAATCAGTGTTAGAAGTTGAATTGGCTAAATCAGTGGTGGGCAAACTTTTATTCATGGGGGGCCAGAAAGCTTAGGAAATTTAAGTGGAGGGTCAGAATTGTAGCCAAAATTTATTTTGATTTGCGATAATTGTGGGCCAAAGCCCTATACTAATTATTTCATAGGGCCGGCGGCGGGCCGGATAAAATCCATTGGCGGGCCGGAGATGGCCCGCGGGCCGTACTTTTCCCACCACTGGGCTAAATCATATTTATGTAAATATGTAATTTTCAGTAATAAGTAGATATATGAAATTTTTTACTTCCATTAGAAAGGTACACTATTTGTGATATACCTATGATAAAGTTTTTAAAATATAAAATAACTAGTAGTTCGCCCCGAACCGAGAACTCGCAGTTAACCAAAAATTATTATAGAGCGATTGACTTTGTTGCACCTATTTAGGTATCGTCATAAAATAGTAGAAAATAAATGAAAGCACCACTTTCTATGTAACTGTCACATTTTTGACGTAAAATGCTTACACATGGCAACAATTTAATATGGACATTTTTGAGTTCCATTTTATTTAATTTCTACTATTTTATGTCGCACTATAGGCGGCAATGGATCAAAAATCGCCTGGATTTATTGCAAGGTCTGTGGAGCCCTTGACTGATAGATTTAAGCAAAGAGTAGTATGTATAATATATAGGACAAAGAGAGCCCTCTCGTGGGACTTTTTTGCATCCATTTTGAAGTGCCATCTGTAATTCTTAACCAGAAATATCAACCTCAATATCAGGGGGGAGGGGCATAAATAGCGTCTGAGTATCTTGCGAACGTAAAAAACTTTGACTTTGAAGAAAGGCTTCAGGATATTTAATAATACACGAAAACAGATTCGGTACTTTTAACTTGACTGTTGATGTAAATAAATTACCTATCATACACGGCTGGAATAACACACAATTGATCACGAAACACAATTACACGCAGCAGGTTGTGAATCTACCCCCAAATATTTTTCTAAATTTTTTGGTAATAAAGTTCTCAGCAACTGTGATGGCGTATGAAAACTTTGTTTCTTTTAACATTGTAAGGCTGAAAGTATTTTCATTTATCTGAATTATCTCGTAGTACCTCTAGTACAGACAATAAATGGGGTGTTATAATATTTTGAGTTTTACATTACAAAGTTGTTTTTTGTGACAATCGCCTCCATGGCAACGATGGCCATAAATAATCTGTTCTAAAAGATGTTTTTTTGTTTGATCCATGCCCTGGATATAAGACTTTTAAGACATTCTGACGAAATAAAGTGAAGCCATATTAAAAAAAAGTTTAGCGTTAAGTAATATAGATGTCGCTATTTTTTCGAATAAAGTGCCTTATATACGACTGACCCTCCCCTGGATTTAAGTCATCATAGAAATCATAGAGATTAAAATAAACTGTATCTGTGCTAATCCGAAATATTTCCTGTCAAATGTCAAATACCTATATTATGTTTATATATTATTTTATTTTTATCTTGCTAATTATTTCAAAATGGTAAATTTAAAAACGATATTATAAAAGTGCGAACCGAGCACTGTGATCATCGAGCGCCAACAGGCTATAATTCACAATTATATGACCAAAACTGTGACTAGTAACGTAATTATTTGAATAATAGGTATACACATTCATGCCTCACTTTTTCACATTAACCGTTATCAAAATTTGACTGTAGTGTAATTAACAGCAAGTAAACACGTTTGTTTATTAAAACACAATGAAAAACTTAAAGAAATTGTAAGAAAAACATTAATTACGATTTTATAAAAATCCGTCAAAATCACTATCGCGCACGAAATTCACCCAAATTACAGGTGTCCACTCCCAGACGCACCTGCCGGGCTACTAAGGGAACTGCCATACAAAGACGAATGCTATAGCATCTGCGTCACAGAAAGGGGGGCCAATTTGGAGACGTCACAGGATAATTTTAAACTTCGATAAAACTATGTAATATGGCAGTACGCATTATTTGACTCTGGTGACTGGTAGAGGAAAAGTTGGTGAATAATATTATACTGTGGTTAAGCGGATTGATAAGCATTTCAACGAATAAATTTAAAACGAACAACGGATGCAATAGCATGCGCGTCACCAGGAGGAGTACAAAAACTGATGCTATGCAATCCGCGTCCGCGAACGTGTTATATGTAGTAGATATGTGTCACAATTGAACTTACTGAATAATAAGGATGTAAATAACATCATGTTAATAGATTTCAAAATAACAATTCAACATTACTGAGACTTGGAATTGCTAACATTCAGACTAAACAAAGCGACAATGCACAATCAAAATAATTGATTCAATAATTGAATTAACGGTTGGATTCAGTTTCGTATTAAGTTAATAATATTATGATTGCTGGTTATGCTATAAAATATTTTGTTGACCATAAGTTTAGATTTAAAGTCATTTGTACGTTGAACCTTACGATCATAGCGGGATTAAGGTGGTGGTACTGGTGCTCGACGCAGTCCCAGTACATGTCATCTTGAAACTTAAGTCATTATCAATAGAGGTGACAGCAGGGTGTCATTCATTAGGCATTAGCATGTCGACCACTAGTACCACTACCTTAATCTTGGTAAAGACATTATTTACAAATAGGTCAAGTGCATGGGGTTGGTATTTTTTGGGATATCTAAATTTAAATTTTATACTTTTATCTTATGCAATAGAACTGTACTGCTAGTGTAAATTTCATACGATAGCGTGATACGCGTTGCGTTAAGTCTCTTTTTCTGTGAGATTTTGAGTTTCCAAAACGTCCCGCTTGGCGCGCTGTTCAAATGCCCAAACAAAATGAGACTTAACGCAAACGCGTACGTCTGTCACGCTATACTATCATTGCTATCGAATGAAAGTAAAGGCTTCGTCACACAGGCGCGTTTTCCGGGCGGAGCGTGAGAGGGGCGCGCCGCTTTTACATATAAAACGCTTACGGCCCGCCCGGAAAACGCGCCTGTGTGACGGAGCCTTAACACTAGGGGTTCAGTTGTGTATATTACATAATTATCTTTTTTAGGTACTTTTTAAATATGGAGGTGAGGAGGTTGAGATTGAGGTGAGATTTGTATCATATTTTGACATTCCATTGTGTTTATTCTAATTTCAAAAACGGGACGGTCGTATAACCGAAGTTAGGATATCTATCTCTAGTAGAAGAAAGAAAACGGCATATAAAAATATATATGTATTAATCTATTCAACTTACACTATGCAAAGTTACTTACAATTCTTATTAATGAACACAAAAATATTCTGTACTTACAATACTTAAATGTAACTAAGTATGTTACCTATCCATACAAACACGGATAGTCTTTAAAATAACATACGCTACAGAGTAGCGTTATTGAGAAGAATGGCCTGAATCTTCTATATTTCCTTTTACAAGTAAGATAACGCTGGATAAAGGTATAAAAAGTACCTATAGTGTTAGTTTTAGTATTCAAGATTCATCTGAACGCATTACAAAATTTTATATTTTTGGTAGATTCGTAATTGTACACTTAAAAAGTGAGCGTCTCAAAATCGCTGTATAAAGCATTTTAGTCTACATTTAGAGTACTTACAAAAATCTGATTTCTCAGTGTGATTCAATGTCGGATCAGTCTATTACAATAGGTAGGTACTATTTAAACAGCGTCAAGAGAGAAACATGATTTCTAATTTGTGACGAGTTTAAACATAACGAGTACTGTAATAAATTACATCAGTAGGCGTATTAAGGATCGCTTTATCCACGTGATAAAATAACTGAGAAAGTGACGGACACCGTTTTATCAGGCTGTCACGTAGACAAAAACGACCATCATGTCCGTACAGAACTAGTCGACATATCTTGATATACTTAACATATTTTTAGTTCTTAGGGAAGAAGTTTGAATAAATTTAATCGGTTATTTTGTGAAAATGAAATATGAAACAAAAATTAAATACAATTTAATAAAAATAATGTTTTTAAAGTACACATTTTCAAATTTAAATGTAACATAAAAATAAAAATCTCAGAGCTAGTATTTAAGGATGTATGATGTTAATCGAACGAGCGTCTACGGTCAAATAGGCTGAGTTTCAGTCCTCGCTGCCTGAGGAAGGGGTCCCGTTGGGTGGTCGCGTTGCGTTGTCAGCAGTTTGCAGACTTTGTAGCTAACAATATTTTATTTACAGATATACAAAGTTGTGGTCTACCTCGAATTTCTCGTGAAGTCTTTGAGGCAACTCCGATACTATATTTGTTGGTATTTTATCTGTAACAACATACAAAAGAAATTATTAATGAGATATGAAAGAGACACATACGCGAAATCTGAAATTGTACATGTTTAAATTGTCAACTGTCAGATTTCGCGTCCACATCAAATCAACACTTAATTTTGATTCTATCAAATGTTGACTCGATCAACTGTGGATAATATCATTTGGTACAACCCAAACTCATCAATTGAAAAAATAATTAAACCAAAATCAACTTTGTTTTATTACTAATACTACGAGTAACGAGTATACGGTTTATAATGGCTCTGAACTCGGGGTGGTCCGGTTTGGTTTGGTTGTCGCCTAACGGTGGATTGCTACTTACCTAATGTCAAATTTAGACATTGTACGTATTCGAAAACTCACAATTTTTCCCGCATCAACGGGAGATCAACACGATACTTCAAACGTCGCTTGTCGAATACCCCTCAAGGTCGATAATCGAATAAACAAATGGCAATTTTGCATACTCTGAGATTTCCAGAGTTACATCGATGCATTGCATTGCATGCTATTCTCCCTTCAGCGGCCAACTACAAGTTGCCTTTAGTGTCGCGACTAACACTATTTATGTACAGTCAGCCAAGAAAGTGGTCTACCACTTTTCGACTCTATCATCTGATTAATAGAGTCGAAAAGTGGTAGACCACTTTCTTGGCTGACCATACAATATACACAATACGAGTACAAAAAGTCAGGCCAAATAATCATCTCCTGCAAAAAACATTCCAAACTTGCCTGTCCTCAGTGTCAGATTATTTACATTTCCAAAGTCAGTCACAAACTTGGCATGCTGGGATATCCTAACTAGGCGGATGCTAATAGACTGGTGGGCCACCTTCCATAGACAAGTGGTATTTATAACCGACCGGCAAGTTTTCAAAGTTGGTAACAATTCATGACATGCCTACCTACTCATAAACAAGGATGTCGAAAGTGGACCTCGGTCATTCTCAAAAAATATTTATGCGGTCTAATTGCCGCGACTCAATACAAAATGTATCAAAAGAGTCGTGGCAATAAGACGCAGCCGCAGACATATTCTCAGAGAATAACACATCTGAACTGCAATCTGTGAAACAAAGAGACAGAAAGACTCACCATTACATCTATACACGAGGTCCGACCAGATAATCATCTCCTGCGAGAAACAGAACACTCCAAGCCTGCCTCCCTTCAGCGTGAGATCGTATACGTTCCCAGAGTCGGCCACCAGTTGATCCTGCTCGTATATCTTGAGGCGGATTAGACCGATATTGGGTCGATGGATCACTCTCCAGCGGTACGCGGTCTTCTCCTTCCAGCCTTTGTTGCGTGAGTCTTTCCATAGCAGCTCCACCTAAAAAAGTTGTTGAATATTGTATAGTTGAGAATTATTTGAAATTTATTTCTGTTTACAGTCAGATACCTCTTCAGAGCAAGGAGGATCATCGCATAGGTAGAGAAAATGATGGAGAAATCCCAAAGAGTTAAGATATTTTACCCATATGTACGGTATAACGATAGCGACCTTTCCATGCGTCAATATCTGTATCTCATCCATATTATTACGTAGTGATTAGCGTTTGTCGTCCTAGCACATGATTGGCGCGACAGTATCTCGTGTCGAGATAGACTACCCGTCTTTTGCTAACTATGTTAATTAAAGAGGGACGGGTAGTCCATCTCGCCGCGAGATATCATGTGCTAGCCCGGCTCATATCAAAAGCCATTATTACCTGGTCCGGAGTAGACTCAGTATTCCAAAGCGCGTTCCTCAGAAATATTCCAGGGCCGGTCTTGGAGTTGACCAGTTTGAGTTGTATGCCGGGCTCGGCGACCGCGCGGAACGGCAACTTCTCCCAATACGTTTGGGTCTTCTTCTTCCACATTACTACGTAAAAGCGTTTGTTGTTCTGGTAACTGGAAATCATAAACCTTAAGTAATGTTGTTTGATTACTTGATTTGACAATGAATTCTAGGGATAAGAGATTCATAAAGGAATGAAATCGATAACATCACAGGAGAACAGTGGATTTAATTGGACCAAATATACGATATAATATAATGCAAATCATATGAGAATATCTTCTCATATAATTCTCATATCTGATTTTAAATTCGTTGGCCAGCTTTGGTAAGAAGTCATCATCTCTATGTAGGTATAAGAGAACGCGTAAAACTTTTGAGAAGAGCTAACTACTGAAGACATCAGTTCCAGCAAAGAGAATTGATTGGAATAGAGAAGACAAATCTAAGGAAAAAGCGTGCCCCTTAGTTTGACATCCAAAAGCCTACTGCCAAGCACATGATTTTCGCGACAGTATCACGCCGCGCGATAGACTACCCGTCTTTTTCTAACTGTATTAATTAAAGAGCCAATCGCCAATTATGTGCTAGCCCGACAGATGGCGCTATACTGCGCCATATGTTTTGCGGTCACTGAATTGTCAAGCGTCATCTTCTGACAATCAGAGTTACCCCAAAATGTATGGAGCTGTACAGTCAGCAGCAGAAAATGCTAGGCGGGCGAGGTGTTCAAAATTACCTTGACACGCTCTTATTCTCTTAACAATAAAGTCGCGTCAAGATCATTTTGAACACCTGGCCCGCTTAGCAACTTCTGCTGCTGACTGTACAGCGCCACCTCGTTTACCTGTCAAATTCTAATCACAAAATTGTCATAGATTTTATACATCTTACCCAAACAATGTATCTTTGGTTCCAAGAATTACAAGAGTACTTTTTATAGTACATTATTGTCGAGGCTCGGAAGTAGCTACTTGCAGGCTGAGGATTCGTTTTAAACGGACGACCTTGGGAGTCCGTTTAATTGAATCCGAAGCCAGCAAGTAGCCTTCCAGCCGAGTCATATATAGTGCTTTTCTCAAAAATGGTGCAAGAAATATAAATATCATAGAAATATTTTACAAAAGCAACTTTCTTACGTATATATTTTCACAGAAAAAAGTAGAAACAATTGAAAAAATTAGCTTTGCCGCCTTTTTATTTTTTTAATAAAAAAATAGAAGTGTATTTTTCTGCCGAAAATACGCCAACCTATTTGAGACAGCTAAATAGTCGCGGTACTAATCATCTGTTTGGCTGTTTAATGGGCCTGTGCCTTCATTTGATATGGCCATTTCAACTTTTAAAAAGTTTGGAACTCGACAAATAATGGAATTTGTATGCAACATTGCAGTCCCAAAATCGAGACTGCAATGTTTTTAACTTTTTAATTTTTGACTGACCATAAACTACGCGCTTCGCAACCTATTTTTTAAACGGCAAAGTCGACTTTGCCGTCCATTTTTGAGAAAAAGATTTTTACTGTCGTAACTATAGACAATAATAACAACATTCATACCCAAAGGTAAATCCAACGTAGTCATCATCTAACTTTGTGTCCACAAACAGGGTGCCTTCGAAATCCACCCCTCCAAATGTATCATAGCCGACTGCCAGCCCAGGATCCGAGTTTAAGGTCTGGATGATTTCGGCACCATCAGCCCTGAGCTCCCAGTTGGGGTCCTGTTGGGACTCGCCTTCAGGGTCCAGGCGGACGTGGAAGAATTGTCTGAAAATTAACTGATTTTGTTGGTCTGCACCGCACAATATAAAGTACAGCCTAGGCAACTCTACCTCTCAAACAAGATTACGGGTTATAAGCCTTTATAAATAAAATACGACCTAAGTAGATATATGATTAATGTTTACCTGAAGTCGGTACGGTATATCTGGGAATTGTTGGGACAGTTGTCCTCCTCGTTGACAATGTTGTCTCCGTCGAAGTCATTTTCACATTTGTCACCAACTCCGTTACCTTAAAGGAACATAAATAAATATGGTTATTTATTTCTACTTGTGGACACGCTTCGTCCTTACCTATCTTACATTTTGACTATAAATATGTATTAATTAGAGATCAAATACTCGTTGTCCATATCCACAAGGGTTCTATTCCCAGTAGTTCAATGGGACTGATATATTTTTTTATATTAACCATAAATATCTTTTCTGCTCTCCGGCTGGAAAGCGTCAACTTTCGGCCCTTTGCGATAAACGAAGTTGCCTTTTTCCGACTCGGTCGAACAGAAAAAAGTATGCAAACCTCGAGCAGTTAAAAAGAAAGCCTCAGACTAGACGTTTTACTGAGACATTTCTTACTTTATGTACTACTAATGTTTACAGAATTATTACTATTTTCCATTTTTTTTAACTATATAATTTTTCTTGGCCAGCACCATCACCATCCATCATGAGATGGTGCTGGCCGGGGTGCAGGCAGGCCGAAAAGGAGATGGCGGGACGACTTGAACGTATTTTATCCGGAATGGCGGGAAACTACAAACGATCGAGGCCTTTGCCCAGCAGTGGGACACTAAATTAGGCTATCAAATATATTTCTTCTTACCGTTGCTATCTATTTGGTCTCTATTAGCGATCAGCGGGCAGTTGTCGTCGATGTCCCGGATGCTGTCGTTGTCGTCGTCGTCATCGCAAGCGTTGCCTTTGCCGTCGTTGTCGTTGTCCTGCTGGTCGCTGTTCGGTAGGTTCGGACAGTTGTCTAAACCGTCTTGCACGCCGTCACTAGACACAAAACAAAACAGGGGATCTCATTGGCCTTGCGACTCGGTTAAATGCGTTTTTTTTTTCAGAGGCCGTTTGACATAGATAGGTAAAATTTGGAACAATTATGTTTTAAAGAAGTCCATTTATAGGTATCCTTAAGATCCTCTTGATGCAGGGAATCAAGACAATACTCACGAGTCTCTATCAACGTCGCTGTCGCAAGAGTCGCCGACGCCATCCTTGTCAGAGTCTTCTTGAGAAGGGTTCGGGACATGGGGGCAGTTGTCGCAAACGTCTCCAATTTGGTCCTGGTCCATATCTTCTTGAAGAGGGTTGTACTTCTTAGGGCAGTTGTCAATTTGGTTGGCGATACCTGATTTGTACAAAAAGTAAGTTTAGTAGCTTTGAACCTTTACTTTACTAGTTAGTACCTTTGTTTTAAATACTCTGGAAATATCAAACAACCAACCAACCAATCAACCAAGCAACCATCCAACCAACCAACCAACCAAACCAACTTTTCAAATTATGACATTTATGACCAATCTAAGGGGATTACGTTTCTTAGAGCCATGAAGTGCATGGCTCCAGCTAATGCAGTAGGTATAATCATACTCTTAACGGGTCAAAATGGATGATTGCAACTATTGCAAGTTATCGAGTGAATATTCCTGATAATTCTGATCTATTTTGTGTTCAGTTCGGAAGAGTAAAAACAGCACAACATTACCTACTCATGAGTTAACTGACTAACTAAAACAAATATAAGGAAATTAACACAACCTTATGTTACTCGTACCATCGTTATCAATGTCAGGGTCGCATAGATCGCCAAGTCCATCACGATCTGTGTCTTCTTGGTCTGGATTATACAGCCGAGGGCAGTTGTCACAGGCGTCACCAAACTGATCGGTTCGGTCTTCGTCACGATTCATCTGGTCCGGATTGTATTTGAGCCAGCAGTTATCCTAAGAGGAATATAAGTAAAATTTTAGGTTATTCATTTTTTTTTTTTCAGAAAATAGGTACACTGTCATATAAGGCAAGCACTATAATACCCAAACAGAAAAACAGCAAAACTTAATGCACGAAAAAGCCACTGACAAGGACCAAGTACGCTTCTTGGGACTCTATTTCCTCAGATACCTCTATAGGCCTCTGGCGACTCTTTTCTTTGGAGACACCTTTGAATACAAGTAACGCATGGTATCTGCTAAGATTCAGTAGATTCTATGAATATGGTGAATAAAATGTTCAAATTAGCATAGTGTCTACAGCATTAAGGATGACTCACGCTAGACCGGGCCGTGCCCGGACCGGGGCGGGCCGGAGCGAGCCGACACAGGGGCTGTCAGGAGCGCCACCGTGACCGGGCCGTTCCGGGACCGGGGCGTCAGGGCCACCCGACACTAGTTTATTACATTAACACTAGTGCTGTCCGAGCAATGTCCGAGCCTCTAGTGTTTGTAGAAACTCGAGTCTCTTGAGTCTGAATTTGAAGAACAGATCGTTTTCACAAGACTGCGCTTAAAAATCTTCTCCCGAGTCGAGTCCTTTGTAGTCTTTTTTAAGAGCAACTCAAAAGAACTCGAGCCTCCAAATAAAGACTCCGTGAACAATTTTATAGGTTTTTCCTGTATAACAGTAAAGAAATTAAGGGTTAGTGTATGATTTATGTATGTATCTAATCTACAAGTTATACATAAAGACAATGCATTTCGACATTTTTAGTAAAAAAAACGAGAGTCCTCTGAAAAGTACTCAAGTCTCTACAAGAGACTTGGGTCTCTCTCTAGTTGAAAAGAACTCGAGTTTTAACTTAATTATAAGAGTCTGAAAAACTAAGTAGTCTTCAAGCAGAGGACTGAAAGGACTCGAGTCCTACCCAACACTATCCGAGCCGACCGGGACGTCCGAGCTGACTGTTCATGACAAATGTCATAATAACTGTCAATCAGATTGAAAAAAATGGTTCGATCGGAAGTAAGCGGATATGGAAAATAAAATCAAAATATTGGCCCTGGCTGCCTTAATGACTAATGAAGAGGCTACTGCATACTCTAGGTAATGGGGCGTACATCCACTTTGGTCGACACGTTCGGAAAAATGAGAATACACAACATGATGTAAAGAGCTTTATTTACATATGACCCAAGACTTTTTCGAAGCCGTTCACGACAGAATTAAACAACGTTTGGTAAAACAAAAACAAGATTTCAGAAACCAATATCCAGCAGTCACCGTCTGGTTCTCTGCTTAAGGTAAGATAGGCAACTTACCTACAAATAAATATGTGGGTCAAACAGATCACTGTGTTATGTCTTTCCTGTAGACATACACGAGAGTTAAGGGCTATAAAGGCTAATTTTCTTATTTCACCCTTATCCACGTGAAAAGGTCCTCCTTTTATTTAAAGAACTATGATAAAATCATTACTTACATGCATACAAGCTGTTAACTATTGCCCACAGGAGAGAAAACTAGTGTGTTCGCGCGAACAGTACATTTTTCTCTCCTGTGGGCAATAGTTAACAGCTTGTGGGCATGTAAGTAATGATATTATCATAGTTCTCTAAATAAAAGGAGGACCTTTTCATGTGGATAAGGGTTAAATAAGAAAATTAGCCTTTATAGCCCTTAACTCTCGTGTATGTCTACAGGAAAGACATAACACAGTGATCTTTTTGACCCATGTATAATCATGTGCCGAAGCATATTAAGCTATTAAGAGGAAAGGGAATGACCGGTTCTCCATACAAACATATTTCCCGTTTTCCTCACTGGATATTGATATTATTATGTCCGTCTGTCTGTCTGTCCATATGTCACAGCTATTTTACTCAAAAAGTATAAGATAACGAATTTGGAAAGTAGGTATATTTTGTAAGCCACTACTTAGTTTAGAAGTTCAAATGTATATAATAATTTAATATCTTTTTAGGCACTCCGTACCAGTGACTATATTCTCTTTGCTCCTTACATGTAACAAAATAGGTATTGTGATACAATGAATGGTATTATAAACAATTTTTTTTTTCATGTATGTACCATGGACATTCCTCGATGGCACCAAGTTGCAACCGGAAAGCGATGATCAGATGATCACTCGGCAAATCAAGACTGTAGCAGCCACATCTAAGGAGATTATGAATACCTATTCAATAATAGTTTATTTTTTGCTGTTTGATATGTAAAAATGCACGTCAATAAGATGGCAAAATGTTGTTAAGACTACGTCGACCGTCCAATTGCACTCTCATTGGGGGAATTAGGTTTTCTAATAAATACAAGGCAAATACACCAAACTTATAACACCTCCAGAGTCCGCAGCAGCAACCAGGACTCCTAGACTGCCTAGGGATCAGGCTATGGGATTCGTGTCATACTCCACAGAAGAACCACCTTATAGACCGCGGGCCAGGAGCAAATATCGTCAGTCATCGCCTCCCGCTTCATACTTTGTGATAGTTTAGATGCTATGCTATGCTATCATGAATTACTAGTAAGACCATTGGGAACTTTGTACCCAGTAGACTTACCAGTGAAACAAAACTCCCAATAGTCCTTGATAGACATTTTTAGGTAGCGTGATGAATGCTGTTCATGCCATACCTTTATGTTCATAAAAGTTCGAACATAAAAAGTGGCTGCATTTGGAGTGTTCCAGGGTGACGGCAGGAAACACGGAATACTATAATAAGGTAATATTATAACTGGCAGGAAGCCAATGTTTTTTTATTAACAGGTTGATGAGTATGTACTTTCGAATGGCATGAGTCCCCTCTCGCTACATCATCATCATTTCACGACCGGTCTGGCCTTAGTGACCCTGCCTTAGTGAAGCCGATGATCCCGGGTTCGAATCCCGGTAAGGGGATTTATTTATGTGATGAACACAGATATTTGTTCCTGAGTCATGGCTGTTTTCTATGTATGTATCAGCCGCGAAATCTTACTATCAGTAAGACTATTGGGAAGGAAATTCCCAGGAACTGGTAAAACTACTGGGAATGGCCGTACCTAGCAGAATTGTAATTTAATATTGTTAGGTACACATGCAGTATGCCGTGGTTTGATACTTCAATACTTCAGGGCTATAACCGCGAACCACTTCGTTAATCTATTTGCCTCTCTATCACTTATATATATTTGTGCGAAAGAGAGGCTCATAGATGAATTTTTTATTTGGGATATTTAGCGGTCCCCCTGACACGTTCCACGTCTTAGGATGGTATTCCATCTATTCAATTTCTTTGCCCAATGTGTATTGAGGCTCATATTAAGCTTAATGAGAGAGTGAGACGCAATGACATTGGACAAAGAAATTGGACAGGATGGTGGAATACCACCCATAGTCATTAATAGAGTCTGGCTAGCCAAAAATTGTTGACAGATATTTCGTTATTGTATCACTAATTGTCTATGATTTAAAAAAAAAGCTAAAAGTCAGTTGTCAATTTATGTCATTCATTCAAATTGTTTATTTCAAATAATATTAATAATGTCTATACTGAGTGAGGTTCGCAAACTATTATTTAAGCTCTTAAATAATTACGACAATGTGCGAAGTCGACATGTAGCGTTGTATAACGAAAAACTGCAATGTTTACAACTCCTAAACAAATGTAAACAAATTAGGAGGTTGGTGCTCTATAAATATTTTGATACTTAGCATTTAGCATATTTGGCATAGTACTTATGTATTTTTTGGTGATGGATTAATATTACGGTATTATCGAGCTAGGTCTTATTTAAACTACATTTCATTTTTCGCCTTGTTACAATGGTATATGGTGAGAAAGTGTTAACATATGTGTTTATTGTTGACTGATGGTTGACTGTACTTTACATAGTGGTAGAAATTATGTGAGCTGCTTTGAGTGCACGTCAACGTATATTTAACTTATATCCTTAAGTACCCTACGTGTTCACAGAAAATCAAAAATATTTTCTAGTATCAAAACTATAATTCCTTCTACACAAAGTGTGACCAGCCCAAGATTTTTTGAATTTCCCGCCAAACATTTGTGTAATATTTCAGTAGCCAGACTCTATACTTAAGAACAATAAAATATACGAAGAGTTTTATTGTATTATTTCAGTAGTTAGTGCCTTTGGGTAATTTTAGGCAGGAAATAGGGAATATTACGCAAAATTCTGCGTAGGGGGCGTTACTAGCACTAACCCCAGGACCTACTGCAAAACACGAAAATAAGAATTTCGATATCTGTCTCTCTGCATATCGACGGAGAGGCAGATAACGAACTTTCGATTATCGCGTTTCGCGGCAGGCAGTTTGTAAACAAATCACCTTGATGCATCAATGTCATAGTGAAAAGTTGACAAAAAACTGTTTAGCCCGCTCCACACTCGTGTGGGAATCGCGGCGCAAAGCCATACATTACTCTATGGTTTACAATACATGCTAGTGCTGCATTCTGGCAACACTTAAACTAACCACCACAACTATAGTCAGACCGTGAAAAGTCTGCAGCGGATTTGATAGGCCACGCAGTGCGAGTGTCATTTTAAACGTCAAACTTCTATGAAATTATGACGTATGAATAACACTTACACTGCGTGGGTTATCAAATCCGCTGCAGACTTTTATTGGTGCGACTCTAAACACAAAGCCTAAACATAGCCTATACATACAATAACCAAGTTCTGGTCTCAACTGAAATATGATATATGTTTGTACTCTGTGCAGGCAGATTTATAGAAGATCAGTTGAACTCTAAATTAATGAATAAAAATGTTTTTTATAGTTTGTCAAAGGGCTGTCTCATTTCAAACATAGAGAGAATCATACTATCTTTGTCTTACACTAGTACTAGCACCCAAAAGAAAAGGACGAGTATAGTTTTTTTGTTCTTATTTACTGACAAATTTGGTTTGACTAACTATAGATATGTTATTGATATATATATTTCTATGAACTTCGTACGAAATAAAAAGTATCTAAGTAATAAGTGGGAATGTGAGAAAAAACTAGTATCTTAATATTCATTATACACCTACAACTACATGCTCATTATTGAATCAGTTTTACAAGCAGTAACATGAATAGGTGTCTCATTTAATATAATCCGACTAAATTATATTTCAGCAACACCTCCATATTTCACAAAATGAATCAAGACATTATCCAACCTATATAATCTTGACGTATATTATATCAAAGACGCCTGTACCTAATATAAACCGACCAAGTAACGAATTAGCTATACCATCATATTTAACAAACAAATTTATGACGTTTTGCAACCTTCTTATTTTGGCAAATATATTCCGACACAGCCGGGCATGTATATTGTGAAGGGTGGTATTCCATCTGTCCAATCTTGGTCCAATGTGTATTTGCGTCTAACATTTTGCTTAATGAGAGAGTGAGACGCAATGCATATTGGACAAAGATCTTAAACAAGTAGAATACCACCCGAAGAGAAAAATTGAGTCTCCGGGCTGTCAGGAGCCTCCGTGACGTCAGGGCTATGACGCCAAGTACCTAATATAAACCGACCAAGTAACGAATTAGCTATACCATCATATTTAACAAACAAATTTATGACGTTTTGCAACCTTCTTATTTTGGCAAATATATTCCGACACAGCCGGGCATGTATATTGTGAAGGGTGGTATTCCATCTGTCCAATCTTGGTCCAATGTGTATTTGCGGCTCACATTTTGCTTAATGAGAGAGTGAGACGCAATGCATATTGGACAAAAATCTTAAACAAGTAGAATACCACCCGAAGAGAAAAATTGAGTCTCCGGGTTGTCACGGGCCTCCGGGACGTCAGGGCTATGACCGGGCCGGGCCCGCACCGTGCCACGTCCGGGCCCCGGTGATCACGTGATGCTCTCCATAGAAAACGAAGCTCCGGAAGCTCCGGCCCGGCCACGGCCCGGTCTAGCGTGAGTCATCCTTTACGCAGAAACTTACAGGATTATTATTAATGCCATCACCGTCCGCGTCAGGGTCGCACGAGTCTCCTAAGCCGTCTCCATCCGCATCCCCTTGTCCCGAGTTGGCAACGTGTGGACAGTTGTCAGCTTTGCAACGAGTCTCCGAACAGTTGAGTTGTTGGTCTGGATAACCGTCCAGATCTGAATCCCGTCCGCAGACGGTTCCGTTGCCGGTGTAACCCATCTAAAAATAAAAACTAGAACTGTAGATATTGTCACAGTATTCCACTACTGGGCAAAAGCCTTTCCCCTAGATCTATATACATGACTCCCGTTGTTGCACTTTTTCCGGCCAGCTACTACGGAAGGCGTCAAGTAATCCCGTCATCTTCGTCTGGGCCTGCCCTGTCCGCTCAAGCCCACCTATTCGGATTCTTACGGCAGACGGGTCAGTCCCACTTCAACCTGGCAGTCTTCTCTCTGTAAGTCACATATAAGTGTTTTTATCATCATTGGCCACAGCATCTTGACAGATGATTGTTGCAGCGACAGTTTATTAAATAGAGGCTTGTGCGCCGTCGGAGATCGGAGGTGCAGCACAAGCACACACACACACACACACGCATACGCGTTTCACCTGCGATCTTTGTGGCAGGAAGTGGTTTTTAAAACAATCAAAATTGCAGATACTTACGGCGCACACACACTTCTGTCCGTAGCCGCAAACAGCGTTGAACTGCCGACAATAGTTGACGTCGCAGTGCGGGATGTGGAAATCAGAGTCATAGCATGAGATGCTTGTGTTCACGTAGTAGTTCCCTCCGCATGGCACGCATGTAAACGAACCCTAGAATGTAAGACATTGTTAAGGTACCTACTGGTATATTAATATATCTACGTGGAATAGGGACCGTGCGCGTTGGAGGGTCTGCCATCTTGTGGGCAGAATCGGAAACATATGTGCACATGTACACTGCCAAAGCAAGTGCTACCATCTACCGTTCTCGTCGGTTTGTTTCCTTGTGCATAGTAGGGTCTGCCATTTTGTGGGCTACATCGGAAGCATAAACGACACATTTACGCCTCGCGCCAAAAATCTGACGGCTCCTATGCTGCCCCCTATAGTTCATGCACGAGGCCTATAACATTGTAGACCGGCCAACGTATTGATAAAAAGTCGTCCTCTGACGGGTAAACCTTTCGAAATTCTTACAACCATCTCCCGAGCCTTGTTAACTTAACTGATGTAGCTTTACAAGACACTTTCTTTTAGAATGTGTTCTTTAGCATGTCTTTAGCATGATCATCATTCAAGAAAATTTTATCCTTACCGGCGTATTAACACACAGCCTCCCCCTCTGACAATTCGACCGTCCCTCCGCGCACTCGTCAATATCCTCGCAACGTTCGTTCCTGCGCTCGTCGCCCACGCCCCTCCAGCCCTGGCTGCCGGTGTACCCGTACGGGCACGGGCCGCATTCGAAGCCCCCGTCGAAGTTGCGACAGGAGACTAGTTCGTCACAGGGGCGGATCAGATCGCATTCGTCCATGTCGACACAGGAGTGGCCTAGGAGGATAAAAGGAAACATTATAATTATTAAACACACGATTAAGTAAGTAGGTACGTAAAAGAGCTGAGCAGTGAGAACGTTAGGAAAGTATTTATTGTCATCCATAACTTAATCATTGTTCTTTTCGTAACGCGGACGATTTTTCTGCACAGCTGGTCATCTGCCTCATAAAGTCAAAAACTAATATCATCGAAGTTACAATCTAGATAGTGTTGGTGATCAATTACTTACCATTCCACTCATACCCCCTGCTGCAGCTCTCACACTCGTAGAATGGGCTCTCTCTAAGAGGGCTGCACCGCCTCTCGCCACACGGTCTCCGTGTGTCGCAGAGGTTCTCGCATCGCTGGCTGTCAGCTGTAACGTAGTAGGTACATTTATAATAAAAATAAATGTGTCTCTTGCGGTAAATGCGTCTTTTGAAGGTATCTCCGAAACGCAATATATTATAACAATTATAGCCATCTGCATTAAAAGTTCAGTGACCACACTTCGAACAGAGAGGGTTGGAATAGTTCTAAAATGTTCCGTTTGTGGTTACGCCCATTGGTCACTCATTTCAAATCATGACAGAGGAAAAATAAAGTAGTCCATGCTACAGCTCTCGCACTCATAGAACGGGCTCTCTGTAAGAGAGCTGCACCGTCTGTCACTGCACGGTCTCCCTATATCGCGTGCTCGCAGCGCTGGACGTCTACGTTGCCAGAGCAGAGGCCCCAACAACATCACTCATCTCTAGTCATGACTCACCATTCCACTCATACCCCCTGCTGCAGCTCTCGCACTCGTAGAATGGGCTCTCTCTAAGACGGCTGCACCGTCTCTTGCCGCACGGTCTCCGTGTGTTGCAGACGTGCTCGCAGCGTTGGCCGTCTCCGTCGTAACCGCTAGGACAGACGTCGCAACGGGGGCCGGCGGTGGTTTCTTGGCATTGGACTCCTATATTGATGCAATGAAAAAAACTTGTCAGTTTCTCTTAAGCTTGTCAAAAGGTTTAATTTCACAAGCTTTTTCCTAGTCATAATAGTCAGATGGTAAACTGAGCATTATATATTCCACTAAAAATAGAAATTTTAACATTATCCTCAAATATTTCGCTGTTATTGGTCCAAACGCTAGCTGATTTTATAAGTACCTATTTTTATATAATTTTCTACATATTCTGGTACGACCCGACAAAATAACTCTTGTTTTATTAGCTCTAAAGTATGATTCTCTAATCAATGACATTCCATTTTACTTAAATAAAGAACGTAAGCAAAAGGCTGTGGCTGTGGCCTTTGACTAGTCTTCGTGAAGAGCCTAACAAACATTTATCCAGCAATGATAATTTCAGTTGATATTATAATGATGAATCTCCTATATCCTCAGCAACTGAGAATGCAACTAAAATCGGACCCAGAAAAGTCTGCAGCGAATTCGATAGCCCACCAAGTGCAAATGTTATTTCTACGTCATAATTTCATAGAAGTTTGACGTTTAAAATAACACTTGCACTGCGTGGGCTATCAAATCCGCTGCAGACTTTTCTTGGTCCGAATCTAACCTTCAAAACACTTGATCTGTGAACACGACCTTCTGTAGCACTGCACGCCGTTCCCGTGGTAACCAGGCGGACATGGCCCGCAGCGGTATCCGCCGCCGGGCAAGTCTTGACAAGGCACGCCTAGAAGTAAACTTAGGTAAAAAAAAATCGTTTTCTAGAAGTAAACAAGGTAAGCAATACACCATTGATATAATGTTTGTGTTTTTTAAACCTGTAATTGAACACATATATTTCCATAGTTTTGTTTATATTTTAAATATTGCCTATATTGTTTGGGTATCTTTCAGCCAGAACTATAGTATGTAGATTCATTTTGGCCTGGACTGACACTGGAACTTATAGCTGTGCTTCACTATTCAATTAATAACAGTGTCCTTCCACTATTCAATTAATAACATGGATAAATTTACGTCCTTCGAAGCAGGGTTTGAAACTGCACGCGGTGTGGCAAGTTCGTCCGTCGCTGGTCTGACGACCAGGGCATCGAGCACACCGGGAACTTTCCGCCGTGTCCGTGCAATATTCATCCAATCGGTTAATACACTGTTAATGACTTACGTCTTTCAAAGCAAGGATTGGGGTTGCAGGCGGTGTGGCAAGTTCGTCCGTCGCTGGTCTGACGACCAGGGCATCTAGCGCACCGGAAACCTTCCGCCGTGTCCGTGCAATATTCATCCAATCGGTTAATACACTGTTAATGACTTACGTCTTTCAAAGCAAGGGTTGGGGTTTCAGGTGCTGTGGCAAGTTCGTCCGTCGCTGGTCTGACGGCCAGGGCAGCAGGGCACCGAGCACACCGGAAACCTTCCGCCGTGTCCGTGCAATATTCATCAATCGGTTAATTCACTGTCAATTACTTACGTCTTTGAAAGCAAGGGTTGGGGTTGCAGGCGGTGTGGCAAGTTCGTCCGTCGCTGGTCTGACGACCAGGGCACCGAGCGCACCGGAAACCTTCCGCCGTGTCCATGCAATATTCACCTAAAGTATTTAAAAATGGTTACAAAACTATGCGTTTCACTTTTTTGTGATGTGAAAGGTTAAAATATAAATTGAAGGGAATTATGGAATAAATGAATACTTAAACGAAATAACTAAAGCATCAAAGGCATAATTTTTACTTCCCGTTCTTATTCACCACCAACATTTTAAGTAAAATTTAAAAACATCGTTCCAAAGATTTTCATTCTACACCAGCAAAGCAGTTTTCTTCTATATTTTGCAGGGTCTTTTTCTCTAGGCGTTGTGTGTTGATCGAGGTGCGTTTGTGCTGCGTATTCCTTACCATTACTGCACGGTCGCCTATCGCAGGTGACGGGTCGGCATCGGCGCCCGTCGGCCTCCGTGCCGGGCGGGCAGGGCCCGCAATCTATGCCTGTGGCGGTGATCCGGCAATCCACTCCTGCCATGTAAAATCAATAAGGATTCAAACAGGTTAGGAGTGTTCGGGTAATTTCAAATACATCATGATGTCGGGTGGTTCCGTTCACTCATCATATAGACTCCATTTTCGTAATTACTCGAATAAAGTAAATGGAGGGTTTTTTGGTAGATTGCGTGCGAAGACTTATCCTCTAATAATGGTCCCTAATATGACGGTTCTATCAAGAACAGTTTTGAATAATTCACGGTTAGTTTCACTAGACTTATATCGACCGAGACATAATGCATGTGACTGCGTCGAAACATCGGGAGGTCGAAAACAATACTATTACGGTCCATATCCCGGTCGATATAAGTCTGTTGGTTCTATCAAGTATCTTTTGGTTGAGCTTAATTAAAAAATAAATGATGAAATATGTTTTTACCGTAGGTATTTTGTTCCATTTCAAACGAACTAGCTGACCCGGTGAACTTCGTATCACCTATCTATATTATGTCTCCTTTTGGCACGTCACGGATTAGCTTGACCCCGCACGCTCTGAATTTTCCGTACGGAATGACATGTGCAAGCGAGACAGCACCATGCATTTGTAGAGCGACGTCCCGTTCCCACCTGTCATTCCGTGCGGAAACCGAATGAAAATTCCAAACGTCTGCGGCCAGGCCTAAGAAAAATAAAATTGTTCTAGATATAATCCCTCTCAACCCCCCTATTAAAAAACAAAAATTCGCTCCCGAAGCAAATTTTCAACCGTTTCTTCACCATAAATTGGGGATTAATACAAACTTAAAATGAAAGGCATTTTAACCCTTAGGGAATACATTTCTAAAAACGCTGAAATCACTTTCTTTTTTCTAAAATAACGATTCGCTCCATACAAACTTTTAATCCCCGTTTCACCACCTTGGGGGTGAATTTTTAAAAACGATGGAATTACTTTTCTTGAATTCTAATATCTCATATGCTGTTGTACAAAGTTTCAAGTTCCGAGCTCAAAATAAAACTTGAACACCATACAAACTTTCATCCCCTTATAACCCCCTTTAGGGGTTAAATTTCCAAAAAAGAAGAGAATAAGTAGAACCTTTATAAGAAGTTTCTAAGCATTTGAAATGGATTACAACTTTCAATCCCTTTTTAACCCTTTTAGGGGATGAAATTTTAAAAACGCTGAAATTAGTTTGCTTCTATTTTTATAAAATACCTTTTAAAGAAGTCTCAAGTTCCTAGCTTATAATAAAATCCCATACAAACTTTCATCTCCGTTTTAACCTTTCAAAATCGGTTCTTATTACAAATGTAACCTGGTGTGCAAATGTCAACTTTCGAGCATTTGTAGTTTCGGCTCTGCATTTGCATTGATCAGTCAGTCAGTGGATTTAACGCTGCATTTTAGGGTTCCGTACCCGAAGGGATAAAACGGGACCCTATTACTAAGACTCCGTCTATCTGTTCGTCTGTCTGTCTGTCTGTCTGTCTGTCTCATGAACCGTGATAGCTAGATTAGCTAGACTAAATTTTCACAGATGCTGTATTTCTGTTGCCGCTATAACAACAAACAGAATAAAATAAATATTTAAGTGGGGTCCCATACAACAAACGTGATTTTTTGCCGTTTATTGCGTAATGGTACGGAACCCTTTGCGCGCGAGTCTGACTCTTACTTGGCCGGTTTTTTATTGGTTCAAACATGAAGAGGACTCATATAGAGCCAACGTCGTGGGAGAATCTCGCCAGCTGTCGCCATTGGAGGCATATCGTATTATGCAGAACCCGTCCCTCTTTAATTAACATAGTAAGAAAAAGACGGGTAGTCTATCTCGCCGCGAGATACTGTCGCGTCAATCGTGTGCTAAGGTCTACAGGTGCGTTAGTTTGAGGCCGTGCGGCGTACAGAACTCGACGCTACGAGAGTACGAGCTAAAAGCCAGACCACCTGTGGCATTTACAATAACATCGGAGGAGTGCTGACTGCAGCGAGTGTAGGACATTCGCTGCTAAAATTGGCTATGTCAGTCACCAGAGAGCACACCAACAGCTCTCAGCTGTAAAGCCCTTGCTACACGGTCGCCGACAAGCCTTCTAACCGTCTGACCTTGGTCTGTCCTTGGTCAGTTTTGGTCAAATTTTGTTGGAAACAACTGTCTACACGGTCCGGGACGGACCAAGGCCACGCGGTCTGAAGGCTTGTTGGCGACCGTGTAGCAAGGGCTTAAATCGCAGTCGCTGTGGCAGGTTATGTAAAATTGCTAATGGTTGCTGTGACAAAGCGGATATGCACTATGACCCACTAAATAAATTTATAATATCTGTCCGAAAATATTTCCTAAAACATAAATAATTAGAAAATAAGTTTAAATTTAGAATTTCTTTAGTTGTTTACTTATATATGTTTTGCATGCGGTGTTTACCTGTAAGTGATTGTGACATCACTCCCTAACATGTATTAGCTTGTACGTTTTAAATGTATCGATGTCAACAATTGTTGATGAACCTTAATAAAATAAAATAAATAAATAAATAATAAAACGGCTAGGGAGGGGATAGTACATACCACCATTATCTTCGTTCGATTGTAGCCGTTTCGGTATCGTTTGTCTTGGCGGCCATGGTACGTAAACTGTTGGTTTTGGCGTTCGAGGTTTTCGGTGGTAGCCCGACCAAAAGTTGCTGTCTGAAAATAGTTAGTTTAAATAACCACCCGGATTAAACAACCAACGTTAATTTATATCATATAAATGACTGACTTGAGATATATTCAAAGGAACATTTTCAGTTTAACCGGTTTTTGCTGAAAGGATTATGAAATGTATTTAATTATCACTAATTTTATAACGGGTATAATGATAATTTTTTCATATATTTTAGGAAAAATGTATATGCCGTATGAATCTATTAATTTATGTAGGTACCTATTAGTCTATTGGTTTTGTAAGAAGTAAATAAAAATGTACATACCTTGTAACATACCGAACAGAGCATCCTTATTCTTTGCATCTGAAAAATAATAACAATACTAATGTACACTTTTCTACTTCTTCATTTCTGTAATAAGGATGAATCACGTTAGACCGGGCCGTGTCCGGGCCGGAGCTTCCGACGCATCGTTTTCTATGGAAAGCATCACGTGGTCGCCTGTCATGTCATAGAAAAGTAAGCGCCGGAAGCTTCGGCCCGGACACGGTAATTTATTGACTTGATTGACAATGAAGTCAATAAAAACATAAATGTAATGAGAATTAATTGTCAATGGACAATGGTTGTCTTTCATGTTTGGGAGATGGCGGGACACCTAGACAAATATTATGAAAAGTGGCGGAGGGGGCATTGACCAATAATGACAGGAAAAAAGGGGCTCCTTTTGCCCAGCAGTGGGACAGTGAATAGGCTAATAAATAAAAGACAGTTTCTATTAAATTCTTAAGGCCCCAGTACACAGCAGCTAACGATGGGCCATGCCAAAAAACCGACAACTTCCCGATTGCGTAACACGATAGACAACTGATGGCCAGTCGTCCGCCATTGTATACCATTGCCCCCTTACACAATGGTCGGACGGCTTGTCATGGACCATCCTTGACCACTGTGATGTACTGGGGCGTTAAAGTTATAGGTACCAACCCTTGTGAACGTCGACGTCATGCAGCGCTTCTTGGACATCCTGGGGTCGGTTTCCATCCATTATGTACGGTGCTGAACCGTAGCACGAATGTCGCGAGACCAACTCTAGTCCTAGAAGAGTTAGATATATTAACTGGTTGTCTCTCTAACAAACAATATGTGACAAATTAATGGATCATTGAACATGTGTCCATGCGGAACAATCAAAATTAAATTGCGGCATTCTCATCTAGTGTCCACACGTAAATGTTTTTTAGATTTATTAGATATTCGAGGGATCAAAATTACAAAAAATTCACCTCAAACGAGCGCACGCCCTAATACTCACCTTGTTTTATCAGATTGTGCGTAAAATTGTCCCGTATGGACAGGGTTGGAGTCTGTCTGTCTCCACGCACGGGAATTGGAAGGGACATAATATGTCCACAAGTAAAGGCGTGTCCAGGCGGGGCCAAATTTCCTCAATCCGATTAAATTGTCCGATCCAATCAGGCCGTGCGGAAGCAAACGCCAATTTGGCTCGCCGAATTCAACCGCCGATTATGACCGATATTACCGATAAAATTCGGTGCGGACGTAAGAATACCGACTTGTAACACTAGTAAATACGCGATTAAGTTTCGTTTTTCAATTTAAAAATGTTTAATGATCGTGAAAGTTTAAACCAGTGTTTTGTAACACTAGTATTCACGTTTGAGGGCATTTTTTTAATTTAGAACGCTCAAATATCACCATAAATTTAATATTGGTGAACGTGGCCAAATTGGCTTTTGCGTTCGCATCACCTGATTTGATCGGACAATTTAATCAGATTGGCGAAAAATTGTTTCCGTCTGGACAGGCCTTAAAGCTTATTACTACTCCACAATCTGTCAAGAATGTACACAAGTAAACCCACTATCGGCTGGATGGCGGCACTGGTACATCCGTATGTGGCATTCACTGAGGAAGGACCGGTAGATGCCGTGGTTGCAACGCGCGCACACCATTTCGCTGGTTTTAGGACATTCGACGGGGCACTCTTTTTTTTGACTTTTCATGGTTTCTGAGGCCAAACAGACACAGTGTCAAAAATTAAGATATAAACCCACGGAGGATATAACCAATCGGAGTACCCATTAACAGGCGTGCCTCTATGCAGACCTAGAGCGGCAAGATTTTTAGGGGCGGCAGCAAGGCGGCAGTCTATAGATGGGTGCTGAGAAAGGGGCGGGTAGTATGTACTACAGGGCCTGGGGCCTAGGGCGGCCAACACAGCAAGTCCGCCACTGACTCTATGACCAATGATCATACACATTGTATAGACTGACGTTTATACATGACTATTTTTACGTGACGTGCTGCTCCCCCGCAAAAATCGGCAGACTGTTTCCACAGAAAATTACAGACAAGGCATCTCCATTTGGTTATACCCTATAAATCAAAACACGACTGTGGTACAAAAAAGTCAAAATGTATGTACACTCAAGGAATTTGTACTCTACTTAATCATACTACTATGACCACGCCAAGTTTGCACCGTAAAGCCAATACAATACAATAGACGCCAGTCATGGCAAAACAAGGATCGTACAAAAACAAAATGTAACACCTATATATACGCTTGTTTGAAGCAAATAAACATTCATTCATTCATTCATTCATTCATTGATTCATTCATTAGAAACCAATTTCCTTAACCCTTGTCCTTAGCAGAAAATACCTAGCAAGTATCTCACAATCATATGAGTACGAATTTAACGTAAGTACCGTCAGTGGCGTAGCGTGAACTGCAATCTAGCCGTGGGCGAAAACAACATCTGCGAGTCCCTTTTCAATCTGCTTTCCCAAAGTCATAAAGGTTGGCTTTGCGAGGCCCGCTAAGTGCGAGGCCGTGGGCGAAGGCCCCATTCGCCTACGCCACGCCTAATAGCTACGCCACTGAGTACCGTTACCTAAACATCGTAATACACACGATCATATTATAAAATCAATAAGAGCGTATCACATATTTTTGCGGCATTCGTTGTGTAACATATTATACCTACTAACTTAGTTATTAAGTCAAAATTGTTACTAACATCCTATGGATCATTGATCTGCAATATATGTTTTTTTTTATTATAGGTAAATGTACCTGTAACTTGGTAATCTTCCTCGACATTGTTTGCAACGGGAGCCTCTCTTTTCACTCTTATCGGGAGGGTACACTTTGACTTTTCAACACTTGACAGTTTAGCTTTTTCCCCTGAAAAAAATGTACTGCGTGTTAACCCTTTTAACATTACATTAATTAAGACCAATAATCAGATAGCTACATTCGTATTTGTCACACTACTTAAGTCGGCAGTACTTTTTGTACCGAGACTGACTGAAATAGCAAGACACGTTCGTACGTTTCCGTGAAAATACGATGGAAAATAATAAAATTATGCACCCCAGTTGTAGGGCCATTTTATTTAAAGTTGTCCTAATAGGAGAAAAAAAGTGTCCCGAGGTTTTTTCCCCATTCCGTTACCATTTTTTCATAGACTTTGTATGGCGGTTTCGGAATGGAAAGATCGAAAAATGTATGGAAATCTTGGGACACTTTTTTTCTCCTATTAGGATAGAAAGAGCTCATGATTCTGAGTAGAAATAACATAACGAATCCCAATTTTGAAAAAAAAAGTGTAGGGGACAATTTTAAATAAAATGGCCCAACTGTAACAGCTATTTTTGAGACTTACCTACTTGACATTTGAAATCCATCATCGCGCATGCAAACATTTGAATATAAGTTGCTGATCCATTCAGCGGTTCTATTTTAACACAATGTTCGGTTGGGTTCAATTCTTCCTTCGAATCGCACGTATGGGGGCATTGTAGACTTTCCACTGTTGAACTTATAATATGAATGGCTATAAAATAAATGGAGATCTGCGTCAAGATTTCCCTGAATTATATCATTATCAAAACATGTTTTCTTTTTTAAATATTTTATTGACCGAAGCGTTAGCGAAGGTCTCCGTTTTAACTCGGGCATTTTGCTTTCGTATGTCCGGATGTTCTCCTCTACGGGTCGCAATTCTTAACCGATTCCCGTGAAATTAGGTGACCGGATTCTATGATATTTTTTTTTACTATCCGATTTTTGTTTTTTTTTTCAATACTTATGCGGATATTGGCATAAGGGTCTTAAGCGCCAATAGCGTCTATGGGGTATCGTCTTGGGTCGTCCCATTCGTTTTTCGTCAAGTTCTTAAATTAATCCTATTGTGCTTTCGTCACCCATTCTACATTCTTCACAATCGTCGGTGGCTTTCAATGTAGAATGAGTGACAAAAGCAGAATAGGACTAATTTAAGAACTTGACCAAAAACGAATGGGACGACCCAATACGATACCGTCTATGGCGCTTAAAACCATTGTGAGTACACTGTGATAACGACTCATGAGTTGGGCAATTACTTACTAAAGGCAAAAAGAATAGATAGTATAGAGGGGTCCTGTCATTATTATGTATTGTAAATTTTGTAGGCACTGTAAATTTACTGCCATCTATCGACACACGACTAAAACTCAAAATGAAAACGTATATAGTTATCAAAAAATGTATACATATATATGGATAAATGATTTTATTATTTTTATATCATTTTGATCCATGTTCATTCACTGATATCCATGTGTTAAAATTGTTAAATATGAAACGGTGTCGTCACGCCATCTAGCCGAGGATAGGCTAAAGGTGTGTGCGGCATCTATTCGAGAATGACTTTTACTTGAATTTTGAGGCACGTTTTTTCCTTAGACTTTATTCGTCTTATACGAAGTTACATAGTTACATATGTCTTTGCTAAAGGTGTGACTCGTGAAACGTCATAAGTAACAGAAACAAAAATAGTACCTTATAATTAAGCTTGTATTCAACACCAAATAAACTATAGGGTACGTATTTGACTAATTCCTAGTCAAATCAGTTTCTTTTTTGGAACTGTCAAAACGATTTTGCTACTATGGAATTGATATGAAACAATCAAAATGTGACGTCACAATCAAATTACCTACTCTTTATAGTTTTATACGGGTTTTAAAATATAAATTGTGTCTAAAAATAACTGCTGTCTACGTTTTTCTATTAATCTTCAGGTGCTTTATTTCATACATGGTGTATAATAATTTATTTTAAATACAGTTAAATACCCTATTCTATTATATTCTATTCTATTTTAAAATAATTGCACTTACTGAATAATAAGGACGTAAATAATATCATGTTAATAGATATCAAAATAACAATTTAACATTACTGAGACTTGGAATTGCTAACTAAGCAAAGCGACGATGCACATGAAAATAATGGATTTAATAATTGAATTAACGGTTGGCTTCAGTTTCGTATTAACTTATAATGTTGTGATTGCTCGTTATGCTATAAAATATTTTGTTGGAATTGTTGGCCAAAAGTTTGGTTTTAATGTCATTTCGTTGAACCTTACGATCATAGCGGGATTAATCTTGGCAAGGAAATTATTTTCAAATAGGACAAGTGCATGGGGTTGGTATTTTTTGGGATATCTAACTTATTTTTATCGTATTCGATAGAACTGTACCGCTAGTGTAGATTTCAATGGCGTGACGTAACGTACGCGTTTGCGTCAAGTAAGTATATTTTTGTGTAAGATTTTGAGTTTTCAAAACGTCCCGCTTGGCGCGCTGTTCAAATACCCAATCAAAATGAGACTTAACGTAAACGCGTACATCCGTCACAGGTTCAGTTGTGTTCAGTGCAGTACGGTTACCATCAGTTTGTCACTGACATAAACGCCGTCGAGAACGTAATTTACTTTCTATACATCTCGCTCGCACTCGCATATTAGTGCAAACGGGACGTATAGAAAGTAAATTACGTTCTCGACGGCGTTTATGTCAGTGACAAACTGATGGTAACCGTACAGGGTTCAGTACGGTTACCATCAGTTTGTCACTGACATAAACGCCGTCGAGAACGTAATTTACTTTCTATACATCTCGCTCGCACTCGCTTATTAGTGCAAACGGGACGTATAGAAAGTAAATTACGTTCTCGACGGCGTTTATGTCAGTGACAAACTGATGGTAACCATACAGTACGGTTACCATCAGTTTATCACTGACATAAACGCCGTCGAGAACGTAATTGACCGGAGCGTAGCGAAGGTCTAAGTTTCGACTGGAGCATTTTGCTTTTGTATGTCCGGATGTTCTCCTCTACAGGTCGCAATTCTTAACCGAATCTCATGAAATTTTGTGACTGGATTCTATGTCTAAATATTTTTTTTTTGTCCGTCCGGTTTTTTGAATTTTTTTAAAATGGCGGAGTCGTGATAGCTCGCGCCTAAACAAATAGTGGTATCGGTACCATACGAGTGTTTTCTTTTTGAGATATGTTTATAGATTAAATGGCCAAAAATTCAGAAAATTTATTTCGCTGGTTTCGGAGGTATTCAGATATTTAATTTTAACTAATTTTAATTTGAGAAGGAGTAGCTAAATTTCGTCAACCCATCTAAGAACTATTTGGCTCAGTTTGTAAACGTTCGCTTTTTCTGTTTGCACACAGGGTCTGGGTTCGATACCCAGTAATTGTATGCTGGGATAATTATAACTTTTTGTATTTTTTTACACATAAATTTCGTATTGTTTTTTTTTAATTTACTATATTTAAAGCTCCATGTTATTTAAAGCTCTGCTCGCGAGGTCTACAGCTCACAGAGCCACTAGTTTACTTTCTATACATCTCGCTCGCACTCGCATATTAGTGCAAACGGGATGTATAGACAGTAAATTACGTTCTCGACGGCGTTTATGTCAGTGACAAACTGATGGTAACCGTACAGTTGTGTATATTACATAGGTAATTATCTTTTTCCTAGATGCTTTTTAAATACGGAGGTGAGGAGGTTGAGATTGTGGTCAGATTTGAATCATATTTTGACATTCCATTGTGTTTATTCTCATTTTAAAAACGAGACGGTCGTATAACCGAAGTTAGGATATCTATCTCTAGTTGATATAAGAAAACAAAATAGCGTATAAAAATATATATATTACTATTCAACTTACACTATGCAAAGTTACTTACAATTCTTATTAATGAACACAAAAATATTCTGTACTTACAATATTTAAATGTAACTAAGTAGGTATGTTACCTATCCTTACAAACACGGATAGTTTTTAAAATAACATACTCAGGAGTAACGTAACGCTGGACGAAGGTACAAAAAATTGTGTTAGTTTTAGTTTCAAGATTCATCTGAACGCATTACAAAATTTTATATTTTTGGTAGATTCGTTATGCTACACTTAAACAGTGAGCGTCTCCAAATCGCTGTATAAATCATTTTAGTCTACATTTAGAGATTTAAAAAAATCAAATGTCTCAGAGTGATTCAATGTCAGATCAGTCTATTACAATAGGTACTATTTAAACAGCGTCAAGGGAGAAACATGATTTCTAATTTGTGACGAGTTTAAGCATTACGAGTACTGTAATAAATTACATCAGTAGGCGTACGGATCGCTTTATCCACGTGATAAAATAACTGTCACTTTTTAACTCCGCGGGATAGAAAGTGACGGACACCGTTTTATCACGCTGTCATGTAGACAAAAACGACCATCATGTCCGTACAGAACTAGACGACATATCTTAATATAACATGTTTTATTTACAGATATACAAAGTCGTGGTCTACCTCGAATTTCTCGTGAAGTCGTTGAGGCAACTCCGATACTATATTTGTTGGTATTTTATCTGTAACAACATACAAAATAAATTAGTATGAGATACGAAAGAGACACAAATGCGAAATCTGACAGTTGTACATGTCGAAATTGGACATGTACAACTGTGAGATTTCGCGTCCACATCAAATCAATACTTTATTTTGATTCTATCAAATGTAATGCACATAGCATGTTCTATGTAATGTATGTGTGTATGTATGTAATGTGTAATGTTGATAACCGATCGGTAAGGTTTCAAAGTTGGTAACAATTCATGACATGCCTACCTACTCATAAATAAGGATGTCGAAGACCTTACGAAGACAGAGGAACAGAAAACCTAAACATCAATGTGCGGATGCGACTGGGACACAAGGTGACAGAAAGACTCACCATTACATCTATAGACGAGGTCCGACCAGATAATCATCTCCTGCGAGAAACAGAACACTCCAAGCCTGCCTCCCTTCAGCGTGAGATCGTAGACGTTCCCAGAGTCGGCCACCAGTTGATCCTGCTCGTATATCTTGAGGCGGATCAGACCGATCTTAGGCCGGTGAATCACTCTCCAACGGTAAGCAGTCTTCTCCTCCCAGCCTTTGTTGCGTGAGTCTTTCCACAGCAGCTCCACCTAAAAAGATGTTGAGTATTGAGTATAATAAGCATAGTTAATATAATTACTGTTTACTGAAAAGTCAGATACTTACCTCTACAGAGCAAGGAAGATCATCGCAGGGGAATCCCAAAGAGTTGACATATTTTACCCATATGTACGGTATAGCGATAGCGACCATTGCAGTAGCGACCAGAGCAGACGCATGGGTCAATATCTGTATCTCATCCATATTATTACGTAGTAATTAACGTTTGTCGTCCTAGCACATGATTAACGTGACAGTATCTCGCGGCGAGATACACTACCCATATTTTTCTATGTTAATTAAAGAGGAACGGGTAGTCTATCTCGCCGCGAGATATCATGTGCTAGCCCGGCTGATATCAAAAGCCATTACCTGGTCCGGAGTAGACTCAGTATTCCAAAGCGCGTTCCTCAGGATTCTTCCAGGGCCGGTCTTGGAGTTGACGAGTTTGAGTTGTATGCCGGGCTCGGCGACCGCACGGAATGGCGACGTCTGCCAATACGTTTGGGTCTTCCTCTTCCACATTACTACGTAGAAGCGTTTGTTGTTCTGGTAACTGGAAATCATAAACGCTTAAGTAATGTTGTTTGATTTGACAATGAATTCAATGGATAAGAGATTCATAAAGGAACGAAATCGATAACATCACAGGAGAGCGGTGGATTTAATTGGACCAAACATACGATATAATATAATGCAAAATATATGAGAAGATATGATTTTAAATTCGTTGGCCGGCTTTGGTAAGAAGCCATCATCTCTTATGGATAAGAGAACGCGTAAAACTTTTGAGAAGAGCTAACCACTGAAGACATCAGTACCAGCAAAGAGAATTGATTGTAATAGAGAAGACAAATCTAAGGAAAAAACGTGCCCCTTAGTTTGACATCCAAAAGCCTACTGCCAAGCACATGATTTTCGCGACAGTATCTCGCCGCGCGATATACTACCCGTCTTTTTCTAACTGTATTAATTAAAGAGGGACGGGTAGTGTAATATCTCGCGGCGAGAGACTGTCGCGCCAATTATGTGCTAGCCCGACAGATGGCGCTATACTGCGCCATATGTTTTGCGGTCACTGAATTGTCAAGCGTCATCTTCTGACAATCAGAGTTACCCCAAAATGTATGGAGCTGTACAGCGCCACCTCGTTTACCTGTCAAATTCGAAGAACAAAATTATCTTAGATTTTATACATCTTACCCAATCAATGTATCTTTTGTTCCAGGAATTAAAAGAGTACTTTTTAAAGATTTTTACTGTTGTAAGTATAAACAATAATAACAACATTCATACCCAAAGATAAATCCAACGTAGTCATCATCTATCTGTGTGTCCACAAACAGGGTGCCTTCGAAATCCACCCCTCCAAATCTATCATAGCCAACTGCCAGCCCAGGATCCGAGTTTAAGGTCTGGATGATTTCGGCACCATCGGCCCTGAGCTCCCAGTTGGGGTCCTGTTGGGACTCGCCTTCTGGGTCCAGGCGGACGTGGAAGAATTGTCTGAAAATTAACTCATTTTGTTTGTCTGCACTGCACAATCCAAAGTACAGCCTAGGCAACTCTACCTCTCAAACAAGATTACGGGTTATAAGCCTTTATAAATAAAATACGACCTGAGTAGGTATGTGATTAATGTTTACCTGAAGTCGGTACGGTATATCTGTGAATTGTTAGGACAGTTGTCCTTCTCGTTGACAACGTTGTCTCCGTCGAAGTCGTTTTCACATTTGTCACCAACTCCGTTACCTTAAAGTTAAAGGAACATAAATAAATATGGTTATTTATTTCTACTTGTGGACACGCTTCGTCTTCATTCATTTTGACTATAAATACGTATTAATTAGAGATCAAATACTCGTTGTCCAAATCCACAAGGGTTCTATTCCCAGTCGCTCAATGGGACTTATATTTTATTTTGTATTAACTATGCCCTCCAGCCGGAAAACGTCAACTTTCGGCCCTTTGGGCTAAACGAAGTTGCCTTTTTCCGACTCCGTTGAACAGAAAAATAGTATGCAAATCTCGAGCAGTAAATAAGAAAGTATCAGACAACACGTTGTACTCAGACATCTCTTACTTTATGTAATATACATTAGTATACAAAATTATCACTATTTTCCATTCTTTTTTAGCACCATAAATTTTCTTGGCCAGCACCGTCACCATCCATCATGAGATTGTGCAGGCAGGCCGAAAAGAAGATGTCGGTACGATTTGAACGCATTTTATCCGAATTGGCGGAAAACTACAAACTACAGGGTTGAGTGGAGGAAACGAGGGGAGGCCTTTGCCCAGCAGTGGGACACTAAATTAGGCTATAAAAAATGTTTTCTTACCGTTGCTATCTATTTGGTCTCTATTAGCGATCAGCGGGCAGTTATCGTCAATGTCCCGGATGCCGTCATTGTCGTCGTCGTCGTCGCAGGCGTTGCCCTTGCCGTCGTTGTCGTTGTCCTGCTGGTCGCTGTTCGGTAGGTTCGGACAGTTGTCTAAACCGTCTTGCACGCCGTCACTAGACACAAAACAGGGGATCTCATCGGTCTTGCGAATCGGTTAAATGCGTTTTTCTCAGAGGCCGTTTGACATAGATAATTAAAACTTGGGACAGTTATAGCAATTACAGCAGTCCATTTATAGGTATCCTTAAGATCCTCTTGATGCAGGGAATCAAGACAACTACTCACAAGTCTCTATCAACGTCGCTGTCGCAAGAGTCGCCGACGCCATCCTTGTCAGAGTCGTCTTGAGAAGGGTTCCGGACACGAGGGCAGTTGTCGCAAACATCTCCAATTTGGTCCTGGTCCATATCTTCTTGGAGAGGGTTGTACTTCTTAGGGCAGTTGTCAATTTGGTTTGCGATACCTGATTTGTACAAAAAGTAAGTTTAGTAGCTTTTAACCTTTAATTTACTAGTTAGTAGGTACCTTTGTTTTAAATACTCTGGGAATATCAACCAATCAACCAATCAACCAACCAACCATCCAACCAACCAACCAACCAAACCAACTTTTCAAATTATGATATTTATACCCAATCTAAGGGGATTACGTTTCTTAGAGCCATGAAGTGCATGGCTCCAGCTAATGCAGTAGGTATACCCTTAACGGGTCAAAATGGATGATTGCAACTATTGCAAGTTATCGAGTGAATATTCCTGATAATTCTGATCTATTTTGTCTTCGGTTCGGAAGAGTAAAGACAGCACAACATTACCTACTCATGAGGTAACTGACTAACTAAAATAAATATAAGGAAATTAACACAACCTTATGTTATTCTTACCATCGTTATCAATGTCAGGGTCGCATAGATCTCCAAGTCCATCGCGATCTGTGTCCTCCTGGTCTGGATTATACAGTCGCGGGCAGTTATCACAAGCATCACCAAACTGATCGCTTCGGTCTTCGTCGCGATTCATCTGGTCCGGATTGTATTTGAGCCAGCAGTTATCCTAAGAGGAATATAAGTAAAATTTTAGGTTATTCATTTTTTTCAGAATTAGGTACACTGTCATATAAGGCAAGCACTAGTTTACCCAAACAGAAAAACAGTAAAACTTAATGCACAAAAAAGCCACTGACATGGACCAAGTTCTTGGGACCCTATTTCCTCAGATACTAACACCTTCAAGGAGCACAATTTCTGAGGCCTCTGGCGACTCTTTTCTTTGGAGACACCTTTGAATACAAGTAACGTATGGTATCTGCTAAGATTCAGTAGATTCTATGATGATTAATAAAATGTTCAAATAAGCATATAGGTCTACAGCATTAAGCAGAAACTTACAGGATTATTATTAATGCCATCACCGTCCGCGTCAGGGTCGCACGAGTCTCCTAAGCCGTCTCCATCCGCATCCTCTTGTCCCGAGTTGGCAACGTGTGGACAGTTGTCAGCTTTGCAACGAGTCTCCGGACAGTTGAGTTGTTGGTCTGGATAACCGTCCAGATCTGAATCCCGTCCGCAGACGGTTCCGTTGCCGGTGTAACCCATCTAAAAATAAAAACTACAACTGTAGATATTGTCACAGTATTCCACTACTGGGCAAAAGGCTTTCCTCTAGATCTACATGACTCCCGTTGTTGCACTTTTTCCGGCCAGCTGCTACGGAAGGCGTCAAGTAATCCCGTCATCTTCGTCTGGGCCTGCCCTGTCCGCGCAAGCCCACATCATTGGCCACAGCATCTTGACAGATGATTGTTGCAGCGACAGTTTATTAAATAGAGGTCTGTGTGCCGTCGGAGATCGGAGGTGCAGCACACATACACACGCATACGTTTCACCTGCGATCTTTGTGGCAGGAAGTGTCGTGCTGTGATTGGACTTTACAGCCATAGGAAAAGTGTTTTCAAAACAATCAAAATTGCAGATACTTACGGCACACACACACTTCTGTCCATAGCCGCAAACAGCGTTGAACTGCCGACAATAGTTGACGTCGCAGCGCTGGATGAGGAAATCAGAATCGTAGCACGAGCTGCTTGTGTTCACGTAGTAGTTCCCTCCGCATGGCACGCATGTAAATGAACCCTAGAATACAAGACAATGTTAAGGTACTGGTATATATTAATTGTCATATTACTGATATATTAATGTCTACGTGGAATAACATTGTAGACCGGCCAACGTATTGACTAAAAGTTATCCTCTGGCGGTAAAACCGTCCGAAATTCCTATTACAACCATCTCTCGCGCCTTGTTATTTTAACTGATGTAGCTTTAAGACACTTTCTTTTATAATGAGTTCTTTAGCATTAGCATTCATTCAAGAAGAATTGATCCTTACCGGCGTATTAACACACAGCCTCCCCCTCTGACAATTCGACCGGCCCTCCGCGCACTCGTCAATATCCTCGCAACGTTCGTTCCTGCGCTCGTCGCCCGCGCCCCTCCAGCCCTGGCTGCCGGTGTACCCGTAAGGGCACGGGCCGCATTCGAATCCCCCGTCGAAATTGCGACAGGAAACTAGTTCGTCACAGGGGCGGATCAGATCGCATTCGTCCATGTCGACGCAGGAGTGGCCTAGGAGAATAACAGGAAACATTATAATTATTCAACACACGATTAAGTACGTAACAGAGCTGAGCAGTTAGAACAGTGAGTAGTCATTTAATTTCTACTGTTCTTTTTGTACTCGTAACGCGGACGATATTTTCTGCACAGCTAGTCATTTGCCTCTTAAAGTCAAAAACAAACTAATATCATCGACGTTACAATCTAGACGGGATATCAGATGGTGTTGGTGATCAATTATTTACCATTCCACTCATACCCCCTGCTGCAACTCTCGCACTCGTAGAAAGGGCTCTCTCTAAGAGGGCTGCACCGTCTCTCGCCGCACGGTCTGCGTGTGTCGCAGAGGTTCTCGCACCGCTGGCTGTCAGCTGTAACGTAGTCCTTTATTTTTACTTTTTAAAATATTTTTGAATAAGGTCAACCGGGATAAATGCGTCTCTTGCGGTAAATGCGTCTTTTGAAGATATCTCCGAAATGCAACATATTATTAACTATTATAGGCTATAGCCGACTGCATTAAAAGTTCAGTGGCCACATTTCGAATAGAGAGGGTTGCAATAGTTCTAAAATGTTCCGTTTATGGTTACGCCCATTATGACATAGTGGAAATAAAGTAATCCATTCATATCATCTGCTGCAGCTCTCCCACTCATAGAAAGGGCTCTCTGTAAGAAAGCTGCACCGTCTGTCACTGCACGGTCTCCGTACATCGGAGACGTGCTCGCAGCGCTGTCCGTCTACGTTACCAGAGCAGGGCCCCCAACAACATCACTCATCTCTAGTCATGACTCACCATTCCACTCATACCCCCTGCTGCAGCTCTCGCACTCGTAGAATGGGCTCTCTCTAAGAGGGCTGCACCGTCTCTCGCCACACGGTCTCCTTGTGTCACAGACGTGCTCGCAGCGTTGGCCGTCTCCGTCGTAACCGCTAGGGCAGGCGTCGCAACGGGGGCCGGCGGTGGTTTCTTGGCATTGTACTCCTATAACAAGTATGTTGATGCAATGAGAAAAACTTGTCAGTCTCTCTTAATAAGCTTGTCAAAAGGATTAATTTCACCTCGGCTCAAGATTTTTTCTAGTCATAATAATCAGATGGTAACCTGAGCATTATAAATTCCATTTAAATAGAAGTGGTAAAGTTATCCTCACTCACTTATTTTCCACTTATTTAAGAGCCACGCTGTCATTGAAGCAATCGCTATTTGAATTTTTAAGTATTTTTATTTAATATTCTACATATTCTGATACGACCCGACTAGGGATTGCAATCCGGTCCGGCGGATCCGGTAATCCGGCCGGATCCGGCAAATTTCTCAAGATACCGGATCCGGCAAAATTCACCTGATCCGGTCTCGGATCCGGTAAAGAGAATTAAAGCGCTAAAATATAAAATAACAGCTTAAAACACTGCTAAAATTTTAAAGTTCTCGCCAATATTCGAATGTTCTCGCTCGCAAACAGCAACACAAAAACTTGTTTGATAATTGACGCCAGTCTTCTAGCCGACGAAATATGTGTCGTCGTAGCGTTGAGATTTCCGTGCACCGTAAGTACTGGATTGGTTTATATTCAATTTAATGTGTTGTTACATTGTAATTTAATGTACATGTTCTTTCGTTTTACTTTGTACAAACCATTATAGCCCAGTTATAATAAGTGTTACTGCATTTAAAATTAATGAATAAATATTTATAAAACTTCAGCAGTTAAGTTAAATGTTTTGTCGAATTAAAAGTAATTAGAGGAATATATGTTGACTTTTGATGACCGGTCTGACCTAGTGGGTAGTGACCCTGCCTGTGAAGCCGCGATCCTAGGTTCGAATCCTGGTAAGGACATTTATTTGTGTGATGAGCACTGATATTTGTTCCTGAGTCATGGTTGTTTTCTATGTATTTAAGTATTTGTATATTATGTATATCGTTGTCTGAGTACCAACAACACAAGCTTTCTTGAGCTTACCGTGGGGCTTAGTCAATTTGTGTAAAAATGTCCTATAATATTAATTGTCCTATTTTTTAATTTATTATTATTATTTATATGTTATTTTGTTATTATTATGCTACTAAATAAAGCGGGAAAATGTAGTAGTAGTAGTAGTAAACACTTTATTGCAGAAAACAAGTACATAACACAGAGAGAATACAGTAAATGTGTATAAAGGCGAACTTATCCCGTTAAAAATGTTAAATGTTTTGTGTGAATACTTAAATATTTTAATGTATACTTGTATAGGTATGCACATTCATTGATTTTGTTTACTCAAACTAAAATGGTTGAATTGAAAGCACCTTTTTGTGGGAAATGTGGGTTGGGCTATAGATATTTTAAGAGAAAAAAAAGATTTCATTTGTGAGATTGATTATTGTAATAAGACTTAAATAAATAAATAAGGGGGAGGCCTATGTTCAGCAGTGGACGTCTTATGGCTGAGATGATGATGATGAAATAAATAATAAATAAATAAATATTATAATACATTCTTACACAGATTGACTAAGTCCCACAGTAAGGTCAAGAAGGCTTGTGTTGTGGGTACTCAAACAACGATATATATAATATATAAATACTTAAATACATAGAAAACAACCAAGACTCAGAAAGAAATATCTGTGTCATCACACAAATAAATGCCCTTACTGGGATTCGAACCCAGGACCATCGGCTTCACAGGCAGGGTCACTACCCACTAGTAGACCGGTCGTTAAAACTTAGTGGCTAGGGGTTAAGACTTAGTGGTAAAGTATTAAAAACGTTGACATTTTAAACTTAAAACAGCCGATTTATTAATCCATTAAAAATATCCTTAACTTCGCATATTAACGCTAAAAAACATAATAAAATACGTGACTTGATGAAATTTTTATCCGCAATACCAATCCGGCCGGATCCGGCCGGATCCGCCGGATTCAGGCCAAAATCCGGCCGGATTGAAGCCAAAATCCGGCCGGATCCGGCCGGATTCAAAACCAGACCGGATTGCAATCCCTAGACCCGACAAAATAACTCTTGTCTTATTAGTTTATAATTCTCGAATTGACTTTCCGTTATTACCCCCTTTTACTCCAATAAAGGACATAAGGTGGTGATACTAGTGCTCGATATGCTAATGGCCAATAGATGACACCCTGCTGTCACCTCTATTAACAATGACTTAAGTTTCAAGATGAGATGTACTGGGACCGCGTCGAGCACCAGTACCACCACCTTAATCAAAAGGCCTTGACTTGGCCTTTGACTTGTCTTCATGAAGAGCCTAACAAACATTTATCCAGCAATGATTATTTCAGTTGAACGATGAATCTCCTATATCCTCAGCAACTGACAATGCAACTAACCTTCAAAACACTTGATCTGCGAACACGACCTCCTGTAGCACTGCACGCCGTTCCCGTGGTAACCAGGCGGACATGGCCCGCAGCGGTATCCGCCGTCGGGCAAGTCTTGACAAGGCACGCCTAGAAGTAAACTTAGGTAGGTAAATATCGTTTTCTAGAAGTAAACAAGGTAAGCAATACACCATTGCTATGTTCGTGTTTTTAAAATCTGCAATTGAAAAACATTTCCACAGTTTTCTTTCGAAAAATCAATAATTGTATTTTACATACTGCCTATATTTTTGGGGTATCTTGCAGCCAGAAGTATAGTAGTTGCACTCAATTCGGCCTGGACTGACACTGGAACTTACAGTTGTGCTTATCCTTCCACTATTCAATTAATAACATGGATAAACTTAGGTACTCCTCCGAAGCAGAGATTGAAACTGCAGGCGGTGTGGCAAGTTCGTCCGTCGCTGGTCTGACGACCAGGGCATCTAGCGCATCGGAAACCTTCCGCCGTGTCCGTGCAATATTCATCCAATCGGTTAATACACTGTCAATGACTTACGTCTTTCAAAGCAAGGATTGGGGTTGCAGGCGGTGTGGCAAGTTCGTCCGTCGCTGGTCTGACGACCAGGGCATCTAGCGCACCGGAAACCTTCCGCCGTGTCCGTGCAATATTCACCTAAAGTATTTAAAAATGGTTACAAAACTATGCGTTTCACTTTTTTGTGATGAGTGAAAAGTTAAATACAAATTGAAATTAAATACAATTTCATGGAATATAAATGAAGACTAAGATTCTTAAACGAAATATGTAAAAATTCAAAAGCACATTCATCGTTAGCTACACGGATATTTTTACTTCTTAAACCAACCAACACCCTTTTTTTCACCCCCAACATTTAAAAAAATTAAAACATCGCTCCTAGGATTTTAATTCTACACCAGCAAAGCAGTTGTCTTCTAAATTTTGCAGGGTCTTCTTCTCTAGGCGTTGTAGGTGTTGTAGGCGTTGTGGGTTGATCGATGTGCGTTTGAGCTGCGTATTCCTTACCATTACTGCAAGGTCGCCTGTCGCAGGTGACGGGTCGGCAGCGGCGCCCGTCGCCCTCCGTGCCGGGCGGGCAGGGCCCGCAAGCTATGCCTGTGGCGGTGTTCCGGCAATCCACTCCTGCCATGTAAAATCAATAAGGCTTCAAACAGGTTAAGAAGTATTTGGGCCATTTCAAATACATTATGATGTCGGGTGGTTCCGTTCACGCATCATATAGACTCCATTTTCGTTATTACTCGAATAAAGTAAATGGAGGGTTTTTGGTACATTGCGTGCGAAGACTTATCCTCTAATAATGGTCCCTAATATGACGGTTCTATCAAGAACAGTTTTGAATAATTCGCGGTTAGTTTCCCTAGACTTATATCGACCGGGACAAAATGCATGTGACTGCGTCGAAATATCGGGAGGTCAAAAACAATACTATCACGGTCCATATCCCGGTCAATATAAGTCTAGTGGTTTAAAAAAAAACGAAGTGCGAGTCGGACTCGCGTTCCAAGGGTTCCGTACATAAGTTCGACTCACGCTTGACTGCACATTTCTAATAGGTTTTCCTGTCATCTATAGGTAAAGTACTATTTAGTGTATTTTTTTCAAAATTTTAGGCCCAGTAGTTTCAGAGATAAAGGGGTGGGGGGGGGGGGGAATGGTCGGACAGACAGACAGACGCACGAGTGATCCTATAAGGGTTCCGTTTTTTCCTTTTGAGGTACGGAACTCTAATAATTGATGAAATATGTTTTTACCGTAGGTATTTTGTTACATTTCTAAATACTTAAACGAATGTTCTAAACTTCCAAAAAATGTCTACAAACATTTCATGTGACAGATACTCCATAAAAAAAAATAACTGAAATAGGGACCATCGTTCGATGCGAGAAGTATAAAGAGCTTTCATACGAGATCTTCACCTACTTTAATACTTTTAGGGTTCCGTACCTCTAAAGGAAAAACGGAACCCTTATAGGATCACTCGTGCGTCTGTCTGTCTGTCCGACCAGGCATTCCCCCCCTTTATCTCTGAATCTACTGGGTCTAAAATTTTGAAAAAAATGCACAAAATAGTACTTTACCTATAGATGACAAGAAAACCTATTAGAAATGTGCAGTCAAGCGTGAGTCGGACTTATGTACGGAACCCTTGGAACGTGAGTCCGATTCGCACTTGACCGGTTTTTGATGTCATTAAACGTGCAAGGAAAACTCATCTACGAAATGGGTAAAGTTGTGTAATCCTTAGATACCTATATTTGATGAACTCTCACGGCTCGCAGTTTATGGTCACATAATACACACTTGGTCACTGCAGCACAGTGCTTCATTTTGCTCGTCAAATCATGATCATAAAACTATAGAGCAAATGAAATTCTTTTATTAACCCCTCGAGTACCGCGAGGCGATATCGCGCCATTGCACACGTAATTTCGTACAAAATGTATAAAAAGCCAAATATCCCTGGGACAGTGTAAAGGATGACTCACGTTAGATCGAGCCGTGTCCGGGTCGGAGCTTCCGGAGCTTACTTTTTTATGGCATGACAGGCGTTCACGTGAAGCTTTCCATAGAAAACGATGCACCGGAAGGTCTAACGTGAGTCATCCTTAAAACTGAAGACGCCGGTTCGAATCCGGCCTCACTCATTAAGGTACAAGTTCTCGTCACTCACGTCAGCGTGTCGAGCACTGGGACGTTTCCCTTAAATAATTAATAAAATTTTGTTCTTGTCTACATCAATAAAATAGATTAGAGTATGTGCGGAAAGAGAAGAGTCGTAGAATGTATTGGAACCCATACATTTCACGACTCTTCTATTTCCGCACAGACTATAATACCTAAATAATGTAGTCTTAGTGAATCACGGCTGTTAATATGCTTTAGGATATGGCCAAGTAAATACTACATTTCAGTTGCCAAACCTTTCATGAGTAAATTATTACCTCTCACTCAATCAAGCGCGTCCAAAACAATTTGAGGTCGCAATTCGAAGGGACAAATTCAAATTTGCCTACGGAGTTACCGGCCCCACTATATTTGTGACCATACATATTCATGAACTCAGGCTAATCAAGCAACTTCACGTTATTCGTAACAATTTTACGTGGGCAAAAGTACGAGTAACTCTGTAGGCAGATTCTGTAGAGGTGAAATGAAACGCGTTGTGATAAGCGAATTGTTTAATAACACCCACACAATTACATTAAGTTGCTTGATTACCTTTGTATCCTTACAGTGGGCTCATAAAATGTGGAGCAGAACTGAGAACATTGTTATTTTGAACTAAAAACTCCTAAATTTTTGAAGTTTTCACTCAAAAGTGCTCAACATTTTCGTGAGCCGACTGTAACCGTGAAGATAAATTTGAAATAAGAACTAAGAAGCAAACTGAAGAAAACACAAACATTACTTATTACAAGAAATAAAAAAGTTAAGTACAAATATAGTTCTAGGTACGATTACTAGGAATAGTAGGAATGAAGCCCTCGTTTAATGAAATTTCTCGGAGCACTTTGATCTTTTTTAAAAAATTTAATACCTAACTTTTTTTAAACTTCCTTTTAACTTTAACAGACTCGACAGACACTATTTTAAGCAAACGCTACCGGGTCAACATTAGGACATACTTAGGTTAATTTTGGTCCTTCTTTCTTTGCACTTGATCGACAATGGAGTCAATGGATAATTAATGAACACGCAAACGCAATACCTCAAAAACATAAAAAAACAATAGAGCATCACAATTATATGTCCAAGTTGGTGGAATAATGATTTGGTTTCAAACTCTAAGCTCGGAGTGAGCTATTTTTATAGATACCTAGCTGAGTCTAAACTTCATCTAACCACAATAGCAAAAGCTTGTTGCACCACGTACCTACAGTCGCCATCAAATATATGGGAGCTGCTAAGGTGTCTCGCCTCTATTGTCAAGGCGTTAGAGTGCGTGTTCAGATATTTTTGAGCACCTGGACCGCTCCGATATATCTGACGGCGACTGTACCATGAAAGAACTGACTAACGTTAAATACTGAGAGAGCCGTATTTTTTTATGCAAGCTTAAGGACTACAATGATGTTGACAGATGGTTATGTGAACTTATGTGCGGTGCCAGTGGCACAGAACCAGGTGGGACGGTGGTCCCTTAATGTTAAAACTATGATGCAGTTGAAACTGCAGACATAAAATTTGAGGACATTATGAAAGAAAAAAGAAAATCCTTTATGAAGACAATGAAGAAGTATTAACCGCGGTAGCAGGAGGAGTCGGTGCAGCGCTCAACCGTCGGTGTGGGCTGGCGATGGCAGCACTCCCGCAGCTGTCGGTTCAGACTGTCGATGGTGCCCTTCTGGTCTGCGATCTCGTTGCGTAGCTTGTTTATCGTCTGGGAGAGGAGTTCTAGCTGGCGGATCACACGGTCTGAAAAGAATGTGATACTCGAAATTAAACTTTCGTGAGACATATTTTAACCTCGTACTAACCCAGGGCAATTTTGGCGCTTCTGAATTTGGTACTTTCTTTTATTTCTATATGACTTCAAAACTCGAATTTAATTTGTACTTGTACAAGTACACGGGGACATACGAGGTTAAACTGTTTAAACGACAACAGTTTCACTCACTTGAATTTTTAGTCGCTATTGGTGACATGTTTCGGGCCCGTCGGGGGTCCTTCCTCAGTGAGTCAGTCAGTGAAATTCAAGTGAGTGAAACCGTTGTCGTCTCAACAGAATGTGATACTGTTTAGGAATAGTGAGGTATTTAGGATGGCCGCTTCAGGATGGTTACCCTCGGTCCAAAATGTACCTGACGAAATAACATCAGTGCAGCCAATTACCTACATTGGCTAATGAAGACATTTGTGTCAGATACGATTCGGGATGGTACTTTAACTTTACTTTAATTAGTGGGTAAGGGTGACAAAAGACATGTGTGTGTGTGTCATTGGTATGTGTACAACCCATAAGTGCCGAAACCTATTGCTGATTTGTTTAAAATGTATCTTATGATAGTTTGATTTGCTTTAGTTATTATGACCTGGCGTTGCCTTGCCTCCCGGTTGCTTGTTTCCGGTTGGAGCGACTATAGGCTCTTAGAAAAATGTGCCTAGTACACTGTTTTATAATGAATAAGCTCTCTAAGCTATTTAAATGACCTTGGTCCTGTGGATCTCCTCATTCGACTTATAAAGATACTTACTTATTAAGAGACTTAGATTAGATTTTTATTATTGTATATATATGTTAGTTAGTAAGGTATGTATGTATCTATGGGCCTTAGTAGCCTGAAAATAAATGCTTTGATTGATTGATAAATGTCTTGCCATCAGTAGGTATTTGCTTCTTGTTTTCCAATGTACTGATTTCCATACCTATGTATAATGACTTACGTTATTCCCTATTCATTAATATCTGATCTAACTGAACTAAATCTCTTACCATCACAATCAATATCAGTAGACGGTATGTCCCCCCTCGGTGGGCCAGGGGTAGGCAGCACGCCGTTGTCGATGGCGTTGGCCCTGTAGTCGTCCCCCAGCATGTCGTCCAAGTGTCGCACATCCACCATGTCGGAGTTATCGACACTGACTAGGGGGTTGTCGGGGTTGCAGTTGAGCGCGTCGAGAGCTGCGCGTTCGTTGCCGTAGATTTCTACTGGGGCGTTTTCTTCGTGGTACTATAAATGGAAATATACAGTTGTTATTAAAATATTAAACGCCAATAGAATGAAGAATTAAAGTTCAAGGAAACCAGAGTGAATATAGTAGTGGATCAAAAACTTGCAAAGACTATAGACAACGGACAGATGAAACTGAAGAAAAGCAACAGATGAGTACCTAAACTTGTCTATGTGTGACATCCGAATAGTCTTTCTGTGGTCTTTGTATACCTACCTATTAGGAGACTCCACCTTCTTGATTTTTTTTATTTTATTGGTATATTTATTATACTTTTATTTTATTTTATTGGTATCATTCTCTCGTTCACGGGAGTTGAGGGGATCAAGGGGAGAGGCCTCTCCCCAGCAGTGGGACACTATAACGGGCTATGAAAAAAAATTGGTATTCTGTTTGTCTGCAAGTATCTGAGGATAATGATGTCATAGATTAGTCAAAATACTCTTAGTTTTTAAGCCACTAACTCCAGATTATCGATCACCATGGAGAAGGGCATTCCCAGGAGGACTAAATCATCATCATCATCATCATATCAGCCAGAGGACGTCCACTACTGGACATAGGCCTCCTCCAAAGAGGGCCACAATGACCGGTCTTGCGCCACCCGCATCCAGCGGACTCCCGCGACCTTTACCAGGTCATCAGTCCACCTGAACTAAATAATACTCACCAATCTACACTTGTCATTCGCAAGCAGCGTCAACAGATCGTATCTCCCAGGCAGTGCATGATGATGCAGAGGTTTGCAGCCCACTAGGAGCTTCACTTGGTTCGGAGACACTACAAGAGTCAGGACGCTCTTGGTGTCTGAGCCTAGAAGCCAGGACACCGACTTCAGGTGACCGCCATATAGGCTCTCTAGTGAAACTGAAATATGAAGAAAATATTGCGATCAAAAGACATTACCAATATTATCTAGCAGATCGTCAAGTAAGATTCATCGACAGTAGAAATTTCAAGTACGGCTAGGATGTTTAAACCCTCCCCTTTGTAATTTCATTAAATAAGGTACCTTATATCTAACAATTGTATTATTATTGTCCCTAATAGAGTTAGACCAAGAAAAGTCTGCAGCGATTTTGATAGCCCGCGCAGTGCAAGTGTTATTTATACGTCATAAATTTATAGAAGTTTTACGTTTAAAATAACACTTGCACTGCGTGGGCTATCAAAATCGCTGCAGATTTTTCTTGGTCTAACTCTAGCTCTTGTAAGCACTTTATAAATGAGCGAGAGAGCTTGATCGCCTCGCTCTTTTATTTTATTTTTATTCATATGTGAAATCAGCTCCAAAGCAAGCAGCGAAGGCATAAGAATGAAGTGTGGTTGTAACCTCACTAAAAACCTTAATCAGGAATCATGATTCAGTCTCCTTCACCTTTACCCAGCTCCCTATAATTAAGAAATAAAATTGACAATAATGTTATTACTCACCCTTATGGCTCTTCCTGTTGTAATAGAGCGAGACGGAATCATCGTCCTCGCCCTTCACATGCAGTAAGTCTGCCCTCCTGATTCCTTTGGCGTGTGGTCGGAGGACGATGGCTACTTCCCCGCCGCTCTGCGCCGATAATGCTGCAGCAATCGCGTTGTTTGTGGCCTCTGGAATATGAAATAGGTTCATAAACACCCGAATTAAAATACATACATACATATAAACACGCCTATGCCCCGGAGGTGTAGGCAGAAACCACGGATTTCCACTTACTACGATCCTGACATACCTCTTTCGCTTCATTCACTCTCATAACATTCCTCATACACGCTCGCCGGTTTAGGGTGCTCTTGACCTGGCCTTTCTTCAGGATTTCCCCAATCTGATTAAAATACACCCGAAAAATTTCAACAGGGAAGACAGGTACAAATTATCGTCAACTTGGGGACCAGTGATTCAGAAGTTGAAACCAAGGGATCTATCTTCAAGGTTTGTCCGGCTTTTTATTTCTTTCCGTTTGTTGATGATTGCCATGTTGGCTTGCCCTGGTTTACGGTATAATTTGCGGATTGTTCGCCCTCTACACAACAATCTACATATAAGGGCTCATTTAGACGATGCGAGCACTCGCATGCGAGTTTCATTACATTGCGGGTTTTGATCGGTCGGTTGAATTGGACGTAACCAACAGTCCGCAATGTAACTAAAATCGCATGCGAGTTCGCGCGCCGTCTAAATCAGCCTTAATTCAGCATTCCAACATAACTGGGCTCTTTAGATTTGCCGTATTGACAGGTTAGCGCCGTGATGCGTCAACATCGCATGTCCCACCAGGAAGACCGTAGAAGGGAGGCGCTAGTTTTTGCGCGCACCGTTACGCGTCGTACGCGCACCTTTAATTGCAACTTACGGGATTCGAGAGCAAATACGTGCGGTACTGTTAGCTTTTATTTTAATTGATCAGCTGGTGGATAAACTGGTCAGAGGAAGTACCTTTATTATGTAACAACTCCATATAAAAAATGTGAACAGTATTGGAGAATAATACCAACAGCATAAACTTCCGCTAGGCTAATTAAGAACTTTGGTCAAAACCGAAAGATTTCCGAGACAACAATATACTGGGTGTCCTTCTGAATCCCTAATAACGTTTCTCCTAGTCACTTGCCCTAACTGGTTGGTCCTAATGGGCACATGCCCTAACGATCAATTTAGGTTAGTACTGCGACCCTCGCGAAAACGAACTACTGCCAGAAAAGTGGGGTAGGTTAGGTTAGAACTGCGACCCTCGCAAAAACGAACCGCTACCAGAAAAGTAGGTTAGGTTAGGTTTAGTGTTAGGACAACTGATCATTATGACAAACAATATTAGGGAATGCAAAGATAGGCCTCTACCTATTCTCTTTACAAGTTGCACCAAAAAGCTACACGATGAAATGAAGATGTCTTGATAGCTTTTTAGTATGTTATTTCCTGTACCTATTTCAGTCGTAGCTTTCGATTGTTCTCCTTATTTCAGTATTACAAAGAATCGTCAACATCGTTACCCATAACCAGCAATTATGGCCAAAATCAAAATGATCTACACACGCTCTTATTCTCTGAACAACAAACCTGTTTTGATATCATAATCACCTTAATCGCTTCTAGCTACTTTTGCTTCTGTTCTGACTTTATACGATTTCTTTCGTATAGAGCCCCACTGCTGCGCACGCTATGTACACGACCCACGTTCCTATACAAAATTTCGTGGGCTTGCCCACGGTTTGTATTAAAACGTGGGCCGTGGATGTAGCGTGCGCAGCAGTGGGGCTCCGGCCTCAATAAAAATATCTACCCAATAACAGATCCCTTTGTTTGACATAATTATTGAAAGTCATAATGTAATGATTGTCAGATTATCATTAGTCTTAATCAGTGATCGTACATTTTCCAGCATTTTTGGTGCAGCAGAGTGGTGTTAGATAAGATAAAGATAAAAGATATTTATTCGTGACGTTCACAAAACTTGAAATTATTTATACCAATTGCGTCAACACCACTCCGCTGCACCAAATCGATTCGCGTGGTGTTAACGGAATTGGTATAGATAATTTCAGCTGAAATGGTAAATTAAGGTTAATATCAACGTAATAAACGCTAATTAATCATTAGGGTTGAAATTATTTATACCAATTCCGTTAACAACACTTCGTGCACCAAAAGTGCTGGAAAATGTACGATCACTGGTCATAATACTGAAACCTTTAACTTTTCAGGATTTTCGTAAGGTTATCGTTAGGTTAGGTCTTGTTTTAATTATGGCAATCCTGAAAAGTTGCGTGTTTCTGAGAAAAACCAAATTATGACTAACGAAAATGCGGACAAACAATACATTATGACTTAAAACTGTATGGGAAACAATAGAGACCCATCCAATAAGACTCAATTAACTAACCAAGCGATTGAAGTCCCGATTATAACCACTATGTAATGAATGATCTAACAGCAAAGAAACTGAATAAAGGAACGAAGCCGCGCTGAGTCTGTGAGCACAAATAGCGGCAGCGACTTGTCCCTAGAGAATGCCCTCAACAAATCCTGGTACCTACTAATAAGTCATAATGTAATGATTGTCAGATTATCATTAGTCATAATTCTGACACCGTGAACTTTTCAGGAATTTCGTAATGTTATCCTATAGATAGTATAGATAGGTTAGATTAGGTTTGTTTTAAGGCAATCCTGAAAAGTTACGCGTTTCTGAGAAAAACCAAATTATGACTAACGAAAATGCGGACAGACAATACAATTATGACTTAAAATTTTATGGGAAACAATAGAGATCCATCCAATAAGACTCAATTAATTCTCCTAGCGATTGAAGTCCATATTATAAGAGTACTATTGATCTAACGGCAAGGAAAACTGAATAAAGGAACGAAGCCGCGCTGAGTCAGTGAGCACAAATAGCGGCAGCGACTTGTCCCTAGAGAATGCCCTCAACAAATCCTGGTAGTAATAAGTTGTGGGGAATCGACCTAATTATGTTGTTTCTTACTTATCTTTCTTTCGTGTTATGATTTTTGTTTTTATATTTTGATCTGAGGGTATAAATAAATACAAATGGAGTTTTTCCGAATATTACAGAAATTAGGTAAGTTATTGTAATTTATTCACATTATAGAGATAGAGGGTAGAGCCTTCCTGGTATATCGGAGTAAACAAGTTGGTCAAAAATGCCTGATCATGCACGTGTGCCCATTTAAATTAAGTAGAACCGTATTCAGAGGGCCCATCGTGAAAATGGAAAATCTAAATTGCGTTATCCGCCTCTCTATCACTCTTGCTTATTCGAGGGAACTGTAGGGCTTCACATTCTCTATATCTTAGAGCATATTTTTCACTTCAATATAACCCAATGACAACTATACCTACCTATAGAGGAAGTTGGTGTTAATTAACTATACCTACCGGCTACCTAACAATACGGCACTAAGTCCCTGCTACTCTGTAACAGCTGCTTTCGACTCGAAATACACTATTTTACTCGTCCAAGCACCAGAATTTTAATTTATTCCACGTAATATAATATTCAAATAAGTTTAAGACTGCAAGCAGCGCTATATTTGGTAAAGCTTGCCCACGCTTAGTTCTCCTTTCGTGCCGATTCTCTCGCTTTATATGGAGACAGCTTTAAGCACGTTAATATTATGATTACGATCGTAACGTCATACCTACAGTTGTTGATATGCAACGAACGAATGTTTAGTAGGTAGGTGTACATATTTATATAGTATGTATTTGAGAGTAAGAGTGCCAGAGTCGATTATACTCAGTGCTAAAATATGCTTAAGAATGTATGTCACTAATTAGAAGGATAAGTTCTGTACCTCAAACCTCAAAACAGAATTATTTTATAATTTGTAGATAGAAAGTTTTAAAGCCATTTAAGAAAATAAGCGTAAATTGACCGTTCTCTTATTTCCGAAACCACTGTGGCTAAAATGAAGAAAGGTTTTTCCACCTGTATGTAGATGACGGCCAAACTTATAAGAATGCCAAGAGTGAGTTGATTTTATAAATAAAAATGAAAGAACTTTGTAAAAAATATTGTGATATTATACATAGCCCTTGGGGTACGAGTCCATCTTGCATAATTTTTATTATTGAATATTACTGTCATCAACTCATCTCACAAAAATAAAAACTGCTATATTCGTTAAGAAACTTCCAAAATTTTAAATCGTTGTACAAAACCTGGTCCTTCCTCTCATGCAATTTCTCCCCTACATATTGTGGAGGTCGGTAAATGTAGTTTATTATGGTTATTATGGCTTCGTTCATCTGCACCTGTTGCCACTCGATATCCGGAACCCCAAACGATCAGTTTTCATGTCTACACAATACGGCACATTTGCCAATAATAGCATAATCTATGATCAGGTCAATTTATCTTTGCAAATCGGCATTTTCTTGGCATTTACATTACATGGTACGAAAATTGGGTAGGTAATGGGATCTATTGACACGTTCCATCGTCAACAATGTAAGTTAGAAGCTGGGGTAGGTATGTTTGCATTAGACACACATAGTTTTACTAGTCGTAGTAAACCATCAGTCTCAAACAATAACCATCAAATATGTATAGCGCGCCGTAGATTATGACTATTAATTTAAGCAAGTGTTGTTGTGTGCCGCAGAAACACATTTAACAGAATTTTGTTGTGTGTATGTATGAATAAACAGCAATTTTAATTCTTAACATTCGAGAAGAGAAGAATGAACATTTTATCGGTTAGTTCAAAAAGAACCAAGGTCAGTGCGAAACTTTAAATCCAATTAGCTCTGCACCTCGATGTGCTAATAAGTCTAATAACACCTTAATTCCGTGTTAGGTCATCGCTTGGGTGCATTACCGTTAACACATGATACTATTTTTAGATATTACACATAATCATGCGTGAATTTCTTTACAAAACTTAAAATGTGTTTGCATTTTATTTGATAGATAACATCACATAACAGGAGTATTTATGGCGTAATAAGGTCATAAATAGACAAAACTGCAACACTGCGACTATGTTGTATCTATTAATGTTGCTAGAGCTCCTGAGAGCTGGAAACGCACTGTCCCTAAGTATGTATATGTATGTATGTATATATTTATGTAAAGGGTCGGCAACGCGTTTGTGACTCTGACATTGCTGGAGATGAAAGCATCCTCAAGCTGGGGCCAAATTCGACTATTCGACCTACAACTGTCAGATTTTGCGTCCACATCAAATCAACACTTGATTTTGATTATATCTAGTGTTGATCCGATCAACTGTGGATAATATCATTTGGTACAACCCAAACTCATTAATTGAAAAAATAATAAAACCAAAATCAACTTTGTTTTATTACTATATGGTTTATTTATTTATTTATAATGGATCTGAACTCGGGGTTCGGTTTTGTTTGGTTGTCCCCTAACTGTGGATTACTAATGTCAATTTTAGACATTGTACATACCTATTCGAAAACTCACAATTTTTCCCACATCAACGGGAGATCAACACGATACGTCAAAGGTCGCTTGTCGAATACCTCTTCAGTACGGTTACCATCAGTTTGTCACTGGCATAAACGCCGTCGAGAACGTAATTTACTTTCTATACATCCCGTTTGCACTAATATGCGAGTGCGAGCGAGATGTATAGAAAGTAAATTACGTTCTCGACGGCGTTTATGTCAGTGACAAACTGATGGTAACCGTACAGGGGTATCCGTTAACTATTGGGCGGGTCTTGCGCTTGTTTCCCACCGTCGTTCTTATCGGATCTTAGCACGAAATAGAGTTAATATTATGGCGTTTGCTTTCAAAGCTGTTTTGAAACCTAAAATACATCAATCCAGGCCAAAACTCGTTTGTGGGCAAGGTATAAGTATTACCTTTAGTCCTAACTCTTAAATAAGTATGTTGTTAGCCGTAAATCTCGACGCGTGGGCGAACGCAGTGATTCGATGATGTCATATTGCAATACGCATAAAATGTGACACACTTTGTTTTCTTGTTAATTAAATGGGATCATACCTTTTTACATTTAAGGATAACTCTGGTATAAATATAGGTGAAATTAAAATAGACGTGCACTCTTTTAATCACTACATCTTATAAAACAAAGTCCCCGGCGCGTCTGTCTGTTTGTATGTTCGCGAGAAACTCAAAAACTACTGAACGGATTTTCACACGGTTTTCACCTATCAATTGAGTGATTCTTGAGGAATGTTAAGGTTTATAATTTGTTAAGGTTTACCCGTGCGAAGCCGGGGCAGGTCGCTAGTTAATTACAATCCAGTCCAAAGAAAAGATAGGCAAGTAGGTATAAAGTTAAATGTTATGCTCGCTACTCTCTATAGGCTCGATACTATCACTGTTAAAATACATACACGGTGTAACATGAGGAAACCGAATAATTTTAACCACGCATTTCTGAGGTCAAAAGAAGGAAAAAATGTAATATGAGTTTAGGTCAATTTCGCCAATAAAAACATTTTTTTTTGTTTTGTTTTTTAAATTTTTTGAATGTATTTGTACATAAAAAATAAATGTTATTGGTAAACTTAAATTTTTTTTTCGTAAAACCTACTTTTTGCATAGTGTTACTTGTCACTTTTTGACATCTATCAATAAGGATATTTAGACTACGTCCCATAGCAGCAACATCACCATCAAAAAGGCCTTCTACACTATGTAACAATAAAAACTTGTTTTTATTTAAATTAATATTATCTCTGAAACTAGGCGAATTTCAAAAAAGTTTATAGGACATTTTTGTCTCTAAATATGATCAGGAATACGCTGTTAAAATTATTCGGTTTCCTCATGTTACACCGTGTATAGGTAATATTAGTCCTGTATAATTGCACGTCCAAATGTGAAATAAAAATAGGGAATACATACACTCGAAAAACAAGAACCCTTCTTCCCGCGCTAGTAGGTAAAAAGTACATAACTTAAAGTGAGCAGCAAAATAAGAAATGTCAGGAAGAAAATTCAGGTTTTTTTCTTTTCTTAAATATGAGCCAACACTTATGACTTTGCATAATGTGTCATGAGACTCATGAGTAAGAATTCATATTAAGTACTCACTCGAACTAAATGCGTATGTAATGCTTCTTATATACCTACTCATTATAATTTACCAAAATTTAATCACTTATACAGCAACTGTCTTGTCCATATAACAAACATCTGCTGAGCGAGTTAATTTTTAATAACCAGCCTGGCGTAATTTGGTAAAACAATCAGACATTTAATAAAGTTATGATCGCGAAGTATAAGCTTCACCAGATGTTATTTCATTAGTCTACTAGCCCCTATTTTGTTAAACATGAAATAAAGAATGCTGCACAAACTGATGTAAGTACCTACTTAAAGATTTAATTAGAACTGATGCGTGTGGCGTACCGTAAATTGGGGTGAGTAGGGAGAAAACTGACATTCAAACCTCTATAACATTTTATTTTTACATATGTAAACTGACTGTAATAAATGTTCTGGACGTTTGTATTTCAGTTTATTTGTGATTTTGGGTAGTTCCATTTCATAACTTTACCGATAAACACAAAATCCCTCCTAACCCCACCTCGTAGTTGGGGTGAGATGGGATTTCATACCAAAGGTGATTTTGAAACGTTGTTGAATCGATTTTTTTTATTATGAATATTACTATAGCTCCATTTGTAATGGGAATACATTATTTAGGTAGCAGTAGCCTTTAAAAACCATCTCACCCCCCTGTCATACCTTCTCTCCCCATTCATAAGCCGACTCTCCTCGCAATCCCTACTCACCCCATTTTACGGTATCTAAGTATTACTATTTTAAACATACATACTAAGTATACGAATATGATATTAATTATTGTGCGTCTCTAGCTAATGGTCTACGTAAGTTATGGTTTCTTGGATTACAATAGGGTATTATACTGTATTTAAAATAAATTATTTTACAGCATGCATGAAATAAAGCACCAGATAATTATTAGAAAAACACAGATAGGAGTTATTTTTAAACACAAGTTCTATTTAATAAATCGGAGAGAAATATAAAAAGTAGGTGAGTTGACCGCAGAGTTGGGCAAAAATTAACTTGAATAAGAATAAGAATAAAAACAGAAATTTTATTCTTATTCAAATCGATTTGAATTAGAATAATTCTTGCACTAGTTATTTTAGAATAAAATTAAGGTGAATAAATCATGTGACTTTTATTTTAAATGTGGAATAAAAAACAGAATAATTATTCTAGAAGTGGGACTATTCTAAATAAGGTTTTATTCAATTAAAATGTTATTTAGAATTAAGTTAATTTTTGTAGTAACAATCGGTTATATTTTGTAAGTTGATTTTCACCCTTCTATTTAAAAGTCGGATTGAATTGATATTTTTTACTTTAGTTTAGGTACAGTACACATTGAAGAGTTTCGCTATACACTATCTAGTTCTATCATCCGATCAGGGTGCTTAGCCAATATGCCAAACGTTAACGGTCCGTAGAGTTGCGTATAGTCTCTCTCTATCACTCTTACATATTAGTGCGATAGAGAGACAGATAGCGTTTCGTTGTCGTAGCACAAACGATTGGCATGTTGGCTACGCACCCAAGGTGCCTAGCCAAGATGACAATTTTTCTTTTTAATTTAATAACCAAATCATTAGGTAAATTTAGCTGTTCTGGGGGCCTAGCCAAGATGCCAATCGCTTGTGCTCCGACAACGAAGCACTTTCTGTCTCTATCACTCTTACATATTAGTGCGATAGAGAGACAGAGACAGCGTTTCGTTCTCGTAGCGGCGCACTCAAGGTGCCTAGCCAAGATGCCAATTTTTGTCTTTAAATTAATAACCAAATCTTTGGGTACAATTTAGCTGTTCTAGGGGCCTAGCCAATATGCCAATAGCTTGCGCTCCAACAACGAAGGGCTTTCTGTCTCTATCACTCTTACATATTAGTGCGATAGAGGGACAGAGAGAGTGTTTCATTGTCGTAGCGCAAACGATTGGCATGTTGGCTACGCACCCAAGGTGCCTAGCCAAGATGACAATTTTTCTTTTTAATTTAATAACTAAATCATAAGGTAAATTTACCTGTTCTGGGGGCCTAGCCAATATGCCAATCGCTTGTGCTCCGACATCGAAGCACTTTTGGTCTCTATCACTCTTACATATTAGACCGATAGAGACAGAGATAGCGTTTCGCTCTGGTAGCGCAAACGATTAGCATGTTGGCCACGCACCCAAGGTGCCTAGCCAAGATGACAATTTTTGTTTTTAATTTAATAACCAAATCATTAGGTATAAGTAATGTAGCTGTTCTGGGGGCCTTGCCAACATGCCAATCGATTGCGCTACTACAACGAAACGGTATCTGTCTCTCTATCGCACTAATATGTAAAAGTGATAGAGGCAGAAAGCGCTTCGTTGTTGGAGCGCAAGCGATTGGCATGTTGGCTAGGCCCCCAGAACTGCTAAATTGTATCCAAAGATTTGGTTATTAAATTAAAAACAAAAATTGTCATCTTGGCTAGGCACCTTGGGTGCGTAGCCAACATGCCAATCGTTTGCGCTACTACAACGAAACGGTATCTGTCTCTCTATCGCACTAATATGTAAGAGTGATAGAGGCAGAAAGCGCTTCGTTATTGGAGCGCAAGCGATTGGCATGTTGGCTAGGCCCCCAGAACTGCTAAATTGAACCTAATGATTTGGTTAGTAAATTAAAAATAATACGGTTACTAAAACTATGCGACAGTCAATTTGTAAGATTTTATTCCATAAAATGGGTATAAATTAGACAAGAGACCAACTACTATTACATCTACCTAACTATACGTAATTAGTACCTATACGGTACCCAGACCACATTTTTATTCGAGGAATATTATTTCGAATAAAAATCATGATTATATTTATTTGATTAAGAATATGTTATTCTCATTCAATTTTTTCTCATACGAATTATTCCCGACTAAAATTATTTGAATATTTTTGACGGGAATAAAATCGAGATGATTTTATTCCTACAAATTCTTATTCAAATAATGATTTTATTCTTGAATGCCCAACACTGGTTGACCGTGACGTCACGATGTAATGTTTCATATAAATTCCATATTGGCAAATCGTTTTGACAGTTCTAAAAAAGTAACTGATTTGACTAGTAGGAAAATACCTTATTCAAATAACTTAGAAATTGGGATTTTGTATTATTTTCAGTAATGATGAGTAGTTCTGCTTTCTACTCATTTAATATTTATTGAATCATCTTTTTAATTGAAAAAAAAAACACAATAAGCAAGTACATATATAATTGTAGAGGTAACAGGTAAACATAAAATTTAAGAAACCAACGCAATTAAACGGATTAACCTAATTTTAATACAAAATTAAACATGTCTAAAAACCACAGCTTGAAAACCTGCTTTCAACTTTTAAAAAAACGCCTTCATCTCGTTGTGTACTCGTTTAAGAGCTACAGTGCCACTGACAGACACAAGCATATAATGGTCAAACTCACATCACCCCTACTTTAGCAACGTGTGCGATGACATGTTTTTTTATTAAATTTCAGACACTAAAACGAGAGTAAGGATGTAGCGTTAAACCAAGAAAAGTCTGCAGCGATTTTGATAGCCCACGCAGCGCAAGTGTTATTTATACGTCATAATTTCACAGAAGTTTGACGTTTAAAATAACACTTGCACTGCGTGGGCTATCAAAATCGCTGCAGACTTTTGTCGGTCTAACTCTACCTATCAGGTATACTATCCAATATGACTGGTTTGGAATGGGGTTGGCAACTGTCAAAGGTTTGCCTAGATGGCGCCATCATAGCTTGCCCCTTTTTCTATGAGATTTGGCTTAAAGAGCTGGCATCCAGGGTATTAAAAAAACAAAAATTTGACACAATTCTAGGGATTGACGGGGCAAGCTATGATGGCGCCATCTGCTAAAAACTTCCACCGGCCAACCCCATTAAAATGATAGTTGGATTAGGCACTGTATAGTAGAATGGCCAATCGAACTGCCAGCTTAGTATTAGGATATATAAATAGCATCTCTTGTCTAATGTCCAGACATCGTAAATTTTATAGCATTTTCGGTACAGCGGAGTGATGTTAACGGAATTGGTATAAACAATTTCAACCCTAATGATTAATTAGCGTTAATTACGTTAATATTAACCTTAATTTACCATTTCAGTTGGAATTATCTATATACCAATTCCGTTAACACCACTCCGCTGCACCAAAAATTCTATAAAATTTACGATGTCTGCTAATGTCTGTGTATGATAAGGATCGGCATGGAGCCATCTTTTTGCTTTTTATTCGAAAACAATTTTTTGTGCTCTATACAGCATAACCGTGGTTTGAACGCACAATTTTTGACCAGCATGACCACCACACACATAATATGAAAGACCGAAAAGCTGGCGACTTCCTCGCACAATGTATCAGCATTGCGATACAGCGTGGAAATATCGCCAGCATCCTTGGTACAATGCCTCAAGGGCCTATTTTAGATTTAAGCTAGTTATTAATTTAGTTTAGTACCCACCGTACAGGGATCGGAACCGGTTTTATGGAAAAACTTAGAAATAATCATAGTTTTCGACTTATTGTTTGCAACTCGAAACACAGGACTCAGTTGTGTATTTAGTTGTATTTAGGTTACGACTTCGTATTATTAGATTGCCCTATTAGGAATGAAATAACTAACAAAGAACGAAAAAATACCGTTTTCGTTCCCATACAAAAAATACCGGTATCCGATCCGGTACCGTGGTACCGTAAGGTAAACGTACTGGTGCTCGACGCGGTCCCAGTACATGTCATCTTGAAACCTAAGTCATTGATGTCAATAGAGCACTAATAGTACGTTTACCTTATGGAAGGTAAATTAGCTTGAGCTCAGTATTCAAGCAGATTGATTTGCATCAGTACAATTACAAGTATTGCGTACGTATAAGATCCCACTCGCCCATTGCGCTTGCGCAAGTGATGTCACTTGCCCAATACGGCAGTGCCATCTGTCCAGTGACCCACTCAAGTTATCGTAGGGCCGACTTATCAAGTGCGAACTTGAACTAAAAATGGTTAGGTAAAATTTATTCATCAAAAATGTAAAATTTAAAATCATTTATTTACATACAATATATACAGTGGTACTACTAAACGAAATTACCGTCTATAAACGATAAACTACCGTCTAATTTAAGTTTATTCTTTGTTGTAGTTTCCCTCTTATTGTATGACTGTATTTTGTAATCTGTGTTGAAGTGCGTGTTGTCACTCGTTTAGTTTTAGTTTTAGTTTAGGTGTAGATTATTAGTTTTAAGTCAGGTACCCACTGAAAATCAGCGTCATGGCTTGCCGTGGCATTATGCTGAGTGGGGATCCTGTTTAGCATCTAATTAGTTTGTGTAACCTGTTTTGTGTGTTATTACCCAGATGTTAAATAAATGTATTTCTTCTTCTTCTTCTTCTTAAATTATTAACTAGCTTAAATCTAAAATAGGCCCCTGAGGCATTAATTGTACCAAGGATTCTGGCGGCATTTCCTCGCTGTATCGCAATGCTGATACGTTGTGCGAGGCAGCCGCCAGCTCTTCGGTCACCAGTTACGTTAACCAGACGCTTCGCGATTTCTGCAAACAACTTATGCGCGCTGGGACTCCATGGACCTAGAGTTTCAACTCTAAATGTAAAATTATAAAAAAAAACAGAATGAGCAACAACAAAAACATGGCGCTAGTGCAGAGTGGGGGTAGACACGGGCTAGGTAGGGCTGCACCGTCATAGAGACCGAAGAAATGTTGGATGGGTTTGAATTTGTGCCGTGTCCCACGGATACTACTACAAATATATAATTTTGGTTTATAGGTTACTTTAATAAAGTAAATGTCTATTGAAGTTATATAGGTAATTAGAAGTTGAGTCAAGCGACATTTTAAAAACTGGACAAGTGCGAGTCGGACTCGCCCACCGAGGATTCCGTAATTTTTAGTTTTTTGTTGTTGTAGCGGCAACAGAAATACATACATCATCTGTGAAAATTTCTACTAATGAAACTTTCTATTGTGAAACTGTCTAACTAATGAGTAATATCAATATCCTAATATCAGTAACAATATCTGGGAGCACGAGCTTTGCTCGGAAAACATATATATGTTAACTAGACTAGACTAGACTTAGAGTCGCATTAGTAGTAGAGTTTGACTCTATAAATTTATATTTTGTAAATTATCTTATTCGATTTACTATATCTTTTATCTACATTTATGTTACTACATATATAATTTTCAATGCACTCCAATAATACATTTAAGAATATCTCACAGATCGAGAATAAACTACATATTTCATATATGTGCCCTGAATAAATTACAATAAATAAATAATGAAACAGAACATACCACATTCAGCGCATAGCATCTGAACAGCCTGAAGGTCTTAAAACAACGAATCCGAGCCCTATGAGGCGATTCGTCTACAGAAGTAATTGGCTAACATTACATTGCGAATATGATGTAAGTACTAGCAGAGACCAGACAACGAAATAGCAGAGAGGTACAGTAAATCTCCTGTACTGACATGATAGTAGATAGGTACAGTAAATCGGTGCCCGAGCAAATCGGTGGTGGCCGAGTGGATATGACGTCCGACTTTCGATCCGGAGGTCGCGGGTTCAAATCCTGGCTCGTACCAATAAGTTTTTCGGAACTTACATACGAAATATCATTTGATATTTACCACTAGCTTTTCGGTGAAGGAAAACATCGTGAGGAAACCTGCATACATCTGCGAAGAAATTCAAAGGTGTATGTGAAGTCCCCAATCCGCATTGGGCTAGCGTGGGGACTATAGCCCAAGCCCTCTCGCGCATGAGGGGAGGCCTGTGCCCAGCAGTGGGACGTATATAGGCTGAAATTATTATTTATATATTTTATTATACAGTAAATCTCCTGTACTGACATGATAGTTGCACTTTTTAACCCCCGACGCAAAAAGAGGCGTGTTATACGTTTTGACGCCAATATGTCTATCTGTCATCGTAGCTCTCCAATGGATGGACCGATTTCGATTCGGTTTTTTTTACGTGAAAGCGAGTTTTTGCTTTTGTTTTTGGCATACCGTAGCATAGCGTAGGGGGTTTCTATTTTTTTTATTTTGATAGTTCTATTAACTATTGTGTCATGTGTCACTCTCGCACTTACTAGGAACAGTAGGTACTTGCTAGAAAAAGAAGGCCACGATGACAGCGGCGCTTGAGGTTTTTTGCCGTTGCTGAAGAAGAAGTGACAATTATATACACTATACACGCCATATACTTGGGACATATCAACGCAAAAAGAAAATGGAGCCTTATCCTCTATTATAGATGTGACTTTTGGGTAAAGAAAATACTAATTAGTACCTACATTTGTGGTAGCAATGAGTATTATCAAAAAATGGTACATCACAGCGTCTGTCCGCAATTTTGTCTGCGTAAAATGCTGATTTCCGCGGGACCATAACCCTCTCCATACCAATTTCATCTAAATCGGTTAAATGTTTTAAGAGTAAAGAGGCAACAAACAGTAACTTTTGCATTTATATTGTATGTAAGTAGGGATTATAATCAGTTTCTTCTCATGGGAGTTTTCGACCAGTCCTCATTTTTTACATGTCTCTGGTCCTAGTGAACACGTAAAAATATTTAGGTGCTCGTCAATTCAGGCTAAGTTTCCAAGATTTACTTCGGTCTTAGATGTAATTTATAGGTCTCCATTAGGCGACCTTAACGGCTAAGTACGACATGAATTCATAAAATTTAACCTCTTAAGTCCCCGTGTACAGTCGCCATCAGATATATCGGAGCGGCCAAGGTGTTCACAATATCTGAACACGCGCTCTAACGCCCTGACAATAGAGGCGTGTTCCGATATTTGTGAGCACCTTGGCCGCTCCGATATATCTGATGGCGACTGTACTTGTACAAGTACAAATTAAATTCGAGGTCTGAAATATAGAAATAAAAGAAAGTTCCAAATTCAAAAGCGCCAAAATTGCCCTGGATTTTACGAGGTTAATTCGGGTACTGTAATTAAATACCTATTCAGGATGATTACCCGACCGGCAAAGGAACATGGATCTACATGTATAACTAATTCTTTGCTATTGCCTACATTCTAGGCTGTTGGCCAATTTATAATATACAGGGTGTCCCAGAAATCGACGTCAAGCCGTAAACGGATGATAGACCAAGTCATAACAGTTATCATAAAAATACAAAAAAAAATCCAACTTATGTTCTTTAAAAATTATGGTAAATTTAAAAAATCACAAAAAAATCCACACCCTGTAATGGTTCTTTAACTCTTGTTACTACAAATTCCATAATTTATTCTATTTTTTTTATTATTATATTATGTAATCTTGAATAATGCTTCTGTAGATTTTTGCCTAAAATTTAAAGCCAACTGCTATTACTTGGAAGAAAATTACACTTTATCAAAACCAAATTATTTAAATTTACTGTTTCGCCCAACTTTAACTGACTGTACTGAAAAAAAATGTACTACGCTAGTTTGGCAAGTAACGTTAAAAACTGGCGCGTTTAATAAGGATTGCAAAATGGTATAACACTTGCTAGATTACGTTTTAAATAATTGGTCAATATTTTTTTTGTAAATAGCCCCAGTTTTTCACAAAATTTCCATACTTCCTTAAAATGACTTTAGCTTACCTAAAGCTTTGCTCAACGCCGTTTCTTAGTTTGATAGAGACGGGAAGAGTCATTTTGGAGTGTGAGCGAGATAAGAAATCAAATTTCCACGTAATTTAAGAGCAAGGTCATGATATTGACTCAATCTTTTTACTTTAATTTAGGACCAGTTTTCTCATTAAATAAAACACAAATTATCAGATTTGAATTATTATTTTTAGTTCAAACTGCCTTCCTTCAAAAGACACAGAGAAGACCCTCGATTCTTAGAGAAAATTTTATGGACCGATGAGTCAACATTTAAAAAAGATGGCTACATGAGTTTGCACAATTTGCACGAGGTGCATGTAGAAAATCCAAATTTGATGAGGCAAGATAAGTCACAGTATCGATTTAAAGTAAACATGTGGACCGGGATACTAAATGGCAGAATAATTGGACCTTTTGAGCTGCCACAGATTTTGAATGGACAAGTTTATTTGGATTTACGTCAAAATACTTTACCAGATTTATTAGAAGTCGTGTCACTGAACATTTACAGAGAAATCTGGTTCCAGCAAGATGGCTGCCCAGCGCACTATGCCCGTTTAGTAAGAGAACATCTTGATGAAGAATACCCGCTCAGGTGAATAGGGCGCGCTGGGACAGTCTTGTGGCCACCCCGTTCGCCTGATTTAAATCCCCTAGATTTTTTTTACTGGGGAGCGGTTAAAGAGAAAGTGTACTCAAAAACAATTGAGAATTTAGCTGAGCTGCGGGAAAGAATTGTAAATAGGGGAAGATTTGCCCGGAAAATAACCCGATTTTTTTAAGAAGATGTCGTGCGTGCATTGCCGCTGAAGGAAGGCAGTTTGAACATTTATTGTAAAAAAATTAATTCGAATCTGATAATTTGTTTTTTATTAAATAAAATCTAATGAGAAAACTGGTTCTAAATTAAAGTAAAAAGATTGAGTCAATTTTCATAACCTTGCTCTTAAATTACGTGGTAATTTGATTTCTTATCTCGCTCACACTCCAAAATTACTCTTCCCGTCTCTATCAAACTAAGAATCGGCGTTGAGCAAAGCTTTAGGTAAGCTAAAGTCATTTTAAGGAAGTATGGACATTTTGTGAAAAACTGGGGTTATTTACAAAAAAAAATTGACCAATTACTTAAAACGTAATCTAGCAAGTGTTATACCATTTTGGAATCCTTATTAAACGCGCCAGTTTTTAACGTTACTTGCCAAACTAGCGTAGTAAAATTTTTTTTCAGTACAGTCAGTTAAACTTGGGCGAAACAGTAAATTTAAATAATTTGGTTTTGAAGAAGTGTAATTTTCTTCCAAGTAATAGCAGTTGGCTTTAAATTTTAGGCAAAAATCTACAGAAGCATTATTCAAGCTTACATAATAATAATAAAATTTGAATAAATTATGGAATTTGTAGTAACAAGAGTTAAAGAACCATTACAGGGTGTGGATTTTTTAGTGAATTTTTAAAGTGACCATAATTTTTAAAGAACGTGAGTTGGTTTTTTTTTGTATTTTTATGATAACTGTTATGACTTGGTCTATCATCCGTTTACGGCTTGACGTCGATTTCTGGGACACCCTGTATATAATATGAGGTAGAAAAGACTGCAGAGATTTTGACAGCACACACAGTGCAGGGGGGCATTTTTGAATTACGAACGCTCGATTTCGTCACTCGAACATCGGTGGAAAACGGCGAAATGCTAAGTTTTGAAATACGAGCGATAGAAATTGGGAATCTAGTGGTATTGACCACTGGTTTTCAATTTTATTAGTTGAATTTAAATACCTAGTAGAGGAGATATTATTGAACGAAATACTTAAGGGGCCCACTGATTAACAGTCCGCCGGACGGTATCGGCCTGTCAGTTGTTCGGAACTGTCAAATTTTTGTTCTAACTGACAGGCCGATACCGTCCGGCGGACTGTTAATCAGTGGGCCCCTTTACACGAAATCAAGTGGTCAAAATTCAAAAATTGGCCCCCAGGTCAAACTTCTATGAAATTATGACGTACAAATAACAATTTATGGCAATTTATTTTGCGTGTGTTGTCAAAATCTCTGCATTAATTTTCTTGGCCTAACTCTATCATGACATTTGTCCTAGGTGTAGGAGTGACAAAGGGTATATTATACCTTTCATATTATGTGAAAGGCTGATAAGATTGATAAAATTCTTATCAATCTTATCAGCTTAACAGCTGTTGGTTTTTTAATATTCTTTAATTCGGTTTGTTTATTGTCATAACGGTGCTTTAGGAAGTTCAGAGTGTTCAGACATCACGATATCAGGTTCAGGCAACTGAAGTGGTAAATATTAAAAACAGAAGTTCAAGTAAGTACATCAAGTTGCGAACATTTAAAAAATGTGGATAAGTTCTTTTTGTAAAATTTCACATGAAATAAATGAAGCTTATAAGCCTACTTTAGGTACCTAACGTATAACATGAGGGCAGTTTGCAACATGTTTATCATACCTGTCAGGTTAAGCTCTAAAGGGGCCCACTGATTAACAGTCCGCCGGACGGTATCGGCCTGTCAGTTGTTCGGAACTGTCAAAAATTTGTTCTAACTGACAGGCCGATACCGTCCGGCGGACTGTTAATCAGTGGGCCCCTTACGGGTTTACGTTAATTAATGAGACCGCCAGTTAAAATTAACGGGGTTTATATGTGACGGTAGTCACACAAATAAGCTCAGGTTAAATGTCAATCAACCACCCTCGTTAGCTGTGTTTGATTCAGAGGCGCCATTCTGATAGCAAGACGACCACGAGTGAAAAAAAATCATAATATATACAGGGTGATTTCTGGGTCTTGATCTAAAACCACTTTTTATGACTCTGTAAATGATCCACATTACCATAAGTATGGTAGTATTTGATTCAAAGGTAATTAGTTTTTTTTTTCTTATTTCTCAAGTAAGATTTATCTTATACTAAGTACCTAATCATTTTCACACGCACTTTTGGCATACGCTGTACGGAAAGGAAAGCGACAAGACGTCACCAGGGGTGCGAACTCCTCCCTTCGGGCAAACTCGGCTCCGCTCGGCTCGGCATTGCTCCGAGCAATTATTAGGGTTGACTACTAGTATTATATGATCTGTGGGGTTGACACAACTTGACGTCCCTTTGCGCGCACGACCACAGATAAGACAAGTAATGACCTGAATTTTGACCCTAAATAGCCGAAAGTCCCTGAACCGCTGTCGAACTTCGGTTTTGAAGGAAGATTCCTTTCTGTACGGTAGTAATCTTATTCTGTGCTATTGGATGGTTCCCGCACGTCTCCCGTCATCTCTGTCAGTGGAAAAGCCTTATGCTGACGCTATAGACACTCTTAACCAATTTCACTTAAAGTACCTCTAGATCACATTATAGTATGAATTACCTCAGGTGATTTTTTCGGGCTCGGGCCCTAATCTTCTAAACAAAAGGTATTGTTTCCTTTATGCAGTGGTTACACTACTTACTGGTCAATGCACCGTCATAATGAACGGGGACAAGTCCGTTTAAAAAGCAAATTTACCATTCTAATTATATGGTTCAAATTCATGAACAGCCCATTCGGAGATAACACGTTTTGTTATCTCCAAAAACAAGACCACCCTGATTGTTCTCTGAATGAGCTGTCACATGAATTTGAACCTTAATACTATCACGATAGTTGCTTTTTAAACGACATGGTGGCTTTGGCACGTGCTGTAGAACGCTCTTAAAAGAAATAAAGGCTTTTTCACCACACCAGCTCGGAAAGGCTTACTTTGCACTTCAAAAACTGATAGCAAAGTTGCATTTTATTCACATGTGAGGCAAAGTAATCAAATGCAAATTTTGAGTTGTTTTCTTATGTTTGCTGGTAGAATTGACTTTTATAACACTTTAAACTCTCGCGTTTTGTACACATATTTCACGAACGAATCACTGGATTGAGCTACATAAACCCAAAGTCCTCTCCAACGAGCGACACTATTATCCGCGGATCGTGAGAGAGGCGATTGAAATTAAAAAACACCCTAAAAATTTCAATCGTGAGGACGGGTACAAATTATCGTCTACTTGGGGACCAGTGATTCAAATGTTGAAACCAGCGGATATATCTTCGGACCAGTGTACGGATACTGTGAGTGTTGCGTGTCGTGCCGTGGACAATAAACATTAAACTTTAACGGGTAGCTGCAATTTCTTTGTCTACCCCGAACATTTTTATCAACTAATTTCGGGTAGTTTAGTGGTGTTTTATTAATATCTCCTAATTGACTTTTAAATGATGATTTTGGATGATAAATATTTAAAAACATTTATTTGGATTTGATATGGTTTGATTTTGTTTGATATTTTACATTAAATATTTGCTTCGGGTTGGTATGGTGAAAAATGTTGTGTTTCACTCGGAGGCAAATTTTGTTTAACCCTCGTGCTTTGAAACCCTCGCAACGCTCAAGATTCCATTTTCGAACCACTCGCTACGCTCGTGGTTCAACTTTGGGATCTTTCGCTTGCTCGGGTATCAATATTAGCACGAGCAGTTAAACAACAACTTTGCCCCCTTGTAAAACAAATAACTATTGTTTAACGGATTAGGGCCCGAGCCCGAAAAAATCATCTGAGATAATTCATACTATACACAGTTCAGAATAAAATTCGCCCAAGCTCTCACAATCAAAGAGAACCCGTTCAGCAGCCGAATTTGGTTAACCACGCCAAACAAACCGCTCCTAATCTATTTGATATGGTTAGTTGGCGTACAGACTACGTGACACGTTTTGGTGTTTATTTCACGGATAGAATTTAAGTTAAGGGACCGGGGGCCCGTTTCTCAAAAGCTTGTAACGTGTAATACAAGCGGATGTCACGCTTTTGACAGCTTTAGTTAGAAAGGGACTTCCACTTGTGTTACAAGTTACAAGCTTTTGAGAAACGGGCCCAGGACTCCGTGACGTTTTTAGTTCGCTATTTTCATAATTTTCCCGTTGTCGAAGTTACAGATGAGCTTAATTGTTTTCCTTCGTATTTTCTCGGAAGAGTTCGTATTTGTCAGGCTAATTCAGTCAACTTCAGTACTTTTTGTACCGAGACTGACTGAAATAGCAAGACACGTTCGTACGTTTCCATGAAAATACGATGGAAAATAATAATGCACTACATCTGTACCCCAATGCACTTTAGTTCAAAGAATTATTAGAAAGGAACTTCCAAACCGGAAAATTGTCACGGATGAAAAGGTGATAACATAAGAAAAATCACTTAAATAAAAATCAAGATGACGAGTAAAGTCAAATAACCATGCTTCCGTTAATGTGCAGTCCTGTCCTGATCTATTTCCAGCGGGTCGCACTAATGACCACGTAAATAGTGTGGCTAAATCAGGACTTTCCGATTTAAACGGACGGTTAGCTGTAGAGCGACAGAGCAAGTGGCGTTTTGACCTGATGCATAATTTCAATAACCGGTGAAATTATGTCTTACAGTGACACTGGACCATTTGGACCGAAATGTTCTGCAATTACAGCAAGATTAATTATACAGTACGCGAGAAGCACGGGCGACTGACATCATTTATATATCACGATGTACCTAAGTTACAATTGGCCTCCAGCATGTTGGCACGATTAAACGGATCTATTTTTATTATTATTTTATAATCTTATAAAATAGGTACCTTGATTTTTTTACTACATACCTAAACGCCACTTGCAGCATCCCACTAACCCGGGGTTAACCGGTTAAACCGTTAACCCAGTGTCAAATTATACTGGTAAACATGGTAACTTCAGGGTTAACCGGTTAACTCCGGGTTAGTGGGATGGTGCTAGTGGCCCTAACATGAGTAAAAAGTTAATGACTTACCTTTGTCCATGGTGAGTGCGTGCGCAGCCACAACTAGGCCAATAAGGATCGAGGCCCTCATGGCTGGAGACGCCATGATTACCTGCGAAAAATTTACAAATTTTAGCCGAAGAAGGTTTTTAGGCTTTTAAGCTCAAGTGGGATTGGGTGGGACATGTCTGCCGTATGCACCTGGATCGGTGGGCTAAACTGGCTACTGAATGGACACTGCGGACTAGCCGGGGCAGAAGCAGACCAAAAAAGAGATGGCGGGATGATCTCGACGCTTTTGCAGCGACTTGCGGGAGCTGACCAAACCATGATGAGTGGCGGAAGAAAGGGGAGGCCTTTGCCCAGCCATGGGACACAACATAGGCTATTAAAAAAAAAGTTTTTAGGACTTCCGAGGGAATAAAATTGGAAATTTCAGCATTCTCATTGCAATTACAGGTTATGAATTTGACTTAATTGACTTGTATTTATTTGTTATCTGGATTTGTTAGTGACGTCCCTGGTTGAAGAAGATCAAATTCGTAACCTGTTATTATAATCACTATGGGTACGCTTGGAGAATATAACCAAACAATACGCCTCCGAGTCTCAACTTGAATGAAGTCATGTACCTACCTACCCAGAAAAACTGAAGAACATCATGATCAATGATCAGATTACCTCTTCCGACTTTATAATTAATTTCCAATTCAATGCTAAGACCCACATGGAACAAGGCGTTTTATGATCAGCTTACGAGTCAAATAAGCAATACTTTTGCAGAGAAGGACCATTCTATCAGAATTTCTGTTGGAATTTCAGATAAACAGGATCTTATATTGCACTTAAATTGAAGTAAGACCCTTCTATGATGGAACGCCAAATATATATATGTTACATCATAGTTCGTTTTCTAGCTTGGCTATTACAACATACAATATGAAAATATAAAGTTTCGCACAATTAGTCTTTATTAAATTTATCTCAATAGCGGTCACTATCAGCTGTTAAGAAATAGGTAGTTCATTGGCCTTTTCAAATAGTTCGTTGAGATATTCAAGTTTTGAAGACTTGTTTATATGTTTTGAATAGATAAGTATAAAATGTTGATGTCGTGACTTATCGTGAATTTGTACCAAGAATGCTTGTTACGACTCATAGTCTAATAAAACATGGTCTTCCATTCCCAGAGTGACACGGGCCTACGTCACAACAACATGGCCGCTATATATAGCGCTATCGCATATTATCATATAGCGCTGTCGCATGATGACGTAGGCCCGTGTCAGTTAGGTGACCTAGAAAAGACGGGAATGGAGTATCAGGCGGAGTATATTATTATACCATGTTACGACTTAAATACACTGAATAATAATTAAAACTAGTCTCTCTGCTTAGAATTTCCACAAAAATTGACCTGTTTTAACTGTTCCCGTTGTGTGTAAATTAAAATTAGCCGACCAATATTGCAACACCAAACACACCAACATTGATGTTATGGAACACCAAAACAAACTGAGTTTAATAACAAATGTAAAATTAAATTAAGACTACCTTCCTAAACAGATGTTTTCTCGAATTACATATGTATTTAATGATTTTAAACAACAAAAATAACAATATAGGGTAATTCGTCAATAACTGGCCACCTTTAAAAATGAATTCTATTCATTCTATTCAGTTATTGAAAGTATTGAAACCATATACTAAAATGAATTAATAAATTAAGGTTATACTATATATAGAATTATTTTTAGATTAAGGTGACCCACAATCTCTCTGCTTGCCTTAAGGTTGACTGGTAGAGAATGCTTTTGGCATTAATTCCGCCTTTTGTACGATAAGTTTTCTTTTGTGCAATAAAGTTTAAATAAATAAGGTGGCCAGTTATTAACCAGTGGCTAGTTATTGACGATTTATTCTATTTATTTCAAGAAATCAACATTACAAGAGAACCAATACAATGATCCCCAAACTAATAGGCTCAGGCTGTGTCGTGGGAATCTAAATTTCAGAGAAGTACGTACTTATCGAAATTTTGCGGCTCTTATTACCGAAGTATAATCATTGCCAAAAGATACAATTTATTATAATAATTATAATACAATGTTGCAAAACGGAGGCAACGTTTTGATTAGACCTCGCTTATCTGCTCTAAAAAAATAGCGACTTCCAAATATATAAGTAATAAGTATATAGGTATGTTAATGATAACGCGAAATGAATGTGTATGGCTTCAATCGGTTTGGGGGGGGGGGAGCAACTATTTCTTATTTATTTATTTATTTCGTCCCATCAGCCGGAAAAAATTAGCTGCAAAGTTTACACAGGAAGGAAAAAAAATAATGGGCCCTGGATGGGAGTGCATTTTATTCACAGGGGACATTCTATTTTTTTTAAGAAATATGTATAACTGCATTCTAAGATATTATTTTTAATTCGCTAAGTCACACACGGAAAACGAACCAGCTAGAAATTTAAAAAAAATCACTATTTTATTCCACTATGCAGTTTATGCTAAGTTCAAAATGTTTTCAAGAAATATTACGTCTTACACTCGCCTATTATCGTACAAAATATTCATAAAATCGAATATTTAGTTTTCTTTTATAATTTTGAGTCTGTTCGAATTACCGGGCGAGACAAGCAAATTACAAAAAAATTTTTGAATGCAGTTTTGTTTATTTTTAAAATTTTAAAAGAATGTTTCGTTTAAGTAAAATGATAAGCTTATTTTACTTAAGGTTTTAAGGTACTTTCCCTCAAGGGCGCATACATTTTTTCCACTCTGTAGGTATATGCTTGGCAAGATTACTCATTGTGGGTTATATTTTACTACAAGGGCACGTTTAGTTAATTTCAATGAGATAAAACCTGGATTTAACCTTTAATATGTATGTGGTGGTCAATATGCTGTATAGAAAAAAAATCGTGTGCTACTCTGCAGCGGCGCCACCATAATGAATACCAATGAATTATATGATGAAATGATGTACCTAAAAGGTACATCATGTACGTATAATGTTTATGGCTGTACCTGTGATAGGAAACGAAATAATCGGCATTGAAAGTGGCGCCGCTGGGGAGCATACTCCCCAGCGGCGCCACACAGTACTCATAGATAGAAATGATATTAGCTATTTTTTTCTTATGTAAATTGATGTACTAATGCTGCTGATTACGTACCTATTGAAAAAAAGAATTATTTTGCATTGATTAGTGATTTTATTTACATTTTAATTCCGCGTTCCACCTAAACGGTATGAATTGTAAGAGAGGCGCGCGGGTGAGCGAGATGGAGATATAAATTCTTACCGCGGGACCGCGCTCCCGCGGCCCGTTCCGATTTTCAATGATAATAGTTATTTGTTTTACAAGGGGGCAAAGTTGTTGTTTAACCGCTCGTGCTAATATTGATACCCGAGCAAGCGAAAGATTCCAAAATTGAACCACGAGCGTAGCGAGTGGTTCGAAAAATGGAATCTTGAGCGTTGCGAGGGTTTTAAAGCACGAGGGTTAAACAAAATTTGTCTCCGAGTGAAACACAAAATTTTTCACCTCACCAACCCGAAGCAAATATTAAATGTTAAATACCGTCATTATAGCCAACTTTGCCACCAGGGGAAACTTTGCCCAAAACGACAATTTTAAACATTAAATAATAGGTTAAATTATTAAATATTTAAAGGAAATAGGTTAAATTTGTGACAAAACTATATACCAAACATATGCTCAACTATGCAATCGCGGTAACCGAAGACAATACATATTATAATACGTAAGGTATAAGTTAACAACTCAAAATTTGCATTAGGTAATTTAATTTTCACCACACCAGCTCGGAAAGACTTACTTTGCACTTCAAAAACGGATAGCAAAGTTGCACTTTGCTATCAGTAATTCACATGTGAGGCAAAGTAATCAAATGCAAATTTTGAGTTGTTTTCTTATGTTTACTGGTAGAATTGACTTTTAAATGATGATTTTGGATGATAAATATTTAATAACATTAATTTGAAATTGATTTGATTTTGTTTGATACCGTCATTATAGCCAACTTTGCCCGCTTTTTTTGAAAAACCACGAATTTCTCAAAAAAAAAATATAACACGTCATATTACTTTTTTTGCTCAGCACGTCCATAGTGATCAAACGCATCAGTTTAATTGAAGAAAATTTTTAAATCATGTTTTTACCCACTTTTTTTGGCGTTTTAGAGGGCGGGCAAAGATATCCGCGATTTGCGCCAACATTGCCCACGTCAATTTGGTGTTCAAATACAGCTCGTATGTATGATGATGATGTCTAAAGGGGCCCACTTATTAACAGTCCGCCGGACGGTATCGGCCTGTCAGTCGTTCGGAACTGTCAAAATTTTGTTCTAACTGACAGGCCGATACCGTCCGGTGGACTGTTAATCAGTGGGCCCCTTAAGGATTATTTAATGGTTTTGGGCAATCGTACCGTTCCCTGTTAATAACTTAGCGATAAGTGTAATAACTTTTGAATTGGTGCGCAATGTTGCCTACCCGTTTTTGGCCATTTCCATACAAGACTCACCTAAGCATTTTACAAAGGCTAAGGTTGTCACTTTAGAGAAAACCTGTAGTTTAATGGACTAAAATATGAGTTTTGCTGTAGTTTTCATGCGTTAAAGGGATAAAACATCTAAATAAAGGATAATAAGACCAATCAAATACAGTAAGTATATAATTATAAACTTGTGTACAAAACATAACTTCGCTTACTTGCGAAGTTGGGTAAATTTGTCAAAAGTGACAACCCTAAGCCGTTTTAAGTGGTGGGCAATGTTGGCATCCATAGGTCTGTAAATTACCGGATTACATTGCCCACCGCCAAAACTTTTGTGTCTTTAGGCCTTTTTAGATTAAACCTCAATGGACATAATCTATGCTTCATGTTTTATAACTGAAACTCGGAAATATTTGACAGTGTTCTCATTTTTTTTTCTACTTGCATTCATTTTTCAACAAGTTTTGCCCTCCGAAATATACCCTATATTTGACAACTCGCTGAAAATTCCCAAGTCAATTTGAGCATATGTTTGGTATATAGTTTTGTCACAAATTTAACCTATTTCCTTTAAATATTTAATAATTTAACCTATTATTTAATGTTTAAAATTGTCGTTTTGGGCAAAGTTTCCCCTGGTGGCAAAGTTGGCTATAATGACGGTATTTAACATTTAATATTTGCTTCGGGTTGGTGAGGTGAAAAATTTTGTGTTTCACTCGGAGACAAATTTTGTTTAACCCTCGTGCTTTAAAACCCTCGCAACGCTCAAGATTCCATTTTTCGAACCACTCGCTACGCTCGTGGTTCAATTTTGGAATCTTTCGCTTGCTCGGGTATCAATATTAGCACGAGCGGTTAAACAACAACTTTGCCCCCTTGTAAAACAAATAACTATTATCATTGAAAATCGGAACGGGCCGCGGGAGCGCGGTCCCGCGGTAAGAATTTATATCTCCATCTCGCTCACCCGCGCGCCTCTCTTACAATTCATACCGTTTAGGTGGAACGCGGAATTCAAATGTAAATAAAATCACTAATCAATGCAAAATAATTCTTTTTTTCAATAGGTACGTAATCAGCAGCATTAGTACATCAATTTACATAAGAAAAAAATAGCTAATATCATTTCTATCTATGAGTACTGTGTGGCGCCGCGGGGGAGTATGCTCCCCAGCGGCGCCACTTTCAATGCCGATTATTTCGTTTCCTATCACAGGTACAGCCATAAACATTATACGTACATGATGTACCTTTTAGGTACATCATTTCATCATATAATTCATTGGTATTCATTATGGTGGCGCCGCTGCAGAGTAGCACACAAAAAATCGTTCTAAAATAATGCGAAAAAATCCTTATCATACGTATCTACACAAACAAGAGGTTAAAGCACTCTTTAAGAACTTTCGAACCCGGGACCTCCTGCTTCGTAGGCAGAGTCTCTACCGACTAGTTTAGGAAACCGTTATTATTTCACAATTTTCCCATTATTGTGAAATAATTATTTCAAACCATTTTATTGGCCAAAATTTAAACTTACCGGTACCTACTGATATCGAGCACAGTCCGCGCGCACACTCGTTTCGCGGTTACCGACTCGTGCGCACAAGCGGAGCGCGCTTCGACTGTCCACTGACTGACGCGCGCACCACATGCCGCCTTATTTGGGTCATACTGGCTGGAAAACAAAACTCCTAATTTATTATTTTGGTTGCGAATAGGTATATCACAAGGAATAGTTATTTACGATACAAGTGCGGAAAAGAGGAAATTCGAAACAAGTGGCGATAAATTGACACGAGTTGCGAATTACCTATTCGCACGTGTATCGTACAACGTTTTACAGTACATAAGGCCCTTTAAACTTTTGAGATACGCACGAAAAGTGCTTTTTTACGCACTAGTGCGGGAAAATTGGACCATATGTAATGTAAAATTATTATGGGTGATTTCAAAAAATTAAATTTAAATAAGCTGATTTAGGATTAAGAAAATATTCCATAGAGCTCCTTAGCCTCAACGCCGCTACTAATTTTTGGGAAGATTATTTTTGTGGAAGACTTAATTTGTATACTAGCTACTAACCTACTATAGTCAAACCCACCCACTTTGTGAGGAGAAAGAGGCGCGAAAGAAAAATAACTCATAAAATCATTGGCGAAATTTACCGCCTTTTTGTACTGACAAAGTGGGTGTGCCAGAGAGAGAGAGAGTGGGTTTTACCATGATATTACCACATGTTGGTATAGGTTGGTATTGGTTTACCTGTTGTATTAGATATCTTTCGCAAAAAACGATCCCGATGTCAGAATTTATGACATAAAATATCATAAATACACTCACTATCACTGTCACTGTCATTAAAAATACGTAAGAAAACAAAATTAATCTCAACACAACATCACAATAAAACTTTTCAGTAAAATAAATAACAAAAAAAGTGAAATAAAAGAAGAACGAAAATGCTAAAAAAAAAATATTTTGAACTTGGCGCGCTATGCTAGTTGCCTTGCCAGCATTGAAAAATGGTAATTTAATAATTAATATTATTTTATGGTAATAATTGTAACTAATGAAAATTAATTAAACAAATATAGTCATTTTCCGTAGGAACAGAAATCAATAAAATTTATAATTTTAATTATTTCATCCCATTCTCTCTTGTGTATGTTAAAAAAGAACAACTAGATCTGGCAATAAAATTCTAGATTGGCTATAGTCGTTAATTTTTTTTTTTCAAGTTTGAGTGATTTGTCTGCAATCGTAAATGTCATAGCATTTTTGAGCTCAATATTATACCAGAATGGCAGAAAATAGAGAAGAAATTTTAGCAAACTTCCAGGTGAATACGCTATTTATATCTAAATACACAATAATCAGTGAGCAAAACTTGACTATGTTGGTTGTGATCAGGTTATGTGATTAACAACAACAGTGACTGTGAATTATTCTTTATCTCTTTGTGCTTTTCTCGTTTTCCAATAATTTTCAATTGTTATTTACCTATTATTATCCTTATAATGCTTGCTTTCGGTAGTGTACGATTGAAAATCTGACAGAAGTAAGTTTGTGGTGAAATGCTACATTTTTCTTGTTTTCCAGAATCGTAACGAAAATTCACGTTACTGGTTGTTTCCACAAGGTTGATTTGCTCGTAACTGCGTATCGTAATTATAGTTAACATATCTTTAAGGCAACATGCTTGTTTTGCACATTTCCTGATAACTTCCTTTGTGTTCTTTGTTGTGGTTTACATATTTGTTTGTTTGTAGGGAATTACAGCAATAGAAGATGTTGCAGAGGCGATATATCACTTGGACGAGGCAAATTGGGACTTACTTGTAAGTAAATGTTTATTTATATGTGCAATTCTCAAATAAGAACTATTATAAATAGTGGCATTAGCAGGATTATAGCCTTATAAACATAATTGTTTGATAAAATAGCAGTAATTTATCTATGAAACATTTGTGACACTAGTTACTGTTCTTCTTCTTCAGTCGGTCCCTCAATGCTGAGGATTGTGACATCATGTCCTTCTGTTGAAGACCAGGTTCCTCCATAGGGTTCTATTCCTTGCCAAGCGCATGGCCTGGTGCAGTTTTAATTGCATGGTGTCTCGCAGGTCCTACAATAATCCTCATAGACACTTCTTCAGCAACAGAGTGGTCAAAGCTTGGAACAAACTCCTAGAGGTAAATAAAGAGAATAATAATAAAAACGTAACAATTCTTTTTCATTCCAGTCAGCCATCAACAGAGTGATGCCGCAGGACAGCAGCCGGCCAGCGCGAGGTGACAACAACGACGTGGACGTCGAGATGATCGACGACGACATATCTGTGATAACCCCAAAAACACGCCCACCCGGTATGTATACTCCCAACCAACCATTGGTAGGTACAGTCGCCATCAGATATATCGGAGCAGCCAAAGTGTTCACAATATCTGAACACGCACACTAACGCCCTGACAATAGAGGCATGTTCAGATATTTAATTTATTACCACTCATTGCGAATTTTCTACTTTCCGCACTTGTATCATAATGTACTGTTAGTTCTAGGTTTACTAGGAAATGTTTAGGTAAATATTTTCGAAAATATTTGACCTGAAAGTAGTAGAACGTGTCTGTATATGCCCTAATCTATAGGACCTTCTGTGCCTTAAGGTGGTATTCCACCTGTCCAATTTATTGGTCCAATGTGTATTTGCATCTCAAATTTAACTCAATGAGAGAGTGAGACGCAATAACATTGGACCTAGAAATTAGACAGGTTGAATACCATACTTAACTAATTTTTTGGTATTTATCTTTTATTCCAGATCGAGAAGACAGTAGCCAAGCTTCAACATCATCGCCTAGAAATAGTTACACTAGTTTGGTAGAGCTGCAAGTACACTATAACAATAAGATGCATGATATCAAAATGTCTGGAGCAGCCACTGTCAGTAAGTATTTTCGTAATTGTATTATTTTGTATTGGTATTCCACCTGACCAATTTCTTGGTCCAATGTGTATTTTGTCTCACATTTTGCTTAATGAGAGAGTGAGACGCAATAACATTGTCCCAAGATATTGGACAGATGAAATACCACCTTCAATACAGTCATGTTGTAATAAATTCAATTTTAACTGTTTTTTTTTTCAGTTTTGTCACTGATCTTATTAGCTCTATCTCATTTTCTGTCAGTTATCTGAAAAAATAATTTTGTATGGGATAAAAAAAATCTTGCAATTGTTATTGCACCATTCTGTCACCATGCATAATTTATGTATCCATGCCAAATTGCAGCTTTTTAACACGATCACGGAGAAACTGCGGACAGACGGACATGGCGAAACTATAAGAGTTTCTAATACCTAATAATAAGTTTCTAATTAAGTGAATTTTTAATATTATCATTGTTTACCGCGATAGTTATTCATTAAAACTATTTAAACCCCCATCACCCGTTTGAGTAACCCGTTGACACTAACGCTGTAAAGAGTTCGAAACTTTGGGATGTATTTTAAATTCATTACACAATATTATAATTGATAATTAGCAACTCTGTAAATGCCATACGAATAAATAAATTACACACGATATAATCCGTTTAAGTAGTTTATTTCATAAGTGATTTTTGTCTATGTTAAACGCTAACGAGTAGGTTTTACGCTAAACCAAATGTAAGAATATATATTTTTTTGTAGTTTGCTAATATTTATTCAAAATAATAATATATACCTAATATTATAATTATTTATGAATATTTATTCAAATGTTTTACTTGTTCACAGATGACTTAAAGAAGCGGTTAGAATCGGTCTGCGGAGTCCCAGTGTGCCGGCAACAGATCTCCGGGCTGGGCGGGTCTCGGGCAACCTCAAGCGCTGCGTTAGGAGGGCTCGGTCTGCAGCCCAACACTGTGTTGCGGCTCAAACAAGCAGATGAACTCATGCCGGATGATGAGTAAGTTTTGTGAATTCGTAAAACATTACATTCCATTCCGCATACCGGAAATCTATACGAGAGTTCAATAACCGGGTGGACGAAAACCGAATCTATAGGTATTTTGCGACGGTTAGTAAATTGTGTAGTTTTTTTTTTATATGTAAGTAAACACCCAAAATATATAGTCAAGAGCCGCCTCTTGGCATGTTCTTTCCGTGTACCTTTCACTTAGAGTTGAATGACTTTAGTTTGTCCAGGGACTGTTTCATTTCAAACATAGACAGAGATAATCATACTCTCTTTGTTTTACGCTACTACTAACACCCAAATGAAAGGGACGGGTATATAGTTCTTTTGTACTCATTTACTGACAAATTTGTTTTACCAGACTTTAATTAAATGTAAATGACTTGTTCTTTTCAGAGTGGCGGAACGTCTGACCAACACCTACGTGTTGCACGTGACGCACGAAGACGTCAGCAAAGACTACACGCTCAAGTATCCCGGCACAAAGACGGTGCGAGAAGTGAAGAACGACATATTCTCACTCACTGACATACCCGTCAGACATCAGGTGAGTCCCAATACATCGTGTACTGTATTCTAACTTACTCCTAAGACCGAAAATATTGATGTGGATTAGGTACATACTGAAATAATCTTCCATCATTTACTTTTCTATTAAGGTAGCAAAATTTTACTTTGCTCCCAGTCGTTTTCATAATTTTAACTACACAGTTACACAATCATACGTCTACGAGTGTTATAGCTAACACACTGTTATTTTAGCTAGCGTTTACACACGCATTTGCTTCGCCATTCCTCTTGTCACTCGTATGAACGTGTAACTGCGAGGCAACAGCCTCGGATATGCTGCAGAAAAGTTTAATTAACAAAATGGTGGAGGAATAGAAACGTGTTCGCGTGGCAAATTCCCGCCGCGGGCTATTGAATCGTAAGAAATATGTAATTTTGAAACAATTTTTTCTCGTACAGGTGTGGACGGGATGGCCGGTGGTGACGGGGCTGGATGACACGGTTCTAGCCATGGTGGGGCTCGACATGCCGCAGCACGAACTTGCCGTGAAGCGCGGACCCACTAAGGAATATAAGCGGGTAATTACACTTTTCTCAAACAATAGTGATTTGGATATTTGAAGTGAAAACTTCTTTAGCGGCGCTGTGCATTTTTTGTGATGGGGAAAAAATGTTAAACTCACGACAGGTCACTTGACCGTAAGATTCGTAAGACGTAAGACGGACACGTGACCTGATCGAAAAACTGTTACAATGTCATTGAGTTTTCACTTCTGCCGGCACTCCCGGAGTGCAACCCGTTGTTTTTTTTCATAGCATTATAGCATCTACTCGAGCGGAACTTACTGATGAAAATCACAATATTAAACCATTATAAACTGTTTTTTTTTATGTCAATTACTTTGACTTATATCGACCGGGAACCGTGATTACCTTTTGTATTGTTTTCGAGCTAACGATATTTCGACACAGTTATAGTTCGTAGCTTTCTAATAGAGCCCGACGGCTAATCCTATTGTCTATTGTTAAGTAAAACCGCACGTGCTACTTACCTGCAAAAAAGGGTCTTAATTATTCTATTGGCACCTGAGCGCGGGCAAGTCCAACGCTCAAAAAACCAGTGTAGGTGCGCTCTCCGATAACGCGCCTTTGTTACGCATCTCGATGACACATTTTAGACTGGTTCTGTAGCGTTCGACTCGCCGGCACTCAGTAACCGAAGTACTGAGTGCCGGCGAGTTGAACGGACCACACACATCGTAACAAAATATTTATCCATTAGTTCACTTTGAATCTTATTGCAATTTCCATAGGAGTTGTAATTCAATTACCTGGGTAAAGTGAACGAACGATTTTTTTATGCAGGTGGTTGTGGCACGTGCGGTTTTACTTAACAATAGACAATAGGATTAGCCGTCGGGTTCTATTAGAAAGCTACGAACTATACATGCATCTTGTTCACGGGTAACGCGACCAGATCAACGAGTGTGAACGCGGTCCGGTGGTAACGTTGAAAGCGAACGCAGCAACTTTGACACCCACCCGCTATCATCAGTTACCCGTGAACAACATGCATGTAACTGCGTCGAAATATCAGGAGCTCGAAAATAATGCGAAAGCTGATCACGGTTCATATCCCGGTCGATATAAGTCTAGTGAAACTAATCGTGAATCATTCAAAACTTCGCAGATAGTTGTGGAGAGTTCGGACAGTGAAAACAGTTCCGTGGAAGAGATAGAAGACAGCGGTGACGGATTCACATGCGAAGACGACATGTTTGTCGAACTAGTTAACTCGGAGAGACTGCGTCCCCTTAGTAAGAGCTTTTTATTTTATATGAAAACATGTGTTTTAGCGCATCTGGCGGCCTAGCCAAGGTGACGACCGCTTGCGCCGTCGAATCGCTTTGTGTCTCTCTATCACTCTTCCATATTAGTGTGTCAGTGACAATTGCGTTTCGTTCGCTACGTAGCGTTAGCGAATACGCACACCGGGTCCACACTGAGCGACTACTCGCTCGCTCGCTATTGGCATGTTGTCTACGGGACCTGATCCGCTTATGACTATATTATCTATAAAAATGCAACGTTCTACACAGTGTACTACTCAAAAGTGGTTGTTACAAGGCCTACTTGATTAAATAACTTTTTGAGTTGACTTGTTCGGCGTCTACCGAGGATTAAACCTAACTAATTCTGACGCCGTAGTGTTTATAGAATGTACCTTTTTTTCTGGAGGCCTATCCCAGATAACAATCGTTTCCAGAAAACGAAACTAAACGCTATTGTCTCTCTATCACTTCCATATTAGTGCGATAGAGACCGATAGCGTTTCGTTTCTCTGCGAACAATTGTCATCTTGGCCCCTGATCCTGCACGCACCTCACCTGCAATAATATGATACTCTTCGAAAACCGCAAAAATACGTGACACGCTCTTATAGCTTTGCAAATAAGATCGTGTCAGATATTTTTGCGGCCTTCGTTGTATAACATTATTGCAGGTGACTGTACGACGTCAACCTCGGACCGCAGCCTAATATTTGTTCTCGTTGTAGTGTCAGAGCACGTGGAAGACGAGGCGCTAGGCTGCATCGAGTTCGCGGAGCGCTTCCGCGCGCGCTACGGGCCCAACACGCCGCACTTCTTCGAGGGCACGCTCCAGGACGCCATCAAGGAGTCCTGTCTCCAGCCGGCACGCGAGGTAGCCTCCTTAATCACTACACCTTATCACAGAATAAATAATAGTACTAGGTACAGAAGACTCACTCTCTAACAAAACGTGTCTGTTACGATCAGGACAGATATGGCCGCTAGGTGGCGACAGCTTATGGCTAGCCACCAAAATTGGTGTGGAACGGATGTACTTTTAGCAATCTGTAACAAAGCAGCGAAATCGCGAAGTGAGCCACGCCTGACCTTATAAAACATAGTACCCCGCCGCGCCTGTCTGTTTGTGTGTATGTATGTATGTTCGCGATAAACTCAAAAAGTACTGAACGGATTTTCTTTCGGTTTTCAATAGAGTATGATTCTTGAGGCAGGTTTAGGTGTACTAATTTGTTAAGATTTTGTGTAACCAGTGCGTAGCCGGGGCGGGTCGCTAGAAGAAAAAGAGGCGCTCAGATATTGATTTTAACACGATTGGACAAAAAATAAAGAAATTTAAGATGGCGGCCGACATTTAGATTTATTTATTTCATTATATGAAATTACAATATAAATATTCATAACTAATCTATACGAATTTATATTATGATCGTCAAGTAGCACCTTGAACCATTATTTGCATATTTAGGGGACTTAATATTTACCTACTTAGTTTATTATCACCTTGAATCGAAATTATGTCAAGTTACGAATGATTAAAAATCTAAAGCTACTTAAAAAAAATATTTGTTCATATGTTCAGTAAAAATCCTTAAACATCTTTTTTAAAGTATTTTGACAGTCCTGACCCTCGAGCGCATCCATGGACCATAGACAGCAGCGGGCGCAGCATAGTCACATTTTTATCGCATGTCACTTTCGCACTTACATACTTGTTAGAACGTGACAGGCATGGTGACAAACGATAAAAATGCTACCGCCGCATATTATACACATTTTAAACATTTAAATGTTGTTTACAGCGAAAACTCTTAGGGGTATATCTGCACCACGAACAATCCGTACTGGCCAACGTGTTCTGCGCTCAACTACTCGGCTGCGAGACCGTTCTACACACGCTCAACCACAACTTCGTACTCTATGGATGGGACCTTACGGACCCCGATAATAACAACATGTATGTACACTATAAATAAGACAACTTAGACACTTTTCGCGTACTTTAGCATTGTATGAAACAGCCAAAGCTTAAAAGAAGAAGCTAAAGAAAAGCCAGGTCAAGAGCACCCTAAACTGGCGAGCGTGTATGAGGAATGTTATGAAAGTGAAGGAAGCGAAAGAGGTATGTCAGGATCGTAGCAAGTGGAAATCCGTGGTCTCTGCCTACCCCTCTAGGAAATAGGCGTGATTGTATGTATGCATGAAACAACCAATATTTTTTATTGATTTCAGGGTTGGTCCCGTAGTAGAAGTTGCTCAGTATGACCTATACCTAATACCTATATTCATCTCACAAAATAAGTATTGCAGGTTATTAGGCAGGCAAGAAATTAGTCGCAGTGCGTTCTAAGTCTTACACACCAGCACCTCGGGGCTCTGCAACTTAGAAACCATTCAAGAGGACAAAAAAAGGATTTAGTCTTATTTGCGTCTTGGCGAATTTTCCGTTTAAAATACTTTTTTATGGTGTAACAATTATATTGTTGTATACAGGTTACTGAACTCCGTGGCCAACGCGCTAGGTCCCGTAGCCAGCATGACGATCCGCAGCATCCCCGTGGAGAGACTACCCGCGCTGGTCATCATCATGCGAGTACGCTCCAACACCGAGATATACTCCGTCATCAACGGTGAGTGATGTACCGGTTACTGAACTCCGTGGCCAACGCGCTATGTCCCGTGGCCAGCATGACCATCCACAGCATCCCCGTGGAGAGACTACCCGCGCTGGTCATCATTATGCGTGTACGCTCCAACACGGAGATATACTCCGTCATCAACGGTGAGTGATGTACAGGTTACTGAACTCCGTGGACAACGCGCTAGGTCCCGTAGCCAGCATGACAATCCGCAGCATCCCCGTGGAGAGACTACCCGCGCTGGTCATCATCATGCGAGTACGCTCCAACACCGAGATATACTCCGTAATCAACGGTGAGTGATGTACAGGTTACTGAACTCCGTGGACAACGCACTAGGTCCCGTGGCCAGCATGACGATCCGCAGCATCCCCGTGGAGAGACTACCCGCGCTGGTCATCATCATGCGAGTACGCTCCAACACGGAGATATACTCCGTCATCAACGGTGAGTAATGTACAGGTTACTGAACTCCGTGGCCAACGCGCTATGTCCCGTGGCCAGCATGACGATCCGCAGCATTCCCGTGGAGCGACTACCCGCGCTGGTCATCATCATGCGAGTATGCTCCAACACGGAGATATACTCCGTCATCAACGGTGAGTGATGTACCGGTTACTGAACTCCGTGGCCAACGCGCTATGTCCCGTGGCCAGCATGACGATCCGCAGCATTCCCGTGGAGCGACTACCCGCGCTGGTCATCATCATGCGAGTATGCTCCAACACGGAGATATACTCCGTCATCAACGGTGAGTGATGTACCGGTTACTGAACTCCGTGGCCAACGCGCTATGTCCCGTGGCCAGCATGACGATCCGCAGCATCCCCGTGGAGAGACTACCCGCGCTGGTCATCATCATGCGAGTACGCTCCAACACGGAGATATACTCCGTCATCAACGGTGAGTTACATAGTTTTGCTCAACAAGCCTAAAATTAATATTGTATATACAGATGTCACTCACAATCTCACACAATTATTTCCTAATCCTCTCTATCACTCTTGCCTATTCGATCGATAGAGAGGCAGATAACGAAATTTCGATTTTTCGCGTTTCGCGGTAGGCCACCTGTAAACAAACCGCCTTGATGCATTAATGTCATTGTGAAAACTTGTCAAAAAACTGTTATGTATAAGTTACTCTATGGTTTACTTAACAACATAGTGCTGCACTCTGGCGGCAGAACATGGCATAATACTCCCTATTGAAAACCAAATTTTTATCGTATAATCTTTGCAGGCAACGTAGGCGTCTCAGAGCTAGTAGGCGGCCTAGTAGAAGCGTTGGAACGATTCGCAGCTCAACGAGACGAGGACGCAAGATTAGAAAGAGAACGCGATGCCCGCCAGCGAGTCAAGTCAGAACAGGACGAGGCATATCAAGCCAGTCTCGAGGCCGACAGGTATAGTTATCTTTTTTACTAGAACGGCAGAAGTTTCAAAGAACGGATTCACGACTCGTTCTGAACGAAATAAAGGTTTAAATTATCCCCCTTTCCTGCAATGGACAAAAAAAAACTAGAATTTATTTTTCTTATCCCAAAAGTGTTATAAATCAAAATATTGTCTTCGGTTACCGCGATAGTTAATCGTGATATAAAACTATTGAAACGGATTATATCGCGTATATTGAATTCACACTACATCCCGACGTTTTCGACGTTACGAACGCTGTAAAGGGTTCGAAACGTCGGGATGTAGTATTTTCTTTTTTTTTATCTGATTTTTATAGAGGCTTTGGACACTCTAGGTGAACATGTCAGCCTCATGGGTGCTTTCATAGTTCCCTACTCAGGGGAGAGATCAATAAAGTGGTATACACTGATTGCATTATCAGATAAAGGTTCTGCCAACCAACAATTGATCTGTCCATTGTGCATGGAACCCAAACTACCAAAAATTCTTTTTCTCAAATCCGAATTCCGGACGCAGTCCAACAACACGTGAGACAAGTCATCAGTCCTCTGACAGACTAGACACAGAGGTGACGGTTTAACACCCATCATGCACAGAAACTTATTTGGACTCGGAAAGCTGAGACTAACACTTTTCTTGCGAGATTGGCAGAATCAAACCAGGGTATCCACAAGGGTCTAGCTTGGATTGTTCTGTACCAGATTCCTACACACCTTGATAAAGCTTGTTCTCCAAAATGGTATTCCCATTTTTGTAGGGATGTAGTATGAATTTAATATTACGCGATATAATCCGTTTCAATAGTTTTATTTTACTGATAAAGTTAAATTAATGTTGTAATTACGTTCATGTTTTCAGAGCCAAAGAACAAATGAAAAAGCAGCAGGAACTAGAGAGAAATCAGGAATTAGAAAGAGCAGAGTCTGAAAGACAAATGGAAGAAGCGAAAAAGGAGGTAAGTTACGACAAAATAACCAAAAGATGCGCCAACTGATTATTATTATAGTATTTTTTTTGTATTAAGCCCCGTCTCCATATCGCGCGGCAACCTAGCGAACATTGGCTCGCGCCGTAGCCGCGCGCGATGGATACCGGGCTGGCTCGCGACCCAACTCGATCATTGGCGCGCTCGAACGTGCCGCGCATAGAACCATTTATTGTCGGTTTTTCGACGCGCGGCAAAGGAATGTTCGCGCGCAGTTGGGACGGATGTGTATACAGGGTGTTTGGTACATCGTTTGCCAAATTAAAACGGCAGATAGGTTGAGTCATTTGCTATCTGCTAATGCCTAGAAAAAAAAATTGGCCATGTTCTTTTTTACTACTGCTCAAGTAAAAATTTTAAATTTACGAAAAACTGGCATAGAGCTGAAAAAAAAAGGTGCGCAAAATTAAAAGTTTCTAGGCCTGGGAAGATAGCAAATGACTCGACCTATCTGCCGTTTCAATTTGGCAAACGATGTACCAAACACCCTGTATATTTCAGTTGGCTCGCTGAACATAGAGGTTCAAGATGTTACCACGAACTCCTCGGTCGTTTCATATCGTCAAAATATCTGTATGATTAATTATGAACCTTAACACATTGGCATAACATTCAATTTGAATCGCAGGCGGACCGCGCCAGCGCAATGGCGCGCGTGCCGGCCGAGCCCGCCGAGGGCGCGGCCGACGTCACGCGGATCAGGATCCGCCTCCCCCCTCCACACGACACCTGTCTCGAGCGTCGCTTCCACGGTCACGACACGCTCACGGTAAGCAAATGTGTATCTTATACCTATCTAAATAGAGTAGATTTTATCAATAATTTAAATGAACGGATTAAATTGTCGCGGCCGTGTCTAGATTGCAAGGGAAAATCTCATGAATGAATTATTTGGTCATTCTTTTTTTTTATACCACATCGGTGGCAAACAAGCATACGGCCCGCCTGATGGTAAGCAGTCACCGTAGCCTAACTCAGTTTAACTTAACACTTTACTCACTTTTTTTGGCGATTTAGGGTTCCATACCCAAAGGTTAAAAACGGTACCCTATTGCTAAGACTCCACTGTCCGTCTGTCTGTCTATCACCAGGCTGTACCTCATTAGCCGTGATAACTAGACAGATGAAGTTTTCTGTTGCCGCTATAACAAAAAATACTAATAAATATATACCTACATACAAACATGAATGCTGAAAACTACACTCTTTTTTTTTGGGCAGTCGTGTAAAAAAGTACGGAACCCTCGGTGGGCAAGTTCGACTCTCACTTGTCCGGTTTTTTTGGTCACTTCAGTTGCCAAGAAGATTGAAGGAAAATTACATACTTCTTGTGATAAAACCTAATGTTGTTTTTCTCTTCAGGTATTATTTGACTTCCTCGCATCAAAAGGTTTTCCGAAAGAAAGCTATAAAGTGATCTCTAGCTGGCCTAGGAGAGACGTAAGTTATGGTCTTTACTTTTCCATATATATACTCTGTCAAGCCATTATGTACGAAATTTCATTTGATATTTACCAGTCGCTTTTCGGTGAAGGAAAACATCGTGAGGAAACCGGACTAATCCCAATACGGCCTAGCTTACCCTCTGGGTTGGAAGGTTAGATGGCAGTAGTTGTAAAAACTAGTGCCCACGCCAATTCCTGGAATTAGTTGTCAAGCGGACCCCACGCTCCCATGAGCCGTGACAAAATGCCGGGATTACGCGAGGAGTAGAAAAGAAAGAAAAGTAGTAGAAATAGTAGAAAAGAGCAGCAAATTTAAAAAATGTAGGCGCAAAGGGTTATCGTCCCATATAAAATTTGAATTTCGCGCCCTTTTCTACTGACAAACTTGCTTGGCCGGCTATATATCGTCGTTGCGCTTACCAAATCTGATATGTGCGAGATTTTAATCTAATGAATTAATACCTTATGTATTTTGTTGCTAGGTGACTATTTGTCAATCAAAAATCGAGCACATATCAGCTTTGGAAAGCGCAACGACGATATGATTCAATAGCTTATGGCTCTACAAGTAAGATCGTGTCAGATATTTTTGCGGCCTTCGTTGTGTAACACATTATTGCAGGTGACTGTATATTTATTCACAATCTAAACGCAAATTCTATCTAACACTTTAAACTCTCGCGTTTTGTACACATATTTAATTACACAAACGGGTCTACCGCGATCACAGAATAAATAATAGTACTAGGTACAGAAGACTCAAACCGCGTCTGTTACGATCAGGACAGATATGGCCGCTAGGTGGCGACAGCGCCACGCGCGGCTTATGGCTAGCCGCCAAAATTGGTGTGGAACGGATGTACCTGTTGCAAAGCGACGAAATCGCGGAGTGAGCCACGCCTGCCGCGATATAATTTCATTGTTTTTACCTTAAATTCCGAGACGTTTCAGCTAAGTTGCACCAGTTGTGGTGTGGTCACGGGAAGACAAATGCAAATTCTATCGTTTTGACGTGTGAAAAACAGTTCAGGTTTTTTTTTGTTGCAGTTAACAATGGAATCTCACAGCAGCACACTAAAGGCGATGAAACTGTTCCCGCAGGAGACGCTTATGCTCGAGGAACGGTGAAGACATACACACATACACAATTATACATATACATACAGTACCAGCACACATCCGCGCAACTTTGTACTACCAGGGGCCACTGAAGCATGGAGCGGAGCTTTAATACAGACTTTCATATAGAACTTGTACAACTAATGACCAGAGGGCCTACCGCGAACAACGTTCGACGTGTTGCTTCTCTGTCGCACTTGTAAATTCGTACGTAAGTGTGACAGGGAGCAACGCGTCCATCTACCACCAACTCGACTCTGTTTGACAATTTAAACCTTATTGCAAAGACATAAGGTCCGTCAAAGCACGAAGAATTCGTACTTTGACCCGCCATTTCCTATCTCTATTACACGCGGATACTTCTGTTTCGCTCGCACAGTGGCACTGACCACCGGCATCGTAGGCGGGACAGCAATACGTATAATTAAGGGCGTGCGATAGAGATGGAAGGTCAGGTCAAAGCACGATTCTATTTGCTTAGCGTCCTTACTTTAGATATGCATCTCTGGCAGTAAACATTACTATGGGTGGTATAATGGTATTCCACCTGTCCAATGTCAGTGCGTCTCACTCTCTCATTAAGGCAAAATGTGAGATGCAATATGCAATACACGTTGGACAAAGAATATGGATAGATGAAATACCACCCTAGCATACTCTTACAAAATACTTGTTTCAAGGAGACTTCACCTTTTTAAATAATTCTATTACTTTTTATATTACGTCTTAGGTTGGTACAGTCGACGTCATACATGTGTTTACATTTTTCGCCTTATTACAAAGGCATAAGGCAAAAGTGTAAACATATCTTTGACGTCGACTGTACTTGGTAGTCCACCTGTCGCATTTCTTTGTCCAATGTGTATTTGCATCTCACATATTTTGCTTAGTGAGAGAGTGAGACGCAATGCACATTGGACCAAGATAGTGGACAGGTGGAATACCAATCTTAGTATATGGCCATTATACAGGGTGTCTCATTTAAATCGGTCAGTATGGGAAAGTCTGAAACTATAAGACATACGAAGATCTGTTCTTAGGAACCATGACATCGATTTTAATAAGAATAAAAACTGCATTCATACATTTAAAAAAAACCTGTACTCAGCTCGGGAATCGAACCCGGTTGTTTTGAAAAAAATAAACTTACACTATTACTTAAATGTACACAATGTTGAGTCTTATTCCTTGTTCATATATTCCAAAATGTATACATATTAGACATGACTATGACTGGTTAGACGTATAGTATAGACAGCTTGCAAACTGAGGTCCTTTATTATGCTTATATTCTTGACTATGAAAAAAATGCTATTTTCATCTTGGCCATGCAAACGTTTATGAAGAAAATAGTATTTTTCCTCTTTTAAAGTATTTTCAGAAAGTCCATTCCTAAACCGACATGATAGTATTCTAACGAAAGCTCAACTCATTCAGCGAAAAATAATTTACTTTTGTGGGAATATCTGACATTAACCAAACAATATTTAGGCTGCGCTTCCACCCTCTTCCACCAAGGTGATCCGATGTGCGAGGATGCGATGTGAGTTTTTGTTGAGAACCAATAGAATAACTGCACGCTGAGCGTGGAAGACAAATGAAGTGATTCTATTGGTTTTTAACAAACACATCCCTCGCTACGCATCCTCGCACATCTGTGGTGAAAACGCAGCCTAATCTCAACCTCACTGTCAATTTAATTTTTTTATTGTTAACTATTTTCAACACAAACAATTTCAAGATTCTCCTCATGGTAAAGATCTATTGCAACTGAAACATTGCCATATATTAATCGTTGCCTGTGACTGGCTTTACTAAAGGGGCCCACAGATTACCAGTCTGCCGGACGATATCGGCCTGTCAGTTAAACGCAATATTTGACAGCTCCGAACAACTGACAGGCTGATATCGTCCGGCGGACTGGTAATCTGTGGGCCCCTAGATACACGATTATCATATAGATTTTACATTTTGACACGACACTCTATGATAGTTTAGTTCTTTATAAATCGGTATTTTATATCATTGACGCTTAAGATCAGATATATTTATTTTCAAGTTGTTTTCGCAAGTTGACACGAATTATAAATGTACATATGCGAGAAAAAAAGATGATTATTGTTTTGATACCAAGGTGTGATCAGTCGCGGTCAGAAAATTCTTTGTAAAAATGTTTTTAAGACGCTAAATTTGTGCGTTATCAAAAACGACAATACATATAATTGGGCAATATCAAATACCCGATTAACCAAACCGAACACAGCCGCATTTTCCTAAATGTGACGTTTCCAACCAAAAGGTACAACATTGTCGGCTGTCGATAAGGTTGATTTCAAATTGAAGCTATATGGAAATAGCGCCTTATTGAGAACCGACAATAAGTACCCTTTTGGTTGAAAATGGCACACATATTTATTTTGTATCTCTTAATACCCTCCAAAGGCCCACCGTACAAAAAAGTGCCAGTTGAATTTGAAATCAATAGTGAAGGGGATATGTTTGAATTTCTTTTGTTTTGATAATCGAACGTAAAAGAAATACAACTTTGTTCCAATGGAAAACGGTTCAAATTACATTGAGGTATTTAGTACTACATGTATAAAGGTTTCACATTGTCCGATCCGGTATCGGATGTAGGACCCTACATCTGCTTAGTCAGAGCGGGGGGGCGCCCGGTCGGCGTCTTTAGCGGTTACGCACACTACAACACGCATTATGCCTACAGTCAGCGGCAGAACTTGCTAAGCGGGCCAGGTGTTCAAAATGATCTTAACGCGACTTTATTGTTAAGAGAATAAGAGCGTGTCCAGGTAATTTTGAACACCTAGCCCGCTTAGCAACTTCTGCTGCTGACTACACGTAGGTACGCACACAAACAAATATTATCGGTCCCATAGCTGACGGGGGGCTCCGACATGGCTGAATTAATCTGAAGCGCCTTTCCGATATCGGAGCTCGAAAGGCGCATATGACAAAAACAGCTGCAGGGGAGTGCCATTGGCATTAAATCCGCCTTTTTTGCGATATTTATAGTTTTTTTAGTAATAATGATTTGTTAAATGCATAAATAAATACAGAGAAACACATATATCTTATATTTTACTTCCTTCCGACATATCGGATCGGACTATGTGAAATGCTCTTACGCTTTTATTGTATATGTTTGTTACTATGAGTGAAGTAATTATAATTGATTTGTAAATAAATAGGCGTTGTCAGTACAGAAACGTGGGTTTTTGTTTTATCTATGTTTAATTTGTGTCCGACCCTCGTATTACCCAGAATAGGGTCATTGTGCTAGTTTCCGTCCAGCTGTAGTTTTCGCCCACATGACGAAATTTGAATGTAATTATAAATCTACCTTGAAGCACAAATTTGGACTTATTGCAAACTAAATAATAGATCTATCTACATAAAAATGACATTTCGCAAGTAGTAAAATGAAATATATTATTCGCTACGCCGTCAAGTGGACGAAAACTAGCGCAATGACTCTATAAGATTGGAGTTACTCTAAACTGACCTTTTAAATATACTTTAACACTTTCGGTGCCGTGCGCCCCGTTTCCAGTACAAAATGAACACATACGTGTTCTTGGCAGTGAATGTGTTAAGGTTTTTTGGATTGTATTTTTATTCAAAATTATCTACAAGGGTCGAACGCAGTTAAACTATTAAATATTTAGCTTTTGGTAAGTAAACTTCAATCTTTTCCACTACAGGGCATTATAAATATCAAAGCTTTGTTAAAACCATTATTTTAGTTTCCGTACGATTACGAAGTACTATAGTTTAAGTTTTGGTCAAAGAAAACTGACTTCAAATCTAGATGGGACAATAAGCCCTTAGGGCCACCACACACTAGCGTCTTGAGCGTCGGCGTCTAGTCAGCGCTACGGAAAATGGCGTCGCTGCGCAGTTGCGCCAAAGTTGCGTCGAGCAGCAGCCATAGAGTTTGACTAGACGCCAACGCTCGGGAGACGCTAGCGTCGGGTGGCTCTAAGGTACCAAATTATGCTTTTAGTTAAATTTATTGTTTAAAATATAGAATAATGTCATCAACTTTAAAAGTTGTAATTTTAGCCGGTTCCGTGATGCCTGATGTATCGTGTTTGAACTACATTGCGGCTAAACCTAAGAGCCAGAGATGTAATGAAATAGTTATAGTTATTTATATTGACGTATAATTTCAGGACTGGCCTTACGGGCAATAATAATGGGGCATGAATGGGGCCAGTACACCGGTGTGAACTAGTTGCACGATTGGCTTGAATTCGTGAGTGACACCGCTGAACTAGTACCATTTTTAGTGCCCGTAAGGCCCGTCCTGAGATATACGTCAATGTTTATTTACGATACAAGTGCGAAATGCGAAAAATAGGAAATACGCAACGAGTGGCGAATTTTAAAACACGACCGAAGGGAGTTATACTTGTCTTTGTGAAGTTTACATAAGGTTTAACGTCAATAGACTTGCGGTAAAGGTTCCGTGAAATTGTGGCTTAACGTCATAAAATGCGCGAGTTAAAGACGAACTTTTACGTCGTCTATATACAGGCTAGTTGGGCCCAGCACTTGGAACCATACTAAAAGCCCCCTTCACACTCGTGCGCGAATCGCGCGCCGACTTGCGTACGAGTGTGGACCGGGCTTAACACTTGGACTGTAAACTCAAACAGGAAAAAATGCATTAGACCCTAGGTTGTACAGAGTTTTCATAACATTTAATAATAAGACGTATGAAAATGTATTGCATTTTTATATCATTGCCAGAATATATCCACTCTATTGTGAAAGTAAAACAAACCGTCAGAAAAGATGTAGAAGCAAATTTCAAAACAATCTTTTAAAAATATAAGCTTGCTAACTACGCCATCTATGATAGTCGAAACACATTCGCTTTTTGTACCATTTCATTTCCTAGGACGTAATTTTTACTCCTGCGTTGTCATTGATTGACCAAAAATAATTAGAATGTCTATGGTTTTGTAAATACACCAATGGGAATCGAGGACAACAAAAACGCGCGAAAAAATACGCCTTTGGAAATGTCATAAAATATTCCCGCATACCTTTTCTACAAATCGGAAAACGCCTGTAAACAGTGCTTCACTGTTTTATATTTATATAAATTAGCTTAACATAATTTATGATAACGGATAGCAAGATTTTGGATACCTATTTATAATTTTTCACGACGCAAGTGGAAACTGTAATGTGAGGTTCTGAAGTTATGTACCCAAATAAATAATGCGATGGAAGACGATATTGTGCTTTATTTCATTTTGTCAACTATAACATCTATAAGGGCCACATGCACCATTCACTATCTCGGGGTTAACCGATTAAACCTAGGGTTACCATGGTTACCAGTACAATTTGACACTGGGTTTAACGGCTTAACCTCGGGTTAGTGGGATGGTGCAAGTGGCACTAACCTATTCAAGAGGCGAACAACCTATAGTTCCTATAGCGATGCCACACCGTTACGTACATAGTAGTACGTATGGTTCGTTTTTTTTAGCATTAGAAAGATCTTCGCAGAAGTAAGCTTGTGGTTCCAAATCCGGCACTTTTAGCGGTAATAATTTGAAGTAAATTATATGTATTGACCATGCTACATTAGATAATTCAATAATTATTAACAATTAAAGAGCCTGATAAAAACTGCACGCTTGCTTCTGTGAAGTTCTTTCTAATGCTAAAAAAACGAACTTGAACGGCGGAGGCGCGGCGTGAAATTTTGTATCACGGCGGTGTAGGTAATCCGCTAGCTAGTGGACCAATGCACCATTACAATATCTGCTAGCGTGTAGCTCTAAACTCGAAGCATGCGCAGCTAACAGGCGGTTCCTATCTCTATCGCACCCGCATAATTATAATATTGATGTCCCGCTGATAAAGCTGGTGGTCAATGCCACTGTGCGACTACCCGTACTTTACTTGTAAATGTCCTACTGTCTACATCAGCGAAATATAAAGGCCGCGCTCAGTGTCTAAACTGTATCCTCTTCCACTGCAGCCTATAGACCACTAGCTCGGCCATGAACACTATAGTCGCCGCGAGCACGCCCAGACACAGCAGCAACAATGGCGTCGTGAATTCACGGAGCGTCACGTTGAATATGCTGGAGTCAGGAGTTCGTACGCAGAGCGGCTTCGGCTCATCCCAGATGGTTTTTAGGCGCTGCATCAGACCAGATTCGGCCATCTTGCGGATCCTGTGAATAATCTTATTTGAAAAAGGCATTTAGGGGTGAAGCTTATTATTAAGGCTACCTGTGCACTGGAGCGGAGCGAGGCAGAAAATCCTTCAATATCATAAAACCCCGCTCCTCTGCGCTATTGGTGGATTTTTATCAAGCACACCGCGCCGCTCCAGTAGGCAGGCAACCGAAAGCCTCGCTTGAGTTGCGCTAATTAGACGCGCAAACAAAGCTGCTTGCGTAATGCATGAGCGGAACATAGAGTAATCTGGACGCACCTTTATTTGCACGCTGTTTATTGGCCATCAACATCATATAGTAACTTAAGTATATTAAAATAACGGTTTTAAACACGCCCATTTCGAACTATAGCTTCATTAACCCCCTCGGAGCTAGCACATGTGGTTGTGGACTATACTTCACCTTCAAATAGACTTGTAAGACTTACCCATAACTAAAATGCTTGATATACGGCGAGCCCTTCTTCATGACAGCAAACATGGTCTGCGGCGGGAACAGCTCCACCTCCTGCAGCTCGCAGATCTCCCGTTCGGTGAACGTCTGCCTGGTGATAACAATACAGTCCATATGCAGTGGCGGATTTGCCCCCTAAGGCCCAGTAGGCCCGGGCCTAGGGCGGCAAATTGTGACAAAAAATGTCGCTGATTATTATTACAAGAAATGGCTTAAAATAAAATGTAATCAATATGATGGGTGCTTGGAAAGGGGCGGCTATAGGGCCTGGGGCCTAGGGCGGCAAAGATCATATGTGCAGTCAGCAGCAGAAGTTAGGTACTATGGCTGCGTGTCCACCAAAGCTATGCGAGGATGGGCATTTCTATTTCAAATTGTACCCCCAACTTGCATTTTAGATTTTGGAATTTATATATTATTTCCACTCAGAATCACGAGCCCTTTCGACCTAATATGTAGAAGAAGAAAAAGAGTCCCCAAAATTTCATACAGATTTTTGTTGTCCGTTTATTATTTGTACTCCATTTCGGGTTTCACGGGCCTATAAATCCCGGTCTTTTGATAGGCTTGCGTGGGGATATAGATCCAACACGTAGAGGCCCCTTGGAGAGCTTTAATGTCATGTAGAACGCCTGCTGGAACCCGTTCACAGGCGCAACAATAGACACCCATGAACCGGTCGCAGCAGGCATTGGGACTATTGTAGAAAAAGTGAACAGTATACCTAGTCTATGGATTGAAGTTTGGGTGGACAATGAGACTGGGCTATTGTAAAGAGGTCCGGACACCTGCCATAACAATGTTAACACCGTCATCGAGGCAGGCGGTGACTCGCCGCTGACTAGATGGGCCCCTGAAACTGCCGTCGTAAAGACGACCAGGAGCAACATCGGTGTGAGCGGCTCAGGGGTGTCGAGAGGTGTGCGCCGCTTTCTACCCAGTGGCTGTTACCAGCCACTGTGCCAACTCGCGTCTTTACTCCAGTAAAGATACGCTTACGTTAAACATTAATTAGTAATAGGCAATTTTTTTTTATTCCTGTTCTTTAGATCATTTTAAGATACTTTATTTTCGAATCCAAAAAACTTTCTGTCCGGAAGTAGGTAAAAAAAAATAGTTAAAAAAAAGAGCCGTTCTTGTTTGTTAAAAATAGTAATAGTATTTTTAGTTCGTAAACGTGCCGAAAATAATATTTATAATGAGTCGACAATGGAATCAGTCAAAATATTAACACGGAAAATAACTCATTCAATAAATGGCGGGGCCTCACGGATATACGTCGTGACTTGATATAAAAAAAAAGTAATAATTAGGTCTTTGATTGAATTACCATAAAACTACCTCATTAAGCTATTTATCCGAGAATCCGACATCAATATGATTTGTATCACTTGTATATATATTTACGCCTTAAACATGCTAGAAAAAATGGTTATAGATATAATTTCTTGCAGACTTTGTTCTGATAACGTTCAAAGTGATATTCAATACATAATCACACAAAAATATGGTCAATGTAATAAATATGTGCATTTTATCAAATTCGCTAAATGAAACTACCAAATTTGAACTCTTTGCGCTAATGCTAAGGATTACATTTCCTTGCGGCGCGCGGGGACAGTTTCAATGCGGGCGGTGGCGGGAGTTCGTGCCAAGGACGCGTGGATAGTATGTAGGTAAGTATGTACTTACCTACAAGTTGCTACAAGTGACAGGCCAATTCGAACGTGCGCGGGCGTCTCGCTCGCACCAAATATTTGTGCGGCCAAGTCTGAGCAAAATGAACGCGCGCGTGAATGATAGCTGATTAAAAATAACTGATATCATATCCAATATTATTGGTTGATGTTCAAATTATATTCGTAATTATATACGTCAATTATGACCCACTACAAAAATAAAAATTGCGCATGACTATCTATCGTTCTTATTTAATTTCAGAATGGCATAGTGTGGAGTGGCATTATAAAAGGAATACTTATTATCGTAGTCATTTGACAGTTTTGGTGACACTTCCACATTCTGTCACAGCGAAGTGTGTAGGCCCACTCTTTTTCGCGAAATTCAAATTTTCTATGAGACAATAACCCTTCACGCCTAAGCGTCTGTAGACTTTTTTTTTCAACAAACGTATTATATTGACTATTTCGTGCTCTTTCAATTCATAGTTTACGTTCCATAATAAGTATAACATAGTAAGTTCCATAATAAGTATAACATAGTATAATAAGAGTCGACGTGAAATATATGTTTACTCTTTTGCACCTTACTCCTTTGCAATAAGGCGAAAAGTACGGCTTTAAAATGACAGCGTTTTACACAAAAATAAAACGCTAATTAAATAACTTACCATATTCGGAACCTAAGAATAAATAATATTGAGAGTGGCAACACTGTTGTAGGGGGCTATTCATAAATTTAAGTCATTTCAAATTTGGGGGGGGGGTCTGGACATCGGATGATGATAGCATGACGCAGGTGGAAACGGTGTCATTCGAAGCATGATTTTTTGATGATTTATGGGGGGGGGGGGGGGGCGACAAAAATCGTCAAAAATAGATGACGTCATGTATGGACAGCCCCTAGGTCGTATTGTCTTTTTCTTCCCACACTCCTACCACACAGGCAGGTTGCTTTGTCAGTTATACAAGACTAATTTTCAAGTCATTGTCTCAATATCATACATATTTGCACCATGCAGGATTAAAAATTTAGGTTCCGAATAGAGATGCACCGGATATTCGGTTACTATCCGGTATCCTATCTCGCCCTTATTTTAATATCCGGACGGATACCGGATACTAAAATAAGGGTACTAAATAACTATGCTTGATATCGGAATATAATCGTACTCGATTATTATTTTAAAACAATTTAAACGTTCCATTCACTAGCTCGCGCACTAATTTCGTACCTAGTGATAGACCTATATACCGCGCGAAAGTTCATTACGAAACAGGCCAAAACTTCCACAATGCGCACCTGAAAAACCTGAATATTTCCGCCGGCCGAATATTCGGCGGCTGAATACTGAATATTCGGCCTATGGTCAGGCCGTACCTCCCGTATCCTGTATGCGGCCAAACAACTATCCGTTGCATCTGTAGTTCCGAATATGATAAGTTATTTAATTAGCGTTTTATTTTTGTGTGAATGCTGTCATTAAACAGCTGTACCGATATTCGGAACCTAAGAATAATATTGAAACATGTTTGTTATCGCCTGGTGGTGGGAAGACGCCAAACCAATGTGATTATACATATCCTATGATATACTTATTATGTGTATGTAATATAATTATATTATGAGTGTTTAATTAATAATGTAGTACGTACACCCTTTATTGTAACACCTGTGAGGAGAGAGATATTTAGTAAAGTATACAATTTGATAGGTACATTTTGTAAAATTAACATTTATTGTATTTATTTATTAATTCAAATAACAAATTGCACCTTACAGCTAATGCCAAAGCAGCACAATTTGGAACACATTAACAACATAAAGCATTTTTAACATTATTTATAACAATACAATATACAGCTAAGACACATGTATTCATTATGGTATGCTACTCTTAGACATCTCTCTTTCTAATATCCTCTTGCACTTTCACATCACTATTCCGGATCGTTTTTATTTGCTAGATAATTTAACGGACAACTATAGTACATTGTAGGAGAGGACGGAAAACCGCTAAAAGATGGACGAGTGAGTTTGAGGGCCGACACGTTGGTGGAGGCCCTCGAATAATACGACTCCATCTTTAGCGTTTCCGGCCGAGGCATTACATAGTGCTTTTCACGACTACTGCGAGGAAATAAGGAAACATTTGGATAACTATAAGTACTAGCCCGCGATTTCTCTGGTAGCAAATTACTAGCCACTGCCTGTGCTGTCTCTTGAATTTCGGTAGGCGTCAGCGTAAGAATATCATTTTCTTCACTAGAAGAACTCATTTTTATAGCGAGCGTAGATACGTGTTTCTTATATTTTATAGTACTATCCAATTCAGTGAGAATTTTCCGATCCCGCCTTTTTTCTTTTTTATCACATTTAAGAGGCGTTTTTATGTTGTTTGCTTCAAACGGACTCTAAACTTAGAAGCGTTTTTGCTAAAAAAACCACCAACAGCTACAAAAGTAAAAAACGCCTTAAGCGTGAATCGAATGAACTGACTGAATGAATGAATAGTTTGACATTTCGTTTTTTTTAAACAAGAAATTGGTCCTATAAATAACCTAAATTTATTTTTGAAGGAAAAAGTTGCGCCAAAAAAGACCTTTTATTGATTTTTATGTTTAATTTATACTCATTGCTGTAGCGAACTGTCACCAATGACAGATGATGATAATAATGAAACATTGTACACTCGCGTGCAAAAGTATTGCATCACTTTGCATTTTTTCGTCCGCATCCAATATATTTGTAAACTGGTTCATTTTGCTAAATTATTTTAATGTAATCATGTTCCTTGAAGTTTTAGCTTTACGAAAAGTAAAAAAACATGGAAATCGGCCCAGTATTTTTCAAATTATCGGCATTTTCCCGATTTGTGAGCGGTTTCACGTTATCACGCGCACGAGTTGCGTTACCCTTGACCCTTATAAAACGGGGGTAGAGAAGGGGTTGTTATCAGTCACTTATCAGAAGTCGATCGTTACATATCTCCGCGTATTTTCCCGTGAAAAAGACCTGGAAAAATGGAAACCACTGAAGCTGAAGTCCGCCAAATCATCCAGCCCCTGCAAGCGGGGCGTAGCCAACGTTCAGTAGCTGCCGAGCTGAATTTAAGCCAATCTGCAGTTTGCAGAGTTTACCAGAGGTTCCAGGGGACTGGATCCTTTACTTCAAGACCAAGAAGCGGCCGCAGAGAGTGTACATCAGAGAGGGACGACCGCTTCTTTGTCACAACATCTCTCCGAGATCGACACCAGACCAGCATTGCCATCCAGCAGCGTCTGCGTGAGGTACGAGGAGTGGCTGCCAGTGAGTAGACAATAAGAAGAAGACTTAAGAAAGCGAACTTGACACCCAGGAGGCCCGCAGCGGTGCCCAGATTGCTGGCGCGACACCGTACAGCCTAAAGAGAGTTTACTGAAAATCACAAGGACTGGACCATTGAGCAATGAACCCCAGTTCTCTTCTTGAAAGAGTGCAGAATGTGTTTGAATGGATGTGACCGAAAAGGAAGAGTCTACAGAAGGCCAGAAGAACAGTTCGCTCAATGTTTCTTCTCCGAAAGGGTCGCCTATGGCGGTGGATACGTAATGTTCTGGGGCGGCATTTCCTACGACGGGCGGACAGAACTGGTTTTCGTGCCTGGCGGGGGCCGTGACAGTGGATTGACCGCTGCCAAGTACATCACTGATATCCTGGAGGAACATGTTGTTCCTTATGCCGGTATTTTTGATGAGGGGTTCATCCTAATGCAGGATAATGTCCCGTGTCATACCGCTAGGGCCACCGCAGCCTACCTTCTCGAAGTGGGCATCGACACAATGGACTGGCCAGCGATGAGCCCGGACCTTAACCCCATTGAACACGTGTGGGACTACCTAAAAAGGAGGGTTCGAAAGCGGAATCCTGCCCTGGTCAATGTTGAGGAGTTGAAGGGACCCTTGCTGGAGGAGTGGGACGCTATTCCTCATGATCACATTAGAAAATTAATTATGTCTATGAAAAACCACTTGGTTTGTGAAAGGAGGCCTGTAGGTGGCAATACCAAGTATTAATTTAATAATAATAAACGATATTGTATTAAAAAAATGACTTTTATTCTCAAGTTTCCGGATTTATTTTTGGAGCATTATGCGACTACTTTCAGTTTTATGATTTTTTATAGTCTTCAGATTCAAAATTTCATTGAATTTACCATTTTTCTAATGCGTTATATTATAAGCTTTCAGTTGATACCAAAATTTTCAGAATCGGGTATAGAATTACAAAGATATTGGGTGCGGACGAAAAAATGCAAAGTGATGCAATACTTTTGCACGCGAGTGTAGTAGTGGTGGTTCAAGTGCTACAGCTATTGCCTACTTTCCAGCTTGGTTTTAGACCATCTATTGCCACATTTCCGAACAGTGGCGTGAAAAATTTAATTATTTATTTCACACCAGCTCGGAAAGGCTTACTTTGCACTTCAAAGACTGAGAGCAAAGTTTCATTTTATTCACAAGTGAGGCAAAGGAATCAAATGCAAATTTTGAGTTGTTTTCTTATGTTTGCTGGTAGAATTGACTTTTAAATCATAAATATTTAATAAAATTCATTTGTATTTGATTTTGTATGATATTTTTACATTTAATATTTGCTTCGGGTTGGTGTGGTGAAACATTTTGTGTTTCACTTGGGGCAAATTTTGTTTAACCCTCGTGCTTTGAAACCCTCGCAACGCTCAAGATTCCATGTTTCGAATGTTTTACTTGCTCAAGTATCAATATTAGCACGAGCGGTTAAACAACAACTTTGCCCCCTTGTAAAATAAATAACTATTTCAATATAGTCAGCTAAACTGAGGTACAAATTCAAAAACTCACCAGCAGTTTAGCTTCACGACCTTCCAGATGGAAAAACAGCATGCCAATGACTTGAAAATTTGCCTTGTATAACTGACAAAGCAACCTGCCTGTGTGGTGGGAGTGTAGGAGCGAGGGACGTATATGCTAGAAAAGGGCAATACGACCTACGATAGTGTTGCCACTCTCAATTAGAAATGCAATGGATAGTTGTTTGGTCGGATACCGGATATTCGGCCCGACCGTCGGCCAAATATTCGGTATCTGACCGCCGAATCTTCGGCCGGCGGAACAATAAAAAAAATAAAAAATCATTTATTTCAGACCTTGGTTCATACACTTACACCAAAAAACTAATTAACTACAAACTAAATTTAACAATACCTACATTTCGGTTTTTAGGTGCGCATTGTGCAGGTTTTAACCTGTTTCGTGGTGAACATTGGCGCGGACTCATTTCTATGTTCGAAATGAGTAGGTACCTTACCTACGCGTGCAAGTGAGTGGATGTTTAAATTGTTTTGAAATAATAAACGAGTAATGTACAATATGACCGTGACTGTTTCTTAAATCCAATTTGTTTACTCTGAAATCAAGCAAAGTTACTATCCGGTATCCGGCCGGGTATATTATTCTGAGGTTCCAAATATCGGTACAGTTGTTTAATTGTTGCTTAATTTGGAGATTGACCCCAATTTCATTTCTGATCAAATCGGTCGATTTGATCATCCCGTCTGGACTTCACTTAACAGCCGTAACACATTACCGCGCCGTTCAGGGTCACGGTGCGCCAAACCATAGCCTGATGTCATGTAGGTATGTATAATGTACTTAGTCCAAAATTATGTTATTTACTAATTATGTTATTTATATGCATTAAACGTTAAATCTGAACCAATTCGATTACTATTCTATAGTGAAACACATTCAGCTTGACTAGAAAAAGCGCGGCAAATTTAAAACATGTATAGCGTTAGGTTTCAATAGCGCTCAGAGACCTGACTTTTATCTCGATATCGTAATTTTCTAGCGACAAATCCATTATCTATACAAAACTGTCGCACAAATGTTATCGCTTGTATATCGTGGTACAGGATAGGATGGAGCCATATACTTTACTACTTGCTTGCAAGTATCGTAATTAAACAGTGCTAAGTAGTTAAATACGCGCAATGTATTTTTATGTCATAAATAATGTATTTATTTAATGTTAATTTAGTATTAATTATAGTATGTATATTGTTTTATCCACAAATATGAATAATTGTAGTTAATTTACCAATAAAACATAATTTATACGGCCACAAATAAAATATTAAATGCTTCTAAAGTCTGTTTGTTATTTCTACATGGAAACGAAGTCATTTCAAATTATAAAAACATTAACTGAACACCTTATTGCCGCCTGCAGTCACCGCTCGCCGCTCAGCTATCCGCTGTCGTTAATACCACGGCCTTACGTTTTATGACACTGAGTCGCGTCAGGGGAGCGACACGGTTCGGTGCGCTTGCGTTCAGTCGAGTTTTGGAATATTACTGCAAATTTTTGTTGTTTGTTAATTTGTTGGTTATTGTTGTTTGTTAATTTGTTGGTTGTGGTGTCGACTTTTATTGCCCTAGTCGCCAAATGATGTTACTAGTGAAATTTTAACCGACACCACACGGTAAAAATAAGTTTAACAATAATTACTTAATTAAAAATCGAATAAAAACGGTATTTCTAATGCATAACTTATATTTTTTGCTATTCAATTAAAGAGTACTAACAAAATCCTAACTCAATTAATTAGTGCAAATATTTTAAGGTTTGCGATTCCTGCTCGGCCTTGCGTCGCAAGGTGCCCGGTACCACTGTATTGCAGCATTAACTAGAAATGCTTACTTTGGGGAACATTAGCAACTGTCGTTTTTGATAATTACATTTTAGTGGTGAGGGGTGGTACTTAAATGACCGCTATTGAAACCTAAAGTTTAAACTTATAGGCGCGAAGATTTGATTTCCCTAAGAAAATTTTAATTTCGCGTCTTTTTCTGCTATCAAATTGGGTGTGTGTCAGTATAATAGCCCTATATAATTGGCCTATTATTGTATTAAATTTAACGCGCACGCAAAGACGGAAAGCCTGCAATTACGTAAAATTTACTTTCTTATTTACAGCACTCTTGCCCAGATTAAAGCTGATAATTAGTTCGAATCTAGTCTCCCATATTTTTTACGTTCACTGGTACATATGTTTTGACCGAGTAAATAGTAAACAAGGCCTGTTCACTTCCTAAGAAAGTTATGTCCCCAAATAATTGCGCATGTATGCGCCTGAAGCTTCTATGTGTGCTTTGGCCTCCTAGAAAAAGTTGCCAGTAATCAAAATAAAAACATTTTTCTACAGCAACATTGCTCCCAACTAAGATTTAAATTTTCACGAATTTTTTACGTTATTAATCATAAAACGGGACTTAAAACACTTAAAACTTAACTACGCGCGATTAAGTTTTATAATGAAGATTTGCTTTCAACTGTCTTTATCAATGTTCATAAAATATACGGAGGGTAGGTACCTCTACCCACCATAATAAAAAAATATATTTGTCAATGACTCTGTCCAACTGCTGTGGTTAAAGTTCATAACGAAAATTTTATTTATTAAGTCTTTAAATAATAAATACAACGTAGCGGTACTACCACTTAAGACTCTGTAAGTCTGTACTTACATGGATTACAGCAATGCACATAGAAAATGTGCTAAATGCGGAGCAACGGCTGTTGAAGATATTATACATATTTGAGTGAAATTCATAGCTTTAGTGGGTTCAGAAGGAACCGCGTCATAACACATCTAGAAAGCGTATTAATTAACCGTAAAGAAATGTATGAATACAAGTTGGAAATCTGTGAAAAATGCCGTGTGTAAAGTGTAGTGTATCTGTGTGTGTAAAGTGTAATAGGTAGGCATGCCTAAAGTTTTCAATACTGAAAACTTTGTGAATGCGCTTTATTAATGTCTATTTTTTTATTAAGTTGTCAGGGTTTAATTTTCAGTGTATATTTCTATATGTAAAACATTTTTCAATAAATAAAATAATACAATGTTATAAACATAAATATGCCTTTTATTTAAATCAATTGATAATACCACAAACAAGGGGTAATATTTGCATCTTTCATATATTTCGTGATATGAAGATAACAAATTATGTTTATCAACAGAATTACTACCTATACCTACCAATACCCGCCAGGCTAAACCGGTTGTCAACTTTAGTTCCATTGGTACACAACGACGGCGCCACTAGTATAAACGTATAAACGGTTGGGGACATTTTTTTGTATGGAGTTACCGTTCTTCTCCTAGTGAGTATTATATTCTTTGATAGTAAATATACTAAATACTTTTTTAAATATTCGCGCTCGGGGCGATGGAAGTTTCATCGTTCCGTCGCCCCGCTCCATGCAACGACCAATCGCGTTAGCTCGCTGGCTCGTGCGCGGCAACTTTAAAGCAACGATAACGTTTTTGATGGTTTTTTGTGTTACGAATCATATTTCAAGCCGATTTTTACAGTATTCGATGAAGGAGAACTCATAATAAAAATCCCATATGATATTGATCTATTACCATTTTTAACCAGGCAATTAATGCACAACCCCATAAAACCTCCCATACGGTATTATTTAGTGTACGATTATATTGCAACGCTTGTACTTATTGTAATTTGGAAATAATGAGAGAAAAAATAGCCTATTACCATTTTTGAGGACGGAAATATACTGAATTTAATAATAACCGTAGGTTACTTACTTTAAATGTAGGATACAGAATTATTTTTTGTGTGATTCATGCTTAATGTCATAAAGCAAATATATCTCTATGAGTATAAATTTAAAAAATGTTATTAATATTTTTTACAAACTTTCTGTGATTTTTTATATTTTTAATTTTTTTTTTAAATACCTAAATGTAATATATTTATTTGGATTATGTGTCGACGTAATCACTAGATTTATTATCTGTCCCATACACCGAAAATTTCAGCTATTACTAATTATTTCCATTCCGCCATACTAGCCGAGCGTACCTTTCTTGGCCTACTTATGCATCTTTCACTTCCACCCCTGGAGCATATTATAGCTCTAGCGACTCCTCTCTGGACGGCCAATGAAGGCAAGCCAGAGCTGAGAGTCCTGCGGGTCCCCTTGGGGTCCACTCCGACCGACGAAGACACGCCGGAGACGGAGACCCTGACCGACTCTCGGGAGCACTCGGGTCCGTGGGGTCGTTACTCCCCAACAGCTCGCCACAAGCTGCCCTTGTTGTCCGTTTTATTATTACGGTCATAGAATTCTATTGAAAAGCGTAACCAAACTGACCAAAACTTTTGGGGATACGTTTTTTCTCAGTAAAAATAGAAAAATCTCATGATTCTGAGTAGAAATAATATAAAACTTCACAATTCTAACACAAAAAATTTTGGTAGGTACAACTTTAAATAGAAATGCGCGGATGCGTATCGAGCGATGTGTTTGTCGTGAACCAATAGAAACACTTCATCAACCTATCCTCGCTCAGCGCAGCTCTAGTGGAAACAACTCGGTTTTTGTACCTACCTACACAAAACAAATGAAGGGTGTGAGCGAGGAATGTGTTACGAGATACGGACGCGAGCGAAAAACATTAAAAAACTCCGCTGCCGCCTCACCGCACCCCGCTCACTTATTTGAAAAGAGCCCGCTACACACCATCGCTACGCATCCTCGCACCGCTCAGCTACGTCGCACATTTCTGGTGGAAACATTCACATCATTCCACATCCTCGCGCATTTCTAGTGAAAGCATTCACATCGTTCCACATCCTCGCACAGCTTCTTCTTCTTGGCTGGCGCGGCGCGCCGCCAGTGCAGCACAAGACCGCACTGGCAGGGTCGCCATGTGAGGTGGGACGTTGAAATGATACTACTTGCTCGGAGTATACATAGATCGATATTGTCTAAAATAACATAAGTAGCAGCTTTTATAGTGGAGCGGTATATACGTGTGAGGGTAAGGCGTAGCTCATACCACAGGTGGAAAGGGGTGAGGGACGCAATCTAAGTTTACCTGATGATGGGGTAAGAGAAGGCGGTGTCGGCATGGTACGCGTAGCCCCCTTGCTTGACCAATGCCATGCCGCGGTCAGGGGGGAGGAAATTGGGGCGAGGGGAGGAGGCGATCTTGCGGGAGTACAGCTTCAATGCTATGGGGTCGGTGGTGCGCTGAAATTAATTTGTAATATTAGGATCGAATGATTTTTTAAGAATTTGTTTTACAGTAAGGCTGATAAGTATATCAGTGAAAATCTAACGTTATGTAGCTCTCTATCACTCTTGCATATTCGAGCGATAGATACACAGATACCTAATAAAATTTCTGCTCAGATTTAATAATATTGGCTACAATGTTACGCCATACGATTCAATATTGATGGTGTAGCCCCCGTCAGCTGTTGGATCGATAATATTTGTTTGTGTGCGTACGTGTAGGCATATTGCTTGTTGTAGTGTGCGCAGGGCCGTCTTAAACTATGCTGGGGCCCTGGGGCACATAAGAATTTGGGTCCCTTTTGGAAAGTAAAGAAAGCTAATCAAACTAACGTTTTTCTACTATGATCTTCTATTTATTATGGGTAATCAATCAAATGTACTGTTACTGTCTGTCCTTCGGGGCCTCCTGAGGATGGGGGCCCTGAGGCACGGGCCCCGTGTGCCCTTATGGTAAAGACGGTACTATCACTAGACCGCTAAAGACGGCGCCCGGGCGCGCCCCCACGGCCTGACTACGCGGATGTAGGATCCGCGTAGTCAGGCCGATATCGGATCGGACAATGTGAAAACGCTCTAAGTGTGAATGATATTATTGATGTTATACGTGTCGCCAACCCTGAAATAATCCTTGTTGTAGAGCACATCCTCAACGCCCGCCTTCAGCTTACTCCCTAGCAGGTCCTCCAGCGAGCGGATGGTGACAGGCGGCGCCCGCAGCAGGGTCGACACCACCAGCGCGTTGTAGTACTGGTACACGAACAGCGAGAACAGGAAAGAAGAGAACAGCACGAGGCGTACGGAGCTCGCGCGAAGGTTTACGGTCATTCCTGGGATTTAGAAGAAGACGCTTAGAATATTGCTTGAAACTATTATAACACTTTTATTAATTAATGTATAAATACGGATAGGCTGTATCAGGGACATTGCTGCAATGGTTTACGAGAAACGTGGTGTAAACAACTATTGCAAAGGCCGAAGGGCGAGTACCACAGGGCCGAAGGGCCGATGCGTCCGGGAAGTTAGTACTTAAACAAAGAACAATTAGTACAAGTGTCTAAATGTGATGGCTGCGTCCGACAGGTGCATGCTTCCTGCAATTTTCAGAAATGTCTTAACTGCGAGGATCGAAGGCCTAACTCCAGGTGGGGCCAAAGGCCCGAAGCGACTGGGAGCGGCACGCCCACGCGCAAGGCCGAAGGCCGAACTACAGAGCTACGGGAGGTTAATATTAGTGCTTAAACTCAGAACAATAGTACAAGTGACTAAGTATAAATCACTTAAAGATGATATTTACTGGGTGATTTTAGGAGTAGGTAAGCTAGGTTTACCATAGGTATCACTGGTATCAGCAAAAAATGTTCGATAACTTTTCTACGACAAACCTTACCCTGTTGACACACCGCACTCCAAATCGACAGCAGCGCAAGACTCGCCGATAAGTCCCCATCATCTCCTGCCGTCCTTGTCACTCTCAGCTTTATCAGCACGCACAAGAGCGAGCCAGCAAACACTAGGAATGCTATGATGCAGAGCCATACGTTGTTGGAGAGCGGGCGGGTGTAGATTGTCAAGAAACCGCCGGGGTGTTTTGGGTGACGAAAGATGAAGCATGGCCTAGGAAGGAAATAATTGTAAGTAGTTGAATTTATTATAATGTAGGGTGACGGCACCAGTAATGGACAAGAACCAATTATGGACATTTTTTTTCCGTAAACTCGAAATTTTTAAGAAACAGACACTATAGGTATTTTTAAACTAACAACACTACATATGTTCAGGTAACTGATGGCCATAAATAACCAGTAAAGATCATCAATGGTGGGCTAATACCCCAAACCCCGGCCCGCGACGCGTTCCAATCCGGCCCGCCGACACCCAAAGCGTCCGGCCCGCGGGAGCCAGGCTCCATTGGTTCAGCCCTAACAGCAGCAACCGGATAACCCTCCGGCGCTGACAGTGGCCCGCGCGAAAGTTTCTGAAGCGCAATATGGCCCTCAGGTAGTTTGGAGACCCCTGGGCTAATATAAGGCATTACACCTTTGGGTCCACTACTGCATACTGCATGTCCATGATTGGTGCCGTGACCTTAATGACTTTGAGCGCTATAGGGTCTGCAATAGCCAATAACCTGGATTGGCTTAAGTTTAGGATTCCGTTCATTGAGCCATATTATACACCCTTCAATAGGTAATAGAGTTAGACCAAGAAAAGTCTGCAGCGATTTTGATAGCCCACGCAGTGCAACTGTTATTTATACCTCATAATTTCATAGAAGTTTGACGTTTAAAATAACACTTGCACTGCGTGGGCTATCAAAATCGTTGCAGACTTTTCTTAGTCTAACTCTACATAATAGACGCTAGGTTAATAGATACTAATCTTAAAAGGACGTAAAGAGGTTGATAGTGAGGGATAGAACTTCAATTCTTATACCTATCATAATGAAGAATTTAAGCAACATAAAAAAAAGAAATATAAATTTATAAAATACTTAGATGGCCAGGTAGCAGTGACGTAGTGTATGAACTTGGCCCGGTCGGCCCGGATGAAGACCGGCGTGCCGCCGACGTCAGTCTCGCCTCTCTGCAGCGTGCCCACCATGCCATCGAAGCTGCCGTTGGTCACGTAGCCCCAGGAGTTCGTCCGTTGGACTATCAAGCTAAAATTAACGCCATACTTTTAACTAAGTACTTATACTCGTAAGTAGGTATATGCACCTAAGTGACCTAAGGACAAATGGAAGAGAAAAGAAAGATAAAGTTAAAAGACAATTACAAACATGTACCATCACGCTCCGCGATTGTTGCGGCATTTAGGGTCCTAGCTAAATTGGTTTTGTTCAATACTTAGGTACGCTATAGAATTTCCAATTTAGCAAGAACCCTAAATGGCATAACAATCCCGTGTACCAGTGCCTGTAGGTACCTACATGTAACGTAAAGACAACAAAAACAGAGAAATAGAACATTAAGTGCGCATAACGAAATGGACCCAACTCAGCATAATATATGCTAGCTAGGTATGATACCAGCGATGGTCTTCAGTAAGAAAACCCTGCAAGATGGACTAACATCACCAACGATCTGGTTAAGATTACAGAGAACCTGATGAAAGTTGCGTGAGGGCAGCACACAACCTAGTAGACGGGTTGACGGGTAAAGTAATGATGATGCCCAATCGAGTAGTTAACAGTACCTGCCTAAGGTAAAATAAAACAGAGTCAGTCCTTCAAAGTGTACCAGGGGTCAAGTAGAAAGCAGCAATTCTAAATTAAAAGCTCAGGCACATGGTGAAATAAGAGGCACTTTTCCCCATACGTCCTTTCTTCAGCCACGAAAACAGTAAAGATTCGACTGCATGCCTTTCCACTGAGGTGGAGACCAATAGCATTGGTTGATTCCTCTTATCTCCGAGTTTTATTTTCTACTTACCTGAAGTTATACATTTCTCTCAAATAATTCAAAAGCGTGAAATATTTCAGCTTATGCAATGAGTCCACCTCTGGCTTCAAGCGGCTGATGTACTCCTCAAACGTCTGGTGGCCAATGCCGTGCGTCACAACCACCGCACTTCTCAACACAATGCCATCCAGATTCGTTCTTCTGTGCCCCTTCATACACAATTTATAATACCAGTAACCCATTGGCTCGACGTGGTAACGCCCGTTTGTGAAAAACCCGGTATTGTAAACTTCGAAAATATCATAGGAATTTTCTTGCCGAGAAATTATGGCAACATCAGAATCGACTTCTATTGGATATCTGGATAAAGCTTCGGATGTAGAAGATACGTCGTCGGTAAAAATAAGCCATGAGTATAGAGATTTTTTGAATAAGTTATAATCGAAATGCTCAAAGACTTGTGTCCAGTTTTGGCAGGATGTATTTAGAACTATCCCAACTCTGCTATCATTTGTTGGTTTGAGATGTGAAGTATTGCTATTCATCTTGATACTTGAAAATCGGAGGTCTATTTTCTTTAGATGTTTTTGCAGACAAATTGCATTTTCTGGTTTTGAACAATGAAATATTGTTCCAAAATACAAATTCTTATATTTAAAGACATCTCTAATCAGATCGATTTCCGCTGTTGAGAGTATGGTAAGAACACTGTATGCTGTTAAGTTCATGATCGCATTTAGAGATTGAACTAAAATGGCTGCTACAAACCTATCATAAATAATTCCCCGTGATAACCAGATGACAAGAAAATTACATCTGATTGCTGACTGTCGCATATTACTGTCAGTAGGCTATTTGCATACAAAAAGACTGGTGAACTATGGTGTAATTTAAAATAAAAAATGGATTTGGCCAAAATATTTTAATAAATACTAACACTAGCAGTCAAAAATATGTTAAGTACAGAAAAAAAAATTATATTGCAAAAACATCTTGGAAAGGAAAATGAGCTTTTTCTGGCACAAGAAGGTCAGCCAAAAAGCAAACAGTGCCAGCTGTGCCTTCATATAATGTCTCCGGGTTATCGGGGACCCTGGCATCAGACATGAACTGATCTGAATTCATAAAGTCAGCAAAAGCTTTAGCTCTATGCAAATATTTAGCATCATTTGTCAATCTGTACAGCAGCAGGAAAACATAGCCATTGCCAGCGACTCCATGGCAAATTCCAGGGCCTTTCATCAGCAAGCCTTTGTTCCATACATTTTCCCCAGCTCTTATACAAGCATTCAAATACTCCTGATTGTTGAACACGAGGAATGCCTTAGCCATAAGGTAGATGACACCGGGAGCACCGTGGCACCAGTGAACCAGCTTGTGCTCTTTTTGCTCCAGTTCCTCCATGCAAGTCGGCCAGTTACCATCCTTAGACTGAATAGAAGCCATAAAATCGACTGTACATTTAATGTCTTTGGCTGATGCCTCATCACTCTCCAGATACCCAGGCACAGTCAGCAGCATCTGCAGTATAAAACTGATACCATGAGCAGCACCCAGGTACTCCGTACTGTAGTAATGGTACATCAAGGGACATGGACTCCTGTGTTTTTTAGCATACTCCCTGCCAGACTCCACAATAACTTTGCAAATATTGTGCATTTCTTCCTCAGACAACACTTGCGTTTTCATTTCACTGGCCATCCACAAAGCCCCAGCCAGATAGCCCGAACGTCCAACAAAGAACTCATCGCCACCACATTTCAAGAAATTTGGATTCATTAATGTGTTATAAAATTGTCTGTAGTAGTTGATCATGTCCATGTAGGATTGGTCGCCTACACTATGCTTGATCACGCTGGCCAAAGCGTAAGTTCCGGCATCGCCAAGTAGAAAAGAGGTTTTATCCAGAGTGGGATTTTGTAATGCAACACTTAAATATTCATGGGCTTTCTCGCGATATGATGCCCTATTTTCTGCTAGCTTGTCGTTTTTGGATAAGTGGTAGAACATGTAGGCGACGCCGGCGATACCCACGTAAAGGCCTCCATCTACATGCTTGGGAAGAGGCGGCAGTCTCTTCAAAATGGTACCGATATGCTCGTCTATCTGTGGACGAACATTCTCCTCGGTAATAGGCACTTCAGCGCCTTCCGTAAAGTCTTTCAGCGTATTTGGAAAATATCTGACCATAGCTAAGTTGAGGCCAGATGTACGTTTCATAAAACGGACTAAATGGCTTTTAATATTGAATCGCTTCAGAATGTTTGGTATATTCATACAGAAATCTTGAGTTCCAATTGCCTCCGAACTGCAGATATTTAAAAAAATCTTGTAACTTATTTGACAACTACTTCTTTCTTCATGCTTCCTTCATCCATTTATTATTTTCTTCTGTATTTTGATGTTTGTTTTGTAGTGTTTTGTTTTATTTCCATTTTATTTCACTATTTTGACTTTTGACATTTCTCTACTGTACTTTGAAGCTGTTTAGGCTGAATATAAAAACGCTGTTATCTTCATCACATTAAAATGTGTTAAAAAAATGGTTAGCACGCAAGATTTACCTAATGGTTTTAATTATCTTATAAAATAACAAATTATACTTGCATACTACACGTATAACAAATATAATAACCCAATCTAGCTAGTATTATAAGTAAGTAACGGCCTCAGGTAAGTACAGTCACAATCAAAACCCTAGAGATACTAGCCACACCTTTGATGCATCTATTAGCTAAACCCATAGTCTAATAAAACATGGTCTTCTATTCCCAGAGTGACACAGGCCTACGTCACAATAACATGGCCGCTATATATAGCGCTATCGCATATTATCATATAGCGCTGTCGCATGATGACGTAGGCTTGTGTCAGTTAGGTGACCTAGAAAAGACGGGAATGGAGTACCAGGCGGAGTATATTATTATACCATGGCTAAACCTACCTTCTACATTCTAGATCATAGCCACTCGCAAACTTGGTAATTGCAACTCATCGAAATTCAATGGAAATTCGTTAAAATCGATCCAAGGTCGTTGAAACTGTAGCTAAGCAACGAGTTGATATGTTGATGAAATGGACCAAAAATGCCTTTTCGTATAGACTTATTTTTACCAAAACAAAATCAATGGGGCCAATTTATTCTAGTCCTATACAAGTGTTTAATACATACTTAACACATACCTATTATAGTTAAATACTAATGCCTATCACATTCAGTCGTGGAAACGTGAGTGTTTTATATCGTGACAATCTTATGGTGTACAAATAATGAGCTAAGGAAAATAATATGTAATTTAATTACATTATTTTCCTTAGCTCATCTACGGGGGATTTTCTGTTCAAAGGAGATAACGCGCTACGACGTAGTGCTACGAGATTAGCTTTGCAGTGGTTTAAGTTAATTGCAGATTTTTTTTAAATATATTAACAGTTTAAGGATCCCAATTCGTTTCATTATCCACAAATTAAATTAAATATATTAAAAATTAATAATATTCTTGGTATTATATAGATTTAATAGTCATGGTTTAGCCAATCGCACGTATGCTTCCTCAATAGGGTGTAGGTGCCAATTATTGACTTTATGTCCTAAGTGAGGTGTAAGCCTTCGGCTGGGAGAAGGTGGTGTATGAGTGATACACGCAACGGTTGGATATCAATTGTATTTTTATAATAAAATGTGCGGTTTATATAGGAAAGCATTTCCTTTGTTCTTTACACTAGGTCTAAAGTACAAGGTTGAAGAAAATGTAACATTATTTTTATGTTTGCAATATCGGATTACATGGTATCATATTAAATTCGGAAATGAACAATTAATTTATTAAATCGATTCGCGGTGGGTGGTCTCAGCTGTGTGTGAGTCACTCCATGCTACACGTCCTTCCCTTTTTTTGAGACAAACATACATTATTATGTCTGTTTTTGTCTTTACATTATCATGTGTGTTTTTTTTTTTTTTACTTATGCCTATGGGCTACATTAATACATCATACATGTAAATGATATGAGATTATACATGTTGAAATCATAGTTTGCTATAGGTACTTAATACCTACGTTTACACAAAATTAAATTTTCTCTGGTTAACTTATGTCTATAGATGGCTTATACAATGTAGTATGGCGCTAAAATTACGTTTTTTATACAATCCTTATTATTGAGTTATGGTTATCTAGACGTGTCGGTATGATACCATGATACATGGCGGGTTTGTTTATTTTCTCTGGTCCTTATGCGGTTGGGAGTCCTATTGTCTGTGTTGTTATGATGTTTGTTCGTTATTTGACTCTATTTCAATACTGGAGATAGCACTTTCGTATTTGGGATGCTATCTGATTCTATAAGTTTAGTGTTTAAGGTTCGCTCTTTTTTATAAAAAATTAAAATAAATGTAATACATTACATTACATTATGTTGTGTACATTTCCTTCAACTTTTTTTTCTTTTAAACAAAAATAGTACATTTACAGAACTATTTTTGGTTTACTAGTATATGTACTTAATTTTAGGGTATACATTGGTTCTTAAAAAAATAGACAAGTCTTACTGCTACCTAGGTACATAATTTGCTTACATGCCTATTTATAACATTACATTTGTAAGATAGCTATTGAATGCAATGTTGCACTAACATGTGTTTATCTTTACCTACATGTTATGCGTTATAGGACACTCTTTTACTTATGGTTCCTTATTAGGATGGTGGTATGTGCTCAGATCTTAGGTTTTCTGTTACATTATTATCTTGGATTTATTTATCCACTTTCTTACATTCGGGTGGAACTGTCCTATCATTAATTATGTCCCTGTATTTGGTGTACAAAGTTTAATCTGGATGCATGTTTTTAAATTAAAACAAATATTATTTTACTACAGGTAAGGAAGATAGCATTTCGCACCCGAGGTCGTTCAGCTCAGTCCCTCGATGCTGGCGCGTCGCGAGACCCGGCCGCGGGCGGCGAACGCCTGTTCCTCCAAATACGACCAGCACTTGCAGACCATAGGGCGCATATACACCGCTCCAACACTTTGCTTACAGGGTATATTAACCTATTTGTTAATAGGGAGTATTACTGCAATGTTCTGCCGCCAGAGTGATAGCACTAATTTGTTTAGTAAACTTATACATACTACGCCTTAAACAGTTTTTGACAAGTTTTTACTATGACATTGATGCATCAAGGCGGTTTTTTTACAGGTGGCCTACCGTGAAACGCGAAAATCGAAATTTCGTTAGTGACGCCCTCTACGCAGAGTTTGCGTAATACTCATTCCCTATAATATACATGGATGTCTCATCGTTTCGTCTTGTGTTGAGGCGCGAAATATGACCTTGATAAACGTCATAAATATTCTCGTTAAATTAGTTGCACCTAGGACCTAGGATGTGTCTAACTATAGCATGATAATGTAAAATATTTTGATACTTGCAGCGGTGATGGCATCACCAAAGACGACAGCAAGGATGACTCGATCGATCTGCAAGCTATTGGAGAAGGAAAGGTTCAGCTCTCACGGACGCCACAGGAAAAAGACAGACTGCCTGATAGAATAACTCTTGATAGGTTAGTACCAAGATATGATTTCATTGGTTTTACCTTAAATTCCGACGTTTCAGCTGAGTTGCACCAGCTGCGCGGTAGACCCGTGTAATTAAATGTGTGTACAGTCAACTGTAAAAATATGGGTGTACAAATCATCTCAAAAATATGTCCCATAAGTCTTATCTTATGTCAGTGAATTAAGAATTATAGGACAGATTTTTGAGTAAGTTGTCTACACCCATATTTTTACAGTTGACTGTACAAAACGCGAGAGTTTAAAATGTTAGGTTAATCTAATTTAGGAATTATCGTGAAGAATGGTACAAATTTTAAAATGTTTCTGACTTTCCAGAAGTTAAATCTTGATACAAGACGAATCATAAAATGGTGTAGCTAAATATTATTTTGATTATCGTTTTGTTTGACATATTCGTTAGGTAACCCAACCTATTATGGACATGAAAACTAAATGTTATTTGCCAGTATTTTTTATCTAGATGTGGCACGCCATGTTACCTATGCCCTCCTTACTTTTTAGAACCACGAACATCTAGCTTTCACTAGGAATTCTCGCTTCAGCAAGTGTAGGTTCTTACTGAGTTCCTTTTTAACTCTTTGAACGCATACATTTTATTAAAATGCATGAAGGTTTATATTATACAGTAACCGTGCGCGTCTTTGGTGGTCAAAAGAACAAAATTAAACTTCTGTTTTCAGACGGGGCTTATCTTCTATCCCACATATAGTCGGCGAGCCGGGGCTAAGGCTTCTGTCTTTGCAACACAACCTCATCAACAGCTTATCGGGTTTAGCTCCTTTAGATTTAGGGAAACTGGTATTCCTTGACGTGTATGATAATCAGATCGACAAGATAACTTCCTTGGAAAGACTTTTTAGTTTAAGGGTTCTGCTCATGGGGAAAAACAGGTACGAACTCGCTAGTATAAATAAGTTATAAGTAGTTTTTATAAAAAAATATTCATTTTTATATAAAGTGTAATTACTTTCAGGATAAAGAGGATAGAAGGTCTAGTTAATCTCGTAAAATTAGAAGTTTTAGATTTACACGGAAATAGAATAAGTAGAGTAAATGGGCTATCAAACTTGTCCGAGCTTAAGGTGCTCAATCTGGCCGGGAACCAAATAAAATGTATTGGACAAACTGATCTTCAGGGTTTAGTCTCTCTTCGAGAACTCAATTTGAAAAGGAATCGACTGAGAAAACTATTAGGATTTCAGAACACGCCGCAACTGCAAAAGCTTTATCTTGGGAACAATGATTTACAGAGGTAAATAAACACCAGTAACTTTCTTGTTTTACTTTAATTTGCTTCATTAGTTATTAGTTAGTTGTCAAGCGGACCCCAGGCTCCCATCAGCCGTGGCAAGGCAAAATGCCGTTATAACGCGAGGAAGATGAAATTAATCAGTAACATTATTTATTTCAGTGTTGAAGACGTTTCAACATTAGCAGAAACGACGACTCTAATTGAAGTATCTTTGGATGGGAATCCAGTAGCTTTAGGAGGCGATTGCACACCCTTCCTCGTTTCTTATCTACCAAATCTTTTAACTTTAACCAACATGCACGTTACTGAGCAGGTAAGTCTAACATTATACCAGATTGTATTGTATAGTCACCACACGGGATTGTTATGCCATTTAGGGTTCTTGCTAAATTGGAAATTCTATAGCGTAAGTATTGAACCACCAATTTAGCTAGGACACTAAATGGCGCAACAATCGCGGAGCATGATGGTAAGTACATATGTTCAATGAAATAAAGTAAAGTATTTAAGATTGGTAATATAATGACTGTGTAAAATTAGGTACGGAGAGCAGCAATGGCTTGGAGAAGCAACAAGGAGGCCGCCCATGCTGCCTACTGCGCTCTCGGTGGTTCGGCCCAGCAGGCTGCGAGGCGTGATCAAATTATCAACAATGCACGAACCAACTGGGAACTGCTCAGGTTTGGTCGATAATTTCCATGGCACTATTAATATCACATTCATTAACGGATCAAAAACACCTTTGCGTGCACGGGGGTGTCATTAGTTTATCATTAGCGGTTAGTCTTATCTGCTCGCTACTGCCTGACGGCTGTGGGAAATTTTATCAAACTATAGTAAAAGCACCTACCGAAAAACACTTTTTGTTGATTTTCAGGTCGGAGAATAAATGCTTTAACAATGTTACTAGTCCGACAAAAAATGTAGATTTAGAAAAAGAATTTGTGCTAGAAGCATCAGCAGCGATAGTTCCACAAAACGAAAGTACACGAACCGTTTATATGGCGGCATTACCGGATGTTGTAGTGCTGTTGCCACAAGGAGAAAATGAGGACTCCGATTCTAAGAATACTAATGAAACAAATACGAAGCCAACTTCCGATCCACCAAAATCACCATCGCCTATGCGCAAGCTACAAAGAAGTTCAACCGCAAAGAAAGCCCCTGAAAAACGCGTTAATTTCTCTGACAGAAGTGCCTCTCAAGACACCGATGCGTCTCATTCAACCTCAACGAGCAGTGACTTGAGGCTTCCACCAATACTCCTACCCATTATATCATCTTTAGAAAACGTAAGGCTTGCCGATGGGACAGAACCAGTTCTGAAGAGATGGGAAAGTATATCTAGTGTAGATCCCGTCATCGATTCTTCATTTAGTTCACTACCTACATCATCTACAGATAGTGACGACGATAGTAATAAAAGACAAATTAAAAGAATTCCTACAGCGGTTCGACGTAGAGCAAATTTTGGTACAATGCGATCTAAATCTGTGTGTGATCCTGAAAGCCGGAGAATCAAAACCAAAAATTCGGACATGTGCGAAAATGCTAGTAACATTTCGTGCAGTACAAATGTCGGTTCAGTTCAGTCTTCGACGTCAGGAAGTGATCAGAATAGTAGGATTCTAAGGCGAGAGGGATCTGTAAATAGCAGGCTAAGTAATAGAACAGTCAGAAGTGCAACGATGGCGAGGAGAAGTGAACGAGCGTCATCAGCTTCGGGCAATCGGGCATCAACTGCTCGGGCAAAATCGGGAAAGAGTTTGGCCATTTTAAAATCGTCTGAACCAGTGCCGAAGCCGATGCCAGCATCTAAAGATAGGGAACAAGGTCAGTACCTATAGAAAAGTAGTACCTACAGGAAAATGTATCTAGACAATTAGTTAGAAAACATAAAGAAAAGACCAGGCTGTTCTACATTTTTGGTACCTATTGAACCAATGTCGCCTTTAAAATAACCCTCCTTTCGGCAGTCAGGTAACATGGTGATATAAGATATTACAATTTACAATCTCAACGGTGCTACGAATACTATATTTTGCTGTTGCTGAATTGATCTTTTAAATAAGTTTTTAAAAAAACCTACTTTGCTACGTTAAACTTTCAGGAGTGGATTACTTAGTGGAAGTGGGTGACGGAGTGGTGAGCGCTTGGGGTGCTGGTGCAGTGCGTCGACTGGCGAGAGATTGGGACTGGGAGCGAGCGAGGACAGTGACTCGTGCCGCCTTCCATTACGTACACTTCAACGCTGTATCACAGTCTCTCCCGGAATTAAAAACGAAGTAAGACCATTTAAATAATTATGTTGAATTTTACACAAGTATACGACTTGACTGATGGGAAGCGGGCTACAGCTAATATTTTTGGACCTGGTATGCAGAAATATATCTCCTTTTTTCAGCATTATCTAAACATTTGGAGTGATGTGGCTCTGAAATAAGTTAAAAGTGTTTATTATTGGAGAAACTCTACCGTTTTTCTTGTATCACTTGTAAACTCACTACACTGAGTCATTAACGATTTCCAAAATGATCTCTATTGTAGAAATACTCTCACCCGTTTTATCATTTTCTGTCTAATTCAGGTTCCCAAACGTGACACACGTATCAGTCCGGGCGACAGGCCTGCAATGGCTCGGTCAACTGCATGCCTTGGCCGAGTTGCGGGGACTCACCGGGCTGACGGTGTTGCCAGAAGGCAACCCCATACACGCAAAGATATGGCGAGAGTACGCCATTTATAGGCTTGGCCATTGGGGATTGAAGGAAATCAACGATGAACCGGTAATTTTCATATTGTCATTAATTTGGTCTTCTAGTGCAACGACTGTAAGTATAGAGGTAGTGTGACGTCAATGTGGTTTTTATCTGTATATACCCTAATCTCAGACTATACCTACTCGATTCTCCTCGCGATAATTCGCATAGCTTTAGAAGTCTAGATTAGCCAAGCCATTGAAGTCCTAAGTTGCTTTAGTCTGACTTTGTCGACTTGTGCTTTAAGTATTTTGTTTGTGAATATTACGAGATAACTGTGACTGGAATTTTAGCATACCCTATTAACGCCCGACTTTCTATCCTATTATTAAATTGTAATATCTTCTATTATCTTGTGTTCCAAGACTTCCAAGCATTCCCTCAAAACTAACAAAAAAAGGAATGTGTTGTATTATCGCCCGCACTGTTAACTGTACATATATATAATAGTGACACACTATGGTGCATGAAATAAAGGCGAAATTGCGTTTCTTTGTAAAGAATAAAGTTTTATTTTAAAACCGAACTAAATACATCTTATCTTCTACAATATTTGTTTGAAATATAAAGTAATTTACCTGTAAAGAATAAAGAAACAACATTTAAAGCCTCTATTCTAGGGTTTTGTTATTTCTTTTACATAAAATCAATCTTAATCTATTTCATAGTATTCAATATTTTTTCCTATGATGGATGTCAATGTCTTAAATGTTATTCATGACACTTGATAAAGTCTATGGCTAAAGCGGCTAGCCGCATAAAGGTTAACATTAAGAAAATAGGTATTACTATTTTCTTTACATCTCCCTCCTAGAGAAAAAAAATTGCATAGGAGAAAACAATCACGCAATTTTTAATTCAGGTACTAAGTACCACTGGAGACAATTTTGTAATGTGGTAAAGGTTAGATTCCAGTTTCTTGTGTCCTGCATCAACTTCATAGATGGAGCTTGATATTTTTCTTAGAATCTTAAATGGTCCAATTCTTAATTCATCCATCTTCTTCCTATTCAGTCTATTCCCATTTTCTACATAGACCATGTGTCCCATTTCAAAAGTGTGTTCTTTTCTATGCCGATCAAATTTTTCTTTATTATATTTGTGAGATCTTATTGTGTTTTCGTAGGCTAATTTTCTGTCTCTTTTCAGGTCTTCTTTTGAACATTTTGATTTTAATTCAAATGGTAAAATATTTACGTTTTCACCTTCCAAAAGGTATTTTGGAGTAAATTTCGTGACAGTGTGTTCTGTTTCATTATATTTTTCTAGACATTTCTGTGCAGTAGTTGTCCAGGCTGTTTTCTTATCATCTTCATTAATTGTACATCTTATTTTATTGACTAAAGTTTGATTTAGCCTTTCATTAAGACCATTAGAGAATGGCGCATCTACAGCCGTAAAAACCATTTTTATATATTTACTCTTTAGGTAATCTTTAAATTCTTTAGAATTTATGCCGGGGTATTGATCTGTTAATACCATATCAATATTATAACTCTGTGTCACATAAGTTATCAGTTTAATAAAATCACTAGAGTTTTGATTTTTTGATGTCAAAATATATGCATATCTCGTGAAATGATCAACTAGAAGATGTAAATATTTTTTTGTTGACCGTGATCCTCCAAAGCCTCCAATGGTATCAATAGATACTATTTCAAACGGGCGTGTTGCTGGACCCAAATGTGACAATAAGCCATATTTTGACTTTCTCCTTGATTTGTTCTTTATACATATTTCACATTCATCACACATTTTTTTAATATTTGTGAATATATTTCTCGCTGTATAAAATGGTGTTATTTTATTTATCATCTGGCTTCTTCCAATGTGGCAGTAAGTATTGTGAACATCTTTGATGAGAGCTTTGCTAAGTGCTTCAGATAGTATGATTTTATTTCTATTTTTGTTCTTTTTGTAATAAATTGTGTTTTCCAATATCGCGTTTGTTTTTCCATTTTGTAGGTCTTGATTTTTATATTGATCATTTTTTATATCTTCTAGTGTTATTAAATTTACTACTTTCAAAAAGTCATCATTATTTTCATATGTTTCTAGTACTGGATTTCTGCTTAAGCAGTCTGCCTCTTGATTAGATTGTCCAGGATTGTATTTTATTTGAAAATTATATTGGGAAAGATAATAAGTCAAATCACCAAGTTCCTCATCAGTTCTAGCCTTGATGTTCATATTTTCCAATGGTTTATGATCGGAGTATACCACAAATTCTTTTCCCATAAGCCAGTGCTGCCAATACTTAACAGCTTCTTTTATTGCAAGACATTCTAGATATATGCCTTTTTCCTTTTTTGAGTCTCAGTTAGTTTCTTCGAGAAGTATGCCACGGGCTTACTGTCTCCGTTTTTATCTACTTGTTTCAAAACCGCTCCAACTCCGTCGATACTAGCATCTGTGTATATATTCATTGGCAGTTCAGGATCAAATATCTTCAGAATCGGTTTTGAACATAGCATACTTTTTATTTTTTCAAAAGATTCTTGGCATGCTGGCGACCATATAAATTTCACATCTTTTCGTAGTAAATTGTGTAACGGATCCAGAATAATTGCGCTATGTGGTATAAATTTATGATGAAAATTAACTTTTCCTAGAAATTGGCGTATATTTTTTCTTGTTTTCGGAACTGGAAAATCCCTCACTGCGGTTAAGTAGTCTTTAAGTGGTCTGACTGAATTGTTCTTGATTATATGACCGAGATATTTAGCATGGTTGTTTGCAAAACTACATTTAGAGAACTTAAGTCTAAATCCTTCTCTTAGTATTGCCTCGAGTAGTCTAGATATATGTTGTATGTGTTCATTGAAAGTTTTCGAAAAAATTAAGATGTCATCTATAAAATTTACCGCAAAATCAGAAAGCTTATGTTTTCTAATGATATTGCTCAATATTCTTTGGAAAATTGCTGAAGCAGTCTTTAAACCAAACGGAAGGCACGTCCATTGAAAATGGCCTTCTTGGGTAACAAATGCAGTTTTGTATCTATCTTGAATTTTCAAAGGTATTGACCAAAAAGCGGAATTTACGTCGAAAGTAGAAAAGTACTTACAGTTTACAGTTTTTACCATTAAATCCTCAATCAGCGGGAATGGTTGTGACTGTGGAACGACGATTTTGTTTAACTCTCTAAAATCTATGCATAACCTTGTTCGTTTTCCATCTTCTTTTTTATATGCCAAAGTCACCGGGGCAGCAAACGGGCTATAAGATTCTTCAATTAATTTGTTCTTTAGTAGTTTCGATATTTGTCCTTCTATTTCTTTTCTATCTTCTGTGTTGCATCTATATGGACGTTTGCTACAGTACTTGTCCACCATCAAGTCTATATGAGCTTCATAATCACGTACAGTGCCAATGTCATATTTATCCTTAGCAAAGACTGATTTATATTTTTCAATTAACTTGTCAATCTCTCTTTGTTGATATGAATCTAGATGGTTTACTGACATTTCAAATTCATCTGAATTAATATGTTCGTTAAAATTTATTTCATATCTGATTTTAATCTCTTTATTTAGTAATATCTCCGTACAAGTAATATCGTCATCTTCGTCACCCAGTACATCAGGAATATTGACGTTAGATACATTTGAAGAATTACTTATCAACTCTTCTTTTTCTATATTCTCTCCATTCAGGAACTTCTTTTTATCTTCTGGACTATTATATTGTAAAATGTTCAATTCATCATCTTGCATTAATTTGAATTTTTTTATACAATCCAAACCTATTAGAAAATCATAAGGAAGATTTTCTATGACGAAAATATCCATATTTGACTCAATTTTATATATTTTTATTTTGAGTGTTATTATACCTTTTGTTTTCTTCGCACCATTAATAGTATTCAAGTTTGCTGTTTCTATATCAGTTGTCTTTTCTTTATCTTTTATCTTTAATAATTTAGAATTTATCAATGACACATTCGAACCTGGGTCATAAATCCCAGACACTTTTAATGTATCATTTAACAGCAACTTTACTTTTATTAATGGTGGTACTTCTAGTTTTTTGGATTCTGCTCATTCAGCTCAACTTCCAATTCTGAGTTATTCACACTTTTCACAATTGCTTTTTGATTTTTCCGTTTAAACCAGCATTTATCTTCGGGATGGTAGCGTGTCCCTTTGTTTTCAGTTATACAAACATGGCATGGCTTTTTTTCTTCAACTTTCTTGGATTTCATATCTGGAGATGTAGGATTTTTTTTATCATATTTATTCTTTCCAACCATGTGTTCCAATTTTCCTAGTTCATTATATAAGTCCTCCGTCTGTTGCAAAGTTTCACGATCAATTTTATCCGCTACATAATTAGGCAGACCAAGTGCTATAAGGTCGATCAGTGTTCCAGTATCGGTTGATTTTCTTATTTCCAGTAACAGTTTTTCTTTCTTTAAGGCATACTCAAGTAACGAACCTGCCTGATATTTAAAGGTAAGAGCATATCTAATGGGTGACCATCCTTTGTTTGCAAACGTCTCACAGAAGTTTTTCTCCCATTTACTCCACTCAGATTCTACAGTAAATTTCAATAGCATACAACTGTACCAATCAACACTGGAGTACTCCAAGAAGTTTTTTAAAATTTCAATTTTTTTCCTATCTTCAACAATTTGGAAACGTTCACATTCTTTGTTAAAATCTTGTATCCACTGGTAAGCATTTGAGTTTCGCCCGGAAAATTTGTTAATCATGAAATCCTTTGCAATTTTCCCTAAATTCTGTGTTTCAGACTTCTTCTGTTTTTCGTCAAGCAATTTTTCTAAAATTTTTTCCAATGTTTCATTTGAACCGCTTGGCATAGATTCAACATTTGTTTCTGAAATTTCTTCCAAATAAATATCATTACACTGTATGTTTTCCTCCTCATCCAAGTATACTTTTGATATCTCTTCTGTCAAAGTTATCCAAATTTTTCTTGTTTGATGCCTTTTAGTTAACGATTTCCGTATTTTCGCAAAGTTGGAAGTATTTATTATAGCTGGATGCATTTGCACAGGCTGGTGTTCCGGTGGTAATCCAAAAATCTGCCCACCGGGTGTAGCGATTGATGTTATACACAAAACGTTTGATTTTCCATCTGCCGCAGGTTTTACAGCAAAATCAAATCTTAACTTTTCCATATTTCTTGAAATATTTGCAGAAAATGTTGTTTTATAATAGTGACGCACTATGGTGCATGAAATAAAGGCGAAATTGCGTTTCTCTGTAAAGAATAAAGTTTTATTTTAAAACCGAACTAAATACATCTTATCTTCTACAATATTTGTTTGAAATATAAAGTAATTTACCTGTAAAGAATAAAGAAACAACATTTAAAGCCTCTATTCTAGGGTTTTGTTATTTCTTTTACATAAAATCAATCTTAATCTATTTCATAGTATTCAATATTTTTTCCTATGATGGATGTCAATGTCTTAAATGTTATTCATGACACTTGATAAAGTCTATGGCTAAAGCGGCTAGCCGCATAAAGGGTAACATTAAGAAAATAGGTATTACTATTTTCTTTACATATATATGCCTGTAATAAAATCCACCGATGTACAGTTAGGAGGGTAGCTGTTTGTATGATAACATATACCTTTTTATAATACATTAAATTACAAGCAGGTGACAGAAGAAGAAACAAAGGAAGCCAACATCACATACAACGGTCTCAGTGACTTAGTGTTGCGAGCACTACCTGATGCCCCGCTTCAGCCACTGTTAGCGCGATTGGGAAGGAGTGGAAACAGCACCGTCAGTGCCAAGGCATGGTTGAGGGCCGCGGATCCGGCCTTGCGGGATGTCATTGCTAAAGAAGCGCTGCAGTTTAAGAAAGGACATGTTTCACAGGTAATCGTGCACTCGGTCGTGAAGTCGGTTACAACTGTAGTCTAATTTACAATAACCGCGCCATAAATACTTATCGAGCATAAGCACCTCTTCATTAGACAGTTAAAATCATCCTTTCTTTTCGTTTCACTGTAATCGGTTTAAAATCGAGCAAAACAGTATAGGAGGTCTTATCTTGAAGATGGATTATTCCAGAGGACCGTTGAGTTCTTACTGTTCTTAGTTAGATTAATGTGGAGAAGACCAGTATATAACATTTATTGCAGGTAGGACCGTCATGTTATAGGACAGGAACTCGCGTATTTGTATGTGTACGTCGCTTCAGACACAGTCAGAAAGGAAGAATTTCACTCTTTCTGCTGTACCGACTTTCTGCCTTCTCTATGTGGAGCAAAGTATGTTAACGCAGGAATTAAAAGCGACGAAAGTGCTTGTAGACGGTCTTCCCTTTTAGGTCTGCCCCACATTGAGCTTAATTTTGTTTTGTTTAAAGGAGGACATGAGTTGGCGAGTCCGCGGGCGGGGTCAGCTATCCCACGCCATAGATCTGGCTTGTGGCGCGGCGCAGCGTTTGCGAGCTTTAGAACTACAATGGCCTATGATCCTCGTCGAGATGATCGAGGAGGCGCTCACAGATTTCTCTAATATGGAGGCGCATGTCAAGGAACAGATGCGTATGATTATGGAAACATTGTGAGAGCCTTAAAAACATTTTGAAGCCATTATATTACTTAGGGTGGTATTCCACTGTCCAATATATTGGTCCAATGTCATTGCGTCTCACTCTCTCATTAAGCGAAATGTGAGACAAAATACACATTGGACAAAGAAATTGGACAGGTGGAATACCACCCTAAGCGTTACGAATGGACCACGCTTAGTATTATCTTATGGCTCCTCTACACGATGGCCCAGCGCCGGCCACTCCAAGGGACGCAGCCTGAACTTGCTCCCTCTAACGCATTAATGCGTCCCTTGGAGTGGCCGGCGCTGGCCCATCGTGTAGAGGAGCCATTAAGTAATTTCTCGCCTAGTCACCCATTAGGGCCATTAGTTGACTAGGGCCCGATTACAGGTCCTTTGTTTTACCTAGTTTTCATTGGCAATCAGTATTTTAGAACGATAAGATTGTTTGTATTATAGAATATAATTAAATACTAGTGGTAGAATGTACCTACTTATAGATAGATCAATTTTCAGAACTGAACTTGTCGATTTTCGACCTTGCTCAATATACAACGCATTAAATTTCACTAGTTTGAACGCTTTAGTAATCGATTCCATTTCTTTGACAAATAAGGCCATTTTTGTATAAAGTTCACAACACAAATATTATTTGTGTTCATCACACGAATTTATAAAAATCTAAAGTAAAAATGTGCCTCCGGCTTTTTGTACAATAATAATATAAATAAATAGTAGTTACTATGACTAGAACTTAAAATGTAAATGAATTTTAAATATATATTAGTCTTTTTAACCTTGTATTTTTATTGCAATATCGGTAAATTGTGTCCGGCCTATCTACACCAACATACTTTGATATAAAATTTGAGTGTTGTGACTTTTGAAATATGTTCTGGAGTTTTCAACCACTTGTGGTGCCAATTACAGAGCATTTTACCCTAGTAAGGGATTAAAGCTTTAACAGACGGGCGTACCGAACCGCAACCATAGTCCGGTCTGAGGCCTGTTCGACCGTGTGCACTGTGCAAGTGCGGCGTGCGTTCGTTAAGGACGCAGTTATCAGTGAGAGGGAAAAAGAGATGTGCTGACCTGACTAAGGTCGCGATCCGGTACGACCGCCTGTTACGGCCTATGATCGTTCGTAGCAATTTCTAGTAATGTATAGCGGCATTTTAAAACCACATAATTATATAAACGTATAGCCTGACAAGTTCTTTTTTAGCCCTGATATAATGTCGCTACAAACAGCTTACATATAGCAACAATACGTGTACGTCATGAATAGTCGGGACAGTGTGTATTGGCATCGTGCAAGAGCGAGTGAGGTATACAATTATGTACATGTGAGTTGTAGAAGTATGTTTCCCAATCGAAACCCAATCGAAAGAGCATGTTTAGTTGATAATTAAGTATGAATAACCTATCCGCCATAATTTGATTCTAAATATTCGACCTCCGTATATATATTTACCAGATTCAGTCACTCGTGGTGGTAATGGCTCATTCTTATAATAAATATTTTTGATTATAGCACTAAAGACGCCTTAAATGAGAAAAATAATAATTTAATAATTAATATTCATATTTAGTACAAAACTAACCAGTTTATTACAAACTCACTATGAAAATCAGTACCCGTCATGTCAACAAATAATTTCACAACATTGTTTAATGGAATGCTACTGAATCCCGTATCCTTTTTCTGTCGCAAGTATTTTAATGTATTTTAAATTATTTGTTTAGCATCGGTGTGAATTTTTTTGGGCATTTTTTGAATGAATGAATGAATGAAAACATTTATTTTCAGGCAACTATTGGCCCATAGATAAATACCTTAAAACTAGCATACATATTATTACAAAATATATCTTAAAACTAAAAACACAATTATGGCTGCGATGCAGTTCGCAACCCCGCAGTGTCAGGGAGCCGGCCGCGGAACCGCCGGAACTTGACACCCTTCGGCCAAAACTCCTCCTTGGTGAAGGTCGCTAGATGTTCAGTCGGAACGCTCAGCACAAAAGAATTTTGATTGCAAAATCTATTATTATCCTGAAATATTTACAATTATTTTCGATTTGTTTACATCGGTGACATTCAATGACTTTCAATGTCGGATGTCAAACAAAATAATTGCCATTAAAATAAATTAGTTCCATCGAAAATCCGCAACGTGGCGAGGGCTAAAAAGGAACTTGTTAGGCTTTACATGAATATTAGTAGTAGTAGTAGTAGACTCTTTATTGTACAAAAAGACACATTAAAAATAACATACAATTAGTAAGAAGTACAAAGGCGAACTTATCCCTTTGAGGAATCTCTTCCAGTCATACGTAAATAAATCGAAGTCAAAAATTACTCTTTAATTTTATATCAATATCAAAGATCAATATCGCTTTGCATCTCATCATTTTCTCACATCCGTCGTTTTAAACTATTACTCAAACATCACAGTTATATCTGTTGTCACAGGGTTGTCAAAAACGTCAAACAAACTTCAAATTCAAATGTCATTATGTCAATGTCGTAAACACGTGTGGTGTGCAGTTTTATTTTATAGAAATTTCTTAAATAAAACCCATAAAATGAAGCCCAAGTCAAAGAAAAATGTGAAACCGTTGTTATCAGACAAAATCGCCGATGCATTGACGATAAAACCGCGTGCGGACATAGAAGACGACCATGTTTTTGGCACAAAACCTCACACCGTTTCGCGAGCCGACTTGAGCTCATCTGAGAGCGAGGACGACGCCGCTATTAGTGACTTTCGGAAAAGGAATGTTAATTTACTAAGTGAGATAAGTAAAAAGTACGAAGGCCAAGTGGTAACCAGGAAAGATCTTGATAAAAATACCTCCGAAAGCGAGCTCGAGAGTGACTCTGACGGTGGCGACGATGGCGGATTCCAGTCAAACCTGGCCTCACTCGCGAGTAAATTTATTCAAGAAGATTCCGATGGTTCGGATGAGGAACAGCGTGACAGCCAAAATGCTAAAAAGTCATCAGATTCAGATGTAAGCTCAGGCGGTGAGAGTGACGACTATAGTATTACCCAGCGTCAGAAAGGGACAGACAGCGATCAGTCTGACGATGATGATGATGAAGATGGAGAAGGTTACGACATCAGTCAAATGGAGGAGCCGGTAAAAGAGGAATTTGAGCATATGAAAAAACAGAATGTTTCCGAGGAGGCAAAGAAAGGCGCTTGTGTCAGAAACCAGCTATTAGTTTGGGAAGGCTTGCTAGAAATGAGGATACACCTGCAACGGTGCATGAGTACAGCCAACCAGATGCCATTTCCAGAGGTTCATAAGGATTTGAGGCAAAACAATGAGTTTGCCGAGGCCTGCAGTGCTGCGACTAGCAATATTGCTAGTGTCTTAGATAAGTAAGTATTAACAATGCAATGTGTCTACTTTAACCTCCAGACACTCAGAAGCAGTTGTAGTGTTTTGAATTTAGAACTCTTGGTTAAGGTGTCAACTGCAGCTTCATTACTGTTATTATAGTCTGACAAAAAAGAGTAGAAATTAAAAAGTGGCAATACCTGTAGTGTTGTCCCTTTCAAATCAGTCTATATAAGAAAACAGGACGACACTACAGTATTACCACTTTTTAATTTCGACTGTTTTTTGTCAGACACTGATAGATACTGTATCATATTTAATTCGAAATACTGATTAAATCTTCTCTCTTTTCAGGTTCTTATCCCTACAAAGCATGCTACTAAAAGGTTTTCCTGAAACTAAAGCACTCTCCACAAAGAAACAGGCTACAGAAACTGTTGAAAAGAAAGAAGAAAGTGACGAGGAAATACCCAGCGACACTGACAATGAAGAAATACCATCAGACACAGAAGAAGAAGATAATACACCGGTTGAAGATAAATCTCCAAAGAAAACAAGCAAAGAACAGCCACAGAAGAAACGTAAACTAACTGACTATGAAAGCGAACTGGCCGTAGCCCACAAAGTGTTTAAACCATTCAGAGATTCCACTATCCAAAAGTGGAATGAAAAGACCCGTTTGGCTACCGCTAATAACATCAAAAACGCGCCAACAAACACTATCCTACAGCAAATATCTTATATCCTATCAGATAGAAATAAATTAGTTAAACGCACACAGCTGAAGCGCTCAGAATACGATATTATTGGACACAAAAAGCAGAATGATTTAGAAAATGAGGAAGCTAATGGAGAGAATCCAGTTACGAAGGACAGGAAAGATGACGATGAATACATAACTGAAATATTTGACGATAGTGACTTCTACCATCAGTTACTCCGAGAGCTTATCGAGTGTAAATCTGCGGACATATTGGACCCCGTCCAGCTCAGTCGGCAATGGATAGCTCTGCAGCAGATGAGAAGCAAAATGAAGCGGAAAGTTGATACGAAGGCTACAAAAGGACGGAAGATCAAGTATGTTGTACATAACCAACTGGTTAACTACATGGCACCGGAGAAATGTACCACATGGACTGATGAGAGCACCAACGAACTGTACAGCTCGCTGTTTGGGAAGATGTTTGAATATAATAATGTAGGATTGAATGCTAACTTAGAGAATGGATGGAAAATAAAAGAATAATTAAACATTTATTCTGTCTTGTTACTAAACTATTAATGCACAGCATCGCGCCAACTAATTACGTTAGGGTTGTATTCCACCTATCCAGTTTCTTTTCACCACACCACCAGCTCGGAAAGACTTACTTTGCACTTCAAAAACGGATAGCTAAGTTGCACTTTGCTATTAGTAATTCACATGTGAGGCAAAGTAATCAAATGCAAATTTTGAGTTGTTTTCTTATGTTTGCTGGTAGAATTGACTTTTAAATGATGATTTTGGATGATAAATATTTAATAACATTCATTTGAATTTCATTTGGTTCGATTTTGTTTGATATTTTACATTTAATATTTGCTTCGGGTTGGTGTGGTGAAAAATTTTGTGTTTGACTTGGGGGCAAAATTTGTTTAACCCTCGTGCTTTGAAACCCTCGCAACGCTCAAGATTCCATTTTTCGAACCACTCGCTACGCTCATGGTTCAATTTTGGAATCTTTCGCTTGCTCGAGTATCAATATTAGCACGAGCGGTTAAACAACAACTTTGCCCCCTTGTAAAACAAATAACTATTGTTCAATGAGGTGGAATACCACCCTTAAATACCTACATACGAGGGGTGTTCAATAAAAAGTGAGAATGAGTATGTTATATACAACTTTTATTAAATGTTATTTTATTTTTCGACATTGTCACCTTTTAGCATAATACACTTAGTATATCTTTTTTCTAAACTTAAAATTCCATTTCTAAATAGGTTTCATCTTGAGTACTTAAAAAATCTTGTACTGCAGCGACTACCGCGTCGTCGTCTTCAAATTTCTTGCCTCTTAGGTATTCCTTCAATCTCGGAAATAGGTAGAAATCACTAGGGGCGAGGTCTGGTGAATACGGAGAACCCAGCATCACGTATCGCAGCCATTGCAACGGCGGACTTGTGTGCCGGTGCATTGTCCTGATGGAACAACACAATTTTCGAGAGTTTACCTCGCCGTTTTTCACCGATCTCATTGCGCAATGTTGCTATTTGTTTGGCATATAAAGTGCCCGTAATAGTGGCTCCATGCTCGAGATACTCAATCATTACGACCCCTTTACCATCCCAAAAACAGAGCCCATGACCTTACCAGCAGATGGGCCCACCTTGAATTTCTTCGGAGTTGGAGATGATGGCCTTTTCCATATTAGACTGCAGTTTCGTTTCAGGGTCGTAATGAATGGAGCCATGTTTCGTCCATTGTTATAAATCGCGCCAAAAAAAGTTCCCGGTCTTGCTGTATCAGGTCCAAAGTTTCTTGACAAATCTCGACTCTAGTTTGTTTTTGCGTGTCAGTAAGCATTCTGGGTACCCAACGCGGTGATACCTTTTTCATACCCAAGCCACAGTATAATAAATAGTACTAACGTACAGTATGGACACTCCCTGCCTCCCGTTGAAAGTGCCGCCCACCCGCTCTCGGTTACCTCTCAGTTACCGGCTGGCAAGGACGCGACGACGCGGTGCGCAGAGCGGAGGCCACGTAAAATATTAAACAAATATTTACAAATCCTTTTGTAATGGGCGTGTGTTGTGCTGTGTACGGTTGTTTGAGCTCTATAAACGACAAAACTAAAAGAAAGTTCCACAGATTCCCATTGTATGAATCAAGGCAAGTACATACCCAGTTATTTTTAAAGTGTTTTATGTTTTAGTAGAATACCAACTTTGTACTTATGTTTAGTATTTCTTTTACCCTATCTGTTTTAGACCTAAACCTATCACATCACACTGAAAACAACACAATATCTATATGAACAAAAAATCATGTTTTCAACTTTATACGTAATATTTTGGTGGCCTGAATTTCCTTACAAAAATTTTGTTACTTCGTTTATACTAATTCAAAATAGGAAACTATTGTATAAATCGAGCTTAGATACCCACCTTACATTACAGCATAATGATTCTTATTTCTTCCTAATTCGCGCAATGAGCTTTGGGTCATTGAGGTCATCGAACTTGTCAACAAAATGGCGGGAACCCTAGCACGTCTTATTTCACTCACACAAGCATGGTACGCGTTCACCTACACGAGCTTAGACTGTGTGCGTAGGAACGCGTTTGTTTCATACATTTGGTCGCCAGTGTCCGGGGTGTGCCCAAGCGTTCATGTAAAATATTATGCACGCTCCCCGTTGAAATCTTTACATTTTCAGCAATAAAATGAACCGTGACACGACGATCCGCCAAAACTAAGTTTTCGACTTTTTTCACAATTTCTTCAGTTACTGCTGTAGTAGGCATCCGGAGCGGGGGTCATCCATGGTCGATGTTCTTCCATGTCTAAATTCGGTGCACCAACGTGCTGCTGTCGAATACGGAGGAGCATTAGACCTTAAAGTGTCCCGTAAATCTAAATTGACTTGGTCCGTAGAAACATTTTTCAAACAAGTATTTGATAACGGCGCGCAGTTCAATTTTCTCCATTTTCGCTAACGTACTCGATAGCGTCGCAAAGAAATCGCCGTATTTTTTTTTTAAACAAAAAACAGTTAAGTAAGTTTTTTTTTCATAGCAATCAGCTAGGTAGATTAGCTTTACCGGCCAGTATTTACTTTCCTAATATTTAAAGAGTTTGTATCTCATTCTCATTATATATTGAACGCCCCTCGTACATCCGTTCAATCCGTTGCTTATTCATCTATACTGTCTATACTCTGTGCAGTTAGATGGTTCATTTAAATAACCTAATTTATAAACTCAGCGCAGCGTTAAATTAAATCCAAATTAGATACTAGCGGCCCAATTCGAACCATGCTTCTAAGAAGTCACTGCGGTTATGCGGTACGATATTTTTCATATTTTTGGTCGAAGTAATGTCACCTTTGATACTGACACATCGGTATCGTACCGCAGTGAGCCCTTAAGTGGATTCCAGACGGGGTGATCAAATCGACCGATTTGATCAGAAATGAAATTGGCTTCAATTTCCAATTTAATCACCAATTTTAGATTTATGGTGATATTAGAGCGTCACTGATTGGTATTCTTGTGTCCGCACTCCATTTTATCGGTAATAATCGGCGAGCCAAATTGGCGTTTGCGTCCGCACGGCCTGATTCGATCGGACAATTTAATCAGATTGGCGAAAAATTGACTCGTCTGGACACGCCTTTAGAAGCATTGTTCGAATTGGGCAGACTAAAGCGGTATTACAAAGAGAATAGGAGCTTTGTTATTTCAATAAGTGTCTATCTTGCTGCTCGATAAAATGGTCGATCGGTAATGTTCGTCTACGCTAACTTTGAACCAACTGAAATATAACAAGGTGAAGCAGTACCGTATTTACCATAAGGGCACACGGGGCCCGTGCCCAAGGGCCCCAGCCCCCCATCCTCAGGGGCCCTCAGAAGATCATAGTAGAAAAATGTTAGTTTAATTCGCTTTCTTTACTTTCCAAAAGGGGCCCCAAATTCTTGAGTGCTGGGCACAGTATTACAAATTAAAGATATCTTATTGATACTGTTTTAACACCCCCTGGGACTGATTAAAATAACCGACTTGGTTTCACATTACATCTCAAAACTTTTTTGTAGTAGAAGCGTTGCGAGACTTGCACCTTTTTACATGTAATGTTTTTGATGGGATCTCATCTCTTTTTGTAGGCAGTCCTTCTTTTCGGGTACTTACACCTATACTATATATACACATATCATAACTAAACACATCTTCATTCACACTCACATCGTAGTGTACCTTTACTTTACCTACTATTTGTAGGAACTGCAACAGTAACTTTGTAATAGCATATATTTATATGGAATTACAAACTTACTTATGCAGTTCTTAGATCTTTAAAACGTGACTGATATTGCAATATTTTTAGGTTTTCTATGGCTTGATAAGCTGAAAACTACTTATGTTTAAAATTTGATGCTTGTGGGTATGCTAGAAGTACCTTAGAATTGTGATGATCGGTGAGTGAGCGAATGAGTGAGTGTGTCAGTGTCGAAACTAAGGAACTTTGACGTACAATAATTCTTAAAACTACAAGTTCAGATTTGATGTTTTTGAGAATATATCTAAAGCATGTTAAGCCCTATATGTAACTGAAAATTCAGGGTTCTAGCTTCAGCGAGCACAAAATAACAGGCCGTCGAAAATGGCCTGAATCGCTTCGAGAAAAGGATATAGTTACGGCCGTGCCTCTTTGTTTTGCTCGACTTGGCGGGGGCACTGCCGTGCCCCAGATCTTGACTCTGCACTTCAAAATAGCGAGTCTATTCAACGAAAATAGAAAAATAAACAATATTTTCTATATACAATACTATTTATCTTAAAATTAGGTCGAATGAAAAAAAATCAAAAAAATACACGTTAGGTTGGGGGGGGGGGAGGGGGGTAGCCAAAAACCTCACCAAATATCACCAAGGGGGAGGAGGGGTCAAAAAGTAGCCGAAAACACCTCGCGTGATTTGTGCACAACCCCTAAACGCTTTCTCGCTGTCAGTTGATAGCTGCATTGAACTGGCAAACGCTTACAAACAATCACAAGCACGCAAAGCCGCATGATAAACAAACTACGACTTATTAGCGTGTTTATTAGGATGACAAAAATCTTGTTAATAATTTAAAGATGAAATGTTGTTTGCGAGCCGCGCGATAACCCCGCGGTCGGGCGATACGCGGGCCAGAGGTCCCGATTCGTACCTATTGCACTCCACTAGTGCTCAAGGGTGCTTACATTGGGACACGTAACATCTCGAAAATACATGTGTAACACTTGAATATACTTACCTCAGTTAGACTGTGGAAACATGAATTAATACAATACTTACACAACAAAGCGCGCAGTCGAAAACGAATGCCTATACCTAGCCTATAGGTATAGTATAGGCCATATATGCCTAGGTAGGTAGCATAGCAGTTCCATTGCATATTCTACTTGGCCTTCTCTAACTAAGGCTTGCAAATAAAAACAGATTTTAGCATCGCTATTTTGAATTGACATACGACCAACATACGACACTAACAATCTTCTGTAGGTACTTGTCCGGGTCGGGTTAGGACAGTACGTAGCGTCAATATATTTTACTTGTTGGGCCAGCAATGTACGATGAATTCTTATTGTCAGGACGCAAGCGATCCTGCGACGCTCTCCTAACGGCAAAAAGGGTGGCGCCGCAGGGGATGTTAGTGGGTATTCTCCTCCCTTTGGCTAGCATAGCATAGCACCGAGGGTTGCATTAAAAAAAATCGTTTCAAGGGTTCCGTACATTAAGTCCGACTCACGCTTGACTGCACATTTCTAATAGGTTTTCCTGTCATCTATAGGTAAAGAACTATTTTGTGTATTACACTGATTTAAACTTTCACGATTATTAAACATTATCAAACTACACAACGAATGTAGCAAATGTAAGCGGCAACGAATATCGACAGTCGATAAATCGAATATCGTTAGTGTTGTGTGTCGACAGAGTAACATCCCTAGTGCGCAAAACGTTCAAACTGATAAACAAGACCAAGTGTGGGTAGTTCGAAAAACTCGCGCGGCTAGAAGATGTTGATGTCAACTTGAGCCAGTCTTCTCCGAGACCACGGGGAGAACGCCGTCCTCGAAACGTCGGGGGTAAATCTTAAAACTTAAATACGCGATAGATAATATTTTGTGTATTTTTTTCAAAATTTTAGACACTGTAGTTTCGGATATAAAGGGGGGGGGATGGTAATTTTTTGACCTATGTATTAAAAAAATATAAAAAATATATATTTTAAATAATCAAGATGAGCTCTTCATTTGATATATATCATAACAATATATAGTTTGAAAAACTTTATTTTTTAACTCTCATTTACCCCCCAAACGTGGGTCACTAATTTTCGGTAAGGTTTTTTAGTAGCGGTGCCGTTATATAGCGGCTGTCTCCATACTTAATAATACGGCTAAATATGGATGTCTTATTATTTGTATGGAGACGGCCGCTATATGACGGCACCGCTATTTTTTTGATATATATTAGGTAGTAATATGTACCAATGTAATACCACCACCTACTACCTGAACATGAAGTATCTAACTAATTTAAAAGACGTCTACCTAAGACGGCAATGATTTACCTATAATTTATCAGTGATATCGAAAATTACTCACGAGATCACATCGTGCTATTCACATGCGGGTTGAGTAACCAATTAACCATAAAGTAAATAAACACATTTATTTGATTGAGTACAAAGGGTAAACAGCGGGTCTTGGCCGAGTGGTTGACGTCCGGCTTTCAGCCCGGAGGTCACTCACGGGTTCAAATCCTACTCGTAGAGTCTGTGCGGAAAGAGAACAGTCGTGGAATGTATGGGGCCCAATACATTCCACGACTCTTCTCTTTCCGAACAGACTCTACCAATGACTTTTTCGGAACTTAAGTAAGAACGTAAATATTCCTTATTGCACCAATAATTATACATTATACATACATGTAAAACTACAAAGAAATTTTAAAGGGCGGAATCTGAATGCACGGGGAATATACAATTTGATATTTAAGGCCGTTCCCTGAGCCAGAAATGTAAAAATACCCCAATAATTATCCTATTTTTCTAAGAAACGGTGATAGTTGTAGACGTGGGAAAAATAAATATAATTCTTGATTATATTATCTTTAATAACACAGCTTTCGATACACGATTCATAACACTTCGCTCGATACAATTTATTCCCAAAGTAACCTCCAATTCGAATTTATACTCCAACTTTACTCGTTTCTTTACTATGTGACACTATGAAACAAAAAAAGGAGAAAAATCAATCATAATTATAATAGTAATTTGACAGCTTTAGAATTTCGATAATTTGAGGCAATATTTTTAAAATAAATAAACATCGACTAATTCTATCGTAACAAAATATCGATTTACGGCCTGCAACTCTGTCTCCGTCCCTCTTTCGAAATGAGACAGTGATGGCTGAGCGCTCGTGCCAGACGGACCTGTACTACGTGTCTCCAAAACAAATATAAGATTTTACAGGACTTTCATTGTAAATATATATTATATAGTGTCACTTATAAAAACTGTGCTGTGTTGTGTGAAGGAAAACATCGTGAGGAAACCTAATACATCTGCGACGAAATTCAAAAACTTTTGCGGCTCTTTAAGCTCCCTTAAACTGGTGATTTATACTGCAGTTGGCTCTTCTTCTTAAAATTTTGCAGATCCCTAGGCTAGGAGGATGAGATAGCGACACCGACATCGACAGATCGACACCTGCAACTTCCGGGTAGTCACATGCGGGTTTCTGGATCTTTAAAAACCTGTGCACTCCTTTCTTAAGGAACCCTCATTGAAGTCCCTTGAGAATATCCGTAGATGCCTAAAATGAAAGGGAATTCCTTGTACCTACTACCGGAAGCTCTCCGGCGTTCGGCATTCCGCGTGTTATTCCTTTGAGAAACTAAAATTTCTCTAAGATCAAATAGCGACCGCTTGAATTTGGTAAGTTTTAACCGAAATTTGGATTTGATTTTATTTTAAAAGACAAATCTTAGGCAAAACCAAAAAAATAGTTTCTTGGTTGGTACCTATCACTACACCGTCTAAAACTAAGTAGGTACATACCCCGCCGTGTCTGTCTGTTTCTGTGTATGTATGTTCGCGTTAAATTCAAAAACTGCTAAACGGATTTTCATGCGGTTTTCACCTATCAATAGTGATTCTTGAGGAAGGTTTAAGTGTATAATTTGTTCAGGTTGGTTTTGTGTAACCCGTGCGAAGCCGCGGCGGGTCGCTAGTATACCTCTAAGTTCAACAGTTGCCTACTTGTCTTCTTCATTTGTCTACGTATAGGCAAGTAGTTGCTTAAATCCCCAGGATCCCAGGTCAAATTTCTGTAGCAACTTGGTTCACTGCGTTGAGTTTTCCTTGACTTGTAATATAGTTTCAAACACGAAATACTCGTCGCTTGGGATTCGAGCAATTGCTACTAGTGTTGGCAGGAACTCGAGTCCTTTGACTCAGACTCAAAGACTCGGCGCTTAAAAAACTGCTAAGTCTTAAGTACCGAGTCGAGTCCTTTGTCGAGTCTTTTTTAAGAGCAACTCCAAAAGACTCACGCCTCCGAATAAAGACTCCGTCATCAATTGTAAGGGTTTTTCCTAAATAAACGTAAAAATAAATTAGGCGTTATTGTCTGATTTGTGTATCCACAAATTTTATATAAAGACAATTTCGATTTTGTTTGTAAAAAAAATCGAGAGATCTCTGAAAAGGAGCCGAGTCTCTATAAAAGACTCGGGTTTCTAAGAAGTTGAATAGAACTCGAGTTTAGACCAATTTTAAAATTCTGAAAAGTTGAGTCAAGTCTTGAAGCAGAGGACCCAAAGGACTCGAGTCCTAACCAACACTATTGCTACGGGTTACGGGAATATCACTTCATTCCAGTCTTCAAAACGTTGTACGATACACGTGCGAATAGGTAATTCGCAACTCGTGTCGATTTAAAAACACTCCCTTCGGTCGTGTTTTAATTTATCGGTAAGGTTGAGCCTAGCTGGTAATAGTTGGAAATTATAGGGAATATTTGGCAAAGCTCTGCGTAGGTGGCACCTTTGTGGCACATACAGTAAACAAACCATATTGACACATCACACGTCACGTCAATCACATGGCCTACCGCGAAACAAGAAAATCGAAATTTCGTTATCTAATCTCTCTATCACTCTTGCATATTCGAGCGATAAAGAGGCAGATAACTAAATTTCGATTTTCGCGTTTACCGGTAGGCCCTTGTTAACAAACCGCCTTGATGCATCAATATCATATTTTATTGTCTGTGAAAACTTGTCAAAAAACAGTTTAAGGCACAGTATGTATAAGTTAGTCTATGAATTTACTGAGTCGGTAGTGCTGCACTCTGGCGGCAGAACATTGCAGTAATATACCCTATTAATCACATTGCGTTCTAATCCCACGTCAAAATAAACTACTTAAAAGTCTTAAAACTTAGAACATAAGTATTATGTCCATTTATGAACAATATAAATATAATTATTGTTTTTTACTAATAGACGAATCCACTTCCACTGCATCGGGGGCATTGGGGCTAGTAGGTACCTACACTACTAGGTATACATATAATATAACACATAAATGATAAATTGAAATAGATTTCAAAAAGTGACCTACAGGCCTATTCGGATTTCGAGATAATAACAAGATCTTGAGACGATTTAGAGATCAACTAGATCTACACTAGATATCGACTAAGTAGATGTGACTTGGATATCTAAGTCATAACTTGTCGAAATCGTTCAAGAGGACCTCCAGAATCGCGGAAACGTCAAATTTGACATATCTATCTTACAAATATCTTTAAATTATCCGTATCGTAACTTGTTGAAGTCTAGTAGAAATCTAATTCATTTTCCGAATCGAGCCGCAAGTCCTCCAATGCCCAGGGTGGGATCGAACTAGCGTCTTTTGCATTCGCGGCAGACTTTCAGATTTGGAAATATTTGCAATCAACCCTTTGACCGTTAAAGACGTCAACGGACCGGCCCGCCCAATATCAACCTTAACACATTCATTGCCACTATGTGCTACGGGTTACGCTCGTAGCACGTAGCCACGGTTTCGCCGTATGGAACGCGTAGTCGCTACGAACAGTGTACCCGACAGCCGGGTTCTTGGCCCTGAATGTGTTAACACATTCATTGCCACTAAGTGCTACGGGTTACGCTCGTAGCGCGTAGCCAAGTTTTCGCCGTATGTAGCGCGTAGTCGCTACGAACAGTGTACCCGACTGTCGGGTTCTTGGCCCTGAATGTGTTAAGCATTCCGACAAGGTTCACGATGACGTGACGCATGATAGTCGTGGCGTTCAAAGGATTAAGAAGATTATTAATCCTTACTCATCGCTGTGTTAAGTAAACTATGCGACTAGGTATGTACAGTCGCCATCAGATATATCGGAGCGGCCAAGGTGCTCACAAATATCGGAACACGCCTCTATTGTCAGGGCGTTAGAGCGCGTGTTCAGATATTGTGAACACCTTAGCCGCTCCGATATATCTGATGGCGACTGTACATACCTACACTTATGTAACTTGTTTGTAATTAAAAACTAAGCAAATTAAATTAATCGCAACTGCAAAGAGCAAAACAATTTTCGAACTTCGGAACCGTAATAATTATCTTGACAAATACTACGGAATTTGTAATATTGTATTTGATGGAAAACTCAGTAGGTAATTGAAGCGCGGGATTCGAGATTTTGTAATTATGATGATCACAATAAAGCAACCTACTTCTAGATTATTAGGTTAGTGCCTATTGTAAAAATACTTCTTCTTCTGCCTGGATCTTATCCCATTTACTTGGGGTTGGCCTTCCCTGTCCTTTCTTTCCACTTCGCACGATTCAGTGCCATCTTTGAGTCTAACTTTAAAGAATTCAGGTCTCTTTGGACCGTCGTCCACCAGGTGGACCAGGTGGTGGGTTTACCTATTGTAAAAATACTAATCCCTATATATTTTTAATTAAGAAATGAACTCTAGCGACTAAACGGTGACTGCCTCAGGGCCCGATTCGGATTTTGAAATAGACATCTATTAAATATCTTTTAGACATCACCAAGATACGATAACGATATCTTTAAGATCTAACCTGTCAAATTTGACATTTGCGCGATTCTGGAGATACTCTTGAACGATTTCCACAGAATATGTCTTAGAGATCCAATTCACATCTAATAGATATCTTACTCTATCTGACGTAAAAGTGACATTGGTTGCCCGAATTGCGCTGCAAAAGAGAACTACTTGATATCTAAACTATAACGTATCTAGAATGGATCTAGTACGTGTCGTCTCTTGTGAATATCTTGAAGGTCGAATACGGCAGTTAGTCTTTAATTCAATTAGGTACTAAATCCCCGTTGGCTCAGCGACCCAAAATGAGACTTGGCCTCCGACACAAGACAGCGCCACTTTTCTCGGTCCTGTGCGACCTCTTGCCATATTAATACATATAAAGCAAAGACATAATTATGTAACTTCGTATAAGATGAATAAAGTCTAAGGAAAAAACGTGCCTCGGAAATCAAGAAAAAGTCATTCTCGGATAGATGGCGCACACACCTTTGGCCTATGCTCGGCTAGATGGCGTGACGACACCGTTTCATATTTAACAATTTTATCACATAGATATCAGTGAATGAACATGGGTCAAAATGATATAAAAATAATAGAATCATGTATCCATATATAAACATTTTTTTGATAACTTTATACGTTTTCATTTTGAGTTTTAATCGTGTGTCGATAGATGGCAGTAAATTTACTGTGACTACAAAATTTACTATGACAGGACCCCTCTATACTATCTATTCTCTTTGCTATAAAGCAATAAATAATTCCTATAAGTATAATTAATTCCTATTAAGCATACATGCGAAAGTAACTTTGTATCTCTGTCTGCTATCTCTCTATGTTTAAACTTTTAAACCGCTGTAATTTGGTATGGCGATAGAGTTAGACCAAGATAACTGCAGTGATTTTGATATCCCAGACTGCAAGAGTTATATTAAACGTTAATTATTTTTATGTTTCAAATATCAAATTTTATTCAGCAAATAGGCCACAAGGGCACTTTTACACGTCAACATTGAATTTACATACAAGCAAAAATAATAACAACACATTAAGAGCGCTCTTACAAGAAAAGTCGAAATAATGCAAAATTGATGATACTAGTCGACGAAATTCAGGACTTTGCGCTCATTATTAGAAACAATGAGTACTTGCTCCAGTAAAAGCGTCTTATTATCTTTATAAATATCGTTGTAAATATTAGAAAAAGGACTTATTAAATTAGTAATGATTTTTTTTCTGATGGTCGTTTCCGAAAAACCCCGTGAAGCACTGAATGGCGAGCTCTTATTTGGAAATGTTGAGTATTTTACTCTGCTAAACCTGGCTATTTTGTATTACTAATACCCTGTACTTTAGGCATATCAAACTATATTTTTCCTACATACCTTTGAGAAAGAGAAAATCAAAGTAAAACGAACTCGATTTTCTCTCCGAAACAAGTGTCAATTCCTACGAAAATCTACTTAATATCGAAGTCATTTTCATACTCAAGCAATCTGCAACGTTTGCTTATACTGTTGGTATACATTAGTGTTTATGAAATTCTACTATAATTTTTTGGCAATTTTTTGAAAACTACTCTATATTACCGATGACGCGCGCTGCGCCAGCTCAGTGCCGCGGCAGAGCTTGTAGAGGCAGGACGTGTGTCGGTCGGCTCCGCACATTTTCAACGGCGACGACGAGGTTTTTTATCATTGTGTGCGGCGGGCGCCGTGTAAAACGCTATACTGTGTGCGTGTAAACCGCAACGAGAGACTTTGATCCTAGCACTGTTTTTATAGTATTATAATTTATAATGGTACAGTTTAATAAACTACCGGACAGGATTAAAAATATTTGAAACGACCTGACATTCTATATGTATTTATTTGACTCAAGATAGTACTCAGGGTCTGATGATGGAGCCGGAAGGTGGTCACCGGTACCAATCAACCATGCAACTAAACCACTTCGTGTTTAGGCTCGTTTTATTCATCTCAACAAGATCTTTGACACAAGATAGTACTCAGGGTCTGATGATGGAGCCGGAAGGTGGTCACCGGTACCAATCAACCATGCAACTAAACCACTTCGTGTTTGGGCTCGTTTGATTCGGCTCAACAAGATCTTTGACTTAAGATAGTACTCAGGGTCTGATGATGGAGCCGGAAGGTGGTCACCAGTACCAATCAACAATGCAACTAAACCACTTCGTGTTTAGGCTCGTTTTATTCGTCTCAACAAGATCTTTGACTTAAGATAGTACTCAGGGTCTGATGATGGAGCCGGAAGGTGGTCACCGGTACCAATCAACCATGCAACTAAACCACTTCGTGTTTGGGCTCGTTTGATTCGTCTCAACAAGATCTTTGGCACAAGATAATACTCAGGGTCTGATGATGGAGCCGGAAGGTGGTCACCGGTACCAATCAACCATGCAACTAAACCACTTCGTGTTTAGGCTCGTTTGATTCGTCTCAACAAGATCTTTGACACAAGATAGTACTCAGGGTCTGATGATGGAGCCGGCAGGTGGTCACCGGTACCAATCAACCATGCAACTAAACCACTTCGTGTTTAGGCTCGTTTGATTCGTCTCAACAAGACCTTGGACACAAGATAGTACTCAGGATCTGATGATGGAGCTGGAAGGTGGCCACGGGTACCAGTCTACCATGTAACTGAACCACTTCGTGTTTGGGCTCGTTTGATTTGTCGCAACAAGATCTTTGACACAAGGTAGTACTGAGGGTCTGATGATGGATCCGGAAGGTGGTGACCGGTACCAATCAACCATGCAACTAAACCACTTCGTGTTTGGCTTCGTTCGATTCGTCGCAACAAGATCTTTCTTTGACACAAGTTAGTACTCAGGGTCTGATGATGGAGCTGGACTGTGGCCACGGGTACCAGTCTACCATGTAACTGAACCACTTCGTGTTTGGGCTCGTTTGATTTGTCGCAACAAGATGTTTGACACAAGGTAGTACTGAGGGTCTGATGATGGATCCGGAAGGTGGTCACCGGTACCAATCAACCATGCAACTAAACCACTTCGTGTTTGGCTTCGTTCGATTCGTCGCAACAAGATCTTTGACACAAGTTAGTACTCAGGGTCTGATGATGGAGCTGGACTGTGGCCACGGGTACCAGTCTACCATGTAACTGAACTACTTCGTGTTTGGGCTCGTTTGATTCGTCGCAATAAGATGTTTGACACAAGATACTACTCAGGGTCTGATGATGGAGCTGATGATGATAGACAGGTACCCGTCGCCACCTTCGCGCTCCATCATCAGACCCTGAGTACTACCTTGTGTCAAAGATCTTGTTGAGATGAATAAAACGTGCCTAAACACGAAGTGGTTTAGTTGCATGGTTGATTGGTACCGGTGACCACCTTCCGGCTCCAACATCAGACCCTGAGTACTATCTTGTGTCAAAGATCTTGTTGAAACGAATAAAACGAGCCTAAACACGAAGTGGTTTAGTTGCATGGTTGATTGGTACCGGTGACCACCTTCCAGCTCCATCATCAGACTCTGAGTATCACCTAGTGTCAAAGATCTTGTTGAGACGAATCAAACGAGCCCAAACACGAAGTTGTTTAGTTACATGATAGACTGGTACCCGTGGCCACCTTCCAGCTCCATCATCAGACCCTGTGTATCTTCAGTGTCAAAGATCTTGTTGAGACGAATCAAACGAGCCTAATCATGTTACTACATGGTTGATTGGTATCCGTGACCACCTTAATCATCATCAGATCCTCAGTACCAGTTCGTTTTTAAACCCTCGTTGATACAAACTTTACAACCTATAGGTACCAAATGCAATGACGAAACATGTAAATAAGCGAGTAGGTACCTATAATTTCTTTCGAGTAATATACCTTCATAAGTACGAGTATGGGGCTATTCATAAATTACGTCGTTTCAAATGGGAGGAGTGGGGGGGGGGTCTGGACATCGGATGATGGTAACATGACGTAGGAGGAAACAGATTCATCCGAAGCTTGATTTTTGGATGATTTGAGGGGTGGGGAAGGTCAAAAATCGTCAAAAATAGATGACGTAATTTATGAACAGCCCCTATGTACATTTGCACTGCATTTAGTATTTTCGTACTTACCAAATAACAGTTTTAGAACTTTAAAAGTTAAGTACAGTTAGTGTTGTTATGGTTGATTTCAATATGCTTCGCGAAGGATCAAGAATGTTTAATCCATCATTGTAGTGCGAGTGTGGTAGAAGGGATCGGCATACTGAGCTCGCACGGCCTGCCGCAGCGCGTAAAATACCTAAACTCGCTCAACGCCGAAATGTAATAGCGCTCTTAACAATTTTATAAAATACAACTAACAATTCAAACTAACGTATTACAATTACTTAGAGATGTATATGGTATCTTAATGTCGAATTACATAAAAAAATAGAGATATAAAACACAAAAAAAAATCTATAATATTTAGAGGTGTAAATGTCTCTAGGTGTCAGAACTATAAGATTATATAGTTTATCAAATTATCATTAGAGATGTATAGGGTCTCCAAGAGTCAATATCCTGTATAATTAACACATTCATTAAGAGAAAAGAAACATACGAGAGCAGAATGAAGCGTCTCACTGTAATTAATTAATAAAAATAAAGTTACTAAGTATAATAGCTCGTGTAAGCTTAAACAGACCAATCTCCACAAACAGTATATTATATTATGTGTTATTCTTATTTCTAGTAATAAAAATCTATTAAACGTCAAACTTCTATAGAAATTAGTAGAGATGCACCGGATATTCGGTTACTATCCGGTATCCGGCCTATCCGGCCACTATTTTAATATGGATACCGGATAGTAGCCTAGTATCCGGCCGGATACAGTAGGTATACCTAGGGGCTATTCATAAATTACGTCATTTCAAATTAGGGGGGGGGGGGTCTAGACATCGGATGATGGTAGCATGAAGAAGGAGGAAACGAGGTCATTCGAAGCATGATTTTTTGATGATTTTAGGGGGGGGGGGGGTCAAAATCGGCAAAAATCGATGACGTAATTTATGGACAGCCCCCTAGTAACATTGCTTGATTTTGGAGTAAACAAAATTGGAATAAGAAACAGTCACGGTCATAATCGTATATATATGTTTATTATTTTAAAACAATTTAAACATTCCACTCACTTGCACGCGCACTGATTTCAAACCTAGAAATGAGTGCGCGCGAACGTTCACTACGAAACAGGTCAAAACCTGCACAATGCGCACCTGAAAAACCGAAATGTACCTAGATATAGTTCCGCCGGCCGAATTTTCGGCGGCCGGATACCAAATATTCGGCCAATGGTCAGGCCGAATATCCGGTATCCGGCCAAACAACTATCCGTTGCATCTCTAGAAATTAGTACCTATTCCAAGTGAAGCAGTTTACTTACTCACGTTTTACTAAGTGCTAGAAATAATATTATTTTGACCTTAACTCTAACGTAACCTGTGAACCTAACTTATCATGATTGCTGATCTCATCTGTCAGACTGGGAAATAATTTCTGCTATTATTGCATATGCTATTATAATAAAATAATTTAGCTTGTATACGTCCCACTGCAGATCACATGCGTCCTCTCAAAGTTGTTTTTCGGTACGGGGAAAACATCGAGATTACGATTAGGTAGGTAAGCCTGGAGGAAAGGGGACGACCGGTGTTCCATACAAACATTTATAATACAAGGTGTAACAAAAATAATGGGGATCCGTTTAAGGGCATATTCGGTATCGTGTTCTGACTAGGAACAGATTTTTTTTAATTAGCCTGTAGGAGTGTCCCACTGCTGGGCAAAGGCCTCCCCTCTTTAACGCCATTTGGCCCTATCCGATCCGATGCCCCCTCCCGCCACTCTTTACAAAATGTGTCAAGGTCGTCCCGGTGCCATCTCCGTTTTGGTCTTCCTCTGCCCCGAGATCTGTCCCGGGAAAAGTAGAAAAAACATTTTTTTGATGCGAACATTTTTTGACCTTTGATTGAATGGGGGGTTGGCTGACTTGGACGACTTGCCCCGTAGATAAAAACGCGTCAAAAATTTTTTTCTTCTACATTATTGTAATCAGAACACAATTCCGAATATGCTCACTATTTTTGTTACAGCCTGTAGAGAAAAATATTTTTATAAAATTAGATGTTTATTGTTCTGTAACTGAAGATGTTCTTAAATTAGACTTATACTTACGTCTAAATGTAAATGGAGACCGCAGGAGTTTGATTTGTTATTCTCGTTATGGTGGTATAATTTATTACCCCTACTTATTCTAATTAAACGTATTGAATTGTGTTTCTTCGAATACTGTGTACTGTGATGATAACCAAGCATATTACAGGTTTAAAATTATGATACCAATGTGATATTTTATCGCTGTTCCTCGTTCTCACTGATAAAGTACTTATATAAGAACGCTTAGCAAGAGGAGTTCCGTAAATAGGGAGTATTACTGCAATGTTCTGCCCCCAGAGTGCAGCACTAATTTGTTTAGTAAACCATAGAGTAACTTATACATACTAGGCCATAAACAGTTTTTTGACAAGTTTTCACTATGACATTGATGCACCAAGGCGGTTTGTTTACAGGTGCCCTACCGAGAAACGCGAAAATCGGGATTTCTTTATCTGCCTCTCTATCGATCGAATAAGCAAGAGTGATAGAGAGGCAGAAAGGGGTTGTGCACAAATCACGCGAGGTGTTTTCGGCTACTTTTTGACCCCCCCTCCCCCTTGGTGATATTTGGTGAGGTTTTTGGCGACCCCCCTCCCCCCACACAACCTCACGTGTATTTTTTTGAAATTTTTTCATTCGACCTCATTTTAAGATAAATAGTATTGTATATAGAAAATCTTGTTTATTTTTCTATTTTCATTAAATAGACTCGCTATTTTGAACTGTAGAGTGAAGATTTATGTTTAACGAAACCGAGAAAAAGTAGATATACTCATGTGGTAGGTTTTTTTCTTAGTTTCGTTCACTGTAGAAAAATACACGTGAGGTCTCCTTATACCCCCCCTCCCCCAACGTGATCTATCGTAATTTTTTCGTGACCCCCCCACCCCCTATCGAACCTCGCGGGATTTGTGCACAAGCCCAAACCGAACTTTCGATTGTGTGATGTGATTGACGTAGTGACGCATGATGATGTCAATGAGGTTTGTTTACTGTACGTGCTAGCAGTGGCGTAGCTAGGGGGGGGCGGCGGGGGCGGCCCGCCCCGGGTGTCACCCATTTAGGGGGTGACACCCGACCGTGAAGATCAGTAGTGCCATCAATAAAAATTCGTAAAACTGTGGCAGATTGCACAACCGCCATTAAGGAAATAATATACAACATGCCCACGAGGAACCCGAGAGATTTTGACAGAATATTCCTGATCATATTTAAAGACTAAAATGTCCTATAAACTGTTTTGGAATTCGCCTAGTTTCATAGTCCAGTACCACCAGCATAGCAATGTACAAATTGCAGAACATTCCCAAAAAGCGGAAACGTTATCGAGAATATTCTCAGAACATGGAAATTATTGTTCCGCCATCTTGGATTTTTTCAAAAAAAAATTTTTTGTCATAGGTATCTAGAGGCCTCTATCTCCCGCCATGCCAAATCTCAGCGCGCTCGCACCAACTTGAAAAAATTAAAAAAAAACTCGGCCATTTTGTTTTTTTTTTAATGCAGTTTGTTTTGTCTCGGGGCCCTCTATGACATTTGGTCGAGCACCCCCCACCTATCACGCACCGTTTAAAAGTTGCCATACAAAATAAAAGTGGCCAGTTTTCCCGCAATTGTAGTATTTTTCCAAAAAAAACAATTTTTCATAGGTATTTAGGAGACCCCGAGATTCCGTGGCCAAAATTTCAGCGCGCTAGTGCAAACTTGAAAAAATTAAAAAAAAAAGTCGGCCATATTGAAAAAAAAAAACATGGCGGCGTCAAAAACTACCAGGGTCTCTCTATGACATTTGGTCGAGCACCCCCCACCTAGGTCTGACCGTTTGGCCGGGCCGTCATACATTTTTCTGACCGGAAGCGGTAGACCAAAAGTCGGAATTTTCTGGGGGTAAGGATACTACACCTAAACTATCGTGAATATTCATGGTATAAACTACGATAAATAAATAAATTCTCGTTCTCAAGAACATTCTCAGAAGTTACCGAGAAATTCTCATGTGGAAAGTTTCGCAACTTTGGAAAGTTTTTTTTTTAATTATGTGATTATTTCTGTAATTGACAAAAAAAAGTTAAAATTATTTTTGGGTGACAGTTTTACAAATTATAGCATTTACATTTTATGTACAAAAAATCGAAAAACGAGAAATTCTCATGTGGAAAGTTTCGCAAATTTGGAAAGTTTTTTTTTTAATTGTGTGATTATTTCTGTAATTGACAAAAAAAAGTAAAAATGATTTTTGGGTGTCAGTTTTACAAATTATAGCATTTACATTTTATGTACAAAAAATCGAAAAACAATTTTATTTTGGCGAAATTGACGTAAACTCTTTTAGTATTTTTTCCTTATTTTGGCCTCAGAAATGCATGGTTAAAATCTCTCGGGGTTCCTGGTATGTAACAATAATATGTTGGTGCCTCGTAGGTTTTTTTATTCAGAAAGTTTTTTTTATTATTGATTATTTCTGTAATTGAGAAGCTATGTCACTATTTCTAATTGGGTGACTCTGAACTATTTGAAATTCATTGTGAAATAGGATTTTACAGAATCTCTTTGAAATCGCGCACTTGGCAAAAAAAAGTTTTTTTTTTTTAACGTAAATTATTTGTATATCTTTTCACGGGACAATGATGACTCGGACCTTTGGGAGGCGTGCGCGGAGCCCAGGCCAACACGTAGATGCCCTTATGACACTTATGAAATGTGGGTTACACCGAGCGGATGCTGTCCTTGTCCGTGTCATAGAACGCGCGCAGAGGCAACACCCGCCAGGGTGTGGACTATTGAGAGTTCATGGAATCTAAAATGAAAGCGATGGAGTAAATTGTGAGCTATGGAATATTAAACGTAATTTTATAATTGTAAAATATTAAACATATTTTACAATTTTGATTGTATTTTGGGGTGACACCCACAATTTCCGCCCCGGGTGCCACCCATGCTAGCTACGCCACTGCGTGCTAGTGGTGCCACCTACGCAGAGCTTTGCCTAATATTCCCTATTCGTACGTTGTCCCGCCTGTTCCTTTCTCTATCGCTCCATGATGGTTCTATACATTAGTAATAATAGATTAAAAATGTAATAATAGTTCAATAATAGAACATTCAACTTTTAAAGCGCAAAGCGGTAGAAATTTTACTGGTATCTGTGAAATACTTACCAAAAATACCCCTAATTTTCCCTTATGTCTCATGATTGTTGCCGTTACTATGTATGATATTAAAAAAAGTTGAATACGCTTCAAACCCAATGTTACGATAACGTAGCTCAGCGTGGCTCGCCACCACATGGCTATAAGGCTGTATTCTTCCTCAAGAGTAGCGGTATCTGATGACATCGCGCCGGCGTAGTTGTGAGTAACTAATGCATGTTTAAATTAATTTTATATCAAGCAGAACCGTCTGCGAACGATGCTAAGCTTAGAATAAACTAACAGTGGAAAAAATACTGTTTTGGGTGAGACTTGAACTCACGACGCTGGGTAAATTACACTGGAAACTTAATACATGTATGTAAAGCCTCGATTATCCGAACCAATTGGGATTGGGACCGACCGAGACTTAGTTCGGATAGTCCAAAATTCGTATTAAATCGAAATGTGGGTTTTATGGTGCAAAATCAAGCAAAAACAACACCTATTGACATAAAAACAGGACAGTATATTAAAATTTGATCTACATAAATTTTAAACGTAAAAATACAAAACACCTGGAAAAATTCTAGCCTGTTCTACACATTTCTTTTAATACACTGGATTCCGGAGTTTGTGGCGACGGGTACCTCTATCCTGCCGTCGTGTGATCCGGATCAGGTTGACGTTCGCTGCTTGTCAAAGGAAATCGTGGCCCTAAAAACAAGATTAGCGGAAGTTATTTCTAAGTTTGAAGCTAGCCTAGTCACTATTGCCGAATTACGCAACGAAATCATTAGTTTGCGAAATGCTCCAATTCAGTCGGCAGCTTCAAATTTCAAGAGCGATCATCGACCTGACACTCGTGTCGAGTCGGTTAGTTTGCGTGTTGTTGACACAATAAAATGTGCCGCACGCGCCGCTGCACCGCACCGCCCGCGCACCCCCCGCGCGTGCGACCGCCCGCTATCACCTCGAAGTCACGTCAGCGTGCATACTGCATATGCTGACGTCGCCGGTCACCCTGTCGGTGTCGCAGGTAGCCGGGTCAACGCGCTTGGGATTAGTCCGGTTTCCTCACGATGTTTTCCTTCACCGAAAAGCAACTGGTAAATATCAAATGATATTTCGGAGGTACATAAGTTCCAAAAAACTCATTGGTAGGTACGAGCCGGGGTTTGAACCCGCGACCTCCGCATTGCTCCGAGTCGCACGCTCTTACCGCTAGGCCACCAGCGCCAAACAGAATAAACTATGTTAGTCTTATCCCACCTTACCTGATATAAAATACGGTAAAACTAAAAACATATATCTTCAATTATTTTAAAAGCCCAAGCAAAAGACGAAGAAACTATCATAGGGACCATCATTTGACGCGAGAGGTATATTTTCGCCCGCTACCCGCAGCCGCCGTGGCCTCACCCTCCTTCAGATAACATCTGGGCGCCGCCCGCCCGCAGTATTAAGAGCGCGCGCGTCCCAACCCAACGTCCCACGGCTGGGCAGTGAGTGACCAAGTGTAGTGTTGTGAGTGACTAACGGATGACAATACTTTTTGGTGAGTTTTTAATATGCTACTTGTGTGCCTACTTAGTTTTAAGAGTGTTGAAGAAGTTTCGTAATTTAACTTTTTAAAGTTTGGAAACTTTGAGTGGAATATTAATTCTCGTCTTTGTAACTTGGATTCTTTGTGTTTTTGTGCACAATTTTTAATATGAATGTTTTTGTTTGTCTGAAAACAAGTACAATAATTACGTATTCAATGCGGGTCAACATAATATTTTCTTATCTAGATATCAATACGGTAAATAAGTAATAACAAGTGATTGAGTTATATAAATTACATTCTTACTTAAGCATTACAGTACTTAAGTGTTCTGTGAAATTAAGAAAAGCATAATTTTACCCGAAGTTGCGTATGGCCTGTAACATTTTTACCAACCGTAAAACGATATTAATACTAATGGATAAATGAGTTTTTTTTAAACAACGTCGTAAAATACCAAGAGCACTTACCATCAGACCACAAACCGGCTGCGTAGCGGCTAAAGTATTAAAATAAACCGGTCAAGTGCGAGTCGGACTCGCGCTCGAAGGGTTCCGTACCATTACGCAAAAACGGCAAAAAAATCACGTTTGTTGTACGGGAGCCTCACTTAAATACCTATTTAATTTATTCTGTTTTTAGTATCATCTGTGAAAACTTCAGCTGTCTATATAATAGTTCGTTTTTATAGCATTAGAAATAAGGTAAACAATCTTGACATGTATTTTTATTGAAAAACGCTTTTGAAAAATAAGTCACGGCAAATATGTAACAATTATGAATCATATACGATTATTTACATTTTTTTTCTTTCATAACTAATATTATTAGTTACCTACTGATTTTTAAAAAACGTTTTTCGAAAAAAGACACGTCAAGATCGCGTAGTCTTTTTCTAATGATAATAAAAACGAATTATAGCTATATCACGGTTCATGAGATGCAGCCTGATGAGGTGACAGACAGACAGACAATATATTTATATTTATCCCTTTAGTACCCTTTGGGTACGGAACCCTAAAAAGTAGCGATTTCACTTGTGAGTGCAACACTCTTGCCACACTGCACTGCTGAAATGATTCGTCGTGTTTAGTCGTGTTAATATTTTAATTAGAGATGCAACGGATAGTTGTTTGGCCGGATACCGGATATTCGGCCTGACTATCAGCCGAATTCGGTATCCGGCCGCCGAATATTCGGCCGGCGGAACTATACCTTCATTTCGGTTTTTCAGGTGCGCATTGTGCAGGTTTGACTTCTTTCCTTGTGAACGTTCGCGCGGACTCATTTCAAAATGAGTGCGCGTGCAAGTTATTTGAATGTTTAAATTGTTTTAAAATAATAAACGAGAGTACGATTATGACCGCGACTGTTTCTTAAAGCCATATTGTTTACTCCGAAATCAAGCAATGTTACTATCCGGTATCGGGTCTGATATTAAAATAATGGCCGGATAGGCCGGATACCGGATAGTAACCGAATATCCGGTATCCGGCAACAACACAAAATTACTTAATTACATGAGAATCAGTTGAGATCGACCTGTAGAGGAAAACACCAGCCCACCAACATACGATAACGATCAAACGGTCAATTACCTATATGAACAAAAGTTTTCGTATGCATCCTGAATAGGCATTTTAGTAAAATAGACATAAAACATATGGTAAATATTGACTGTTCATTTTTCTTTTTCTGTTTTTCTTTCACTAATAAAGTGCCGACTAATCGGCCATTTTTGCAGACTAGTCGCCGACTAATCGCCGACTAGAAATGTGGCCGGATAGTCGGCTTTCCCGACTAGTCGGCGACTAGTCGGTACATCCCTAGCTATTTTCTTAAATAACTTCTAACCTATTTATTTTAAAATTATAAAAAAATATATTTGAAATTCTCAAAACGGTATAGTTTTAAAAACTTTATTTTTAACTTTCTCATTTACCCCCAAATGTGGTCCCCATGTTTAAAATTCATTTGTTTTCGTTACATGTTCGTCTTTGGGTCACTAATAATTTACATATGTGTACAAAATTTCAACTTAATTGGTCCAGTAGTTTCCGAGAAAATAGGCTGTGACAGACGGACAGACAGACGCACGAGTGATCCTATAAGGAGTATAAGGGTTCCGTTTTTTCCTTTTGAGGTACGGAACCCTAAAAAAGAACGGGCATATATAGAAAAAAAGACAATTAACTACTCTAACTTAATTAAATGAGGCCCTCGAGGGCCTATTTTAGATTTCAGCTAGTAATTAATTTAGTCTGGTATTTGTACAGTTACTGTAGTACCTCTGTATTGTAAAATGTAGGTAGGTATCTTATGATGATGATGATGATGATGTCCTCCCAGACGTATCCGTCGACGGCGACATCCTGACAAATTAAAAAGGGTCTTAACTATTACGTGCGTGGGCGCGAGCGTGGCTCGCAAATCCAAATTTGGTCTTGTAAGTGCGGCAACACAAAACACAGTAAAGCTGCCAAGACGCGTTGTATGTGTAATTGTAGGAGGGCTTGGGCCGAGTTTTTCGGAGCTGGCGTTTGGCGTCAAGATCTTCAAGTCGGGTGTGTTCGAAATTATCAAGACCCGTATTGACAGCAGTTCGCCAGTCCGATCTCCAAGATGCAAGCTCCTCCCACGACTCGCATGATATGTATTAGGTTTCTTATATGTATTATGTAAACAAATGCTTTTTTTTTAATTATAAGATATCAGTGTAATCTGGCGCTGTTTATGGTTAATATGTATACATATGTCATTAATAACAACTTATGAGTATTCTAGAATGAGAATAAGACGACACGGGATGAAACTTAAAACCTTATAGGAAATATTAGGCGAAACTACGTAGGGGGAGCTACTACCACAATCCAACGCCACTAAAGTTAAGCTACGAAAAGTCTGCAGCGATTTTGATAGCCCTCGCAGTGCCAGTGTTATTTATACGTCATAATTTCATAGAAGTTTGACGTTTAAAATAATACTTGCACTGCGTGGATTATCAAATCTGCTGCAGACTTTTCTTGGTCTGACTCTACCAATATCGCAATCTGGGGGTCTACCGCGAAACAAGAAAATCGAAATTTGTTATCTAACCTCTCTATCACTTTTGCATATTCGAGCGATAAAGAGACAGATAACTAAATTTATATTTTTGCGTTTCCCGGTAGGCCCTTGTTAACAAACCGCCTCAATGCTCCATCAATGTCATATTTTATTGTATGCGAAAACTTGACAAAAAACGGTTTAAGGCACAGTATACATGTATACGTTACTCTATGGCGTTACTCTAACGCGTGTAACTGCTAATATTTGCGTTAATCGTACTATAAAACTTTATCTACTGATATTAAATAGGTATCACCTAGCCAGCCTAAAATAAAAAGAAATCAAGATACTTCAAATTCCTTTCAGCGCCATTTTCTAAATTTCAATGCGAGTTTGAATAATTTTAATGTATAAAATAACACCGCTAAAAACTTGGTTAAATCAGCGAAATGCTATACATGGAAGTATTCTGTCCGCTCAATTATGACCCAACGCAAACTACCCCGCGATAGGCGGTACTTACAAACTGCTCGATTGGCAATCTCAGTACCACCGAGATGACAGTCAGTGACAAATGGCTAAATTGATTTATAAAAACAACGTTTTTTTGTAATTAAAAATATATTCATGTGTCGTGAAGTGGTGCAGAAGTTATTTTAGTTCATACCAAGGACAGTGGAATCACTTTTCACTTGTAGTAAACAGATAACTTCAGTAGAATTTGGAAAAAACATGACGATTTGTTTTCAATACTACCGTGCTAAGCTAAAACGTAACAACTGCATACGACTTTCATAACAACATACGACTTTTTAAATTGCGAGGATAATAGGGATGGTGTTATGCTAAATGAAGTAGACTATTTTATTGTGTTTGGTTTAGGTATTTTCTATATAATTATAAATGTAGTAATAAATTCCTTCTTACAGATTTGTATTTTCCTTTTTTATTTCATGAGATGGAGCTATAAAAAAACTACCCAGTTATTTCAAATTAATAATCAAATTTGGTATTGTCATTTTACATTACTTTCCATTCAGATTCCCACAAGATGCTATTCGCAGAGAACTATGGAAAAAAGCTGTCCAATTAGAGAGACATGAAATTGAGTGGATGCCTGGCAAGATATCTAGAATATGTTCTATTCATGAGATATAACCCGTGAGATAATCATACCCGGTCTCTTATATGTAAATACATTTTTCCTATCATGCTTTCACTGAATTAATTTAACAAATACACACATTATCTGAAAATATTGATCATTTGAATCCACCCTCTACTGTCACATATATGTAGGTCCTCTCAAGCCATTTCCGTCAGTAGAAAAGAGCGGCAAACATACTAACTCACATTATAGACGGGTCTAACGCGAATTATATTCAATTACCTTGATTTACCGACGTAAATCAGTTTCGTTTCGTATAATGTGAGTTAATATGTGTTCAAAACGCGAAAGTTTAAAATATTATAAGAGCGGCAAATTTAGAAAATCTAAGCGCGCGAACGGCTGTGGTCCTATACAAAATTTTAATTTTGCACCTTTTTCTACTGACAAACTTGCTTGACCGGCTATATACATATAAAATATTCTGAACTGAAAGTGGGGATTTATTGTGACTCCGCCTGTTCAAATATTTTTGACCCGATTCGTGTACCGATATACCGATACATGTAAATTTTGCAGACTGTATAGCCAGTCCGATTTCTAAGATCAAGTTCGCCATACATTTACTATGGCGTACTTGATCTTAGAGAAACGGACAGACTATACCTGAACGTGACTTCGCACTGCCATGCAGATTGATAATAAAATATACAAAATACTTATTATAGCGGAATACATTTATACAACAATGATATATTTACTTATGTTGAGTTAGTCTGTCATGTCATAACAACATTTTAACTAGTTATCTTTTAATCTGCATTAAATTATTATACGTGAATTATTTGACTGGTTCTTCACTGTATGGCATAAACCTATCCCTGTCCAAGTCATATTCTAATCAAATATGAACCGCGAACTCTCAGCGGCCAGTACGTACAGCAAGAAGGTTATTAGCGGATTAATGTCGCTGATTGGTAGTTATTGACATTATATGCATTTCATCTACACTTAGCTATGTACCATTAGTGTAATAAAGATGACTCTTATTTTGTTTACGAGCTTTGATTACAGGCTCTGTAAACGCGTCGTCTTATTTGAATGTAGGCGTAATTGTGTATGTGTGCTAATTTGGCCCGAGAATTTGAACGGTAATGTTCCTAAAGGCGGTATCCATGGTTATATATGATCGCAGGGTTAAATAATTTCGGAGCTCATCAACTTTAAATGAAATCCCAGACATTTTCAGCCGTATCGTAAGTAGCAAAACTCCTAATCGGTTTTGCAACTTCCAATCCGTCAAAATCAGATGCTGATTGATTGACAATGTCGTCGCTTCCTGGCGCTTGTTATAAAGATAGCTTACTCATAAAACTTTACGGGCCTGATTTAGTTAAATTATGTTTTATCCCTTTCTTACAAATACACAAGTCAAAATGACAGATAAAAACAAACGATTATTAGCTAATTGAGGTTTGCAGCGCGTTTATGAATAAGGAGGATAGACGATAGGGAGATTATTTAACTATAACAGCTTTATCAATCGTACGGGAGCTAGCGCCCGAATATAGACATGGTATTTATTGATTTGATAGTCAATCATAAAAAAACAAGAGTGGTTAAAAAGTAGCAAGCTTTCGCGTGTTTTTAGGGTTCCGTACCTCAAAAAGAAAACACCGAACCTTTATAGGATCACTTTGTTGTCCGGTCGTCTGACCGTCTGTCGGGTGTTGATTATTTAATTACCCTATTGTAAAAGAGCCATTAGAAAATGAAATAGAAAAATGGAGCAAACAGGTTACTCTATGGTATCCTAGAGGCTGTACTAGAAAGCAGGCACATCCAATTACAAGATGGAAAGATGATATTCGTCTGACTGTGGGGCCATACTGGATGAGGGTTGCTGCAGACAGAGCCCTATGGAAACAGTTGGAGGAGGCCTATGCCTTACGGCACACCGAACTGAGGGATATATTATACTTAATTAAAAATACTCAATTGTAATTTATATAGGTCCAGGAGTGAACACCTACCTCGCAAAATGGCTACACGGCAGAAAAACTACAACGCAAATTGTCTATAACGCCATAAAACCTATTACAGTGTAAGTTGTTTACGTCGGAAAATGTACACACAGCAGAAAACCAACGTTGAAGAAAACCCACCACTCTTGAATACCTCCTTAGTATTAGGACTACATCGTCAAATGACTCCGTCGCAAAATGACTACTTTTTGAAATATATGGTCAGCAAGAATATTTGTATTATTGTTCACTCCTTGACCCATTTATATTGCTCGGAATAAATGGCTTTATTATAAAAGAGCCATTAGCGACAACATTCATTGGTGCAAATAATATTTCTTCAACTACACGTCTTTTTGGTGCCTTGATACCTTTGTAATTATATCTGAGGTCGGCTTAAACTTTACAAAGCCTGCTCAAGTAATGAACAGTATGATCACGTCTCGAACTAAGTAGACTTGGAATCACTTTAGCTTTTAGCTAGATTAAAACATTCTTTGATTAAAACAAAGTGTCTTCTAGTATCTAACCTTTTTTAAATATTTTTTTTATTACTTACTGATTAAAAATTTTATAACCTCAATAATAGTGGTACCGTAAAATGGGGTGAGTAGGCGCAAAACTGACGTTCGAACCTCGATAACATTTTATTTTTACTTATGCAAATTGAATGGTGTATATAATAAGTGTTCCGGACGTTTGTATTTTAGTTTTTATTTTATTTTGGGTAGTTCCATTTCATAACTTTGACGATAGACAGGAAATCCCACCTCACCCCGTAGTCCCTCGTATTTGGGGTGAGTTGGGTTTTCATACAAAGGTGATTTTGGAAGATTGTAGGATCGATTTTTTTTAATTATGAGCATTACTATAGCTCCAATTTAAATTGGAATACATTATTTTTGTAGCAGTAGCCTTTAAAAACCATCTCACCCCCCTTTCATCCCTTCTCTCTCCATTCCTAACCCAACTCTCCCCGCGAACCCTACTCACCCCATTTTACGGTACCTTATAGTATCTAAACTTTTTTAAATATTTTTTTTTAAATTAGAAATTTTATAACCTCAAAAGTAATGGTAACTTTTTCCCTCCAAAATAAAATCTGAATTATAAAACGCACTGAATTATAGGTAGTATCGTTTACATATTATTGTACCGCAGTATTAGATATCATAGGAACCCTAGAAAAAGTGAACTAAATATATCTATGAATAAAACTAAATTAAAACTAAGAACCCTAAATATATGTAAAACTAAACAAGGAATATAAAAACTACTGAAAGAGGCCTCCCCGCGCTACACCCGGCGCAAAGGTGGCCATCACACTCGCTGCGTTACCGCGTTGAATTGCGATAGACAGAAAAAAAGCATAAGTAGAAAAAGTTAATAACGTAGGTACCATTACTTTTGAGGTTAGAAAAATGATAATCTCGAAACAAAATACAACAGATTAAAACCCGGCCAAGAACAAGCTGGGCATTTTCGTTTTAGGGTTCGTTAGTTCTGTTTGTCACGACGGTTGCATTAAAACCGGCCAAGTGCATTTTGGACCACCCATAATAGAGGGTTCCGTACCAGGCATGTTGCGAATATTCACATCCGTATCCGCGGAACTTCCGCATTAAGTAGGTATATTCAAAATCCGCATCCGCATAAAATCGATGCGGAGCTTAATGCGGATGTGGATGTCGAACAAGTCGGTACAGAGGGGCTACCGCGAAAACCGATATTCGCAAATTGCGGGGATCTTTCTCTTTTACTCCAAGGAAGGCGTAATAAGAGTGACAGAGAAAAATGCCCGCAATTTGCGACCTTCGATATTCGCGGTTATAGCCCTGGAACGTCTTAGCGGCGGCTTAAGTGCTAGGTAATTTCGTTATTGTCATTATCTATAACGAAATCGTCTAGATCTAGAAAAGTCGACCAACTTACTGTTTATTAAATACAACGCACCTTATATTCTTGCTCAAATACTAAACGATTCGTTTTTTTTAATAAAAAATCCTAAAATGTATTATTTGACGTTTTTTAAGTAGGTACCTAGTCTTGACATCGGCATCCGCGCATGTGAGCCTTTATATATCCACATCCGCATCTGCATCCGCGGATGTCAAAAAATCTGCATCCGCAACATCCCTGTTCCGTACCTTGGCCTTCATACGATATGAAAAACCCATAAAAGCAAAAGGGCGTACCTTCGCTGCATTTACGTCCTTTTAATAAATAACGTCCCAGAAAATACACCTAATATGTAATATGTTCCAAATTTCATTAAAATATAGCTTATACTTTTCGAGTAAAATGGCTGTGACATACGGGCAAATGGACGGACGGACGGACAGACGGACATGTTGTAGCCAAAATGGCAAAGACGGAACCCTGAAAACATTTGTACTTACGTCATTTTACTAAGAAGGGATAACTTTTTTGCGGAGGCTCAAAAACGGCTCAATCGGTCATGTTCACAAATAGTATTGTTCTACTATGTATATTTATGGGAGTTTTTTTATTAAGACTTTCTTTTATAATTAGTCATATTTTTTGGCCTACAGTCCACAAGTTCTCTAATTTTTTGCCTCAGTAACGCTTTTTCATTTGTGGAGGATGGGGACACACTTTTTCAGATCTTAAAAACCACAAAAAATAATGTTTTTTTGTATTGTTTTTTTTTTATTTTATTTAAAAAAATTCCTCTGGGAAATATTAATCTGTATACCTACAGTTTGGAGATAAAGCCCGCTGAGAGATATACAGGCAGGCGGACGTAAGCTTAGTAATAGGTTAAGTGGGTTTCGATTGTCATCCATCGTGTATCTATGGAACCCTGAAAATAAAAATGGGTACTATTAATACTGAAAAAACATTTTCTTTTTCCCTTCGCTACCAAGTGGACTAAAAAGGGCCTGTTTACTGATAACATTCAGATGTAAAATATTAAAGCTTTATACTCCCATTTCATGTCTCTAGTGATAAACCCAAAAAAGTTTCATTGTGTCCCTAACAGGACCCGAAAATGAATATATATAATGTATATGTTTGTAGAAAGTAACCGATGAGGGCCTCCGGTGACCCGTGAAGCCTTTTGTGGTTAACCATTCCCGCATACCTACAGCGAAAATTATATTTACTTAATAAACAACATGTGCTTGTATTGTAGGCACATATCACCCCAACTACATTGTAGGTAGAGATGCCACGAATATTCGGCAACTATTCGGCATTCGGCCTATTCGACCCTATTCGACCGAATGCCGATCTGTTGCACGTACCTAAAAAGAAAAATTACACAAAAAAATAACCAAAAACTTGGTATATTTAATATTTAAAATGTATTCTTGGAAAGTAGTTAGACACGAAGGTACGTTTTGAGCATTTGTATTACAATATATTTTATTTTTATCATGGATCTGATTTGATTGATTCTAACTACATTCATTAATTCTATTCAACATAAAAATATATCTTAGCAAACGCAAAAACAAAAGAAGTAAACAAAGCACAAGCTTTGTTTCATAATAATTGTAACTCAAAATGTTCGCCTGTCATGCCGAATATTCGGTATACGGCCGAGAGAGGGGCCGAATATTCGGTATTCGGCCAAATTCACTATTCGGGGCATCTCTAATTGTAGGAATGTCCTTCGGGGATAATCCTCTGGGTATTACTTCTTTTGTTTTTGCTTTTCGCTAATTTGGAACTCTATATCTTACAAGTTGAACAGTTCTGTAGAATGATAAGCGGATTATTTGACTAATAGGACCGTTTCCGAGTCCCGTTTCATTATTTGCAAGCAATTGCGTACCTAATTTCTAGGATCTTACTGTCTAAAATTCCGTAGCCGTATACTGATTTGAGTTATTCTCGTTCGCACATACTAAGCTTAAATAACTAGTGTTGGTAGGAACTCGAGTCTTTCTGCCCGATTTGCTAGATACGATATAGATTAGATATCTAATCTGTATCGTATCTAGCCGTAATATTTGACGTATCCCAAAGTTCGAACCGGGCCCATTGAGTCTAAATTTGAAGAACTAGACTCGTTATTAAGGCTTAGTGCTTAAAAAACTTCCGGTCTTTTAAGACTCAATCGACCCTCCGAATAAAGACTCCGTCAACAATTTTGTAGGTTTAATCTAAATGCTAGTAGCAGTAAGGCTAAGGAACCTAACCCATGAATTTTACATGAAGACAATGAATGCATTTTTATTTGCATTTTAAATATTCTTTGCAACTGTTTGCGAAACTTAGTTGCCATCGTGGAAAACAGTTTACACGTTGCTAAGTCAGTTCTGTGTCGAAAGATGACAGTAAATTTACTGTGACTACAAAATTTACTTTGATAATACGCGTCTATACTAAATTCTTTGTTAGAGGGTGTAAATATCACGTTTCACGTGAGTTAACTAAAATAGCAATATTCTCGCCTTGTGTTGTTTAGGCCTTATTTACGCAGGAAAGGACAAATAAGAATACATGTGCCTAATACTGTCGGGCAAAATCTCTCTTGCAAATGTACGTCTTGAGTCCAAATATCGTAGGAATGTGTTTTGGGTAAGATTCTTGTTTAGGTACGTGTGTTATGAGATACGGTTTCTATAACAGTAAAGGTAGAGTCAGACCAAGCTAACACTTCACTAAATACCAAAAATCTAGATTTCTATCAACATTTTTCACGATTACTTTTGCTGATCTGTGGTTTTAGGTTTTAGTAACATTATTGTGCGCGGTTTTCCTCCGGGTAGTCCCATAGCCGGACAAGGAAAAACCACGTCACAATTTGGTTTACTTACATAAAATAAAATACTTAAATAATGCATAAATATACGATACAATAGGTATATAAATCTGGTTTCAGATTCGTATCATCGTGTCGAAAATACGCTGTAGTGTCAACATGTTATATCACAACTAATTTCCATAAATCTAATCAGAAAGCAAACACGTACATAAGTCTATCTAGAAAATACCGAAATAGGGCACTAGCTATTATATTTGAGCGTTTCTTTTATTTTTTGCCATTTTTAAATATTGTGAATTGTTTTGCCACTTTTGTGTTATTTCTACTCAGAATCACGAGCTCTTTCGATACTAATTGGGATAAAAAAATGTCACAGAGTTTTTTTCCTATTGTGTTACCATTTCCCCATATGCTTTGTATGGCGGTAACAAAAAGGAAAGTATGTAAAATGTATGGAAATTTTAGGACACTTTTTTCTCCTATAATGAGGAAAAGGGCTCGCGATCCTGACTAGAAATAACACAAAAGTGGCAAAAAAGGTCACAAATGGCAAAAAATAAAAGAAACGCTCATTTATCCTATGAATGGGTAGCTTCACAATTAAAACATACACGAGGGTGAAATTTTAACCACTGTTCATATACGTAGTGAATTTATATCATACTGAACAACTTTTATTATGGGACCAATGCCGAAATCTCGAAATAATCGGCTGTCTCATACATTCCGGCTGACGTGATGCCGCTAATTTCTAATTTCTATGGGACACCCAAATATTTATTCGTGATTTAGGCATTGGCCCCATAATAAAAGTTGTTCAGTATGACCTATAAAGTCACTACGCAGTGTATGAACGGCGGTTAAAATTTCACCCTGTATAAATTTATATCTACGCCTGCAAGCCATACTACGCATTTTTAAATTAAAGTATATATGTACCCCTAATGTAATTTTCATTCGATAGCGTGACGTACGCGTTTGCGTTAAGTGTCATTTGGTGTGGGATTTTGAGTTTCCAAAACGTCCCGCTTGGCACGTTGTTCAAAATCCCATACAAAAATAGACATAACGCAAACTCGAGCCGCACTCTATCAAATGAAATTCACACTATTTATAATCTAATAACTATACTCGTGAGGCTTGTTCTAATGAAGTCCCAAAATGATTAGACCCGGCCCACGACATTTAAACCCTTTTGTACAGAAAGGCACTTATATGGGTACCTAATGGATACGGGTAGATGTGATAACATTAGGACCTAAGGTTCCTGTAATCTTTCTTAGATGTACCTAGTGATAACTAAAGTGACAAAAGGCAATGCGACAACGTAATGCGATACAGTGACGGCGACGTTTTATTCAACCAGTTGTGATGTGTGTGTGTGTGTTTATATAACTTCTCACCGTTTGGTCGGTCGGCCGTATCATCATCTCAGCCATAAGACGTCCACTGCTGAACATAGGCCTCCCCCTTGGACCTCCATTCATACCGGTTGGAAGCGACCCGCATCCAGCGTCCTCCGGCGGCCTTAACAAGGTCGTCTGTCCATCTTGTGGGTGGACGTCCTACGCTGCGCTTGCTAGTCCGTGGTCTCCACTCGAGCACTTTTCGACCGTATAGTGGTAGTATAAAATTAAAATAAATGATTTGGACAAAATATCGTCTGGTGACAACCAAAGAGTTTTGGTACTAATTACCATCATAGCCATAGTAAACCGTATTGATAACTAAATAAAGTAGATTTTTGTTTAATTATTTTTTATTAAATAGTGGAGACAGACCAATGGAGATAGAATAGACCCGCGCGATGGGCATTTCTACCGTTGCTAGTTTCACGCGCGTGCTATGTTTTTGGCCCATTCTTATTCTAATTGTATTGGTCTAATTATAATTTCGTGTATTTCGTTCAATAATATCTCCACTACCTAGGCATTTAAATTCTACTGATAGAATTAAAAACGAGTGGTCAATACCCAAATTCTATCGCTCGTATTTCAAAACTTAATAGCTTTTCGCCGTTTTCCACCGATTTTGTAGTGACGAAATCGAGCGTTCTAAATTCAAAAATGGACTGGACATCATTTTTTTTTCCTAAACAAAGCGCTATAAACTCAAACATCTTGTTACATAAAGTCAGACCGAGAAAAGTCTGCAGCGATTTTGATAGCCCACGCAGTGCTAGTGTCATTATAAGCGTCAAACTTCTATGAAATTATGACGTATAAATAACACTTGCACTACTAGACTTTTCTTGGTCTAACTCTACTTACTTTAGTTACTTTCATAAAAAATTGTCGAAGCAAATCTCAACGATGGAGTTTAAGTAAAAGCACCTTAAGCTTTTATGGTACTTTACCACGCACTGCAGCGTTTACCTCCTTCATCATTCGACTTTTATCTTAATATTTACGTCGTTGCTTCCGAGAATCTTTAAGAGAAATTATTTAAGAAGCTAGTACACCAAACGAAAACCAAAAATTGCCAATCGGCGGAAATAATTCGTGTATGAGCGTATTTTGGCATAGTTATAAGGAATGGCGTATTAAACAACATACTAAAAGTACCCGTAGTAGGTTGAGTAAGGTCATTTAGCATGCACTTTAGTCTCAGGCGATGCCGCTTGGCACGATTGTTCCTTAGGTCAAACAAAGCTCCCCCGGTAGCCAGGAGATCGTACCATGCAGACCCCCCAAAAAGGGGGGTGAAAGGGTCGGCCCCAGGTCCAATCTATGCTATATTCCTTCCTAGTCTTAGCAACTAGGGCAAGTTATATATCATTTTCGTATAATTTAGGGACGGGGAATTCATTTTCGAAATAATTATTATACCTTTCCATACAAAAAAAAATATTTGTACAAACAATGAAAATGTTATGTAATTTTTTGTGACAATTTTGGATGACACTCGTGACTCGTCCGTACACAAAAAGAGATCGAGGTTTGCAAGATTTGTCTTTGACGTGTGTAATTTTCTATGTATTTGTGTCGACATTACAGATTGGATTTTGTATGTAAGTGTGTGAGAAGTGCGACTGTGATGTGCACCTTTCCCCCGCAAAAAATGGCTGAAAGATTTGTACGGTGAGATATCGCTTGGGCCCCTCCCTTCCGACGTGTCGGAAGCCGGTGTTGCTCGAAGCCCCTACCGTCCGGTACCTTTAGTATGTTTTTAATTCAACAATCTCTACAACTAAGCCAAAATACGCTTATACACCTATTATTACCCCCGTTTTTCCTTCGTTTGGTGGCCTAAGCTTCCAGTTTCAAACGTTTCGCTGCAACTATAATTTGCCTCAGAAACTAAATGAAAATAAAAAGCATTTCAACATTTTGCTTTCAAAGACACGCTTCAGGTTTCAGTAAACCGAGTCGCGAACTAATCGGTTTCTTTTAAGTGGGCAAACACGCTCCATCGCGAAATACGTTCGTTTTTTTAGAATTAGAAAAAAGGTAAACAATCTTGACGTGTCTTTTTATTGAAAAACACTTTTGAAAAATAAGTCATGGTCAATATGTAACAATTATGTTCAGCCTCTTTTAAGTTATATGTCAAATGTACTCTTTGGTTTATTTGATGAAATATAAAAACGTCAGTCATTAAAGTCATGTTGTAATAAAAACACGTTTTCTTTACAAAAATATAATTATTCACAATAATAGAGTAAACATGGTCCAAAACCGAACCGGATGGTTAAAAGAACAGTGAAGTGTACAAAGAGTCTACGATATATTTACGTATAGTAGTAGTAGTACTTAGATAAAATTTACGAAATTTTGATTAAACATGAATACAACCGAGAAACTTATTGCACTACAAATAGACAGTTTAGAAATAACGGAAAAGGCCCACGTGAACTACAAAAGGTATCCAAAAGAAAAAAGAATTACGTCAGGATACGTAGAAGGGCGGTTAGAAACTTTGGAAAATAACTACAAGGAATTCAAAAGCACCCATCAAAGCTTGATTACTACCGTTTCAGAAGAAGATAAATGCACATTATCTTACTTTACAGAAGATCTATACGACACATTTGAAGAACGTTATTATACATACAAGGGTGAGTTGAAGACAGTTTTACACAAGTTTAATACCGAAACGAGGGACAACCAAATAGAAAAAAGTTCGGGCAATCAAACGTCGACCAGTGACATAAAATTACCTCGCATCACTATCCCGATGTTCAGCGGCGATTACACTGAATGGCAATCATTTTATGATTTATACACCACTTTAATCCACAAGAATAACTCCCTCAATGACGTACAACGTATGCATTATCTAAAGGTTAGTCTGAAGGGTGACGCCGAAATTCTTTTACGTCAATTTCCCATTACCGGCGAGAACTACATACAAGCATGGACCACTCTGAAGAAGCGTTATGACAACAAAAGGTACATTGCTAACTGTCATTTTAAGAGGTTCTTTGGCCAAAGGGCAATTGTTCAAGAATCAGCCACCTCATTAAAACAACTGCTAGATACATCGGTCGAATGTCTAAACGCACTACAAAATCTTAGCTTGCCTACAGCCGAATGGGATGCCATTGTCATTCATGTCATAGTGTCTAAACTGGATCCTGAAACTCATAAGCACTGGGAAAGGTTAGTCAATGAAGACATGGCAGTTTTTCCAACTTTTGAGAAATTGAAGTTGTTTTTGGAAAATCGGTTCAGAACTCTGGAAATGGTGGATTCAGTTAACAAGAATCACAAACCAACAAATCCCAAGACGTTTCATGTGGCAGCCGGCTTTGATAGCGGAGACATTCAATGCGCATTTTGCAAGGAAAGACATCATATCTATAACTGTAAGCAATTTGCAGAGCAGCCAGTGGATGAAAGGTACGTTTTTGTTAAAAAGAACAGGCTATGTTTTAACTGTCTTATACCAAATCACGCAGTAAGGCGATGTAAACAAAGGAAGTCATGTCAATTGTGTAAAGGGCGACATCATCCGTTGATACATCAGGGTACGAAACAAACAAACAACAAACAAAAGCAAGAAAACGGGAAGGTGTTTATGACTACAGATGACTCAAAGATAGTTGGACATGTCAGATCAAGTAGAGAGGATCGTGAACAAAATATTGTATTGCCCACAGCGCTCGTTGATGTAGCGTCGGAGTGTGGACAACCATTGGTCTGCAGAGCACTGGCGGCCTAGCCAAGGTGACGATCGCTTGCGCTTCGCCATCGAATCGCTTAGTGTCTCTCTATCACTCTTCCATATTAGTGTGACAGTGACAGTTGCGTTTCGTTCGCTACGGAGCGTTAGCGATTGGCATGTTGTCTAGGGGCCCTGATCCATCAAGGGTCCGAAGCTTCATTTGTCACAGCTCGGGTAGCCGAGTTGTTAAGGTCGAAGAAAACGGCAAATAGCAAAGAGGTTCCTAGGATCAGCGAAGGTAACAACATGTGCATCAAAGGCAAGGTGGATTTACAAATCTCGTCGAGGTATACACCAGATTTTACTGTGAAGGTAAACGCTTATGTTATAAATTCGTTTCATCGCAATATGCCAGCTAAGAAAGTCAATAATAACATATTACCTCGACTTGATAACATTAAGTTAGCTGACCCCACCTTTAACGCCCCAAGTGGTATTGATATTCTCCTTGGGGCCGATGTTTTTGGCAAAATTATTGACTCTGGTTTTAAGAGAGGACAGGGCAATGTTATCGCTCAATGCACACACTTAGGGTGGATTTTAACTGATGACATAAGTACAATTTCTGCCAATTTACAAACAACCAGAAGTTGTCCTAGCATGCGTCAAGTAAAGGAGGGTAAAGTAAAATTCAAGCAAAAAATAATTAAAGAGTTACCAGCTTCAAGAGTTAAACCTCTTCGCGCTAAAGTCAAAACTAAAGTCGATATACCTTTCTGCGATCAAACTTAATGTACAGTAGTGCAAGGTGGGCGGTAGACGTCATCATAATTGTTACATACCTATTTGATATTACAAACATTTTTTTTGTCACAGTTTTGAGATTTATGTACAAATTGACGTTTTATTAATGTTTAACATACGATTTTCCGTTAGTAGAATGCTGTGGTTTAGCGTTGTTTGTTTTAATTAGGATGTTTCACTTCTTTGTTATATTTATTGGTATAGGTAATGGCATATATTTAAGTTGTTAAGTTATACTTAGTTAACATCTCTGAGTTTAAAAATAAGTATTTTGGTGGGCGGTATGTTCAGCCTCTTTTAAGTTATATGTCAAATGTACTCTTTGGTTTATTTGATGAAATATAAAAACGTCAGTCATTAAAGTCATGTTGTAATAAAAACACGTTTTCTTTACAAAAATATAATTATTCACAATAATAGAGTAAACAAATTATGAATCATATACGATTATTTAGGTACATTATTTTGCTTTCATAAGTAATAGTTACTGATTTTTAGGGTTCCGTACCTCAAAAGGAAAAAACGGAACCCTTATAGGATCACTCGTGCGTCTGTCTGTCTGTCTGTCTGTCTGTCTGTCTGTCTGTCTGTCTGTCTGTCCGTCTGTCACAGCCGATTTTCTCCGGAACTACTGGACCAATCAAGTTGAAATTTGGTACACATATGTAAGTTTGTGACCCAAATACGGACGTGTAACGTAAACAAATGAATTTTAAACATGGGGGCCACTTTTGGGGGGTAAATGAAAAAATGAAAAAAAATAATTTTTCAAACTATATCATGTTACATATCAAATGAAAGAGCTTATTGTAAGGATCTCAAATATATTTTTTTTATAATTTTCGAGTAAACAGTTTAGAAGTTATTCAAGAAAATAGGCAAAAAATGACCATTCCCCCCCCCTTATCTCCGAAACTACTAAGTCTTAAATTTAAAAAAAAATACATAAAATAGGTCTATACCTATAGATGACAGGAAAACCTATTAGAAATGTACAGTCAAGCGTGAGTCGGACTTAATTACAGTTTTTGATCCGACCCCTACGGATTTTTTAAAGAGATTTCACTCACGTTTCACATAAAAAATACATTGTTAACAGTGCCGGATTACTTAGAGTAGTAGTTTTCTTAGAGTAATTGGTGATAATTTTCTGATAAGATAATCATTTTTAATATTTAACGGTCTTACCTACTTACGAGTAATTGTAAGGTCAAATTAAAAATAATGTATAAAAAAATATGTTAAATTGAGAGCTAGCTCAAAGTTTTTTGTACTCATCGACTTTAATGGTTGAATTAATAAAGGCTTTGTAACCAATAAGCAAAACAAGCACGTGCTTACGGCACCACGTTCAGGGAGGGCACCAAAATGCCAGGTTGAAAAAGGTGAACAAATTTTAAAATTAGGGACAGACACATCGTTTTTACCACACGATTTTTTTAGCTGTCCAAAAGCTAATTTGCAAAAATAATGGCGCGTAATTCTTTGGGAAACAATCGGTAGCAGTAGAAGAGTCGTGATTACATGCATAGATTCGATTTCAACCCACTCTTTTGCGGTTCGGCGTTAGGTCTTATGCGAGGCCTTCTGCCTTACGGCAAAGTTGATCTTCTGCCTTAATTACACTTGGGCGTGGATCCAAATCCAAGCTTTCCTCTTTCGCAGCTGGGCCTACTGCATTTCTCACACTTCGCCAATTCAATTCCAAGCTCTCTGCTTTCTTGCATATTTTATGCATGAAAACAACCTCGCTGAGACCCTTAAATATCGAGCCCTATGCGAAGCTAGGCTGATAGAAAACTGTCCCATCCCTTCTCTGTATGAAATCCTGGATTCGCGCCTGGTTGGGACTAAAACTAAAATTGCGTTTTTATATCGAAAAATTTTCGCGCTCGCTTCGCTCGCGATTTCAATTACTTTATAAGGTATGATAAAGGTGACATTCGGGTGGCGACTGCAGCAACATTACTCTGTTGCAACGTTACTGCTGCAGTACTGTCAACTTCCGTGATAAAATGATGTGACTGATTTCCATACTAAAAGTAAAAATGTACAACTGTCTATCATATTGCGTTTTTATATCGAAAAATTTCCGCGCTCGCTTCGCTCGCGTTTCTATTACTTTCTACGCTATGATAAAGGTGACATTCGGGTGGCGACTGCAACAGCATTACGTACTCTGTTGCAACATTACTGCTGCGGCACTGTCAATTTTCGTGATAAAATGATGTGACTGATTTCCATTCTCAGCTGTAATGCGGCAATGAACTTCTCTCAATTTACCAAAAAAACAATGTAATCTTGATGACCCTAGGGAGAGGGGGCACCTAGAAATGCTTAGGGCATCAAAATATCTTAATCCGGCACTGATTGTTAAAAATTGTGTAATATACGGAACCCTTGGAACGCGAGTCCGACTCGCACTTGGCCGGTTTTATAATTCAATTAAAAGACACGTCAAGATCGCGTAGTCTTTTTGTAATGTTAAAAAAAACGAACTATACGATCGTTTGTAAAATGTTAGCAAATGTTAGTGTAAACAAATGCAGTAATTTTTAAGGCTATTTTTGACAAAACTGCATTTAATGATTTTTCTGGTTTTCTTCAATTTGGCTTGTCTAAAAAAATCTTGAGTACTAAATATTAGATTTTATGGATATTTTGTACGACAGACGAGTCTAAGACCTAATGTTTCTTGGAGAAATGTTACTCGTATCATTAACATTAACTGTATCGACTAGTAGAATAAAATTGCGAGTGTTTATTTTTTGGAAGTTTTAATCGGTTCGAGTCCCGGGCGAGGCAAGCGAGTTTTAGAAAATCTTTGCATGCAGTTTTGTTTCTTTTTAAAAATAAAGGAATGTCTCCTTTAAGTAAAATGAGCCAGCTTAAGGATTTAAGGTAGTTTCCCTCCAGGGCCCGACTTATCTTTCCACACTGTGTAACTATATGTCGCAGGGAAATGATCAAAACAGAGATTTGAACAAATGATGATATCGATTCGCCATTTTAACATCCTGCGTGATTTGATCATATCCCTTAGAGATTTGTTCAAATCTCTGTTTTGATCATTTCCCTGCGACATATATAAATAAATAAACATACAAGAATTACTCGTTTACAGGTATAAGATTACCCGTTTTTAACTATGAGCCGGGATTCAAACCTACGACCTATAGATTGTGGGCACGACGCGGCTGCCATTGTACTCGTAGGTAGGTATTAAGGATGACTCACGTTTAGACCGGGCCGTGTCCGGACCGGAGCTTCCGGCGCTTACTTTTCTATGACATGACAGGCGATCACATGATGCTTTCCATAGAAAACGATGCGCCGGAAGCTCCGGCCCGGACTCGGCCCGGTCTAACGTGAGTCATCCTTTATAGGAGGATGGTGGATGGAAGGATTGGGTGGATGGAGGTGGAAGGGTGGTTAAGGATGACTCACGCTAGACCGGGCCGGGGCCGAGGCGGAGCTTCCGGCGCTTCATTTTCTATGGAAAGTGATAGAATGACATGCCAGACGCCTCTGCCCGGCCCCGGCCCGGTCCAGCGTGAGTCATCCTTTAGGCGTCTTAGTCTTATTTTTAACAACCATTTCAACGAGTCTAAATGGAACGGTAATCTGTCCGGCATTTCGTGCAAATACTAATCAAGAGAAAATAAATTATTCTTGTCTGACGGCAATCGTTCCTTTAGCAATCAGAGGGTTGTTCCCCGGAGACGATTCTACGTGGATGGAATTGTACCTAAGTAACTATGTATTAGGGTAGACCGAGGCGAATCGGATCACAGGGCGAATTGGATTAGACTGTAAATCTGCTGATATAAAAAAAAATTCTTACGACTAGCATCGCAGGCTAAGAGGAAAGACATACGGTGTTATTTTAATGTGCTCGTATCAAATTCTATTGGATTTTTCATGTGGATCCGATTCGCCTCGATCTATTAGTAGACCTAGAACTCTTATTGGCAAAAACGAGGGATTGACAAAATGAAACATCTATTTATTATTTATTACAAATCAAATGCAAATGAACATTATCGAACTAGCGACCCGCCCCGGCTTCGCACGGGTTACATAAAACCTTTTAAACAAATTGTACACATAAACCTTCCACAAACGGACAGACGCGGCGGAGGACTTTGTTTTCTAAGGTGTAGTGATTTCCCCTATTTATAGTACAGTCACCTGCAATGATATTATGTTACACAACGAAGGCGACAAAAATATCTGACACGATCTGTGTACATAACCATACCCCGAAGTTAACGGAATTAAAAAAAACACGGTGTATAAGCTCATAAGTACCTACATATTTTTCAAAGGTATAGATGTATTTGGCTGGTTTTATAACTCATAAAGTGAGGTAACAACAAACACAAAGCACCGGAACCGTTCAATCTTAAAGTGTCCAAGTCAAATTGGTATCTCGAAACTCGTCGATTGTTTCTGGAAACACAATTTAACAATGTAATGACTCTCAATTTGGAATTGCGTCTTATTCGATACTAGCTTTTGCCCGCGACTTCGACTACGTGGAATTAATAACAGTAGCTAAAGTATAGCTCCTGGATAAAGTGTAATAGCAATCATTCAATTTGATAAGCTTAATTGCTTACATCCATTATCAGGCAATTTCTTATCTCTCTCAATTCCACCCCCCTTTTCACGTTCTTTAGAATGATTTCCGGCATAAAAACTACCCTATGTCCTTCCTCGGGCGGGACTCAACCTATCTCTATGCCAAACTTAAACTAAATCCGTTCAGCGGTTTAAGCGTGAAGATGTAAGTGATGTAACAGACAGACAGACAGACACACTTTCGTATTTATAATATTAGTATGGATTAAAAAAAGGACAAGATAATTATTATAAAAACATAGAAAGCAGTTATTTTTAAATACAATTTCTATTTAATAAATCGGATTGAAATGTAAAAAGTGGGTGAGTTGACCGGGACGTCACTATACTCGTTTTCATAATTATTGTAAATTCCATTTTAGCAAATCGTTTTGACAGTTCTAAAAGAGAAGCTGATTTGACTAGTAGGAAATTTGCCAAATAGGGTATTATACTTGTCGGGGCGTGACTCCAGAAGGACGTATTGCAGCGTTACAGCAAGTTACAGTTCATAGTTAAAGACGCCTGTATAAAGTCGATTAGCAATGTTTGGCTACGTATTACTGGGTTGTAACGAAATTCATAATGTTGCGTAGAGAGTAACGCCATCTATTGGCGTGTTGTTGAACTAAGATGACAGGTAGAAGGCTTTGGAACACTGAAATATGAAACCTATGGAAGTGAAACGTCAACGAATAATGCGTGCCACTGTGACGTCATCTTGGAACTAAACATGGCGGTTTTAGTGCTGCCCAGAAGATTTTTACTGTTACTAGGTTTTATCGATACATCGATAACTTTTTAACGTTCTCGGCTCATTTTATTTAAAATACTAAGTATGTATTATTTGTGGAGTTTATGTTTTAATAGGAAGTAAGTAAATAAATAAAAATTCTTTATTAGTATATTGTTATGTGAAAAGATACTTTGATTGAGTAAGATGTGTGGAGTCTAGGACAATTTCGTGCTTCAAATTTGACAGGTAAACGAGATGACGCTGTACTACTCAATACATATTGCGATTTTTGCGGTAACTCTGATTTTCAAAAGTTGACGTTTGACAACTTAGTGACCGCAAAACACATGGCGCAGTACAGCGCCATCTGTTTTGGATGTCAGAATAAGTGTACGTGTTTTTCTTGGACTTTACCTCTCTATTACAATCAATTTTGTTGTGTTGCTAACCCTAAAGTCTGTAACACACTACCGCACTGCACCTCGACCTTGGTGCGCCGTATCTATAAGTGAGAGCGATACAAAATTCAAGCATATTAAGCGACAAAACGTTTATTAAGGTGAAAAAAAAAACAAAACACCTTCAGAACATTTTTTTTATTACAAAAATAAGGAATGACTTCCGCTCTTCAACTTCTTCAACATTTATTCAGCAAATACGCCACAAGGGCATTTTTATACGTCAACATTGAATTTACATACAAGCAAAAATAATAACAATACATTAACCATTTTATAAATTACAACTATATGTAAGTATATGGTCTCTTAATGTCGAATTATATAAAAAAAATATAATAATGATATAAAAAAGCCCGCAGGGCAGCTTGTGGAGTAACGACCCCACGGCCCCGAGTTACCCTAGTGCTCCCGAGAGTCGGTCAGGATCTCCATCTCCAGGCACTCTTTCTTTTTATGTTCATTTCTTGGTAACCTATAAAAAATGATTTAATTATTAAATTAAGATAATTTAGTTGGTTTGAAGCGGGGTAGCATGATAAAATAAGAAAATATAAATAGGCAATCATAATATATCGATATCAAAGTCGATAAATAAAGTACAACCCTAGCTGAAATGTTTACATTATTTAAACGTAAAAATATAGTTAAATAAATCCAATCACTTCATGATCTATAACTGCACAGAAGAACCTTGCTATTTATAATGTGAAACATCCTTACATTTCCCAGGAACATTAACAATAACCAATATTTTTCATGTAAATGATAGCGTACCTGTGTAAGGTTAAAGATGGCTGATTTGGTGGTTTTCTTATGCCGCACCCTAATACACTACACACTGGCATATTCGCGACGTAATTATTCACATTTGGCTTCAATTATTTTCAATCACAAGCAAAATATTGAAAGATAATTTTTTTTTTTTTTTTTTTTAAATTATTATTATGGCTTTTACTCCTCGCTAAATTTAGCAAGGTGGATTCTGCCAATGTCGAGGTGTAGACTTTTGACTTATGAGACGAGAATGTTCGGTTTAATTTTGATTTTTGTGGAAGGATAGACTGGGAACCTAAAACAAACAAATTATTATGGACATCACAGACAAATACATGACATGACACAATTAACATAGTACCAACATTAGTGAAAAAGAGCGGAAAGCGGATGACAGATTGTTAAGGCAAGCAACATAGCGGATGAAATGGAGGAAAAAACGTAGAGATTAAATTATATAGATAGATAGAAAATAATAGTAAGACGAGCAGTAAGAATTAAAGCTCGTCTTAAATAATTTTAATTTTCACCACGACTTTTTGACAGGACAAGTACCGGCTGAACTGACAGACAATGACATTTGGGGAACTAAACATGGCGGATTTTCGGCCGCATTAGGTATTTACGTATTTTCATGGAACACTTTATGTACGTACTGAAATACTGTCATCTTTTTTTGCTATGGGTTACAGTGCTGAGTAAAAACGAGACAGATATATATTTATGTGTGTGCCGTCAAAATGGGTGCTATTTCTATAAGAAATTGTACGTATAGAACAATATGTCTTGTCCCTATTATATAGGTCCATGCTTTGGAACGTCAAGAGGTTTCTCTTGGGTGAACGTAGGCACGAGTTGGCATTTTTGTCGTTATGTTGGTAGACTGGTCAAGCAGGTTGACCAACTTGACGTTGAGGCGGGAGCACTGGAGCAGCGAGGCTCCGCCGCTGGTGGTTCTTCTTGATCGGACCGCGCTAGAGATCGGACGTACTCGTTAGCCAACCTCGTGCCTAACTCGCCACGTTCCTGAAGGCTTATACCTGAAGGATTATTCTGAAAGCTGATTGAATCCAACGTACCTTATCCATTTAGCTAAGTGTTTTATTCCAAGTGTTATTTTGATTTCTTATGTTTCATTAGAAGCTTACTTATGTGAAATAAAGAAAGGACCTGTTGTTTTGAAAGGATGTGATCTTTTATTTTACAACAAATCAGTTTGCATCGGAATAGCAATTGGTTCTTTTATCATTTAGTACTGAAATATAGTAGGAGCTAGTATGGTTAACGAGTTCGAATGTTTATTTCATGCACTGGTAGCATACTAATTTAGCTGTGAAGTAATACATTGAGGTATTATGCCCACCGCCGTCGCCCGTGCCTCCGTCATACTATATTTAAAATAAATTACTCGTATTTTACACCATGCATGAAATTCTATTTAATAAATCGGATAGAAATATAAAAAGCATGGTATAATAATATACTCCGCCTGGTACTCCATTCCGAGATTCGCGTATGACCTAACTGACACGCGCCTACGTCATCATGCTGTTTACAGGTTCTCAAACTTTGAAATGTGGGAGAATTTTAACCAACGGTGAAAATTATTTTAACGGCATTAATTTTAAGTTATTCATGTAGAAACATAGTAACATAAAACAAATCTAATGTATTAAATTAAACTTTATTTATCTATACAAGACAAACGTTTAAAAAACTAATTCACAGTTACACATTAATTACCAAGCTTACGACGTGAAAAGTTTGGAAAACACTGCGACTGCTGACACTGAGCGAGAAGGAAATAACAATTAACACGCGTTCGACAAGGATGACGGTCAGGGCATGAAGTTATCTAGATCCGAATTGTCAAATGTCCACAGCGCTATCCTGTGTTGCCAGTAGTATAAACAGAATTACCCGAAAGTCTGAAATTTCTTTCGTGAATCGGAAGATATTGCTAACGAGTAATTAAAAATGACGTGTTATTGTAAAATATAAGCTAAAATACATATAAATGAAAATTATAAAATTATAAAGAAATATTTTAACTTATTAACCATAGGTATAATGTACCCATGTAACATGTTATGTTGAAATAAAGTGGCAATGTTATTGTGACGTAATCGCGTGTCACTCTGGGAATGGAAGACCATGTTTTATTAGACCATGATAAAAAGTAGGTGAGTTGACCGTGACGTCACTATACTCGTTTCATATAAATTCCATATTAGCAAATCGTTTTGACAGTTCTAAAAGAGAAACTGATTTGACTAGTAGGAAAGTAGCCAAATTGTGTTTAAAAATAACTGCTCCCTATGTTTTTATAATAATTATTTGGTGCTTTATTTCGTGCACAGTGTGAACATTTTTATTTTAAGTAGAGGAAATATCCCAATTTAAACATAATCCAGTAAATCGTGACCCTATTGGATTGCAAAATATTGGATTTTAAAATTTTGAATGTAATCATTAGCACATTTATTGTCCGAGTACTCCTAATACCTTACTCAAAATTGAATAAGGGACTGGGGGTCAATAAGGCCCGGCGGGAATTAAGACCCACTATTAAAATATGTCTGTTACATACAATATCCGATACTGAAGACGAGATAGCACTGCATACATGTGTTTAAATTTGACTACTTAATCCTATAAGCTAAATAAACTTAACGTTTAACTAAATACATAACTTAATATTTATTTTTCTCTATCATAATAAATGAATTAAGCTGCTTTTTTCCACAATATAAATAGACATTGACAAATAAATTTAATACAAATAATTAATAAAAATGTGTTTGCTTACTTATCGTTTTCTCGGTAATATTTCGTCTTAAAATAACTATGTTTTACCTCAGTAGACATCGTTATAATATTCAGTTAGAAGAAATAAAAACAGCTCATGTTGTGCAGTCGACGTCAAAAATATGTTTACATTTTCGCCTCATTGCAAAGAAATAAGGTGCGAAAGTGTAAACATAATCTTTGACATCGATTATACAGTCGCCATCAAATACATCGGAGCGGCCAAGTCGCTCACTAATATCTGAACACACCTCTATTGTAAAGGCGTAGAGTGCGCGTTTAGATATTTTTTAGCACCTCGGCCGCTCCGATATAGGTATCTGATGGTGACTGTAACTATAAAAAAAACTAAAAGTAACCTGTTTTTAGGGTTCCGTAGTCAACTAGCAAACCTTATAGTTTAGCCATGTCCGTCTGTCTGTCAGTCTGTCCGAGGCTTTGCTTCGTGGTCGTTAGTACTAGAACGCTCCAATTTTGCATGGATATTTAAATCAATAAATGCGACAACGTGGTAATGAAAAACAAAAAAAAATGTTGAGTAAGTAACTCCCCGTAAAGTGGGGATGAAAATTTTTTTTAAATGAATATGCGTCGTCATAAACGATTTTTTGATAATTATAATATTTTTGAAAATAATCGCTCCGAAAGGAAAAAAAAATAGTGAACCATGAGTCCAAAAATATGAAAAAAATCGTGCAAGTAAAGCTCAGTGAATACTTTGAAGGAAAACTATAGCGAACATGATCGGTTAAGTAATTTTTTAGTTTTTGCAGAAAAAGTCTTCCATTCTTAGTAAAAGTGCTGCTAAGGTATTTCCTTTTGCTTGTAATAATACACGATACCCACAAAATATACCCTGTTTGTATCAGTCTATTATGACGGACGGGTAACTACTTCCCTACACTGAGCATTTTTATTATTTTTACAGCTATTAAAGTGGGGTCAATAGATATAAAATTATTCAATAAGTAGTTTAAATTTATCAATATACTTATTGATGATTATATTCCCAGACTTAGTTTTAAGCTTTGTCGTCATTTATTTTAATTTAAATTATTACTAATAAGTAAATGTTATTATGTTACCTTATAGAATATAATAATAATACTATTGTGTGCCCTTACAGGGTGTCATGATCTGACTTCATATAATGACACCTATTATGTACATGACAATACAATATTAAGTAAATGATAAATATTACGTCAACCACTTTCAATTCTCCTCTATCGACGAAAGATAATAGTAATTTTTCATATAAAATGTGTCTTGAAATGAGCAAGAAAATTGCTATGAGCCTTGTTCAGTTGAGTGGCATCTATTTGAATAATTTTACTTAAATCCGAATCGTGTTTTTTGCCTTTTGGGGCTTATAAAATATGTCTCGTTTTACGTATGTTACCTTTTATGTCAAATGTGCCTACTTAGCTCTTTAGAATTCAATTTTAATTTTAAATTTATATTTTATTGTGGTAGGTATGTTGTTATATGTTGATTTGAAGTAGACTATCACTACTATCAAGGCTCGGAACCGTTTTTTTTAAAACCCGAAATAGGCGGGTCAAAAACAAAACTGTGTTCGCGTCTTTTCTGTAGACATACACAAGAGTTAAGGGCTATAAAGGTAAATTTTCTTATTTAACCCTTATCCACATGAAAAGGTACTCCTTTTATTTAGAGAAGTACGATAAAATCATTACCTAGATGCCCACAAGCTGTTAACTATTGCCCACAGGAGAGAAAACTAGTGTGTTCGCGCGAACTGTACATTTTTCTGATGATTTTATCGTACTTCTCTAAATAAAAGGAGTACCTTTTCATGTGGACAAGGGTTAAATAAGAAAATTTACCTTTATAGCCCTTAACTCTTGTGTATGTCTACAGAAAAAACGCGAACACAGTTTTGTTTTTGACCCAGGCAATATTTTTAATTATTTTATGCTCTTTACGTAGGACTGAATCATATATTTAGGTAACAACTTAGTATTAATAGATTGTCCCATTGAAAATGAAATAATAAACTAAAGAACTAAAAAGAACGAAATAATACCGGTATTTTTTGTATGAAGAAAAAACCGGATCCGAGCCTTGACTACTATCATGTATGAACACTTAAAACTGTCAGAGCACCCAACGGGCGCAAGTTATATTTTGTTATGAAAGGTCAATAGGACGTTTAAGTACCTATACCTTCTGTTTATATAGGTATCCACTTTTTAGGGTTATAACTTCAAAACTTTAGGGTCTAAAATTTTAAAACAAAATATATCTTTTTTTTATAAGAAGTCTGCAGTCAAACATTGCTAAAAATGTGCAAAGTACGGAACCCTTGGGGCGCGAGTTCAACTCGCACTTGGCCGGTTTTTATAAATAAACATCAACACAAATAAATAAATAGAAATACAACCATTTTTTTAAAACAATTATGGCCTGGATGCGAGTCCTGTAAGCCAAGGCACCCATTTCTGACGAGATAGTCTGGCGCTCGGTAGGAAGGTTAAACAGTAAACACTAGGTATAACTATATCTACTAGGTAAGGCTAGGTAGGTTCGAGTACGAATAAAGTAAAAAACATGTGTATTTTTTACAATATAACTAGAAATAAACTTGCAGTATATGTGTAGAGTTACACAAAGAAAAGTCTGCAGCGATTTTGATAGCCCACGCAGTGCAAGTGTTACTTATACGTCATAATTTCATAGAAGTTTGACGTTTAAAATGACACTTGCACTGCGTGGGCTATCAAAATCACTGCAGACTTTTCTCGATCTGACTCTAGGTAACTTTTATTAAACAATCGAGGAAAAAGAATCGTCTTTATAAAATTTGGAGTTGTAAGTAAATATGTACAGAATTTACCGTGAAAAAATTGTGAAAGTGAAACCCTCTAGGACAGAATCGTATTACTTTAAACCTGCTTCATAGATAATCATAAACAAATAACAATGCCCCTCTTTCAGAGTATGAGAGATGAAAAGTACCGTACTAAGGCTGCGTTTCCGCCAGAGATGTGCGAGGTAGCAGAGTGGTGCGAGGATGCGTAGCGAGGATCTGAACGTTGTGTGTTGACGACCGGTCTGGCCTAGTCGGTAGTGACCCTGCCTACGAAGCCGATGGTCCCGGGTTCGAATCCTGGTAAGGGCATTTATTTGTATAATAATGATACAGATATTTGTTCCTAAATCATGGTTGTTTTCTATGTATTTAAGTATTTATATATTATATATATCGTTGTCTGAATACCCACAACACAAGCTTTCTTGAGCTTACCGTGGGGCTTAGTCAATTTGTGTAATAATGTCCTATAATATGTATTTCTTTTTATTTAATGTTTCCACACTTTCCACTAGAGATGTGCGAGGCGAGGAAGCAGAGCGGTGCGAGGATGCGTAGCGATAGCGTGAAGCGGCCTCTTTTCAAATAAGCGAGCGGGGTGCGGTGAGGCGGGGGCGGAGCTTTTTAACGCATCAAACCCCTCGCAACACGTTCCTAATGTAGATATATGTATATGCTAAAGCGTATTCATCCTTACTTGTCCTATCATGTAAAGTGTAAACAAACACTTCTCGAAGACATTATATCACACTTTTCTCTGGAATTACCAATATACTTAAATAAACTCACAAAGTATTGAAATTAACCAAATGACTACTGATATATGATTTCTAATAAGATTTTCATCAATTTTCGCAGTAACGAACGGATCACCTCAAAAACATCTGACATTCCGATGTCTAGATCTTCTATGGATTTGACGTTCGTTGGTTTACATGGTAAGACACGTAAGGATGAATACACTTTAGGTGGGTTTTAGTCTACCTACAACAATTTAATATTGAAACACGCCGTTCATTGTGTTCGGCGTCTAAGTTTAATCCAGAAAAAATCGTAGTAAGAAACCAACTAACCAAACCAAACAATAAGTATAATATATTATATTTCTAACTTGTAAGTATTTACAGTATTTGTAAATACTTTCAACTGAATATTGAGGCTCGACAATACGCAATAGGTACAAATCCCGGCTCATCTAATCTCAAAATTCTTAACATTAGCACCTCAAAACAAAACAACCAAATTCGCGTGTTTCCCGTCCCTTTCAAGTTTCAACAACCTATCGGAAAATAAATTATATAAGCTTTTCCTACGAAGACAAACAAACTTTCAGAATAACGAAGTACCAAGTAACTGAAGTAACTCACTGAAATATGATCTGCAAAATTACTTAACTTCTTAAAGTACTTTTCCAAGGTTAAACCAGTTAAGTTGAGGATAAAAAGGAGTTACGAAATGAATCAGAGTAACAGTTACAGGGCACGATTATGTACCTATAGTTACACTAAGCCGCATCTGTCATTGGCACTTAAAAGCACCTCCCCGCTTTCGGGTTTTTCAACGAAAGTGTTGTGTCTATTCATCATTACCTTAGTACACTACCGTTTGTCCCGTTGTGTCATGTTATTATTTTATAAAATTAGTTTCTATGTGTACTGCGTACTGCGCGTATCCTTGGACTCAGAATCAGATTTTAATTTCTTGTTATTAAACGGTTGTGAATATCACTGATTTAAACTTTCACGATTATTAAACATCATCAAAACTACACAACGGGACTTAATCGCGTATTTAAGTTTTAAGATTTACCTCCGACGTTTCGAGGACGGCGTTGTCCCCGTGGTCTAGGAGAAGACTGGCTCAAATTGACATCAACATCTTGTAGCCGCGCCAGTTTTTCGAACTACCCGCACTTGGTCTTGGTATCCAGTCATTAGTAAATGTAAGTGGAAACGAATATCGACAGTCGATAAATCGAATATCGTTAGTGTTGTGTGTCGACAGAGTAACATCCCTAGTGCGCAAAACGTTCAAACTGATAAACAAGACCAAGTTCGAAAAACTCGCGCGGCTAGAAGATGTTGATGTCAATTTGAGCCAGTCTTCTCCGAGACCACGGGGACAACGCCGTCCTCGAAACGTCGGAGGTAAATCTTAAAACTTAAATACGCGATTAAGTCCCGTTGTGTAGTTTTGGTTGTGAATATGATCATATAACACGAAATTGAAATCAGAATTGGGCTTTTGTAAGCCGTCCATATGCCTGCGTACTTTTGCCGTACGCCTTTTTTTACTCTAAGCTTTTTTAAGCTGTTACTCTCAGGACTCGGAACCGGTATTGAAATACCTGTTAACATCTTTCCAAAACCGTTATATTATTTCGTTCATTAAATTCGGTTAATTAATGTAACGCGAACTAAAATATTAACTACGTTCTCTTTCCTAACCGGTAAGAAGAGGGAACGGAATTTATGGTTCGCAGGGAACGATATAATACCGGTTACTCTTGGCTCTCGGTTAAACTCGTTGTCATACGTGAAAGAGATAATAATACTTACTCGATCTATCTCGCTTCGATATTTTCAATTTAACCGGTTAATTTAGTTCCACAAAAGACGTTCCACGAAGGCGAACGAATTTGGCATAAATCAGTATCTCAATAGAACAGTTCTTTAACCGGTAACCACAAACGGAAACGAAATCCTTTTAGTTCCCGGGTAAATGCACGAAACCGGTTTCCGAGCCCTGGTTACTCTGATTCGTTTCTTTACTTCGGTGTGTCAGAGAGCGTTTTCTATACCCAGTTGTTGTTTAAAGTAAATACTGGCTATTAAATCAAAATAAACTTGGTAACCGGTGTGAAAACAAATTTAGGTATCCGTTTTAATTATCAGACGCCATAAATAAAGCTGGTTGTTTACATCCGTTGGCGCTTGTTATAATGTGATGAAAAATATTTTATGTAGGTACATAAATATTGGAATTTCCTCTTATTGATTTAAATCGCCGCTGCGACCGATAGTAGGTAGTGTACCTATTTATATTTGATACTTTTGATAGGTACCTAGTGAAATTGTATAATAGTATTAATAGTTGATAATGATAAATGATAATTTAAGTATCATAATGCTATCTCTTTTACCCAAACGTTTATGAAATTATGACGTATAAATAACACTTCCACTGCGTGGGCTATCAAAATCGCTGCAGACTTTTCTTGATCTAACATTAAACAACTTTCGCTGGATAGAAATTAATCACGGTCATAGGTCTAAAACGCACCGTCAAAAATGTGTAACTGTTTTTGCATACGTGAAAATAGCTTCTAAGTGTAATTTAATTTTTGATCGAACTCATCGATTACTTTTTTTTTGTTAAAATAAAATATAAATAACAATTTAATAACAATATATGATATCTGCGATCCGTAAGAGCCTCATCACCATACCACAGATTAATAAATAGTTACTACGTAACAGATACCTCATTCCCAAACAAAAGCAAAAATACCTACGCTATAATAGCCTACAGAACCTTAATAATAATACCTGCTGCTCAGGACAAGAAGAAATGTGCCATAATGGACCATAATTACGCGCACAAAGAGTCGAGACTGTGTTGCCCGCCGTTCGAGTCACGTGCCAACGCGTCATCGTAAGGAATGCGCTAGGGTTGTAGCTACCTTACCTATGATGATTATTGTAATAAAACGAATGTTGCGAATCAAATATGTTTTAGTTTTAATATAATGATTTATAATTTTTTCACTTCTCGGAATTCTCTGTTATTAAAATTTTATAAGTAGTTGAAAATATCCTAAATCGCGTAAATAATTTTAATAAATATTCAGGAGCAAAGCAACGGACAATCAACGGTTTTTAAAAGTTGTAATACGGTGCTACCAGGCCGATTAATTATTACGTCGTCAAAATTATTTAAAAATACTTTTTCTAACCCTTCAATATAATTATTAAACTTTCAGGTGGGACCTTTAGCCCGCCATAAAAAGATGAATTTTTATTATAGGCTTTTTCCTTTGTTTTTTTTACTTTTTCACCCATCTACTGCACAATAATTACGTGGTTTCGGCATTTCGAAGCATAAGCGCGGGAAACGCGCGGTGCAATGCGGTGCGGCCGCTGAGGCGGGCGTTCGGCGGCCCTCTGTCGGTTGTATCGTCGACGATACGCCGAGCGGTAGGCATATAGCGCGTGGCCTTGAGCGTGTGACGGAGGCCTGACCATACATCGGGGTTTTCGATGCGGGAATGATTTCGTGTACTTTGTTTATTGTAAAATAATTACCAAACTATGAATTAAACGTAGGTAGTAAGGTCCAAATGTGCTTAGAAATGTTAAATTAGTATCGTTTTTTACAGTTTTTACCTGTTATTTGGCTAGTGTAAAACATTCCCGCGCCGAAAACCCCGATGTATGCTCATCACACTGGCGATTCGCGGGAGAGTTGAAATCGAGGCGAACGGCAAACGATTTCTAGGTATTATTTTATCAATTTTACCAAACAGCAGATTTCAACAAGATGTTGACAGCTCGACGATTGTTCGGAAAATTCACTGGCAAGCTCTTTGACAAATTTAATGACGGATTAAACTTCTAATTACCGCTTTCTAATAGGGAATATTACGCGAAACTCTGCGTAGGGGGCGCCACTACCACAACCCATCACAATCTGGGGGTCTTCCGCGAAACAAGAAAATCGAAATTTCGTTATCTAACCTCTCTATCACTCTTGCATATTCGAGCGATAAAGAGGCAGATAACTAAATTTAGATTTTCACGTTTCCCGGTAGGCCCTCGTTAACATACCGCCTGGATGCATCAATGTAATATTTTATTGTTTGTGAGAGACCTTAAGTTACTCTATGGTTTACTCGAGGCGCTAGTGCTGCACTCTGGTGGCAGAACATTGCAGTAATAAGTACCCCCTATTTCATCTCCGCTAGCTAAGGGATTGAAAAACACCCGTTGTATAAATATAGAGTAAGTTTGCAATAACTATTAGATAATAGTTATTTGTTTTACAAGGGGGCAATACAAGGGGGGGGGGGGGAGCTACGATGCCACCGACAGACAGACAGACATTGGCGTCAAACATATAACACCTCCCTTGTTGCGTCGGGGGTTAAAAACACATAAAAATACTGTAAAAAAATAGTTATTTTTTCTATTCTGACATGTTTTTCAATTTAGCGCTTTCCTCGCATTGCATTATGAAGACGTCAGTTGGTAATCTACACCTTCACTAGTTAGGTTAGCTATACCATGTAATATAATAAATATGACGAAGCACGGAGGCTCGGCGGAACGTTTATCATCATTTATTAACCATCACAAGAGTTGGCGGTGTCTCTTTCATTATTATCACCCATCGTGGTGTAAGGTTATGAGAAACGCGAAATAATAACACGTTCTACACGTTTACAAATCACTGACTTTATTTAAACACACTTTAGATTAAAAAATAACGTATGATTGACGCAATAAAATCGGATTAGGAGGTTAGAACCAATAGGTTAGAACACGTGCACCACCGCGCGCAGCCGTCACCAGAATGACAACTGCCGACCGGTCGGCGCCATCTTGCTACCCTATTCGGGGGGGAACCCGCTCCTATTTTAATACTACCTTCAACATTTTCATGACTGTCAACGTCAACACAATTTCAAAGATAACAACCATAATCTTTTGACGTTTAACCAATCATAACAAACATAATTTGATAACTGCCATCAGTTACTATAATTTTACGTTCAATTAATCGAAACAAACAACTAAATTACAAACAATCGCAAGTAATCTAAAGACAGGAACAAATTCGGAGGCAATATTCGACAGCGCGCCGGCAAATAAATAAATATTATAGGACATTATTACACAAATTGAAAGTCCCACAGTGGCACAAGGCTTGTGTTGTGGGAGACAACGATATATATAATATACATATTTATAAATACTTAAATAATAGAAAACACCTCAGGAACAAATATCTGTGTTCGTCACACAAATAAATGCCCAAAATAAATGCCAATTCGAACCCAGGACCATCGGCTTCACAGGCAGGGTCACTACCCACAAGTCCAGACTGGTCGTCAAAACAAAAATACGAGAATACGAGAATAACAAAATAAATTTAAATAAATCCAACGAATGTAATGAAATTTTGAAAAAACATCCCGGAGAATAAAACTAAAACTTCAACCTGTTTACCCTCTTTCGTATTTCCTAAATCAAATAACACCGACAATCGTCCTGATTTTCAACCATTGTTAACACCAAACAGGTACACGTGGGTGTAGTTGAGTGAATATTTTACTTAAATTAGCGAACGGCTCAATTACGTTTTATATTTAGAACTGGGTATTGGCAAGCTTCGGAAATGTAACTCAGTATTGCGGTCGTAGTTCCCCGAAAATTGAGCTTTATAGACATAGTATGTGTACTCTATATCTTTAGGTATTTAAATAAAAGTAAACAAAATCTACCCTCAAATGGCTCCTTAAGCCAGTTGAGGGTAGATGAAAACATTAAATGATCAAATAATGTAGGTTAAAGTCAGGTCGTTCAGTCACTGATCCAGGCGGTTTTGTATTTGGTTGGTTAACCAATGTTATAACTACCCGTACAAATTGTTTGTTTACTTTTATTTAAATACCTAAAGACACAGACTATAGCGACCCGCCCCCTTCGCACGGGTTTCACAAAACCTTAACAAGTAATAACCTAAACCTTCCTCAAGAATCACTCTATCGAGAGGTGAAAAACGCATGAAAATCCGTTCAGTAGTTTTTGAGTTTATCGCGAACATACAAACAAACACAAACGGACAGACGCGGCGGGGGACTTTGTTTTATAAGGTGTAGTGATAAGTCTGAGTAAGTACCTTCCTAGGTACCTATTTAAGAGCCCATCAACGTGCACACTAGCGCCACTGCTAATTAATCGTGATTATTTAAATTTAACGACAGGTATTTAAAAAAGGGGGCCGTTTTTTAAATACCTGTCGTTAAATTTAAATAATCACGATTAATTAGCAGTGGCGCTAGTGTGCACGTTGATGGGCTCTTAAGTATGCCAATAGCGGATATTACGCAAAACTCTGCGTATGGGGCGCCACTACCACTATCCATCACAATCTGGGGGTCTACCGCGAAACAAGAAAATCGAAATTTCGTTATCTAACCTCTCTAGCTATCCCTCTTGAATATTCGAGCGATAAAGAGGCTGGCCGCGTAGCCAACGTGCCAATCGCTAGCGCTCCGTGGCGATAATGTAGTGATTGGCTACTATTGGCTAGTCTTTGTTATACAGGTTGGCAAAAAATGACTGCATTCCCGTTTCCAGGGAGGTTTTGGGATTATACTGACCAACTCTTACTATGGAAGTTAGCTCCTCGAAATCGCGAAAAAAAAATTTGGCTGTTTTATACATTTTGGCTGGTCCATATTCTATGGGAGGGTAAATTTTATTTTCGCGATTTCGGGGTTGGTCCCATAGTAAAAGTTGCTCAGTATAATCCCACAACCCCCCTGGCAACGGGAATGCAGTTATTTTTTAGCCACCGTGTACATGAGAATATGAGTCAGTTTTGTTTTCGCATGGCGCACTTTGATCACTTTGATGATTATTCTGTATATCAGAAATACGTACCTACATGTCAGTTTTCTGTCTCTTTTCCACCAGTCGAATATGATAACCTGGATGATATTCAAATCGCTTCCATATCATCGGCGAGCTGACAGCGCGAGATTACCAGTAAAAGTCGTATTCTATTACATCTTGTTGTTAAGGACCTTGAGGTCTCGTTGAATTGGTTTATCGGCAAGCGACGTCAACCTCGCTTAGACAACTAAACAGAAGGCACGGCTTGTAGCTTGTAGCAGCATCCTAGAAAACGGTATAGTATTTTAAACTGTAGTGAAATGATATAAAGTCGCTTTTAAGTAGTTTTAATGATAATAATACTCGTACGTAGTAGTCGAATAAGTAAGCGGTATTTGAAGTTAATTAGCTATTTAATTAATTCAAATGAATGAGTGATAGGACTGATAAGAGAAGATATAGGTGCAGAGGCCACAGAGACGGATCGACTTGCAATGCAAGTATGGACGATTTATTTTTCATCCATTGTGTAATTTAAGACCCGGATCCTTTTGTTTGACATAATTATTGAAAGTCATAATGTAATGATAATGATTGTCATATTATCATTAGTCATAATTCTGAAACCGTTCACTTTTGAGGATTTTCGCAAGGTTATCCTATAGATAGGTTAGGTTATGTTAGGATTGTTTTATGGCAATCCTGAAAAGTTACGCGTTTCTGAGAAAAACCAAATTATGACTAACGAAAATGCGGACAAACAATACATTATGACTTAAAACTTTATGGGAAACAATAGAGACCCATTTAGACCACTACGTGTCCCGTGTAACCACGGTAGACAAAGCCATCAGATATGAAGAGAATTTCAGTCCTAACATTTGATACAACGCCCTTTCTTACACTAATACAGGGAGCCAATTCAATATTGCGGATTTGATGACGAAGACCACAGGTGGCATATTGGCACTTTTTATAGATCTTGAGGCAGAAACTGATGTGTTCGAGAGTTAAATAATGGTGCCAACGGGTTAGATTGAGAGCCGGCTGCGGACGTTCCTCGTGATTCCTGGATTAACCTTTTGGACGCCAATGACCGATATATCCACACCGCAGGTTCAACGCCAAAGACTGATTAATCTGTCATAGACCACAGAGCAACATAGACCTACGTGCATATTCATAAAGTTCAATTTCACTTTTGACACTTCGGTGACGTGGCGTCCGGGCGACTGCTTTTGTGTTTGACACGGAGTCGAAAAGGTTAAATGTGGTTGCATACTTAGTCTCCAAAGTACGATTGCGGGGCTCCTGTGTAGGACATCGAACACATCATTCAGTACTCGGGATCTAGCCAAGGTGACAATTGTACATCGACAAACGAAAAGAAGAGAGAGATGCTGCTATAAGTCACGTGACTATTTCCATACATTATTTAGGGGCATTATCTATGAAAAGGGACCTTATTGTCGATGGCGCTTACGCCGCACAGCGGTGCGCGGCATTTATATCGGAGCATCGTTTATAATGGCGTAAGCGCCATCGACAATAAGGTCCCTTTTCATAGAAAACGTCACGTTTAAGGTTCGATTGGCGTTTTATATCAACGATTGTGGTTAAGCCTCCTGTTCACTTAGCAAATAGGTCATTTGCAATTTTTTTGTACCTTTGTCTAATTTTTTCTTAACATTCTCAGTTTCGTAACGAAAATTAACCATACAAAAATGTAAATTTGTATAGCTAACATTCGTAATTCTGAGAAAATTAAGAAAAGATGAGATTAAGTTTTCTTAATGTAAAATACGACGGAAACCTTGCAGACTTGTTTATCCTAAACAGTGACGTAATCCAATACCGTAAAGTCGGGTTACTTTAGCCCTGGAGGGTATCTTTGGCCATTGAGATTTACTCGGTCCAGGTTATATTATTGCACTGCAATTATAGAAATATGACTTGAGGTTGGTTTTAGCTAACCCTTGACGCTTTTATATTTTTTATTAGACCCTTTTAAATAAGGTTTTCATGTGGGTCAAAGTAACCCAAACTTACGGTAGTTACAGGCCCTTAAAATTTCTTTATAAACGATTGAACGATGATGCGATACGAATAAATTTATAATCTCAACCTGAGATGAGAATGAAGAAAAGGAAAATGCTGCTACTTGTTAATTAAATCTAAGAAATTAAAAATTGTGTTGAAGGTATTTAAGAGTCACCTTCGTGAGCACTGTTTTCAAATTTGCCACCTCTTTTGAGTAACTAATTGGTGCGCCAGACTGTTAATAATTATTCCTTATTTCCTCCAGCATTAATTTACATTACACATATAAAACAATACTAGTCTTGCTGGAATTAAAGCAAAGTTATAATTTATTATCTGGAAGACGACTTACCTGATTTTCCTTCGGTGATTATCTCATTAATTTTGTATTAATCAAACTCGTTGGAATATATATAACACCTTATTTTGTTGTGAATGTATATGATCTAGGTATGTATTATCACTTGCGGGATATAACATAAGTACAGTCGCCATCAGATATATCGGAGCGGCCAAGGTGCTCACAAATATCGGAACACGCCTCTATTGTCAGGGCGTTAGAGCGCGTGTTCAGATATTGTGAACACCTTGGCCGCTCCGATATATCTGATGGCGACTGTACTTATTTAATTAAGTTAAATATGTGGAGTAGCGTAACTATGGTATTAGTAAATTAATCTAAGCGAAAATAACACAACGATCTGTGCTCGTGCGACCAATGAAGGTCGGTTTTTCGGCCCGATTCGAACTTTAAGATATGTCAGTTAATAGATCTAGAAACAATATGGATTAGATATGTCAGTGTCTAATGTGACGTTTCGTCAAACAAAAACGCCACTTTTGACACTGGCACGTCTAATCCATATCGTTTCTAGATCTATTAATTGACATATCTTAAAGTTCGAATCGGGCAGACTACAGACACTGAGCGTGCCAGACACGTGTGTCACGTGCCGTGGCAGACAAAATAATATTATCCTTAAGTGTCGATTAACATAATATTAAATAATCGGCCAAGAGCATGTCGGGCCATGCTCAGTGTAGGGTTTCGTAGTTACCATTTTGTCAAAATAGGCCAAATAGGCCTTTTAGTAGGTAAGTATCACGTACATTACAAGCATATGGGAGTACCTTTGCAGCGCTTTGTACTTACGTCTTTTTACTATGATAGATTTTTACTAGATTCTTTGCAATCACTCAAAAACGAATGGACCGATCATGTTTGCTATAATTTTTTTTTTTAATTTTTTGGACTTATGGTTCAAAAGTTAGAGGACGCTTTTTTTTTTCTTTCGGAGCGATTATTGCCAAAAATATTAACCATATCAAAAAATAGTTTTTCGAGACCCGTATTTGTTTTGAAATACCTATCCAACGATACCCCACACTATTGGGACAAAGCAAAAAAAACAACAAAAACATTTATATGGGAGGTACCTACTAAAAAAAATTTTTTTAAGTATACTTAGTTTTTATTTTACCGTTCTGTCGCAATGCATGATTAATGTATCCATGCCAAATTGGTAGGTTTTAGGATAGACCAGCCAAAATGTATCAAACAGCCAATTTTTTTTCGCGATTTCGAGGTTGGTCCCAGTGGCGTAGCTAGGCGTGGGCGAAGTGGGCCGTCGCCCACGGCCTCACGCCCCAAGGAGGGCCTCGCGCGAGGCCCCTTCGGGCACAGTGAAAGAAAAGGGCCTCGCAGATGCGACTTCGCCCACGGCTAGATTAGTTCACGCTACGCCACTGGTTGGTCCCATAGTAAAAGTTGCTCAGTATAATCCCAAAACCTCCCTGGCAACGGGAATGCACTTATTTTTTAGCCACCCTGTAGTTTTACAGCGTCATCTAATAATTATTTTCTATTGTTTCAGTGAAGTGCGAGAAGCATTAGCGGATCCCGAGTGTTCGCTTTTAAGTTAAGCCGCAGTTCTCAGGCGGCAGCGCCTGAAGTAAAGGTAAGAGGTTACACTATTCGTACAAGTATTCTATCAGGTCAATTCGAACGTACACTGATATCAGACTGACGTCTAGCTGATGTCATTAAAATATTATTATATAACCCAGATATGAAAGCAGCAATGAGGAATTTATCCACAAGGACTCGTGAAATGAAAAAGTATCGGCATTCATATGTTTTATTAACTTTACTTGATTGGAGGCCCATTTTTATGTAGGTACCTAAATATTTCTGAGACCTTTATTTTTTTCTATTGTTCTCAATATAGAAGAGACTGCTATTGTGTCCAATACATAGGTAAGTAGAAATATAGGAAATCATCGCCATAAAAGCGAAGGGTTTCACATTATACTGTGAATGGTGGAGTGGCTAGGAATTTAATAAAAGACAATAGACAATGTATCTCTGTTGTCTGAGAAGACTTCGTACAGTTAAATTGATATATATTTTTCTGTAGTACGGCTGGTAGGAAATATTGATTTTAAACTAGGTAGGTATGTTATGTTTATAAGGGAGAAGTAGAAGCGGGAGTTGGAATGGGTAGACCTCGGCGGACTTTCTCTGAGCCTAAACCGGCGAGCGTGTATGAGGAATATTATGAAAGTGAAGGAAGCGAAAGAGGTATGTCAGGATCAGGATCGTAGCAAGTGAAAATACGTGGTCTCTGCCTACTCCTCCGGGAAATAGGCGTAATTACATGTATACAGTCTGTGTCTGACCATGGGGCTTTAAATCCAGGGCTTGATTTTACTCGCTAAACTGAGCTACTTTCACTATGGGACCAACCCTAAAATCGGGGAAAAATATTTGGCCATAGAAAACGTCGACATCTGATCAGCCAAAATGTATAAAAAAGTGAAAAAAAAAATTCGGGATTTCGGGGTTGGTGCCATAATAAAAGGGAAGAATAATGTTTTTGTTTCGGTCATGGTATAATAATATACTCCGCCTGGTACTCCATTCCGAGATTCGCGTATGACCTAACTGACACGCGCCTACTTAAACTTTGAAATGTGGGAGAATTTTAACCAACGGTGAAAATTATTTTAACGGCATTAATTTTAAGTTATTCATGTAGAAACATAGTAAAATAAAACAAATCTAATGTATTAAATTAAACTTTATTTATCTATACAAGACAAACGTTTAAAAAACGAATTCACAGTTACACATTAATTACCAAGCTTACGACGTGAAAAGTTTGGAAAACACTGCGACTGCTGACACTGAGCGAGAAGGAAATAACAATTAACACGCGTTCGACAAGGATGACGGTCAGGGCATGAAGTTATCTAGATCCGAATTGTCAAATGTGCACAGCGCTATCCTGTGTTGCCAGTAGTATAAACAGAATTACCCGAAAGTCTGAAATTTCTTTCGTGAATCGGAAGATATTGCTAACGAGTAATTAAAAATGACGTGTTATTGTAAAATTTAATCTAAAATACATATAAATGAAAATTATAAAATTATAAAGAAATATTTTAACTTATTAACCATAGGTATAATGTACCCATGTAACATGTTATGTTGAAATAAAGTGGCAATGTTATTGTGACGTAGGCCCGTGTCACTCTGGGAATGGAAGACCATGTTTTATTAGACCATGGTTTCGGTGTTCCTGAGTAATGCGAAAAAGGAGAATACCAGTATTTTAAAAAGCAATTTATGTATAATTTTTTTAATACTTAGTTTTCCTTGCGCGTTGCGCAGATCTACGCCTCATGTCAAAATATAACTACAACATTTGTGATGTAATGCATCTTTAGTTACCATCCAATGTAAACAAAAGTTTTAACAAAATGTCAATTATTTTATTTGTAGAAATATCAGCTTTTCGTGGGTTTACTTTGTTATTCAGTACCGTCTTTACCATAAGGGCACACGGGGCCCGTGCCCAGGGCCCCCATCCTCAGGGGACACCGAAGGACAGAGAGTACCTAACAGTATATTTGATTACCCGTAATAAATAGAAGATCATAGTAGAAAAATGTTACTTTAATTAGCTTTCTTTACCTTCCAAAAGGGCCCCAGATTCTTATGTGCCCAAGGGTCCCAGCATAGTTTAAGATGGCCCTGTTGTTATTGTTTGGGTCACTATCCGATGTCACTATTATTATGCGTCACTGTGACGACTGCAGTCCGCGTCATTACCAGCGGTGCGTCATCATTTCCCGCCGGGTTGTCCTTATCGACCAATACCAACTGATCTTGCGTTAACCTAGCTTTAATATCGTCTACAACAATTTATAGAGATGCGCAAAACGCTTCACTGAGTTGATTTATATCTTTCGCTCGCGGTGATATATTATATCACTCATTTCGCTCACTTCGCTCAGTGGATCTGTAGACTATATTATTCAAAAGTGAGTAGAAGGAAATATCAATCAATCAGATACACACAGCCATAAAGGTGCGACCAAGTTGGCGAATCCATAGACCTAGAATCCGCGCCCGCGCTTGACAGACAGCTTAAGTGTGCGAAAGGGAAGCCATCACGTATATGAACATCCCATGAGTGCGAAAGAGTCAGACTACCAATGAGAAAACGTAACCACTTTTGAGTTTGACGACGGCCGCGGACGGCCAAGAGCGAATCACGGTAATTTTCAAATTGAAAAATATACACGGATTAGGACGAAAAGTATTAAATAAAGTAATTCAGTGAAGATGGTGTCTTGTAGTGTGCCGGATTGCAGTGTCACAGGGCCAAATAATCCAAGCAAATACTCATTTCAGAGGATTTATGATATTCCGAGCGAAATTTTCGTAACGATATTTCGTCAAATTAACAGCGTTAAAAGTGTAAGAAGCCGGTTTATACAGTTCATTATAAGTTTTTCTTCCTTTATGTGCTAATATTTTATCATATTAGTCTATAATTTAAAATATTTTGTGTAAAAACATAACCTGTTACTTTACGCTAGGGCTTGACAAAATGTTCATATGACAGTATCGATAACTTGTCGGTAAGTATATGAATAGCTATGTAATTATTTCTTCACAAACATCATTAAGATATTAGCTTTTATAACCGACTTCATGTTTAGCGGTAAACTTAAACTTCACTTTCCAACACAGTAAGAGTTACATTAAGATAAGTCTGCAACGATGTTGATAGCACACGCAGTGCAAGTGTTATTTATACGTCATAATATCGTAGAATTTTAACGTTTAAAATAACACATTTGAAAAAGTAGTCGATAAAGCAATCAAACATCGACAGATTATTAATATGTTGTAACATGACATCACTATTTTTCATCTCACATAGACAATTTACGCTCACAGTTGCATTTCATTTTTGGTCACGCTTTTGAAGATTGACAGTTGTTCTTGTCTATTCTAATTCTATGTGCGAATCACGCGATACGATCCCGCCATGTTTTCCGGACACCCTCCGAAACCTATTCGCATCGTCTCACTCGCTCCTCGCTCGTCACGCTCGGCCGGCTCATTCGAATCGTGACTGAGCGCGTAAGGAACACTGAGATAGATGAGCGACTGAGCGAGTTAAATCATCAGTGAGTTGAAGAGTGACCGAGTCATATATGTGTCTTTAACCTACATTATTCGATCATGTTGTAATATTGGCTTAAGAAGTCATTTAATGGCTCCTCTACACGATGCGCCAACGTCGGCCAATCCAAGGGACGCATTTATGCGTTAGAGGGAGCAAATGATATTCCTATCTCATTCTACCGCATAGCTGCGTCCCTTGGATTGGCCGACGTTGGCGCATCGTGTAGAGGAGCCTTAAGGGTAGATTTTGTGTACTCTTTTTTAAACACCTAAAGATACAGACTATAGTAATGACCAGGGGCCGATTGCATAACAAACTACAACTAATATTACAAGCGGAACTCCTTATTTAATAAGTGAAATTAGAAAAGGAGTTCCGCTTGTAATATTAGTTGTAGTTTGTTATGCAATCGGCCCCAGGATGTAGATTATAAAACCCATTAAATTCGAGAGGTCACTGTTCCATTTAAGTTGCTTTACATAGATAGTGTTATCGCGATATCAACATGGAACCGAGAAATGAGAAGCTTCTGCGCTGCTTATGATTATCTGCTTGGACAATTTTTTTATTCAAATATTAAACTCCCATGAGCCGTGGCAAAATACCGGGACAGGGCATTTATATTTAAAGTTGTATTTAAAATGCAAGTTCGGGGCATTTTAAATTTTGGAATTTTTATGTAATTTCCACTCAGAATCACGAGCTCTTTCGATCCTAATACAAGAAAAAAAGTATCCCCAAAATTTCATACAAATTTTTGCTGTCCGTTTTGTTACTGTCATAGAAGGTTGTATTGAAAACTGTAACTAAACGGACCAAAAAATTTGGGGACACGTTTTTTCTCCGTAAAAATGGAAAAAAGCTCTGAGTAGAAATAATATACAAATTCCCAATTGAAAAAAGCAAAGCAAAAAGAAATGCCCCACAACGCGAGGAAGATGATGAAAAGATGATGGTTAAATTCTGTCTGTAGCTTTCCCCGCGTAGACATTGTTAAACTCCCCCACCCATTCCTCTTGTTACTTTTGTACTAAATTATAACCCATTTGCACTCCTTAGGGAGTGGATTCCGTACAAAAGGATATCCAATATCCTTTTCTCAGTTATAAATTAATAGAATACCTAATTTCATCTAAAGCCTTTCGGAAATAATTTAATGTGGGCTTATTCTAATTAGGTATAATTAGCCAATTATGTCATTAGGTACCGATAACAAAGAAAGTTTAGGTACTTACCCACGCAAAGCTGTAAAAAGAATACATCCTTTTTTCATTATTCTCCTAGTTTATGTAGTACCTATTCACTTATTTTCCTAGTTTTACCTACTTTGTTGGCTCTCAATTCTCATTTACGTCAATACGACGAATTAAATGTTTCGAGATATAATATATTCGCCCGTGGTAACAACTCTCGACGTCTAGTCACAAGAACAAAAGTTAAGTTTTCAAATGACGAAGATTATTCGGGTACGCTATTTGGCAGATTTTGGCGGAATTGGCAGAGGACGTTCAGAGGAGCGTCGTGTATATCGTGTAATGTGTCACTATAAGTTGGTTTTCTTAGCATTAATAGAGAAAAGGTAAACAATAGTGACGTGTCTTTTTATTGAAAAACACTAATAAGTCACGGCAATTATGTAACAATTATGAATCATATACGATTCTTTACATTCTTTTGCTGTCATAAGTGATATGTAGTTACTGATTTATAATAAGCGTTTTTCAATTAAAAGACACGTCAAGATCGCGTAGTCTTTATCTGATGCTAAAAAACGAACTATAAGCGCAAGTATCATGGGTCCATCGATTAAATATTTCATATTAAGCGTGACAATGACAAGTGGAATGATCAACCCTTTAACCGGAGATGAAAACAATCTTGTCGTACAATACTCTTAGAGCATTTAATAACTGGAGTAGCCTTTAAGGGCTTACCCCTCTGCCGAAAAACTTGCACTATTGTGCAAACTTTTGCATGGACCTATGGACTGACACGGCTATTTGTACGTTACGTACAAATCATGTAGAAATAGGCATTAAATCCGCCATTTGTACATTATTTTTATGTTTTGTGCAATAAAGTTTAAATAAATAAATAGCAATACATTTGACGTCCCCTCCCCCGCAAAAATCGGCAGACTGTTTCGTAAAGAAAATGACAGTGATGACATCTCCAGTTACTAAATGCTCTAAGACAGGGGTCTCCAAACTTTTTTACCTGAGGGCCATATTGCGCCTCAGAAACTTTCGCGCGGGCCACCGTCGGTGCATGGGAGGTGTCGGGTTGCTGCTGTTAGAGCTGATGAACCCCTGGAGCCTGGCTCCTCGGTTTGTGTCGGCGGGCCGGATGGGAACGCGTCGCGGGCCGTTGTTTGAAGACCCCTGCTCTAAGACAATATTCGTATCGTTTGTATTGGGATATTGGGAAGGTCGGGGTCGGATCCGATAACGTTTGATACTTGACTTTACATTATTTGTGATTAGTCTACCCGTTTATTTGGTAAACATTTCAGTCAAGGGCATTTTTGAGCAATAGGTCACTCGTGAATCTTAGACGTTTTCATTCAATTATTAAATTATACAACGGGAACGGGACTTAATCGCGTATTTAAGTTTCAAGATTTACCTCCGACGTTTCGAGGACGGCGTTGACCCCGTGGTCTCGGAGAAGACTGGCTCAAGTTGACATCAACATCTTCTAGCCGCGCGAGTGTTTCGAACTACCCACACTTGGTCTTGTTTATCAGTTTGTACAATTTAATAATGTGTAGAAATCGTGAAAGTTTTAAATCAGTGTTTTCATTCAAGATTTATTTCCAGAATATTATATTAAAGCGCCGTCACTTCATTTACGCTAGCGAAGTGACTGCGATCGAGTTTATCTGTGATTGCAGGATGCGTTAAGGATGAGTCACGCTAGACCGGCCCGGGCCCGGGCCGAGGCGTCCGACATGTCATTTTCTATGACGGCTGATCGGTGATCACGTTGTGCTTTCCATAAGGATACACACACGCACACACACACACACACACACACACACACACACACACACACACACACACACACACACACACACACACACACACACAAGTTATTTCTGGACCATAGTTGGAGATTTTATGTTAAATGTCTGTGAAATACAGACATTATTCAAACATTTCCCTCATAAGATCCTTCAAAAAAGTTTTGACAAGTACTTTGAACGAATAAGGGTACCTAATGATAAAAGTTGCCGCCTAAACTGATACAAACTTTTCGCACATGCCAATTCAAACTTTATCGTTTGTGTCCTCACTGTATCTTAGCCTTCAGTCACAGTGTAAAAAGTAACAGTGGACCGAGGCCTTTGATGTTTGCGTAAATGCCGCCACTGCACAAGAACACAGTAGGGTTGTCACAGACTTTTACACACCGACACAAACATGTTGTTGGTATGTTGTAATACCAATCATTGCAAATAAGACACGCTAGCCCGTAAGTAGGTAGTACCGAGCTATTAACAATGGTGACGTTATGCAGCTCGAGTGCGCGCGATTTAGGCTACAAGATGGCAGAACCTACAACGCCCATGGGAGCGTGGGTGCACTGTAGGGGGCAGCACCTGTTTTGGCGTGAAGTGTCAATTTCAAGTTTAAGTTTCCGATTTAGGCCACCTAAGTTTTAAAGCATGGGTGGAATGTACTACGAAGTATGTACACACCCCCCGGCGAAGATCTATGTAAAGTGAAATGTAATGTGTGTGTAATTTATATAATTGACGACCGGTCTGGCCTAGTGGGTAGCGACCCTGCCTGTGAAGCCGACGGTCCTGGGTTCAAATCCCGGTAAGGGCATTTATTTGTGTGATGAACACAAATATTTGTTCCTGGGTCATCGGTGTTTTCTGTGTATATAAGTATGTATTTATATATATATAATATATATATATATATATATATATATATATATATATATATATATATATATATATAAGTAGGTAATTATGTATATGTCGTAGTCAGATCGTATAATCCGCCGTATTACATTACGGCTAGCCGTTTTCAAAAACAGGGGCGTTTTGAAATGCGGCGGTTCGACGATTAGCCGAATTGTCATTGCGATACGTTCTTCAATAAGGCGGCCTACGTTTAGCCGCATCGTACTACTATTTTAGATTGTAGAGTGACCAGGCTCCAATTTCACCACGGCGACAGGTGCGACAATTGTAAAACATCACTGTTGCTGACGTCACAGGCATCCATGGGCTACGGTTACCGCATACCATCGGGCGGGCCGTATTCCTGTTTGCCACCATCATTGTATTATTTAAAAAAACTTTATTATATCGGCAAAAAACAGATAATTCTCTTGCTAAGTTTATGACAATTGTCACAAGAAACACTACAATTGTCACGAAATTCCGACATATAACTCATTACCTGTCAAGAATTACCTACAATTCTTCTAAATCTTGACAATTGTCAGAAACTTCGCAAGAGAAATATCTGTTTTTTTTTCGATATACTTAATAAAGTTTTTTTAAATAATACAATGATGGTGGCAAACAGGAATACGGCCCGCCCGATGGAAAGTGGTAACCGTAGCCCATGGATGCCTGTGACGTCAGCAACAGTGATTTTACAATTGTCGCACCTGTCACCGTGGTGAAATCGGGGCCAGTTCTTTCGGTCGCCTACGTAAACGGAGTTTGACAACGTTTGCAATTTAATTTATTTTTACCATGGTCCCACCGCACTACATGTGTTTCTTTTCCAAAACATTTCCTTCACAACTTAAATAGACGGAGCCTCGGGCTCTTATTTCTGGGCGGTTTGCCCTTCGGGCATCTGAAGCTACCTAACGAACCTAACCTACTTACCTACCCACGCTTTTCCCCCCAAAGTGTAATGTTTTCACGGACGTCTCACTGAATCAATAGGTAGGTAGGTTAGGTTCGTTAGGTAGCTTCAGATGCCCGAAGGGCAAACCGCTCAGAAATAGGAGCCCCGCGAAGCGGGGCTCCGTCTAGTTAAGTTGCGAAGGAAATGTTTTTTGAAAAGAAACAGTCCGACGAACTCCAGATTTGATGGACACCCCAGCGTTTGTCAGGCAGCGCCACGGGTGTTAAAAATGGGAACTAAAAACTTGAAGACTTGCTGTATTACATTACGGCTAGCCGTGTTGAAGAACGTATGGCGCCGAATATATTCCGGCGGATTCTCATTCAGCCGCATTCAATCCGGCTAATCGTTAAACCGCCGCATTTCAAAACGCCCCTGTTTTTGAAAACGGCTAGCCGTAATGTAATACGGCGGATTATACGATCCGACTGCGACATATATATACCGTCGCCTAGCAGCCATAGTACAAGCTTTGCTTTGGGCAACTTTGGGCTAGGTTCATCTGTGTAAGATGTTCCCAGATATATTTTTTTATGTAGGCCAAACGCGTAGTAAGATTTTGAAGATTTTGCACGGTTCTGAACAGATGTAGAGAGAGAGAGAGTGAACTAGGGGTCCTATTCGAGTTCTCAGTGAAAGGTTAAAGGTTGACTCACGCTAGACCGGTTCGGTGCCGGACCGGAGCTTCCGGCACTTCGTTTTTTATGGAAAGCACCACGTGATCACCGATCAGTCGTCATAGAAAATGACATGTCCGACGCCTCGGCCCAGACATGGCCCGGTCTAGCGTGAGTCATCCTTTAAGGGCATTCCACAAAAAGATCTACTTTTTATATATTTTAAAATACATTTGAGCTCTTCAAAACATACCTACGCTGTTTTCAAAGATCAACACTCCACAAAACATTGGAAAAAGTAACGTTATAGTATCGTATAAACGTAAAATAAATATTAAAGTAATTTTAATAATGGATTTACAAGATGAAATATCCTCGAGGCGTCATACAACGGTGGTAAGATTTATAAGAAATCCCTATTGACATATATCTAAGGACAGGCCTTACGGGCAATAAGAATGGGGCTAGTACAGCGGTGCCACGCACACGAATTCAAGCCAATCGTGCACAGTCAAACGCCACAACGCGATAGGTTTATGAGTTCGCATCACGCGCGCGATTGGTCGCAACTCGTTGCGTTAGACTGCACGATTGGCTCGAATTGTCGAGTGACACCGCTGTACCGGCCCCATTGTTATAGCCTGTTAGGCCCGTCATTAGATATATGTCAATGGAAATCACCGAAAATATCTGCAATTTTTTTCCAACTTTATTTGAAGAAAGTTTAGATCTATATGTCCGAGAGATTATGAATTTATGATATTATGATAAACTGTTATACAAAGAATGATAATACCTAGCAAATATTTCGTTTTATTTTAAGAGCAGTGTTGGGAGCCTCCGATTGCGTATGTTGGATAGGTATTTCTACATGACTAATTTAAAAAGGATGGTAATAAAATATTTGTTGAGTACCTACGAGTATAAAGGGGCCCACTGATTAACAGTCCGCCGGACGGTATCGGCCTGTCAATTAGAACAAAATTTTGACAGTTCCGAACAACTGACAGGCCGATACCGTCCGGCGGACTGTTAATCAGTGGGCCCCTTAAGGCACTTAACAGAAACAAGTGGTCAGATATATCACTAAACAGAGAAGAATGGAAAAGAAGGGGGAGAGGCCTTTGCCCAGCAGTGGGACACAGTGGGCTAACTAAAAACAAAAACATATTTAACGCTAACTTGAATTTGGACCATAAGGACCTGAGTTTACGATACATACCACAGCTAGGTAGGTATACTAACTTTTTTGGTAATATACATATAGGTACTTTATACTGAGTATTTAATACAATATCAATCTATCTATCTAATACATTTAAAGTCTTTAAGCGAGCAATTCTTGTTTATTTATATATATTTCGGGGATCTCGAGTTTTTAACTTTTTATATGTTTTCCGAGCAAAGCTCCGTCTCCCAGATATTTGTAACAAAAACACGGTAACGCTGCCAGTGTGACGGGGACATTTGAGCCAGGTACGGCAAGTACGAGTACGATTCGTGACTGTTATTTTATTTAGCTTAAATTATTATGCAAAAGGACGAAGTCTGTTGCGGACATCATCATTGGTCTGTTTGGGACGGAGCATGTTGCTGATTTACATTTGACCTGACGAAGCCTGTGTTGCTGTTATCTTACATATATAAATATAAACTCGATTATTTTAAAGGTGATTCGATAGATAGATAATTTCTTTATTCATACCCACAACATACCTACTGGCATTGACATCATACCTGGCATTGAAAAGACAAGATAATAACATGCAAAACAACTTAATTACTAAAAACATACAAACCGAATTGATAACCTCCTCCTTTTGAGATTTTGAAAGTCGGTTAAAAATTATTAACTATCACTTTATAAGCCTTGTCTTGTCCCGTGTCTTGGCACAGAAAAGGCGTTGGCTCAGCATTGTGATGCGGCAAGCCACATCGCTGGTATTCTACTCAGTGGCGGATTTGCAGTCTTTGCCGCCCTAGGCCCAGGCCCTGTAGCCGCCCCTTTCACAGCACCCATCATATTGACTACATTTTGAGTTATTTCTTGTTGTAATGCATCGAATTTATTGTCACAATTTGCCGCCCCTAATATCTTAATGCTTCCCTAGGCCCGGGCCTACTTGGCCTTAGGACAAATCCGCCACTCATTCTACTAGTACCTTACATAAAAATATGCAATAATATTATAAAACCAGTTGGTGCAAGAAATATACGATAAACTACTGTGCAGTTTGTGTGTGTGCTGTGTACACACATTATTGTGTGTATTCAATAAACTCTGTATTTATAAGTTTAAAATGCTATAATTGGATGATCAGCGTCAGCAGAAGGTTCAGGCCGCGCAGCCAACATGCCAATCGCTTACGCTCCGTAGCGATCGAAAAGCGACTGTCACTGTCACACTAATATGGAAGAGTGATAGAGAGACACAAAGCGTTTCGTTCTCGAAGCGATAGCGATTGTCACCTTGGCTAGGCCGGCAGGCCCACGTCGATCGTTTTTCCGAGAATAAATCACACGGAGCCGTCGACAGCTCCTAGTTTAGGTTAATTGGACCCAATTTGTAAATTTATATTCTCAAATACCTACATAATTTTCAATTACCACTTATTCAACGTGATTGCATTGAAATTCTTAAATTAACCATCTTTTTTTTTTATTTAAAGTGCCTCTAAATGGTACTTATTTGTTTTTTTTTGTCCACTTGATTCATTGTGTAAAAATAGTGTGAAAATTAGCATTTTCTCTTTAACGATACATTTTAAAACGTACGTTACGCTATAAGATAAACATACTGATTGTGACGCATTTTTACATACATTTTGTACCTATGGATCGACAAAACTGACACCTAAAATTTGTATGAAAACTGCGGACATTATTTCCTGTTTTTTTTTAATCAATAGTCCTAGTGATACTTAGTCGAAATAACCCAGAAGTTGTTACATTTTTGAATGTTTTTCTGGAAACCCCCTATACGGAAATTAGATACCTAATAAGGGCCACTTTCATCAATCTAGGGTTTGTCACTAACTCGGAGTTCTGTTCCGTTCCGTTCGGAGTACAGGGCTAAATTGTACTGGCAACTCCGGGTTTAACCCTGGCTGGCGCAAGTGGCCCTAAGTCTACCAGCCAATTGTAATTTTACTCACCCAGTCGCTGTGCCCCTAAACAAAGTTACACACTCATTGCATTTAGATCCTACCTTTGTTTAAATCATTAAAGGTAACAAGGCGGCAACCTGCTGTCACCGTTTATCTGATGTCAGAGGTCGCGGCTAACGATGTCCGCCGCTGTCAGCGCTGTCAGCGCCGCTGACACGACACAGGCGACCTTTGAAGGTCACTCGTGGACGGTCAATAACAACTTGTGGTAAACAAAATGACTTCATGACGACTCAGGATAAGTTGTTTTCGTGAGAATGGATTGTAAAAATAAGTTTTTGGCGCCGTCTTCCAGGAGCGTTAAGCAGAGCTGGTGCTGCTGCCACTGAAGACCTCAAGCGGCACAAATACGCAGCCATTGGTTCATGTTTTGGGTGGAAACCCTCGGGCTGTGGGGGACCTAGCGCCTACAGCATTTTTAGGGTTCCGTACCCAAAGGGTAAAAACGGGACCCTATTACTAAGACTCCGCTGACCGTCCGTCCGTCTGTCTGTCACCAGGCTGTATCTCATGAACCGTGATAGCTACACAGAAAAAAAATAGTTCTCCAGCCAAGTAAATACTCTTGAGTCAAGATATTTTGTGTTTCCTATATAAGGAAACAATAACATTCTTGCGTCAAGATATAAAATGTTTCATCGTTTATTATTTAAGCCAAAAATATCAATTCTTTATCCGAGCTACAAAAAGTTTTTTTTAAAAAAGCTCAATATTCTCACCAAGAGCGTTTGCGTTTTGTTTTATGTATTGTAGTTTTTGAATTGAACCTAAGTGTCTTAGTGCAATACTTAAAGAACTTGTGCCAAGAAACTTTGTTTCTTGGGGCTAAAGATACTCATAATTGAATTGAGAATTATATTTCTCCATAAAAACAAGAAAATGCATTGGTTCAAGAATACGTTACTCAATGTAAAATATTATATTATTTATATCTAGAGATGAAATGTCTTAGCGCAAAATTTAGTATATCTTGTAAAAATAATTAATTTTCTTAAACCAACATGACATTATTCTTGTGATTAGTTGAAGATGTAATGTTTGTTGTTCGAAACTGAACTAAACTAAAAGAAAAGCCCTCTTATTGACTATACAATAATGTAATAAATTCAATAGAGGTACAACTGTTATAAAAGCTTAACAATATTTAGTACCGGCCAGACGTCATGTTTCTCGGAAAAATCTTAACACCGCGAACTAGGATTTTCAACACACGGTACAGCGACATCTAGCAGGCAATTTGACAACTAAAATTAACTTCTTGCAAATAAACCAAACTCTCAATGCAAAATTTTGGTGCTTCTTCTTTGTAATAGCTTTGGTTCTTGACTGTATATTGAAAATATCAAACCAAAAATTTATCGCTCTTGTCTAAAAACTTAAAAGTCTCAAAAGAAAATTTTAGTGCTTCTTCTTTGAAATAGCTTTGGTTCTTGACTGTAGGTTGAAAACATCAAACCAAGAATTTATCGCTCTTGTCTAAAAACTTAAAAGTCTCAAAGCAAAATTTTGGTACTTCTTTGGAATTGGGTAATATTTTTGGTTTGATGAAGAGTTACTCAAGCTAAAACCGTTTTTTAAGAGCGTGCAATATCTCTTACCAAGACTTTTTTGTATTGCGGCAAATAATTAATATCTTAACTCAAATCACTAAAATTAGCTTTTAAAATGTGTAAACATAAAACTAAACTAATTTTTATTCTCCTTTAAAAAAATGATGATGGTTTTAACTCAAGGCATATTTATTGGACTAAGCAATTTATTATTTTCTTTAAGCAACCGTGCGCAAGAGAGTTTTTCGTTTTGAATTAAGATATCTTTTTTATCTGTGTAGGCAGTTGAAATTTTCACAGATGATGTATTTTTGTTGCAGCTATAACAACAAATACTAAAAAGTACGGAACCCTCGGTGGACGAGTCCGACTCGGACTTGTCGGGTTTTTTTAATGACAGGTGACAGGAGGGCTGGCTCTTACCTCGCGCAACGCAGCATTGCCGTCCAGCGCGGCAATGCCACCAGCCTTAGGCGCCTTGGAGCCAGTTTTTGATTTATAAGTAGTTTGTAGGTTTAGTTTTAATCATTCCCCTTTTTTAGTTTTATGTATTTTTGTTAAGGTTGTATTTTATTTGAAACCGTAATTTATTTCGAATTTTTAAGATCTCTATAGTACCTATAATAATAACTCAATGAAAATACTCCAAATTTTCTCTTAAATGTTCATGATTGGTGCCGTTACTATATATATATACCTATACATATATATATAAAAGTATCATGATTTCAAATAAACGATTGTTAGCGTAGCAACGTCTTTCGTAGAATCCATTAGGTGCCCGAAAAACTATTACTTATACGAAATGTTCTACATCAGATTTATTTTTATTTTATTTTTATTTACACAGTAGATAAAAACAATTTAGGTTAAGTATTTCTAAAAGTATAAAATTGGAGAATACCCTTAAATACTTTTACCTGGCATTAAGTTTGAGTGATGTTTGACCTTTGAGGGTTCTAAGAATTATAAATGGAGCTGTCGTCCCGGATTAGGTGACAGTTTTAAAAGTTACCATTATCAATTTCTTACTCATAAAAGTCACAAACTGATAGATATCTGTTTTAGATTACCAGTACAATTGTGTCTCTTAACTTCAAACTCGGGTAAATCCATTCGACCCTCTCAGCAAATATCTTCTCCTCTCTCCTCTCAGACGGATGGAACCCGAGTTTGAAGTTAAGCGACTCAATTCGAGTTTTAGTTATTCGATCTGTTTCCGACATGATACATGATACTGCTCTGCGAGTGTCAAAAGTGACGTTTTTGGTTGAAGAAATATCACTTTTCAGCTTTTCATTTTCACATTTCAGATCAGTAGCGGATATCAGATATCGGAAACACATCGAATAACTAAAACTCGAATTGGCCTGTGTTTATTTTGCAATCGCTGTATTATTAAAGAACCTAAAGAACTTTTGAGACTTCTACTGTCAGCCGCCGAAACACCGAATATTTCATATGTATCCGTTAGTTGGACAAAAAATATCAAATGTTAGGGTTCTAGATAGGATTAGATTAGGATAGGAAGAGAAAAGAAATATAATAAAGACAATAGAAAATAGAAGAGGAGTACTAATTGGACATCTGCTAAGACAACGACATGTTCTTGAATAACACCATAAAAGGAAAAATAGAGGGAAAGAGAAGAGGAAGACCGAGGAAAAATTATTTCAACCAAATAAAAGAAAAGGTTCTGGTCGTGTCATACCAGAAGGTTAAGGAGTTGGACATTGCTCCACCGACAAGAGCATAGCTCTTAAATATGAAGATCACACAGCTATAAATTAAGTAAGAAATAACTTATTTTACAATGGTGGAGGGTAGAATAAGTTTTCTGCCAACGAACTGCTATGCAGTTTGGCAGATAAGAAACAATAATTAATGTAATTTCTCTTTTATAACAAAGAAGAAGAGAGAAAACATCTCTTTAACTGTAAATTATTTTTTCCTTCACAATATTCTTCGACGCCACAAATATCATAATCGTTTAATTCTAGCTTATAAATACATACTACCTACCATATCTAAATTTTTATAATTTCGCTTTGATTTTAATTGGTCACCAAGTCGTTTACATGTTAAGGTAAACGTACTAGTGCTGGATGTGCTAATGCCCAATAGAAGACACCTTGCTGTCACCTCTATTGACAATGACTTAAGTTTCAAGATGACATGTACTGGGACCGCGTCGAGCACCAGTACGTTTACCTTATCTTAATTCTAATAAAAATGATTGAAATGTAATATCATGCAATAATTGTAAAATAATGTTAATATTTGTGACGTCTAGATTCTGTTGTATTACAAGGTGATAAATAAAACTCAGTTGGTCAGTCAGGTGTGCTCCGCGACCCGCCTGTACGCCGTGACAGTTGACAACAGAATGTCGACTTGCAGGTAGTTCGCATTGCACTTTTATTGTATAAACGTCACATCTCTTCCTTTTTATAATGATTTATTTATTTTATTTTATGCGTTAGCCATGCAACAATAGTTCAGTCATCGCACATCTGTTTATCTTATATCTGCTAGGTTAATTTAGATTCTAATTCCGACATACTACCACCGGTTCGGAAAACAGCGTTAACCTCAGACCCGAGAAGAACCGGCGGAAGAAACTCGGCGAGGTGTGGATATATTCATTTCTCAACAGTTCAACAATAAACATTTTTTAACAATATAACCTTGGAATATTTACACTATTCCTAGTATCTCTCTCAGTTGCTTAGCGGTCAGCTGGAAGAGATCCTTTAACGGGATGAGTTCGCCTTTGTACACATTTATTCTATTCTCTTATTGTTATGTACTTGTTTAGCGTAATAAAGTGTTTTAATACAATTATGGTTTTACTTTTACAATATCAGTCTCTTTCCTTCTCCTTTTTTCAGTTTTGAATTTTGAGTCTGCTTTCTTTTATTCAAATTGATAATAACTCGAGGTTTAAATATTTTACGAGTTTAACCTTAATTGATACATATTTTCTGTGGATGCTTACACTTTTCTAGGTATTTTCATTAGCGTTCAAGCTATGTACACGTTTCACACAATTAATACCTATTTCGTGAATTTCCAATAAAATTGTAACATACAGGTAACATATTCCAATAACATCTCGTACATGTACATTATTTATTGGCAACAACTGATTTCCTCAGTTTTACTTGGCTGTTTGATAGGTAATATAGTATAATATATAGATATAATGCAATTCATAATATACGTAAATGGTCCAATGTTAAGTAAGGTAAAAAGTCATACCAGATATCACAACCTATTTAGTTTTACTTGTGTACTGGTATGTTATTTACGCAAACCATGATCTATACAAATAGATTTCTATTACTCGGGTAAAATGATGTAGGTACCTACATATTTGACCGTTATTATTATAAATTGCATTGGATACATTATTTTATTACCGTTTTTTAATTATAATACTTGCTGAATACAGTATTGACCTCAATTATATTTAAGTATGGTATATCGACTGTACTGTTAATCTAGCAACTTAATGTTACTTATACAATGAATGATATTATTTATGTTATGAAAACAACTTTAATCCCTGCTTACAATTGGAAGTTGATTTTAGCCTTGACTATAGTCTACAGTAGCCCTTGACTACAATATACACAGCCTTAATTTGACCATGGTTACAGTCACATTAATATTTTTTTTATAGACATTTTGCTTCCCTTAGGTTCAATTACTTACAGATATATTATAGAGCAAAACTAGCACCTGTGTATGTTCATTTTGATGGTGGCATATATTGTTTAACTCTAATTATGTATATTTTACAAGGAACCAATGGAATTTCATTACCATGAACACGGTTTCACCGAATTCATTGTTCGAAGATTTACTTTATTATTATTCCGTTGCTTTAATAAAACCCTAGGCCATTTTGGGTTTTAGTTCATACTTGGTACTTAGTACCTGTACGATAATTAAACAACGACTTAAGTAAATAACTCTTTGATAATATACTCTTGCAAATATAGAGGCTCGATCTGCAACCTCAATTTACAAGGTTTGTTTGATTTTGTTAGTTTCAACCTCAACTAGGCAACTGCAATTTGGTGCAATCAAGATCACGTCTGGTCCTTACGTTTTTATACGTACACAGTATAAATTTCCCACTAACGTGCCTTTTTATTACACTTAATTAAAACTCATCTCTATCTGGGTAACTGTCCGATATTGACGCCATCGCTTGGCCGTCCATTTTACGGATTTGGTTACTATGTTCGTATGTGTATGTTTTCACTATTAGGAACAAGTCATATATAAAGTAGCGCAGTGGGAGTGCAAGGTTTCACGCATCGTCACTGATTGGTACTTTGTATTTTTTCAGCATTTACTTTAGATACCTACACAATGTGTGGCATTGTGACGGACCCAGCGTCTATTTATTTACCTTAAATTGACCTTTGACCTGATTGTAAATTTATAGAATTACTATTGTGTCCTTTTGGCACTAAAATTAGTTGATTGGCTTTAGGTAATTTATTTATTTTTGGACTTTAATTTAGTCGGCCCGTCGACTTTTATCGGTACTCATTTAGTCCTAGTGCAGCTTTGCATTTTGAATTGGCCTTTGTAGGCACATTTATCACATGCCGGCACATTTTATCTTTTAGGGGGAAGGCGGCGCCATTATCGCAATCCTGTCTACCTGTTTGTTATGTTTGCCCAAAAACTCTTTCAGTTGCCTCGTAACATTTTATCAAATTTGTTCCCATAATCACTTGTTTATTGTAACTGAAACCCCTAGATTCAATATTTTCCTTTAGATCGGCGGAGGCTCAATTTTCCGCATTGAAATCACATTTAGAATCATTAGGAATAGATTCGATTAGAAATTTCCAAAGTACAATTCTTGTTGCATCAGTCGAAACACGAATCGTTCATACAAACTCTGTTTTTGCGAAAAGTATTCTTATAATTTGTCGACAGCAACTTTAAAAATGTCCATTACGCTAGCTTCTGAAACGTGCGTACTTGGAAGAGTGCTCGCAGATAGCAGGCACACGACACTCAGGCACATTCTAAAGCTTTCTAAAGGACAATTAAGACATCATTGTAATACTATCCGTAAGTAAGCACGGAACATGTGCGTTAGGTAAGTACCTTCTAACTACCGAGTTTCTGTACTTAAGGAGTTATCGAAGTAACCTAACGTGTAACAAACAGAACAGGTAGACACATATACATAGGATTGGACCCCAAGACATACATTAAAGTTCAACGAGTCTTTGTGACAATAACCTGAGTTTCACTCCTTAACGTTAATTATAGTCACATATTACTAACAATTTAAATTTTATGGAATTTTTCCTGAGCTATATTTATTTTTAATTCTGAAGAACTTATCATTTGCACTACATGGGCCGATATCCCATGCAGCACTCGCGGAGTTTTCACTCCAATGGTATTTCCTTATTCGGACTTAGGTTTCACTCACGGAGTCTTCACTCCAATTGTAGGTATTTATTTATACGGAACTCGTATCTTGCATAAACTATACATTAATACCATTGTCTTTTCAGCCTATGAAACTCGACTTTTCTAGTTTTCATATTTATAGGCAAGGTTGTGTCAATGTCTAGTTAGTTATTTTAAATACACCATAGTCGGCATCAGCAACCCCGCCCCACCACCATAACCGCGGTACTTGCATTTGAAAACTCGTTTAAATAATTAAATAAAGAACTTATTTAAGGAGGACAAGGTAAGCATTTCATGAGTTTCCAAATGTAATCGATCACCGCGCAATCATTGCTGGCGCGGCAGAATTATTAAGCATATGGCTATGCTTAATAATTCTACCTTCCCAAGGCCCACGGTCCTACCAGCTGTAGTAGGTACTTTCTAAGTTCGGTGGAAGAATTTTTTACATTTATTCGGAAAATGGTTTTTTTTATTATAATTATTTTCAACAAAATCTATTTACTGCACACATGTACGACTCTAGATTCTTCAGACTCTGAAGACCCTTAGACCCTTTAGACTTCCTTAGACTATTTAAACTCTTACAATCTTTAGACTCTAACTTAGATTCTGTAGTCTCCTTAGACTCTTTAGACTATTAAGACTATTTAGACTCTTTACTTTTTAGACTATTTAGACTCTTTACTCTTTAATCTCTTGAGACTCTTTAGACTATTTAGACTTTTTAGACTATTTAGACTCTTTAAACGCTTTAGACTCTTTAGACTATTTAGACGCTTTAGACTCTTTAGACTCTTTAGACTCTTTAGACTCTTTAGACTCTTTAGACTCTTTAGACTCTTTAGACTCTTTAGACTATTTAGACTCTTTAGACTCTAGACTATTTAGTCTCTTTAGGCTCTTTAGACCATTTACTCTTTAGACTCTTTAGACTGACTCTTTAGACTCTTTCGACTCTTTACTCTTTTAACTCTTTAGACTTTTCAGACTCTTTTCACTCTTTAAACTCTTAAGACTCTAGGTTTAAACTCTTAAGACTTTAGGTTCTTTAATCTAACTTATTTTTATTTTTTATTTCCTTATACATATATTATGTGATGTGAAAAGCAGTATGGGTCACATGGTAGCAAAATTATTTTCACTTTGGGCGTTAACACTTGAATCCCTTACTACGCTCAGTATTCCATTTTACTACCTCGCTTCGTTTAGGATTCAATGTTCGCCGTCGCCGTAACCATGACATTTTGCTCCTTAGCGACACAACCTAATGTTTAATTGAAGCAGAGTTGCATCTGTTTTGCTTCGTTCCATTTTAAACAAAACAAAATCAACCCCGAATCCTACACTATAGATTCAAATTTCAATAGCAAATTTCAGACTTTTTCCTTGTATGGCTGGGCCCCAGGAGGGTGAGTGCAATATTAACACAACAACATTTACAACCATAAAAGTATTCCATTTTTGGAGAATACTCGTATTAAGCTTAAGCTTTACGACAAATTTCACCGACAGTATCAGTTTGTTTACTTATTTTTCCTTTTGCATTATAGAAACAAGACCCAGAGAATATTATGCTGATTTGGTTAAATAATTTAAATGCATATCTAACTAGCACACGTAAGCTAAGTAGCACCATGTTGTATAGCAGATGATCTGTTGATTTTTATTGAGTCTGACGCTAAATAAAGCGTACACTTATTATTTATTTAGGTAGATAACTTCTGGTTAAAAGTGTTAACCCTATTATGTGAACTATTATTAAGCATTTGTCGTTAATTTGATACATTTGTGAGCTAATAATAAACTACAGCGCACCCAGATATTGTTTCAACAACCGTTAACGCAGACAGCACCACGTTGGTATACTTAGTTACCTGTAGTAAATTACCGGTGAACAGACATATTCAGCACTACACAGCAATATGCGCGACAGTTTATTTATTATACGTATAACTTAATTATAGCACAGTCGCTATAAAAGTTTTATTTCTATTTTATAATAACTTATTTTACTGTATTTGGCTTAATTTCTGTTCACCGACCCGTTTTTTGGAAAGATAAAAGCATTTAATAGTATTTAAACTGAATAAGACGTTGAAATGTGCCCTATAGTAATAATATTAGCGTAAAAATAGTTCTTTTCTCGATCAAAATATAGTTTAAATACCAGAAGTGTACCTTATAAAGATGTTTATGTGCTCAGAGCTATAAATTAAGTCCACAATGGGTCCATCATACCTGTGCTATTTGGGTCATTCGTCTCCCTCCCTTTTATTGAAAAAATAATTTCAAACTGATAACTTTTTGTCGGTTATTTAGCAACTACATCGATTTTTTTGTTTTTTCTTACGTTCTTTATCCTCGTCGCCATTGTGACGTCTAGATTCTGTTGTATTACAAGGTGATAAATAAAACTCAGTTGGTCAGTCAGGTGTGCTCCGCGACCCGCCTGTACGCCGTGACAGTTGACAACAGAATGTCGACTTGCAGGTAGTTCGCATTGCACTTTTATTGTATAAACGTCACAATATTAAAAAATCCAAATGATTAAATTTCATTGCAACAGAAATCATTTTTTTAATGATTTAAATTATACCTGAACTTACATTAGATATTCGAGAAATAAATAATAGTCTCGGTAACCCCATAGGTGCATTTGAGTAAAGAACCAAAACAGACCAACAGATTCATTAAATCGCTACTCAGATAATTTATTACTTCTACATCGCTTTACTTCGCATTATCAATTCAGCTCGCAAAATCGAATAAACAGCACTCAAACAGATTGAAACGTAATCCTCGAATTTAATATATTTAATTCGAATAATGATTCGAATCTTTATTGCTAACAATCGAAATTCTGAATACGTTTTGGCACTAATACCTGTCCAAAGCAAATGGGCCAGGCGGAGAGACTTGAATATTTAAAAACCGGACAATTGCGTGTCGGACTCGCCCACCGAGGGTTCCGTGCTTTTTAGTATTTGTTGTTATAACGGCAACAGAAATACATCTGTTAAAATTTCAACTAGCTATCACGGTTCATGCGATGTAGCCTGGTGACAGACAGACGGACGGACAGACGGACAGTGGAGTAATAGGAATATATATTACGTAAATATATTATACGTAAATATATTTTTATATAATATGTATGCTAGTTTTAAGGTATTTATGTATGGGCCATTTTAGTTGCCTGAAATAAAGATTTTCATTCATATTACTTATGATTTGTTTGTACATAATTGTAAGATTTGTTAGGAACATAAAATATTTGCTTACTCTGTTTAGCTATGTGTGTAATTTATCACCTCAACTCACCTGCCGATATAGGCACCTATACTTATACATACATAGGCAAATCTCAGTGCACCTTACCTTTATACTGCGTATAAGCCACCTATTAAGCAGTTATATGTATGTCACTTTATTGCACATATTAACAGGTTTACATAAAACAACAAAAGGAAAAAAAATACAATTACTATCTTTGACTTTTGATATTTCGAAACCGTGTATAAATTCCAGCATCAAAGATAAAGATGTAGTTCATGTAGTATGTTGTTATCTATAATATTTTCTCGGAAACGTTCGTATTGCTAGTTCAGTCAATGTAACGTTCATAAGTTTCCGTGAAAATACGATGGAAAACAATTATGCACTTGCACGAGTAAAAATTCCGGTAGGTTGCCTGCCGGCCGATCGCTCGTCCAAAAATAATAAAATGAACAGACATCGCCGAGCCTCGAATTGGAAAAATTGCTTAATACCTTTCGAGGTGAAATTTAGATTACCAGACGAAAAAAAACATGAAACCTGTAAACGTTTTAGACATTATTTTATTTCAAGTTATTTTATTAAAATTGGCGAATGTTGGGCGCAGCTGTTACATTAATCGTTCTTTGTTATTATTAAAATGTGATTTTTATATTACTAACATTAGGTACTTTACCTAGTATATAAAATTCCTATTTTCAATACTGAGTTGTTGTCTGTTTGGATTGGACGCATTTCATGGAGTGAGTATACATAGGTACATAGTACATACATACATAATGTACATACATAATATTATTTACAGTACGGTGGTAGTGGTGGTGGTGAGCGAAATGTAAATCGTTGTACGAAACATGTGCGAATAGGTAATTCGCACTTGTATCGTAGTGTACTTTTACATCACACTTGCTCGTAAAGGGTGTTATTACACGTAGGCGATGCGGTCCCTAAATCCCAATTTTCGACCTAGGTGCTTATAGGGCTGTAATGCATTTTTTCATCACACTTGCTAGACGATGCGGTCCGTAAATCCCAAAATTTCGATAGTTTTATTTCTTTCTCCTTTTTTCATCACACATGTGATGAAAAACATTGTGTGTGTGTCACGCGCGGTACAGGAATGACGAATTCGCCTTCGGCTTTGGGCTTCAATTCACACTGGTTCGTAAATACATGTTTACGGCCCTTGATACACAATAGTATACTTACATATCTCTGCATTTGCATAAAGATATACGCTGCTGTTTATCTCATCTCAGAACGGCCCGGCTCATAATAAGTTGTTAAAGGCGTCTAGAGGACTTTACATCGTTACCGTCATAGTCTCATACGGCGCGATTCGGCAAATGAATTAGAGATTCACTAGATATGAAATAGTAAAGATATGTGACGTTCCACGGCAAAAGGTACCTTATGGCGGCTGGCGCTTACGTCGCATAGCGCCAAATAATATTGGAGCGGCGTTAATAATAGCGTAAGCGCCAACCGCCATTGGGTACCTTTACCCGTGGGACGTCACATATCTTTACTGGGTTCCCCTCTTCTGGCATAATATTGTTTATCAGAAATACACTTCGCATAACATGTATCGCAGAAACACTTTTAGTCGAATGATAATTTTGCATAACTATTACTTGGCATTACTATTACTGCATACAATACATTTTGCAGCATATTATTTAGCAAAAGATTACTTTCGCCGACTTTAGTTTAGCATAATTTTATGTACCATAATCATCCTGCAGCATAGTCTTATTATGGCATAGTGATATTTTCTGCTATTAGCAGAAAAGTGGGTTGAGTAAGAACCGCCACCCCAACAAAATTGAACCTGTGCCGAAAAAGAAAGTTATATTAGGTTGTAACTGCGGCCTCCTATAAAAACGAACGGCTGCCGGAAAAGTAGGTTAGGTTAGAACTGCGACCCCCTACAAAAACGAACAGCTGCCAGAAAAGTAGGTTAGGTTAGGTTAGAACTGCGACCTCATACAAAAACGAACGGCTGCGAGCAAAGTAGGTTAGGTTAGAACTGCGACCTCAACAAAAACGATCACATGCCAGAAAAATAGATTAGGTTAGAGCATAACATTAAAATAGGTTAGGATACCTATCATTAGATTATGAAATTTATTTCATAATCTTTTTACCCGACGGACTTTATAGTTAGTGATTATTTTACCGTATAAACACACTTTAAAAACTAGAAAACAGCAATTCCATCATAACTCTATCCGTCTGTATATTATTACCTCTTCACGCTTAAACCGCTAAAGTGATTTACGAGTAGTGGAATTTGGTCTGCAGATAGTTTGAGACTCGTGGAAGGACAAAGGGTAGTTTCTCGTAGACGAAGACTCAACTTGATAACTTTATGCCACATAAATATTATGCAATATATTTATCTGCGAAAACAATATTCGTTTAAAAGACTATTATGAACATCAACAGTATGCCAAAACATGGTTCTGGATTTTAAAACTCTGCGAAATGATTTTATGCTAAATGATATATGCGAAAGGTAATCCTGCCAAACGACATTTCTGCCAAGTAACATTATGTTATACAAAAATATCTCAAAAAACTTTCTGCAACACATTAGTAAACCATCTTTACTATATCGTATCTAGTTAATCTCTAATTCATTTCCCGAATCGCGCCGATTGTCAGTGGCGGATTTGCACTAAGGCCCAGTAGGCCCGGGCCTTAGGGCAAATCCGGGCGGCAAATTGTGACACAAAATTCGCTGATAAATATAATTTAAAATGGAGTTAATAATGTTAATATGACGGGTGCTGCGAAAGGGGTAGCTATAGGGGCTGGGGCCTAGGGCGGCGAAAACTGCAGCTAAAGGATGACTAACGTTATTAGACCGAGCCGTGTCCGGGCCGGAGCTTCCGGCGCATCGTTTTCTATGGAAAGCATCACGTGATCGCCTGTCAATGTCATAGAAAACACCGTAAGCTCCGGAAGCTCCGGCCCGGACACGGCCCGGTCTAACGTGAGTCATCATTAATCCGCCACTACTCGTAGTGTCGAACTGTAGATGATAGTTAACTAGTAGTAATGAATGATAGTACCTATTGATGTCTGAGATGTCTCAAGGATATCGATATTAAAATAACCAATAATTATTTTACAAACTGTTATTTGATGTTTATTGGAACTCTATTGCAAACAAACATATAGGTGGGGCACTGGAGGCCTTGGTCACTTTTTCTTAGTATATGACATTTATTTCAGTTTATAATTTATATAGTAGTGTTTCTACTTGATAAAAACAAATTAAAATATTTTCTGAAAAATAATTTAATTTGTTCAAATACTTCATAGTATTGATTGGCAGCGCCATCTCTCTCGCTAGCTCGGTATCATCATGAGAATGATCCAGATAGAAGGTTCGAACCATACTGTTCTACCTTAGAGATGGCCAGGGGGCGCCACAAGCCTTCAGTAGGAAGTGCATATACTTGGAAAATTTGACTAATGTCGCTGTGGCCCGGTGGCCGAGTGGTTCAGGCACCTGCCGCGATAGCAGAGGACGCTGGTTCGATTCCAGCCTGGGGCACTGGAGGCCTTGGTCACTTTTTCTTAGTATATGACATTTATTTCAGTTTATAATTTATATAGTAGTGTTTCTACTTGATAAAAACAAATTAAAATATTTTCTGAAAAATAATTTAATTTGTTCAAATACTTCATAGTATTGATTGGCAGCGCCATCTCTCTCGCTAGCTCGGTATCATCATGAGAATGATCCAGATAGAAGGTTCGAACCATACTGTTCTACCTTAGAGATGGCCAGGGGGCGCCACAAGCCTTCAGTAGGAAGTGCATATACTTGGAAAATTTGACTAATGTCGCTGTGGCCCGGTGGCCGAGTGGTTCAGGCACCTGCCGCGATAGCAGAGGACGCTGGTTCGATTCCAGCCTGGGGCACTGGAGGCCTTGGTCACTTTTTCTTAGTATATGACATTTATTTCAGTTTATAATTTATATAGTAGTGTTTCTACTTGATAAAAACAAATTAAAATATTTTCTGAAAAATAATTTAATTTGTTCAAATACTTCATAGTAAACATATAGGTACCTATAAATAAAACATAATTTTAACTTTGATTTTGACTTTTAACTTTTAATTGTGAGTTATTTATAACTAAAGTAATCTTAAAATAAATAAAAGTAATGAGCTAATTCATGCATGTACTTTGTAAATACCAAGGCTCGGAATCGGTTTTTTCTTCATACGAAAAATACCGGTATTATTACGTTCTTTTTCGTTCTTTGGTTTATTATTTCATTTTTAATGGGACAATCTAATATGATTCGGTCAAATTGTGTTTTTTGAAAAACTAATTATAGCCAGCCTATTATGAATGTGGTATGATGTATGATACCTATGGGTATGGTGCTTTACGCACGCTAGCGTCCCCTTCCGTCCCCCTGCCGCAACCCCCTCTTTTTGCATGAAATATGTCCCGGTTCACAGTTTTTTTTCATTTTTTGGGGAAAGTATACAATATAGGAAAAAAGTGTCAATGAAAGTAATAATCCCTATTATTTTTTTAACAAAAAAGGTTATATTCATTTTTTTGATATGACGCACCATATTCATGTTATGGCTAGATGAACTTCGACAAAATTTAACCGTTGAAAAACTTGTTGAAGTTCAATATAACATAGTACGCAATAGTACTGAAAGAAATCCTACAATGAGAATAACCTTGCAAGCTTATTCTCCGTATAAGATTTCTTTCAGTACTATGACGAACTATGTTATATTGAACTTCAACAAGTTAATACATGAATATGGTGAGTCTTACCAAAAAGTTGCATATAACCTTTTTTGTTTAGAATTTATTAAGGATTATTTCTTACCTTGACACTTTATTCCTAATTCTAATACTTTACTCAAAAATTAATAAAAACCGTCAACCGGGACATATTTCATGCAAAAAGGGGGGGTTGCGGCAGGGGGAGGGAAGGGGACGCTAGCGTGGGTAAAGCACCATACCCAAAGGTATCATACTACATTCATAAAAGACTGGCTATAATTTGTTTGCCTTCCCCATACATTCGAACACAACTTAACCGAATCATTAGGACACTTCTATCGGTATCAAAGAATTGATTTGATTTATCCGCGTCGCGCCGCTTCAAGCCTACATAAGACGCTACGTAACTTTTTTATTAAAAAATAAAATTTTCTTAGTACCTAATTATTTCCCCTAAGTTAAACGTCTGGGGCTGCTAACATCTAAACATCAACCCCAAGCGGAGGTCACCTCGCCTAACCTTTGGAGGTGGTGGATATTATTTTATCGTAAGACGCTGTTTGATAATATTAATCATAATCAGGTGTTAATATAATTAATTGCTATGATCCACTTAGGCCCTTGTATTGATCATCCGCATGACATACCTAGTGAAAAAAAGTTCTAACATAAACCTATTGTTGTTAGATGGCGGTGCCATTTTTTTGAGAAACGGCCACATGTATCATGTAAACAATGATTGTATCATCATCACGACCACATATTATATACCTACATATACTTTACGTTACGTCCCACTGCACGTGGCAAAGTGGGCAACCACGTTAGCACAATGCGGATTGGAGACTTCACACACCCTAATTGAGGAGTGTATTTTCAAAGAGGCTTTATTTTTAGGCTACAAATATAATGACCACCAAAAAATACTTTGGTACCCTAAATAAAAAAATCATGCTTACCAAAAAAAATTACTGAACACCAAAAAAATAAGGCCTAAAAATACAAAAGTACCACGGGTGTCATTCTGAATCCCTAACAACGTTTGTCCTAAAGTCACTTGCCCTAACTGGTTTGTCCTAATGGGCACATGCCCTAACGATCAGGTTAGCCTAAGACTCATTTGCCCTAAGCATTTGTACCATAACTATCAAGATCCCTAATGGTTTTTACCATATTCTTCGAAATCCCTAACAATGTTTGGCATAAAATAACATGTTCTAACTGTTTTGACCTAATGGCTATTACCCTAATGATCAATCGTTATAACAGTTACTTTTCCTATTGATCAATTATCATAACAATTACTTTCCATAATGAATGGTAACGAACTGTTGCCACAAAAGTGGGTTAGGTTAGGTTAGAACCGTGACCCTCGCAAAAACGAACTGCTGCCACAAAAGTGGGTTAGGTTAGGTTAGAACTGCGACCATTGTAAAAACGAAATGTTGCCACAAAAGTGGGTTAGGTTAGGTTAGAACTGTGATCCTCGCAAAAACGAACTGCTGCCACAAAAGTGGGTTAGGTTAGGTTAGAACTGCGACCATTGTAAAAACGAAACGCAATAGGGAAAAAATAATTAGGGCATACGAGTGTTAGGTCAAGCAACGATAGGCTAAGTGAAATTATGTAACATGATGGTTAGGATATATAATTTTTAGGCCTAACAATAATTAGGCACAAAAAGAATTATGCTACATAACATTAGGATAAATACTCAATATGGAAAGTGTCATTAGGGAAAAAGATATTAGGACAAAAAAAAATTGCCCATTCGATAATAGGGAAACCAAAATTAGGGAATACGCGCATTAGGACATCTGATCATTATGACAAACAATATTAGGGAATGCAAAGATAAGAGAAAAGATTTTAGGAGATATAGATCCAGTACCACCGTTTTAATAACGACTGCACTTCAAATTGTATTCAAATACCAAATATATTGAATGATCACCAAAAATCATTAATGATCACCAAATCTTGAAGACCAAATTAATGCGATATGTTCACCCAAATAAACCCCTATGATTACCAAAAAATGTAAACATATTACCAAATAAAGTATAGTGATGCCAAAATTACTAGCCCCTCCCGCTCAACCTCCCCGTAGCCCGCACCGCATACCTACCTAACCGAACCAACTTTTCTAGTAGCATTTCGTTATGCTACTAGAAAAGTAGGTTAAACTGCTATCAGTTTGAACTGCTATCAGTTAAGTGGGTTAGGTTAGGTTAGAACTGCTATCCTCACAGAACCGAAATGCTACTAGAAAAGTGGGTTAGGTTAGTTTTCAACTGCGACCCATACAGAAACGAAATGCTACTAGAAAAGTGGGTTATGTTAGATTTGAACTGCGGCCCATACAGAAACGAAATGCTACTAGAAAAGTGGGCTAGGTTTAAACTGCGACCCTTACAGAAACGAAATGCTACTAGAAAAGTGGGTTAGGTTAGGTTTGAACTGCGACCCTTACAGAAAAGAAATGCTACTAGAAATGTGGGTTAGGTTAGGTTTGAACTGCGACCCTTACATAAAAGAAATGCTACTAGAAAAGTGGGTTAGGTTAGGTTTGAACTGCGACCCTTACAGAAAAGAAATGCTACTAGAAAAGTGGGTCAGGTTAGGTTTGAACTGCGACCCATACAGAAATGAAATGCTACTAGAAAAGTGGGTTAGGTTAGGTTTGAACTGCGACCCTTGCAGAAAAGAAATGCTACTAGAAAAGTGGGTTAGGCTAGGTTTGAACTGCGACCCTTACAGAAGCGAAATGCTACTAGAAAAGTGGGTTAGGTTAGGTTAGAACTGCGACTGTTACAGAAATAAAATGCTACTAGAAAAAGGTGACGAAGTGGATTAATTAATTTAATAGGATAACGATATATTAAATATTTGTACATTTTTAATTAAGATGTGGTTACAATTTTGGTGGTCATTTACTATTTTTGGGTTTACAATTATTATTTTAGAGTCATTTGCTTTAATAGGACAGCAAGATGTAAAAATTTGGTTATCATTTCACATTAAAATGGGGTTTGAAATTTGGTAATCATTTACTATTTTTGGGTTAATAATGATTAGTTTGGTGTCATTTCCTTTAATAGGATAGTAAAATGGAATAAAATAGGTAATCATTTCTCATTAAAATGGTGTTATAATTTTGGTGATCATACTGATCATTTATTATTTTAGGGTGGTAAAATATATTTTATTGGTATTAAATTTTACTAAATCTGGTGATCAGTTAAATAGCAGCCTTTATTTTATATGGTGTTCATAGAGTAATAAGCCCTTTTGAAAAGACTCTCCTCAAGTAATGTAACATACTGTTATAAATTTATATTTTATTTATTTTATTAAACTCGAGCATACTAATTATTTTCAAAATGAACCCTAGCTTAATCAAATTGACGTTTTCATACGCCCTTATATGTATTGTAAATTTCATCGAAATCGCTGCAGCCGTTTTTGAGAAATTATTAAAAAATATATACAAATGTATATCTGAACAAAAAAATGGTTGTCTGTTCGGTTTACGGACGATAATTTTGCACGTCATAAGAAAACATTGATGAAAAATTGCATACTTTGGCCGTAACGTTACCATGGAGATCTGTCCACAACGTGACACTTTTTCGTGCATGCTACCGGTGTTCATCGATTTATAAGACGTTATATATCACGTCAAAAATATGATAGATTATTTGCCGCTCCTGTACCAACGGTAATAAACTTACATAAATCTAATAAAACATGGTCTTCCATTCCCAGAGTGACACGGGCCTACGTCACAACAACATGGCCGCTATATATAGCGCTATCGCATATTATCATATAGCGCTGTCGCATGATGACGTAGGCCCGTGTCAGTTAGGTGACCTAGAAAAGACGGGAATGGAGTACCAGGCGGAGTATATTATTATACCATGACATAAATGTACAAAATATAACTAAATAGACTTACATATACCCATACTGACGTATTATTTATTTATTTATTTATTATTTATTTTTCATAAGACACAGTACATAGGTGTTACATTGCAGTTTGGCAGTCCTCCAAACTGCAAAACAGTTTGATGGCAGTTAGTAAAGCTCTTGATATACATGTTTGTGTCGGTTAAATACTTATAAACATGCTGTATTATTTTAACTTAATAACTAAGCATGCAAATTTAAATCTAGTTATTCTATTATAGGCCTTCAGGGCCAGCAAAGACGGGTCCACTTTTATATGTTTCCATAATAAGTTGACCCCTCTCTACTGCTCCTGTGGGCAAATATCTATTAAATATTTCTTAACACTTGTTCTAAAGGTATGTGGGCTTATCTCTTTAGCAAATAGTTAGACTGACAGACTAGTGTTGTTACCAACTTACCAGCCAATACAATTAACTCGATCGATTAACAATTAACCCGGCAGCGGGCGGTATTTAGTAGTATTTACGTCGAATGCAGCCGCTGCGTTGCAAGGATACATTGTTAGCCCACTCGGCCTAATCACACTCTGTCCTCGTGCCGCCCAATGTACATTAGGATGTACACCCAGTTTCGATGGTATTATCAACCTAAGAAAAAATAAACTACCTAAATATATTTTGATAGTCAGAAAAAGTGGCTCTGGATGACCCAGAAATCACCCTGTGTCCTCCATCCTAATATTATAAAGGCGAAAGTGTGTCTGTCTGTCTGTCTGTTACCTCTTCACGCTTAAGCCGCTGAACCAATTTAGTTGAAATTTGGTATAGAGATAGTTTGAGTCTCGGGGAAGGATATAGGATAGGATAGTTTTTATGTCGGAAATCATCCCTGAAGCAGTGCTAAGGGGGGATGGAATTGAAAGAGTTAATGCATTGCCTAATAATTGAACTAAGCAATGCGCGAATTGAATGATTGCTTTTAGCATTATCCAGGCGCTATACCTTTAGCTGCTGTCACTAATTTCACGCAGATGAAGTCGCGGGCAAAAGCTAGTTGATAGATAAAAATTTGTAAAGTTCAAACAGATTACCAAACCTGGGATAACTCGGGGCACGGGTCTCTATTGTTTCCCAAAAAGTTTTAAGTAATAATGTATTGTTTACCCGCATTTTCGTTAGTCATAATTTATTTGGTTAGGAAACGCGTCACTTTTTAGGATTGTCATATAAAACAAACCTTACCTAACCTATCTACAGGATAACCTTACGAAAATCCTGAAATGTTAACGGTTTCGGTTTTATGAATAATGATAATCTGACAAACAATACATTATGACTAAAAACTTTATGGGAAACAAAGGGACCCCTTGGGGCACTTATACTAAAGTGACGTAGCAAAATATTATATCGACACATAAATATAAGTATCGATGTTACTGTCAACATCTAAATGTTCTACAAAATAAATATATTTTTACAAAATCGTTTTATATACAACTTCTTAAATTCTCAAAAGATGATTTTTCGAAGAATTTATTGTATTTTTAAGCCAGGTCAGTAATTACACATTGGCACTAAATGTTTTATTCTAATCATTTATATCGTTATTTTGTTTGAAATGACATCCGCATACATTTATTATCTTAAGAGGCTTATTTATTATCATGTGTGATATCGAACCTTTTTATAGTCATCGAGATTTTTTTATGGGCACATGTATTATTACATATCGACATCTTTTTTCATCATCATCATCATAATTTAAGAGCTTTGCTCTCGTCGGCGGAGTAATCGCCACTCATTTCGTTCTTGTGTCAGTCTTAAAAAAAAAAACAAGAGAAGGAGGGAGACCTAGAATTACTTATCTCAGCCAAATAAAAAATAATGCGTCCTATGAGGAAATTAAAAGACATCTTTTTTATCGATATAAAATCCCTAGAATGTGCCCCGAGTTATCACAGGTTTGTAAAAGCTACATTTATGTGGAGCCGGCGGGAATGTAAACTCGTAAGTCCCCGTGTACTTACATGTACAAGTACAAATTAAATTCGAATTTTGAACTCATATAGAAATAAAAGAAAGATCCAAATTCAAAAGCGCCAAAATTGCCCCGGAGGGTATAGAAATGAATAATCAAAGTTTCCGTAACATACGTAAAGGCCCCGTGCATGAACTATAGGGGGCAGCATAGGAGCCGTCAGATTTTTGGCGCGAGGCGTAAATGTGTCGTTTATGCTTCCGATGTAGCCCTCAATATGGCAGAACCTACTATGCACAAGGAAACGTACCGACGAGAACGGTAGATGGTAGCACTTGCTTTGGCAATGTACATGTGCACATATGTTTCCGATTCGGGCCACAAAATGGCAGACCCTCCAATGCGCACGGTCCCTATATACGTGGGAGCACCGACAACGGGATCCTGAAAATGATAGCCGAGCGGTTTGATTCTGTTATTTTGGGACGATATATCGAATTGCATGTTCATGCCACAATAATCAGCCATTTGTTAAGTACCTATGTAAGTTCTCTAATGAAATTATATTAATAATATGTAATTTAGTGTAATGTACTGTAACGTAACATAGCCTGTAAGTAACTAATACTAACAACTATGGCCTGTAAGTGTCTGAAAAAAGCAAGCTGAAGCATTTGAAATTTTGTATGAAATCTGTTTTTCGCTCCTAATTTTTACAATAATCAAAAAATGTCAAACGTAGGGGCATAGCTATGGTTAATGTAAATCAAATTATGCAAAAATATTTTCCGTTATGTCAATATCCAGAGAAGAAAATTAGGACTACGTTTGTATGGAGAGGCGCCCGTCTGCTTCCCAAAAATGTTTTTAAAAATTATAAAAGATTTAAAAATTAGTTCAATTTAAGATACGTATATTTGGCCTTGACAATATAAGGGTTACGTAACAACTTTTACGATGATAACGCGATGATGTCGTTAAAAACTTTCGATCTCATTTTCAATTTCAAAGATTTTTTTCTCAGTGGATATTTGTCTCTGGAGCTCTGCCTAGCTGCAAAGATAATTACATTATTAGGTCACTTATTATGAGCATCATTCTTATGCGCAGTATGAAAGTAAGAAAAAGAAGTTGATAAAGTTCCTAGGTGCTTTTGTTTATTTATTTCGAACGTACAGCTAAGATTTTTCCCCATTTCACTGGCTAAAGCCAACCACTGACTAACAGTCCGCCGGACGATATCGGCCGGTCAGTTGTTCGGAACTGTCAAATTTTTGTTCTAACTGACAGGCCAATATCGTCCGGCGGCCTGTTAGTCAGTGGTCGGCTTTACGAATTACAACGCGGCGACGCCAGTCCGATTCGATTAAATTCATTCGTATTGAACAAATATTTATTTTTATGTTGAGAGTAATGTTGACTCGAAGCATAGTGAACTAAAATGAATATCTTTATTGAGCGTTTCTTTTATTTATTGCCATTTTCATATATTGTGACCTTTTTTGCCACTTTTGTGTTATTTCTACTCATAATCACGAGCTCTTTCGATCTTAATGCAATAAAAAAATGTCCCAGAGTTTTTTTCCTATTGTGTTACCATTTCCCCATATACTTTGTATGGCGGTAACAAAAAGGTAAGTTTGAAAAATGTATGGAAATTTTAGGACACTTTTTTTCTCTATTAAGGATGGAAAGGGCTCGCAGTCCTGACTAGAAAAGAAATAAATAACACAATAGTGGCAAAAAAGGTCATAATATATAAAAATGGCAAAAAATAAAAGAAACGCTCTATTCACTTGTACAGCCGTCATCAGGGCTATAACCGCGAAAATCGAAGTTCGCAAATTGCGGGCATTTTTCTTTGTCACTCTAATTACGCCTTCATTGGAGTAAAAGAGAAAGATCCCCGCAATTTGCGAATTTCGGTTTTCGCGGTAGCCCCTCAGGCCGCGTAGCCAACACGCCATTCGCTTACGCTCCGTAGCGATCGTAAGGGGTCATCCATTAATTACGTCACACGTTTAGGGGGAGGGAGGGGGTCAAGAAAATGTGACATGTTGTGACATGGGGGAGGGGGGAGTCACAAACATTGTGATGTCACTTTAACTTCATCAGTAACCGAAAATTAATTTATATTTTTTTATTCGCTGTACAGTTAAATAATGAGATTTTGGATGTAACTTTCGTTGTGTTATAAAATTATTTATATATCAAAAATATTTTTTTATTAAAAAAATAATGCCGACTTAATATTGTCGATTTCGTTGAAAATAAAATTGCCTAAAATGTGACGTCACATCAGGGGGGGAGGGGTTTGCAAAATGTGACCAAGTGTGACAAGGAGGGGGGGAGGGGTAAAAAAACCTAGAAATTCGTGTGACGTAATTAATGGATGATCCCTAACGCAACTGTCACTGTCACACTAATATGGAAGAGTGATAGAGAGACACAATGCGATTCGATGGCGAAGCGCAAGCGATCGTCACCTTGGCTAGGCCGCCAATAGTCAGAGCAGCAGGCGAGTAAAGGATGACTGACGCTAGACCGGCCCGGGGACGGGCCGGAGCTTCCGGTGCTACGTTTTCTATGGAAAGCACCACGTGATCACCGATCAGCCGTCATAAAAAATGACATGTCTGACGCCTCGGCCCGGGCCCGGCCCGGTCAAGCGTGAATGATCCTTAAACGGGGTTTTTTAACTTGATATGTTACGTACAAAATACGTTTTTGTAAAAATAAAACATTCAACATATTGAGTGAAGGTTTGGAATATCAAGTGCCAATCTGCCAATATCACCGCACAGTATTAGGTATTCATTTGAAAAGGGTTTTATTGTAAAGTCCGCTCCACATTCGTGCGCGAATCGCGGCGCGAAGCCGCGAACGCGAATGTGGAGTCGATTTCGCAGATCTGCGAACTCGACTCCACACTCGCGTTCCCGGCTTCCCGCCGCCATTCACGCACGAGTGAGTGTGGAGCGAGCTTAAAAGATATAAGTACCACGGTACTTATATTTTTTATTGCCCACGCTCGCAATGTATGTAGGTACGATTTTAATTTAAAACAATGATAAATCGAGTGAAATGATTTGAATGATTGCCGTAGTGGTTATTGTAAATGCCCACGGAGCGCTTCACATTATTTCAAGTTTAACCAGTAGGTATTTAGTAAAATCTGAGTAAATAATTATTGAAAGATTAAGCCCCTTATTCATAAAACTTTACGGGCCTGATTTAGTTAATAGTACATTGTGATGAAAAAGTAATTTTCATCACACTCGCTCAGTAAAAGTGGAATTGCACGCAGGTTTGGCGGGAGTTATAGAAAAAGCGTTCTCCCTAGGGAGTTATGAAGTTTCTAGTGCCATAATTAACAGTTTTTTGTCTTAATACTTAATTTTTGTATCGCAAGTGTGATGAAAAACATTGTGTGTAACTCGGGCGTAATAATATTGCAAACTCGAGTCTATAAATCGCTCCGGCAAGCCGTCGCGATTTAACTTACTCTCGTTTGCAATATTCAACTTACGCCCCATGTTGCACAATGTATTAACGTCAAAATGATATATAATGAGATAAATACAAACGATTCATAGCTAAGGCTTGTAATGCATTTATGAATAACGTCATAGTCCCCATTTTCCTCTGGATACTTTATGAAAAATATTTCCAAATAATTTATTGTTTATTGACCATTGAATTGAATTGAATTGAATTGAAATAGCCTTTATTCCTGACATATACATTTTTACATTTTCTTACACTATACAGGTATTTATCTATGTTTTATTTTATTTATTTATGTTTCTACTCTTTTCTTTTGTTTATTTTTCTTTGTCAGGCTGTCCTTGACATAGGCCTCCTCCAGGCGACGCCACTCCTCGCGGTTTTTTGAGAGTCTTCTCCAGTCTTCTCCAGTTAAGTAAGACTCTCTTATTGACCATACCTATGCCCTTACGTTTGACTTTTTCTTTTTTTGATTATTATAAAAGTTAGGAGCGAAAAACATTTTTTTCTCTTATACTTAGTATGATTAAGAAATCGATGAAAATCAAACGATGGGGTAGAGCTATGGTTTGCAATATAATATTTAAAACTTTCGCGTTTTGAACACATATTAATAACTCACATTTATAGACGGGTCTATCGCGAATTTAAATAAAATTATTACCTTTATTTACCGACGTTTCGACACAGGTTTCACTGGTTGTGTGTCAAAACAGAGATTTGTGCAACTACCCGACGAAAAGTGTATGAAAAAGTTTGGGGTAGACATCACATTTTCAAACCATCCACTACACATAATGTTAATTATTGTCAATGAATAGTCACACAACACGCAACACTAACTATGTTACTTAATATCAGTTTTTTTTTAATTCTCTATGTAACTTAGTAATACATAACAAGTATGTTTAATTCTAGAGGTAATTCGAAAAGTGTATAATGTGTGTAATACAAGTTATAATTTTATAATACTGACTACATATGTATCAACAGTATAAGTGTCTTGGCTGTAGCTGTAAACTTATACTTTTGTGTTTGCCTGAATAAAGAATAAAGAGCCTCACAATATCCACGCACACATCCGAATATAGATCCTTTGGCTTCTTCTGTATCACTGGTTCCCAAGTTGGCGATAAGTTAAATCCATCCTCCCTATGTAAAAGTGTCGTTGTGTCGAAACGTCGGGAAATAAAGGTAATGAAATAAATTCTCCAAAACAATGAGTTAATAAGAGCTGCGGTTAATAAATATTAAAGTATCTCTTAAACTAGGTGAGATATACTATGTTTTGTAAATACGATACCGCCGGGAACTCGCCAGATGGTACGCCGCAACCTTCTATTATAATGATGTCGGTAGACTCACTCCCTAGAGGAATCTTATCATCCGCGAGGCATTAACCATGTTAAGCTCGAACATATTAACTTACTTCGGATTCTTGATCGAAAACTATTCATCATCATCATTATCATTTTCAACCTGTTGCACACTAATGCATAGGCCACTCTTATAGTCTTGTGGCGTCTCCTCTAGCTGTCACTGCCAACGTCGTGCCATAATAATCTAACAGATGGCGTTAGGGAGCTAGAACGCAATTAGTAAGGGACCTACATCGCGCTTACGGAGTTTTAAATGTCAGTTGCCATATATATAACTTCCGACCAACTCAAAGTGGACTTCGGTCCCCAGGCATAACACCCGCCTGGAGAGAGTACTCTCTATTGCCTCTCTACCTTCCACAGTCTCATCCAGAACTGCTCTCCGATTTTCCGATTTTCGTCCACCCAGGGCTAATATAAGGCCGGGCCCTATTTCACCAACGTGACAAATGTCGCATTTGTCGACATCACTGTTACTGACGTCACAGGCCTCATAGGCTACGGTAACCGCTTACCATCAGACGGGCGGTGTGGTTGTTTGCCACCAACATGTTAATAAAAAAAAACTCCACTATATCGCCAGTAAATAAGTACTTATTTTGCGAAGCTAATGACAATTGTCACAAGAAATACGACAATTGTCACGAAATTCCGACACAGAACTCATTTGCTGTCAAGAATTACCGAAAGTTCTTTGAAATCTTGTGACAATTGTCATCATTATCATCATAAACATCACAAGAGCAATAGCTGTTTTTTGCCGATATAATAAAGTTTTTTTAAATAATACAATGATGGTGACAAACAGGAATACGGCCCGCCCGATGGTAAGCGATAACCGTAGCCCATGGATGCCTGTGACGTCAGCAACAATGAGACTTGTCGAATTGTCGCACCTGTCACGTTGGTGAAATAGGGGCCAGGGCTGTGGCTTCTTTCATCTGAAAACCGCACGCAAAAACGAAAGAGCGCGCCGCCGCGCTACTAAAAACTGTTATAGTCTCCTAAGGCCCAAGCTCCTACCTATAGTACTTCTTCAGTTGGATGAAATTTAAATCATATTCAATTGGAACAGAGTCGCTTTTGCTTTGTTAAATTTTCAAACAACGCAAAATCAACTCTATTTCCTACACTATAGGTTCAAATTTCAGTAGCAAATTTTAGATTTTTCATTTGTATGGCTGGGCCTTAGGAGGATCAGAATATCAAGCACCAATGAAATCGTGTTTTTACCTACGCTACGGGTACAGATGAAGTGAACAATCTTTTGCCATCGTATTTTCTCGGAAACGTTCGTTTTTCATCCTACTTCAGTGAACCTCAGTACGTTTTGTATATACTGAGACTGACTTAAATAACATAACACGTTCGTGCGTTTCCGTAAAAATATGATGGTAACGGATTATTCACTAAGTAAGTACATATGTAAACCTGTGTCGAAACGTCGGTAAATAAAGGTAATAAAATAAATTCGCGATAGACCCGTCTATAAATGTGAGTTAATAAGTAGGTAGTACTTAGATCTCGCAATATTTCTCACACACACACACAATAATAATTGAGGACGCTTTATGACAATCAGATTAATTCATTGTAGCCGGCATCGGCACTGCTCAGCTGTGACATCTATTTTCGACGGTCCTTTGATCGTACAATTGTAACACCTCAAATTTTAACTTCCTGGGACATTGTAGCGATTTCTGTCTTTTGTTAATGGAACGGAAGTTTCAGTATAAAGGTATTGTGTTCGAGAAATTGGAGGCTTTCGCTTCGTATCCTCACGGAATCCTGAAAACACGTGTAGCGGCCCGCTTCGAACAATATGTCATTTCGCTTATGTCATTCATTTCATATCATTCTTTGAAAATTATGGCTTCAGTCCAGTGGGACCATATCGCCAGTGTCAATGTATTAGCAGCTAGAATTGTACGGTTATAATAGTATAGTATATAACAGTGTACAGTTAACAGCAGAAGTTGCTAAGCAGGCGAGGTGTTCACAATGATCTTGACGCGACTTTATAAGAGAATAAGAACGTATCAAGGTAATTAATTATGAACACCTCGCCCGCTTAGCAACTTCTGCTGCTGACTGTACGGTGATTTTATTAGCTCTTTGTAAAGCGATAGTTGGACTTTAAGCCCGCTCCATACTCGCGTTCGCGGCTTCGCGCATGTCATAGCGGCATAGTATCGCTGTGACATCTTATAAACATTTTTCGAATCGGGCTGTTCGGGAAGTCAACGAGGAATCCTTATGACCTCGTCATGTCCAATTCGTCTGGCCGTCCGTCTGCGGGTGGTCTGCGGCTTAGCTCGGAGACCCTGTCAGAGGAAGCTGACATTTGTGATGTGTACATAAGTATTACTCACGTCATGTGTGTTTCAAAGAGTAAGTTATAATTCCTTTTTCAGTTAAAGTATATGAACAAAATTTTGTTTGTGAATAGCTTTGTTACGTTTGTTACCGCATTCACTCCCGCGTTCTACGCTTGTAGGCGATAACGCGTTTTTTCTGCTTTGTATCGAAAAGCGCCTACGAACTGAGAACCTGCCTAGCGGGTCACTGGCAGTGGATGTGTTAGACGCTATGCGACTTGGACAAATTACCTATCAGGTGTCCGATATGGCACTTCGTTCGATTACCGAAACCACTAGGATAAAAGCGTCCTCTCATTAAGTCCTAGTTTGTGTTCTTAGATAAGTAATTAAATTAATCTACCCTTTATAGCTAATTGCTAATACACCCATATCAAAACTACAGATTCAATTATGGTATCGGCTCAGCTGGCTGGGAATTGGCACATAACCCTTGTCAAATCATTAGAATCATAAGATTAGGTACATTGTTGATTTGTTGATAATTACAACCTATCCTATTAAATGAGGAATACCTATTTGTATGTAGGTACGTACGTAATTACGTATATTAATCCCTACTCTTCGGATATGGGGGTTTTCGGGGGCGATTAATCGATCTAGCTAGGTCTTATCTCTGGGAAAACGCGCATTTTTGAGTTTTTAATGTTAGATTAGTTATTAGTTATTACCTACTGAATGTTCCTAACCGTCGACGACTATTTTCATTTAACATGTACATCACTCATTGGCGTCTATTTCAAGTGTCATAGAAATAGAAACTGAATGCTGTTTTGGCAATAAAGGTGCAAAAAAATACCGAGAACATATCATGGGAACTTTGCAATAAAAAAAAATCTCTTTGGCATATTACTACGCGCACCTGTTGCTACTTTCTTCAGCCGAATTATTGAGCCCCTGAGGTCAATAAACCAACAATGTAACATGATTTGGTATAATCAATGCCACAAATTGGTGAATATTCAATGAACCGGGTAGGGATCATGCTGCTATCAGACAATATGCTTTTCAACACATTTGCTCGTAACGTGGAACTTATTGATCCGCTTTTAGGCATATAACCAACATATAACCCTAGATATTACATGATATTACGCACGCGTGCTTTTTTATTATATTATCGCACTTATGCAGTAAATCATACATTACCGAGTCAAGATTGTAACTGATTGCTAATAATATGTATGGAGAGGGAGTCTTCTTAAATTGGTCGAATAGATTTTACAACAAGGACTCGGGGCGCCGGGGCCCGGGTAGCCTGGCAGCTGGCGGCTGGACTTTTAGTAACTGATTCAGCAATTAAAATTTGATTAATATATAAGCTTCTTTTTTTTTCTCGCAAGTGTGTGGAAAAACGTCGTATGAAACGCGTGTGCATTGGTCATAACACACCTCGGCTTTCTTATTGCGCGCTCGCTTACAGCTCGCGCGCACAATATCGCCTCGTGTGTATATGATCAACTTAGCACACTTGTATCACAATGTACTATTACAAATGGGAATCATAGTTGCTTGAGTGGCATTTGACTAATAATTAAAGGACTTAGTTAGACCGTGCCGTGTCCGGGCCGGAGCTTACGACGCATCGTTTTCTATGGAAAGCATCACGTGATCGCCTGTCATGTCATAGAAAAGTAAGCTCCGGCCCGGACACGGCCCGGTCTAACGTGAGTCATAACGTCTTAGAAAGGGGACGATCGCTTTTCCGTACAAACGTAGTCCTCATTTTCCTCTGAAAATACAGAAAATATTTATTTTGTGTTTGTATTTATTTTCCGTCATATATGAGCGGTGGTGGCCGAGTGGATATATCTGACGTCTGACTTTCAATCCGGAGGTCGCGGGATCAAATCCTGGCACGTACCAATGAGGTTTTCGCAACTTATGTACGAAATAACATTTGATATTAACCTGATCATTGGAGATTCAATCTTAATTAAAAATAATAAAGTTCAGTTTCCTTTAAAAAATTTGGTGCCCAAGTGGCCGTATTGCAGGCACGAAGCGTTTAAGACAGTGTGTTCAAAATTTCAAGGGGCCCACTGATTAACAGTCCGCCGGACAGTATCGACCTGTCGGTTAGAACAAAATTTTGACATTTCCTAACAACTGACAGGCCGATACCGTCCGGCGGACTGTTAATCAGTGGGCCCCTTTAAGTACATATTTAAGTAAGTAGTAAGTAACACTTTATTGTACGGAAGAGAGGAATACACATACAGGCACATCAGATAGAACATAAATATAGTACAAGGGCGAACTTATCCCTAAGAGGGATCTCTTCCACCTAACCTGAGGAGTAATTAAAAGCTATACCTAGAGTTATAATTATATAATATTAAATATACTATAATAAATTATTAGGGTTTATTATCGCTATTAACTCTTATAATAATCCGAAATCGAACAAGTCGCACGAAAGGGTGGCTAACGTTAATATGAAAAACGCAAAAAAAGTTTTAATTACCTACTTATTTTTAAATCACTTTAGGTGCTCTTTATTCAATTAAATTAGATACAGTACAATATTATTAATAAATGCAGAACAATGATACAATACATAATAAATCCCAACTAAATTTATAACTAACTTAAAATTACAAAATCACAAAAATCTTAACCTAAATTAACAATTTAACAACTATTAACTAACACTAAATAATAAACCTACAATAGAATTATATATCTTATAAAATAAAATAACAAAAACTAAACCTAACAAAAAAAAAACCCTAAAACCTACCTTCTAAGCCTAGGCCCCTTGGCAAGGTGCCCATCGCGCAACCTACATATATAAGGTATATACCGGGTGTGGCCTGTAACATGAGCAAAAAATTAAACTGTATGCTGTACTCCTCATACTGACCAACATTTGTTCAGCGACTTTTGAAAATAACTTGTGGTTTGATTTTTATTACACTTTAAAGTTTATTCTAAGACGTAGCAATGTATTGCGATTTTGTTATGTTTAAGGCGTGACAAGCAACGTCAATCACAATAATATGGCGTGGCGATGGCGTCCATTGAAGATAATATTTATTTTGTATGAAAAATAGGGGCTCTAAATACTTCATAATTTTTAAAAGTTGTTGAACAAAAGTGTCACCGTTTGAGGAGTACAATCTATGTTTTAATTCTTTGCTCGTGTTACAGGCCACACCGTGTATATTTATACAAATACATGGATAAATATAAATTTATTCTCAGAATTGGAACAACTTATTATGTTTGTACCTGCGAATGCCCATTAAATGTCGAAGGTAAGCATCTTATCTCCAGTAACAAGTTATAAATGTGTTATTTACAAACAACCTTATTTTTCACGTTTACGCTCCAGGAATCTTTGTGCTGTAATTTTTCATCAATCTAAGCCTCTTAGTTACTTCTGTAGGATCTCTAATAGTGTCAATTTTCTTTAATATTAAGGTATCTGGACAGTGATTTTTATTTTTCTTATGTACCGTAAAATGGGGCTATTCGGTTAAATTTTTGGAGGTAAATATCGATAACTCAATATTTTATATCATTAATAAACGTTATATATTTTTAATAAATAAAACGCATCTTTCTCCATCGTTGTAACTGTTGTAAGTACCTAATCTACCTATGCATCATCAATATCATCATAGGAAATATTTATGGATTCAAAACTTATAATTTTTCTTTTCCAAGTAGCCCCTTGGTTCTCAATTAGCCCCATTTTACGATATATTATGAATTTGCAGTTTTGTCTTGTTTAGGTACAAATATAATATAATATAATACAATTATACGCATTATTTAGATCCTGTTGATGATATAAGATTTTCGATTTTCTGTAGGTAATTTTGAGAACCTCAATCTCATGAATTCTCAGGTCACTGTTCGCTAAATTAATCCTCGGTACAGCACCAATATTGTCTCGAGAGATCACTTTATTAACAGACGCGCGTAGTTTAGTTGTTGCTTAGACAAACATGCGATGTCGAGACTCGAGAGAATAGAATGCAATTTAGCTCAGAGCCTGACAGTTTTGGAGCTTGAAATATTGCTATATAGGTACCTATAGTATGCACTTACCTACCTATCTATAGCAATATACGAGTATCTTCAATTTTGTTAGAACCTACTAAATACTGATAAACTTAAACGTAAATAACATAACACATTATTATTTACGAAAACGCGACTTATCGACATCTTTTTCAAACTACTGGGTCTTGGTCTTGTCTTTTAAGTTGGGTATTGACTGGACAGCTGCCTGTTAGCTATAGTTTTCGCGAAAATCGCCAGGACAGAGGTGAAAATTTTTGTATGAAAACTTGCAACTTTAAATGCATTTTTTATCGAAACTATTGCACTCTAAAATGAAGTCAAAATCAGTCCATCGACTCAATTTTTTGCAAGCTTTCTAATGGTACCCCACACGATTTTACAAATAAAAAAAAATTCAGGCTACCCCTCTCAACCCCCTAAATTTCCCCCTAAAATCAGAAATAAGCAGTTTTGACTTATTCACAGTGTTAGTGATAGTACTTGCCATAACTATTCCAAATTTTAGGTACCTACATCAAACGGTCTTTGAGAAAAACGCATTTAACCGATTTGCAAGACCGAAGTGATCCCATAAGAGCACCGTGAACAAAGTTTTGTACGGTGCTCTAAAAACATATAAGTATCTTTAATTCTTTTTTAATGAAGTCTACCCAAAAGCGACTTGGAGGGACCATCATTCGACGCATTAGGTATAGGGATGACTTTTTTGCACACTCTTACTACCGCTATTATGTTACCTTGGTAATTGAATATTGTTTTCAAAAGCCATAAAATGGCTAATTAACATTTGTTTACTGTATATTTATTAAGGTATAATGTATAATATAAAAATTATTAATGTTAAGGTAAATTATTGCCGAAAAACGTTTCTTAAAAAAACGAATCAACTCATTACTACGGACACCCATTATTATATTATTCTCATCTTTGAGTGGAATTCATGAATTCATTAAATTCAACAATAAGGATAACCATTAAAAATACTTCAAAGAACGTCTTTTCATCCCCCAATTAGCATCAAATTGAATCCTATTATAACAAATTCCTTTGTTACAGGCTAAAGATTGAGCAAGATGGTGAAATAATTATGGAGATGGACGATAAGGTGTCGGGGCCGGGGGGAGTGGCGCAGAAGAACTGGACGCATACGAACGCCAGCTCCCCGCTCCCCCTGGACATGACCTTCAACCACGGGCACGTGGTGCAGATCTGCGTGTACAGCGTGCTGATGGTGGTGTCAGCCACGGGGAACCTCACCGTGCTGACGCAGCTGGTGAAGCGGAGGCGAGCGGGCCGCGCCAGCAGGCTCGATCTGCTGCTGATGCATTTGGCTATCGCTGATCTTATGGTAAGTCTTATCTTTTTTTTTAACGTATATTTATTTATTTATATGTAAATATTGTAAATAGGTATATATTCGTATTGTAGAAAGACAAATAAATAACTTATGAACTAAATATATCTATAAATAATACTAAATTAAAACTAAAATAAAACAAGGAATATAAAAACTACTCAAAGAGGGAGGCCGCGCTACACCCGGCACAAAGGTGCCCATCACACTCGCTGCGTTACCGCGTTGAATTGCGAACCTTTGCAACAGGAAAAACCCAGAGCGCGGGTCAAGGCCCCTTTCTTGCATGCGGTGACCTACTTCCCTAAGGAAGGTTTTTGCCTCAGCACACCAACATCCGGACGTCTCTACGGCTACTGGGACGAACAGGTAATTGGTGAGTGCTGAGTATTTTTGGTGTTTATGTAGGGCCGCCACCTCAGCGGCTGCGCCCGCCGTCCGGATGGTACGACAAAGGTGTGAGGGGGCAAAAGTGCTTACACACGTAGCGTCCCATAGTAAACACTTGCCTTTTTCCCATGGCACCAGTGTCAGGCCATCAGGCCTTTTACCATCCGTCCGGCTGAGGCCTGGCGGTTCTAGCGTGGAGGGGATGTTTGCCGACACTAATGCCCTGCGGATGATGTCGTTCAGGGCATGGTGTCGTGGGAACCTGCAGCGCAGCGGCAACAGCTCAGTGCGTGATGAGTGATGACCGTTACTCTCCACCATAGAGCCGCAGATGCACAAATCAGGTTGACATACATCGCAGCCCAGACGAAGAGCAACGGCCACCCGCAGTGAGTCGTTGTCGAGCAGAGTGCCAAGATTGGGAGATGGGAGGGCGTGTAACCAAGCACCACTTTCAGGCCTCGAAGCTACGTTTAGTCTATTTTTAATAGCCTGTTATAGCGTCACACTGCTGGGCAAAGGCCTCTTCCCTTGATTTCCACGACTCCCTTAGTTGAGCTATTTCCGGCCAGTTATTAATGAAGGTGTCTAAGTAATCATATTATTATTGATTATTTGGAGTGTTATGGGCCTTTGAGTGCCACGTCGACCAAGCAGTGATCTACTGTGACGGCCCTTTAAAATTCATTATGCCCGTTGAATCCAGAAAATTCGAGATTCATTGGGCCGTAATGTAAATGTTATCATAACGTAATATTGCTATTTGGCACAATTCCTTGGCGTCACTGCGACTACACATTAGATTAATTATTGTCATGCGAAAGATCTACGTTTCTACCACCATCATGATTGAAAATACTTAAATGAATTCAAAACCTATAATTTTTATTTTTCAAATAGCCCCGCGGATCCCAATTAGCCCCTTTACAGTAATAATAGCCCCTTTACAATTGGCAAAGTTATTCTTGAGATTTAAAAGAAGTAAAATAATGAAGAAGAAATAGTGTTCCAAAGTACCTATTACAAAGTAATGTTTGATAGAAATAATTTGAATTGTGGCCAAAGTTAAACACAACACAATGTACTTATATCTTTTTTTCGCCCTGGATCTAACCTTTAAACAAAGCCACATATCAGTGCTACATACTAACACAACCGGGTATTGATAAGGGTTAAAGTGTTCACAATATTCACATACCTACATAGCAACAGTATTAAACTTTGTGCAAATATAATACGAATATTTGTAATAATGTTTTACGCCACAAATTCGTTCATACTACCCTTCGGTCACGTCGTCGTAAGAACTTTCAACCCAAATTTAATAGGCTCTTGGTGTTGAATTAAAAAAACCGGACAAGAGCGAGTCAGACTCGCCCACCGAGGGTTCCGTACTTTTTAGTATTTGTTGTTATAGCGGCAACAGAAATACATCATCTGTGAACATTTCAACTGTCTAGCTATCACGGTGCATGAGATACAGCCTGGTGACAGACAGACGGACAGACGGACAGACGGACAGACGGACAGACGGACAGACGGACAGACGGACAGACGGACAGACGGACAGACGGACAGACGGACAGACGGACAGACGGACAGACGGACAGACGGACAGACGGACAGACGGACAGACGGACAGACGGACAGCGGAGTCTTAGGAATAGGGTCCCGTTTTTACCCCTTGGGTACGGAACCCTAAAAAATGGCCTTATTCGAGCTTTACAACATTTGAAGAATATGCATATTTGTCAAATTTCAATGCCCTACCTTCAACGGTTTAGGCTTGACGTTATCCCTACACTATTATTTTGATATTATAAATGCGAAAGTAGGTACCTAACTCTTATCTGCATCTTCACGCTTAAACCGCTAAACCGATTTAGATGATACATATTTGGTATGTAGGTAGTATGAGGCTCGACGAAGGACACAGATTTTATCAATCATCATCATCATCATCCTACGCAGACGAAATAGGGCAGAAGCTAGTACCTGTCTGGCGCCTACTCTTTTATATATTTAGATTAATCATATACATAGATGTATATTGCGATAAAATCTTCTCTGCCTGTCTGCTAGTTTTATAAGAACTAACCGAACTAAGTACGTTACCTACCTACAAATATTTGCTTTCAAGATTAGGTACGACTAAATAAGTGGTTCATTTTGAACAGCTATTTTCATTAATTAAATGCATTAATTGAAATATGATCTTATAGTAAATTAAGCGGTAATTGTTAATTAATCAAGCAGCGCTGGCGGAATATTATTACTAAATTAGCACTGGAACAAGAGTGATAAATTGATATGATAATCCATTAATAAATTAGCTTACATCAGTGCAAGTTGCCTTAAGTAGGAGGCGCCACTACCACTTATCCATCACTATCTGGGGGTCTACCGCGAAACAAGAAAATCGAAATTTCGTTATCTAACCTCTGTATCACTCTTGCATATTCAAGCGATAAAGAGGCAGATAACTAAATCTCGATTTTCGCATTTCCCGGTAGACCCTTGTTAACAAACCGCCTTGATGCATCAATGTCATAATAAAATATGACATTGATGCATCAAGGCGGCGGTCTGTGAAAACTTGTCAAAAAACAGTTTAAGGCACGGCACAGTATGTATAAGTTACTCTATGGTTTACTATTAGCTAGCTTAGTGCTGCACTCTGGCGGCAGAACTTTGCAGTAATACGCCCTATTATGTCTCTCGTTATTGTGTGTCCTAACAATAGCAGGGTATAAACCCTTAACCAAGGTCTTATCGAAAAATAATTATATGATCGCGTGTACTTTTTAAGTTTTACAGGCGTATTCTAATTTTAATTTAAGGATATACATTTGATCTGGATTAGATATGGCTCGAATTCATATCCTATAATTAAAATTAGAATGCGTCAACTTTTTCGCACATAGTAGTAGTGTTTTTTTTTTGGGTTTTTATGTTGTTTGTTGTAGAAAACCCTCCGTCGTAGCACGGTGAACCATTTTTTTTTTCAATATTTTATTCTTGCAATAAGTCCAGCTACACAGTAAAATAGTACAAATATAGGTATACCTAAAAAATGTGTAACTACCTGCTATAAATAATATAATTCCTAGAAGCTGCTATTAATTTCTTTCCAATATTGCACCTCGGAAAAAAATGCTTTAAATGTAAAACCCCCAAATAAAATATAAATTTCATCATTATACTCAAAGTACCTACGCTTGTTTCTGTAGCGAGTGAGATTATACGGCTTTGCTTTCATAATGTAGGTACATGCTTTCACGAGAGACATATTAAGTCTCTATGCGTACATTTATGTGTTTCAATAGTCACATGTGTAACATTTTCTCTAGCTTTATTGCTTTGTCTTTGTAGCTATTATGTTTCTCAATTTTGTTGTGTTCTTTCTTATTCAGTCGTTAGACTCATGTTGCGAACGTTAAGTGTCGTAGCGTGAACTAATCTAGCCGTGGGCGAAATCGCATCAGCTGGGCCCTTTTGTTTCGCTGTTGCCTCGCGCAAGGCCCCCTATGGGGCGCGAGGCCTAGCCTAGCTACGCCACTGCAAACGTTAGGAGGAAAGGCCGTTTCTCCATCTTAGTCCGCATTTTCCTCTCTGGATATTGACATCATGGAAAATATATTTACATAACTTGATATATATTAACCACAGCTATGCCCCTACGTGTGATTTTTTCGTTTTTTTTATAATTTAAAAAAATAGGCGCGAAAAACAGATTTCATACAAGTTTTTACCTAACCTAACCTAACCTAACTTATAAAAATTAAAAAATCGGATCGGAAAAAAATCAAACGTAGAGGCATAGCTTTGGTTGATATATGTCCAAAAAAAGCCGGTCAAGTGCGAGTCGAACTCGCGTCCCAAGGGTTCCGTACTGCATACATTTTCGAACGAGCGAGCAAAGCGAAGTTCTTAAGTAGGTACATTCAACTGTTCATTCAATTGTTCCACACACGGGTGGCTAGGGGCACGCCCCGGCTTTTCCGTGTTTTTTAACTGAGCTATCAGAGGATAGTTAGTTACGCAATTATTATTTATTTTTTAATTTTTGCATTGGTTAGGCGTAGGTATCTCTGTTATTTCAAGGTAACAGGGCTATAACCGCGAAAATCGAAGTTCGCAAATTGTGGGCATTCTCTCTGTCACTCTAATTACGGTTTCATTGGAGTGAAAGAGAAATATCCCCTCAATTTGCGAACTTTGGTGTTTGGTGCACCTCTCTCGGATGCTTCAGGCCTTCGGCCCAACGCAGAGCTTGGCCTAGACCTCCGCACTAGCTGTCCACGCCACGTTTCACGTAAACAATTGCGGTTGTAGCCCTGATAGAGCTTATCCGCAATTTTTATTTTTAAGTCCGGCTCATGCTTAACTGCAGACTTCTTATATTACGTTTTTCCAGTAATCTACAGGTAAAAGAACTATTTATCGCGTTTTCCAAAATATACGCCCAGCAGTTTCGGAGCTAAAGCCTTCTCCTATATCTGGTAATTTTTGCCTAATATTTTCTTAAATAACTTGTACACTAGTTATTTAAAATTAATTATGTACCTAAACCTTTTACTCAGGTTGATCTTCTAGTTTTTATCACAAGAATTATCAAAATTCCCGTTATATAGTGGTTCTGCTCTGTTTTCACCTTAATAATCTAGTAATTATTTATAACGATTCGTTTCATAATTATATTAGGTATGTAGTTACGTTACATGTAAGTAGTTAGTGCGTCTGATTTCATGGAGCGGGCCCAATCGCTTAGCAAAATATAGAACAAAATCGACGATCTCCTTTGCAGGAAGCATGCACATGTCGGAGGCTCCGGGCCTTCAGGGCCTTCGACCTTCGCAATCAGACACGTACTATAATTGTTCTGTGTTTGAGCACTAACCTCCCGCAATTCGGCCTGCGGCCGTGCGTTTCAAAAAGCCTCTGGGGGACGCTTCGGGCCTTCGGCCCTACGCGTAGCGCGGCCGTCGGCCTTCTCAAAAGCCGTCCACACCACGTTTCACGTAAACCATTACGGCTGTGTCCCTAAAACAGCCCAACCGCGTTTATTTTTTTTACACACGCTTGACTGTAGATTTCTAATAGGTTTTCCTGTCATCTAGAGGTGAAGAACTATAATGTGTATTTTTTTCAAAATTCTAGTCCCAGTAGTATCGGAGTTAAGGGGGGGAATGGTATTTTTTTTGCATATTTTCTTAAATAACTTCTAAAATATTTCATACAAAATTAAAAAAAAAATTATATTTGAGATCCTCAAAATAAGCCCTTTCATTTAATATGTAACACGATATGGTTTGCCAAACTTTGTTTTTTAATTTTCTCATATTCCCCCTAAAAGTGCCCCCTATGCTAAAAATTAATTTATTTTTATTACATGTCCGTCTTTGGGTCACAGACTTCCATATGTATACCAAATTTCAACTTAATTGGTCCAGTAGTTTTGGAGCAAATAGGCTGTGACAGACGGACAGACAGACGCACGAGTGATCCTATAAGGGTTCCGTTTTTTCCTTTTGAGTTACGGAACCCTAAAAAGCGGCCAAGTGCGAGTCGGACTCGCCAATGAAGGGTTCCGTAGCAGCAAGTAACATAATAAAATTGTGGTTTACGATTTATGACGTATTAAAAAAAAAACTACTTTGTAGATCTCGTTTAAACCAATTTTCGGTGGAAGTTTGCATGGTAATGTACATCATATATTTTTTTTAGTTTTATCATTCTCCTATTTCAGAAGTTACAGTTACACACACATTTTACCACTTTCGAAGTGTCTCTCGTGCAAACTATTCAGTTTAGAAAAAAATGATATTAGAAACCTCAATATCATTTTTGAAGACCTATCCGTGTATCCTCCGGAGTATCTATCGGGTGGAACAGAACGAAGGACTTTTACGTAAACTGGGAATTGTTCAGACTACGTACTTTATTTTTCACTTATTAATCACGTTAATATTTCTAACCGTTTTTGAGATACAGTTTGTTAAACATTAGTGCGAAAATCTGTATGTTTCAACCCTAGCAAGTGGATCGTATGAATGACATGACATGTGTCAATTGAAAATGTAAATAACTTTGTAGGGTTGTCACTGATATAAAAATATTTCATTTTAATGATTTTGTTTTACTATTAAATCCAGCTTTACGATTATAATAACTCGATTGTAGATCACTTAGATAACACTATCCTTTCAGCTCAGCCTCTAGAAAATGTTCCACCCTGTATATACCCCACACGTATGGGTTTGATGAAAAAAAATGTTTGAGGTTCAGTTCTAAGTATGGGGAACCCCCAAAATTTATTGTTTTTTTTTCTATTTTTGTGTGAAAATCTTAATGCGGTTCACAGAATACATCTACTTACTTACCAAGTTTCAACAGTATAGTTCTTATAGTTTCGGAAAAAAGTGGCTGTGACATACGGACGGACAGACGGACAGACAGACAGACATGACGAATCCATAAGGGTTCCGTTTTTTGCCATTTGGCTACGGAACCCTAAAAATTGTGTCAATATATTTTCAATAAAGTTAATGGACTACGTTTATATAAAAAGGTTATTTCGCGCGGGCCCTCCTCTTTCGTCTTAATATTTAAAAAACTCTACGGAGGTAGAATGATTTAAAGGCCGGTTAACGGCTGACTGACTTTATTCGCTCGAAAAGATGGCACCATACAGTCAGCAGCAGAAGTTGCTAAGCGGGCCATGTGTTCAAAATGATCTTGACGCGACTTTATTGTTAAAAGAATAAGAACGGTCAAGGTCATTTTGAACACCTCGCCCGCTTAGCAACTTCTGCCGCTGACTGTACCTTCGGCCTATCGTTGAGTACATGGCGATACTTTTTGTCATTTAACAAATATAACACAACAGTGAAAAAATAAAGGATCAAAGTCAAATGGCGTTCTAAAAGTGTTAATCATTTGTATCGAAAGATGGCAGTATATGTACTGACTACATAATTTACTTTGACAATATTCCTCTATTTCAAATTCTCCTTGGTAGAATTAATTAAAGTAATAAAACCAATTTACTCGTACATGTTAAATTATTGGTTTTATCTGCCTCTGCCTTAGCAAGTAAAAAAGATTTTCCCTAAATCTTTATAAATTCATACAACAAATTAGATCACCTTTGAAAGTATAATGTACCCCTACCCCTACATTTACCCTGAGTTATCATTAAGCTTATGAAAAAATATATTGAAAAAGAGCTTCATTTCATAAACTAATATTAAAATAAAATAATGAAATATTTTTCTCGATTTTCCAAAGCAATTTTGATTAATATCCAACCTAATGAACCTAATTAAATGAATAAGTACATTAATTAATATTGACAGGTAGGTAGAATGATATATAAAATAACTTGAGTCATCTACAAAATTCTCCATTATCCACAATGATAAGTAGTGATAGTACCTACATACGACATGTTCCTACTTGTTTGTTATCGATTTTACTATTTAATTAATCGGCTTTAAGATATACATTTAAACAAGAAATATTAGCGCTAGCAGGCGTATAAACTGGCTTCTATTATACAGCGTGGAAATCCAATACGGGCCAATATTTAAACGGTGATTTGCATAGGGCGTAAGAAGTATATTGAGATAGATTTTGCTTAAAAATACAATAAAAATTTTAACCATACTATATAATTCAGCCCGCAATGTAATTCATCACACATGTTACGGGATACGAGCTTTTTGAAGTAACTGTCAACGCTTGTTGGTACTTACATATAGAAATATATTAAGAAAGTCGGAAAGTCTAATGCTCAACAAGTTCAACAACATAAGACTTACCGGTCGGTGCTACACCTATTGTCACTTGACAGTACTACTACTGCTACTTAAAGTACTGATAATTCCGCTACTCGATGCTAGATGTCGACTATGAAAATACTAATCTTTTTGGTACCAAAACTGATGTATGGAGTGAGCAATCTTGTCTTACTAAATTCTCTATGGTAATTACTATTAAAAAGCTAGTATCTCGTAATGTCATCTTATGTCTCTTAATATTTGCAGTACATTGCTGCTCGGTAAAAATTTTAAAATGAATTACGGGGTCATAATTAAGTGTAACTTCAAAAAGCTTATTAATTAATGGTTAGACGGATACATTCTATATCTGGTTTAATTTATTGCCCGTATTTTATTTACACACTGTATAGTAAAATTACTGCTATAAACATTTCAAATAACGTCGCAAGTAGCTTAATAATTCTATGTTATTATTCATAGTCTGTTCATAAGTTTTGAGACGACACATTTCATAAAATTAACGAAAGTTGATCAAATATTTTTCGAAATGTGTCATATTATTTGTATCTACTTAGATTTCACGGGCCTAGAACTAGAAATCCCGTTTTTTTGATAGGCTTGCGGTCTTTTGATAGGCTTGCGTGGGGATATAGAGGTAGATCCAACACGTAGAGGAAAATACTATGTACCTTCTTATGAAAGTGTCTTCCCCACCACAATACAGGCAAGGTAATTACATATTGCTTATTCAGCATAATAGTCGAAGCATTTCTCAATATTTCGGTGTATAATTTGATATTTCATCTATTACAATTTTCTTTTACTTACTTCCGATACTTTCCCGCCATTAAACATACCATTTTCGGTATGTGCCGGAACCCCTTAAATGCCAACATATCATATGACTATAATAAAAAATATAGAAGGCCATTTTAAATAAACTCAATTTAATTTAATTAATTATAGTGTACCTAGTTGTTAAATAAAAATATTAATGTAATCGTATAACATTTCAATAATCGAACTATGTATTTGAGTTTACAAGTTTACATTCGTCTCAAGACTTATGAACAGACGAGGTAGTCATATTTCTGTAAAACGTTTAGTACAGTCAGCAGCAGAAGTTGCTAAGCGGGCCAGGTGTTCAAAATGATCTTGACGCGACTTTATTGTTAAGAGAATAAGAGCGTGTCAAGGTAATTTTGAACACCTCGCCTGCTTAGCAACTTCTGCTACTAACTGTACATACCGATTAATTTGGCTACTCGAGTAAAGTTCAAAGGGCGGTCACTACTCTCTTAAAGGCTACCTTACATTTTTCCAATCTTTTGTTATTTTTAGAAATACCGACGCGACGGTACAATTTAATTTATTCTACAAGCATTCCAATTCATGAGAGTAAATAAAGAATCTAATCCCAAAGAGTTCACATAAATCACGAATGCTAACGGTCCATTAAGGATGACTCACGCTAGACCGGGCCGTGCCGACATGTCATTTGCTATGACGGCTGATCGGTGCATGATCACGTGGTGCTTTCCATAGAAAAGGAAGCGCCGGAAGCTCCGGCCCGGCCGCGGCCCGGTCTTGAGTGTGAGTCATACTTTAAGAGAAACCTCCTAGCTAAGAAACTCGCGAATGATAACGAAATTACATCAATGTTTTTTTTTGTATTTTTATATTAAAATTTTTCTTTTTTAAGTTCCAAAGAGGAAAAAAATAATGATACCATTCGATTATTTATACATTTTATTTAATTAAAATATTGTATAGCAACAATACATAAACGCAATATTTCACCGACAAAATCGCAATTTCCTTGTTTTCCATACATCGAAACGGCTTCTAACGTTACATGCTCTTTGACCATCATTTGTGACTTTAGACTATGGGTCCCATACAGACATCTGTGGCATATTTTATAAAGCTACAAGTTACAATTTACAAGCGGAAGTCTCTTTCTAACCCTATGTGTTAGAACGGTACTTCCGCTTGTAAATTGTAACTTGTAGCTTTATAAAATAGGCCACAGATCCTCAAAACAAACCTGATCGACAGATACCATTCGTAAAAAAATTTCAAATACCCTATTAGATATTATTTTGATGTCAAAATGCACGTCCGAATTTACCTCCACGCCAGACATCCCATAGCTACGAGTAGGGACGACCTATTTACGTAAGTACCTATTTGATTAGGTATTGATTACGTTACAGACTAATATTACAGAACAAAAGCTTTTTATAGAGAACATTAGGTAAATCAATATCTTATTTATGTAGTCTAACAACAAAGAAGACAAACAAAAGCAGGAATTCGGGATATAATTCCTTTGCCGAAGTTGGTAGGACAAGAGCTAACTTCCTTTACTAAACTTACGGCCGTATTCGAATAATGCCTATAAGATGTCACAGCGATACTATACAGATCTGTCAGTGTCAAAAGTGACGTTTTTGGTTGATGAAATTTCATTTTTAAATATAATTGAATGTAACATTAAATAAAAACACTAGAATCTCAATAACACAGCCGAAAGCAACGAATACAGTTTTCAATCCACTCGTTTGTAATTAAATTAAAATATGAATTGGTGTTTGGTTTTTTTTATTTCATTATCTTGTATATTAAATTACGGTAAAAAACATAGAATTGATTAAAAAAAGTGTAAAAATTTATATGGATAGCGATAGCTTCGTTCTTAACTCATCGTTGCATGTAAAAGAAGTGGATCGTAGGTAGTAATTGAATTCAATGTAGTTCTAGTGAAAAGGGGTACAAAGTCTCGCGCAGCGCAGGTTCAAAAGGGCATAAGTGCCGTGTACCACTTACACCCTTCTTCACCTAAGCTGCGCGGAACTTGTACTACTTTTCACTAGTGCCACAGCAATGCAAATGCGTCTAGAACATGTTGGGTCACGTCTGTAAGTATTAGATGGAATTTAAATTAACTGTCTGCGTCTTAACGACATCTTATTGAAAAGGATTTTTTTTAGAAATAGAAATATTTTACAAGCTTTTTATTAACTTGCAATGTAGTATATGTATACGTAGGTAGTATGAACTCCTTCAACTCATTATACAAGGAAAGATCCAAGGGAAAAGATCATCCGGACGAAGACGTAACTCATTACTCAAAAATCTCCGAACATGGTTCAAACAGAGCACACGCTCATTATTCCGCGCAGCTGTGTCTAAAGTTCGTATAGCCCTCATGATGGCCGACCTCCAGTAGGAGATGGCATTGGAAGAAGAAGAAGAAGTACCTACTTATGTATCTATGTATGAATGTAGGTTTGACTACGTTTGTACGGGTCAAATCTGGCAAGTTAAATTTTACCCACTTCCAATGAAGCTGAAAATTTGCATACATAAGTCAGGTGACAATACAATATTATGGTACCATCGAGCTGATCTGATCATGGAGACAGGAGGTGGCCATTATATTTTAACGTTTAAAATAACACTACATACGTATATTTGTATGTAAATATAGAACAGGCAGTTAGCGATAAAATTTGGTGCAAATCAGTGTTATTTTATTCCATCAAATTCCATTCTCTAAAAGCTATCGATAAGCCCTCTTCTTTATTTATATCCCTTTGTCGTCATTAGTTCTGTGAGGGTTTTTGTCTGATTTTGCCCTCTGTGTATTGTTACCAGCAAATAAATAAGCACTTTATTTACTTTTCTGTCTACTCGCCCGCGGCCGGACAACCATTGAAAAAACTTTTTTCACATCACCTATTCGAAAAAGGGCTTTTTCTTCCCCGCTAGGAGGGATCAAAGTGGCAATTTTCTTCCCTGCTAGAAGGGATCAAAGTAACACTTTTCTGTTCTAGGACACATTTTTTTAATTTTTTTAGTTTAATTAATATTTTTATTTTTAATTATCATAATTACCTGATCGGTGATGTGAAAAGCAGTATGTGTCACACGGTATCAAAATTATTTCGTCTTGGGCGTTAATACTTGAATCCCTCATTACGCTCAGGATTCAATGTACGCCCTTGAGGAAAATGTAATATTTTGATCCCTTGTAACACAAACTACTATTGCTCGTCAATTTATTTTTCACCACACCAGTTCGTAAAGGATGACTCACGTTAGACCGGGCCGTGCCCGGGCCGGAGCTTCCGGAGCGTCGTTTTCTATGGAAAGCACCACGTGATTACCTATCAGCCGTCATAGAAAATGGCATGTCGGACGCCTCGGCCCGGGCACGGCCCGGTCTAGCGTGAGCCATCCTTAAAGCTCTCTTTATTTGTCAAATACTGATGAGAAAGTTACATTTGATCCGCAAGATGCAAATTTTGATTGGTTCCTTCGTGTTGGCTGGTGAAATTGACTTTTTGGTATGTATTTTGAATAATAAATATTGAATAGTTGGCTTTCATTTGGATCTGATTTGTAATGTTTACGGTTTATATTTCACTTGCGTTGGTGTGGGGTAATAATTTTGTTTTCACATCACCTATTCGAAGAAGGCCTTTTTATTCCCCGCTAGGAGGGATCAAAGTGGCACTTTTCTTCCCTGCTAAGAGGGATCAAAGTTGTACTTTTCTGTTCTAGGACACGATTTTTTCTTTTTTTTGCAAACTATTTTTTTTTTGGTCAAATAATACATATTTTGGAACATAATAATTTCCTCATAGTTGATGTGAAAAGCAGTATGTGTCACACGGTATCAAATTTATTTTGTCTTGGGCGTTAACACTTGAATTCCTCATTACGCTCAGGATTCTACTTTAGAATCCATCGCTTCATTCAGGATTCAATGTACGCCCTTGACGGAAATATATCATTTTGATCCCTTGTAACTCAAACTACTACTGTCACTCGGTAGCAAATTTTGTTTAACTCTCATGCCTTAAAACTCCCGCAACGCTCAAAATTCCACTTTTCGAACCACTCGCCACGCTCGTGGTTTAATTTTGGAATCTTTCGTTTACTCGCAGCTCGAGAAGTTAAACAACAACTTTGCCCCCATGTAAAACAAAGAACTATTGCTAATTCACTGGAATAGAATGCAAAGTTCAGATGGACTAACGAGTAGCTAGAGCTACCCGGGCTCGAACAAACTTATTGTACTTAAACCAATATTAGTTCAAGACAGTTTCACTGGTTTATTAGGGTTCCGTACCCAAAGGGTAAAACGGGACCCTATTACTAAGACTTCGCTGTCCGTCCGTCCGTCCGTCTGTCTGTCACCAGGCTGTATCTCATGAACCGTGATAGCTAGACAGTTGAAATTTTCACAGATGATGTATTTCTGTTGCCGCTATAACAACAAATACTAAAAACAGAATAAAATAAAGATTTAAATGGGGCTCCCATACAACAAACGTGATTTTTGACCAAAGTTAAGCAACGTCGGGAGTGGTCAGTACTTGGATGGGTGACCGTTTTTTTTTTGCATTATGGTACGGAACCCTACGTGCGCGAGTCCGACTCGCACTTGCCCGGTTTTCTTTATACCTACCTCTCGCGTTGAAACGAAGTAACGAAGTAGATGTAGAAGTAGTAAACGAAGTAGGGCAATTCGCCAGTAACTGGACACCGGCCAATAACTAAAAATGAATTCTATTCACCTATAAACAGAATTCATTTTAGTATAAGGTTTCAATAAGTCATAAGTCATTTATTCATAAAACCAATTTACACGTTATATATAGAACATATTTACAATATGCCGTGAACAAACAAAAACTCAATTTGAAATAAATCTAACATCACATCATTACATTACATAACTGGCCAGCCTTCAATAACTAGCCACCTTATACTAAATGAATTTTGTTTATAGGTGAATATAATTCATTTTTAGTTTAGGGTGCAGGGTGGCTGACCCTATCTGTCACGTACATATTAAAATGTTTGTAGGTACACATTTTTTGTAAGTTTAGCACACTAATTTATTTATTTAGAAATGGTAATAAAAATACGGGAAAAACATATTTCTTCAATTATTTTAGCGCAACCAAAAGCGACTTGACGAAACTATCATACGGAATACGGACCATCATTTGCCGCGAGAAGTTTATTGAGGTGTGATTCTGACAATGAAAATGTATCCCTAAACTAAAATTCCATATTATTTTCAAGGTGCAAAAAACTAGTGGCCACACAACAACAACAACAACAAGTTTTCATGAAGTTTTTTCTTTTAAAGTTAAACTCCGGAACTTTCTGCTAATGCTAGATAAACAAAAATAGAGTAACTGACTGTATTTAAAATAAATTATTTCACGCCATGCATGAAATAAAGCACCAGAAGATGAATAGAGAAACGTAGACAGCAGTTATATTAAGACACAATTTCTATTTTATAAATTGTATAGAAGTATAAAGAGTAGGTAGCTTGACCATGACGTCATTGTGTAATGTTTCATATAAATTCCATATCGTTTTGACAGTTCGAAAAAAGATACTAATTTGACTAATAGTCAAATACCCTATTGTAGCACTTAGGCAACCGTGCCAACAAATAAACATACACGCACTCACACACATACACATACGAGCGCGACAAAAGCACATACATATGGGTAATATATAAAATTAATAGCCTTATAATTTATACTGTTTTAATAAACCTTATAATTAGTTTTAGTATTAGTTTTAGTTTTAGCTTTCATCTTTTACAAGGCCTCACTGAAAATTAGCGTCACGTTGTGTGTCCTAAGATACACAACGTGACAAGAAGCTGAGTGAGGACCTTATGGCACAAATATTTATGTTCTAAATGAATTTAGTTTTGTGTTATTTTGTGCTAATAAACATTTCTTATGAATGTTTTGTCCCCAGGTGACGTTCCTAATGATGCCGCTGGAGATCGCGTGGGCGGGCACCGTGCAGTGGCTGGCCGGCGACCTCATGTGCCGCCTCATGATGTTCACGCGCACCTTCGGCCTCTATCTGTCCAGCTTCGTGCTCATCTGCATCGCTGTTGATAGGTGAGTGATGACGCGTGGGCGGGCACCGTGCAGTGGCTGGCCGGCGACCTCATGTGCCGCCTCATGATGTCCACGCGCACCTTCGGCCTCTACCTGTCCAGCTTCGTGCTCATCTGCATCGCTGTTGATAGGTGAGTGATGACGCGTGGGCGAGCACCGTGCAGTGGCTGGCCGGCGACCTCATGTGCCGCCTCATGATATCCACGCGCACCTTCGGCCTCTACCTGTCCAGCTTCGTGCTCATCTGCATCGCTGTTGATAGGTGAGTGATGACGCGTGGGCGGGCACCGTGCAGTGGCTTGTCGGCGACCTCATGTGCCGCCTCATGATGTCCACGCGCACCTTCGGCCTCTACCTGTCCAGCTTCGTGCTCATCTGCATCGCTGTTGATAGGTGAGTGATGAACAACTGTAGTTTTTCACCACGTCGGTGGCAATCAAGCATACGGCCCGCCCGATGGTAAGCAGTTGCAGTAGCCTATGGACGCCTGCAACTACAGGGGTGTTACATGCGCGCTTTAAACACCTGTACACTCCTTTTTTGAAGAAACTCATCATAATTAATTTTCTGCCTACCATACATATGATACCTACTCGTACATGTGACCTAAGTACATAATAAAATTGCAGATCCCGTCAATGTAAATAACACAAGTTTTGAATGAAATGTCAGTTGCGCCCTTCTTTCTACTGGTAGTAGAACCTCATTATTAATGGAGCTCATTTATTTTTAGTCTTTTTACTTTTTCCGCTAATAAAATAATGATTGAAGAAATCAGTAGGTAGGTACGCGTGAAGAACTGAGTATAATAGCTAACCTACGCATGATCAAAATAGGTACACAAAGGAAACACAAGTTAACATAAAGGAAACGAACGCCTATTACCAATTATTATAATTACACTCTTTGAAAATAAAATGCTTTTTTCTTTTGAATCGCGTTTGACGCCGGCCAAAAGCGTTTTGTACCTACTTTCAGCGGCCGCGTGCGACATTTATACCTTGATCTCTTTATGGGGCATTATCTATGAAAAGGGACCTTATTGTCGATGGCGCTTACGCCGCACACCGTCGCGCGGCATTGAATTTATATCGGAGTATCGTTCATAATGGCGTAAGTGCCATCGACAATAAGGTCCCTTTTCATAGATAACGTCACATTTAAGAGGGAGCTGGGTCAAAATTATTTTCATTTCTCATGCTCTGAAAGATGGTCATTGTTGTTTTAAAAGGTGTGCAGAAAATGTTACGTTTCAGCACTATAGCATTTTAGGTTCCAAGTACGATGTTATTAATTTTTTTACGATAAGCAATTGAAATTTGGGTATAAATGGATTTGTACTCCCCGTTCCTTAAATAACGATACTTTTGCCTAAATTGTTAATTGAAAGTACCCTCAAAAATTACTATAAAAATTTACACTTAGTCATGTTTAAAAAAAAAACATGCATTTTACTTTCCTCGTATTCGAAATGAAAAGTAGAGTGTTTAACTCGGGTGAAAGGCATCATTTCATCCCTTAGTTAACAATCTAGTATTTCGTTGTCTACCTTTTTGTCCTTAAAAAATTTTGTGATTAATTTTTCTCAAGACCATTATAATTTACAGCTAGAAAGACACGCATTTTTATTTATTTGATAAAAGACAAAAATTGAAGCGTGACAGAGTGGTCAGTAACAAGAGAACGAAAAGAGTTTAGTTTAAACCCGGCTAACGCAAAATTGTATTGTGTAATTTTGAACCTAGACTACATTTGCTAGTCCAGTGATCCTATAAGGGTTCCGTTTTTTCCTTTTGAGGTCCGGTCCGGAACCCTAAAAAACACGAAAATATGTCTAACTCTCATTTATTTTAAATTGTATATCCCTATCACCTATAATTACCAATGGATATGTAATTTTAGTATAAAATAGCTAGTATTTTTAGCTTTACTACTAGTATAAAATAGGTATAATATAGCCGAGAGATCAGACAAGCAAAATTTGAAAAATAAGTATTAAATAAATGAACGAAATCAATTAACATTTTCAGAGTAATTGAGATAAAAGTTAAGAACCCACGCAGAGGCCAATTCTTCCGTCGCTTGTTTCGCGCGGCGCGCCATATCTTTTATTTCCTTCTATAGTCTGTATCTTTAGGTATTTAAATAAAAGTAAACAAAGAATTTGTACATTACCGGGTCATTATAACATTTATTGGTTAACCAACCAAATACAAAACCTGGATCTGTCCCTGAACGGACTGACTTTAACCGACATTATTTGATCATGTATTGTTTTCATCTACCTTCCGCTGGCTTAAGGTGCCATTTGAGGGTAGATTTTGTTTACTTTTATTTAAATACCTAAAGATAGAGAGTATAATTTCTTGACTTTACGCCCCCTCTTAATCATATTCTAACAACATAATAATATAACAAACTTATAAATTACTTAATTTAAACAGGAATGCGGCCAGTGTCCTGGGAACAAGCCTCAGGCTAATTATTATTATTCTTTATCCTTTATTTATTTGAATTCTTAGGCTAGGTGATTTATAATATGAATATAAAAGTAAAATATAAAAACACTTACAAAACAATAAAAAATACATAATTATAAACACATTATAAAAAACCTAACCTAGGTTGCCGCCGGCAGCGGGGCTTGGCCCAAGCTGCCGGTGGTCAGGGCCGCAGAGTGAGGAACCGACGTACTATACGCGCCGTGTCCAAAATTACCGCCTTCTGCATCTGACCCTTAAATTGATCCAACCACCCAGCGAGAGTCTCTCTAGGTGTTGGTCGAGACTCTTCGCTATGAGACCGTTCGCTGACACAACTATCGGAACAATGATCATCGAGTCAACATTATTATTATTATTTGTATCTCCTTGGATATCACGGGCCTATAATCCCGGTTTTTTGATAGGCTTGCGTGGGGACACAGATCCAACACGTAGAGGCCCCTTGGAGAGCTTTTATGTCATGTAGAACGCCTGCTGGAACCCGTTCACAGGTGCAACAATAGACACCCATGAACCGGTCTCAGCAGGCATTGGGACTATTGTAGAAAAAGAGAACAGTATACCGGTCTATGGATTGAAGTTTGGGTGGACTATGAGACTGGGTTATTACAAAGACGTACGGACACCTGCCATAACAATGTTTACACAAGTTATCGAGGCAGGTGGTGACTTGCCGCGCACTAGATGGGCCCCTGAAACTGCCGTCGGGAAGACGACCAGGAGCAACATCGGTGTGAGCGGCTCAGGGGTGTCGAGAGGTGTGCGCCGCTTTCTACCCAGTGGCTGTTAACAGCCACTGTGCCAACTCGCGTCTTATGCATCTTTCACTTCCACCCCTGGAGCATATAGCTCTAACGACTTCTCTCTGGACGGCCAATTAAGGCAAGCCAGAGCTGAGAGTCCTGCGGGTCCCCTTGGGGTCCACTCCGACCGACGAAGACACGCCGGAGACGGAGACCCTGACCGACTCTCGGGAGCACTCGGGTCCGTGGGGTCGTTACTTCCCAACAGCTCGCCACAAGCTGCCCTGCGGGCTTATTATTATTATTTGGAACCTGTCGTGTCCCACTGCTGGGCAAAGGCCTCCCCCCAATTTCTCCACAAATCTCTGTCCAGTGCTATGTCTGGCCACTCCTTTAAAAAGGAGTCTAGTTCATCCCGCCATCGCCGGCAGGGTCTGCCAGGTCCCCGATTTGAGTTTTCGGGCTCCCACTCTGAAGTGATTTTGCCCCACAACTCATTCGGCATTCGGCAGACGTGACCAGCCCAGTCCCATTTTAGCTTGGCCGCCTTCCGAGCTACATCGACAATTTGGGTCTTGGAGCGTAGCGTGGTGTTCCGGACTCGATCCAGCAATTTGACACCTAATATGCTACGCTCCATGGCTCGTTGGCAAACCCCGAGTCTGGACTTCTGAGGACACAGGCTAATTTAGGTTTAGATTATGATAATTCCCTAATTGAGCAATAATTGTGTTACCTATAAGTGGAAACTGTTCTGGCTATTGTATTAACGTAATTTCTTAAACTATATGTGTAATTTAAATTTAAACAGTAGATACCTACTTATATTATAAATAAAATAACCATTTAGGCTACAGTAAATAAAAGTTTCACGAGCAATTTAGGATGACTCACGTTAGACCGGGCCGTGGCCGGGTCGGAGCTTCAGGAGCTTCGTTTACTATGGAAAGCACCACGTGATCATCGATCACACGTCATAAAGTCTATTTTTTTAATCGGTAGACTAAACTGACATTTCATAATATGAACATAAAATGTCATTTCATACTATGAAATGTCATTTTAGTCTACCGAATAAAAAAATAGACTTTAGTAAATGACATGTCGGACGCCCCGGTCCGGGCACGGCCTGGTCTAACGTGAGTCATCCTTTAAGCCTAACACCAGTTACACAAGACCACAGAAAGTGTTATTCTGAATGAAAACCCAAAAACCGAGGGATGAGCGGTGTAACCCGATAAGTTGTGCAAATGGGTTATTGAAATTAGAACTATATGTGACGTGCGTAGAGTTCTTATTTAAGTGACAAAATACTTATAGAGACTTATCGAGTTTGACCGCCCATCCCTCGAAACTTTCTGCAAATAACACGATACTTACTCATCTGGACAATATTGGACTGGCTGAAATATTTACTCAGGATTATTTATAGCCACTGCCAAATTTAATTAAAATGGAAAACGTACACAAATCTCGTAAACTAAAGTTCTCATTAAATTTGTTAATATTTTTTTTAATTGGATATTTTCAATCGTTCGTCTTTATTAATTAACTAGCTGTGCCCGCGGCTCCGCCCGCGTGTAATTCGGTCTGTGTCAGTAAGCGGCTAATTTCTAATCCTAATGTCTCTCCCTCTCCCCTGGAGGCGGAACTTGAAGTAAAGTTGACATAATATGGATATGCTAGAGGACTGAAGCCCAGATAAAATATTTTACAATTAGGTAGCACTAAATAAAACTACACTCCAAAATCAATAGTTTTATTCGCCCTTATTCAAATTTTACACGTGATTTAAACTTAGAGAATATAACCAAACGGAGTGGTCATTAACAGGTGTTCCCCTCTGTCGAAAATAGGCGGCCAATGGTCAACCGACGTCAGAAAACGTTCGCAAAAAACGCCAGACTATTTTGTACCGAAAATTATAGACATGGCGTCTCCGTTGGTTATATTCTCTAAGGATTTAAACGACAGAGTAGTAGGTGAATATCGGACGATATAGTAAGGTATACGCGCGTGAGCGAAAGCGAAGCGGCCTGCCTGGCTAGAGCGCCACTTACCGTGGTCTTCTTCAGACTCCTGAGGAAGACTACGTTCCCCTTGTAACCTCAATGCGATCAGATTTTTTTCGGGAAGGCATGGTAATGCGTATAAAATGCGAGTCCCAAATCGTTTGACTCCGCAAACGACCAGTCGGCCGGATTAAGATATTTTGATGGCCTAAGTATTTCTAGACCATGGTGCCCCCTCTCCCTAGGGTCATCAAGATTACATTGAATTTTTTTAGTAAATTGAGTGACGTTCATTGCTGCATTTCAGCTGAAAATGGAAATCAGTCACATCATTTTATCACGAAAATTGACAGTGCCGCAGCAGTAAAGTTGCAACAGAGTACCTAATGCTGCTGCAGGCGCCACCCAAATGTCACCTTTATTATAAACATCTTAGAATGTTATTGAAAACGCGAGCGAAGCGAGCGCGAAAATTTTTTCATATAAAAACGCAATTTGATAGACAGTTGTACATTTTTACTTTTAGTATGGAAATTAGTCACATCATTTTATCACGAAAATTGACAGTGCTGCAGCAGTAACGTTGCAACAGAGTAATGCTGCTGCAGTCCCCACCCGAATATCACCTTTATCATATCTTAGAAAGTAATTGAAAACGCGAGCAAAGCGAGCGCGACAATTTTTCGATATAAAAACGCAATTTGATAGACAGTTGTACATTTTTACTTTTAGTATGGAAATCAGTCACATCATTTTATCACGAAAATTGACAGTGCTGCAGCAGTAACGTTGCAACAGAGTAATGCTGCTGCAGTCCCCACCCGAATGACATCTTAATAATATCTTAGAAAGTGATTGAAAACGCGAGCGAAGCGAGCGCGAAATTTTTTCGATATAAAAACGCAATTTGATAGACAGTTGTACATTTTTACTTTTAGTATGGAAATCAGTCGCATCATTTTATCACGAAAATTGACAGTGCTGCAGCAGTAACGTTGCAACAGAGTAATGCTGTTGCAGTCCCCACCCGAATGACATCTTAATCATATCTTAGAAAGTTATTGAGAACGCGAGCGAAGCGAGCGCGACAATTTTTCGATATAAAAAAACGCAATTCGATAGACAGTTGTACATTTTTACTTTTAGTATGGTAATCAGTCACATCATTATATCACGAAAATTGAATGTCACCTTTATCATATGATAGAAAGTTATTTAAAACGCGAGCGAAGCGAGTGCGAAAATTTTTCGATATAAAAAACTCATTTTGATTGACAGTTGTATATTTTTACTTTTAGTGTGGAAATCAGTCACATCATTTTATCAGGAAAATTGACAGTGCTGCAGCAGTAACGTTGCAACAGAGTACCTAATGCTGCTGCAGTCGCCACCCGAATGTCACCTTTATCATATCTTAGAAAGTTATTGAAAACGCGAGCGAAGCGAGCGCGACAATTTTTCGATATAAAAAAACGCAATTCGATAGACAGTTGTACATTTTTACTTTTAGTATGGTAATCAGTCACATCATTATATCACGAAAATTGAATGTCACCTTTATCATATGATAGAAAGTTATTTAAAACGCGAGCGAAGCGAGCGCGAAAATTTTTCGATATAAAAAACCCATTTTGATAGACAGTTGTATATTTTTACTTTTAGTGTGGAAATCAGTCACATCATTTTATCAGGAAAATTGACAGTGCTGCAGCAGTAACGTTGCAACAGAGTACCTTATGCTGCTGCAGGCGCCACCCGAATGTCACCTTTATCATAAACATCTTAGAATGTTATTGAAAACGCGAGCGAAGCGAGTGCGAAAATTTTTCGATAATTTTTGGTGCCCCCTAGACATGGTGCCCTAAGCAAGTGCTTATTTTGCTTAAAAGGGTTAATCCGGCACTGCAAATGACAGAGGTCAATGTTTTTTTTTCAAAGTACCCACCTTCGTCGCCATTATTAAGTGCTTAAGGAGGCGATACGTATGAATATGGATTTGATATGGATGCGATATAATTACGATTAGGTATAATTCATGACGGAGAAAATAAATAATTTTATGCAATTATACGCGTGTTGATATGTGTATGTGTGTTTATTTTACCACTTCGTAACTGTGTAAACCCATTTTTAGTTTTCTTGGTTACTTAATGTTTACTCAGCTCCCCAAAAGATGGCACTGTGCAATGAGGGGCAATTAATTTACTGTCGTTTAATTTTGTTGTATTATTAAATCAACACAATTATTCAATTAAATTTGTTGATATCCGTACGATTGATTGAAATTTTAGAAAAGGGGTCTTCTAAACTTAGAGTTAATCTGGCAAAATCCTTCCTCGGTGACTTATTTATGTCACATCGTATTAAATTCAGCGCCATCTGTTAGTTTACCAGGGTACTCTATAGTGTAAGAACATATTTGAAAAAAGTTTGCCTCTCCTTCCTAAGTAGCGCCATACGATTCAGGGGCAAACTTAAGTCAATCGAGTGTTGTGGCTACCCCCCCTTTTAGGGGTTGAATTTTTATAGCCTATAACCTGGCCGGGGATTTTCTCGACAGATTAGTAAAGTTTTCATCAAAATCCGTTCAGCCGTTTTCACGTGATGCGCGTTCAAATAAACAGACAAACAGATAAACAGACAAACAGACAAAAATTCTAAAAACTGTTGGAACGTGTTCTGTTATCAATTCTAAGTATCCCCAGCCAACTTTTTTTCAAATATCTTCCATGTACAGACTTTCGACCCTCTTCAGCTTTATTATATGTATAGATAGTAGATTGTTAACCAAGGGATGAAAGACACTCATTTCTGCCGAGGTTGTTTACCACTCGCTTTACTCTACAAGCGTTGGCAGTGAATGTGTTAAAAGCAGGGCTATAACCGCGAAAATCGAAGTTCGCAAATTGCGGGCATTTTTCTCTGTCACTCTAATTACGCCTTCATTGGAGTAAAAGAGAAAGATCCCCGCAATTTGCGAATTTCGGTTTTCGCGGTAGCCCCTCAGTTTTGGCTGGGGCTTTACGAATAGCCTCCTAAGGCCCAAGGTCCTTCCTAAAGTACCTCTTCAGATCGATAAAATTTAAATCCTATTTAATTGTTTCTTTACTTTTCTTTACTTTTATTTAAATACCTAAAGATACAGACTATAGTTTTCCCCGTACTTAGTAGGCAGATAGTGCCCACCTATGGAACTGTCCCCTCTTCTACGAACAATGTAGCTTTAGTATATTTTTTCTTTAGGTAATTTGCCATATTTGCTGTTCAGTTCGTTAAGAAAATAAAATAAAAGGGCTCCGGTGTTCTAAAATTGTGACGTGGGATAGACAGGCTAACAATTCAAACTCACATGGTGACATCAAAATGGTTTCTAACTGATGTCAGTCGCGTGTTCATTTCGCTCTTACTACTGTCCATGTATTGGCGCAAGGGAGACGGGAAATCAATTTTCTGTCGTAATACAAGTTTGAATTTGCCGCCGGCCGTCACGTATTCTCAAAGCTTGTACCTTTTAAGGTAATGAGGACGTTCATTTAAAATTCTTGAGCTTCATCATTCAGAAAGGGGTTGTGCGGGGCGGTGCAGACTCCGTATGGAGGCAGAGGCGACGCCCTTGCACATCCTCACAGAGTGCCCTTGCCTAATGCGCACTCGTGACTTAATCCTGGGCGGACACATATTGCGCCCGGAGGAGTTAAAGTCTCTCGAGATCAAAAAGATCCTGCAGCTGTTTGAAGCTTTGGAGCCTTATATAGCCCCTAACACGAAGAAGAAGAAGAAGGGGTTGTGCATAAATCACGCGAGGTGTTTTCGGCTACTTTTTAAATTTACTTTGTCGATATCATTTTGTTAGGTACCGCTCCACATTCGGAAATGAGGCCTTTTCTCTCTACCTTTACGTTAACTGCGTCATTTGGGTTGCCTTTGAAACAAGCCTTTGAATTCGTATGTCGGAGTTAATGTCATTTTTTTATACATAAAAAATAAACGCAATTCAATCCGAAAAGGCATATTTTCAGCTTGAATTGCGTTTATTCTGCCAAAATGAGGAAGCGACAGAGGAGAGTGTTTTGAATGGCATATTTCAATTAACACGAAGATTCTGTTCTCGACAGAGTAACTAGGCACGTATTTAGATACTTTAAGAGACTTGTCATGTTTTCAAACGAGACGTTAGAATCGGATACAAGCCGCTTTTGTGGTTTAATTAACAGGAATTTATCATTATTATACAGTCATTATTAATCACATTGGTGTTACAAAGTATAAGTACATACCTACTTAATACCTATAACATTATTAACACGATAACGTTTTGAAACATTTGTGACAATTTGTTAGATGTTTGAAATGTGGGGTAGGAGCATTTAATATATAGGTACAGTTACCAAAATATGCACTATACAGAATATACAGATATTATTATTATTTTTCATTGATATGTGTTAAATTTGTTAAATGTCAAAAAGTATCGCCATCTAATCGAGGATAGGCCAAAAGTATGGTGCCATCTTTTTGACCGATGGCTCCATACCTTTGGCATACTTACTATCATTTGTGTCGAAAGATGGCAGTAAATGTACTGACTACATAGTTTACTTTGACAATATTCCACTAGTCTAAATTCTATTTGGTAGGGATAAGTCATTTACTTTTTTTTTTTATACTATGTCGGTGGCAATCAAGCAGTCGGCCCGCCTGATGGTAAGCAGTCACTGTAGCCTATGGACGTCTGCACCTCCAGAAGTATCACATGCGCGTTGCTGGCCCTAACACTCCGCACCCTCGTTGAGCTTTGGCAACCTTAGGTACTCACCGGCAGGAACACAACACTATGAGTAGGGTCTAGTGTTATTTGGCTGCGGTTACATTCTAGTTTGGGTGGTGTATTTATTTGGTTGTTCTGATACATTTAGTATCAAATGAGTTAGACTCACCATTTCAGATACAACCAATTTAGAAGCTTGTCCTATTTATGTTTTGTATGGAATATATAGGTACAAGAGGTTGGAAGAAATCAACCAAATAACTGACTTCAAAAGGCAAATTAGTTACCTCTACACGCCGTAGTACAATTAGCTTTGCGAAACCAATGTACAATTAGTTTAGGATGTGGTTTACGTAGGTACCTCGTGAGTTAAAGGTACGATTTTCTCGTACAAACCTCATTCTACATATTAACATATATAGATAGATTTATCTAGATGAATATTAATCGATTAGCAAAACTTAACAGACCGTATTTATATCGAAATTGGTAACAGACGAATTGCGCAGATACTACTTAAAGAATAAAGCCCAATTAATTTTGAGTCATACTGCTCATCCGTAAAGTTTTCTTAGTGTTACCAGCTGCTTATCTATCTCACCATCTATCGACTACCTAATTTGCAATGTAAATTCTCCACGAGATAAACGAAATTCAGTTAAAAGCACTCAATTAGGTAATTTGATTTACAGGAGTCGCATTAAAATTCGTACCTAGTTGTTTTTGGAAGTCGCGACTTGATTTAGATTTAGTTAGTCTAATACCTTTAAACGAGCAATTCTTGTATATATATTTATTTATATATATATTTCGGGGTTCTCGGAAACGGCTCTAACAATTTCGATGAAATTTGCTGTATGGGGGTTTTCGGGGGCGAAAAATCGATCTAGCTAGGTCATATCTCTGGGACAACGCGCATTCTCGAGTTTTCATATGTTTTCCGAGCAAAGCTCGGTCTCCCAGATATTAATAAATAAAGTAAACAATGAACGATTAGGGGAAAGGCTCTCTGGACTGCAAAATATCTCTAACCCAAGGATCACGAAACGGACGCTTCAAGCGTGCGCTTCAAGCTGAAACGCAGGCGACGCAGTTCAGGCAGCGCAGCGCAGAACAGATATTGTAAAGTATGGAACGTCCTTTAGCTACGCACGCTGCAGCGCAAGGACGTTCCATACTTTACAAAATCTGCTCTGCGCTGCGCTGCGAGAACTGCGTCGCCTGCGTCAGCATACGCTTAGCCTCGCTCGCCCCGCGTCGCGTTCGCAACGAGATCGCTTACGTGGGACATTAATATATATGGGTATCAAATGATTGTTTCATCCGCGACGCACCGCTTCGCTTTCGCGGTTGTTCGCCTACATAAAGGTGACAGTCCATTTCCAACCATTTCATTTTACTATGGAAATTGACAATAACACCGCCGCGTTCAGTACCAGTAGTGCAGCTGCGGTCAGAAATGGAATGTTACCCTAGACGCTGCGTAACGCCGACCACCATAAATTTGTTGTGTGCGTTTTGTAGTCGAGACGTAAATGCACCACCTCAGAGGGCCTACCACGAACCACGTTCGACATGTTACCTGGGATGTCACACTTACGTACGAATTTACAAGTGCGACAGAGAGGCAACACGTCGAACGTGGTTCGCGGCGGTAATAGGCCCTCAGTAGCGAGCGATCAGCGGCGCGTTTAAAATCAAAATGCATTTTTTCTGCAATTCTGGGCCTCCTTCAATTTCTTGAACTTTCTGACCCCCCCATCCCCTCCACCCCTCATGAAGAAAGTTTAACAACCAGTCCATTCAGTTTGCACCCTTGTCTTAAGGGATCCGGTTACATATTTCAGGGTGCATAGACAAAATGCCAATCGCTCACGCTCCGTAGCGAACGAAACGCAACTGTCTCTGTCGCACTAATATGGAAGAGTGATAGAGAGAGATAACTACGAAACGCTACGGAGGGTTAAAGATTGGCATGTTGTCTACGCACCCGTAGTGACAGATCGTTGATAGAAAACGCCTATCAAAAGTTAAATAGTGTATGGAAAATAGTCGCGTGTCTTTTCGTAGCATCTGCGTTTGTACGATTGGTATCTTGGCTAGGCCCCCAGGTGTCTAAACAAAGCTATATTGTTTCTGCTTCGTTTTTGTTTTATTTAACATTGTTATTAGTTTCTAACGATTTCTATGAGGACAATAGGAAGGTACTGAAGCTAACAAAGGCAATAGCCATCAGACTGACGCATTACCCGGAGCGTCCTTTGCACTCATAGGGAGCTTTTGAATCATACACAGATTAAAAATAGGATATTGTGCAACAGGTACATAATAAGGGTTTATAAATTTCTTAAAATTCAAAGGCCGAAGTTACAATGTCTAGTTTTGTAAGGCCCCAGAAATTTAGGACCTAGGTAATTGTACCGTACCGTTGCACACAATACCTATTTTTTTAGGATTCCGTACCCAAAAGGTAAAACGGGACCCTATTACTAAGACTTCGCTGTCCGTCCGTCCGTCCGTCCGTCCGTCCGTCCGTCCGTCCGTCCGTCCGTCCGTCCGTCCGTCCGTCTGTCTGTCACCAGGCTGTATCTCACGAACCGTGATAGCTAGACAGTTGAAATTTTCACAGATGATGTATTTCTGTTGCCGCTATAACGACAAATACTAAAAACAGAATAAAATAAAGATTTAAATGGGGCTCCCATACAACAAACGTGATTTTTGACCAAAGTTAAGCAACGTCGGGCGTGGTCAGTACTTGGATGGGTGACCGTTTTTTTTGCATTTTTTCCGTTTTTTTTTTCATTATGGTACGGAACCCTTCGTGCGCGAGTCCGACTCGCACTTGCCCGGTTTTTTTCTGAGACAGAAGTAAACACCTAAAATGATAAACAAAATGAATAAACTTTGCCACAATCTGGTAAACAAATACAAGTAGTAAGTAAATATTATTATGAGTACCTATAGCTAAAATTAAAACTACCTACAAAACTAAACTAACATTAAAATAAACCTACTTAACAGTGAAAGTAAATACAACATTAAATCGATTTGATTTCAAGATTTTACAGTTGCAATAAGAATAAATCAAAGTGGTTTGCAAATAGACAATAAAGGAATTAACACTTTTAATTAATATTGTTTACATCAAGGATGAGTCACATTTGTTATTATTATTGGTAAATTGCTTGCTTGTTTTTTACATACGTTGCAACGTTGATAAAAATACTTTATCAACTTTATCAAAATCCATACATCCCTGTAATATATTCAGCCACGATAGGCTAACGGCCTATATTAAGAAACCTGTATCTGTGTTTGCATCTTAATGTTTACTTTAAACTTTAAAGTATCGATAAATGATGCTTTAATTAATTCAAATTTAGAACATCTCTGAGAAACAACGCAATTTGTTTGACCTCTATTATAACTAATATCAGTCGAAGTGACGTTTTATTCGAAATGAAATTACGCACAATTTTGACGAATCTTGTTACTTGATATCGAACGATATATGGCAGCCGGCCCCGGCCCCCGACACTAATTTGTCTCTGAATAAAAAAAATACTTATGCGTGACATGTGAAGGTTACTTACCGCTAATAGGAAATATTAGGCAAAGCTCTGCGTAGGTGGCACCTTTGTAGCACATACAGTAAACAAACCACATTGACACATCACACGTCACGTCAATCACATGGCCTACCGCGAAACAAGAAAATCGAAATTTCGTTATCTAATCTCTAAATCTAATAAGAGTGATAGAGATCACTCTTGCATAGGGTTACCAGATGACAGGAATTTTCCTGACTTGTCAGGAATTTTGCCCTTTTGTCAGGAATGGGGACGGAACACGAAAATGTCAGGAATTTTAAGGAAGGTGATAATTTTTTTTATAAAGTACCTTTTTATTTACTTAAATTAATCCAAAAACATTGAAAAAAATTAATATATGACATCCACTCAACTTATCAATAACTTCGTAATTATTAATTAACAAATCTTTACTCAAGCATATATACATACTTACATAGATGTTTTAGAAATCAATATCATGTCTAATATTCGCATTTGCGAAGATAACAATATAATATGAAGTTGACGCGGCTATCGTCTCAATCGGGTGGCCATCGCTAACGGCTAGACCCCCCCCCCCCCCCCCCCCCCCCGTCGTCGTCGTCGTCGTCAAAATACCAATGTCAGGAAAAATATTCGGAAATCAGGAATTTTGTCAGGAAATTCTAAATTTGTATCTGGTAACTCTACTCTTGCACTCTCCGAGCTCTTGCATATTCAAGCGATAAAGAGGCAGATACTCGGCAGATAACTAAATTTCGATTTTCGTGTTTACCGGTAGGCCCTTGTTAACAAACCGCCTTGATGCATCAATGTCATATTTTATTGTCTGTGAAAACTTGTCAAAAAACAGTTTAAGGCACAGTATGTATAAGTTAGTCTATGAATTTACTGAGTCGGTAGTGCTGCACTCTGGCGGCAGAACATTGCAGCAATATCCCCTATTGACGTTCAGTTTATCTTTTATTTAATTAGCTTGAAAGTATAAAATTATTTTGTTGTTTATAAACTAACTACAGCAAAAAAATCGTGCAAAATGAGCGATAAATATATTTCGGAGACGCCTCCTCACATCCGCGAGTACCTACTTACCGCGAGAGGGCAACGATGCCCCAACGCTATCCGTAACATGCGGTTTCTGAATACACTAAAGAGAGTTTATAATATGTGTGTAGATAAAGCAGTGTATGTGTGTGTGATCGTTTTACCCACACTCGTATTTCAATGCCTTCCATTAGGTAAGTAGGTAGCATTCACATAAACTATTATAAAAGTCGTTAACTCCACAAACGATTGCAGTGCCATATGAGCATAGTTTACAGGTATTTATAAAGGAATTGAAAACGCCTGGCTAAATACACTAATTCAAGCTGACATTAATAATAGCAGTAGGTAAGGTAAACACACTAGTGCTCGACATGCTAATGCCCAATAGATAACACCTTGCTGTCACCTCTATTGACAATGACTTAAGTTTCAAGATGACATGTACTGGGACCGCGTCGAGCACCAGTACGTTTACCTTAGATTACATTATTCAAGCGAAGCACGTTTAATATTTAATAACCCGAGTCTAATAATAGATAAAATTATCCAAGCGACGCGTTGTTCATGTGCATTGCTACGAAGTTAATGTTTAACCCTTTAGGGCAGCGGTCGGCAACCTTTTAGCAGCCAAGGGCCACATAGCAGTTAACGAAGTGGACGCGGGCCGCACTTTGTTAATATTTATGACTTTATCAGACATTGTCATTTGTCAATATTACATACAAAATAACCAGGGAGGCTCGCGGGCCGCAAGTGAGAGGTTCGCGGGCCGCTGGTTGCCGACCGCTGCGGTTTAGGGCAACTTGCACCATTCACTAACCCGGGGTTCACCGGTTAAACGTGGAGTTACCATGGTTACCAGTGCAATTTGACACTGGATTAACGGTTTAACCATTTAACCCCGGGTTAGTGGGATGGTGCAAGTGGCGCTTACCAGGGTAAGGGATATATATTTCCCATATACGGCACTTCAAACATGTCATCTATTTTCGACTTAGAGGATATAACCAACGGAGACGCCATGTCTAAAATTTTTGGTACAAAATAGTCTGCCGTTTTTTGCAGGGGAGGGGCACATCAAATGTATAGGTACGTCATGTCAGATAAACGTCAGTCCATACATATGGTTGACATGTGGTTGACCATTGGCCGCCTATTTTCGACAGAGGGGAACGCCTGTTAATGGCGGCTCCATTGTTAATTACTCTGAGATTTTCGATGAGTAAGTGCGACATTCGATTGTCATTTTTGATACATCAGCCTGGTAAAGGGTTAAAGGCTCTCCAATGGAGTCCCTTTGTTTGACATAAACTTTTAAAATAAAAAAAATAAAATAAAAATAAAATAAAATAAAATGCATTTATTTCAGACAAACATGGTCCATATTTTGTTAGTACATCTTAACAATTTAAAAAACTTATAGCTAAGGTTAACTTAAAAATAAACTTAAATGACTAACTTAGGTACTAATGACAAATGCAGAGAGGACCAGTGCCTTATCAGGCCACTGTCCCATCTGTCAGCAACAACGGCCAGGAGACTGTGGCGGCTGTCGCGCACCCTGCGGAGCGTCGCGGCGCAGCGCTTGCGCAGTGTCGCGTGGAATCCGTCCACATGAGCATCAGCGAACATGCCGGACGCACTGCAGTACCGAGGCAGCCGCAACAGTACCCTGAACGCGTCATTATATTGTACGCGCATGGCGTTAAAAGCCCTTTGCGTATATCGAGTCCACAGGCTGCAGGTGTACAGCGATGTACAGAACGCTCGAAATAATGTTATTTTTACTTGCGCTGTACACCGGCTGAACCTGCGAGCTATCATATTGGCCCGCACGGCCAAGGCCCTCCGCTCCCTCTCGATATCAGCGTCATCACGGAAATCGTCGGTTATCAAGTGCCCAAGGTATTTAAAAGAGATAACCCTTTTCAGTTGCATGCCATTCAAACAAATGGGTGGGATGTGTGATGGGCACTTGCTTCCCGCTTTGAAGACCATATACTCGCTCTTGCTTACATTATATTTAAGGTTATGCGCTAGGGCATATGACTCACACCTCTCAATAAGTAATCTCAGACCACCGACCGACGGGCTCAACAGTACCATGTCATCGGCATAGCTTATGTTATTGAAGCATACCCTATCTATATGACAGCCCACACGTGTACTGCTGAGCTCGCCGATCAAGGCATCGATATACAAATTGAAAAGTTTAGGTGAGGTCAGTCCCCCCTGCCTCACCCCGCACTCCAGGCCGTACTCGTCCGACAACACACTACCCCAGCGAACACAATTTCGTTGGCCAGCATACCAACACCTGAATATGCGTGTGAGCTCCTTAGGAAAATGCACTTCATCAAGCTTATTCCAAAGTAAATCATAGTTGACAAGATCGAAGGCTTTGGAAAGATCGAGAAAACACGCATAAACAGGTGTTTTTCTGCGTGTGTAGTACTCCACAGCTTGCTTTAGACAAATGATGGCACTTTCGGTAGATAAACCGGCTCGAAAGCCGAACTGTGCATCATGTAAGTTTATACATTTGTCCAATTGCAAATTGAGCAAGCCGTCGAGCACCCTAGCCACAATTGTTGCTAGAGATATAGGCCTGTAGTTAGCTCTGTTGGATATGTCACCCGTTTTATTTTTGACAATGGGCACAACAATGGTTTTGGTCAAATCAGATGGCAGGTACGAGTGACATATACAAAGGTTGAAAAACATTGCCAATACGCGGGGCAGGTGAGGACCAGCAAACAGCAGATGCTCGATACTTAAATTATCGTGACCGGGCGACTTTCCTCTCTTCATATCCTTTATTATTTTTCTTACGTCATCTGCACTGAAATGGATCTGAAAGTCACTCCCTTCCGATACCCCAATATCGAGCAACCGCCGCCGCCCGTCAACGGGCGAGACAGCAGGTTTAACATTGAAATGGTCCTTAAATACATTTGCAATGCCCTTGGGATCTGAAATTCCTTCCACGCTTACAGAAAGTCCAGGCCTAGTGTCCAACTTTTTGGTCATTTTCCAAAAATTTCGAAAATCATTTTTCGTGTGATGTGCGGCAAGTAGGTCCATTTTTATTTGCTCTTGATGTTGTTGGACCCATCTAAGTTTAGATTTAAACATTTTACGACTAAGAGTCATAGCATCAAAAACGGACCCACCATTAGGCTTACCACACGAAACCCAGTCCTGGAATCTAGCCCTGGCCTCCTTGTGCGCATCGCTTACATGTTTGTTCCATCCTATGACAATCTTTTTTCGGCATCCGGAACTTTTAAGTCATAGGTAATGTTTTGTTTGTCATATTATCATTAGTCCTGAAACTGAAACCGTTAACTTTTCCGGATTTTCGTAACGTTATCCTATAGGTTAGGTTTGTTTTATGGCAATCCTGAAGAGTCACGCGTTTCTGAACCAAACAAATTATGACTAACGAAAATGCGGACAAACAATACATTATGACTTAAAACTTTTTGGGATACAATAGTGACCCCTCACCAATCTTACTTTGTATTAAAATGCAGTGAGTTCGGGTCCTTCTCCGAACACAGCTCGCTGAGCACTGAACGGACGGTCACGGACGGCCGAATTGTTATTTAAAAAAAAAGCTAACGATGAGTTCGATCAAAAACAACATTAGGTATGTAGAGTTTCGTATCTTCGCCTGGGTTTTGACACTTTTCCCAAAAAAATCTCTCAAACTTGAAAGCATTTTAATCCGTTAAGGCAAAAAAAACGTTTTTTAGTACTCTTAACTATTATATACACCACTAAAACTTTGAATTTCATCGGTTAAGTTGGTAAAAAATGGTCCCAAAGGCAATAGGCGATGTTTGGGTATTTTTCCCAATCTTCGCCTATGGCATGCCCTGCCGCTAATACCTACTTTTCTGTGACTTACACATGTTAAGCCGTATCTCCTTGGAATGTGCTAATATACTGTGAACCTTAACTACACCAGACCAGGCATATATTTAAAAAACGGGGTAGTAGGCGAAGTTTGGTAACAGTCTGAAGTTGTTTTCATACATTTTCTATAATGAAGCTAGGGCTGCCAAAAATTAACCAACATGCCAAATAAAGAGGAGTAATGATTTCTAAGTTAAAAAAAAAAAATTTGTAACAAAATTGTTTAATGGTTGCAAAATTGTTGTTATTACGTAATTGACATCAAATCAACCTTATTTACACAAAGTGAGACATAAAAATACCTATTTGTACCTACTATAATAAATACCTACTTAACATCGGTAAGAGTAGAAATAAACATTTGCATATAGCGTAAACTAAAATAACCAAATATAAGAAAATATTTAAATTTGGAAACAAGTAATCTCATCCACCAATTAATGTGGTACAAAAAATTTGTCAACCCTAGGGGTAGGCGAAATTTGGCAACAATATGGACGCAAAGTACCCTCACCAATGTTTTATCCAATTGTGAATTCTAAACGTAAGCTAGCCATTAAATAATAGTTTCATATGAAAAAGAAATAGTTATAGGATATAATCATGTAAAAAGTTTAACATTACCGGGTCCGTATCACCGTTTAAAACTGAAGTTGAAGATGTCAAACTAGGCGAAAATAGGTAGCGCAGGCAAAGATACGAAACTCTACTACCTACGCATTTTTAGAAGAAATTTTCATATTAATAGCTATTGTGCAAATAACAGTTAAATTTTTTTTATAGTGCGTTTTAGACCTACGTTCGTGGTTTTTTCTATCGAGCGAATGTTGTCGATGAAGTTACTAGAGAAAGGTCTCGAGATTATTCATATTTTGGCAACCGTATTATAGTCTGTTCGAGAAACGGAAAACGGTGAAAAATATAGATAATACTCCTAAAAATACGTGTGATACCTCATTAGATTCGTAATGATGTCTAGAAAAATGTATTCGAAGCGTGTATTAGCACAGAAAAAATTACAAAAGTTATTAACAAAAAAAGGGGGGAAAAAAGTAGATTTTTCTTATTTCCCAAATATCTCAAAAAGTATTAATATTTAAGAAACCAAAATTAATATTGTAAAAGAGGAGGATATTTCCAATGAAACATTCCGTACTTCCAGAACTGTATCTCCATTATTTATACTTTTTATCCAACGCTGAACATAGCCCTCCGCGCCTCCTTTTCGGGAAACGCGCTCGGCGTGAAAAAGCGATTACGTAACATTAAATATAATTTTAAAGGTATTAAATGTTCATTAAAAAAAATTTAAAAAAATATGGTGTATATAAAACATGTCGACAAATGTAATACTTGCAGAAATTTATCTTAAAGTTACTTTTTCAACAAGTTAGGCAATTGTTAATGAACAAAATTTTCTCGAAATTCCTTCTTTATTGAAAACGAAAAAAAAATGTATAAATAACTATTGTAAAATTTCCTCGCTTTCTAGAGCCCTTCCTAGATATATGCTTAATAAGATCACATTATAAAAGTTCTGAAAATTAATAGTTTGGTTATAATATTGTTTTATATTTTACAATTTTACCTTGATTTTTCGTTTTTCGTCAATTTTCTATGTTATTATAAAACTTATATTAAGCAAAGTATGAACATTATTAAAACTTTTATAATGTGATCTTATTAAGCATGTATATGAGAAGGGCCCTAGAAAGCGACAAAATTTTACAATAGTTATTTATAATTTTTTTTTCATTTTCAATAAAGAAGGATGTTCGAGAAAATTTTGTTGATTAACAATTGCATAACTTATTAAAAAATTAACTTTAAGATAAATTTATACAAGTGCTACATTTGTTAACATGTTTAAATATACCGTAATTTTTTTAAATTTTTCAATCAATATTTAATATCTTTAAAATTATATTTAATGTTACGTAATCGTTTTTAACGCCGCGCGCGTTTCTCGAAAACGAGGCGCGGAGGGCTGTGTTCAGCGTTGAATAGAAAGTATAAATAATGGAGATTCAGTTCTGCAAGTATGGAATGTTTGATTGGAAATATCCACATCTTTTACAATATTAATTTTGGTTTCTTAAATTTTAATACTTTTTGAGATATTAGGGAAATAAAAAATATCTACTTTTTTCCCCCTTTTATTGTTTATCTATTCATTTATTATTTATTATTAATACCACAAGAACGGTTACAGTACTTATACCGATTACACTTGCTATTGTTTATAACTTTTGTAATTTTTTCTGTGCTAATACACGCTTCGAATACATTTTTCTAGACATCATTACGAATCTAATGAGGTATCACACGTATTTTAAGGAGTATTATTTCTATTTTTCACCGTTTTCCGTTTCTCGAACAGACTATTAGGTATGTTCTAAAAAAGCGCTACGATTTTTCAATATTTGTGCTTACGAAATGAATTCAGTAGTTGTCTTATTGATGACACGACTTAAGGTCATATCGAAATGAGGTGAATACCATATCAAATCGTTAAAATAGAATTCGCCTCACAGTCAATATCCCAAGTTCAATAGGTTTTACACATCACCTCACAAACTATTCAACAGTAATTTGAGAATGATAAATGAATATTATTATTAACTTTGATGGGTCGTCCAGCAAAGTTTCTATAGGTAATTATAATAGCGCCTTCAAGATGAGAAGATTATCATTATAGCCTGTCGTTTATGTGTCGTGGCCAGTGGCCGAATCTTAGAATTAATCATTCCATGGCGTGGCAATCCTTTAATGAAATGATCGGTTGGACATATCACGAAAAAGTTAAACCTAACCTAACCATACATATCATACATAAAGTGATCAATTCCTATATTAAGGATTACTTATTTTTAACTAAACAGCCTCCTAGCCTAGTTGGTAGTGACCCAGCGTACAAAGCTGGAGGTCGTGGGTTCGAATCCCGGTTGGTCCTAGGTTGATCTGTGTAAGATTGTTCCCAAATGTTTATTTTTTTTTCAGATACTACGCCATCTTGAAGCCCCTAAACGTGACTTGGGAGGCGAACGCGCGGCGCGCGCTGCACACGGCCTGGGTGTGCGCCGCGCTCGCCAGCCTGCCGCAGAGCTTCATATTCCACGTAGAGGAACATCCTGACGTCGCAGGGTACGTGACTTCTTCTTCTTTAAGCTTGGAATAGTTTATTTATTAGCGGTAACGCTGGTGGCCTAGCGGTAAGAGCGTGCGACTTTCAATCCGGAGGTCGCGGGTTCAAACCCCGGCTGTATCAATAGGGTTTTTCGGAAATTATGTACGAAATATCATTAGATATTTATAGCTTTTCGGTGAAGGAAAACATCGTGAGGAAACCGGACTAATCCCAATAAGACCTAGTTTACGCTCTGGGTTGGAAGGTCAGATGGCAGTCGCTTTCGTAAAAACTAGTAGGTAAGTAGTTACTAGTTGTGTCAATTCTTGGGATTAGTTGTCAAATCGGAGCCTAGGCTCCCATGAGCCGTGGCAAAATGCCGGGATAACGCAAGGAAGAAAAAGAAGAAGCATGGAATAATTTTAAAAGTGGATACATTACATTTTATTTTAGTGGATATATTAAATTACTGGCTTGGGTGATTTGAACTCACGGCCTCCGGATCGATACCCCAGCGCTGAGCCACCAAGACCTCATCCATAGCCAGCGAATCTTTCCACACATCTTTTCTTCTTTGTCGGTCCCACATTACGGAGGATCGTGACCACTTTGTCGCAGCTCCTGTGCTTTGTCTCCATCGGTCTTGATCTCCCGTATTGACACAATGAAATATGAAAATAGTATGCACATAATCGATTACTTGCATACTATTTTTTTAGCTTAAGTAATATTGTGAACCATAATAATTTCCTCATAGGTGATGTGAAAAGCGGTGTGTCACATGGTAGCAAAATTATTTCCACCTTCGGCGTTAACACTTGAATCCCTTACTATTTACGCTAAGGATTCAATCCACGCCCAAGCCGTACCTAAATATAACATTTTGCTCCCTTGTGACAATCTACTATTCTACCCCTAACTATAGGTAAATCGCGTGAGGTTTTAAATGTTGTGACTTCACAATTTCACGTATGATTACTTTGGCAAAAAAGGGATTAGGTCGGTTTGATATCGAGCCACACAAAACAACAGTAAAAAGAAAATCACCTGTCACTATGTCTGTCACTTTCGCACTTACATACTTGCAAAGAGAATTAAATCATACTTTATAGAACGTGACAGGCATGGTGACAAATGATAAAAACGCGACCGTGCTACGGCCGCAGTTTTCACCGCGAAGATAAACGCCGTGAAATCGTTTTTTACAGATGAGTGAGTTGAAATTGAATTTTCGTTGAGGCGCAGTTCTGTACCTTATTGCCCAGACATAAGTTCCAAAAATTATGAATTACTATTGGACGAAACATTCTTTATTATTCACGAAGGGTTTTAAAAGCGGGGGGCTATTTCATGAGACAAAACACGCAGTAGTCAAATTGTTTCCTTTCAACGTGGAAATACGGACTTTTCGTCTGTACGTACCCTCCTCCAATTGAGGAGGAGGAGGAGGTAGTGGCGCCCTCTATGCAGAGTTTTCCGTAATATTCCCTATTGATTTACTCATTATTGTTTCCAGATATTTCCAGTGCGTATCGTACGGCTCGCTGCCGACGGAGTCGCACGTGTTCGGCTACTTCCTGCTGAACATGTTGCTGATGTACCTCCTGCCGCTCGTGTCCACGCTCTACTGCTCGCTGGCCGCGCTGCTCGAGATCATACGCCGAGCCAACACCAGCAATGGTAAGCTAAACATGTTGCTGATGTACCTCCTGCCGCTCGTGTCCACGCTCTACTGCTCGCTGGCCGCGCTGCTCGAGATCATACGCCGAGCCAACACCAGCAATGGTAAGATAAACATGTTGCTGATGTACCTCCTGCCGCTCGTGTCCACGCTCTACTGCTCGCTGGCCGCGCTGCTCGAGATCATACGCCGAGCCAACACCAGCAATGGTAAGCTAAACATGTTGCTGATGTACCTCCTGCCGCTCGTGTCCACGCTCTACTGCTCGCTGGCCGCGCTGCTCGAGATCATACGCCGAGCCAATACCAGCAATGGTAAGATAAACATGTTGCTGATGTACCTCCTGCCGCTCGTGTCCACGCTCTACTGCTCGCTGGCCGCGCTGCTCGAGATCATACGCCGAGCCAACACCAGCAATGGTAAGCTAAACATGTTGCTGATGTACCTCCTGCCGCTCGTGTCCACGCTCTACTGCTCGCTGGCCGCGCTGCTCGAGATCATACGCCGAGCCAATACCAGCAATGGTAAGATAAACATGTTGCTGATGTACCTCCTGCCGCTCGTGTCCACGCTCTACTGCTCGCTGGCCGCGCTGCTCGAGATCATACGCCGAGCCAACACCAGCAATGGTAAGCTAAACATGTTGCTGATGTACCTCCTGCCGCTCGTGTCCACGCTCTACTGCTCGCTGGCCGCGCTGCTCGAGATCATACGCCGAGCCAATACCAGCAATGGTAAGATAAACATGTTGCTGATGTACCTCCTGCCGCTCGTGTCCACGCTCTACTGCTCGCTGGCCGCGCTGCTCGAGATCATACGCCGTGCCAACACCAGCAATGGTAAGCTAAACATGTTGCTGATGTACCTCCTGCTGCTCGTGTCCACGCTCTACTGCTCGCTGGCCGCGCTGCTCGAGATCATACGCCGAGCCAACACCAGCAATGGTAAGCTAAACATGTTGCTGATGTACCTCCTGCCGCTCGTGTCCACGCTCTACTGCTCGCTGGCCGCGCTGCTCGAGATCATACGCCGTGCCAACACCAGCAATGGTAAGCTAAACATGTTGCTGATGTACCTCCTGCTGCTCGTGTCCACGCTCTACTGCTCGCTGGCCGCGCTGCTCGAGATCATACGCCGTGCCAACACCAGCAATGGTAAGCTAAACATGTTGCTGATGTACCTCCTGCTGCTCGTGTCCACGCTCTACTGCTCGCTGGCCGCGCTGCTCGAGATCATACGCCGAGCCAACACCAGCAATGGTAAGCTAAACATGTTGCTGATGTACCTCCTGCTGCTCGTGTCCACGCTCTACTGCTCGCTGGCCGCGCTGCTCGAGATCATACGCCGAGCCAACACCAGCAATGGTAAGCTAAACATGTTGCTGATGTACCTCCTGCCGCTCGTGTCCACGCTCTACTGCTCGCTGGCCGCGCTGCTCGAGATCATACGCCGAGCCAACACCAGCAATGGTAAGCTAAACATGTTGCTGATGTACCTCCTGCTGCTCGTGTCCACGCTCTACTGCTCGCTGGCCGCGCTGCTCGAGATCATACGCCGAGCCAACACCAGCAATGGTAAGCTAAACTAAACAATACCTTTCTGTCTCTGTTTCTTAACACATTCAGCGCCAAGAACCCTGTAACCGATGTCATATGTATGAAATGTAATCGCTACTCTCGTGGTTCAATTTTGGAATCTTTCGCTTGCTCGGGTATCAATATTAGCACGAGCGGTTAAACAACAACTTGGCCCCCTGGTAAAACAAATAACTATTATTATGCTAATTTAATTAACTATATTTCTTGGTTATTTCACTTGTTTATTAATGAATAAAGTACTTTATAAGTATAACTTTGCCAATGAACAAACTGAATCTTGATTCTGCATACGCTTTCCAAGTCACGTCTAACCTCGAACAAATAAAAAAGGCAAGGCGTTCACAATAGGGTATTTTCCTATTAGTCAAATCAGTTACTTTTTTAGAACTGTCAAAACGATTTGCTAATATGGAATTTATATGAAACATTACATCGTGACGTCACGGTCAACTCACCTAAGTACTTTTTATATTTCTATCCGATTTATTAAATAGAACTTGTGTTTAAAAATAACACCTATCTGTGTTTTAGTAATAATTATCTGGTGCAAAATAATTTATTTTAAATACAGTATAATACCCTATTAACTTTAAGAGGAAAGGATATATGTATACCTAAATTAATAATTCCACGCTAACGAAGTCGCGGGCAAAAGTTAGTTATATTATGAAGCTATTTATTTCCTACCAAAGTTGTATATAGGTGGGTCGGTATTAGGTTCCCATACATCTTATTACCGAGTGATGTCTTTTGTAACCATCGCTAAACGGTTTAATTCACATTATTGTAAAACTCATTTACGAGTAATAAAAATAACTAAAAAACCGGCCAAGTGCGAGTCGGACTCGCGTTCCAAGGGTTCCGTATATTACACAATTTTTAACAATCAGTGCCGGATTAAGATATTTTGATGCCCTAAGCATTTCTAGGTGCCCCCTCTCCCTAGGGTCATCAAGATTACATTGATTTTTTGGTAAATTGAGAGAAGTTCATTGCCGCATTACAGCTGAGAATGGAAATCAGTCACATCATTTTATCACGAAAATTGACAGTGCCGCAGCAGTAATGTTGCAACAGAGTACGTAATGCTGTTGCAGTCGCCACCCGAATGTCACCTTTATCATAGCGTAGAAAGTAATAGAAACGCGAGCGAAGCGAGCGCGGAAATTTTTCGATATAAAAACGCAATATGATAGACAGTTGTACATTTTTACTTTTAGTATGGAAATCAGTCACATCATTTTATCACGGAAGTTGACAGTACTGCAGCATTAACGTTGCAACAGAGTAATGTTGCTGCAGTCGCCACCCGAATGTCACCTTTATCATACCTTATAAAGTAATTGAAAACGCGAGCGAAGCGAGCGCGAAAATTTTTCGATATAAAAACGCAATTTTAGTTTTAGTCCCAACCAGGCGCGAATCCAGGATTTCATACAGAGAAGGGATGGGACAGTTTTCTATCAGCCTAGCTTCGCATAGGGCTCGATATTTAAGGGTCTCAGCGAGGTTGTTTTCATGCATAAAATATGCAAGAAAGCAGAGAGCTTGGAATTGAATTGGCGAAGTGTGAGAAATGCAGTAGGCCCAGCTGCGAAAGAGGAAAGCTTGGATTTGGATCCACGCCCAAGTGTAATTAAGGCAGAAGATCAACTTTGCCGTAAGGCAGAAGGCCTCGCATAAGACCTAACGCCGAACCGCAAAAGAGTGGGTTGAAATCGAATCTATGCATGTAATCACGACTCTTCTACTGCTACCGATTGTTTCCCAAAGAATTACGCGCCATTATTTTTGCAAATTAGCTTTTGGACAGCTAAAAAAATCGTGTGGTAAAAACGATGTGTCTGTCCCTAATTTTAAAATTTGTTCACCTTTTTCAACCTGGCATTTTGGTGCCCTCCCTGAACGTGGTGCCGTAAGCACGTGCTTGTTTTGCTTATTGGTTACAAAGTCTTTATTAATTCAACCATTAAAGTCGATGAGTACAAAAAACTTTGAGCTAGCTCTCAATTTAAAATATTTTTTTATACATTATTTTTAATTTGACCTTACAATTACTCGTAAGTAGGTAAGACCGTTAAATATTTAAAATGATTATCTTATCAGAAAATTATCACCAATTACTCTAAGAAAACTACTACTCTAAGTAATCCGGCACTGTTAACAATGTATTTTTTATGTGAAACGTGAGTGAAATCTCTTTAAAAAATCCGTAGGGGTCGGATCAAAAACTGTAATTAAGTCCGACTCACGCTTGACTGTACATTTCTAATAGGTTTTCCTGTCATCTATAGGTATAGACCTATTTTATGTATTTTTTTTTAAATTTAAGACTTAGTAGTTTCGGAGATAAGGGGGGGGGGAATGGTCATTTTTTGCCTATTTTCTTGAATAACTTCTAAACTGTTTACTCGAAAATTATAAAAAAAATATATTTGAGATCCTTACAATAAGCTCTTTCATTTGATATGTAACATGATATAGTTTGAAAAATTTTTTTTTCTTCATTTTTTCATTTACCCCCCAAAAGTGGCCCCCATGTTTAAAATTCATTTGTTTACGTTACATACTTATACGTATTTGGGTCACAAACTTACATATGTGTACCAAATTTCAACTTGATTGGTCCAGTAGTTCCGGAGAAAATCGGCTGTGACAGACGGACAGACAGACAGACAGACAGACAGACAGACAGACAGACAGACAGACAGACAGACAGACAGACGCACGAGTGATCCTATAAGGGTTCCGTTTTTTCCTTTTGAGGTACGGAACCCTAAAAAGGAATTGGATTGGGTAGGAAGCCAAATTGAAACCAAAATTTGCATTTTAACTCAGCGTATTTTAATATTTGCGTGAGTTGTATTTTACAGAATGCCCTTAAGCAAAAAATAAAGTTCAAATGTCTTCTTTTTTCGTGTTTAGAAACCTTAACTTTAACTTTCGGGATGACTTTGCCCCAAGGGACGGAGATGTGACAAGTATGTACGTTTTAAAAAGTTTTGCGGCTAAGTTTGACTTAGATACAATTTTCCTGACAGCCCCTGTGTCGGCTCGCTCCGGCCCGCCCCGGTCCGGGCACGGCCCGGTCTAGCGTGAGTCATCCTTTATTCTACTTTTTAGCCTATTTTCGAACGAGCGAGCGAAGCGAACGAAGTTCTTACATTCGACTTGGGACACGCGGCTGGCTAGGGGCACGTCCCGGCATTTCGATGTTTTTAAGCTAAACTATCAGAGGATAGTTTGATACTCAAGAACTTAAGTAAATTTGTTCTAATTTAAATGAAATTGGGTAAACGTGTAGTTGAGGGCATTATATTTTAGTCATTAAATTATGAGCAAGCTCGATCTTAGGGTTACTGAGCTAGAAGAGCTTAGAAGGCTAAAAAGCTATTTGTGAGGGGTCTTGCTATTCTGGTCAATCTTGTCATCTTTTTGCAAGAAAGTATGGTCGAGTTTGGTATCAAATGAAAGTGCTCGGCTTGCACTTTTATAATATCGTTTTTAAGTTTACCATTTTGAAATAATTAGCAACATAAAAATAAACATAATATAGGTATTTGACAGCAAATATTTCGGCTTACCACAGATACAGTATCAGTTAAGGGCTCCACAGACCTTGTAATATATCCACGCGATTTTTAATCCATTGTCGCTTATAGTGGGACATAAAATAGTAGAAATTAAATAAAATGGAACTCTAAAATTTCCATACTATAAACAAGTTTGTCATTAGAAAAAGGCGCGATATTCGAATTTTCTATGGGACGATAACCCTTCGCGCCTACATTTTTTAGCCCCTTTTTTCTACTGACGGTAATGGCTTGACAGACTATATATTGTTGCCATTTTTAAGCATTTTATGTGAAAAATGTGACAGCTACGTAGAAAGTGGCGCCCTCATTTATTAACCGACTTCTAAATCTCAAAAGGAGGAGATTCGATTGTGATTTTTTTTAATGTTTGTTACTCTATATCTCCGTCATTGCTGGACCGATTTTGAAAATTATTTTTTTGATTGTATGTATATGCATACAGATTGGTCCCGTTTTTGTCAAAACCCAGTTCTGATGATGGGATCCATGAGGAATCGAGGGAACTCCTTAAATCTTAAAGGCATACATATAGTGATTTATGTGTTTTATCAACAAATCAAGCATATACATTCAAAATGTGACATTTGATGAAGTGGAACTGCTGACGATGATCAGAACGGAACTCTTCAACGAAGCATAGTTAACGTTTGGCGATTTGTCCTCTTCGTTATGTTTGTTAAGCAAGTTAAGTTTTTAAGCCACATTATAGTCAAGCTCGAGTTCTGATGATGGGATCCACGAGGAATCGAGGGAATTCCTCAAATCTTAAAGGCCTGCGTATACAGATTTTAGTATTTTCATCAGAAAATCAAGCATTTTCATTAAAAACTGTCGCATTTGATGAAGTGGAACTGCTGATGATGATCAGAACGGAACTCTTCAACGACGCATAGTTCACGCATGGCGATTTGTCCTCTTCGTTATGTTTGTTAAGCAAGTTAAGTTTTTAAGCCACATTTTTGTCAAGCTCGAGGTCTGATGATGGTATCCATGAGGAATCGAGGGAACTCGTCAAATCTTAAAGGCATGCGTATAGAGATTTGTGTAATTTCATCAGAAAATCAAGAATTTACATTAAAAACTGTCGCATTTGATGAAATGGAACTGCTGATGATGATCAGAACAGAACTCTTCAATGACTACACGTTTGGCGTTTTCGAATTTCGATTTTGACGTAGCTGGCCCTGGAGTCAGCCCTGACCCGGATCCGGGCTCTTATCTGGACCTGAACCCGGACCTGGACCTGAACCCGGACCTGGACCCGGACTTGGACCTGGACTTGGTCCTGGACCCGGAACTGGGCCCGGACCCGGACTCGGACTCGGACCTTGACCCGGAAAACCACTGATACCTAAGCTAAATAAACCACTATGATTACCTACCATAAAATGTACGTATAAAGTATAATGATGCCAAACTTACTAGCTCGCTCCCGTTCAAACCCCCGTACACCGCACCGCACGCACGGTTAAGTGGGTTGGGTTAAGTTTGAACTGCGATCCTCACAAAAACGAAATGCTACTAGAAAAGTGGTTTTGGTTAGGTTCGAACTGCAATCCTCACAGAACCGAACTGCTATCAGAGAAGTGGGTTCGTGAGACCAGGTGAGACTAAAACTACCCTTACAGAAACGAAATGCTACCTACTAGAAAAGTGGGTGGTTTTACCTCCTTTTCTACATAGTGCACCATCTATGTACAATAATCTTTCACCGGCCGGCGGCCCCCCTAGAAGTCGGTTTTTTTTTTCTTGAAAATTATTTTCTACTATTTTATGTCGAACTATACGAGTAAGTAGGTGCAACAAAGTCAATCGCTCTATATAATTTTTGGCAAACCGCGAGTTCTCAGTTCGGGGCGAACTACTAGTAATAAAATATATCTTTTATAAAATAAAATATAAATAAGTACAAACAAGTTCATCCATAGTTCCTGATCAGCAATGCAGGCTTCGTCAAGTGGACACAAAAACAAATCAGCTACAAGCTTCTTCACCTTCTAACAAATGATGTAATCCGCAACAGGCTACATCAATGTTAACCACTAAATAATAATAATAACCACCTTTATGTAAATAAAGATTTAACCACTAAATTAAAATAAGCTAAGGTGCCACCCGGCACCCCAGACCGTAGCCGGCCCAAACGTCTCCATGAGACTAAAGGCCTGTTCAGACGGGAACAATTTTTTGCCAACCTGATTAAATTGTCCGATCAAATCAGGCCGTGCGAACTGAAACTTTCATAAGTGCTTGTTGCTAGGCCTATATGAATAAAGTATATTTTGACTTTGACTTTGAAACGCCAATTTGGCCATGTTCACCAATTTTAAATTCATGGTGATATTTGAGCGCTCTAAATTAAAATAATGCCCCCAAACGCGAATACTAGCGTCACAAATTGGTATTCTTGCGTTCGCACCCTATTTTATCGGTAATATCGGTCATAATCAGCGGTCGAATTCGGCGAGCCAAATTGGAGTTTGAGTCCGCACGGCCTGATTTGATCGGACAATTTCATCAGATTGGCGAAAAATTGTCCCCGTCTGGATAGGTCTTAACAGCGTTGCCCCGTTGAATTTGCCAAGGAGATATGTTTGAGCAGGTAGGATCTGGAGCGAGAATCACAACCATCTAATTATCTCCACCAGATTCTAACTGTGCGGCACTGTACGGCACAACCATTTTTATACTGAACATACTTGTGCCGCACAGTGCCGCACACTGGTGGAATCCCGCCTTTAGTTGCCGACACAAACCTACTACCTACCTACATATGTATACCTACTTTAATTGAAAAGGTAGAGGTAAGTACTTATATTTAAAACTGAAGGATAATCGAATAATGATGTATGTATTTCTAAAGACGTTTTGAACTTAAAGTCGTTCAATGAGAATATCGTTAGAGATGAATGAAAAGATTATGTATGCCTTATATAATATAATAGTTATTTGATCAGATTTAATAACATGAGTTTGAATTGAAATACTCGAGCCCATTTAAGTAGATACATGTGAATGTAAATCAAAATTAATTTTGCTATTTGCAAGTCATCTCTAAATATTACTTATTGGTTATTACGTTGCGCCGACTATAGAATAGCCTAGTTTCGCAATGAACGCCTTTGGTCCGTAAGATAAACGTACTAGTGCTCGACATGCTAATGGCCAATAGATGACACCTTGCTGTCACCTCTATTGACAATTACTTAAGTTTCAAGATGACATGTACTGGGACCGCGTCGAGCACCAGAACGTTTACCTTACCTATAATTAATAATGTTCAAATTTCAATACCACCGCCTCATATTGTTTATTTTGATATTGACTACAGTGTAAATTATTTTGTAATAATGAAATGAAATGAAAATCTTTATTCCAGGCAACTAATGGCCCATACATAAATACCTTAAAACTAGCATACATATTATAAAAATATATTTTAAAACTAAACACTACATATCACATTATGGCTGCGGTGCATTACGCAACCCCGCAGTGTCAGGGAGCCGGCCGCGGAACCGCCGAAACTTGACACCCTTCGGCCAAAACTCCTCCTTGGTGAAGGTCGGTCAGTCGGAACGCTCACCACAAACGAATTAAAATTCGCATTGTGTCGAGATTCCAACTTCGCGACCCTCAGGATGAATCCGGTCTTCGTTTTCACATACTTTACGATGTCATCGACCTTCGTAAGACATTTTTTTTATAACGCTGCTGGTACAGTCAGTCAGTCAGTCAGTCAGGATCAATTAGGATTATTCATTTTTTTTAAATGTTCTATTTCGAAAACCATTTGGAGATACGAGGTTTTCAAACAGTTTCCGACATTTGCTGGGAGTAGCGGATGAAACAAACAACGCGCCATAATCTATCTTCACTAAATAACTCGAAATTACACAGGATAATCATTCAATTTGGATGATGTGGGTTATTTTCTTTTGAGCATAACTCACATACTTACCTGGAAATTATTGATATGTACTAGGAATTAGTCTACAGCGCAGGCAATATCAAACACAAGGTTTTAGTGGAAAAACATTACAATTCTTGGACTCCAATAATATAACAGGTCTCTATCGCGATACAGCGGGCTGCTAGTGTAATGGGGACCTTTCGACCCGACATGCTGGCTCAGAACGGGTTTTATTTTCTTAAGATTTGTAGTTAGTATAGACTAATTTTATTATTAAATGTAACCTAATTAAACCTATGATTATATATACGGTATATACCTCCTTTATAGTTCGTTTTTATTAGCATTAGAAAAAGACTACGCGATCATGACGTGCCTTTTAATTGAAAAACGCTTTTTAAAAATCAGTAACTATTTTCCTTATTACTTATGAAAGCAAAAGAATGTAAATAATCGTATATCATAATAATTGTTACATATTTGCCCTGACTTATTTTTCAAAAGTATTTTTCAATAAAAAGACACGTCAAGATTGTTTCCCTTTTTTCTATATACCGAAAGTGCGAAATCCCACAAACCCTCCACAAAGTCGGCCGATGATATTTTTTTCGGATGATTGAATTTTATTTATTTATTTGCTTTGACATGTTCACAGATAACATGCGTCGGAGCGGCGTGGGTATACTCGGGCGAGCGCGGGCGCGGACGCTCAAGATGACGGTCACTATCGTCATAGTGTTCTTCACCTGCTGGTCACCGTATTACTGCTACTGTCTGTGGTAAGAGTTTATCTGTATTTATTTCATTTCATTTATTTTATTCACGAACAATATACACTGTGTTTGAATGTCATTCTATTTAATTACATTGTCATGGGTCTACCGCGATTCAATTTCGTTATTTTCGTTTCTTTGCGAACGATTGTCATCTTGTCTAAGCTCCCAGTTCCCGATTGACATGGAGGGATAGCTATTTATCATGGCGAAACTATAAGGGTTCCTAGTTGACTACCGAACCCTAAAAAATCGGATTCGCTTGCTCATCTATTAATCTTGTAATGAACAATATTTGTAAGGCTTTTATTTTTTATAGTCCTAAACACGAACTTTGACAAATAGTACCTACTGATCCGATCGTGAACACGAAATTAGTAGAAGAGTTCTTTGTGTATCTGGATGTTTATTGTCCTATAGGATACCTATACATTAAAGTCATATTTGGGCAAAGTTATGGCTACAAAGGAATTGTTGACATCTGGCCCCGTAAACAACATGCCAATCGCTATCGCTCCGTAGCGAACGAAACGCAACTGTCACTGTCACACTAATATGGAAGAGCGATAGAGATACCGATTCGATGGCGAAGTGCAAGCGATTGTCAGTGTCACCTTGGCTAGGCCGCCTGGGCTATAACCGCAAAAATCGAAGTTCGCTAATAGCAGGCATCTTTCCTTGTCACTCTAATTACGCCTTCATTGGAGTACCTAAAAGAGAAAGATCCCCACGATTTGCGAATTAAGTGAAGAGTATGGTACAATATTCAATATAGGTAACTATATATGATTCAATATTTTCAGACATTTTCATTAAATTATTAAATTTATTTGTTTGCTATTGAATTGTTTTCGATATTTCACTATTCCTCTCGAAATCTCAATATAGCTAAAAAATAGAGCACTTCGTACCCTGGTTATACCTACCACCTACCAGTGTTTTATTTTATATTTTACGACGTATTTTTACGTGTTTTTATGAGCTTTTATTTAATCTCGGAAGCTTTTGACTTTTGACCCACTTCCTGATTTCCGATTGAGGTAAAAATTTACATACATATGTAAATCGGATGAAAATGCAATATTATGATGACATGGAGCTGATCGTTGGAGACAGGAGGTGGCCATGGGAACTCTGTGATAAAACAACGCAAACGAATTGTTTTTGGGGTTATTAGAATTGTCTCGATGATTATCCGCCAAGACGAGCAGAGCGAAGCGCAAAGGCGCTACCTACCTTTTCTCGAAACGCTGCGTCTTAAAGATGGCAAAATATGATCACATGCTTTCTGAACGCGCCCTAAGGCATAGTTACCTCCTCAGATCTCGAGATCTCATATGTTACATTGGCTCGCTCCGGATCCTGACTCGCATACAATCGCGCAAAAATGGAAATTCTGTGCGGCTTCGTAGTAGCGTGTTTACTACGCTCCAGTTATTATTATTGTCTAAAATTCTATATTAAATTAATTTGCTGTTCCTGAGCGTAATTGTGATTTTAACGTTACGTTTGTGCCTCAGGCTTGTACCTCTGTTACTTGAATATTCAGAAATTGTTCAACCATGAGCATTGTTGTGAATATTTACAGTAGTAAGCAGACTACTACATCACAACCTTCGAGCAACACCGGATTCCGACACATCGGAAGGGAGGGGCCCAAGCGATATCTCACCTTACAAATCTTTCTGCCATTTTTTGCGGGGGGAAAGGTGCACACAGTCGCACTTATCACACACTTACATACAAAATCCAATCTGTAATGACGACACAAATACATAGAATATGACACACGTCAAAGACAAATCTTGCAAACCTCGATCTCTTTTTGTGTACGGACGAGTCACAAGTGTCACAACACGTACACTTACACATTTTAGTCGAAGAATTTTATTGTTTTCTGAGAGATGAGAAGTCAGATTTGTCGCTCGACCGATCCGCAATTTGTACTGGGCGAGAAAAATCGATAAATCCAACAATTACATGTGACTAAAATATAATAATTGTGTTTAAATGTAATTAAACGTATGATATGTAAAAAAATTATTACATGTCAAATGTAACACCTTCTTTTTGTAAATTTGATGTCCCCGACCTCTTTTTACAACAAAAAACCGAGCATCAATTAGGCATTTTTTCTGCTGCCGTGTTCACTCACGCGACTGGACTTGGTCTGGTGAAAAATCCGAGCGCAACTAGTTTTATTACCCGCGCTAGATCAGTTGATCTTGTACCTAGGCAGAGGGGAAATAGTGCGAATGCCGCCTCCCTTCCGTGTTGCTCGAAAGCATATCCTGACAGAATAGATGTCACCTGAATACAATTTTGCGAGATTTGGCGTTTATTTTTTTATTCTGTTTATTATGCATCGTCACTATCGTCAGGCACCTATCGTTAGCGACTTGACGGATTTTCTCGTTTGATATATCGTAAGATTCGTCTTTGACGTGAATCAGATATAAGCCGTACTACTTATTAGGTTTGACGTCCATTTTAACTTTACTTAACTTTCTTAATATCTTGTTCCACCGGCTTCGAATTACAATCGAAAAAATGGATAAACGCTTCTTTGTAAACTATATTTTCATTTTTGGCCAATATTTTATACCAGCTGGCGCTTTTTTCGGGACTCGAATCATACTAAAATTATACGAATAGTAGAAAATTAGGTTGTAGAATTAGTCAAAATATTTAATAATTATTTTTAGGGCTACCCTTCACGAATACTTTTTAAGCCTTTTTCCTTTCTCGCATAGGTAGAGACTTCCAGTAAACCCTCGCATCGAACCGGGATTTAATCACAATTAAATTTGTAAATAAAACAAATGTCGATTTATTATACATATAAGTGGATAAAGGACCGACCGGTCTGGCCTAGTGGGTAGTGACCCTGCCTATGAAGCCGATGGTCCTGGGTTCGAATCCCGGTGAGGGCATTTATTTGTGTGATGAACAGAGATATTTGTGGATTATGGATGTTTTCTATGTATTTAAGTACTTGTATATTATACATATATATCCTGTCTGAGTGCCCACAACACAAGCCTTCTTGAGCTTACCGTGGGACTTAGTCAATTTGTGTACTGAATGTCCCTATAATACCTATTAATTTTATTTATTTATTTAAAGTATTTAAGTATCTATTAGTAGGAATAACGAGATGTAGACTTTATTCCTATTCCTTTGATCCTAAATCCGTGCTACAAGCCTCAATTAATTAGATATTATTGGTTTGTTTTAATCAGTCATAATTTAGGCATTTGCTTTTCAGTAGAATACCCCAAAAAAGTTATCGTGCCCGACCCCATAACCCCTAAACCACCCGGTCACGAATGTCATGACAGCAATCATACCAAATTTAAATAAATATTACTTACTAAAGCCTTCTTTTATTTATTGATTTAAGTGTTGACGACCAGTGAAACCTGTGTCGAAACGTCGCTAAATCAAGGTAATTGAATAAAATTCGCGTTAGACCCGTCTATAAATGTGAGTTAATATGGATTTAAATGTTTTTATACTTTTAATATTCATAGTTTCTCTTCTCAGTTACGTGCAGTGGTCACATTTCAAACCAAAATTTAACTTTTCCAGGTTTCTTTCCAGGTATTGGGTGGACAAGGAATTCGTGAAAGGTTTGGACCCGGCGTTCCAGAAGGCCATGTGGCTGTTCTCCTGTACCAACTCGTGCGCGAACCCCATCGTGTACGGCATCTTCAACCGCAACCGGTGGTCGTGGCGGACTGGGCCGGTAACAATCTTTTTTTACTGCTTGGATTAGGGGTCGTCCAGAAATCATGTGATCGTTTAGAGGGGGGTGGGGGTAAGAAAAATATCACGAATGATCACGATGGGGGAGGGGGGGTCAGAGCAGATATCACGTGTTATTTTTTTAAAAGCGGGGAAGCCAAAAACAACAATAGCACTCAAAAATTTAATCAGATCAAATAATCCGCTCTATTTTATATGCGTATATACATTTACCCAATAAAAAACATTTATCGAAACGCCTCATAATTATCACGTGATCTTGTTGCAGATGGGGGGATCACCAAATATCTCACCAACGGGGAGGGGGAGGGGTTAAAAATAGACCAAATATGATCACATGATTTCTGGACGACCCCTTAGATGTGTCAGTGTAAAAAGTTGCGTTTTTGTTTTGAATAAACGTCACATTTGATACTGACGTATCTAATCCCTATCCTTTCTAAATCTATTAATTGACGTATCTTAAAGTTCGAATCGGGCCGTAACTTTTAACCTAACTAGATTTATAAGATCCAATTGATCAAATTATTTTAAATTGTCAAGTTCGTGTTTTCGTGGACATCCCTAATATCTACTGTAACTTGGTGATATCCAAAATCGAATTACAATTTCTGTAACTTGGTATTGTCTGTTTTCAGCACACGCGGTGTCGCGGCAGCAGCGCGCGGCGCGGCTCGCGGCTTCCCTTCGGAGACTCCATGGAGATATCCGCGTCGGCGCTCGCGCGCGCGCGGCACTCCCTGCACGGCCGCCGGGACTCCTACGTGACGCACAATGGACACAAACACCACAACAACAATAACAAATACGTTGACAATGGGATCGTTTAGATCATTCATGTTCTATCTGTGTGTGCTTAAGCCGGAAAGCTCACAGGAAAGCTTAAAGCTACGCTTGTGAGATGTTTCGACTTGTATCTAGAATACCTCAGGAAGGAAATCGATTTATGTTGATTATTTTCATGGCGTGCGTCTCGGTAGGCTTCGGCCTTTTATAGCGTTCGCTAGCTGGTGCGTATGCACGGAGCGATTGAGCGGGTAAACGAAACATGGTATGAGCGACGCGACGCCAACTGACGCGGCGGATTTTACCTACAATTGCACCCGCGCGCGTGATGGCTCCGCTTCGTGCACACGCGCCAGAAGTTTAACAGCGGACATGAGCATTGGACAATTGGACATTAATGCCACTCTGTTGGACAGTGGCGGATTTGCTCTAAGGCCCAGTAGGCCCGGGCCTACGGCGGCAAGACATAAGGGGGCGGCAGCAAGGCGGCAGTCTACATGATGGCTGCTGAGAAACGGGCAGTTAGTAGTTACTAAAAGGCCTGGGGCCTAGAGCGGCCAATACTTCAAATCCGCTACTGTCTTTGGATTTGGGTTGTGATGATACTGGAGAATTGGATAAACCTTCGGAGGTTGTATCGTCATGTATGTATTTGGCCCTATAGCACTTTAAGTTAGAACATTGGTATGAAAAATAATCTGCTGAATACTGTCGTTAGTCCTGGTTTTTACACGTTAAATTGGAACATTCCAGATTATATGTGGTCATATTTCAGAGGTTCGGTACACATACACAAAATGAGGAAAACTGTCCTTTAAGGTACCACGTTGGTCGTCGGACCATTACTCAGCTTTTGCCTTTTAGTCCAATAAGTAATGCATTCCAGTATAAGTACATATACAGTCCCTACGATACTCTCTTCTGAAGTAATTTCTTTAAACTTATTGCTTAGGTATTCTATATTATGTTCAAAGGTTCATCCACTCAAAGAATACAATGTGAATTATACTGAAGGTTTAAGCGATTGTCGAGCATTCTCCCTTGAACCTATTTAATATACATATATGGTGCTGATAGCTTGCTTATCTGTCCCTGAGGAAAAATTAATGCGAGAATATCTAGTGAATCTCTAAATCATCTCCCGAATCGCGCCGAAAGAATGATGAATTTACTAGTGACTTTTGTTTACATTTAGTTAGCAAGTTCCATAGAATGACACTTTAGAACCTTACTAGGAATGAACTAAGAGAGAAGAGTTTTACGTGACCTGTAGATAATAAATAATAAGTTAAAAACAAGTTATACTAATTTCATAAAATCATAACTTTCAGTTGGTTGATTCAGCAAGTGAGTGGTTGTTTGTTAACCCTTTACCTGGCTAAGGGATATATATTTCCCACATACGGCACTTCAAACATGTGTTCTATTTCGATCAGTAAGAGTAACATTCGATTGTCATTTTTGAACTGTCAGTGGTAAAGGGTTTATGGACTTATCAACATTGTTTTTAAACATAGCAGTTTGAGGATTCCATTGAATGATTGATGAAACGTGTGAAGTTTGGGTACATTCCTTGTTGAAGCGTATGTAATGTTTGTACAATATAGAAATACCTATTTTGTAATTTATAAAACTTTTTGAATAAGAGTGTAAATAACGTACGTTTATGAATTTTGTTATTATCCACTATCTGGTGGTTGATATTAATAAAAAATCACGAAAAAACTGAATAGTTATCTTATGTACGCATAATGGCATTATCCATATTTAAGTAGCCGAGCTACCGTTTGTAATTAAACTTCTAATTACTTCCAAACCTTCACTATACAAGGTGTGACCTCATTCCAATAAAATATCTAACCTAAATCACAAAAGCCTAACAAAAGCAGTGATGATTTTGGAGTGAGAAATAAACTGTTTTAAACCTATTTTATGTAAATAGCCAATAAAGTTACTGACAGACTTTCGAATAAACTTGCGAATCTCATTTTTAAATAGTTCTTCGTATCTGAAAATGTAAGTATGTAGATGTAAATCAAATTGAAATACGAGTATGCACAGTCACCACACGGGATTGTTAATGGAATGGAATGGTGGGTAGTGGCGTTTGCTTTGACAAGCAAATATTAATATTTTTCGTTTTTGATCGCATAAAGGCTGACGTACTCGTATTTATCACATGTGTTCGCGAATTTGCGACTTTCCCCAATATGAAAAAATAATTGCTAGAACTTTAAAAAAAAATTATAACCGTTCACGCTATTTTCTTGTAGGTTGCAAATGAACTCAAAATTGGAATGCAAAAATATTTATTGGAGTTGACCAATTTGAATTTAAGCCATAATGACAATAATAATGTGAGATCCTCAAGTGACAAGGTACAAAATGGCCCAACGTGCCAATCGATTACGCTCCGTAGCGAAAGAAACGCGGTCTCTATGGCACTAATATGGAAGAGTGATAGGGAGAGGTGACTACACTATGCTACGAAGCGTAAACGATTGGTACGTTGGCTAGGCACCCAGATATCAAACTATCTACATATTTGATTGTATGGTACTACTTAGTTCTACTTATATTCATATAATGCGTAATAAAAAATGACGCACTAAAAATAATGTTAATATTGAGAAACAGTGTGATTCGGCATTTTTAATGTTATAAATTTTAAGGATTATTTTTTTTAATGTTCTAAATGTTCTTAATTTAGATAGACGTAATTTTAGTGAGGTCAAAAAGAATACTCATAGGTCATGGTTACAAACATTCCAATTTAGGATGATTAATTTATATTTTAAGCAGCTATAACTTAAGTTTTTTTTGTATATACACGTATTTTAGCGATATCTCAGTCAAATAAAAATAAATATTTCTGTATATTAGAATATTATTTAATATAATATGGTTCTTTAAGAGAATATAGTTAGTCCGAATCGGATCAATGAAATATTATTTTTTAAACCGATGAGGCGGTCATCACAAATACATTTAAGCAATTGACCTATATTTATGAAAAGACTGACTAACAGAAGTCTATTGAATGTCAGATGTGAAATCGTAATAAAAAAAATTACTATTCCTCTGTGTACAGTCCATAGACGTATATCTCAGGACTGGCCTTACGGGCAATAAGAATGGGGCATGAATGGGGGCAGTACAGCGGTGTGACACCGCTACAACGCGATTGGTTGATGAGTTCGCATCACGCGCGCGATTGGTCGCAACTAGTTGCTTTAGACTGCACGATTGGCTCGAATTCGTGAGTGACACCGCTGAACTACTACCAGTTTTAGTGGCCGTAAGGCCCGTCCTGAGATATAATACGTCAATGGTACGGTCCAGTTCATAAACATCTATACAAGCCAACGTTCCAGAAATATATTTAGTTATTTACACGACCTTATTGTCAGTGTCTTAGAGGTGTGTAAGGGCATTTTCACTTAAAAGTGTACCACTTACTTTTTTTGAACTTCCATCATCTTTTGGGTTATTTCTACTCAGAATCACGAGGACTATCGATTTAAAAAGAAAAAAATGTGTCCCAAAAAAAGTCAGTTTTGTAACGCATTTTCACATACATTTTGTATGGAGCGTTACAAAACTGACACCCAATATTTGTATGAAAAACTGGGGACACTTTTTATCTTTGTCTTATTCAACAGTAGGTATTCGTGATTTTGAGTCTAAATAACCCAAAAGATGATGGTTTCACGAAAAAAAGTAAATGGTACCATTTTTTCTGAAAACCCCCGTAAATATAATTTTGGACGTTGATTTGTAAAGATGTTTTCACATCTCATGCTCGTAAAATTGAGGTTCAAGTCGCGTGTAAGCGGCAAAAGTTACGGTTTATCATTGATCAGTTAATTCACTGTCACAGGGAATAGTTAAAATTAAATAAGTAACTGTTATTTTGCATGTTTGATTTATTATATTTTTATTAACGCGTACCTACGTTGGCTGTGACCTCTGATAGTGACGATGATGGAAGCATGAGTTTTGTACCAAAATCCATAACTCTAAGTAATTACTATTAAGTGATCTTGTTAAATAAATATTATTAAGAATTAACTCGTTATTTTAATGTCTGTTACATTTAACCGACTTCAATATACCTGACTGCCTGATCTACTTACCTACCTACTTGTTGTTGCCTGACAACCCTTTACCAGGCTGACATTTTAAAAATGTCAATCGAAAGTCAGTCCTACTCATCGAAAATAGAACAAATATTTGAAGTGCCGTATGTGGGAAATATATATCCCTTAGCCTGGTAAAGGGTTAAATTTTAAATAAATAAATAGATATACCAAAGGTATCAATTCCGATATTTCTAAACAGATTTAGGTAGGTAATTTTTTTCAGAAGTATACTTGCAAAATGGTGTCATTTTTGTCAAAATCAAGTTCTGAAGATGGGATCCATGAGGAATTGACGGAATTCTTCAAATCTTATAGTCAAACATATAGCTATTTTTTTTCATCAACAAATCAAGCATTCGTATTATGCCATTTGATGAAGACCAGAATTCAACTCCTCAAAGTGTTTTTAGTCATTTGCGAGTGTTTTAAATTGACACTAGTTGCGAATTTCTTATTTTTCGACCTTGTATCGTAAGTAACTAACCTTTTCGCACGTGTACCTATTTATCGTACAACGTTAGCGGTCGCGTCTAATTGCCACGACACTTTACATACATTTTGTATGGGTCGCGGCAATTAGACGTCAGACATTTTAGGGTTCCGTACCTCAAAAGGAAAAAACGGAACCCTTATAGGATCACTCGTGTCGCACGATTTTCTCGGAAACTACTGGACCAATTAAGTTGAAATTTGGTACATATGTATAAATGAGTGACCCAAAGACGGACATGTAACGTAAACAAATTAATTTTAAACATGGGGGCCAATTTTGGGGGTAAATGAGAAAGTTAAAAAAATCGTGTTATATATCAAACTAGCTGTGCCCGCGGCTCCGCCCGCGTGTAATTCGGTCTGTGTCAGTAAGCGGCTAATTTCTAATCCTAATTTCTCTCCCTCTCCCCTGGAGGCGGAACTTGAAGTAAAGTTGACATTTGGATATGCTAGAGGACTGAAGTCCAGATAAAATATTTTACAATTAGGTACCACTAAATAAAACTACACTCCAAAATCAATAGTTTTATTCGCCCTTATTCAAATTTTACACGTGATTTAAACTTAGAAGAAACCAAACGGAGTGGTCATTAACAGGCGTTCCGCTCTGTCGAAAATAGGCGGCCAATGGTCAACCGACGTTTATCTGACAAGGCTATTAGTTAGGGAGGCGAGGTATGTTTACGTTACGTAGGTACACATTTGATGTGCCCCTCCCCCGCAAAAAACGCCAGACTATTTTGTACCGAAAATTATAGACATGGCGTCTCCGTTGGTTATATTCTCTAAGGATTTAAACGACAGAGTAGTAGGTGTATATCGGACGATACAGTAAGGTATACGCGCGCGAGCGAAAACGAAGCGGCCTGCCTGGCTAGAGCGCCACTTACCGTGGTCTTCTTCAGACTCCTGAGGAAGACCACGTGCCCCTTGTAACCTCAATGCGTTGCGAAACTTTCGCGAATGAATCGATTTTTTTCGGGAAGGCATGGTAAATGCGTATAAAATGCGAGTCCCAAATCGTTTGACTCCGCAAACGACCAGTGCCGGATTAAGATATTTTGATGCCCTAAGTATTTATAGACCATGGTGGCCCCTCTCCCTAGGGTCATCAAGATTACATTGATTTTTTTTTGGTAAATTGAGTGACGTTCATTGCTGCATTTCAGCTGAGAATGGAAATCAGTCACATCATTTTATCACAAAAATTGACAGTGCCGCAGCAGTAACGTTGCAACAGAGTATCTAATGCTGCTGCAGTCGCCACCCGAATGTCACCTTTATCATACACATCTTAGAATGTTAGTGAAAACGCGAGTGAAGCGAGCGCGAAAATCTTTCGATATAAAAACGCAATTTGATAGACAGTTGTACATTTTTACTTTCAGTATGGGAATCAGTCACATCATTTTATCACGAAAATTGACAGTGCTGCAGCAGTAAAGTTGCAACAGAGTAATGCTGCTGCAGTCCCCACCCGAATGTCACCTTTATGTTAACTTAGAAAGTGATTGATAACGCGAGCGAAGCGAGCGCGAAAATTTTTCGATATAAAAAAACGCAATTTAATAGACAGTTGTACATTTTAACTTTTAGTACGGAAATCAGTCACATCATTTTATCACGAAAATTGACAGTGCCGCAGCAGTAAAGTTGCAACAGAGTACCTAATGCTGCTGCAGTCGCCACCCGAATGTCACCTTTATCATATCTCAGAAAATTATTGAAAACACGAGCGAAGCGAGCGCGAAAATTTTTCGATATAAAAACGCAATTTGATAGACAGTTGTACATTTTTACTTTCAGTATGGGAATCAGTCACATCATTTTATCACGAAAATTGACAGTGCTGCAGCAGTAAAGTTGCAACAGAGTAATGCTGCTGCAGTCCCCACCCGAATGTCACCTTTATGTTAACTTAGAAAGTGATTGATAACGCGAGCGAAGCGAGCGCGAAAATTTTTCGATATAAAAAAACGCAATTTAATAGACAAGTGTACATTTTAACTTTTAGTACGGAAATCAGTCACATCATTTTATCACGAAAATTGACAGTGCCGCAGCAGTAAAGTTGCAACAGAGTACCTAATGCTGCTGCAGTCGCCACCCGAATGTCACCTTTATCATATCTCAGAAAATTATTGAAAACGCGAGCGAAGCGAGCGCGAAAATTTTTCGATATAAAAACGCAATTTGATAGACAGTTGTACATTTTTACTTTTAGTATGGGAATCAGTCACATCATTTTATCACGAAAATTGACAGTGCTGCAGCAGTAAAGTTGCAACAGAGTACCTAATGCTGCTGCAGTCGCCACCCGAATGTCACCTTTATCATATCTCAGAAAATTATTGAAAACGCGAGCGAAGCGAGCGCGAAAATTTTTCGATATAAAAACGCAATTTGATAGACAGTTGTACATTTTTACTTTTAGTATGGGAATCAGTCACATCATTTTATCACGAAAATTGACAGTGCTGCAGCAGTAAAGTTGCAACAGAGTAATGCTGCTGCAGTACCCACCCGAATGTCACCTTTATCTTAACTTAGAAAGTGATTGATAACGCGAGCGAAGCGAGCGCGAAAATTTTTCGATATAAAAAAACGCAATTTGATAGACAGTTGTACATTTTTACTTTTAGTATGGGAATCAGTCACATCATTTTATCACGAAAATTGACAGTGCTGCAGCAGTAAAGTTGCAACAGAGTAATGCTGCTGCAGTCCCCACCCGAATGTCACCTTTATCTTAACTTAGAAAGTGATTGATAACGCGAGCGAAGCGAGCGCGAAAATTTTTCGATATAAAAAAAACGCAATTTGATAGACAGTTGTACATTTTAACTTTTAGTACGGAAATCAGTCACATCATTTTATCACGAAAATTGACAGTGCCGCAGCAGTAACGTTGCAACAGAGTACCTAATACTGCTGCAGGCGCCACCTGAATGTCACCTTTATCATAAGCATCTTAGAATGTTATTGAAAACGCGAGCGAAGCGAGCGCGAAAATTTTTCGATATTTTTTGGTGCCCCCTAGACATGGTGCTTATCATGGTCTAATAAAACATGGTCTTCCATTCCCAGAGTGACACGCGATTACGTCACAATAACATTGCCACTTTATTTCAACATAACATGTTACATGGGTACATTATACCTATGGTTAATAAGTTAAAATATTTCTTTATAATTTTATAATTTTCATGTATATGTATTTTAGCTTAAATTTTACAATAACACGTCATTTTTAATTACTCGTTAGCAATATCTTCCGATTCACGAAATAAATTTCAGACTTTCGGGTAATTCTGTTTATACTACTGGCAACACAGGATAGCGCTGGGCACATTTGACAATACGGATCTAGATAACTTCATGCCCTGACCGTCATCCTTGTCGAACGCGTGTTAATTGTTATTTCCTTCTCGCTCAGTGTCAGCAGTCGCAGTGTTTTCCAAACTTTTCACGTCGTAAGTTTGGTAATTAATGTGTAACTGTGAATTAGTTTTTTAAACGTTTGTCTTGTATAGATAAATAAAGTTTAATTTAATACATTAGATTTGTTTTATTTTACTATGTTTCTACATGAATAACTTAAAATTAATGCCGTTAAAATAATTTTCACCGTTGGTTAAAATTCTCCCACATTTCAAAGTTTGAGAACCTGTAAACAGCATGATGACGTAGGCGCGTGTCAGTTAGGTCATACGCGAATCTCGGAATGGAGTACCAGGCGGAGTATATTATTATACCATGGTGCTTATTTTGCTTAAAAGGGTTAATCCGGCACTGCAAATGACGGAGGTCAATGTTTTTTCAAAGTACCCACCTTCGTGGCCATTATTAAGTGCTTAAGGTGGCGATACGTATGAATATGGATTTGATATGGATGCGATATAATTACAATTTGGTATAATTCATGACGGAGAAAATAAAAAATTTTAAATAATTTTATGCAATTATACGCGTGTTGATATGTGTGTTTATTTTACCACTACGTAACTATGTAAACCCATTTTTAGTTTTCTTGGTTACTTAATGTTTACTCAGCTCCCCAAAAGATGGCACTGTGCAATGAGGGGCAATTAATTTACTGTCGTTTAATTTTGTTGTATTATTAAACCAACACAATTATTCAATTAAATTTGTTGATATCCGTACGATTGATTGAAATTTTAGAAGAGGGGTCTTCTAAACTTAGAGTTAATTTGGCAAAATCCTTCCTCGGTGGCTTATTTATGTCACATCGTATTAAATTCAGCGCCATCTGTTAGTTTACCAGGGTACTCTATAGTGTTAGCACATATTTGAAAAATTGTTTGCCCCTCCTTCCTAAGTAGCGCCATAGGATTCAGGGGCAAACTTAAGTCAATCGAGTGTTGTGGCTACCCCCCCGTTTAGGGGTTGAATTTTTATAGCCTATAACCTGGCCGGGGATGTTCTCGACAGATTAATAAAGTTTTCATCAAAATCCGTTCAGCCGTTTTCACGTGATGCGCGTTCAAATAAACAGACAAACAGATAAACAGATAAACAGACAAACAGACAAAAATTCTAAAAACTGTTGGAACGTGTTCTGTTATCAATTCTAAGTATCCCCAGCCAACTTTTTTTCAAATATCTTCCATGTACAGACTTTCGACCCTCTTCAGCTTTATTATATGTATAGATGAAAGAGCTCATTTTGAGAATTTCAAATACATTTTTTTTATAATTTAAAAACAAATCGGTTAGAAGTTATTTAAGAAAAAAGCCAAAAAATTACCAACGCCCCCCGCCTTTATGTCCGATTGTCCTGGGTCTAAAATTTTGAAAAAAAAAACACAAAATAGTTCTTTACCTACAGATGACAGGAAGACCTATTAGAAATGTGCAGTCAAGCGTGAGTCGGACTTAATGTACGGAACCCTTGGAACGCGAGTCCGACTCGCACTTGGCCGGTTTTTTGAGAACGACCCAGTTGTGGACAGTAGGTGGATACTGGATACTGTGGACACCTACAGATAAATAAAAAACATTTTACACAATAAGTATTTATTAAAATAAATATCCAACTATGGCCGTGTCTATAAACGAGAGCTAGATCAAATACAGATCTACTTAATAATATAATCTAATCTAATCAATAATCTATACGGTCTCAATACCGACCAAAATACCATGATTAGCTACCCAACATAGACTAGGAATCCTCTAGACGGAGTTTAGAGCAATTATTTCATGAAACCGATGCTGCCATAAATACTGGGGTGCGGGGGACGAGGTGAACGAGGTCCCGTGCCGTGATTAGTCCGTTAAAGACACGGACGTCACACAGACACTTTCGACTCGAAAATGGAGTAAAACTACCGTATATTGTGGCAGAGGGGGTAGAGCTACTATGCTCAGTCTGGAGGATGTCTTGTCTGCGCTACCCAATTACAAACTCGTTATACTTAACATTATTACTTCAATTAAATAGGATACAAATTAAGCCAAAATACTTTTTTGGTCGTCTTTTGGTTCAAATTTCGGAGTAACACTAAATAAATATAAGTTACAAAATATTGTAATATCCGAGAAAACAACTAACATTCATTATAACAAGTGCGGACTAGAACTATACTAATACAACAATAGTCCTTAAACATTGATTACAATACATATATTCTCGAACGGTATTTAGTACAAGATTGTGGGTTCGGGACGATTTAACCCATTCAGCGCTCATGACACGTTGTCGTTTTGCCCAAACATTTTCGCTACATACCGGGAAACGCATGTCATCCGCTACGACGTAGCGCTACGGCCGTAGCTCTGCGGTGAATGTGTTAAAATACTGCGGCACGAGCCCCGCTGCCCGATTCTAACTTTAAGATACGTCAATTAATAGATCTACAAATGATATGGATTAGATGTGTCAGTGTCAAAAGTTCGAATCGGGCCGCCGGTCTGTTAAACACATTCATTGCCACTAAGTGCTACGGGTTACGCTCGTAGCGCGTAGCCACGGTTTCGCCGTATGTAGCGCGTAGTCGCTACGAACAGTGTACCCGACAGTCGGGTTCTTGGCCCTGAATGTGTTAAAAATTTATTCTAAATAACCTCGAGACCTCCAACAATAAACGCAGTAATTTACCTTCAGACAGACTAGTGATACAATACATAGAAAAAAAAATCCTTTATAAAGGCGTATCCAGATTAGTCAATTTTTCGCCAGTCTGATTAAATTGCCCGATCGAATCAGGAGGTGCGGACGCAAACGGCAATTTGGCTCGCTGATTCGATTGCCCGATCAAATCAGGAGGTCCGGACACAAAAATGCCAATTTTCGAAACTAGTATCTATGGAATGCTAGGATCTGTACGTGCGTTTGTTTATGGTTCTAAAATTGTGTACGTGTGGACCCTGGATGAGATTGGCGCCAATTATTTTCCTGATCAAATCGACCGATTTGATCAGGCCCGTCTGGATACCACTTAAATAACAGTAAATCGTATTAAACGTAATCGTATTCAGCGGGTTCAACTGTATGCTACTCATATTAAATTTAGTGGCTCTTAAGATAATAAGTTTCACAGCTATCTAAAACATGCCTGTTACGGAAATTTACAGAAATATTTCACAAACTAGTGACTTGTTTCATCTTAGAAACAGTTGACTTGACTTTTGGTGTGGTTAACTGTAGAAAAAGTGAAATATTAATATAATTGTCCTTTATAACTTTACTTAAAATATATAAACATATCATAGGTCTTTTAAAACGTCAATTTCTCTGAATTCGCTGAGCGAATATATTATATTACCTTTTAGGTGCAAATCATTAAGTTCATTGAAAACTGGTAACAATTTGAGAGTACTTAAAAAAATATTAAAATCAATTTTTAATCATTTAAAATGATTTAATGAAATGACTCCAAGTCAAAAATAACTGGTAAAAATTTCCAGTGCTGGCAATTAACAGTGTATTTAAAGGCAAAGGGTAAGGCGTACATTTTATTAAGAGCCCATCAACGTGCACACTAGCGCCACTGCTAAATAATCGTGATTATTTAAATTTAACGACAGGTATTTAAAAAAGGGGGCCGCTACGGACTGTATTGTGTATTTAAGTACCTTTTGAATACATCAAACTAGTTTTTATGTTGCTGGATTCGTCCATCTATGAACTCAAAACAAAAACGGCCGTTTTAACTTTGGACGCATAGATTGACGAATCCAGCAACATAAAAACTAGTTTGATGTATTCAAAAGGTACTTAAATACACAATACAGTCCGTAGCGGCCCCCTTTTTTAAATACCTGCCGTTAAATTTAAATAATCACAAATATCACAATTATTTAGCAATGGCGCTAGTGTGCACGTTGATGGGCTCTTAAGACCCCATTCCCGGAGAGTGCCCTTTCTCCCTCTACGGCTTAACAAATAAATAAAGATTACGTATATAGTGATATTATTTGGAATGCGACGAGTCTATTTAAACTCTTAAGAATACCAAATACAAATATATTTATGGCACAATAACATTGTCTTTTATGAATACATTATTGTATCAAGTTAATACCTACACTACTTCAAGTTTATTGTATGTATACTCATACAAAAATAGATAGATACAAAGATAAAGTTCTAGAAAACGTACAAATAAATCTACAAAACTCTGCTGTACAGGTGATCTAATCAGTGTAAATATTATTCATAAATAATTATCTCAATTTGATTTATCAAAGAGTGACACCAGAAACCTTACAGGATGTCAGCAAGGGTAAGACTGACTGCGGGAAAAGTGGGATCTGAGGTACAGTGGCGTTCAAAAGTACATGGACATGTTTCAACCGTAATATTAAGGCATTGCGGTCGACATCTATCCATGCACTTTTGAACGCCACTGTACGTAATACCTTTCTTACCCCATTCGAAACACCACTTGTATTTCTTACCCCACCTGACCCGATGATAGTTTAACTTCAATTTGCTTCAATAGATCAAAAGGGAATGACCGTAACCTATAGGTACGTCTCAAAATCCGTTCCACGACATCTCAAAATGTTATAAATACTCGTAAAGCCTTTTTGAGAAATCCTGAAAAGGTTTTAAGTACAGCAGAATGCAACCTTGTTTGTTTCAACTTTATACATGGCACATAGAGAACACAACTTACAAGCTCTGTTATAGCTCTAGCTCTAGTACAGATTTTCCACATACCCGACTATGAAGAATAAAAGACTACATTAACGCATTTCAACAATATGAATCTGTCCGTGGAGCCAAGAAAATAATATTTTATCACCAAACGCTGATGGAAAAGTAAAAATGTATCGGGATGACCGATGAGAACGAAAAGTCACGATATTTGATTCATAGCCGAGTCATACATTTATTTGTAGATACTGATTTTATAAACACCTATGAGGTCTTAGTAAAAACTTTGGTATAACATCAAAGCTACGTACAACATTAAATATACCTATTAAAATACATCGCTTACTTAACTTCTATTATTTTACAACGTCTACCAAACACTAAAATAACATTAGAACATGTCTGTCACTGGTATAAGATGCCTATGCTATAATAAATATTCATCTGAATTGGTACAACATTAAGGTAGAAACACACTGTGTGTGGCGTCCGCGGCGCGGCGTACGTAGGTGCCACGTGGGCAAATCTTATTAAATTGTTTTATTTTTAAGACAGATCGGCTTGCTTTCATGCATGTCTCAACTGGCAGAAGTGATCGCTAACACATCGATATTACACATCCACATTGCCCACATTAAAATCAAATGTAATGTGGTTCTGCAGCTTTTATCTCGGGTCGACGCAGAAGCTTCAAGTATTATGTCTTTCATTTTTGTATATTTCAAATACCTCTAAATATAACAAGTTACAACCGAACCGCACATCAACCATAATATAACAAACACACGTTACCTTATTTTAGGTAAGAACAACCACAATTCATTCAATAACAAGTGCTAGTTTCAACTAAATTATTGTCCTCTCACGATAAAGTTAACTTAACTTTGAACACAAAACGGTTTTACCGTTAACCGAGGTAGCCATTATAAATTACGCAATCAACGATCCCAATTTTCAAGTATTTTACATACTGAAGCAGTTTCAGCTATAGTTCGTTTTTTTAGCATTAGAAATAAGGTAAACAATCTTGATGTGTCTTTTATGTGAAAAACACATTTAAAAAATAAGTTACGGTAAGTATGTAATTATGAATCTAAGACGATCATTTATATTCTTCTGCTTTCATAAGTAATAGTTATTGATTTTTAAAAAGCGTTTTTCAATTAATAGACTTGTCAAAATCGCTTAGCTTCTATCAAGTTCTTTATAATGCTAAAAAAAACGAACTATAGTCATAGACCATGAATACTTACCATGATAGATTTCGAGAGGATTAATCAACACAATCGTGATGATTAATTTAGATTGTTTAATTTGATCCCCGTTTTTTTTTCTTTTTTGGCTTTCTACAAAGCTACAATTTACTTACAAATATAATATGGCCAATAGGTAGGTACTATCCATATAAGTACCTCCAGGTTTAAAATAAAAATAGAATTACCTATTGCAGCATAACCACATTTACTGAAAACGGCAAAGAATGGCCCCATTAAAGTGAGTTGCCCCCTACTTTCCTTCACGAAGTTTAAAGTCCCATTAAGATGGTTCAGGAACTTGGAATATTCGATACATTACTAATAATGCAATACAACCACAATAAATACCGCAATGTAACGAAAATCGCATGCAAGTTCTTGAACCGTCTAAGGGCTCATTTAAACGATGCGAGAACTCGCATGCGAGTTTCATTACAATGCGTTATTTGATCGGTCAGCTGAATTGTTGTAACCTCAATGGTCCGCAATGTAACTAAAATCGCATGCGAGTTCACGCGCCGTCTAAACGAGCCCTAAATGGGGCTTTAGTTTCCTATAAAAACCGGGTTCGGAGACGTCAATCGCGCGCATATAAGTAATGGCTTCCCCACGGGCGTTCAATGGTCGCCCTTCTCCAGCTCTGCAAGTTCGTGCGTGTTGGCGCCCTCAGCACGGTCGTTCTGCAGCGCGCGGGTCTTCTCGATGTCGCCCTGCGACAGTGACGTCACAATGATGGCGCCCAGCGCGTCGCACACCACATTGATCGTAGTCCGGAATCGGTCACTGAAATAGTTGGCGCGTGAGGATATAGGACTGAAATTAAATGGCGAATTTCTATGAGATAACAACGACATTACTTTTGAGAATTTCTGTACTCATTCGTAAAGATACGGAAAGAAGGATTTTGTTGCTAATCACTGGCTGAATCGACTCTTTTGGAAAATAGTAGGTACGTATGTAGTATAGGTAAGTAGGTAGTTTGATATAGTTACAAGTTATCAGGCAAATTAAATAAATGTAGGTAGTCAAATTCCATCTTTAGATCAGTGGTCAACTTTCCATCAGCATCTAACCCAGCGTTACTATCTGCAATTTATTGCTTTGAAACTGTCTGAGAAGCCTGAGAAGCACTAAGAAATTTAAGGAAAAAAATATGATAATGATAATTATGATGAACATAGAAGAAAGCCCCTTACGTGAGGCCAAAGAGGAATGAGTTGTAACAACAATACCGACGAAACAACGCACGACCGGTTATTGTGATTTTAGAGACAGAAATCTGTCCAGCGGTGGACGTCTTCACAGCAGTGGGAGTACTCACAGCAGCCAGTCGACCGCGAGAATAATGGACACGTCCTCAGCGGGCAGGTTGACGGTGTCCAGCACCATGACCATGGTGACCAGCCCGGCCTGGGGTATGCCCGCTGCGCCTATGCTCGCCGCCGTCGCAGTCACACTGGAACACATAGCCAAGAATATTGGTACAGTCAGCTGCAGAGGAAAGATACCCCCCTCCCCCCTCTGCATAGAAGTTTGTATGAAAAGGTGCTAAGCGTAAGGTATCTTTATGTATTAGTTCTGTAGCATAACTATCAGGGAACAATCCGACATGTTGTTGTCCATGTCTCACAACGATGAACTTGATCTCAAAGAACATGTCGATTTTGCGCAGTCGCGCGATTATGATGGCTGCCACGGCCTCGTACAGAGATGTTCATGGCGCCGATGGGTATCACGACGGTTCTTACCTCACAGCAATGATCTTGCCGAAAGACATGTCGACCTTGCGCAGCTGCGCGATGAAGATGGCGGCCACGGCTTCATAGAGCGCCGTGCCGTCCATGTTGATGGTGGCGCCGATGGGGATCACGAAGCGCGTGATGCGAGGGTCCAGCCCCATGTCATCGCAGCAGCCTATCGTAATCGGCATGGTTGCTGAACTGGAAGTTAACAAGATATTCCAAAATTAATTTACGTCAAAAGTGAGGATTTTTAAGATAATAAACATGAATAATGGTTGACTTTAAAGAGCTGCCGGTAGACTCAAGTTATTTCTAACGAATAGTGCTAGATGGAAATCATCACGCATCGTCACCCATTTTTACTGGGTACGAATATAGAACACTGACAATAATATACCCACCGCCGAAATCAAGCTGCTAAAAGCAAGCTCAAGAACGCTCGATGCAAAAAAAATTGTCCTTGATTAGCTCATGTTATGTCCAAAACATAGTTATGAGTCATAACATGAGCTAATCAAGGACAACTTTTGAGGTAAAGTAAAACAAAGTAAATTACGCACATAATTAAGTATAATTCAGAAACAAACAATTAACCCACCTAGAAGCAGTTCCAAACGCAGTGGCCATGACCTGCCCCATCTTCGCGATGTACCGACACGGCAGCTTCTTGGTGGCCAAGATGAACAGGATGCTGAGGGTGCCGAAGCCATGCAGGAACAGCCCCAGCAGCACCGTCATGAAGTACATGCCCAGCCGGCCCACCAGGTCCGAGAACGAGTCGATCTCCATGATCTTGGCTGTTACTAGGAAGAAGACGCCGAGGGGGGAGAGCCTGGAATGACAAGTTTTTCATTATACTAATGCAGTAGGAGCATTCCGCGGGCTGTCCCGTACAAACGCATTTTATTTCCTATGTTGCGACTTTTTTTCGGCATTTAAAGCAGGCGATTATTTTTCTGTGCATATTTTTGACTATTTGTCATAGAAAAGGAAACTCGTATCGCTGCAAATCTTCAGAACATTCGCGTTTGTATCGGACAAACGGTAGACAATTTCATGGAATACTCCAGTAATGGAAGGAAATCATCATTAGAAAAAACAATTCCAGGGCATATGTCTCAAATTCATTCTGGACTGACATGGGTGCTACAAGCTTCTTAGCGCCACTTGCACAATCCCACTAACTCGGGGTTAACCGGTTAAACCTAGAGCTACCATAATTACCAGTACAATTTGACACTGGGTTAGCGATTTAACGGGTTAACCCCAGGTTAGTGGGGTAGTGCAAGTGGCGCTTATATAAGTAGTGGACGCCTGGGCTACTTTAGTGGGATGTATAGGCTGGTAATGATAAAGAAAATGGTTATATAGGTAGCTTATCTACTCAAAGTGGTAATAGACGAGTAGCTAATTACCTTCGTGACCTCGTGTTTGAAGAATCGTAATCGTTCAGATAAGTTGGATTTATTGAGATTGCCGGATCTGCTGTGATAGACTGGCCTTCTCGATTTTAGTGTTTACCTCTAGGTGCACTCTAGAAAGTCACCCCTAAACCCTAAATCAAGGTGTCTGGTGGTGGTGGTGTCTGGGGGTGACAGGGGTGACTGGTCGCCCATCTTAGTGCCTACGTCTTGGTAACAAATAGGAACAACTAACCAAATAGCCCAGCCGGTGATGATCATCTAGGCCTCTGACACTGGAAGAAGTCTTAAGGTCGCCCATCTTACTGACTGCCTCTAGGTGACATGTAAAGTTATAATACTAACCAAATAACCCAGCCAGTGATAATCATCATGGCCTCCGACATGGACTGAAAGAAGTCCTGCAGCGGTTTCGACTGGTCGCCCATCTTCCCCAGTGTGATGCCGAGCAGGATGCTGAACGCGACCAGCCCCAGCACGTTGCTGCCAGGCTGATACTCGCCGTCGATTTTATACGTCTCTGGGTGGCCTGGAATCATGGGACGATATTCTAAGTGGCTAGTATTCATAAAGCTACAAATACGAAGAACCGGCCAAGTGCGAGTCGGACTCGCGCACGAAGTGTCCCGTACCATTACGCAAAAAACGTCAAAAAAAACCCGCGTTTGTTGTATGGGAGCCCCACTTAAATATTTATTTTATTCTGTTTTTAGTATTTGTTGTTATAGCGGCGACAGAAATACATTATCTGTGAAAATTTCAACTGCCTAGCTATAACGGTTCATGAGATACAGTCTGGTGACAGACAGACGGACAGTCAGACAAACAGATGGACAGCGGAGTCTTAGTAAATAGAGGGTCCCGTTTTTACCCTTTGGGTACGGAACCCTAATAGGATATTTAAAAGTGTTTATGAAGCAGAAAGCAGAAGTTACTGAAAATTCCTCTTCATCAATTGATTGGTGATTAATTAACTTCAAGGCTCTTAGCAAGGTGAAAACCAGAAACAAGAAAAGCACGGGATGTTCAATGATTTTGTAATTCGATTAATATCTGCTTAAATTGCTAAAATGGCAGCGAACATGATAAAGAAACTGGCAGCATGTACCTTTAATGGCTCCTTTTTCGATTCCATCGTAAGTGAGTTTAGTTCTGTAGGACGCGATTGTAGCTTGAGCGATGTTCTCCGGGAACACGTTTCTGGAACAGAAATGGGAGACTGTTGTAGAATCAACACAAATACTTACTAAACAAGAAAGAAATTAAAATGAAGAGGTACTTAGTTACAATTACGAAACATTTTTCGGTCATTCTCAAAAAATATGTCTTCGGTCTAATTGCCGCGACCCATACAAAATGTATGAATTGTATGATAAGGGAGGCGTAGCAATTAGACGTAACCGCAGACATATTCTCGTTAGAATAACCTTTAATATGTACCTATATTTTAAGCTCGTATCGTATAATAATTTTAAGATAAAATACTTAATAAATACATAATGTAAATAATTACATTATGTATTGATTCATTATGAACTGTGTGTACCTATTTATGTGACATAAATATTTTATATTTATGAATAAATGATCTGAAATCTGAAAATCGTAATCGTAACTATTCCATGCCACGAAACACTATGATCTTTGTTATGAATTGTCTTGTTTAAAACTAACTTATTTTGTAAACACCAACAATCCATTTAAACCTAAAAGCCACCAGTTATCCCAACAAAGCCAGGTTTGACCCGCACGAGAGGTCCCTGAAGGGCAAAACAATTTAAAATCCTCAACTCAAATCGGTAGCAATTCGATGTGCTCCATGACCGACGAGCCCACTTCCGCCCTATAATATAATCACCTATTTACCCATTTTAATGACATTAAACTTCACCGCTGCCGCAAAATATTACATCAATTATCACGACCCGTCATCACGAGACCTTGAGTTTGAAACAATGGAATATGACGTGAATTTTGACTGCCATTAAATTTCGAGCCGGTTTTGTATGGGATTTCAGGGCGTAATTGAGTTTGTGTCGCGAAGTGGAAACCCACTAGGGCTTTTATTTAATTTACCCTCCCTTCGTCTTTTGATTTAGCGAACCATTGTAATCTTATTTTGTACTCGGTAAATGTCACTTGATTTAAGGTTGAATAAGGATGTTCACTGTTGAAATGAACTTTGCAAAAACGTTCTACTGTAAATTAAAATGTATTTCTGGTGATAAAATGTTTTTTTTACTTAACACTGGTTAAGGTTAGGTTAACTTTATTGACTACACGCGTAGCTCGCTCTGGCAGTGAATGCGTTAATACTGAAGAATGAAAAACAAACATAACGAGTAGGTATTACCTATTAATTATTTTAAAAACATGGTATTTCAAATATCAATGCTACTTAGTAAAGTTTAGCGAGTCGTAGGTATTGAGCTTAACTGTTAGTTTAGATCGATTAGTATAAATTGAATCGTAAGATATCTCGTGCCCCGAGCGCCGTCCAAGGGGGGGGGCGCCAAAATGGGCAAAAGACCTCCCATAGAAAATGGACCAGCCAAAATTTAGGAAACAGCCAATTTTTTTTTTTTCGCGACTTAGGGGTTGGTTTCATAGTAAAAATAGCTCAGTATAATCCCAAAACCTCCCTGGCATTGGAAATGCAGTTATTTTTTAGCCACCCTGTACACACGGTGGTCCAACCTTGATGTCCAAAAAATTTTTTAGAATCCTCGTCGTGGGTTATCAGAATATACCCCATGTATGTTAGTCGATTTTTCGTAGTTTTCGAGTTTAACTTTTAACTTTTGTTAAGAAATTCCGGGGTGAAGCTTTGCTTTGCTTTTATGCCTTCTAATAATTGTTCGTGGTATTTTCACTTATAACATGAAATAGCGATGGGGAAGTGACCCTATCCCCTACCCCTATAAAATAATAGTAGAAATAACAAAAGAGGATTTTTTTAATGAATTACTAATTTGGAAGCTTTCCACCTCAGTTTCTTTGACCGGCGACTCTGACAAATTATGACTATTAAGTATCACTTTTTTACCATTTAAAAAAACTTAGGGTCTAGCAGTTTCTAAAATAACCAAAAGTCCTTGAAATTGTAAGGGCAACATCTAAGCTTGACATGCGTGAACGTAAAAGTTTGTCTTTTTTCCCAACTCAGCCAAGTGAGGATGCTGATTCTTTTTTAGCAACTGCGCCGTTTGTCAAGGATTATGTTACAAAAACAAACATTCAAAAAAGTTCAATAGTTTTTTTTTATTAATAGCTTCACCCCGGAATTTCTTAACAAAAGTTAAAAGTAATAAAAATCATAATTCGAATACTACGAAAAGTTGTAGTAGATACATTGTTTTCCATCGTATTTTCACGGAAACGTACGAACGTGTCTTACTATTTTAGGCAGTCTCTGAGGTTGACTGAAGTAGCATGACAAATACGAACGTTTCCGAGAAAGTACGATTGAAAACAATTATGCACTACATTTGTACCATCTCTCTAGTTCATAAAAAACATAATACTATAACGCTATAATCTTATTGACAACGGCCACAAACATCAGTTTATCTAATTCTGTATAGTACCCAGCGGTACCTACGATAGGAAGTGCCCGGATTACCGAGCCCGACGCCATCGACGTAATGTCACCTGGCATTATGCTCGCGAGCTGTGCCATCATTGTCTAGTTAGATTGTTCACGCACGTAGGGCTGTCGATTTCTGTCGAATTACTTCTAATAATCAAACGTGAACATACAGAAAGAAAAAGTTTGGTAAGAACAAGCTCTTGGGAGACTGGAGTTCGCTTGGCAACTAATCCCAATTACATAAACACTAGTTTTTACGAAAATGATCTTCCAAACCTGAGCGCCAATATATAAGTAGAGAATAGTTAATCTCTTGTTGTAGTTAGACAAGTCTGTAGTTGACGTTGTTATTCTTTGATAGAAGAAACTTAAGTACCTAGTTAAAGAAAATGAATTAATGAATGAATTAATGTTTCTTTATTCAGGCAATAGACCCATTACATCATTTTAAAATACAAAGTACAATAAATTTAAAGAAATACAGTATTAAAAAAGAAAAACCCCGTTATTATTCGTGTCAAAATGACATGCCCATCTACGCACGTTGTTGAGACTAGGGGCCGGTACAGACAGACGGACGGCAACCCGACTGCAACTTGTATGGGAACTGCAACTTAGTGATTACATTCTCTTTCATGCACGCCAACGTTACAGTTGGCGTGCAGTCGGCGTGCAATAAGTCTTAAGCGAACTTTACGAAAACTTATTTGTACTAAGAGTTAAGAGGAAAGGGGACGACCGCTTCTCTATACAAACGTAGTCCACATTTTCCTCTGTAAATATTAATATTTTAGACAATTTGAGATCGGTATATTGACCGTAGCCTTTCGTTTTGTTTACCTATCATAAGAGTTAGGAGCAAAAACGAATTACATACACATTATTAATAGCTTCGAATTCGTATAATAATTAAAAATTTTAATAATATCAAACGAAGGTGCCAGATGTGGTTGACATACATCAAATTGTGTAAAATATTTTCAATAATGTTAATAAATGTCCAGAGAGGAAAATGGTCCCTATGATAGTTTATTTTTATATGGAGTAGTTGTCACCTAAAATGTTTGTACAGATGTAGTGCATAATTGTTTTCCATCGTATTTTCTCGTAAACGTTCGTATTTGTCATACTACTTCAGTCAACCTCAGTCCTTTTTGTACTGAGACCGACTGAAATAGAAAGACACATTCGTACGTTTCCGTGAAAATACATTGGAAAACAATTATGCACTACATCTATAGCCATTGGCGTCCACTGTGGACGCCCTCTGCCCCATCTGGGGACATAGGATCTTAAGTCAAGTAAGTCTATAGCCATTCTTTGGAAACTTAACCTTAATTTAGATATTTAAAAATATAACATTTAAGTAATAAAGATACAGATACTTACTTACAATATACGTTCAAAAATACGTTCTAAAAATATTTCCAAGACAATCTAAGCTACTCAACTAAAAATAGTCCATTCCCGCTATTTTTATCCGCACAATTCGATGCAAATTGCCGTTGAAGTGGCAACCCTAACGAGCGCGATGTAGGGCGCAGTATAAATAACCGGCTGATGAAGAGTGACGAGCAGGGAACTGCCGAATGGACCACTTCTCTGCGGGGACGCAATCAAGAACAAGGTGGTTGCAGAGACTATATACTCTGGCTGACAGTCTGCAGGCTGCTGGGAGTCCCAGCTCGAGCTCTGCTGGGTTGCCAGTCTGGTGAGCCAACTTAGTACAAAAGAGGGACAAATTAAAAAATTCTTGACGCGAAGGGATGATTTCCCGTACAAATTTTGAAATTCGCGACTGTTTCTACTGATAGTTGATTTGCCAGAGTATTGTAAATATTTCTTTTACCGAAAACTAGACCTTATAACGTAACCTAGGCCTGTTGATTAATTTTGTACCTGGTTCCCCGCAATAAAGTCGAAAAGCCTAGTAGCAGACCCCTGACACATTGAGTAACCTGTATTTTTGAAACTGACTTTTTATCTTATCCTACCTACTATGTAGGTATTATTTAGAAATATTAGAACAAATTAAATTTTATTTATCCTTTAATTTAGTCCTATAACTGCGATGAGTCAAGTCCAATTTTATTTAAACAAATTAAAATTAATTTAATGAATTAGGGTATAAAAAATATTCTAAAGTTGTCCCTTGTGGCATGGCGCCGAAGAAGCGGCATCATTTTCTCACTGAATCGTAATAAATACCTATTTGTTAATTTTTTTGTATATTTTTGGCGCATACGGCCAATAAAGTTACGGCATAGAGTACCTAACCCGCTCTTCTGGAAGTCAAAGTGCATATGTGCATATGCAACAGAATGCAGATAACCTGAATGTGTCGACTCTCCATGATGAATGGCAGTTAAATTGGTCCTAATTCGTCGTAACTCAATGCTGCGTGATGCGCGTGACGAAATGACGCGATTACGCGAGGTACTGTGACGTGTACTCTTACTTCTCCTGTTTACTCATTGACTTAAGTAGTAAAACAACCTGATGGAAAGTACGAAAAACAAGTGTCTGGCAGCAAAGATGGAGTCTCACAAACGAAAGGTACAGGGGTTGCTACAAAAAAGTGCAAGGACATAGCGTCGGGGATAGTGCAAAACCGCGTAACTAACAAATGCAGTATGGTCTAATTTCTTTGTTACATTGTTTGAATTTTGAACTCTATCGCCTTTGTTAGTTACGCGGTATTGCACTATCCCCGACGAAAGGTAGAGTGATTGGACTGGTAATCTTAGTCTTCCTAGGTTCGTTTCACGGTATGTTCTATTGTGTTAAGGCGTGATCTTAAGTTACACACTAGATCTAAATGTAACAAATTTTTATTTTTTTTCGCCTATGAATGTAATGTCACATTTTCTTACAGTTGAAAATATAGTACCTACCATATAGAAAGCGCGTAGACTGGCGTATATTTAGGCCAGTCGTACATTTATTATGATATTATCTCATAGGCATTGAGAGTATGTCATAAGACTGGAGCTTAACTTATAAGCATAATCTAATTCTAATAATCAGCAAATGATGATAGGCTCTATAGTACGTCGGTGCCCCAACTTAAGTACCCTCGTCGCCATACTAATTGTATAGAAAAGTGGATATTATGTAAGGGAACCGACTTACATCTCACCGCGCTGAGTCCAATTTCCTTTTAGAGACAGAAAATATGGAGATGCTGGGAGAATGGTTTTTTCGCGCGGTTTGCGTCTTTAACACTTTGTTAATGCTCGTCATCTTAGGTACCTACTAGCCGGACAGGTTATAACCAATATAAGGAGCAATCAATCATTCTCACTACTAAATCGTCCTTGTCAAACTACTTAGTTACTGGCGGTACTGGCGGTTCATCTCTTCAAGTGTCTTAGTCGATTAATCATACAAGTAAATGACACCATCCGTCAAGCTTTGTTTGGCGGAATTTCCATGCATCGATCTTTAGCAATAATACCTGCCAATTGATATTATGCAATAAGGGCGAAATTATGTTGTCTCGCCGAACTCTGAGGGGTGAATATGTAGGTCATACTGAACAATTTCATTTCATTTCTGCTGTTCCATAGAAAATATTGACATAATGATTTGCCGATATAGCCGATAAGACAGCAGATGTTTTTTTGGGTTTTCGAGGTTGACTCTCTATACTTAAAGTAGTAGTAAAAGTTGTTCAGTATGCCCTACATACTCTTATTCACCCCTCAGAGTATGGTGAGGCAACAGTATAGGTAATTAATAAATTTAAGAAACCCCTACATGAATGGCTGTTAAATTAAAATATCTGGGAGACCGAGCTTTGCTCGGATAACATAAAAAAACTCAAAAATGCGCGTTTTCCCAGAGATATGACCTAGCTAGATCGATTTTTCGCCCCCGAAAACCCCCATATAGCAAATTTTATCGAAATCGTTAGAGCCGTTTCCGAGATCCCCGAAATATATATATAAAAAAACAAGAATTGCTCGTTTTGTATTAGATTCATTTCAAGATTATTTGAATAACTCATAATATAATGTAGTACATAATGTATATAATGTAATAAATACTTACTTTAAGAAATACATTTTGATTTATATTGGTTGATTGATTTTGATATTTTGAAATATTTGTATTTGCATGCTGTTTGTGGACGGTTGAATTAGGAGAAACTTTATTTATGTATATATATATATAACCACCACAATAACAACTGTTATCTGACCCTATTCACGCAAATAAATAATTTATGATTTAAGTATAAGGCACGAATGAATAGGAAAAGATAGAGAATCCGCAAAGATGTTTCCGAGCCGGTGGTTCTAACACGTAGTGATTATATTCTCTTTGGTTCTAACGCTTAGTCGATAACTAGCGGGTTCAGTGGATGCCAATATCTGCGCTACTAACGACATCCGTCAATCAAGATTGATCGTCGCCTTATTAGTCGGGTCACCGCAAACCGTGATCTCAGTCCACAATATGCACAGGGCACTTATGGCACACAACATGACACTATAAAAAACCGGCCAAGTGCGAGTCGGACTCGCGTTCCAAGGGTTCCGTACATTACCCAATTTTTAACAATGTATTTTTTATATGTGAAACGCGAGTGAATTGCCTTTAAAAAACCCGTAGGGGTCGGATCAAATACTAAGTAATTAGTCCGACTCACGCTTGACTGCATATTTCTAATAGGTTTTCCTGTCATCTATAGGTAAAGAACTATTTTGTATATTTTCTTCAAAATTTTAGACCCAGTAGTTTCGGAGATAAATGGGGAGAATCAGTGGCGGATTTGCCTTAAGGCAAAGTAGGCCCGGGCCTAGGGCGGCAAGATATTAGGGGCGGCAAATTGTGACAAAAAATTCGCTAATAATAGCAAGAAATAACTCAAAATGTAGTAAATATGATGGGTGCTGAAAAAGGGGCGGCTACAGGGCCTGGGGCCTAGGGCGGCAAAGGCTGCAAATCCGCCACTGGGGGGAATGGTAATTTAGTAATTTTTTGGCTATTTTATTTAAGAGCGCTCTTACAAGAAAAGTCGAAATAATGCAAAATTGATGATACTAGTCGACGAAATTCAGGACTTTGCGCTCATTATTAGAAACAATGAGTACTTGTTCCAGTAAAAGCGTCTTCTTATCTTTATAAATGTCGTTGTAAATATTAGAAAAAGGACTTATTAAATTAGTAATGATTTTTTTTCTGATGGTCGTTTCCGAAAAACCCCGTGAAGCACTGAATGGCGAGCTCTTATTTGGAAATGTTGAGAATTTTACTCTGCTAAACCTGGCTATTTTGTATTACTAATACCCTGTACTTTAGGCATATCAAACTATATTTTTCCTACATACCTTTGAGAAAGAGAAAATCAAAGTAAAACGAACTCGATTTTCTCTCCGAAACAAGTGTCAATTCCTACGAAAATCTACTTAATATCGAAGTCATTTTCATACTCAAGCAATCTGCAACGTTTGCTTATACTGTTGGTATACATTAGTGTTTATGAAATTCTACTATAATTTTTTGGCAATTTTTTGAAAACTACTCTATATTACCGATGACGCGCGCTGCGCCAGCTCAGTGCCGCGGCAGAGCTTGTAGAGGCAGGACGTGTGTCGGTCGGCTCCGCACATTTTCAACGGCGACGACGAGGTTTTTTATCATTGTGTGCGGCGGGCGCCGTGTAAAACGCTATACTGTGTGCGTGTAAACCGCAACGAGAGACTTTGATCCTAGCACCGTTTTTATAGTATTATAATTTATAATGGTACAGTTTAATAAACTACCGGACAGGATTAAAAATATTTGAAACGACCTGACATTCTATATGTATTTATTTGACTCAAGATAGTACTCAGGGTCTGATGATGGAGCCGGAAGGTGGGCACCGGTACCAATCAACCATGCAACTAAACCACTTCGTGTTTAGGCTCGTTTGATTCGCCTCAACAAAATCTTTGACACAAGATAGTACTCAGGGTCTGATGATGGAGCCGGCAGGTGGTCACCGGTACCAATCAACCATGCCACTAAACCACTTCGTGTTTAGGCTCGTTTTATTCGTTTCTATAAGATCTTTGACACAAGATAGTACTCAGGGTCTGATGTTGGAGCCGGAAGGTGGTCACCGGTACCAATCAACCATGCAACTAAACCACTTCGTGTTTAGGCTCGTTTGATTCGTCTCAACAAGACCTTGGACACAAGATAGTACTCAGGATCTGATGATGGAGCTGGAAGGTGGCCACGGGTACCAGTCTACCATGTAACTGAACCACTTCGTGTTTGGGCTCGTTTGATTTGTCGCAACAAGATCTTTGACACAAGTTAGTACTCAGGGTCTGATGATGGAGCTGGACTGTGGCCACGGGTACCAGTCTACCATGTAACTGAACCACTTCGTGTTTGGGCTCGTTTGATTTGTCGCAACAAGATCTTTGACACAAGGTAGTACTGAGGGTCTGATGATGGATCCGGAAGGTGGTCACCGGTACCAATCAACCATGCAACTAAACCACTTCGTGTTTGGCTTCGTTCGATTCGTCGCAACAAGATCTTTGACACAAGTTAGTACTCAGGGTCTGATGATGGAGCTGGACTGTGGCCACGGGTACCAGTCTACCATGTAACTGAACCACTTCGTGTTTGGGCTCATTTGATTCGTCGCAATAAGATGTTTGACACAAGATACTACTCAGGGTCTGATGATGGAGCTGATGATGATAGACAGGTACCCGTCGCCACCTTCGCGCTCCATCATCAGACCCTGAGTACTACCTTGTGTCAAAGATCTTGTTGAGATGAATAAAACGTGCCTAAACACGAAATGGTTTAGTTGCATGGTTGATTGGTACCGGTGACCACCTTCCGGCTCCAACATCAGACCCTGAGTACTATCTTGTGTCAAAAATCTTGTTGAAACGAATAAAACGAGCCTAAACACGAAGTGGTTTAGTTGCATGGTTGATTGGTACCGGTGACCACCTTCCAGCTCCATCATCAGACTCTGAGTATCACCTAGTGTCAAAGATCTTGTTGAGACGAATCAAACGATCCTAAACACGATGTGGTTTAGTTGCATGGTTGATTGGTAATGGTACCTTCCAGCTCCATCATCAGACCCTGAGTACTGTCTTGTGTCAAAGATCTTGTTGAGACGAATCAAACGAGCCCAAACACGAAGTTGTTTAGTTACATGATAGACTGGTACCCGTGGCCACCTTCCAGCTCCATCATCAGACCCTGTGTATCTTCAGTGTCAAAGATCTTGTTGAGACGAATCAAACGAGCCTAATCATGTTACTACATGGTTGATTGGTATCCGTGACCACCTTAATCATCATCAGATCCTCAGTACCAGTTCGTTTTTAAACCCTCGTTGATACAAACTTTACAACCTATAGGTACCAAATGCAATGACGAAACATGTAAATAAGCGAGTAGGTACCTATAATTTCTTTCGAGTAATATACCTTCATAAGTACAAGTATGGGGCTATTCATAAATTACGTCGTTTCAAATGGGAGGAGTGGGGGGGGGGGTCTGGACATCGGATGATGGTAACATGACGTAGGAGGAAACAGATTCATCCGAAGCTTGATTTTTGGATGATTTGAGGGGTGGGGGGGGTCAAAAATCGTCAAAAATAGATGACGTAATTTATGAACAGCCCCTATGTACATTTGCACTGCATTTAGTATTTTCGTACTTACCAAATAACAGTTTTAGAACTTTAAAAGTTAAGTACAGTTAGTGTTGTTATGGTTGATTTCAATATGCTTCGCGAAGGATCAAGAATGTTTAATCCATCATTGTAGTGCGAGTGTGGTAGAAGGGATCGGCGTACTGAGCTCGCACGGCCTGCCGCAGCGCGTAAAATACCTAAACTCGCTCAACGCCGAAATGTAATAGCGCTCTTAACCCTTTAGTTCGTAGCCGTAACATACTTGCCATAAAACTTAAAACAAAAACGCATCTCTACTATAAGAATTACCGTTCGAAATCGAATGACTATAGAAAGGAATGTCAAATGGTTAAAGGGTTAATTACCTTCTATACTATTTATTTTAAAATGACAAAAAAGTATATTTGAGATTCTCAAAATGAGCTCTTTCATTTGATATGTAACACGATATAGTTTAAAAAACATTATTTTTTTGATTTTCTCATTTACCCGTCCAAAAATGGCCTCTATGTTTAAAATTCATTTGTTTACGTAAGATGTCCGTCATTGGGTCACGAATTTACATATGTGTACCAAATTTCAACTTAATTGGTCCAGTCATTTTGGAACAAAATGGGCTATGACAGACGAACAGACAGACAGACAGACAGACGCACGAGTGATCCGTTTTTTTCCTTTTGAGGTACGGAACCCTAAAAATTTTATTTTTTATCGTACCTATGTATGTTAGTCTGTAAGATATGTCTCTATGGGCCTTTATTGCCTCAACAATGTAAAAAAGCACAGGAATTATTTACCTACATAAAAACGTGACGCTAACTTCGCAATGTGGTTAAGTATAATTAATATAAAAAAACGGCAAAAAAATCACGTTTGTTGTATGGGAGTTGTATGTAAATATTTATTTTATTTTGTTTTTAGTATTTGTTGTTATAGCGGCAACAGAAATACATCATCTGTGAAAATTTCAACTGTCTAGCTATCACGGTTCTTGAGTTACAGCCTGGTGACAGACAGGCGGACGGACAGAGGAGTAGGTAATAGGGTCCCGTTTTTACCCTTTGGGTACGGAACCCTAAAAAAACTGGGCAAGTGCGAGTCGGCCTCGCGCACGAAGGGTTTCGTACCATAATGCAAAAAACGGCAAAAAAAACGGTCACCCATCCAAGTACTGACCCCGCCCGACGTTGCTTAACTTCGGTCAAAAATCACGTTTGTTGTATGGGAGCCCCCACTTAAATCTTTATTTTATTCTGTTTTTAGTATTTGTTGTTATAGCGGCAACAGAAATACATCATCTGTGAAAATTTCAACGTTCTAGCTATCACGGTTCGTGAGATACAGCCTGGTGACAGACGGACAGCGGAGTCTTAGTAATAGGGTCCCTTTGGGTACGGAACCCTAAAAAATGAATTCATTTTCCCTACAGTCGGTCCAGACCCGTGCCCGCGATCGCGCTAACGTAGGATTAAGGGGGATTAACCTATATTCCGACATGTCATCAATTTAACGCCGAATTTGACGAATCATTTCGGATTTGCAATCTTGCGGGTTTACCGTCTATTATGGGACGGGTATCGCGGGGATTAGCGAATAATAACCGTTCTTTGATATTCCAATATTGGTTCCGATTCTTTTGAAAATACATGTGGCTCACAGTGGATGTTATTTTGTAGAATCTTTGTTATGATAAGAAATATGATTTTGAGGTTAAGATTTAAGTTGAATATAAACAGTAGGTACCTAGTTATTTTAATATACCTACCTATTTACCTAAGCTACACGGTAGGTATAGTGGGTAGTCATAGCTATTTAGGTGCTATATTTAGATGATAGATAGCTACTTAAATTCTTTGAATAACCCCCTGTATTGTGTTAATTTGTCGTTATAAGCCATAATTAAGGATTTTAGTCAATCATATGATTTTTATCCGACTTGTTAAATTAGTAGGTTGAATGGGGTTTCATCTCTAATTATGGCTTAAAATTATAAATACATTAACCGAGTGAGAAATTTACACCCAAAACAAAAACCCCCGAAGTGTAATTAACGAGTATAGTAAAACTGTCCGGCGCAGATCGAGTCACGCCATTTTTCACCGTCATTTTCCGGGGATCATTAAGCTAAAAACCGCTCATAAAAAGCGAGCCTCCGTCAGTATTTATTAATCACTTTATTACAGAGTTATTTACTCCACCGCCTGCGCAGTAGTCTCAATACTAATCATACCTATAAGCATATACCACTCTTTATTAAACCAGTTTCAAAACTAAAAGCTCATACTTAGGGCATACTGAAAATTCCTGGACTGGCCACTGAGAAAATATAAGTTTTATCATATATCAGAATCCAGAAACTTTCAGTATGGCCCACGTAGCAGAGGGCGCCTGAGTGCAAAATCATAGATTAGACAATACCTATGTCCGACCTAAACATTAACCATTCAATTTAAAAATAAAACAGTCACCAAAGGCCTTGCCAGGATAAGCTACATGATTGTGCCTCCAAAGGAGCCCTCTAAAATAGGAAATCTGTAATTTGGATTGCCTTCCATTGAATTAAATTGCACAGATAATCTTTAACATTATCATTTAAAATTGAAGCAACGTGCAGTACAGTGTCCACACAGCTGCAAAAGTGCTCGCTGTTGTACAAAACATTGCAGACAAAAAGCTTCGTACAATAAACTAAATCAACATTGTCTACCATGCACTAACACAAGAACTATCGCCTTTTTACAAGGGCAAGTTTACGGTACCCGCAATGGGTCTGATGCTGGTCTTATAAGTTCTAGCAGCGTGTCAGACTTGAGCGCCAGCTGGAGGAGCCGATGCCGGGCTGGTGGTGACCAGCACGATACCCAGCATCATTGTGCACATCATTGTCGTCATGTAGTAAACGATCGCGCCGAGAATGGGTTGAACACTGACCTTATGAGATCCAGCAGCGTGTCGGACGTTAGCGTGTCCTTGGTGAGCACCTTATTCGTGGTGTTCGGCTGCTGGTAGTTGGAGGAGCTTATGCCGGGCTTGATGGTGGTGACCAGCGCGATGCCCAGCATCACGGCGCACACTGTCGTCGTCATGTAGTACACGATCGCCCGGAGACCCACCCTGAAAACAAGGTAGATAAATTCTTGGAAAGAGATAGGGTCCCATATAGGTAATTAAGGTATAGTGCTGGTGAAGTAACCCTTATTGGACACATCTGTTTATATTTTCTCATAGACAGTCAGCAATACTAATAGCTTAGCACCCCTGCAAACAGTTTTATATGCAGGGGTGCTAAGCTAATACTCGTAGTTTTGCTGACTGTACCGGTACTGATTTTGACTGATTCTTACAATCAATAAATGATGAACTAATGGTTTTATGTATCCACTTTTTGCGGTTATTTAAGGTATGTCGTTTAATGGAAATACGAGGAGGTGTAACTTTCGTTCTGATAAGTATCATTTTAAATTATTTAATTTGTATTAATAACACTAAAATAACTCACCTGCCAGAAAGGCTTAAATCTAGCGAGCCAATAGCCGACACTATAGAAGACACCAACAATGGCACTATTAGACACTTGAGCATCCTCAGGAACAGCTCTCCAGGGTACTGGAAGTACATGACCTCCCGCCGCGTGAACTCGTGTCCCGAAGCCCGCAACCCGCATCCTAGGAGCGTGCCCGCCACCACGCCGATCACAGTCAGGAATGTGAGAAGGTTTTCCCGGAGGAACGCCCGGATGCCTCCTGTTGCTACGGGCATGGTCGGTTCTGTAACCAATAATAGTAGGGTTAGTAAGGAGCACAAATGTATGGAGCAGCATGCAATTTAGTCTCAGGCGATGCCGCTTGGCATGATTGTTCCTTAGGTCAAACAAAGCTGATTTGCCCCGGTAGCCACGAGATCGTACCGTGCTAACCCCCCAAAAAGGGGGGGTGAAAGGGTCGGCTCCGCAGGTCCAATCTATACTATATTTCTTCCTGTTCTTAGCAACTAGGGCAAGTTATATATAATTTTGGTATAATATATAATTTAGGACGAGGAATTCATTTTTCAAATTATTATTATACCTATCCATACAAAAAAAATATTTTTATACAAAAAATGAAAATGTTATGTAATATTTTGTGACAATTTTGGATGTTACAATCAGTGTGGCGATTTGCACTATTGAGCTTACTGTGGGACTAGGTCGATCTGTGTAAAATTGTCCTATAATATTTATTTATTTATTTTTAGAAAAATCTGGATGAAAAGAAAGTACTTTTAGCTATTTATAATTTTCCAATATTTTTCATGGAACCAACTTTCATAATTATTTCCTTAGTCAGCTCAGTTATTGGTCGTAATACGAAAGACGTATAGAGTGAGACCAAGCTAAGTAGGCACTGCAAACTTAGGTTGGCAGTGATTTTGTGAGCACAGATGATGCAAGTGTTATTTTCAACGTCATTATTTCATATAAGTTTGACGTATAAAATAACACTTGCACAGTCTGTGCTATCAAAATCGCTGCTAACTTTGCTTGGTCTAACTCTAAGCCTAAACACAATAGGTGTGTGGCATTTCTTTTTAATAAAATATTTGTAACTTGAAACATTATAAGTTTTGTTTTTAGCCATTTCTAAGAAACCAGAAGAAAATCAAGAACTTATTCAGTTCATTTTATGCGCCATAATTTTCTGAAATCGCGTTTCAAACTACTTTTGACATTGGACGCTCTCACTAACTTCTAGGTTTTTCTGTTTCAAGGAGACTTTGTAATTTCTAAATCAAAGCTTGGACGTGCTCACTCAATCAGCCCGCACGATTTGAATGTCAAAGGTGAACTCAAAGTAAGTATAAAACTTTCTCAATTAGGTAGACGTTTACTCTAAAATCAGCACACTCGAGTAATTAAAGGTTCGACTTTCTAAGTGGAAGGTACTTTAAACGACGATGGGCTGATGTTCCCATTAAAAGTCCTTATCACGTTGTTTTAAGGTTTACATGGCTAGTAATAAAATAAAATAGTTCATTCAAATAAAAAAATTACGGACTAAGTAAGTTATAATACTTATAATAATCAAACTATTAAATCAACTATGTTCTCATGACATTTCTTGGTTCCGTAAAATGGGGTGAGTAGGGTTCGCGTGGAGAGTTGGGTTATGAATGGGGAGAGAAGGGATGAAAGGGGGGTGAGATGGGATTTTAAGACTACTGCTACAAAAATAATGTATTCCAATTTAAAATGGAGCTATAGTAATACTCATAATAAAGAAAAATCGATCCAACAATCTTCCAAAATCACCTTTGTATGAAAACCCAACTCACCCCAAATGCGAGGGACTACGGGGTGAGGTGGGATTTCCTGTTTATCGTCAAAGTTATGAAATGGAACTACCCAAAATAAAATAAAAACTAAAATACAAACGTCCGGAACACTTATTATATACAACATTCAGTTTGCATATGTAAAAATAAAATGTTATCGAAGTTTGAATGTCAGTTTTGCACCTACTCACCCCATTTTACGGTTCTACTTCTTCCCATTTATATATTGTTTTGAAAAAATGCGTCAAAATCACGCATTTTTTTCCGATAATACCCAACTACTATTGTTGTCTGAGCACTTGTATGTAATATTTGTAACAAGACAAATTTCATCGAAATATTGTAGGTACCGATTCATGGCATCGGCAAAATGCGAGATATTTTTGTAATTTACCTATACGACTCCCATTTGTTTCATCGTGTGCTAATTCCTGTTCGCATTCCAATCAAACAGTAACATTAGAATGCTTCCTATCCACTGGGCGACTGTGGTTTAATATTAGTCGGCTTAGCACCATCTTGGCACTGATACGAGTACGACACGTGGTTGATAAACTATTGTAGTCAAATTAGTACTCGGCGGTGCTGGGCCAATGTTGGCGCCAAGCTTGGACGTTGGCCTTATCCTAGTGACCGTTCAGTTATTGACCTTTGCAACAATGATTCGCTAGCTCGTTTAGATCCGGTAGCGAGGGATACTTAGCTGGTGATTCTGATCTTGGCATGTAGCTAAATTTAGCACTGAATTATTGTGTTCCACGAATACTTGGGGGACTGAGAGTGGAGCTTATTTACGAAGTACTTGCTGAATGAGTATAGCATATAGTATAGAATACGACAGTATACAGGGTGTCCCTAGCCATTGGACAAAGCCGAAATGTACATATGCATTAGGGTATTTAGAACCAGTAGGTATACAAAGTATCATAACAATCGGTGTAGCGGTTACGAAGAAATTAACAAACTACGTTTTTTTACTTTGGAGCAACCTGTATGTGTTAGTAGCTCCTGAGGTAATAAATAGTATGAAACCTTCTTTGACCGTTTTGATTATCTTTTTTATTTATGACATTAATAAGATTCTGACTATTAACAAATGTCATCATTGACATTTTCAAACAAATTGTCAAAAGCACTGCCAATGATTAATACAGTATGTTTCTTTTTGTTGTCGATTATTGGAAACAACTTTAGTTTGATAAAAAAAAATATTTTTTGTTCTAATTAAAAAAATATTACCATTACAGCATTTCTGAGAAGTAACCCTACGTGGGATTTCAGGGTTTGTCCAATAGCTAAGGTCACCCTGTATAAGTAGTTAGATGATCAATTCGTTCACTTGATAAAGAAAAGGAAAAAATCTTCTCAAAGTTGCCATTGCCTTATATATTTATTTATATATTTCTTATTTAATCCCTCTTTTTGTAGTGACACCAATAATTAGCTGGTCAGACAATAAATCTATCCATTTCACGACCAACGGATCGTGAGTAGGGTTGCAAATAGAAAAAAAACCAAATGTTTTTTTTTCAAATTTATGAAAAAAAAACATGAAAAAAAACCTGGCACCATGGTTTTTTTCTAATTTAGGTTTTTTATCAGATGAACAAAAATATGCCACAATAACGGTTTTTCGTGATTTATTTAAGTAATTTTTAGGGAATCCCTGAATTCCCTGATGCGGCGACGAGAGGCGTTGGTGTTGCCAACAGTAAATTCATTTATGTTATTGTTAATCAAAGTTGTTAAATTAAATTGGTTTAATGGCTAACATAAAGTCTAAAACAAGTAAAACAACCGTATAAAAGTATTAACTGCCTTGCAAATTTTGAGTTTTCATACTTTTGAAAAAAAACGTACTCTAGAAAAAAAACGGTTCTTTTTCACGGTTTTTTTTCATGTTTTTTTTCAAGTCAGAAAAAAAACCGTTTTTTTATAACCCTAATCGTGAGACAACAAAGGGATCAGATATGAACATTACCAGACGCTTGGAATTTCGCAATATAAGGGACTTAAGAAAACGTTACGCGCGTTTAGAAAAAGAAAGAGTGCAATGAGAAAACCGGCAAAAGAGATTTTCATTTCTTATTAATTCAGAAGATTTCACACCAAGAGCCTGGGATTAGGTAACACTTATATATATCTATACCTTGTGATATTTTCTCATGACAAAGAAAAGAAGAATTTCTCTACCTGATCCTTTCTGTTTTTTATCCATTACTGAAAAATTACCATTCAAAAGACCATTGAGCTGTCACATGATTTTTCCCGTTCGACTCAGACATCGCAAAACCCAGTTTTGTGGTATTTCGCCGCAAATAGTTGGTGGGGCTCAGCGGTGGGATGGGAGCTCGCTCCCCGCGCGGATGTTCTGCGGAAATCTTGATTTAGTGATATCGGGATCAGAGCTGTCCCCTCTGTCGCTCACACGCGGCTCGCGGCACCAATCAGGACCAGTGCGCAATGCCAGGTTGCGAAAACTAAATTCTAATTTTGTAAGTTTGGGTCAAACATAAACATTACCAGACGCAGAGGCTTATGAGAATTTACTTTTCGTATAAAATTTGTACTTTAGCGTGTAGTTGCGCTCTCTCGGAACGATTTCCAAGGAAGACCAGCGTCGATATCCTTAGGTGGTAATTACATTAAGCTGAGTGGAGACGTTTTCAGCGACGCTTAATGATAAGTTGGTTCTCTATATCTCACGTAATACTTAAGTTAAATTTAAGCGTTTTTTAATAAAATGTCTTCTATTGTATTCTAAACACATTTTAGAAAGAGGTAATTCAGTGGACAACACTATAAAAATTAACGACTCGGGTACATTGTGATTTAACTTGCGATGTCTACAAGAGAGGCGCTTCTACGCGCGTCTACAAGTTAAGCATTCTCTAAAGTATGTTTGATCCAAGTTTGACCCGCTTATTAAGGTGGGCCGAGGCAATCACCTATGGCGAAACTTTAAAATTAGTTTTTAAACCCAATCAATGTGTAAACAGGCACCAATGTGAAGGCCAGACACACTTATCCCACCTTATCTATTGTGAATAATTGTATGGCAATGTATTGAAAAGGCAGACATAAAATCAGCGTATAATACGCCTGCCTAGTAGGCACCGACAATGAACAGACTAATCTGCGAATCCCTTTTCAATGACACGAAAAGAAGAATTTATTGGTATTGTTAAGACAAGCCAAAGAACAATATTATAATGGATAAATCTATACATATAATAAAGCTGAAGAGGGTCGAAAGTCTGTACATGGAAGATATTTGAAAAAAAGTTGGCTGGGGATACTTAGAATTGATAACAGAACACGTTCCAACAGTTTTTAGAATTTTTGTCTGTTTGTCTGTTTATCTGTTTATCTGTTTGTCTGTTTATTTGAACGCGCATCACGTGAAAACGGCTGAACGGATTTTGATGAAAACTTTACTAATCTGTCGAGAAAATCCCCGGCCAGGTTATAGGCTATAAAAATTCAACCCCTAAAAGGGGGGGTAGCCACAACACTCGATTGACTTAAGTTTGCCCCTGAATCGTATGGCGCTACTTAGGAAGGAGAGGCAAACTTTTTTCAAATATGTGCTTACACTATAGAGTACCCTGGTAAACTAACAGATGGCGCTGAATTTAATACGATCTGACATAAATAAGTCACCGAGGAAGGATTTTGCCAAATTAACTCTAAGTTTAGAAGACCCCTTTTCTAAAATTTCAATCAATCGTACGGATATCAACAAATTTAATTGAATAATTGTGTTGATTTAATAATACAACAAAATTAAACGACAGTAAATTAATTGCCCCTCATTGCACAGTGCCATCTTTTGGGGAGCTGAGTAAACATTAAGTAACCAAGAAAACTAAAAATGGGTTTACACAGTTACGAAGTGGTAAAATAAACACACATACACATATCAACACGCGTATAATTGCATAAAATTATTTATTTTCTCCGTCATGAATTATACCTTATCGTAATTATATCGCATCCATATCAAATCCATATTCATACGTATCGCCTCCTTAAGCACTTAATAATGGCGACGAAGGTGGGTACTTTGAAAAAAAAACATTGACCTCTGTCATTTGCAGTGCCGGATTAACCCTTTTAAGCAAAATAAGCACTTGCTTAGGGCACCATGTCTAGGGGGCACTAAAAATTATCGAAAAATTTTCGCGCTCGCTTCGCTCGCGTTTTCAATAACATTCTAAAATGTTTATGATAAAGGTGACATTCGGGTGGCGCCTGCAGCAGCATAAGGTACTCTGTTGCAACGTTACTGCTGCAGCACTGTCAATTTTCCTGATAAAATGATGTGACTGATTTCCACACTAAAAGTAAAAATATACAACTGTCTATCAAAATGCGTTTTTTATATCGAAAAATTTTCGCGCTCGCTTCGCTCGCGTTTTAAATAACTTTCTATCATATGATAAAGGTGACATTCAATTTTCGTGATATAATGATGTGACTGATTACCATACTAAAAGTAAAAATGTACAACTGTCTATCGAATTGCGTTTTTTTATATCGAAAAATTGTCGCGCTCGCTTCGCTCGCGTTCTCAATAACTTTCTAAGATATGATTAAGATGTCATTCGGGTGGGGACTGCAGCAGCATTACTCTGTTGCAACGTTACTGCTGCAGCACTGTAAATTTTCGTGATAAAATGATGCGACTGATTTCCATACTAAAAGTAAAAATGTACAACTGTCTATCAAATTGCGTTTTTATATCGAAAAAATTTCGCGCTCGCTTCGCTCGCGTTTTCGATAACTTTCTAAGATATGATTAAGATGTCATTCGGGTGGGGACTGCAGCAGCATTACTCTGTTGCAACGTTACTGCTGCAGCACTGTCAATTTTCGTGATAAAATGATGTGACTGATTTCCATACTAAAAGTAAAAATGTACAACTGTCTATCAAATTGCGTTTTTATATCGAAAAATTGTCGCGCTCGCTTCGCTCGCGTTTTCAATTACTTTCTAAGATATGATAAAGGTGATATTCGGGTGGGGACTGCAGCAGCATTACTCTGTTGCAACGTTACTGCTGCAGCACTGTCAATTTTCGTGATAAAATGATGTGACTGATTTCCATACTAAAAGTAAAAATGTACAACTGTCTATCAAATTGCGTTTTTATATCAAAAAATTTTCGCGCTCGCTTCGCTCGCGTTTTCAATAACATTCTAAGATGTTTATAATAAAGGTGACATTTGGGTGGCGCCTGCAGCAGCATTAGGTACTCTGTTGCAACTTTACTGCTGCGGCACTGTCAATTTTCGTGATAAAATGATGTGACTGATTTCCATTTTCAGCTGAAATGCAGCAATGAACGTCACTCAATTTACTAAAAAAATTCAATGTAATCTTGATGACCCTAGGGAGAGGGGGCACCATGGTCTAGAAATACTTAGGCCATCAAAATATCTTAATCCGACCGACTGGTCGTTTGCGGAGTCAAACGATTTGGGACTCGCATTTTATACGCATTACCATGCCTTCCCGAAAAAAATCTGATCGCATTGAGGTTACAAGGGGAACGTAGTCTTCCTCAGGAGTCTGAAGAAGACCACGGTAAGTGGCGCTCTAGCCAGGCAGGCCGCTTCGCTTTCGCTCGCGCGCGTATACCTTACTATATCGTCCGATATTCACCTACTACTCTGTCGTTTAAATCCTTAGAGAATATAACCAACGGAGACGCCATGTCTATAATTGTCGGTACAAAATAGTCTGGCGTTTTTTGCGGACGTTTTCTGACGTCGGTTGACCATTGGCCGCCTATTTTCGACAGAGGGGAACACCTGTTAATGACCACTCCGTTTGGTTATATTCTCTAAGTTTAAATCACGTGTAAAATTTGAATAAGGGCGAATAAAACTATTGATTTTGGAGTGTAGTTTTATTTAGTGGTACCTAATTGTAAAATATTTAATCTGGGCTTCAGTCCTCTAGCATATCCATATTATGTCAACTTTACTTCAAGTTCCGCCTCCAGGGGAGAGGGAGAGACATTAGGATTAGAAATTAGCCGCTTACTGACACAGACCGAATTACACGCGGGCGGAGCCGCGGGCACAGCTAGTAAAGGATAAAATAAAACCAAATGACATTATTTTTCAATGCAAATGCTTGATTTGTGGATGAATATACAAAAATCGCTATAGGTATGCTTATACACCGTGTTTTTTTTTATTTCCGTTAATTTCAAGGGTGCATACCTGAGCTTAAATCAAGTAACTTTCCCAAAGACACCGATATTCTAATTAACTCCATTTCGAAGATAATCAATATTTTATTTTTTTCCTATAAGACCTCTACAAGCTTGTACACTTGCCTTAAGGCCGGTTTACATATTGATTAGTGTTTAGAATGAGTTCATACATTTGCTACTAAACTTAAGTAAAATCTCGGTCGATCGATGTTCGAATTGACATTGATATGTCACAGATTTCAATTGTTTGGTTTAGTTAAATGTAATGCCCGTGTTACAACAACGCTATATGCTACATTTAATTACTTTTTAATATTAATTTTTCTGAAAAAAAAAGCAAAAAAATATTTTTTTTTTTCAAAATTAACTATGCCATTTAGTTTTCTTAAACGTACTTAACCATACCCCGAAGTTAACGGAATTCAATAAAAACACGGTGTATGATTTGAAGAGTTCCCTCAATTCTTTATAGATCCCATCATCATCAGAACAGGGTTTTGACAAGAATAATGACCAAATTGGAACTTATAATATCAAACAAAAAAATAACTTTTCAAATCGGTTCAGAAACAATGGTTTTCTGAGGAATATTTACGGTCCGGCTCCTTTTTTGAAGTCGGTTATAAATGGTACGCGACAAACGAATTGTGTTTTACATTTAGTTTACTGCACAAGAGATTATATAATAAAAACTTTTTTACAAAAAAAATTAAACCGACTTCAAAAAGGATGAAATAAAATATTATCCTTTTTTATGTCTATGCGTTACCAACTGATATGTTTGAAGTCGGTGCCAAGCCAAATTTTGAAGCATACCATGACTTTGGTGCGATTCGATAAGGATTTACCTACGTTGGATTGCCTTATACGACGACAATGAACGTACTTTCTGTAGGTACAGTCGACGTTAAAAATATGTTTACACTTTTCGCCTTATTACAAAGGAGTAAGGTGCAAAAGTGTAAACATATCATTGACGTCGACTGGACCTAAGAACACACCTCAGAACACACGATCAAACCTTCTTGGCGCAGTCCGTACCATATTTGTCGGCACATTAGTGTAAATATAAATGCATTTTTTTGCCGTCGTATTTTTTAAAGAGCATTTCTTACTAATTCTCGAACAGTCTATAGCAAATGTGGGATTGGGACTGAGTTATTTCCCGTCCCTTATCCAGAGGACTACATTTAAAAATATAAAACAATTCAAGGAATTTACCTTCTTGCCAAATTTCACCTAAAGCGGTTCAGTTGTTTAGCCATGAAAAGGCGACAAAGAGGCAGACAGAATTCTTTACACATTTATAATAGTTATTAGTACAGTTCTAATGGGATTTATAGCCATAAAGCTGATTATTTTTGACTGGCATTGTTACTACTTGGCTTGGCACCGACTTCAAACATATCAGTTGGTAACGCATAGACATAAAAAAGGATAATATTTTATTTCATCCTTTTTGAAGTCGGTTTAATTTTTTTTGTAAAAAAGTTTTTATTTTACCATTTTTAGTTTTAACGCATTGTTAAGAGCGCGACGCATGAATGAAAAACAAGATCATGTTTAACACTAAATTCGTGTACCTATTACTTTAGTAAATATGTAATCAGGAATTTTCTCGAGTCCGTCTGGGAAATTATAATTCCTGTCAACTAAATCCATCCGCCCGCCCCGCCACTGACCCAATCCCTCAGCCCCCCGATCACTCAAACTCACAGCACATCAACCCCTGATCCAGGAACCCCTCGATCCTGAACCAGCAACCTTTCAACCGCCATTCCCCTACCCCTTAATCCCTGACCCCTTAACTCCTAACCCTAACCCCCGATCAGTAGCCTTACCAGCTTACCACGCGTTTGACATTGATATATTCGCTAGCATGTGTGTAACTTACTTCCTATGCATCTCGCTCGTACTAACCTTAGTGTGAGCGAGATGCATTAAAAGTTACATTTAGATGCATAAGACGTTAGCGAATATGTCAATGTCAAACTCGTGGTAAGGCTACAGTTGCAGTACATCAAATTGGTGGTTTTCGGAAGCAAATGCTCGAGTTACTTTAGAAAACTCCGAAATCACTTAACACGTGCCTTTAAAAATTGAGGAGTTCCCTCAATTCCTCATGGATTCCATCATCAGACCAGAACCAAAAATAATACGGAAACACCTTGGAGGTAACTTCTTCCAAACAAAAAAAGAATTACTTAAATCGGATCACAGGTGCCGGAGTAATCGCTGAACATAGTTACATTTAAAGAAATCATCATCATTATCAATAAAATAATCATCATCATCAGGTCTACTTCATCAAATTGGTGGTTTTCGACAGAAAATGCTCGAGTTGCTTAAGAAAACGCCCAAAACACCATGCATGTGCCTTTAAAAATTGAGGAGTTCCCTCAATTCCTCATGGATCCCATCATCAGAACAGAACCAAATTAAAATGGAACCAACTCGGAGGTAGCTCCTTTCAAACAAAAAAAGAATTACTCAAATCGGACTACGGATGTCGGAGTAATCGGTGAACGTACATAGAAAAAAAAATAAAAACAGCCACAACCGAATACAGAACCTCCTCCTTCTATGAAATTGAAGTCGGTTAAAAAAAAGACAACCATCACGCGCTTGAAACTATAGGCCCCGTGCATGAACTATAGGGGGCAGCATAGAAGCCGTCAGATTTTTGGCGCGAGGCGTAAATGTGTCGTTTATGCTTCCGATGTAGCCCACAATATGGCAGAACCTACTATGCACAAGGAAACGTAGCGAGGAGAACAGTAGACGGTAGCACTTGCTTTGACAATGTACATGTGCACATATGTTTCCGATTCAGGCCACAAGATGGCAGACCCTCCAACGCGCACGGTCCCTATACGGATATGACTGCGTAGGATTTATGATTATACCCGAGGAGGCAAATTCAGATTCATCTATACATTTAATATGCATTATTTCCGTACACGGCGGGAAGAAGTTGATATCTGGCGGGAAAAAATTTAAGAAATTGGAACCTTATGTAATTTTATTTTAAATACAAATTCCTTCAGTAGAATATTTCGAGTTATCAAGTTCTTCCCGCCGTGTACGGATTTGTCCGAACGAACATGACTCACTGTCATTGGTATTGAAACCAAATTGAAGATTTGTATTGATTGAAGTATGTTTGACCCGCTTATTGAGGTGGGCCGAGGCAATAGGGAAGTTTCCTCTACATAAAATAAATTATTTCACACCGTGCACGAAATAAATCACCAGATTATTATTAGAAAAATATAGATAGCAGTTATTTATTTTAAACACAATTTCTATTTAATAATAATAATTACATAACATCAAACTTGTCTCAAAATTAAATTTTATATATAAATATTTTTCACGTAAATTTATAAAATTTTAAATGGCAAATATAATTTTCATTTTCATTTTTCTTGCGGGCTTTGAGGACGCCAAAAATGCTTTTAAAATTGCTTGCCCAGGCAAACAATTTCCAGACAACCCAAATTCACAAAGGAGTTGGGATAATGTTTACTGTCATTTAACTTACAATACTCTCCTAAACAACTGTACAGGTCCAGACCGCGCGAGGCTTTTGGCGGTCGGAGCCCGGGAAGCCGGTTACTGGCTACATGCCCATCCTTCGCCCAATACTGGTACTTTCTTGGATCCGGCCTCCCTTAGACTGGCGACTGGTTTGCGACTCGGGGTTTCGGTGTGTACGCCACACATATGCTCTTGTGGCACGGACGTGGACCGACTGGGACACCACGGATTGTCTTGTCAAAAAAGTGCAGGCCGTTTTTCGAGACATGCGTCGCTTAATGACATAGTCCGTCGGTCTCTTGCCACCATCAATGTGCCTGCTCTTCTTGAGCCGACTGGCATTATCAGAGATGATGGCAAGAGGCCCGATGGAGTGTCCTTAGTTCCTTGGAGCTTGGGACGGATGTTGGTGTGGGATGCTACCTGCGTAGACACACTGGCACCGTCCCACCTCCAACGGACTACTGTAAAAGCGGGCGGAGCGGCGGAAAGCGCCGAAATTCTAAAACGTAACAAATATAAGAGCCTCGGTAGAGAGTACCATTTTGTACCATTTGGTGTTGAAACTCTAGGTCCATGGGGTCCCAGCGCGCATAAGTTGTTCGCAGAAATCGCGAAGCGTCTGGTTGACGTAACTGGTGACCAAAGAGCTGGCGGCTACCTCGCACAACGTATCAGCATTGCGATACAGCGAGGAAATGCCGCCAGCATCCTTGGTACAATGCCTCAAGGGCCTATTTTAGATTTAAGCTAGTTATTAATTTCGTTTAGTAGTACCACTGTAATTTTCATCATATATTCTTTTCTAAATAGGTACTTACTACCCCCTTATTCGTATAACTTTACGGGCCTGATTTAGTTAAATTATGTTATATCCTTTTCTTACAAATACATAAGTCAAGGACAAACGATTAATAGCTAATTGAGGTTTGTAGCGCGTTTAAAATGAATAACCGTTATTCCTTAAAGTTGAACGAAATCTGAAGCCTGATTCGGATTTAACAACTTGATATGGTTTTGACACGACCTCAACGATCGTCTTGGCAAAGAGAATTCGAAATATAGAGTTATTGTCATGGTAAATTATGTAGTTATAGTACATTTACTGCCATCTTTCGACGAGATTAAAATTGTTAGAACGCCATTTGACTTTGATCATTATTCTTTCACTGATATGTGTTCATTTGATAAATATTTATTGAATTAACGCCATCTACTCGACTAAAGTAGGCCAAACGTTATGGCGCCATCGCTCGAAAATATTGTACCATATATACCTTTGGCCTACTCTCGAGTAGATGGCGTTAATATTAATATTTCACAAGTTAACACATATCAGTGAAAGAATAATGATCAAAGTCAAATGGCGTTCTAACAGTTTTAATCGTCTATCAAAAGATGGCAGTAAATGTAGGTACTGTAGCTACATAATTTACCATGACAGTAACTCTCTATTTCAAATTCTCTTTGGTCGTATCAAAATATCAAACCGTAACAACTTGTTAAATGTGAATCGGCTCCTGAACGATATTTTCTCGGGCCGTGATTACAATTTGCACGACTTTCAGCTCGGGCGGGGAAATGCCATTAAAAACCTTACTCATCTAGGTTAGTCAAGTTATCGTTCGTGATTGCTCAGCCCCTCTACTAATGGAGTTCAATATCAGGAATAGACGGGATGATTTCACGTTTAGTGTTAAATAGAATTTCTATAAAAACGTAGATTTGCTGTTATGTCAATTACTAAACTACTGATACATAAATATATACCTACACGTTATGTGTAAGGTAGGCATCACCGTGGCGCCGCTTTGTAACACATTAGTTACTTAACCATAAGCCATAAGCCATAAGTGTGTTGCAACTTGCATAGTATGAAAATACGGAAAATTTTCTTTTTTTCCACGCTGTGCGTTTTATAGCCTGCACAAAACAACATAGTCAATGTATTTAGGCTAAATAAAACACTTACCATAATGTTCTAATCGGCCAATAGAAATAAATAGCTCACTTATTTCACTGGGCTATTTGAATGTATGAGCCTCTACCTACTCTCTCATCTACATACCTAATGTATGTGTACTACACATTGTGTAGGTATTTGTGATCCACCCAAATCTGCAAATATCTGATGTTTGCAGATTCCGGGGTGATATCGGAAACCCGTCCTATGAAATGTAATCCGGCTAAGCTAGACTTTGAAAACTTTTAACATTTTCCCTAAGGCAATGTCAATATCTTGTTTACAGTCAAGCGTTCCTGAGCCCTGACTCCTGACCTCGACCAGCTGTCTCATGGTAGTCATAGTACAAATAATATTTGACAAATATTAACTTGATGTTATTTAGAACGTTTTTTAATACATAGTAGTCATAAAATACCAATAAATATATAAAATCAATATTCAAAATGGAAAGTTATGTAAGGAATTCATTGCTTAGGTCAGCATTTGCCAAACTGTGGGTCGCGAGCGAATATTGAGTGGGCCCTGAAACTACTAGGAAATCGGAGGGTCACCAATACTATTTTATACCCCCTTTTTATGGCGGCCAAGAGTTGGGCCCCAAAAATGGTAGTTTTTGTTAGGTGGATCGGAGCCCTGTCTACTTTGGGAACCCTGGCTTTGGTGCTTAAAATGGGAGAGACAAAACCATCTTGGATATAAAAGAACAACCCAACCAAATTTATTGAACCCGTTACATGCAGGCCAATTTGATGTCAGTGTACCTTTGAATTAGCCTGTTAGTAAAAATAACAAATAATATAGCGCGGTACAGCGTTTCAGTTTGAAGCGCGGCGATATTACGGTGCTCATCCTCTCTTGTGCCGCTTCTCGCCCAACAATAAGCCTCGTCGACCTATTTCGCGGATTTAATATGGAATATTGCGTTGCTAGTTTGTAGGTAGAATAAAATGAGTATATAAATACGAATTTCAATAACTTAAGTATTGGTTTTTCACCGACTATTAATATAAGAATGCAGTAAGTATCTCGTCATTTCAATGTTTACTCATCACAATACAACGTCTGCGAATTTCGGAAAATCGATTTTTGTATATGTCCATCATCGTCACTAGGTATATATTTTTATACCTACGTCAAGTAAGTGGCAGCTTGCAATAGATATTGGAATAATAGAGATGGTGACGGAAGAATTAAGATTATCAGAATTCACAGCCTCTGGTGTAAAATGTTTGTAGGAGGCGGACACGATAGAAACTCTTGCAAAATGGAACATACACCTGTAACTGAGCGCTCCAAAGGTTAGTCTGAACACTCTCAACAAGTTATCGCTCGAACCACTTGTTGAGAGCCCGCCCCGCGGGCGAGTCCGCGGCGATGGGAGGAGCGTTGTTACACTTGCTTTGCCAATTACCAGAGTTTGAGCAAATACGGTGCATACTTTCAAAAAATACTAAGGTTTCCGATCTGTGGTAAGACGGTCAGTTGAATCAAACCGAGACTTAATCGCGTATAATTAAGTTTTAAAAGTTGCACCAGGAACTGGGCCTTAGAGGTGTGGTTCCTAAAGCGCTGGATAGTTTAGCCCTGTGCACTCCAAGAACCGTTCGGAGGAAAGGCGTCGTAAGCTGAGGTATAACTTAAATATAGCGACTAAAACCTTATACATAAATTTGTATCGTACGCCTAGTAACCTTGATGCTTTCAACTCTTTCAGGTAAGGTCTAATTTGTACCGATTATGTTAACGTGTGTGTGATACTTTGTAATGTGACAAATAGTGGTCAAAGGTCAACGGCGCACCAAAGACTATAAGTTAAAATCTATATAAGGTAGTATTTAAATAAATAACCCAAGAAAGTGTAGACTCTCTAGGTCTAGACTTATATCGACCGGGATATGAACCGTGATTACCTTTTGTATTGTTTTCGAGCTCCCGATATTTTGACGCAGTTGCATGCATCTTGTTCACGGGTAACAACGGGTCATATCCCGGTCGATATAAGTCTAATGAAACTAACCGTGAAACGTCCAAAACAATCTCTGTCAAGTTTTTCTGTAAAAAAATTAAGGACATTATTCAGAAGTTCGTTTTCAAATTCACGAGTAATCGAGATTATTGTGGAGATATCAAGGGTATATTCGTTTTCGTTAATATGCGAATGTTTTATACGAATATTTATAATATTTTTAAATACCTAAGCACACGTTCAACGAACGTAAGGCACGTTTTGCTTGTGTCCTGTTTCCATAAGTTGCAAAAAGGTTCAAGGGTAAAAATAAAGAATTGGAATCGTTATCGCCCGCTTGGCGCCAAAAGTAAGCGCGTTTGAAAAGACTTTAACGAAGCACTCAGGGGCGCTTGGCGCGCTGGAGGGCTCCATTAGACCGCTTCTGGGTCTCCAGGCCGGAGGCCACTCGGCCGCTCTCAATACCGCGTGGCTGGATTAGGGTGAATATGTATTAAATTCACTCGTTTAGTATTGGTAATCAAGTCACAATCAGGGTTTAGTAACTTAAACCTTTACTATCTGGGAGACCGAGCATTGCTCGGAAAACATGTAAAAACCCAAAAATGCGCGTTTTCCCAGAGATAAGACCTAGCTAGATCGATGTTTCGCCCCTGAAGACCCCCATATAGCAAATTTCATCGAAATCGTTGCAGCCGTTTCCGAGATCCCCGAAATAAATAAATATACAATGGCGTAGCTAGGCATGGGCGAATGGGCCGTCGCCCACGGCCTTGCGCGCGAGGCCCCTTCGAGCACAGTGAAAGAAAAGGGCCTCGCAGATGCGACTTCGCCCACGGCTAGATTAGTTCACGCTACGCCACTGTAAATATAATATAAGTACAAGAATTACTCGTTTAAAGGTATTAGATTAACCGACATCAAAAAGGAGGAGGTTTGAAATTTCGTCGAGATCTTAATTTTTTGTTTTAATTCACAGTTGATCCCCTCGCACTTGTGATAACCTGATAACCATCAGAGTGTATAATGACATACATACAGCGTGTATTTTTAATACACCGTAAATTTCAACGAGACATAGGTTTTACTACTATAAAACAATTATTATAAGTTTTTTTATATCAGCCTTAACTAACAGTATAATCTATAAAAAAAATCGTCCAACAATGTATTGCGTACCTACATTATAATCTTCACTTGTGATATTATACGGCTTGTGCGACGTTTGTAATAAAAACAAAGTAGTGATACTTATACATTGTACGTTGAATTATTTTATAATTAAAGGAAAAATTAAAGAAGCTACCTTACCTACTTAGTAAAATGTAGTAGACTAACTATTACCCTTATAATATGCGGTCTAAAAACCAATTAGAAAAAACGCAGGAAATTTGCAAAATAATAGGTGCGACGCGACGGTTCGATCGCTCATTACCTATAATTTTACCTGTAGAATCACGCGCCTTATCTACTGACAAATTAGTTTGCTTGACTATATTTAGCGATTGTATTGTATTGTATTATAGTTTGTAGGCGATTTTCCGCAACTCGACGTCGAGTATTCTCTTTCAGTAAAATCTATCTTCGCTTAAAATAACGGAAACCTAATTAAAAATGCTGCCGGACGGAGCTTTCGCTAGGGCTGCGCGAGGCGCAATTTGCGCAACGAACGCTTCCGCGCGCGCCGCGCGGCGCGGTGTGGACACGGCCGACCGACTCAAGAGAATAACACCAACTTTATAATAGGAGATATTACTGCAATCTTCTGCCGCCAGAGTGCAGCACTACCGACTATAGTAAATTCATAGACTAACTTATACATACTGTGCCTTAAACTGTTTTTTGACAAGTTTTCACAGACAATAAAATATGACATTGATGCATCAAGGCGGTTTGTTAACAGGGGCCTACCGGTAAACGCGAAAATCTAAATTTAGTTATCTGCCTCTTTATGGCTCGAATATCCAAGAGTGATAGAGAGGCATAAACCGAACTTCCGATTGTCGTGTTTCACGGTAGGCCATGTGATTGACGTAGTGACACATGATGTGTCATTGATGTTTGTTTAGTGTATGTGCTAGTTGTGCCACCTACGCAGAGCTTTGCCTAATATTCCATATTGATTGAGAAGACTGGAAAAACGGAATCATCTATATCTTTATCTTTAGGTATTTAAATAAAATTAAACAAAATCTACCCTCAAATGGCTCCTTAAGCCAGTTGAGGGCAGAAGAAAACATTACACGATCAAATAATGTAGGTTAAAGTCAGGTCGTTCAGTGACTGATCCAGGCGGTTTTGTAATTGGTCAGTTAGCCAATAAATGTTATAACTACCCGAAATTGTACAAATTGTTTGTTTACTTTTATTTACCTAAAGATACAGACCATAATAATTACTTAAGACAACTTAGGGAACAAACCTAATTATTTTATTAAAGGTCTAAGCAGCGGAGAGTAGAGGTCGGGTGCGTAGATCCTGAAGGCCCTGAATTTTCGTACAAAATAGTACATTCACTGCCAACGTTTTAGTTGCCCTACCCTCGTAGCCGATCCCAGCGTTTTCCCGCGTTGTAGAGGAAAGCGACTACGAACAGAGAACCCGAGAAGCGGGTTCCCGGCACTTAATCTTCTTAGGTATATGAGTAAAACCAGTATTCCAAAATACTGCATGTGTTATGAAAGTCAAGACGTTACTATCAAATTACGGTTTTTCCTCTGCAAATAAGGATTATTCCCGGCGTCGCAATCCTCTTAAGATGCTATTATCCGATCAGTGCCGAATATTGACGTCCTTATACAATCGTATGATGGATAAGCTTTTAGACATCAGTCACTGTCGCTCCAGTGATTAGGAGGTTAATTATGGACACTCTTATCGCGTGAGGGGCTAATAGGTTGACTTCAATTCTCTAATAAGGATAATGCCAGAGATGATTAATGTCCTTAAAGGGGCCCACTGATTAACAGTCCGCCGGACGGTATCGGCCTATCAGTTAGAACAAAATTTTGACAGGCCGATAACGTCCGGCGGACTGTTAATCAGTGGGCCCCTTAAGATTTAGTCACGTGTAGATCAGCCGGCGTCCTAGAGCATTTAATAACTGGAGTGGCCTTTAAGAGCTTACCCCTCTGCCGAAAAACTTGCACAATTGTGCAAACTTTTGTATGGACTGACATGCCTATTTGTACGTTACGTACAAATCATGTAGAAATAACAATACATTTGACGTCCCCTCCCCCGCATAAATCGGCAGATTGTTTCGTACAGAAAATGACAGCCTTGACGTCTCCAGATACTAAATGCTCTAAGGACGCCGGTATTATGGATGGTTTTATCCACGTGATAAAATAACTGTCACTTTTTATGACCGTGGGATAGAAAGTGTCGGACACCGTTTTATCACGCCGTCACGTAGACATGAACGACCATTATATCCGTTGGTTTGTAAAGGTACCGACCGGATTATGCAGATGTGAATAAGAAAAGAACGCAAATATCAGTTTTTAGTTTTTAGTTTTAGTCATTAATAATAATTAAAAATGCAATAAAATGACATTCATTTGTAAAATTGGTGTTTTAATATTTCACTTAGGTGAAGTTAGGGCTATGGTAGATAAAGTTAGACCAAGATATGGTAGATAAAGTTAGACGTCATAATTTCATAGAAGTTTGTCGTTAAAAATGACACTTGCACTGCGTGGGCTATCAAAATCGCTGCAGACTTTTCTTGGTGTAACTCTTGGTAATTTTCAATGATGCAACATTGATAACGGGGTTTAGTTAGATTATTTCTTAGGGTGGTATTCCATCTGTCCAATATATTAGTACAATATGATTTTGCGTCTCACATTTTGCTTAATAAGAGAGTGAGACGCAATGCACATTGGACAAAGAAATTGGACAGTTGGAATGGATGACCCTTATGGATGTGTTCGCTGACATGATTTACAAGATCTACAGGACGATCGTGAGACCTGTTGCAATTTATGGATCAGAATGCTGTGCGACGAAAGTGGCGGATGAAAGAAGAGTGCACGCAGCGGAAATGAGAATGTTGAGATGGATGTGTGGAGTGACGAGAAAGGATCGGATTAAGAATGAGTATATATATAAGAGAAAGTTTGAAAGTAGCACCGGTAACGGAGAAGATGAGGGGTAGTATTAGGTTAGCGTGGTATGGGCATGTAATGAGGAGGGATGAATGCCATATACTTAGGCAAAAGAATGTTAGGGATGAATATTGATGGACGGAGAGCGGATGGTAGACCCAATAAACGATGGATGGATTGTGTGAGAGAGGATATGAGAAAGAAAGGAGTGAGTGCTGAGGTGACGAAAGACAGAGGAGAATGGAAGAGAAAAACATGTTGTGCCGACCACACATAACGTGGGAAAAGAAAATACGTGATTTACGAGGTTTCACATTGAAATATCCAAAACAGCTCCATGCTATTCTTTCCCGCGCGAGATCCGCTATCCGTCGTTTGCAATTTACGGCGTTCAACACCCGTTGAATGGAACGAAAATGGTCTATTACTTTAAACGCACTCGTTAAGAAAAACGACTATTATTTGAAGCTTTATATCTCGGTTAACCGTAACATTGTATACTATAAATGGCTTTATATATCTAATCTCAGTCTTTATTCCCATACCTATATCTAGGCGATATAAAGGAACCTCATGATCATCATCATCATAATTTAAGAGCATGGCTCTTGTCGGTGGAGTATGCGCCAGTTTTCGCGGTCCTCGACCAGGTTCTTTTGGTGTAAAGGAACCTAGCCAAATGAAAATCTTTAATAGAAAACGTCAATTGAAAGTGAAATAATGATCGGAAATTATCAAATTATCACATGAATTTTCGTGTCTGTCATCCCGATATACTTTCTTTTCGATCAGCGGTTGTCGATGTAGGTACAATTTATTGTCATCCCGCAGATTTATAAATAAGTAGGTACCAATATCTCTAAGCATCAGAACTACATCAGAACATTTTTCACTTGTCATGGTAAGTACCGCAAAACCACCTAATTAATCACAAGTAGGATCGCAGTTTAATCCCATGTTGACACATGTTTAACTTATGATTGTTTGTTTTGTTTAAATGTTAAAATGATCGAGTAAATAATTGATTTGACCTAAAAGAAATATTTTGAAAAAATGGATGGGTCCTATAGTTCGTTTTTTTTAGCTTTAGAAAGAACTTGCAAGAAGGTAAGCGATTTTGACATGTCTTTTAATTGGAAAACGCTTTTTAAAAATCAGTAACTATTACTTATGAAAGCAGAAGAATATAAATGATCGTATTAGATTCATAATTGTTACATATTTGCCGTAACTTATTTTTAAAATGTGTCTTTCAATTAAAAGACACGTCAAGATTGTTTACCTTATTTCTAATGCTAAAAAAACGAACTATATACAAAGATTTTAATTGTAATAGGTTTTATACATAAGTTTTCATATAAGGACTATGTTAAAATATTCAGCTTAGGTACTTCCGAGTTCACCTTCACCAATAAATCTAAAAGGAAAGTCCATGAAAATTAAACCTCTTATAAGTCGTATGGGGTTTTCCATGGAACTATTTCGTATTGTACCCAAGATAGCCTTTATGAAGAGTAGGTACTTAAGGTATCACAGGATTAACTCAATCCCCTCATTTAGGACTCTATCACTGAGTTTGTTTCTTATTTTATAGTATTATGTGGTATAGAGTAGATTATACATAATTATGTTTTGCTGTACATTGCAGGACAGTCTAGAAGTGTACCTACTATAGGGCAGAGTTTAACACATTCAGCGCCAAGAACCCAACTGACGGGTACACTGTTCGTAGCGACTACGCGCTCCATACGGCGAAACCGTGGCTACGCGCTACGAGCGTAACCCGTAGCACTTAGTCGCAATGAATGTGTTAACATATGGCAACATCTAATTAATAGAATCATCGCCATTAAAACAATATTTTTTCTTAATTCATTTTCAATAATTAGTCCTATCAAAGCAAAACTGTTTCTTAACTTGACACAAACCAAAGTCATATAACCACATAGACATCAATATAGTACAGTCACCTGCATTAGTATGTTACTCTTTGAAGGCCGCAAAAATATGTGACACGCTCTTATGGCTCTACAAATAAGATCGTGGCAGATATTTATGCAGCCTTAGTTGTGTAACATATTTTTGCAGGTGACTGTACACCAATTTTTTTTAATTCAGTATGCGAAGGAGAGAGTCAGAACATCGCAATTCGCAAGCGATATCGCACCTATACTTTTAGTGCGAATCTAATAGCCCCATCCGTATGAAAAATCCTTTGTTTAGTAAACAATGTTTACCATCAAACTCAACAAGTGTGTATTTCCAAACATAAACAATCAATTTAAATCCAAAAAAAACTCACCGTACTAAAACTTCAGTCCAAAATGTACACGATCACCTAAACGGAACACAGCATTACTGTTAACGTGTGGTTGGGTTCACGGAGCGGCGCGCGCGCGTGTAGCCCGGCGGCTGGCGAGTAACTGAGGTAGTGAGGTCTGGAGGACCTCGGCTCCTGAGGGACCCGTGTGGGGGGAGGGGGGGTGCGATTGATCTGCGGGCATCCGGCGGTGCGTCCTGAATGAAACCCGCCCTCGCGGCCTACGGGAGTACTACACGGGCTACGATACTAAGAGTTAGTACATACAACTTCACTGTAATTGCTACTAGCGAAAGTGCAGTTATCAGGTAGTGGCGCGATTCGGGAAATGAATTAGAGATTAACTAGATATTTAAGATTTACGGCTCGATTCGGAAAATGAATTAGATTTCTACTAGACTTAAACAAGTTACGATACGGATAATTTAAAGATATTTGTAAGATAGATATGTCAAATTTGACGTGTCCGCAATTCTGGAGGTCCTCTTGAACGATTTCGACAAGTTATGACTTAGATATCGAAGTCACATCTAGTCGATATCTAATGTAGATCTAGTTGATCTCTAAATCGTCTCAAGATCTTGTGATTATCTCGAAATCCGAATAGGCCTGATGAGTTGGCGCTTACGCTATTATTAACGCCGCTCCAATATTATTTCGGCGCTATGCGACGTAAGCGCCAGCCGCCAAAAGGTACCTTTTTTCGTGGAACGTCACATATCTTTACTATTTCATATCTAGTGAATCTCTAATTCATTTCCCGAATCGTGGCGCCAGCCGCCACAAGGTACCTTTTGCCATGGAACGTCACATATCTTTACTATATCGTATCTAGTGAATCTCTAATTCATTACCCGAATCGCGCCGTAAGAGTTAGTAGACCTACAACTTTACTGTACTTGCTACTAGGGAAGGTGCAGTTACCAGGTAGGGCTTTTCATCTTGGATAGATACATGCGTTTATACTTATACCTAGCTATTGAATTGAATAGGTGTAGATACCTTAATGTGCCCTTTATAGGCATGTGTGTTAGATTCAGATTAAAGGATTTTCGCTAGGACCATAGAGAAATAATTAAGCTTGTAAAGTGCTCACTCCATACATGGATAGGTATTCTTTCATATTAAGAATAAGTTATATCCCTCCCATGCTAAAACTTACTATGAATTAGTTTTAAACTGACTTAAAACTGAATAAATACTTATCAAGCTTAAATCTTATTATAGATAAGTTTGCGGAACGTTCGCTTAAAACTTATTAGTTTTTGCATTAGCATGAAAAGACATCTCTTAGCTCTCCTTCCTCAATGTTTAGGTGTATAATTTATTAACCGCGCGCAAGTTCTGTATATGATAAGAATCCTGGCCCAATAATATGTTTAGTCATCTAATTAGGTACATTATTCGAGAACGATATTAAGAAAGAAAGAAAGAAAGAATAGTTATTTATGATACAAGTGCGGAAAAGAGGAAATTCGAAACGAGTGGCGACAAATTAAAACACAACCGAAGGGAGTGTTTTAAATCGACACATAATAATTATTATGAATGGTTAAATTTGTGGCATAAACACTCGTTCCTTCGTAGCGCGCTACGCAGGCTACGCCGCGTAGACGCCTACGACGCCTGCCTTCGTAGCCTTTGGAGGCAGATTAGAACTTACAAATTAGAGCCAATTTCATCTCATACTGCTCTTTTTATATTCGTTAAATAACGAATCAATCAACAGATTTTTAATATTTCTAAGCAATATCAATATTATTTGTAATATTAGGGTTAAAGGAGAAAAATAATCATTTTGTATGGAAGGTACCCAGGCTTTCTAGCACTAACGATCACGAAGCACAGCCGCGGACGGACAGACAGACGGCTTGGCGAAACTAAATATAAGGGTTTCTATTTGACTACATAACCTTAAAAAGGGGCGAAGTGCGAATATTTTGTTTCTACGGTTTGCTTATTTTCGAATTATGTTTTAAAGTTTTAACTGTCAGAACTCGTGCATAGAAATAAATTAAGCGAATTGTAATATTATTAAAAATTTCAATTAAAAATAGCATGAAGGTGTATGTATGAAATGTCACCCGTCCTTGCTTTAACAGCGTTGATCAGATCGCACATGAATAATAATTAGCACTAATTAGGCCGACCTTACACAACGAGCCACATCCGACATCACCTAAATGCCTAATCTGTCCAATGTCGACCTAATGTAGCGCCATCCTGCATCCGCTTCCTAAAATGTCGAATTCGTGTGCAATTTCCATTTTTTACAAGCTTTTATTTATAGTTGAGTGTGCTCAGAGCACAAAAAGGTCAACCACGGCGTTGCATGAACAAGAGATTTCCTTTGGCAGGATTGGTCCTTAGGACCCAAGGATGGATTTAAGAAGTGGAGCCACCCAGATTTTTGATGCAGGTGGGGGGTGGGGGGGTTTTAAGCGTCGGCGACGTCTGATGTTAATAATTGTTTAAGTTTAGGTTCTATGTCAAGTTTAGTATCATTTTCAAGTAAATCAAAGATGTAGACATAGATTTCATCTACATCGGTTCAGCCGTTATTGATTCCCCATACAATCTTACACCTTCCTTTTCACTTTTAAGAGATTTTTTTTGAATAAAAACTATCCTACGTTATTCCCTGGAACTCAAACTATCTCTGTACCAAATTTTAACTAAATTGGTTTAGCGGTTTAAGCGTGAAGAGGAATTTTAAAAAAAAGTATTTTTTTCATATTTTATGTGTTTTTACTTTTGAATGGTGTCATTGTGATATCAGAAACGAATTCGGCATCCCCGATTTATACGAAAACGATACCAAACTTGGCCTAGTAGCTTAAATGATATAGATATCAAGATCAAGTTGAGAGCCGCCCCCCCCCCCCCCCCCCCCCCTAAAAATTTACATCAAAAATCTCGGTGGCTCCACTTCTTAAATCCATCCTTGGGTCTTAAGGACCAATCCTGCCAAAGGAAATCTCTTGTTCACGCAACGCCGTATTTTAGGCCCAGCACCATCCGCTATTAGTTTCACCTGACCGTTGTCTGTCTGTCTGTAATCAAATCTTGCAAGTTAAATTTGATCCACCTCCCGGATTCCGATTGAGCTGAAATTTTGCATGCATGTATAAATCGGATGACAATGCAATATTATGCTACCATCGAGCTGATCTGATGATGGAGACAGGAGGTGGCCATAGGAACTCTGTGATGAAACAACGCAACCTAAATGTGTTTGGGGTTCTTAGAATTGTCTCGATGAGTATTAGTTGTCTGTCGTAAGAAAAGTACAGTCAGCGATAAAAGCTTGTACCAAAAATGAAATTTTTGGCAAAAACTTATCCTATTTTTACAAGGACTCAAGGCGTGTCCAGACGGGGACAATTTTTCGCCAATCTGATTAAATTGTCCGATTAAATCAGGCCGTGCGGACGCAAACGCCAATTTGGCTCGCCGATTATGACCGATATTACCGATAAAAGGGGATGCACACCAAACAACAAAACCAATTTGTGACGCTAACTATTCGCGTTTGGGGGCATTTTTTAATTTAGAGCGCTCAAATATCACCATAAATTTAAAATTGGTGATAGTGGCCAAATTGGCGTTGGACGCAAATTGCGTCCGCACCACCTGATTTGATCGGACAATTTAATCAGATTGGTGAAAAATTGTTCTCGTCTGGACGGGCGTTCAGTAAAAATAGAAAATGTCCATCAAATGGTGGAAAGGAGAGCGCTGGTGGCCTAGCGGTAAGAGCGTGCGACTTTCAATCTGGAGGTGGCTGGTTAAAATCCCGGCTCGTACCAATTTTCGGAACTATGTACCTACGAAATATAATTTTCACCACACCAGCTCGGAAAAGCTTACTTTGCACTTCAAAAACTGATAGCAAAGTTGCATTTTATTCACATGTGAGGCAAAGTAATTAAATGCAAATTTTGAGTTGTTTACTTATGTTTGCTGGTAGAATTGATTTTTAAATGATGATTTTGGATGATAAATATTTAATAGCATTCATTTGTTGGTGTGGTGAAAAAATTGTGTTTCAAAAAATTTTGTTTAACCCTCGTGATTTGAAACCCTCGCAACGCTCAAGATTACATTTTTGGAACCACTCGCTACGCTCGTGGTTCAATTTTGGAATCTTTCGCTTGCTCGGGTATCAATATTAGCACGAGCGGTTAAACAACAACTTTGCCCCCTTGTAAAACAAATAACTATTAATATTTATCAGTCGCTTTTCGGTGAAGGAAAACATCGTGAGGAAACCGGAATAATCCCAATAAGGCCTAGTTTACCCTCTGGGTTGGAAGGTCAGATGGCACTCCCTTTCGTAAAAACTAGTGCCTACTCCAACTCTTGGGATTAGTTGCCAAGCGGACCCCAGGCTCCCTTAAACCGTGGCAAAATGCCGGGCCAACGCGAGGAAGATAAGACTCAGTTAAGGTGCAGTAGGTTTAGAACACGGATTTTTTAAAAAGTCGTAGTGCCTTTTGTAAGCAAAATACGATCAAAAGACATTCCCTCGCTACACATCCTCGCACATCTCTGGGGGAAACGCAGCCTAAGGCTTCTACACCTTGTAACAAATGGCATGCGATTTTAAAGCCTGACCAGTAATATATGATCATTGTCAAGAGGGCGTTGTTATTCTCATGTAGGTATAGACAGGGGACGTGACAGTTCAGTATAGTATGACAAAATTAGTTCCAGTGAATTTCCGCAACATGGCACGTGATCGTAATTACTGGTCAGGCTTTAAATTGCTGGCTAAGTAGAAGCCACAAATTCAATTTATCGAAATGCCACAGTGCAGGTATTGCAAATTGCATGCGATTATCTAGTCTGTCAAACCAATAAAAATAAGTACAAGATATCGCAAAATGCAAAATTTGCATGGGGAGTTTATTAGGCCAAGCAATAAGAAAGGTATGGAGCGAAAGCGAGTAGTCATGTCGCTAAGATGCAAAGTTTCCATGTGTTTCCAAGATATAAGTGAATAACCGAAAAATGGGACCTTCTTACCCCCCAGCATATAGGGGCTACGGCCGGGGACTTTTGATATGTCACTCAAGTGGAGTTATGATGTTAGTTTTAATTTTATGTTAGATTATGCATGTAAATACTTATAACAGAGACTCGCACCTGCAGTCAAACTGTGCAAACAGTTTTACAGGAAATTGTATTAGATTGTAAGTTTATTTCATGTAACAATAATTATAAATGTATTTTTTATTGTTTTTTATGTGCTTTTGTATTTTACTTTTATATGCATGTTATAAACAACCTAACTTAAGAAGAAAAATAAATAAAGATAATAAATAAATAAAATAAATAAATATATATTCACCTCCTAACTAGTCCAAACAAAGTTACGGAGTCAAAAATTGTGTTCCTATCATTTCCCTCTACAACTTTTTTGAGCATTCGTTGCCTGACCTAGTCGATCTTCGAAGGCTACATGGACCTTTCAATTGTACCCCCTTATTCTACTGACAATCTTGGTTTGCAGCATAGCTACTTAATCGAACCACACTTGGGCTAAGATTACATGTCACTTTTTATGGCTTAAATTTGCAACAGCGATAGAGAGGCAGATAAGATAACAAACTTGTGTTACTGTTCTATAAGATTTCGACGAATTGAGAACCTCCTCCTTTTTTTTAGTCGGCTAATTATTACCTATAAAACGCTTCACACACCTTACTTAATTCAGTAACTAACGACAGGGACGCAGCTATAGGTACGTTGAAACTTCTTCGTATAGGGGGTGTTACTGCAATGTTCTGCCGCCAGAGTGCAGCACCAACGCCTCTAGTAAACCATAGAGTAAGGCCCCATTCGCACGACAGCTTAAAAAGCGTTGCGTTAAAACCCGACGTTGGCGTTTTTTTACCGTTTCTAATATTTGTGTTCATACGAACGCTTAAAAATCACTTGTGAGTCTACTGCCACGTACGCATCTCAGCAAAGCTATACTTTATTTGCTATTACGACGTAATATTTGAATATAGCTTGAATATTTCAGGAATTATAGTGCGTCAAGCAAATCTTGTCAGTAGCAATGTAAAGCAAACTAAAGTAGGGCAACACTCAATGAGTAGTATTGCGCTAAGAAAAGCAGCAATGTACAATGTATATCGAACCAAAACTTTTTTTTTCCGGTGCGCGCCCTATTACGTACGTCAATTCAAATTGTCACTCGCGGATTTCTCTATTTAAAATGTTTGAAATTGTTATTAATAGGTATGGACGGACAATTTAAAAGCGGTGTGTGATGTTGATAAAAATATTAACTAATTTGAAGATCTCAAAATAAAATTAGAAGTGGATTATGCCGTTAAACAAGAATGTATGAATAAAAACATTGTTTCACCAGGTAGATGTCCTACTGGATTTCAATATTTTATTAGATTTCTCAGTTGGCACTGTAGGCATTGTAGGCACCTTTTAGCTTTGATTAAGCACAATCTTATTTAATATATTGGTATTTAATAGCAGAAATATCTCTTGAAATAGAATCGATTCAAAATGTAAACAAAGATGATGGCTGTCATTCGCCGTCCACATTCCACAGATAAAACACAGATGACACGCGATTTTCGAATTATTCGAACACAGTGTTGCTAACCCGCGATTTTTCTAATTTGCCGCCGTTTGCTACTGACAAGATTTGCTTGACCCAGTATAGTAAGCATAAGTTCACATTTTTAAGGTGAAACTAATAATAATCTTAACGATTGAGACCAAAAATTGACACTTGACAGCCAACTGACAGCTGCGCCGGCGCTTTTTTAACGCTTGTGAGAACAAATACACGGAGTTCCGTATTACCCTATTCAATTTGACGCCAACGCTCAACGCCGAAAATCGAACAGTGCTCGATAAAAAAGCGCCGCGCTTAAAAACCGCCTTCGTGTGAATACATACATGGTTATCCATTTGTGTATATCGAGCACTGTTCGATTTTCGGCGTTGAGCGTTGGCGTCAAATTGAATAGACCATACGGAAATCCGTGTATCTGTTCTCACAAGCGTTGAAAAAGCGCCGGCGCTGCTGTCAGTTGGCTGTCAAGTGTCAATTGTTGGTGTCAATCGTCAAGATTATTATTAGTTTCACCTTAAAAATGTCAACTTATGCTTACAAATTCCTGAAATATTCAAGCTATATTCAAATAATACGTCGTAATAGCAAATAAAGTATGGCTTTGCTGAGATGCGTACGTGGCATTACGACTCACAAGTGATTTTTAAGCGTTCATATGAACACAAATATTGGAAACGGTAAAAAAGCGCCAACGTCGGGTTTTAACGCAACGCTTTTTAAGCTGTCGTGCGAATGGGGCCTTACTTAATACATACTTTGCCTTTTAGATTTAATATATACCGTCTCAGCGAGCTGTCACTGTTGCCACTTTTGTTTAGTGTACGATTAACAATTTAACATCACCTTGCTGTAGCCATGTCGATAAAGTCATATCGATAAACTATCGACATTTCTTGCAATTTTAATTTTACTCTAAAGGTTTAACGATATCTAAAATGAACAAAAACGCTTTTATTCTTTATTGTGGTTATCAGATCACAATTTTATCGTCACGCCCCAGCAGGGAACCAAGGGAAAGTTCAGATATTTAATTAAAATACATAAATACCTACTATAATATGTGTTCCGCAATAATTTAATTATTTTATTATATTCTAATATATTTATTATTCATTAGCATTTCAATTATGTTTATGTTTAACGAAGATATTGAAGCTTCAATGAATAGCTATTTCGTTCCGCTGTGTAGCGTTTATCGATATATAACATGATTAAAATCGACTTTTCACATCCCTAAAAGAGCACACATACATGTTTTTACGCACACATACACAGCCTGGATGCACCAAAAAAAGGCAACACTTTGATTTGAAGTTCATCTTGTCAACAGTATGGTTGTCCTTTTGATGGCATTTTTAAAAGAGCGAGGAGAGAGAAATTATACTAGTTGCTGCGCCGTCAAAGAGAACAGAAAACGTTGGGGCCTTGATACTGTGCCTTAAACTGTTTTTTTTTTTTAAGTTTTCACAGACAATAAAATATTCATCAAGGCTGTTTGTTAACAAGGGCCTGCCAGGAAAAGCGAAAATCGAAATTTAGTTATCTGCCTCATTATCGCTCGAATTTGCAAGAGTGATAGAGACATAGAAGGTAGGATCGTATAGAAGTGGTATACGCGTGCCTCCGTGAGGGACAAAACATACGCAAATGCGACACTGTGATTGCTCGAATTCATTTGTTGCCCACCATTATCCATACTAAAAAAAAGGTGGGGAACAAATAAAATGTGGGACTGTGACAAGGACAAACAATAATAGCTCTTTCCCTGCTACTCCTACTGAAAGACTATCTCGTTCTGTCAGTTACCCCCACCACTCATGCCAGATCCAGGTATAATATATCCTAAATTCATGGATAGAGAGGTTAGATAACGAAATTTCAATTTTCTTGTTTTGCGGTAGACCCCCAGATTTTGATGGGTTGTGGTAGTGGCGCCCCCTACGCAGAGTTTCCCTATTGCTGCGTATTGTCGTGAGTTACTGAATTAAGTAAGGTGTGTGAAGCGTTTACCATTAGGTCCATTATGTTCGATTTGGACTACTACGACTAGACGTCTGTCAACTAAACGTCATTGTCCATTGACTGATTTGATTTCATTCATATTGGTATTTGGCTCTTTGTTTTTATTTACCGGAAAACGTGTTATATAAACTTTGTTATATATATTATTAGTACAAGTTTATCATAAAATAATAATAGTTAAGCATAAAGTGTGCAGCTCTATATGGACTTCTGTTAACTTGTATTTTGTTTACAAGAATGGCGTCACGAAAACATTGGGGTGAATTCGAAGACGAGGACCGCGATGAATCTATACTACAAACCGTAAACTTCAACCCAATCATAGAGCTGGGCATGCAAAACATTCCAGAGATACCCATCTCCGTGAAATCGTCACCAATCGAACTGCCGAAGCCGAACCTTATCACCCACACAATACTGCTGCACTCGTATTCCAGGCAGCTTTCTGCGATATTAGAGCAAACGGAAAATGCTGTCTTTGAAGGTGCACGACTTGATCCTATGAGTCTGCCTACAATGCCACCAGAACCACCTCTTCAAATAGAGCATGCTGCTGCACCACCTATTAATTTTCTGGAAAAAGAATACTGTGACTTCTCCCTTGGCAAAGGCTCTGTTATTCTTCCGTTTACTCCAGAAAGCCACCAAAGAGCATTGCGGCAATGTGCAGCCATCGCCTTAGGACACATTGGTGTGTCAACTTGTACTAACACAGCAGTCTACGCTTTAGCAGATGGATTGGACTTCTACATGACAAATATGTGCAAGCTGATGAGAACCGTTGTGGACAAAGAGGCCAGTGGTTTGAAATCTGGCTTTCCTGATGTTATTCAAAAGGTGTTTGCCGATCTAAATGTTGGCCATCTAGGGGAATTTTATGAAAATAGAGTTGTAAAATACCATGAAAAGATTAAAAACCGTTGTATAAAACTAAGATCTCATTGTGAAGCTTTAGCAGTTGGCGACATTGCCCCACAGTTAAAGTTAGAGGAGGTTCCGGAACTACATTTTCCTGCAGCTTTAGATGGGGCATTCACTCCATCATTGGAGCCAGGGTTCCAAATGCTGCACAGTTTAGAGCAAGAGCAGCTGCAAGGGTTAGACCTCCTAGACACAGTGTCCACCGATGACATAAAAGTGGAAACCATGGAATTCTCACAGCCCGATGCCACAGTCAAATTGTTATCATTGTCTCCTAGTGCTAAAAAGAAGAGAAAATAAATTTTATTACAGCCTTTTATTTTGTCTCATTATTGTATATTATATCTCTGATGTTAACCTTGACCTTGGGCCAATTCATTATATCATTATTGTACAATTTTAAATGTTGCTAAATTAAATTAAATTAAAACCCCTAACCAAATTGTAAAATCTAAAACACCATCACTCATATTGTATGGCAATATTTTTACAAAAGATGCAACTAAATTGGTCAAACTGTTTCTGTAGAATTCATCTGGCAGTGCACCATCTGGTCAAGATCACATTTCCACCCCATTTTCTCTTACCAACCTCTCTTTGGCATAGGGATGTGATATTTGAACTACTGAACCATACATTTCGGAACTTGATTATGGCACTACTCTGATTATAAAAGTCCCAGTAACTTACCACCAGTGTTTTTATTATCTCTGTAGTTACCACTAGTAAAAGATGTGAAGAATAAAACCCAGTTATATTACTAGTGGTAACAGCAGGAAATTATGTATGTATGTAATATGCATACTTTATTGTATATAGAAATAAAAACACGAGAAACACAGTTACAGAGTGAATTAAATACAACAAAGGCGAACTTATCCCTGTATGGGATCTCTTCTAGTTAACCTAATTATGTTGTTAAACACAAAACTCCTTTGTGGCATGATTAAAAATCAGAGTTTAATGTGGAAGTAAACTATTTAATTTTACTTTAAAACAGTTTTTACACCAGTGTGATGCATATTTACATAATAGGGAATATTAGGCTCTGCGTAGGTGGCACGACTAGCACATACAGTAAACAAACATCAATGACACATCATGTGTCACTACGTCAATCACATGGCCTACCGTGAAACACGACATTCGAAAGTTCGGTTTCTGCCTCTCTATCACTCTTTCATATTCGAGCGATAGAGGCAGATAACTAAATTTCGATTTTCGCGTCAATCAATGTCATATTTTATTGTCTGTGAAAACTTGTCAAAAAACAGTTTAAGGCACAGTATGTATAAGTTAATCTATGAGTTTACTAGAGTCGGTATAGTGCTGCACTCTGGCGGCAGAACATTGCAGTAATATCCCTTATTGTGTAGTTCAAACTACCTATTAGAGATAAGGCAGAGACCCAACTAAGAAAAGAACACTTAAATTTTGTGGAATAAAAAGGAACTACATCCCTAACGAAATCAGGATAGGACGGGTTAAACATCAGGATTTTAATGAAAGACTACTTTGTAACATAGCACCAAATAATTTATGTACCAAATGAAATGAACCAGTCACTGATTTACAACTCAATTCTATAGTAACCATAACATTGACATGAGCATTCCGATTCAATTCTTTAAACATTTATGTACAAATCCCAAGCAATGTTTTGTCAAAAGAATTAAAAATTGACACACAATTTGCATATCATATATCGAATGTCAAACTTAAAATATCCAGACCACAATGTAAGTAAAATATCCATAACTGTTCATAATAAAAGTCAGCAGCAGAAGCACTATTCAATCCAAGTTGACAAAGCCATGGTGACCCGATTGGTTTGATTGTCTAGTAAATAGTGAAATACAATTGCTTCTTCTGCTAACTCTATATACTTTAAAGATATTAAAATGGTATTTAAAGCCAGGGATACACTAGTGGACGATGTCCCACGACACGGGTTGGCGACATGTCAGGCGAAGTTGCACAAGTTCGCGAAACTTCGCCTGACATATCTGGCGACATCGCATGACTTAAGGCCAGAGCACACCGGCTGCGTGTGCGTAGACGTGCGCGTGCGCTAAAATGTTCGAGCCGCGCACGCACACGTCACGCAAGTGGTGTGTACTCTCCCATAAGGATCTGTATTTTACAACGCGCACGTGCACGTCTACACACGCATCCCGGTTTGCACAGGCCGATGCACGCGATGTTGCGAGACGTGATGACTGAAGGTCTAATGTTCGGCAACGTCGCGCCACGTCATCCGACGTCACTGGCAACACGTGTCGCGGAACATTTGTTTTGTCGACTAATGTACCATCAGTCCATCACCCACACTGTTAACTGTACATTGGTGGACCTTATGCCTTTTGTAATTCTTTTAAAATTATGGCTTCAGCCCATTGGGGCTATTTCGCCAGTGTCAAGGTCGTAGTAGCAGGGTAAAACGATTGAAATTGTACGGTTAGTACAAGACAGTGTACGGTGATTTAGCTCTTGTAAAGCGATAGCGGGCTTTACAAGAAACACGTGGACAACTGGCCGTTGACTCCAAAATGATGGTTAAACGTGCTTCAAGATAAATTCTCCATTCACTGCACACTACCACATTAGTTTACTGTATAATAGGCTACCGATATTACACTTTAAACAATATTAATGAGCAAAAAACAAAGCAATTGATCCCGACGCGTGCCATCAAGATGGCGCTCGAACCGGAACTCCGCCTTTTGTAATAAGGTTCACCGGTGTACAGTTAGGAGTGTTGCTGTTTGTATCCCTGGTGTAACATGGTGACTGTTGCATGATCTAGGCTATCACAACTGTTACATCTATCACATAATAAGTAGAATAGCACTTGTGGTTGGTTTAATGATTCTTATACACTAATGACTACATTAATACGAAACACTTAATGATACGTGGAATGAAGATCAAGATATTGGCCCATAACAGTAGAGGAAACAAAACTAAAAAAAACATTATTACCTTATTTACTCATCCTACAGCAAAATGATTTTATTTCGTGCATATTCATTATATTGTCGGGTGACAAAAAAATAAAGTAACAATGCACTTTATTACACTTGTAACACGGTTTATTGTCCAATAATTTCAATGGTGTTAGTTAGTGACTTTCGGTTGTCACCTGATGATATCTGTCATAATAAAATGAATAAGCTACTGTTCAACTAAAAAAAAAATACCTAAGCAATGGGAAGATTTCTGCACATTAATTAACAATATGAATTCAAAAGCAACACATGAAATTAATGTCATCCATGACTATATTAAAACAAACTATAGTTCGTTTTTTTTAGCATTAGAAAGAACTTGAAAGAAGGTAAGTGATCTTGGCATGTCTTTTAATAGGGAATATTAGGCAAAGCTCTGCATAGCTGGCACCTTTGTGGCACATACAGTAAACAAACCACATTGACACATGGCCTACCACGAAACAAGAAAATCGAAATTTCGTTATCTAATCTCTCTATCACTCTTGCATATTCGAGCGATAAAGAGGCAGATAACTAAATTTCGATTTTCGCGTTTACCGGTAGGCCCTTTGTTAACAAACCGCCTTGATGCATCAATGTTATATTTTATTGTCTGTGAAAATTTGTCAAAAAACAGTTAAAGGCACAGTATGTATAAGTTAGTCTATGAATTTACTGAGTCGGTAGTGCTGCACTCTGGCGGCAGGACATTGCAGTAATATCCCCTATTGAAAAACGCTTTTCAAAAATCAGTAACTATTACTTATGAAAGCAGAAGAATATAAATGATCGTATTAGATTCATAATTGTTACATATTTGCCGTAACTTATTTTTAAAATGTGTTTTTCAATTAAAAGACACATCAAGATTGTTTACCTTATTTCTAATGCTAAAAGAAACGAACTATATAGAAAACTACAAGTTTACTTAAAATCCTAATTTTGGTAGTTACCAACCATTAAAATTTCAAAAAGAAATCTACTCATTACTTACTGGTGGTGTCATATTACTTACTGTATTTATTGAAATAAGAAATTATTAGTCAATTTATGTCTGTTATTAGACATTACCTGCTATGGGCAATTGATAACTATGAACTAAAACTTATTCACAAGCAAACCACAAAAGTCGTCACTTCTTCTCTGGAGGGGTGGTCTTTTTTCGGCGAAACAGCAAAATATGAGGCTCTGAAAAAAACAGTAAATACAGTCATTAAACAAAAGTACTAATAACATGGTGGCCGAGTGGATATGACGTCCGACTTTCAATCCGGAGGCCGTGGGTTCAAATCCAGGCTCATACCAATGAGTTTTTTGGAACTTACATATGAAATATCATTTGATATTTACCACTAGCTTTTCGGTGAAGGAAACCATCATGAGGAAACATGCATACATCTATATATCAATAACATATTATTTATTTATATCACTGTTGTGTTTAACAGCAACACAATAAATAGAGACATCAAACTTCCAATTCGTGTTTTCATTTTCAAATTTTAGCACCAGAATTTTTTTCGTGCCATTTGGTTTTTGTTTGTATAGCAAATCTATAATCAGTAAAATTAAATATAATAAAACATGAACAATAACAATGTTATCCTTGATATAAAACCAAACATCACATTGTATTCATAATACATACCTACCTAAAGAATGTTCTAGAACTTGGTTCAGTAGAGAAAGAACCTTTACTTGAGTTTTGAAATTTCTAGAAATCAGTTCTATGGGAACATAGATTATGTTTTCTTTTTTCTAAAATGTACAAAGGTTTAACGCAAATACAATTCAATTAATATTCTGTTTGCAAAAAATTAGAACCGAGACTATACTATTCTTACCGGGTTGGTGCGTCATATAGTGAACCCATCCTTGACTTTGCTGCACTCCAATGCTCCGCCATTCTTGTTCTGACATTAAATGATTTTTGGGAACTAGTTTCACCATTTCCTTTGGTAACACCACATGCCTAAAAACAGAAAGCGAATGTATGGTTTATTCAGTAAATGTATGATTAGAAAATATTTAAAAGAAAAGTTATTGAATGAATAATGAGTGGAACCCTAACGAAATAAAATACAACACGATTAGATTAAGGCCTAACTGTGAGTAATTCAACTCTACAATACCCTGAAGCTGATGATGAAGAACATTTCATTGTAAGGTTATAAGTAACTGAACAAGTGAATCAATCAATGCTGCTATTTGAGGATGTAAACTCTTTATAGGTATTTATACTGTTTATTTACCTGTACTCATGTTCCTCGTCGTAATACTTGTCCGAATAGTAAATATCTCTTGTCATTGTGAAAGTTATCAAAAATCAAATTTCCAACAAAATTTTAACACTTATCCAGTAGGCACTTTGTATTATATAGAAAAATAAAGACACTTTCCAATAGATACTGCAGTTTCACTTTCAGGAACCTTGCAAACAAAGAAATCAGGGAAACAACTCGAACATTCACACCGCTGAATACAAAATTCGACAGAGAAGCGTTTAACGAATTTGAAATTCGAAATCTGTAATGTTGCCAGTTTATTAAGTGCACGCGTCGTCTTTTTTTATTAAGGCAGCCCTGAAATTTATTTTTTATTTTATAGAATTAAATGTTTAGTTTCATTAAAAATTTTATAATAACCTCACATTCGTTATTTGTTTTGATAAATGATTAATTACGTTTATGAATAATTTATTTCTAGGTTCTTTAAAAACCAATCGATTTAAAATACATAATCGATTCAATCGAATGATAGAATAGTGAGTGTTAGGCCAAGCACGCACCACGACTTTTTGTCGCGCGATAATTTTGTCTCAGAAATGTAACGTATGTGTTTATATGGCAGTGCGCGCATATGCGACAAAAAAATCGCAGCGATTTTAAAATTGTTATTTGTCACATTTTTCCGCGACTGCTCGCGACGCGATTGTCGCAAAGTGAATTGCAGCATACGGAGCTGTATGACCCACGGACCTAGAGAGTAAACCGGATAGTGTACATTAGCCAAAAAGTGTGTCCACATGAAAAGTCAAGGTGGGCCGTTGCATCTCTTTCTAATTAGGGTGACCATAAGTCATATGTATGTGAGATATTAGGATAACATTGAATATATAGTTTGGCCAGGATCTTTTCTTATTCGTGCATAGTTATATTAGTTATAAATAATCATACTTACTGTATTTTCGGTGTACTAGTATTATGGCCTAAAAAGGGATGAATTTTTTTTTTCTCTTCTGTACAACGCTTCACACAACCTTAGGTACTTAATTTAGTTGTTCTAAAAACTGTTATTAATAAGCGTAGTAGCTGGATCACGAACATGGTCGATCCTCAGGAAGGTGGTCCGCCGTAACGTCTGTCAAGAATACAGGTATGAGTGAGAGAGATAGAGACAGATATGCTGACAGAACCAGAGGGTCTACCGCGAACCGCGTTCGACGTGTCGCCCCTCTGTCACACTTACGTACGAAAGTGCTACAAAGAGGCAACACGTCGAAAGCGGCTCGAGGTAGGCTGTCAGGACACCCCCACTGTCCTGAGAGCTTTTTACAGTCTTTGCCGCGTTAGGTCCTAGGCCCTTCATAGCAAGCACTAGCCGCCCTTTTCTCAGCACCCATCATATAGACTGCCGCTTAAAATACCTGGCCACCCTATGCTCGGGCCTACTCGGCCTTAGGGCAAATCCGCCACTGCCACAGGGTCGCGTGGGACGGCTACGCCCGTTTGCTATAGTTTTTAACTAGAACGCTTGTCACTGGAGCATAGACACCGAAGTTTGCATCGTTTGACGAGCATCTTTCTCTGTCTCTGTAATTACTCCTTTATAGGAGTAAAAGAGAAAGATGCCCGCTATTTGCGAACCTCGGTGTTCACGGTGGTAGGCCATCTGTGCGAAAAGAGTAGAGTCGTGAAATGTAAAGAAACTAGTAATATGCCGTTCCCAGTAAATTTTCCAAAGAGGGTAGGTAAATTCCCAGTAACGTTTCTGGTATCGTCCCAAAAGTCAGTAAATTACCATCAAGTTCTATTTTTATTTTATTATCAATGTGTTTTTTTATTATTATAACAATGTATAAATGTGTCTGTAATGTTTAAGGACTTTGGATTTCCATTTGGGCAATTATTTATTCTGTATTGGCAGGGGTGCGAAACTCCTGACTTCGGTCAAACTCGGCTCCGCTCGGCTCAGCATTGCTCCGAGCAATTATTAGGGTTGGCACCACTTGACTTCCTTTTGCGTGCACGACCACAGATAAGATATTCACTTGATTTTTGGCAACCCTAAATAGCCGAAAGGGATAGTGCCATATATTAGAAAGGGCCATCATGATTCGACCCTGAACCGCTGTCAAACTTCGTTTTTGTAGGAAGTTTCCTTTCTGTACGGTAGTACTATTAATTATTCTGTGGTATTGGCTCTCATTTCAGCAATTTAAACATGCCGAAATAAATACATACCTATTTATATAAACTTACTTTTAAGTACGTACTAAGAATTGTGTAACACTGATTCTCATCGTGCCTACATCATGGTCACCCTAATGAGCTTGACAATGTTGACTTGTATTTTTATCGCAAAATGTAATAATTGTGGCTTTCTTGTGAAACAATATTCCACAATTAGAAATTCTTTCACTCCTACAACCATTAACGCAACATTTATTCACCATTTTTAAGAAATTTTTAATTCACGTGTTTTGATAACATGTCATCACACGTTAGGGATAGGGTTATTATTCAAAGTTATTACAATGTCTACCATATCAAAATTAATGTTTTTTTTTTGTTGTGCACATGCTTGGTTAAATCAGTTAATAATATTGACATCATAATTATTTACAAATTTCTTAAAAGATATCAGAACCTTACTCTAAATATAGCACTTAAATAATATAAGAAGGTATTTAATTTCAGTAGTATATTGATTATTCAAAGTTATTACAATGTCTACCATATCAAAATTAATGTTTTTTTTTGTTGTGCACATGCTTGGTTAAATCAGTTAATAATATTGACATCATAATTATTTACAAATTTCTTAAAAGATATCAGAACCTTACTCTAAATATAGCACTTAAATAATATAAGAAGGTATTTAATTTCAGTAGTATATTGATATAAATACTACCACAATGGTATATTTTTAACATTGGCAACATGTGCGAGTGAGACACCGCGACCCACCTTTGCTATCTCAAGTGGACCGTTTTCTCTAGTCTGGTAAGAACGTCTTTCTGGCTCTGTGATAAGGTTAAATTTAGTATGGCAAAAAAAGTGACAGTTCACTCCATCTTATAACTTCATGGTATGACCCCGCGCGCACTGCGATTGTAAAATCGCACCCCGGACCTCAGTCGGCATTTGGCTCTCCAAGCGTCAACATATCGGAACCTGCTTCTCCAATGGAACCACAAGATGAGACGCTTGATGTTGACCGTTTAATTACTTAATAACAATATATTTATTGACAGTAAAAGTTTAGTATGATTTAGTGTGATTATATTCTCTTTGGAGTGGAATAGGATCGTTTTTTTTTAATACAGCTCGTATCGTGTTTGAGGCTCAGAGTAATTAACAATGGAGCCGCCATTAACAGGCGTTCCCCTCTGTCGAAAATAGGCGGCCAATGGTCAACCACATGTGAACCATATGTATGGACTGACGTTTATCTGACATGACGTACCTATACATTTGATGTGCCCCTCCCCTGCAAAAAACGGCAGACTATATTGTACCAAAAATTTTAGACATGGCGTCTCCGTTGGTTATATCCTCTAAGGTTTGAGGCATTGTTGAGGCGAATAATTTTGAAAGTACGAAAAACTTCAGCTGTAGTGTAGCGGTGATATAAAGTAAATAAATAAAAAATAAATATAGTAATCTAATTCAAAACCAAACCCACTGTCCCACTCTAAACTGCGCTATTTGCCAAAATTATGTAGGTATAGTTGGTCAAGCAGATCTTATCAGTAGAAAAAGGGCGGCAAATTTCAAAAATGTAGGCGCGAAGGGATATCGTCTCATATAAAAAATTAATTTCACGCCTTTTTGTACTGACAAGATTTGCTTGACCATCTATATATCGCGTCGTGTGTTCAACTGTAGCTTCAAAACTACTGAGCCGATTCTGGTGAATGAGGTGTCTATCTAATATTTTATTATGACACTGCTCTATATTTTCAACCATCTTTCAACCGACTTAAAAAGTGGGATCATTATGACGAAACATTTTGGCCATGAATAAGGGGCCGTTCAAGATTACGTAAGCAGTTTTTTTTTTCAATTTTCAACCCCCCTTACCCTCCCCTCCCCCCTCCTATGCTTCTCAGGCATGGACCACTTTCTTTATGGGTGATGATGAAATAAAAATAATTCAATATCAAATAACATAATTTATTATTAGCACATCTTAAATTAAGCGTCCTAAATGATTAATTTAATAATCATAATCACATTAAAATAAATACTAATATAATTTATTATCAGGTAACTAAGGCCCGTAGATATCTTACGGACTAACATAGATACACAGAAAACAGTAACCGTAAAAACTAAAAATAATTTCGGCGACACGCGGCACAACAGTTTTGGAGCGTCATTGGGCTATAACCGCGAAAATCGAAGTTCGCATTTTTCGGGCATCTTTCTCTGTCACTCTTAATACGCCTTCATTGGAGTAAAAAAGGAAGATCCCGGAATTTGTGAATTTCGATATTCGCGGTAAGTCCCCTGTTCTGGTCCGAGAATCTGCAGATTCCCATGGATAAATAGTTTCCAGCAGCGAGTGCGGCACTGAAGTGCACGTTCGCAGATGGAACACCGACATGAAGTAGGAAGGTGTAACACGCCTTTAAAAATTCATTAATCAGGTCTTTTGCTTCTCGTGTGTCTTCCTATGGCGTTCGAAATCTGACTTTTGGGCAAACTTGTGCATACATTTATTGCAGGTATACGGTTTTTCTCCTTTATGCTGGTGTTTCACGTGCCTCCTGAGGTTGGCCGCACGCCCGAAACAGGTACCGCAGGTGGAGCATACGTGGGGCTTCTCTTTAGTGTGGGAGAGGATGTGCTGTTTGAGCTCGCTGCGGGTAATGAAGGCGCGGGTACACACGTCACACTCGTGGCTTGTCTCACCAGTGTGACGACTGCAATATAAAATGAACAATGTATTCCTATTGTGTTCAGAAAGTGACAATAAATTGTATCTATCTAGCTAGGCTAAGTGCTTACTGCTTAGTGAGGGAATTGAAAAAAAAACAACGGGTTGCACTCCGGGAGTGCCGACAGAAGTGAAAACTCAATGACATTGTAACAGTTTTTCGATCAGGTCACGTGTCCGTCTTACGAAGCGTCTTACGTCTTACGTCAAAATATTAATAACAGCGCCATCTAGTGCAAAATGTCTGCAGCACTATGTATAATTAAGGTTAACGGCATCTAGCGTTATTTCGTCGCATTACTTGAAACCCCTAAGCACATCACTGTTAGTACTCGAGTTATATTAGTACCAGTTAGAGGGAAACTCACTAGATGGCATTTAAATCAATAAAGAAAAACTCAATGACATTGTAACAATTTTTCGATCAGGTCACGTGTCCGTCTTACGAATCTTACGGTCACGTGACACCTGTTACGAGTTTAATATTTTTCCCCATCACAAAAAGTGCACAGCGCCGCTAAAGAAGTTTTCACTTCAAAAAAAAAGAAGTTTATTTGGTTTTAAGACTTGAACGCCACGTCAATTTGAACCTTGTGGGAATACACGAAAGTTGATATTGGGCTGTGTGCACTCGCGTCAGTTGACGTGTATGGCAGACAAAGGCTTAAACAATAGGTATATTTATAATATTAATTAAAATCAAGGTCGGCCAGTGCATGTGACTTTCAGTGTAGTAGTGCATGTTAATGTCATGGCCAAGACATTAGCTTCTGCGACCGGGAAATAGTGACTTTAAAAAAAAGTCGGCTACTTCGCCACCATTTTATCTCTCTGTCTAAATTCAGTCATGTTATATTATAACACATGTTAATCTTGCATACTTCAAGTATAATATTAAAAAAATTAAGTAGTGTATTATAAGCATACATCAGGGTTTTCGGGCCGGGAATGTTTTACACTAGCCAAATAACAGGTAAAAACTGTAAAAAAGGATACTAATTTAACATTTCTAAGCACATTTGGACCTTACTACCTACGTTTAATTCATAGTTTGGTAATTATTTTACAATAAATAAAGTTATAAATATACGAAATCATTATAAGCAAATATGCTCTGCTTTCAAGGTGCAATCACATTCTTGTGTAGATTCATTAACTCACCGTATATGGTACTGCAGATGCCCTAACGTCCGAAAACTGCGAGGGCATAGAGAGCATACATATGGCAGCTGGCCTGTGTGCTTCCGTTTGTGGGCCAGCAGGCCTGAGGAATGAGCAAACTGAACGCCACATATGGCGCACTCTAGAGGTTTCTCTCCCTGGAAATAGACAATAATTTAAAGCAGGTACATATTAATTTTATTGTTTTTATTTATTTTAATGTTAGTTTTAAAACTATTAGCTTTTTGGATATGATGATTGGGAATTGAACTATTGCAATAAATCAAACTTAACATTTTATTAAATTTAGTGTCTTAAACATATCAAAAATATTATAAAAGGCGCCATTCATTTATTACGTAAGACGATTTTTGCTAGTTTTTGTCCCTCTCCCACCTTAAATGTAAGAAAAAATAAGAATAGGCTGACTCCCTCCCCCCCCTAGGGTTGCAAATAGAATAAAAAACCAAATGTTTTTTTTTCAAATTTATGAAAAAAAACATGAAAAAAAACCTGGCACCATGGTTTTTTTTTCTAAATTAGGTTTTTTTTCAGATAAACAAAAATATGCCACAATAACGGTTTTTCGTGATTTATTTATATAAGTAACTTAAAACTAAGTAATTTTTGGGGAATCCCTGAATTCCCCGATGCGGCGACGAGAGGAGTTGGTGTTGCCAACAGTAAATTGCGATAACTACCACTACAGATTTAATTTATATTGTTATTAATCAAAGTTGTTAAATTAAATTGGTTTAATGGTTAACATAAAGTCTAAAACAAGTAAAACAACCGTATAAAAGTATTAACTGCCTTGCAAATTTTGAGTTTTCATGTTTTTTTTCAAGTCAGAAAAAATACCGTTTTTTACAACCCTACCCCCCCCCCCCCCCCCTAAATCGTCTTACGTAATAAATGAATGGCTCCAAAGTAACTAGAAAGAGAAGTCAATAATGTTCACTAAAGTCTATTTCAATAGAACTTGCTAACTATGTAAACAAACCGCCATATTGAAATTGTCTCTGAATGATGAATTTACTAGTGATGGGCAAGACTCCTACTTACTACTTTACTAATGTCAAACCATATCGAATAATAAAATACCACAACTAAAACACAAGTAGTTAATACTTATTTTTAATTTGTTTAATCACGATCAGAAGACAAATTAGTACTTAAGAATGATGTATTGATGTATTTTATAACCGCGGCGGTAGGTACAGAGCGTGGGTTGGGTAGTGTGTAGCGGGTTTATATCACAAACTTTAGTCACAACACTACCCATCATAGACAATTGTAGAATTTAAAAGAAACAAAACCGTCATTCCAACAGGTCCTAGTAACCTAACTTATGAACCCATTTTAAACTTTTAATTAAATATCCAAGATACAGTTATATATTTATGTATTTTACGGAACGGACCGTTTCAATAGTGTATATGTGTATGGTTTCAATGGTGTTTGATGAGGTGGTGAGAAAATTCAAAGAGAAATGGTGATAAAACAAAGTTACCTTGTTTGTTTACATAGTTAGCAAGTTCTATTGAAATAGACTTTAAATGTGCCATTTTCAACCATAAGGGTACTTATTGTTGGTTGTCAATAAGGTGCTATTTCCATACAGCTTCAATTTGAAATCAATGTCGTCAACAACCGACAATATGGTACCTTTTGATTGAAAACATCACAAATAATCCTAACTAATGAGTTAATCAGTGATTGGCGTGTTGGTTGCTATTCCACAGGATATCATTAAAGAATGGAAAATTTGCTTACTGTGTGTATGCGCAAATGAACTTTCAGGTTTTCTGGCTGCGAGAAGCTCTTACCGCAGTCAGGGCATGAATATGGCTTTTCACCTGTATGTATGCGGATATGCATTTTTAATCTATATCTGAAAATTCAAAAACAATAAATACTTATTTATTCACATTTTGTTGGTGGTATTGATGGTGTTAGCTGTAACTGCTATATCATAAATTTTAAATTAAATTGGCAAGCTTGGTTATGTAATGTAATTATTTTACTTAATGATTACTGTGTAGTTATATTAAAAATAATTAATTTATTATTTCGCTGCCCCAATATTACAGGGTTATATGCAGGGCCGGATTAAGCATGTCGGGGCCCCTAGGCAGTGCGAGGCTCGGGGCCCCCTACAGTCAATTCTGCACACAGCATATTTAGTACAGGGAAATAAGTTTGCGTTTTTAATTTCAATCTTCAGGCGTCGGCCCAGCCGTCCAGCCGATTCGAATTGAACGATGTCTTTTTCGCTCTTATTGCATGGACATAAAGCTTTATGCTATTGGTTTTTGCCGATTCCGTCGCGTCAAGTGTGGGGAGAACCATTTAGGCTTAAGACCGATTCCCAGTGGAATAACAAAGATGTGAGCTTCAGCGTCACTTTCCTATCTACCTCTAATGGCAAATTTTAAGCTCAACTAGTGCCGCAAAGTTGATTTTCTCAATAGTTAATATTTTGCGAGGCTGAACAGCGATTGTCCGACCATAAGACCAAACGCCGAGCCACATGATTAGAATCAACTTAATAAGTAATAGTAAAGAATTTCCATATGTTAAAATTATTTAAATTACTAGAGTTAGACCAAGATAAGCCTGCAACAATTTTGATAGCACTCGCAGTGCAAGTGTTATTTTAAGCGTCAAAACTTCTATGAAATTATGACGTATAAATAACATTAGCACTGCGTATGCTATAAATATCATTGCAGACTTTTCTTGGTCTAACTCTTCATTCACCAGTCAAGCTAATATGTAGATGATACAGGGTCAACTAAAGAATCAAAAATAAACGCGAGCGCAGCGAGCGCGAAATTTTTCGCTAACAATATCGCAAATTGTGAAAGCGTGTTAAAAAACCGGGCAAGTGCGAGTCGGACTCGCGCACGAAGGGTTCCGTACCATAATGAAAAAAAAAAACGGAAAAAAAAAGAAAAAAAACGGTCACCCATCCAAGTACTGACCACGCCCGACGTTGCTTAACTTTGGTCAAAAATCACGTTTGTTGTATGGGAGCCCCATTTAAATCTTTATTTTATTCTGTTTTTAGTATTTGTTGTTATAGCGGCAACAGAAATACATCATATGTGAAAATGAGTGTCTAGCTATCACGGTTCGTGAGATACAGCCTGGTGACAGACAGACGGACGGACGGACGGACGGACAGCGAAGTCTTAGTAATAGGGTCCCGTTTTACCTTTTGGGTACGGAACCCTAAAAAGGCCGGGTAAATATCGATCTTCACCTGGGCCTAAAAAGTCTGAAGTGCGCCAGTGAGGCGAGCTTTCAATTTCATGCGAAGTCAAAGCCGTGCTTCATCAGGCTTCAGGATAAATAGTTGAGCACAGACGAGAGAAGTAGAGGAGATGTGGAACACAAACCCATGGTAAATTGAGGTCGAGCATTCCTATGAAAAACTAGGGACACTTTCGTCTTCTTCCCCCTTTTAATTTTGACCCTATGGCACAAAATTTTATTTGGTGCGCGCTGAGCCGCCGGGGCCCCCTAGCCGAGGCGGGGCCCCTAGGCAGTTGCCTACTTTGACTTAGGGTTAATCCGGCCCTGGTTATATGTTACATTTTCAAGATAGTTGAAATTCGACTTGTCACTATGACAATGTTCAAATTTCAGTTTGATAAAAGTGAAGCATAGAACCCTGTAACCCCAATATTACAGGGCAGGAGCTATTTGCTAACTTTTACAACTAATTTACTTCATATTTAATTATAATAAGGACTGACAACGAATTACACTAACTTTGAGGATAAAACTTTCCCACAAGTAAAACATTGCTCTTTCTGAACTTTTCTTTTTGTTTTTCCATCTTTTATGTCCAATTGCCTCAATGCATCTTTTGTTTGTAACTTTTGTACACTTTCAATTGGGGAGTTCTCAATGCAGACATCTTCTTCCAAAACTTTTTGACTTACTGCTTCTTCTAAGTTTTCTTTATCTTGTACTTGTGAAGTATGAATTTTTTTATCTGTTTTTGTGTAGTGTTCATTGAAACCCAAATAAATGTTTTCCCTTTTTACTTCTCTAAGTTTAATATCAACTCTTTCGCACTGTTGTATAAAAAGTAAACAACTATGCAGTTGTAATAAACATTTAAAACAAACTTTATCCGGAAAACCGTCGTCTGGATATATCTGTAAAAAGAATTATAGCTAGGTCACATTCTGCCTTGCTTACAAAGCCTTGAAATATGTATTCAAAGGTAAAAACTACACGTAAGTATTATAATTTATTTTCTTACCTTTACTCTAGCTAAAGACATTATTTTGGTTGATATCATAACTTCACCTTGTTTCTCGAATACATTAGTAACCGCTCCAGTATCTAAACACAACCTACATTGATTTAAAGGCATTTTATATTTAACCGATTAACAGTTTTCATGAATAATTAATAAAATAAAATAAGCAAAAAAAAGAAAACCAAATAAATATTCTACAGCTACAGCAGTGACATTGACATTCATCATTTGACACAAAAATAACAGAACTTTCGTATAAGTATGAAACGGTGGCGACCTACAGCGTTCAAAAGCGAGTGCGGAACAGTCCAGAGGGCCTACCGCGAACCACGTTCGACGTGTTGCCTCTCTCTGTCGCACTTGTAAATTCATTCGTAAATGTGACGGGGAGGCAACACGTCAAACGTGGTTCGCGGTAGGCCCTCAGCCCAAAATTTAAATTCATGCGTGATCATTGCGTGACGCACTGTGTGACGTGGGAGAAAAACTTTTTTTAGTTTCTTTATCTTATCAATCCCAACTTATCATACGTACTTAAGTATCGACGACTATTTCGAACTCAATAAAACTTTGTTTATTGTTCGATACTTCACCATCATGTCTTCGGAATCTGCTGCGAAACTTTATCATTTTCCAGTAAGCGGCCCATCCCGCGGAGCTCTTTTAGCAGCTAGAGCGATAGGTGTTCCAGTAAAAATCCAGATCGTAAACTTATTTCAAAAAGAGCAGCTAAAGGAGGACTTTTTGAAAGTAAACCCTCAACATTGTGTTCCAACTCTGGATGACGATGGTTTCGTAATATGGGAGAGCCGGGCCATCGCATGTTATCTCGCAGACAAATACGGAAAAGATGAAGATGACACACTTTATCCAAAGGACTTGAAGCAACGCGCTGTTGTAAATCAGAGATTGTACTTTGATGCCTCGTCTTTGTACGTGAAAATTCGTGCAATATGCGTAAGTTGCATTTATTTAATTTGGAAATGTTTAACATAAAAGTTGCCTTTTGTAATTATTTGAATTATTTTTAGTTTCCCATCCTTTTCTTGGGCGAGACTGAAATCAATGAGTCACTTAAGAAGGACCTCAATTCAGCTCTAGAGTTTCTAAATGGATTCCTAGAAGACGGCAAGTGGGTAGCAGGACACAAGCTGACTATAGCAGACACATCCATTTATGCTTCACTGTCGAGTATACTGGTAAGACTAACTTTAATTGCAGTAAATTTGAAATCTGTAATTTTTAATTACAGTAGGGTAGTACACAGTTGCAGAGAAAATTAAATACAACAAACCCAAACTTATCCCTGTATGGGATATCTTCCAGTTGAATTTGAGAGTAATTGATTGGTTTGTCTTAATAGTAATTGATGTTTTATAGTACTTATTACTACTACAATATTTTTTCTAACTTTTAGGCTGTAGGGTGGGACATCTCATCTTTCCCAAATATTCAACGCTGGATAAAGGACTGCGCTACCATACCTGGTTATGTTGAAAATGAGGAAGGTGCTAAGCAATTTGGTGAAGCTGTTAAGAAAAACCTGAAAAAATAATATAAAATAGTATTTATTTACTTAACAGATATCTTTATATAATAAATGAAATGTTTCTCTGTTTTAATAATCCGTACACGACGGGAAGAAGTTGATAACTCGAGATATTCTAGTGAAGAAATTTGATCTTTAAATAAAATTACATAAGGTTCAAATTTCTTCAATTTTTTCCCGCCAGATATCAACTTCTTCCCGCCGTGTACGGTTATAATATACAACTGTTATTTGTAAAATTTTAATACAAGCTGCTGCTCATTTCTTGTTCTCCTTTTTATAACAGTTTTAGATTGAAATCCATGCTTGGACATAACAGTGATCACTTCTTGTGGAATGTTTTCTTCTATTAGCAATAGGTAGAATGTGCCATTAGGAGCCAATTTCTTTGGTATCAAATCCAGAAGCCTGTCAGTCACTTCTCTACCCTTGACGCCGCCTGCCCAGCTAGCAGTGATATCAGTGCCTCCACACTCGTCAGATTCAGTCACCACATAAGGTGGATTGAAAATAATTACATCAAACATCTCATCCAGGAATGCACTACATAAATCCATATTGACAGCATCCAAGGGCACCTTATTATGTTCAGCAGTGATCTTGGAAATAGCACATGCCTTGAAATTCACATCAGTGCACATACAAACTGCGTCCGGAATAGCCATGCCAAGAGCAGTGATGACTACACCACTTCCAGACCCAACTTCTAAGCAAAATGTAGGTTTCTTTGCTTTTAAATACTCTAGGTCTTGCTCTAAGGCATCTATGAGTAGAAAACTGTCTTCAGCTGGCTCATACACATGGTCAAATTCAGCCTTGTCAATGTGGTTCTGGTAAGGTGTCTCCATGTTAGTTGATGCTTCCCTTCTCAGATGCCACAGCGCTGCCACTAGGTCCTTCCAATGGGTCCTGAGATTGAGACTCTGTTATGGTCCTGACACCTTTCTCTTTGCTGACCATGCGCCTTATGTCATTAAGTCTATCCTGAAAACATGGTTACTATGATTATTCAAGGTATGGTAACATTTTGCTGACAACAGTTATATAAAGATATATTTAAATTAACACATTCACTGCTAGCAACTAGGAATTTTTTTCTTTAACACAGCTGAACCATGTAATTCGCCATGTTTATACTGCAGGGTGGATGTAAATAACTGTTAACTATACCCCTGAGTTTCATACACTATTCTATGAGGTAGGTATTCAAGACAAGTGTTGAATAACTAAATATCTATGGAAGGGAATAGTTGGATCCACACAGAGCAAGCATAGGCGCGAGGCAATTTCCTCACGCACAAAACGGCCAGTGTAGACGTCACGGCACGTCAACGCCGGTTTGTGCGCGAGGAAATTGCCTCATGCATATGCTCACTTTGTGTGGACACGTCTAATGAACAATGCATCAAAAAAATAATCGTTATTTAATAGTATTACAAACAAAATGAAAAAGATTGTTTCTTACTTGTGAAGCTTGCAGAACATTAAGCACAACAGTGACTTTGTGTTTACAGGCAATTAGTTTCTTGACATAAGGGTCCAAGTCTGGGTGGTTGTTCAAAGCTTCTCTGACTTTTTGAAGCTCCTCATTCAACGAGTCTATTTGCTGCTTTAGTTCTAATTGTGATATCCTGAAAGAATAATTTCAAAGTCAAAATAGGAACTGTGTTTATAAAAAACCTTTATGTTAGGGCCGTGAATAATGAGAGTATCTAACATTAAGAAATAATGATATACCTAGTAGCTCTAACTCTATCGTCTAATTGATCTACTGTTGGCTTCAGGAGACCCAGAAGCCCCTCAGCTAACGTGTCTCTTGTCGGATTATCGCACAAATTGCCAGTGTTCTCGTCAGCTGATGTAGTCGTGCTTTCCGTGTCGTCCATAGCGATTTTTATAATTCCATCTTCTTGTACAGGTTGTCAGTGACTTGAAATCTTAGATTTAGATTAATATTAGGACCAATCCTAATGATAACTACGAATTATGAAAATTACGCTACGCTAGCGCTAGTTAGTAAAACAAAACGTCACTTTGACATATTTGACTTCTCGGGCTATTTGAACTTACATTTAAAACTTCGAACTTTTTCGGTAGCACGTCGTCGTAAATTAGTCGACTCAAATAGCTCAGATAAGTACATTTAAGACACTAATGTAAACGCTGACCTGTGTAACAAATTTTTATTATATGCGTGTTTTTAAGGACAGTTGAAACAGATTAACTAGGCGCGAAAAATGACATTTTGACAGTTACAGTACAGTTGACGGTTGTTACTTTTTTGTTGATTCTTGCGATATTGTAAAATCTTTTATTAAATAAATGTTATAAAATGCCCCGAAAAGTGGTTGCGCGTGCTGTGACTTGGCTAAGCGATAAGCAGTATAATGAGCAGAATATATCCACAAACTTCCACTATTATGAGTCAGTATTCTTTGTTTATTATCTCACTCTAACCGTATTGTGTTATTGCCGTTTAGCAATGATTTACAAATTACTTTTATACTAATGTTTAAAAGACGTTACAATGTATTCATTTACAGAAAATTCCAATTTCAAAAGTTAATAGCCGGTATAGACGATTTCGTTCTTATTTCAAACGCGGACTCAGCGGAACCGGACACCGAGGAGGGTTGCGACGCCGCCCGGATCGTGGCGCTGTACGAGGACGTCTCCAACAGCACCGACCCGTTCCGGGCTAAGGTGCAGTGGTACTCGAGGCCCAGCGATCTGCCAAAATCCAGCATTAACAATGTGGAGCCTATTGAATTTGTTGACAAAGAGGTTAGTTGAAAATAAATGTAATATTTAAGTATTGTTAAATTTACAAAAGGAGTTAGAGTTAGAACAAGATAAGTCTGCAACGATTTTGATAGCACATACAGTGTCAGGATCGTAGCAAGTGGAAATCCGTGGTCTCTGCCTACCCCTCCGGGAAATAGGTGTGAGTGTTATTTTAAACATCAAGCTTTTATGAATTATGACGTATAAATAACACTTGCATTGCATGTGCTATCTAAATCGTTGCAGTCTTGTCTTGGTCTAACTAATTAGCAATGCAATCCTCTCAGAACCTGTGACTAGATTATTGTAGTTTCCATTTTAGGGCTTTTCTTGTGTTGTGTCATTACAAATATTGTGAACTGCAATAAGGATGTTTTTATCAGAATTTCTGTTGGAATTTCAGATGGAAACATCCTTATTGCACTTGAAGCATAAGGACCCTACTGTGATGGAAAGCCACAAATTGTTGTTGTCAAAAATACTAATAGTATATTAATAAAATAAAATAAAGGTACCGCAGTCTCTGGCTTTCCTGGGCCAGTCCACTCCGCCTATCCTTTTAATGTCATCTGACCATCGAAGAGTAGGCCTACCTCTCTTCCTTTTGTGCCCCCTTGGGTACCACTCTATAAGGTCTTTTGTCCACTTATCTAGCCCTTCTCTGATGGTGTGGCCAGTCCACCGCCACTTCTGTTGTTTGACCTTTTTGACCACTCTCCCACACTTTGATCTGGCTCTAATTATGGACAATTTTACCCTATCCTTGAGCTTAATGTTTAACACGCTTCTTTCCATGTTGTTTTGACATGTAGCAAGCCTCTTTTCTTGTTTCCCCGTTAGTGAAAATAATATATTAAACAGCGATTATTTTCAATAGGTTTTGGAAGACCATCGGCCATTCTCCACAGATGTCTCCATTGAAACATTCTTCAAAAAATGCCAAATCACCTTTGCACATACAAAAGACATACATAATGTACTCACCTCTGCAAACTACCACTATGTTTGTAGATACAGGATCATGCCCGTGAACAAGAGAAAAGTCCAGATTGAACCCGTTTTAGAGGAGGAAAGGTTAGCCATGCAATATCTACAAACTCCAAGTAAAAACACCCCTACCAAAGGAAGGACCCCTAAAACACCCTCGAGTTTAGTGAAACGAATGAGCAGAGTCTCTATATCTGAGCCGAAGAATTGGAGTGTCTCTAAAAATGATGGCACAAAACTTCTGCTTAAAAGAGCCATCTTAGCTGATAAGACTGAAAAAGACTCACCAAAGAAAGCTACACCAAAAAGCAAAAATATTACCCCTGCAGATACTCCTAGAAGTTCTAAAAAGTTAAGCAATAATAATATTGAAGAGCTGTTGTCTATGGAATTGAAAGAGAATGCTGAAGGCGGGTTACCCACGCTCATTATTAGACAGCATGTGCTCGGCACGCCAAAAAGAAAGTCCTCCATATCTAAAACTAAAGAAGATACACCAAAAAAAGTTCTATTATTTGATGATGATGATGATGAGAAAGAAAGTCACTCAAGACGCAGGAAAAGCCCAGTGTGTTACGATGAAGATATGTCACCGAACAAACCAACTCCAACTAAAGTCACTCGTTCTGGCAGAGTCACCAAAAGCACCATAAATTATGCCGAACCAGACTCATCACCAATTAAAAGAACTCCCAGAAAGTCCATTAGAAGAGCCACTGAGGATAGTGATGATGACTTTAAACCTATTCTGATGACTCCTAAAACGCCGAAGACACCTAAGACGCCTAGAACTCCTCGGGCTAGGGCTACACCAGCAAAGACACCCAAAAGTGTCACTAGGCGAATCCTCACCAGTCAGCTGACACCGACATTACACACTAGAGCACACTCTTTTGACAACATTGATGGTAAGACCTCAAAAAATTGGAATTTAAAAATCTGGCCTAACTCTTGACAATTCACATCATCTTTATTTTCAGAAATTCTTAAAGAAAACAATTCACTGCCAGGAAGAGAAAGCCAGATGGAGGAAATATTATCTTTTGTAAGATCAAAACTTCTCAGTGAAACCAGTGGGTAAGTCATCATAAATTTTACGCTATAAATAATTAATTTTGTTTTAATATTCCTAATACCTATTCCGATGACTCCTAAAACGCTGAAGACACCTAAGACGCCTAGAACTCCTCGGGCTAGGGCTACACCAGCAAAGACACCCAAAAGTGTCACTAGGCGAATCCTCACCAGTCAGCTGACACCGACATTACACACTAGAGCACACTCTTTTGACAACATTGATGGACTTTAGGATTTTGCAAACATTTCAGTCTTTTGCAAATAGTAAAAATAATTAGGGACAGAATTACACATAAAATACCTAGTTAGAATAAAATTCCGTCTCAATTCAACTAAAATAGAATTAGAGCCCATTCCAACATGATTTTGATGTTTAACCCATCAACGTCAAGCCTATCCTGCGGCATGGTGAACCTTATCGGAATCCACGAAGGTTGATATTGGGCTATAGCCACACGTCAGTTGACGTCTTTAGCGGTGAAACGGTTGGTTAACCTTTGGGACGCCAATGACTGATATATCCGCACCGTAGGTCAAACGCCAAAGACCGATTAATCCCTCACAGACCACAGAGCAACACAGACCTACGTGCATATGCATAAAGTTCAATTTCAGCTTTGACACTTCGGTGACGTGGCGTCCGAGTGACGGCTTTTGTGTTTGACACGGCGTCGGGTTTGTCGGCGGATTGTTATTTTCATTATTTAATTTGATGGCATGGCATTATGTACCTGGTCTATTATAAGTTCTGCATGCTCAATTGTGAGTAGAGTACACTGTACTTCTAATTTTAAGTTACCATCTACATATCCACTGTATTCTGGCAAATAAATAATTTGTATTTTGTATTTGTAAAAGGCTACAAATATAATGACCACCAAAAAATACTTTGGTACCCTAAATAAAAAAATCATGCTTACCAAAAAAAAATTACTGAACACCAAAAAAATAAGGCCTAAAAATACAAAAGTACCACCATTTTAATTACGACTGCACTTCAAATTGTATTCAAATACCAAATATATTGAATGATCACCAAAATATAATTAATGATTTAATGATCACCAAATCTTGAAGACCAAATTAATGCGATATTTTCACCTAAATAAACCACTATGATTACCAAAAAATGTATACATATTACCAAATAAAGTAAACTGATGCCAAAATTACTAGCCCCTCCCGCTCAACCCCCCGTATCCCGCACCGCATACCTACCTTACCTAATCTACTTTTCTAGTAGCATTTCTATTCGTTATGCTACTAGAAAAGTAAGTCAAACTGCTATCAGTTAAGTTAGCACTGCGACCCTTACAGAAACGAAATGGTACTAGAAAAGTAGGTTAGGTTTGAACTGCGACCTTTACAGAAAAGAAATGCTAGTATAAAAGTGGGTTAGGTTAGGTTAGAACTGCGATCCTCACAGAACCGAAATGCTACTAAAAAAGTGGGCTAGGTTAAGTTTCAACTGTTACCCATACAGATACGAGTGCTACTAGAAAAGTGGGTTAGGTTAGGTTTGAACTGCGACCCATACAGAAACGAAATGCTACTAGAAAAGTGGGTTAGGTTTGCTATCCTATTAAAGCACATGACTCCAAAATAATAATTATTCTAGAAACGAAATGCTACTAGAAAAGTGGGTTAGGTTAGGTTTGAACTGCGCCCCATACAGAACCAAACTGCTATCAGAAAAGTGGGTTAGGTTAGGTTTGAACTGCGACCCTTACAGAAACCAAATGCTACTAGAAAAATGGGTTAGGTTAGGTTTGAACTGCGACCCTTACAGAAAAGAAATGCTACTAGAAAAGTGGGTTAGGTTAGGTTTGAACTGCAACCCTTACAGAAAAGAAATGCTACTAGAAAAGTGGGTTAGGTTAGGTTTGAATTGCGACCCTTGCAGAAAAGAAATGCTACTAGAAAAGTGGGTTAGGTTAGGTTTGAACTGCGACCCTTACAGAAAAGAAATGCTACTAGAAAAGTGAGTTAGGTTAGGCTTGAACTGCGACCCTTACAGAAAAAAAATGCTACTAGAAAAGTGGGTTAGGTTAGGTTTAAAAGGCGACCCATACAGAAACGAAATGTTACTAGAAAAGTGGGTTAGGTTAGGTTAGGTTTGAACTGCGACCCTTACAGAAACGAAATGCTACTAGAAAAGTGGGTTAGGTTAGGTTAGAACTGCGACTGTTACAAAAATAAAATGCTACTAGAAAAAGGTGACGAAGTGGATTAATTAATTTAATAGGATAACGATAATTATATTAAATATTTGCACATTTTTAATTAAAATGTGGTTACAATTTTGGTGGTCATTTACTATTTTTGGGTTTACAATGATTATTTTGGAGTCATTTGCTTTAATATGATATCAAGATTTAAAAATTTGGTCATAATTTTACATTAAAATGGAGTTCTTATTTTGGTGGTCTTTTACTATTTTTGGGTTTACAATTATTGTTTTGGTGTCATTTTCTTTAATAGGATAGAAAGATGTAATAATTTGGTTATCATTTCACATTAAAATGGGGTTTGAAATTTGGTAAACATTTACTATTTTTGGGTTAATAATGATTAGTTTGGTGTCATTTCCTTTAAAAGGATAGTAAAATGTAATAAAATTGGTAATCATTTCACATTAAAATGGTGTTATAATTTTGGTGATCATTCATTATTTTAGGGTGGTAAAATAGATTTTTTTGGTATTAAATTTTACTAAATCTGGTGATCAGTTAAATAGCAGCCTTTGTAAAAGGTTAACAACACTCTAATTTCATATATACTTTCCAGTTGCATGTACATATCAGGTGTCCCCGGGACCGGGAAGACGGCCACCGTCTGCTCGTCGCTGAAGCTGCTGCAGGATGAGACGGACCTGCCCCAGTTCCAACTGGTGGAGGTCAACGGCATGCGCATCGCGGAGCCCCGGCAGGCCTACGTGCAGATCTACAAGCAGCTTACAGGTTCATATAAAGTGTCCTTTAGTGTATACCATGAATATAAAAAAATCTGTTGCTAATGAATAGGGTTGGTCGGTCCAAGTATTTTACAGATGGCGCAAGCATAGGTTTTTGATTGTCACTTCTACAAATAGGGTCAAATGCTTGGTTTTCTTTTTTATGGCCTGAATGTTAATGTTAAAGCCAAATCCGACATATAAAACCTATGCTGGCGCCCTCTGTTAAATACTTCGACCAGCCAACCCCGACAGTTGTCGACCCCTATTGTTTTTAGGGTTCCGTACCCAAAGGGTAAAACGGGACCCTATTACTAAGACTCCGCTGTCCGTCCGTCCGTCTGTCACCAGGCTGTATCTCACGAACCGTGATAGCTAGACAGTTGAAATTTTCACAGATGTATTTCTGTTGCCGCTATAACAATAAATACTAAAAAGTACGGAACCCTCGGTGGGCGAGTCCGACTCGCACTTGTCCGGTTTTTTAGGGTTCCGTACCCAAAGGGTAAAACGAGACCCTATTACTAAGACTCCGCTGTCCGTCCGTCCGTCTGTCACCAGGCTGTATCTCACGAACCGTGATAGCTAGACGGTTGACATTTTCACAGATGATGTATTTCTGTTGCCGCTAAAACAACAAATACTAAAAACAGAATAAAATAAAGATTTAAGTGGGGCTCCCGTACAACAAACGTGATTTTTGACCGAAGTTAAGCAACGTCGGGCGGGGCCAGTACTTGGATGGGTGACCGTTTTTATAGATAATGGTACGGAACCCTTCGTGTGCGAGTCCGACTCGCACTTGGCCGGTTTTTATCAATATTGACGTGTTTGACTGTAAGTACATTTTCGTCTCCAGGCAAATCCGTGGTGTGGGAGCAAGCGTGCTCACTGCTAGAGAAGCGGTTCAACAACCCCGGCCCGCGGCGGACTCCAACCGTGCTGCTGGTAGACGAGGTATGTAGCGCGTACACGCCAGAGAGCCGCTTTGCGAGGCAATACTTGTATTAGCTCGAAGCATCACATCTAGGCCTAGTCCACACAGAACGAGCCGCCTCGGGAGAAAATTGACGTGCGAAGTGGGTCAATCACGTCTTCACAGCCCGATCTTGACTCCTTCTATACAGGATGGCTAAAAAATAACTGCATTCCCGTTTCCAGGGAGGTTTTGGGATTATACTGAGCAACTTTTACTATGACCAACCTCGAAATCGGGAAAAAAAAATTTGGCTGTTTCATACATTTTGGCTGGCCCATTTTCTATGGGGGGGTATTTTTTTTTATGATTTAGGTGTTGGTCCCATAGTAAAAGTTGCTCAGGGTAATCCCAAAACCTCCCTGCCAACGGGAATGCAATTATTTTTTAGTCACCCTGTATAGAAGGAGTCAAGATTAGAGAGACTTCATCGTCTTGATCAAACTTATTTGTTTTTATCATTTCCTTCTTATAACCTTAATTAATACTCGTTTCCAGCTGGACGCGCTGTGCACTCGGCGGCAAGACGTGTTGTACAGTATAATGGAGTGGGCGGCGCACGACGCGGCGCGGCTGTGCGTGCTGTGCGTCGCCAACACCATGGACCTGCCCGAGCGGGCGCTCGCTGCCAGGGTCGCTTCCAGACTAGGTAACGTTTCCAGCTGGACGCGCTGTGCACGCGGCGGCAGGACGTGTTGTACAGTATAATGGAGTGGGCGGCGCACGACGCGGCGCGGCTGTGCGTGCTGTGCGTCGCTAACACCATGGACCTGCCCGAGCGGGCGCTCGCTGCCAGGGTCGCTTCCAGACTAGGTAACGTTTCCAGCTGGACGCGCTGAGCACGCAGCGGCAGGACGTGTTGTACAGTATAATGGAGTGGGCGGCGCACGACGCGGCGCGGCTGTGCGTGCTGTGCGTCGCTAACACCATGGACCTGCCCGAGCGGGCGCTCGCTGCCAGGGTCGCTTCCAGACTAGGTAACGTTTCCAGCTGGACGCGCTGAGCACGCAGCGGCAGGACGTGTTGTACAGTATAATGGAGTGGGCGGCGCACGACGCGGCGCGGCTGTGCGTGCTGTGCGTCGCTAACACCATGGACCTGCCCGAGCGGGCGCTCGCTGCCAGGGTCGCTTCCAGACTAGGTAACGTTTCCAGCTGGACGCGCTGAGCACGCAGCGGCAGGACGTGTTGTACAGTATAATGGAGTGGGCGGCGCACGACGCGGCGCGGCTGTGCGTGCTGTGCGTCGCTAACACCATGGACCTGCCCGAGCGGGCGCTCGCTGCCAGGGTCGCTTCCAGACTAGGTAACGTTTCCAGCTGGACGCGCTGAGCACGCAGCGGCAGGACGTGTTGTACAGTATAATGGAGTGGGCGGCGCACGACGCGGCGCGGCTGTGCGTGCTGTGCGTCGCCAACACCATGGACCTGCCCGAGCGGGCGCTCGCTGCCAGGGTTGCTTCCAGACTAGGTAACGAATTTGATGCAAGAAGCTGTTATAATACTGTTCTAAAATGACGTAATCGGGTATCTCGGCGAGCGAATCGATATTCGACACAATGAGGCGCTTCGCGAGGAAATTGCCGCGTTGAAAGCGTTCGATTTAATCTACATATTTGTCGTAAAGTAAAATGAAGAGGTACATTTTAAATTTTCTCTCCATTTGAAGAATTTACTGTTCAATAAATTTTTTAGCTTTATAAATGCTAGTTTTCAGTGAAATTGTCTTTAATGCATAGGAAAAGTCTCTTTACGTTTAAGTATACCTACCACAATCTTATTCCGATTCAGTTTAGCTTGTAAAACAAAGTTTCATACTCTTACAGGATACTTAATTAAGATAAGCGACGATTTGTGAGATTGAAATAGATAATACTTTCCTATATTTTTACTTTAACAAATTTTGCTACCGAGATATTAAATACTAAGTTATAATCCGTTACTCAGGTCTGACGCGACTGACGTTTCCGCCGTACACGCACGCGCAGTTGTCCCGCATCGTGGCCGCTCGCCTTGCGAGCGCCAGCCTCTCTGCCGACGCGGTGCAGCTCATAGCGAGGTAAGTAATAAAGTAAATGTGACGTTATCTATGAAAAGGGACCTTATTGTCGATGGCGCTTACTAGAGATGTGCGCCGATGGCAAAATCATCGGCGGCGGCGTCCGATGATTTTTTGACCGGCGGCGGCGGCGTGATCGGCGTGAAATCGGCGTGGTATAATTTTTGATACTGTATGAGAACGTGGCTGTAGAAACTCTACATTAAAGCCTTCTAAGTATTTACTAGGCTATCCAAAACATATTATGTGTGTTTTCTAAATTATTGCCGAAAATTATATATATCCCATCATGTCACTTGGCAACCATGTATTACCAATACCAACCTAACGGTTACCAACGGTATGTTTAAATATTAAAATAAGAAGGATACTTTAAAAGTTTTAAAACACTACATTTTAGGCAGTATTTTTACTTACTTTGTAAGCGGAATACAAATAAAACACAAAAAAAATCTTTATATGTTAAGTCTTAAATATATTGACTTTTCCCAGCCGCTGTCGCCTCACCTAGGATTTGTTACGAACTAATGATGAACTACATACTTTACATTTGTCTGAAGTTTAACAGAAATGTATGTTAGAATAAAAAGATGTCATCGTTTTCGAAAGTAAACGTCTCTGGCAGGTTGATTCGCTCAACAGAATGTCTTTGAAGTGTCCCGTTTTATGGAATAGATAGATAGATAGATAGATTTTTATTGGTATTAATCATACACTGTCAGTTACATACTTAGCAATAATTAATTAGGTACAAAACGATTATAAATTTAGATTCTCATGTCAATAATTTAAATTCGCATAACTATAAATTGATTATGTCAACAATTCAATAATTCAACTTCATTAAGAAATTAATAACAATAACATAAGATATAATTCAAATTACAGTACAATTACACAAATTATCTATTCTAAACATTAATTCTCCAGGAACTCATTTACCGAGTAGTAGGCCATATTAGTGCAATAAATTTTGAGCTTACGAACAAAGGCACAATCTGTCGTAACTGCTTTGATTGGTTCAGGTATTTTATTATATATTTTAGCACCCATTACACCGAGAGACTTACCGGTTTTCTGAAGCCTATGCGCGGGGACAGCCAGTCCTGGTTTCCTCCTTGCAGAATGAGCCTTTGCAATCGGGAACTCATGCAGGTTTCTTCTTACATATTTACCGATCTCGAAAACATAGAGAGAAGGCGCTGTCAATATGCTTAGATCAATAAAAAGTTGTTTGGCTGGCTCGTCCGGAGGAACGCCGCTTATTAGCCGAACAACTTTTTTTTGAATAATGAATGGCCGGTCTCTATCCGCTGCTAGACCCCACAGGTCTATTCCGCTACTTAGATGAGTATGTAAGTAAGCATAGTATGCCGTGAGAAGGTTCTTCTGTGATAAAGAGCGTAGTAGGCAGAGTTTAGTTTTGCACATAGCGCGTCGATGTGCTCACCCCACTGCAAACCCCTATCAAAAGTGAAGCCCACATAGCGAGCATGATATACAGGCTCAATCTGGTTGCCATTTACCTCTACATTAATTATTGTTGGCGCTTTACCACTGAGTGAAAAATGAATGAGATTTGTTTTGGCAACATTCACTTGCATTCCATTACTCTCAAACCAGTGCAGCAATTTAAGAATGACGTTCTTCGCGTTAGTCTGCAGTTCTTCATGGTTACAGCCGTGAATTATTGCACAGATGTCGTCCGCGTACATCACAAATTTTGCAATAGTGCTAGGAAATGGCAGATCGTTCACGAGCAAAGCAAACACTGTATTCCCGACGTTAGAGCCCTGGGGCACAGATCTGTCCCCAATAGATCCCAACTCAGAGCGGTCACCATTTACGTCTACTACTTGACTACGGTCAGCTAAAAAAGACTTGATAATATTAGAGGCTATACCACGTACACCATAGTGCTCCAGTTTGGAAGTTATCTGACTATGGTCAACCAGATCAAATGCGCGGGATAGATCAAAGAATATAGCGATCACGTTCTCCTTAGCCTCTAAGTTGTCAAGGACAGTTCGCAGTAATTTGCGCGCCGCGCCCACCGTGGATCGGCCCACCCGATAGGCGTACTGATCATCACTGAGTGCCCCGTTCCGGTTAAGAAACCCTACGAGCCTATCACACAATCCTGTTTCGAAGATCTTGGAGACTGCGGGTACAAGGGATATAGGCCGATAATTTTTCATTACGTCTTTGCCACCCTTCCCTTTGTAAACCGGAGTCACCCTGATCCTCTTAAGTGAGTCTGGATAGCAACCGTTAAAGATTGAGTAATTAAAATATTGGCACAAATAGTGAACAAAATTTAACGGCAGGTTATGAAGGATTGAAGTTGGAAATCCGTAAACGTCTTTAGTACCCTTCGCTTTAAGTTTTTTTAAGATCCTTAATACCTCATCACTTGTAAATGGTGCCATAAACATAGAAGACCCTTGGGACGGGCAGGCGGCACGTAGCAGCCGCATCGCATCACCGAGGCGCGGGCGCACCTGGGGTGTCGCGCACTACGCTCAAGTAGTGCTGGTTGAGCGCCTCAGCCAGCTCCCGGCCGGTGCCGCGCTCGCCGCACACCGCTCGACGGAGCACACCGAACTCATCCCTGCCACCCACTCGGTTCCTGCTAGTCTCGTCCTTAATGTCCCATAAAGCAACGATTCTATTAGCACTCGACTCGATTTTATTATTCATAAAGGCCTTCCTGGTTTTGCTAAGGCTATTATGCTTACACTTATAGTTGTTAATAAATTGTGTTAAGTCAGTATTGTTTGGATGAAACCTCGCCAGTAGCCCCAAATACAAAAGAAACTCTTTGCTATTTGTAGTTTCCTTATTTAACCAGATCGTGTCTCTTGGCCTAATAGGTACTTTTTTAATGGGACAGGAGATTTCAAATGTCTTATGAAAGTGCCTAAATAGTAGCTCAAAGCTATCAGTACTATTAGGGTGTGAAAACTTAGACCAATCAAAACATGCTACTTTATCAAGGAATTGTGTTAGTTGTGCTTTGTTCATGGCTCTTTTTGTAATGTATCACATCTGATTTCTTATCGTTATAAACAAGTATTTAATAAATATTGCACAGTGATCGCTTATACATGTGTATAGTGGATTAACTGATACAGATTCTCGAGGTAAATCGGTATATGCATGGTCAAGGCAAGATTTCGATATTAAGGTCTACTTTGTTTTCTTTACTGCTAGCTTAGTGAGGTTACTTGGTGATTTAAGTTCCTATAAGTAGGTATAATTGTTTAGGTATAGCTCATTACGAAGCATTAACCTGACTTTTATAATTTTGATTGAAATATATATTGTTAAGTAAAAGAAGCTGATAATCACCATAAAATGACTAAGAATTGATCGTGTGTAATTTTAAATGAAATTGTATATTATGTGATAAATAAATCAAATATCTATCATATGATGACCCTTATGCGTGTCACCAGCATCACACGAGATAATTTACACAGACAGTAATTTTTCCATTTTTAAATTTATTCTAAGCTTAATCACACGAGAAATCATAAAATATGCAATTATAATCGTGGTGACAACTTGCTGGAGATTCTAAGAAGAAAATAGCATGTTTATGTCCTAGGATATGAACCTGTTATTTTCTTGACTATAGTTCAATGATTAAATTGACAATCAAGATACTATTGATGTAAAACAAAATTGCGTTCTACAAAAAAGCTGTGCGATGAAACATCAAATAATAACCTGAGATCCAGAAACTAGATCTTGTTTAAATTAACGCTGAATCGTTATCACGGCTAACACCGCAACGACAAAAATGATGCTAATTTGGTTCACTGGCAAATAATAAGCGAAAAAGCATAAGGATCTTTAAATTATACCTCTGACACTATCTACTCACTACGCAACATGGAATAAGACACGATAGGTATCAAAATTTCCCACGTCCCAATTTATCGGCGGCGGCGGCGTGGAAAAATCGTCGGCGGCGGCGGCGCGGCGCACATGTCCAGCGCTTACGCCATTATTAACGATGCTCCGATATAAATACAATGCCGTACGACGCGGTGCGGCGTAAGCGCCATCGACAATAAGGTCCCTTTTCATAGATAATGCCCCAAATACTTGTTCCATTTTTTTGTACTAGTACCTAAAAAAGAAATCTCCCGCGAAGTGCATCACGCTTTGATATTTCGGTCCTTCATTCTCGCACGAAATTACGACGAGTTCTGAAAACTCGATTTTGCGGCCTCGTCCGGAAGCGCACCTCACTCGGACACTCCGGCCTCGCACGGAAGTTTACCACGTTAAAATGTAGTATCAATAGAATATTAATTTGTTTTACAGGAAAGTAGCGGCAGTATCGGGTGACGCGCGTCGCGCCCTCGCACTGTGTTCCCGCGCACTCGAGCTGGGCTCGGGCTCCGCCGGGGCGGCGGCGGGGCTGCGCGAGGTGGCGGCGGCACTAGAGGAGGCGGCCTCGGGCGCCGCCGTGCGCGCTATTCGGGCTTGTGCGCCGGCCGAGAGACTCATGCTGCGCGCTGTCGCCGCCGAGGTGATATTTTGTTTATTTATTGCATCGTTGTAAGCAAATATATACAAGAAAAAAATACAGTTCAATTTAAAACCATTGTCATCAGAAATAAGGTTGAATTTCATTTAAAGGGTAGGTAACTATAAGATGGCAAAATGTTACGGGCTCTGAACCGGAAAAGAAAGGCCGCGCCGTCGTCGTTCCTATTCGATGAGGTCGCCCTGGAAACTCGTTCGGTGTAGTTGCACCATTAGCTGAACGCCTTAATTGCGTTACACCTGCCACATGTTGAAATGTAACTTACAGGTGGAGCGGACCGGGTCCGACGAGACCACCCTCTCCCTCGCACTCACCACGGCGGCGGCGCTCGTGTCCCTGGAGGGGCGCCCGTACCGGGCGGCGTACGGCGTGCGGCCGCCCAGCGCGGCGCAGGCCGCCGCCGCGTGCGCGCGCCTCGCCGCCTTGAGGCTGCTGTTACTGGAGAATAAAGGGCCCGAGCCGAGGCTGCTGCTTAATGTTAGCGCCGACGACGTGCATTATGCTACGAGGCAGATTACTGTGTAATTTATAAGTCCGGTCTGAAAGGGATAGGCAGGTCCACATGGAACGAGCCAACTCAACAGAAACAGCTCGGTCTGTGTAGACGTAGCTCGGCAATTTCCTCACAAAGCAGCTCCTTCTGTACGGACCTAATGAAACCGATTTTGCCTAAATTGTTTAATAAAATATTCTTTAGGTAACCCTTACCGTGGCACTAGCGTCATTTCGTCGGCTTTTTTAGGATGTCAATTTATTGTGTTTTCAAAAGCTGTATCATGTTATATGTATATTGTATTTTATTTTAATATTTTTCTTACTAACCATTTTTTGTTTACGCTTACAATTAGCAAATAAATAGATGTTAATACTCAAAATAATGTGACATTTTTGTAAATGACCAAATAATTTTATCTTTAACTATATGTAATATTACCTACACAGATTAAACTAATTGAATGTGCCTTTTCCCACAAGCAGGACTTTCAACTACCTACAACAATAAATCAATCTTAATATTATTACATAATTTTTTTATTGACTGATGATTATGGTACAATTTTAGTAAATAAATATAATTTTGTAATTTAATTATTTTGTTTTATTTATTTCATTTCAGCAATCCCCCACTTGCAGTATTTTGACGAGAGCTTCAGTGTTGTCGTCTTTTACAGCTTTCCGACTCGCAGCAACCACTGCTTTGCTGTATTTACCAACTGTAAAAACAATAAAAAAAAACTTGATAGTCTCAAGAATATTTATCAAATATATTGAAACAATGGGATTAGCCATGGTATAATAATATACTCCGCCTGGTACTCCATTCCGAGATTCGCGTATGACCTAACTGACACGCGCCTACGTCATCATGCTGTTTACAGGTTCTCAAACTTTGAAATGTGGGAGAATTTTAACCAACGGTGAAAATTATTTTAACGGCATTAATTTGAAGTTATTCATGTAGAAACATAGTAAAATAAAACAAATCTAATGTATTAAATTAAACTTTATTTATCTATACAAGACAAACGTTTAAAGAACTAATTCACAGTTACACATTAATTACCAAGCTTACGACGTGAAAAGTTTGGAAAACACTGCGACTGCTGACACTGAGCGAGAAGGAAATAACAATTAACACGCGTTCGACAAGGATGACGGTCAGGGCATGAAGTTATCTAGATCCGAATTGTCAAATGTCCCCAGCGCTATCCTGTGTTGCCAGTAGTATAAACAGAATTACCCGAAAGTCTGAAATTTCTTTCGTGAATCGGAAGATATTGCTAACGAGTAATTAAAAATGACGTGTTATTGTAAAATTTAAGCTAAAATACATATAAATAAAAATTATAAAATTATAAAGAAATATTTTAACTTATTAACCATAGGTATAATGTACCCATGTAACATGTTATGTTGAAATAAAGTGGCAATGTTATTGTGACGTAATCGCGTGTCACTCTGGGAATGGAAGACCATGTTTTATTAGACCATGGGATTAGCATATTGAAACCATAGAAGGTAGGGTCTTATAGAAGTGGTATACGCGTGCCTCCATGAGGGACAAGACACGCAATGCGACACTATGACTGGTCGAATTTATTTGTTGCTCACCATAATCCATACTAAATTTACGGTGGGGAACAAATAAAATGTGAGACTGACAAGGACAAACAATAATAGCTCTTTCGCTTCTACTCCTACTGAAAGATACATACATAAGACTATCCTGTTCGGTCACTTCCCCCACCTTTCATGCCAGATCCAGTTATATACTAGATTCATGATTGAAACAATTAAAATGTTAATCATATAATGCTCCAGTTTCGAACGTACTTGCTCAGAAAAATGATAACCATACATTATAATTTTATTGAGCTATGAAGTACGAGTTTTACTTTAGGCCTACTTCGGGATTTTTAAATGTATTCCCATTTGTCCCCTCCCCTCGTGACCACCATACATGAGGCGGGGACATATAGGAAATTGGGTATACACCGTTTTTTAGGGTTCCGTACCCAAAGGGTAAAACGGGACCCTATTACTAAGACTCCGCTGTCCGTTCGTCCGTCTGTCACCAGGCTGTATCTCGTGATCTGATATAGCTGAAATTTTCACAGATGATGTATTTCTGTTGCCGCTATAACAACAAATACTAAAAACAGAATAAAATAAAGATTTAAGGGGCTCCCATACAACAAACGTGATTTTTGACCGAAGTTAAGCAACGTCGGGCGGGGTCAGTACTTAGATGGGTGACCGTTTTTATAGATGATGGTACGGAACCCTTTTGGCCGGTTTTTTTTATTATACCTCTTAAACGTGCGGCTTGCTGCAGTATCATGTGCAGCGTCTTCAAGGAGGCGACGGCGTGCTCTTGCGTCGAGCGTCGCACGTGGCAGCTCAACAGTAACTCCTCATTCAGCATTACCACTTCTTTGTAGCGACTCAACATTTCTTTCCTACAACATGTACTTACATAAAATATGCCCAAAACGCAAAAAAATAGACAAAATGTACCTATATACGTGTCGACCGGTCTGGCCTAGTGGGTAGTGACTCTGCCTATGAAGCCGATGGTCCCGCGGGTTCGAATCCTGGTAAGGGCATTTATTTGTAAGATGATACAGGTATTTGTTTCTGAGTCATGGTTGATTTCTATGTATTTAAGTATTTATATATTATATATATCGTTGTCTGAGTACCCACAACACAAGCCTTCTTGAGCTTACTGTAGGGCTTAGTCAATTTGTGTAAAAATGTCCTATAATATTTATTTTATTTATTTATACGTACAAATCATGAGCTGCGGCATCTTGGGCGGCGGGTAACAGTGCGGTTAACAGTTGCGCCCTTTCAGCAGTTTCTGCTGCCAAACGTGATCTCACCTCTCCTACTTGAGAAGCATTTGCCATCTCTTCGCGAAGTTTATCTTCTGCTTCAGGAAATTGTGCCGTCGACTGCAAAATAAAGAACTTGTTCATAAGAATCATAAGTTTTTAAATTTCGAATGGACAACCGGAAGGAAGTAGCTTTGTTTTTTTATATATTATTTAATCGATTGTGTTGAAATTGTCGATTTCGATTATGAAATGACGCAAAAAAAAGTACAGCACTAGCCAATATGGCGGCGCGTCAAGCTTCTATCTTGTCTATGGTATACGCGGCGTGGAGAACTGTCAAAAACCGAACGGTACCGTATACCGCAACAAGCATAATTTTTACGAATAATCTGTGAAAATGGTTGAGAATAACGATGTAGAGCTGTCTGAGGCTGAAGCTGAACAGTACGATCGTCAAATTCGTCTGTGGGGTCTGGAATCTCAGAAACGACTACGTGCCTCCAAAGTATTAATCATCGGGTTATCCGGCCTCGGCGCCGAAACTGCAAAAAATATAATTCTTTCAGGAGTAAAGAGCGTTTGTTTGCTAGACAACGAGAAACTTAAAGAAGTAGACTTGTACTCTCAGTTTTTAACTCCGCCCGATAAGATCGGTGAGAATCGCGCCGAAGCCTCTTTGACGAGAGCGCGGGCTTTAAATCCAATGGTGGATATAACAGCGGAAACAAAGGGAGTCGACGAGCTGCCGGACAGCTTCTTTACTACTTTCGATATTGTGTGCGCGACCGGGCTCAAGCAGGAGCAGCTAGAGCGTATCAACAACGTGTGCCGCGACAACAACAAGAAGTTCCTTTGCGGCGACGTTTGGGGCATGTTCGGGTACATGTTCGCGGACCTCGTCGACCACGAGTACTCGGAGGAGATCGTTCAACATAAAGCGGTAAAACGCGGCCCTGATGACGAAGAAAAAAGTGCAAGGGAGACAGTCTCTATCACTGTTAAACGCCGAGCTATCTACGTGCCGTTACAGAATGCTTTGTCAGCGGATTGGTCGAAACCTGAGCTCCGCTCCCGCCTCCGCCGCGGCGATCCTTCCTACTTCGTCATGAAGATCTTATCACGCTTCCGAGATGAGTACAATAGGAACCCAGACCCAGCTAAACGTAAAGCTGATACAGAAATTCTACTAAAAATGAGGGATGAGCTTGTTAAGGAACTATCTCTACCAGCCGGGTTTGTAACTGATGATCTTTTAACTAATGTATTTGGTACTGTATCGGGAGCTGCAGCGGTGGTGGGCGGAGTCATCGGCCAGGAAGTAGTCAAGGCAGTCAGCCAGCGAGAGCCTCCCCATAACAACATGTTCTTCTTTAACCCGGTAAAATGTGTTGGTTTTGTAGAACTTTATGGTCAATAAGAATCTTTTTAATTTTAGAAACTAAGCTGTAACTTTTTAAGTCAAATTATAATTTAAAGGCACAACAATTTTTTTTTACCTGCAAATCCGCTAGATTTAGATAAACTGCCAGACTCTGGATCAAGTCACCTGCCAATGAAATATGAGGTGTTGAAAACTTCACATTTCCATCAGCTTCAAAGTCCATCACTAAGTGTGACTTGTCCCTTAAACAAATGAACTTCATATGAAGTTCCTTCATGTTTTCCATTTCAAGTACTATATCTTGATCTAGTAAGAAGTTCTGGTTGATCCAAATGCAGATTCTTTGCATCCTCTCTGTGATCTTGAATGTGACATAACTGCTCTGTTTTGTGATGGCGAGGGTAGATGGAGCCAAGCAATACATGGCAAACCGGGGCAACTGCTTAGTCAATTCGAATATGTGGAATTGTTCACTGTCTGCATAGCCTACTAGTGCCTGTAACATTTCAATTTTATTAAAATTTAGAAATCAAACACACTGACGTCTGAGACTGGTCTGCTTAGAAACTCGCGACGGACAGTGTGCCATGACATCATCACAGGTGTCTGACACGCTGGCCGCTGCAGGTGCCGCGGGTATTTTTACAATAGACGCCGTATTTGCCGTAATACACCTTAGCTACGAAAAAACCGCTCTGTGCGTGTTCGCTCCGTGCGTGGTTGCCAGCCTCGGCGTCGAACGAATTTGCACGGAGCGTTTATATCGTACCCTTCGTCTTAGAAACAAAACCTTGATATGCACGTCCACGGGCACGTCCCTCGGCGGGCGCAGCGGCACGCGCAGCACGGAGCGGAGCTGTGCGGGCGCTGGGTGCCGCGCTAGCGTCTCACCCGTCGTGAAGATACCCTCCGCGAGCACGAGAGCCGCGCGTACCACGGTGTCGTTGTTGGTAGATATCGTGAGATCTATGCCTTCCTGGGGATGTTGTTTTTAAAGAAACACACGTCTTATTTTATAAGAAGTTTTAGTCTATATAATGTGATAGATACAAGCTTTTATTTTCAACAACTTTTTTCAACGGTCATCAACTTTTCATTCAATTGTAAAGAGTTCAAAATTTGGCCATTGCAATATCCTAACTTATTTTATTACCTTCTTTTGCTGAAATTAAACTATTACGGAAATAACGGAAGAATTAATCGAAAACCTGGTCAAATGATTTTCCATGGTGTATTCCACTGTTACTGCCAACTTGTCCCACGTATATACGTAAAAGTCTAGCCAATACTTAAACAGTCCAAATTCCCATAAGTCCTGTAACTCACATCATTAAGGTCGGTAGTGACAGCGACATGCAGCCGTGTATTAGTCGGCATAGCGCTCGTCGGTCGTTCGTCGCTCGCGCTGGCCTCATAGTGCTGGAGCTCTACTGTCAACGCCTGCTTCCGGTTGAACAGCTCCACTATTGCCGCGCGGTCTTCTTCTGATGGCTGGCTTTTGGAGCCCACGGGCTCTTGGTACGGCGGGTAACCCAGAACTGTCAGAGAATTCAGTCATATTGATCAAAACTAGCTTTATCATAATACTTGTAAGTATCATTAACATATCAGCCAATAGGCATCTACTGCTGGATTTAAGACCCCTAAAAACCTCCACGCTGCAGCCGCGCGTTGCCCTCATCGTTGGATCTCAGCAATCTAGACCAGATTATTGGTTTACCGGTACGCCTTACGATGGGAAAATACAAAAAGTTATCGGGATTAGGACAGTGTAACAACACACTTCACGTCACAATTAGAGAATTGAAAATCACGGGGGCCCTAGTCTTTTTTAGTCTTCATGCCCTCACCTTCTCCCCTATCCGACACACAGACCAGATCCGGCGCGCCGACGGACCGGTAGTCAGCGTACAGCATGGCAGAGGCCGCAGAACGCAGTTGCACTCGTCGCAGCACTCTGCCGGACACTGGATCTCGCCAGTCGATACGCCCATTGCTCCAGCAGCAGGCCAGCGCCTCCCCCGAAAGTTGGACTGAGAGTGCGTTGGTTTTCGACTAAGGAACACAATCAGGAAGTCTGATTCCGATACGAATTAAAAGCGAATAGGTAGGTACGTGTAAAAGTAGATTCAAAAGAGATGCATGACTCGATTTTGATATTGATAAGTGGTCTTTAGAACCGGATACTCTTGGAATTTGGAATGGAAGACGTTTTTAAAACAAGAACGAATAAAGTTTTACCTTAACTCTCCAAAGCCTTATTCCTTCTTCATAAATGCCAATAGTCCCATTAGCCAGGCCGTACGCGAATCTGACATCAGTAATTGCTGCCAGACAAATAACGGGTCCTGTTTCAGCTATCTCCGTCTTAAACTGGTTGTTCTTCATCACCCTTATGTAGGAGTCTTCACATCCTAGGAGTAACTACAACATGACATCAAAAAGATGAATCAAATTTTAGATCTACCTAATACAAGAAGATTATTAGAGGTTACAAAGGCAGAGGCCAACTGCTGCAATATGTACAGTCAGCAGAAGAAGTTGCTAAGCGGGCGAGGTCTCTCAAAATCCTTCACTTACCTCATTCTCCCCATCCTTATCAAAGTCAAACGTGATCATCGCGCACACCTTCCCGCTGACCACGGTCCAGAACACCTCGTTCCCCTGCCAGTCGATGCCTTGTACAGAACTGTTCCCGCCCACGATGGCCAGAGTCTCCTGGTACTTGCCGAATGAGGCAACTATTATCACGTTTACTCCATCATGCGCTTCTTTGAAGAACAGATCGGAATTGTCGTGGACGTCATATGCTGGAATAAATAATTAAAACCTATCTCACACATTCCTTGTGCGTGGTGGTATGGAGTTATTATCCAAATTAAATGTATTCGGAACTCAAGAAGAAGTAGGTAATACCTACACGAAAGGCCGTATGCAAAAGGTAGGTTGTAATTTCGTTACCTCAGCCGTAACTTTCTCTCAATCAAAATAATCAGCTGTGACTCTGATGCACGTTACCTAATGCATAATAGACTTCAGCAGTACCTAATATCTGAGAAGGGGATCCAATAAGAAGCATGTCCCGAGTAGAATCGGGCCGCAGCGGACCGGAGGCTAGCGCGACCACAGCCTGGCTCAGGTTCAGCTCAGAGACCTCCCCGTGTGCTCTGGATCGCTGTGCGCGACCGCTGACTGTTCCACCGTGAGGGTGGTGAATTATTATCTGAGATTGTTAAACATTCCTAGTTATAAATGTATGTATTAGCGATGCATAAACATATTGAATGAGAGCATAAGGACAGCATAATTTATGTACCTTATCGAAACCGGCGCAAGCGGTAAGACAAGGATGGGTACCGTCATATTTTGCAATGGTTACAATGTTTGGTATAACTTTATGATTTAATTCTAATTTAAATACTGGCTGAACAGTTGATATTTGTTGCATTTTGTTGTTTTAGTACGATAGGTACGTTTTGCTTTTGTTTATGTTAAAATGTAGATGTCTTATCACCATGGTTACGCCTCATTCACAATCGAACTCAATATTCGTTGCTTAAAATTGGTAAACTTTTATAATAAATAAAATAAAGTATTTTATCGTAAAATTACGGTAATAAATTAATTTATACATTTATTTTTGGTATTAAACACAGCTCATGAATAAATGAGCATCTCTCAAAACTGGGCGTTTAAAGAAGTAGCTCGATCCAACCCACTGACAAACGTCAAAACTGACACTTTGTCATATGAAAAAGCGCAAATTTTTTCAGTCATTTATTTTGCGCATCGCATTGAAGTCAATAAAGTCGGCAGTATTATAAAAATTAAGCATTTTAGTGATATGGTTACTGGCTCACAAGCCACCACCAAATGGGTAGTGAACTGAATGTAACGACAAGCGAAACCAGGTGAGTTTTCTGAAATAAATTTATTGTTTATCATTTCATTTCGTCGGTAACGATTAGGGAATTTAGCAATTAATTGTATTGCACAACCTATATGATTGCAGGGATTGTATGTTATTAGTTTATCAATTCACGTTTGTTCATTGTTTCATGTTCATCACATTTCGGCTTCGTAGGTGTGCAGGCTGAATGTTCACTATCATACCCGCCGCCAGTAATGCCCGGGGCCCAGTTCTGTAAAAGCTGGAGCCTGTATGTCATCCACTTCATTTTTAACATCTTTATTATCTTTATGAGGTAATTTATAAGATTTATTCTTCATTTTTAATGAATTATTTTATCATCCTGTAATTTATGATAAATAATAATTTACAAAACCTTTAAAATAATACTAAGGTATCAAAGGTACTTTATACAATTTATAATTTAAAAAGATACTTTATTACAAACGATGGGCTCAAAACATTTAAAAAGATATAACATTAATAATGTATTCCATTGCATTACATCATCCATTTTTTCTAACATGTCAGTCAATTATTTATTTTTTGAATGTATTGTCTACATTTCAGATTATTTTAAGTCTTCAATGGGGATTGACAAGCAAGTTATCTATGAGTGTTGTGTGTGATTTGTTGGTGTTTGCTTGATTTTGTTTTTTTTTTATTAATTCTCCAATTTATTCAGTAATTTGGTTTAAATACTGATGATGATGATGCATTCCTGTTATCCCTCATTAGGGACATAGGGCTCGCAGAAGAATCCTCCATTTGTCGCTGTGTGTGGGCCCGGAAAATCAGGTTAATAGTCTGTTTAGGTATTAACTTCTTTGTCATCACATTCTTGTCAGGTATCTCTTAGGTATTAAAACAAATATAAACTTTACTTTCTAATCATATAAACACAGTGTTCACAACTACTTCATATGATCCACTCCACAAAGACCATAGTAATTTACTCTGATAACAAGAATAGGTATCTAATGCATCTAGTTTATTTTTTCCATTTTTTGTCCTACAAATCATTGTGGGTTATTAAGTTAATGCTGAATCATGGTTAACATGCATAACATGATTGTGGCTAGTCATAGCCTTTGGTTTTTGTTTTTAAATGATAGGTTTTTTTTGTCAATTAATATACTTTTTTTTGTGTTAATAGCCGGGCCCACACAGAGCGAGCATACGCGCGTGGCGATTTCCTCGCGCACAAAACGGCCAGTGTAAAAGTGCCTCGACCGAGGCGGCACGCGCGAGGCACGTCTACGCTGGCCGTTTTGTGTGCTATAATTCGTTTTTTTTTGCATTAGAAAAAAGATAAACAATCTTGATGTGTCTTTTCATTAAAAAACACGTTTTAAAAATAAGTCACGGCAAATATGTAACAATTAAGAATCTAATACAATCATTTATATTCTTCTGCTTTCATAAGTAATAGTTACTGATTAAAAAAAGTGTTTTTCAATTAAAAGACATATCAAGATTCCTTCTTTCTGATGCTAAAAAAAACGAACTATAGGAAATTGCCACGCGCGTATGCTCGTGGCAATTTCCTATTCGACCCGGCTAATCCCTTGTTTCCCAAAACACTATAAGTCCAAGGGATATCTATATAAAAAAATATACACTACAAAAATAAGCTCTATGAATATTGGCCACATAAATTTTTATGGATATTATGAATTTATATTTTGCATTTAATGTATAGAGTAGGAGTGGGAAGCAGCCCCATTTCCCATTGTGCTACTCCAAGGCATAAGTGTCATTTCATACTGTAAGCTTTAGTGCAGGTGTGTGTTATTACCAACATTTAAATAGATATATATATATCACAAAATTATATGATTTAGATCCATGTTATTTCACTGATATGTGTTAAAATTGTTAAATATCAAAGGGTGCCGTCAACGCCATCTAGCCGAGCATAGGCCAAAGGTGTGGCGCCATCTATCTGAGAATGACTTTATTTTTATTTTCGAGGCACGTTTTTTCTTTAGATATTATTCATCTTGTACTGACTTACATATGTCTTAATCTTTGCTATATCTGTATCCTATGCTTAATTTTGTCTCCATATCCATTAATGGTTATTTTTGTATTTCAGTGTAGTACGCAGGACATGGATTGGAAATATTATATCAATTATTTGGAAGTAAGATTTGTAACATGTTCCAGTTAGTGTCTGTAATATTTTATTTGCTTATTATTTATTTTAAATTATTGTGCTTATTATTAGCCGGGTCCACACAGGGCGAGCATACGCGCGAGGCAATTTCCTCGCGTACAAAACGGCCTGTGTAGACGTGCTTCGCGCGCGCCGCCTCGGCCGAGGCACTTCTACACTGGCCGTTTTGTGCGCGAGGTAATTGCCTCGCGCGTATGCTCGCTCTGTGTAGACCCGGCTAATTATCGTGCTTATTATTAAGTACGCATTTTATGTGTATTTATTTCAGCCTACATATATATTTTGTAGTTAGTCTTAGCTGGTACTGCCCTAGTTTAGTGGTATTGACTTGAGACTTATATAATAATACGTCTGTTTAGGTAACAAGGTAATTTTCTGTTATGTAGGCTCATTGCCATAGTAACTATCCTAAATATTTCGTTCAATTCAAGCTTAGAGGATATAACCAACGGAGACGCCATGTCTAAAATTTTCGGTACAAAATAGTCTGCCGTTTTTTGCGGGGGAGGGGCACATCAAATATATAGGTACGTCATGTCAGATAAACGTCAGTCCATACATATGGTTGACATGTGGTTGACCATTGGCCGCTGACGGGGCACGGCTGCTTCGGCTGGTACCTGTGTGAGAGGGTGGGAAGAGAGCCGACGACAGTGTGCCACCATTGTGATGGAAGAGCCGTGGACACGGCCCAACACACGCGCGAGATATGCCCTGCATGGGCGGAGCCTCGCGCTGCCCTGGCCGCGGCTGTGGGAGGAGACCTCTCACTGCCGGCGCTAATACGCCGTATGATCAGCAGTGAGGAGGCATGGTTGGCAGTGGCTTCCTTTAGCGTCACCGTTCTGACACAAAAGGAAACCGCAGAACGATCGCGCGAGGACGACGCAAACTCGCTTCCTCAGCGCCGAAGGAGGCCAGGTAGGCGGAGAAGAGCCTTCGCAGCAAGGATAATGCCGCCTTAACGGGAACCTGCGGGTGATGGGTCGGGAGTTCCATCACTCGCCTGAAGAGGTTTCGAGCTGGAAGGCCCTCAAGTGTTCCGAGGAGCCTTCAGCGGAGTAAGCTGCTAGAGCAGCCCCAAATGATGGGCTCGCAAGAGCAACGCCGACGGGGTATCGGAGGTCTACAATCGAGTTCCCGTAACCCCGCCAACAAAGCGCGCGGCGGAACACCCCAAGGGGTTTAGTCCGTGGAAGTCGGACATACCCACTGAGCTTCTCCCGGGCCAGTGGGATCCATAAAGGATTCCCCCTGGGTCATCAAAAAAAAAAAAAAAAAAAGTGGTTGACCATTGGCCGCCTATTTTCGACAGAGGGGAACGCCTGTTAATGGCGGCTCCATTGTTAATTACTCCGAGAATTCAAGGGTATAAATTTACAGTCAAGGTCCGTACAAATGTGTACACTACCTTATTGCCTAGAAATTATTGTGTATGTACATACTTACATATTTTTGGCCCTTTATCCATATCGATATTTTAGACCCTGACCGTATCTATAAATAAGTAAGTACTTACATTGAATTTATAAATAGAACAAAACCAACATATTTTCTTACCTACTTAATTTTTTTTTGGGCAATTAATTTAAGATTTAGTATTATTACTACTATAATTACTTAGTTAATAGCATTGTGTAATAGGGCTATTTAATTATTCGTATCAAAAATAACTTCAGCCAAGGTTGTAGTTGTAACACTGAAAATCAATCCACAACTGTAATCAAGTAATCATTGGAAGTTTTTCATTGTATACTCAAGAGCAATAAAAAAGTCACTTTGTGTAAAAAAAACACATAAGGTGAGGTGACCCTTTCCCATTGCACTTGTGTGTATATTTAACAAAAAACGTATTACGTCATGTAAATTGCACTGACCTTGGAAACTTGTGTTATTTATTGTATCTACGTCTTTTATACCAAACGGTGACAAGTAATTCGATCCAAGGTCAAATTTAATCATACCTTGATTAGTAGGTACCTACGGAACACACTAGAATATGCTCTACACTGTAGAATCTACATCAAAGAGAATTTGAAATAGAGACGTAATCAAAGTAAATTTTGTAGTCACAGTAAATTTACTGCTATCTTACGACTTCGGACTACAAAAATAATAGTCATTTTGGTACCAAAACTGATGTATGGAGTGAGGACTCTTCCTCTTTTTCCTCGCGTTATCCCGGCATTATGCCACGGCTCATGGGAGCCTGGGGTCCGCATGATAACAAATCCCAAGAATTGACGTAGGCTCTAGTTTTTACGGAAGCGACTGCCATCTGATCTGACCTTCCAAACCGGAACTAGGCCTTATTTGGGATTAGCCCGGTTTCCTCACGATGTTTTCCTTCACCGAAAAGCGACTGGTAAATATCAACTGATATTTCGTACATAAGTTCCGAAAAACTAATTTAATTGGTACGAGCCGGGGTCTGACCCCGCTTTTACCGGTAGGTATAGGCCACCAGCGCTTTTAATGGAGTGAGGACTCTATGCTTTCTATAATTCTCTATGACCTAGTGTACCTATTTGTAGTTATCTTATACACACAATGATCCTTTGTATGAATGAATGCATCGATAAGTAGACGGACTTGACTAGGTACCTATTGCACCAAAGTACAATGAAGATGATTCACCCATTACGTTGTAATCAGACGGAACAAAGATTACTTGTGCAATAAAATGATATCATAAATTAGTTTATTATTTTATTTTATTTTTATTTGAAAAATGTTTACATGATATGTTTTGGACTTCCGGCATGTGGTTGACATACCTATTTTGTATACAGATTTTAGCACAGGATTATGGTCTAGTATATTATATACTGTTTAACAAGCGTATATTTGTAGGGAATTGTTAATATCAGAATTCAAAAGTGGTTTGGATTTTAGTCTACCATAAAAATGAATTCTACATACTTATTTATAACTACTTAGTGGTTCTGTGAAGTGTAGACTTCGCGAATTCCTATGACTCCGTCATAATTAAATAATTTCACGAGAAATTACGACCTGCAGAGGAAAACAGCCGGACATACGAAAGCTTTTTCGGCCAAGCTGAAACCATTGAGAAATATAGTAAGAATAGAGTGCTCACTCCATATATCAGTTTTGGTACCAAAACGACTATTATTTTCGTAATCGACATCTAGAATCGAGTAGCGGAATTATCAGTACCGCTACTCGATACTAGATGTCCCTCGTGTGGCGACTCACGAAAATTGTATTGAACAACAATTTACAACTAATATTAGTAGCAAAAGGAGTAAAAAATAGAGTTCCGGTTAATCCGGTTATAATATTAGCTGAAAATTGTTGAGCATTAGACTTTTCGGTCGCCGCAACATCTATTGTCAAGTAGCAGTGCTGATAATTCCGTTACTCGATGCTAGATGTCGACTACGAAAATAATAGTCGTTTTGGTACCAAAACTGATATATGGAGTGAGCACTCTATGTACTTTTTTCTTTGTGCTGAAACGAACACACGTCGCGCTTCGCGCCCGGTCATTAAAAATCAGCAATCCAGTGTAACTGGTTTATTAGTTTGTTCGAAATATTCCATTCAAAGTAGTGCGTCAATAATACCTAGGACCGCAACAGGTGCAGTTTAAAAATAGTCCCCACGGCTAAATCTGATCGCTTATCTAGATTGCTTGATGGCTGCCCATAAACCCAACCCCACTGCTTACGCGAGGTAACTAGCACCGCTGACATATGCCGTTAACGTAGACCTTATTGTGTGTGATATGAGGTTTATATTGGCTTATTTTGTTTGGTAGTTACAAAATCACTTTAAATAGAACCCGTGTATAAATAACTGCAGTTTAAGGTACCTACTAGCGTTATCCCATAGACCAGAGGGGCTACCGCGAAAACCGAAATTCGCAAATTGCGGGGATCTTACTCTTTTACTCCAATGAAGGCGTAATTAGAGTGACAGAGAAAAATGCCCGCAATTGACGATTTTCGGTATTGGCGGTAGCCCTACAGTGGTCGGCAACCTTTTAGCAGCCAAGGGCCACATAGTAGTTAACGAAGTTGACGCGGGCCGCACTTTGGTAATATTTGTGACTTTAGCAGACATTATCGTTTGTCAATATTACATACAAAATAGCCAGGGAGGGTCGCGGGCCGCAAGCGAGAAGTTCGCCGCCTGTTACCGACCGCTGCCATAGACGAATTCATTAATGATGACTGATATTTATTCATTTTAGAAACGTATATTATATATAGTGTCCGACCGAAGGTTCGGTTTCGGTTTCGGCCAGTTTCGGCCAAAAAATCATGTTTCGGCTGTAGTTTCGGTTTCGGCCAAAAAACGGCCGAACCTTTCGGCCGGGCCGAAACTTACGAAATGGTACTTCGGACAAAGACCAAAAGTTGGGGAATAAGTATAAAGGACAACAATATTAATACCTGCATATACTGATTCATGTACAGTAGGTACATGTAGGTACAGAAATTAATTGGTTTATTATAAAACACGATTCCACTAATGAGGGCGCCATATATTAGACGGTCGACGCAGTTTTAAGAGGCTGTCAACACCTATAACGCGCACACTGTCTAATTGTATCGGAGTGAATGAGATAGCACTGTCGCACGTAGCAGTTATCCGAATATCAGCTCGGCCCGAGTCGAACGATGTCTTTTTCGCTCTTATTCAGTCGTTTTCCTATCTACCTGTAATGGCAAATTTTAAGCGAGGCTAATAAAGGCTGCGCTCAACTAGTTCCGCAAAGTTGATTTTCTCAATAGTTAATATTATGCGATGCTGAACAGCTGACTATTGATTAAAACGAAGAAAAAACCCTTAAAAGTGTCCCCAGTACAGGTTTTCATACGAATGCTCGACCTTAGCCTCACTTTTTACCTCAAATTACCATTGGTTTGTGTTCCACATGTCCTCTACTTCAGCTTAGCCTTTGGCCTCGCTGCGCCATGCTCGGCCTGTGGTCTCGCTTTTTAATACAATGGACAATGGTTGAAGTCTGTGCTCAACTTACTTATCCTGAAGCCTGAAGCACGGCTTTGACTTCGCATGAAAGTTCGCCTCACTGGGGCACTTCGGACTTTTAGGCCCAGGTGAATTCCGGTACCCGGCCTTGCGATATTGTTAACAAAAAATTTCGCGCTCGCTGCGCTCGCGTTTTTGGTTGGGTTTTTGGTTGACCCTGTATCTACATGTTAGCTTGACTGGTGAATGAATAGAGTTAGACCAAGAAAATTCTTCAATGATTTTGATAGCATACGCAGTGCAACTAGTGCAAATGTTATTTATACGTCATAATTTCATAGAAGTTTAGCGTTTAAAATAACACTTGCACTGCGTGTGTTATCAAAATCGTTGCAGAATTATCTTGGTTTAACTCTAGTAATTTTCTTAAAAAACTGCTTAAGTAACATCAATTTCAAGGACATTGGGTGTTGACAGCGCCATAATGTGTGTAAAAGCGGTTTTATGACATTTTTTCAACGATTTTAGCAAGTCTACAAAAGTTTCGGTTTCGGTTTCGGTTTCGGCCGAAACTAGAGCCAAAGCCGAACATTCGGTTTCGGTTTCGGTTTCGGCAAAAAAACATGTTTCGGTCGGACACTAATTATATATAGTATACCTAAAGTCAGTAAGAAGAAAGTTAGTGTTAATAACAGTGTTATTATGCCTATCGATTCCTTTTCTTTAGAAGATCAAAAGCTTCTTAAAGGTCAAGGGTAGGTTAGGGTAGGAGAAACACAACACTACAACTTTAGAAAAAAAAGAGCCATAAAAACTGTATAATATACATATAAGCATGAATGACTTAGCTTGATTTATTAGCTGCTTTGTTACTGCACACCGTTGTATGGGGACCTTGCACTTTGAGACTATGCGCTGAAACTTGGCACAGTTGATTCTTAGCTGGTCTTGAGCAGATACAGACCGGGAGCCGTCGAGAGCCACTTCTCATTTAGTGAGGGGGGAGGGGGAAAGTTCGACGCTGCCGCGCTTCACTTGGAGCAACATTTCTCTAAAACTATACCTATTAGGGAATGTAATATATCATTTTCGGATAAATTAAGGATGAGGAATCTAGTTTTGGAACAAAAACAATGCACTTTCTAACAAAAAAAAAACATAAAGTAGAAAAGACTAAAAAACGTATTTTTGATTTTTTCATAATTACCAATTTTTTTTTAAAGTGTAGCAGGAATCTGAAAACAAAATATACAATCGTAAAGCTACACTTATTACGTTTAAGAAAATATATAGTTTAATATACAAAACTGTTGATAAATGGGAGATAAAAAATAATATTAAGCGTGGGTCAGAGTGATCTCAATACAAAATATTATGAATGTGGGAAAGTTACTTATAATTTGTTCTACAATCGTTTATTTTTCTTGTTTTTCGTAAATAACTCGTAAACGGTAGCCCACAGCAAAAAATATCTTTTACGTAAATAATCTGTTTCAGATTTCTTATAAAATAAGTACTACTGTTTTTCGGTACCATCAATATTAAAAAAAATATTGAAGGGAGAAAATAAATACTTAGGTCCCCTTTTTTAGTCATTCGTAAATACCTCGTAAACGAAGGCCAATAGCAAAAAAATTTTTAGTACATGAATAATTTACATAAAATTTCCTACAAAAAAGGTCATTCGAACTTTTTCGCTAGGATCAATATTAAAAACGATATTAAAGAGAGAAAATAAATTCTAAGGTCCCCTTTTTAAATATTGATCCTAGCGAAAAAGTTTGAATAACCTTTTTTGTAGGAAATTTTATGCTAATTATTCTTGTGTTAAAATATTTTTTGCTATTGGACATCCTTTACGAGTTATTTACGAATGACTAAAAAAGAGGACCTTAGTATTTATTTTCTCCCTTCAATATTTTTTTTAATATTGACCTTAGCGAAAAAAAGGAGCACTTATTTTATAAGAAATCTGAAACAGATTATTTACGTAAAAGATATTTTTTTGCTGTGGGCTACCGTTTACGAGTTATTTACGAAAAACTAAAAAATAAACGATTGTAGAACAAATTATAAGTAACTTTCCCACATTCATAATATTTTGTATCGAGATCACTCTGGCCCACGCTTAATATTATTTTTTATCTCCCATTTATCAAGAGTTTTGTATAATAAACTATATATTTTCTTAAACGTAATAAGTGTAGCTTTACGATTGTATTTTTTGTTTTCAGATTCCTGCTACACTTAAAAAAAAAATTGGTAATTATGAAAAAATCAAAAATACGTTTTTTAGTCTTTTCTACTTTATGCTTTTTTTTTGTTAGAAAGTGCATTGTTTTGGTTCCAAAAAAAAATTCCTCATCCTTAATTTAACCGAAAATGATATATCACATGCCCTAATAGGTACAGTTTTACAGAAATGTTGCTCCAAGTGAAGCGCGGCGGCGTCGAACTTCCCCCCCTCCCCCCCACTAAATGAGACGTGGCTCTCGAGGTCTCCCGGTCTGTATCTGCTCATGACCAGCTAAGAATCAACTGTGCCAAGTTTCAGCGCATAGTCACAAAGTGCAAGGTGTCGTGCAGTAACAAACTAGCTATTATATATTTACTAACGCTGTATTTAAGGCCCATTAGCATGTCAACTAAAATATTAATTAATTTTCGTGTTTTTTTTCTATTTTAAATGTGTATCACACTGGTTTAAACTTTCACGATTTGTGTATGTTGTGAAAATCACATTTCTTATATTTTATTGATTTTGCCCCATTACACCTGCCCCAACACGTAATAATATATAAACAGTTATGTTACAAACAATTCGAACGATTACTTACTTTATTGCGCGAGGATAAAGCATACAATCGAATGAATTTTCCAATGCAACATAAGTTTGTTTTGTTACACGTGGTGGAGCAGAGATAAGGTCATTATTATCACCAAATTTAAGAGGCTTCTTCGTAATAAAAGAGAAAAAAAACCTCTTCGCGCCAGGATTTTTTTTTTCTAATGTTTATCCGCAAAGCCATTGGCTCTTGTGATGGTGCTAGATAGTAGACACTACACTAGCTAGAGAGTCTAGATTCTCGGCGAGAACCTACTTAGTGTCCAACCTAAACCGGATTGTTTGTCGAAACCGAAGGTTCTGTTGTGCTCTAGCAAAGAGAATTTGAAATAAAGGAACATTGTCAAAGTAAATTATGTCTAATTTCTCTTTGACTCTAGTTACGTTCGAAACCGAACCTTCGGCCGAAACATATTTTTTATGCCGAAACTGGACGTGTCTCGTCGAGTATTAACAGGCTTTAAGAATCAGTGTATAAAACAGCTAGGCAGATAAATACCACTCGACACGAAGCCGACTCCATGACAGCGGTAGAGCGCAAAATATTATAAGTACACAGTACACTACTAAGTTCCGCGGTGCGCCATGCGATCGCATGTCCTAGGGCCTTCCTCTCAAAAACAGTCTTTTAGTTTTTCTTGTTGACTTTTGTAATTATAACATGTAAAATATATGTACTTGTGTTGCAGTTGGACGGGCAGTTGGTTCAGCTGGACGCGCCAGTCCGACACGATGCTACGAAATGTTGAGAAGAAAATATTGTCATGTGAGACCTTTTGGCTTTTTTTTACGAGAATAGTTATTATTTTATAGGTATCTTTTCTGTAACGCAGCATGCGTTTCCACCAGAGATGTTCGAGGTACCTGAGCGGTGCGAGTATGTGTAGCGGGCTCTTTTTAAATAGGTAAGTGAGCGGGGTGCGGTGAGCGAAGGCGGAGCTGTTAAATGTTTTTCGCTCGCGGCCGTACCTCTCAACACATTCCACGCTCACATCCTTCCCATGTTTTGTATGTACAAAAGCCTCGCTCCGCTCTCCGCTGAGCTGTTCCCACTAGAGCTGCGCTGAGCGAGGATAGGTAAATGAAGTGTTTCTATTGGTTCGCTTACTAGGGAATGCAATCTCGATCTCGCAATTTCGATATCTCGCGAGATCTCGCACGAATTTTCGAGATTCAATCTCGTTGACAGGAAATCTCGATTTTAGCAATCTCGGTCGAGATCTCGATTAATATTTTCGAGATCTCGAACGAGATTGAAAGATTCATCCGTATGAATTACTTTGTTTTGAGTAATCATTTTGACCTTATGGTTCATGTTGTTCAGGCAGTGCTATTGTGTGCGGCCGGCTTTAACTGGTGATAAAAGCACTGTGGCGCGCTCTGTGCGGAAAAATCGGACGAACTTAACGTACCCAGTCACAATTATTAATATTTTTTGCTTGCTTACCCTACATTTTATTGTAAGTTGCTGTGTGCTTGTCAAAAATATCAACTAAGCATGTTACTGCCTCTGCTTACAATTTTGTAAAATTAAAAATAATTATTACCACTATTTCATAATTACATGCAAATTAGGGCTACAAACGTTTTTAGGGTTCCGTACCCAAAGGGTAAAACGGGACCCTATTACTAAGACTTCGCTGTCCGTCCGTCCGTCCGTCCGTCTGTCTGTCACCAGGCTGTATCTCACGAACCGTGATAGCTAGACAGTTGAAATTTTCACAGATGATGTATTTCTGTTGCCGCTATAACAACAAATACTAAAAACAGAATAAAATAAAGATTTAAATGGGGCTCCCATACAACAAACGTGATTTTTGACCAAAGTTAAGCAACGTCGGGAGTGGTCAGTACTTGGATGGGTGACCGTTTTTTTTTTTGCATTATGGTACGGAACCCTTCGTGCGCGAGTCCGACTCGCACTTGCCCGGTTTTTTTTAACAAATGTAGTTTTTTATTAATTTTTTTTTGTAGATTGATTTTAAATGTTTATTGTTGTTGTTATTGTTAAATGTTGATTCATTTTTTGTTTTTATCTTCAAAATAAAACATGACGTACTCTACATAAGTAGTATATTATATGGAATTCTTAGAGATTTTTGTTCAAGATAACACATTTTTAATTACTTTGTCAAATCTCGATCTCGAAAGTGTGACAGTCGAGATCTCGAAACACCCTATCTCGATTCAGATTTTTCGTACTAGATCTCGAATCGCCAATCTTGGTGCGAGATTGCATTCCCTATTCGCTACGCATCCTCGCACATCTCTGGAAACGCAGCCTAAAGCTTCTTCCTAGCTTACGGTGCGACACCGATACAACAGTTTCAGTTAGCTGTTGATGTTGTGTGTGTTGTTACGTTAATAGCCGGGTCCACACAGAGCGAGCATATTACGCGCGAGGCAATTTCGTCACGCACTAAACGGCCAGTGTATAGAAGTGCCTCGGCCGAGGCGGCGCGCGCGAGGTTCGTCTACACTGGCCGTTTTGTGCGCGAAGATATCGCATCGCGCGTATCCTCGCTCTGTGTGGACCCGGCTAATCAAGGAACTTCGATAATCTTATCTTCGTCCTCTGCGGTTAGCGTTGTCCGATAAAAGTGCTCATAATTGCGAGATTGGATTATTATTATATCTTATTCACACAAAGATAAACAGAAATAACTGATACCTACATAAATAGACTAATAACCTTTAATAACTAGGCGGAAGTCTATTGCAAGATTTGCAAGGTTTACTACACACGGTGCTTGAATTTCGCATCATGTGCCGCTATAGCAATGTCAAGTACAATACCTACTTCTAACAAAATATCATACTTTAGCCCTTAGAACATCATCATCCTCCTAGCGTTTGTCCCGTACAGTGACGGGGTCCGCTTTCCTACTTTTCTCCTTCTACTTCGCTCTATCCTGGACATCGGTTTCCGCTAACCCACAACCAACAGGCATTTACTTGAGCCCTTGAGGAACACGCGTAATTAATATAACGCGCTATCCTAAACCTTATTGAAATGCATGAAGTTCTATTATTATATAAAAATCAAGAACCCACAAAATTAATAAGGCTTACCTCCTTACCAGGTCTGAAGACAGCATACAAGCGGTTTTATGTGGACATCGGTTCCGTGGTAGGGCAGAGCGACAGGATATGGACCATCTCCTTGAACGACGAGGCGCCGGCCACGCCTCTAGTGATGCTGCACGGGATGGGCGCCGGCGTGGCGCTGTGGTGCCCCAACCTTGATGTCCTGGCCGCTAACAGGCCGGTGTACGCCATCGACTTGCTGGGTAAGACAGCAGTTCTCCATGGTGGGACAGGATATGGACCATCTCCTTGAACGACGAGGCACCGGCCACGCCTCTAGTGATGCTGCACGGGATGGGCGCCGCCGTGGCGCTGTGGTGCCCCAACCTTGATGTACTGGCCGCTAGTAGGCCGGTGTACGCTATCGACTTGCTGGGTAAGACAGCAGTTCTCCATGGTGGGACAGGATATGGACCATCTCCTTGAACGACGAGGCGCCGGCCACGCCTCTAGTGATGCTGCACGGGATGGGAGCCGCCGTGGCGCTGTGGTGCCCCAACCTTGATGTACTGGCCGCTAGTAGGCCGGTGTACTCTATCGACTTGCTGGGTAAGACAGCAGTTCTCCATGGTGGGACAGGATATGGACCATCTCCTTGAACGACAAGGCTTATCTCCTTACCAGGTCTGAAGACAGCATACAAGCGGTTTTATGTGGACATCGGTTCCGTGGTAGGGCAGAGCGACAGGATATGGACCATCTCCTTGAACGACGAGGCGCCGGCCACGCCTCTAGTTATGCTGCATGGGATGGGCGCAGGCGTGGCGCTGTGGTGCCCCAACCTTGATGTCCTGGCCGCTAATAGGCCGGTGTACGCCGGTGTATGAGACAGAGCGACGAGATATGAGTGAATTGCAAAAAAAGTGTAGTTTCCACAATCAGAAATGTCTCTAACATTAAAATATCTGTAAATAAATAAATATTGGTCATACAATAATTTTAAACACTCTTGCATATAGAGTAACTCAAATGCTGACAGGAATTTTACACTTTTACGGTAAAACATTGCTTCAAGTATTTAAAAAATAAAAAAAACGAATGTGTTATATTTTTTCTCCCATACAAAATCCCTATGTACTCGCAACACTCCACTGTAATAAAAATTCATAACTTTTGTGTAAACTGGCTCCGCGTGTTTTTTTAAATGACGTATTTTATACAAACAAAAACTATGTCGTCGTAAATTATTTAATCTTCATCTTGGTCGATCCTTTTTGTAGGTGCAATTATGTTGTTATTTCATGAGAAGTCGTAACGTTTATGTAATTACCATAGGCTTCGGTCGCAGCTCCCGCCCGAAGTTCTCAACGGACGCGGACAAGGTGGAAGCGCAGTGGGTGGAGTCCGTGGAGGAGTGGCGGCGGGAGGTCAACATCCGACAGTTCATCTTGCTGGGGCACAGCCTCGGCGGGTACATCGCCACGGCGTACGCGCTTAAATACCCTGAGAGGTAAATAACATAACCAGCCTATTTACGTCCTACTGTATATATATACTCTCGTTATATTATGGTCTACAGCTACACTATCATATCAACTGACAATTAGTAAACTTTATTGCAAAAACTATGAGACAAATTAAATTATTTTAATGAAAATATTTGAAATTGTTTCTTTTTAAGTAGAAACATTACTATATAAATTCAAAACTAAAATAAATGTCTTATACGAAAGAAAAAGTGACCAAGACCTCCAGTGCCCGAGGCTGGAATCGAACCATTGTCTCTGCAAGCAAGATGCCTAAAACCGCAAGGCCACCCGGGTAAAGGGGCCCACTGATTAACAGTCCGCCGGACGGTATCGGCTTGTCAGTTGTTCGGAACTGTCCAAATTTTGTTCTAACTGACAGGCCGATACCGTCCGGCGGACTGTTAATCAGTGGGCCCCTTAATAGCGGCATGGGTCGATTTTTCCCTCGTATTTCGCCACCTCTAGGGTATAACAGTATGGTTCTTACCCCCTATCCGAATTAACTCAATAAATCTTCACCCGAATTCATTTCTTTTCTAGAGTACAACACCTTATCCTGGCCGACCCTTGGGGCTTCCCCGAAAAACCCGCGAATGTGCACGAAAAGTACCAGATCCCCCTCTGGGTCCGCGCAGTCGCCACAGCCGTATCCCCCCTCAACCCGCTATGGGCAGTGCGCGTTGCCGGCCCGGCCGGGAAGTGGCTCATTAGCAAGACGAGGCCGGACCTGTCCAGGAAATACCTGAACTTTGTGCCCGACGCGGAGACGGTTATACCGGATTATATACACCAGTGCAACACGCAGACTCCTAGGTATGGCGATGGCGATATTAGCTTTTATATAACATCAATAATCTTGATACATTTTTCGGATACATCAGTCGCCATCAGATTGATCGAAGCAGATACAAATAGGTATATTATACCTATAAACACAAAATTATTGTTTATAGGTGTAATATACCCTTTGGCCGCAGGCTTTTTAAGTCGATGAAAAGTCAATAATGACATATCTGTCATTTTATTACCGTAAACTTCTTCATCATTGGCTACCATGCCAAACATTGTCTGGCTTGAAAAAACAGTCATCAAATAGCTGTCTATGTCGCATTCCATTAAAAGGCCACCCTTTTCCCATTATTAGGAGTTAGATATAGATAGTTTGGTAGAGTATCCCTGTTTTTTTTTTCAAACCAGGCAAAGTTTCGCATGGTAGGCAATGTTGAGGAAGTTTACGTTACCTAAAAGTGATTAGGTAAAGTTTTAAAATGTATTCTTATCTTTTCTGTACAAGAGATTGTGTAAAGTTACGCTTAAGATCGGTTTTCCTAGGATAGCGGTGCCGTCATATAGCGGCCGTCTCCATACTAAATAATACGGCTAAATATGGATGTCGTAGTATTTGTATGGAGACGGCCGCTATATGACGGCACCGCTATCCTAGGAAACTAGAGCATTAGACTCTTTCCGACACATACACTAGTTCTTAATGGACTAAATAGGTATTTTGAATTTTATTTCCAGTGGTGAAAGCGCGTTCCACACATTAATGCACGGCTTCGGCTGGGCAAAGAACCCGATGGTGAAGCGAGTGTCCAAACTGGACGCGAACCTTCCCGTCACCGTGTTGTATGGCAGCCGGTCTTGGGTGGACAACAGCACGGCCCAGGTGCTGGCGGATCAGCGGCAGAGCCCTCAAAACACGTTCGTGCAAGTAAGTGCCGACTCTATGTCTTTAGCAATAAGGTTGCTGTGTCACTGTCCTGTATAGCAGGCGCTTCTGGGTGAACTAATGTACGGCTTCGGCTGGGCAAAGAACCCGATGGTGAAGCGAGTGTCCAAACTGGACGCCAACCTTCCCGACACCGTGTTGTATGGCAGCCGGTCTTGGGTGGACAACAGCACGGCCCAGGTGCTGGCGGACCAGCGGCAGAGTCCTCAGAACACTTTCGTCCAAGTAAGGGTCGACTCTATGTCTTTAGCAATAAGGTTGCTGTGTCACTGTCCTGTATAGCAGGCGCTTCTGGTGAACTAATGTACGGCTTCGGCTGGGTAAAGAACCCGATGGTGAAGCGAGTGTCCAAATTGGACGCTAACCTTCCCGTCACCGTGTTGTATGGCAACTGGTCTTTGGTGGACAACAGCACGGCCCAGGTGCTGGCGGACCAGCGGCAGAGCCCTCATAACACTTTTGTGCAAGTAAGTGTCGAATTCATGTAAATAGTATTTAAACTTTTGAACGCCAAGAACACCTAAAGTCGTCCTTGCTAGTCGTGCCCACCGCGCCATGGACAACCATAGGTGTTATACATACGCGGTCACAGTAACTTTCTCACTTTCAAGTACCTAAGCTTTACATTAAGTAGCTCGCTTGCGCCCGGGACCTTGGCGTTTCAGTGACGTTTTTGTTTATAACGTAAAGTATTCAAAGGGTTGAGGTCGCGAGGGACACCGTCACGTACGGCGATCTTTAGGTGGGCAGCGGCGGATTGTTGACTCTATGCTTATAGTGAAAAGATCGCAAGCTAGATTTCTTGCTTATATCAGTTCTGTTTAGGCACTATAGTCATATCTTGAGTACATCCGAAATCTTCGCGTCATATCGACGGCTTAAACTAGAGATACGGGCCGGAAGTCCTTTTCCATAATAATGATATTAAATTATGCAATTAATCGGATCCCTTTCTATGGAAATTACCAATTGACCACACATCTCCATATTCTCCATTACCTATTATAGGTGATCAACGGTGCCGGCCACCACGTGTATTTAGACAAGCCCGAGCTCTTCAACAAGTACGTGCTCGAAGCGTGTGCTCGCACCGACGGACCCACAAACCCTTCCAGACTTGCGATCGAGCCAGCGAGACCCGAAAACCAGCCAGCGAGACTCGCAATCGAACCAGCGAGACCCGAAAACGAGCCGGCGAACCCCGAGCGGGCCAGCGACGAGCGAGCGCCCAACAACACGGCTTCTTGATCGTAGGTATCTGTACTGCTAAACACGGAGTGAGTGATTCAAAGTGGTTATTTGCTTAATTGTATCCTGATTACCGGTATATGCATAGTTAAAGAAACTAACTGTAACTGTTATGCAGATATTACTTTGCAATGAAATCCGGTAGCCAGGAGGAAAATCGGGTGCTGAAAATACTGTAATTTTTAACAGTTTGACGTCCATGTAGGGGCCTGTAAAGAGGCAGAGCTGTGCTTTAAGATTTGTAATTGTATTATGCCGTATTGAGCCTAAATGTTGCAATTTGAGAGATCATTTACAAAGGCTGTCGTTGAAATTTGAATCTTCATGCTGACATTAAGGTTTATTTAAATATTTTTTATAAGTACTTTAATGCATTAGCATTGGTAAGTACCTATTGCTTGGAAATTGTGTCTTGATTGTGACGAATTAGACAATTTAAATAATAATAGTGTAGTTATCGACTACGGGCCACTATTCGCCAATCTTTCCTTATGATACGAAACTACACTATACAATGAGGTGGGCACTCTTCGCTGGACTAGGCATGCTAGAATATTGATAGGTATATTATTGAATATAATTTAATAGACGCAGGGCATTGACGACACTTTACGTGTTTTTTCCCTAATAAACATCCTGAGGACTAGTTGCACCAACCACTGTTAGCGGCCTGATCAACGTCACTCAGCAGTGAACTATGAAACTTCTATACAATAAAATTTATATACGCTTTAACAGTGACAGACGGTTTGGTGCAACTGACTCTTAGAATTAGACCAAGAAAAGTCTGCAGCGATTTTGATAGCCCACGCAGTGTAAGTGTTATTTAAACGTCCAACTTCTATGAAATTATGACATATAAATAACAGTTGCACTGCGTGGGCTATCATGATCGCTGCAGACTTTTCTTGGACTAACTCTATATATATATATATAACTACATCTAAGATCTTTCGAGTAACTGCGACGAAATGTTGTCATTGTAAGATAATCTTTGATTCTTAGAAAATAGTGTTCTTTACTAATAGAACTATTCCTACAATACCTTGCATACAACTTGGGAATGCAATCTCGATCTCGCAATTTCGAGATCTCGCACGAATTTTCGAAATCTCGTTGACAGGAAATCTCGATTTTAGCATCTTGGTCGAGATCTCGAACGAGATTGAAAGATTGATCCGTGTGAATTACTTTGTTTGAGTAATCTTTTAGACCTTACATTCATGTTGTTCAGGCAGTGCTATTGTATGCGGCCGGCTTTAGCTGACGATAAAAGCACTGTACTGTGCCACGCTCTGTGCGGAAAAATCGGACGAACTTAACGTACCCAGTCATAATTATTTACAAATTTGGCTCGCTTACCTTACATTTTTTTGTTAGTTGCTGAGTGCTTGTCAAAAATATCAACAAAGCATGTTACTCTGCTTACAATTTTGTATAAATAAAAATAATTATTACCACTATTTCATAATTACATGCAGATTAGAGCTACATATAATTATATATTTTTTTTTTAATAAAAGTAGGTTTTTTATTAAATGTTGATAATTTGTTATCTTTATCTTCAAAATAAAACATGACGTACTAAATCAGTAGTATATATACGGAATTCTTCGAAATATTTGCTCAAAATAAACATTTTTAATTACTTTGTCAAATCTCGATCTCGAAAGTGTGACCGCCGAGATCTCGAAACACCCTATCTCGATTCAGATTTTTCGTGCGAGATCTCGAATCGCCAATCTGGGCGCGAGATAAGATTCCCTACATACAACGTGTTTAACTCTTCTTGACCAAATAATAGTATAAATAAAAAGAAGTAAAGTGTACGTAAAAGTTGCCTTATTTAATTTAATAACCTGCAAACACTTATAATAATATTATATTGTCTCTGTATTTCAGAACTTTCACATAATATTAAGATGTAAGAGTTTAGTTTAGAAGTAATACTAATAGTTTACTGGAGTGTTTATACGACATTTTAATAATATTAACATGTATACGAACAACTCTAACAACACTGCCGGTCTAAAACTGTAAACATCTTAAATTTTATAAAATTATGTCTATTTATAATTGTTGATATTGCAGACATTTCATGTAGAATTTTATCCAGTTGTATAAAAAAAACACTGAAATGTAATATGAAAGCAAATAAATTAATAGGTGTAAAACTATACATAGTATATTGCCGATGTATTATATACGCTCTCACCTCCCTAGTGCAAGAGAAAACTTAACTTTTAGAATATTAAGTGTGAATTTGAACCGTTCTTAATGTAACAAACACTAAATTTGTTAGATTTGAGTTGTTGTTTAATGTTAGAAGAGGTCACTAATTTTAAAATAAGGATTATATCCCCGTGTTGGCGGCTTGTGTAGAGAGAGGCCACGCACATAAACCGTGTATGTATATGTATAGACAGAACGTCAGCGCCATTTTTAATTTAACCTTTTCGCCGCCATTGACTTGATATAAAGTCTGTACATTTAGTGCCTGACACGCCACGACTTGATATGTTATACGGGTTGTTTACTTATTGTTTACGTGCAATTTGTGGCTTGACGTCAATGACACTGTATAGTTCGTGTCAAGATGACGCGCAGATTTGTCAAATATATAACCTTTAATTACATGACAATACGAGTGAAAACACGCGTCTTCGTGAATGACACGATCTATATTACTTCATTGATGTGGCGGCGAAAAGGTAAAAATTCTTACCCATACTATTATTACTCGTGTGTGAAATTCCATATAGCCTTTCTTTAAATTGCGAAACTTATACACAGTAAACTACTCGTTTGTAAGGTTTATGATGTCACATCCATGGGTCTAGGGGTATTATAATTTGTTGCCATATATTGTTACATTAATCCTTGAAATCTAAATCTCCTCTTTCCCAGATATGTATGAACTATTCTTTACTATTTTTGTTTTGTCCTTATAATAATTCTTATCCTCATCCTTATCCATTTAATAATAGCCATTCCAAATAGTTTCCTACTCCTATTTTAATAGAAAAAAAATGTAAAGCTTTAAATGTATTGTGCAATCTTTTGGCAGTACAGTCGCTCAAAAATGGGTCAGGGAAAAATTTGCTCTATTTGGTATAGAACAGTACAGTATGAACTTTATATAAATTCCTTTAGTATGGAATGAATTTCGCGCTCAGCTGATTTAGATTTTAGTATTACGACATGAGTCAGTTTTGGGGTCCCTTTGTTTGACATAATTATTGAAAGTCATAATGTAATGATTGTCAGATTATCATTAGTCATAATTCTGAAACCGTTAACTTTTCAGGATTTTCGTGGGGTTATCCTATAGATAGGTTAGGTTTGTTTTGTGGCAATCCTGAAAAGTTACGCGTTTCTGAGAAAAACCAAATTATGACTAACGAAAATGTGGACAAACAATACATTATGACTTAAAACTTTATGGGAAACAATAGAGACCCGTTAGTGTTTCCCTGATCTGTTATCTTTATATTTTGAATTTGTTTGACACTGACTTGATTTAGCGGAATGCACAATTACTTTTGACTGTTTTTAATAGATAGCAAATTATATTATGTTGTTATTTGTCCGCAAGCTTTTGATACGCGGTTAGATTTTATGTAAATAAAGATAATTTATTAAAAACATTTTTTTATTATCTTTAGTATGCAGCCAAGTAAAAGTAATCTTTTCTGTTCTTCTTCGCGTTATTCCGGCATTTTACCACGGCTCATGGGAGCCTGGGGTCCGCTTGACAAGTAAAAGTACTATTGTATGAAAATAATATGATTTATTAATAAGATCAACGTACACAAACAATTATCTTACTTATTAATAATTAATACGGTACTAAAAAACCATGAGTTCCATAGGCACTTTATCGAGATCGAAACGTTAACAAATGCATTTTAACCCTTTACCAGGCTAAGCGATATATTTCCCACATGCGGCACTTCATGTGTTCTATTTTCTATCAGTAAGACTGACATTCGATTGTCATTTTTGAACTGTCAGCCTGAAAATGAAGTTGGCATGGCATGTTAATCGGTTTTATTGAACCAACTAAACCAACAGATCATTTACCCGGTAGTCGAATATAGTTTATGAGTCCTTTACTCTTTCGCAGCACTGAGTTGTGTATTTCTGCATAGGAGCTAATTGTATTCGTTTTCAGTTATAGTTGCAGAATGTAAGGGTTAAGTGGTTAACGTTTAACCGACTTAGCAGAAGCGCAAATGTGTGTGCGACACGATGACGGCCTTGCCCTCGTCTTGCAGATCTCGGAGGGCCTCGTCTAACTGCTCGCGAGTCACCGTCTGCAAGAAACACGTACACATTGTTAACCCTTTGAAGAAACCATATTTTCAATATTGAAATAATATTTTTTATAAATGTGGTCGGATTGCAAAAACTGCCACACTGAGGTGAGGCCGACCAAGACAAACGTCAACAGGTTTAATTTAGCTATTTAAATCTATCTAATACCTTTAATTTAAACGAGCAATTCTTGTATATTTATTTATTTATATATATAATTCGGGGATCTCGGAAACTGCTTTAACGATTTCGATGAAATTTGGTATATGGGGGTTTTCGGGGCCGAAAAATCGATCTAGCTAGGTCTAATCTCTGGGAAAACGCGCATTTTTGAGTTTTTATATGTTTTCTGAGCAAAGCTCGGTCTCCCAGATATTATGTTAATACGTTTATTTCATTAAATTATTCGATGAGGTAAAATGTAGCTGCCACAAACCTACCACTAATTCGGTCGGACACAGGATTTGGCCGACCACTTTTTTTTACTGTCCTCAAGCTAGCTCAGCTATCTAACAACAAGTTTCATTCTATTTTTCGATGAGGTTTTTTTTGATGACTTTTTGTACCACTTTTTTGCCATTTGCACTAAATTTGCAGTTAAGCCGCGGCCGACCAAGAGCTACAAAAAGCCAGCTACCCCCACAGGGTAGGTATAGGTATTTTCTATTTTTTATCAGGTAGGGTTTCACGCAGCCGGCTACCGGACTATTTGCGGTGTAGTTCGACCCCACAGAGGAGATTACGACTAATGACTGCTACTCACGATCTGCGAGGAGGCATTGATCTCCTGCAGCAGCTTGGCATGCGTGGTAGTGTGTGGCTTGGCTTGGGGCTGCGCGATGGCACGCAGCGCCTGCAGCAGGTCGGCGCGGCGGCGGCGCGCGGCGGCGCCGAGCCCGGTGGTGAGGATGCCGACGTCGATGCGGCCCGACGCGGGGTCCGTGGCCGACTGCTTCAGGGCTTCGCGGTGCAGTCTGGGAAAATGGATTACGACACATTTCTTTTTTTTTACCGGTTTTTCAAGTTAACCCATTAATTTTATTATATTTTAGTTATTTATTACGGTGTCTTATATGGTGGTATTCCACCTGTTCAATTTCTTTGTCCAGTGTGTATTTGCGTCTCACATTTTGCTTAGTGAGAGAGTGAGACGCAATACAGCGCATTGGATCAAAAAATAGGCCAGGTGGAATACTAACCATACAAATCTACTGACACTTATATCAAAACTACCATCTATTATTTTACTAACATTATAAATGTGAAAGATTATAAGTTTGAATGTTTATTCATTAGTCATGCAAAAACGACTGAATAAATTTGATTGATAATTAACTTACAAATAGCCTATTATAACACGTATTACATTGAATACTTTTTACTATGATAGACATCTAACAGTAGGGAATTAAGATATTATACTGTAAGTCAACTTAAACGCGTGCAGAGGCAAATTAGAAAAAAACTTGAAAAAAAAACCCATAATTTTATAGTGTAAATAAAAACCTCAATGGAAACAAAATCTACAATTAAGACAAAGATAACACAGACTTTCAATGTATTCTAATTGTAAATCATAAATATTTTACTTATGCTTTTAATAGACAGAGGGAATATAATATTTCCCATCTGATTTTGAACTTTATTTCAAAGTCAAAGGGTTCGGTTTTGAATAATTTGTGACACTCTTAGGGCCACTTGCACCATTCGACTAACCCGGGGTTAACAGGTTATACATTGAGTTACCATGGTTACCAGTACAATTTAACACTGGGTTAACGGTTTAACCGCTTAGCCCCGGGTTAGTGGAGTGATGCAAGTGACCCTTACAGGGTTAACACTTACCTTGAAGCTTCATCAACATCAATAATCTCCACGGTGGGCGACAGACGGACCCGCGCGTGCGCCTCCGCGAGCCGGATGAGGCTCTCGAGCTGCCGCGGGTACGCCGAGATCTGGCCGCGCCCGCTGCCTACTCGTCTGCAATCGACAATAAGAAGAGTTTATAGTCGACAGTAGGAAGAAAAATATCACGAATGATCACGATGAGGAAGGAGGAGAAGATATCACGTGTAATTTTTGAAGTGAAAACTTCTTTAGCGGCGCTGAGCACTTTTTGAGGTGGGGAAAAAATGATAAACTCGAGACAGCGTAACGCGTAACGCGCTGACGTCATGTGTGACGGACAATGTTATTCACCAAAGAACTTTAGTCATAAACTCATAACGTATCATAATCAGGTCAATTATTTAAAACTGGACTTTTATATTAAGCAATAAAGCTCAATGTTCTAATTTTGTACGGGCTGAAATACGAGGATCTCACAGATCTTGATGAAATCGCTAATAAAAGTGAACTCTAGTAGTGGTGAATAAAACTCAAAATATCATGTTCAAATATATTTAGATGCGAGGTCTGCAAGGTAACTTTACAATTTCTTTTCGAATTTTAAACAATTAAATCTACAAATTAGAATTTCGAATTTTAAACAAGCTCACTGACCAGCAATTTCGGAACGAAAGTTTTTCAATAGAAAGGAGGATGGGTCAATTATACATAGTGCTGCAAACATTTTGGACTAGTCATTGAGTTTTCACTTCTATCGGCACTCCCAGAGTGCAACCCGTTTTTTTTTTTTTTCAAAGTGGGAAAGTCAAAATCAACAATATTACTCAATAATTTAATCGCATGGCACACGGCACACTGCATCCGATTCGCACGTCGCTCCGATGTTTTAACGAGACAACGCTAACGAGCGACGTGCGAATTGGATGCAGTGTGCCATGCGCCTAAGCGCAGCATTTCATTGTATTGTACACATACCGTATGTGGCCAGAGCGCTAGTAGCCTAGCGGTAAAGGTAGATGATCGGCGCGCCGCTTTTACATATAAAACGCTCACGCCCCGCCCGGAAAACGCGCCTGTGTGACGGAACCTTAAGATCGTGCGACTTTCAATCCGGAGGTCGCACTTATGTACGAAATATCATCCTATATTTACCAGTCGCTTTTCGGTGAAAGAAAACATCGTGAGGAAACCGGACTAATTCCAATAAGGCCTGGTTTCCCCCCGGGTTGGAATGTCAGATGGCAGTCGCTTTCGTAAAAACTAGTGCCTACTCCAATTCTTGGGATTAGTTGCCAAGCTCCCAGGCTCCCATGAGCCGTGGTAAAATGCCGGGACAACGCGAGGAAGATGATGATGTTGTATACATACCGCATGTCGACGTATGCGTCGATGAGCCTCTGCTGAGCGGCCTCGCTGAGTGTGGGCTGAACGTTTTCCTTCGCAAACGCGATGTAGTCCCGCATAATGCTCATATCCTGAAAAATCATTCCAAATGTTACACCTTTGATTTTTGTTTGGTGTTATTCCACCTGTCCAATTTCCTTGTCCAATTTGTATTTTGTCTCACATGTTGCTTAATGAGAGACAACACTTACGAATACTTGGTCATCCTCTTCAGGGTCGGCGGGGTCCTTGTAATACAGCGACACGAGATGCGAGGCCAGGCGACGGTCGAACACTTCGTCTTGCGGGTCCAGCACCAAGAATATGAGATCGAATCTGGAAACAACAGATATTTGGATTCTGACTAGTTGCGAATTGACAACACATATACTTCAATATGCCCGTAGAACCGATGGCCATTGGGGCGGAAAGGTTCTCGAGTGGCGACCACGTACCGGAAGGCGCAGCGTGGGTAGACCCCCCACAAGGTGGACTGACGACCTGGTAAAGGTCGCGGGAGTCCGCTGGATGCGGGTGGCGCAAGACCGGTCATTGTGGCACTCTTTGGAGGAGGCCTATGTCCAGCAGTGGACGTCCTCTGGCTGATATGATGATGATGATGATACTTCAATTTATTTTGGACTTATGATAAAGAGATGATCCTAAAATTTAACTGGGGATTATCAATCTACATACGGTTTCACTTTGAAAGCAAATCCAAAAGTGCTAGGAGCCTTAAGTCACAGTGTAAAAAGTAACAGTGGACCGACGCGTTTGATGTTTGCGTGTATGCCGACACCGCACAAGAACACAGTAGGGTTGTCACAGACTTTTACACACCAACACAAACATACCAAACATTTCAAATAAGAACGCTAGCCCTGGAAGTAGTACCGAGCTACTAATGAATCCAGGGCTCTGAAACAAAAGCCGAAGGTGCAACGCTACTCCATCCTTGTCCAACATATGGCACAGTACCTTGACATGAGCGTGTGGGGTAGCTGTACGTTCTCGACGATGGTCTTGTTCTTGTTCCACTGCGACTCGGCTGGGTTCGCGGCCGCCAGTATAGACGTGCGCGCGTTTAGCTGACAGATGATACCGGCTTTCGCTATTGATAGGGTTTGCTGCTCCATCACCTAAAAATGAGCATTTTATAGTCATTTCTGTCTAAAGGATCGCGAAAAAGGGGATAAAGAAGGATTCTTCTTCTTGTTAGGGGCTATATAAGGCTCCACAGCCTATGCATCACTGCGACCACTGCCTGATCGCCGCCTACTACAACTCTCGATCCAAACCTGCAACTTCAAACAGCTGCAGGATCTTTTTGATCTCGGGACTTTTAACTCATCCAGGCGCAATATGTGTCTGCCCAGGATTAAGTCACGAGTGCGCATTAGGCAAGGGCACTCTGTGAGGATGTGCAAGGGCGTCTCCTCTGCCTCCATACAGAAGGCTACAAAATGAAGTACAATCGTACGATTACGATATCGAGCTAGATCCAGGTTTAAATTCACACCTTGAAATAAAATTTACGTTTACACTCTGGTAGGCTCTAAGTCTTGAAGTGACTTTGAACCTGAGTGGCTCTGTGACTGTCTTAAAGACAGGTTGGTATGACAATTTTAGGTTGGTATTCCATCTGTTCAATATCTTGATCTAATGTGATTACGTATCACTCTCTCATTAAGCAAAATGTGAGACAAAATACACATTGGACAAGTGGAATACCATCCTTAGTGATATTTAAAACAACAAGATATTAGAAGTATCTTAAAGAGTAATAAAATGTCTTACTTCGTGCAGCACACTCCTGGTAGAGTCGTTCATTTTGTCGAACTCGTCAATACAGCAGATTCCGTTGTCCGCCAGAACTAGCGCGCCCCTGAAACAAGTATTAAACTGAGTATTCCCGTATACCAGTCGTAAAAAAGTCGTACAGCCGGCCTAGCCTAGGTGACAATCGTTATCGCTACGACAACGAAACGCTTTGTGTCTCTCTATCACTCTTCCATGTTAGTACGACAGTGACAGTTGCGTTTCGATCGCTACGAACGAAGCGTAAGCGAGTTGCTACGCGGCCTGCACTAGACGTATACTATATGCATGCAATACGTGCGAGTAGAAAGATTGAGCAATTCGCGCATTTACATTTGCAAGCTCTGTTAAGTTCTGGTTTCCTAGGAAAGCGGTGCCGTCATATAGCGGTCGTACGGGGAATGACGTCACTAGAACGTTGTCTATGTAAACCAAATGGCGCGGTTTCCTAGAGGGCGGTGACTGACACCGTAACGTCAATAAAATCGGTGTCGCCATTTGTCTTGACGGTGCCGATAGTTTCGTGAACGTTTTATTTGATAGCGGTGAAGCCATTTCTACTAAAATCTCAAATGCACCTTCTGTACCACAAGATTTGAATAAATGATCTTCCGTACTACGATTATTTTTCTCTTCTGATGATAGTTCATCGTCCAAGTAAATTATTAAAGCTAAATAAAGGTTGTCCATTTTCTCTCCTGGATACGTTTCGTTAAACGTTGGTGGCTGACGGTGTGTTATGACGCCGTGGAACTTTCCACAAGTCGTCACCGTAAAGACGGCCGTCTTTTTGCGTCCGCTATATGACTGCCCCGCTTTCCTAGGAATCCAAAGCTTTAGGGACAAGGCGAAGGCCAGCGGATCAGCGGAGCGAGTTCACTCAATTTGCGTACTCACTGTGGAAGGAGTTAAGTACAGTGCAACATAAAGTAGCCCTGCAGCTACTATAGAAAAATCCACTCACGTCTGCAGCACGAGCTGGCGAGTGTCGGGGTCCTTGGTGACGTAGGCGGTGAGCCCCACGGCGCTGGAGCCGCGGCCCGACGTGTACTGCGCGCGCGGCACGAGCGAGTGCACGTAGCGGAGCAGCTGGGACTTAGACGTGCCCGGGTCGCCGCATAGCAGAATGTTGATCTCCGATCTGTGGAAATGATACATTTTAGTACGAAATTCCAACTGTACAGGTCGGTAGGGTTGGCCGGTGCAAGTATTTTATAGATGGCGCCTTCGTTTTTGAGAAAAAAAGAGTTGATGTTTTTTCCCCATACATTATAATTTTCATTTTTTTTTTACCGCTAATTCGCATATTTTTTTAAATTGCAGAGTAATTATTTTATTAATAAATTTTCCTATCGCATGCAATTTATTTGTAGCGAAACAAGTGTCCCACTTTTCTCGATTTAGAAACCAGTGTGCGACACAAGTACCTGAAATGTGTCCAGCCGGCGGCATTGAAGTTCTTCTTTGTACCACCGAGTAGTTCAAGCAGAACGCCCTTCTTGATGTCGAGGTTCTCGTAGATGGAGGGTGCGATGGCGCGCGCTAGTCGCTCGTAGCAGTCGGCTTGCTTTGACAGGGACTTGAACAGCCTACGACACAAGTACCTGAAATGTGTCCGGCCAGCGGCGTTGAAGTTCTTCTTAGTACCACCGAGCAGTTGGAGCAACACGCCCTTCTTGATGTCGAGGTTCTCGTAGATGGAGGGTGCGATGGCTCGCGCTAGTCGCTCGTAGCAGTCGGCTTGAACAGCCTACGACACAAGTACCTGAAATGTGTCTGGCCAGCGGCGTTGAAGTTCTTCTTAGTACCACCGAGCAGTTGGAGCAACACGCCCTTCTTGATGTCGAGGTTCTCGTAGATGGAAGATGCGATGGCTCGCGCTAGTCGCTCGTAGCAGTCGGCTTGCTTTGACAGTGACTTGAACAGCCTACGACATAAGTACCTGAAATGTGTCCGGCCAGCGGCGTTGAAGTTCTTCTTAGTACCACCGAGCAGTTGAAGCAACACGCCCTTCTTGATGTCGAGGTTCTCGTAGATGGAGGGTGCGATGGCGCGCGCTAGTCGCTCGTAGCAGTCGGCTTGCTTTGACAGGGACTTGAACAGCCTACGACACAAGTACCTGAAATGTGTCCGGCCGGCGGCGTTGAAGTTCTTCTTAGTACCACCGAGCAGTTGGAGCAACATGCCCTTCTTGATGTCGAGGTTCTCGTAGATGGAGGGTGCGATGGCGCGCGCTTGGCGCTCATAGCAGTCGGCTTGCTTTGACAGCGACTTGAACAGCCTACGACACAAGTACCTGAAATGTGTCCGGCCAGCGGCGTTGAAGTTCTTCTTAGTACCACCGAGCAGTTGGAGCAACACGCCCTTCTTGATGTCGAGGTTCTCGTAGATGGAGGGTGCGATGGCTCGCGCTTGGCGCTTATAGCAGTCGGCTTGCTTTGACAGGGACTTGAACAGCCTACGACATAAGTACCTGAAATGTGTCCGGCTAGCGGCGCGGCGTTGAAGTTCTTCTTAGTACCACCGAGCAGTTGAAGCAACACGCCCTTCTTGATGTCGAGGTTCTCGTAGATGGAAGGTGCGATGGCTCGCGCTTGGCGCTCGTAGCAGTCTGCTTTCTTTGACAGCGTCTTGAACAGCCCACGACACAAGTACCTGAAATGTGTCCGGCCGGCGGCGTTGAAGTTCTTCTTAGTACCACCGAGCAGTTGGAGCAACACGCCCTTCTTAATGTCGAGGTTCTCGTAGATGGAGGGTGCGATGGCGCGCGCTAGTCGCTCGTAGCAGTGTGCTTGCTTTGACAGCGTCTTGAACAGCCCACGACACAAGTACCTGAAATGTGTCCGGCCGGCGGCGTTGAAGTTCTTCTTAGTACCACCGAGCAGTTGGAGCAACACGCCCTTCTTGATGTCGAGGTTCTCGTAGATGGAGGGTGCGATGGCGCGCGCTAGTCGCTCGTAGCAGTCGGCTTGCTTTGACAGTGACTTGAACAGTTCTACTCGCTCGGGCGGGAAACGGTGCTCCTTGCTGTGGGACAAACGAAATACCTATTAGCTATTATCTATGTGTGAATGTCACGCCCTCGCCAAACAAAGAACGAAGGACTTTGGAGCAGGATATCTGGAACCAAAGGACTTTAAAACGCTACCCATGAGCTCCATCATCCGACACATGGTTATGGTGGGAAAAGCTCTTGAGTAGTTGACGGATCTTCTTTATAGTTCGTTTTTTTTTATCAGAGATAAGGTTAACAATCTTGACGTGTCTTTTAATTGAAAAACAAGAAGATCGCTTACCTTCTTTCAAGTTCTTTCTAATGCTAAAAAAACGAACTATAGGGGGTAATTGCACAAAATATCCCTATGGGTCGAAGTGTATCCAAGGCAAGGGCCCCCGAAAACAATAAGATAAGATCGCCCACACTGTTAACTGTACATCATTATGCCTTTTGTAATAAGGTCCACCGATGCATGTACAGTTAGGAGTGTTGCTGTTTGTACTCTACTAACGTAAAAAACAACTCCCCGTTTTAAGCATCTATCTCGCGTACAGTGTTAGAGTCGCCTGTTTCGCGAGGGAGATAAGCGCTCACCCCTCTTCAGTCTCGAACAGCCTGTCACTATGCACCTTCCTGTAATGCAGCGCGTCAATATGAGTCTTATGCAGAGCGCGTAAGGTCGACTTTCGCGGGTGCACAGTGGCGGGGGCGGCGCGGAACACGCCAGTCACGCTGACTCGCTCGCCGGCTCCGACGGCTTCGACTAGCGCTCCGTGAGCCATCACGGTCACTGTGGCTGGCGTGCGACCCGCGGGCATATCATCTGTAAGGGGAAATATTAGATATATGTACATATAATCAAACAATCCAAACAGTTTAACGAAGGAATTTTAAATTTAGCTAGGACAAACGATCCAAGGATTAACCGTGTGAAGTGCTCATTATTGGCGCAACTATTTGCACTAAGACCAGTCGACGACGTCACACATAAGTCGCGACTCTCCGCGGGAAGCGTCTCGCACCTGGCGACTCCTGCAGCTTGACCAGCTGCTTGTCGCTGAAGTGGCTGCGGTTGTGTATGAGCTGCAAGCAGTGCGCGGTGTTGCAGTGTGCGCAGTGCGCCGGCTCGGGCACGGCACTCACCTGGCGACTCCTGCAGCTTGACCAGCTGCTTGTCGCTGAAGTGGCTGCGGTTGTGTATGAGCTGGAAGCAGTGCGCGGTGTTGCAGTGCGCGCAGTGCGCCGGCTCGGGCACGGCACTCACCTGGCGACTCCTGCAGCTTGACCAGCCGCTTGTCGCTGAAGTGGCTGCGGTTGTGTATGAGCTGGAAGCAGTGCGCGGTGTTGCAGTGTGCGCAGTGCGCCGGCTCGGGCACGGCACTCACCTGGCGACTCCTGCAGCTTGACCAGCTGCTTGTCGCTGAAGTGGCTGCGGTTGTGTATGAGCTGGAAGCAGTGCGCGGTGTTGCAGTGTGCGCAGTGCGCCGGCTCGGGCACGGCACTCACCTGGCGACTCCTGCAGCTTGACCAGCTGCTTGTCGCTGAAGTGGCTGCGGTTGTGTATGAGCTGGAAGCAGTGCGCGGTGTTGCAGTGTGCGCAGTGCGCCGGCTCGGGCACGGCACTCACCTGGCGACTCCTGCAGCTTGACCAGCTGCTTGTCGCTGAAGTGGCTGCGGTTGTGTATGAGCTGCAAGCAGTGCGCGGTGTTGCAGTGTGCGCAGTGCGCCGGCTCGGGCACGGCACTCACCTGGCGACTCCTGCAGCTTGACCAGCTGCTTGTCGCTGAAGTGGCTGCGGTTGTGTATGAGCTGGAAGCAGTGCGCGGTGTTGCAGTGTGCGCAGTGCGCCGGCTCGGGCACGGCACTCACCTGGCGACTCCTGCAGCTTGACCAGCTGCTTGTCGCTGAAGTGGCTGCGGTTGTGTATGAGCTGGAAGCAGTGCGCGGTGTTGCAGTGTGCGCAGTGCGCCGGCTCGGGCACGGCACTCACCTGGCGACTCCTGCAGCTTGACCAGCTGCTTGTCGCTGAAGTGGCTGCGGTTGTGTATGAGCTGGAAGCAGTGCGCGGTGTTGCAGTGTGCGCAGTGCGCCGGCTCGGGCACGGCACTCACCTGGCGACTCCTGCAGCTTGACCAGCTGCTTGTCGCTGAAGTGGCTGCGGTTGTGTATGAGCTGGAAGCAGTGCGCGGTGTTGCAGTGTGCGCAGTGCGCCGGCTCGGGCACGGCACTCACCTGGCGACTCCTGCAGCTTGACCAGCTGCCTGTCGCTGAAGTGGCTGCGGTTGTGTATGAGCTGGAAGCAGTGCGCGGTGTTGCAGTGTGCGCAGTGCGCCGGCTCCGGCACGGCACTCACCTGGCGACTCCTGCAGCTTGACCAGCTGCTTGTCGCTGAAGTGGCTGCGGTTGTGTATGAGCTGGAAGCAGTGCGCGGTGTTGCAGTGTGCGCAGTGCGCCGGCTCGGGCACGGCACTCACCTGGCGACTCCTGCAGCTTGACCAGCTGCTTGTCGCTGAAGTGGCTGCGGTTGTGTATGAGCTGGAAGCAGTGCGCGGTGTTGCAGTGTGCGCAGTGCGCCGGCTCGGGCACGGCACTCACCTGGCGACTCCTGCAGCTTGACCAGCTGCTTGTCGCTGAAGTGGCTGCGGTTGTGTATGAGCTGGAAGCAGTGCGCGGTGTTGCAGTGTGCGCAGTGCGCCGGCTCCGGCACGGCACTCACCTGGCGACTCCTGCAGCTTGACCAGCTGCTTGTCGCTGAAGTGGCTGCGGTTGTGTATGAGCTGGAAGCAGTGCGCGGTGTTGCAGTGTGCGCAGTGCGCCGGCTCGGGCACGGCACTCACCTGGCGACTCCTGCAGCTTGACCAGCTGCTTGTCGCTGAAGTGGCTGCGGTTGTGTATGAGCTGCAAGCAGTGCGCGGTGTTGCAGTGTGCGCAGTGCGCCGCCTCGGGCACGGCACTCACCTGGCGACTCCTGCAGCTTGACCAGCTGCTTGTCGCTGAAGTGGCTGCGGTTGTGTATGAGCTGGAAGCAGTGCGCGGTGTTGCAGTGTGCGCAGTGCGCCGGCTCGGGCACGGCACTCACCTGGCGACTCCTGCAGCTTGACCAGCTGCCTGTCGCTGAAGTGGCTGCGGTTGTGTATGAGCTGGAAGCAGTGCGCGGTGTTGCAGTGTGCGCAGTGCGCCGGCTCGGGCACGGCACTCACCTGGCGACTCCTGCAGCTTGACCAGCTGCTTGTCGCTGAAGTGGCTGCGGTTGTGTATGAGCTGGAAGCAGTGCGCGGTGTTGCAGTGTGCGCAGTGCGCCGGCTCGGGCACGGCACTCACCTGGCGACTCCTGCAGCTTGACCAGCTGCTTGTCGCTGAAGTGGCTGCGGTTGTGTATGAGCTGGAAGCAGTGCGCGGTGTTGCAGTGTGCGCAGTGCGCCGGCTCGGGCACGGCACTCACCTGGCGACTCCTGCAGCTTGACCAGCTGCTTGTCGCTGAAGTGGCTGCGGTTGTGTATGAGCTGCAAGCAGTGCGCGGTGTTGCAGTGTGCGCAGTGCGCCGGCTCGGGCACGGCACTCACCTGGCGACTCCTGCAGCTTGACCAGCTGCTTGTCGCTGAAGTGGCTGCGGTTGTGTATGAGCTGGAAGCAGTGCGCGGTGTTGCAGTGTGCGCAGTGCGCCGGCTCGGGCACGGCACTCACCTGGCGACTCCTGCAGCTTGACCAGCTGCTTGTCGCTGAAGTGGCTGCGGTTGTGTATGAGCTGGAAGCAGTGCGCGGTGTTGCAGTGTGCGCAGTGCGCCGGCTCGGGCACGGCACTCACCTGGCGACTCCTGCAGCTTGACCAGCTGCTTGTCGCTGAAGTGGCTGCGGTTGTGTATGAGCTGGAAGCAGTGCGCGGTGTTGCAGTGTGCGCAGTGCGCCGGCTCGGGCACGACACTCACCTGGCGACTCCTGCAGTTTGACCAGCTGCTTGTCGCTGAAGTGGCTGCGGTTGTGTATGAGCTGGAAGCAGTGCGCGGTGTTGCAGTGTGCGCAGTGCGCCGGCTCGGGCACGGCACTCACCTGGCGACTCCTGCAGCTTGACCAGCTGCTTGTCGCTGAAGTGGCTGCGGTTGTGTATGAGCTGGAAGCAGTGCGCGGTGTTGCAGTGTGCGCAGTGCGCCGGCTCGGGCACGGCACTCACCTGGCGACTCCTGCAGCTTGACCAGCTGCTTGTCGCTGAAGTGGCTGCGGTTGTGTATGAGCTGGAAGCAGTGCGCGGTGTTGCAGTGTGCGCAGTGCGCCGGCTCGGGCACGGCACTCACCTGGCGACTCCTGCAGCTTGACCAGCTGCTTGTCGCTGAAGTGGCTGCGGTTGTGTATGAGCTGGAAGCAGTGCGCGGTGTTGCAGTGTGCGCAGTGCGCCGGCTCGGGCACGGCACTCACCTGGCGACTCCTGCAGCTTGACCAGCTGCTTGTCGCTGAAGTGGCTGCGGTTGTGTATGAGCTGGAAGCAGTGCGCGGTGTTGCAGTGTGCGCAGTGCGCCGGCTCGGGCACGGCACTCACCTGGCGACTCCTGCAGCTTGACCAGCTGCTTGTCGCTGAAGTGGCTGCGGTTGTGTATGAGCTGGAAGCAGTGCGCGGTGTTGCAGTGTGCGCAGTGCGCCGGCTAGGGCACGGCACTCACCTGGCGACTCCTGCAGCTTGACCAGCTGCTTGTCGCTGAAGTGGCTGCGGTTGTGTATGAGCTGGAAGCAGTGCGCGGTGTTGCAGTGTGCGCAGTGCGCCGGCTCGGGCACGGCACTCACCTGGAGACTCCTGCAGCTTGACCAGCTGCTTGTCGCTGAAGTGGCTGCGGTTGTGTATGAGCTGGAAGCAGTGCGCGGTGTTGCAGTGTGCGCAGTGCGCCGGCTCGGGCACGGCACTCACCTGGAGACTCCTGCAGCTTGACCAGCTGCTTGTCGCTGAAGTGGCTGCGGTTGTGTATGAGCTGGAAGCAGTGCGCGGTGTTGCAGTGTGCGCAGTGCGCCGGCTCGGGCACGGCACTCACCTGGAGACTCCTGCAGCTTGACCAGCTGCTTGTCGCTGAAGTGGCTGCGGTTGTGTATGAGCTGGAAGCAGTGCGCGGTGTTGCAGTGTGCGCAGTGCGCCGGCTCGGGCACGGCACTCACCTGGCGACTCCTGCAGCTTGACCAGCTGCTTGTCGCTGAAGTGGCTGCGGTTGTGTATGAGCTGGAAGCAGTGCGCGGTGTTGCAGTGTGCGCAGTGCGCCGGCTCGGGCACGGCACTCACCTGGCGACTCCTGCAGCTTGACCAGCTGCTTGTCGCTGAAGTGGCTGCGGTTGTGTATGAGCTGGAAGCAGTGCGCGGTGTTGCAGTGTGCGCAGTGCGCCGGCTCGGGCACGGCACTCACCTGGCGACTCCTGCAGCTTGACCAGCTGCTTGTCGCTGAAGTGGCTGCGGTTGTGTATGAGCTGGAAGCAGTGCGCGGTGTTGCAGTGTGCGCAGTGCGCCGGCTCGGGCACGGCACTCACCTGGAGACTCCTGCAGCTTGACCAGCTGCTTGTCGCTGAAGTCGCTGCGGTTGTGTATGAGCTGGAAGCAGTGCGCGGTGTTGCAGTGTGCGCAGTGCGCCGGCTCGGGCACGGCACTCACCTGGAGACTCCTGCAGCTTGACCAGCTGCTTGTCGCTGAAGTGGCTGCGGTTGTGTATGAGCTGGAAGCAGTGCGCGGTGTTGCAGTGTGCGCAGTGCGCCGGCTCGGGCACGGCACTCACCTGGAGACTCCTGCAGCTTGACCAGCTGCTTGTCGCTGAAGTGGCTGCGGTTGTGTATGAGCTGGAAGCAGTGCGCGGTGTTGCAGTGTGCGCAGTGCGCCGGCTCGGGCACGGCACTCACCTGGAGACTCCTGCAGCTTGACCAGCTGCTTGTCGCTGAAGTGGCTGCGGTTGTGTATGAGCTGGAAGCAGTGCGCGGTGTTGCAGTGTGCGCAGTGCGCCGGCTCGGGCACGGCACTCACCTGGAGACTCCTGCAGCTTGACCAGCTGCTTGTCGCTGAAGTGGCTGCGGTTGTGTATGAGCTGGAAGCAGTGCGCGGTGTTGCAGTGTGCGCAGTGCGCCGGCTCGGGCACGGCACTCACCTGGAGACTCCTGCAGCTTGACCAGCTGCTTGTCGCTGAAGTGGCTGCGGTTGTGTATGAGCTGGAAGCAGTGCGCGGTGTTGCAGTGTGCGCAGTGCGCCGGCTCGGGCACGGCACTCACCTGGAGACTCCTGCAGCTTGACCAGCTGCTTGTCGCTGAAGTGGCTGCGGTTGTGTATGAGCTGGAAGCAGTGCGCGGTGTTGCAGTGTGCGCAGTGCGCCGGCTCGGGCACGGCACTCACCTGGAGACTCCTGCAGCTTGACCAGCTGCTTGTCGCTGAAGTGGCTGCGGTTGTGTATGAGCTGGAAGCAGTGCGCGGTGTTGCAGTGTGCGCAGTGCGCCGGCTCGGGCACGGCACTCACCTGGAGACTCCTGCAGCTTGACCAGCTGCTTGTCGCTGAAGTGGCTGCGGTTGTGTATGAGCTGGAAGCAGTGCGCGGTGTTGCAGTGTGCGCAGTGCGCCGGCTCGGGCACGGCACTCACCTGGAGACTCCTGCAGCTTGACCAGCTGCTTGTCGCTGAAGTGGCTGCGGTTGTGTATGAGCTGGAAGCAGTGCGCGGTGTTGCAGTGTGCGCAGTGCGCCGGCTCGGGCACGGCACTCACCTGGAGACTCCTGCAGCTTGACCAGCTGCTTGTCGCTGAAGTGGCTGCGGTTGTGTATGAGCTGGAAGCAGTGCGCGGTGTTGCAGTGTGCGCAGTGCGCCGGCTCGGGCACGGCACTCACCTGGAGACTCCTGCAGCTTGACCAGCTGCTTGTCGCTGAAGTGGCTGCGGTTGTGTATGAGCTGGAAGCAGTGCGCGGTGTTGCAGTGTGCGCAGTGCGCCGGCTCGGGCACGGCACTCACCTGGAGACTCCTGCAGCTTGACCAGCTGCTTGTCGCTGAAGTGGCTGCGGTTGTGTATGAGCTGGAAGCAGTGCGCGGTGTTGCAGTGTGCGCAGTGCGCCGGCTCGGGCACGGCACTCACCTGGAGACTCCTGCAGCTTGACCAGCTGCTTGTCGCTGAAGTGGCTGCGGTTGTGTATGAGCTGGAAGCAGTGCGCGGTGTTGCAGTGTGCGCAGTGCGCCGGCTCGGGCACGGCACTCACCTGGAGACTCCTGCAGCTTGACCAGCTGCTTGTCGCTGCAGTGGCTGCGGTTGTGTATGAGCTGGAAGCAGTGCGCGGTGTTGCAGTGTGCGCAGTGCGCCGGCTCGGGCACGGCACTCACCTGGAGACTCCTGCAGCTTGACCAGCTGCTTGTCGCTGAAGTGGCTGCGGTTGTGTATGAGCTGGAAGCAGTGCGCGGTGTTGCAGTGTGCGCAGTGCGCCGGCTCGGGCACGCGGCCGCGCTCCAGCTCGGCGGCGGCCGCGGCGCCGCACACGGCGCACTTGAAGAACGCCTCGCGCATCTCCGGCACGATGGTGGACGTGCGGATCACCATGCCCGAGATGGTCACCAGCTGGTCGATGTCTGGAAAGAGATCACTGATAAGGATGGTATTCCACCTGTCCAATTTTTGTCCAATGTCACTGCGTCTCATTCTCTCATTAAGCAAAATGTGAGACAAAATACACATTGGACAGATGGAATACCACCCTTAGCGAGTCGACAGTTACGATTGGCGAGATATCTTTGAAAATTTCTGCATTATTATTACCGCGGGGTGACGACCTAGTATTATAACGTTGTTGTTATGGTCAGCCTTCGAAACTTTTTGTCATTTCTTGTGACTACAATAGTGGTATGTTGAAAACTTTGGTTCACTGTAAGTCTTTAATTTTTTTTTATTGTGGATTTGCTTACTCAGTTTCATTTGAAGAATAAGTCAAATTACGAAGAAACTAATTGCGTTGCATTAGGGTGTTCGTTGTCATTGTGGTCATCGATAGTGAATTTCAGTGGGAATCCAGCTAAATACTCATTAAATAGGGTATATGACTGTATTTGAAATAAATTATTTTACACCATGCATGAAATAAAGCACCTTTATATTGATACAGAAACGTGGACAGCAGTTATATTTAAACACAATTTCAATTTTAAAGCCCGTATAAAACTATAAAGAGTAGGTAATTTGTTCGTGACGTCACATGCTAGTGTTTCATATAAATTCCATAGTAGCAAAATCGTTTTGACAGTTCGAAAAAAGAAACTGATTTGCCTAGTAGTCAAATACCCTATTACCTTCCGGGTTGAGGTCTCTCATGTGCCTGGCGGGCGCGTTGAACGGCCGCACCTGGATCTGGTGCTCCAGCACCGCGGCCGGGTACTTCTCGAAGAACAGCTCGTTTACCGCTGCGTCAAACGCTGGCACAACCTGTCAATTGAGACTTTATTGTAACTGCCGTAAGGTTTATTTTTGTATGGTGTTGTAGCAAGATACTAAATGATTCTATTCTTGCCGAAATATGGTTGTTATATCACTACACCTTATAAAACAAAGTCCCCCGCCACATCTGTCTGTTTGTGTGTTTGTATGTTCGCGATAAACTCAAAAACCGGGCAAGTGCGAGTCGGACTCGCGCACGAAGGGTTACGTACCATATGCAAAAAAAAACGAAAAAAAAAGCAAAAAGAAAACGGTCACCCATCCAAGTACTGACCACGCCCGACGTTGCTTAACTTTGGTCAAAAATCACGTTTGCTGTATGGGAGCCCCACTTAAATCTTTATTTTATTCTATTTTTAGTATTTGTTGTTATAGTGGCAACAGAAATACATCATCTGTGAAAATTTCAACTGTCTGTCACGGTTCGTGAGATACAGCCTGGTGACAGACAGACGGACGGACGGACGGACGGACAGCGAAGTCTTAGTAATAGGGTCCCGTTTTACCCTTTGGGTACGGAACCCTAAAAACTACTGAATGGATTTTCATGCGGTTTTCACCTATCGATAGAGTGATTCTTGAGGAAAGTTTAAGTATAAAATTTCTGAAGTACGAAGCCGGGGCGGGTCGCTAGTTTATGATGAAATCAAAATGATATTTACCTCTTGTGGATAGCAGACAAGCTGGCGATGCAGCTTGGGATCAAAAATGCGAACATGATCCACATCAACATCCAAGAATGGCTCTTCCAATGTGTGAATCTGGAATAAAAAAATTGAAATTAATACTAAGCCAAATAAACTAATATAAAATATTCCCGAAAAACACAAACTTTATCTGTCTTTATTAAATGTCTTTCCCATCACGGTACAGTGGTGTTCGCGGACCTTTGGGAGGCGTGCGCGGATCCGAAGCCAACACGTAGAGACTCTTTTGACACTTTAATTAAAACTGTTTTTGTAACACTTCCATAGGAAGTTACCACTAACCTCTTCTAGCTTCTGTTCATAGAGTGGTTCATTAGTGACAGCGGTGGGCTCGACGAAGCGCTGCACAAACTTGATGAACTTCTCGCGGCACTCTGCAATGGCTACATCCGTGCCCCACACCACTAATTGTGGTTCACTTGATGGTGCCTCTGCTGCTGGCTCTTCCACCTGGAAATTTGAAGAATACTTTAGTGTTATAATAAAAGTCCAATAAAATATCGTCAAGAGCCCACTGACACTTTATAAATTATGTAGATATTCTCAAAAACTAATTAAACGTCCCTTAGGTTACATCACCCTCCCCATTAGATTACCTGTTCACTGTTCAGCAGGCCTTTTATGGATGGCTTTACCCACGTGACAAAGTATCCGTCACTTTTTAACACAGCGCGATTGAAAGTGACAGATACCGTTTTATCACGCTGTCACGTAGACAAGAGCGACATATCCGATCCGGACAGGGGCCCGTTTCTCAAACGCTTGTAACTTGTAATACAAGTGGAAGTCCCTTTCTAACAAAAGCCGTCAAAAAGTGACATCCGCTTGTATTACAAGTTACAAGAGAAACGGGCCCAAAGTGTGTGATTCAGCAATTTTGGCCAGAAAGTGACTGGCATTAGACAGCCTCCAATTTTCTTGCTAGGCGTCACCATGATTCATGATACAGCAAGTTACTCTAGACCTCTAGAGTCTAGAACTGCTTTAATATTTTCCACCCTTTGGCAAGAGATCTGCATCTCCTGCACTCAAAGGAGCTGAAGTGCCAGTTAGAACAGCTTCAAATACATAGTGGTCTTCTAAGAATACACTTGCGAGCAAAGAAACTCACAAATCAAGAAACTCAAAAAGAATCACTTCACATGGTTGACTTCTCCACTCAATAACTTTTCAAATTTTCATGTAATCCTGCAGAATGCACAATTTGCTTGAATGAATTATAAAATGATTGTTTACCCCTCTGGTAGGTGTTGGTGCCGGCACATTACGCCCAAACTGATGCCCCCGCAGGTCTGCCCTCTGCCTGGCAGGGGTCATGACCCCTCGCATGAGCGAGCGAGGGGTGCTGAGGGAGCTGGGTGTGCCATAGTTCAGGGGTGAGCTCAAGTCAAAATCTGTACCTAGAAGATTCAGTTAAATATTTTACAAACACATCATTATTGACCCGGGTACGTCCTTAAACTACGACCAAGACCACCGGAGGATGGGCAGCAGCGTCCCCTGAGTGCGGTGGAGATACTGCAATCGCCAACCCGCATGCCAAGCGTGGCGATTACGGCATTCACCCCCCATGGAAAAGTCACATTTTACAAACACAAGAGAAAGATAACCCTACCAAGTGGCGGAAATTACTTTAGATCAGCATTTCCCAAGCTATGGGTTGTGACCCATTGTTGGGTCGCAAGCGAATATTGAGTGGGCCCTGGAACTACTAGGGCATCTGAGCGCTGCCAATTATATTTTATGCCCCCGTTTTAATGGCCAAGAGGTGGGTCCCAAATTTGGCAGTTTTTGTTAGGTGGGTCGGAGCCCAGTCAATTTTGGGAACCATTGCTTTAGATTCATTGGAGTTTTAACTTTCTGTTAATTACATAAATTTCAAATAGATGGGGAAAGTAGCTGTTTTATATTTACTGTGTAATTGACTTGGTTTTGTACTGAAAACTTAAAATGTGTGAATAAATGACATTGAAATTGAATAGAAGTTTCTCCAAATTTATGTTTAGCTTAGCCTAGGAGTTTTGGGTTTACATACCAATAGGACTAGACTGCAAAGCTCTTGCCGGTGACGTGCCCGGTACCCGTGGGGTGCGGGGTGTGCCGCGTGGGGTGCGGGGAGTTCCTCGGGGGGTGCGAGTAGGAGTCGCTGGAGTCCCATCTGTATACAAGTTTTGTATCTGATATTTAAGTTGATAGGGCCATTAAGCTCTGGTTTCCTAGGAAAGCGGTGCCGTCATATAGCGGCCGTAATACAAAGAGGGAAAGGATTAGTTTTTAACATGATAGTTACTGATTTACGTTATAACAATGATATAGGTTAGGTAGGAGCGTCCAGTTTATTAACAACAATACATTACGATACCTTGTGAAGATGTGCCCGAAGCTCGTTGAGGCGTCTCCGGGATGACCACCTGTTCCTGTTGGGAAGACCGCGTCCTGCGGGTTGGAGTAGGGGCGTCCGACGACGCTTGCGATGACGGCCGTTTCGATGGAGTGGACATGTTGAATCAAGCCACTGTACAGTGCTTGTGTTTTTATTTGCTTAAACTCACTTTTTACAAAATATCTAATTCTAGAAATAAAACAAAACAAAGAAATTAATCACGAATCAGAGAGGAACGCGACCGGCGCGTGTTTTGGGCGCGAAATGTGACGTCTGACGTATGTGTCAATATGTCAAAACAAAAGCTGTCAGACTTTTTTTTAAGCGTACTTTGTTTATTACTTGCAGCGCTATCAAAAGTAGCTTAAATAGTTTAGTAGTTTTGGTTTCTAGAAATTCTATTATAAAATGTCTTTAGGCGCAATACAATAAAATTGGTTCTTCTCGTTTATACGTAAGTACTTTTTTATAAATTTTAAAACATTAAATTGCAAGAAATGTTTATTTGTTTTAATACGACTGCAATCGATCGATAAAAGAACATCCCTAGTACTGTCAAGTTGTTGTCAATTAACCATAGACAATAGAATTAATCATTGATTGATCGTTCATTCACCCCACTGCTGACTGATGTTTTCGTGGTGTTTTACGATAATAAATAAATATAAACATTTATTGCGAAATAATAAATTTTATAAGCAATCGCGATGGTCAGCGGTATGTGAAGTCGGTGCAATAAACTTTACGGAGTCAATGACAAGCAATTGAAGTTGCCTATCATCGTAAGAGCTATCTTTGTGCAATCTACCTGCTTTGTCGGGCATATTATTGTGAATAAATTATCCTGACTAGCCTTAAAGGATATCGGATTTAAACGGACAAATGGATTGTAATTACTGTGTGGCGGTTATTTTGTGATTCCGGCGTAAATTTGTGCTACATTTTAAGGTAAATATCAGCGGTGAGTATATAGAGATACGTATACCTATTCATAGAATGATTCACATTATCTTCTGCCCATCCGTCGGCTTATGTGTGGCCACAAAAACAATGCAATAGCATGAAGTTATTGTAGCCCCTTAAATGAGCAAGGGATGTGTAATTTACTAAAGCTTGAGTTCTCGTGTCACGAATCTTACAAAATTTCACGTAGTTTGTGTTGTTTGTGACGAGTTTGTGAAATTGCGCATAAACAAGGCTGTCCTAACAGGCGACGACGAGTAACCTCTCGTGTAAGTAGTATCATCATATGAAATTAGTAAAAATCTTAAAATGATAAAGATATAAAATAGTGGTTGAATTGAAGTTTCGTAGTTAACCATCCCTTATTAGTGTCACTTGATTTGCAAAGTGAGTTTAGCAAACATTTATCTATGTCCTGTCTTTGTGATCATAAGGGGACAAATACCAATAGTATTATTTAGAATTTTTAGTATGTATTATTTAATTATTACAATCAATCATTATTACTTTTTTTAATTTGAGATCTTATTCTTTTATTGATGAACAATTGTAGTTTAGGGGCTGCATGTTAAATTTTCCTTGATTACATATATGTAGATCAATTTATATAATGATATTTGAGTAGTTAAAAAATGTCCAACATTCACCTACAAAGTTCAATATTCAAAATGAGGCCCATATTACTGTATGTTTTTTCTTTGGGTGAGGCTTCTATAGTCTGTATCTTTAGGTATTTAAATAAAAGTAAACAAAATCTACCCTTAAATGGCTCCTTAAGGCAGCTGAGGGTAGATGAAAACATTACATGATCAAATATAATAATGTAGGTCAAAGTCAGGTTGTTTAGTGACTGAGCCTGACGGTTTTGTATTTGGTTGGTTAACCAATGAATGTTATAACTACCCGAAAATGTACAAATTGTTTGTTTACTTTTATTTAAATACCTAAAGATACAGACTATACTTGGCAGCAAGCTCAAAGTTTTATGGCACTCTTACTTACTCTTTAACGTTAATTATCTCTCACTCATTAACTAATAACATAACATACAATCATCAATAACATTCTAATTAAATAAATGTGGCATAAATAACAGAGATTTATAGTCAGCAGCCCTAGTACAGATGTAGTGCATAATTATTTTCGGCTTATTATTAACCGGGCAACTAAAATATTAAACAGGAACTTTCACTGGGCATATAATAATATAATTTGGCTGTGCATTAATATTTTAGTGCCAATAAATTTATATTAGCCTCAAATTTAAGCATCATATTATTAAAAAACTGGCAGCAAAATCAAGCCACCCAAAAAAATTATAGGGAATTTGAATTGATAGGCTGGCGTCTAAAATAATAAGTTGGCAAGTTGGCAACTAATATTGTAAAGCGATCATAAAATTTGGTTGTTGTACAGAATACCTAAGCTTTAAATAGGTACTCAATTTTTAAATAATATAAACATATGCATACCTAGTACTTTAAATTGACAAATTTCCTAATCCACAAAACGCCACAAATTTATTTACCAATGGTCAACCTATACTTATAGTCGAAATTCCTAATCATGAAATACCTAATGGCCATTATATAGTTAGATCTTTAAATTTTTATTTACTTATTTCAATAGTTATCACTTTATCACGGTGTTATGCAAGAGTCAAAAGATAGGTGCGACGACGAGCGAAGCGAGGAGGAGCGTGTTAGGTTGACCATGTAGTTACCAAACAAAATATTTTAAAATAACTTCATTTTTGAATTAATAGATAGCCGTTTTATTTTTATAATGAGCAGGCATCGGAGTTTTTGTCGCATGGTAAGACTAATAGCAAGCTATGGAGTCGACGTTTGCCATAAATGTAAACTCTTACTCATACTCATACTCATTTATTTAATTTATCTTAAAATGCCTTTAGAGCGGTCGGTCGTGTATATTATCTTAGTCGAATTATATAAAAAATATTTTTCAATTACATTATGAATTCATAACTTCAACTATTCGTAGTCAACAAGTTGAAAAAATGAAACGCAATATCGCTTCAATCCAAAGCACACTATGCAATTGAATGTATACGAAGGAAACACGATATCTTCACCATCCACATCGACTTCATCGTCCATTGAAATACGTAATTCATACCTATTATATGTATACATTGTATATCCATAGTATTTTGTATACATATTATGTTCCTGTCGTTCATGTACCAAATCGCACATCTGATTAATCTTTCCAATTTCTCGTTTAAATAAGTATGAAAGTATAGATGGACACATGTTGAAACGTAAAATATATTTCAAGTAAACAACTAATCAATGACAGTAGTGATAGAATTAATTCATAACTTTTTTAATTGCAGAAGGTTATTTTCTTAGGTGACAGTTCCATTCACTTTCGGCTCTAATGCAACAAATGAGGTTCAATAAATTAAACTCATATACTTAGTAACTATATAGTAATCAATTATAACATATATTATACAGTTATACATATATTATTAATATAATTAATAATATATGTTCTCATATTAAATAAAATTAAGCATGAGTATGAGTATGAATAAGAGTTTACATTTATGGCAAATGTCGACTCCATAGCTTGCTATTAGTCTTACCATGCGACAAAAACTCCGATGCCTGATAATGAGCTTCATAAATGGTCTCCAATATAATAATTCAGTTGCCAAATAAATATTTGTTACCTGCCTAAAAATAAACAAAAGCTGTAACGGCATTAAAATGTTGTCTCATATTGATATATTTTAAGGCTCTGTTTTTGTTGCCAATCTATTAACTTTAGTAGCCATTTCTATTTGTTTAAACTACTCAAATTCGATTAATTAGTCGACCGGTTAAATACGTGCCATTATTTTCCATCATATTTTCACGGAAACGTCCGAACGTGTCTTGCTATTTCAGTCAGTCTCGGTACAAAAAGTACTGAGGTTGACTGAAGTAGCATGACAAATACGAATGTTTCCGAGAAAATACGATGGAAAACAATTATGCACTACATCTGTATTGTGAATTGATCACTATGCACTTTACAGTTTTAATTTTAAATTACAAGACGCTGGAATTTAGTGTTATTAAAAATATTTGCACATTGATTTTAACCAACACTTATGGGTGAAGTATAAACAGGTAGGCGTCATTAACTACATCATTAGTCATAACCACAAAAATGTCAACATGTTATTGTAAATTGCTAAATATATTGCATATTAAAAATAAAAAGGAAAATTTAGAATTTTTATGTTATTTTTAGTTAAAAGCCATTCTTAAATTTTACTTATGCTAAGTTAGGTATATTATTTTATATTTAGCTTGAAGAATTAAACAACTTAAAAAGGTGACCCTGAGGAAAATATCTGCCAGTATTTTCTATAGCAAGGCATGTATGTATATTTCAATAACAAGGATTTTAATACCCGAGACTTCTGTTGATGTTAGCAAAGTAGGTATAGTATTTAAAAAGATGGATATTGTTTATTTCTTTTCGCATAAACCGGAAATTTAGTCATCTTTGCATTTAGGTATTTCGAGAACGTTTTTTACTGCTTTACACAGCACAACCGAAGTTTGAACCCAGTGATTTTTACTACAATTGAATTAACTGAAAATTTATAAAAGCCGGCTCGGAAGGCTGCATAAAAGTACAGTACATCAACAAAAACACGTGCATATAGGGTTACCAGATCCAAATTTGGGATTTCCTTGCAAAATTCCTGATTTGTTTTGGATTTATGTCAGTAAATTTGAATAATACTCAAAGGTTAACTGGAAGAGATTCCTCAAAGGGACAAGTTCGCATTTGTACTTCTTACTATTTTTATGTTATTTTTATATGTATTTATGTACTATAAAAAGTTTACTATTAGTACTAATGTACCTTTTAGGTACATATTAGGTAATAGAAAAGTCTGTTAATTCACTAAAATTCCTGACATTTCGTATTCCGCCCGCATTCCTGACAAACGGCCAAAATTCCTGACATGTCAGGAAAATTCCTGACATCTGGTAACCCCACGTGCATAGGACAAGTAAATTTAAGCAGGTAGCACTTTGATGTATTATTTATCAAAGATCAGCCCGAAAGCAGGTAGGGCAGCGGATTAGGCGAACATCCCCCGGCAATGTTGTAACGCGCATGCGTACTCGCTCCCCTCGTGGATAGTACAAGTTTACTCGCGTCCCTTTTATTGTGAAATAGAGAGGGAGGGAAGATAAGTGAGAAAATATGACGTGCTTATAGGAAGGTTCAATTTAAGATCTTACTAACCACTTCGCTACTGCAGTAAAAGTTTGGTCTGTGATAATGCAAAGTTTCTGCAAATGTAGTGGTTAACCTTTTAGGGCCACTGGCACCATTCACTAACCCGGGGTTAACCGGTTAAACCTGGAGTTACTATGGTACCAGAACAATTTGACACTGGGTTAACGGTTTAACCACTTAACCCCGGGTTAGTGGGATGGCGCAAGTGGGCCTTATTATCAAGGCGATTTAGCAACCACATGCGGCACTTCTAACATGAGCTCTATATTCAAAGAGTAAGACTGACATTAGGCTAAAATTATATTAGAAGCGAACTTGCTAGAGTTCAAAGGAAATAGACACAGGAGGTTGCTTGCTAAGCTCGCTTCATCTCGTTTGAAATCTCGAGGGAGAGCCTCTAATGTGTGGTTCTACTAACCATAGATCTTCATTCACACTGTAATCTGCGTATAGTTAATTGTGGGGTTGCTTAACCTTTCCTGTGGTCAAAAATCGTGGGTTCAAACCTCGGCTGTGTGACAAAAATCGTTCTGAAAAAAATACAAAAGATGACTAAAAATTCGGTCAGGACCCTTAATTGTACACAGACCATACACAGACAAAACGGAAATACATTAAATATATTATAAAACCGAGAAGTCCCAGAACGACTGTACTGACACAGAAGAAATAATAGTACTACCGTACAGAAAGGACACTTCCTACAAACCCGAAGTTTGACAGCGATTCAGGGTCGAATCATGCTATCCCTTTCTAATATATAGCTCTGCACTATCCCTTTCGGCTATTTAGGGTTGTCAAAATTCAAGTGATTATCTTATCAGTGGTCGTGCACGCACAAGGAAGTCAAGTGGTGCCAACCCTAATAATTGCTCGGAGCAATGCTGAGCCGAACGGAGCCGAGTTCGACCGAAGTCAGGAGTGTCTCCCCACTGGTACTGAGTAGCCATTTCAGACCTGTTTAATACAATGTTGCGGGTTAAATAGATTAAATTGTAAATTTTTCTACATTTTCAGTAAGCAAATCTAGATCTCCTTGGTTTGATAAATACTAGCTGTAATTTATAGTATTTTAGACTCGTTAACACAACGAGTCGTTAGTTTCCTGTACCAACAATCCCTTTAAGAAAACTTCGACAGTTTCACCTCTGAAGCTCAAAGCCAAGATCAACATAGAAAACTCTTGCATTTATCAGACCTTATCACGTTGCATTAAGGTTTAAGATCGCTCGTTTAGCTATGCCAACGGCAGCGACCCCAGTAGACCGTGAGACCGCGCGTGCGCCCTCGCGCCCCCTCCGACGCCCGCCATTATTTATACCAATAAAGCCTGCTCCCAACATTGCCCTTGACAATTTTAACACCAAGCGACGTAAGCGACACCATACTACAAATAACACATGACGTTTAGGAAGTGGAGAATATCGTGCCCCATTATTTTGTTATGGCATTGGAGTGTTAAACTACGCTTAGGATTATGAAGCGCAAGCCACAGAAATTGTATGAGGATTGAGCCATCCAGCCTATTTTATATTAAACGAGCATTTTATATACTATCAGGCTTAGGAGAGCGAAAATAAAAACGAATTATTTTTACAAGCTTTTATTTAACTTGCCCTGTTAGTATGTATGTATGTATGTACATTAGTGTGGGTCAAATCTTGGGAGCTAAATTTGACCCTCTTCCCGATTTCCGATTGACCTGAAATTTTGCATACATATGTTAATCGGGTGACAATACAACATTATGATGACATGGAGCTGATCTGATGATGTAGACAGAAAGTGGCCATGGGAACGTGATAAAACAACGAAAACTAATTGTGTTTGGGGTTGTTACAATTGTCTCGATGAGTGTTAGTTGCCTGTGGAAAGAAAAGTTCAGCCAGCGATGATAAAAGCATGTACCAAAAATTAAATTTTTGCCAAAAACTTACCTTTAATCAAATCAGCATTGCTTGATTGCTGAAGATATATTATTTTTTACCTCTGTCTTCGGCGCAAGACAGGTACGAGGTTATGTTACTTATATATATGTACTTAACTTATATATGTTATAACGCCTCACGTAAATGTCACGCTAAGTGCGTGAAAGGTTTAAAACAATAGGTTCTAACAATATAGTTGTCGGTGAATAGCAAGCACGATTATGTAAATCTCTAGTGGCTGACTTCGAAGTTCTTGACTAGAGCGATGTTCCGTCCTCTGCTAGTAAGATTTCCCTTTTATTATTAAGCTTACGCAGTCCATTACGCCTGTTCGCGCGTAGCGCGATTCGTACTCGTCGGGCCCAGAACGCTCCCACTGCTAGAGCTCTAGCGGGCCGTATGCTTGTTTCCCACCGACGTAGTATTAAAAAAAAGATTTAGCTTGGTCCGACTCTGCACCTGCATACGGCGGATTATCAAGATTTAAACTAGCTAGAGCAAAGTTTTACAGAGAAAGCCACGGAGTGAATACAAAATGATGTGGTGACCCAATTCAGTCCCCGATTAATTAGGTTGAATGTTAATGTTAACTATAGATAATTTGACCAAACGCTGGTATTTATCAATTTGCACTTGGGAATGCCCCGTGATAAACCCCGCTTATTTACTAAACTTAATTTTTCGTATTTGTAACCTATGTGTGGACACAGTTAACTAACCATTCGTAAGCAGCGTTAATAGCATCGTTCGCAGACGTTTCTGCTTGTTAAAAATTAACATTCGTAAACCTTAAAGCAATTAAATAAGATCTTTAGTAGTACCACTGTATATATATTGTATGTAAATAAATGATTTATTGATTATAAAAAAAAATAAGATCTAGCGACAGTCAGTTAAGTGTGTCGCTTTTAGTACACAACATACCTAATTCATTGGAAATGACATGTAGGAAAAACCGAAAAACATCCTAAACGTGTTTGTCGGGTTTTCCGAATTAAGAGATGGGTAGAGTTAGACCAAGAAAAGTCTGCAACGATTTTGATAGCACACGCAGTGCAAGTGTTATTTTAAACGTCAAACTTCTATGAAATTATGACGTATACCTACCTATAAATAACACTTGCCCCGCGTATGCTATCAAAATCGTTGCAGACTGTACGGCTACCACCAGTTTTGACATTGACATAACGCTCACGTTTACGTAACTTACTTTCTATGCATCTCGCTCGTACTGGCATATTAGTGCAAGCGAGATGTACAGAAAGTAAATTACGTAGACGTGAGCGTTATGTCAACGTCAAAACTGGTGGTAGCCGTACTGTTCTTGGTCTTAACTCAAGAGTAGAATTCAAAAAGGTATTTCGAGTTTCACCTCTAAAAGCTCAATTTTAGTTACTCTACCAAAGTGCTACAGAGTAGTACAGAGTTAACTCGTATCTGGATTGAAAATTAAATTTTATGTATTTACTCGTATTTAAGTCTTCTTCTTCGTCCTCGCGTTATCCCGGCATTTAGCCACGGCTCATGGGAGCCTGGGGTCCACTTGACAACTAATCCCATGATTTGACGAAGGCACTAGTTTTTACGAAAGCGACTGCCATCTGACCTTCCAACCCAGAGGAGAAACTAGGCCTTATTGGGATTAGCCCGGTTTCCTCACGATGTTTTCCTTCACCGAAAAGCAACTGGTAAATATCAAATGATATTTCGTACATAAGTTCCGAAAAACTCATTTAAGTTGAACGTATGAATTTGAGTAAAATCATAGATGATGATTACTTTTAGATTAGACACCTAATTCAGTTGTATCATTTTTCATTTCGTTTCGTTGTCATATTCCAAAGGGTAAAAACGGGACCCTATTACTAAGACTCCACTGTCCGTATGTCCGTCTGTCTGTCTGTCACCAGGCTGTATCTCAGGAACCGTGATAGCTAAATCTCTTTTTTTTCTCTAATGCACCGCCTAAAATCTTCTCTGCTTTGCCCTAAGGTTGACTGGTAGAGAATGCCTCATGGCATTAAGTTCGCCTTTTGTACACAAAGTTTTTTCTTTTGTGCAATAAAGTATAAATAAATAAAAAAATAAACAGTTGAAATTTTCACAGATGGTGTAGGTACCTACCTATATCTGTTGCCGCTATAACAACAAATACTAATAAAATAAATTAATTAAAAATTAAAAAACACGACTGCGAAAAAGCGAACTGAAAAGACAAAAATAATTTTTAGTTGTGTTAGTTACTCAACTTAATGAATGTAAAAAATAATTAGAATATGAGTGTTTAGTGAAGGTTATAAACAAAAAACGCAAAAGTTTTATGCTCATTTAGGATCGTGACTGTACCTGAGTATTTTATTTCAATTGCAGTCGGGGACCTTGATGTATTGACATTTTCCCATTTAAAAGGTCCCCGACTGCAATTGAAATAAAATACACAGGTACAGTCACGATCCTAAATGAGCATAAAACTTTTGCGTTTTTTGTTTATAACCTTCACTAAACACTCATATTCTAATAATTTTTTACATTCATTAAGTTGAGTAACTAACACAACTAAAAATTATTTTTGTCTTTTCAGTTCGCTTTTTCGCAGTCGTGTTTTTTAATTTTTAATTAATTTATTTTATTTTATACTTTTTTAGAATTTTTACATTCATTAAGTTGAGTAACTAACACAACTAAAAAATATTTTTATCTTTTCAGTTCGCTTTTTCGCAGTCGTGTTTTTTTAAATTTTTATTTATTTAATTAATTTTGGGGTCATGATTTCGTTAATAATCATTTGAAGTCACTTTATATTACTTTTGCGAGGGCGTCCTCAGTACAGAAAGGCACGCAGAGCGCCGCATATATCGGGCTACGCCCGACTACTTTGGAACGCGTACAGTGCGCCACGAACGTCGGGCTACGCCCGACGCTTTGAGCAAGAGGGCACTGTAGGCGTCTTGGTAAGGGTACAGCGTGTCACGTATGTGGGCCTACGCCCGACACTTAGTATGAAAGAGTCAAAGGCGCCTGGCTTTGGACCGAGTGCAGCGCGCCACGTACTTCGGGCTACATCCGACTCTTTTACCATTAGGGCGCCGAAGGCGCCCGGCTTTAGAACGCGTACAACGCGCCTCGTACACGCCCGACGCTTTGAGTATGAGGGCGCCGAAGGCGCCCGGCTTTGGTAAGCGTACAGCGTGTCACGTACGTCGGGCTATGCCCGACACTTTTAGTATGAGAATGTTGAGGGGACTGGCTTTGGACCGCGTGCAGCGCGCCACGTACGTCGGGCTACGCCCGACGCTTTGAGTATGAGGCCGGCTTTGGTAATCATACAGCGTGTCACGCTACGCCCGATACTTTTAATATGAGAGAGTCGAAGGCGCCTGGCTTTGGACCGCTTGCAGCGCGCCACGTACATCGGGCTACGCCAGAACCTTTAAGTGTGAGGTCGCCGAAGGCGCCCGGCTTTGGTATGCGTACAGCGTGTCACGTACGTCGGACTACGCCCGACGCTTTGAGCAAGAGGGCACTGAAGGCGTCTTGGTAAGGGTACAGCGTGTCACGTATGTGGGCCTACGCCCGACACTTAGTATGAGAGAGTCGAAGGCGCCTGGCTTTGGACCGAGTGCAGCGCGCCACGTACGTCGGGCTACATCCGACTCTTTTACCATTAGGGCGCCGAAGGCGCCCGGCTTTAGAACGCGTATAACGCGCCTCGTACACGCCTGACACTTTGAGTAAGAGGGCGCCTTCGGCGCCCGACACTTTTAGTATGAGAAAGTAGAAGTCGCCTGGCTTTGGACCGCGCGCAGCGCGCCACGTACGTCGGGCTACGCCCGACTCTTTTAGTATGAGAGCGCCGAAGGCGCCCGGCTTTGGAACGCGTACAGCGCGCCACGTAAGTCGGGCTACGCCCGACGCTTTGAGTATGAGGCCGGCTTTGGTAATCATACAGCGTGTCACGCTACACCCAATACTTTTAATATGAGATATTTGAAGGTGCCTGGCTTTGGACTGCGTGCAGCGCGCCACGTACATCGGGCTACGCTCGACTCTTTTAGTATGAGGGCGCCGAAAGTGCCCGGCTTTGGAACGCGTACAACGCGCCACGTATGTCGGGCTACGGCCGATGCTTTGAGTATGAGGGCGCCAAAGGCGCCCGGCTTTGGTAAGCGTATAGCGTGTCACGTACGTCGGGCTACGCCTGACCCTTTTAGTGTGGGGGCGTCTTTGGCGCCTGGCTTTGGACCGACTGCATATACTTGGACAAGTTGCAGGAAGCGCACATCTTTCTTACGCTCTGAGCCGTAGGCCCTACGTGGAGCTCACCCTTCGGCCTTAAAAAAATGTCATCATCATCATAAATGTTAAAATTAAATCAAACCATACGGTTATAATGATACTTTCACGATTTGTTCTGCCAAAGTCGGTGCAGAGTTAGCTTAGACGGACTCTGTATCGTATCGATTAAGAGCGCTCTTACAAGAAAAGTCGAAATAATGCAAAATTGATGATACTAGTCGACGAAATTCAGGACTTTGCGCTCATTATTAGAAACAATGAGTACTTGTTCCAGTAAAAGCGTCTTCTTATCTTTATAAATGTCGTTGTAAATATTAGAAAAAGGACTTATTAAATTAGTAATGATTTTTTTTCTGATGGTCGTTTCCGAAAAACCCCGTGAAGCACTGAATGGCGAGCTCTTATTTGGAAATGTTGAGAATTTTACTCTGCTAAACCTGGCTATTTTGTATTACTAATACCCTGTACTTTAGGCATATCAAACTATATTTTTCCTACATACCTTTGAGAAAGAGAAAATCAAAGTAAAACGAACTCGATTTTCTCTCCGAAACAAGTGTCAATTCCTACGAAAATCTACTTAAGAGCGCTCTTACAAGAAAAGTCGAAATAATGCAAAATTGATGATACTAGTCGACGAAATTCAGGACTTTGCGCTTATTATTAGAAACAATGAGTACTTGTTCCAGTAAAAGCGTCTTCTTATCTTTATAAATATCGTTGTGAATATTAGAAAAAGGACTTATTATATTAGTAACGATTTTTTTTCTGATGGTCGTTTCCGAAAAACCCCGTGAAGCACTGAATGGCGAGCTCTTATTTGGAAATGTTGAGAATTTTACTCTGCTAAACCTGGCTGTTTTGTATTACTAATACCCTGTACTTTAGGCATATCAAACTATATTTTTCCTACATACCTTTGAGAAAGAGAAAATCAAAGTAAAACGAACTCGATTTTCTCTCCGAAACAAGTGTCAATTCCTACGAAAATCTACTTAATATCGAAGTCATTTTCATACTCAAGCAATCTGCAACGTTTGCTTATACTGTTGGTATACATTAGTGTTTATGAAATTCTACTATAATTTTTTGGCAATTTTTTGAAAACTACTCTATATTACCGATGACGCGCGCTGCGCCAGCTCAGTGCCGCGGCAGAGCTTGTAGAGGCAGGACGTGTGTCGGTCGGCTCCGCACATTTTCAACGGCGACGACGAGGTTTTTTATCATTGTGTGCGGCGGGCGCCGTGTAAAACGCTATACTGTGTGCGTGTAAACCGCAACGAGAGACTTTGATCCTAGCACCGTTTTTATAGTATTATAATTTATAATGGTACAGTTTAATAAACTACCGGACAGGATTAAAAATATTTGAAACGACCTGACATTCTATATGTATTTATTTGACTCAAGATAGTACTCAGGGTCTGATGATGGAGCCGGAAGGTGGGCACCGGTACCAATCAACCATGCAACTAAACCACTTCGTGTTTAGGCTCGTTTGATTCGCCTCAACAAAATCTTTGACACAAGATAGTACTCAGGGTCTGATGATGGAGCCGGCAGGTGGTCACCGGTACCAATCAACCATGCCACTAAACCACTTCGTGTTTAGGCTCGTTTTATTCGTTTCTATAAGATCTTTGACACAAGATAGTACTCAGGGTCTGATGTTGGAGCCGGAAGGTGGTCACCGGTACCAATCAACCATGCAACTAAACCACTTCGTGTTTAGGCTCGTTTGATTCGTCTCAACAAGACCTTGGACACAAGATAGTACTCAGGATCTGATGATGGAGCTGGAAGGTGGCCACGGGTACCAGTCTACCATGTAACTGAACCACTTCGTGTTTGGGCTCGTTTGATTTGTCGCAACAAGATCTTTGACACAAGTTAGTACTCAGGGTCTGATGATGGAGCTGGACTGTGGCCACGGGTACCAGTCTACCATGTAACTGAACCACTTCGTGTTTGGGCTCGTTTGATTTGTCGCAACAAGATCTTTGACACAAGGTAGTACTGAGGGTCTGATGATGGATCCGGAAGGTGGTCACCGGTACCAATCAACCATGCAACTAAACCACTTCGTGTTTGGCTTCGTTCGATTCGTCGCAACAAGATCTTTGACACAAGTTAGTACTCAGGGTCTGATGATGGAGCTGGACTGTGGCCACGGGTACCAGTCTACCATGTAACTGAACCACTTCGTGTTTGGGCTCATTTGATTCGTCGCAATAAGATGTTTGACACAAGATACTACTCAGGGTCTGATGATGGAGCTGATGATGATAGACAGGTACCCGTCGCCACCTTCGCGCTCCATCATCAGACCCTGAGTACTACCTTGTGTCAAAGATCTTGTTGAGATGAATAAAACGTGCCTAAACACGAAATGGTTTAGTTGCATGGTTGATTGGTACCGGTGACCACCTTCCGGCTCCAACATCAGACCCTGAGTACTATCTTGTGTCAAAGATCTTGTTGAAACGAATAAAACGAGCCTAAACACGAAGTGGTTTAGTTGCATGGTTGATTGGTACCGGTGACCACCTTCCAGCTCCATCATCAGACTCTGAGTATCACCTAGTGTCAAAGATCTTGTTGAGACGAATCAAACGATCCTAAACACGATGTGGTTTAGTTGCATGGTTGATTGGTAATGGTACCTTCCAGCTCCATCATCAGACCCTGAGTACTGTCTTGTGTCAAAGATCTTGTTGAGACGAATCAAACGAGCCCAAACACGAAGTTGTTTAGTTACATGATAGACTGGTACCCGTGGCCACCTTCCAGCTCCATCATCAGACCCTGTGTATCTTCAGTGTCAAAGATCTTGTTGAGACGAATCAAACGAGCCTAATCATGTTACTACATGGTTGATTGGTATCCGTGACCACCTTAATCATCATCAGATCCTCAGTACCAGTTCGTTTTTAAACCCTCGTTGATACAAACTTTACAACCTATAGGTACCAAATGCAATGACGAAACATGTAAATAAGCGAGTAGGTACCTATAATTTCTTTCGAGTAATATACCTTCATAAGTACAAGTATGGGGCTATTCATAAATTACGTCGTTTCAAATGGGAGGAGTGGGGGGGGGGTCTGGACATCGGATGATGGTAACATGACGTAGGAGGAAACAGATTCATCCGAAGCTTGATTTTTGGATGATTTGAGGGGTGGGGGGGGTCAAAAATCGTCAAAAATAGATGACGTAATTTATGAACAGCCCCTATGTACATTTGCACTGCATTTAGTATTTTCGTACTTACCAAATAACAGTTTTAGAACTTTAAAAGTTAAGTACAGTTAGTGTTGTTATGGTTGATTTCAATATGCTTCGCGAAGGATCAAGAATGTTTAATCCATCATTGTAGTGCGAGTGTGGTAGAAGGGATCGGCGTACTGAGCTCGCACGGCCTGCCGCAGCGCGTAAAATACCTAAACTCGCTCAACGCCGAAATGTAATAGCGCTCTTAATAAATAGAAGTTATATTTTAAACTTTTCGATTCCGTAAGCGCAATTACGAACATGTTTTAAAAACTATGAGTAGTATGTACCTACCTAATATAATATAATTATATTTTTTTATGATCAGCGATCAAACCCTTTCCTTTTATTTTAATAAGTATCCCATTCAATAATAATATTTGGTTTTATGAAATTAGCTTCTCTTAACATATTTTGTCAATTCTTACTTTCTCAAAATGAAACTTAAAGCCACATGTTGCATATATATTATCAATCGGCTTTCAAAGCTCTTCATTTTGATACCCTACTCGATAGGTTTGCACGATATTTTTTTCTAAAGGTTGCGTAATATGGCGTATTAAGTCCGCCATATTGTTTTTATAATGACGTCACATAGCCTATGTTACCCGGGACGACGTAAGGATTCTAATGATGTATCATACGTCTAAATCGGTTAAGGCATTCAGAAGTTAAGGTGGAATAAAGAAACTCACATACATACAAACATGAACGCTGAAAACAATACACTCTTTTTGTTTGGGCAGTCGTGTAAAAAGTACAGAACTTTCGGTGGGCGAGTTCGACTCGCACTTGTCCGCTTTTCTATTAACGGTAACGGTATGATTCTAAAGTATGTATTTCTTTTATTTTATGTAGGGTCAGGCATTTATTATTTATCTTGATAAATTACGGCCCAATATAAAACAAACACGCCGCAGGTACGCGTAACTAATTTCCACATTTTCTTTAATGTCCGTTTCCGATTTGTGCTGTGTCTTTTGTTAGGAATTACGAGGTTATTACGGCGATTAACAAAAGACTGGAACAAAGAACAGGCTCCGGGGACGCGGGCGAGGCTTGAGCAGGTAGCAGCCCATACACTTACACTTCTGTATGGGTTTCTCAAACTTTGAGCCGTGCGTGGCAATTTACACGTTACGTGATAATTATTTGCCACTATCATTTCATTTATAATAATTTTCAATACCTGTAATCCGTAAATAATGTAACTTCAGCCGGTATAGTATACTAACTGTAACTGTAACTGTAATCTGACCCTATTCACGCAAATAAATAATTTATGATTTATTTATAGTACCTACGCTTCTGTCAAAAAGGAACAGCAAAGCAGGAACGTGTAAAAGCAAAACATTGACTTGTTATTTTCTAAATATTACGATTCATTGTATGTATGTATATATGTACATATGTACAATTTGGTGTGAAATTGAACTGTAATCCGATGATCTCAATTTTTATTATTGTTAATTGTTGGAGTACATGATTAAAACATAACTCATTCATTAACTACATTTCAATCTGATAAATTTTATTTTATTTTGTTTTCATCTTTTGAATTCTGAGACCTCTGTTATTCTAGGCGCTATAAGTGTTAAAACTTAGGATCCATTTATTGTAAGGCTTCTATTGCCATTTTCAATTATGCTTCTTTTTTCTCTCTCTTTTTGTACGCATGTGTGTGTGCGTAGGTGTTAGCATTAGTTTTAAATTTAATACTTTGTAACTACCTGTGAGTTCCTGTAATTGGCTTACTGTTTTAATCTTGTTGTCTATTGTAAGTTTTAAAGCTGTTGGTTCTCCTAACATAAATAAATAAATAAATAACTTGGGAAATATCCCACGGGATTTGCAATCTGAGGGTACGATTTAATTTTCAGATAACAAGTAATATATCGTATTAAACGTGGAATTGTTCGGATAACCGAGCAATAGTCACTGAGGTCACGTTTCAGAGACATTAATATTGTACACGGTTCATGATAATTGATAATATTCGCTCGTAAAATAGTATGTTTACTTAACTAGTTTTGTTTGTGTAAAAAGAAGCACAGAAAAAGACATAATATAAAGAAAGAAGTGATAAGATAATTTAAATAAATTCTTAATTTAGTAGACGGCAACAGTAAATTATGGGTAAGTATATTTCTAAAACACAAATATTCGGCTAAGGACCATTCAGCAATGTTTAAATCAATCAACTTGTCAATTTGCAACACAACCCTTATGGGCGGATATAACATAACAATTTGTGCAATAAAGTGACATACATACATACAATTACCTTGACAGGGTTTCATAGAATGACAATAGTCCCGGGCAGTTTTAATGTATGTATCCTAAATGGTTTGCTAAATGTTTAACGCTTAGCCGGTTTTTATTGCTTCCCACACCTCTATACGCGGGATACCGCTTTCGAATATATGTATGTAGATGCTTTTTAAGTAGCAACACTAGCAACCTCCTAATTTGACCGAAAAATGTTTGACATATAAACTATTATAAACGTCATGTAATTTTTTTTATTAAATGAAACATGGAAAAATTAACCGCTTCGGGCAAGATATGAACTCGCGACCTTTTGGAACATCGGTCCAATCGCTCTTAGACGTAGGTATTTGCTTGATTTATAAAAAAATAGTTTAAACATGATGACTGACATAAATGACATGAAGAATTTTAACGCGTTAGATGTCGTACCTATCGTCAGATTAGTCGTAGTGAATTTTTTAAACTTTATTTGAAGAATGACTTAAGAAATCAAAGTTTGAGTACCTCGTGCATTGCGTCGCGAACAGGCTGTGCGTGCAGCGTGCACCGGCTCGTTGTGCACAAAAACCGCGCCTGTTTTTGCCACAGATCATAGACAAAGCACTGCGAAAGACGCGAGTGACTAACCTCTAGAGAGATTGACTTTTTAAAGGTTCTGCCACATTAGTCGTAGTCAAGGGGCTGCTTTCGCGACGCGGGATAAAAACGCATTCAATGCTAAATTAAAAATACCTTTTCGGTTTTCAGATGACTGAAAATACTTAAAATCCTCCTCCTCGGTATTTAAATGTTGGAGACCGGTAGTAAGGTTGCGGCTAACGTTAAATGGGACTATGACAAAAACAAAACCTCATAGTGTACCTACCAATTGAAAGTTATACTACACTAGCGACCCGCCCCGGCTTCGCACGGGTTAACAAATTATACACCTAAACCACTCAACAAACAAGAGTCACTCTATTGATAGGTGAAAACCGCATGAAAATCCGTTCAGCAGTTTTTGAGTTTATCGCAAACAAACACACCAACAGACAGACGCGGCGGGGGACTTTGTTTTATGAGGTGTAGTGATATTCTGTTCGGTCGTGCTATTATTTTATTTATTTTACGTTGTCATGAGGTCAAGATGGATGGGCCTATCGATGGATGGATGGGTAGATGGATCGATCTGTACTATAACTTAGTTACAGCCAAATACTGAAAAATAAGAGAAAAAGGAAAGAAAAAAATAATTCTATGACTAAACTAAATTTTACAGTTCGCCGGTAATATACTGCAGGGTGACATTTTTAGGTAATAAAATACATATGTACGTGATTGTACTCATTTCTATGATTACATTTTACTATAGCAGCAAGTTTGAAATCAGGAAACAAAAATACTAGTCTCCATACAGTACCTAATGTACCTATACAATCATGTCGGATTGAAGTTGAGTATGAAACACCAGATTTATTTGGTGACTTCGATGTTGCTCTCATAACAAAACTTGCTTACAATACACTCACGTCACGTATCACCTAAAAAAACATCCGTATTTTACACAAACTTGACATAACAGTTATTAAAATTTTCCTTATGAGATTACAGTAGGTAGAGTCGCGTATATATAAATTAAGTAAATATAGTTTTCTAAAATCTAAAATTGACCTCGGGATACGGAGTCACTAACAGCATTCCTTCTGACGTGGGACTTCTGACTGTCTCCTGTAACTTCATAAAGCCATGACCCCATACGGACGTAGAACGGCCTTGTCTTGATGGCGAATGGAATATATTAATAACAAAATACACCCCAGACCAAAAGTATGGTAAAAACATTGTTTTTTTATTCATAACAAAGTAGCTGTAGAAGTCTGAATGTTTAATAAATACCTTCCAATTTATCGCTCTTGTCCTACTTTATACTGTATTATTAGTAGACTAAATAGGGCTTAACTATGTAATTAAACACGTGCAAGAATCCCACGGGCTCTTGTGTTCTATGTATAGTAGTAAAACTAGCAATCGATACCTAGTTCAGAATCAGGAGCTCTATTCTGATATATCAATTTATTATTATCATTTTATCACCTGTCATGTCATGCGACACTTTCTCACTTACATATTTGTTAGAACGTGACGGGCATGGTGACAAATGATAAAGAGCCGACCATCTTAGCCCTACAGGTTTTGATACGACCTTAGACGGTCGCATTTTTATCACCTGTCATGTCAAGCGTCACTTTCGCACTTACATATTTGTTAGAACGTGACAGGTATAGTGACAAATGATAAAGAGCTGACCATCTTAGCCCTACAGGTTTTGATACGACCTTAGATGGTCGCATTTTTATCACCTGCCATATGTCATGCGTCACTTTCGCACTTACATATTTGTTAGAACGTGACAGGCAAGGCGACAAATGATAAAGAGCCGACCATCTTAGCCCTACAGGTTTTGATACGACCTTGAAGATGGCATACGCTGATTTCTGCATGCTAAATTAAGTGAATGTCGTACGAGAGACGCGCGCCAATCACCAAGATGATCGTCACCTGTCATGTCATGCTTCACTTTCGTACATACATATTTGTTAGAACGTGACGGGCATGGTGACAAATGATAAAGAGTCGACCATCTTAGCCCTACAGGTTTTGATACGACCTTGAAGATTGATTACGCTGATTGGTGCATGCGAAATGAAATGTTGTACGAGAGATGCGCGCCAATCACCAAGATGATCGTCAATGCCGTATCAAAACCTGTAGGGCTAAGATGGTCGCATTTTGTATCATCTGTCATGTCATGCGCAGAGATGTGACTTATTTGAAATACTTGTATTTAAATTGCAAATACAAAATGCAAAATACCTATTTTGTATTTAAATACCTTTTGAAGAAAACTATTTTGTATTTTATTTGAAATAGCTTTTGGGACCTATTTTCTATTTTCAAAATACTTTGTAGTAGGTAGGTAATGTAGGTAGGAGTTACAATCTCTTCTGATGTTACAAATGTTACAATCCTGGCAACTTTCTCATTCTTTTAACATGGAACTGTTGAATCTGTTTAGTAACGTCGCACATGGCCACAAGCGTAGCGAGTGGTTAAAAAAGTGGAATCTTGAGTGTTGCGAGGGTTTCAAGGCACGTGAGGAGAACAAACTTTTCTGCCCTGGTGTAACACAAACGAGACGTTTTCATCGCACCCACAAGAGGCATTATACTAGCTGTAAAACATTACAAATCTAAATTAATGCTTTAAAAATTTGCCGTTAAAAACCATCATCCATCCATCCTACCTGTTAAAATAATATGAGCAAACAACTAGAAATTTGTACTTTAGATAGAGAGCTGATTGACACACTGTTTTCAAAGAATAAAGAGAGTCTTTGCAACTCGGAATTCACTATTCAGAGTACCTTTTATCGCAAAGTATTTGTATTTTTAAAAAGTATTTTGAAAATACCTATTTCGTATTTTGTATTTTAAAAACAAATTCAAAAACTATTTTGTATTTTGCATTTGAAATAGTATATCAAGGAAGTATTTGTATTTTGTATTTCAATACTTTTTATAAAGTATTTTTCACATCTCTGGTCATGCGTCACTTTCGCACTTACATATTTGTTAGAACGTGACGGACTAGGTGACAAATGATAAAGAGCCGACCATCTTAACAGTTTTGATTCGACCTTGAAGATGGCTTACGCTGATTGGTGCATGCGTAATGATATGAAAGTCGTACGAGAGATGCGAGCCAATCACCAAGATGATAGTGAAGGTCGTGTCAAAACCAGTTCAAATCTATAATGAATTGTTCAATTTGCCTAGTCAAGTAGTGATAAAAACTATCCTATGTCCTTCCTCGGGCCTCAAACAATCTGCATACCAAAATTCATCTAAATCAGTTCAGCGATATTCGTGAAGAGGTAACAGACAGACAAACAGAGTTACTTTCGCATTTATAATATAAGTAGGGATTAGTAGGTATTACAATGCAATTTTATAGCACTATCATGGTACCGGAAGGCGCATCAGCGTGGGTAGACCCCCCACAAGGTGGACTGATGACCTGGTAACCTGGTAAAGGTCGCGGGAGTCCGCTGGATGCGGGTGGCGCACGACCGGTCAATGTGGCACTCTTCGTGGGAGGCCTATGTCCAGCAGTGGACGTCCTCTGGCTGATATGATGATGATAATGAACATGGTATCAGCCGAAGGTGGCCACAAAAACCTCGTGTCAGATATCAGTGCATTGTGTGTCTTCTGTCTGACACGGAATGTAATTTGGACTCGTAAGATAACAGGCCGAATAAGATAAGCATTTCAACACGTGGTGCAACCCGCCGCGCCGGAGAACCTGTGTTGATTTCTAATGATAACGAAATAGCTCTAATTATGTTGTCGCACATAATGGTACATTATCTCCCTGTAATGTTCCGAAGAACATTTTTTAATATAGTTGGTCAAACCAATTTGTCAGTCAGTAACAAGCAGGAAAACTATACTAATCCTTTTCTTTTGGGTGCTAGTACTAGTGTAAGACAAAGATAGTATGATTCTCTCTGTCTATGATTGAAATGAGACAGTCCTTTGACAAACTATACCTACTTTATATGTGTAGGTAGTAATTTGTACTTAAAATATCTACCAAATGGTAAAATGTTTGTTTGAAAATATAATGAAAACCAAGATATTTTAATGAATAATATGCAATACAAAAAAATACATTTGTAGCGATAACCCTTATTGGCCGTGAGTAAAAGTAAATGTACGTAATCACTATGTAAGCTCCCCATAATCTTAGGTTCGAAAATCTGACTAAGTATTGCTATTGTTTCATACAAATGATGATTCAAAAAGCTTGATAAGGTAAGAGACAACAATATTCTAAGTATCCGTATTTTACTGGCATTATGAATGATGACGCATCGCTGACGGGATCCAAATATGGTAAATAGGTCTCTCATACTTTTTTGTTCCTACGCACTGACTCCAAACGTAACTTATATTGTAGAAGTAAAACTTAATGGGCAATATATATTTTTACGGTTTTATTGGTATTTATTTAGTCACTATAGTCTGTATCTTTAGGTACTTATTAAAAAAAAGTAAACAAAATCTACCCTAAAATGGCTTCTTAACCCATTCATGGCCACGAACCGCCGAGCGTACACAATACGCCAGGCCACCATACAAACCGTTTTTAGCTAAAACTTATGACTCAGCTTATGGGTCTCGAGCCTGGCGCGAACGGTAAATAAATCGCCGCTTATGAAGCCGGCCAGTGGACAGCATTATGCAACATTTTTACTAACCACCGATTTTCTGTGCCTATCAAAAAAGAAACTAATTATTGCAGTTTGTAGGAGTGAATATTTTTACTTTCTACAAGCTTTTAATGTCTGACCAAGCTAAGTTGGCAGCAATTTTTATAGCTCAGCCTGTTCAAGTGTTAAGTTAAACGTCATAATTTCATATAAGTTTGACATTTAAATTACACTTAGGTACTCAGCCTGTGCTATCAAAATCGCTGCCAACTTAGCTTGGTCTGATTCTATTTAACTGTTTTTTGTAGTTGTTTTTTGGAGCAAATCTTGGAAGTTAAATTAGACCCGTTTCCCGATATCCCGATCCAGTTCATAGCACAGTCGGTCAGGTTAGGCGGGTTCAAATTCCGGTAATCCATAGCCATGGTCACAAAATACGAAATCACTAAACAGCACAGGAGGAGTATAAAGTCGCCAACGAATAAATCGTGACTAAATAATATTTTCCATGTTACTCCAAAATACATCTCTAATGGGGGATGGGATTAATCACATCTTGAACTCTTGTGACAAATACCACATGAAAGATAATACCGCCGCCGCCGCTCGGATGCATTCCTTGTTTATTGTCCAAGTGTGTCCGATAAGCTTACACCTGGTCGGTCATGTATCTTTGTTTTGGTAAACGCCATTATATTAGTAACAATAGACAACTTAAAATGTATTATAGTACTTACTTTCTAATCTGCCGTAGAAACCACGATGTTTGAAAAAACTTGTAAATATTTGTCACAAACTATTTGTAATACAATACATATTAGTTAGTGGTGACTGTTTCAGCCGCCTTGTTCTATATTGAAACGAAAAAAAATTAACCTTAACATCATTGTTAGTAGGTAATTGCCTAAGATACAATACAACGATCACCAAATATTATGACATAAAAGTACAGTGGGAGAAAATCCTAGTTGCCTTACCCCTCATACAAAACAAAATATTATTATACTACGGCTTGGTTCCTACAAATTCTTGCTTACCATCATCCAAACAGTAATCAGTTGTAAAATGGTACAATATCAAACAGCTTCAACATGAAATAAGCTTTAAAACCAGCCAATAAAGTTTATTTTAGCCTGCTACGGAAACATTAGTAGTTTTTACAAGTAGCGCCAGGCCACGGTGACCCATACCTTGAGCCATGTCAATAACTTCTGAAATATACAGGGTGAAATTTAAATCACTGGCCATATTCATTCCAGGCACTAGGTTACACTTAAGGAATCTATTTAGCGAAAAAAAAGAGTACATTTTTTTTTAATTTTCATTTTTCAATTTTTAAATACTTTCCACGAGTCGTGGTCACCCTATTACCACAAATGTAAACAAACCTAATAGTAGGTTTTAACAACAACATCAGCAAAACCCTTATCTGACCTTCACTAAACCTTATAATCGTTGCAATAGGGTCCACCTAGTTAGTGTTGGCGATGGTAGGCAGGTTTATCAATTTCGAGGGTAGTCTAAACCATTCCGCGCTAGCGGTAAACATAACGGTTAGCATAAATTATTACTTAGTCACTCGTCACTCGCCAACCTTAAAATAATAATCGCGCGCGTACTAAGGTTTAAAAAAATGTTTTCGAACCGGGAATATTAGGAAATGGTACGGTGTTATTTATTAAGTGGTGAGTGTTTACGTGGTGCACAAAGATTATACGAAATGGAATCAGTTCCACGCCTTCGCAGACAAGGATTGAATCCAAGAGTACCATCTCGTGGGACTTTCGTTAATTGCGTCGACTTTTAATCAAATGTAAGTACATAAGATGATTCAATTTTTTAAATACGCCTGAATGCAAAGATTCCTGACCTACTATGAAGTATTTGAACAAATTAAATTATTTTTCAGAAAATATTTTAATTTGTTTTTATCAAGTAGAAGGCGAAGGGGAAGGAGTAGGGGGCGCCACAAGCCTTCAGTAGGAAGTGCATATACTTGGAAAATTTGACTAATGTCGCTGTGGCCCGGTGGCCGAGTGGTTCAGGCACCTGCCGCGATAGCAGAGGACGCTGGTTCGATTCCAGCCCGGGGCACTGGAGGCCTTGGTCACTTTTTCTTAGTATATGACATTTATTTCAGTTTATTCCTGACCTAGTTTTTACTCATTGTTTTTAAGCCACGGACGTTTTGTTAATAATCATTCGTCAGAAATAATATTTTAGATTAAAAATGGGTTGCCTTTGCATTTTGATGGCTCTAAGCCCGTTAAAGTATGAAGGAAAAATTAGCAACTTATGTAGGTAAGCGTCTTATCTCGCTGCAATAGGGTTCATAATTGGTGACGCGATTGCAAACAGCGGGAGGGGCGGGGTGTCAATGACCTTAACTGATAAGAGAGAAGCGGGTGTAGTGGGTAGTTGTCGGTTCACCATAACGTACGAGGTTTTTAGGACAACTTGATGATGAGTTATTTCGAAAAAAATGTACTGAGCGGTATTAAAAGAAAAAACACGTGTTTAATATTTTTTCGAGTTCTTTCGGGTGTTTCAATTTGGCCAGTGAATTAAATTTCACCCTGTATATATTTTTTGTATTTTTTAGATATAGATCTTTCTGTTTTCTTGCATCGCATTATGTATCTAGAATTTCAGTATATTTACTATATTGCACTGATAGTAAATCAAACTTGAATATTCGAGACCCTGTTTTCATTAAAAAAAACGTGTTTATAATTTTTTATCCAAATATGCCTTATAGAAATGGTTGTTAGCTTATATGACACTTACGTTATTACATCAAATTACGTTTCGTTTAAGTTTAAATCAGAATTTATTCAGGACTCACATGTGAGTCACTGGCCTTGCGGAACTGTTTGAGCATGACCCATACGCTGAGTCGCTGGCCCTGAATGGGTTAAGCCAGTTGAGGGTAGATGAAAACATTACATGATCAAATAAAGTAGGATAAAGTCAGGTCGTTCAATGACGGATCCAGGCGGTTTTGTATTTGTTCGGTTTACAATAATTATTATAACTACCCGAAAATGTACAAATCGTTTGTTTACTTTTATATAAATACCTAAAGATACAGAGTAGGTATAGGTGTAGGTGCTACATGTTTCGGAAAACGTCGAATAATAAACGTTAAGATAAGTTTTTGTTACGAAATTTTGTATTAGCTTGATATGAGGCACGTAATCCCTACATCAATCGATTTTTTTTTGTTAGTATCACTACTATCACTAGTCAAGTCGGAAGTCTTAAAATAGGAATTAAATGAAACATCACAATCGTGCGTAGCTTTGCCGAGCGTGTTTCCGCCTTTGTGGCCTAAACCGGATCTGTAATTATCCCGTCTCCGTATGGTAATATGTATTACTAATATTGTCTGCTCACTGGCCCCGTGCCCGGCTTCTCTGATAAACCTAGTACTAGTATACACGGTCCTGTATATATTACTTTTTCATTCTATAAGATAGATGCATTAGGGTGGTATTCCACCTAACCAATATCTTTGTCTTCACTCTCTCATTAAGCAAAATGTGAGACGCAATATATACTATTATATACATTTGACAAATAAATTGGATATGTGGAATAACAACCTTTAGCTACGTTCTGCTTTTGCGGGGTTGCGAGCAGATCTTCTAGTAATCCTATTCACAAAAGGCGTTTTTATAACCGCGCCTGAACTTTGTATAACTTGAACCCTGGTTTCGCAAAACTTATGCGTAGTCCTAGGTCAGGCTTTAAACTGGTCGGTCGTATTGTTTAGGTAACACTATTATTATTCATATTTGTTTTGGTTTATTTATACGTGTTTCGTGCATTGGCGATTTTAGGAAGTTAATTATGTAGTTAGACTAGTTGTCTAAATTGTGTGTTTGTATGCTTTCTAATAGTCAACATAGTAGAAGTAGAGGTGACCAGGTGAGGTCCACGTTCCATAACCAACTAGATAACCGATAAAAAATTGAAGATGTTGATAAAAATGAATAGGTGTTATGGTTTTATAAATTTTGCATAATTTTCAAATATGTATGTCCAATGTCCAACTGCCAAAAATAGTTATTTGTACAACAAGAGATCAAAGTTTGATATTTCTTCGAGTTCAATTCAATTCAATTCTTTATTTCATGAACAATACAGTATTGTGTTTGAAAAGTTTTTACATGCTAACTTACATTAGGTAGTCATACAGTACAGTATAATATATTATATTAGGTGCTTATTTTGAGTCCCGTGCAAGCGAAAGATTCTATAATAGATTCACGAGCGTAGCGAGTGAATCTAATTTAGAAACTTCAGCGTAGTAAGGGACTCAAAAGCGCACGAGATGTAAATAACTTTGATCTCGTGTAGTACACAAAATTTTTCATCGTAGCAGTGAGAACATACCTATTAGACAACTTGAAAAATGTAATCCTTCTTTGTCACTTAATACCTATGCACTCATGTTTTCTTAAGATATACAAACAATTAAGTTTAATTACCGCAATCGAACACAAAAACAAAACGTAATAATAAATTTCAGTCAAATAATATCGAAATAACGAACATAAACCGACTTCAATCTTTTTGTTTTTTTGTAAAAAAAAAAATTGTAAGATACGGTCCGAATTGCGGATACGTAGGTAGGTACTATTCGTCAACTATAGTACAAATTCTTAAAAGTAAAATAATTAATTTTGCGTGATAATCTGTGTATTTTTTGAGTTCATTATTTTAATTGTACAATAAAATACCTAAAATATAGTATTTTTGTCAGTTTTTATCAAATCTTAAACTTTATTGACCGAAGCGAAGCGAAGGTCTACGTTTTGACTCGGGCATTTTGCTTTCGTATGTCCGGATGTTCTCCTCTACAGGTCGCAATTCTTAACCGATTCTCGTGAAATTTTGTGACCGAATTTTATGACTAAATAAAATTTTTTTGTCAATCCGGTTTTTGGAAATTTTTAAAAATGGCGGAGTCGTGATGCCTGGCGCCTAACCAAATAGTGGTATCGGTACCATACGAGTGTTTTCTTTTTGTGATATGTTTATAGATTAAATGGCCAAAAATTCAGAAAATTTATTTCGCTGGTTTCGGAGGTATTGAGATATTTAATTTTAACTAATTTTAATTTGAGAAGGAGTAGCTAAATTTCGTCAACCCATCTAAGAACTATTTGGCTCAGTTTGTAAACGTTCGCTTTTTCTGTTTGCACAGAGGGTCTGGGTTCGATCCCCAGTAATTGTATGCTGGGATATTATATCTTTTTGTATTTTTTTACACATACATTTCGTATTGTTTTTTTTTAATTTACTATATTTAAAGCTCTTAGCACCATGTTATTTAAAGCTCTGCTCGCGAGGTCTACAGCTCACAGAGCCACTAGTTTTAATTGACCGAAGCGAAGCGAAGGTCTACGTTTTGACTCGGGCGTTTTGCTTTCGTATGTCCGGATGTTCTCCTCTACAGGTCGCAATTCTGAACCGATTTTCGTGAAATTTTGTAACCGAATTCTATGAACCGATAATTTTTTTTGTCGAGCCGGTTTTTGAAAATTTTTCAAAATGGAAAAGTTGTGATAGCTCGCGATTATACAAATAGTCGTATCGGTATCATAAGAGTGTATTCTTTTTGAGACATGTTTACATAGTAAATGGCAAAAAATGCAGAAAAATTGTATTGCTGGTTTAGACGGTATTTAGATATTTAGTTTTTACTCGAGAATGAGTATCCGAATTTCGTCAGCTTAGCTAAGAACTATCATAGCGCATTTTGCAAACATTCGCTTATTTTGTTTGCACACAGAAAGTCTCGGTTCGATCCCCAGTAAGTCATAACTTTTTGTATTTTTTTTTCACTTAAACTTCGTTTTTTTTTATTAAATTAAAAATTTCGTATTGTTGATTGATCAAACCGCTGTGTGGCGCTGTCATCGTGCACGGTCCCAATAAGCTATGCTCGCGAGGTCTACAGCTCACAGAGCCACTAGTTAAATAATTATTAAGAATTCATACTCGTACGGAGCTCGTACGTGGTTTGGAACGATGCGTTCTGAAGTTTTTCGGGGGTCTATTATAAACAGTCAGTATACCGTTGAATGTCGTTTGAACTTTTATTCGACTGTTTCTTTTTGCTAACACTGTGAAAGGGACAGAGATAATAGAACCCAATTGTTGAATTGACATTTGACTATAAAGGTCACTTGAATGTCATTTTGTCTCACTCAGTGAGCAAAATCGCATTTTGCTCACTGTTTTTAAGAAGCAAAGTACCCTTGTTCGAGCTGCTGAGGTGAAAAGGAATTTTCTTCTGTCGTCTATATTCCCTGAAACCCATACCATCGTCCAAACCGCTGGTCCATTTGTAATAAATATCAAATTGAAACATTCCGATATTTGACTCTATAGAGACACTTTTTTTTGTCTTTATAATGTCTTTAGGTAGAGGCAGCACAATTAACTTATGTTCCTTCGTTTCTAAAATATAGACACAAAATAAATTAATATAAGTTTCTATGTAATTGACAAACGCACCTTTATAAATTTTTTAAATGAAATACTTCGAAACGTATACAAATAAATTTGAATCAATTAACAACGATTATATGTATAAAAAATGTACAATAATTTTGTATGATAAGTCCGGGACTTGTTGATAAAATCCATCCCGTACATCTATTTCATTACAAACGCACGGATCAATAAGAGAAATGTATTACTATAGCTATAATAGTATTGTGGCATTAGATGGTAGGACCCTTCGGAGCTAGCATCGATTTTTGGCACCCTCCGTGGCGCGGGGGCGCTAAGATGGCGGCCGGGCCTCCGGACCTGCCTCAAGTCCCGAACCATCCCAAGGTCACGTCACATGCTACCCGAAATATAAAATATGAAGCTCCATCTCTTTCTTACAAGTGGTCGGTATTATGTTGCATCTTGTTCTCGCGGTGAAATGTGGGATTGCCTCCCGTCAATAGCGATAGGCCAGGGTTGACAGATTGATGTTGTAAACATGACCATGGTCAATATGCATTGGTATTTATTTGGGGTAGTGTCAGATGAGTAAAAATGCAATGGGTTATACTGGAATTTACCGGATACTTGCTATTAAGTTAACCTGAGCTTTTTTTAAGCCAGGTTGAGAATATAGTTGAACATTTTTAAGCTGACCGTTTTGGACTATGATAGCTCATAGTCCTGAACGGTCAGCTTAATAAAATTCAACTATATTACAAGTTCCATTTATTTATAACAAAGTGCTTTCTACTACTCCCTATATGACACCCTTTTTTTAAAGAATATAATCAATGCATACATATTACATACTAGTTGATGCTCTAGTACAATTTACATCGGTAATTTTTTGCAGTAAAGTGTATCTTTTATAGTTTGTAAAATAAAGAATAGTGTCTATTACACCCTACCATGTTGTAATAATGTTTACGAATTGTCGACTGTACTAAAATCTGAATAATACCAAAATTATTAAACAAACAAAAAACACTACCTTTTAAATTAATCACTCTATAGTTCGTTCTTTTTAGCATTAGAAAAAGACTACGCGATATTGTCGTGTCTTTTAATTGAAAAACGCTTTTTAAAGATCAGTAACTATTACTTATGAAAGCAAAAGAATGTAAATAATCTTATATGATTCATAATTGTTACATATTTGCCGTGCCTTATTATTCAAAAGTGTTTTTCAATAAAAAGACACGTCAAGATTGTTTACCTTTTTTCTAATGCTAAAAAAACTAACTATATCAAAAACATTTTATCTACTAAACAAATTGAATGAAGTAAACTAAATTGTGTTGTCTTCAATACAATAATCAAATACAACTCGTCTGTCGGCAACCCTAATCATAGTAAACGCTCTTTATCTATATTATGGAAAATTTTGGAATGCGACATTTACTAACACCGTCCCGCTCTATCGCGCGTGATTATGGCCCTTTCTCCCTCTAGGGTCGCTACCTACGAAGGGTAGTGGTAGGGAGCGCACAAAAGATTTGGGATAGATTTTTTTCGCAAACTGCACTTTATGGAGTGGCACAGTGCACCCATTACAGCCGGCCGGCTGGCACGCACACGCACGCACATTTTTTTTTAATTTTCAATAATAAACAGTTTTGTTAGAAGCCAGTAATTTTGTGTAATGTCGGCGCGGTGATAAGTTGACAGTTCTACTTGGACTAGTTATTTTTGTTGATCGTGTAAGTGTAATGTGATACCGTGTTCTCATTTCTTCACGTTTGGTTTTTGTGAAATGCTCGTTTTACTATTATGTGTCGATTATGGTTTAGGTTAGGAAATTATAGGGCACGTTAGGTAAAGCAGCTATTTTGGGAGATTCGTGATATCACATAAATATGTAACTATTTCAAGTAGTTTTCCATACGTTTAACAATTTTCATAGTAAACTCAAACAAACTTACTTATTGCTCTTTGACAATATTTACTAAGAAATGCTTAGTAATTCCAACGTGCGCCCGAAATTCCTAGACTATTTTGTTCCGTGAAAAAGCCTTCTTCTGTTTAAAAATGGCAAGTGCTCAAGTGTTGGCCTGTATCTGTTACAGGTCTAATGTCGTGACGTGTCCGGAGCCATGACGTCGTTCGCGAACATGACGCAGGCGCTGGGTGCGAGCCTGCCCGCCGCGTCGGGCGCCGGCGCGGGGGGCGCCGCGCACGCCGAGCCCGAGGACCCGCTCGCCATGACGCACATCATCTGCAACCTGCTCGAGAACATGAACAAACCCCATCCCGCCACCTCCGCCTCCATGCCCTACGACATCTGGGCGCTGCCCTCCTGCAGCAGCACTCTGCAGAACCCGAGCGGTCAGAGCCGTGAGTACTCGAGTACTAACTCCACCTCGAACAATAACAACCAACATCACTCTAAAGAGGACAACTCGAGCGGCTCGCCCGGCACCTCCTCGAGCGTATCCATCACCTGCTTCCGCTGCGAGGAGCGGACGCCGACCACGCGCTGCCTCGAGTGCAACGATCTATTCTGTCACGAGTGCTGCCATAGCGTGACCTCCGACTGCCAGCTCAGGGAGCACACTCTGCTACCTATCCACCAGATCTCGCCCATAGGCGTCCGACCCAACTCTGTCAACAATGAGAAGGAAGTGTACTGCGAACTGCACGGTGACCCTGTCAGATTCTACTGCGAGGCTTGTGTCGTCTTCATCTGCCAGGAGTGCACGCTGTGGGTTCACAAGGACCACTGCTATACGCCTATCAAAGGGGCGCTCGACATGTGTCGTGTCGGCGTTTTAAGAGCTATAGAAGATACCAAAACGGGTACTAAAGCTATTAAGACTGCAATAGATCGTGCGGTAGCCATGTCGAAGGCGTACGAGAAGGAAACCGCCGAGGCTAATATGAAAATACGGAAGGCGATGCGTTGCTACGCGCAAGCTATCGAGGATCGCGAGAAGTATTTGCTGGATAAAGTAGAAAAGCTGCGCCAGGCGAAAATGAACGAACTGACTGACCACATGAACACTCTGAGAGGCATTTTAGCTGGTCTGGCACATACAAACGAGACATTGGTGCGCAGCATGGACTCGGAGGGCCTCGACTTATTCATGGCCAAAGAAAAAGGCAGAGCTCAAGTAGACTACTTCTCGTGTATGTTTAAAAACATGTATATGACAGAAGAGCGGATTATGTTTGTACCTCCCAACTACGATTTAGTAGACCAGTTGAAGAGACAGTGTGATGTGCAATCCGCCCCAGCCAGCGCCATGCACACCCTCAGCTCCGTCCCCGCTCTGCAGTCTCGTCAGTCTCTCCTGTCTTTACAATCAATGCAGTCTGCTCAGACTTTTCCACCTTTAACATCATACAACATGTCGTCTACTAATAGCCTGAGATCGTTGCCTGATTACACAAGGTCTACAAATTATTATGATCATAGCATTTCGTCCAGTATGGCATTGGATTCCAACTTGCCTCGAGGCATCGGGCAAGCTATTCCGGGCTACTGGATGTCGGTGACAGTCAGACCCACGAGAAGTCCAGTTCCCGGGGTTCCCATGTTTTCATTCGGCAGAGAAGGCCAGGACGAGGGACAGGTGTCCCGACCTTGGGGTTTGTGCGTTGACAGAGAAGGCAACATCATAGTTGCAGATCGAAGAAATAATCGCATTCAGATCTTTAACAGCCGTGGAGAATTCAGAACAATGTTTGGTTCCAAGGGAACTGGCCCGGGAGAGTTTGACCTGCCAGCAGGCATCACCACTGACACATACGGTCGTATCATCGTAATTGACAAAGACAATCACCGAGTTCAAATATTTACTTCCTCGGGAAATTTCATCCTCAAGTTTGGTTCCTTCGGCAAGGAATGTGGTCAGTTCCAATATCCCTGGGACGTAGCCGTTAATACTCTGGGCAACATCGTCGTGACCGACACGCGCAACCACCGTATCCAACTTTTCACCAGTGACGGGACTTATATCACAAAGTTTGTGTTCGAGGGAGCCAACCCCGCCAAGATGCTGAAGGGGCCTACGACTCCTAGAGGCGTGTGCTTCACCACATCAGGCAACATCATCGTCTCAGACTTTGAGAACCATCGTCTGCTTATGGTGGATCCGACGCTTTCCAAAGTCCTGCATTGCGTGGGGCGCGAGGGGTCAGGCATAGGCGAGCTGAACCGTCCGTCGGGCATCGTGACCGACGACGACGGGCGCATCATCGTGGCGGACTCGAAGAACCACCGCGTGCTGGTGTTCACGGCGGAGCTGCGCATCCTGTGGGCCGTGGACCTGAAGAGCCCGGGGCTGGACGACAAGGACAGGCCCAGCGACGTGGCGCTCACGCCCGACGGCTACCTCGTGGTCCTCTTCGAGACGCTGCCCGACACCGCGCGCGACATCTCCTCGCACGGCAAGCAATACATCAAGGTATATTAATCTATATATACATAGGTATTATGTTTACACTAACTGTGACCTAAGGTCGACCATATTCTATTTTGTTTTGTTTAAGTTGTGATTTCTTTGATAACGTGCCAATTTTATTATCCATTGGAAAGATCCGATTCGAGCATAGCTTGTCCGGAAACTTAGCATTTGCTCATGAGAAGTATTTGCAAATCAAATTCTCCTTAAAATATTTTGTTAGATGTTTGGTTACCATAATAGTCATTTGTTTTTTGATATCAGCATTAGACTAGTCTTTAAGGACCAAACGTACACGATGTTATAGCAACTTATTATCGGTAGCCGTCAGTATCCATAGTCTACTCTAACCTAGATGTACCTACACCAAATCCATAGTCGGAGCACTTGCATTATGTCGATTACGCTCTGTCCGATTAGTCTTACGATTTATAATATTGATAAGGAAAAAAAACTATAAATCGTAAGGGATGTAAAATCACAATGTGATGTAAAAGATGTTTTTATGTGAGATAATTTAGAAACTTAAAAAGTATTTTTCCAAAATGTTAGGTTTGCGTTTTTAACTTGGTTAAACTACTAAATACCGCTGTTAGTGTGTTTTCTTACGCTAAGTTATTCACATTTTAGTTTGGTAGGTATATGTCAATATATATTTTTATTGAACGCTGTTATTAGAGCGCTGAGAGCTGTACTAATTGGCGTGAAAGCTGCTTATTTTTCAACTACTTCTAAATTATTATTTAGACGATTTAGAACGCAGGGAAGCGTAGTATTATTGTGCAAGAAAATCAATGCAATAAACTTTAAGACTGACTTTAGAAGACTGTCTTAAAGAGCCGGGGCTCTTGTGTGGGCCCCGGGGCGCCCGCGGGCGCGGACTGCCGCGCGGCGCTAGAGTCGCCATCTAACGCGCGTATTATTAATTTGAATAAGTATCGTGATATTTTTATTTCATGTTTAAATTGAGCAAATTTTTCGTTTAAAATCTAAATGTAGTAAAATTTGAGACTGCGGCTAAATTTATGTAAAACTTACGTTTGAACGCGTACGAAGAACTGAACTATGAACTGAATTACCGTAGCGTTCGACTCAATATTGCAAGATCGTCAGTTGTTACAACGTGCAACACTTTGTTAATTTATTTCATTTGTTATTTTAGTTTGTGGAGGGTGTTGGATTGGTCTGCTAGTTTCTATACAAACATAGGCACAAATAAATAAGTGCGGTGGGGGGTATGAGTCCCTAAATAAAAGTAACAAAATTTTTCTGCTGCTGACTCAAAATTGACTGCCTTAGGTACATTTTGCAATACAAGTCAAATACTATCTAGTAAAAATTAAATAAAGGCTGTCAAAGTTTTATGTGAGCAGCAATTGTCTAGGCTTTAATTGATGTCGTAAATATTTTATGCCTTACCAAGAAACGGGATAGTAAAATCGATCAGCGGTAGTTATTTATTATATCAGTGTTCGTTCGATAGTTATGGCTAATAATTTACATCATTATTAATTATTATAACGCGGCCATACGCTTTAACTGGTCCATATATCCAGACAAAACTCCCGTGCCCGTGGGTACTTTTTGCAGCCGGGAGGGTGTACTTTTTAGTTTTTAGAAGTGTCTAATCGAAACGCGCTTACGCAATAAAATATTTATCAAAACAGCTTTATTGACATTCGGAGTGACATGCTACTCTCTCCTAAAAGCGGTTATAACTCTGTCTATACAGTTTGTATAGAAGCTAGCGACCTCAGTGACTGCTTTCTTCGAATAAAATGGTTAAAGGCACTTGAATTTAATATAGGTAATTTATAGCTATTCTTCTACAAATTAATGATTTTTTAATTAGTTAATTGGGTGGTCTTATACAATCAAAATTGTTGTATTAGGTTAAATATTGTAGCTAAATTTTTGCCCTAAAATTCTATGAATTGATGCATAATAAATTAATTATTAGAGATACCCACTTCGATGATATTCAATTTTAACGCTGTGTTCATTCGATAATTATGTGTTCACGTAATCTAATATAAGTTTACGTATGTAGTGTCGTGTTGAGACATGGTGTAAAGGGTTGATCATATAAGAGCTTCGTTTGTACGTGTAGTTAAATCCAAATATACCTAGTAGGAGCGCCTTCGCCCGGCGCGTAGCTTGTAAGTAGAGCGTAGAATTCGCTTCGCCGCTGTGGGAATATTTTACTATTAATCGCATATTATAAAGGTTTCTAGTATCAGTCTAATTGTCAAGTAGGGTGCCATATCGCGGCAGATAACCGCCGTACGTCGGCGAGACGTTACCTTATATCATAATAATGCTTAATAGACAAAGTAGTTAGATTGTACTGTCCATGAATCCCCAAATACGAATTGGTTGTATTAAGACCTTTCTAGCTAGAAGATATATTTTAGATCTACTTACCTACTCATTAGAACAATGCCTGAATAATAGTAATTGACGTTCGCGATACGAGCGAACTTTTCAAACATAGATGTAGAATTGCTCTAAAACTTTTAGGTAAACTAGGTTGTAAAAGTTGAACTAACACTTTCTCCCTTCGTACTTAGGGTTAAATTAGGATAATTAATTAACATTGAGACGTGTATTGACTAATCTGGTATACTAGCCGGTGATAGCCAATTGTGTAACGCTAAAGGGCTGATTTAGACGGCGCGCGAACTCGCATGCGATTTTAGGTACATTGCGGACTGTTGGTCACGTCCAATCCAACCGACCGATCAAAACCCGCAATGGTATGAACCTCCCATGCGAGTTCTCGCATTGTCTAAATCAGCTCTAATTCAAGCAACAATTTTCTTGTGATGCGACATTTAGATTTTAATTATGGAACTGATTATAATAAGACGGCGACTAAAAAGAGAGTCTGAAACTTAAATAATTGCTTAAGGGTCGAAAATTGTTGTTTGAAGAGAAGAGAGCGGAGCGACCGCGTTGGGGCACTACCACGAAATTACAATTTTGAAATTAATTTTTCTTCATCTCTATTGCTCTTGCTGTATTTAAATGACTTAGGATGAATATAAACGAATTTGGAAATTGTAATTTGTTAGTAGTGTCGCTGGTGTCTGTCTGTAGTGTAGTAGTGTGCGTGCAGTGTTTGCGTCTTGACGAATTGACAAATTCCGCTAATGATATAATTATTAATATTTTGTTTTCATATCAGTGATAGGTATTTTTTTTGTTCAGTGCCATTATTAAAGTATTACGTTATTTTAAAAATAATGTGCGGCATGAAATGCATTTTTTAATTAATGTATTTTCGGAGAGTAATTCCTTTATGTAGAATTCAAAATGATTTTCTTCGTAAATTAATATTTAACAACGAATCTCATATTTTCATGAAATCACAGTTGTTTGTAAAGATCGATTGGATTTGCAAAGCAAACGCCGACAGCCATAATGGTGATGTACTGATTACGCGAGCATTCTAAGAATGTTGCCGGTCTGTCATAATGACAAAACGTAATATATAGTAGTCGGCCGGTCGGCAGCCGCCGCTTCCTTCTCCATCTTGTAAACGCACGCAAGTGAAGCACCCACATCAAACGTTTATGCCAATATCGATTCAATAAACTCAAAATAGACGAAGATTACAAACTGGTCAGTATTTAAATAATGACATATTGCTGGATGCTAGTGAATCGTAAGTAAATTTTCTAGCAAACTATAGCGTTTTATAAAATATTGAAAGAACAGCTCACAACATGGTAACGTTTAATTTGAGTGGTTCACGTTGCGTGCGGTGAGGCGCCGACACCCGAGACTAGCTTAGCTGGGAGCTAACGAGGCATGACTTCATTTAAAGCACCTTTTTATTTGGCTTGGTTATGTTTTTTAAGATTTTTTTTTGTTACTTTCCTGGGAACTGCGGTAACATCGAATATACACGTCGCTTTAGAATTTTGACTGCATTATGAATAATTGAAAAAATTTTGCTTACGCTTGAAAATTTTAGCAGTTGCAATAATTTCCCGTAAAATGTTCGCGCAAAGTTAACAGTTTCTTTAAGGAAGGACGATTCGTGTAAGTTCGATGTTTCCGCAACCAAGAGAGATTCTGTCGCGGAAGGCGACGCGTACCTCCTTCGTGAGACCTGCTAGCAGCTAGCAGTAAAATTGTGGTTTTGTGATAAATACAATAAAATTGACAACTTAATAATTAAATAATTGAAACGTAATCATAATTTTTGTACAAGTTTTTAATGTTTAAAAACAACAGCAATGTATTCAGTACATGTGTGACTGCGGGGAGACGCAACTGCATATTTGATACGTTTACGAGATTTTAGCTAATTGTATTAAGCCATTTTCGTGCTATTTTTGTAATGTTAACTAGGCGCTTGTGTTGTGTTAGTCTTAGTGTAAATTATATTCATTCCTCTCCTGTTTATGTTTCGTGTGAGTCCTATATCGAGGGCGCCTATCTATTCGATCGGGTAGCCGCATTCCCTGATTTCAATATTAAAGACTCATTGGGATACCCAACGTTCTCGTGGAGCGAATAAAGATGACATTTCACAAGTCACGCAACGCAGGATTTGAAAACGATACCGCACTGAAACGCGGTATGGTTTCCAAGGCTCGGCTTAGCGTTGGCGGTCGGAAGTTCATCTCTAGTCCATCGTCGCTCTTTACCATCACAATCATAACTAGGAGAGGAATGCAATGGTCGATAATATCATGTGTTACTGAGATAAGTAGTATTTTTGTACACGGCCGGCGGGGGTCGCGGGTGGAGTGCGGCCCCCGCGAGGCGCTAGTGTGTTCAAGTTAATATTATAACCGCATCTACCTCACTTGTAAAGCATTGAAGACTGATTGGAATTAATTAACGGTGGTCAGATCACCGCTTAGAAGTCTGTTGTCTACTGATACTTTACGCCCAAAAATTCTACTGTGTGCTTTACAATTTAAGATGTCAGTTTCGTTTCTAGGTACATAGTATTATTGTAATTATTGTGCAACTCGTGCATGACGTGGTGGACAGCAGCCTTTTCTTTTTTTATATCTATATCTTACGTTAACTTCGGTAATACTGTTGAAAGAAGACTGAAATTTTATAAATGTTCCTATATTTTAATTTAGTGCTACCATATTTCGTTTACATTATTTTACCCTTTCGGTAATTATCATTACATTCTTATCTTATCAATTGTATGTGACGCTATATAATGTCATGAAATTTTTGAAAATTTTAATGGAATTTTGTATGGAAATTTAATAAAGTGATTGATAGAACAATGGCGTTATCATTTCATACATATGTAAGTCTTGCATTGGAAATTATTAGGTATGTACATAAAACCCAAATGGAAAGACTAATCTCTACAATTATGTAGCGTGTGATGCACGAATAGTGTATTCACTGCCACAAATCTCATAAACACTGAACCAGTTTTTTACAGTAGACTGATTCAGTAGTAGTGTAAGAAAAAAATGTACCTTGAATTTAACAGATGAAGTAGATATGTCAAAAGTTGATGTTTGACAGTTTAGTTAGGATCACTAGGGGTTGTGCACAAATCACGCGAGGTGTTTTCGGCTACTTTTTGAACCCCCCTCCCCCTTGGTGATATTTGGTGAGGTTTTTGGCTACCCCCACATAACCTCACGTGTATTTTTTTGAAATTTTTCCATCCGACCGGTCAGGGCCAAGCGCTCCAAAATTTAGTAAAATAGACTCGCTGCTTAAAGGTCTTCGCACACTATATCAACTCCACGCCACTTCGGCAGCACCTCTACTCACACTCTTGATGAGTAGTCAACTAGTTGATCCACCCAATGGTCACTAGTGGGCAATGCGTTGTCAACGAGTGGACAACGCGGTGTCAACGAATTAGGCCGCCAAATGGTTACCCGTCACGCGTCAGTCGCAAACGCATAGTCGTTGCGGGGACGACGTGTGGTCAATGCGTGGCAAACGTGTCGGAGTTGACCTTTAGTGTACGACGCGTAGACCACACGTCGTACACTACTTTAATATATTTTTTGAAATTAAACCTAGAAATTCTGACATAGGGCTTAAATTTCAATATTTGGCATAGAATCGAGTCGCCGTTGAGTTGTTGTAATGTGCGAAGACCTTAACGAAACCGAGGAAAAATGTCTACTCATGTGATACTTGTGGTAGGTATTTTTACTTAGTTTTGTTCACTTTCGAAAAATACACGTGAGGTCTCCTTATACCCCCCCTCCCCCAACGTGATCCGTCATGAGTTTTTCGTGCCCCTCTGCCCCCCTATTAAACCTCGCGTGATTTATGCACAAGCCCTAATTCATATAAGCGGCATCTAGTTTGAATGCCAAACTTGGGGGCACAATTTTTTCTTAGATCTTACACCTCTCCTGCAATCGATAACTCTGTGCTTTATGCAGGAACTGTAACACTCCGTAGACGGCGGAGAAAAATTTAATGCTACACGCTCGATACATTTACCATACACAATTTTCTTTTAAATATAGTTATTGTCGCAAAGGCATTCTGCCAAAAGAATACAGTCCAAATCACTTATACTCTTTGGTCCAAATACTATAGTCACTGTGAAACAACTGTGAAATTAACACGACCAAGGAGAGCCGAAATAATCCGACCGCATGGCAGTGTCATAAAAGTCATGTTGATGTTGACAAAGTCAATACAGCTGTGATTCAAACAAACGATGGGCATCAATTTTAGCTCTTTCTTTTCCGGTTTGGGGAGGTTTTTCGAGTATCCCGTGAAAAGGAAGCCGATATGTTTCTATAGGCAGGAGGATTTTACTGCCACAGGTATATAAGCGCTTACTTTATTTATTTTATACTAGCTGTGGTACCCGGCTTCGCTCAGGGAGCTGACATGAGAATTGTGTGGTGGTTGTAATAAAAGGATAAACTTTAAAATATAATTAGGTATTTTTTTTAACTACAATACATAGGTATTGTAGTAGTAAAATACATAGAAATAGATATAGACCTATTTCTATGTTTTTTTTTATTTCCAACTCGAGAGCAACCTACATATAGTTGACCCTGAGAAAAGCATAGGGAATAGGGATAACTGGAAGTGCTTGTCGAAAATCTCCTGAGAATATGAAGGCTTCGAATAGTCTACAATGTTCTAGATATTCTACAACATTTGAGTGTGCTCTGGAATATTCCACAATGATCTGAGATCCTGAATTCTAGGCTATTTACGAATATTTGATAACATTCCAGAATATTCCGGAATGTTCTCGAACATTCGAACCTCACAACTATCTTGCTTTAAATATATACCCCTACCAATAGTAGATCCAACCCTATAAAAAGGCTTCGAATGGTCCAAAATATTCCACAACATTCGAAAGGGTTCTGGAATATTCCACAATGTTCTGGAAATGCTCTTAAATATTCGACAACATTCTAAAGTGTTCTGGAATGTTCCACAATGATCTAGAATATTCTCGAGTATTCGATAACATTCCAGAATACGATGGAATGCTCTCGAACTCTCGAATGGTCTGGAATGTTCTAGAAATGTCAAGCCTCCGAGACGGCTTCAAATTTTCCAGAATATTCCACAACATTCGAAAGTGTTCTGGAATGTTCACATTGATCTAGAATGTTCTCGAATATTCGCTAACATCCCAGAATGTTTTGATATGCTGTGGAATGCTCTCGAATGGTCTGGACTTTTCCAGAAATGTCTAGCCTCCGAGGCGGCATCGAATGTTCCAGAATATGTCACAATATTCGAAAGTGTTCTGGAATATTCCACAATGATCTGGAATGATCTCGAATATTCGACAACATTCCAGTAATTCTGAAATGCTGTGCAATGCTCTCGAATATTCGACAACATTCCAGAATGTTCTGAAATACTCTCGAATGTTCTGGACTGTTCTTGAAACGTCTAGCCTCCGAGACCCGAGACGGCTTCGAATGTTCCAGAATATTCCACAACATTCGAAAGTGTTCTGGAATATTCCACAATGATCTAGAATGTTCTGATATGCTGTGGAATGCTCTCGAATACTCTCGAATGTTCTGGACTGTTCTAGAAATATCTAGCCTCCGAGGCCCGAGACACCTCACCAGGTACAAAATTTTGTAGGTATATATTTCACGATCTATTCTGAACTTTCATTTATTAAGTTAAGGTTCAAAATTCAAAAACAAAAACAACTGCTTCTGGGTCTCAGGGGGCGAAACTTTCAGCCCTTATATCTTCAAAAGCACACCCTTCAGGTAAAAACGGAAAACTTCTTCATGGACGGGAGATAGAGGGCGCTACCACCCCATATAGCTTCCTTGACCGTATCGGGACTCATTTCTGAGTTTTAGCGGCACGCACATTGTACACTTTCTTTTATTATATATATTGATGATTAGGTATTTGCTAGGTAGAAGATACTCGTTACTTTTGAGTTCGATGGCAAGTATTACTTTATATGTTTAATTTCTAGATTCTCAGATCCAGGGTCGCAAATAGCCCTAAATGTAGAAAGTTTTTTGAAATGATGCCTTACTAGTCTTACACTAATCTTATAGTAGAGCTGGTATAGAGCCATAAAAGCTTATCGTATATGCGCGCTTCGTTAGAAAATACCGATATTACAGGTGACTTCATTATAGCATCTTATAAATCATTTCTTTATCGATTTTTCCAATTCCAAATTACCTTGCAGTCCTTTCACTCTCACCACCCTCGGGCCGATTAGCGCCCACCTCAATCTCAAATTATAACAAAACTTGATGCTAACCGCATCCCAAGTATCCCAACAAGCAAAATAGCCTACGGCCTACTGGAAATGAGCTAAAAACGAAGAAAAGTTTAACTTTCCTTGGTAGATGTAGCCTGCAGCGTGGTGTACTGCCATCTCGCCGAAATATTTTTCGCCTAATTTCACTTTCCAACCAACTTATTGCAGTACTTTTAGTTGGCAAACCAATGCTTAGCATATTATTATTTAGCATAATTTTTATTTGAACACAATTTTATTTAGCAGATGTTCATTTTACCACGATTTATTTAGAAAAATAGTTACTAAGCAAATGTTTTATTATACCTAACTATTTATTGTTAAATAACGTTTGCCCAAATTGAAATTTCGCATACTTATTATTGGATCACAACTATATTTAGCATTTTTTTTTAGACCCGTAAAACGAAACTGCTCCCAGAGATAGGTAGGTTATGGTTATTTTTTTAAGACCCTAAAAACGAAATTGCTCCCAGAGATAGGTAGGTTATGGTTATTTTTTTTATGACCTGTAAAACGAAACTGCTCCCAGAGATAGGTAGGTTAGGGTTATTTTTTTTTTGATGACCCTAAATACGAAACTGCTCCCAGAGATAGGTCGGTTAGGGTTATTTTTTTTTGGTGACCCTAAAAACGAATCTGCTCCCAGAGATAGGTAGGTTAGGGTTATTTTTTTTTTTGATGACCCTAAAAACTAATCTGCTCCCAGAGATAGGTAGGTTAGGGTTATTTTTTTTTTGGTGACCCTAAAAACGAATCTGCTCCCAGAGATAATTAGGTTAGGGTTATTTTTTTTATGACCCGTAAAACGAGACTGCTCCCAGAGATAGGTAGGAAGGTAGGTTAGGGTTATTTTTTTTATGACCCTAAAAACGAAACTGCTCCCAGGGATAGGTAGGTTATTCACAATATTAGGCGAAAAATAATTTATGCCTATCAATACATTCGACATAACAATAAAAGACATTTTGAAACATGACCAACTAAATATTTTGCCATACAATAATATTGTAAATAATCATTTGCGACATGTTATATATGCGAAACATTGGTCTGCCATCTGATAGTTTTGCCAAATGATAGTATGGGAAAAATAGTTTGGGTAGTGATAATTTGCTATACAATTTTCGGCCACATATTAGTAAACCCTGCAGCGTACTAGAGTACCTACAAAGAGATAAGAACCGCCTTTTGTGTTAAGTAACTAAAATTAATACCTTCCCATACTTAAACCGTGACTCACAATCAATGTTGGCATTGTTTGTAAGGGCGGGTGCTTGTATTTTCGTAGATGTCGTAAACTAGCTAATCTTAAGTTTGTTTAACATAAAACTTAGGAAATAAAAACCTGAACTGAGACAGAGATAGATAGTCTTGATATATGTAGATTCTTTATTTAATAAGTGGACTGTGGTTATTGTACTTAATTTTTGAAGTGAAAACTTCTTTAGCGGCGCTGTGCACTTTTTGAGGTGGGGAAAAAATTATAAACTCGAGACAGCGTAAGGCGTCTCTCCTCTCTTTCTACCGCACGGCGAAAATGTACCTATGCCTGAGCCTGCTGTTTCATGTAGGCGGCGCAGGGCGCTTGCGTGACTTATGTTATGTGTGACGGACAATGTCATTGTTTTTTGATTTAAATGCCATCTAGTGAGTTTCCCTCAAACTGGTATTAATATAACGGTAATACCAGTAGTACTCAACTTACAGTGATGTGCTTAGGGGTTTCAAGTAATGCGACGATACAACGCTAGATGGCGTTAACTTCAATATTGCCCTGTTATTAATATTTTGAGTTACAATGTCGTTGAGTTTTCCCTTCTGCCGGCACTCCCGGAGTACAACCCGTTGTTTTTTTATGTAGGTATACTATATCTACTAATATTCTACGAAACAGGCGAACCCGTGCGGCGTCTTTCGGATCAGCCGAAGGCCGTCATGACGGACTATGACAAGCTCGTCGACTTGTTCTACAAGCGGCTAGCAGAGCAGCGCCAGTATAACCAAGTATGACAATGACATATCTATTGGCAATTTGAAAACCAGTGGTGTAGCTATAGACGTGGGCGAATGGGGCCTTCGCCCACGGCCTCGCACTAAGGGGGCCTCGCAAAGCCAAGCTTTATTAGCTACCTTGGGAAACACATTGAAAAGGGCCTCGCAGATGTGTTTTCGCCCACGGCTATATTGGTTCACGCTGTTGAAAACTTTATTGCAATCACAATGAATTAATGATATACCCTATATACCAGTTCAGTTAAAGGCCAGCTGTTTGTTGTACAGATGTAGTGCATAATTATTTTCCATCGTATTTTCACGGAAACGTTCGTACGTTTCTTGCTATTTCAGTCAGTCTCGGAACAAAAAGTACTGAGGTTGACTGAAGTAGCATGACAAATACGAACGTTTCCGAAAAAATACGATGGAAAACAATTTTGCACTACATATGTAAGTACCTATGCATATCATGTATTCCAACATTTTATATACTTACTATGAAGAAGAGGTTCAGCCAGTTATCATGCAAGTAAAATATTACTTATATTATCCATCATCCAAAATAATGTTTAACTTTTGAACGCCAAGAACACCTCAAGTCGTCGTTACTAGTCGTGCCCACAGCGCCAAGGACAACTACTTATAAGTGTTATGGCAGGCTCTGTCAAAGTAACTTTCACACTTTCGAGTAAGGTTTACATTAGCTCCCTTGCGCCCGGGATCTTATGATCTAAGAGCTAGCTACGGAAATAGGTTTGCAATTTATAGAGCAACGAAATCCCTCTAGTTTAGTGTGCCATACTAAGTATCATTATTAATTCCGGGCGCCTGGCAGCTGTTGATTATAGAGGGATTTCGTTCCGTCTATTGGTGTTGGAGTGATGTTTACTGTGTTAATGTTAATGACATAAAGGGTTCAAAGGGTTAAAGCTCCTAATGGTGCGCAGGAGATGAAAGAACTCGACCGCCGCTGGAGCACACAGAAGGTGGTGGAGCGGTTCCCGGGGTGGAATGACGTCACCATCGCCAACCTGCACAGCTTGTTCCTGCTGTTCGACAACCAGGCCAACGGCATGCTCGGCTGCGACGACTTGTTAGTATAAACTAGCTACAAGACCTTTCTCCGCTTTTAGGCGTCCAAATTGTCGCAATGACGGATGTATTTTTCTGCGTAGACGGTCAGATCGGCGCAACACAGCGAGAAATATAGGTAGTTTAAATATTTGCGAGTGAGTTCCCTTTAAAAATGTCTTCACCGACCGATCTTTTCATTCACACGTGGTCTACCTCTTCTACCTACATCACACGTACCACGTACAGTCACCACACGGGATTGTTATGCCATTTAGGGTTCTTCCTAAATTGGAAATTCTATAGCGTAAGTATTGAACAACCAATCCAGGACCCTAAATGGCGCAACAATCGCGGAGCGTGGTGGTACCTACCTACTTACGTTTCTTGCGCAAGAAAATGGTCTTATCATCCGATTCGACAACGTCTATTTGGATTCTTAAATATTAGCATGCTACCATTGTGTTTTTTCAGTGGAGCTGTGCTTGAAAGTCTAGGCGATGAGAGTTCTATGGAGCTGCGAAAAGAGAAATTCACTACCGCCGACACTGATAACGATGGGTGGATCACATACGACGAATTTCTTTCGGTTAGAATACTTATTCATGTTTTCGTTTAAAAAAGAGTAAGTTGAAGTTTATATTTTATGCGTGGTCCCTTGTCACCAACCCCTACTGTACCTAGTCACGTTTTGATTAACTCTGCCTACTCATTCAGTTCTGTCCCTAGGTAGGTATATCCACCATGATAAATATCATACTGTGATGTTGATGCAATTTACAGTACTTAGGTACCGCACTATCGCAGATACCAGGAGTTATAAAGACATCTTACGTCCGTTCTGAGTGTTCTGACTATTGCGTTATTTCAGCTGGTGTACAATTTCAACGACCAAAAAGAAGGGAACTTGACAGGTCTGGCGCGGCTTTGTAACGAGATCGCGGAGAACATACAATTCGTTAGCAATCTTACGGTCGGCGAACAACTAGAATACGGACTCTTTTGAAATAAAAATTAGTTTATTAAGTAGCATATTTTAATTACTTAAAAACAGTAGAATTACAGAGAAATAAACAAACGCAAAGTTAACTGAAACTGAATTTAATGCCTAAAAAGTGGAATAAACTATTTTTCCATATTTTTTAGGCGTCAATTATTTGCTCAGCCGTAGAACTTACTGGCATCTTATTGTTTTACATCAAACACCACATGGTAGCCCTTACAAAGCTCAATACGGGTTGCTCGTTGAGTAAATACTGACTATGAATCCGGCAATGCTATATGGCGATATAGTCGGTATACGTCTGTCAGGCCATCAATATACGGGTAACTCATCGTCGCTAAGCGAGTCTTGGTCACTCAGCTCGGCGAGGTTGGGGTCGCACGCGAGGCAGCGTCCGCGGACCTCGAGCCAGCATTCCCCGCAGTACAGGAACGGGCAGTTCGGCATGTCACACTCCTTCCACCCGCTATCTAAAAGACGTATAATTTGAGATACCTTAAACCTGTATTAAGATGTGCCCGTCAATAGGCCGGGGAAGTATGGATCATACTGTGTATTCTTTTACCACGTCTTAGAGTGTGTGCGGAAAGAGAAGAGTCGTAGAATGTATTGGTTCCCTTATATTCCACGACTCTTCTCTTTCCGCACATACCTACTATAGGTACTACTTCATACTATATAAATTGTGACCTTACTAGCATTCCTGGGTTCTATCTCGCCGCAGATTAGGCAAGTCTTTCTGGCCGCTGGTAACAGACGCAGCCAGCCCAAAATATTCGGGAAGCGAAGCAGGAGACTCTCGCCGGAAAGATAGTGGGCCCGGACTGACTGCACAACGAAAATTTACAGGACACGTTAAAGTCGAAAATACGATGACGGTAAACCGCTATAAAATCATTTTGTCAACATTTAGATGATTCAAATAGTTGTTTAAATAAACCGAAGCTTGTCAGTAACTATTGGATAGCCTCTGCTTGGAATGAAGGTGGGATATGATGTGACTAGCCTGGACAGCCTTTCTTCGAAGAGTGGCGTCCAATTTAACGCGCTTCTTTAGGATGTCATTGTAAAGGTGCAACACCCGCTGTTTTTCGCGCCGCGGGTAGAAGTAGCTGCAGATCAGCCTGGTGTTGAGAGATTTGGATCAGTAATAGTAGTATTTGTTTTACAAGGGGGCAAAGTTGTTGTTTAACCGCTCGTGCTAATATTGATACCCAAGCAAGCGAAAGATTCCAAAATTGAACCACGAGCGTAGCGAGTGGTTCGAAAAATGGAATCTTGAGCGTTGCGAGGGTTTCAAAGCACGAGGGTTAAACAAAATTTGCCCCCGAGTTACACAAAATTTTTCACCATACCAACCCGAAGCAAATATTAAATGTAAAATATCAAACCAAATCAAATTCAAATGAATGTTATTAAATATTTATCATCCAAAATCATCATTTAAAAGTCAATTCTACCAGCAAACATCAGAAAACATTTGCATTTGATTACTTTGCCTCACATGTGAATTACTGATAGCAAAGTGCAACTTTTCTATCCGTTTTTGAAGTAAGCCTTTCCGAGCTGGTGTGGTGAAAAAGATTTTTCTATTAAGAGCTACCAAAAAACTTGATGCAAACTAAAGATTACCTTCTCAATCGCGAGGTATAAGGGTTGACGCAGAGCAGCAGCATTACCCAAAGATATCCCCCGTAGATTCGCAAATAGAAGATGGCTGGCATTATGCGGGGGTGAGGCAAGCAAGTGTTGGTCGCCGTGCCCTGCACGTGACTTGTACGTAGGTGCGAGATCATCGCGCGGATAGTGTTGGCTACGATTCCTGTCCCTTCCACCTGGATTAGTGAATGCAAGTAAAAGATAAAAGATGGTCGGCATACTCGGCATGATTCAAGTTAAGGGTGAGGCAAGCTCTTGAATTCTTATTCGTCGCCGTGCCAGCACAGATTGTGTTGGCTACGAATCATAATGTATTTATTACTTACATTAAAAACCTTTAACTATTCTAGACCATAGTCGATGAGCGAGCTAGAACAAAGACTTTTAGATCATTCTGGGTTTATATCCTAGCGTTCTCTAATTTTCCCTACATCGGTGGCTGGCAGCTGAATATTGTATGATAATTGATAATACTAACCTCAATCTCCAAATCCCGTGTGCCAGACTCGCCTTCTACCCTAGCATGCTGGCTCACCACATCCAGCGCCTCGTAGAACAGCCGATCCAGCATCACGAACGTGGTAGCTGTCACCACCTGGATCACAAAGAACAAAAAAACATAAGTTATTACTTCTTATTTTCTGAAACATAAGGACATGCCAGAGCTTAATTTCATAAATCGTATAAGCCAAAATCGCTTCCTACGATTCCTATATTTGACCTGTTCCAAAATTGTAGGCATTTGCTTCTCCAGTATTTAGAATACTTAACACTCGGGAGAAGAATTAGAAGTCCGTATGACCATGCAGGCGTGGCTCACTCCGCGATTTCGTCGCTTTGCAACAGGTAGCTAAAAGTACATCCGTTCCACACCAATTTTGGTGGCTAGCCATAAGCCGCGCGTGGCGCTGTCGCCACCTAGCGGCCATATCTGTCCTGATCGTAACAGACGCGTTTTGTTAGAGAGTGAGTCTTCTGTACCTACCTAGTACTACTATTTATTCTGTGGTATGACTCACCTCTAGCAGCACCTTAAGCATCTGCGTCAGCAACCGCTGGCGGTCTGCCGTCGAGAACGCTAAGGAGTATACGTCTACGTAGCGACTGCGCTCCATCTGTGGTAGGTATAATGATGTAATAACTTTAAAAGGGAGTTAATGTATGGTCGCTAGAAGGAGTTCTTTGATGAAAGATCGCAAGAGAAAGGAATCTGGTACAAGACCATTCAATGTGAGCTCGGATACCCTGGTGGGAAGTGCCTGACTTAAACCGGGCGTATATTGTACTTGCTCACAGGCTTCGGTCCGGTCACATTCCATTAAATATGTTTGCTCATCTGATGAGGAAAGCAGAGTCGCCCAACTGCGATATCTGCGACTCTGTCGAGGATGTACAGCACTTCCTAATGGAATGTGTTCGGACTCGAGACAAGAGGGCACAACTATTTGAAGCTATGGGTTATGCAGTAACTGATATTGAGGGTTTTCACTCGATATTGGCGGAACCCCTGTCTAAAACTGCGAAAGTCGTGTACAGTTTTTATTTTATTTTACTACACTTATTGAAACTCTGTAATGTAGAAGCCCAACGAAGCCGAGTCTCATTGATCATTGATAAAGGCTTCTCTTAAATGTGTAGATTCAAAAAACAAAATAGGGAGTTAGGACGGTACAGGAAATCCGCCGTCTATTTCGACTGTACCCAAAGATACAAAACTGTATTTGAATTCGAATACCTTTTTCAAAGGCAAGAGCGTGTACTGACTCCTCATAAGCCTCCGCCTCTCGATCGTTCTAAACAAGTCGGTGACGTACACGTTATCGAAGTCGATGTTAGTGAGGAACAAATCGTGATACGCCTGTGCTGCCACGGCTATCCGCAGGAACAGTATGGCTTGGCACACGTTCACTATGATGAGGGCGCTCTGAATAATTGAGAATTTTTCTTCGAAGGCTTGCTTTACGCGATCGCCAGTCTCTTTCGCGGCCTGAAATTCATATCATTTTTAACCCACGAGAAATGCTATTTCAGAATATCCATACCAAAAAGTTTTTGATTAGGTATAGAAGAGATGTACTTAAAGAAAAAACCGTGCCTTAAACTAAACTAAGAAACTATAGGTTTGACAGCTAAAATAGATGGCGCTGTACTGGGCTACATGTTTTGCAACATAATGTATGGAGCCGTGCCGCGCAGTGAACGGAAATAAAACAGTGCCGCGCTATCCACATTAGCTATCAAGTTCACAATTCTTTTCTTAAAACTTTCCACATCTTAAACAATCAACGAATCTATGTCCATACTCAAGCCTCTACCATTTTCTTGAGTACCTGAACATCAGCATATGCATCATTTTCATTAGGTTCTTGGTAGCGTACAACTATTTCATCGGGACCTTTCATTAACGCGGCCTTGGCTTCTTTGAGGGCCGCGTAACCAACACCTAACCCTGCAGATATCTGCGAAGAACATTAGAATATACTAGTTAAAGTACTTATTTAGGTAATTACTAGGTATAGTCTGTTCGAGAAACGGAAAACGGTGAAAAATAGAGATAATACTCCTAAAAATACGTGTGATACCTCATTAGATTCGTAATGATGTCTAGAAAAATGTATTCGAAGCGTGTATTAGCACACAAAAAATTACAAAAGTTATTAACAAAAAAAGGGAGAAAAAAGTAGATTTTTCTTATTTCCCAAATATCTCAAAAATTATTAATATTTAAGGAACCAAAATATATTATAAAAGAGAAGGATATTTTCAATCAAACATTCCATACTTCCAAAACTGTGTCTCCATTATTTATACTTTTTATTCAACGCTAAACACAGCCCTCCGCGCCTCATTTTCGGGAAACGCGCGCGGCGTGAAAAAGCGATTACGCGTAACGTTAATTAATATAATTTTAAAGGTATTAAAAATATTTTGAGTTTTATTCACCAGTACTAGAGTTCACTTTTATTAGCGATTTCATCAAGATGAGACTTTATTGAATTATTGAATTATATTGGAGTGATATAAAGTTAGAATGTAACTGTGTGATCCTCGATTTCAGCCCGTACAAGATTAGAACATTGAGCTTTATTGCTTAACATAAAAGTCCAGTTTTAAATAATTGACCTGATTATGATACGTTATGACTAAAGTTCTTTGGTGAATAACATTCTCCGTGACACATGACGTCAGCGTTACGTTACGCGTTACGCTGAATCGAGTTTATCATTTTTTCCCCACCTCAAAAAGTGCTCAGCGCCGCTAAAGAAGTTTTCACTTCAAAAAATTCAATCAATATTTAATATCTTTAAAATTATATTTAATGTTACGTAATCGTTTTTTCACGCCGCGCGCGTTTCTCGAAAATGAGGCGCGGAGGCCTGTGTTCAGCGTTGAATAAAAAGTATAAATAATGGAGACACAGTTCTGCAAGTATGGAATGTTTGATTGGAAATATCCTCCTCTTTTATAATATTAATTTTGGTTTCTTAAATATTAATACTTTTTTAAATATTAGGGCAATAAAAAATATGTACTTTTTCCCCCCTTTTTTTGTTTATAACTTTTGAAATTTTTTGTGTGCTAATACACGCTTGCAATACATTTTTCTAGACATCATTACGAATCTAATGAGGTATCACACGTATTTTTAGGAGTATTATCTCTATTTTTCACCGTTTTCCGTTTCTCGAACAGACTAGTATAGGTACGCCTAGTCTACCTATAGCAGTAGCAAAGAGAATAGGTAGTATATAGAGGGGTCCTTTCATAGTAAATTTACTGCCATCTATCGACACACGACCAAAACTCAAAATGAAAACGTATAAAACTATCAAAAAATTAATATATATGGATAAATGATTTTATTATTTTTATATCATTTTGACCCATGTTCATTCACTGATACCTATGTGTTAAAATTGTTAAATATGAAACGGTGTCGTCACCGCCATCTAGCCGAGGATAGGCCAAAGGTGTATGCGCCATCTGTCCGAGAATGACTTTTTCTTGATTTCCGAGGCACGTTTTTAGGGTTCCGTACCCAAAGGGTAAAACGGGACCCTATTACTAAGACTTCGCTGTCCGTCCGTCCGTCCGTCCGTCCGTCCGTCCGTCCGTCTGTCACCAGGCTGTATCTCACGAACCGTGATAGCTAGACAGTTGAAATTTTCACAGATGATGTATTTCTGTTGCCGCTATAACAACAAATACTAAAAACAGAATAAAATAAAGATTTAAATGGGGCTCCCATACAACAAACGTGATTTTTGACCAAAGTTAAGCAACGTCGGTAGTGGTCAGTATTTGGATGGGTGACCGTTTTTTTTTTTTGCTTTTTTTTTTGTTTTTTTTTTGCATTATGGTACGGAACCCTTCGTGCGCGAGTCCGACTCGCACTTGCCCGGTTTTTTACTTTAACTTTATTCATCTTAAAATACGGAGTTACATATGTCTTTGGCAGTAGGTACCTAGATCATCTTCAATCGCTTAGGTATTTTGTACTTGATTAAATACAATAATATGTAGATAAGTTATTCAACGACGCACTCCACGCTTTTTGCAAAATATAGGAATCAGAAGTCTATTAAAAGCAACCAAACTTCATAGAATCGATGTAAAAAAAAACACCTGTTTCCTATTCTCGGATTTATTGAGATCTCGGGACGCACCATATGCAACACGTTGCATGCGGATTGTAGAGGCAAAAAGTATTTTACAAGTATGTTTATGAAGTTTTGCTATCGCATTTTGCACTTTATCAGAAACTGTAGAATACTTTTTTTTTTTTTATTGGAAAAAGGTAAACATTTGACCACAATCTCACCTGATGGTAAGTGCCGATGCAGTTTAGGATGGAACATGCTTACCTAAAAGATGTCTATTCACTCTCGATTTAAAGAGATCCAAGTTATACCTAGTTGACTGGGAATAGATTTGCAGGAAGCGAATTCCACTCCTTAGACGTTATTCCACTTTTTACAATGTCCTTTGATAGAAATAGAACTGACTTGAGCTTTAGAACAAGCCCTTATGGGTAAGTAACTGTAGTAAGGTAGGGTATCATAAACTTGTACTGTCTTTAAGCAAATAAATGTATGACGTACCTATATATCTTCCCCATTTTCATGGGGTTCAAAAAAGGTTTCCCTTTTTTTATATAAAATACGTCTTTATGAACACATTATAAACAGTTGGTGTTTGAGCAAAAAATTTGGAGGAATATTTATTGTTTATTATAAAGTTAAAATGAGTAAACCTGCGTTCTGCTATCACAAATGCTAGCCCCCAGCGCGCTTGGCACATCACATGCCGCTCGCGTCATCAGCGGCGCGCAAAACACAGACGCGACGTGCCGCGGCAGCTTCTCGATGCACCCCTGCCACGTCTGGAACCAACCGCAACCCGCAATCCACAAAGCCGCAGATAGGCCAACGAAGACTCACAAAGCCCTGACAGCCCTTCATGCAGTGGAGGATTTGCCCTAAGGCCCAGGAGGCCCGGGCCTAGTGCGGCAAATTGTGACAAAAAATTCGCTGATGATAACAAGAAATGACTTAATATATAAAATGTAATCAATATGATGGGTACTGCGAAAGGGGCTGCTATAGGGCCTGGGGCCTAGGGCGGTAAAGACTGCAAATCCGCCACTGTCATCATGCATGACCAATCAAGGCCAAAGAAGCCACAGCCCACGACGTTAGAAAAGATAAGAAAGCGCCAAAAAAAAACAAAAAGGTTCTTAGAAACACTGACTCCTCCAGAAGGGAGGAATGAAAGATGTAACGAGTGCCAAGTTCGTGAGACAGTGTCATGGCACTCTTGTGTTTGGGTCGCTATACTATTTTTTGATCGACGGAGCCGGAAAGCGGCAACTTTTAACGCAGCTTCTCAGCTAACGTTTAGCGCAGCTGACCTAAAATTGACGCTTTCCGGGCTGAGAACAGAAAAGCAAATTTCTTGCCTGTAACATCTGCTCCTGGGTGCGCGACACGGCCGCTGACAACACGTTGTTGCAACGGTATTCAGTTTTCTTGAGATATTCTTTCTGGTATACCTCAGTCCGTTGGTCTTTTGGCAAAATTCTAAAAGCCAATATAGGGATGTATATTTTAACTTTGAGTTATGGTTTCTCAATAATAATTTTGATGAGATTTAATTTAGAATTGATTTATAAGTAGTATTACAGCCAGAGCATTGCTCGGTCGATAACTTGGGCATGTTTGTTCCCAAGTAAACTCAAGCTCTGCATAAATCAGTCTCATTTATATATTCACAGGTAGGTACATATAAAACATAATATAACAAGAATCTGCGATGTACTTTTATCGAAAATTATGAAAGTGCAATATTGGCCCTGCCATTTAAATAAGGACTTTAGGTATAAGTACGACTGTTTATAGGTTAAAATTCCTTGGATTCTTAGTAAGACGCGCGCCGAACACAGCCATTTGTTGCTAATTGTACGTTATAAAATACCTATAACAGTGCTTACTGGTATTTGCACTCTATGTGACCGGAGCGATTCCCTTGAATCAAATCGTCGGCCTTGCGCGTCATGTCAACACTCCGATGCAGCTCGGTGGTTTCTTCGATCTCGCTTTCTATTGGTGCAGTCACGTCTTGGAACTCACTGGTGAATAATTATAATTAAATCAACATCTGTTTTTCTTTAGAGTTCTATATCGACACTGTCTTGATATCAAACTGTTTTATTTTAGTTTGTCAGTCAAAATGATACTTACAAGGAATATTTGATATGTATTAGCCATCCTCATCTGAGATGTTGTTTGAGTCGGCTTTCAACAACCGCACCTACCTATTCGGCAACTTTAGTGGAACTTAATTTTATACTATTTCTTTAACTAACTTAAAGGCTCCAGTGCCCGACACAGCTGCTAAAATCAACAACCAATAAAGTTGACAGCAAGGTGTCGAATATTGGGTTTTAACATGTCGATTGTTGGGGTGTTTGCGCTACCTGCCACTGAAAAGTACAAATTGAAACCTATTTTTATAGAAAATCGACTATGCCTTAATAAGGTGCGAGGTGCCAAGCTTTGGTAGGGATTTGACAATTAAGCACTCCTTATTACTGGAACTTCCATTTTATGCAAAAACATAACTGCCACTAACAAATCTCTTTGCGATTACTAGAATATTAGAGAAAAAAAACGAACTTTAGAGTCTCTGCAGCTTGTCTGATCTCGTCTTCCATCCCCTCTACGGTTTGACGCAGCGGGCTCGCGATCAGTGCGTCCCGCACACCGGACAGGTTATGGGCCAACTCGTTACTACACGCGAACACTCTCACCACCTCACGAGCGTTTAAACTCATGTTCATGATGGGCCCTGAAAGTTTAATAAGTAAAAAACAGCAATGGGAAAAACAAAGTTGCTCGCGGTTGCATTGTCATGTATATTATCGCATCTCTAGTAGGTATTGAAAAGGTTTTAAAACTTATAAAGGCACAAGACTTGCTCTGCAAAAAGTCCAGCGAAGCGAAATAACGAACTGCGTGATAGACTGATAGTAAAAGTTTATTCTAAGCAAACTAAGAGTAGGTAATATAGTCGAATACTGTAAAATTTTGGGCGTATATATATAGAACATGAACTCAATGTTGAAAGGGCTTAAGTTGAAAGCAGAGCAAGCATGCACTGATTAACCGTTTGACCGGCACTACAGACGGCTGTGGACGTCATCGGAAAGTATTGCCAAGGACACAACGACGGCTACAGCCGTCAGCTTCGCCAATGCAATAGAGACTAACGAGGGACTCCGTAAAGTTCAATTTCGCTTAAATAATCGCAATCGCCTGGCGTTCGGGGCACGGCATATTCCTTCGCCGTCTGGCGTTCAAAAGGTTTTAATAATAAAGCATACCAAAAGTTAAGGCTGTCGAGGGCGGGAATGAAGTGAACAAGGCTGCATGTCCATTGAGGCGGAGATTAGCGGAGATGTGTGTGTGATCCAGCGGAGCGGATCTTACAACCAATGAATTAGTTGATTCCCCACATCTCCACCTCAGTGGACAGGCAGCCTAAGTATTCGCTTACCAGCAACAACATAAGTCAGTATTAACCCCTTCAACACGCGGCGGCCGTCTTTGCCGAGGTACATAGGAATAGTCAGGAGGGAAATGCATCGTATTTGGATTGCGGCTACATTTAATAAACCTGAAATCAACTGATGAAGTACCATTGTAATAGCTACCTACTATTAAAAAACTGTTGAGTAGGTACTTAAATAAACTCATATTGTCTTTTTCATTCATTTAGCATCAAAAGTAAGTGAAATCAGTCAAGAGCATTTCGTGCCATTCTCAATGTAAGATACAAAGTATGTAAGTAAGTCATGTGTGTCGCTTAACTTCAAAAACGGGTAAATCCATTCGACCCTCTGAGCAAATATCTACCCTATTACCTTTTCTTAATACCAAAATGGCATAATCTGACAGATGGATTTACCTGAGTTTGAAGTTAAGCGACTCATGTATGGTGCGACAATGCACACTCACAGCTCTATTAGGTAACTCTTTTCATTGTATTTTTTACATTTTCGTAAGGACAGGCGTGGCTCACTCCGCGATTTCGTCGCTTTGCTACAGGTAGCTAAAAGTACATCCGTTCCACACCAATTTTGGGGAAAGCCATAAGCCGCGCGTGGCGCTGTCGCCACCTAGCGGTCGTATCTGTGCTGATCGCAACAGACGTGTTTTGTTAGAGAGTGAGTCTTCTGTACCTAGTACTATTATTTATTCTGTGGTAAGGATAGAAAATTGTATGGTGTTTGCTTATAAGGTTTATTTGTTGTGAGAGGGATATCTTACTCATGATACAAAATATTGTTATAGTGCCGTATAGCTATAAAAAAAACTGGTTATTGTAGCGAACTCCAAGTAAGTGAAGATATGAAGTGACTAACCAAGGGTAACACTTAGAACCATAGATACAACACATCCCACATCGTAAGACATCAAGGCTCTAAGCATAAAGTGGTAGTACAGCTGCCCCAACACAAACCCCCCCACGAAAGCAATACAGGCGTTCAAGCACTTTATAATTTCTTTGCCTGCCATATCGAAATGAAAGCGTATAATATACTTTTGTAGTTACATATACCTAAGTATATAAAACTATTTTTTGAAGCACTGTACGGTTCAAAGAATTCTCTTATATTATATTTATTCAAATATAACCTATTGGTCTAAGAAAACAAACCATTTTCCATAGAAAAACGTCACTCTGTCATGCGACTCTTGCGTCAACGCAACGCCAACGTCACTTTATTTTGAATTACATTCGGAAGAGGTGAAGGTGAGTAAAGTTAGTCGGTAGGTTTTTGGCTAAGGTAAGGGTGGTACGAGGGTTGCACTGAAAATGTCGGGAATAGAGAAAACTGTCGCATCTAGACGGTCAATCTTTATTTTAATACATACTTAAACTCAAACTGACCACGCATATAAATTTTCTTTTGAAAGTAATCATTCTGTAATGCACACGGCTCATAATCCCAAAGTCCTTTTTGTATGGCGATTTTGGGGCCTTAGTGGTTTTGTATGAAATTCGTGGAGTAGCCAACGGAATTGAAGTTTTTTTACATATATATATATATATAAAAGATTTTTTTACTGTTGTCATATGAATATTTAGGAATGTCGAAATCTGCCGATATGCAACTTTTTTGGCAGTCTTTTTAATTAACAGCACAAATGCGATTTTAATTTTTGACGTCGCTTTGGAATGACATGCTTCTTTAAGATCACCCATGGGATAAAATGAAAGTGACTTTCATATTTAATTTTAACTGCAAACGAGCGTACGATGAACTCTAGTTCATAAAAAAATAACAGAAGCCCATTGTAACTTTTATTTGTTCGCTGAGGGCATATTGAAAACCGTTTAAAAATATGATCCGAAAAATCACTTGGCCAAAAATTCAAATAATGTTCGACATACAATTTTCAAATTGCCAGTAATTCTTAAATACAAATGACAACCAAATGGAATATACCTTAAAAGTTTTATAAAGAGTTACATTTTTATAAATTATATGCCTGTTTCTATTATGTTATTTCTAAGTGTCCCATTCCCGAATATTTCAGTGCGACCCTCGTATTACACCTGTCCAATTTCTTGGTCAAATGTGTATTTGCGTCTCACATTTTGTTACCACTGCCAAGATTCATCACTACACCTTATAAATCAAAATCCCCCGCCAAGTCTGCTTGTATGTTGGTATGTATGTATGTCCGCGATAAACTCGGACTACTGTATGGATTTTTAATGCAGTTTTCACCTATGAATTGAGTGATTCTTGAGGAAGGTTTAGGTGTATAATTTGTTAAAGTTTACCCGTGCGAAGCCGGGGCGGGTCGCTAGTCGATTATATGAGTAAAGTCTAAGATAAGATAATATCGCGCCCCGAGTAAAAGTGTGTAAGAGGATTTAAGTCTCGAAATAAAAATAATAGAAAAATATTTCTCGATCAATATTTATTTTATAAGTCTTATAAAATTCAATAGTTAACTACATTGTATAAAGAGAAATCAGACGACATTTTATTGAGAAACTATAAAAACAAAATGCCTTAAGCAGTTAACAGCGCATTCAAAATGCCATTTACAATAAATTAACGATCACTAGTGCCGTTGGCCCATGGTACCACGTAATTTACTCAATTTTTTTATATATAAAATATAATCCGACCAACCAACCGCGGTAGTATAGCTAATAGTACTAGATGTAGTGAATAATGCTATACCATGGTATTTTCACGGAAACGCACGAACGTGTTATGCTATTTCAGTCACTTTCACTACAAAAAGTACTGAGGTTGACTGAAGTAGCATGACAAATACGAACGTTTCCGAGAAAATACGGTGGCAAAGGATTGTTCACTACATCCGTAACTTGATATATGTATATAGCAGAGATAATATTAGAAAACATATTTGCATCACTTTTTCAGGGCGTTCGGCACCATAAGTTATGTCACCGCTGGTTGGCCCGACTATATTTGAAGTCCAATGATAAACATTTGGATGAACATACAGTTTTAGCTACAATATTACACCGTATTATCTGAAAATAAGGTATAATTTTGTGTGGGCAGTCAGTTTCTAGCTTATACTATAGTTTGACACCTAGCAGGTATGGGTACGTAAATTCATTAGTACTTCATAATGAAGAGTAAATGTTATTACAAATTTGTGCTACATCAGTATAATGGTATAGTTACTATCAGTGTTTGTATATTAATATTACGGGTAAAATCCATTTTCAAAATCAGACTTTTTATGGATACATCAACATAAAGAGCAGATATTACTCTTTTATGGTAGAAATGCCAAATAAATACCTACATAGTATAACATATGAGAGCGAAGAGAATTTTCGATGATGAAGAGTTATTGCTTGACGTATTATTTTCTTACTTGGACACGAAAGCATATTCTTTATCATACGTCAACCAATTCGGACAATAATTTAAACAGATTTTGAGAATATAATTTACACGCAAAACCAGTCACTTGGGAAAAGCAAAGTTGTCCCAAATAGTATCAGAAGATGGGTCATACTCGATTAAAGAAAATAGAAAAAAAAAATGTCAAGTATCTTTCCGAAAGTTAAGAATTCTGAAGCCAATTTTAAGTTGTATACTTACAAGTCTTACAACAAAATACAGATAATGTCAGAAGTACCTTCTTCTTTGAAGAGCTTCAAATTCATTCCCGCACTTCACAGCATTGAAATGACGAGTAAGCTCAGGCAAAGTTTTGGACACTGGGCAGGTCATACGCTAGATAGGATTTAGGTTGTGAGCGTTGAGAGTATGCGCTAGTTTTTCTAGCGAACACGCCGCAAATAGGGTACTGGCGCACTGCACATATTACTACGTAGTTCATGTTAGTGTTGGTAGGAACCAGAGTCTTTTCAGTCTAAATTTGAAAAACTAAACTCTTATTCACGAGTCTTAACGTTTAAAAAACTTCTCAGTCTTTTAAGTCCAGAGTCGAGTCCTTTCTTGAATCTTTTTTAAGCGCAACTCAAAAACAGTTCAGCCTCCGTCAACAATTTTATACATTTTATCTAAATAACAGTAAAGAAAAGACACGAAGGAAACTGCATTTTAATTTTTTTATAAATAAATTGAAGTTATCTGAAAAGGACACAAGTCTATAAAAGACTCGGGTCTGTAACAGTTAAAAAGGAATTCGAGTTTCGATTTAATTATAAGAGTCTGAAAAACTGAGTCAATTCTTAACCCTATAACCACTCACATGCATTTGGCTTCTGTAGTTGCCAGCTGTCACCCTTATTTTATCATAATAATAGAGGTCACTGAAAAATATCAGTGTGTATCAGGGTGTCAGAATTTATACAAAATTGAACCCTATCAGTTTGAAACAAATAATTAATGTCATTAACGGGTCTAACGCGATTAAATTTCATTATTTTACCTTTTTTCCGACGTTTCAGCCAGGTTGCACTAGCTCATTTATTAGTTATGTGTACAAAACGCGAGTTTAAAGTGTTACTTTGAAACAAAGTTCAAAATCATGTGGGAAATATATTCCCTCTAAAGCAGCGGTCGGCAACCTTTTTTTGCGTAGTTTTAGTAGCGTAGTTAACGATGAGTAAGTTGACGCGGGCCGCACTTTGTTAATATTTATGACTTTATCAGACATTGTAGTTTCTCAATATTACATAGCCAGAGAGGCTCGCAGGCCGCAAGTGACAGTTTCATGAGCCGCATGCGACCCGCGGGCCGCAGGTTGCCGACCGCCGCTCTAAAGTGTCATTCTATGGAACTTTCTAACTATGTAAATAAACCGCCATACTGAAATCATCATTCAGTGACAGTTTCAATATGGCGGTTTGTTTACATAGTTAGCAAGTTCTATAGAATGACACTTTTCCTTAAAAAGGCTTAAAGCAGAGAACTAAAAGGACTCGAGTCTTAACCAACACTAGTTCTTGTGAGCAGTTAGCAAATCCTGAACAGGCATTGCGACGCACCATTAGAAGTCTGTGTATAGTCTGTAGATTTATAACTGGCCCCGAACTGCTAATCCTCTGTATATTGTTAAGTAAAACCGCACGTGCTACTTACCTGCAAAAAAGCTTAATTATTCTAATTGGCACCTGAACGCGGGCTAGTCCAACGCTCAACAAACCAGTGTAGGTGCGCTCTCCGATAGCGCACCTTTGTTACGCATCTGGATGACACATTTTTGACTGGTTCGACTCGCCAGCACTCAGTAACCGTAGAGAACTAAGTACACGACCCTTTTTTTACAGGTAGAGGCACGTTTTACCTAACAATAGACAAAGGAAAGGATTAGCGGCTCGGGGCCAGTTACCAATCGAAAGACTATACAGCAGTAAACTGCTTTAGGCTGATTATGAATATTCAAAGCTCCCATGTCCTAAGCTATCCAGAGCAGAAAGGAGCAATGTGTCCTTCACGCTCCTTCAGTCCTGTCTACGCTTGCGCAGTGGGTCCGGGCGGCAGGGGGTCCTCGGTGACCTCGGTGACCATAGGTTCGTCCTGCGGCTCGGGGATCTCGCAGATCTTGGGCCCGTACAGGAGCAGGTAGGCGCAGTGCCAGTCACCTGCAATTATATAAGGTTATTTCTTATCAAGGCTCGGAAACCGGTTAAATTTCCAAACCGTTATCATGGACTTGGCTCAAAACCTTTTAATTTCGATTTCGTTCGTAAAATCGTTAGTTTTAAACCCGTTTTTAGGAGAACATTTCCATAAAGTTCTTGTCTGATTAACTGGTTTAGAACAATAAAAACTGGTTACTTCCTACTTCCTTACCTTCCTGTGTCTACGTCTACATACGTTTTCACGGCACACAATCGGGCCGGCCGGCCGTTTCGTCGAATAAACCGGTTTATTTAGGTAGCAATAAGCATTTAAAAGTTTCGCGTTCTCATCATAGTTCGGAGTAAAATTGTAACAAAGGGATCATCCATTAATTACATCACACTTTTAGGGGGAGGGAGGGGGTTGAGAAAATGTGACATGTTGTGACAAGGGGTAGGGGGAGACACAAACTTTGTGACGTCACTTTAACTTCATCAGTAACCAAAAATTTATTTAAATTATTTTATTCGCTGTATAGTTAAATAGCCAGTTTTTGGAATGATAATCGTTTTTATTCGTTTAATTTTCTTTCCCAATCAGTTTTGGGTTATAAAATTATTAAATATTTCTTTTTTCAAAAATATTTTGATAAATATTTATAGATTTGCCGATTTCGTTGATAAAATGTGACGTCACACCACGGGGGCAGGGATTTGCCAAATGTGACCAAGTGTGACAAGGAGGGAGGGAGGGGTAAAAAAACCTAGAAATTCGTGTGACGTAATTAATGGATGATCCCAAACCGGTATTTACCACTATTTTTTAAACCGGTTCCGAGCCTTGTTTCCTATACAACCATGTGTCATTGAGTAGAGCGCACATTATTATTATTATATATTGTTTAATACACTAGCAGCTGAAAGCTGATGCGTGTATATCACTGCACTTGTTTTTTTAACGATTAGTGTTCATTTTTTTTTGTTTAAGTGTTTGTCACATTCGTAAAAAATGTTTCTTCCCTCGTACAATTAGGTTATTTAATGAACTTAATGATATGCCCGATGTAGATTTGTTTCACAGCAAGATTAATAATGTTAAAAATATTATTTTCAATAGATAGTCAACGTTACCTGACTTAAGTTTGCGTTCATAGTTTATCAGGAATATTCCTATATAGTGTAATATTCTGCTAATTTGAGACCTTTATATTTATGTTATCTAGCATTATATATGTGGAAGCTTGTAATTTGCATATAGTAGATAAGTCTATTAACCTATGTATATTAGGCAGTAAGCATCCCGAATAAAATAATTTAAAAAAAAAAGTCTGTTTTCATCATAAGTCATTGCTTGTAAAACAGATGTAAATTCGTCAGACGTTCATGAAATGTCCCAGGTGTTGCCGCGTAACACCCAGGCCCCGTAGTGCCTCGGGCCCAGTACTCACCTCCGCCGCTGAGTTTGAGCACCTCCTCCTCGGACACGGCACGTGACGGCATCGTCGTCACAGCCAGGTGTGGCCGCAACACCCAGGCCACGTGTGCGCTATATACAGTACCCACCTCCGCTGCAGAGCTCGAGTAATTCCTCCTCGGATACGGGCGTGACGGCGTCGTCGTCACAGCCAGGTGTTGCTGCAGCACCCAGGCCCCGTAGTGCCTCGGGCCCAGTACTTACCTCCGCCGCTGAACTTGAGCACTTCCTCCTCAGACACGGGCATGACCGCTTTGTCGTCACAGCCAGCTGTTGCCGCAGCACCCAGGCCCAGGCCCCGTAGTGCCTCGAGCCCAGTACTCACCTCCGCCGCTGAACTTGAGCACTTCCTCCTCGGATACGGGCGTGACCGCTCTGTCGTCACAGCCAGCTGTTGGCGCATCACCCAGGCCCCGTAGTGCCTCGGGCCCAGTACTCACCTCCGCCGCTAAGCTTGAGCACTTCCTCCTCGGACACGGGCGTGACCGCTTTGTCGTCACAGCCACCTGTTGCCGCAGCACCCAGGCCCCGTAGTGCCTCGGGCCCAGTACTCACCTTCGCCGCTGAACTTGAGCACTTCCTCCTCGGACACGGACGTGACCGCTTTGTCGTCACAGCCAGCTGTTGCCGCAGCACCCAGGCCCCGTAGTGCCTCGGGCCCAGTACTCACCTCCGCCGCTAAGCTTGAGCACCTCCTCCTCGGATACGGACGTGACCGCTTTGTCGTCACAGCCAGCTGTTGCAGTAGCACCCAGGCCCCGTAGTGCCTCGGGCCCAGTACTCACCTCCACCGCTGAACTTGAGCACTTCCTCCTCGGACACGGGCGTGACCGCTTTGTCGTCACAGCCAGCTGTTGCCGGAGCACCCAGGCTCCGTAGTGCCTCGGGCCCAGTTCTCACCTCCGCCGCTAAGCTTGAGTATTTCCTCCTCGGACACGGGCGTGACCGCTTTGTCGTCACAGTCAGGTGTTGCCGCAACACCCAGGCCACGTGTGCGCTATATTCAGTACCCACCTCGGCTGCAGAGCTTGAGTACTTCCTCCTCGGATACGGGCGTGACCGCTCTGTCGTCACAGCCAGGTGTGGCTGCAGCACCCAGGCCCCGTAGTGCCTCGGGCCCAGTACTCACCTCCGCCGCTAAGCTTGAGCACTTCCTCCACGGACACGGGCGTGACCGCTTTGTCGTCACAGTCAGGTGTTGCCGCAACACCCAGGCCACGTGTGCGCTATATACAGTACCCACCTCCGCTGCAGAGCTTGAATACTTCCTCCTCGGATACGGGCGTGACCGCTCTGTCGTCACAGCCAGGTGTTGCTGCAGCGCCCAGGCCCCGTAGTGCCTCGGGCCCAGTACTCACCTCCTCCGCTGAGCTTGAGCACCTCCTCCTCGGACACGGGCGTGACCGCGTCGTCGTCACAGCGAAGCCACGTGTTACCGCGTAGCACCCAGGCCACGTAGTGACCGCTGGTCGCCGAGCGGCCCTTGTGCGTCAACACGGCTTGGAGACGGTAGTACCCGCTGTTGTTGCTGCCTACGTCTGTAAACAAAAAAAAATTGAGACTTCAATCCGCATTATCGCTCACGCTTAGGGTGGTATTCCATCTGTCCAATATCTTGGTCCAATTTCATTGCATCCCACTCTCTCATTAAGCAAAATGTGAGACAAAATACACATTGGACAAAGAAATTGGACAGGTGGAATACCACCCTAACGCGCATGACGCATAACATAGCACGATGACTCGATGAGTCACTTTAAGACACCGCGCGATAAAAGCCAACGTCATTATGACCAAGTTAAAGTGATGTATAATGAAGCCACATGATCAACTATCGCTCCGCTGATGGGTTGAGGATCGGTAGTCATCATAAAGAAAAAAAAAAAGTTTCCTAACAATTGGAAATTTATAAAATTAAACAAAAAAAATATCTTGACGAACAAAAGTCTGTTCACAAACTTACCATCTTCAAACCAATATGGCAATGCTTTTTTAGGTTTGGAGTCCTTTTTGCTGTCGCCGTGGTTCTTATTCTTCGCGTGTAACGATGACTCCACTGACGCGTCTTCTAATTCCTGCAACAGGAATAATTTAGTCAGTTTAGCTAATAAAAATAAAATATAGCGTTTTAAAAACTGACACAAATTCTATTAAATCAATGTATATTTACTAAGATGACTTCAAAATAACAACCTCATTTAAGTTAGTCTGTGCGGAAAGATAAATCTCACGACATCTCACCAGGGGGAGAGGGGAGGTCAAAAAATCCTCAAGAACCTCTCACGTACAATTACGACGACGTACAATTACACGGACTACTAAAATCACTTTAAATCCAATGCAATAAAGTCCGTTTCACTTTGAACTTATTCCTCAACGGCGTGAGCCTCGCTTGCAACTCCGGTGTGCACAGCTCGTACACATCGAACTCGACAGGAAACTTGACATCTTTAATCTTCTATACTCGGAGTAATTAACAATGGAGCCGCCATTAACAGGCGTTCCCCTCTGTCGAAAATAGGCGGCCAATGGTCAACCATGTCAACCATATGTATAGACTGACGTTTATCTGACATGACGTACCTATACATTTGATGTGCCCCTCCCCCGCAAAAAACGGCAGACTATTTTGTACCGAAAATTTTAGACATGGCGTCTCTCTAAGCTTCTATATATATATATGTCGGAGAATGGCTGAAATGTGCCATCTATCGCCTTCAAGAGGCGTTTTGTCATGCAAACCTTGACAAATAGAGCAAACTAGGGTGTTACGTACACTTGAGTGGCGTTCGACGCAGTTCCGCCAAGACGTCATAGAGTGCGCTCTTAAAACAATTGAAGTCCAGAACAATTGAAGTTATGCTGTCTATCAATCTTCAGAAGGAGCACGATGAGAACGAACGGGAGAAGATGACGTCTGTGGCGGCTCCTGGGTCTAATCCACTGGTTTGCTTAAGATAAGAAACGTAACGCGTGCTGTGATTTGTAATGACTGTAATGAGTCTTGTGCAGTAAAGATTGTGAGTTGAACATCGTATTTCATTGAAGGCCCTCGTCATCCACGATTGAAGGTTCTGATGTGCTGCCGATAGTATGATACGCCCACAATTCCCGACATCAGAAGTGTGGCCGAACACAGGGAATTCGCTACGGAATTCCACTTGAAAGCTCAAATTTGCCAAATGAAGGTGGACTGAAGGTCCCAAAAATCTACCCTGATTTTGAAAATCCCTGGCATTCCTTAATTCAAGAGTTTTAAAGGCCTTAGAAAATGAAGAAATCTCATGCTATCGCTGGTGGAAAATAAAGAAGTATCGTAATGGAAAATATTTGAAGTGAAATGACAGTTGACATATTTGATATTTTATAAATTGTGATCCAGTTTTTGCATTGCTTTTTATGTTGTTGTGTGAAATTTTCGTGAATGTTGTAACTCTAAGTAATACGTTTACAGTCCTTTGCACCATGAAGAATGAAGATAGTTGCTGCGAGATCTCCCGTCTCGCACGGGTTGGAGCTGCGGTTGCAGAAACGTGGGTGCCTTAGTTTGTTTACAGAAGCTGAGAGGAGCTGCATATTTACTGGTTGCCAGACTGTCGCTGGAAGTTGGAAATCGCGTGAGTTGCGTCCATTGTTTTATGATCTGTAACTGTGTTGAGTGTACCTCACAAAGCCGGCGTGATGGGATCTAGTTAGGAAAATATGAGAACAGATACCTACCTACGAGATATCTACTCTAGCCTTTAATGGTCAGAATCAGAATGTATGTAAAAAAACTTTTGGTAAGTGGACTTGTAATCTGCTGTTAAGACGATGTAAGGCTGTTTAACGATTTTCTGAGCACTATGGCATGTAATACCGTCACAACTTGAATAGCTTCTAGCAAAATGCACTTTAATTTTTTTTTTGTGGAGACGTACTATTTCAAATTGTGTCGTGGACCAAATAATATTATCGTGAGAAGCGTCACGAGTGGTTGATGCCATTATTCGATCACACTGTGAATATAAAATTCTCACCTTTAAGTATGATTTCTATTTTGCTAGCTTGTGCCTATGATGGTGGTAAGTATGTGCGTGATATTTTTTTTTGATATGAAAAGTAAACCGAGAACTTAGTGGTAAAGTTCATGACCGTTGACGGATAGTTCTGACTTAGTTTTAATCATGTGCAATTGTGCATTCCTTTGATTACTTAAAATGACTTCACATCCAAAATTAACTAGTCAAAACGAAACGTAAACGTAATGAGTGAAAATTGTGTGTTCCTATTTGAAGAACCTAAATGGTGATTATTTTAACCGCATCGAAGCCGAAGGAATCCTTTTGTGGTCATTTTTGCAGTCAGATTTTAGAGTTTACAGTACCTACAGAACTATTTTAAATTTGGACCCGACATTTAATTTTTCAATAATTCTGTGATTCAGTGATATGTTGTTTGCGATGTGTATCTGTCAAAGGGCCATTATGATTATCAAATTGAATTTGATGAACAATGATAAAATAATTTAAAATTAATTGATTAACTTTGGAGGATTCGATTTGACACTTGATTTGACTTACTTATCACTCAATGGGTTAAGATAATTTTGCATTTTGCATGAATAATAATAGCTGAGTAAGCAGTTTGAGAAGGATATTATTCATTGATTTATTAAAACACTACCTATTTAAAGGGACACATTTTGGGATTAGATTTATCTACGTAGGTATACCACTTTCCGCGTTGGTTTTATGACATTGTCGTAAGAAACGAAACGTGAAGTTCATGCTTCTTTGAGGATAGTTTATTTGAGAGGTTCATCACTTGAGTTGGCGGTCGCAACCGGAACCTGAGTTGTCCAGAGGGCGTTTGAGGGCTGGGTGCTGGAGGGCACAGTCCTATTCGTAACTGCAATTCATGGGGGTTTCGGACCGGGCGATGAGGCTAGCTGTGTGTTGGAACCAAGCTGTTGTAAAGCCAAGGTGTTGGCACTGTTATTTGGAAGTTGGTGTTGACTTGTAGGCATTGGTTGATGTATGTGAAAAGAAAGTATTAATGATTAATTATGTGTGTATGCCAAAGAAAAAAAAACGTGTCAATGATTATGTGCAGATAGACACATTTTTAGTTTTTCGCTCGACACTCAAAGCTGTGCGCGCGTGCGTCCATTAGGGACAAAACACACGCAACGTGATTTAAAACAAATTTTAAAATTCCTCATATTATGGTAAAAATTATTGTTCCCCTTAAATGTGAAGGCAAATGACAGAACGGTTTTGGCATGCTATTTTAGTATTTTTCGGTAGAAGGCAGCAAAAATGAGACTTGAAAAAAAAAGGGAAAATAACGCTTTGTCTATTACACTTATTATCCAAAATTATTAAAGTATGTTACTACGTACGCTATTACGCACGTTATGGAACTAGTACAAAAAGTTGTTCGTACTCCTTACAGTAATTATAATGTTCCTTATGATCTTTTACGAAACTAGTTGTCGATGTTTAGCGAATAGAGTCGAACGCATTTATTTTCTGTTTGATCGATAAAGAAGTTAGCAAAATTTGAGTACCTACAGCGGTTTGATTTAGAATAGAAATTCTGCCACTAATACCTGTTACGCTAGATCGTTCGTTGTAAAACGAGTTGTGAACTTCTTTATTAATTTCATGCATGTTCAACCTTTTTGAACGTCTTTGAGAGCTATTTGGTTTTTGAAGTATTGTGTCAGTCAGCTAAAGACAAGTCGTGTCAGTGTGTAAATATCACATAATGATCAAGTTTTCTTGCCTTTTTCTTAATAAAAATTAAGAAAGCGATAAAAAAAAATACAATTTGGTTTTCGTAGAAAGTATAATACTGGACTTACCTGATAATATATCAAGTTTTGAAAATTTCTCAAGCTGTCTTGTAAATGTGTTGTCCGTACAGAAGGAATAAAATAGAGAAGTCGGTTTAAACTGAACTGAACGCAATTTTGGTACGTGTTTAAACTATTTAATATGAGAATCGAATAAGTAAACTGTCGTAGTCCTATTCTGAAACTTAAAATTACGTGTCGATTAATTACAATATCCTTCTTTTTGTTTATGGAATTAATGATTGTGTTTAGGAATACACAAATAATTAATGGTGCCAAAATTTAATCAAAATTTTCAGGGTATGGTAGAAAGCTGGTTTGAAATCAATTGACCTGGCTCAATCTTTTTATACTTAAGCGGGTGATCGAACGAGCGAGCGAAGCGAAGTGAAGTTCTTACATTCAACTTGGAACACACGGCTGGCTAGGGGCACGTCCCGGCATTTCGATGTTTTTAAGCTGAGCTATCAGAGGATAGTTTGATACACAATAACTTAAGTAAATTTGTTCTAATTTAAATGAAATTGGGTAAACGTGTAGTTGAGGGCATTGTATTTTAGTCATTAAATTATGAGCAGGCTCGATCAAGGTGTTATTGAGTTAGAAGAGCTTAAAAGGCTAGAAAGCTATTTGTGAGGGGCTTGCTTTTCTGGTCATCTTATTTGCAAGAAAGTATGGTCGAGTTTGGTATCAAATGAAAGTGCTCGGCTTTTATAATATTGTTTTTAAGTTTACCATTTTTAAATAATTAACAAGATAAAAATAAACATAATATAGGTATTTGACATTTGACAAGAAAGATAACGGCTTACCACAGATACAGTTTATTTTAATCTCTATGGTGTTGTGATGGGCTCCGCAGACCTTGCAATAAATCACATGCGGTTTTCGATCCTTTGCCGACTAAGTAGTAGGTTCATTAAATTGATCTAACTTTTTGGCGAACCGCGACTTCTCAGTTCGGGGCGAACTACTAGTTTAAATCAAACTTACTAAACATTTTAACCATGAGATAACGGAGATGATACACGCGTCTTGGGTGAGAGGCCATTGTGTGCGTGCAGCCAAGTATCTTTCAAACGGATAAACTAATTTCATCGCTGTTTTCTGTGATCCTAGCTAACATTTTGAAGTAATGATTAAAATGGCAAATCGATCTGGATCAAGGTATCAATGAAATCAAATAAGAAAATCTATTAGTGGGAACACTAAACTTTTAAGGAATACTAAACGTTTAAGTAAAGAATAGGTGCGCAGATAATGTTCATAAAATCAGTTAAATATGGAAAACCATTTATTTTCGAGAACTCAATACAAGATGTGTTTCAACTGAGGGGAATCTCTGTGGTGAGGTTCATTTGTGACGTTCCACGGGAAAAGGTACCTTATGAGGGTTTCTAGTTTCGGAGATATTAAATGTTTTGTAAAGAGGTGAAAAAATGCTCAATTTTTTTTTATTGTGTGATCTGAAACCTTAATGCGTAACGTTTGTTTACCTGTTTTTATTTTTGTTATAAGTTAGTTATAAGCCTAGTAATGTCGTCTCAGAGTTTAGTAGAAAAGGTACCTTATGGAAAAAAGATTGAAAATTTCCAAAAAAACTAGTCAATACGGGAAAAGAAGTTTGGTAGAGAACTGTATTAGCATTCTGCAAAACTAATTTGATAATTTCAGTTCTGGTTGGGGCGCCTCGCAAATATTATAACCGTACATAGACCGACATCACAAATCCAAGTAGCCTGCTATTATACCAAAGTTACTCTCGTCAAGTCTTTCTTAACTAGAATAATCTTCATTTGGTTTGGTCGCATGCAGTAAATCAGCCATTGGTTTGCTGAAAAATGCCAATACCCGACGCATTACCTTATGGAATATCTGAGGTCATTGAACCTCAATGCCGCTTATCTTCAATAGCAACCGAAATATATTATTGATAAGAAATAGACGATTTATACCATCTTAACCCCAAAATATTATTAGTTTATCCTAACTGTTCCATCATCATCATGCCTCATCATGTAACTTGACCACAAGGTACCTTTTCATTACATACAAATTATTGGTCTTTTTTAAGATTATTATGACGAAGAACTAATTAAATTGGGGGCAGTTTAATGTAAATTAATATTTTCTATTCATAAAAGATAAACTATAATATGATTGATGTTTTGTAGTGATGTATTATTAGATTTATTTCCATAAGGTACCTTTTCGTAAATGTATGGAGCAAATACTGTTATTGTTATGTAAGTTTAAAGTGGCATAAGGGGTTAAATATAGTATTTAGTTGGGGTTTTAGGATTTATTTCATTTGAATGACAGAATTTCTTTCATATGTGCTCAGAAAAATTGATTGTGTGTCACATTAAAAGTAAAAATATTCAATTTTGTGATTTTATATGAAAAAGTCAGAAAATACATTTTCACCTCTAAATCGGTATTGTTTTTTGCTTAAACTGTCTGTCAGTGTCGTTTTCTAATAGATAAAATTTAAATCTTGAGAGCTCATTGCAATCAATCGTGAAAATGAAATAAAACTTTATTTTCAAGAGATTGGTTAGTATACACATAAATCAGTCGATATCAAAAGTTTCTATTTGCATTACAGAACAAGTCGCAATATTTTTTTAATCTCAGATATATAAGGCATTATTATTTGTAGTCAACTATGTAACTTACTTCAGGAACATAGTTTTTTAGGCGGCTAAACTTAAAACTTCTCTATCGTAAAGTTGCTCATTTCACAACATTATTTTCAAAAAATCATATCTCTGTAACTACGCAACCTAGAAGGTTGATCTTTTGTGTTATCGATAGCTTATTTATTGTAGATTACTGGGGTATGCATAACTCCATACCCGCCATAAGGTACCTTTGACCGTGGGACGTCACATTTAAAAGCTAGTTTGTATTGTATCTTTATGGTGATATTATTTTCACGCTGTTTGGATTATGGTGATATTATTTTCACGCTGTTGCATTTTAACTCTCTTAATGAATTGTTCGAAATGTATCTCTACCCCATTTCCGTTGAAATATGGCCTGATTGAATATCGTGATGCTACTGATGCTGAACTTGTTCATTCACAACAATGATCTATGTGCGTGTTATTGAAAGAGTTGAGTTGAGTTGCCTGTCAGTATCCAAAAGTTATGGAGGAACTTACTTTGGTCAGGTAGGCCGAGCAATGAGCTTAGATACCTCAGATTGTTGTATTCTGTCCGCAGATGTATGCAGTGATGCATACAATGTCAGGATGCCGTGGTGGTGCAGATGATCTGCGCTCTACAGTCTCTTTTGGGAGAAGAAGATCTCATCTTCGCTCTAGTCTACCAGTGAAAATCATAAAGGGGGATGGATAACGTACGGAGGGACCCGTACAATGTCAGGTTGGCCGTGTCGGAGAATGGCTGAAATGTGCCATCTATCGCCTTCAAGAGGCGTTTTGTCATGCAAACCTTGACAAATAGAGCAAACTAGGGTGTTACGTACACTTGAGTGGCGTTCGACGCAGTTCCGCCAAGACGTCATAGAGTGCGCTCTTAAAACAATTGAAGTCCAGAACAATTGAAGTTATGCTGTCTATCAATCTTCAGAAGGAGCACGATGAGAACGAACGGGAGAAGATGACGTCTGTGGCGGCTCCTGGGTCTAATCCACTGGTTTGCTTAAGATAAGAAACGTAACGCGTGCTGTGATTTGTAATGACTGTAATGAGTCTTGTGCAGTAAAGATTGTGAGTTGAACATCGTATTTCATTGAAGGCCCTCGTCATCCACGATTGAAGGTTCTGATGTGCTGCCGATAGTATGATACGCCCACAATTCCCGACATATATTTATATTTATAATTATATTTATATTTATGTTATTTATGTTATTTAGCATTATATATGTGGAAGCTTGTAATTTGCATATAGTAGATAAGTCTATTAACCTATGTATATTAGGCAGTAAGTATCGAGAATAAAATAAAAAAAAATAATAAAATATCCGTTGACTACCGAAAATGAATCTAAATCCATCGTAATAAAGTCCGTTTCACCTTGAACTTATTCCTCATCGGCATGAGCCTCTCCTGCAGCTCCGGCGTGCACAGCTCGTACACATCCAGCTCGACGGGAAACTTGACGTCCTTGAGAATCTTGGCGTAGATGGACTCCTTCTCTTTGAAGTAGAAGCGGATGAACTGCACTGTCAGGTATGCTGGGAGACGGCTGATTTTTGACTGAAACATACATTTAATTGAATAATTAACTTATTTTATCAGGTGGGAATATATTTCCCACCTTTTTTGAACTTTATTTTAAAGCGATAGGGTTCAATTTTGCATAATTTCTGAACCCTTATGCCCTACCCTTATATAGGGTTAACAGATAAATCAAGAAGACTCCAAGAACTGCTTCTTATTGTGAAGATCAGACAAGAAAGTGAAGATAATAGTTACCGTTTTTGTGTAGATCGCATCTCTCCCCAGCGTTTCTGATAGTTTTGTGATTTGCTCTGACATTTTCTGTAAACAAACAAATCTTGTAAAAATAAGTAGGAATATTGTGTAACATTATGAAAGACAGTTTGCTGGCACTTATAAAAGTGTAACATGTGGTAACTGCAGCGCCTCTATTAAATTTGTAAACTTGTAGTGGTCGAAATAAGAGTCCATATCTGCAATGTATTCATGTATTGCATATGCAATACATGAATTTCAAGACAAGTCAGTTTTAATTGGTAACTCGGTACGAGTAAATCACTCAAATCAAAATGTGTTTTAGATGACTATAATATTTTACTAACAGCTTATGACCATTTCTTTTATTTGTCATTTAAATACACAACAGAGGCTTTTAAATTTAAATCTGATGTTACCATTAAAATTAAACTCAAGGCCTGCGCATACAGGCGGAGCGCAGCGCAGATTATCGAAGAGGATTTCTTACACGCAGTGCACAATGACGAAGGAAAATACCCCACCGATACCGCGAGCGCCCGCCAGCGCTCACTGATGTCCTGTTATAACATTACTCACAGAGCGCAGCCCTGACTGCAGGTACTTGACGTCCTGTGAGATGAAGCAGGACAGCTGCAGGAACGTCTCGCGCGCCTTGGTGGGAGTCTCCTCGGCCTCCGAGCACACTAGCTCCACGTCCAGAGTGCCGCCGAAGTACTGCTCTACGACTGATGCCCTGTTATAATGAACATCAATCTTTAGTTAACATTATACATAATAGAAGGGTTCCTATGAATTTATCTCTACTCCTGAAGAGTAATTATGAGATTTTTTAACGTGTAATTTTAGTCAATTCTGACTCAACATATTTCTTGAATTCCGTTTTGAGTTTTTCAACATTTGTAGATCGATATTTGACTAAAATTACCTGTTAGAGCCGTTTTTAAATAATTTTATAATGATAATGATCTTTATTTTCAAAGCCTTTGGAAAAAAAGTAAGTCAATTATTTGTCGGTCATCTAGTAAGAGTAAGGGTCGGTTGCATCAAACTGTATGTCATCGTTAAAGAGTTAGCTAAATTTGATTGTATGGAAAGTTTCATAGTAAACCGCCGCGGCGCGTCGGGTGACGTTGATCAGTCTGTCAATTGCGGATGGTGCAACTGGCACTAAAACTCGTATAAAATACGGACCTGTCGGCGTTAACCGGCGGCGGCGCAGACACCGGCAGGCGCTGCTGCAGCGCGCGCACTATCTCCGTCCAGCACTCGGAGGCATCCTGGATAAATACAATTTATTAACATAATTTCCACAAAAACTTACACTCCTCTTTAGAAATATTAAAGTCGGTTAAAAAGAGTTTAGTTTAGTCTATCAGACAGAGAAGATGCTTGCGCTTCGGCGTATTAAATAAAAGCACAAGGCCACGTGGGAAGGCAGAGGTAATTTTAAAAGGTGCAAACAAGCCAGAAGAGTGTTTATTTTTATTTATTTTTTTTATTTTATTTATTTGGAGAACCAACTGCTATGACAATACCATAGAAATTATAGTGGATACAGAAAGCCAATTATAGGAACTCACAGGTAGTAACACAATACTAAACTAACAGGTACTACTTATACTAAGGTTACGCACTATCGCAAGCACATATGTGAACAAAGCCAACACAAATTATATCTAGTAAAGATAAATTGAAAGTAACAAAGATACTAATTAGTAAGTAACAAAATGAGGAATATTAAAGTAAAAATATTAATAATACATTTGTAGGTATTTAAGAAGGCGACAACACGCTCACTCAATAGACTCGAAATATCTCTGCACTACATTACGTCTCACGTTAGGGATTCTACAGTTGAATATATCAATATCAAATTCTTTAGACAACTCGTTAAGGTTACGACTGGCGCGCGTTCTGCGTATAAATCGGGTCCACAAAAACCGAACCTCGCAAGAAAATTACTGTGTGAAGCAATTCTGTCTGTGGAGACGTGCCTTGCACGAGGCAAATGCATGCTCGGCCACGATTCCTCGAGCTCTGTCTTTGCTTCGCACAGCAATTTCCGTTGTTCCGTGTTGACTCGCCTATTAGTTTGCAAATTGTCCCCAGAAATGTAGTAGTATTCCCAGTTCCAACTGACCTGCTGCGCCAGGTGTCCGCCGGGAGCCCGCTCGGCGAAGCGCGGCGCGGTGTTGTGCAGCGCGCCCTGCAGCGCCGCCACGGTGTCGGACACTGACCTGCTGCGCCAGGTGTCCGCCGGGAGCCCGCTCGGCGAAGCGCGGCGCGGTGTTGTGCAGCGCGCCCTGCAGCGCCGCCACGGTGTCGGACACTGACCTGCTGCGCCAGGTGTCCGCCGGGAGCCCGCTCGGCGAAGCGCGGCGCGGTGTTGTGCAGCGCGCCCTGCAGCGCCGCCACGGTGTCGGACACTGACCTGCTGCGCCAGGTGTCCGCCGGGAGCCCGCTCGGCGAAGCGCGGCGCGGTGTTGTGCAGCGCGCCCTGCAGCGCCGCCACGGTGTCGGACACTGACCTGCTGCGCCAGGTGTCCGCCGGGAGCCCGCTCGGCGAAGCGCGGCGCGGTGTTGTGCAGCGCGCCCTGCAGCGCCGCCACGGTGTCGGACACTGACCTGCTGCGCCAGGTGTCCGCCGGGAGCCCGCTCGGCGAAGCGCGGCGCGGTGTTGTGCAGCGCGCCCTGCAGCGCCGCCACGGTGTCGGACACTGACCTGCTGCGCCAGGTGTCCGCCGGGAGCCCGCTCGGCGAAGCGCGGCGCGGTGTTGTGCAGCGCGCCCTGCAGCGCCGCCACGGTGTCGGACACTGACCTGCTGCGCCAGGTGTCCGCCGGGAGCCCGCTCGGCGAAGCGCGGCGCGGTGTTGTGCAGCGCGCCCTGCAGCGCCGCCACGGTGTCGGACACTGACCTGCTGCGCCAGGTGTCCGCCGGGAGCCCGCTCGGCGAAGCGCGGCGCGGTGTTGTGCAGCGCGCCCTGCAGCGCCGCCACGGTGTCGGACACTGACCTGCTGCGCCAGGTGTCCGCCGGGAGCCCGCTCGGCGAAGCGCGGCGCGGTGTTGTGCAGCGCGCCCTGCAGCGCCGCCACGGTGTCGGACACTGACCTGCTGCGCCAGGTGTCCGCCGGGAGCCCGCTCGGCGAAGCGCGGCGCGGTGTTGTGCAGCGCGCCCTGCAGCGCCGCCACGGTGTCGGACACTGACCTGCTGCGCCAGGTGTCCGCCGGGAGCCCGCTCGGCGAAGCGCGGCGCGGTGTTGTGCAGCGCGCCCTGCAGCGCCGCCACGGTGTCGGACACTGACCTGCTGCGCCAGGTGTCCGCCGGGAGCCCGCTCGGCGAAGCGCGGCGCGGTGTTGTGCAGCGCGCCCTGCAGCGCCGCCACGGTGTCGGACACTGACCTGCTGCGCCAGGTGTCCGCCGGGAGCCCGCTCGGCGAAGCGCGGCGCGGTGTTGTGCAGCGCGCCCTGCAGCGCCGCCACGGTGTCGGACACTGACCTGCTGCGCCAGGTGTCCGCCGGGAGCCCGCTCGGCGAAGCGCGGCGCGGTGTTGTGCAGCGCGCCCTGCAGCGCCGCCACGGTGTCGGACACTGACCTGCTGCGCCAGGTGTCCGCCGGGAGCCCGCTCGGCGAAGCGCGGCGCGGTGTTGTGCAGCGCGCCCTGCAGCGCCGCCACGGTGTCGGACACTGACCTGCTGCGCCAGGTGTCCGCCGGGAGCCCGCTCGGCGAAGCGCGGCGCGGTGTTGTGCAGCGCGCCCTGCAGCGCCGCCACGGTGTCGGACACTGACCTGCTGCGCCAGGTGTCCGCCGGGAGCCCGCTCGGCGAAGCGCGGCGCGGTGTTGTGCAGCGCGCCCTGCAGCGCCGCCACGGTGTCGGACACTGACCTGCTGCGCCAGGTGTCCGCCGGGAGCCCGCTCGGCGAAGCGCGGCGCGGTGTTGTGCAGCGCGCCCTGCAGCGCCGCCACGGTGTCGGACACTGACCTGCTGCGCCAGGTGTCCGCCGGGAGCCCGCTCGGCGAAGCGCGGCGCGGTGTTGTGCAGCGCGCCCTGCAGCGCCGCCACGGTGTCGGACACTGACCTGCTGCGCCAGGTGTCCGCCGGGAGCCCGCTCGGCGAAGCGCGGCGCGGTGTTGTGCAGCGCGCCCTGCAGCGCCGCCACGGTGTCGGACACTGACCTGCTGCGCCAGGTGTCCGCCGGGAGCCCGCTCGGCGAAGCGCGGCGCGGTGTTGTGCAGCGCGCCCTGCAGCGCCGCCACGGTGTCGGACACTGACCTGCTGCGCCAGGTGTCCGCCGGGAGCCCGCTCGGCGAAGCGCGGCGCGGTGTTGTGCAGCGCGCCCTGCAGCGCCGCCACGGTGTCGGACACTGACCTGCTGCGCCAGGTGTCCGCCGGGAGCCCGCTCGGCGAAGCGCGGCGCGGTGTTGTGCAGCGCGCCCTGCAGCGCCGCCACGGTGTCGGACACTGACCTGCTGCGCCAGGTGTCCGCCGGGAGCCCGCTCGGCGAAGCGCGGCGCGGTGTTGTGCAGCGCGCGCAGCATGCGCGCCGCCGCGCTCGCGCAGGCGCCCGCGCCGCCGCCCTCCAGCGCCGCCACGGTGTCGGACAGCGCCGCCGTCAGCTCGCCCGCCGTGCCGCCGCCGCTGTCTACAAATAAGATCACGTTTGTCAGGCTTTGGTTGATCAATTAATCCCTACATAGCGCGATATAGTGTAGGCACTATATCATGCAAAGCTACAGGCAAAAATGGTTATACATACCTCTGAATCTCACGGCCACGATATCGCACACACGGCTTCATACAAAATCTAACAAGAAAAAACCCCTATCACTTTGAGGGTTTTGAAGACTAAAAGTAAAAACCCCTATAACTTTGAGGGTTTTGAAGACTAAAAGTAAAAACCCCTATCACTTTGAGGGTTTTGATATTTCAAAATGTTGGAACTTGAGTCGCTACCAAAACTGCATCCAATCTTTAGCATGGTGTGGAGCCACTTGTTTGAGAACATTTTTAGCCCTATACGTTTTGGAAAAAAAAAACATCTTATCCTGATTTCCACCTCATTAGCCAAAATTCAGTCAGTATTTAGTTCTATCGCTAGTTAGAACATACGACACAAACAGACACCTATATACATAAACTACTAAAATCACAAGCCTACCTGTTATTGGAAATAAAATAGTGTATCCCAAAGCTAACAATTATTTCCTAATATTATGCTCCATACTTAACAAAACATCTCATTTATTTTTATCATCACATTGACTTTCCAAAGTTTCCAAGCACAAACAAAAGGTCAAAATGGCAATAAACTCACTTTTGTTATAATTGAGCAGTGCGTTCCTCAGTTCTGGAACAGTCTTGAGGCACTGCACGGTGGCATTCATGTAGCAAGTGTTGCCCAAGTTTATCAGTCCCTCGGGGAGGTCCAGCTACATAAATAAAATAAAATGTTTTATCACAATAATATTTCAGCAAAGCTACATAACTTATCTTTATAATATCACACACAACAAGACTCCAAATAGTTATTTGTAAGGACCATACAATCTTATGTATAAAAATTTTTTTTTTGTGACTATAGTTTGTGAACAAAGACAGGATTTCCAAGCCAAGGAAGCATGTGGTGGTGATAGTTGTCAGGGACTAGCAAGGTAAAACTAGGGTAGGTAGGATAGGTAGGTAACTAGGCATGTAAAATATCAAGTTTTTTAAATGTAAGCTTAAATAAGGCTCACAGAATTGGTTCCATTGCCTACATCTGCTGTGGTACTTCCAATATTATTGAGACTTTAATTTTCTACCCAGATTTCTCTGTCACTATAGCTTTCCTTGATACCACAATAATGACATTTAAGATATATTACTTTACAACTTTTTCAACATGTTCAGTTTGATAATTTTCTTCCAATTAATTACCAATTTACCATACATAAAAAGCTATGGTAGATGTAGATGTAGTGTAGGGTATGGCTATAGTACGTTTACAAGTCCATATATAGGTAAATACTTACAGCGGTAGCCAGCTCCGACTCATTCATGTCCTCCACAAACTTGGTCTGTTCCACCGGAGCTGCAGGCACATCCTCCTCCTTGCTGCCCATCACTAGAACTATGGCATTCTGCAAATAATAACGAGGGTTAAATCATATTCATTTTTACTGCAGACCATCCTTGAAAATTTTTAAAAGTTATGGGATCACCTTTTCACGTCAATTATATACTGTACAGTGTAAACTATATAATATACTAGACGGGCCCGCAGCTCCGCTCGCGTAAATGAAATAAAGAGTTCGTCTTATGTTTAGTTAAATACCGACATTATTATGTATTCAACCCTGCCATGGTTTAAAACTGTGATAGGGATTTCTTATTTGTAGCCGTTATTTGGATAACTCAATTCGCAAATTTGTCAAAAAATGATGTGATTTGATAAAAGGGAAGATTGTATTTTTTCATCTACACGTATTTATTTAAAACTTGTTTCAAGATAAAATTATTATTTGTTCTTATAAGCCTAGTTGCAAAAACGTTCATTAGATTAATTTTCGCCTTAAGACGAATATGGACGACCACCGCCCTTAAATCGCCTTTTCATACAAACATAGGTAGTCTAGTCCTCTCGGTCTTGCGATAGCTCTCGCCAGTCGCCATGGCCGAGGTTGAGCAGGTCTTGAGCAACTACGTCGTTTCAGCGGTACTTAGGACGTCCACTCGGGCGTCTCCCATTTTGTTGTCCCAAGTACCTGCGCTCTCTTCACGGCACGATCCTCTCCCATTCTCTCTAAGTGTCCGAGCCACCACTGAATTTAGCCGCCTTTGTCTCTCAATATTTCGCCACTATATCGGACCACATCCTTATTTCTATGGCAACAAAATTATATTACGATATTTGGCCGACTGCTGACTGTACATTTGCTTATTTTTATCAGGTCGCTCAATAACATCTGAACATGCACTTTAATCTACCTACATAACTTACTATCAACTTTGTATTTTTGGCCCATCTCAGCATTCTTAGCCCGTTCCCCGGACGAATGGCAATGTTTGCCGAAGCCGTGAAAGTCAATCTGAATAATATAACTCAAAAATAAATTTAAAACAACAAAATACAAATTGATAATAATAATAGGCTGCTATTTAACTGATCACCAGATTTAGTAAAATTTAATACCAAAAAAATCTATTTTACCACCCTAAAATAATAAATGATCACCAAAATTATTTTTACAAATTCATTTACTTTAAAGACACTGCACCTACTTAATCTTTCTGGTTTGACCCATTGGTTGACTGGTAGAGAATGCCTTAAGGCATTAAGTCCGCCATTTGTACCTTCATGTATTGTGCAATAAAGATTAAAATAAATAAATAAATAAAATTATAACACCATTTTAATGTGAAATGATTACCAATTTTATTACATTTTACTATCCTATTAAAGGAAATGACACCAAACTAATCATTATTAACCCAAAAATAGTAAATGATTACCAAATTTCAAACCCCATTTTAATGTGCAATGATAACCAAATTTTTCCATCTTGCTATCCTATTAAAGAAAATGACACCAAAATAATAATTGTAAACCCAAAAATAGTAAATGACCACCAAAATTGTAACCACATTTTAATTAAAAATGTGCAAATATTTAATATATCGTTATCCTATTAAATTAATAAATCTACTTCGTCACCTTTTTCTAGTAGCATTTCATTTCTATACCAGTCGCAGTTATAACCTAAACTAACCCATTTTTCTAGTAGCATTTCGTTTCTGTAATGGTCACAGTTCAAACCTAACCTAACCCACTTTTCTAGTAGCATTTCGTTTCTGTATGGGTCGCAGTTCAAGCCTAACCTAACCCACTTTTCTAGTAGCATTTCGTTTCTGTAAGCGTCGCAGTTCAAACCTAACCTAACCCACTTTTCTAGTAGCATTTCTTTTCTGTAAGGTTCGCAGTTCAAACCTAACCTAACCCACTTTTCTAGTAGCATTTCGTTTCTGTAAGGGTCCCAGTTCAAACCTAACCTAACCCACTTTTCTTGTAGCATTTCGTCTCTGTGAGGGTCGCAGTTCAAACCTAACCCAACCCACTTTTCTAGTAGCATTTCGTTTCTGTAAGCGTCGCAGTTCAAACCTAACCTAACCCACATTTCTAGTAGCATTTCTTTTCTGTAAGGGTCGCAGTTCTAACCTAACCTAACCCACTTTTCTAGTAGCATTTCGTTTCTGTAAGGGTCGCAATTCAAACCTAACCTAACCCACTTTTCTAGTAGCATTTCGTTTCTGTAAGCGTCGCAGTTCAAACCTAACCTAACCCATTTTTTTATTAGCATTTCGTTTCTGTAAGGATCGCAGTTCTAACCTAACCTAACCCACTTATCTGATAGCAGTTCGGTTCTGTGAGTATCGCAGTTCTAACCTAACCTAACCTACTTTTCTAGTAACATTTCGTTTCTATAAGGGTCGCAGTGCTAACCTAACCCACTTAACTGATAGCAGTTCAAACCTAACCTAACCTACTTTTCTAGTAGCATTTCAGTATGCTACTAGAAAAGTAGGTTAGGTTAGGTAGGTATGCGGTGCGGGGTACGGGGGGTTGAGCGGGAGAGGCTAGTAATTTTGGCATCATTTTACTTTATTTGGTAATATGTATACATTTTTTGGTAATCATAGTGGTTTATTTAGGTGAAACTATCGCATTAATTTGGTCTTCAAGATTTGGTGATCATTAATGATTTTTGGTAATCATTCAATATATTTGGTGTTTGAATACAATTTGAAGTGCAGTCGTAATTAAGATGGTGGTACTTTTGTAATTTTAGGCCTTATTTTTTTGGTGTTCAGTAATTTTTTTTGGTAAGCATGATTTTTTTATTTAGGGTACCAAAGTATTTTTTGGTGGTCATTATATTTGTAGCCATAATAATATAGTAATTACTTTGATTGATAAGAATGATAAGTCATATATGACATATCACTCGTATGGGCTCTATAGACTAAGGTTGAGGTTGGCAGCACTTTTTATTTTACTTCGTGTAAAAAAACTCAGAAATACCTGTATACCAACATGACAAACATAATTTAGTTTACTTTAACTTACGGATTATTTGGTCTAATCTGTAGCACCGCCAAACGAAAGCAACCGAGAGTTGCCGAGAAATGGCCGATGAAGATTGTTATGAAAATTTCTTTTCCTTATTGTAAATTAAATACGCATCGGAAGCGATAGTTTTTATGGTCTAGTTCTATTCCCATATGTAGATAATTGATTTGAACAGGTTTTTCTTATCATACGTGCGTCGTATTCGAGAAACGTGTCAATAACTTTTTTAGAAATTTGTAAGGCGCCATCTCGCTTCTTCCCTCGTTTTTTATCCCGTTCTGGTTTTTCAATTTTATATATATGATGATAGCGACACACAAGGGACCGGACGTTTTTTGGCACTATAGAGAGTTTTCGTTATATAGAGAGATTTATATTAAAGTAAAGCAACTATAGCCAACAAATTTCGACATTATAGGCAGTGAATCGTTATATCAAGTGACATTATAATAGCAAAGAGAATAGATAGTAGAGAGGGGTCCTGTCATAGTAAATTTTGTAGTCACAGTAAATTTACTGCCATCTATCGACACACAACTAAAACTCAAAATGAAAACGCATTAAACTATCGAAAAAATGTATATATATGGATAAATGATTTTATTATTTTTATATCATTTTGACCCATGTTCATTCACTGATACCTGTGTGTTAAAATTGTTAAATACCATTGACCATAGGCCAAAGGTGTGTGCGCCATCTATCCGAGAATGACTTTTTCTTGATTTCCGAGGCACGTTTTTTTCTTAGACTTTATTCATCTTATACGGAGTTACATATGTCTTTGATAATAGTTTAGGAGTTTACTAGAGATGCCCCGAATAGTGAATTTGGCCTTGGAAGAATACATTTTAAATATTAAATATACCTCGTTTTTGGTTATTTTTATGTGTAATTATTCTTTTTAGATAGGTGCAATAGACATTAGGTATTCGGCCGAATAGTAGGCAACATTCAGCCGAATACCGAATATTCGGCAAAGTGGCCGAATAGGCCGAATACCGAATAGTTGCGAAATATTCGTGGCATCTCTAGAGTTTACACTGTAATTGAATTTTTTTAAGCTGACCGTTTAGAACTACGCATGAGCTCTCAGTCTTAAACAATCAGCTTAAAAAATTTCAACTATACCAACTTATAATCAACTTTGAGTAACGGGTAAATCAACTTTGTGCACCTGTTTGCCATGGTTATATCTCCTGGGTCACACTTTAAAATAGTAATTATATTGAATTTTATTGCATCAAACAGAATTGTGTTATAGCAATTTTTCTAACAATCATTGCAACTCATATCTCTTGGCTAATGGGCGACAACAACAGCAAAAACAAGTCATACTATGAATTTACTAAATACAATTGGATTAGTTCCAAATATTCATGCTCGGACGAAGCTTCCATTTACATAGGCAGGTAAGATTAAGTGCCCAGAAAGTGTTCAAACTGGTATAGACTCAACCACTCACATTAACTAACTTAAAGTTCCCCCACTCCTCATCCCGCAGTGTGACCCCCTTGCACACAACCTTCTGCCTCTCTGGCTGCACCCCCGTCAAGGCAAATATTTGGGCCTTAAACAGGACAGGGTCGTCATCTGTGTTCACCTCCACGCCCGGAAACATCTCCTTGCCCCATTTGACTTTTACTGCAATTACAAATACAAATAAAATCAATAGAAAATTTTGACATTCATACCCTAAAACCATTAAATTCATATTCTAAAATAATATGCTAAAATGCTCTATAACTGATAATCATGGCATGCAGTACAAATTACTTATGAACGCTAGCAAAGTTCTAATACAAATCCAAATAAAATAATAATTTGCTGTTTTACATTTTAGTAACTTTATTTTGGAAGTTGACCTACATTTAAATGTAATCTTTATGACGAAGAACTATGGAATGAAACTTTAAAATAAAAGTAATTAAATAAATAAAAAAAATTGTAATGCCGGTCGCAAACCGAGTATAGTCCTTGTTGACCATTTTGGGGCACAATGACACAGCAAATGCGTTTCATAGTTAGAGACAAGTTTATGGCTAGATGTTCATAAATTATGACCCAGATAAAATGAATAACGAGCCCAGAACAATGCAATTATCACAAAAATACAATTTTGATGTCAATTTAACGATTATAACCTCACTGATGTTCAAATACTACAGGAAATCACATCTAAGATTGACTTACCTGAGTATTTAGGCATTTTAATGTGTGTTTTATCAGTTACTTTATAATAAAAGCGTTTATAAGTGTTAATAATACACAAAACTTTTACAATAAATAGGAATTGAAAGTCACGACACTACTACACCCGCTGTCGACCACAGATATGCAAACTTTATGAATGGCGAATGGCAGACATAACTGTCAAATAAAATGTCATTGGTATATTTAATGCAGATGTGAATAATTTTCCATTTTAAAATCTAATAAATTATTTTAAAAGATTTTTGTAACAATAAAAATCTGGCCGTAAAATCTACAATAAAACTAATTTTCATAGGAATATCCTTGTTTAGAACTAACCATAGACACTTTAAGTAAATCATAGACAAAGGTTAAGAAATGAGGTTTTAACCAAGTTTTAACTTTTAAGTTGCTTTTAGTTTCGCAGGGATTAACCCAAAAGCCCGCTTTCGCATATCCGCGAATTCGACTCCACACTCGCGCTCGCGGCTTCGCGCCGCGATTCGCGCACGAGTGTGGAGGGGGCTAAAGAGTATAGAGTAAGAATATCTGGGAGACCGAGCTTTGCTCGGAAAACATATAAAAATTCAAAAATGCGCGTTTTCCCAGAGATACTAACTAGCTACATCGATTCATCGCCCCCGAAAACCCCCATATAGCAAATTTCATCGAAATCGTTAGAGCCGTTTCCGTGATCCCCGAAATATATAAATAATCATCATCATCATTACCTACCTACCTAATACAGTTAGAAAGTGACGGTCACGTCGAGATACTGTCACGTCGCAGGGTACTTCCTCTGGGCTACTAGTTAAAGACGTTAAAGTTAATTGCATAAGTTTAGTACTTATGTACAGCCCAGGCGAAAGGAAATCTTATAATCACAATTAACGCAAATTGTTTGGATTCTGTGTGCTTACAGAAGATTACCCACTCTACCTAGCATACATATAAACATTTTCTAAATTCTGAATTATTGCCTCTACCGAGTGACTTGACTAGCCAGCTTTTTAAAACTGCCCTAAAGTTAACATTTAACATACTTATAGGTAGCATGGACAAGTACCTTGCTCAAAACATGATTTCTCGATTAAATAATTCATACCTACCCATTCATACCTATTTCAGCCTAGAAAAAGTTAGTGTCCCCTCTATCAGGGTTCCATCTCCACGAGCCTCTAGCATGCTTTCAAAGGGTTCTCACTTTTCACGTGTGACGGCGGAGGTCTCGCCTCTCGTTCGATGAACTTTCCACCCGAGGCTGCGCCCGCGCGCCCCATCAGTCCCATCACCAGTCTCCACACAAACGCCGTCTTGAGTGCACGTCTGTCGCCAATGAATTCGGTTTTTCGCGGTTTTCCAATAATCCAAACGCAGTGAGTGCCTGAAGCTATTCAGTGAAGTGAAATCTGCTGTACCGTGTTGTTTATTGATAGATGTCCAAGATTGTTGTTGGATAACGTATGTGCGGATTCGACGGGAGCTTAATGTAAGTTCTCAAGCTTTGTTCAATTTAAATGAAGTAGGTATGTGAGCTTTTGCGACGTATAATAGTTAACGGAATGATTGTTAATGAACTGGTAATTTAAAACGTTCGAGAGATTTCTAGTACATAATATGTAAAGTACTTAATTTTACCTGACCAATAATAGATAAGTGCGTAATAAACATTTACAATGAAGTAGGTACCTATTAGGTAATATTTTATACGGAGATGTTTGTGAAGTCGACTGCACTGCAAAAAAATCATATCATAATTGATAAAAATTTCATTTCATTTCATTTCATTTATTTCATGCGAAAAACCATGGATATAAAGGTGTTACATAAAGGTTTGGTACATGGTCACCCTGCAAGGGCGTAGCACTGTCTTAAAAACTAGTTAAAAACTAAACAGTTTATTTATACAAAACAAGATATGTTTAAATTGGTAGTTGCAGTGGAAATATTATAATAATCAATTGGTAATAAATATTTAACATTAGTGATTTATCATAATTATCGTCAAACATTATTATTATAGTAAATTAGAATGATAACAAATTAAATAGTAAAAATTAGTTAAATGTCAAGTCGTTATAGTTAGAATTTGTTAAATTGTCATCAAAATATTCAGTAATAGTATAATAACATTTTGAGATAAGTAATTTTTTTAGAATTCTTATGAAGGTAGAGTCTAGTTCTTCGTTTCTAAGTGCGTCTGGTAATTTATTGAAAATTTTTATTGCCATGACATATGTGCTTTTTGAGTGCATTTTCAATGTTTTATTCGAATGATGACCTAATATAGGTATATTAGGTATAACAGCTGTTCTTTGCCATTCTTTGGATAATAGTACATTACGATACAAGTGCGAAAAATAGACAATTCTTAACGAGTGGCGATAAATGAAAACCCGACCGAAGGGAGTGTTTTAAATCGACACGAGTGCTAATTGTCGCACTAGTGCGGTAAAGTATAGCACCTAGCACCATACGTACTGTAATATATGTATTTACAGTACATATTATGGTGTAATTTTACCGCCCTAGTGCGGTAACTATATGAATACGTGCCTATGTCGAAAATTTAAAGGGCCATAGGACCTACCTATACCTACTGTAAAACGTACAATACTAGTGCGAAAAGGTAATTCACAACTCGTGTCTATTTAAAACACCCCCTTCGGTCGTGTTTCAATTTATCGCCACTCGCTACGAATTTCCTACTTTTCCCACTTGTATCGTAATGTACTATAATATTACACGCCGACGCCTCTAAGACACTTAAGAATAAGGTAGTAGGTAAGGTAAGGTAGACACTGTAAATATATTTTTGGAAAGTTGGCTTGCAAAGATGTTTGTGAAGTCGACTGTACTTATAATGTGTAAGTAACTATTGCATTATTTGCATTAGAAGAAGGCGAAAAGCTACATTTATTAATGCCAACTGTACTGGATAAATGCGCTTTCTTAAGTAGCTACACCTACTTCAGTTAAGTCGGAGATTTAATTAACTTCAATACAGGCAAATACAGGCTTCCGAATTTTTGTCATTAAGTAAACACTTTCACTTGGCTATTTTATTATGTACCAAGTGCAGTAATGTTACGCATCGACGAATCCATTAAAAAAATATTAATTTTAATTAATAAAGTTATCCATGTATCGAACCGAAAGTGCACTTGATTCTGTCAGCGTTTTTGGAGTGAAATTATTAGAATGTGAATGTTACCTAGGTATAATTAATAACCACTTTCATTAACGCAAGGTGAGACGTTTATTACAATTTAAAACGCTTTCCATTCCTACATATAAATAAACTTTACAGTACGTATGATCCTATTTTCCAAAAAATAAATAGTAAAATAGTACTTTTCGTGCGTATTTCAAAAGTTTAAAGGGCCATATGTCCTGTAAAACGTTGTACGATACACGTGCGTTCGCAACTCGTGTCGATTACTATCTACACTACAATTTATCGCCACTCGTTTCGAATTTCCTCTTTTCCGCACTTGTATCGTAAATAACTATTTCTATCGTAGAGGTTAGAGGTATCCATAAAATTCACATCCCTCAGGCGTTCTATATCAGCTAAGTATAAAAAAAAAGTTGTCCATGTAGGTAATAAAATGTCATAACTATTAAATAAGCGCCACTTGCACCATCCCACTAACCCGAGGTTAACAGGTTAAACCTAGAGTTACCATGGTTACCAGTACAATTTGACACTGGGTTAACGGTTTAAGCGCGTAACCCCGGGTTAGTGGGATGGTGCAAGTGGCCCTTATAGTCAATAGGTAATTAGTTAATTACTTTTTATGTTATGATTTATTATAAGAAAATTTAGTCTTGTAAATTTGGACTATACCTACAATAGTACATTACGATTTACGATACAAGTGCGCAAAATAGGAAATTCGAAACGAGTGGCGACAAATTAAAACAACGACCGAAGGGTGTTTTATATCGACACGAATTTCCTACGGGTTTCAATACTTTCAATAAAATTCTTCGTGGTAACTTATAAAAATATACGTTAATAGTGAGTTCGGTTTGCCTCAATGTTAAGCTAAATTCGTAGTCTAATATCAACTCTACATAAGTATTACACAATTTACACATACACAGAGCTACGTGAATTTTTTGAACACTCCACTGTTACTAAACAGGTGTAAAATTCCGGATGGAATATCGATCGAACGCCGGCGATTTATCGACCGGTTCTACTGCCCTGTGCTGATGGAAAAAGTACCTATTTGTGTAATAAGTTTCTACAAAGACACATATCTATTGTAGGAATTTTTAATCAAGTGTTATTGAGTTCTACAAGCTGTAGATACGGAGATACTGTTTCAATCGCGCGGTGGTAAAAAGTGACATTTATTTGATCACATGGATAATCCAAAATAAATAGGTTTAAAGATTTTAAGATTTTTCCCAAAGCTAGAACCTTACCGAAATAACACGCTTAAATCCACATACAGAGGTAACTAAAGTAAGTTTAGGTTCGTTAATTCCCACAGAGCGAAAGAATACACACTAATACAATCATGTACCAGACCTCTGGGCGTTTTCAGAAATAAATATCGAAAACCCGATTCTAACAGATCCCGGTGTTTTTGGGTTCTTTCAACTCAGAATCACCAGCATATTCAATTCTGATGATAAAAAAAATGTCCCAAAAATTTGTATGAAAATTGTAGGTACATTCCACTACGTCACGCACATACAAGTGAAATTTTATTTCATACTAAAACGTGACGTAATGGAATGGACATTTTGGGACATCTTTTTTTAATGGTGGGATGGAGAATGCTGTCGATTCTGAATAGAATGAGCCCAAGAACGTCCAGACCAGATGTGAAAGAATCAGGTTTTCAATATTTATTTCTGAAAACGCCCACCTACCTAATTACATTTTCTGATACCCACTGCTTTATATTTCGTACCATACCTGCCCAATCAGTTCGCGTTTTAACGATGGAATATATTCCATCTTGTTCGCACTATTATTAGTAGTAAAGGACGAGCTATCCCGCGATAAACACGACATCGCAGCGTCCGTGTTTACGCGATTAGAATTCAAAAAGCGTCATCACGCGACCCTGTGTTTACGCCAGCAGCATAGCAAAGAGATAAAAGTACGCTGTTTCAAAGAAGTAGGTATGGTATGCACGAAGTGCGCGGAACTCGGAACGCTCGATCGCAACTCAATTACAATCAACAGGATATCACGTTCGTTATAAGTATCTTAGATAGCTTAGTGATAGCTTAGCGTAGTAAATCTATTCTATTGCTAATTAACCTTGTTATTCCCAATAGTTACCACCAAGTTCTTACAGCGGTAACTACTGGGAATTTCTTTCCCACCTTTTACCACTGGTAACTACTGGGAAAACTTCCACAATAAAACTTGTTTAGTATGATCTACATATTCACCTCGTAAATTATTGCAGGTGACTATAAAAAAACAGCCTGTACATATTTATACTGTCTTTATTAGTATTGAACTTTAACAATATTTTGGTGGTAACTACTGGGAAAAAAAATCGTACCTTTTACCAGTGGTAACTACTGGGAATTTACTTTCCCAGTAGTTAGTGTAGTTACCAGTGGTAAAAGGTGGGAAAAAAATTCCCAGTAGTTACCACTGGTAAGAACTTGGTGGTAACTAGTGGGAAAAACCCAATTAACCGAGCGTTAGCGAAGATCTCTGTTTCAGCATGGGCAAAAATGCTTTCGTATGTCCGGAGGTCCCCCTCTACAGGTCGGAACTCTTAACCTACTCTCGTGAAATTTTGTGAGCAGAGGCGCTACCGCGATAACCGAAATTCGCAAATTGCGGGGATCTTTCTCTTTTACTCCAATGAAGGCGTAATTAGAGTGACAGAGAAAAATGGCCGCAATTTACGAACTTCGATTTTCGCGGTTATAGGCCAGGTTTCATGACTAAATATAGACGGTCAAGCAAATCTTGTCAGTAAAAAAAGGCGCGAAATTCAAATTTTCTATGGGACGATATCCCTTCGCGCCTACATTTTTCAAATTTGCCGCCTTTTTCTACTGACAAGATCTGCTTGACCAAGTATAGTTTTTTGTCGATTCAGTCTATAGAGTTTTTTTTTTCTAAATGGCGGAGCCATAGATTTATTCCGTTTCAAGGTTATGCTCGCGAGCTCTACAGCTCACAGAGCCACTAGTGTTAGCCGGGCTAGTATGCCTACAGTACCTACAGGCGCACGCTTAGCTAATCTATTTTCTTCCTAAGATTCACGGTATGGTACGGGACGGGTCGATAGAAAACCTTATGTGATGATTTGCAATATTTAATTGATTTGCCTACAGTACTCTATGAAATGAAATGAAATGAAATGAAAGTTTATTCACGAGAACATATGGTACAGTAGATATTATTAAGTGTACATATTGACCCATGATATGTTCGGCCTTATGGCATGTGAAAATTATTTGTATTGACATAGTTCATGCATGTCAAAGGAAAATACGTTACAAAAATGTCGCGTTTATTAAAATATTATCAAAATTTAAATTATTAAATACAAACACCAAGTTCTACAGTCAGTTAGTCATTCAAATTCAGCGCCTAAGTTCATCAATCTATTATAGTTCAATCTAATTGTCTTACTTACCTATGTAAAAAGATTACATGTTAAAATGAAGTAAAAATTAAAATTTATAATGTCAAAAGTTTACATGTCAAAATTAGGTAAGAATTAGAATTTATAATGTCAAAGTTTACATGTCATAATTAAGTAATAGTTAGAATTTATAATTAAATTAGGATTTATGATGTCAAAAGTTTACATGTCACAATGAAGTAAAAATTAGAATTTATAGTATCAAACGTTAACATGTCACAATGAAGTAAGTAATAGTTAGAATTTATAATTAAAATATTCATCAATGTTATAAAAACTTGCATTACACAATATATTTTTCAATTTAAATTTGAACTCGTTAAATGGTAGCGTCTTTATGTTTGCAGGAATTTTGTTAAAAATTTGTATACACATGTGATATGCGCCTTTTTTTCTTATTTTAAGGTTATAGGGCGGTAGCTTCGAGCAACACGGAAGGGAGGCGGCATTCGCACTATTTCCCCTCTGCCGAGGTACAAGATTAGCGCGTCAATCTAATCTAGCGCGGGTAATAAAACTAGTTGCACTTGGATTTTTCACTAGACCGAGTCCAGACGCGCGCGTGAACACTGCTGCACAAAAATGCCTGGTTGCTCGGTTTTTTGTTATAAAAAGAGGTTTCCGACCGGCTTCCGACACATCGGAAGGGAGGGGCCCAAGCGATATCTCACCGTACAAATCTTTCTGCCATTTTTCGCGGGGGGAAAGGTGCACACAGTCGCACTTCTCACACACTTACATACAGAATCCAATCTGTAATGACGACATAAATACATAGAAAATGACACACGTCAAAGGCAAATCTTGCAAACCTCGATCTCTTTTTGTGTACGGACGAGTGACAAGTGTCACAACACGCACACTAACACATTTTCGTTGAAGTATGTTATTGTATTCTGAGAGATGAGAAGTCGGATTTGTCGCTCGACCGATCCGCAATTTGTACTGAGCGAGCAAAATCGATAAATCCAACAATTACATGAGACTAAAATATAATAATTGTGTTTGAATGTAATTAAACGTATGATATGTAAAAAAAATATTACATGTGAAATGTAACACTTTCTTTTTGTAAATTTGATGTCCCCGACCTCTTTTTATAACAAAAAACCGAGCAACCAGGCATTTTTGTGCAGCAGTGTTCACGCGCGCGTCTGGACTCGGTCTAGTGAAAAATCCAAGTGCAACTAGTTTTATTACCCGCGCTAGATTAGATTGACGCGCTAATCTTGTACCTCGGCAGAGGGGAAATAGTGCGAATGCCGCCTCCCTTCCGTGTTGCTCGAAGGTCGAAGAGGTCTATTATTTATATTATTAAATGGCGGGAAGAGTTCTAGATTCTTCTTCACAAAGACAGCTGCTTCGTAAATGTATAGGCTTGTCAGTGTTAATAAGTTAAGCTTTGCTATGCCTACCTTCCTACTTGTATCTTTTGACTGCGCTAATATAAGAGCTTCAGCGGTCGGAATGCATAATATCCAAGGATCTACCTGCGCGGCACGGCCGCTAATGATAAGGCCCAGATAACTTCACCAAACATACCTGAATTGCGCGTTCCTCGCCAGTTTAACTTAACCTCTAGATCAGTAACAACTATGCGTGATTTGAGAACAGGCTTATACTGGTTTTATTAAAGCAGCGGTTCCGGTAAGCATTGCGAATGGTCGTGGTCCCGTTCCGAAGAACAACGTTATTAGCCTGCGCTGGCGCGGATTTAGCAACAAATCATAGCTTTCCAACGGAGAACTTGGCTCTGTCAAGCGGTTTAAATGTTACAATAGAGCAGAACTTAGAATACTTGTACCCAATGGCTCAGGCACAACTATAACAAAAGGCAATAAAGATAATAAATCAAGCACTCTTTTCTAATAAACGTGTATTAACCACTAATTTCTTTCGATTCAATTGTAGTCTTACTGCAGATATACCTACTTTTTGTTTTGCAAAAAACCGCAATGCTTTGCGGTATTATTTCAATTATGTACTTACACCATTTTTACTTCCCCAAAATTCTAATGTTACCTGCTCACCTGCTGCGTACTGTATATATACATATAGAATCGTACTTACGTCGCTGTAGGCAAGAACCTATTTTCTGTTCTTAATTAACAAGTTCTAGCATAAAATTGCAATCATTGTCGTCTCAAGCGCACACCCAATACTTTCTCACTTCACAACCCATTACTTTGCGATCGTTTACTTGGAAAAGTAAAACGAATGTATCTTATGACCTGAAGAATAAGAGCTCTATTTAAACGCAAGCCTTTCTCCCGAATGAAAAGGATCGGTCTTGGTGTGTACGTTTTTATGTGGCTACGGTCTCATTGAACGCGACATTGGCAGAGTTTGCAAAACGATGTGAAATAAATACTGGCACTTTGTTGAAGAAACGAGTGACATTTGTGGCTCAGTGATTGAAGATCTTTCTCACTTATGAAGAAATTCTTCACAATATGAGTCAGGTCAGGTAAAACATTCATTTTGCTATAAAGAAAGTAGGTAAATAAATTATTAATTAACGTGACGTGACTCATGGCTAGGGTTGCCAGACATACTATAATATATAGTATTATACTTTATTTGGCCTCCGTATACTTCATAAATACGAAACACATAAAGTATGCTAAAATACTTTATTTTAAGCTGAAACTAGAACAAGCAAAAAATGTGTAAGAAATAAAGAAATACTTTATTTTTCTGCGTATACTTAATTTTTTGATCCTTTAAACCACCAAATACTATATATCTCAAAAAAAAATGTGGCAACCCTACTCATGACTAATCTACAAATTTTATCAACTTTTTTATGACTTTTGCTGACAAAACGTTAACTAGTAAGTGTTCGGAATATAAGGAGTACTGGCGATAGAAACAGGCGAGGGACTAGTCAAGATTACGGAATGAATAACGCCAACAATATATGAGTGCGTATATTAATCACATATTAATAACGAACTATATGAATTTACGAATATGGGTTAAAAGTCTTTCCTGTATAAGTAGTAAATTGTTAAAACATAAAAATAAAATATAAATGTAAAAAAGGGACGACGCAATCTTACGGCTGCATGAGCTGAGGGCAGCGAGCAAAGATAAAGGTCACAGATACAAAATATTTGACACCTAATGTACGGCATAGACTACACAGACAATTTTTAACAGTAAGACAGATATTTAGACCTAAAAAGTAAATACATTCATTTAATTTTTAAATAAAAGATTATGTACTTAATGCTGGCTTTTGTACTCGGTAAAACCTCTTGTATAAGTAAGTCTAAGTATAATTTATTGCATGTCAAACCCTATGCATGTGGGTACGTCCCTAGTTTCATCTTCAAATGTACGTAATGACATTTGATGCATTTTTTATAAACACCCATTACAATACTATTATAAAACGCTTTCTAATTTTACACACGCTAATATAAGTAACTGACAAAAAAGTATTAAACTTTCAGGAAACCGTCGCTTTGGCAAAAATACTTTCGCGTTTCCAATCTGTAACACGGAACCGGGTCAACATGTGGAGTTTGTGGAAACCTACTTGGTATCTAAACCCATATAGATTTAAATATTGATACCGTTTATTATTCTTAACGTGACATGGGATAGCTAATTTGTAATTCAATAGTTTTGCGTCTTTTAATATTTATTGAATTGGAATGATTAGCTATGCAATCTTATTAAGTTCAAAAAGCATGTAGCAGATTACTTTCTGATTATATTGTATAATTTTTATGTAGTACCTTATCGACAACCAATAATGCAGTAGGTATATTTAACATACCATTGACCCAATGGCTATCGACATTCCGGCATTTTATTTGCTGTTCCTCACTACATGGTAGTCATATCAAATTATAATCAAATTAGAACATGGTCCTAGAACAAATTTGGGTGAAGTCGGGTCGTTGTCCAAGCCGTCACGGTTCACGCACCGTCGCCGGCCCATCTCCTTGCACGTCGCACCACTGCTTACTCTTCTATGTACACATGCCACTTTTACTACTTCTTGAGAAATCAACTTTATTCGCAAGAATTAAAGTCGATTTGGTAATGACGCTAGTTAGTTAGATACGAGGTCCCGAAAGGAACTAAATCGTTGCTTACATTTCGGTACAAGTATATATTTACGCTGGATTGGACTACAGTTATTACTGATAATAAAATGGGTGGAAATTCTCGATGTTCGAATTTCAAAAATTAACAGTTGAAAGTTGCGTGCAAAAGACATAAACGCGTGCGTCAGTTGGCTTAAAACTTTACGACTTCGGGCTTAAAATTCAGATAACTATAGTTGGTCAAGCAGATCTTGTCAGTAAAAAAAGGCGGCAAATTTGAAAAATGTAGGCGCGAAGGGATATCGTCTCATAGAAAATTTGAATTTCGCGCCTTTTTCTACTGACAAGATTTGCTTGACCATCTTATATATGTACATGCCTAAGATAACTTCAATAATTAAATTATTTTTAGTATAATTTCATATGGAAGTTTAAATTGAGTAGGTAAGGTAAACGTATTGGTATGATAATACTATTACTTATTCTGTGGTACTGGCGCTCGACGCGGTCCCAGTACTCATCTTGAAAATTAACTCATTGTCAATAGAGGTGACAGCAAGGTGTAATCTATTGGGCATTAGCATATCGAGCACTAGTACGTTTACCTTAATGTATTAACATATCTTAAAGTAATACGACGAGTAATTCGAGTAGCTCTATCAGGCTAAATAACGTTTTACAACAAGCGAAAGTTACAAAATCTAAATTCGTATATATTTAAAGTATTGAATCCGCAAACATTAAAAGCTTTATAAGTATTTTTGCTTTCTAGATCATTAATTAATTATATCGGAGCCTCTGCAATTAGACCATCCCCGTTGCAGTCATTTATCACCGCCTCTATGAATAGATCTTACATACTAACTTTGTTTAAGTTAAATTGAGTCTTAATCCTTGCGGCACAAGGTTGCTTTTTCTGCTGCTAAGTCGGACACTAGCCTCGCTATGCGACTGCGTACAATACACTGTATTAGTGTTAGATTAAAAAGTTATTAATAATATCGAACGTTCTTAGAATCTCGAAAATTTGTATGTTTTCCGGCCTCGGACATTAGGTAGGATACCTATACCTACCTAATTATTCAAAGGCAACTACATCTTTGTTGATTTTTTAATATAAAAAAAATATTTATAAGGGCCATTAAGGGCATTACTTGGAAAATATATCTTTCTTTTCGTACGTACATTTTGTATTTTAATTCGATTTATTTACTTATTTGGACCCCAAGGCCCGTGACAAGCCTTTAAGATGCTTGTATTGTACTTAACTTATGTTTTTATTATTTTCGTTAAAAAAGGGCATTATTTGTTATTCTTATGAACAATTTTATTGAAAATCAACATTTTGGTCATAAACGCCACATAATGGAAACTGTAACCAATCGGTGCAAACATTCCACATTTAAACAGAATTCAATCCACGCTTGAACTTCTTGAAAGTGAAAATGCGGCAAATCAAAGTAAAACCTACTTTCACATTTGTGACATTTGTTTGTTTAAACACGTTATTTATCATATCTCTGCTGTCATTCATTATAAATATGGCACGTTGAAATAAATTATTTTGACTGAATAAAGGATGACTCACGTTAGACCGGGCCGGAGCTTCCGGCCCATCGTTTTTAATGGAAAGCATTACGTGATCGCCTGTCATGTCATAGAAAAGTAAGCTCGGAAAGCTCCGGCCCGGACACGGCCCGGTCTAACGTGAGTCATCCTTAATAAAGAACTTGAATATCCGGTTTCCATTTGAAATTTTGCTTGCATCTCAACTGATTTTACAAGGTGTCAATCATGTATATTCTTTACAAATAAATAATATTCCCGCCGCGCTTCGCTGGACCTGCACACGCGACTGACAACGAATCAGGTTTTGATTGAGGTCAGATCTTGCTTAGACCTTACCTTTGTTTTATATTAGGGTTGTTATTTTATGAAAGCTTCATGAAGCTTTAAGTGTCCGATAATTTTAATCATATGGACGGTCTCCGCTATATCTTAAAATACTTATATGTACATACCTACTATCATGTTTGTTCAATAAATTTACAATATTTTTTGCTAATTGATTATGTTCGTTGTTACCAGATTATTTATTCATTGCTACCAGTAGTAGTATTAAAAATAAAATAATTAACCAAAAGAATGTACAAATCGTTTGACTAGGATTTTATTTTACGCCGTCTTACTTAGCACGATGTTCAATCATCCAAAGAGCCTGACTCCCGCCAGTTTCCTTAACTACCGTGAAATCCGAGTAACTAAACAATCCAAACTAAGGCAATTTCGTTCCAGTTTTGTTAATTTAAATGTTTTACACCAATTGTGCTGTCAAACTTACCTGAGAGGCCTTCCTCACAAAGATTAACTTTAACTACGTTTGCCACTCATACATTCAACAACCTCCATCTTAACTTAATACTTTTATGGTTGCATTCTAAGGACTCGGGCTGCATGTAGTTACATGCACTATATTCAGACAAATCCTATTCTCACAAGACGACCTCATGTTATGCAGAGCCCGTCTCTGGGGTGCATACGCAGCAGGAGGAAGTGGTGCGATAGTGAACTAAAACAACGTCGTCCTTTAAACACTCGATGTATTTTCAAAATGCACAAATGTTATAAAGTCGTCTGTAAGCACATTAACATTAAATAACTTATAATATTTAGAGAGTAAACCTAATAGCATGTTTACCGTACGATCCGTGATAGCAAAGAGAAAGAATGACAGCGCACAAGTTGCCAGAGTCAAAAAATATTCTAAAGACACCTATATACGTGCATGTCAATTAATAAAGTGTGCCATTGACTTTCCAACACTTCCCCTCAAGGGCACACTGTTATCTAAATAATAACCATAGTAGAGTCAAATATTTCAAAGAGAAAACTAACATGAAACAACTAAATTTGGCTCTACCATATTAAATGTCACAAATAAACATTGAATGTACATTTAAAACAAATTCATATTGACTCTACCATATACTAGTAATAATAATAAACCTGTTAGCTTTTTATAAAAGAAAAAAAAACAACAGATAAAAATACTTAATATAAATTTAGAGTACAATCACAACTTACTTTATATGCTCTAGTTATTGAATTAAGTATTAACAAACGTTCATAGCTTTGATAAACTCATTATGCTTAACTCTACCTAAAGGTTTTGTCAACACATCGGCAATCATTTTGTCTGTAGGCAAATACTCTACTTTAATTACATTTTTAGATATTAAATCTTTAACATAATGGTACCTTATGTCGATGTGTTTCGTTCGCTTATGACAGTATTCCTTAGCTTGTAAAAGCTTTTGAGCACTTTGGTTGTCATTATATACAATACAATTAATTTGTTTAGGCAAAATCTCAGACAAAAGACTCTTAATGAATGATACATCTTTACATACATCAGATATTGCTAGGTATTCTGATTCACATGAAGACAAAGAGACACACCTTTGTTTGCGAGACTCCCAATTGACTGTACAATTTCCCAATTTAATGACATAGCCAGTATAGGATTTTCTGTCAGTAATATCATTGGCCCAGTCTGCGTCAGTATAAGCATACATAGACCAATTCTCATTCTTATGAAAACATAGAGAATAATGAATTGTACCTGCCAAATAACGCAATATACGCTTAGCTGCTAACCAATGTGACCTATCGAAACAATTGTTAAATTGGCTAAGTTGACTACATGCATATGATATATCTGGCCGTGTACATACAGACAGATACATCAAGCAACCCAAAAGTTGTCGATAGTTAAAAACATCATCCTGCAAACAGTCATTATTTTCAGATTTTACAAGTTTACAGTTAATTTCCATAGGTGTGGCTGCGGCCTTACAATTTTCCATGCCAAAACGTACAAGTAGTTTTCTGATATATTCACTCTGATCTAGAGTCAAAGTTCCCTTAACTTTATCCCTAGACACGTTTATACCTAAACAGCTCTTAAGCGGACCTAAATTTTTAACATTAAATTTACTTTCTAAAATGTTTAACAAATTTCGCTTAATTGAACTGTTTTGGCTGTAAAACACATAAAAGTCATCAACATATAAAGCCAAAATCACTAAATCATCCTTGTTACTTTTTACATATACACAGGGTTCACACTTGGATTGAGTGAAATTATGCTCACTAAGTAAACTATGTATTTTACAGTTCCACATTCTACTTGCCTGTTTGAGGCCATAAATGCTTTTCTTTAACAAACATACTTTATTTTTATTATTATCACTGAAACCAATAGGCTGTTCCATATATACAGTCTCATTAAGGTCAGCATTGAGAAAAGCTGTTGCCACATCTAGATGGTCAATGTTTAAGTCTAACTGATTAGCTATACAAAATAAAATTCGCATTGTCGAGTGACGGACAACAGGAGCGAACGTTTCGTTATAATCAATGCCTTCCCGTTGGGTAAAGCCCCTGGCGACTAATCTTGCTTTAAAACGATCAAAATTACCAGAAGCATCATATTTAGTTTTATAAACCCATTTACATTTTATTACATTTTTACCAACGGGCCTATCTACCAATTCCCAGACATTGTTTTTAACTAGAGCATCATACTCACTTTTCATGGCATCTAGCCATTGCTGGCTATTAGAGCCACTTACAGCTTCTTTGTAGGTAATGGGTTCATCAGTCGATGGAGAGGGACCATGAGCGAGTAAGGATAAATCATAGTCTAAATACCTCGCAGGGAGTACATTACGCGTGGAGCGAGACGAGCGTTGTGGTGTAGCGTCGGCCACAGGACGAGACGCTCCATCACTTTCAGCTGCCACGGGGGGAAGGCTCACTGGTTGTGGGCCGCCGACACCTGGTGAATCAGCTGTGCTGGAGTCGCTGCTCCCAGTGCAGTACTCATCGGTTTCTCCACCTGAAAATGATGATGAATCTCTGTCAGATAAATTCAAATTAATCTCATTATTAGTATCATTGATTAAAATATTATCATTTAAAATTTCATTATTAATAATTTCATTATTTTCCATTTCATTATCATTATTTGAATTTACTTGACTATTCTGACTAGAAACATTACCAATATCACAGATCTCATTAGAAATATCATTATAAGTTAAAATGCTATCACTCGTGGAAAGTTCTTGCAAGGGGTTTGTACAGGGGTTGTAAAATCTATTCTCAATAAAAGCAACATTTCGAGATTTAATGACCTTTGTGGGATCCAAAGGATCAGCTAAGCGATAACCTTTAGATGTATCACAATATCCCACAAAAATGTATTCCTTTGCCTTAGCATCCAATTTATCTCGCTTATGTTCAGGTAACAATGAAAAAGCAGTACAGCCAAAAACCCTGAGGTGTCCAAGGTTGACCTTTTTGCCAGACCAGACCTCCTCAGGTATACGTCCAGCCAAAGCCGACGTGGGAGACCTATTCTTTAAATATACAGCAGTCATTGCTGCTTCTCCCCAAAATCGTTTGCCGAGACCTGAATGCTGTAACATGCAGCGTACCTTATCAAATATAATGCGAAAAGTCCTCTCTGCTACTCCATTTTGGGCAGAACAGTAGGGAATGGTGGTCTGGTGGATAATACCATGTTCTTTTAAATATTGAGTAAATTTAGAACTAGTAAACTCTCCACCATTATCACTACGAAGGCAAAGGATAGGCAAACTCTTTTCTTTTTCTACCATAGCTTTAAAATGTTTAAAACAATCAAATACCTGTGATTTGTTCTTCATTATGTAGGCAAAACTCTTCCGGCTGTAGTCATCCGTAAAGGTGAGTAGATATCTTCCTCCTCCATGGCTCGTCTCTGGCATTGGTCCGCAGACGTCAGTGTGCACCAGCTGTAGTGGTTGCGTTGTTGCACTGTTGCTAGCCTTAGGGAAAGGCTCGGCCGAAAGCTTCCCCTTAATGCATGCTTCACAGTTCTTGAGGTTTTTATCCTGAAACAACACACCACATGCATCCCTCAACTTACACATCCCAGCTGAGTGCAGGTGACCAAGTCTAAAATGCCACAAGTCCATCACAGACGGGGTAGAGACGGCAACTGCAGCGCTCGGTGCGACCTGCCTAGATTGCAGGTCCAAAGAGTGCTTCCTGTTAGGATTATATCCCTCAGCCCTAGACACATCCCCAGAGAGTTTATAGATTCCATTAACACAGTTAGCTATAGCCATATAGTCGCTAGGTGCTTTATTGAGACTATGACCCCTGTCATAAACAAAACACCCATCATTATTAAATAAAACAGAATGACCATCTTTACATAATTTAGACACAGAAAGTAAATTTGCTGATAAGTTGGGAACTAACAAGACATTCTTAAAGGTCCTCACCTGTCCATTTAAAGCAACACTAAGATCTCCAGTTTTGGAACTTGACATTGTTTCACTGTTAGCCAAACTTATGGATTGCTTCTTTGTATCCCTTATATTGCTGAGCAAGTTTGGATCATTAGAAAGGTGAGAAGACGCGCCTGAGTCCAAGAAGACATCCGTCCGGTCCTGGGTGAAGAAAGCTGCGGTGGCGGTGGCAGACTTGGAAGAATCCCTTTGTTTCCTATCTCTCTTATATTTAAAACACTTCGGCTTGATGTGACCGACTCGGTGACAGTATGTACACTTAATTTTGCTTGTAATGTACGCTGTTGTTGAGCTCCCGTTATTCGCAGACTTCCTTTGCGCCTCTTGAAGAAGACGAGTACGCACCAGGTCGCTTTTCAGCTCTTCAGAAGATATACAATACGTTTCTAGGTTGCTCACCAAAGTGTCATAGTCTGCCGGAAGGCCACTCAATAAGATTTCAGCCACTTCTTTATCTTCGACCACCCTGCCGATGTCGGCGAGTTGGTGAACTAGGGACATTACATGTTCAATATATGTAGCCATGTCTGCATGCTCGGTGAAATCTACCCTGTGTAGCTGCCTTAAAAGTAACACCCGCCGATACAGCCCTTTGTCTTCAAATGTGTCCGACAAGTTTTTCCACGCTTCTTTAGCTGTTGTCGCAGTCCGAACGTATTGAAATAATGCCGGTTTTATGTTGAGACAGACACGTGCCAAAGCGCGCTGGTCGCGCGCGGCATCTGCGCCCGTCAAAGCCTCGTCCGACTCCCTGTCTATAGTGTCCCACAATCCTTCTGTGATCAAGATCATCTTCAAAGCGAACTTCCACGTCAGATAGTTGTTCCCGTCCAGCTTCTCGATGACGGGAGTGCCCATGACGACATTAGTGGCATTTACAGCCATCGTGACAATATGATAAAAAAAAATATTCAGAATTAACGTTGTAGGACGACGTAAGAGGTAATATTTTGTAGGTTTTGCCACTTGATCGACAGCCACTTACTAGATGGATCACGATTTCTCCTTTTCTCGTGGTATGCTGGGCCCATAACCTGTTATGCAGAGCCCGTCTCTGGGGTGCATACGCAGCAGGAGGAAGTGGTGCGATAGTGAACTAAAACAACGTCGTCCTTTAAACACTCGATGTATTTTCAAAATGCACAAATGTTATAAAGTCGTCTGTAAGCACATTAACATTAAATAACTTATAATATTTAGAGAGTAAACCTAATAGCATGTTTACCGTACGATCCGTGATAGCAAAGAGAAAGAATGACAGCGCACAAGTTGCCAGAGTCAAAAAATATTCTAAAGACACCTATATACGTGCATGTCAATTAATAAAGTGTGCCATTGACTTTCCAACACCTCAATACCGATACCGTAAAACCACCCAACTATATTCCAGTACTACCTAAACCTATGGTCCACGCGTTCAGTAAGTAAGTATCAATCTCATTCTTTTTTTTGCATTGTCTGAGTTTTTTACGGTACTTAAATTATTGAACGATGTATCCACTTTGGATACATGTCTGTTTTGGTATAGGTACATAATAAGGAAACACCAGCTCAAAGCCACAGATTCGTTCTTCTGATAACAGACCTCGATGTCAAGGCGTTACGATCTCGTAAACTCGTTTCACTTTACACAAAACGCTTGTAAACAGACCCCTGAATTGCCATCGGCCTGCACCCGGTTTGCAAGAATGCGTCGCGAAGATTCTGCCGAGAGAAAGGCGCTCGCTGGACGATTTCAACAGGGATCAAAAGGAAAAACCCTACAACTTTAACAATAAACCAATTAAAAATCCCTGATGAAACCTGAGGTGGATGAGCTATCTGTATGATGACGAAGCCTGCGCTGTGGATCTGAAGGTACCTATGCTGTTATTATTATGTTGCTTTTTTTGGGTCAACAAATTGTTCTTTACATTAAAAATTCCCTAAATACATCATTTTGTAGGTATTAAGCGGGCACGTATGCTGCCTTGTGCTGTTCTGTTCCTTTATTTCTAAGTGTTAAAAATTCCCTTAGGTACCTATTGCGTATTTGGCCGCTGATCGTATGCCGCAAATCTCTTGGAGGATTATTCCAATAAAACTTCTTGTATACGCCTAAATGCTTACCTACACTTTACATCCTATATTTGATGTCAAAATATCCTAAGATCCTTCGGAGCAAATAATTAGCCTAAGTGCGAATTATATAAGGAATCTGCTGAAGACATTACGGCATTTCTTGCAGGTGCAAAGCGATTCAAATCAAATATAACGTATGGAATTTAATGATCTCTATCAGATTCGCAAACGTTATACATACTAATTTAATATAGTGTCCGACCGAAACATGTTTTTTTGCCGAAACCGAAACCGAAACCGAATGTTCGGCTTTGGCTCTAGTTTCGGCCGAAACCGAAACCGAAACTTTCGTAGACTTGTTAAAATCGTTGAAAAAATGTCATAAAACCGCTTTTACACACATATTATGGGGCTGTCAACACCCAATGTCCTTGAAATTGATGTTACTTAAGCAGTTTTTTAAGAAAATTACTAGAGTTAGACCAAGATAATTCTGCAACGATTTTGATAACACATGCAATGCAAGTGTTACTTTAAACGTCAAAACTTCTATGAAATTATGATGTATAAATAACATTTGCACTAGTAGCACTGCGTATGCTATCAAAATCATTGCAGAATTTTCTTGGTCTAACTCTATTCATTCACCAGTCAAGCTAACATGTAGATACAGGGTCAACCAAAAAACCAATCAAAAACGCGAGCGCAGCGAGCGCGAAATTTTTTGTTAACAATATCCTAAAGGGCCTAAAAGTCCGAAGTGCCCCAGTGAGGCGAACTTTCATGCGAAGTCAAAGCCGTGCTTCTGGCTTCAGGATAAGTAAGTAGTTAAGCACAGACTCCAACCAATGTCCATTGTATTAAAAAGCGACACCGCAGGCCGAGCATGGCGCAGCGAGGCCAAAGGCTAAGCTGAAGTAGGGGACATGTGGAACACAAACCAATGGTAAATTGAGGTAAAAAGTGAGGCTAAGGTCGAGCATTCGTATGAAAAACTGTACTGGGGACAATCTTAAGGGTTTTTTCTTCGTTTTAATCAATAGTCAGCTGTTCAGCTTTGCAAAATATTAACTATTGAGAAAATCAACTTTGCGGCCCTAGTTGAGCGTAGCCTTTAGCCTCGCTTAAAATTTGCCATTAGAGGTAGATAGAAAAATGACTGAATAAGAGCGAAAAGAACATCGTTCGACTCGGGCCGAGCTGATACTCGGCCAACGGCTACGTGCGACAGTGCTATCTCATTCACTCCGATACAATTAGACAGTGTGCGCGTTATAGGTATTGACAGCCTCTTAAGACTGCGTCGACCGTCCAGTGGCGCTCTCATTAGTGGAATTGTGTTTTATAATAAACCAATTAATTTCTGTACCTATACATGAATCAGTATATGTAGATATGTATTAATATTGTTGTCCTACTTATTCCCCAACTTTTGGTCTTTGTCCGAAGTACCATTTCGTAAGTTTCGGCCAGGCCGAAAGGTTCGGCCGTTTTTTGGCCGAAACCGAAACTACAGCCGAAACATGATTTTTTGGCCGAAACTGGCCGAAACCGAAACCGAACCTTCGGTCGAACACTAATTTAATAATGACAGACATCATTTGTAATATAATACATATAACATTTAACAAAGGTTATCTAATATTCGTATTCTCAGGCAAAAGTTGACAGGCATTTAATTAACACAAAGCGTCATTCATGTACCGACATTTTACGGAGCATTATATTATAAATTTAAGCAATTTAAAAACTCCCACAATCAAGCAACGAATTTATTAACGTCAAACGTAACGCCATATAAAATGGCCGATTACGTAAATATGGCGGAAATAATCCAGTGACACGGAAACTATACGGAAGCGAGACTATACGTCAATTATTTATTGGGCGGGTTAGAAAAAGTAGAGCGCCGGCCGCGTGTGAAGAGTTTACACGCACACGCACCGCCACAAGTTTATCTGATACGATGAGCGAAGCAAATCTGGAGCATCCTTAAGACAATATTGAGGTCGAAATATGTATACCTAAGCAAGATGCGCTACGTGTAAAATATATCATTAATCAATAAAAAAAATAGTTTTAATGACGATCAAAGTCACTGTCATATTGCCCCTACAATGAGTTATTCTGGTTCAGCTCCGAACAAAGCTTCCATGAATCGACATGCAAATACAGCTGACAATCGAGTATGCACTGAAACTGAAAAGCACTGGAATCTATATAGCTTGTACCAAATATCATTTCTCATTGTAGGAAAAACAACTGAAATTTTAGGATTTATAAGAGTAGTATAGTAAATAAAGTGAAAATTATGATTGAATGAGCTTGTTAACCTTTAAAGTTCTAAGCTTTTTTATTTTGTTTTCGTGTTTGGACTTTTGGAGTGAGATATGCAGTACGTAACTTTCTACTAAATATTCTTAAATGTTACTTCATATATATTGATAGAATTGGGTTAAAATGATGATGTCATTGTTGACATCATAAATCAAGATCATTATTGGTTGGGTTTTGGGTTAAGTATGCTGTTATGCTACAAATCTAAATTGTAAATATGAATACGATCAAATGTATTTATAAGGTTTATAATACTTAACGATATCGTTTAACTTTAATTCGATGGGCATATATTAAAATTATGAATTGTATGAAGTTACTAAACTAAGAATTATGTCTTAATTTATTTCCTTTTTTAGGAAAGTCGTTTGGTTTCTGGTTTGGTATTATAAAATATATTATATATATATTTAAATATATATAACTGGGTCAATTTGATCGGTTTATCTATGCCCGTACAAGTAGATTTACTTATATTCTGTAAATTCTTCGTTCGTTTTGGAATCAGTATTTGGAGTCAGCGACAACAGGCTCCTCAATCCTCATTGAGCTCCTCAGGCAGCACGACTCATTGGAAAACACAGCACTTTTCCCAAAACATTGGTAGTCTGTTCGAGATCCTGAAAACGGTGAAAAATTCAACACACGTTTGGGGTCATCCATTAATTACATCACACGTTTAGGGGGAGGGAGGGGGTCAAGAAAATGTGACATGTTGTGACAAGGGGGAGGGGGGAGTCATAAACTTTGTGACGTCACTTTAACTTCATCAGTAACCGAAAATGTATTTAAATTATTTTATACGCTAATTATCATTTAAATAAAAAGGTTTTTAAACGATAATCGTTTTTATTCGTTTAATTTTATTTCTTAATCAGTTTTGGGTTATAAAATTACTAATATTTCTTTTGTCAAAAATATTTTGATAAAATATTAAATAAATATTTGCCAATTTCGTTGAAGAAATGTGACGTCACACCAGGGGGGAGGGGTTTGCCTAATGTGACCAAGTGTGACAAGGAGGGGGGGAGGGGTAAAAAAACCTAGAAATTCGTGTGACGTAATTAATGGATGACCCCTTTGTCATTAGGACATTACACTGATTACACATTTGATGTGCAATCCGGTCATACGGAGTCATTCGGAGATGTGATTTGCATATTACACTTTGCTTAAACTGAGCACGTTTTGAAATAATACGTGGAAACTAATTCCAATAAATATTTAATTATTTAGCTAACCTGAATATACAGCTCCGCGGAATTGGTAAAGGGCAGAGGAAGCGTACAAAAAGCGCCGCGCGACGGCAGCTGCACCGCGCCGCGCCGCGCCGCACCTGTCGTCTCTACCTACCGAGCCTACCGCGATTCCAGTATTTTAATTTTAAGGAACACGTATATTGCTAGTTAATTAACAAACCAAGGACTTACTTAACCATTTTACAAAGTAGATAACGATGTTAAATTATGATGATCTACATTATACAGCTTATAAGTCTTATAACCAACGCCGAGCCAAAGCTACAATCAGTAGTTTCGGCATTTTTTCTACAAAAACAAATAAATAACAAAGTCTACTGTAAAGTCTGTAAAACACGAACAGTAGACTTTTATTATAAAACTTAACCAGAAGGCAAAGAAGGCATTCTGTTTTCATATAAATTATTGAATAAAATTAAATAATTCTACTAGGTTAGTTTAACTCAAACATTGGTAAAGAAGTTATACAGCTTTTAGTTATCAGCTTTTAAGTTAAAATGAATGCATTTGCGATTACCTACCTGTATCTAAAAGAATGTATCTTATCTTTTATCTTACTTATCAGTAACGTATTATACCCACCTAAGATACCTACCTACCTACTCGTTTATCCGCCGCGTCGATTCCCAGAAAGCCTGATTTAATTGGTGGGCCAAAATGATACATTAAATTAAATACTCTAGTAGTTGTGTACCATTTTATGCTACTCTCCAATTCATAGTTATTATATTATAAGTAATAAATATATATCAACTGATGACTAACTGACTGACGATGATATTAATGTAGAGATGTGTATGTATACAATCCAAAAAATATATATAATAAATTACTTAAAACTTTTTTTACCAAGGAATATTACAAAATTAGTTATCATAAGATGTGCAGATGAAATATTCTGCTCATTTCATTGGCGATAGTTGGAAATTATTTGTCCAGTAACGGTGCCAGTAACTGTATGGTAAGTGCCGATGCCGAGGCAAACAGCGATTGTTGAGACGCCTGCGGCAGTCGGCCAGCCTATAAACGCATCCCTTGTCCATCTTATACAACCTAATTTCATCCATTTACTTATAGATACAGCTAGCGAAATGCCTCAGAAACGATTCTATAAATGGTTCACAGACTAAATAAAAGTGAGTTTTACGATTTTTCTTGCCCATGTAAAGATAACATGTCCTCTCTTGAAGCTCGGCTTACGTAGGTAGCTTTTTTATTTTTCATGCTCACGGCGTTTTAAATAGTCGCTTTTCTTTTGATTAACTTATATTAAAATTATTAAATTGTATACAACGTGACTTAAACGCATATTTAATTTATTTAGATTTAGGTACCTCCGACGTTTCGAGGACGGCGTTGTCCCCGTGGTCTCGGTGGAATCTTAAAACTTAAATATACGCGATTAAGTCCCGTTGTACAATTGATTAATGTGTAAAAATCGTGAAAGTTTAAATCAGAATATTGAAATTGGCTTTGCGGTAAAACCTAGACATTATGTAGAGGCCCATAAACTTTGCCAAATAAATCTATGTTAGAGCCCTATATATTTAGGATTTACATATGTCTCATATCTTTTTCTATCTTCCTGACCTTTATTTCCCTGACTTGAGTTTAAGACCAGTAGTTTCAGATTGACTGCATTACTAATGACCGATGAATTCACAATCACATCAGTCCACGGTCATTTTTCATTCAAATCTTAACGACTGCGGTCATTTTGCCATCGCGCATCAAATGGTAGCGGCGCATGACCTGCATTTGCTGCATTGCTACTTCTGCATAAGTTTGATCTGACATATAACTTTTGGGTCTCTATTGTTTCCGAAAAAAAATATGGTTGTCTGTAAAGTCGGTTTACAGACGATAATTCTGCGTGATAACGTCATAAGAAAACGTTACCATTACATTACGTAACGTTACCATGGAGATCTGTCCACAATGCGACACTTTTTCGTGCATGCTACCGGTGTTCATCGATTTATAAGACGTTAACACGTGTAGGGTTTTTGGTATTTAGCATACCTAGTTAATTCGTTTTTAAAGTTAAGGGTAGTTTGAAATTGAAGACTGTTATTGGTTGGGTATAAAAAGAAACTACACTCGGTCGACGGGGCTCAGTTGGTTGTTGAGTTGTGCTAGCAAACGGTTGTCATAAGATGAGATTATTGTGAATTGGAATAAGACAAGAAGTAAATGGATAAATATATTCAAGGGTGTTGTTATTTTACACTTCAGAAGTGTGCAGAACGTAAGTACACGCCTACTGTTATTACTTATTGATTTAGTGAGATAACTGATAATAACATGACCCTTATTCTGAGCTTTGAGATAATTAAATATACAAAATTATAATGGATTACGTAAGAAATATGGTACTGGTAACATTTTTATTTAATTTAAATAAGTAACTACATAATGTATTAATAATATTATGATGATTATGATTATAGGCTATCTAATTGCATGTCAGTTAAACTTAGGTTAGTATGACCCTTAAATGGACATAATCATAAGAATATATGCGTCAGTTGGTCGAGAATTCAAAGTAACAAAATCAAGTACACCTTCTTCCTAATAAATACGTGACGGTAATTACTTCTTTTGCTACTTACCTACCCACACACATGTGGAAATTAGGCAGAATATGTTAACACGTGGGTCTTGATATGTGTTGGTTATGGATGTTAAAGGGTGCCTTAATTTTCATTATTTTTTCACAACGGCGCACAGTTTCCGAGATAAATTGATATTTATGATTTACAACCAGGTCTCGCAAATTAATTGATGATTTTGAGTTTTGATTTTGATCCTTAATGTTAAAATTTGTGGTAATATAAATAGATGGCTACTATGCAAACGGGGCATTAAAGGGGGCTTGAATTTTCATTCATTTTTCGCTACGACGCACCGTTTTTGAGATAAAATGAATGTTTATAATTTGAACTACCATTAAACATAATTTTATGTATGTAATTCCTTTAAAGTTTACAAGGTATTATGATATAGTATATAGGTACCTATATGTAACACCGGATACTTTTACGTTTCATGCCGAGTTGTTGGAGAATATGGCTGACGATGACTCATGATGATCAACGGCGCTTGCAAACGTATGTAGCTGGAATTACAGCGGCAAGTGAAAAAGGAATCCAGAGCGAAGCAGAGTCCTGTTGTGAAAGTCGGGAGTAACCCCGCTTCGACAGCCTTAGTGAGGGGCACGCGCCACTGGACATCAGGTCATGTACACCTACTTTTACTATATTATGAATGATTTGATATTGTAATATGTGTTGGATACTGTCAATTGATTTAAAAGCTGAGACTTCATCTCATTCATCGAATCTAGCACATATAACATAAGTATAAGAATATTTTGCCAAAAGATAAGTTGAGAGAAAAATAAATTTGATGAACCGATAGAAAACTATTACTTGTGTACCAATTATGAGAAAATTTTGCCTGAATATATCAATTTAATATGACATATCTTACGAAATAATAGATACGATTGATGAGTGGTTCTCATCCTAACCATTTGACCGACTTTTGTGATTTCTATTTAAACTGCAAGGAAGCTCCACATTTATAATGCCATCTAATTATAAACTGAATTATTTATTGATCAAATTTCGAGTATCGTGTATCGTGTATCGTGTATCGCGTATCGTGTATCGTGTATCGAAGTTATCAATCAAAGAGATGGAATTATTGAATTATCGAGCTATTGAATTTTAGAACTGTGGAATTATTCGACCCTTAGAATTATCGAGTTGTTGGATTATTGAATTGAGTAATTGAAGTATCGGATTATAAAATTGCTGGATTATTTTCATTATTGAGTTATTGGATTAATGAGTTATTGGATTAATGAGTTATTGGATTAATGAGTTATTGGATTCAGTTATTGGATTGAGTTATTGGATTGAGTTATTGGATTGAGTTATTGGATTGAGTTATTGGATTGAGTTATTGGATTGAGTTATTGGATTGAGTTATTGGATTGAGTTATTGGATTGAGTTATTGGATTGAGTTATTGGATTGAGTTTTAATGAGTTACGTATTCATGAGTTAAGTACGTGTTAATGAGTTACGTGTTAATGAGTTACGTGTTAATGAGTTACGTGTTAATGTGTTACGTGTTAATGAGTTACGGACTAATGAGTTACGTGTTAATGAGTTACGTGTTAATGAGTTACGTGTTAATGAGTTACGTGTTAATGAGTTACGTGTTAATGAGTTACGTGTTAATGAGTTACGGATTAATGAGTTACGGATTAATGAGTTACGGATTAATGAGTTACGGATTAATGAGTTACGGATTAATGAGTTACGGATTAATGAGTTACGGATTAATGAGTTACGGATTAATGAGTTACGTGTTAATGAGTTACGTGTTAATGAGTTACGTGTTAATGAGTTACGTGTTAATGAGTTACGTGTTAATGAGTTACGTGTTAATGAGTTACGTGTTAATGAGTTACGGATTAATGAGTTACGGATTAATGAGTTACGGATTAATGAAATACGGATTAATGAGTTACGGATTAATGAGTTACGGATTAATGAGTTACGGATTAATGAGTTACGGATTAATGAGTTACGGATTAATGAGTTACGGATTAATGAGTTACGGATTATTAACAGATTATTTAAATAAACGGATTATTTGAATTAACGGATTATTTGAATTAACGGATTATTTGAATTAACGGATTATTTGAATTAACGGATTATTTGAATTAACGGATTATTTGAATTAACGGATTATTTGAATTAACGGATTATTTGAATTAACGGATTATTTGAATTAACGGATTATTTGAATTAACGGATTATTTGAATTAACGGATTATTTGAATTAACGGATTATTTGAATTAACGGATTATTTGAATTAACGGATTATTTGAATTAACGGATTATTTGAATTAACGGATTATTTGAATTAACGGATTATTTGAATTAACGGATTATTTGAATTAACGGATTATTTGAATTAACGGATTATTTGAATTAACGGATTATTTGAATTAACGGATTATTTGAATTAACGGATTATTTGAATTAACGGATTATTTGAATTAACGGATTATTTGAATTAACGGATTATTTGAATTAACGGATTAACGGATTATTTGAATTAACGGATTATTTGAATTAACGGATTATTTGAATTAACGGATTATTTGAATTAACGGATTATTTGAATTAACGGATTATTTGAATTAACGGATTATTTGAATTAACGGATTATTTGAATTAACGGATTATTTGAATTAACGGATTATTTGAATTAACGGATTATTTGAATTAACGGATTATTTGAATTAACGGATTATTTGAATTAACGGATTATTTGAATTAACGGATTATTTGAATTAACGGATTATTTGAATTAACGGATTATTTGAATTAACGGATTATTTGAATTAACGGATTATTTGAATTAACGGATTATTTGAATTAACGGATTATTTGAATTAACGGATTATTTGAATTAACGGATTATTTGAATTAACGGATTATTTGAATTAACGGATTATTTGAATTAACGGATTATTTGAATTAACGGATTATTTGAATTAACGGATTATTTGAATTAACGAATTATTTGAATTAACGAATTATTTGAATTAACGAATTATTTGAATTAACGAATTATTTGAATTAACGAATTATTTGAATTAACGAATTATTTGAATTAACGAATTATTTGAATTAACGAATTATTTGAATTAACGAATTATTTGAATTAACGAATTATTTGAATTAACGAATTATTTGAATTAACGAATTATTTGAATTAACGAATTATTTGAATTAACGAATTATTTGAATTAACGAATTATTTGAATTAACGAATTATTGAATTAACGAATTATTGAATTAACGAATTATTGAATTAACGAATTATTGAATTAACGAATTATTGAATTAACGAATTATTGAATTAACGAATTATTGAATTAACGAATTATTGAATTAACGAATTATTGAATTAACGAATTATTGAATTAACGAATTAATTACTTAATGAAGACTTGAATTTACGAATTAATTGACTTTATGAATTATCGAGTTACTGAATTATTGGGTTACTGAATTATTGAGTTGTTGATTTACTGAATCATTGAGTTGTTGAATTATTGAGTCATTGAATTATTGAGTCATTGAATTATTGAGTCATTGAATTATTGAGTCATTGAATTATTGGGTCATTGAATTATTGAGTCATTGAATTATTGAGTCATTGAATTATTGAGTCATTGAATTATTGAGTCATTGAATTATTGAGTCATTGAATTATTGAGTCATTGAATTATTGAGTCATTGAATTATTGAGTCATTGAATTATTGAGTCATTGAATTATTGAGTCATTGAATTATTGAGTCATTGAATTATTGAGTCATTGAATTATTGAGTCATTGAATTGTTGAGTCATTGAATTGTTGAGTCATTGACTTATTGAGTTATTGAATTATTGAGTTATTGAGTTATTGAATTATCGAGTCATTGAATTATTGAATTATTGAATTATTGAATTATTGAGTTATTGAATTATTGAGTTATTGAATTATTGAGTTATTGAATTATTGAGTTATTGAATTATTGAGTTATTGAATTATTGAGTTATTGAATTATTGAGTTATTGAATTATTGAGTTATTGAATTATTGAATTGTTGAATCACTGAATTATTGAATTAATAGGTTACTGCAGTTAATGTTACAACATTACATTGAAATGAAAGCGATAATGAAGACTGCATGGTTGAACCTGTTTATACTTACGAGAACTTGATTTGGTTCGTAAGCTACTAGAACAGAACACCACAATTAAACCGAGATCAAGGAGGATTGATAGCCTCTGATTAATTATAGTAATATGTTTTCACTCAAACTTGAATAAAATAGGTTAGTTTATAATTATTTTCTGTATAACTTTGTACGTTATCAAATAATAGTAGATTACCAATGAGGGCATTTTTAGAACAAGTCAGATGGTACGGATAGGTAAAGCATAACAGGTTTTTGCACTGTGCGTTTTGGTATTCTGTAATGTTTAAATTAAGGTTTATAGACTTCAGCTATTTAACAACAACGTTTAGTGTATTATTAATATACTGTTCAAGTCTTTCATAAAACAATATGGATATTATAAAAATAAAATTAATGGTCTTGAAATCCCAACGCGTCTTGTAATTGATGAACTAAGTACTTTGTCAGCTTGGATAAATCCTAACAATCTAGAATATACGACCTTCTCTGAAAACAATGGGATTACAGGTTTTTAGTTACCAATTTGATGATTGAATTGATGCATTGATAATGGAAACATAATAGGTCAAGTTGTACACAATAAGGTCCCAGTTTTACACATGTTTTTCATATGAATATGTGAAGTTAATTATCGCTGTTATTCATCATAGTAATATTTTATAAATTATAGTCAGGGTTAAAGTTATTGAAAGGTTCTCAGGAAATATGAATCCTGTCTCAAGAGTGAGGTTTATAATTGTTGATTTCTTGACATGATATTTGAAGAGATGTTTCAGTCACGAGAATTGAATTGGTTCGTGTACTATTTAGAGATGTTTCAGTCACGAGAATTGAATTGGTTCGTGTACTGTCTACCTGCAGATAGAGATGATCAATACTTATGAAAATCGAATAATAAATGGCAATTATTGATCTGTTACCCTGAATTACTTAGTCAATGTTGGATATTTTTAGCAAGTTGAGCACCGCACCTCTCCCGGCGTCCCCCGCTTCGCGTGACACTGACACCAGGAGCCAGAAGCAAGTACAGTCAACAGGCGATGACTGAGCTGCCTCCAGCAGGAGCCCGCCTCGCGCCGCCAGAGTCCGGTGCGAGCCGTCTCCAGCAGGAGCCTGCCTCGCGCCGCCAGAGTCCAGTGCGAGCCGTCTCCACCAGGAGCCCGCCTCGCGCCGCCAGAGTCCGGTGCGAGCCGCCTCCAGCAGGAGCCCGCCTCGCGCCGCCAGAGTCCGGTGCGAGCCGTCTCCAGCAGGAACCCGCCTCGCGCCGCCAGAGTCCGGCGCGAGCCGTTTCCAGCAGGAGTCCCCCTCGCGCCACCAGAGTCCGGTGCGAGCCGTCTCTAGCAGGAGCCCGCCTCGCGCCGCCAAAGTCCGGTGCGAGCCGTCTCCAGCAGGAGCCCGCCTCGCGCCGCCAGAGTCTGGTGCGCGTCTAGAGCACGGCGACCGCCGCTCCGCGCTCCCGTGCCCCGGCCGCGCCGCAGCCCGCACGCGCTGACCTCCAGAGCCAGGGCCCTTCTCACCGCTCGACGGTCGTCCATTCTGATGACATCGGTGTCGGCCTCTGGTCGATGTCGAGTGGATGTCTCCGGCAGAAGAGTAACAATTTTAACCCTTCGTATGCCTTAGTCAAAATTTACTACTGAATTAATAACCTTGAAACTGTAAATTATAGTCCAAATTGTGTGGTACGTATACGGGACCAGGCATACGAAAGGTTATTTACACGATGTTTTTGAGATTTTGACGTGCTGATGACTGATTGAAACTGTTTTAAGTCACGAGAAATGATCGGTTCGTGTGCTGACACAATTAAGTAGTAGGTGCGAGAATAGAACTGGTTCGTATCCTACACATTAACTCTGATCGCAAGAAATTGATCGGTTTGCGATTAGTGTATCCACTGTTAAGTATACGTAGTCTGTCGGCCAAGTGTAGGGTTTCCACCTGGCACGTGTATGAGGACATACACGGAGTCAGGATGGACGAGTGTAGGGTTTTTGGTATTTAGCATACCTAGTTAATTCGTTTTTAAAGTTAAGGGTAGTTTGAAATTGAAGACTGTTATTGGTTGGGTATAAAAAGAAACTACACTCGGTCGACGGGGCTCAGTTGGTTGTTGAGTTGTGCTAGCAAACGGTTGTCATAAGATGAGATTATTGTGAATTGGAATAAGACAAGAAGTAAATGGATAAATATATTCAAGGGTGTTGTTATTTTACACACGTCAAAAGTTTTTAGTCATAATGTATTGTTTGCCCGCATTTTTGTTAGTCATAATTTATTTGGTTCAGAAACGCGTCACTTTTCAGGATTGCCATAAAACAAATCTAACCTAACCTAGATATCTATAGGATAACCTTGCGAAAATCCTGAAAAGTTAACGGTTTCAGTTTTATGACTAATGATTATATGAACTTAAAACTTTATGGGAAACAAAGGGACCCCATAACTTTTTGATAATTTTCCATAGCAGATTTAAACATTGCTCAACTGGAATTTTGCGAAATACAAAATTTGATAATGCACAAATTAAACGGTTACACAAATAAAACATTAACCAGTTTGGAACTTTAGACATGTTTAAATGCAATTTTGTATTTGACATGCCTGTGTCGTGTGTGACGAATAGGTATTAATACACAAGTGTAATTAAAAATGCGATGGTTAGTGGAACAAAGACATGTTGTGTAACGTCTTTAAAGAATAACCGCCATGTAGGTAAATAGTCTCACGTATGAGGCGCGATTGGCCCTGTTGTTGAATATGAAGTTTAAGAGGCGTGGAATAGGTACAAATAATTGCTGCCTAATGTTAGAAAAGTTTCACAATGTTGATTCATCGTCTAGAAAAGACTTTATTAATATATTGTAAATTTATATTCTGTCTGAGTTGATCGCTGAACTAATTTAGATGAAATTTGGTAACGGGATAGTCTGAGTCCCGTTTTAGGAGAGTTTAAACGCAGATAGACATGTTGCCTTCCTGTACGTACGAATTCACAAGTGCGACAGAGAGGCAAGACGTGGTTCGCGGTAGGCCCTTTGCAGGGCCCCCAGCACTTAACCACAGATATCGCTGGAGCCGTTGGAGGCGAATCTAGGCAAAATTAGAGTTAAACCATGCGGCAATTTTGTAGAAAACTGCCTCAGTTTTTGGGTTGCTGAGCGTTCGGACTATGTATGTAGGTAAATTATAAATCTCGTGATCAAGTTATGTTAGAAACAAAACAAGTTCCAGCCGCGTATAAAATTACTTTGTAAATAAAACAGGACTCACTGCGGCAAGGACGCGCCATTCATAAAACGGGTTCCACGATTCCACCGCAAGTCTCCGACTGATATTTACGACGGAGCCGCAACTATCAGGCTCCAATTTCACCACGGTGACAGGTGCGACAATTGTAAAACATCACTGTTGCTGACGTCACAGGCATCCATGGGCTACGGTTACCGCTTACCATCGGGCGGGCCGTATTCCTGTTTGCCACCATCATTGTTTTATTAAAAAAAACTTTATTATATCGGAAAAAAACAGATATTTCTCTTGCTAAGTTTATGACAATTGTCACAAGAAACACTACAATTGTCACGAAATTCCGACATATATCTCATTACCTGTCAAGAATTACCTACAATTCTTCTAAATCTTGACAATTGTCAGAAACTACGCAAAAGAAATATCTGTTTTTTTCCGATATAATAAAGTTTTTTTAAATAATACAATGATGGTGGCAAACAGGAATACGGCCCGCCCGATGGTAAGTGGTAACCGTAGCCCATGGATGCCTGTGACGTCAGCAACAGTGATTTTACAATTGTCGCACCTGTCACCGTGGTGAAATTGGGGCCAGGTGTATTCAGGAATGTAAATTATGATATCAATTTAATCTCATTATGTCGCATTTGAGCACACATTATACCTAGATATATACAACGAAGCGCGCTATCGAATATAGTCACTAGTAATGAAATCAATTTGGTTTCATATTTTACGTTTCTGAATAGGTTCGCTTCCGTGAGACACAGACATATTAAATATATTAAAAACGGGTCACTCACTTATTTTAAGTCGAAAAACGCTCGACATGTTTCACTCCATACCGAGGAGTGTCATCAGGAGCTTGCGTTTACGGTGACGGACCGGCGCAGACTGCCTGATGACACTCCTAGGCACGGAGTGAAACATGTCGAGCGTTTTTCGACTTAAAATACGTGAGTGACCCGTTTTTAATATATTTAATAGGTTCGAGTCCATTAAACGAAATGCATCAGGATGCTAAATATATTGCCTGGCATAAGTATAGTTATTGCTATACATTAGGTAAGTATCTAAAGCTAACTTACATAGTCTAATAAAACATGGTCTTCTATTCCCAGAGTGACACAGGCCTACGTCACAATAACATGGCCGCTATATATAGCGCTATCGCATATTATCATATAGCGCTGTCGCATGATGACGTAGGCTTGTGGCAGTTAGGTGACCTAGAAAAGACGGGAATGGAGTACCAGGCGGAGTATATTATTATACCATGCTAAGTTATAAAGGTAGAATATAATTTAGGTAGCCACTAGCCACTGTTCTTCGTACTTGTCGATATCGATACATATACCTATGTAGGAAAAAGTCTGAAAAAGGTATATACACGGTGGCCAAAAAATAACTGCATTCTCGTTGCCAGGGTATATGTATCTTTGTCGGGCTTTTATTAGAAAACAGGGCAATATACATTAGTAATTAAACCTTTAGACGTTCTTCCAATAGACATACCTCATCTTCACATTTTTGGACATTGATTGACAAATTCTAAATCAGCTCAAAATTGGGCTCCATATACATAGACTACAAAAATCATAACCCTTACTTTTGGTGGCCGTGGTCGTGTAAAATTTAAATACTACCTACATTACTTACATTTTGTGATTATATTGTTGGTTGAGCATAATATCTGAGTGTTCCATACTACAGAATTAATTGTACAGTAGTTATTTGTTTCACTCGGGGGCAAAGTTGTTATTTAACCGCTCGTGCTAATATTGATACCCGAGCAAGCGAAAGATTCCAAAATTGAACCACGAGCGTAGCGAGTGGTTCGAAAAATGGAATCTTGAGCGTTGCGAGGGTTTCAAAGCACGAGGGTTTAAACAAAATTTGCCCCCGAGTGAAACACAAAATTTTTCACCACACCAACCCGAAGCAAATATTAAATGTAAAATGTCAAACAAAATCAAACCAAATCAAATCCAAATGAATGTTATTAAATATTTATCATCCAAAAGCATCATTTAAAAGTCAATTCTACCAGCAAACATAAGAAAACAACTCAAATTTGCATTTGATTACTTTGCCTCACGTGTGAATAAAATGCAACTTTGCTATCAGTTTTTGAAGTGCAAAGTAAGCCTTTCCGACGTGGTGTGGTGAAAAATAAATGATAAGTAGCCACTTGTTTTATTAACACGACATAGTAACTTTATGAAGATTATAAACCCGAGTGCTTTATAATTCCTGGCCTTAGCGCGGACCAAAAATAATGAGTTTAATCTCTACTTTAATAGCGTGCCTACAGCTCTACTTTATACTTTTACGGGCTCTAGAAAGATAATCATCGGTTTAGCGTTATGAATCACCGATGGTACGAGGCGAGTAATAACTGATAGAATAATTGGATATAAAAACAAGTACGGAGTTATGAAACGGCTTCTGAGGGAAATTGGTAACATTATCTTATTTGCGGTACAGTCGGCTGTCAGAAAATAAACACATTATTCTTGATATATTTGAACTTGAACTAAATACCTACTCAATTATTAAATAGGTACCGAATAAATTCACAGGAGCTTTTGTTCACAACCTGTAGAAAACACAGTTTGGTGAACTGCCGATGAAGACCATACAATGGTGGCATTTTAAGCTGATTAGTGAAATCAGTTCTTTTTAGCTATTTTTTTTTACCTGACTGTGTACAATCGTACATATCCCACTAGACATCGTTTTCTGCTCTTCGCCTGGAGCCCAAGACGAGGAAAATTACGCCAATCCTAGGACGTATCACGTAAATAACCAAAGAATGAATCTTCACATTCAATAGACTTAAAAATGTGATATATACATATTGGGCTAGGTCACCCATGCTATGTTTTATTTATTTTTTAGGTATTAGTTTTAGTTTTGTAGGTAGTTTTAATTTTAGGTTATCTTTTATTGTAATAAGTTTGATATTAATTATGTTTATGGTTTTAAATAAAATATCTTAAAAATTGCATTCAACTGTACCTAAAGCACGCCATAAATTATCTATCTAGCACATGTAATTGATCCCGAAGACTAGCAGTTCAATCTAACCGATTCGCAATAACACCCAATACAGAATGGAATATTCTCTTATTGCTCATTACGAAAATTACCTGTAATCGGGCGTCGGCTGCCGATTGTCTGCCACATTCCTGAGGTTGAACGACACTGCTCACATCCAGACCCGTTAACGGCTCGTTGCTTACTTATTAAAGGCCGTCTAAGCTAACTCTGCACCGTGTTTGATAGCACAGCGTGTGTAGTGTTATCATAAATGAAATTACGACTAAAATTTCCTAGAAGTTGGAAATGTTTTCAGATTTTTGTAGAAAATTTAATGGACATTTCTTTTTACAAACTCTTTCTAAAACTCCATACAACAATATGATAAGCTGTTGTGCTGGAAGAAACTTTCCAGGTACATCAGTATTATAAACTGTTCGGAAGAATGGGTACATTTGACACGTGGTTCTAAAGAACGTGGCTTAACCTTAATTTATCCGATCCGCACTGTATGGAATCATTTATCTTTCATGACTTATATTTCAGTTTGTTATGTTAATATTCTCGTACCTACGTCTCATTACGAAAATTACGTGTTATCGAGCGTCGGCTTATTGTGTGCAGCACATTAAATTCCTGAGGTTGAATGGCACTGCTCACATTCAGACCCAATAACGGGTATCGGATATCGCTGCTAAGGAGCTTCGGTTACAATAAGAGAGCAATGTGAAACCTACACTCTGGAGTAATGAAACCCGGCACATTTTGCACTTGGTTCTAGAAAGTACGCTACATTTATTTGATTCGTGGAACCACCCGTCTAATATCGAAAATTATGTGTAATCGCGGGCTTCGACTGTCAATTGTCTCGGTTTGAACCACATTTGAACGACACTGGCATTCAGCCTGGTTCATAGTAACGGCGATCGGATATCTGCTTTTCAGCCTGGTTAATAATGGGTAACTTATATCGCTGTTAAGAAGCCCGCAGTCGATTGATTGAACATGAAAATTCTTCATCGATTAAAAGGAAATTACTCTCGATAACAATAAAAACCAGAAGTACATTAGGTAAAGCTTTATATTCATTAGGATTATTACGTTTTGATCCTTATAAACTTTTAAAGCTTTATCCAAACGATGTAAGTAATGATACTAATGATACCTATCTGATGGGGTCGAATATGTTCATCACATTTGGCTGGTTGAATAAAACTATTGTCCAACCTGGGCTTAAAAAGGCAATATGAAACTTCGTTCAAATAGGAAGTTTCTGTTTAATAATATCTAGGTATAACGTATAACCATTAACCATGCACTCTTAGGGTAACATTCCATTTCTGACCGCAGCTGCACTATACTCTAGTACGAACGCGTCGGTGTTATTGTCAATTTCCATAGTAAAATCAATGGTAGTGCTGCTGTCGTTGGAAATGGACTGTCACCTTTAAGGAGTAAGTCCACTGGTTTAAGCAATAGCCCGCCCACTGTACAGCATTATTATATCGAAGTATACATCGCTGAACACGTAACCAGTGGGGAGACACTACTGACTTCGGGTAAACTCGGCTCCGTTCGGCTCAGCATTGCTCCGAGCAATCATTATTAGGGTTGGCATTGGCACCACTTGACGTCCCTTTGCATGCACGACCACAGATAAGATAATCACTTGAATATTGACAACCCTATATAGCCGAAAGGGATAATGGCGTACATTAGAAAAGGATAGCATGATTCGACCCTGAATCGCTGTCAAACTTCGGTTTCGTAGGAAGTGTCCGTTCTGTACGGTAGTACTATTATGTACTTATTCTGTGATGTAACCCCAAGTACTGCAAACAAGTAAATTCTATCCGTTTAATCAATCGCATAGCAAACAAGCTTCGGCTAATAGCCTCCCACGAGCACCGGTTATGCTAATATGGAGACAATGGACGTTGCGACGCCTGGCGCGATAGCCCAGCCCATCAGCCTACAAATGAGGCCTAGGTCAGACATGCTGCTTTGGGTACCTATGTTAACACTTCCGTAACAAGAAGGCTGTTTGTTGTTGCACGAGTTGAGGGTGTTCGTTACACGAGCTTGTGTAATGAAAGCTCGATTCAACCGCCGTAATGAGGTTTTTTAAGGTGGGGTTATTAACAATTTAACACGCTCTTTTACTTGCACAAATTCAAGACGTACGTAGCCATCGCTATGGTGTGGCCGTCGAACCTAAGGTACAGATGTAGTGCATAATGATTTTCCTTCGTATTTTCACGGAAACGTACTCACGAACGTGTCTTGGTATTTCAGTCAGTCTCGGTAAAAAAAGTACTGAGGTTGATTGAAGTAGCATGACAAATACGAACGTTTCCGAGGAAATACGAAGCAAAACAATTAAGGACTACATCTGTACCTTGAAGGTCCCAAGTAACAATTTGTGGTTCTATAGTAGTCGATAGAACGTTTCCCAAATACCACCTAAGGTCCTATAAAAGACCTAAGAAGATTGTATAAAGCCGAAATGGCGCATCTTATGTGCCATTCAGTGATATAGTAGACCAGTGTCAGTCGTGACGTTTTAGGTCTATAAAAGTGATGTGATGATCACTTTTGTGCTAATTTGTTGTCAGTAACGCCATTATAGTATTAATTTATACTATAGTAGCATTTGAGATTCCATTATAGTGCTTGTTTTATACTATAGTAGTATTTGAAATTCTATTATAGTGCTTTTTTATACTATTGTAGAATTCATAGTTCCTTTACTACGAAATTTGGCTATCAAGTTTTCCATCAACTGTTGTGAGTGGTTTTGTTGTGTGTTTACTTCACAAAAACGGTACTAAGTAAAGACGTTATATTAATATGCGCCATTTAGATGTCGAATAATTCGGTCCTTAGTGCAAAAAGTATATGGGACGGAAGTTTTACCGTTAGAATAGTATTAGGTTAATGAGGAATTTTAAATGCCCCCTCGATTTATTTATGTTTTTAATAAAATATTATGATATTCACCATAGTTACTACTATACAGCCAAGAAGTAAATCCGACGCTTTTATAGGCTAACTATAGAACTTACGACGAAATATTCACCGCCATCATGATTAAAATTAGGGTTCCAAAAGAATTTTGCAGTGACCCAGTTGCACCTACGAACTCTTTAGAAAGATATAGGATTTTTTTTTTTAATTTAGATGTAGTAATTACTGTTGTTTCCTTTTTCAATGTGATTGGTAAAAAAAATGTGCTAATAATGGATGTCGATAAATATCTAAACCGTCACGATTTTATGCTTGTATTAAATCATTGATGATAAATCTCACCTACAATCACTAATATCACTGGGGTCTTTTTTATCAATTCATTAAAATATAAAAATATTTTGTACGGAACCACATTATGTGGCTTAGGCCTGAACTTATATAAGCAAGATATAAGTAGCCATTACAGATCAAATTTATCATTTACAAGTAGTCGTTTTCTACCTTTATGTATCTAACTCGGATTATAAAAGACATAAAAACTCAGCTATAACGCTGTTGTCTTTTAAAAGAAAAAACAAAACCACTATACAACAGTTTTGTGATATAAAAGAGTCATTGTGACGTTTACAGCGATGAGATATAATAGGGATTTAAAAACGACTAAAGCGCTTTTTAACGCTATAAATATGTCCCAAAAACGCTACTATAGAGCAAAACAGTTCTATAATAGTGTTCATATGACTACTAAAGTATTATGTACTATAGCAGTGATCTCTAAAGCCACTATATCCTATAATCGTTGTATAGTTGGGTTTTTGTCACTGTTTAAACACAAAACTATAGCGGCTTGCAGGGAACCTTAATAGCGCAAACTACTAAAGTATTATGTACTATAGCAGTGATCTCTAAAGCCACTATATCCTAAAATCGTTGTATAGTTGGGTTTTTCTCACTGTTAAAACACAAAACTATAGCGGCTTGCAGGGAACGTTAATAGCGCAAACTACTAAAGTATTATGTACTATAGCAGTCATCTCTAAAGCCACTATATCCTAAAATCGTTGTATAGTTGGGTTTTTGTCACTGTTAAAACACAAAACTATAGCGGCTTGGCAGGGAACCTTAATAGCGCAAATTAGTTGCATAAAAGTGATTACAAATACTAATCTACAGTAACATTGCTCTATAGTGATTATATTTGAACCTGTTATAGTACACGCCTATAACGGCTCTATAAAATGATGAAGTAAACCTTTACATCAATTGCTTATAGAATATATTAGCTGTATAAGCCTATAGAGCAAAAAGGTGTTGCCAAGCGCTTTTATACGACAGGTGGTCATCTCTGAAACCTTAATACGACGTCTATACAAGCTTTTAGCGATAAAAACTAAAATTATAGGACTAAAATGTTACTTGGGGTTTACATCTAAATAGTTATTTTTACTTTTTCAGTTTAGAGTTTATACCTACTCGGTTATCCGTGCAATATTAAGATTATTAAATTAATTCCATACTTCCCATCTGCTTGGATCTAAGTTAATTATCTAAAACGAATTATTCTGTATCGTTATTCTGCACTATATCCGTGTCCAATTAAGCTCACGTCCCATGAGACATCGGTAGCATATTCATTCCGAAAGATATTTGATATCGCTTGTTTAATTAAGAGATGCACTTACACAGTAAAGGTTTATCGCTTATAAAGCAACAATTTCTCACTTGAGTTGTAAAAGTGTTATAAAATAAATGGCTTCTAAATTTAGTTATTTATAGGATGTAATTTACGAAAGATTGATTCATCTCGCAGAGTTTCATGTACAATGTTTGTATTATAGGTTAAGCTGTATAAATTACAATATAATTAACACTTACAAATAAAAAATAAAACTATAAATTAAAAAAAACAAACAGCTCCCTGCCGTTCCCGGTGCAAAGGTGCCCATGATGCTCGCAGCATTTCCACGCTGGATCACCACGGACAGCCTTTGCACAAGGAACGACTCGGAGCGGGGGCCCTCCCCTTTCTGTCTGAGTCGACGTCTCAAATCGCGAGTGAAGCATTTCGCGTCGGCTGACCAGCAACCCGCCGTTTCTACAGAGAAAGGGATGACTATGTAGCCAGGGGAGAGAGGAGCATATTTTTGACGCTTTAGATCCGCTTGAGTTTCGGCTGCCGCTCCGGCCACGCGCGAGGTACGGCTGATGTGGGAGGCGGCGAAGGTACTGACGCACGTAGCGTCCCATACCAAACACCGTCCCCTTTCCCATGGTACCAAAGTCAGACCATCAGGCCGTTTACCGTCGGTACGACTGAGGCCTGGAGGTTCAAGCACTGATGGGAATTATATTTCAGATTTTAACGGACGATTCTAATCTATAGACCCTCTACCATCGTACAAGCTTCTTTTCCTACAACCCCTGTTTTACGTAACCGTAAAAATTCTTCTTCATTTAAACGGGTCATTTTATTTGTAAATTACTGTACAGTGACCCGTTGTCATTGCTTTTATGTGTAGTTGATTACAGATTGCCTTCATCCTTCAATAAAGTTTCGATTAGAATTCATAATTGCGAGATCTATATCACATAATTTAATCCAAGCCGATTCGCAGCGGCTGAGTTATAGCATCGATCAAATGGTTCATGCTGCATTCGATATTTAAAACATTTGATCTTGATTTGATATTGCTTGCGGTGCATATTAATACCACCACCACCAATAAATAAGAGCCAGTGCGTGGAATACAAATCAATATCTAAAATCAAGATCAGACAAGAAGTCCGGAAGCTGAGGCTAGGAATTTTTGTTGTTGATGTGCGATCGCAAGCAAAGCGAGCTTGAGATCCGTAATTACTATCCTTATTGCCCTACCGAGTAGCAGGAAATTACTAAAATGCCGACATATTTATTATTATACTGGTTGACTGAGGCGATGTGTTTGGCAAGATTGACAAGAATAAACCCAGGAAGATGCCGGGCCGATTAATGGCACTCTCTCAAACTGGTTTTAGCTGGTATAAAATATACATTTCTTACGTTATAAAACTCAATTATGTAATCCAAAGTAATAGGCAGATGTAATTTTTCAAATAATTTGCATCAATAAAAAACTATTTGTTGGTGCAACTTAAGAAGTGCAATGTTTTGGAAAACCAAATACTTACCTTACTGTATTCTTGATTACTTAAGGTGGTGGTACTGGTGCTCGAAACGGTCCCAGTACATGTCATCGTGAAACTTAAGTCATTGTCAAATAGAGGTGACAGCAGGGTGTCATCTATTGGGCATTAGCATGTCGAGCACTAGTACCACAGTACCACCACCTTATACATTTTTATTCAGAAAAGTATAGGCAACCTAGTGGTTATATTCTCTTTGGTATATGTAAAGGTAGCGAATGTAAAAAACTTAAGTTCGCACACTCCCGCTCCTTATCCTACTCCTTATTAAGACACTAAAGTACGCTTATTAGCAAATTATATAAATATTATTCCTATAAAAAGAAGAACAGGAAATTGTAATGGCAGTTTCTGAAGCAACTTGACATATGTAGGGCAGTGCGTGTAGAGTTATGGAATGATCAAGATCTAAAACTGGCTTTTATATACGTGTAGGTAGTGTTTAGTTTTTATTGCAGCCATATTTCTAAGGACTAACTGTAGTCTAGAGTAGGGGTTGCGGTCGGCAAACCGCGAGTCTCGACTAGCATGCAACTTTTTAGACGTCCAATCGCGGCGTTTTTAGTAGCGCAAACTTTAAGAGATTATTTAGAGCAACGAAATCAACATTTATAGCTAATTTGATTATGAGATTGTGACTTGATGCTCTTGATTAATTTATCTAGGGTGCTGGACCATCCAGCACGCACGTGTGCTCACCTAACATCACTCGTCCCATATTCTGCTCTATTTACATGCTGCGCATAAAATTTTACTGTATAATTTTTACAGCATGAATAAGATGTGTAGGTTCTAGGTAACTAAATAAAAACCTGATAAAATTAATTGAATTATACATAGATCCGTCATTTTTTCATACTTTAAACTTGGCAACCAGCGAAAACTTTCATACCTACCTTTACTGAGGGTTGAATTTCCATCTATATACCGTGGAATGGGGTTACGTTGATCAATTTCAAAATTAATATTCATTTATCTCCCCGAATATGGAATTTAAAAATAAGTAATTAAAAAAAAATGACAATATCGGTTTTTGCTCCTCTATCGATTTCACCAATAATATTTTTTTAAATACTAATGTGTCCTTTGAAAAAAAATTCTAAAGTGGTGATCAACTTTAAACTGAATTTGGGGTTACTTTGAAACCCCCCTTTTTTTCGACGGAATTCGATAGTAACCCCTATAGGGACTAAAACTTCAAAACATTACAAAAAAATCCGTTCGCAGGTATAGGATTTATAAGGATTTTATTGCCTTTGGGGTTACTTTGACAAAGAGAAAAAAGGTTGGCTTAGAAAAAAACAACTTTATTGCAAAACAGTCTCATATTTTACTTATTTAAGGTAAGAAGCATAATTGAACAAAAACCTATCAAAATTTATTGACAATATGTAATAACAATACGATGATGTATGGATGCTTGGCGTATCGACGGCCTGCCTTCGACCACTTCTCGGCCCACTTCCACAGCCCGGTTTAAAACTTTTTCAGAGTAGTTCCTATATGCTCAGGCATTATTCTAAAACAATAATACAAAAATCAGTTAAAAAAACCTTCAATCTATACATATAATAAAGCTGAAGACGGTCGAAAGTCTGTACATGGAAGATATTTGAAAAAAAGTTGGCTGGGGATACTTAGAATCGATAACAGAACACGTTCCAAAAGTTTTTAGAATTTTTGTCTGTTTGTCTGTTTATCTGTTTGTCTGTTTATTTGAACGCGCATCACGTGAAAACGGCTGAACGGATTTTGATGAAAACTTTACTAATCTGTCGAGAAAATCCCCGGCCAGGTTATAGGCTATAAAAATTCAACCCCTAAAAGGGGGTGTAGCCATAACACTCGATTGACTTAAGTTTGCCCCTGAATCTTATGGCGCTACTTAGGAAGGAGGGGCAAACTTTTTTCAAATATGTGCTACCACTATTGAGTACCCTGGTAAACTAACAGATGGAGCTGAATTTAATACGTTGTGACATGAATAAGCCACCGACAAAAGATTTTGCCAAATTAACTCTAAGTTTAGAAGACACGGATATCAACAAAAATAATTGAATAATTATGTTGATTGAATAAATTAATAATATATCGAAAAATGTTCGCGCTCGCTTCGCTCGCGTTTTCAATAACTTTCTAAGATATGGCGACTGCAGCAGCATTACTCTGTTGCAACGTTGCTGCTGCAGCACTGTCAATTTTCGTGATAAAATGATGTGACTGACTTCCATACTAAAAGTAAAAATGTACAACTGTCTAACTGCCTATCAAATTGGGTTTTTATATCGAAACATTTTCGCGCTCGCTTCGCTCGCGTTTTCTATTACTTTCTAAGATATGGCGACTGCAGCAGCATTACTCTGTGGCAACGTTACTGCTGTAGCACTGTCAATTTTCGTGATAAAATGATGTGACTGATTTCCATACTAAAAGTAAAAATGTACAACTGTCTATCAAATTGCGTTTTTATATCGAAAAATTTTCGCGCTCGCTTCGCTCGCATTTTCAATAACTTTCTAAGATATGGCGACTGCAGCAGCATTACTCTGTTGCAACGTTATTGCTGTAGCACTGTCAATTTTCCTAATAAAATGATGTGACTGATTTCCATACTAAAAGTAAAAATGTACAACTGTCTGTCAAATTGCGTTTTTATATCGAAAAATTTTCGCGCTCGCTTCGCTCGCGTTTTTAATCACTTTCTAATATATGGCGACTGCAGCAGCATTACTCTGTTGCAACGTTACTGCTGCAGCACTGTCAATTTTCGTGATAAAATTATGTGACTGATTTCCATACTAAAAGTAAAAATGTACAACTGTCTATCAAATTGCGTTTTTATATCGAAAAATTTTCGCGCTCGCTTCGCTCGCGTTTCAATAACTTTCTAAGATATGGCGACTGCAGCAGCATTACTCTGTTGCAACGTTGCTGCTGCAGCACTGTCAATTTTCGTGATAAAATTATGTGACTGATTTCCATACTAAAAGTAAAAATGTACAACTGTCTATCAAATTGCCTATTTATATCCAAAAATTTTCGCGCTCGCTTCGCTCGCGTTTTCGATCACTTTCTAATATATGGCGACTGCAGCAGCATTACTCTGTTGCAACGTTACTGCTGTAGCACTGTCAATTTTCGTGATATGATGTGACTGATTTCCATATAAAAGTAAAAATGTACAACTCTGTCTATCAAATTGCGTTTTTATATCGAAAAAATTTCGCGCTCGCTTCGCTCGCGTTTTCAATCACTTTCTAAGCTATGGCGACTGCAGCAGTATTACTCTGTTGCAACGTTATTGCTGCAGCACTGTCAATTTTCGTGATAAAATGATGTGACTGATATCCATACTAAAAGTAAAAATGTACAACTGTCTATAAAATTGCGTTTTTATATCGAAAAATTTTCGCGCTTGCTTCGCTCGCGTTTTCAATGACATTCTAAGATGTGATAAAGGTGACATTCGGGTGGCGACTGCAGCAGCATTAGGTACTCTGTTGCAACGTTACTGCTGCGGCACTGTCAATTGTCGTGATAAAATTATGTGATTAATTTCCATTCTCAACTGTAATGCGGCAATGAACGTCACTCAATTTACCAAAAAAAATTCAATGTAATCTTGATGACCCTAGGGAGAGGGGGCACCATGGTCTAGAAATGCTTAGGGCATCCGGCACTGGTCGTTTGCGGAGTCAAATGATTTGGGACTCGCATTTTATACTCATTACCATGCATTCCCGAAAACAATCGAATCATTCCCGAAAGTCTCGCAACGCATTGAGGTTACAAGGGGCACGTGTCTTCCTCAGGGAGGCTCCAAGGAGTCTGAAGAAGACCACGGTGAGTGGCGGTCTAGCCACAGGCAGGCCGCATCACTTTCGCTCGCGCGTATACCTTACGGCTTACTGTATCGTCCGATATATACCTACTACCTACTCTGTCGTTTAAATCACGTGTAAAATTTGAATAAGGGCGAAAAAACTATTGACTTTGGAGTGTAGTTTTATTTAGTGGTACCTAATTGTAAAATATTTTATCTGGACTACAGTCCTCTAGCATATCCATCTGTCAACTTTACCTACTTCAAGTTCCGCCTCCAGGGGAGAGGGAGAGAAATTAGGATTAGAAATTAGCCGCTTACTGACATAGACCGAATTCCACGCGGGCGGAGCCGCGGGCACAGCTAGTATCTAAATAATCTAAAAAATTATATGTCGTCCGTTGTCATTGATCAGTGATCAAAGTAAACCCTTATAGGCGATCAATGACACCCCATGCCACAAAAACCGAGATACTAAAATGGCCGCCATGATTATGATTTGCAACAAGAATCGATGTTATAGGCCGATACATGCCTAATTCAATGCATTACATCAAATTTATGTATTTGCTATATAGAACATTGTACATTAGAAGTTATACAGGCTATTAAAAGTCTTTAAAAGTACACAAAACTGATACTTGCATATTTTAATTTTTTTCCCATCGATCGACATGCTTAATCCCACGGACACAAATCACTAACTGACAGTGACGTTCAATCTTGCCAACCGTAAAAAAAGCAATCCACAGGGTGCGTTCAGAAAGCGTACTATTCGAGTTTGAACACGAAGTAAAGTTTTTATCAAAGTAAACCCAGGATTCAAAGTAACCCCATTCCACGGTACCTACACAACATATCAGTTATCATTGATCTTGACTTCAGATTCAATTACTAAAGAAGTTCATTGAATCGAAGGTGTGAAGCGAATGTGTAACTAAACCACTAGGTACACTCGTGTATTACGAACTGATATCTAATTACTGAACCGGCTATAGAATACTATTGATACGACACGGATATGAACCGTAATTCTTACATATCACTTAACACGCCATTCATACAAGAACTGAATAAAGATGAGAAATTGCATTGTAATTAGATGAACAAAAGCAGAGCACACAATACTGGTGATGAATATTAATACGCTTAATGTATCGTCGGCGGCCGATCGTATGATCAGGCAGATCGTAATGTTCCTGTGTAATGTTTTGACGATAGTCACATTAAACCAATATATAGGTAGGATAGGTTCGTTAGGTTGCTTCAGATGCCCGAAGGGCAAACTGCCCAGAAATAGGAGCCCCCGCTAGGGCTCCGTCGACTCAGGGAACGAGTCAAAGATTTTCACGATTCACGATATGCCTGATCTTACGATCGGCCGCCGACATATCAATAATTATGTCGAATACCTACTTATTTAATAACCTATGCTCATCTCATACCTACTCTAGTCATAGAGGAGCTTTGTGCAAAAGCAACGGCGAATACCATACAGCCGCAGCCGTCTCTACGTGTTGTTAAATATTGTTACGATAGAATGTGACCTCTCTATCATCTCTACTTACATCTACTTGCCATTGTAGAATAAGTTGAAATGATGTGCGCAAATATTGAAAAGTACGAGTAGATTCCTATAACGCAGCCCCTAATTGACCTTTCAAATTGTTATTCAGTAAAAGGTAGTTTTCTAAGTTTTTATCTTTCAACCATTACGTACCTAGTATTGGAACCTCTGAAAGGAAATGACAATAGCTAAGTTTCTCGGCGAACAACTTCAGAGAAATGACTGTAAGAAACAATCGTAACTGCCGCGTTAGAACAATTACTTAAGGTTTCCGTAAACGAGTTACAGAAAGCATTCGAGGCTATTCTTTTTATTACCCATTAATGTACAATTGTGTCAATTATTGCTACTTTTTATTTATGTATCATAATAAGCACACACTATGCATATTTTCCACAACACGAGTGCTTTGTGTTTCAAACAAATAGGGTATTTGACTGTATCTAAAATAAATTATTTTACACCATGCAAGAAATAGCACCAGAAGATTAATAAAGAAACGTAAACAGCTTATATATAGACACAATTTCTATTTGAAATCCGTATAAAATTATAAAGAGTAGGTAATATGATCGTGACGTCACCGTCAGATGCTAGTGTTTCATATAAATACCACAGTAGCAAATCGTTTTGACAGTTCGAAAAAAGAAACTGATTTGACTAGTAGTCAAATAACCTATCAATATTACGACAAATCAAGAAATTATTCAGCCAGAATTAAGAATTAATCAAATAAGTAATAAAAAAAAACATTAAAACTAACTATGAATTAAAGATTTAAAAACTAAACTAAAATTAAAATAAATCTACTTAAAAATTTAACTAATACTTCTACTCAAGCGCCACAAATACTCATCTTTACTGCAAGATTATGAGTTTGCGGCGCTTGCAGTGGAAACAATGGGTCCTTGGTCGGCGGACATGAAAACTTTCATGGGGGACCTGTCGACACGTCTGGTCGACGCTTCGGGAGACCATAGAGCTGGCGCTTACCTCTCCCAGCGCATATCGCTGGCAATACAGAGAGGTAACGCAGCCAGCGTTATGGGCTCAATGCCGCAGGCGGAGGTTCTAGAAGGGGTATTCTCTTTATAACTTCTTTTTATTTTCATATATTTTATTAGTATATTTTAGTTTTTATATAATATTATAAATAACCTATTATTTTTATCAAATACTAACTAAGGGGTCATCCATTAATTACATCACACGTTTAGGGGGAGGGAGGGGGTCAAGAAAATGTGACATATTGTGACTTGGGGGAGGGGGGAGACACAAACTTTGTGACGTCACTTTAAATTCATCAGTAACCGAAAATTTATTTAAATTATTTTATTCGCTGTACATTTAAATAACAAGATTTTAAAACGATAATCGTTTTTATTCGTATAATTTTCTTTCCTAAGCAGTTTTGGGTTATAAAATTACTAATATTTATATCGTCAAAAATATTTTGATAAAATATTAATAATACTTAGGTACTTACTTAATTCGTCGATTTGGCGATTTCGTAGAAAAAATGTGACGTCACACTAGGGGGGAGGGGTTTGCCAAATGTGACAAGGGGGGGGGGGGAGGGGTCAAAAAACCTAGAAATTCGTGTGACGTAATTAATGGATGACCCCTAAGACTAACGCTAAGAGCAATATATGTACATATAAAGAATGGCGAATTTTATGACTTTATGAGTCGTAGATAGTTGCCAATATCTTACGTTTTATGTTGCGTTTCCTTCCACTGCCGAGCCGGTCATACCACTTTCTAATCATCTTCAAGCGAGTTTAATATTTACTATCCACTTGATATAAATATTATTTAATGACTTGGTATACGATCTACATTACCTACACATTTTTTTTTTCATTCCTCCTTGATGACACCTGGGCTTAACTATTAATGCATCATTTTACACTTTTACATCAAATTTACATTATCCACAAAACATGAATTAGTTTTGATCTCTCCATAATGACACCGGCAAATTAACCATCGTCGTTATCATAATCTGCCAGCGTATTATGGATGGTTTTATCAACCTTATAAAATAACTGTCACTTTTTAACACCGCGGGATAGAAAGTGACGGACACCGTTTTATCACGCTGTCACGTAGACAAGAACGACCATCATATCCGTACAGGTGAAACCACAGTCGTGATGATTATCTGCTTGATGATGCAGTGAAAATGTTAATGGCAAGACATCATTAGGTAGCAGTATTGTTCTAAAGCCCATTAAGGATCGGGCCGAGGCGTCCGACATGTCACTTTATATGACGGCTGATCGGTGATCAACTGATCACGTGGTGCTTTCCATAGAAAACGAAGCGTCGGAAGCTCCGGCCCGGTCTAGCGCGAGTCATCCTTTACACATAATTTGAATGTCTCGAAAGTTCTCGAAAACCACAGACCTTACTAAACATACGTCCAATTTCTGGAACGGGCTAAGGTACCCAGGCGGCTTAGCACGGTCGCGTTTTTATCCCTTGTCACCATGCCTGTCACGTTCTAACAAGTATGTAAGTGTGAAAGGGACGCGCATAGTGATAGTCGATAAAAATGGAACCGTGCTGAGACAGCAGGTTGACGGTTAGGTAAGACAATTATAACGGTAACATGTATATCATCATTATAAGACATCCTGTATAAAAATCTGATGCCGGGGGATCCTCACACACTCCGTCATGATGACTTCATTAGATAATGATTCTGTAAAAACAGTGTGAAAATGCTAAATTACTTCATCCAGTCTACATAAACAAACTCTTACTAGGTACAGTCAACTGTAAAAATATGGTGCACAAATCATCTCAAAAATATGTCCCATAGCTCCTATGTCAGCGAATTAAGAACTATGGGACATATTTTTGAATAAGTTGGCTACACCCATATTTTAACAGTTGACTGTACATTGTTATTTAGTTATTTACAGTGGCTGCTACTAATCTATGAAATTAAAAACGCGACGGCAACAAAAACCCTGCGACTTCCAATTCGGAGGTCATGGGTTGAACCTAGTGATACAAAAGACTCGAGCCTTTGGAGCTTTTTTTTTAAGGCTCGCCTCATCTCTTGAAGCCTAAAAGGCTAAAAGCCTATTTAGCTCTTTAGCCCCCGACCCTAGTTCTATTCAAGAGCCTAGACTCTTTGGGCTAATAACCTTATTAAGCCCCAAGAGTCTAGGCTCTTAAATAGAATTAGGCTCGGGGGCTAAAGAGCTAAATAGCCTTTTAGGCGTCAAGAGATGAGGCGAGCCCTAAAAAAAGAGCTAAAAGGCTCGAGTCCTTTGGATCACTAGTTGAACCACGGTTGAACTCTAGCTTGACTTTCTTGGAACTTATGTATGAAATGTAGTGTCAAGCTTAGAAACAATAGCATCGTTCGCAGAGGTTGTTTCTGCTTGATACAAAATTAATCTGAAATGAAGTGTCATTTGACATTTTTCAAGCCGGTTTCCCTTTCCGGTGATGGAAAACATCATGCAGAAATCTGTCTAATCCCAATACCAATATATAGGCCTAGTTTTCTATCTGGACTGGAAGGCCAGATGGGAGAGGTACGCCAGTTCTTAGTATTTGACGAACAATGGTGAACTTTGGCTCATCTATAATAGGGTGTAATTTTCACAAGAATGTAATGCTACGATGAAGAAGTAGATACAAGTATCTAAATAAATAAATATTAATTAGGGGACATCTACATCTTACACAGATCAACCTAGCCCCAAACTAAGCAAAGCCTGTACTATGGGTGCTAGGCGACTATATACATACTTATATAGATAAAATATCTGGGAAACCGAGCTTTGCTCGGAAAAAATATAAAAACTCAAAAATGCACGTTTTTCTAGAGATAAGACCTCGCTAGATGGATTTTTCGCCCCCGAAAACACCCATATAGTAAATTTCATCGAAATCGTTAGAGCCGTTTCCGAGATCCCCCAAATATATATATAAATAAATAAATATACAAGAATTGCTCGTTTAAAGGTATAAAATACATACTTTTACACACAAATAATGCCCTTACCGGGATTCTAATCCAGGATCATCGGCTTCACAGGCAGGGTCACTACCTAATAAGCCTGACCGGTTGACACATATTTAAAATCTAAATACATATGTGTAAGAAATAATTAAACACCCCTATTAGCATCCAAAATAAAACAACGGATGCTTGACCACTGGCACCGAGTGTTCGAGACACAAATAATGCCCTTACCGGGATTCGAACCCAGGACCATCGGCTTCACTGGCAGGGTCGATCACTACCCACTAGGCCAGACCGGTTGTCACATATTTAAAATCTAAATAGGACATACATATATGTATTATATGTAAGAAATAATTAAACACGCCTACTAGGTAGCATCCAAAATAAAACAACGGACGCTCGACCACCAGCACCGAGTGTTCGATAAATACGGAGTGTTGACATAATCGGAATGCTTCATCAGGCTGCGTGACTGCGCGGAATTCCGAGAGAAACGCCGAGCGCGCTGGTGCACATTAGATTTTGTTCTCGAATACATATAATAATACTGGCCGGTTTTATGGTATTTTGTAAGTACCTAGGTACTTACAAAATACCATAATCTACACTGTGAACATACAATTCATAAACCGTAATAATTTCATATACTAAGTACCTTCTATAAATGCAAAAGTGTGTCTGTCTGTCACCTCTTCACGCTTAAACCGCTGAACCGATTTAGTTGAAATTTGGTATTGAGATACTCGTAGTTTGAGTTCCTCGGGGGAAGGACATAGGGTAGTTTTTATCACAGAAATCACCCTTTAAGGGGGTGAAAAGGGGGGTGGAAGTTTGTATAAGGAATCGATAAAAAGCAGATTGGATAAAAAATAAGCTACCCAAATTACTAACTCCACGCAGACGAAGTCGCGGGCAAAAGCTAGTTATTTCATAAGACTGCCTTTCCACTGAGGCGGAGATGAGAGGAAACGTCCAGAAATCAACCAATAGGTACCAACGGATGTAATCTACCTGCATTTCTGCTCGGCTTCGATGAATTACAACCAATGCTAATTGGTTGAATCCCGCACGCATCATCTCCGCTGCAGTGGAAAGGCAGCTTTAAGGGGTCATCCATTAATTACATCACATGAATTTCTAGGTTTTTTGGCCTTTCCCCCCTCATTGTCACACTTGGTCACATTTGGCAAACCCCTGGTATGACGTCACATTTTTTCAACGAAATCGGCAAATCGAATTAAGTAGGTTGTACCTATTATGTATAAATATTTTACCAAAATATTTTTGAAAACGAAATATTAGTAATTTTATAACCCAAAACCTGATAGGAAATAAAACGAATAAAAATGAATATCGTTCCAAAAATTTGTTATTTAACTTTACAGCGAATTAAATAAATTAAAGTGACGTCACATAGTTTGTGACTCCCCCCTCCCCCTGTCACAACATGTCAATGTCACATTTTCTTGACCCCCTCCCTACCTAAACGTGTGATGTAATTAATGGTTGACCCCTAAGATGTAAGGATTGTTAGGCTCAATATTAAGAGAGTTGCTTTTCGTCGTTCGCTCTTAGTAGGTATCTTTATTTCACTCCTGTCAATGACATGCAAAATTTTCTAATTTTCTAAAATAAGGAAAATGATTTTAATGTATTTATTTGTAGGAATTGTACGACATTAAATATTTATGAAGGAATAAATATGGAGCTATTAACATCTTGCGTAACTTCTACAACGAATTCAACATAAATATGTACCAATCAGTCACCACACAATATATCAATATCATTAACACACTCTCACTTATCTTTTTTTAGCGTAGGTAAATCAATATTTCCATGAGTTATAAGTTATATAAATAGTGAGTGAGTTGAGTAGCATAGTGAGGGTTAAGTTCGACCCGTCAGACGGTGTGATACCTGTTTATTAATTTTACATAAAAGAGGGTAAAGGCGCTACAGTACAGTCGACGTCAAAGATTTGTTTACATTTTTCGCCTTATTACAAAGGCGTAAGGTCCAAAAGTGTAAACATATCTTTGACGTCGACTGTACAGTCACCCGTTTTAATTGTCATATAATATTAATGAGCGAAAAGATAAATGTATATGTAGGTAGGTGCTTAAGATTCAACTTGCAGTCAAGTTGGAATTATCGTTTCTGCAAAAACGCTACTTGAATAGTAGTGTACAAGTAGTGTAGGTAGAGCGGTAGAGATATTGATAGAGCCTTTATTTGTCCGCCTCCACACTCGACGAATCTATGTTGTTGTTGACCTAACACAAATATAAAGCGGGATCCAACCAGAGTGCCTCAAATAAGCTGCTTTCTGAAATAACTCGACCAATTAACGTTTTGTAATTTCAATCACTGACGCGTCAAAATAGTTATTTACGACGCAAGTGCGGAAAAGAGGAAATTCAAAACGAGTGGCGATAAATTAAAACACGACCGAAGGGAGTGTTTTAAATCGACACGAGTTGCGAATTACCTATTCGCACGTGTATCGTACAACGTTTTACAGTACATATGGCCCTTTAAACTTTTGACATCGCACGAAAAGTGCTATTTTACGCACTAGTGCGGGAAAATAGGACCATATGTACTGTAAATATGTATTTTCATCTTATTTCGACAAATCAAGATGAAGTAGAAATGCACGTGTTTATGTCTGTACAGTGTAGGCACTGTTTACAAACAGTGGGAAATGGTTTGCAAAATACTAGGTACTTAGACTCCACTCAGAGTTTGGTCTTTGGCTATCCATAAAAAGTGACTGACTGATGTATAGAAACGAATAATGCTTACGTATTTAAAATGAGATACGTGTGTCAGCTGGACCTATATATGTATATATATGGTGCGGCGACGATATACATAGATACATACTTCATGATAAATATATACTTTATCACACAAATAATGCCCTTACTGGGATTCGAACCCAGGACCATCGGCTTCACAGGCAGGGTCACTATTACCTAATAAGCCTGACAGTATCAAGTAGGATCATAAGTTGTATGGAACGGTCGATCAGTAATTTAATTGGCTTCATAAGACGCATCTTTACGTTTAATCGGTGTCATAAAATTTTGCCACATTTCATGCGTATAAAATACCCAACGAGAAAACTTAGCTCGAGGCCATTCACGTTTTATGACCGTCTTACGAAACTCGTGGTACGTACCTACACTCTCTCACCTCGCCAATGTTCTTAATTCAGGTTACAAATGAGATTAGCATTATGTTTACATTTGCATCGCGTGACACAAGTCATTTAGACCGCTTTGTGCCGCGACAATCACTAGTTACTTCAAAATGATAAGTTTTCATTGGTCTTGAGTGTACAAAAATGTAGCGCGTGATAATGATAAAACAACGCACCAAAAGTAACCGCCTCCCTCTTATATTTTCACAAATAACTGTTCTGTTAAATAAGTAGAGATATTATTTACATTTTGTGTTCAAAACTGTCTGCCACATAGCATTTGTTTTAGGTACGTAAGTAGTTACCTATGCCCATATAGCTAGATTACCTTTACCTAGATACAATATATGTAGGTATCTTATGAAGCTATTAGAAAACATAGGTATATATACTTTTGACACGTATATTTAATTACACAAACGGGTCTACCGCGATATAATTTCATTGTTTTTACCTTTAATTCCGACGTTTCAGCTGAGTTGCACCAGCTGTGGTCACGGAAAGACTAGACTAAAACAATGAAATTATATCGCGGTAGACCCGTTTGTGTAATTAAATATGTGTACAAAACGCGAGAGTTTAAAGTGTTATTTTGACACGTAGTCTAGAATCCACTACTATTTATGCTGACTGATTTACTTACTTTAATTTGCTACTAACTGACGAAACTATGGCAAAACAAGTTTTACTCTTTAATAATGTTTGTATTCAGTGCAAATAATTGTAAGTATAGGTACTAGTACTAACGTGTAAAGGTACTCTTTCAAGTTTTGTGGAGTAAACCAACAGAAAGCTACGTTGAGAAAGCAGATATACTTGTCTCGTAAAGTGTATTGATATGAAATTACTTTCCCTGAACACAACGTCTCATTGGGACTGAGGTTACGAGTAAGTAATATGTACTAACACACGGCACGGCAGTAGAATATTTACTGCCCATTTTATTTCTTCAAGCTCATACTCGTATCTTCTTGTCGCAGTCACAATTTAATTAATCTTATATAAACTTAAATAGGGTACAATTTTGAACAAAATTTCTTTCGTCACTCGTCGATTGAATCCTGTGTACTTGGCTGAAGGACGTTATGAGTGAATTGCGAAAAAATTGTACATAGTTAAGCACCAGTAATTAGTCTAAAGTTAATTGATTCCATTGTGTTACCACAGTTAAGCCATTTCTATTTAAGTTAGATGCATGAAAGTGTGTTAGCGTATGCTATAGACTTATATGTGCACGAATTAAGTACAATAAATACAATTTACATAGTTAATTTTCGTAACACAAATGAATCAATTAAGTTAAAACTAATCACAGCTTCTTAACTGCGCTTAATTACGTACATTTTTTTTGCAACTCACTCATAATAAACTAATATTGTGCAGTATTAATATCATCAACGGGTACTTTACCGCATCTAGTCTAGGGTACCAGGTGCCAATAGGGACAGGAGTTACAGGAGCCTGGATTTTACGTTCACGTTCAACCGCTCGCACCACTAACATTTCGCATATAGTTGTTACTGACAGACTCACTGCTCGTTGTAGTTGTGGATGTCCAATATGTCCATATACGTATCCATTATATGTATAATTTTGGTTCCTGTCAAAGCCGACTAGACTAGTGAAGGGTAACGCATTAACTCCTCGCTTCATTGTTCCAGGCGATCAACGCACACTGATGTTTGACACCCACATGGTGCGAGGATGCGTGAGGAGGAGCTGGAGGTGGCGCTGAAGGTGGTGATCGTAGGCGATGGAGGCGTCGGCAAGTCCAGCATGATCCAGCGGTACTGCCGCGGGACCTTCACCAGGGATTATAAGAAGACGATTGGTGTAGACTTTTTAGAGCGGCAAATTGAGTGAGTACAAAATAAGATGCCCTAAGAGCTACAGGTGACGGTGAAGGTGGTGATCGTAGGGAATATCTGCCGCGATGCCTTGACCAGAAATTACAAGAATACCTACTATTGGTGTCTATTCCTGGAGCGACAGATTGAGTACAACACAGGTGACACAAGTGGTTCTGGTTCGTGGGCAAGCCCAATTTGGTTTTATTGTGTAGTGCAACTAATATGACTGAAGACGACGAAGTGCCGGAGCAAATCCAGCATGATCAACCACTAAGAGTATGAGTATGGAATAGATAAAATACTCTTTATTGGCACACCTCAGTAAAAAGATACAAACGAAAAAATAAGAAGAAGAAGTATAAGTACTTGCAAGTTTTATTTTTATATAATGGCAGAAGCACTTTAACTTTCTTCGGCTAAAAAATTCTAATCATTTGATTTCTATTAAGGCTTGGCCACACACAGAGCGCGACGCAGCGCCGCGTCCGCGCCGCGTGATGCCGACGCGAAGCCTGGTCAAACAGGGCGCGCGCCGATCGCGCCGGCCTCACGCTCTCAACACGCCCTCAGGGCGCGCGTGAACGCGGCGCGGCCGCGCGGGAACGCGGCGCACCGCTCGCTGCCTAACGTACGATCCTACTGATGTGACCTTGCGCGACGCGGCGGGCCGCCGCGTTCGCTCGGCGCAGCGCTGCGAACGCGCCGCGCGGACGCAAGGGGCCGCGCGGCGCGGGGCGCGACAGAAGCGGGGCGTGATACCGGCGGGACGCAGTCTGTTTACTCTGTTTGACGTCGGTAACCTGTTAGCATGTGCCGCGGTCGCGCGGCGTGGACGCGGCGCGGACGCGGCGCTGCGTCGCGCTCTGTATGTGGCCAAGCCTTTAACTGTCACATAAGTGACCACATAACTAAGACCTATGTGTGCCATAACCGCCAAGCTCTATCACGCACGCAGCCAATATCGTCTTCTTCTTCTATGTCGTATCGCTCTTGACAGAGCGGTCGTGGTCACGTTGAGGCGTCCGCATCGGTAGTAGAGGCGTAGGCGGACACAGCTCTTCGCACGATCTCCCGCCATCTCTTCCTGTTGGCAGACTGTCTGGCACAGTCAGATACGCGGTTTCCCACTGCGGATTTTATTTGGTCAGTCCAGCACATAGGTGATCTGCCGCGCGATCTGGTCAATATATAAAATTAAATATATCAATAATATCGTCTGCGTGAAAGTAAAATTTACATTTATGGAAACAAAATATATTTATGGCTTGTTGGTTTGTATTGTATTGTGGCATTCTTCAAATCTAGTATAACGGCAAATACCACTGGATAGTCTATTTTAATAATTAAAACGATAGTTAAACAAATGCTAAAAGAGTTAATGGCTAGATTTGAATATCGAATCGCTTGTTTTGTCTGATTATGTAAATTAGCGATTAATAGCAGCCTTAATTAATCGTATTACGATATTCGGCGTTTCCGTCAAATGATTTACGGCTTCTTACGTTCTGTCTTGTCTTTTTCTTAACCAAATTAGTGGAAATAACATGATTCAACTAATTATGTAAGACTGTACGTGTTGTATAATAGATAGAAATGTTTGTATGACGTAAAATTGAATGGAAAAAAATATTTACCTACACAGTTGTATAATTTTGGCTTAGACCGTTACGGACTGGATATCGTAACCTAAAGGATGACGATGACTCACGTTAGACCGGGCCGTGTCCGGGCCTGACCTTCCGGCGCTTATTTTTCTATGACATGACAGGCGATCACGTGATGCTTTCCCTAGAAAACGATGCGACGGAGACGGCCCGGTCTCTAATACGCAAAAAACTGTTTAAGGCCTAGTATGTTTACTTACCAGGGCTTGTATATATGTTTATATGAGCATTTATTTGTGTGATGATGATGATGAACACACAAATAAATGCCCTTACCAGGATTCGAACCTGGGACCTCCTGCTTCATAGGCAGGGTCACTATCGACTAGGCTAGGGGGCCGTTTCATCGATAGATTGATAGATCACAATTTGTAATAAAATTAATTAATTAAAAATTAAAAAACACGACTGCGAAAAAGCGAACTGAAAAGACAAAAATAATTTTTAGTTGTGTTAGTTACTCAACTTAATGAATGTAAAAAAATATTAGAATATGAGTGTTTAGTGAAGGTTATAAACAACAAACGCAAAAGTTTTATGCTCATTTAGAATCGTGACTGTACCTGTGTATTTTATTTCAATTGCAGTCGGGGACCTTGATGTATTGACATTTTCCCATTTAAAATGTCCCCGACTGCAATTGAAATAAAATACACAGGTACAGTCACGATCCTAAATGAGCATAAAACTTTTGCGTTTGTTGTTTATAACCTTCACTAAACACTCATATTCTAATATTTTTTTACATTCATTAAGTTGAGTAAAGGCTTGGCCACATACAGAGCGCGACGCAGCGCCGCGTCCGCGCCGCGTCCACGCCGCGCGACCGCGGCACATGCTAACAGGTTACCGACGTCAAACAGACTGCGTCCCGCCGGTATCACGCCCCGCTTCTGTCGCGCCCCGCGCCGCGCGGCCCCTTGCGTCCGCGCGGCGCGTTCGCAGCGCTGCGCCGAGCGAACGCGGCGGCCCGCCGCGTCGCGCAAGGTCACATCAGTAGGATCGTACGTTAGGCAGCGAGCGGTGCGCCGCGTTCCCGCGCGGCCGCGCCGCGTTCACGTTGTTGAGAGCGTGAGGCCGGCGCGATCGGCGCGCGCCCTGTTTGACCAGGCTTCGCGTCGGCATCACGCGGCGCGGACGCGGCGCTGCGTCGCGCTCTGTGTGTGGCCAAGCCTTAACTAACACAACTAAAAATTATTTTTGTCTTTTCAGTTCGCTTTTTCGCAGTCGTGTTTTTTAATTTTTGATTAATTAATTTTATTTTATACTTTTTAGAATTTTTACATTCATTAAGTTGAGTAACTAACACAACTAAAAAATATTTTTATCTTTTCAGTTCGCTTTTTCGCAGTCGTGTTTTTTAATTTTTTATTTATTTAATTAATTTTGGGGTCATGATTTCGTTAATAACCATTTGAAGTCACTTTATATTACTTTTGCGAGGGCGTCCTCAGTACAGAAAGGCACGCAGAGCGCCGCATATATCGGGCTACGCCCGACGCTTTGAGCAAGAGGGCACTGAAGGCGTCTTGGTAAGGGTACAGCGTGTCACGTATGTGGGCCTACGCCCGACACTTAGTATGAGAGAGTCGAAGGCGCCTGGCTTTGGACCGAGTGCAGCGCGCCACGTATGTCGGGCTACATCCGACTCTTTTACCATTAGGGCGCCGAAGGCGCCCGGCTTTAGAACGCGTACAACGCGCCTCGTACACGCCCGACGCTTTGAGTAAGAGGGCGCCGAAGGCGCCCGACACTTTTAGTATGAGAAAGTAGAAGTCGCCTGGCTTTGGACCGCGCGCAGCGCGCCACGTATGTCGGGCTACGCCCGACTCTTTTAGTATGAGGGCGCCGAAGGCGCCCGGCTTTGGAACGCGTACAGCGCGCCACGTACGTCGGGCTACGCCCGACGCTTTGAGTATGAGACCGGCTTTGGTAATCATACAGCGTGTCACGCTACACCCAATACTTTTAATATGAGAGATTTGAAGGTGCCTGGCTTTCTTTGGACTGCGTGCAGCGCGCCACGTACATCGGGCTACGCCAAAACCTTTAAGTGTGAGGGCGCCGAATGTGCCCGGCTTTGGTATGCGTACAGCGTGTCACGTACGTCGGACTACGCCCGACACTTTTAGTATGAGAAAGTAGAAGTCGCCTGGCCTTGGACCGCGCGCAGTGCGCCACGTATGTACGTCGGGCTACGCCCGACTCTTTTAGTATGAGGGCGCCGAAGGCGCCCGGCTTTGGAACGCGTACAACGCGCCACATATGTCGGGCTACGGCCGATGCTTTGAGTATGAGGGCGCCGAAGGCGCCCGGCTTTGGTAAGCGTATAGCGTGTCACGTACGTCGGGCTACGCCTGACCCTTTTAGTGTGGGGGCGTCTTTGGCGCCTGGCTTTGGACAGAGTGCATATACTTGGACAAGTTGCAGGAAGCGCACATCTTTCTTACGCTCTGAGCCGTAGGCCCTACGTGGAGCTCACCCTTCGGCCTTAAAAAAAATGTCATCATCATCAAAAATGTTAAAATTAAATCAAACCATACGGTTATAATGATACTTTCACGATTTGTTCTGCCAAAGTCGGTGCAGAGTTAGCTTAGACGGACTCTGTATCGTATCGATTAATAAATAGAAGTTATATTTTAAACTTTTCGATTCCATAAGCGCAATTACGAACATGTTTTAAAAACTATGAGTAGTATGTACCTACCTAATATAATATACTTAATTATATTTTTTTATGATCAGCGGTCAAACCCTTTCCTTTTATTTTAATAAGTATCCCATTCAATAATAATATTTGGTTTTATGAGATTAGCTTCTCTTAACATATTTTGTCAATTCTTACTTTCTCAAAATGAAACTTAAACCCACATGTTGCATATATAGTATCAATCGGCTTTCAGCCCTTCATTTTGATACCCTACTCGATAGGTTTGCACGATATTTTTTTCTAAAGGTTGCGTAATATGGCGTATTAAGTCCGCCATATTGTTTTTATAATGACGTCACATAGCCTATGTTACCCGGGATGACGTAAGGATTCTAATGATGTATCATACGTCTAAATCGGATAAGGCATTCAGAAGTTAAGGTGGAATAAAGAAACTCACATACATACAAACATGAACGCTGAAAACAATACACTCTTTTTGTTTGGGCAGTCGTGTAATAATAATAATAAAAAAACCGGGCAAGTGCGAGTCGGACTCGCGCACGAAGGGTTCCGTATCATAATGCAAAAAAAACGAGAAAAAAAGCAAAAAAAAAAACGGTCACCCATCCAAGTACTGACCACTCCTGACGTTGCTTAACTTTGGTCAAAAATCACGTTTGTTGTATGGGAGCCCCATTTAAATCTTTATTTTATTCTGTTTTTAGTATTTGTTGTTATAGCGGCAACAGAAATACATCATCTGTGAAAATTTCAACTGTCTAGCTATCACGGTTCGTGAGATACAGCCTGGTAACAGACAGACGGACGGACGGACAGACGGACGGACGGACAGCGAAGTCTTAGTAATAGGGTCCCGTTTTACCCTTTGGGTACGGAACCCTAAAATTAAAAAAAATACTTACTAAAACTAAACAATTTCGAAATTAATTTCTTGGGGTTAGATATGAGGATATTGCATGGGTATTACTTGAGGTATATTTTACAAAAAATAATGCAACGGTTTCGTATCTGGAGGAGCCCACACTTGGTATGTTTTGAAAATTATTTTTATTTTAATTGAATGCAAGTGACGGAAATATAATAATGTGATATATTTTTAGAACCGGCTCAAAATGCCCTTTCATTTAATACCACACACGATAGGTTTCTGAACAATTTTTTTTTATTTTCCATACAAAAAAAAAGATGACGTCATAACTCCTTTCCGTTTGTTTTTTTTTGTGGTGCTACGGGTCAAATTGATTCAAATGGCCTAAAGATTAATCGTGCCGATTTTCATACCTTTAACACCATTTGCAGCTGATTCCCGAATTTCAGGCTGTACCGCTATCACTATAGGCCGGCAGAGTCTCTAGAGGAACCTGGGGAGGGTCGAACCCTTGGGGACACTTGATTAATTTTATTACAAATTAAATCTGTATGTTAAGAGCTAAATGCTTAGTCGTAGGTAGTAGGTAATGACCGCGGACTATGCAATTATGCATACAATGATCCTATTTCACATGTGATATTTTTAAATATTCAAATATTAATTATTAAATATTCAAATTTGAATGTTAATAATAATTTAATATTCAAATATTAATTATTAAATATTCAAATTTGAATGTTAATAATAATTTAACATTCAAATTATTCAAATCAACACAGTCAGAGACCTGATAGTGATAACCGGAAGCTAGCTTCACGATCTACCTATCAGATCTATACCCCATAACCAGACTCTAGTGTTACAGCCTTCGCTAGTGTTAGTTAATTAAAACAGCGAACGATCAATAGGTACTAAATACTAAAACAATTTAAGTATCCATAGATTAAATAGTGTGGATTTAATTCCACTTTCAAAATTTAGTATTCAAAGATGTAGATTTCTAGCAATAAGGAGTGGGTTTAATCGCGTTTGAAACATAGAGAAATCTGATTAGTTAAAACTTTACAGCTTTTGTTATACCTACCTACTAACGTTTATACTTTTAAACAATGTCAGTCAGAGTGATAAATTCTTTAACGAAAGGGCAGGTAAGTTAAATGTTATAATCACCAAGACACAGTTATCCCTATTACACTTACTTATTCATGTATACATTTGATATTACAAATAAATCTGACTGACCTTTCTTTATGTATTTATTGGGGCTTAAATAACATATTAAATATAAACTAACTTATTAAAATAAACTAAAACTACAAACAAATTAAACTTAATACTAAAATAAAAGAACTTACCTATAAAATAAAAACCTAATCATAAAAAGAATACCCCCTCCAGCAGGTCCGCCTGTGGTTACGCTGGCGGCGTTTCCTCGCTGAACCGCCAGGGCGATTCGTTGCGAGAAATACGCGCCATTAAATGATCAACTTAATTTATCTGTCCAGGATCGATGGCGAGGAGGTGCGGCTCATGTTATGGGACACGGCGGGGCAGGAGGAGTTCGACGCCATCACCAAGGCGTACTACCGCGGCGCGCACGCATGCGTGCTCGCTTTCTCTACCACAGACCGGGACTCATTCCTGGCATTGCACTCGTGGAAACTCAAGGTACGTGGTACTGTGGATATAGCCGGCAACAGTTCAACATCACCAAGGCGTACTACCATAGACCAAGCCTTCTCTTATATTGCGCGAAATTTAAGTTTGAGGGGAAAAGTTTTCGAGTTTCAGTGGCTATTATACTTATACTCATGGAAAGTTACGGTATTATGATCCCTAGTTACGTACTTACCTACTTCTACTGAAGAAACCGATGTTAAAAGTTTGTGACAAATAGTAGATTGCCGAGTCGCAACTTGAACGCCACTTCCAATTTTCACACTAAACATAAAGCGTTTAGGTACGGAGCTGGCTCGATCTCTCATTGTTGTTTGGGAAAGAATGCAGAGATGCAAGTTGGAATGACAGGGAGTGATTAAGGTCACTCTGTCGATTCTCACAATGTTAACGTTAGCATTTAGATGAATTCCAGCTAATGAAATCTACATGAAATTCATATTAAGTACTTAATTAAGAGGGTTATCTTAATTTTAATCAGTTATACCTGCATTTAGGGTCTAATTTAGCTTTCCTGTTACCGATCGAATAGTTTAAGAAGTGGGACATCCTGTCCTTAAGACAGAAGCGCAAATAGGTACGGAAAGATACGATTATACTTCAAGTGTGACCCAGAGACATCACATGAATTTTAGGTAAATGACTATCTACCGGACGACGTTGGTAATGCTATACCATATACATATCTGACCTACGGAAGACTTAAGTCCCTCATACACCTTCTGGGGCATTTTGTTTAAGAGCAGAGACTTTAAGAAACTTGGACTAAAACAAGTACGTAATTAAGATTTTGGGAACGAACGAGTTAATTTTCCTTTCAATCTAAGTTTGGCATAACAGTGTAAGTGAGACCATAAGTTGGCTACAAAGCTGCAGGCATGTATAAACCGATTATCGCAGCTGGAGCCGGTGCCGGTCACGCGCCGCGGTCGACATAACGTCGCCAACCGGTTCCGATCGATTCGCATTGTCGCCTACAATTACCTACTTGTCAATATCCGTCGACGTGTTCGCACTTTATTCAACGATACAATAAAATTATGCTCCATTTTATAATGCCCTACTTTGCTAAATCCGAACAAAGCCCATGAACTAATTTAGGGACACGTGAACTAGTATATATTTTACTATATTTTAGTAGGTAGAGTTTACCTCTTTGGTCAAACACCACTGATAGGTACTTAGTGCATACCCCAATTTCGTTAGTCCTGATTGCATCTTCAGCTATTGCTTCGAAGCCTAGAGTCTTCCTCCATTAAGTACTAGTAACTCTTACGTTTAGGTATTTTACATGAATGCATTATAATTGCTTACCTATTTTTGTTTGGTTTTGGTTGGGTCTCGACATCCTGATCGCAAAGATAAAAAAAGGTCACGTTAAACATCCGCGCTATAACTAGCACGATTCATTGATAAGTTCCTAAAATAATAGCACCAGTAAACACTCGGTGTTATCAGTCACCATTTGGACGCCGCAAAACAACGCGCAATGTGCATTAAGCGTCTGATTCTGGTTTTGGCAGTGTTATTTGTGCATTGTGAAAGTTCCAGAGAATCGCAATGCATCGATTATTACAAAACGGGAAATAACTTCGATCTGAGTACCCTTCAAGGAATTTGGTACGCTGTATACTTCTGGCCACCGAACAGCCGACAGAGAAAAAGTTGTGAAGTGATTAATTTTAAAAAGTTATCTCAGGATGAAGTAATTTCACTTCAAAGTGCTTGTTCCAGCTCTAATGTGTCGGGAAACACGAACGTTGTACAGTCGTCGTACGTAAACAACGTTGGGAAGTTGACTACAGTCACTTATTACGGAGATCATGAAGTCAAATCTCTCTACCGCTCGTGCGACCGGATCTACAAGTATTTGTTCATACCTGTGAAGGATAATTATGTGATGGGCATAAACTGTTCGTCGGGTGGACGGGGCGTGCTTTTGGCGAAGAGCTTGGGGTCAGCCACCGAAATCCAGAGGACTGTTGAGAGCATAGATGTCATGACTGGAAGAGAAGGGAGCCCGGATTGTCCCCTGAAATTTTGATTCGTGTAACAATGTCCCAGAGCAAGAAACTTAACCAAAGATCAACTTTGACTTTTTTCCAAGTGTGTTTACTGTTTATACTTTGATAGTATAGTATACCTACTTGATAACCTGCACTTATTTAAATATACTGTAACTCTATGGGTACCTACCAATACTTGAACCTCTTTGAGTAGGTACCTACTCTGCCTTATTTGTCTTTTTAATAGGTATCCTAAAACAAAACCTTAACCCAGTTATCCATGCAGGTAATAGCATTGTAAACCTTAACCCAGTTATCCATGCAGGTAATAGCATTGTAAAGTATATTTGTCTAGTAGTGTATTACTGAAACTGAAATAAAAAGGCTAATGCTGTATTTAAATCAATGGTTTTAATTTACTTTCAGGTGGAGAATGAATGTGGAGAAATCCCAACCATCATAGTTCAAAATAAAATAGATCTAATGGACCAGTGCGTCGTCGGACCGTGAGTATCTTTCATCATTATCATACCTATATATTTATAAACACCGTGCATCCGCTAAATACATGCATTCAATGATACCATCGCTGTAATTATAATTCAATTTTTATACTGCATAACAGACAGTTCATAACTATTTCAAGTGGTTATGGGGCATACATTACAAATATATATATGTAATTCGAATGCTCTATCATAAATCTACTTCGTAACAAGATCCCTTGGCAAGGGAAACTTAAAGAGCACCTGTCTACCCAACTACATCTCATGTAATTTGCCATAAGTTAAGAGATATATTTATTAATACCTAAACAAATATGACAGGGTGTAGTGCGTATGTACCCAACATACGGTAGAAACCCGCGTACGTACCTACGTCTACGAAGAAATTTAAAAGTAAAAGATATTACTTAAAATGCGAAGTCTCCTCAATCCGCGTTTGGCGATTGATTGGCTGTAGCTCCAACCAATGAGACATACATAAGCTCGCGATGATGACCGATAGTAAGACTTTCATACTCTTTGCAGGGACGAGGCAGAGCTAGTGGCACGTGCGCTTGGCTGCCGGCTGATGCGTGCTTCAGTGAAAGAAGACGTGAACGTCGGCTCCGTGTTCCGCGCGCTGGCGGCGCGCTGCCTGGCCGACCAGCGGCGCGAAGACGAGGACGTGCCGCCCTGCTCCGTCACCACGCCCGTCATAGGTCAGTACTATCCGGGAATGTCAGTGGTGAGCTATAAAGTATTGAATCCACTCCACCATAGTAGAATGCGAACCTTTCACGTGGATGCTAGACGCAGATAGTTCCGTTTTCCGCACGCCATACGACAATAACAGGCTGCTTTGCGCTGTTTCACTCCTGCTACGCACAGTATACCCAGTAGATAGCGAAGACACGACGAACGAAGAAATTAGTCCCATTATTAGTGATAACAATCGGCTAGTAGGTACCTATTTAACTAGTTACCAACTAAAAAGATCCTAAGTAATATACTTACGTAGGTGCCACTTATATCATCTTTCGTTCGATTTCCCTCACCGGTTCCTTCCTTGCCAAATTGTTTTGTATCATGTCAATCTGGCTAAGATACAGGTATATTGCATTTTGGAGTGAAAACTTCTTTAGCGGCGCTGTGCACTTTTTGTGACGGGGAAAAAATGTTAAACTCGCGACAGCGTAAGACGTAAGACGCTTCGTAAGACGGACACGTGATCTGTTTGAAAAACTGTTACAATGTCATTGAGTTTTCACTGCTTCCGGCACTCCCGGAGTGCAACCCGTTTTTTTTATGTTATATTTATACACCAATTCAAACCGAGAACATTTAACAAGATGCCTCAAATTAACCTAATTAAACGAACAACGTAGATGAAGTCGGACTGAATGAAGTGGAGAGAAAAGACCAGAAAAGCAGACCCCACAATCAGATAGGAATAATAATGCTGAGGAGAGAGAGAGAGAGAGAGAGAGTAGATGAAGTCGGACTCGCACACCGAGGGTTCCGTACTTTTTAGTTTTTGTTGTTATAGCGGCAACAGAAATACATCAACTGTGAAAATTTCAACTGTCTAGCTATCACGGTTCATGAGATACAGCCTGGTGACAGACAAGACGGACTGAGGAGTCTTAGTAATAGGGGTCCCGTTTTTACCGTTTGGGTACAGAACCCTAAAATGGCGCCAAGAACCATCTCGTCGCAATAATGTAAAGTACCTACGACAATGATCTTTGGCTCCGAGAGTGAAAGTTCACTTACCGAGTGTCGCCTAAACGGCCCATGTAGGAGTTAAACACCTTGTTCCGAACTTTCTTCCGATCAGCGCTGTCCACTTACATAGGTATACTTAAGTACCTACTTGAAAGTTGGGCTATTTAATGAGCACATTCGTTTAGGAGTATTATAATATTGCTGCCATAATGGGCTAACGCCAGTAAGAAAAACATCACTATCATTTTGATACAAACGGCGACAATCGACATGTTGTGCACAAAAATATTCACTTCGTTTACATTTCACTTGTTCTAATTATAATAAATAATCAATATCCCTCCATAAGACACAGTCTAGTCTAAGTCCAAATTTGCCTGACTTGCTCCTTTCGTCAACCACAAGTTTTCTTGATAGACCAGCAGATTATTTTTATTACGCCTGCCACCATTATGCTGCCACTTAGGGTGGTATTCTACCTGTCCAATGTCATATTTTAATCTCACTCTCTCATTAAGCAAAATGTGAGACGCTATACACATTGGACAAAGAAATTGGATAGGTGGAATACCACCCTTAGTTAGATTAGCTAGTACGAGTATGACGACGTATGACGCTTCTTTCGAGGCACAACCACTAATAATTTCCCAAATTTGTAAGAAGTTTATTGTTATTTGCAGGCAACTTCACGAACCTGAGCAGCAACGGCACAATACTTCTGCGGCCGGTGAAAGCGCGGCCCGGCGGCAAGAAGAAGAACGTGCTGAGGAACGCTTGCCGGATACTCTGACTTGACCAACATAGCCGTGCATAGCCATGGAAGCCGCGGACTCGACGCCAGCGGGGCGACCAGCTGGCGTTCAAATACATTCATACATTTGGCCTTGAATTGCCGCTCGTCCCCCGCCACGCGTTTACAACCAGGCTTCAGCCTGAGAAAGGAGAGCCATCTTGGATTTTTACACGTTGCATTCTGCGTTTGAACTTTGAACGTGCCAGTGACCGCTGCCAGAGGTCTTAACTCTGCACTCTAAGTGAGTGACTAGGCGAATAGCTTAGAGCAAATAGCGACGAACTGATTTAAGTATCTACATTCACACATTAGCGTTGGTTACTGCAGAGCTGTAAAGTTAAAGAATGATATACCTTAGCAAGGAGTTTCACTGATGACGGAGCACCCGCGCCATATATTATTGTTATAGAGTTAGACCAAGATAAGTCCGCAACGATTATGATAGCACACGCAGTGCAAGTTAGACGTTTAAAATACCAGCGGAAGATCAGCGCTGGAAGCCACCAGCAACATGCTAAGATGAACAGAAGATGGGGCCATTTCGTGGCACTTTAATCTTATTTTGTGTTTTCTTTTATATAATGTATTGTAACGATTGTTTGTGCTTACGAATAAATCAATTCTATTCTATTAAAATAACACTTGCACTGCGTGTGTGCTATCAAAATTGTTGCAGTCTTATCTTGGTATAACTCTAGTGCTCTAATTGTCCTTTGGCAACGCCAGCCAGTAAACTGCAAATGTGTCGATTTTGACTCTAGCGATTTAGGGATCAAATGTAGCCGGCGTAGCAAAATCCTTGTATGGTTTTACTCTTAAGTGTACCTATATGTACAAACAGCAACACACCTAACTGTACATCGGTGGACCTTATTACAAAAGATGATGGTACTCTCTGCTCTTATATACTTAAAAAATAAAGTTTCCATCATATATAGAGGTCGAATACCTTGATTTATACACTGGACTTAGACAGACCTAGTTTTGTGAAGCTACAAGTTATAATTTTACAGGTGTAAACCGCGCTTGACCTTTTGACCAGTGTTGCTTGTTTTAAATAATAAAATTATAGCTTTATATGAAATGGGATCTAGTTATGTTCGTTAACAAACATATAATTATAATTTAGACGTAGGTTAGTTGTACGCGTGTACATATGTGTAGTAATTGTGTAAAAATATTTGCGATGTGCAATGAATACCTAATGTTAGTTTAGATACCAACAAAATTATAAGATATCTATAGGTGTATTATTGAATCTGCTATAAAATGAAATGAGATTTTCTATAATATCCTTGTTACCATTGTAAACTTGTAGCGAAAAGGTACAGAGTCGTTTCAGTAATACATTTATAAGATAATACTAATTTACTCTTGAAACTTAGTCACTATTGTTCATATTGATAGATCCATGACATTGAATCATGTAAATAAATCATATTGTAAAAAAATGTGGAAATAAATTATTTTTTGTAACTGCTATTCGTGTTATTTTTTGGCTAGAATAAGAAAATTACTCACCATATACTGAAGTTTAAGAGTGAAATCTGAAATTAAACAAACTTGTATAATGTTACATATTTTATTACTTTTATTAGACATTAGAATATAAATAAAGAGGTACTTTGGAGTTTCTTACAGTACATAAATTGCTTGAAGCAAGCCGGCCACTCCTCGCTCGGCGGCCCGAGAGACGACCACACACGAGGGTAGTATGAGCCTGATAACTACAAGTGGTACAAGTCTTACAAGTGATAGCTTCTAGAAGGACAAGTCAGAAAGATGTTACCGCTTGTAGCTACAGATGTGCAAGTTCCGGAAAGTTTCCAAACAGTTGGAAAAGTTCCTGGAAATTACAGGAAATATTCATTTTGGAAATAGAATTGGAAAGTTCGCAATTTTTGAAACTTTGCGACTGCACATCAGCACTTGTAACACGAATTACGCCCTGTTTATCAAAAGCTTGTAACTTGTAATACAAGTGAAAGTCCCTTTTTGACAGTTTTTGTTAGAAAGGGACTTCCACTTGTATTACAACCTTTTGATAAACAGGGCACAAGTCATTACTATCAAACAAAGAGTTATTGATGGTAGGAGATGTAGAGAAATAATCTTGGCGAGTTTGCTGAAGTAGCTGGCGCTGAAAAACTTATGGCAAACTTTTGATAGTTAGAGTACGACATAATGTACTGAGCCGTACATCGCCATCTACATCAGCTGTCAAATTAGAAGCACGTTTTTATTCGATTTTTTTAATTTCTTCTACAGTCAATAATTCTTTTTTTCCAAAATTACCAAAACCTACGTTTTTTTTCGTCTCCCGGACACCTAACCTTAACACTAAGTACCTGCTTACATTTTTTATAGCTTTAGCATTATCAATTTCGTTAATTAACTTTAAAAAGGCAATTTTCTATACCAATTAAAAGACACTCGACTCGCATTTTAGTAAACCAAAAGGGATCCTAACAAATGGTGTACATCACATCGAACCAGGCAATAACACAAAAATAAGTAACATTTGTTCAATTTAAAATCTAGCTATTATACGTATGTTACATATAAAATTATAAAAACGCTATAGTAATGAATGTTTTATTCGTAACCATCAACCGGCAAGAGTTGTTGACTCCTCCGCAAAACCCAAGTGTCCTATTCAGTCCCACCTTTTCTAACCTAAACAAGGTCGGAATTATCTAAAGATAATCACTAGCATCATACTTAAGAGGGCCGCTATCAATGTGCCTTAATCTTGAATTGATAGACAGTTATAGACGGTCAAACAAGTTTGTCAGTAGAAAAAGGCGCGAAATTAAAATTTTCTATGGATCGATAACTCTTTAACGCCTACATTTTTTAAATTTGCCGCTCTTTTCTACTGACGGAAATGGCTTGACAGAGTATAATTACAAATCGACTATAAACAACAGACAACTCTGAATCGAAGAAAAAAAGCTAAAAACCATAGAGTTCGAATTAAACTCAATTCATGTGAGACTTTTGGGACAACTTCTCGAAATCTTCTGTTCCCAATGTGAATTAAAGTGTTCACTAAAGTAACACAAAACTTTACTAACATTATCCACTATTACTTCAAAAGAAGCATAAACTGTGAGCGTAACTTGCAGTTATCAACATTCCTCCTTTAGGGTGGTATTCCACCTGCCCAATTTCATTGCGTCTCACTCTCTCATTAACGCAAAATGTGAGACACAATACAGATATTTGACAGATGGAATACCACCCTTAGCTATAAGTTTAATGTGTTGGCAGTACTTGCCAGTCTTTGTCCCACTCCGTATGATCATGATGGCCATATTAATAATACGTACTTATGCATTTTAGACCTTATGTATTCTAAGTAATAAGGTTGAGAACTTACACATTATCAAATATGACCATATGAAATACCCATCTTCAACATCTTAACTTTTTAACAGAATGAAAGGCATAAAATCCAAAAAATACCTAATACTAATGAATTTTATCTATTGGTGAAAATGAAACTACAAAATATCAACACAAGCATCTAAATAAGTTTAAGACTAAAGTGTCATTCTATGGAGCTTGCTAACTATGTAAACAAACCGCCATATAGAAATTGTCTCTGAATGATGAATTTACTAGTGACTTTTGTTTACATAGTTAGCAAGTTCCATAGAATGACACTTTACTGCACCATAGTCAAAAGACTAACATAACAGTTACATTTCTGGTCCGTATACTTAAGAATGCAAAAATAAAGCTATTCTAACACAAACAATATATCTGAAAAACTTATGGAAATATGTCTAGAGACAACAAACTTCAAATAAATTATTTGCCTTTTATTGTTGAATGTACAAGTTTTAAGACAATAACGAAATCGAGACATTTATTTTGTCGGTCAGAAGGCGATTTATATGCTAGATTTATATGTAAGTGTACGACCTATACGTCTACGTAATTTACTTTCTGTACATCTCGCTTGCACTAATATGCGAGTACGAGCGAGATGCATAGAAAGTAAGTTACGTAGACGTGAGCGTATATGTAAATGTCAAAACTGATGATAGACCTACTGAGTGCCGCTGGGCGGAGCGTACTGCGTTTATGTAAGTAAAACAAATGCAAACGCACGTGAGCGGCGAGCGGCATGAATGCACGCTGTACAGAGCACTTTGCCGCTGCCCGCTCCGCTTAACGCTCCGCTGGACGCGCGCCACTCAAAGCGTGCATAACGAAGATTTTAAAGCAAAACAAAGCACATTAAGACAAATTTTGGAATTAAATGTCTAAATATTGCAACAATCGCGCGAGATGCTTATTGGAGGTGAAAGAATCGCTTAAGCCGCTTTAGCTAGCCCTACTAAAAATGTAAACATTTGAAGGGGAAATGCAAATGAACTAGCATCAAATTAAAACTCACTGCAACGAACAATAGCACTTGAGGCTTTTTGTAATGCAAAAGTAAGCAGGAGATAAACCATGTTTTTATATTGTAGATACTAAAATGACAGTTCAATAGAAGGGTCCACACAGAACTTGCTGCGCGAAGCAGTTCGGTCGGTGGAGACGTGGCTCGCTCAAGGCAAGGCGGCCGAGGCACGTCGCCACCGACCGAGCTGCTTCGCGCGGCAATTTCCTCTCGAGGCGGCTCGTTCTGAGGTCCACACAGCCTAATGGTTCAATTTTCAACTACAAAGACACATTGGTTTAACAAGTTGGGGCAATCAAACTGTCATTTTAGAATCTGGGATATATAAACGGCTTAAGAAGCCTTTTGCTTGTACAGCCACCACACGGGATTGTTATGCCATTTAGGGTTCTTGCTAAATTGGAAATTCTATAGCGTAAGTATTGAACAACCAATTTAGCTAGGACCCTACAGCTTGGCAAAAAAGAGTAGAAATTAAAAAGTGGCAACACTGTAGTGTCGTCCCGTTTTCTTATATAATTGGTTTGAAAGGGACGACACTACAGTGTTGCCACTTTTTAATTTCTACTCTATTTTGCCTAGCTGTAAATGGCGCAACAATATCGGACCATGATGGTATCACAAATTACAAGTTTTTATAAAAACGGGCTCGGCAACATCGACGACGAGAGGTATTGGAAACCTCAGTGACACAACTATGTTGTGGAAAGGCGTGAACAACGACGTAGCGATACAAAATGGAAGCTTGTGAACACTACCGTAACGATAATAAATAATACTAGACTATAACAGTGACACTGCTGCCCAATGTTTGCCACGAGACATAAATAATATTGAATAAACTTTTCACATGTCCATCTTTATGAGGCTGATACATAGTATAATTTTAATTTCTTTAGTTAATTTCCCCAGAGCACTTTACTAGACAAGTTTAATGTGGAATCTCTTATTAAATGTCACATCTGTAGTAAATGGTTTTTTTTTATAATTACATATGTATATCAAAAAAAATCTTTATTGTAGAAGAGATGCAGAAAAAAATGAGTTTCTATACCTTGTTTTTTTAGCATTAGATAAAGAACAATCTTGTATTTTTAATGAAAAGTAAGTTGCAGCTGTTATAGCAATAGCAAGGACATTATATTTACCTTCTTTTGGTTTCATAAGTAATAGTTACGATTTTTTAAAAGCGTTCTTCAATAAAAAGACACGTCAAGATTTACCCTTATTCTAATGCTAAAACAACGAGGTATAGTTTGATAAATAATAACTAATGTAATTAATGCAGTAAAACTGTTTGTAAAAGTTAACGTTTAACAATCCAGTTAAGTACTACAAAATCCAGCGCCAGCTGCTGGGAAGTTCGAAGTGTTATATTTTCTTAGCATTTAGTAACTAGAGACGTCATGGCTGTCATTTTCTGTACGAAACACGAAACAGTCTGCCGATTTTTGCGAAAGAGGGGCCGTCAAATGTATTGCTATTTCTACATGATTTGTGTACGTAACGTACAAATAGCCATGTCAGTCCATACAAAAGTTTGCACAATTGTGCAAGTTTTTCGGCAGAGGGGTAAGCTTTTAAAGGCGACTCAAGCTCTTAAATGCGACTCCAGTTATTAAATGCTCTAAGTTTCTAGGTAAATAATTAACAGTGCCCACGTGAAAGTCTGTCCCAGTATCTGTGAACGCTAGACAAAACCAATCCTTTATAAGGCATAAGGGTCTCAGAAATTATACAAAATTGAACACTATGACTTTGAAATAAAGGTCAAATCAGGTGGGAAACTTCCCTCTGCCTTTTAAAGGCTTAACAGCTTTTCCGGTACGATTTTTTTAACAAAACTCACTAACGTCCAGCAGTGCCAACCACACAATCACAAGCTCACGAGCACGAGGTAACATTCTTCTTAGCGAAGTAGTCCATCAGACCCTGGAGGCGCTTCTTGACGCGCTTCTGGTCGTCGAGCGTGCAGCCCAGGATGGCTGTCTCGAAGTTCTTGTCGGTGGCGGCGGAGTCCGCGGCGCTGGAGCAGGCCGCCATGTAGGCCTGACAACGCGCGTGCGCGGTGCACGCGTCGTCTTGCACTGACACTACTAGCTGGTCGATGTACATGTTTACCTGAAATGACAGTTTTGTTACAGCCTGGCAAGAGTGGCAAGTCAATTTCGTCAATATCTGGGGGAACGGTAGTGCCCCCGCCAAGTCGAGCAAAACAAAGAGGCACGGCCGTACCATCCTTTTCTCGAAGCGATTCAGGCCATTTTTGACGTCCTGTAATTTTGTGCTGGCTGAAGCTAGAACCCTGAATTTTCAGTGACATATAGGGCTTAACATGCTTTAGATGTATTCTCAAAAACATTAAATCTGAACTTGTAGTTTAAGAATTATTGTACGTCAAAGTTCCTTAGTTTCGACACTGACACACTCACTCACTCACTCACTCACTCACTCACTCACTCACCTACGATCATCATAATTCTAAGGTACTTCTAGCATACCCACAAGCTTCAAATTTTAAACATAAGTAGTTTTCAGCTTATCAAGCCATAGAAAACCTAAAAATATTGCTATATCAGTCACGTTTTAAAGATCTAAGAACTACATAAGTAAGTTTGTAATCCCATATAAATATATGCTATTACAAAGTTACTGTTGCAGTTCCTACAAATAGTAGGTAAAGTAAAGGTACACTACGATATACGATGTGAGTATGAATGAAGATGTGTTTAGTTATGATATGTGTATACATAGTATGGGTATGAGTAACGGAAAAGAAGGACTGCCTACAAAAAGAGATGAGATCCCATCAAAAACATTACATGTAAAAAGGTGCAAGTCTCGCAACGCTTTTACTACAAAAAAGTTTTGAGATGTAATGTGAAACCAAGTCGGTTATTTTAATCAGTGCCAGGGGGTGTTAAAACCGTATCAATAAGATATCTTTAATTTGTAATACATATAATGACTTGGCAATCGCACATAATGCTTTACTCGTATCGTACTCGTAAATATGTGTAATGCTCAAACTGCAATTAGCGCTAGCGTTATGTTCAATTAGAATTATTTTTAATAGGTGACGATGAACCTTATGTCATTATCATTATGCAGCCGTGCGAAGGCTAAGTCATTATATGTATTACAAATTAAAGATATCTTATTGATACGGTTTTAACACCCCCTGGCACTAATTAAAATAACCGACTTGGTTTCACATTACATCTCAAAACTTTTTTGTAGTAAAAGCGTTGCGAGACTTGCACCTTTTTACATGTAATGTTTTTGATGTGATAAATTTGACAGCAGGCAGTACGTAAAACACGGACTCTGGAACATTTTTATCAACCCAGTTTTAGGGTTTTTTTTATATGTAACCTATCTCCTAACCTATATCCTGGAATTCCATTCCACCTGTCCAATATTTGATCAAATTTGTATTTGCGTCCCACATTTTGCTTAATGAGAGAATGAGACCCAATGCGCATTTGTATAAATATTGGACAGGTGGAATACCAGCCTCACACACAGCATGGACGTTTTTGTGCATTTGTATACATGTGTGTTAAGGCTCATTTAGACGGTGCGAGAAGTCGCATGCGAGTTTCATTTCATTGCGGTTTTTGATTGGTCGGTTGAATTGGACGTAACCAACAGCCCGCAATGTAACTAAAATCGCATGCGAGTTGGCGCGCCGTCTAAATCGCCGTCTTAATATATGTTACCTGGTGCAGAGCCTCCTCCTGCTGCGGGTCGCGGTCCGTGCCGCACACACACCTCCACCGTCTGCGCCCGCGCCAGTATACGCTCCGCGTAGCGCGAGATGTAATACCACCCTCACACACACAGCGTAACGTTTCTGTGCAAGTGTATGTGTGATAGTATATGTTACCTGGTGCAGAGCCTCCTCCTGCTGCGGGTCGCGGTCCGTGCGCACGCACACCTCCACCGTCTGCGCCCGCGCCAGTATACGCTCCGCGTACCGCGAGATGTCATCTCTGTCACCTGTACATACAAATAACTAAAATTAGACAATAAACTCTCTTTGAATAATTTTACGGTTTAGACTCACTTGTTTTTAGTCACTCGTGCGACATGTGTCGGAGAGCCTAGGTCTCCTTTCTCAAGCACTAACAGTGCAAGCAGCATTCACGACGGCCGTGTATCGCGTACTGCTGACGCAGCTGCTGCTGCGCGCAGCAAAACAAGTGAGTCTAAACCGTAAAATTATTCAATGTTAGTATGTTTCACAACAGTTTAAATTCGAATAAACTCTCTTTTATAAATACAAAATAATATAGATATAATTAATAGGGGTGCATTTTTGTTATTATCTACTATTTTGATCTAACTGATCCATTAACAGCTATTTAATGAAACCCTCAACAGTTGCAATTCATGCAAAAGGTAACAATTGCATTACTTTTTGTTTGGTAAAAAACTCTACAATCTAAACCACAAAATATAATGTCACCTTGACCATAAGTGCAGTCTACATATCTTATCAACTAGTACATATCTTATACTACAGTGATTATATGTAGTGCAATAATCGTAAACTACAGATGACAAAATATAAACTTGACTACACCCACAAAGAATTAAATTATTATTATTTTAACCACTACTATCTATTCCTACATTTTAAAATAAATAAAATAAAATTCATTTATATCAAGCTACAAGGTCCATAATCGGTTGTAAACAGTTTTTTCATTCATGACCAATTAAGTAATGCTCAAGTAATGTATTATTAAAAATTATACATATGTATATGTATTAGTCCCAAAACAAAGTTGGTACTTAAATGTACAAAGTAAACATAAATAATAATTATGATAGTGAAGTATGAATAATATGAATTTGAATATTGCAAAAGCATTGTATGTAGATTATGTTAAAAGGTTTATTCAACAGGCTATAAAAAGTTGACATTTCCATATCTTACATTCCGAGACTTCTGCCAGCAGTTCCGAGTGCTTGACACTGTCCAATGTGGAGAGCAGGGAGTCACGCTCCTCCTCAATGCGCACTGTGTCTCGTCGGAGACGCTCCACGCGCATCTCCACCTGGTCCAGCACCGCTATGAGCCTGCAGCAAACAATATGTTATGGGTTTACGGCTCAAACTGTGGTACTTTAATATTAACTTGCAGGGGCGTATTTTGAAATTTGGCGCCCCGGGCCATAACGTTTCTCCGCCCCAGAAGTCAAGTAAGAAAAACAAACTGCAATCCGCCAGGGCGGCGTATGCCGCCCCTGGGGGTTGGCGCCCCGGGCCATGGCCCGGATTGCCCTAGGGTAAATACGCCCCTGTTAACTTGTCAATGTTTGCTGGGGTTGTGAGCAATTATTTTTGTTTCATTAGTAAACACTTTTTAAAGACAAGTCCATATGTTGCCACTATGTTGCAAAGCTTTCAAATCATGGCTAACTTTTTTTTATTAAAGTTTATCAGTCAAAACCTTTGTGACAGAACTTATGGCCTGACTAAGTATTGGATAATATAGCACTCTAGTGTACATAATTTGATTATTTAGACACCACATCACATCAATATGAAGTTTAGGCTAATGAGAATGTTTAAAATTTTGGCATTCTGGGATTCAAACATTTTGACACTATTCAGTTTTGAGATCAGGGAATTTTGGTAACTAGGTAAAATGAAACCAAAGCATTATAAATAGGTTTGCAGTCCATATGTGCTGATCAATAAACTGGCATTTTCCCCATTGATTCTAACAATACAGAACAATATAACTTTAATAGTCCTTTAGTGCATTATTTTACTGTGTGCATGCCCGCAACTTTCACTTAAGGAACAGAGTAAAGAAAGTTGCTTATTATGATTCTGCATCTACATACATAATTACATTGATTGAATCTTAACCATTTTAAAACTTATACAGTTACTTGATGTACTAATGATGAATTATAATCAAAAGTATTATAGCCAGCCTCATCAATAATCTGCTTTATTGCAGACACAAATTAAGTGCTATTAACACACAACCCATGGTTGAATTCGCACACAAACAGACACGATAACGAGTTCATTCACCTCCTGACAGGCCCCAGTGACAGCTCCATGTTTCACTTTCACAGACCACAATCAATTATACACATATCTACGTATTATTCTAACTACGACGCTTTTTTATATCGCTTTAATGAGCATGCTGTTGAGAGCACATGTTATTTAATCATTTTGAGACATAGCAACAGAGTTGAGCGAAGCGTAGGCGGCGATTAGGCCTAAACAACGCGTTGACCAATTTCGGACGTGGTACATACATAAGACGATGTTATCTTGAGATCAACTGCGCAGGAACCTAGTGGTAATCGATTTTTGGGATAAAGGACATTGAAGGTCACCTGTCTTTTGGAGCTTGAGTTCCTAGAGCCGTGGATTCGTCAATGAGCGGCAGCCGCGACCCTTCGCCGGTGAAGCTCCAATCACTCGCGAACTGATCCACTTCCATTGTAGATGTTACGTTGTACGTTGCCAATGTTCAAGATTACGAAATTTCTTGTACACACAGATAATGGTTACGATAATCGGATTATATGGAATGTAAATAATAAACAGCTCGAGCTCGGTCCCTCACTTCATAATTTTTTACACACAAATGTCACAATGTCAGTTTTGCAGCTGGATGGAAAGTAGGTGGAACAATGAAACGTCAAACGAAAAATCTTTCTTGTCTTTGGTACATTTTAGGGATGTATTAAAAAAACTTTTACAGAACCTTTCTTTAAAAAACACGTTTAAGAAATTTTTATATTCTAATAAAATTTACATTCGTAATACATTATATTCATGAAAATTATGTTAAGAATCTCATTTGGACTGCGCTGAGGGTCAACACTGGTATCCCCCGCGACCCGCCAATTTTTGAAAAAGAAATGGAAATCATTAATATTCGTCTCCGCCTCATGTATGGCGGCGGTCACGTGGGGCGGGGACAAATGGGAATACACCCCTGGAGTACTCCATCAAGCGCAAGTATGTTACACGCGCCGTGTGCAAACATTTTATTTGTTGGTTCATGGTGGTTCATGGTTTTCGCTTCTTAGTTTGTTTGTTATTGTGTGACCGAGACTTTTTCGTTTGACATACAAATAGCATAAATAATCCAATAACTAACCTCCAAGCGAGCAATTGCCGAAGGGTAGAAAAGCAAACAAGCACTCACCCTAAACGCACACTTCATCGTCCTTTTTTCTGCTTCATAATAGTTCCCTTGGCTAGGCTTTACTTTGGTTTGATAAGATTCCAGTAATGAATAAAGACACAGCACAGTAATACTTTTATGTACACATACTTTATTAGGGTACTTTACACCTAAAATATTACAGATACTTATAAACAAAAACAAGCTTTCTGCATTGCATAATGGCCAGCCACCCAACTGTCACTATAACACTCTTAGAGCATTCTATTTATCTCTTGCTCTACTACTGAAACAGACGGTTGGCTTTACAATTGTACATGTTTGTGAATGTTGTATAAAGTCCCATAAACGAAGATTTTGCACATGTGCCTCAGGAATAAACAAGCAATAAAGCCTTGTTTTAAGGCCAGGGCACACCGGGCTACGTGCGCGTAGACGTGTTCAAGCAAAAAAAATCTTGGAGACGTGCACGCACACGTCTCACGAGCGGTGTGCCGTCTCTCATAAGGATCTGTGTATTACAAGTTGAGAAAACGCAAATAATTTCACTCTATCGGTTCACTTATCGGTTACATAAATTAGAACTAAATCGGATTTTAAAACACATTTTATTAAATAAAAGTTTAATCATATATATTTTTATATTAATATTATACACGTTGTTTTTTTTACTAAATACAACTATTATAATTTTGAAATACAAAATAAAATAACAAAAATATTGGTAATCGATAAAAAACAAAATTGTGAAATTCTGCCTCATTATAAACTTTAATATACATTAACATAGTATAAATGTAACTTTATGGAAAAATCCAGTGGGTAATATGACTGGTGACTGGTGTGCTGGTGACCAACAAATAAATAATTCATGTTTTTGATGTCCCGCCGATCCCGGGACTCTGGTGTCTCAAAATAGGCAAGCTGGTGAGAATAGGGTGTCTACACCTCAGAGGGCCTACCGCGAACCACGAACGAAGTTTTGCCTCCCTGTCACAATGAATTTACAAGTGCGATAGAGAGGCAAAACTTCGTTCGTGCTTCGCGGTAGGCCCTCAGCTTTCTTATCTAGATCTGTCGATCCGTAGTGTTTATTCAATATAAATAATTCTTTATAAATACAATAGGTATATATTATTTTTTAACTAAGGCATTGAACTGAACTGATAGACCCAAACTATGAATATAATGTATACGTGCTCTCTGAACATAGGAACAGCTTACATGGAGATCTAAAATCTCTATGGTAACCATCCATATTCAATATCATTGTATTCTTATTGTAACTAATTATTTATAACACCTCTATTTTGTAACAAATCGCCGTTATATGTAGTGAATTTGTAAATAAAATTAAGTTTATTAAACTTCGTGACCCAATATTACGCAAAACTCTGCGTAGGGAGCGCCACTAGCACAAACTGTAAACAAACCGCCTTGTAAAATGATATAAGTAATCATCGTGAAACTTGTTCGCAAATTTCGATATCAAAAGTCTAAAAGATAGTCGGAAAGCTGTTTTCTACAGGTAGAAATTTATACTCGGTGATTTTATCTATTATTCTATAATATTCTAGAGTGCTCTACACGACAGTCTCTAAAATCTTTACACTAACAGGAAATTGGAAATATTTTGCTAACTGTCGTGTAAAACATAATTCTAATTCTAATAATAATCTTTTTAAATCACATTAATACTTGAACTTTATAAAAATAAGATGGCGGTTTTAATAATTGACTTTCTAGCATATTCATTAAAAACCTAAAAAAAACGAAAACACAGATGTTTTCGCAATGCTAGTAGTAGTCATTGTTACTTTAAGTTTATTTTTTATCATTCAACGTGCGTTTATAAAATATAGTATGAGTTTAAAATTATGTGTCGCGAAAACCAATTTAAATCCTACGTATACTGTAGGTACCTAAATTAAAATCGAGCGGACGCTATGCGCAAAATTTAGAACATCAATTCTTAGGCCTCCTACTAACGAGCGCTTTTTCAACGCGCGTTAAAAGAAGCGCTTGAATCCGGCCGCACGCTAAATTCGATTTAACGACCAACGCTTAAAGTCGAAAATCCAACAACGCTGGATAAAAAGCGCCACCGCCATCGTGTGAATAAAAATACACATGTATCCATTTGTGTCATTCAAACGCTTTTTCAACACGCGTTGTAAAAGCGCTCGTGCGAATGAGCCCTTATGGTACTTCTTCCCACAGGCCAATTCGAGTTTTAGTTATTCGATTTGTTTCTGATATGATACTGATCTGTTAGTGTCAAAGTGCCATTTCTTCAACCAAAAACGTCACTTTTGACACTAACATATCAGTATTATACTATCAAATAACTAAAACTTTAATTGGCCTGCCAGTTACTTGATCAGACCGCTCTTTCATATAATATAATACTATATTTAGTATCTACATAGCGAATATATTAATGTGAACACAAAATATGGCCAAGTGTAATCAAACGTTATAATAATACAAATATCAGTGTGATATACACTAACATCACTTGCGGCTCAAATGGTAGCGATTTTTTTCATCACTTTTTAACTCGGCTTTTTAACAAGTATGCAAGTGGAAAAGTGATGCATGTCACGAAAGACGTTGAAAGTGCAACCATCATATCCTTACGTGACATTAGTGGATGTCATATTACTAACTATATTGGTGTGAATTTACGACAGTTAACATACCATTCTTATCCCTTAGGGCCGATACAGACGGACTGTAACCCGACTGCAACTTGCATGGGAACTGCACGCCGACGTGGCAGTTGGCATGCAGTTACGTCAGCGAGATACCCCCTTATTCATACAACCTTTACAAGGCTCAATTAGTTAATTTATGTTTTATCCCTTTCATACACAATTACACATTGTGACTTGTGTCATAACGACAGATTATATATATAGTTCGTTTTTTTTAGCATTAGAAAGAACTTGAGAGAAGGTCTCTCAAGATCTTGACATGTCTTTTAATTGAAAAAAGCTTTTTAAAAATCCTTCGAGCAACACCGGCTTCCGACACATCGGAAGGGAGGGGCCCAAGCGATATCTCACCGTACAAATCTTTCTGCCATTTTTCGCGGGGGGAAAGGTGCACACAGTCGCACTTCTCACACACTTACATACAAAATCCAATCTGTAATGACGACACAAATACATAGAAAATGACACACGTCAAAGACAAATCTTGCAAACCTCGATCTCTTTTTGTGTACGGACGAGTGACAAGTGTCACAACACGCACACTAACACATTTTCGTTGAAGTATGTTATTGTATTCTGAGAGATGAGAAGTCGGATTTGTCGCTCGACCGATCCGCAATTAGTACTTAGCGAGCAAAATCGATAAATCCAACAATTACATGAGACTAAAATATAATAATTGTGTTTGAATGTAATTAAACGTATGATATGTAAAAAAAATATTACAAGTGAAATGTAACACTTTCTTTTTGTAAATTTGATGTCCCCGACCTCTTTTTATAACAAAAAACCGAGCAAACAGGCATTTTTGTGCAGCAGTGTTCACGCCCGCGTCTGGATTCGGTCTAGTGAAAAATCCAAGTTTTATTACCCGCGCTAGATTAGATTGACGCGCTAATCTTGTACCTCGGCAGAGGGGAAATAGTGCGAATGCCGCCTCCCTTCCGTGTTGCTCGAAGTAAAAATCTGTAACTATTACTTATGAAAGCAGAAGAATATAAATGATCGTATTAGATTCATAATTGTTACATATTTGCCGTAACTTATTTTTAAAATGTGTTTTTCAATTAAAAGACACATCAAGATTGTTTACCTTATTTCTAATGCTAAAAAAAACGAACTATACAAGATGGAACATTTCTAGAGACTGAGCTGAAAGGATAGTGTTATGTAAGTGATCTACAATCGAGTTATTATAATCGTAAAGCTGGATTTAATAGTAAAACAAAATCATTAAAATGAAATATTTTTATATCAGTGACAACCCTACAAAGTTATTTACATTTTCAATTGACACATGTCATGTCATTCATACGATCCACTTGCTAGGGTTGAAACATACAGATTTTCGCACTAATGTTTAACAAACTGTATCTCAAAAACGGTTAGAAATATTAACGTGATTAATAAGTGAAAAAAAAGTACGTAGTCTGAACAATTCCCAGTTTACGTAAAAGTCCGTCGTTCTGTTCCACCCGATATAAAAAAATCGAATTGAGCCTTGTAAGCGCGTTCATGAATAACGCCCAAGAGAATTTGAAATAGAGAGTTACTGTCATGGTAAATTATGTACCTACAGTACATTTTCTGCCTTCTTTCGACAGACGATTAAAACTGTTAGAACACCATTTAACTTTGATCATTATTCTTTCACTGATATGTATTGTGTTAACTTGTTAAATATTAATATTAACGCCATCTACTCGAGAGTAGGCTGAAGGTTATGGCGCCATCGCTCGAAAAGATTGCACCATACCTTTGGCCTATAGTCGAGTAGATGGCGTTAATATTCATATTTAATAAGTTAACACATATCAGTGAAAGAATAAGGATCAAAGTCAAATGGCGTTCTAACAGTTTTATGTTCTGTCGAAAGATGGCAGTAAATTTACAGTGGCTACATAATTTATTCACATCACCTATTCGAAAAAGGGCTTGTTCTTCCCCGCTAGGAGGGATCAAAGTGGCACATTTCTTGCCTGCTAGGAGGGATCAAAGTTGTACTTTTCTGTTCTAGGACACGATTTTTTCTTTCTTGCATACTATTTTTTTTTTTTGGTCAAATAATACATATTTTAGAACATAACAATTTCCTCATAATTGATGTGAAAAGCAGTATGTGTCACACGGTATCAAACTTATTTCGTCTTGGGCATTAACACTTGAATCCCTCATTACGCTCAGGATTCTACTTTAGAATCCATCGCTTCATTCAGGATTCAATGTACGCCCTTGACGGAAATATATCATTTTGATCCCTTGTAACACAAACTACTATTGACAATCCGTCTCTATGCACTCAATGTTTACAAATGGTCAGCTACTAATGTTGCTCTTAATACAATAAACAGTCGATATACATCAGCACTGCAGACGGACATCGAATACGCAATCTAAACTTAATATACCAATATACGACGGTCTCTTTCGCACAGCGGCGTGGTTACGGAGAATAGGCAAGTGTGAGCGAGAGGGCGTCATTTCCCGCTCCACTCACTGATGCGGCCATTTTCAAACGCCAGGTTTTTCCTCGGCAAGGGGACCAGAGTACCTCGCTTCACTATGCCCATGTCTTCTCCCGGGTAGTACTGAAAATGTATGAATTATGTGTAATAAACATCCTAAACACCCTGGAAGGCAGGATTGAAAAGGCAAGAGAAGAAGGGAGACCTAGAATTACTTATCTCAGCCAAATAAAAAATAATGCATCGTATGAGGAAATTAAAAGACTGGCACAAGAAAGAAATGATTGGCGATTAGTCCACCGACAAGAGAATTGGAGGTCCAGAAGGAAAAGCAACTTACTTGACATTCTGACACAAACTTTAATACATCCGAGCATAGGAACTCATTATCTTCCTTAATTTTATCCAACCTAAAAATAACAAAACAAGTAATTAATTATAAAATTACATGAGAACAATAACATTTTCTAACAAAAAAAAAGGACCATTGTAAGTAGTTAATATTCAATCACTACCCGTGTCGGTTACCCAAAGTGAACGGTTCTATTTGAAGCTCCTCGTTACGAAACGAAATATGTCGAGCAATTTTCGACTTCAAAACGTGAGCAACTATTTGATATACTAAATATGCCTGATACAGGAATTTGTATGTAATACTTACAATTCTGGTTCCGCTATCCGGTCAGCTAAACAGTTACATATCTTCTCACACAGCACCTCGTCAAACAATGGAATGCCAAATTGGAGATCAAGTATAGTCCATTTCTGAAAAAGAACAACAACATAAGTGTTTGATAGAATAATATAATCAAATAACACCGATAGTAACCTTTACATCATAGAAAAATACAAAGTAATCTCGCTCTCTGGTCGGAAGTTCTGTGACCCGATATTTGTACGATTCATACTCTTACAACGTAATGCTCTGGTTTTCTAGGATAGCAGTGCCGTCATATAGCGGCCGTCTCCATACAAAATACTACTCATCCATATTTTAGCCGTATTATTTTGTATGGAGACGGCCGCTATGACGGCACCGCTATCCTAGGAAAACAGAGCTTAAAAAGATGCTTGTACATTCACCGCAAATTTTGCGTTTTGTGTATTACATATAAGAAAACACAAAAGCTGTACTATGAGCAAGCATTTATACCTCTGGTTTACAAGTTTCATCGTCAGTATGCGCCGTATCAACTCCACTATCGCCCTCCGCCATCTCCGTCAACTTGTCGCTCAACTGCGTGAACATCGATATCGACTCCTCCGCCGGACTCAACAGATCGTTCAACTGTTTCTCTTTCTCAAAATTAAAATCCGCACTCGAAGAACGAGGAGTGTCCGAGATAGACTCCTTGCTTCGCCATTCTTTGGGTCTGTCCTTCAAGTCTTCTATGCTGGTGGAGGAGGAATGTATGGGGACTAGGTCGTCGCTGGACGGGAGGGACTCCTTGCTTCGTGTGGTGTCGCCGATCGCGAGGCTGTCGAGCTCTTCGCGGAGTAGCTGGCCACCTGTAGAATCACACCAAGATGAAGTTTATGACGTTATAATAATCATTTGTTATACAAAGGAGCAAAGTAGTAGTGTTTATATTGAGATCTGTGGAAGTTCTGCTAGTCTTGGTGTCTGTGGACAGCGTGACCGCGAAGTGCGACTCGACCGGCGACAACAGCCGCTTGTCGTCCACTTGTCGCCCGACTGGTCGACGATAGAACAACGTATCCTCCACCGTAGTGAAGCCATTCGCCGGCGAGCTAGTCTTGCTGTCTGTGGACGGGGTGACCGTGAAGTGCGACTCGATCGGCGACTGCAGCCGCATGTCGTCCACTTGTCGCCCGACTGGTCGACGATAAAACAACGTACCCTCCACCATAGTGACGCCGTTCGTCGGCGAGCTAGTCTTGCTGTCTGTGGACGGGGTGACCGCGAAGTGCGACTCGATCGGTGTCCGCAGCCGCTTGTCGTCCACTTGTCGCCCGACTGGTCGACGATAGAACAACGTACCCTCCACCGTAGTGAAGCCATTCGCCGGCGAGCTAGTCTTGCTGTCTGTGGACGGAGTGACCGCGAAGTGCGACTCGATCGGCGACTGCAGCCGCATGTCGTCCACTTGTCGCCCGACTGGTCGACGATAAAACAACGTACCCTCCACCGTAGTGACGCCGTTCGCCGGCGAGCTAGTCTTGCTGTCTGTGGACGGTGTGACCGCGAAGTGCGACTCGATCGGCGACTGCAGCCGCTTGTCGTGCACTTGTGGCCCGACTGGTCGACGATAGAACAACGTACCCTCCACCGTAATTAAGCCATTCGCCGGCGAACTAGTCTTGCTGTCTGTGGACGGGGTGACCGCGAAATGCGACTCGATCGGCGACTGCAGCCGCTTGTCGTCCACTTGTTGCCCGACTGGTCGACGATAGAACAACGTACCCTCCACCGTAGTGAAACCATTCGCCGGCGAGCTAGTCTTGCTGTCTGTGGACGGGGTGACCGCGAAGTGCGACTCGATCGGCGACTGCAGCCGCTTGTCGTCAGACTTGTCGCCCGACTCGGTCGACGATATCGACACCTCGCTTACGGGTTTCGCTATGCCGCACACCTCTTTCATTTTGCGCGGCGCAACTGGAATATCAAGAGGTTGAGAGATAGAAGAATACCCTGGGGTTTTAGGTGCGAGAATCTTTTACAATAGCCAAAAACAGGTAATAACTGTAAGTACAGAAACTATTTTAACATTTCTAAGCACATTTGGAGCTTACTGCCTATTTTTAATTCATAGTTTGGTAACTAATTTTACAATAAACACAAAGTTATAAATACACGAAATTATTCCTGCATCCAAAACCTCGGTGTATGGGTATGGGACATTATTTGGGACACACAGTCATTATTTTAGTCGAAAAATGGTAAACCACTGTAAACATTTGTCCGCTTTTCGGGAATGCATGAAGGAAAAATTTTACCGTCCCGTTGTCGTGCATAGCCGACGGTGGCTTTGGAAAGGTTTAATATTTCAATCAGTATCCATTCTTTGAATTACAAAAGAAAATAAAAGGTATTATTTAGTCGCAGCGTTGGTGAAAGATTTCATCAATCGTTTTTAGAATTTTTAGGTCGTAGTTTGGAAAAATAGAGTGTTTTGGTTTTTAACATAATAATTATGGTTGTTTAACTTACCGAGTTGCACGGTAGGGGGCGGCCGTGCGCCCAAATCGGGAACTCCTATGTCAGCTAGGGTCACGTAGCCGACAGAGCGAGACAGCCGTAGCCGGGATGCTAGCCGTCTCAGTCCGGCATGTCGCGCCCATAAAGCACTGGTCTCTGTCGACGAACAATTGTTTACTAACCCCCTTCATAATCTTTACGGGCCTGATTTAGTTATATTATGTCTTATCCCTTTCTTACAAATACATAAGTCAAAATGACAGATAAAGACAAACGATTATTAACTAATGGAGGTTTGTATCACGTTTATGAATAAGGGGGTAAGTAGGTATACGCAAGCTAATAGTAACCAATAGACTGCTCTTAGCATCTGTAAGGCGGCAAAAAAATGCAATAAAATGTTACTTTACCAGGAGATTTATCGGCTTCAGGAGGGAACACGACATGTCTTAGCTTCGCCGGTTGTCGGACTCCAACAGCCTACAACAAGTAAGACACGTCGAATCATAAACATAGGTATAAGTTTTAATATGGGGTTGTGCAAAAATCACGCGAAGTGTTTTCGGCAACTTTTTGAATCCGTTCCCCTTGGTGATATTTGGTGAGGTTCATTTTTGGCTACCCCCCTCCCCCACATAACCTCGCGTGTATTTTTTTGAAATGTTTCTATCCGACCCGTTAAGGCCACGCGCTCCAAAATTTCGTAAAATAGACTCGCTATTTTGAAGTGCGCAGTGAAGATTTATGTTTAACGAAACCGAGAAAAAGTACCTACTCATGTGGTAGGTATTTTTTCTTAGTTTCGTTCACTGTAGAAAAATACACGTGAGGTGTCCTTATACCTCACATTGAGGTTTAGTCAGGCCTAAATGTGTAGTTATTTTTTGTATTATTCCATTTCTAGCAAATATAAACTTTATGTCTACGGCGAGTAAAGGCAGGGCGCCGGGCGGGCAGCCGGCGTCGTCCAGTACGACCAGCTGCTATCAGCCACGCTGTGTTACCTGCAGCAGCACGGGTCCGCGGCGCAGCGCGGAGTTGGCGGCCTGCAGCGCGGCGGCGGCCGGCAGCGCGCCCGCCCAGCCGCCCGCGCCGTCCAGCGCCGCCTCCGCGCCCCACCACGCCACCACGAGCCGCGAGCAGCCCAGCAGCAGTTCCCTGTGTTACCTGCAGCAGCACGGGTCCGCGGCGCAGCGCGGAGTTGGCGGCCTGCAGCGCGGCGGCGGCCGGCAGCGCGCCCGCCCAGCCGCCCGCGCCGTCCAGCGCCGCCTCCGCGCCCCACCACGCCACCACGAGCCGCGAGCAGCCCAGCAGCAGTTCCCTGTGTTACCTGCAGCAGCACGGGTCCGCGGCGCAGCGCGGAGTTGGCGGCCTGCAGCGCGGCGGCGGCCGGCAGCGCGCCCGCCCAGCCGCCCGCGCCGTCCAGCGCCGCCTCCGCGCCCCACCACGCCACCACGAGCCGCGAGCAGCCCAGCAGCAGTTCCCTGTGTTACCTGCAGCAGCACGGGTCCGCGGCGCAGCGCGGAGTTGGCGGCCTGCAGCGCGGCGGCGGCCGGCAGCGCGCCCGCCCAGCCGCCCGCGCCGTCCAGCGCCGCCTCCGCGCCCCACCACGCCACCACGAGCCGCGAGCAGCCCAGCAGCAGTTCCCTGTGTTACCTGCAGCAGCACGGGTCCGCGGCGCAGCGCGGAGTTGGCGGCCTGCAGCGCGGCGGCGGCCGGCAGCGCGCCCGCCCAGCCGCCCGCGCCGTCCAGCGCCGCCTCCGCGCCCCACCACGCCACCACGAGCCGCGAGCAGCCCAGCAGCAGTTCCCTGTGTTACCTGCAGCAGCACGGGTCCGCGGCGCAGCGCGGAGTTGGCGGCCTGCAGCGCGGCGGCGGCCGGCAGCGCGCCCGCCCAGCCGCCCGCGCCGTCCAGCGCCGCCTCCGCGCCCCACCACGCCACCACGAGCCGCGAGCAGCCCAGCAGCAGTTCCCTGTGTTACCTGCAGCAGCACGGGTCCGCGGCGCAGCGCGGAGTTGGCGGCCTGCAGCGCGGCGGCGGCCGGCAGCGCGCCCGCCCAGCCGCCCGCGCCGTCCAGCGCCGCCTCCGCGCCCCACCACGCCACCACGAGCCGCGAGCAGCCCAGCAGCAGTTCCCTGTGTTACCTGCAGCAGCACGGGTCCGCGGCGCAGCGCGGAGTTGGCGGCCTGCAGCGCGGCGGCGGCCGGCAGCGCGCCCGCCCAGCCGCCCGCGCCGTCCAGCGCCGCCTCCGCGCCCCACCACGCCACCACGAGCCGCGAGCAGCCCAGCAGCAGTTCCCTGTGTTACCTGCAGCAGCACGGGTCCGCGGCGCAGCGCGGAGTTGGCGGCCTGCAGCGCGGCGGCGGCCGGCAGCGCGCCCGCCCAGCCGCCCGCGCCGTCCAGCGCCGCCTCCGCGCCCCACCACGCCACCACGAGCCGCGAGCAGCCCAGCAGCAGTTCCCTGTGTTACCTGCAGCAGCACGGGTCCGCGGCGCAGCGCGGAGTTGGCGGCCTGCAGCGCGGCGGCGGCCGGCAGCGCGCCCGCCCAGCCGCCCGCGCCGTCCAGCGCCGCCTCCGCGCCCCACCACGCCACCACGAGCCGCGAGCAGCCCAGCAGCAGTTCCCTGTGTTACCTGCAGCAGCACGGGTCCGCGGCGCAGCGCGGAGTTGGCGGCCTGCAGCGCGGCGGCGGCCGGCAGCGCGCCCGCCCAGCCGCCCGCGCCGTCCAGCGCCGCCTCCGCGCCCCACCACGCCACCACGAGCCGCGAGCAGCCCAGCAGCAGTTCCCTGTGTTACCTGCAGCAGCACGGGTCCGCGGCGCAGCGCGGAGTTGGCGGCCTGCAGCGCGGCGGCGGCCGGCAGCGCGCCCGCCCAGCCGCCCGCGCCGTCCAGCGCCGCCTCCGCGCCCCACCACGCCACCACGAGCCGCGAGCAGCCCAGCAGCAGTTCCCTGTGTTACCTGCAGCAGCACGGGTCCGCGGCGCAGCGCGGAGTTGGCGGCCTGCAGCGCGGCGGCGGCCGGCAGCGCGCCCGCCCAGCCGCCCGCGCCGTCCAGCGCCGCCTCCGCGCCCCACCACGCCACCACGAGCCGCGAGCAGCCCAGCAGCAGTTCCCTGTGTTACCTGCAGCAGCACGGGTCCGCGGCGCAGCGCGGAGTTGGCGGCCTGCAGCGCGGCGGCGGCCGGCAGCGCGCCCGCCCAGCCGCCCGCGCCGTCCAGCGCCGCCTCCGCGCCCCACCACGCCACCACGAGCCGCGAGCAGCCCAGCAGCAGTTCCCTGTGTTACCTGCAGCAGCACGGGTCCGCGGCGCAGCGCGGAGTTGGCGGCCTGCAGCGCGGCGGCGGCCGGCAGCGCGCCCGCCCAGCCGCCCGCGCCGTCCAGCGCCGCCTCCGCGCCCCACCACGCCACCACGAGCCGCGAGCAGCCCAGCAGCAGTTCCCTGTGTTACCTGCAGCAGCACGGGTCCGCGGCGCAGCGCGGAGTTGGCGGCCTGCAGCGCGGCGGCGGCCGGCAGCGCGCCCGCCCAGCCGCCCGCGCCGTCCAGCGCCGCCTCCGCGCCCCACCACGCCACCACGAGCCGCGAGCAGCCCAGCAGCAGTTCCCTGTGTTACCTGCAGCAGCACGGGTCCGCGGCGCAGCGCGGAGTTGGCGGCCTGCAGCGCGGCGGCGGCCGGCAGCGCGCCCGCCCAGCCGCCCGCGCCGTCCAGCGCCGCCTCCGCGCCCCACCACGCCACCACGAGCCGCGAGCAGCCCAGCAGCAGTTCCCTGTGTTACCTGCAGCAGCACGGGTCCGCGGCGCAGCGCGGAGTTGGCGGCCTGCAGCGCGGCGGCGGCCGGCAGCGCGCCCGCCCAGCCGCCCGCGCCGTCCAGCGCCGCCTCCGCGCCCCACCACGCCACCACGAGCCGCGAGCAGCCCAGCAGCAGTTCCCTGTGTTACCTGCAGCAGCACGGGTCCGCGGCGCAGCGCGGAGTTGGCGGCCTGCAGCGCGGCGGCGGCCGGCAGCGCGCCCGCCCAGCCGCCCGCGCCGTCCAGCGCCGCCTCCGCGCCCCACCACGCCACCACGAGCCGCGAGCAGCCCAGCAGCAGTTCCCTGTGTTACCTGCAGCAGCACGGGTCCGCGGCGCAGCGCGGAGTTGGCGGCCTGCAGCGCGGCGGCGGCCGGCAGCGCGCCCGCCCAGCCGCCCGCGCCGTCCAGCGCCGCCTCCGCGCCCCACCACGCCACCACGAGCCGCGAGCAGCCCAGCAGCAGTTCCCTGTGTTACCTGCAGCAGCACGGGTCCGCGGCGCAGCGCGGAGTTGGCGGCCTGCAGCGCGGCGGCGGCCGGCAGCGCGCCCGCCCAGCCGCCCGCGCCGTCCAGCGCCGCCTCCGCGCCCCACCACGCCACCACGAGCCGCGAGAAGCCCAGCAGCAGCCGCGGCACGCTGCGGACCACCGTGCCTAACGACAAACCATATGATTAACAATGACGAATGTTTTGGGACTTTTGGGCCCGGGCGGCATACGTCAATTTGTTCGTAGGATGAACAACTTTGAATCCATAGATGGTAGGATCCTATAGATGTGCTATACGCGTGCACCTTTAATGGACAGAACATACGCAATACGACAAAATGATTAGTCGGTTAGATTTGTTGCCACCGTAAACCATATGGTGAGTGTTGAATGTAGTAATGTTTAGTTTTTATAGTTGCCCAATTAAAAAAAAAAATACATAGTGCAGTGTAGTCAGTGAACATTGGTCCTTCGGAACAGGATAATCGTGAGTACAGTGACACTGGAAATAAAGACTTAGTGAATTTTCGCGGTAAAAAACACTTAGAATATTTCGCGTAAAAAAAGGTAGGAAGTGCAGTGCAGTGTAGTCAGTGAACAGTGAGGAATAAAAAAATCTGAAACTGTGTCAAGGGCAAACAATAATAGCGCTTTCTCTGCTACTCCTACTGAAGGATACATAAGACTATCCCGTTCGGTCATTTCCCTCCACCCCTCATGCCTGATCCAGTTATACTAGATTCATTTTTGAAACAATCAATTAAAGTTCAAATTTGAATGACCAAACTTTGCGACACGGCCAACCTGACCCACCCTGTGTCCCTTTACCTTTCTTCAGTAAGAGCGTCGGCGGCCCGTAACCGGCAACGTGGTACAGGTACAGCCTCATCCAAGGAGTGGAGGCTTCGGGCGGGGCCGGGCCTACGTGGGGCAGCGCGCCTGCCGCCAGACCGGCGCGGGCTTCGCGGCATAAAGGCGCCGTCGATACCGCTAGCCTGAATACAACAAGAGTTTTAGAATAAATTAACCCGTAAACTGTGGATGTTTCATTAAAAAGTAGTTGTTTATCTTCCCTTACGTTTTGACAAGTATGCAACGATAGCGAAAACTATGAACGTTTTATACACATCTACACAATAAGCCTGTGTAGTTTGATCCGAAAACGTCGTCAATATAATGCACAAGCGCTTCATGGCGTGGCGTCTCGTGAAAACCATAAGGATCTAAAAGTATTTCTTAATGAGATTTGTTTTTTCTGGCGATCATCACTCCTACCTCCCTACTAAACCTAGAGTTACACCAAGAAAAGTCTGCAGAGATTTTGACAGCACACGAAGTGCCAGTGTTATTTATACGTCACTAGCGACCCGCCCCGGCTTCGCACGAGTTAACAAATTATACACCTAAACCTTACTCAAGAATCACTTTATTGATAAGTGAAAACCGCATGAAAATCAGTTCAGTAGTTTTTGAATTTATCGCGAACAAACATACAAACACACAGACAGACGCGGCGGAGGACTTTGTTTTGACGTTAAAATAACACCTGCACTGCGTGTGCTATCAAAATCTCTGCAGACTTTTCCTGGTCTAACTCTAATACACGTACCTGTACTTGTGCTGCAGCAGGCGCGAGCGCTGCGGCGCGCCGAGCGCGTGCAGCGCCTCGCAGCGCAGCAGGTCGAGCGGGCGCATGCGCGGCCGCAGGATGCGCAGCGTGCGCCGCAGGCACGCCGCCGCCGCTAGGTAGCTAATACACACCTGTACTTGTGCTGCAGCAGGCGCGAGCGCTGCGGCGCGCCGAGCGCGTGCAGCGCCTCGCAGCGCAGCAGGTCGAGCGGGCGCATGCGCGGCCGCAGGATGCGCAGCGTGCGCCGCAGGCACGCCGCCGCCGCTAGGTAGCTAATACACACCTGTACTTGTGCTGCAGCAGGCGCGAGCGCTGCGGCGCGCCGAGCGCGTGCAGCGCCTCGCAGCGCAGCAGGTCGAGCGGGCGCATGCGCGGCCGCAGGATGCGCAGCGTGCGCCGCAGGCACGCCGCCGCCGCTAGGTAGCTAATACACACCTGTACTTGTGCTGCAGCAGGCGCGAGCGCTGCGGCGCGCCGAGCGCGTGCAGCGCCTCGCAGCGCAGCAGGTCGAGCGGGCGCATGCGCGGCCGCAGGATGCGCAGCGTGCGCCGCAGGCACGCCGCCGCCGCTAGGTAGCTAATACACACCTGTACTTGTGCTGCAGCAGGCGCGAGCGCTGCGGCGCGCCGAGCGCGTGCAGCGCCTCGCAGCGCAGCAGGTCGAGCGGGCGCATGCGCGGCCGCAGGATGCGCAGCGTGCGCCGCAGGCACGCCGCCGCCGCTAGGTAGCTAATACACACCTGTACTTGTGCTGCAGCAGGCGCGAGCGCTGCGGCGCGCCGAGCGCGTGTAGCGCCTCGCAGCGCAGCAGGTCGAGCGGGCGCATGCGCGGCCGCAGGATGCGCAGCGTGCGCCGCAGGCACGCCGCCGCCGCTAGGTAGCTAATACACACCTGTACTTGTGCTGCAGCAGGCGCGAGCGCTGCGGCGCGCCGAGCGCGTGCAGCGCCTCGCAGCGCAGCAGGTCGAGCGGGCGCATGCGCGGCCGCAGGATGCGCAGCGTGCGCCGCAGGCACGCCGCCGCCGCTAGGTAGCTAATACACACCTGTACTTGTGCTGCAGCAGGCGCGAGCGCTGCGGCGCGCCGAGCGCGTGCAGCGCCTCGCAGCGCAGCAGGTCGAGCGGGCGCATGCGCGGCCGCAGGATGCGCAGCGTGCGCCGCAGGCACGCCGCCGCCGCTAGGTAGCTAATACACACCTGTACTTGTGCTGCAGCAGGCGCGAGCGCTGCGGCGCGCCGAGCGCGTGCAGCGCCTCGCAGCGCAGCAGGTCGAGCGGGCGCATGCGCGGCCGCAGGATGCGCAGCGTGCGCCGCAGGCACGCCGCCGCCGCTAGGTAGCTAATACACACCTGTACTTGTGCTGCAGCAGCGCAGCAGGTCGAGCGGGCGCATGCGCGGCCGCAGGATGCGCAGCGTGCGCCGCAGGCACGCCGCCGCCGCTAGGTAGCTAATACACACCTGTACTTGTGCTGCAGCAGGCGCGAGCGCTGCGGCGCGCCGAGCGCGTGCAGCGCCTCGCAGCGCAGCAGGTCGAGCGGGCGCATGCGCGGCCGCAGGATGCGCAGCGTGCGCCGCAGGCACGCCGCCGCCGCTAGGTAGCTAATACACACCTGTACTTGTGCTGCAGCAGGCGCGAGCGCTGCGACGCGCCGAGCGCGTGCAGCGCCTCGCAGCGCAGCAGGTCGAGCGGGCGCATGCGCGGCCGCAGGATGCGCAGCGTGCGCCGCAGGCACGCCGCCGCCGCTAGGTAGCTAATACACACCTGTACTTGTGCTGCAGCAGGCGCGAGCGCTGCGGCGCGCCGAGCGCGTGCAGCGCCTCGCAGCGCAGCAGGTCGAGCGGGCGCATGCGCGGCCGCAGGATGCGCAGCGTGCGCCGCAGGCACGCCGCCGCCGCTAGGTAGCTAATACACACCTGTACTTGTGCTGCAGCAGGCGCGAGCGCTGCGGCGCGCCGAGCGCGTGCAGCGCCTCGCAGCGCAGCAGGTCGAGCGGGCGCATGCGCGGCCGCAGGATGCGCAGCGTGCGCCGCAGGCACGCCGCCGCCGCTAGGTAGCTAATACACACCTGTACTTGTGCTGCAGCAGGCGCGAGCGCTGCGGCGCGCCGAGCGCGTGCAGCGCCTCGCAGCGCAGCAGGTCGAGCGGGCGCATGCGCGGCCGCAGGATGCGCAGCGTGCGCCGCAGGCACGCCGCCGCCGCTAGGTAGCTAATACACACCTGTACTTGTGCTGCAGCAGGCGCGAGCGCTGCGGCGCGCCGAGCGCGTGCAGCGCCTCGCAGCGCAGCAGGTCGAGCGGGCGCATGCGCGGCCGCAGGATGCGCAGCGTGCGCCGCAGGCACGCCGCCGCCGCCAAGTAGCGCGCCGCCTCGCCTTCGATTTCAGGATCCCCTGCCACCTGGGCCATTCCAATACTTAAGGTTTTAAGTAATTTGACACACTATAATGACTTTATGGAATTCATATTACGAGTCAACTATAGTAGATTTTTGGTCTATTGATGCTGATATCGTAAACTCGTTTTTAAGGCATGTAGGTATGCCTGAAATACGAGTATTTAATACATAATTTCAATTAGCAAATATCTCATTTGGAAAATTGCATCATATTTACGAATACGGAAGTTAAATGAGAGGTCAACACAGAATGTAAGTGATTTTTTTTTATGTAATAGTCAGCAAACGAGCAGTCGAGCCGCCTGATGGGAAGCGGTCATCGTCGCCCATGGACATAAGCAACATCACAGGAGCCACTTAAGCGTTGCCGACCCTTGAGAACCCTAAATACCCGCTTCTTGAAGAATACCATGTCGTAGTGCAAAGGAAATACCTCAGGAGGCAAGTCATTCCACATTCTGCACGTTCTGGGAAGAAACGAGCGAGATGCCTGCTTATTATTATTTTATTTATTTATTCCTGGTGGAATTTATTTTGTAAAAAAAATACATAGTATGAATAAAACAAACCAAAATTTATACTTTTTTTTTCAATACCCATAATATTCATCGTCATCGCCATTACACCTCCACGAGATAACGAGTAATTCATTGTTTAATTCAATGGGGTGACGAAAGTAATCACTTACCTTATCTAATTCCATAAGTAAACTATCCAGACTTTCATCGCATATTTTTCCAACTTCAAATAACGTAACAGCATGCGTTTTGAGATCCTAAAACAAACACACATTCGTTATTTGAATCACATATTCCGATGACTTATTGAAATTTTACAATATAAAGGGCCCTTACTCATTACGCTACCGTTGGCTATACACGACAACGGTTACCTACAGTTAAAAATGAGCCTTCATGCCTTGTCAAAGGAGTTATTATTGCGCAATGCAGTAAAATAGTCGTGGCGGTTAAACAAATGAGACGTATTTTTAATGAAAATAAGTTTTTTTTTTATGTAAGGGTCAATTGTAAAGTCCCTTTGCCTCAATTAGCTAATAATCGTTTGTCCTTATCTGTCATTTTGACTTATGTATTTGTAAGAAAGGGATAAAACATAATTTAACTAAATCAGGCCCGTAAAGTTTTATGAATAAGGGGGTATTTGTTTACCGGTGAAAGGTTTCCCATCATGAGGTAAGCGGCTAAAGTGGAGTCGAAGAGCAGCGCCACCCTCTTGACGCCACTGTTGGTGGAGTTATCGTTCATGTCTTGACTGCTCTGTAAATAAAACTAAACATGATTACATTGATTACCAGCGCTGTAGCATATTATATGTTATAGTATAGCATATGCTGAGTGGTTTCCATTTGCAGCCTCTATAGCAGCATCAATACTGTAATTATTGCATGTTAGTATAAGCTACAAGTAGATTTAAATGTTTAGCGTATAAGATCTTCTTTCTTTAAAAATTGTTTTTTATGGTGCTGTATGTATAAATGGTTTTTGCAATAAACGTTTTTCTATTCTATTCTATTTTGTTTTTAAAGTACTTTGCCACGTGGCTAACACGGGAGCCAACTGCTCGTACTAAAGAAGCAATGGCTTTTGTTTAGGCGTAAATTTATTTGAGAAAATTCATAGAGTTAGACTAAGAAAAGTCTGCAGCGTTTTTGATAGCCCACGCAGTGCAAGTGTTATTTTAAACGTCAAACTTCTATGAAATTATGACGTATAAATAACACTCGCACCGCGTGGGCTATCAAAATCGCTGAAGACTTTTCTTGGTCTGACTCTACTATAACTCAACATGCTCAAATTACATGCTCCCTATGCAAGAGCTATTAACAAATGTTATAGCAGCGCTCTAAGATATTTTGTAGCTAATTGTACCTAAACTGAAATAAATGTCATATACTAAGAAAAAGTGACCAAGGCCTCCAGTGACCTATACCGCTGTGGCCCGGTGGCCGAATGGCACAGGCACCTGCCGCGATAGCAGAGGACGCTGGTTCGATTCCAGCCTGGGGCACTGGAGGGCTTGGTCACTTTTTCGTAGTATATGACATTTATTTCAGTTTATAATTTGTACTTTTAAATAAAATTGACTTAAACAAATTTGTTTTAATTCTACTTGAAATAAAAACAAAATAAAATATTTTCTGAAAATAATTTTATTTTTTATTTATGTTTTATTTGTGTACTTCTAATACTAATTGTACCTGTTTGGACGTGGACGGTTCTTTCATAAGTACGGGCTCCATTTGTAATACCTCCTCTTCCATGTTGGGGTTAAATGTTAGCGGCGATATTTGGCTGTACCTGAAAAAATATCTATGTTTAATACGGTCTGGTACTTTTGAAGTAATCCTAGTGGTGCGTCAAGCTAAACTAGACTTAGGTACTTTGTCAATAAGGTCTACAGTCGACTTACTGTGGGTGTAGAGGCTGCGTGAGCGCTGTACGCCACGATGCAAGCGGGTTGAGGACCCGCGAGCTAAACTAAACTTAGCCGCCTTGTCAATAAGGTCTACAGTCGACTTACTGTGGGTGTAGAGGCTGCGTGAGCGCTGTACGCCACGATGCAAGCGGGTTGAGGACCCGCGAGCTAAACTAAACTTAGCCGCCTTGTCAATAAAGTCTACAGTGGACTAACTGTGGGTATAGAGGCTGCGTGAGCGCTGTACGCCACGATGCAAGCGGGTTGAGGACCCGCGAGCTAAACTAAACTTAGCCGCCTTGTCAATAAGGTCTACAGTCGACTTACTGTGGGTGTAGAGGCTGCGTGAGCGCTGTACGCCAGGGCGCGAGCGGGTTGAAGACCTGCGAGCTAAACTAGACTTAGCTGCCTTGTTAATAAGGTCTACAGTCGACTTACTGCGGGTGTAAAGGTTGTGTGTGCGCTGTACGCCACGATGCAAGCGGGTTGAGAACCCGCGAGCTTAACTAAACTTAGCCGCCTTGTCAATAAAGTCTACAGTGGACTAACTGTGGGTATAGAGGCTGCGTGAGCGCTGTACGCCAGGGCGCGAGCGGGTTGAAGACCTGCGAGCTAAACTAGACTTAGCTGCCTTGTTAATAAGGTCTACAGTGGACTTACTGCGGGTGTAAAGGTTGTGTGTGCGCTGTACGCCACGATGCAAGCGGGTTGAGAACCCGCGAGCTTAACTAAACTTAGCCGCCTTGTCAATAAAGTCTACAGTGGACTAACTGTGGGTATAGAGGCTGCGTGAGCGCTGTACGCCAGGGCGCGAGCGGGTTGAAGACCTGCGAGCTAAACTAGACTTAGCTGCCTTGTTAATAAGGTCTACAGTGGACTTACTGCGGGTGTAAAGGTTGTGTGTGCGCTGTACGCCACGATGCAAGCGGGTTGAGGACCCGCGAGCTAAACTAGACTTAGCTGCCCTATCAATAAAGTCTGTAGACCACTGTAGTGGACTAACTGTGGGCGTAGAGGCTGCGTGAGCGCTGTACGCCAGGGCGCGTGTCGGTTGGAGACCTGCGAGCTAAACTAGACTTAGCTGCCTTGTCAAGGTGTACAGTCGACTCACTGTGGGTGTAAAGGTTGTGTGTGCGCTGTACGCCACGAGGCGTGCGGGTTGGGGACCCGCGGCGGTTGCAGGTGCTGCGCGAACCCCAGCCGGCAGTACAGGGACACCGCTTGCTTCACTAGGCCGCATTCAACCTTACACAAAAACATGTACATTGAAATATAAAATATTAATACAGAAAAAGGAGTCAACATTTTAACATTTGAATACTTTTACTGAATGGCGGATTCTTCGGCGAGCCCTATGTCCCTAATGAGGGATAACAGGAATGCATCATCATCATCGTCATCATTACACATACAGATCACTTGAATGAGGCAAGGCCTACTTTAGTATATCGTTCGTTTTTTTTAGCATTAGAAAGAAGGTAAGCGATCTTGACATGTATTTTAATTATTATTATTATTATTTATTTATTTTCATAAGACACAGTACAAATGTTTTACATTGAAATAGGACTGCCAAACTGCAAAACAGTTTGATGGCAGTTAGTAAAGCTCTTGATATACATGTTTGTGTCAGTTAAATATTTATAAACATGCTGTATTATTTTAACTTAATAACTAAGCATGCAAATTTAAATCTAGTTATTCTATTATAGGCCTTCAGGGCCAGCAAAGACGGGTCCACTTTTATAAGTTTCCATAATAAGTTGACCCCTCTCTACTGCTCCTGTGGGCAAATATCTATTAAATATTTCTTAACACTTGTTCTAAAGGTATGTGGGCTTATCTCTTTAGCAAATAGTTTTTCTGGAAGTGCATTAAATATTTTAGGTACCAAATATTGAAACGTCCGCTCTCCATAGTAATTAATGGGAGTAAAATTTTCTAAGAATAGTTTAGGTTTTCTTCTTGTCACTTTATCTTTATTCTGTGTTTTACATGGAAATGACTTTGTACTATAATTATGAGATGCTACAAATAACTTAAATTTTTCATTTACGGGTAGAATATTACACAATCTAAACAGCTGATCATAATCTTTGTTACAAGTTTTTTTCTGTTTAGGATTAACTAATAATTTTAAATACCGAATCTGTAGCTTTCTAATCATATCTAGTTGTGTTTTAAATGTACGACCATATGCTATTAATCCATAATCTATGTGTGATTCCACTAGGGCAAAGTAAAGTGTTCGCATGGTTTTACGATTTACATATTTTTTAAGTTGTTGGAAAGTTACGTAAATATATCTCAATTTGTTACATAATGCTTGTACTTGTAATTTCCAGTTAAATGTCCTGTCTATTATTAACCCTAAATATTTATATGATTCAACAAACTCAATTATGTTACAGTTACAGTTGTCTTTTAGTTTATGTAAGCAGTCGTATGTGTGCCCTATAATATTATAATGTTTACATTTTTTCTGATAATGTGTAGACGATATGTGCATAGCTTTTGTTTTAGACATATTTATAATGATACCGTTGTCATGTGACCATTTTATTATGTTTTTTCTAAATCCGATTGTATACACTGTTCTATTTTTTGCTGATCTTTGTCTGCGTAAAATATACACATATCGTCTGCATACATATACATACTACAATTTTCTACTATACTACCAATACTGTTTACGTGCATTATATAGCCTATTGGCCCATATACAGAACCGGTTGGCACGCCGCCTGTTATCAGCGCTTCGTCGCCGCGCACCTTTAAGATCTCAGTTATCATTTTGCGGTTAGTTAGGTATTGTTTAAACCAGTCGTTAACCAAGCCGCGAATGCCACACTCGAACATAGCTTTTAAAAGCACACTGTGTTCGAGTGTGTCAAAAGCTTTTTTAAAATCAATAAAAATGGCAACTACGTGATTTTTTTCGTTTAACTTATGACATATATCGTCTGAAAATTGCGCTAATGCTGTAGCAGTACTTTTATGTTTCCTAAAGCCGTGCTGATTTATTGATAGTATGTTATATTGTTCTAGGTACTCCGTTATTTGCGTGAGGATAGTTTTTTCGACAATTTTATTTATAACAGATAATATCGCAATTGGCCTGTAATTAGAGTAATTCATATGACAACCGCTTTTGTATATAGGTCTAATGATCGAGTAATTGAAAAACGCTTTTTGAAAATCCAGTAACTATTGTTTATGAAAGCAGAAGAATGTAAATGATCGTATTAGATTCATAATTCTTACATATTTGCCGTGACTTATTTTTAAAATGTGTTTTTCAATTAAAAGACACATCAAGATTGTTTGTTGTTTTTTCTAATGCTAAAAAAAAACTATAGTAGACCTTATCTAATCGTAATATGGTTGACAATGTGAACTTGACATTCGCACCTTTAAACCCAGCCGCGACCGTAGTTCTGTGTTTGCGTATAGACAGGAACATTTATTAGAGCAGCGTCTCGAAGTAGGTTTTAGCATAGTCTAATAAAACATGGTCTTCTATTCCCAGAGTGACACAGGCCTACGTCACAATAACATGGCCGCTATATATAGCGCTATCGCATATTATCATATAGCGCTGTCGCATGATGACGTAGGCTTGTGTCAGTTAGGTGACCTAGAAAAGACGGGAATGGAGTACCAGGCGGAGTATATTATTATACCATGGGTTTTAGTATAGTGAACCTTATCTCATAGCAGTAAGGTTGACATTCACACCTGTAACACTGCCGCTAGCTCAGCCAATGTAGTATGTTCGTCAATGGAGACGAACACCTTGTATAATAACATTAATAACGTCTCGAAGTAATCTCCAACGACGCGGTTCATGACGAACCCTTATTATTATTAAAGTAGACTTTATGTCAAGTCAATAAGGTTTATATTAGTACCTGTAACACTGCTGCTAGCTCAGCCACCGTAGTATGTTCGTCAATGGAGACGAACACCTTGTATAATAACGTCTCGAAGTAATCTCCAGCGACGCGGTTCATGACGAACCCTTTTAACGGGGGGACGGAAACCCGGTCTTCAGCCGTGATCGGCACATCCAGGTAAATCAGCCCGCGCCTAAAAAGATTACAAGAAATTTAGTTATTTGTACAACAAAAAAGCAAACTTGGTTTTTGCTTTGCAGCAATCGAACTTTTATAGATAAAGTTTACACAGGGTGGATTTTTTTAATGCGTCACTAAGAGCAGCTATCAGATCCCGTGCTGTCGTCCGTCTTAAGAGGATCTTCCCTAACTTTTTAGGGTTCCGTACCTCAAAAGGAAAAAACGGAACCCTTATAGGATCACTCGTGCGTCTGTCTGTCTGTCTGTCTGTCTGTCTGTCTGTCTGTCCGTCTGTCACAGCCGATTTTCTCCGGAACTACTGGACCAATCAAGTTGAAATTTGGTACACATATGTAAGTTTGTGACCCAAATACGGACATGTAACGTAAACAAATGAATTTTAAACATGGGGGCCACTTTTGGGGGGTAAATGAAAAAATGAAAAAAAAAAATTTTTCAAACTATATCATGTTACATATCAAATGAAAGAGCTTATTGTAAGGATCTCAAATATATTTTTTTTATAATTTTCGAGTAAACAGTTTAGAAGTTATTCAAGAAAATAGGCAAAAAATGACCATTCCCCCCCCCTTATCTCCGAAACTACTAAGTCTTAAATTAAAAAAAAAATACATAAAATAGGTCTATACCTATAGATGACAGGAAAACCTATTAGAAATGTACAGTCAAGCGTGAGTCGGACTTAATTACAGTTTTTGATCCGACCCCTACGGATTTTTTAAAGAGATTTCACTCACGTTTCACATAAAAAATACATTGTTAACAGTGCCGGATTACTTAGAGTAGTAGTTTTCTTAGAGTAATTGGTGATAATTTTCTGATAAGATAATCATTTTAAATATTTAACGGTCTTACCTACTTACGAGTAATTGTAAGGTCAAATTAAAAATAATGTATAAAAAAATATGTTAAATTGAGAGCTAGCTCAAAGTTTTTTGTACTCATCGACTTTAATGGTTGAATTGATAAAGACTTTGTAACCAATAAGCAAAACAAGCACGTGCTTACGGCACCACGTTCAGAGAGGGCACCAAAATGCCAGGTTGAAAAAGGTGAACAAATTTTAAAATTAGGGACAGACACATCGTTTTTACCACACGATTTTTTTAGCTGTCCAAAAGCTAATTTGCAAAAATAATGGCGCGTAATTCTTTGGGAAACAATCGGTAGCAGTAGAAGAGTCGTGATTACATGCATAGATTCGATTTCAACCCACTCTTTTGCGGTTCGGCGTTAGGTCTTATGCGAGGCCTTCTGCCTTACGGCAAAGTTGATCTTCTGCCTTAATTACACTTGGGCGTGGATCCAAATCCAAGCTTTCCTCTTTCGCAGCTGGGCCTACTGCATTTCTCACACTTCGCCAATTCAATTCCAAGCTCTCTGCTTTCTTGCATATTTTATGCATGAAAACAACCTCGCTGAGACCCTTAAATATCGAGCCCTATGCGAAGCTAGGCTGATAGAAAACTGTCCCATCCCTTCTCTGTATGAAATCCTGGATTCGCGCCTGGTTGGGACTAAAACTAAAATTGCGTTTTTATATCGAAAAATTTTCGCGCTCGCTTCGCTCGCGTTTTCAATTACTTTATAAGGTATGATAAAGGTGACATTCGGGTGGCGACTGCAGCAACATTACTCTGTTGCAACGTTACTGCTGCAGTACTGTCAACTTCCGTGATAAAATGATGTGACTGATTTCCATACTAAAAGTAAAAATGTACAACTGTCTATCATATTGCGTTTTTATATCGAAAAATTTCCGCGCTCGCGTCGCTCGCGTTTCTATTACTTTCTACGCTATGATAAAGGTGACATTCGGGTGGCGACTGCAACAGCATTACGTACTCTGTTGCAACATTACTGCTGCGGCACTGTCAATTTTCGTGATAAAATGATGTGACTGATTTCCATTCTCAGCTGTAATGCGGCAATGAACTTCTCTCAATTTACCAAAAAATCAATGTAATCTTGATGACCCTAGGGAGAGGGGGCACCTAGAAATGCTTAGGGCATCAAAATATCTTAATCCGGCACTGATTGTTAAAAATTGTGTAATATACGGAACCCTTGGAACGCGAGTCCGACTCGCACTTGGCCGGTTTTGATTAATAACTATTGGCATTTAGAGATTTTGGGAAATTATAGTCAGCGACAAAATCATCAATTTTAACATTGATGCCACAAAAGATGCCAATTCTGTGCACGATCAAAAGCTTCTTAGAGACCAAGCTATAGAAAATGTTATTCATTCATTTAGTTAATTATGTACTGATAAGCATGTAGTTACCTGTACAAGGTCTTAACGGTGTTGTAGTCGAGAGTGCCGGCAGTTTGAGAACCGCGGTCGATCAGGAGGTCGATCAACTCCCGTTCCTGGTCGTTGAGCGGCTAGCAACAAAAGGATTAGTTGGCACACCATTCGGTTAACAAAAGCGGTTACCGTGGCCTTCTCGTAGGCCATTAAATATTAACAAAAATTAAGCATTAACAAAAACATGTTTCAATTTATCAACACTCTAAAATACCAACTCAACCATATGTGACGTTATCTATGAAAAGGGACCTATTGTCGATGGCGCGTAGCCATTATTAAATGATGCTCCGTTATAAATACAATCCCACGCAATGCTGTGCGGCGTGAGCGCCATCGACAATAATGTCCCTTTTCATAGATAATGCCCCATATTACTAGCACTCACCTTAACATCGGCTTCTAACACATAGCCCAGCTCGATCCGCCACCACGGCTGCATGGGGATGTTGAGTGGAACCCTCGGTAGTAATGCCCTAATGGCTTTGGAGCGCCCGCGGCGGCCGAGGGAGCGCGACTTGGCCACGAGCTCGAGGTATTCGTTGCGGCCGATGCCTAGTAAGCGAAGACCTGAAATATGTCATTGTAAGTATGCTAATTTGCCGTAATGTCGCGTCAAGAAAAATTACTAATGCGTACATATTTAGTGTTTATTTGATAGGAAATATCAAGCAGAAGGATAAGCTTTTGGCAATAAGTTAAAAGACTTTCTATTTAATTATTTTTTTACTACTTGTGGTATGTGGTGACATGTTTCGAAGGAAATAGACTTTTTGTGACCTAAGGTTCATTCTCAAAATATTTATAACAAACTTTGCTTAAAAATATAATTGGTCAAAAATACTCAGCAAAAAATGTAGTGGACAAAAAAACCATGTGAAAGCTGATGCGTGTATATCACACCACTTGTTATTTTTAACAATTAATGTTCATTTTGTTAGTTGTCTTAAGTGTTTGTCGAGTTTGTCATTCAAAATGTTATCAAAGTTATAAAAGTATGTCATGATAATGTCTTACAATCGGCAGCCGTAAAGTTGGGCATGGTGTCATAGCTCTTCTCTTGAATTTCAGAATTTCTGGGTGAAAATGAAACTACAAAATATCAACACAAGCATCTAAATAAGTTTAAGACTAAAGTGTCATTCTATGGAGCTTGCTAACTATGTAAACAAACCGCCATATAGAAATTGTCTCTGAATGATGAATTTACTAGTGACTTTTGTTTACATAGTTAGCAAGTTCCATAGAATGACACTTTACTGCACCATAGTCAAAAGACTAACATAACAGTTACATTTCTGGTCCGTATACTTAAGAATGCAAAAATAAAGCTATTCTAACACAAACAATATATCTGAAAAACTTATGGAAATATGTCTAGAGACAACAAACTTCAAATAAATTATTTGCCTTTTATTGTTGAATGTACAAGTTTTAAGACAATAACGAAATCGAGACATTTATTTTGTCGGTCAGAAGGCGATTTATATGCTAGATTTATATGTAAGTGTACGACCTATACGTCTACGTAATTTACTTTCTGTACATCTCGCTTGCACTAATATGCGAGTACGAGCGAGATGCATAGAAAGTAAGTTACGTAGACGTGAGCGTATATGTAAATGTCAAAACTGATGATAGACCTACTGAGTGCCGCTGGGCGGAGCGTACTGCGTTTATGTAAGTAAAACAAATGCAAACGCACGTGAGCGGCGAGCGGCATGAATGCACGCTGTACAGAGCACTTTGCCGCTGCCCGCTCCGCTTAACGCTCCGCTGGACGCGCGCCACTCAAAGCGTGCATAACGAAGATTTTAAAGCAAAACAAAGCACATTAAGACAAATTTTGGAATTAAATGTCTAAATATTGCAACAATCGCGCGAGATGCTTATTGGAGGTGAAAGAATCGCTTAAGCCGCTTTAGCTAGCCCTACTAAAAATGTAAACATTTGAAGGGGAAATGCAAATGAACTAGCATCAAATTAAAACTCACTGCAACGAACAATAGCACTTGAGGCTTTTTGTAATGCAAAAGTAAGCAGGAGATAAACCATGTTTTTATATTGTAGATACTAAAATGACAGTTCAATAGAAGGGTCCACACAGAACTTGCTGCGCGAAGCAGTTCGGTCGGTGGAGACGTGGCTCGCTCAAGGCAAGGCGGCCGAGGCACGTCGCCACCGACCGAGCTGCTTCGCGCGGCAATTTCCTCTCGAGGCGGCTCGTTCTGAGGTCCACACAGCCTAATGGTTCAATTTTCAACTACAAAGACACATTGGTTTAACAAGTTGGGGCAATCAAACTGTCATTTTAGAATCTGGGATATATAAACGGCTTAAGAAGCCTTTTGCTTGTACAGCCACCACACGGGATTGTTATGCCATTTAGGGTTCTTGCTAAATTGGAAATTCTATAGCGTAAGTATTGAACAACCAATTTAGCTAGGACCCTACAGCTTGGCAAAAAAGAGTAGAAATTAAAAAGTGGCAACACTGTAGTGTCGTCCCGTTTTCTTATATAATTGGTTTGAAAGGGACGACACTACAGTGTTGCCACTTTTTAATTTCTACTCTATTTTGCCTAGCTGTAAATGGCGCAACAATATCGGACCATGATGGTATCACAAATTACAAGTTTTTATAAAAACGGGCTCGGCAACATCGACGACGAGAGGTATTGGAAACCTCAGTGACACAACTATGTTGTGGAAAGGCGTGAACAACGACGTAGCGATACAAAATGGAAGCTTGTGAACACTACCGTAACGATAATAAATAATACTAGACTATAACAGTGACACTGCTGCCCAATGTTTGCCACGAGACATAAATAATATTGAATAAACTTTTCACATGTCCATCTTTATGAGGCTGATACATAGTATAATTTTAATTTCTTTAGTTAATTTCCCCAGAGCACTTTACTAGACAAGTTTAATGTGGAATCTCTTATTAAATGTCACATCTGTAGTAAATGGTTTTTTTTTATAATTACATATGTATATCAAAAAAAATCTTTATTGTAGAAGAGATGCAGAAAAAAATGAGTTTCTATACCTTGTTTTTTTAGCATTAGATAAAGAACAATCTTGTATTTTTAATGAAAAGTAAGTTGCAGCTGTTATAGCAATAGCAAGGACATTATATTTACCTTCTTTTGGTTTCATAAGTAATAGTTACGATTTTTTAAAAGCGTTCTTCAATAAAAAGACACGTCAAGATTTACCCTTATTCTAATGCTAAAACAACGAGGTATAGTTTGATAAATAATAACTAATGTAATTAATGCAGTAAAACTGTTTGTAAAAGTTAACGTTTAACAATCCAGTTAAGTACTACAAAATCCAGCGCCAGCTGCTGGGAAGTTCGAAGTGTTATATTTTCTTAGCATTTAGTAACTAGAGACGTCATGGCTGTCATTTTCTGTACGAAACACGAAACAGTCTGCCGATTTTTGCGAAAGAGGGGCCGTCAAATGTATTGCTATTTCTACATGATTTGTGTACGTAACGTACAAATAGCCATGTCAGTCCATACAAAAGTTTGCACAATTGTGCAAGTTTTTCGGCAGAGGGGTAAGCTTTTAAAGGCGACTCAAGCTCTTAAATGCGACTCCAGTTATTAAATGCTCTAAGTTTCTAGGTAAATAATTAACAGTGCCCACGTGAAAGTCTGTCCCAGTATCTGTGAACGCTAGACAAAACCAATCCTTTATAAGGCATAAGGGTCTCAGAAATTATACAAAATTGAACACTATGACTTTGAAATAAAGGTCAAATCAGGTGGGAAACTTCCCTCTGCCTTTTAAAGGCTTAACAGCTTTTCCGGTACGATTTTTTTAACAAAACTCACTAACGTCCAGCAGTGCCAACCACACAATCACAAGCTCACGAGCACGAGGTAACATTCTTCTTAGCGAAGTAGTCCATCAGACCCTGGAGGCGCTTCTTGACGCGCTTCTGGTCGTCGAGCGTGCAGCCCAGGATGGCTGTCTCGAAGTTCTTGTCGGTGGCGGCGGAGTCCGCGGCGCTGGAGCAGGCCGCCATGTAGGCCTGACAACGCGCGTGCGCGGTGCACGCGTCGTCTTGCACTGACACTACTAGCTGGTCGATGTACATGTTTACCTGAAATGACAGTTTTGTTACAGCCTGGCAAGAGTGGCAAGTCAATTTCGTCAATATCTGGGGGAACGGTAGTGCCCCCGCCAAGTCGAGCAAAACAAAGAGGCACGGCCGTACCATCCTTTTCTCGAAGCGATTCAGGCCATTTTTGACGTCCTGTAATTTTGTGCTGGCTGAAGCTAGAACCCTGAATTTTCAGTGACATATAGGGCTTAACATGCTTTAGATGTATTCTCAAAAACATTAAATCTGAACTTGTAGTTTAAGAATTATTGTACGTCAAAGTTCCTTAGTTTCGACACTGACACACTCACTCACTCACTCACTCACTCACTCACTCACTCACCTACGATCATCATAATTCTAAGGTACTTCTAGCATACCCACAAGCTTCAAATTTTAAACATAAGTAGTTTTCAGCTTATCAAGCCATAGAAAACCTAAAAATATTGCTATATCAGTCACGTTTTAAAGATCTAAGAACTACATAAGTAAGTTTGTAATCCCATATAAATATATGCTATTACAAAGTTACTGTTGCAGTTCCTACAAATAGTAGGTAAAGTAAAGGTACACTACGATATACGATGTGAGTATGAATGAAGATGTGTTTAGTTATGATATGTGTATACATAGTATGGGTATGAGTAACGGAAAAGAAGGACTGCCTACAAAAAGAGATGAGATCCCATCAAAAACATTACATGTAAAAAGGTGCAAGTCTCGCAACGCTTTTACTACAAAAAAGTTTTGAGATGTAATGTGAAACCAAGTCGGTTATTTTAATCAGTGCCAGGGGGTGTTAAAACCGTATCAATAAGATATCTTTAATTTGTAATACATATAATGACTTGGCAATCGCACATAATGCTTTACTCGTATCGTACTCGTAAATATGTGTAATGCTCAAACTGCAATTAGCGCTAGCGTTATGTTCAATTAGAATTATTTTTAATAGGTGACGATGAACCTTATGTCATTATCATTATGCAGCCGTGCGAAGGCTAAGTCATTATATGTATTACAAATTAAAGATATCTTATTGATACGGTTTTAACACCCCCTGGCACTAATTAAAATAACCGACTTGGTTTCACATTACATCTCAAAACTTTTTTGTAGTAAAAGCGTTGCGAGACTTGCACCTTTTTACATGTAATGTTTTTGATGTGATAAATTTGACAGCAGGCAGTACGTAAAACACGGACTCTGGAACATTTTTATCAACCCAGTTTTAGGGTTTTTTTTATATGTAACCTATCTCCTAACCTATATCCTGGAATTCCATTCCACCTGTCCAATATTTGATCAAATTTGTATTTGCGTCCCACATTTTGCTTAATGAGAGAATGAGACCCAATGCGCATTTGTATAAATATTGGACAGGTGGAATACCAGCCTCACACACAGCATGGACGTTTTTGTGCATTTGTATACATGTGTGTTAAGGCTCATTTAGACGGTGCGAGAAGTCGCATGCGAGTTTCATTTCATTGCGGTTTTTGATTGGTCGGTTGAATTGGACGTAACCAACAGCCCGCAATGTAACTAAAATCGCATGCGAGTTGGCGCGCCGTCTAAATCGCCGTCTTAATATATGTTACCTGGTGCAGAGCCTCCTCCTGCTGCGGGTCGCGGTCCGTGCCGCACACACACCTCCACCGTCTGCGCCCGCGCCAGTATACGCTCCGCGTAGCGCGAGATGTAATACCACCCTCACACACACAGCGTAACGTTTCTGTGCAAGTGTATGTGTGATAGTATATGTTACCTGGTGCAGAGCCTCCTCCTGCTGCGGGTCGCGGTCCGTGCGCACGCACACCTCCACCGTCTGCGCCCGCGCCAGTATACGCTCCGCGTACCGCGAGATGTCATCTCTGTCACCTGTACATACAAATAACTAAAATTAGACAATAAACTCTCTTTGAATAATTTTACGGTTTAGACTCACTTGTTTTTAGTCACTCGTGCGACATGTGTCGGAGAGCCTAGGTCTCCTTTCTCAAGCACTAACAGTGCAAGCAGCATTCACGACGGCCGTGTATCGCGTACTGCTGACGCAGCTGCTGCTGCGCGCAGCAAAACAAGTGAGTCTAAACCGTAAAATTATTCAATGTTAGTATGTTTCACAACAGTTTAAATTCGAATAAACTCTCTTTTATAAATACAAAATAATATAGATATAATTAATAGGGGTGCATTTTTGTTATTATCTACTATTTTGATCTAACTGATCCATTAACAGCTATTTAATGAAACCCTCAACAGTTGCAATTCATGCAAAAGGTAACAATTGCATTACTTTTTGTTTGGTAAAAAACTCTACAATCTAAACCACAAAATATAATGTCACCTTGACCATAAGTGCAGTCTACATATCTTATCAACTAGTACATATCTTATACTACAGTGATTATATGTAGTGCAATAATCGTAAACTACAGATGACAAAATATAAACTTGACTACACCCACAAAGAATTAAATTATTATTATTTTAACCACTACTATCTATTCCTACATTTTAAAATAAATAAAATAAAATTCATTTATATCAAGCTACAAGGTCCATAATCGGTTGTAAACAGTTTTTTCATTCATGACCAATTAAGTAATGCTCAAGTAATGTATTATTAAAAATTATACATATGTATATGTATTAGTCCCAAAACAAAGTTGGTACTTAAATGTACAAAGTAAACATAAATAATAATTATGATAGTGAAGTATGAATAATATGAATTTGAATATTGCAAAAGCATTGTATGTAGATTATGTTAAAAGGTTTATTCAACAGGCTATAAAAAGTTGACATTTCCATATCTTACATTCCGAGACTTCTGCCAGCAGTTCCGAGTGCTTGACACTGTCCAATGTGGAGAGCAGGGAGTCACGCTCCTCCTCAATGCGCACTGTGTCTCGTCGGAGACGCTCCACGCGCATCTCCACCTGGTCCAGCACCGCTATGAGCCTGCAGCAAACAATATGTTATGGGTTTACGGCTCAAACTGTGGTACTTTAATATTAACTTGCAGGGGCGTATTTTGAAATTTGGCGCCCCGGGCCATAACGTTTCTCCGCCCCAGAAGTCAAGTAAGAAAAACAAACTGCAATCCGCCAGGGCGGCGTATGCCGCCCCTGGGGGTTGGCGCCCCGGGCCATGGCCCGGATTGCCCTAGGGTAAATACGCCCCTGTTAACTTGTCAATGTTTGCTGGGGTTGTGAGCAATTATTTTTGTTTCATTAGTAAACACTTTTTAAAGACAAGTCCATATGTTGCCACTATGTTGCAAAGCTTTCAAATCATGGCTAACTTTTTTTTATTAAAGTTTATCAGTCAAAACCTTTGTGACAGAACTTATGGCCTGACTAAGTATTGGATAATATAGCACTCTAGTGTACATAATTTGATTATTTAGACACCACATCACATCAATATGAAGTTTAGGCTAATGAGAATGTTTAAAATTTTGGCATTCTGGGATTCAAACATTTTGACACTATTCAGTTTTGAGATCAGGGAATTTTGGTAACTAGGTAAAATGAAACCAAAGCATTATAAATAGGTTTGCAGTCCATATGTGCTGATCAATAAACTGGCATTTTCCCCATTGATTCTAACAATACAGAACAATATAACTTTAATAGTCCTTTAGTGCATTATTTTACTGTGTGCATGCCCGCAACTTTCACTTAAGGAACAGAGTAAAGAAAGTTGCTTATTATGATTCTGCATCTACATACATAATTACATTGATTGAATCTTAACCATTTTAAAACTTATACAGTTACTTGATGTACTAATGATGAATTATAATCAAAAGTATTATAGCCAGCCTCATCAATAATCTGCTTTATTGCAGACACAAATTAAGTGCTATTAACACACAACCCATGGTTGAATTCGCACACAAACAGACACGATAACGAGTTCATTCACCTCCTGACAGGCCCCAGTGACAGCTCCATGTTTCACTTTCACAGACCACAATCAATTATACACATATCTACGTATTATTCTAACTACGACGCTTTTTTATATCGCTTTAATGAGCATGCTGTTGAGAGCACATGTTATTTAATCATTTTGAGACATAGCAACAGAGTTGAGCGAAGCGTAGGCGGCGATTAGGCCTAAACAACGCGTTGACCAATTTCGGACGTGGTACATACATAAGACGATGTTATCTTGAGATCAACTGCGCAGGAACCTAGTGGTAATCGATTTTTGGGATAAAGGACATTGAAGGTCACCTGTCTTTTGGAGCTTGAGTTCCTAGAGCCGTGGATTCGTCAATGAGCGGCAGCCGCGACCCTTCGCCGGTGAAGCTCCAATCACTCGCGAACTGATCCACTTCCATTGTAGATGTTACGTTGTACGTTGCCAATGTTCAAGATTACGAAATTTCTTGTACACACAGATAATGGTTACGATAATCGGATTATATGGAATGTAAATAATAAACAGCTCGAGCTCGGTCCCTCACTTCATAATTTTTTACACACAAATGTCACAATGTCAGTTTTGCAGCTGGATGGAAAGTAGGTGGAACAATGAAACGTCAAACGAAAAATCTTTCTTGTCTTTGGTACATTTTAGGGATGTATTAAAAAAACTTTTACAGAACCTTTCTTTAAAAAACACGTTTAAGAAATTTTTATATTCTAATAAAATTTACATTCGTAATACATTATATTCATGAAAATTATGTTAAGAATCTCATTTGGACTGCGCTGAGGGTCAACACTGGTATCCCCCGCGACCCGCCAATTTTTGAAAAAGAAATGGAAATCATTAATATTCGTCTCCGCCTCATGTATGGCGGCGGTCACGTGGGGCGGGGACAAATGGGAATACACCCCTGGAGTACTCCATCAAGCGCAAGTATGTTACACGCGCCGTGTGCAAACATTTTATTTGTTGGTTCATGGTGGTTCATGGTTTTCGCTTCTTAGTTTGTTTGTTATTGTGTGACCGAGACTTTTTCGTTTGACATACAAATAGCATAAATAATCCAATAACTAACCTCCAAGCGAGCAATTGCCGAAGGGTAGAAAAGCAAACAAGCACTCACCCTAAACGCACACTTCATCGTCCTTTTTTCTGCTTCATAATAGTTCCCTTGGCTAGGCTTTACTTTGGTTTGATAAGATTCCAGTAATGAATAAAGACACAGCACAGTAATACTTTTATGTACACATACTTTATTAGGGTACTTTACACCTAAAATATTACAGATACTTATAAACAAAAACAAGCTTTCTGCATTGCATAATGGCCAGCCACCCAACTGTCACTATAACACTCTTAGAGCATTCTATTTATCTCTTGCTCTACTACTGAAACAGACGGTTGGCTTTACAATTGTACATGTTTGTGAATGTTGTATAAAGTCCCATAAACGAAGATTTTGCACATGTGCCTCAGGAATAAACAAGCAATAAAGCCTTGTTTTAAGGCCAGGGCACACCGGGCTACGTGCGCGTAGACGTGTTCAAGCAAAAAAAATCTTGGAGACGTGCACGCACACGTCTCACGAGCGGTGTGCCGTCTCTCATAAGGATCTGTGTATTACAAGTTGAGAAAACGCAAATAATTTCACTCTATCGGTTCACTTATCGGTTACATAAATTAGAACTAAATCGGATTTTAAAACACATTTTATTAAATAAAAGTTTAATCATATATATTTTTATATTAATATTATACACGTTGTTTTTTTTACTAAATACAACTATTATAATTTTGAAATACAAAATAAAATAACAAAAATATTGGTAATCGATAAAAAACAAAATTGTGAAATTCTGCCTCATTATAAACTTTAATATACATTAACATAGTATAAATGTAACTTTATGGAAAAATCCAGTGGGTAATATGACTGGTGACTGGTGTGCTGGTGACCAACAAATAAATAATTCATGTTTTTGATGTCCCGCCGATCCCGGGACTCTGGTGTCTCAAAATAGGCAAGCTGGTGAGAATAGGGTGTCTACACCTCAGAGGGCCTACCGCGAACCACGAACGAAGTTTTGCCTCCCTGTCACAATGAATTTACAAGTGCGATAGAGAGGCAAAACTTCGTTCGTGCTTCGCGGTAGGCCCTCAGCTTTCTTATCTAGATCTGTCGATCCGTAGTGTTTATTCAATATAAATAATTCTTTATAAATACAATAGGTATATATTATTTTTTAACTAAGGCATTGAACTGAACTGATAGACCCAAACTATGAATATAATGTATACGTGCTCTCTGAACATAGGAACAGCTTACATGGAGATCTAAAATCTCTATGGTAACCATCCATATTCAATATCATTGTATTCTTATTGTAACTAATTATTTATAACACCTCTATTTTGTAACAAATCGCCGTTATATGTAGTGAATTTGTAAATAAAATTAAGTTTATTAAACTTCGTGACCCAATATTACGCAAAACTCTGCGTAGGGAGCGCCACTAGCACAAACTGTAAACAAACCGCCTTGTAAAATGATATAAGTAATCATCGTGAAACTTGTTCGCAAATTTCGATATCAAAAGTCTAAAAGATAGTCGGAAAGCTGTTTTCTACAGGTAGAAATTTATACTCGGTGATTTTATCTATTATTCTATAATATTCTAGAGTGCTCTACACGACAGTCTCTAAAATCTTTACACTAACAGGAAATTGGAAATATTTTGCTAACTGTCGTGTAAAACATAATTCTAATTCTAATAATAATCTTTTTAAATCACATTAATACTTGAACTTTATAAAAATAAGATGGCGGTTTTAATAATTGACTTTCTAGCATATTCATTAAAAACCTAAAAAAAACGAAAACACAGATGTTTTCGCAATGCTAGTAGTAGTCATTGTTACTTTAAGTTTATTTTTTATCATTCAACGTGCGTTTATAAAATATAGTATGAGTTTAAAATTATGTGTCGCGAAAACCAATTTAAATCCTACGTATACTGTAGGTACCTAAATTAAAATCGAGCGGACGCTATGCGCAAAATTTAGAACATCAATTCTTAGGCCTCCTACTAACGAGCGCTTTTTCAACGCGCGTTAAAAGAAGCGCTTGAATCCGGCCGCACGCTAAATTCGATTTAACGACCAACGCTTAAAGTCGAAAATCCAACAACGCTGGATAAAAAGCGCCACCGCCATCGTGTGAATAAAAATACACATGTATCCATTTGTGTCATTCAAACGCTTTTTCAACACGCGTTGTAAAAGCGCTCGTGCGAATGAGCCCTTATGGTACTTCTTCCCACAGGCCAATTCGAGTTTTAGTTATTCGATTTGTTTCTGATATGATACTGATCTGTTAGTGTCAAAGTGCCATTTCTTCAACCAAAAACGTCACTTTTGACACTAACATATCAGTATTATACTATCAAATAACTAAAACTTTAATTGGCCTGCCAGTTACTTGATCAGACCGCTCTTTCATATAATATAATACTATATTTAGTATCTACATAGCGAATATATTAATGTGAACACAAAATATGGCCAAGTGTAATCAAACGTTATAATAATACAAATATCAGTGTGATATACACTAACATCACTTGCGGCTCAAATGGTAGCGATTTTTTTCATCACTTTTTAACTCGGCTTTTTAACAAGTATGCAAGTGGAAAAGTGATGCATGTCACGAAAGACGTTGAAAGTGCAACCATCATATCCTTACGTGACATTAGTGGATGTCATATTACTAACTATATTGGTGTGAATTTACGACAGTTAACATACCATTCTTATCCCTTAGGGCCGATACAGACGGACTGTAACCCGACTGCAACTTGCATGGGAACTGCACGCCGACGTGGCAGTTGGCATGCAGTTACGTCAGCGAGATACCCCCTTATTCATACAACCTTTACAAGGCTCAATTAGTTAATTTATGTTTTATCCCTTTCATACACAATTACACATTGTGACTTGTGTCATAACGACAGATTATATATATAGTTCGTTTTTTTTAGCATTAGAAAGAACTTGAGAGAAGGTCTCTCAAGATCTTGACATGTCTTTTAATTGAAAAAAGCTTTTTAAAAATCCTTCGAGCAACACCGGCTTCCGACACATCGGAAGGGAGGGGCCCAAGCGATATCTCACCGTACAAATCTTTCTGCCATTTTTCGCGGGGGGAAAGGTGCACACAGTCGCACTTCTCACACACTTACATACAAAATCCAATCTGTAATGACGACACAAATACATAGAAAATGACACACGTCAAAGACAAATCTTGCAAACCTCGATCTCTTTTTGTGTACGGACGAGTGACAAGTGTCACAACACGCACACTAACACATTTTCGTTGAAGTATGTTATTGTATTCTGAGAGATGAGAAGTCGGATTTGTCGCTCGACCGATCCGCAATTAGTACTTAGCGAGCAAAATCGATAAATCCAACAATTACATGAGACTAAAATATAATAATTGTGTTTGAATGTAATTAAACGTATGATATGTAAAAAAAATATTACAAGTGAAATGTAACACTTTCTTTTTGTAAATTTGATGTCCCCGACCTCTTTTTATAACAAAAAACCGAGCAAACAGGCATTTTTGTGCAGCAGTGTTCACGCCCGCGTCTGGATTCGGTCTAGTGAAAAATCCAAGTTTTATTACCCGCGCTAGATTAGATTGACGCGCTAATCTTGTACCTCGGCAGAGGGGAAATAGTGCGAATGCCGCCTCCCTTCCGTGTTGCTCGAAGTAAAAATCTGTAACTATTACTTATGAAAGCAGAAGAATATAAATGATCGTATTAGATTCATAATTGTTACATATTTGCCGTAACTTATTTTTAAAATGTGTTTTTCAATTAAAAGACACATCAAGATTGTTTACCTTATTTCTAATGCTAAAAAAAACGAACTATACAAGATGGAACATTTCTAGAGACTGAGCTGAAAGGATAGTGTTATGTAAGTGATCTACAATCGAGTTATTATAATCGTAAAGCTGGATTTAATAGTAAAACAAAATCATTAAAATGAAATATTTTTATATCAGTGACAACCCTACAAAGTTATTTACATTTTCAATTGACACATGTCATGTCATTCATACGATCCACTTGCTAGGGTTGAAACATACAGATTTTCGCACTAATGTTTAACAAACTGTATCTCAAAAACGGTTAGAAATATTAACGTGATTAATAAGTGAAAAAAAAGTACGTAGTCTGAACAATTCCCAGTTTACGTAAAAGTCCGTCGTTCTGTTCCACCCGATATAAAAAAATCGAATTGAGCCTTGTAAGCGCGTTCATGAATAACGCCCAAGAGAATTTGAAATAGAGAGTTACTGTCATGGTAAATTATGTACCTACAGTACATTTTCTGCCTTCTTTCGACAGACGATTAAAACTGTTAGAACACCATTTAACTTTGATCATTATTCTTTCACTGATATGTATTGTGTTAACTTGTTAAATATTAATATTAACGCCATCTACTCGAGAGTAGGCTGAAGGTTATGGCGCCATCGCTCGAAAAGATTGCACCATACCTTTGGCCTATAGTCGAGTAGATGGCGTTAATATTCATATTTAATAAGTTAACACATATCAGTGAAAGAATAAGGATCAAAGTCAAATGGCGTTCTAACAGTTTTATGTTCTGTCGAAAGATGGCAGTAAATTTACAGTGGCTACATAATTTATTCACATCACCTATTCGAAAAAGGGCTTGTTCTTCCCCGCTAGGAGGGATCAAAGTGGCACATTTCTTGCCTGCTAGGAGGGATCAAAGTTGTACTTTTCTGTTCTAGGACACGATTTTTTCTTTCTTGCATACTATTTTTTTTTTTTGGTCAAATAATACATATTTTAGAACATAACAATTTCCTCATAATTGATGTGAAAAGCAGTATGTGTCACACGGTATCAAACTTATTTCGTCTTGGGCATTAACACTTGAATCCCTCATTACGCTCAGGATTCTACTTTAGAATCCATCGCTTCATTCAGGATTCAATGTACGCCCTTGACGGAAATATATCATTTTGATCCCTTGTAACACAAACTACTATTGACAATCCGTCTCTATGCACTCAATGTTTACAAATGGTCAGCTACTAATGTTGCTCTTAATACAATAAACAGTCGATATACATCAGCACTGCAGACGGACATCGAATACGCAATCTAAACTTAATATACCAATATACGACGGTCTCTTTCGCACAGCGGCGTGGTTACGGAGAATAGGCAAGTGTGAGCGAGAGGGCGTCATTTCCCGCTCCACTCACTGATGCGGCCATTTTCAAACGCCAGGTTTTTCCTCGGCAAGGGGACCAGAGTACCTCGCTTCACTATGCCCATGTCTTCTCCCGGGTAGTACTGAAAATGTATGAATTATGTGTAATAAACATCCTAAACACCCTGGAAGGCAGGATTGAAAAGGCAAGAGAAGAAGGGAGACCTAGAATTACTTATCTCAGCCAAATAAAAAATAATGCATCGTATGAGGAAATTAAAAGACTGGCACAAGAAAGAAATGATTGGCGATTAGTCCACCGACAAGAGAATTGGAGGTCCAGAAGGAAAAGCAACTTACTTGACATTCTGACACAAACTTTAATACATCCGAGCATAGGAACTCATTATCTTCCTTAATTTTATCCAACCTAAAAATAACAAAACAAGTAATTAATTATAAAATTACATGAGAACAATAACATTTTCTAACAAAAAAAAAGGACCATTGTAAGTAGTTAATATTCAATCACTACCCGTGTCGGTTACCCAAAGTGAACGGTTCTATTTGAAGCTCCTCGTTACGAAACGAAATATGTCGAGCAATTTTCGACTTCAAAACGTGAGCAACTATTTGATATACTAAATATGCCTGATACAGGAATTTGTATGTAATACTTACAATTCTGGTTCCGCTATCCGGTCAGCTAAACAGTTACATATCTTCTCACACAGCACCTCGTCAAACAATGGAATGCCAAATTGGAGATCAAGTATAGTCCATTTCTGAAAAAGAACAACAACATAAGTGTTTGATAGAATAATATAATCAAATAACACCGATAGTAACCTTTACATCATAGAAAAATACAAAGTAATCTCGCTCTCTGGTCGGAAGTTCTGTGACCCGATATTTGTACGATTCATACTCTTACAACGTAATGCTCTGGTTTTCTAGGATAGCAGTGCCGTCATATAGCGGCCGTCTCCATACAAAATACTACTCATCCATATTTTAGCCGTATTATTTTGTATGGAGACGGCCGCTATGACGGCACCGCTATCCTAGGAAAACAGAGCTTAAAAAGATGCTTGTACATTCACCGCAAATTTTGCGTTTTGTGTATTACATATAAGAAAACACAAAAGCTGTACTATGAGCAAGCATTTATACCTCTGGTTTACAAGTTTCATCGTCAGTATGCGCCGTATCAACTCCACTATCGCCCTCCGCCATCTCCGTCAACTTGTCGCTCAACTGCGTGAACATCGATATCGACTCCTCCGCCGGACTCAACAGATCGTTCAACTGTTTCTCTTTCTCAAAATTAAAATCCGCACTCGAAGAACGAGGAGTGTCCGAGATAGACTCCTTGCTTCGCCATTCTTTGGGTCTGTCCTTCAAGTCTTCTATGCTGGTGGAGGAGGAATGTATGGGGACTAGGTCGTCGCTGGACGGGAGGGACTCCTTGCTTCGTGTGGTGTCGCCGATCGCGAGGCTGTCGAGCTCTTCGCGGAGTAGCTGGCCACCTGTAGAATCACACCAAGATGAAGTTTATGACGTTATAATAATCATTTGTTATACAAAGGAGCAAAGTAGTAGTGTTTATATTGAGATCTGTGGAAGTTCTGCTAGTCTTGGTGTCTGTGGACAGCGTGACCGCGAAGTGCGACTCGACCGGCGACAACAGCCGCTTGTCGTCCACTTGTCGCCCGACTGGTCGACGATAGAACAACGTATCCTCCACCGTAGTGAAGCCATTCGCCGGCGAGCTAGTCTTGCTGTCTGTGGACGGGGTGACCGTGAAGTGCGACTCGATCGGCGACTGCAGCCGCATGTCGTCCACTTGTCGCCCGACTGGTCGACGATAAAACAACGTACCCTCCACCATAGTGACGCCGTTCGTCGGCGAGCTAGTCTTGCTGTCTGTGGACGGGGTGACCGCGAAGTGCGACTCGATCGGTGTCCGCAGCCGCTTGTCGTCCACTTGTCGCCCGACTGGTCGACGATAGAACAACGTACCCTCCACCGTAGTGAAGCCATTCGCCGGCGAGCTAGTCTTGCTGTCTGTGGACGGAGTGACCGCGAAGTGCGACTCGATCGGCGACTGCAGCCGCATGTCGTCCACTTGTCGCCCGACTGGTCGACGATAAAACAACGTACCCTCCACCGTAGTGACGCCGTTCGCCGGCGAGCTAGTCTTGCTGTCTGTGGACGGTGTGACCGCGAAGTGCGACTCGATCGGCGACTGCAGCCGCTTGTCGTGCACTTGTGGCCCGACTGGTCGACGATAGAACAACGTACCCTCCACCGTAATTAAGCCATTCGCCGGCGAACTAGTCTTGCTGTCTGTGGACGGGGTGACCGCGAAATGCGACTCGATCGGCGACTGCAGCCGCTTGTCGTCCACTTGTTGCCCGACTGGTCGACGATAGAACAACGTACCCTCCACCGTAGTGAAACCATTCGCCGGCGAGCTAGTCTTGCTGTCTGTGGACGGGGTGACCGCGAAGTGCGACTCGATCGGCGACTGCAGCCGCTTGTCGTCAGACTTGTCGCCCGACTCGGTCGACGATATCGACACCTCGCTTACGGGTTTCGCTATGCCGCACACCTCTTTCATTTTGCGCGGCGCAACTGGAATATCAAGAGGTTGAGAGATAGAAGAATACCCTGGGGTTTTAGGTGCGAGAATCTTTTACAATAGCCAAAAACAGGTAATAACTGTAAGTACAGAAACTATTTTAACATTTCTAAGCACATTTGGAGCTTACTGCCTATTTTTAATTCATAGTTTGGTAACTAATTTTACAATAAACACAAAGTTATAAATACACGAAATTATTCCTGCATCCAAAACCTCGGTGTATGGGTATGGGACATTATTTGGGACACACAGTCATTATTTTAGTCGAAAAATGGTAAACCACTGTAAACATTTGTCCGCTTTTCGGGAATGCATGAAGGAAAAATTTTACCGTCCCGTTGTCGTGCATAGCCGACGGTGGCTTTGGAAAGGTTTAATATTTCAATCAGTATCCATTCTTTGAATTACAAAAGAAAATAAAAGGTATTATTTAGTCGCAGCGTTGGTGAAAGATTTCATCAATCGTTTTTAGAATTTTTAGGTCGTAGTTTGGAAAAATAGAGTGTTTTGGTTTTTAACATAATAATTATGGTTGTTTAACTTACCGAGTTGCACGGTAGGGGGCGGCCGTGCGCCCAAATCGGGAACTCCTATGTCAGCTAGGGTCACGTAGCCGACAGAGCGAGACAGCCGTAGCCGGGATGCTAGCCGTCTCAGTCCGGCATGTCGCGCCCATAAAGCACTGGTCTCTGTCGACGAACAATTGTTTACTAACCCCCTTCATAATCTTTACGGGCCTGATTTAGTTATATTATGTCTTATCCCTTTCTTACAAATACATAAGTCAAAATGACAGATAAAGACAAACGATTATTAACTAATGGAGGTTTGTATCACGTTTATGAATAAGGGGGTAAGTAGGTATACGCAAGCTAATAGTAACCAATAGACTGCTCTTAGCATCTGTAAGGCGGCAAAAAAATGCAATAAAATGTTACTTTACCAGGAGATTTATCGGCTTCAGGAGGGAACACGACATGTCTTAGCTTCGCCGGTTGTCGGACTCCAACAGCCTACAACAAGTAAGACACGTCGAATCATAAACATAGGTATAAGTTTTAATATGGGGTTGTGCAAAAATCACGCGAAGTGTTTTCGGCAACTTTTTGAATCCGTTCCCCTTGGTGATATTTGGTGAGGTTCATTTTTGGCTACCCCCCTCCCCCACATAACCTCGCGTGTATTTTTTTGAAATGTTTCTATCCGACCCGTTAAGGCCACGCGCTCCAAAATTTCGTAAAATAGACTCGCTATTTTGAAGTGCGCAGTGAAGATTTATGTTTAACGAAACCGAGAAAAAGTACCTACTCATGTGGTAGGTATTTTTTCTTAGTTTCGTTCACTGTAGAAAAATACACGTGAGGTGTCCTTATACCTCACATTGAGGTTTAGTCAGGCCTAAATGTGTAGTTATTTTTTGTATTATTCCATTTCTAGCAAATATAAACTTTATGTCTACGGCGAGTAAAGGCAGGGCGCCGGGCGGGCAGCCGGCGTCGTCCAGTACGACCAGCTGCTATCAGCCACGCTGTGTTACCTGCAGCAGCACGGGTCCGCGGCGCAGCGCGGAGTTGGCGGCCTGCAGCGCGGCGGCGGCCGGCAGCGCGCCCGCCCAGCCGCCCGCGCCGTCCAGCGCCGCCTCCGCGCCCCACCACGCCACCACGAGCCGCGAGCAGCCCAGCAGCAGTTCCCTGTGTTACCTGCAGCAGCACGGGTCCGCGGCGCAGCGCGGAGTTGGCGGCCTGCAGCGCGGCGGCGGCCGGCAGCGCGCCCGCCCAGCCGCCCGCGCCGTCCAGCGCCGCCTCCGCGCCCCACCACGCCACCACGAGCCGCGAGCAGCCCAGCAGCAGTTCCCTGTGTTACCTGCAGCAGCACGGGTCCGCGGCGCAGCGCGGAGTTGGCGGCCTGCAGCGCGGCGGCGGCCGGCAGCGCGCCCGCCCAGCCGCCCGCGCCGTCCAGCGCCGCCTCCGCGCCCCACCACGCCACCACGAGCCGCGAGCAGCCCAGCAGCAGTTCCCTGTGTTACCTGCAGCAGCACGGGTCCGCGGCGCAGCGCGGAGTTGGCGGCCTGCAGCGCGGCGGCGGCCGGCAGCGCGCCCGCCCAGCCGCCCGCGCCGTCCAGCGCCGCCTCCGCGCCCCACCACGCCACCACGAGCCGCGAGCAGCCCAGCAGCAGTTCCCTGTGTTACCTGCAGCAGCACGGGTCCGCGGCGCAGCGCGGAGTTGGCGGCCTGCAGCGCGGCGGCGGCCGGCAGCGCGCCCGCCCAGCCGCCCGCGCCGTCCAGCGCCGCCTCCGCGCCCCACCACGCCACCACGAGCCGCGAGCAGCCCAGCAGCAGTTCCCTGTGTTACCTGCAGCAGCACGGGTCCGCGGCGCAGCGCGGAGTTGGCGGCCTGCAGCGCGGCGGCGGCCGGCAGCGCGCCCGCCCAGCCGCCCGCGCCGTCCAGCGCCGCCTCCGCGCCCCACCACGCCACCACGAGCCGCGAGCAGCCCAGCAGCAGTTCCCTGTGTTACCTGCAGCAGCACGGGTCCGCGGCGCAGCGCGGAGTTGGCGGCCTGCAGCGCGGCGGCGGCCGGCAGCGCGCCCGCCCAGCCGCCCGCGCCGTCCAGCGCCGCCTCCGCGCCCCACCACGCCACCACGAGCCGCGAGCAGCCCAGCAGCAGTTCCCTGTGTTACCTGCAGCAGCACGGGTCCGCGGCGCAGCGCGGAGTTGGCGGCCTGCAGCGCGGCGGCGGCCGGCAGCGCGCCCGCCCAGCCGCCCGCGCCGTCCAGCGCCGCCTCCGCGCCCCACCACGCCACCACGAGCCGCGAGCAGCCCAGCAGCAGTTCCCTGTGTTACCTGCAGCAGCACGGGTCCGCGGCGCAGCGCGGAGTTGGCGGCCTGCAGCGCGGCGGCGGCCGGCAGCGCGCCCGCCCAGCCGCCCGCGCCGTCCAGCGCCGCCTCCGCGCCCCACCACGCCACCACGAGCCGCGAGCAGCCCAGCAGCAGTTCCCTGTGTTACCTGCAGCAGCACGGGTCCGCGGCGCAGCGCGGAGTTGGCGGCCTGCAGCGCGGCGGCGGCCGGCAGCGCGCCCGCCCAGCCGCCCGCGCCGTCCAGCGCCGCCTCCGCGCCCCACCACGCCACCACGAGCCGCGAGCAGCCCAGCAGCAGTTCCCTGTGTTACCTGCAGCAGCACGGGTCCGCGGCGCAGCGCGGAGTTGGCGGCCTGCAGCGCGGCGGCGGCCGGCAGCGCGCCCGCCCAGCCGCCCGCGCCGTCCAGCGCCGCCTCCGCGCCCCACCACGCCACCACGAGCCGCGAGCAGCCCAGCAGCAGTTCCCTGTGTTACCTGCAGCAGCACGGGTCCGCGGCGCAGCGCGGAGTTGGCGGCCTGCAGCGCGGCGGCGGCCGGCAGCGCGCCCGCCCAGCCGCCCGCGCCGTCCAGCGCCGCCTCCGCGCCCCACCACGCCACCACGAGCCGCGAGAAGCCCAGCAGCAGCCGCGGCACGCTGCGGACCACCGTGCCTAACGACAAACCATATGATTAACAATGACGAATGTTTTGGGACTTTTGGGCCCGGGCGGCATACGTCAATTTGTTCGTAGGATGAACAACTTTGAATCCATAGATGGTAGGATCCTATAGATGTGCTATACGCGTGCACCTTTAATGGACAGAACATACGCAATACGACAAAATGATTAGTCGGTTAGATTTGTTGCCACCGTAAACCATATGGTGAGTGTTGAATGTAGTAATGTTTAGTTTTTATAGTTGCCCAATTAAAAAAAAAAATACATAGTGCAGTGTAGTCAGTGAACATTGGTCCTTCGGAACAGGATAATCGTGAGTACAGTGACACTGGAAATAAAGACTTAGTGAATTTTCGCGGTAAAAAACACTTAGAATATTTCGCGTAAAAAAAGGTAGGAAGTGCAGTGCAGTGTAGTCAGTGAACAGTGAGGAATAAAAAAATCTGAAACTGTGTCAAGGGCAAACAATAATAGCGCTTTCTCTGCTACTCCTACTGAAGGATACATAAGACTATCCCGTTCGGTCATTTCCCTCCACCCCTCATGCCTGATCCAGTTATACTAGATTCATTTTTGAAACAATCAATTAAAGTTCAAATTTGAATGACCAAACTTTGCGACACGGCCAACCTGACCCACCCTGTGTCCCTTTACCTTTCTTCAGTAAGAGCGTCGGCGGCCCGTAACCGGCAACGTGGTACAGGTACAGCCTCATCCAAGGAGTGGAGGCTTCGGGCGGGGCCGGGCCTACGTGGGGCAGCGCGCCTGCCGCCAGACCGGCGCGGGCTTCGCGGCATAAAGGCGCCGTCGATACCGCTAGCCTGAATACAACAAGAGTTTTAGAATAAATTAACCCGTAAACTGTGGATGTTTCATTAAAAAGTAGTTGTTTATCTTCCCTTACGTTTTGACAAGTATGCAACGATAGCGAAAACTATGAACGTTTTATACACATCTACACAATAAGCCTGTGTAGTTTGATCCGAAAACGTCGTCAATATAATGCACAAGCGCTTCATGGCGTGGCGTCTCGTGAAAACCATAAGGATCTAAAAGTATTTCTTAATGAGATTTGTTTTTTCTGGCGATCATCACTCCTACCTCCCTACTAAACCTAGAGTTACACCAAGAAAAGTCTGCAGAGATTTTGACAGCACACGAAGTGCCAGTGTTATTTATACGTCACTAGCGACCCGCCCCGGCTTCGCACGAGTTAACAAATTATACACCTAAACCTTACTCAAGAATCACTTTATTGATAAGTGAAAACCGCATGAAAATCAGTTCAGTAGTTTTTGAATTTATCGCGAACAAACATACAAACACACAGACAGACGCGGCGGAGGACTTTGTTTTGACGTTAAAATAACACCTGCACTGCGTGTGCTATCAAAATCTCTGCAGACTTTTCCTGGTCTAACTCTAATACACGTACCTGTACTTGTGCTGCAGCAGGCGCGAGCGCTGCGGCGCGCCGAGCGCGTGCAGCGCCTCGCAGCGCAGCAGGTCGAGCGGGCGCATGCGCGGCCGCAGGATGCGCAGCGTGCGCCGCAGGCACGCCGCCGCCGCTAGGTAGCTAATACACACCTGTACTTGTGCTGCAGCAGGCGCGAGCGCTGCGGCGCGCCGAGCGCGTGCAGCGCCTCGCAGCGCAGCAGGTCGAGCGGGCGCATGCGCGGCCGCAGGATGCGCAGCGTGCGCCGCAGGCACGCCGCCGCCGCTAGGTAGCTAATACACACCTGTACTTGTGCTGCAGCAGGCGCGAGCGCTGCGGCGCGCCGAGCGCGTGCAGCGCCTCGCAGCGCAGCAGGTCGAGCGGGCGCATGCGCGGCCGCAGGATGCGCAGCGTGCGCCGCAGGCACGCCGCCGCCGCTAGGTAGCTAATACACACCTGTACTTGTGCTGCAGCAGGCGCGAGCGCTGCGGCGCGCCGAGCGCGTGCAGCGCCTCGCAGCGCAGCAGGTCGAGCGGGCGCATGCGCGGCCGCAGGATGCGCAGCGTGCGCCGCAGGCACGCCGCCGCCGCTAGGTAGCTAATACACACCTGTACTTGTGCTGCAGCAGGCGCGAGCGCTGCGGCGCGCCGAGCGCGTGCAGCGCCTCGCAGCGCAGCAGGTCGAGCGGGCGCATGCGCGGCCGCAGGATGCGCAGCGTGCGCCGCAGGCACGCCGCCGCCGCTAGGTAGCTAATACACACCTGTACTTGTGCTGCAGCAGGCGCGAGCGCTGCGGCGCGCCGAGCGCGTGTAGCGCCTCGCAGCGCAGCAGGTCGAGCGGGCGCATGCGCGGCCGCAGGATGCGCAGCGTGCGCCGCAGGCACGCCGCCGCCGCTAGGTAGCTAATACACACCTGTACTTGTGCTGCAGCAGGCGCGAGCGCTGCGGCGCGCCGAGCGCGTGCAGCGCCTCGCAGCGCAGCAGGTCGAGCGGGCGCATGCGCGGCCGCAGGATGCGCAGCGTGCGCCGCAGGCACGCCGCCGCCGCTAGGTAGCTAATACACACCTGTACTTGTGCTGCAGCAGGCGCGAGCGCTGCGGCGCGCCGAGCGCGTGCAGCGCCTCGCAGCGCAGCAGGTCGAGCGGGCGCATGCGCGGCCGCAGGATGCGCAGCGTGCGCCGCAGGCACGCCGCCGCCGCTAGGTAGCTAATACACACCTGTACTTGTGCTGCAGCAGGCGCGAGCGCTGCGGCGCGCCGAGCGCGTGCAGCGCCTCGCAGCGCAGCAGGTCGAGCGGGCGCATGCGCGGCCGCAGGATGCGCAGCGTGCGCCGCAGGCACGCCGCCGCCGCTAGGTAGCTAATACACACCTGTACTTGTGCTGCAGCAGCGCAGCAGGTCGAGCGGGCGCATGCGCGGCCGCAGGATGCGCAGCGTGCGCCGCAGGCACGCCGCCGCCGCTAGGTAGCTAATACACACCTGTACTTGTGCTGCAGCAGGCGCGAGCGCTGCGGCGCGCCGAGCGCGTGCAGCGCCTCGCAGCGCAGCAGGTCGAGCGGGCGCATGCGCGGCCGCAGGATGCGCAGCGTGCGCCGCAGGCACGCCGCCGCCGCTAGGTAGCTAATACACACCTGTACTTGTGCTGCAGCAGGCGCGAGCGCTGCGACGCGCCGAGCGCGTGCAGCGCCTCGCAGCGCAGCAGGTCGAGCGGGCGCATGCGCGGCCGCAGGATGCGCAGCGTGCGCCGCAGGCACGCCGCCGCCGCTAGGTAGCTAATACACACCTGTACTTGTGCTGCAGCAGGCGCGAGCGCTGCGGCGCGCCGAGCGCGTGCAGCGCCTCGCAGCGCAGCAGGTCGAGCGGGCGCATGCGCGGCCGCAGGATGCGCAGCGTGCGCCGCAGGCACGCCGCCGCCGCTAGGTAGCTAATACACACCTGTACTTGTGCTGCAGCAGGCGCGAGCGCTGCGGCGCGCCGAGCGCGTGCAGCGCCTCGCAGCGCAGCAGGTCGAGCGGGCGCATGCGCGGCCGCAGGATGCGCAGCGTGCGCCGCAGGCACGCCGCCGCCGCTAGGTAGCTAATACACACCTGTACTTGTGCTGCAGCAGGCGCGAGCGCTGCGGCGCGCCGAGCGCGTGCAGCGCCTCGCAGCGCAGCAGGTCGAGCGGGCGCATGCGCGGCCGCAGGATGCGCAGCGTGCGCCGCAGGCACGCCGCCGCCGCTAGGTAGCTAATACACACCTGTACTTGTGCTGCAGCAGGCGCGAGCGCTGCGGCGCGCCGAGCGCGTGCAGCGCCTCGCAGCGCAGCAGGTCGAGCGGGCGCATGCGCGGCCGCAGGATGCGCAGCGTGCGCCGCAGGCACGCCGCCGCCGCCAAGTAGCGCGCCGCCTCGCCTTCGATTTCAGGATCCCCTGCCACCTGGGCCATTCCAATACTTAAGGTTTTAAGTAATTTGACACACTATAATGACTTTATGGAATTCATATTACGAGTCAACTATAGTAGATTTTTGGTCTATTGATGCTGATATCGTAAACTCGTTTTTAAGGCATGTAGGTATGCCTGAAATACGAGTATTTAATACATAATTTCAATTAGCAAATATCTCATTTGGAAAATTGCATCATATTTACGAATACGGAAGTTAAATGAGAGGTCAACACAGAATGTAAGTGATTTTTTTTTATGTAATAGTCAGCAAACGAGCAGTCGAGCCGCCTGATGGGAAGCGGTCATCGTCGCCCATGGACATAAGCAACATCACAGGAGCCACTTAAGCGTTGCCGACCCTTGAGAACCCTAAATACCCGCTTCTTGAAGAATACCATGTCGTAGTGCAAAGGAAATACCTCAGGAGGCAAGTCATTCCACATTCTGCACGTTCTGGGAAGAAACGAGCGAGATGCCTGCTTATTATTATTTTATTTATTTATTCCTGGTGGAATTTATTTTGTAAAAAAAATACATAGTATGAATAAAACAAACCAAAATTTATACTTTTTTTTTCAATACCCATAATATTCATCGTCATCGCCATTACACCTCCACGAGATAACGAGTAATTCATTGTTTAATTCAATGGGGTGACGAAAGTAATCACTTACCTTATCTAATTCCATAAGTAAACTATCCAGACTTTCATCGCATATTTTTCCAACTTCAAATAACGTAACAGCATGCGTTTTGAGATCCTAAAACAAACACACATTCGTTATTTGAATCACATATTCCGATGACTTATTGAAATTTTACAATATAAAGGGCCCTTACTCATTACGCTACCGTTGGCTATACACGACAACGGTTACCTACAGTTAAAAATGAGCCTTCATGCCTTGTCAAAGGAGTTATTATTGCGCAATGCAGTAAAATAGTCGTGGCGGTTAAACAAATGAGACGTATTTTTAATGAAAATAAGTTTTTTTTTTATGTAAGGGTCAATTGTAAAGTCCCTTTGCCTCAATTAGCTAATAATCGTTTGTCCTTATCTGTCATTTTGACTTATGTATTTGTAAGAAAGGGATAAAACATAATTTAACTAAATCAGGCCCGTAAAGTTTTATGAATAAGGGGGTATTTGTTTACCGGTGAAAGGTTTCCCATCATGAGGTAAGCGGCTAAAGTGGAGTCGAAGAGCAGCGCCACCCTCTTGACGCCACTGTTGGTGGAGTTATCGTTCATGTCTTGACTGCTCTGTAAATAAAACTAAACATGATTACATTGATTACCAGCGCTGTAGCATATTATATGTTATAGTATAGCATATGCTGAGTGGTTTCCATTTGCAGCCTCTATAGCAGCATCAATACTGTAATTATTGCATGTTAGTATAAGCTACAAGTAGATTTAAATGTTTAGCGTATAAGATCTTCTTTCTTTAAAAATTGTTTTTTATGGTGCTGTATGTATAAATGGTTTTTGCAATAAACGTTTTTCTATTCTATTCTATTTTGTTTTTAAAGTACTTTGCCACGTGGCTAACACGGGAGCCAACTGCTCGTACTAAAGAAGCAATGGCTTTTGTTTAGGCGTAAATTTATTTGAGAAAATTCATAGAGTTAGACTAAGAAAAGTCTGCAGCGTTTTTGATAGCCCACGCAGTGCAAGTGTTATTTTAAACGTCAAACTTCTATGAAATTATGACGTATAAATAACACTCGCACCGCGTGGGCTATCAAAATCGCTGAAGACTTTTCTTGGTCTGACTCTACTATAACTCAACATGCTCAAATTACATGCTCCCTATGCAAGAGCTATTAACAAATGTTATAGCAGCGCTCTAAGATATTTTGTAGCTAATTGTACCTAAACTGAAATAAATGTCATATACTAAGAAAAAGTGACCAAGGCCTCCAGTGACCTATACCGCTGTGGCCCGGTGGCCGAATGGCACAGGCACCTGCCGCGATAGCAGAGGACGCTGGTTCGATTCCAGCCTGGGGCACTGGAGGGCTTGGTCACTTTTTCGTAGTATATGACATTTATTTCAGTTTATAATTTGTACTTTTAAATAAAATTGACTTAAACAAATTTGTTTTAATTCTACTTGAAATAAAAACAAAATAAAATATTTTCTGAAAATAATTTTATTTTTTATTTATGTTTTATTTGTGTACTTCTAATACTAATTGTACCTGTTTGGACGTGGACGGTTCTTTCATAAGTACGGGCTCCATTTGTAATACCTCCTCTTCCATGTTGGGGTTAAATGTTAGCGGCGATATTTGGCTGTACCTGAAAAAATATCTATGTTTAATACGGTCTGGTACTTTTGAAGTAATCCTAGTGGTGCGTCAAGCTAAACTAGACTTAGGTACTTTGTCAATAAGGTCTACAGTCGACTTACTGTGGGTGTAGAGGCTGCGTGAGCGCTGTACGCCACGATGCAAGCGGGTTGAGGACCCGCGAGCTAAACTAAACTTAGCCGCCTTGTCAATAAGGTCTACAGTCGACTTACTGTGGGTGTAGAGGCTGCGTGAGCGCTGTACGCCACGATGCAAGCGGGTTGAGGACCCGCGAGCTAAACTAAACTTAGCCGCCTTGTCAATAAAGTCTACAGTGGACTAACTGTGGGTATAGAGGCTGCGTGAGCGCTGTACGCCACGATGCAAGCGGGTTGAGGACCCGCGAGCTAAACTAAACTTAGCCGCCTTGTCAATAAGGTCTACAGTCGACTTACTGTGGGTGTAGAGGCTGCGTGAGCGCTGTACGCCAGGGCGCGAGCGGGTTGAAGACCTGCGAGCTAAACTAGACTTAGCTGCCTTGTTAATAAGGTCTACAGTCGACTTACTGCGGGTGTAAAGGTTGTGTGTGCGCTGTACGCCACGATGCAAGCGGGTTGAGAACCCGCGAGCTTAACTAAACTTAGCCGCCTTGTCAATAAAGTCTACAGTGGACTAACTGTGGGTATAGAGGCTGCGTGAGCGCTGTACGCCAGGGCGCGAGCGGGTTGAAGACCTGCGAGCTAAACTAGACTTAGCTGCCTTGTTAATAAGGTCTACAGTGGACTTACTGCGGGTGTAAAGGTTGTGTGTGCGCTGTACGCCACGATGCAAGCGGGTTGAGAACCCGCGAGCTTAACTAAACTTAGCCGCCTTGTCAATAAAGTCTACAGTGGACTAACTGTGGGTATAGAGGCTGCGTGAGCGCTGTACGCCAGGGCGCGAGCGGGTTGAAGACCTGCGAGCTAAACTAGACTTAGCTGCCTTGTTAATAAGGTCTACAGTGGACTTACTGCGGGTGTAAAGGTTGTGTGTGCGCTGTACGCCACGATGCAAGCGGGTTGAGGACCCGCGAGCTAAACTAGACTTAGCTGCCCTATCAATAAAGTCTGTAGACCACTGTAGTGGACTAACTGTGGGCGTAGAGGCTGCGTGAGCGCTGTACGCCAGGGCGCGTGTCGGTTGGAGACCTGCGAGCTAAACTAGACTTAGCTGCCTTGTCAAGGTGTACAGTCGACTCACTGTGGGTGTAAAGGTTGTGTGTGCGCTGTACGCCACGAGGCGTGCGGGTTGGGGACCCGCGGCGGTTGCAGGTGCTGCGCGAACCCCAGCCGGCAGTACAGGGACACCGCTTGCTTCACTAGGCCGCATTCAACCTTACACAAAAACATGTACATTGAAATATAAAATATTAATACAGAAAAAGGAGTCAACATTTTAACATTTGAATACTTTTACTGAATGGCGGATTCTTCGGCGAGCCCTATGTCCCTAATGAGGGATAACAGGAATGCATCATCATCATCGTCATCATTACACATACAGATCACTTGAATGAGGCAAGGCCTACTTTAGTATATCGTTCGTTTTTTTTAGCATTAGAAAGAAGGTAAGCGATCTTGACATGTATTTTAATTATTATTATTATTATTTATTTATTTTCATAAGACACAGTACAAATGTTTTACATTGAAATAGGACTGCCAAACTGCAAAACAGTTTGATGGCAGTTAGTAAAGCTCTTGATATACATGTTTGTGTCAGTTAAATATTTATAAACATGCTGTATTATTTTAACTTAATAACTAAGCATGCAAATTTAAATCTAGTTATTCTATTATAGGCCTTCAGGGCCAGCAAAGACGGGTCCACTTTTATAAGTTTCCATAATAAGTTGACCCCTCTCTACTGCTCCTGTGGGCAAATATCTATTAAATATTTCTTAACACTTGTTCTAAAGGTATGTGGGCTTATCTCTTTAGCAAATAGTTTTTCTGGAAGTGCATTAAATATTTTAGGTACCAAATATTGAAACGTCCGCTCTCCATAGTAATTAATGGGAGTAAAATTTTCTAAGAATAGTTTAGGTTTTCTTCTTGTCACTTTATCTTTATTCTGTGTTTTACATGGAAATGACTTTGTACTATAATTATGAGATGCTACAAATAACTTAAATTTTTCATTTACGGGTAGAATATTACACAATCTAAACAGCTGATCATAATCTTTGTTACAAGTTTTTTTCTGTTTAGGATTAACTAATAATTTTAAATACCGAATCTGTAGCTTTCTAATCATATCTAGTTGTGTTTTAAATGTACGACCATATGCTATTAATCCATAATCTATGTGTGATTCCACTAGGGCAAAGTAAAGTGTTCGCATGGTTTTACGATTTACATATTTTTTAAGTTGTTGGAAAGTTACGTAAATATATCTCAATTTGTTACATAATGCTTGTACTTGTAATTTCCAGTTAAATGTCCTGTCTATTATTAACCCTAAATATTTATATGATTCAACAAACTCAATTATGTTACAGTTACAGTTGTCTTTTAGTTTATGTAAGCAGTCGTATGTGTGCCCTATAATATTATAATGTTTACATTTTTTCTGATAATGTGTAGACGATATGTGCATAGCTTTTGTTTTAGACATATTTATAATGATACCGTTGTCATGTGACCATTTTATTATGTTTTTTCTAAATCCGATTGTATACACTGTTCTATTTTTTGCTGATCTTTGTCTGCGTAAAATATACACATATCGTCTGCATACATATACATACTACAATTTTCTACTATACTACCAATACTGTTTACGTGCATTATATAGCCTATTGGCCCATATACAGAACCGGTTGGCACGCCGCCTGTTATCAGCGCTTCGTCGCCGCGCACCTTTAAGATCTCAGTTATCATTTTGCGGTTAGTTAGGTATTGTTTAAACCAGTCGTTAACCAAGCCGCGAATGCCACACTCGAACATAGCTTTTAAAAGCACACTGTGTTCGAGTGTGTCAAAAGCTTTTTTAAAATCAATAAAAATGGCAACTACGTGATTTTTTTCGTTTAACTTATGACATATATCGTCTGAAAATTGCGCTAATGCTGTAGCAGTACTTTTATGTTTCCTAAAGCCGTGCTGATTTATTGATAGTATGTTATATTGTTCTAGGTACTCCGTTATTTGCGTGAGGATAGTTTTTTCGACAATTTTATTTATAACAGATAATATCGCAATTGGCCTGTAATTAGAGTAATTCATATGACAACCGCTTTTGTATATAGGTCTAATGATCGAGTAATTGAAAAACGCTTTTTGAAAATCCAGTAACTATTGTTTATGAAAGCAGAAGAATGTAAATGATCGTATTAGATTCATAATTCTTACATATTTGCCGTGACTTATTTTTAAAATGTGTTTTTCAATTAAAAGACACATCAAGATTGTTTGTTGTTTTTTCTAATGCTAAAAAAAAACTATAGTAGACCTTATCTAATCGTAATATGGTTGACAATGTGAACTTGACATTCGCACCTTTAAACCCAGCCGCGACCGTAGTTCTGTGTTTGCGTATAGACAGGAACATTTATTAGAGCAGCGTCTCGAAGTAGGTTTTAGCATAGTCTAATAAAACATGGTCTTCTATTCCCAGAGTGACACAGGCCTACGTCACAATAACATGGCCGCTATATATAGCGCTATCGCATATTATCATATAGCGCTGTCGCATGATGACGTAGGCTTGTGTCAGTTAGGTGACCTAGAAAAGACGGGAATGGAGTACCAGGCGGAGTATATTATTATACCATGGGTTTTAGTATAGTGAACCTTATCTCATAGCAGTAAGGTTGACATTCACACCTGTAACACTGCCGCTAGCTCAGCCAATGTAGTATGTTCGTCAATGGAGACGAACACCTTGTATAATAACATTAATAACGTCTCGAAGTAATCTCCAACGACGCGGTTCATGACGAACCCTTATTATTATTAAAGTAGACTTTATGTCAAGTCAATAAGGTTTATATTAGTACCTGTAACACTGCTGCTAGCTCAGCCACCGTAGTATGTTCGTCAATGGAGACGAACACCTTGTATAATAACGTCTCGAAGTAATCTCCAGCGACGCGGTTCATGACGAACCCTTTTAACGGGGGGACGGAAACCCGGTCTTCAGCCGTGATCGGCACATCCAGGTAAATCAGCCCGCGCCTAAAAAGATTACAAGAAATTTAGTTATTTGTACAACAAAAAAGCAAACTTGGTTTTTGCTTTGCAGCAATCGAACTTTTATAGATAAAGTTTACACAGGGTGGATTTTTTTAATGCGTCACTAAGAGCAGCTATCAGATCCCGTGCTGTCGTCCGTCTTAAGAGGATCTTCCCTAACTTTTTAGGGTTCCGTACCTCAAAAGGAAAAAACGGAACCCTTATAGGATCACTCGTGCGTCTGTCTGTCTGTCTGTCTGTCTGTCTGTCTGTCTGTCCGTCTGTCACAGCCGATTTTCTCCGGAACTACTGGACCAATCAAGTTGAAATTTGGTACACATATGTAAGTTTGTGACCCAAATACGGACATGTAACGTAAACAAATGAATTTTAAACATGGGGGCCACTTTTGGGGGGTAAATGAAAAAATGAAAAAAAAAAATTTTTCAAACTATATCATGTTACATATCAAATGAAAGAGCTTATTGTAAGGATCTCAAATATATTTTTTTTATAATTTTCGAGTAAACAGTTTAGAAGTTATTCAAGAAAATAGGCAAAAAATGACCATTCCCCCCCCCTTATCTCCGAAACTACTAAGTCTTAAATTAAAAAAAAAATACATAAAATAGGTCTATACCTATAGATGACAGGAAAACCTATTAGAAATGTACAGTCAAGCGTGAGTCGGACTTAATTACAGTTTTTGATCCGACCCCTACGGATTTTTTAAAGAGATTTCACTCACGTTTCACATAAAAAATACATTGTTAACAGTGCCGGATTACTTAGAGTAGTAGTTTTCTTAGAGTAATTGGTGATAATTTTCTGATAAGATAATCATTTTAAATATTTAACGGTCTTACCTACTTACGAGTAATTGTAAGGTCAAATTAAAAATAATGTATAAAAAAATATGTTAAATTGAGAGCTAGCTCAAAGTTTTTTGTACTCATCGACTTTAATGGTTGAATTGATAAAGACTTTGTAACCAATAAGCAAAACAAGCACGTGCTTACGGCACCACGTTCAGAGAGGGCACCAAAATGCCAGGTTGAAAAAGGTGAACAAATTTTAAAATTAGGGACAGACACATCGTTTTTACCACACGATTTTTTTAGCTGTCCAAAAGCTAATTTGCAAAAATAATGGCGCGTAATTCTTTGGGAAACAATCGGTAGCAGTAGAAGAGTCGTGATTACATGCATAGATTCGATTTCAACCCACTCTTTTGCGGTTCGGCGTTAGGTCTTATGCGAGGCCTTCTGCCTTACGGCAAAGTTGATCTTCTGCCTTAATTACACTTGGGCGTGGATCCAAATCCAAGCTTTCCTCTTTCGCAGCTGGGCCTACTGCATTTCTCACACTTCGCCAATTCAATTCCAAGCTCTCTGCTTTCTTGCATATTTTATGCATGAAAACAACCTCGCTGAGACCCTTAAATATCGAGCCCTATGCGAAGCTAGGCTGATAGAAAACTGTCCCATCCCTTCTCTGTATGAAATCCTGGATTCGCGCCTGGTTGGGACTAAAACTAAAATTGCGTTTTTATATCGAAAAATTTTCGCGCTCGCTTCGCTCGCGTTTTCAATTACTTTATAAGGTATGATAAAGGTGACATTCGGGTGGCGACTGCAGCAACATTACTCTGTTGCAACGTTACTGCTGCAGTACTGTCAACTTCCGTGATAAAATGATGTGACTGATTTCCATACTAAAAGTAAAAATGTACAACTGTCTATCATATTGCGTTTTTATATCGAAAAATTTCCGCGCTCGCTTCGCTCGCGTTTCTATTACTTTCTACGCTATGATAAAGGTGACATTCGGGTGGCGACTGCAACAGCATTACGTACTCTGTTGCAACATTACTGCTGCGGCACTGTCAATTTTCGTGATAAAATGATGTGACTGATTTCCATTCTCAGCTGTAATGCGGCAATGAACTTCTCTCAATTTACCAAAAAATCAATGTAATCTTGATGACCCTAGGGAGAGGGGGCACCTAGAAATGCTTAGGGCATCAAAATATCTTAATCCGGCACTGATTGTTAAAAATTGTGTAATATACGGAACCCTTGGAACGCGAGTCCGACTCGCACTTGGCCGGTTTTGATTAATAACTATTGGCATTTAGAGATTTTGGGAAATTATAGTCAGCGACAAAATCATCAATTTTAACATTGATGCCACAAAAGATGCCAATTCTGTGCACGATCAAAAGCTTCTTAGAGACCAAGCTATAGAAAATGTTATTCATTCATTTAGTTAATTATGTACTGATAAGCATGTAGTTACCTGTACAAGGTCTTAACGGTGTTGTAGTCGAGAGTGCCGGCAGTTTGAGAACCGCGGTCGATCAGGAGGTCGATCAACTCCCGTTCCTGGTCGTTGAGCGGCTAGCAACAAAAGGATTAGTTGGCACACCATTCGGTTAACAAAAGCGGTTACCGTGGCCTTCTCGTAGGCCATTAAATATTAACAAAAATTAAGCATTAACAAAAACATGTTTCAATTTATCAACACTCTAAAATACCAACTCAACCATATGTGACGTTATCTATGAAAAGGGACCTATTGTCGATGGCGCGTAGCCATTATTAAATGATGCTCCGTTATAAATACAATCCCACGCAATGCTGTGCGGCGTGAGCGCCATCGACAATAATGTCCCTTTTCATAGATAATGCCCCATATTACTAGCACTCACCTTAACATCGGCTTCTAACACATAGCCCAGCTCGATCCGCCACCACGGCTGCATGGGGATGTTGAGTGGAACCCTCGGTAGTAATGCCCTAATGGCTTTGGAGCGCCCGCGGCGGCCGAGGGAGCGCGACTTGGCCACGAGCTCGAGGTATTCGTTGCGGCCGATGCCTAGTAAGCGAAGACCTGAAATATGTCATTGTAAGTATGCTAATTTGCCGTAATGTCGCGTCAAGAAAAATTACTAATGCGTACATATTTAGTGTTTATTTGATAGGAAATATCAAGCAGAAGGATAAGCTTTTGGCAATAAGTTAAAAGACTTTCTATTTAATTATTTTTTTACTACTTGTGGTATGTGGTGACATGTTTCGAAGGAAATAGACTTTTTGTGACCTAAGGTTCATTCTCAAAATATTTATAACAAACTTTGCTTAAAAATATAATTGGTCAAAAATACTCAGCAAAAAATGTAGTGGACAAAAAAACCATGTGAAAGCTGATGCGTGTATATCACACCACTTGTTATTTTTAACAATTAATGTTCATTTTGTTAGTTGTCTTAAGTGTTTGTCGAGTTTGTCATTCAAAATGTTATCAAAGTTATAAAAGTATGTCATGATAATGTCTTACAATCGGCAGCCGTAAAGTTGGGCATGGTGTCATAGCTCTTCTCCAGCTCGATCAGCAAAGCCACCACCTCCACGTAGTAGATGAACGGGGTTATCCGCAGACCTGAAACATGACAACTAATATAGTAGGATTAGTAGGTGCCATTTTACGCAATGGTCATCTTTTTGATCAACAGTTGTAAGTCACATTAAACTAATTTTTACACTTAAAACACACTGTAAACAGTTTAACACTTTGATCGCCACGCCTATTATACATATACAACATGCCATTGTAAACCTTAATGGAATGCATGAGTCTACCATGTTTGGAAGTGGGTTTAAGCTCACTTATTGTTAGTCGGCAGACAAGGCAATACTACCATGCAATTTAAAAAATACAGTAATTTTTGTAAGGTTGGCTATGCATAGGTATCTGGGTCGATCAACTATTTCTTGTTGTTATTCTGTCCCATCAGCCAGGAGACAATAGTAGCATAGTTTGTTAGAAGAACTGCCGTACCATGTTCTACAAACATGCTTAGTAGATGTCCCATTATCGAAAGGCCTTATAACTACCACAAAATTCAAGATTGGTTCATTTCAGTCCCTACAAAAAAAAAATATATTTTAAGAGTGACCCAGGAGACCATAACCATGGTAACTAGTGACAGGAAAAAGTTGATTCACCCAGCTCCTCTGATGTTGCTTATGTCCATGGGCGGCGATGACTGCTCCCCATCAGGTGGCTCGTCTGCTTGTTTGCTTCCTATTACATAAAAAACTTTTAAAAAATTAACAACTAAGCAACTTAGCCTTTTACCTTTGACAATCATATCGGCCAGATGGTAGGGGTACAGCATGAGCCTTTGAATGCTGCTGTGCACAAGAGTCTCGTAATATTTCCTTTCATCTTTCTGGACTGTCCGCACTGCAACATAACAACATGGGTAACAGATTTTATTAATAATTTAAAAAAAAATTAAATTTAGTTCATATGTTGATTACTAGAGATGCCACGAATATTCGGCAACTATTTGGTATTCGGCCAAAATCACTATTCAGGGCATCTCTATTGATTACTATTCAATAAGAGTAAGAAAAAGTGACCCCAATCATTTTAATCTAGTAACTGTTGAACACATTTTGTAGGGATAGTCACAAAAGTTAGGCGCACTCCTTTGTATTCTTTAGTAGCCTTGCTTCATAAGTTCTTAGTAGAAAATAAAAACAAAAATATTCATAATAAAAAACTATATTATAAATTTTGAAATAATAAAACTTACCAAGACTTCCCCTGTACCGGAGTTGATTTTTAATACTGAATTCAAATATATATCTCTCATACTCCTTGCTGGAATCCCCTAGCAGCTGAAATAAATGTTTAATCATACTTCTGATTTAAAATAGTAATTCCAATAAGAATCTCACTAAGATTACAAACAATACAGATAGCAAATATACCAAGTTTCATGTGGATATCAATGTTTTGTTTACTTTTATAGTAAAGTCTGATGATGACCATAATTAAGACATAATGTCCTGAAGGTATTAAGTATCAAGTATACAATTTATTACTTTAATAAGCTCAGATTACACAAACTTATCAAACCATATCAGTTTACCTTTTTAACGTTTGCTGGCAGCTTAGCCCATTGTATTTTCTTTCGAACACATTCCTCGATTTCGTCCTCCATGTCAGTGGAGCTACTTTGCCCTTATCGCTACTACATTGAATTATATTATTTTGCTAATTGAATGTCCTTGAGTAAATTCTACCAGATATTATGATTTGATAAAGGAAAACTAAATTTGCTATAATGTTCCGATTGCGCGATGGCGAAGAAACACCGTTCAAAATGTGTTACACCCGTGTGAAAATAATAAGTTACTACATAAATTTAAGGTTTGTATAACATTATTGGAATAGGATGGTCATTAGAGATGAAAATCTCAACTACACAACATAAACTTCACTGATTTTGTAATGTAATAAATGAAACTGATAACAATAACAAATATTTTTGGTTTTACATTTTTGAAGAGTATGTTTATGAACGTCGCTTGTTTATGTCAAAATTGACACTTAAACAGATGTTGCCATATTAATAGAAACCCTAAATCGATTAATGCAGTCAAGTCCGATTCTAACCGATTTTCTTCTGCATTAGTATTTTTTTCGTCTTAAATATTTTTTCTCGTTGTCACTCGACTGCGCCGAATCCAATAAGAGGCTTATGTGTTCGACTTGTATATATATCCATCCCTAACAGTTTAGTTTACAATACATGTATAACATAGTATGTTTCCTCCTTACTACAAAACGGCTGAGCCGATTTTGATGAAAGATAAGATGTCATATCATTTGATTCGCCTTTATTACGCGAAAGTATATTAAAATGTAAAAATTAAAATAAAAACCTTCCAACACTTTGTTACTGTAATTCTTCTCCAAAAATATCCATTTACCTACTTACGAGTTTCAGACAAACTGATATAAAATTGAAATAAATATTTGAAAATACATTATCGGCCGCCTAAGCTATCTTGGCACTTCTTTCTTTATAAAGTCTTTGCAGAGTTACTTTGATCGACTCTAACAGGGTTCAGCGACTTGAAATGATAACTGTATAGCAGATTTAAAAATAAACTGTAATTTGTATATGATTTACAAGACTTGCATGAGTATACACAATATTATTATAAATTCACAAAAATAAAGCATCAAATGAGGCATGAATCTGGTTAATCATATCTGAAGCAGTCATACTGCGACCATGAATGCAAAAAGCTTTATAATTACATATTCTCGTAAACCTAGCAGATAAAAAAGCAGCCACACTTTGTGCAAGTTGAACAGACTTTTCGTTATCACAAAGATCATATTTCAAAGCCCATGTATAAAAAGTACCCAAAGCTCCAGAAAGTATATCACCTTGCCCACCGGCTCTTCGACCAGATCCTCCTTTTGACAAAGTCCAATCGAAAGAAGCAATACTGGAGTAGTAGTGATCTTCACCTCCTTTATGCAAAACGCTAACATTGTCTCCCCAGAAAGTGTACCAAGTGCTATTGCTAGAAATTGCAGTAATAAATCTCTTTGCTTCCTTATTATTGGGGGTAAGGATAGCTCCTGGTAAGGGATATCCCTTAATAATAGTCAAATTATTTGAAACTGCGTACAGGCCATCAGCATCAATAATCAATGGCTTCTTTAACATCTTGCAGGCTTCTATGATGTCATAAGTTAATGTCATTGTGTTTTCTTCCCTTCCTAATCCTGGCCCGATTATGATTATATCCATTTTCTTTAGCAATGTTTCAATTATTGGTAAGTTCTTGGAGCTTAAATAAGGATAAACGATAAGATCTGGGCTATACGATTTTATTACTGGTGCTGCATTCTCAGTAGTGATAACAAAAACTAAATCAGCGCCAACCTGAAACGATATATAATTACATACAGGCGATATTATCTTATGTATTTCCATCAAGGATCACAAGCCAACAAAGACTAACCACGGCACCATTACCTACTGCAAAGCCACAAATCAAAGAAAATTACTACCATTTGTTTAATGTTAAAATGCAAATAGAAAATCATATTGTACGTAAAAAAGGCGAATTTAATAAGTACAAAGAAAGACTCCGACTAGACTACGCTAAGTTTGCATAAGCTTGGCAGTAACAATGCATACATATCCGATCCGATAGGAGCGTTAGATTTTTTTTTCTTTTAATCTTTTTTTAAGGGGTTTTGTCACGCAGTGACGATGTCAACCCCGTAATGAGATCTAATAGTAATAGATTAGAGTGGCGCTAGATTTGATGTAGCATTTGCCATAAAAACTTAGCATGGTCCGACTTAATATTGTAATTATTATGAACTTAATAACGATAAATTCATACAGGGACTGTACTAATTGGAGCGTGTGTCACCATGTGGCCTAAATCGAAAACTTAAACTTGATTTCACAGAGGCTCCTTTGCTGTCCTCAATAGTTCCTTCCGTACACGCTCCCTATGTGTATCGTAATCGACTAATCGTACAATTACTTTATGAAATAAAATTTAAAAAAAAATCTTTTTGCTGACCCATTAAAAAAATAACAATACATATAATAATGTTTTTTGAATATGTTTTGAATATAATAATATCTTCTAGAGTCTGTTCGGAAAGAGAAGAGTCGTGGAATGTATTGGGCCCGTGAATCTAGTATTAAAACTGGATTTGGCATGAGGGTGGGGAGCTGGGGAGAAGTGACCGAACAGGATAGTCTTATGTATCTTTCAGTAGGAGTAGCAGCGAAAGAGCTATTATTGTTTGTCCTTGTCACAGTCTCACATTTTATTTGTTCCCCACCGTTTTTTTAGTATGGGTGTGGGCAACAAATGAATTCGACCAATCACAGTGTCGCATTTGCGTATGTTTTGTCCCTCACGGAGGCACGCGTATACCACTTCTATACGATCCTACCTTCTATGATTGGGCCCCAAACATTCCACGATCCTTCTCTTCCTGCACAGACTCTATTCACGCATAGATTAAAAAAAACAACGGGTTGCACTCCGGGAGTGCCGACAGAAGTGAAAACTCAATGACTAGTCCAAAATTTCTGCAGCACTGTGTATAATTGACCCATCCTCCTTTCTATTGAAAAACTTTAGTTCCGAAATTGCTGGTCAGTGAGCTTGTTTAACCCTTAAATGCATAGTGTTGCCAAATGTCTACAAACCATTAGACAGGTCACTGTTTTAAAATAAAAAGGCTTACGTTCTTGAAAGCACCTTTATACCAAACGTCAAGTAATAAGGTGATGATTTAAGGGTTAAATTTACGCAATATTTTTAATTTATAAAAATTACACTCGTTTTAAAGCCCCCTCCAGACTATGCGCGTGAATCGCGGGCGAAGCCGCGAACGCGAGTGTGTAGTCGATTTCGCTGTAGAGATGGGTAACTCAAGAGTGATAGATAAAAAAGATATATATCTTTCTCGTTTCATGAATCACTCTTCTTGTCTTTACGAATCCGAATGTATCAGTATATCCGTACCGCTCACTCCCTCGGCAACGATTTACTAAAGCGAAAGCGATGACTCGGTCGCGCGTCGACCGAAGTAACACGAACGAGCGACAGCGGTCGTTCAGGCGGATTCGGACGCGTCATTCGCTATTCCGCGGGAACGAGAAGTAGACAGTATAGTATTTCTCGCTCGCGCAGGATGCAATGCAAATTGCAATGATGAGTTATTAATTCGGTTAATGAGTTAAATTGCATTGCATTTAATAAAATGTAAACAAAAAGCAATAAGGTATTTTATTAGGCAAATATATTCTTGCGCATGACAATACGAACCAAATCAAGCTTCCTTTGTGAATGTACCAATCTATATCCATCATGATACAAAATGAAAATGAAAATGTCGCCACGTTATAATAACAATTCTGTCTCTCTCTCATTCATAAGATGACGCAAAGTCAGTAAGTGTCGATACAGTTACGAGCGGGACAACTGATACACACGGATATAGAGATATAAAAGAGTGATACATATCCCAGTGGTAAAAAGATATATATCAATCTTTTCCCTCTAATGACACATTTCGCCCATCTCTATTTCGCTGTCTGCGAAAATCGACACCACACTCGCGTTCGCGGCTTCGCGCCGCGATTCGCGCATGAGTGTGGAGGGCGCTTAAGTCGAAAAGTCGGCAAACTTGGAAAAATCCACAAGTTGATAATTTTTAGTGTGTGATTTTGAACGGTTATTTCGGGGTATGTAATTATTTTATATTTAAAAACTTTATCATAGGTATATCACAAATAGAGTACTTACCTTTCTAATGGTAGTAAAAAAAATCATTTATATATTACTGAAAATTACATATTTACATAAATATGATTTAGCCAATTCAACTTCTAACACTGATTTCGCAGTGAAAATCGAAGTTATATTTTTTTAAACAATTTTTCCTAGAATCGGCAAACAATTATGTGATACATAAATATTAATATCGGGCAAAAAGAAAAAAATCATGCATTTAAGGGTTAAAATTCGAAATTCAAATTTGTAGCGTTAATTGTTTCGCATCTAAATATATTTGGTCATGATATTTTGAGTTTTATTCACCAGTACTAGAGTTCACTTTTATTAGCGATTTCATCAAGATGTAGCTTTATTGAATTATATTTGAGTGATATAAAGTTAGAATGTAACTGTGAGATCCTCGTATTTCAAGCCGTATAAGATATAAGAACCTTTTTCATGTAATGTCATTGAGTTTTTCTTTATTGATTTAAATGCCATCTAGAGTTAGACCGTAAAACGTCTGCAGCGATTTTGATAGCCCACGCAGTGCAAGTGTCATTTTAAACGTCAAACTTCTATGAAATTATGACGTATAAATAACACTTACACTGCGTGGGCTATCAAATCCGCTGCAGACTTTTTTGGTGCGACTATAAATGAGTGGCCATCTAAACCTTACGGTCACGTGATCGCGTTACGCTGTCTCGAGTTTATCATTTTTTCCCCACCCCAAAAAGTGCCCAGCGCCGCTAAAGAAGTTTTCACTTCAAAAAACAGGGTAATATAAAATTTCAATAAAAAAGTGTACCTTCAAGGATGAGATAGCTGAAAAATATGGTGCGCCAGTGTACTCGGTAGATCCACCTATAACACATATTTTACCAGCGTCACCTTTACTTTTGCCTTCAAATTCAGGAACAATAATTTTACCGAGGCTTAAAAGCCTTTCCTCGTTTAAATTATCGATAGTTGAACATTCTTCGACTATTGACGAAGTAACCATTTTAGTCATTAATACAAAAAAATACAATCCAATTACAGTGAAACATTTTAGAATAGAATTCATATTCGAAACAAACTTTTTTCACACAAAAAAAAACAAATAAAACATCAAATGGGGTGTTGATCTGTTGATAGAACTAGAATGTCCACGAATAACACGTCCCTAAAAAAATAATTGCTCACACAAATAAATATGACCTTGTGGCCTTTGAGATCTTGGATATACCATTACAAAAAATGTTTACTTTCGAGATACGAATTCTCGTTTTATTACAGATAAATCGATTTAAAGTCGATTTATCCGATTAAATTTTGATTTGTACATGGCAATACCACTGAAATTGTTAACCAATAGGAGCTAAGGAATTTGGAGAAGTAGAAATCCATCATCCAATCACTTATGAGAAGACGAAAACAAAATGCATCGCACGTTCCGATACAATATTTATAATAATACCATTTGCACTAAACACTAAAGCAAAAAAATGCATGCAGCATCCGACGAAACAAGACATATCAATATATCAAAGATCAGATCAGTAAAAAACAAGTAAGAAGGAATAGTTATTTGTTTTACAAGGGGGCAAAGTTGTTGTTTAACCGCTCGTGCTAATATTGATACCCAAGCAAGCGAAAGATTCCAAAATTGAACCACGAGCGTAGCGAGTGGTTCGATAAATGGAATCTTGAGCGTTGCGAGGGTTTCAAAGCACGAGGGTTAAACAAAATTTGCCCCCGAGTGAAACACAAAATTTTTCACCACACCAACCTCAAGCAAATATAAATGTAAAATATCGAACAAAATGAAACCAAATCAAATCCAAATGAATGTTATTAAATATTTATCATCCAAAATCATCATTTAAAAGTCAATTCTACCAGCAAACATAAGAAAACAACTCAAAATTTGCATTTGATTACTTTGCCTCACATGTGAATAAAATGAAACTTTGCTATTAGTTTTTGAAGTACAAAGTAAGCCTTTCCGAGCTGGTGTGGTGAAAATTTAATTAAATATTTTCATTATAAATAATATTGATTGGTAGTTTACATATTTTTTTTTTCGTCCATCTGGACAGGTAGTTTACATAAACTTTTAAATGAACGAAAAAGCCAATTATCAATCTAATCGCTGACTATACCTAGTATCGGAACATAATGTCACTGTCAAATGTCAGGTGATAATAACAAGACTATATTTTAGCACACTTTATTAATAAGTTACTCAGAAATTGCTTAAAAATGGACGATAAATATGAAACGGTGAAGCTATGTTACACAATACACAAATACTCGAGCCATTCGGCCAATTATATACCAGAGTAAGTTTCTTAGCGCTAGGGGTATGCCCTTTATTTCGATAGTTATTCCAGCAGAGATCCGGTTTCTACGAAAATGAACGATTTTCATGATTTATTCCAGAAATATAATGGTGAACAACCCATCGGATCAACTCTCGAGATGGTTTACGGACAGCAACACGCCCTCACAGTATATTATGTTGAAAATAAAAGGGCCTGCTATAGTGGAAACTATCAAATTCGGGAAATACATTAAAGCTCACGTCAGTGACCTGAAGAAATTCCAAATATTAGGAGGCACAGATGAACACAACTTGTCTGTGTTATTATCAGCGTGAGTATTGAACAATAATAAGTACTAACTAGTCATTCTACAAACTTTATTTTGTTACAAACAGTTGTTTGGGCTGATATTATTAGAGCTGTTGCTGGAAAGAATAATCCAATGAAATATTGGCCCTTCTCTCTAGGCAATATGATCCCATTAAATTTGTAATAACTAATAACTAACAGTATTTTTTTCCTCTTAAATAACTTCAACTATGAAACTTATAATCAGAAAATCTATTTTTGACAACTAGGCCCCCAACAAGAACAATGCTGGGGATATACCTATTTTTAACATAACAGGCCATGGAAGAGTACAATTCTTTTGTTTCATTCTAAATTAGAAAATCTAAATTGATATGAGTTTGCTTTTTAACATTATTATGTTAATCAAAAAATTACATTTTAACAATATGTTGTAAAAAAATATAAATACATATAGGTTAATTAATTCTGTTTAACTTTTATTTTGTTGTTGAATGTGGAAAATGCATATTCTTTAAGTAAGGAGTTGTATAAAGGTTGTAATATTCACTTCATTCCTAATCTAACATCTTTAAATGAGCAATTCTTGTTTATTTATATATATATTTCGGGGATCTCGGATGCGGCTCTAACGATTTCGATGAAATTGGCTATATGGGGGTTTTCAGGGGCGAAAAGATGATCTAGCTAGGTCTTAGGTTAAAACGCGCATTTTTGAGTTTCTATAAAGCTTAAAAAAAAAAACAATAAAAAGAAGCTATAAAAAAGGTATAAAGCTTGGTCTCCTTAATATTAACATTAATTCTAGACTTATTTTTCCATATGATGTCTTTTTTGTCATGTAGAGGGCTCAAAAAAGACAGTGCGCCAGAGGTGTTCAGGCTCCGGCACAGAACTACAGAAGGCCTGTACTTGCCAGTGCAGTACCTGAAGATAGTGCCGCTGCAGTCTTGGGGCCCAGCATACAACTACACCATCTGGTATGTGGAGCTGCAGGGGAAGACGCATGAAGATCTGATGGCCAGTGTGCTGGATACTATTAATTTGGTAAGTGATCTATTATCATATTATGTTAAGTCAGTAATCATTATGAAATGATACAAATGCTCAGGGCTTGATTTAAGGTAATGCGTACATCATATTGAAAATACTACTCAAATTTTATGTGATTTACAAGTGTTTACAGAAACAAAACATATAATTATAACGAAACTCAACATGTAAAGCCCCGTCTCCATATCGCGCGGCAAGCTATCGAACATTGGCTCGCGCGGCAGCCGCGCGCAATGGATACCGTGCTGGCTCGATCACTGGTTCGCGAGCCAGCGCCGCGCGACGAACCATTCATTGTCGGTTTTTCGACGCGCGGCAAAGGAATGTTCGCGCGCAGTTGGGACGGGTGTGTATTATATTGTAGTTCGGGCGATTTTCCGCAACTCGACGTCTTGCGCCTATTTTGCGTGATAGGGGGTGGACTAGTCTTGCCAGCCCAGCTCCTCGAGGAATCCTATCAAACCTTCGATGTTGAGTAGGACCTCGGGGAGGTCACTCGGGGATCCGAGATGTTTTGCCCTGTACGGGGCCAATCCGCTGCATTCCAACACCACGTGAGAGGCTGTTTCTTCTTCCTCCATGCATCCACGGTGTTAAATTGTATATTTAACAGCGCCATCTATCTCACCTCTTACATACTTTTTAATAATGATCTACATAAACGTACCTACCTACTTAGTTCCCTACAAAGTGCATAGGTGGTGCTGTTATTAGTTTTAATTATTTTAGGCTAGTTAATTTGTGATGTACTCTTACACTTTCCAAATAGACACGATAAGAAGCACACGCTGTTTTTCTCTCCGATTCCCTCAAGATCCTCCGACCTCCGCCCACGTACCATCACACGGCATAGGGGACTGTCTGTGACACCTGTTATAAAAAGATGTTTGTTAAAAAGTCCATGACCTGTTATGACACTGGTTACCATACTCAGTCGAACCTTTCCTAGTTGAAGGAGCGCCCTTGTGAGCTTACCGTTCATGCTAGGCATGGCTTGCTTGGCCTGTCTGCATCCAGTTTGGTTTAGCCAGTGTTCTGTGTGTAGTTTCCCTGTACGTGCCAGCAGCATTGAGCGTACCTTACTAAACGGTATCGGGAGGATCGGTTCCAGGCCAATCGCCCCCGCACCCGATCCTTGTCTGGCGAGCTCGTCCGCGCCGTCGTTACCTCGGGATCCACTGTGTCCTTTGATCCATTGTAAGGTGATCTTATTGTTCTGACATACCTCCATTAGTTGTTCGTGGCATTCGTGTATAAGTTTGGATGTGACTATATGGCTTTTTAGGGCCATTAAGACTGCTCTGCTGTCGGAGAGTATGCGGATGGAGGATCCTACTACCTTCCTTGCAGTGATGGCAGTCGCCGCGTTAATGATGCCCATGCACTCAGTCTGGAATACCGAGTTATGTGCTCCTAGCGGAGTGGTGATTGACATGTTCAGGTCTTCTGAAAAGGTTCCAGAGCCTGATCCGCTGTCTGTTTTGGACCCATCAGTTCGTAATCTTACCGCTGAGAGACTGGCCTCTTGTTGTAGACGGGTGTGTATATATTTCAGTTGGCTCGCGCGGCAGCATACATGGATAATGAAAAGTGTCGTACTTCAATTACATTATACGGCACTAAACAGTTTCTATTGAACAGTACATGAAGTGATTATCGCAACAGATCATTTTTCTATTTGGCTATACTTCGTTCCGAATAATTAATTTTTGTGATATAATGTGGTCGATCGTCGGATCGCCAGCCGCGCGCATAAGTTCAAGATGGTGCCGAATTGACTCGCGAACCAAAATACAGGTGTGCCGCGGTCGAACATTGCTCGCGCGGCCGCCGCGCGATATCGAGACATGAGGCTTGCATAGGATTTTTCTATTTTCGTTTTTAAGGTTTTGGATTTACTTATAACTCTGTTATAAGTAGACTTATATAGATTTTACAAGTCACCTAAGGATTTATTTATTATTTATTTATTTAGAACACATACAGTCATATACCACTACACCTTATAAAACAAAGTCCCCCGCCGCGTCTGTCTGTTTGTATGTTTGTTCGCGATTAACTCAAAATTTACTGAACGGATTTTCATGCGCTTTTCACCTACCAATAGACTGATTCTTGAGGAAGGTTTAGGTGTATAATTTGTTAACCAGTGATACGATTACTTCATTATTTAGCGCAAAGAGGAGGAAGCAGTACGAATGCTCCTGAAACACTTACGCCGGCGCCGCTACAAGGACGCCTTCGAGGCGCTGTCGCGCGAGAGCGGCGTGCGGCTCGAGGGCGAGCTGCAAGCGCGGCTGTGGCACGCCCTCGTCGAGAACGGAGACTACAAGCTTGCGGAGGATATCCTGGACGAGGCGGTCACTGGTGAGTTACTGGAACACATACAGCTACTAGAATGCTACTATTAGGACGCATCCGAGGCGCTGTCACGCGAGAGCGGCGTGCGGCTCGAGGGCGAGCTGCAAGCGCGGCTGTGGCACGCCCTCGTCGAGAACGGAGACTACAAGCTCGCGGAGGATATCCTGGACGAGGCGGTCACTGGTGAGTTACTAGAACACATTCAGCTACTAGGACGCCTTTGAGGCGCTGTCGCGCGAGAGCGGCGTGCGGCTCGAGGGCGAGCTGCAAGCGCGGCTGTGGCACGCCCTCGTCGAGAACGGAGACTACAAGCTCGCGGAGGATATCCTGGACGAGGCGGTCACTGGTGAGTTACTAGAACACATTCAGCTACTAGGACGCCTTTGAGGCGCTGTCGCGCGAGAGCGGCGTGCGGCTCGAGGGCGAGCTGCAAGCGCGGCTGTGGCACGCCCTCGTCGAGAACGGAGACTACAAGCTCGCGGAGGATATCCTGGACGAGGCGGTCACTGGTGAGTTACTAGAACACATTCAGCTACTAGGACGCCTTTGAGGCGCTGTCGCGCGAGAGCGGCGTGCGGCTCGAGGGCGAGCTGCAAGCGCGGCTGTGGCACGCCCTCGTCGAGAACGGGGACTACAAGCTCGCGGAGGATATCCTGGACGAGGCGGTCACTGGTGAGTTACTGGAACACATACAGCTACTAGAATGCTACTATTAGGACGCGTTCGAGGCACTGTCACGCGAGAGCGGCGTGCGGCTCGAGGGCGAGCTGCAAGCGCGGCTGTGGCACGCTCTCGTCGAGAACGGGGACTACAAGCTCGCGGAGGATATCCTGGACGAGGCGGTCACTGGTGAGTTACTGGAACACATACAGCTACTAGAATGCTTCTATTAGGACGCGTTCGAGGCACTGTCACGCGAGAGCGGCGTGCGGCTCGAGGGCGAGCTGCAAGCGCGGCTGTGGCACGCTCTCGTCGAGAACGGGGACTACAAGCTCGCGGAGGATATCCTGGACGAGGCGGTCACTGGTGAGTTACTGGAACACATACAGCTACTAGAATGCTACTATTAGGACGCGTTCGAGGCACTGTCACGCGAGAGCGGCGTGCGGCTCGAGGGCGAGCTGCAAGCGCGGCTGTGGCACGCTCTCGTCGAGAACGGGGACTACAAGCTCGCGGAGGATATCCTGGACGAGGCGGTCACTGGTGAGTTACTGGAACACATACAGCTACTAGAATGCTACTATTAGGACGCGTTCGAGGCACTGTCACGCGAGAGCGGCGTGCGGCTCGAGGGCGAGCTGCAAGCGCGGCTGTGGCACGCTCTCGTCGAGAACGGGGACTACAAGCTCGCGGAGGATATCCTGGACGAGGCGGTCACTGGTGAGTTACTGGAACACATACAGCTACTAGAATGCTACTATTAGGACGCGTTCGAGGCACTGTCACGCGAGAGCGGCGTGCGGCTCGAGGGCGAGCTGCAAGCGCGGCTGTGGCACGCTCTCGTCGAGAACGGGGACTACAAGCTCGCGGAGGATATCCTGGACGAGGCGGTCACTGGTGAGTTACTGGAACACATACAGCTACTAGAATGCTACTATTAGGACGCGTTCGAGGCACTGTCACGCGAGAGCGGCGTGCGGCTCGAGGGCGAGCTGCAAGCGCGGCTGTGGCACGCTCTCGTCGAGAACGGGGACTATACTGAAAATCGTAATTCAAGACCAAAAAAAGTAATACACGGTAAGCTCACGAAAGCTTGTTTTGTGGGTACAGTTTAAATATGTTATGTGTGAGAATCCTAAATGTTAATAAAATGTTATATCTGTTAGTATTGTTAATGTGGATTTGTTATGTTGACAGATTACGCTGCAGTTAAGTCTCTGCTTTTCTGAAGCTAAAGAACCTTGTCATAGTAATTCTATCACACAATAACAAACATCACATTATTAGGCGGTGTTATATTAATACCAACTTTATTGTGTTGGTATTAAGGTAGAAAATCAAATGCGTACCTAGTTAACCTTACCCTAAAATATAGACTTATATCGACCAGAATATGGACCGTGATAACCTTTTGTATTGTTTTCGAGCTCCCAATATTTCGACGCAGTTACGTGCATCTTGTTCACGGGTAACTGAAGATAGCGGGTTGGGTGGGTGTCTAGTAAATTTGACTTTTCTTTGTTTGGCAGAAGGCGAATTCGACTGGTACATGTCGTGGCAGCCGTACACGCCGGTGTGGCGCGAGATGTCAGGGTGCTCCGTGCAGGTACTATCAACTGATAGTTAAGTGTAACTACACTTAATTCACTTTGGCAGGCTTAAACTTGCGAACGCGCTGTAAAACCCGAAAAAAAATGCGTATAGGGTATTATACTGTATTTAAAATAAATTATTTTACTCCATTCATGAAATAAATCACCAGATAATTATTAGAAAAACACAAATAGGAATAGGAGTTATTTTTAAACACAAGTTCTACGTAATAAATCGAATAGAAATCTAAAAATAAAAACTTTTTACAAAAAAAAGCAAAGTGACTTCAAAAAGGATGAAATACAATATTATCCTTTTTGAAGTCTATGCGTTACCAACTGATATGTTTGAAGTCGGTGCCAAGCCAAATTTTGAAGCATACCATGATTTTGGTGCGATTCGATAAGGATGTACCTACGTTGGATTGCCTTACACGACGACAATGAACGTACTTTCTGTAGGTATAGTCGACGTTAAAAATATGTTTACACTTTTCGCCTTATTACAAAGGAGTAAGGTGCAAAAGTGTAAATATATCTTTGACGTCGATTGTATCTAAGAACACACCTCAGAACACACGATCAAACCTTCTTGGCGCAGTCTGTACCATGTTTGTCGGCACATTAGTGGAAATCCAATGCATTTTTTTTTCGTCGGTTTTTTTAAAGAGCATTTCTTACTAATGCTCGAACAGTCTATAGCACGCAAGTGTGAGATTGGGACTGAGTAATTTCCCGTCCCTTATCCAGAGGACTACATTTCAAAATATAAAACAATTTAAGAAATTTACCTTCTTGCCAAATTTCACCTAAAGCGGTTCAGTTGTTTAGCCATGAAAAGGCGACAAAGAGGCAGACAAAATTACTGACACATTTGTAATAGTTATTAGTGCAGTTCTAATGGGATTTATAGCTATAAAGCTGATTATTTTGACTGGTATTGTTACTACTTGGCTTGGCACCGACTTCAAACATATCAGTTGGTAACGCATAGACTTCAAAAAGGATAATATTATATTTCATCCTTTTTGAAGTCGGTTTGCTTTTTTTTGTAAAAAGTTTTTATTTTTCCATTTTTAGTTTTAACGCATTGTTAAGAGCGCGACGCATGAATGAAAAACAAGATCATGTTTAACACTAAATTCGTGTACCTATTACTTTAATAAATATGTATGTAATCAGGAATTTTCTCGAGTCCGTCTGGGAAATTATAATTCCTGTCACTACTACACTAAATCCATCCTCCGCCCCGCCACTGGCCCAATCCCTCAACGCCCCGATCACTCAACCTCACAGCGCATCAACCCCTGATCCAGGAACCCTTCGACCCTGAACCAGGAATTGTCTCGAGTCCGTCTGGGAAATTATAATTCCTGTCAACTAAATCCATCCGCCCGCCCCGCCACTGACCCAATCCCTCAGCCCCCCGATCACTCAACCTCACAGCACATCAACCCCTGATCCAGGAACCCCTCGATCCTGAACCAGCAACCCTTCAACCGCCATTCCCCGACCCGTTAATCTCTGACCCCTTAACTCCTAACCCTAACCCCCTATCAGTAGCCTTACCAGCTTACCACGAGTTTGACATTGATATATTCGCTAGCATGTGTGTAACTTACTTCCTATGCATCTCGCTCGTACTAACCTTAGTGTGAGCGAGATGCATAAAAAGTTACATTTAGATGCATAAGACGTTAGCGAATATGTCAATGTCAAACTCGTGGTAAGGCTACAGTTGCAGTACATCAAATTGGTGGTTTTCGGAAGCAAATGCTCGAGTTACTTTAGAAAACCCCGAAATCACTTAACACGTGCCTTTAAAAATTGAGGAGTTCCCTCAATTCCTCATGGATTCCATCATCAGACCAGAACCAAAAATAATACGGAAACACCTTGGAGGTAACTTCTTCCAAACAAAAAAAGAATTACTCAAATCGGATCACAGGTGCCAGAGTAATCGCTGAACATATTTACATTTAAAGAAATCATCATCATTATCATCAAAATAATCATCATCATCAGGTCTACTTCATCAAATTAGTGGTTTTCGAGAGAAAATGCTCGAGTTGCTTAAGAAAACGCCCAAAACACCATGCATGTGCCTTTACATGCACTTATGCTTATTTTTGACATTTAGATTTTATTCTAGAAATTCTAGACTAGTATTTTTTTATACAATCTTTTTAATGTTTGACGATCCTTTTGTGAAATTTTTAGTGTTAAATTTGATATGTATAATAATCCAATTTTATTATGGCATAATACTAACATCAATAAATTGCTCTGATAATTAGATTAAGATTAATTACGATTCATAAGAGCTTGTTGCTAGGCCTACATGAATAAAGTAAATTTTGTTTGTTTGTTTGTTTGTTTGTTTGTTTAAAAATTGAGGAGTTCCCTCAATTCCTCATGGATCCCATCATCAGAACAGAACCAAATTAAAATGGGACCAACTCGGAGGTAGCTCCTTTCAAACAAAAAAAGAATTACTCAAATCGGATTACGGATGTCGGAGTAATCGGTGAACGTACATAGAAAAAAAAAAAAATAGCCACAACCGAATACAGAACCTCCTCCTTCTATGAAATTGAAATCGGTTAAAAAGTAGGTGAGTTGACCGTGACGTCACGATGTAATGTTTCATATAAATTCTATATTAGCAAATCGTTGAATCTAAAAAAGTAACTGATTTATTTTGACTAGTAGGAAAATACCCTATTATGAATATACTGTGTGCGCATCTCGCGTGATTCTTATTTATGTTTTAACTTTAGGTGGAAGACCGCTTATGCTGCGACACGCCGCCTCCACAGCGCTCCAACGAGCTGTCGTGCGCCGACCGCGAGCCACGACCGCTCGATGCGGTGAGACGATTTATTATATGTATATATAGTTTGGCCCAAGACTGTATCATTTCAAACATAGACAGAGAGATCATACTATCTATGTCTTACGCTAGTACTAACACCCAAAAGAAAGGGATGAGTATAATTTTCCTGGTTCTTTCTGACTGACTAGCTGTGTTTGCCAAACTATAATACCGTTTATACTTAGTTCATGCTCCTGCCACTGCATGCGAATATTACGAATACGATTATGCTACTAAAAGGGCTAAGTGGAAACACTGTTCAAGTCGATGTGCCTGTCGCTGTGGGTCCAGAACTGCCTCTGACAGCAGATCAGGGCCTTCCTTCATACACTATGGGGCTATTCATAAATTACGTCATTTCAAATTAGGGGGGGTCTAGACATCGGATGATGGTAGCATGACGTAGGAGGAAACGGGGTCATTCGAAGCATGATTTTTGGATGATTTGAGGGGGGAGGGGGGTCAAAAAGTCGTCAAAAAAAGATGACGTCATTTATGGACAGCCCCTATGTCCCTGTTTCCAGCCCTACCTATATCACCTATTCATTTTTTTACATCTGTAGCTCCTCACACTATAAAAAAAGTATTTTCGTTCAGCACATATGAAACTTGTGTTCTTCACAGGAGGTGCCCGTCAACGGCGAATCATCAGAATGCGATACCGCCTGCTGTACCAAACCCGGTCCGCGCGGCGGTCACCAACTAGTAGTGGACTCCACTACTGGCACACTATACCTCTTCGGCGGCTGGAACGGGACGGAAGACCTCGACGACTTGTGGTGTGTACTGCCTTCTCTGTCACACTGTGCAACAGACATTGTACCACTCTGTTCACTCCATCATCTCAGCCATAAGACATCCACTGCTGAACATAGGCCTCCCCCTTGGAGGTCCAAGGGGGAGGCCTATGTTCAGCTTTCAACCGGTACGTATGGAGGTCCATAGGTACCGGTTTAAAGCGACCCCCGCATCCAGCGTCTTCCGACGACCTTAACAAGGTCAATCTAGGTAAATCTGTACCGTTGAACTTAAATCCAAGTTTTCATGCCAATATCAGCTAGCTAACTTCATCTGAAGAAAAATATACCGTCACGTACACGATACGTTCTCTGAAATGCCTCTGCGACGATTCAAAAAATTATTTTATAATGATGACAATATTTTGTATAATAACAGGTCATATGACACGGAGACTGAGCGCTGGGCGCTCCTCTGCCGGCACAGCGGGCTCGAGAACGGGCCCTCGCCGCGCTCGTGCCACAAAATGGTGTTCGACCCCGTGCACAGAAGATTATACACGCTGGGGAGGTACCTGGACAACGCTCAGCGAGTGCCCAGCAATATGAACGTGAGTGTGATGAATTAACGACTTTATGTCATAGTTAATAAGGTCCTATTTGTCCTATGCTAGCACAGTGGACTTTAGAACGGGGTCTCTCGCTTCGCTCGTGCCACAATATGGTGTTCGACCCCGCGCACAGAAGATTATACACGCTGGGGAGGTACCTGGACAACGCTCAGCGAGTGCCCAGCAATATGAACGTGAGTGTGATGAATTAACGACTTTATGTCATAGTTAATAAGGTCCTATTTGTCCTATGCTAGCACAGTGGACTTTAGAACGGGGTCTCTCGCTTCGCTCGTGCCACAATATGGTGTTCGACCCCGCGCACAGAAGATTATACACGCTGGGGAGGTATCTGGATAACGCTCAGCGAGTACCCAGCAATATGAACGTGAGTGTGATGAATTAACGACTTTATGTCATAGTCATTAAGGTCCTATTCGTCCTATGCTAGCACAGTGGGCTCGAGAACGGGCCCTCGCCGCGCTCGTGCCACAATATGGTGTTCGTCCGTGCACAGAAGATTATACACAATGGGGAGGTACTTGGACAACGCTCAGCGAATACCTAGCAATATGAACGTGTGTGCGATGCTTAACGACTTTCTTTTATATAGATGGTCAAGCAAATCTTGTCAGTAAAAATCAAATTTTCTATGAGACGATATCCCTTCGCGCCTACATTTTTCAAATTTGCCGCCTTTTTCTACTGACACGATCTGCTTGACCAACTTTAGATCCTTATGACCTTACTATGCTAGCACAGTGGGCTTGAGGATGAGGACGGGCCCATCCAAAGTATTTTTAAAACTCTTGACACGACTATTACGTATGCATTTGCAATCACAACCGCGGTGGCGCGCCGCAACACCTGCATACTATAAGTTGACGGTGAAGTGAGTGCGACCATGACCGGTTCCATATTAAAATCGAAGGCGCAATCCACCGTAGGGCTATCGCAAGTGCCTAATATGAGCCCCAAAGATGCCCATCTTATCACCTTATTTATTTTCAGAGCGACTTATACATGTACGACGTGCCCACCAGCCAGTGGTCGCTAGTAATGGCCGACACAGCAGCAGCGGGCGGCCCTCGCCTCGTGTTCGACCACCAGATGTGCATCGACAGCGACACGCGCACCGTCTACGTCTTCGGCGGCAGAGTGCTGCCACACAACACGTGAGTGGTAGGACAGTGGCCGCTAGCGGCTCGTGGTCGACCACCAGATGTGACGACAGTTTAAACTCCTATGCTAGTAAAGCCCGACCAGGAATATATGTCGCGCCATGTTGCGGAATTTCACTGGAACAATTTTTTCATACTATACTGAACTGTCATCCTATACATGAGAATAACAGCGCCCTCTTGACAATGATCATATATGTATTACTGGTCATGCTTTAGTCGGATTGCGTTCAAAATGGATATTTTCTTAACTATTATTAAATAAACTGGTTGCCATTTTTAACATCTAATTTAAGTTAGCATTCTTATTCGTCAACGATCAATTCAGTGTACTACCTATAGATAGGCTTAATAACTCTTTGACAGGCAATGAAGATTTCTCTTTCGTCAGGAATGTGGTTCCTGTCTTCAGACTGGTCAGTCATCAGCAAAAATTACTAAAGGGTCGAGGTTCAAAATGAACTGAACTGATATTGTTAAGAGGAAAAGACAAGGTTGATTAGGATGGTATTCCATCTGTCCAATATCTTGGTCCAGTGTATATTTGGGTCTCACATTTTGGTTAATGAGAAAGTAAGATGCAATGCACATTGGACAGAGAAATAGGACTGGTGGAATCACCCTTACCCAATGTTCTTGTTTCAGAGAGGAAGCCGCAACACCGCAGTACTCCGGCCTATACGCGTACTACCTAAACACGAACACCTGGCAGCTGTTACTCGCTGACAGGCACTCGCTGCCCGCGCCGCAGCCGCGCGTGTCGCACTCCATGCTGTTCCACCCGGTGAGTAAAATGCCCATTTCACGCCCTCTGAGCAGATGTTTCTAGTCAGTCAGCCAGTCAGATTTTGACCAGCAAAATCGACTAGATGTTTCCTTAACGCCTCGGTCACGAACTCACGAAACATATGCTTTACGCTGACGCCGATCCCCATACATTTGCTTAAACTAATTTATTTTTGAAGTGAAAACTTCTTTAGCGGCACTTTTTGAGGTGGGGAAAAAATGATAAACTCGAGTCAGCGCAAGGCGTAACGCGTAAGGCGTCTCTCCTCTCTTTCTACCGCACGGCGAAAATGTATGCCTGAGCCTGCTGTTTCATATAGGCGGCGCAGGGTGCTTGCGTGACGTTATGTTATGTGTGACGGACAATGTTATTCACCAAGGAACTTTAGTCATAACGTATCATAATCAGGTCAATTATTTAAAACTGGACTTTTATATTAAGCAATAAAGCTCAATGTTCTAATCTTGTACGGGCTGAAATACGAGGATCTCACAGTTACATTCTAACTTTATATCACTCCAATATAATTCAATAAAGCTACATCTTGATGAAATCGCTAATAAAAGTGAACTCTAGTACTGGTGAATAAAACTCAAAATATCATGACCAAATATATTTAGATGCGAGGTCTGCAAGGTAACTTTACAATTTCTATTCGAATTTTAAACAATTAACTCTACAAATTTAAGCTCACTGGCCAGCAATTTCGGAACTAAAGTTTTTCAATAGAAAGGAGGATGGGTCAATTATACATAGTGCTGCAGACATTTTGGACTAGTCATTGAGTTTTCACTTCTGTCGGCACTCCCGGAGTGCAACCCGTTGTTTTTTAGGGTTCCGTACCCAAAGGGTAAAACGGGACCCTATTACTAAGACTCCGCTGTCCGTCCGTCCGTCCATCCGTCCGTCCGTCCGTCCGTCCGTCCGTCCGTCTGTCTGTCTGTCACCAGACTGTATCTCACGAACCGTGATAGCTAGACAGTTGAAATTTTCACAGATGATGTATTTATGTTGCCGCTATAACAACAAATATTAAAAACAGTATAAAATAAAGATTTAAGTGGGGCTCCCATACAACAAACGTGATTTTTGACCGAAGTTAAGCAACGTCGGGCGGGGCACACCCCGGACACTGGCGATCAAATGTATGAAACAAACGCGTTCCTACGCACACAGTCTAAGCTCGTGTAGGTAAACGCGTACCATGCTTGTGTGAGTGAGATAAGACGTGCTAGGGTTCCCGCCATTTTGTTGACCTCAATGACCCAAAACTCATTGCGCGAATTAGGAAGAAATAAGAATCATATTATGCTGTAAGGTGGGTATCTAAGCTCGATTTATACAATAGTTTCCTATTTTGAATCAGTATAAACGAAGTAACAAAATTTTTGTAAGGAAATTCAGACCACCAAAATATTACGTAAGTTGAAAATATGATTTTTTGTTCATATAGATATTGTGTTGTTTTCAGTGTGATCTGATAGGTTTAGGTCTAAAACAGATAGGGTAAAAGAAATACTAAACATAAGTACCTATTGTAAGTTGGTATTCTACTAAAACATAAAACACTTTAAAAATAACTGGGTATGTACTTGCCTTGATTCATACAATGGGAATCTGTGGAACTTTCTTTTAGTTTTGTCGTTTATAGAGCTTAAACAACCAACACACGCCCATTACAAAAGGATATTTTAATATTTTACGTGGCCTCCGCTCTGCGCACCGTGTCGTCGCGTCCTTGCCAGCCGGTAACTGAGAGGTAACCGAGAGCGGGTGGGCGGCACTTTCAACGGGAGGCAGGGAGTGTCCATACTGTACGTTAGTACTATTTATTATACTGTGGGCGGGGTCAGTACTTGGATGGGTGACCGTTTTTATAGATAATAGTACGGAACCCTTCGTTTGCGAGTCCGACTCGCACTTGGCCGGTTTTTTATTTATTTATTTAGAAACGAGCAGTCTCGTATTGTTACATTACATTAGACACAATAGTTACTGCTGATGTACGGGAATCGGCGTTATTGGGTAAGGGCCAGATGCACTATCCACGATAAGCGGAGTGATCAACGTCACAGCATACAATAACATTTTGCGAACACTATAACGGTTTGGTGCTTGTGTAACCGATCGTTGGTTTTAGTTAGCTCAGGTTAGTTTTTGATTTTAGGTACAACGGAAGCTGTACATCTTCGCGGGGCAGCGCAACAAGGAGCACCTGCTGGACCTGTGGTGGTGGGACGTGGGCTCTGGTCGGTGTGGCGCGCTGTGCAGCGGCGCCGCCGCCTGCCCGCCGCCCGCCGCCGGCTTCACGCAGCGCGCCACGCTCGACCCCGACACCGACGAGCTCTTCGTGCTCTCGGTCAGTACTCTTGTGACTGTACATCCTCGCGGGGCAGCGCAACAAGGAGCACCTGCTGGACCTGTGGTGGTGGGACGTGGGCTCTGGTCGGTGTGGCGCGCTGTGCAGCGGCGCCGCCGCCTGCCCGCCGCCCGCCGCCGGCTTCACGCAGCGCGCCACGCTCGACCCCGACACCGACGAGCTCTTCGTGCTCTCGGTCAGTACTCTTGTGACTGTACATCCTCGCGGGGCAGCGCAACAAGGAGCACCTGCTGGACCTGTGGTGGTGGGACGTGGGCTCTGGTCGGTGTGGCGCGCTGTGCAGCGGCGCCGCCGCCTGCCCGCCGCCCGCCGCCGGCTTCACGCAGCGCGCCACGCTCGACCCCGACACCGACGAGCTCTTCGTGCTCTCGGTCAGTACTCTTGTGACTGTACATCCTCGCGGGGCAGCGCAACAAGGAGCACCTGCTGGACCTGTGGTGGTGGGACGTGGGCTCTGGTCGGTGTGGCGCGCTGTGCAGCGGCGCCGCCGCCTGCCCGCCGCCCGCCGCCGGCTTCACGCAGCGCGCCACGCTCGACCCCGACACCGACGAGCTCTTCGTGCTCTCGGTCAGTACTCTTGTGACTGTACATCCTCGCGGGGCAGCGCAACAAGGAGCACCTGCTGGACCTGTGGTGGTGGGACGTGGGCTCTGGTCGGTGTGGCGCGCTGTGCAGCGGCGCCGCCGCCTGCCCGCCGCCCGCCGCCGGCTTCACGCAGCGCGCCACGCTCGACCCCGACACCGACGAGCTCTTCGTGCTCTCGGTCAGTACTCTTGTGACTGTACATCCTCGCGGGGCAGCGCAACAAGGAGCACCTGCTGGACCTGTGGTGGTGGGACGTGGGCTCTGGTCGGTGTGGCGCGCTGTGCAGCGGCGCCGCCGCCTGCCCGCCGCCCGCCGCCGGCTTCACGCAGCGCGCCACGCTCGACCCCGACACCGACGAGCTCTTCGTGCTCTCGGTCAGTACTCTTGTGACTGTACATCCTCGCGGGGCAGCGCAACAAGGAGCACCTGCTGGACCTGTGGTGGTGGGACGTGGGCTCTGGTCGGTGTGGCGCGCTGTGCAGCGGCGCCGCCGCCTGCCCGCCGCCCGCCGCCGGCTTCACGCAGCGCGCCACGCTCGACCCCGACACCGACGAGCTCTTCGTGCTCTCGGTCAGTACTCTTGTGACTGTACATCCTCGCGGGGCAGCGCAACAAGGAGCACCTGCTGGACCTGTGGTGGTGGGACGTGGGCTCTGGTCGGTGTGGCGCGCTGTGCAGCGGCGCCGCCGCCTGCCCGCCGCCCGCCGCCGGCTTCACGCAGCGCGCCACGCTCGACCCCGACACCGACGAGCTCTTCGTGCTCTCGGTCAGTACTCTTGTGACTGTACATCCTCGCGGGGCAGCGCAACAAGGAGCACCTGCTGGACCTGTGGTGGTGGGACGTGGGCTCTGGTCGGTGTGGCGCGCTGTGCAGCGGCGCCGCCGCCTGCCCGCCGCCCGCCGCCGGCTTCACGCAGCGCGCCACGCTCGACCCCGACACCGACGAGCTCTTCGTGCTCTCGGTCAGTACTCTTGTGACTGTACATCCTCGCGGGGCAGCGCAACAAGGAGCACCTGCTGGACCTGTGGTGGTGGGACGTGGGCTCTGGTCGGTGTGGCGCGCTGTGCAGCGGCGCCGCCGCCTGCCCGCCGCCCGCCGCCGGCTTCACGCAGCGCGCCACGCTCGACCCCGACACCGACGAGCTCTTCGTGCTCTCGGTCAGTACTCTTGTGACTGTACATCCTCGCGGGGCAGCGCAACAAGGAGCACCTGCTGGACCTGTGGTGGTGGGACGTGGGCTCTGGTCGGTGTGGCGCGCTGTGCAGCGGCGCCGCCGCCTGCCCGCCGCCCGCCGCCGGCTTCACGCAGCGCGCCACGCTCGACCCCGACACCGACGAGCTCTTCGTGCTCTCGGTCAGTACTCTTGTGACTGTACATCCTCGCGGGGCAGCGCAACAAGGAGCACCTGCTGGACCTGTGGTGGTGGGACGTGGGCTCTGGTCGGTGTGGCGCGCTGTGCAGCGGCGCCGCCGCCTGCCCGCCGCCCGCCGCCGGCTTCACGCAGCGCGCCACGCTCGACCCCGACACCGACGAGCTCTTCGTGCTCTCGGTCAGTACTCTTGTGACTGTACATCCTCGCGGGGCAGCGCAACAAGGAGCACCTGCTGGACCTGTGGTGGTGGGACGTGGGCTCTGGTCGGTGTGGCGCGCTGTGCAGCGGCGCCGCCGCCTGCCCGCCGCCCGCCGCCGGCTTCACGCAGCGCGCCACGCTCGACCCCGACTCCGACGAGCTCTTCGTGCTCTCCGTCTGTACACTTTTTGTGACTTTTCTTCAAAATTGGTGCAGCTCTATTATATCTATTAGGGTTTCGTACCCAAAGGGTAAAAACGGGATCATATTACTAAGACTCCACTCTCCGTCTGTCCGTCTGTCTGTAACCAGGCTGTATCTCATGAGATACCTATCACGGTTCATGAACCGTGATAGCTAGGCAGCTGAAATTTTCACAGATGATATATTTCTGTTGCCGCTATAACAACAAAGACTAAAAACAGAATAAAATAAATATTTAAGTGGGGCTCCCATACAACAAACGTGATTTTTTTTTCCGTTTTTTGCGTAATGGTACGGAACCCTTCATGCGCGAGTCCGACTCGCACTTGGCCGGTTTTTTAATACTATGTTGGTGGGAAACAAGCATACCGCCCGCCTGATGGTAAGCAGTCTCCGTAGCCTATGTACGCAACTCCAGACTCCTAACACTCCGCACCCTCGTTGAGCTCTGGCAACCTTACTCACCAGCAGGAACACAACACTATGAGTAGGGTCTAGTCTAGTGTTATTTGGCTGCGGTTTTCTGTAAGGTGGAGGTACTTCCCCATTTGGGCACTACTCTAGATCTGGAATAACATCTACTGTACAACCACAAGCGAGATAACATTAACAGGGCCGATACCTCTCTTTTAGACGTAGTTTAAGGACATACCCACTTCAAAATTCGTGCAGCTCTAGTGGGCCTAATAACTAGTAGGATACCATATACCTATCTTGGGAGCTCGATTAACTTACGTATGGTTCACATTCCATATTTGTTTCAGGGCATGAGTAAAGAGAAAGACAAGCGCGTGTACAACACACTATGGGTGTTCTCACTACGGCGTCTGACCTGGACGTGCGTGTACCGGAACGACAGTATAGCGCCGCACGAGCCCCGACCGCGCTTCGCCCACCAGCTGGTCTACGACCCCGTGCGGAAGGCTAGTACTACTAGACTAGCTATCGATCGGGTCAAACCGAGACTGCCTCGAATGTATGAACTAATACTAATACCGTAGTCATTATTGTGTGAATGACGTTTGACGCGGTCTCTATGGGTGTTCTCTCGGCGTCTGACCTGGACGTGCGTGTATTACAACGACAGTATAGCGCCGCACGAGCCCCGACCGCGCTTCGCCCACCAGCTGGTCTACGACCCCGTGCGGAAGGTTGGTCTAACTCAAGGGCCATGGAACGACGGATACACTCGGGGTGTGCGGCGCGCTGCATGGCCGCAGCGTAAAGCCGAAAACTGGACGCCAGCGCCTTACTGCCAAGCCATGAGCGTCATTAACGGCCATTCACACATTGAATTATCAATTTTATTTGCGGCCTCGAAAAATTCAATTGTCGCCCCGCTTTCTTCTGGCGTCCAAACATAGGCTTTAGGGTGGTATTCCACCTGTCCAATTTATTTGTCCAGTGTGTATTTTGTATCACATTTTGCTTAATGACAGAATGAGACGCAATGATATTGGACAGATGGAATACCACCATTACACAGCCGAGGACTAGTGTGTATTTTAATTTAGGCTACAAATTATAATCACATACTTTTTAATCATGGCACTTTCGACTAAACTAAAATATTTATTAACAATTTTATACTTCTATTTTTTAAAACGTAACATAAGTCCTAACCATTGGTATTAATTCAGATACACTACCTATTCGGCGGCAACCCCGGCAACCAGAACAGTCTCCGCCTTCGGCTCGACGACCTCTGGGCCCTCCATTTAAAACGAGCCTCCATTGAGAAAGTCTCCAGAGAAGCCAAACTCGCTCTGAGAGAAGCATGCTTCAGAGAGCTGGCGGCTACGCCTGGGAGGGACACCATGGCGCTAAAGTATTTGAGGAAGGAGCTACATGATGTATTGGATCATAATAATCCTGAGGAGGTGAGTATCTTATGGCTATAATGTTAAGGTTGCTTTTGGTATCAAAACGCGTTTCCATAGAGAGGGAAGCCAAACTCGCATTGAGGGAAGCCTTCTTCAGAGAGCTGGCGGCTACGCCTGGGAGGGACACCATAGCGCTAAAGTATCTGAGGAAGGAGCTACATGATGTATTGGATCATAATAATCCTGAGGAGGTGAGTATCTTATGGCTATAATGTTAAGGTTGCTTTTGGTATCAAAACGCGTTTCCATAGAGAGGGAAGCCAAACTCGCATTGAGGGAAGCCTACTTTAGAGAGCTGGCGGCTACGCCTGGGAGGGACACCATGGCGCTAAAGTATCTGAGGAAGGAGCTACATGATGTATTGGATCATAATAACCCTGAGGAGGTGAGTATCTTATGGCTATAATGTTAAGGTTGCTTTTGGTATCAAAACGTGCGAGAAAGTCTCCAGAGAAGCCAAACTCGCATTAAGAGAAGCCTGTTTTAAAAAGTTGGCGGCTACGCCAGCGAGGGATACTGTGACGCTAAAGTATCTGAGGAAGCAGTTACATGATATATTGGATCATAATAACTCTGAGGGTGAGGAGGTACTTAACGGTACTTTGAGCCGTTCTTTTTATATAGTTTTGTAATGTGGGCAAGAGTCGTAGGATGCTACCTCGCGTCTAAGGTAACTTTGCACCGACGTGAGCAGAACAAAGTGAGCGAGTGTTATTATAAACGTCATATTTTCATAGATATCTGACACATTTTGTTATTGCAAATGGCATGCAGAGATAGGTCGGCTCGACTGTATTAGTTATACTAGCCGCAAGGCGTACCGGGTAAAGTGAGTAATTCATTGACGTATTATATCTCAGGACGGGCCTTACGGCCACTAAAAATGGTACTAGTTCAGCGGTGTCACTCACGAATTCGAGCCAATCGTGCAGTCTAATAGCTCGGCCACGACATCGAGCGATTTGCGACGGCGGGAGCGATAACCATAGGTTGGAGCGAAAGGTCCGATCGCTGTGTCATGCTCCAACCTATGGTTATCGCTCCCGCCGTCGCAAGTCGCTCGATGTCGTGGCCGAGCCGTAAACCAACTAGTTGCGACCAATCGCCCGCGCGATGCGAACTCATCAACCAATCGCGTTGTAGCGGTGTCACACCGCTGTACTGGCCCCATTCATGCCCCATTCTTATTGCCCGTAAGGCGAGTCCTGAGATATAGGTACGTTCTATGGAGTAATCTATATCAGATCTGATCTGTGTGTCTTTAATCTGTTTCCCTGTGCCAGGTGGAGCGTTTCCACGCGCTCGCGACGGTGCTGTTCTCGGGCGGCGGCGGGGCGCGCGGCTCGGTGGCGCTCACGCCGCGCCGCGCGCGCACGCTGGCGCGCCGCCGCGCCAAACACGCCGCGCCGCCCGACCTCGCGCACGCGCTGCACGCGGTACGTTATGTAACTCTGTACTCCTACCCCCTTATTCATAAAAATTTACAGCCCTGATTTAGTTAAACTAGTAGTTCGCCCCGAACTGAGAACTCGCGGTTTGGCCAAAATTATATAGAGCGATTTTGTTGCACCTACTTACTCGTATAGTGCGACATAAAATAGAAAATATTTTTTAAGAAAAGTAAACCGACTTCTAAGGAGGTAAAACCACCCACTTTTCTAGTAGGTAGCATTTCGTTTCTGTAAGGGTCGCAGTTTTAGCCTAACGAACCCACTTCTGTGATAGCAGTTCGGTTCTGTGAGAATTGCAGTTTGAACCTAACCAAACCCACTTTTCTAGTAGCATTTCGTTTCTGTAAGGCTCGCAGTTCTAACCTAACCTAACCCACTTTTGTTCGGTTCTGTGAGGATCGCAGTTCAAACCTAACCTAACCCACTTAACGGCGCGTGCGGTGCGGTGTACGGGGGTTTGAGCGGGAGGGACTAGTAAGTTTGGCATCAGGCATACTTTATAAGTACCTACATTTTATGGTAAGTAATGATAGTGGTTTATTTAGTTTAAGTATCAGTGGTTTTCCGGGTCCAGGACCAGGTCCAGGTCGAGGTCCAGGTTTAGGTCTTGGTCTTGGTACAAATAGCCATGTCAGATAAACGTCAGTCTATACAAAAGTTTGCACAATTGTGCAAAGTTTTCGGCAGAAGGGTAAGCTCTTAAAGGCGACTTCAGTTATTAAATCGTCAGGTGACAAGCAAAACTCACTAATTACCACCACAAGTTCATAGCCATAGTGAACCATATTAATACTAAAACAAGGTCGATTTTTGTTTAAGTTTTTTTTAGTAATGTAATTAGTGACTTTTGCTTGTCATCTGACGAAATGCTCTGAATACTTAGGGGAATTTGTAAATACAAGGGTAATTAGTGAATCGCCAACGTTCCAGCGCAAGTGAATTTACTTACGTACGTTTAACAGGTGCTAGGTGCCGACGACACGATCCCCGAGCCCCCGACGCCGTACGAGGACGTGTCGCTGGAGGCGCCCGACACGTGGGACGTCGGCGAGGACGACGCCGACAGCGGCGCCGGCGACGCCGACTGGGCGGCGCGACACGCGCGAGTGCAGCTCTACGACAACCTGTGCAGATACTTCCGGCCGAGCAAGGTGCCGCCACAGCAGGACATAGCGGACCTGGTCGCACTGTGAGGTGAGGCACGCGAAATGGCGATGATGATGACACACGCTAGCATATAAAGGTGCTCACAATGTCACACGCTAGGTCACATGTCTAAATTTTTTACCTTATTTCATTAAATTAAGGTTGAGAATTGTATACATATTTATGATATTCACTGGACACGATTGGTTTGAAAAATAAAATAGTGACTATAACAACTAAGATTAGGTGCAATTAACGAGTCATATATCGAATATACGGCGGGAAAAACAATTAAAAATGTGTTTTATGAAAATTTATTAAATTTTGAATGCAGTGTTAAAATTATTACCGATAAATAATGAATTTTGACTTATATATATTTGGAAATTCAAATAAATAAAATAAACAATATAAAACACAAAAAACTAGACGAGACCTCCATACAAGATACATATTTGAGTCGCTTAACTTCAAACTCGGGTAAATCCATCTGTCAGTTTATGCGATTTTGGTATTAAGAAAAGGTAATAGGGTAGATATTTGCTGAGAGGGTCGAATGGATTTACCCGATTTTGAAGTTAAGCGACACATTTATCGTGATTATTTTTGTATCTTGTAACGATGGAACATTGAAAAATGATTTTTTGGTTTCACAAGTAATATTTTTTTAAAGCGTTTTATCGATAAAAATACTCGTCAAGATTGTTTACTCTTTTTCTAATGCTAAAAAGAACGAGATACAGCGAATTTGGCTTGGTCGGGTTGTGAACCTCCACTAATACATATACATAAGTTTTAATGTGTTTGTTATGTGTACTGCATATATATAGATGCGAAATCACACACATTAGAGGGGCGATAAGTTTTACTATATTGCCACAAATTGTGAAGATATTTGAGCTTTTTGAGTTTTGTGAAGGTGTAAAAATTACTATAGATGGTCAAGCAAATCTTGTCAGTTGAAAAAGGCGCGAAACTCAAATTTTCTGTGAGACGATATCCCTTCGCGCTTACTTTTTTCAAATTTGCCGCCTTTTTCTACTGACAAGATCTGCTTGACCAACTATAAGTATTGCTTGTAAGACGCGTGTAAAAACGGTGTCCCGGTGCTGGAACGGAGAATAATAGGTTATATTAGAATTTTTAACCATATTTGTCTAAAACACTACTTTTATTAAACCTACTAGCATAAGGGATTAGACCGCCGAAATCTGAATCTCTGTCGCTCTACATAATAATAAATGAAAAGATAATACTACCGAAGGAGGTAAATGGGTGAATCAACTTTTTCTTGTGACTAGTTGCCATGGTTACGGGCTCCTGGGTCACTCTTAAATAGTTATTTGTTTCACTCGGGGGCAAAGTTGTTGTTTAACCGCTCGTGCTAATATTGATACCCGAGCAAGCGAAAGATGCCAAAATTGAACCACGAGCGTAGCGAGTGGTTCGAAAAATTGAATCTTGAACGTTGCGAGGGTTTCAAAGCACGAGGGTTAAACAAAATTTGCCCCCGAGTGAAACACAAAATTTTTCACCACACCAACCCCAAGCAAATATTAAATGTCAAACAAAATCAAACCAAATCAAATTCAAATGAATGTTATTAAATATTTATCATCCAAAATTATCATTTAAGAGTCAATTCTACCAGCAAACATAAGAAAACAACTCAAAATTTGCATTTGATTACTTTGCCTCACATGTGAATTACTGATAGCAAAGTGCAAATTTGCTATCCGTTTTTGAAGTGCAAAGTAATTCTTTCCGAGCTGGTGTGGTGAAAATACTAGTTATTTCGTATTTAAATGAACCAAACTTGAATTTTTTGGTAGTTATAAGACTATTCCATAATGGGACATCTACTAAGCACGTTTGTAGAACATGGTACAGCAGCTCTTCTAATAAACTATGCTACTATTATCTCCTGGCTGATGGGACAGAATTACAACAAGAAATAGTTGATCGACCCAAATATACCTAACATATTTAATCACTCAAGGTTTAAAAATGCAAGGCAGTTTTTCTGAGTGGTAGTGAGAAAGTGTAATATCCTGTGTGAATAAATGACATGAATGTTATTTGTCGGCGTGAACTTTAACTTACGCCCGCGAATAATCTTCGCTCGTCCACGTCGCTACTCGCTGCCTTTTAAATACAGACGAGACTTTTCAACGGGTTTTCATTGGATTGTTTAAAATTTGGTTACTAGTTTGTAAGGTAGTTGACTGGTAGTATTTTTATACGTAACTGATACTTTCATCATATTAACTCTATGTATAGTCATTCGGTTTAATGAGCTTTTCGATTCAATGAAATAAAAGGAAAAGCTAAGGACTGTAAGTGGTAACTATTGGGATTTTTTTTCCCACCTTTTACCACTGGAAAAAAAATCCCACTAGTTACCACCAACTCGGCTTGGTGGTAACTACTGGGAATAATAATTCCCAGTAGTTACCACCAAGTAGTTACCACTGGTAAGAACTTGGTGGTAACTAGTGGGAATAACCCTAAAATTTTTATTAATTTGAATAAAAAATGTCTCTCCGGCTCGATGTAATGAGTTTCGGTTTGACTCGTAACCATGTATTTTATTTGGTTAAGTTTATACAAAGAGTTATTGATTGTAGAAGAGGTGTAAACTATGAGATCTAGTGGCTCTATGAGCTGTAGACCTCGCGAACCCCATCCATCCATTTAAAAACAAATCTGAATCAACAAAAAAGTCCAAATAATTATTGATCCTGCTCACAAAATTTCTCGAGAATCGGTTGAGATATGCGACCTGTAGAGGAAAACGTCCAAACCATACGTCGGACTCCAGCGGGCATTTTCGTGGCATGTCAGAATGATAGGTAAGGTTCGCAAATCAATCAATTCACTTTCGAGTTTTTGTACTTAGTATTTGGTACCTACCTAGTATTTATAATGTGAAATTCCAAATATCATAGCAACTGACTGCGTTATTTATAAACGTACTTGGACTACACATAAGTCAAAATGGCGAAAAAGTTCGTTTGGCTTTATCCGTCACTCAGACAATTGCAGCTGTGAGAAAGGAACAATAGTACATTGTATTGTAGGAGAGGACGGAAAACCGCTAAAAGATGGACGAGTGAGTTTGAGGGCCGACACGTCAGTGGAGGCCCTCAAATAATATGAGTCCATCTTTAGCGTTTCCGGCCGAGGCATTACATAGTGCTTTTCACGACTACTGCGAGGAAATAAGAAAACATTTGCATAACTATAAGTACTAGCCCGCGATATCTCTGGTAGCAAATTACTAGCCACTGTCAGAGCTGTCTCTTGAATTTCGCTAGGCGTCAGCGTAAGAATATAATTTTCTTCACTAGAAGAACTCATATTTATAGTGAGCGAGTGAGAAACACGTATCTACTGTTTCTTGTATTTTTTAGTCAAACACAATTTACACTATCCAATTCAGTGAGTATTTTCCGATCCCGCCTTTTTTACTTTTTTTAACACTTTTAAGAGGCGTTTTTCTGTTGTTTGCTTCAAACCGACTCTAAACTTAGAAGCGTTTTTGCTAAAAAAACACAAACAGCTACAAAAGTAAAAAACGCCTTATGCGTGAACCGAATGAACTGAATGAATGAATGGTTTTGACATTTCTTTTTTTTTAAACAAAAAATTGGTCCTGTAAATAACCTAATTTTATTTTTGAAGGAAAAAGTTGCGCCAAAAAGACCTTGTATTGATTTTTATGTTTTAAATGATACTCATTGCTGTAGCTATCCGTCACCGATGACAGATGATGATAACAATGAAACATTGTAGTAGTGGTGGTTCAGGTGCTACAGCTATTGCCTACTTTCCAGCTTGGTTTTAGACCATCTATTGCCACATTTCCGAACAGTGGCGTGAAAAACAAATGAGTTAACTGGGCATGTCAAGTTCTATGAACACGGCTCTAAGGCTGTACGTTAGTTAGGTGTTAATTTTTTTTATATCCTTTAAATTTTGAATACTAGGTACATTATAATACTCGTAAGTTAAGATTTTTTTGTAAACCTTACCTTGCCCTCAAACTGCCCCCTATAGTCCGACGTTTGGTCCAAACACACGAAAGCATGCAGGCTCTAACTGAAAAGGAGACCTTTCCTTCGGTCGGCCAAAAAAATATGTGTAGGGCAGTTGAAATAGACGGCGGTGTACAGCGTAACATTTATGGTCACTCGATTGTCAAACGTCAACTTTTGACAACCAGTTACTAAATAATTTGCCGCCGTATAGCGCCATCTACATCAGCCGTCAAATACGAAGACTTCTTAGACGTTATTTATTTTTAACTTTATACATCTTATACAATCAATGAATCTTTGGTTTATATTATCCTAACAAACTATTTATTTATTTCTTGCGTAGAATTAAAACGAATTGGATAGCTATTTTTTTTAATGTATTGCATTGTAATTTTGTACCGCCTAAATTTTAGTCAAAATAAAATTGTAACCTATTTAACCTTATTTGTATAAAGATTGTAAATATTATTTAAAATTATTTTCTTTAAAAAAACGCGTAATAATATACGTAAAATGTAAATGTAAATACATACATTACATTTATAAGATTAATATTTTAACGTATTAGGGTACCATAACACCAGCTAACAGGTGAAAAATAGTTGGCCCATATTAGAGCTGGTTACTGTGGTTACCCTATCCTGTGGTCAGGGGTCGGAAACCGGTATTTGCTCCATACAAAAATACCGGTCTTATAACGTTATTTTTCGTTCTTTGGTTTATTATTTAATTTTTAATGGGAAAACCTAATAATGCAAAGTTGTTATCTAAATACTGATGATTTAGTCCTGCGTAAAGAGCATCATCATTCTCTTGCCCTTGTCCCATTCACTTGGGGTCAGCGCAGCATGTCTTTCTCTTCCACACTTCTCTGTCGCCCGTCATTTCATCATTCACTTGCGTTCGATTCATATCATCTCTCACACAGTCCATCCACCTTTTCCTCTTCTCGTACTTCCCTCCACATTCATTCGTAATACCTTTCTCGTCACATGACTTTCATCCCTCCGCATCACATGCCCGTACTCTAGGCGAATTGCCCTTACTTTTTCTGTTATGGGTGTAACTTTCAGGCTTCCTCTTATATACTCATTCCTTATCCTATCCATTCTCGTCACGCCACACATCCATCTTAACATTGTCATCTCCGCTACATGCAATCTCTTTTCATCCGTCACCTTCAGGGCCCAACACTCTGATACGTACATGACGACAGGTCTTATGATTGATTTATAAATTTTGCCCTTCAACTGAAGAGGCATTCGGGCGTCGCAAATAGTTCCCGTAACCTGTCGCCATTTCATCCATCCTGTGCTAATCCGGTTTTTCACGTCACGGTCAATGTCGCCATCGCACTGTACTAGCGAACCGAGGTACTTAAAGTCGGAGCAGACCGGCAATGTAACGCCGTCGAGTTCAATAGCAGCAAAACTGGAGAGACCGCCAAAATCGCAGAACATGTGTTCTGTTTTAGATCTGCTGATCTTCAGGCCAACATTCTCCAAATTTTGCCGCCATTTCTCAAGTCTGCTCTGCACCTCTAGTTCGTTTTCACCAACAAGCACAATGTCATCGGCGCCTCCTCATGTATGTCAGACGATAGAGCGTCCATAACAAGCAGGAAGAGGTAAGGGCTTAAAGCCGATCCCTGGTGCAAGCCTACCGTGACACCGAACTTGTCGGTGGTGCCAGCAGCTGACCGGACGCGTGTACAACATCGATTGTACATTGACCGAATTAGCTCTACATACTTCCCAGGCACGCATGTCTCTTTCAGAGCCCACCACAAAACCTCTCGGGGTACTCGATCGTATGCTTTTTCGAGGTCAACAAACACCATATGCAGGTTCTTTTTGGCATGTCGGTATTTTTCGCACAGATGGCGAAGTGCAAAAATGGCGTCTGTTGTACCTCTCCCCGGCATAAACCCGAACTGGTTTTGTGTTATATCACTCTCATCTCTCAGGCGTCTCTCTATCACCTTTTCCCATATTTTCATGCTATGTGACATGAGCTTTACCCCCTGCGTAAAGAGCATAAATAATTCAAAATATTGGGCTATTTCGAGGTTTTTACAAATTACCGGTTCCGAGCCCTGCCTGTGGTACTTCGTCGGCTTGTGAGTTAAAATTGGTTACCAACACTTTCTCGTCCTATAGCCAGGCATAACTACAGACTATAGGGACGGACGCGGCGTTCCTTATCCTCTACCATTGAGCATACAGTCTGACAAAAAAGAGTACACATTAAAAAGTGGCAATACTGTAGTGTCGTCCCTTTCAAACCAATTTATATAAGAAAACGGGACGACACTACAGTATTGCCACTTTCTAATTACTACTCTTTTTCGTCAGACTGTACATTAGAGCATTTAATAACTGGAGTGGCCATTAAGAGCTTACCCTTCTGCCGAAAAACTTGCACAATTGTGCACGGCAGACTGTTTCGTAAAGAAAATGACAGCGATGACATCTCCAGTTACTAAAAGGCCTGTACGAAAGATTTTTTTCAAGATTAGTAGAACATGACATGTGTATGTTTAACATGTAAATATGCATTTAAATCGTTTGTAATTTTTATTTTTCGAACATCGGCTAGAAGGCTCGGTGACAAGACAAAACATTGGCTACAAATATAATGACCACCAAAAAATACTTTGGTACCCTAAATAAAAAAATCATGCATACCAAAAAAAATTACCGAACACCAAAAAAATAAGGCCTAAAATTACAAAAGTACCACCGTTTTAATTACGACTGCACTTCAAATTGTATTCGAATACCAAATATATTAAATGATCACCAAAAATCATTAATGATCACCAAATCTTGAAGACCAAATTAATGCGATATTTTCACCTAAATAAGCCACTATGATTACCAAAAAATGTATACATATTACCAAATAAAGTAAAATGATGCCAAAATTACTAGCCCCTCCCGCTCAACCCCCTCGTACCCCGCACCGCATACCTACCTAACCTAACCTACTTTTCTAGTAGCAAACTGAAACGCTACTAGAAAAGTGGGTTAGGTTAGGTTTGAACTGCGACCCTTACAGAAAAGAAATGCTACTAGAAAAGTGGGTTAGGTTAGGTTTGAACTGTGACCCTTACTACAGAAATGAAATGCTACTAGAAAAGTGGGTTAGGTTAGGTTTGAACTGCGACCCATACAGAAACGAAATTCTACCAGAAAAGTGGGTTAGGTTAGGTTTGAACTGCGACCCATACAGAAACGAAATTCTACTAGAAAAGTGGGTTAGGTTAGGTTTGAACTGCGACCCATACAGAAACGAAATGCTACTAGAAAAGTGGGTTAGGTTAGGATTGAACTGCGACCCTTACAGAAAAAAATGCTACTACAAAAGTGGGTTAGGTTAGGTTTGAAGCGCGACCCTTACAGAAAAGAAATGCTACTAGAAAAGTGGGTTAAACTGCGACCCTTACAGAAAAGAAATGCTACTAGAAAAGTGGGTTAGGTTAGGTTTGAACTGCGACCCTTACAGAAACGAAATGCTACTAGAAAAGTGGGTTAGGTTATGTTTGAACTGCGACCCACACAGAAACGAAATGCTACTAGAAAAGTGGGTTAGGTTAGATTTGAACTGCGAACCATACGGAAACGAAATGCTAGGTACTAGAAAAGTGGGTTAGGTTAGGTTTGAACTGCGACCCTTACAGAAACGAAATGCTACTAGAAAAGTGGGTTAGGTTAGGTTTGAACTGCAACCCATACAGAAACGAAATGCTACTAGAAAAGTGGGTTAGGTTATGTTAGAAAAAGGTGGATTAATTAATTTAATAGGGTAACGATATATTAAATATTTGCACATTTTTAATTAAAATGTGGTTATAATTTTGGTGGTCATTTACAATTTTTGAGTTTACAATGATTATTTTGGAGTCATTTGCTTTAATAGGATAGCAAGATTAAAAAATTTGGTTATAATTTTACATTAAAATGGAGTTCTAATTTTGGTGGTCATTTACTATTTTTGGGTTTACAATGATTATTTTGGTGTCATTTTATTTAATAGGATAGCAAGATGTAAAAATTTGGGTATCATTTCGCATTAAAATGGGGTTTGAAATTTGGTAATCATTTACAATTTTTGGGTTAATAATGATTAGTTTGGTGTCATTTCCTTTAATAGGATAGTAAAATGTAATAAAATTGGTAATCATTTCACATTAAAATGGTGTTACAATTTTGGTGATCATTTATTATTTTAGGGTGGTAAAGTAGATTTTTTTGGTATTCAATTTTACTAAATCTGGTGATCAGTTAAATAGCAGCCCAAAACATTGTCTCTAATGATTTTATTTTATGTATTTATTTAGTTACTCAAGAGTGAATAAAACGGTTTAGAATGAACTTTACAATTTTTTTTTTATTTAAAGTGAAATAACCCGTTTTCGTTGCTCTTGAGTGAGTTATGAGCACTTTGGGCAGGAAGCTGTAAACCAGCGGTCGGCAACCTTTTAGCAGCCAAGGGCCACATAGTAGTTAACGGAGTTGACGCGGGCCGCACTTTGTTAATATTTATGACTTTATTAGACATTGTCGTTTGTCAATATTACATACAAAATAGCCAGGGAGGCTTGCGGGCCGCAAGTGAGAGGTTCGCCGCCGGTTGCCGACCGCTGCTGTAGACTGTTGGTAACCGACTTGACGATAATGCGATGAAGTAAAAAACCCAGTTCATGGATATACACGGTGGCTAAAAAATAACTGCATTCCTGTTGCCAGGGACGTTTTGGGATTATACTGAGCGACTAATGGACCAACCCCGAAATCGCGAAAAAAAATTGGGTACTATTTTTTAGCCATCCTGTATACATATATATATACTCAGACATAAAAGGGTTTTGTATTTAACTTGTGCCTTCACCGGCGATTATGGTGACCTTAGGTATATACCTTAATTCCCGGTTAGGGTAAGGTAACGACTATGTAACATTTGGTAGCAGTCATCAACAGTAATGTACACTTGACTATCTAAATAAACTATCCAATCATTAATTTGTTTTTTATTTATCAACCCCAAAAATAAAAATCAAATGTTAAATATAATAATTTATTATTCTCATACATGATTGTTATCAGTCATTGCGACAACACGGCGTGCCTTACAGTTTGAAAATATAGTCCTTCTGTCATGATATGTTCCCGAAACTGGTTCCTGATCTGTCCTAACTCTGAAATACAGCGAACACATAACATCTAAAGCTCATTAGTTACATCTGTTTGAGATTCTATTATGCAAAGACTTGTAATCTGATATGATTACGTGAAAGTTAAAGCAACGACAGTGGCCATCTTGCGTATCTACTCTAGGAATAAATGACGAACCGTCAAACTGTGCAATATTTGACGTCGGCTACGGACTAGGTGAACTGGGAACATTCATGCGACCCGTTTGCCCAATACTAAATCATGTCGCAATATAATAAACTAGCGCGCGTTTTAAATACTTTTAAATCTTTAATGATTATAAAAACTCAATCATCTTCTATGATAGAAAATAATATCTATGCTTAAGCAAAATAAGTACCTATTCTAAAGAGTTAAAGTGTATAAATAAAGAAATATTTGGTTAATCGCTCTGAACCACCACCGGCGAGTGGCAGCAGACATCGAGCGACTCCGGCCGTGGCCCGGATCTCGGACTCATTTGATATCGATCGTGATAACGTTCAATAAACCGAGATCAGGCCATCGATTCACAGTAACACGGTCGGCGGCTAAGTAATCGCCGCTCGTGTAGTCAAATTCATTTTAACAAAATATAACAATCTGATATAAAATTAATGTAAATGATTTGATGTCAAAAAACTTGTGTACAATACTATTAAACATAACAATGTCAAGATAAATGTATGTGGACGAAAGAGGCTTATAGTGATAAAAGTATAAATAGACATAGTGCTTTGCCACCATGGAAACTTTGACGCGGATCCGTCCGCGCCGCTGTCACGATCACAGCCAGATAGTAACACTAGAAACAATTTCATTCCTCGCTTTTAAGACGGAAGATAAGGGCAATTAAATACTGATTTCATAACAACCGTAGGAAAAATAGTAATACTTTAACATAAAGTAACAAATACAATCAACAGAGTATCTGGCTCGGCGTAGACAGCGGCGCGCGCGGCGGTAACATTGACTAGACATAAATAATACATAAACGATGTCTGCTGCTTAGCTAGAGATAAACATACATAAAGATAAATATTAACTACTGCTGGTAAGTCCATCGTTTAAGTACATAAAGAGGCTACGATAAAAGCTAATTCATACGATAGTCTAAAAACAATAAATGCAAGGCTATGGTCCTCGGGCGAGCCCGCTTTGAGCTATGCAAACAAATTATGCTAGTAATGTTAATATTGCAAACCAATTCACTACGCATCTCGACGGAGATCTCATAGATAACCTACGAAGTATACTTGGAGATTACCGTATTAACTAGAACTATAATATCTAATCCAGTGAAAATACCTACAACTACGGGCGAGTGCCCCTACATGGAACGGTCGAACTAGCCTAGGTCTGGACACTACGACTACGTCGCGCCGAGGCGAGCCGCCTATCACATCCACGATACACAACGTAAACAATACCGTAACAAGTCAATAATATTTGTAAATTTCCTCTTAATAATAGAAACGCCGACCGGCCGCCGTGAGCGAGATTGAGCAACCTAGAGACCGGTTTGTTTTTATTAAAGATAAAAATACGGAGCGAAACAGACACAGGTCTTTGTGCGACCGGCCGGTCGGCGCTGGACAAGAATGGACGCGAGTGGCACGCGGCCTAGGGACGGCAGGTCAAACAAACGCGGACACACTACTCTACAACAAGATGGACGAAAGTATCGGCGGAGGGCCACAAACTCAACGAACCTACGACCGACTATAGAACAGATTACATAGTCTTTTTGCGCACAATGGATGGACACCGATCATTTATTTTAGAAATTTCATTTTGGACGTACTTAAACATTCGTATCGAGTAGAGGATTTCGTAATCATTAAATATATATGCGAACCGTACAATTATATTATAAACATGTCATAAAAAATAACTTCGCACGGCTTTATCGATAATTCCTGTTTCGACACGATAATAATAGTAAAATCTGCTTCGCGAGGGATATATCGTCTCGTACGCGACATAACAACGGCGATAAATTCATTCGCGTAATAAAAATACACCGCAACTGTTACAAAAATACTCGATCAACATTAATTTGACGGCGCAATAGATACGAATAGGAGGAAATTCGATACACTAGTCGGCGACGCGACGCGAACAACAACAACCGCCCTCGGGCGCCACACATTAAAATCAGTCAACTTTAATTTAACACCAACCATTCATGGAGGAGCTCCGCCGACCAAAGTTTCACTTCATCCCTCCGGGCGCGCGCACGCTATTGCACAGTTTGACGGTTCCTTCCCGCGCGTGCGCGCGCCGCCGGCGGCGGGGCCCCTCCGCCTAATCTTAGCGGTACGGTTAATAAGATAATTTTATAAAACGTATAAATAATTTTGTCGCCTAAGAACGATTTATAAAAAACTTCGGGGCGCCGCGCTCGCTCTAGCTCAGTCACCCGCGCGGCGCCCCGGGAATCACTAATCACTGTACGTGTCCGAAATCGACAAGTTTCGCGTCACCAGTCGTGGAGCGTCGCAAAGGGAGACGCGGCGCGGTAAATTCGTTAAAACTCGCATCGATCAGACGTCGTGCCCGCCGAGAGGGAAGCGGGAACACTAAACTGAAGACGGCGTCCTCTCCGGTCTGAACGTCGATCCTACCGACTGCGCCAGTCATCGCAGTTTAAGTATCGATCGAGCGAGCATAAGTCGCAAGTATTAAGTTCGTCGTCCACTGGGTCACCGGCGCCGTCAGCGCATGCTGGGCGCGGAGAGCGACTGGGGCAGCCTGGAGGAGGGGCAGGAGGGGCGGGCGGAGGCGGCGCGGGGCGGGCGCGCCAGCAGCGCGCGCAGGGCGAGGGCGGCGGCCTTGAGCGCGAGCACGAGCCGCTAGAAATCCCGCCCGCGCGTCCGCGTCGGGCCCGCCGCCTTGGGCACGCGCCGAGTGCGCATCTCGCGGTCCACCTTCGGAATAACACAGCGTTAATGATGAAATTTACCACGCCGGTACATTTAGGTTACTGGTTAGGTATACTGAAATGAATAAAATGCCTTACGAACGAACCGAATAACGTGTTAAAAGCCTGTTTGATGTCAGCCCCGCGACAGCATCTACTTTTCTATACACATAATATTTGGAGTTGTAGCCGACGATTGCAGCCACGGGTGGAGAGGAGCAGAAATGAGAACAACTAGGGATACCTTTTGAGGTAAGTGTTAGAGCGCATGGACATGCGTGTGTCGCTCGGTGGCGTATAGGGAACTGACGTTGATTGGCCGATAGCCGATGCTCTTTGCACACATATGCATGCTCTCGCGCACACTTTATTAACACATAGAAAACAACAGTGGTAAGCAAGGTAAGTACCTACATATGATTTAATAATATTAAACTAAAATGTATATTAATTACTAAGTTTTATGTTTCAGGTTATTTATTTCAGGTCCAGTATATTGCGTCGTCTACAGGAGTATTCCAGTAAATTCCAGCACATACCTCCAGCTCCTCGAGGCGCTGCGTGAGCGCCAGTTTCTGCTGCACGGCGAGCCGCAGCAGCTGGTTGAGGGTCTTCTTCTCGTCCTCGGCGCCGGCGAGGGCCTGCGTCAACTCGTCCACCTGCGTCACGTACTCCTCGCAACGCGCCGCGAACATAGCACGGAGACCTGGACACAAAACAGTTGTAAGTTCTACGATGCTAAAATGAGTAGTTAGACTGTGATTTCAAGCAGGGATTTCATCTTGTCAACTTGCTGGATTTCCCACAAATAGGTGTTGTTGGAGAGAAATACAAAAAACCTAAAGGAACAGAACACCATCGACTGAACAAAAACGGCGTTAGACAAAGAAACCTTTGAAGTCTGAAGCCCAGATCCACTTTCTGTCGTGCGGCCACAGCATTAAATTACTTACGGCAGTTGCAACTTGATGAAAGTAGAAGCATCCTCCTTGAGCAACCACAGCTCGTGCCTTAGCTTTAGCATGGTCTACTACAGTCGCCGGCCGTGTTCTTGTTGTACTTGAGCACGGTGCGCAGCGTCGCGATCTGCTCGCGTTTGGTCGACAGGAGGGATGCGACCTAAAAGACTTGCTATAACAACATTGTCAACTCACTGGAGAAGGTAGCTGCGTCCTCCTTGAGCAGCCGCAGCTCGTTCCGGAGCTTCAGCATGGTCTCGGTGACGATGGTCTTCTCCGTCTCGTACTTGCTCTTGAGGTTGGCGAGCGCCACCTCGGCCGTGTTCTTGTTGGACTTGAGCACGGTGCGGAGCGTCGCGATCTGCTCGCGTTTGGTCGACAGGAGGGATTTGAGCTTGATGACTTGTTCTTGCATTTCGGCGAGCTCGGCGGCGCGCTCTTCGGATTCCATTCCTGTGAAGAGTTCATTATTATTATTAATAATAGTGTATGAAATTAAAAGAAAAGAGACCTAAATACGGCGTATGGAAAGAATGATATACGTACACAAAATTGCATGATCTAATGAATTTTTGTATAAACAGTGAAGTCTTCTAACAAAACTTACGATATTTTAAGTAAAATGAAAAAATGCATGGAGGGATGGAGGTTGGAGGTGGATGGGCTAGATTGAGGGACGAGAAACGTTGATAGTTAGAGCAATGTGCTGAAAGATTGCAAGTTTGAATCTTGCTCGACTCCGTGAATTTATCGATCTTTTTTTTTAATTAAAATATTGATACAGCCAACAAATAAGGTAAGATTTATAACAACAGTCTGACAACTAACGACACTATATTGTATTGAAATAAAATGGGTAATTATCTTACTGTTACACCCATCACATAATATAATGCAGCAACAACAGCCTCAAGGAGTCTCCCACACTACTCAACACATTAGTATTCTGCACGCCCCGGCAGTGCGCGCTCTGTGTCAACGCGTTCTTCCACTCTGAATGGAAGTTCGCGGGATTTCTAGCTATCACAGGCTTCCTGATTCTAGGAATAGACTTATTGTACGTAGGTGTAAGGTTGAATTTCGAAAAGCAATCGTTTGATCGCCAAGCGTCTTTATCTATTCTTAGTTTGTTTTCAATGGAGTTTTTAGATATGTGTTCAAAATAGTCCGTGATTTTTTTCACTCGACCGATGCCGCTATAGTTGACGTATTGTTCATAATTCATCTTTTTCTGTAGTTTGGGCGTAAGGTGGACAAGTTTTCGTTTAATGTCAGAGGACTTAAGTTTGGCGTTGCACTGTTCTTTGGCTTTCTTAATGGTATTCCAGGAGTATTTCTGTTTCGAGAACAGGGAATCTGTGGAGCCTGGGAAGGAAGGATATGTAGGTTATACATGGATACGGAGCATAATGGACAGGACAGTGCATATACTTTCTATAGGATTACTGGAGATTTTAAATGGCACTGAGCCGCTGGTGTCTCACATAATTATAGTTTCTTGCAGCATTCGTGGACCGCCGGCGGCTCACGCGACTTACCTACTCAAATTCTCGTGAGGCGCAGGTAGCCCACATGGTGTACAACATTTTTGGGCTGTTTTTGCATACTGAGAGTGTAATAGATCTTGGATTTTTTATAGTTGGCGAAAATAAGTCAGATAGACGTCTGTCGTGTCTAAATCAATTTTTAAACATGCAGATACGTCTCCGAGCGATATTCCAAATTTTATATTAAAGGAAAAAATGGAAATATTTACACTTCCGGCAGGGCTTGAACCCGCAACCTCCGTAATCCGTGCGTTAGCTCTAACCAATTGACTTACGGAAGCCTACCAGAATCTCGCGAATCTTTCTATTCCTTCCCTTATGTATAGACGCCTTTGTGGCGTATAGGGACATCTACCGAAAGACGATTACATCTTTTTAACGGCACCGGATTCTCAAATTTGTCGTGTCTATATGAGATGACATAACTCGTGTGTGTGTGTGTGTGTGTGTTACCGGGAGCGCGGTGGTGGCGGCGGCGCGAGTCCAGCGCGGCGTCGAGCGCGGCGCGCAGGTGCGTGAGCTGGTCCAGCAGCGTGTCCGCGGCGCGCGCCACCGCGCCGGCCGCGCGCAGCCCCTCCAGCTCGCCCGCCGCCAGCGCCAGCGCCGACTCCTCCACCTCCACCCCCAGCCCCACCCCGCGACCGTCCGTCCCGAGACCTGCAAACATACAATGTTACATTTTGACCCAAGGTGCGTAGCCAAGATGACCGGCTAAATTGAACCTAATGATTTGGTTAGTAAATTAAAAATGATACGGTTACTGAAACTATGCGATATGCGACAGTCAATTTGTAAGATTGTATTCCATTAAATAGGTATAAATTAGACAAGAGACTAACTACTATTACATCTACCTAACTATACATACGAGGTGTGTAATGCTTAATATAATTATAAAAAAAACTATCATACATTTGTTATAACGCCAGTTGATATATTATTGTATGTTATAATGTAATTTTTATTATACGTTTCCTTTATTATATTGTGATTTCATCTAAACTGTCATTGATATCATGCCTAACGTAATATAATTTTCAAATAGGTATTATATTAACATGTTTTATAATGACATTTGTTATATTATATTTTTGTATAACGTAATACTTCATACAATTTTATCAAGTATAAATGCATATATTGTATGACAGTTTTTGTCATATTTCATTTACTGATAACGTAAAGTTTTACATACTTTTTATAACTAATAGTACTCAGGCTTATTGCTTTTGCTTGCTATTTTATTCTAGGGAGGTCGCAGTTCTAACCTAACCTTACTAATTTATTCACGGTTTTCATTCTGCGGGGGCCACAGTTCAAACCTAACCTAAACCACTGTTTTGCTAGAGTATTTTATTCTACGGAGGGTCATAGTTCTAACCTAACCCTCCTTTTGTTAGATAGTTATTCGTTTGTGCGGAGTCACAGTTTCAACATAACCTAACCCATTTATGTCATGCAACTATTATGCCACACAAATAATTATGTGATGTCACTTGTTATAACAAATAATATGCTTTAAACTACGTAATAAGTATGGCAAAGTATATTAGACGACGTGTAAATATACCTTATGACCATTATACCAATAATAACATTATGTATACCGTTAATTAGGTATTACGATAGTATGCCATTTATTACGTTATTCAAAATAACGATATATCAAAGTATAATATATGAAAAGTAATTATAATAAATGTAATGCACCCATACATACGTAATTAGTACCTATGCTACTATGTACTCAACCCCAGGCGACATTTTTATTCGTGGAATATTATTTCGAATAAATTTCATGATTATATTTATTTGATTAAGAATAAGTTATTCTCATTAAATTTTTTCTCATACGAATTATTCCCGACCAAAATTATTTGAATATTTCTGACGGGAATAAAATCGAGATGACTTTATTCCTACGAATTCGTATTCAAATAATGATTTTATTCTTGAATGCCCAACACTGCACGTGATGTCACTCGTTTCAACAAATTGTTAAGACCAACCAAGTGTGAAAGAGATGGCATTATGACCTGACTCGCCACTAAGTAGCAAACGTCAGTTGCGTTCACACCGAGTGACGTCAAATTTGCGCCAAAAATTATGAGCGTTTCAACAACTCAAAATTTTTCAAACATTTTTTTTTTAATAATATTATGGGAAGGTTTATAAAGTATTTTTATTTTTTCCGGTGTTCAAACGATATAAATAATGATTAAAAAAAAAATAAAAAATAGTCATCTATGAGGCTAATTGCACGAGGTATGCCGTTATGTATGAATGCCGAAATGTCACAAACCGTTTAGCGAATGAAAGACATGTAGTAATATCTAATTTCAGGCAATTAAAGGAATCTCGAATTATAATTCATGACTGTACTTTAGTACTACTAGCATAGTTACCGTCTGTGGCGGCGTGCTCCAGCAACAAGCGTTCAGGCTGCGTGCCGTTGACGGCGCACACGTGGTGGTACATCTGTGCGAGGGCTTCGGCCGCCGACGTGAGCGCTGGCGCGGCTGAAGATAGTGCACGACCCGCTCCTAAAAATAAATTATTATTATTATGAAGAAAAAGTTTTTCACGCGCTATTACTTAGCTTCAATTCATATTTATGTCATATTTCTTGTAATATTTTTTTTATCCGTTTCTGAGTTAATGCAATTACTTCCGACCAAAGTCCTAAACAAGTTGCAGCCAGCTTGCAACATAGCGACGCGCACTTCAGCCTCGACGACCCTGTCACTAAGTCTAGTTGCGGGCGAGGTATTGAGTGACGCTAAAGCTGCTTGTAGCTCGGTGAGCTACGATGATATCGTAAGAGAATATACTTCCAGCCAAGTCCTAAACAAATCATAATCGGCCTGCAACGCAGCAGCTCGCACTCTAGCCTCCTCAATCCTGTCAGTGAGCTCAGCCAACGACGCGCGGGCTAGTGCCGCAGGCGGGGTCGAAGCTGCTCGTAGCTGGGTGAGCGCGGTGAGCCCGCCACCCAACACGCGTCACCAGATGAACTAGGTGAGAGTTTGAAAGTTAACATACCTCCGGCCAGAGTCCTAAGCAAGTCGCAGTCCGCCTGCAACGCCGCAGCGCGCACCTCCGCCTCCGCCACTCTATCGCTGAGCTCAGCCAGCGAGGCGCGAGCCAGCGCGGCGGGCGAGGCGTCGGGCGGCGCCGAGGCGGCCTGCAGCTCGGCGAGCGCGGCGCCCAGCCCGCCCAGCTCGCCGCCCGACACGCGCCACCACGTCAGCCACGCCGCCGCGCGAGGAGGGACGCCGTTGCCGCCTTCCGACTTCTCCTCCTCCTACAAAAACGATATAAGTACCTACTTATTTTATTACGCAATATTGGGTCAGCAAAGGCGATCAAAATTTAATTCTATATTCGTCGGCAAATTTTGACCCGTGGCAGTTGAAGGGTTAAAACTGACCAATAAACTCGCTCTTACAAGTAATAAACAATGATTTCTTTAAGTGCTCGTTTTATGATTCCATGTATCCTCGTGTGATTTGTGATTATAGGTATGATCAGCACCAAAGTTGAGGTCACGCACAACAGATGTCACGTAAACCTTGCAAAGATACAATCTGTGGCAAGTGTTGTGATAAATAGAAACATACGGGCTGAGTCTCCTTGTGAAGAGCGGCGAGCGCGGTGACGCGAGAAGCGGCGCGTTGTAGACCACAGCGTAGCACACACGCGCAGGCGCTCTCGCTCTCCGCCGTCGCTTGTGCGGCACGCACTGACGCCGAAAGCTGGCTCTGTGGACAAACATAATCAGTAATGATAATCTCGAAAAGATGGCGGCACGATCTTGACGTCTTTCGGAAAGATTGGCCGAATATTGCCATAGAACGAAACGCGTGGAAAAAAGAGAGGGGGGCCTTTGCCCAGCAGTGAGGCTAACAAATAAAATAAAATAATGATAATTACATGTAATTTTTGCACCTCAAACAGTTGAACATTTAAAAAGATCCTAACTTGACGCCGAATAGTATACGGCATACTGTGTACGGAATACGAGACTTAGTGTAACGGTGCATCACGCTGATCTTATCAGTAAGGGAGCGTTCAAGTATTACGTAACGCAATTTTTTGACATTTTTAACGTAACGCGCCCCCCATGTAACGCGCCGTAACGTTTTTCTGTAACCAGGGGGGGTTAGTAAAACGTTACGTAGCCACCAAGTGACCATTTTTTTACCTAAAGGCCACAATTATGTGGCGTAAAGTACCGGAAAGTCGCTAAAATACCTTTGTTATTGTTTTAATCGCGTTAATGTTAAATTAATTAATATTTATTTTCAAGGACAGAGTAAAGAAATTAACAGAGATGCACTGTGAAAGTTACATTAATATTAGATAAGATAAGATAAAGTTTATTAAGCTCTAAAGGTTACATTCATACATAATTTCATAAGTTATGTTACATAGGTATATCTGTCTAAGATCTATCGTTGGTACTTAAATTAGGTATAAACCTGTGCTATAAGTACCAGCTACCTTCCATTTGTCTCTATGTACTTTACATGTATATTGTACAGGCGAGTATTATTTATAATTAGCTACATACTGTTAAGAAAGTTATGCAAAATCTATAACAATGAGGAAATATTAGAAGTTATCTATAAAGATAGCAAAAGGAATTATTAAAAAAAAAAAAAAGTTTTTTCAAGAGCTCCAAAATGTGTGTGTGTGTGTGTGTGTGTGTATGTGTGTGTGCGTGCGTGTGTGTGTGTGTGCGCGTCTTTTTTAAAGTACACTAAATTGAAACAGTAATAGTTATGTCATAGGATGCAAAAGAATTTCAGTGTCTATGTATGATTTGCTCAATAAATATTCTGTCAATGTCTGTTTGCAGGTGTATTTATTAAGGCCATAAATGTTTAGGAACGAATTAAACTTATTATACAAGAAGCTACCTAGAAAATAATAGAATCTCTTACTAAATGCTGTTCTACAAATAGCATGTCGTGGAATCATTTTTTTTCGCCTACCTCGATGTGTTCTGTGGATATTAGTAACTGTGGAAGAAAAGGATTCGGAGTGTTTCTTCAATACTATTTGGAGTACAAATAGTTGCCGGACTGTGAGTACCTCACATGTTTTATACAGTTCCACGGTGGAATAACGAAAAGATTTACAACTAGTGGCTCTGTGAGCTGTAGACCTCGCGAGCAGAGCTTGAAATAACATGGTGCTAAGAGCTTTAAATACACCGTGTTTTTTTTATTTCCGTTAATTTCAAGGGTGCATTCCTGAGCTTAAATCAAGTAACTTTCTCAAAGACACCGATGTTCTAATTAAGTCCATTTCGGAGATAATCCATAATTTATTTTTTTACTATAAGGCCTCTACAAGCGTGTACACTTGCCTTAGGGCCGGCTTACATATTGATTAGTGTTTAGAATGAGTTCATACATTTGCTACTAAACTTCAGTACAATCTCGGTCGATTGATGTACGAAATGTCATTGATATGTCACAGATTTCAATTGTTTGGTTGAGTTAAATGTAATGCCCGTGTTACAACAACGCTATATGCTACATTTAATTACTTTTTAAACAAAAAAAAAAAACAAAAAAGAAAACAAAAAAAAAATTTTTTTTTGAAAATTAACTATGCCATTTAGTTCTTATAAACGTACTTAACTATACCCCGAAGATAACGGAATTCAATAAAAACACGGTGTATAGTAAATTAAAGAAAAACAATACGAAATTTATGTGTAAAAAAATACAAAAAGTTATAATATCCCAGCATACAATTACTGGGGATCGAACCCAGACCCTCTGTGCAAACAGAAAAAGCGAACGTTTACAAACTGAGCCAAATAGTTCTTAGATGGGTTGACGAAATTTAGCTACTCCTTCTCAAATTAAAATTAGTTAAAATTAAATATCTAAATACCGCCTAAACCAGCGATAATTTTTTTCTGCATTTTTTGCTATTAACTCTGTAAACATGTCTCAAAAAGAAAAAAGTCTTATGATATCGATACGACTATTTGTTTAGGCGCCAGGTATCACGACTCCGCCATTTTTAAAAATTTCCAAAAACCGGATTGACAAAAAAATTTTATTTAGTCATAAAATTCGGTCACAAAATTTCACGAGAATCGGTTAAGAATTGCGACCTGTAGAGGAGAACATCCGGACATACGAAAGCAAAATGCCCGAGTCAAAACGTAGACCTTCGCTTCGCTTCGGTCAATAAGCTACCTTTAACAAGGCTCTTTGAGCACGCTCCAGTTTGATAAGGTGGCTCTTGGCAGCACCTCCCCACGTGAGTATGCAGTATCCTATCAATGATTGTGCTAAGGCAAAATAGAGCATTTTTATAATTTTGGGGCCAGCAACATGTCGTAGATGTTTAAAAATGAAAATTAATTTTCGTACTCTGCCAGACGTCTCTCGTACTCTGACGTCTATGTGCGGTTTAAAGTTTAATCTATCATCTAATATTATGCCTAAGTACTTCACAGTATCAGTTCGGCTGAGCGTAGGACAGTTGCATTTCTGATCAATGTCCGTTTGGTGATTATGTGCGGTAATAGTATGGTCATTAAGGCATTTGACACCACTTGCCGTTATAGAAAAAGCCAGGTATTTTGTTTTGTCAACATTGAGAGATAACGAATTATTTAAGAGCCAAGAGTTCACTTTATCAAAGCCTGACTGTGCTTTGCGGAATGTATCTTCCCATGAATGACTTGAGAAAACAAGTGCCGTGTCATCTGCAAAAGCCACTATTTTTCCGTTAGGTAGATCAATATTACACATATCATTAACATACAACAAAAAGAGAGTCGGTCCAAGAATACTCCCTTGAGGTACCCCGTATTCGATTACCAGCTCACTACTTGTGCGATCACCTATCTTAACACATTGTTTCCGGTTTGTCAAGTAGCTCTGGAATAGCTGAAGTTGGGGACCTCGTACTCCTATTGATTCAAGCTTGTACAGTAGTCTAGGAATCGACACCGTGTCGAAAGCCTTAGCTAGGTCGATAAAAATGGCTACACACTTTTTACTAGCGTCCAATTCTTCCACTATGTGGTTAGTGAGGTCGTGAACGGCGTCGTTTGTGGATCTCGAATTCCGAAAGCGATATTGTCTGTCGGACAATAATTGATTGTGTTCTAGGAAGTTTTTAAGACGCTTATTCATGATTTTTTCCAATATCTTAGACAGTGAAGAAAGTATTGAGATTGGACGGTAGTTATTCACAAGTTTTCGGCTTCCAGACTTATGGATAGGCTGTATCAGTGCTTTTTTAAGTATTTCCGGAAAGACACCGGTTCCTATACATAGGTTAAAGATATGGGTTAGTGGGCGTAATAAGATGGTTTTATATCGTTTTAGGAAGTCCGTCGAAATACCGTCATGTCCTGTTGCACAATTTGTACGGAGTGAATTAAGAATTTGTTCTACCTCTAGTTCATCAGTTTCGAGAAATACTAAAGAATTAATGTTACTTCCGGAGGATATGTCATTATTATATTTATTTGCGCTGGCAGTTGACGAGATGCTTTGGGCTATATTTTTTCCAACATTGACAAAAAAGTTGTTAATATAAGACAGGGAGCTATCCGGAGACTTACCTATTGCAAGGAGCTCTTCAGCGGTGGATTTTTGTTTTGTGGTGTGGGTTATTTCCTTTATAGTACTCCAAAGCTTTTTAGGATTATTTCCGGCGTTTTTTAATTGGTTGCTCTCATATTGATTCTTAAGTTTTTTTAGTAAATTATTACAAAAGTTACGATACCGTTTAAATGTCTTGCAAAGCACTTCATTATGTGGTGTTGATTTAGCTGCTTTACTCATTCTATCTCTGTTCCTCATGCATTTCAATAAACCAGGGGTTATCCATGGCTTATGGATACGCATGCGGTGAGGTACTAAGCAATTTTTTATATTAGCTTCTATTTCTCTCTTTAAGGAGTTCACAAGGTAATTAAGTGCTAGGTTTACATCTGGTTCATTATAAACATATGAATAATCGATATTTTTTATAGCAGAATCGAGGTCCTGGTAATTTACCGTCGTTTTGTATTTATTAGTCGTATGTAATTTCAATTTATCTATCGATAGTACTACAGATTTATGATCAGTCACTGCTGTCTCCAGAACTAGCGTAGTGGCACGTTTATTTGTTTTAAGAATTATATGATCGAGATTTGTTTTGCCATGTGGCACGAGGTTGTTTTTTTTTTTTTTTTTTTTTTTATGTTATAGTCAGCAAACGAGCAGACGAGCCGCCTGATGGGAAGCGGTCATCGTCGCCCATGGACATAAGCAACACCACAGGAGCCACTTAAGCGTTGCCGACCCTTGAGAACCCTAAATACCCGCTTCTTGAAGAATCCCATGTCGTAGCGCAAAGGAAATACCTCAGGAGGCAAGTCATTCCACATTCTGCACGTTCTGGGAAGAAACGAGCGAGATGCCCGCTTATTCTTGGTGTGCCATGTATCTAAGAAGTGGGGATGAACTTTGCTCCTTTGGCGGGAGGTGCGGTGATAGAAACGAGACGATGGCACCAAATCAAAAAGTTCTTCCGAGCATTCCCCATTGTACAGACGGTAGAACATGCAAAGAGAGCCAACGTCTCTCCGAAGGCTAAGAGGTTCTAAGCCGTCAGTAAGTTCGGGATCGCCGACAATACGAACTGCCCGCCGTTGGATGGAGTCAAGAGGAAGGAGCTGGTATTGTGGAGCGCCAGACCAGAGATGAGAACAGTACTCCATATGAGGTCGAACCTGCGCTTTATATAACAAAAGCCGGTGACTAGGTGTGAAGTACTGTTTGGCTCTGTTAAGCACCCCAAGCTTTTTGGAGGCCAGTTTGGCTTTATGTTCCAAATGACTCCGAAACTGGACTTCGTTCGTAATATCGACACCAAGTATCCCGATACTTTTAGCCATGGTAAGGGGAATGCCCTGAAACTTTGGCGCCGTGACAAATGGGGCTTTTTTAGCGGAAAACGCACAGACTTGTGTCTTACTGGGGTTGAACTGGACGAGGTTACGTTTACCCCACTCGGAGACCTGTTCAAGGGACGTCTCGATCTCAGACACAAGTCGCATCCTACACTCCGACACCTGCTCAGGGGGGGCGTTTACACGACCTGTATAACAGCTATCGCCAGTGCTGTCATCTGCATAGCAATGAATATTGTTAGTCAATAACATATCATTGATATGCAGAAGGAACAGAGTAGGCGATAGTACAGATCCTTGGGGTACGCCAGCGTTTATGGGCTTATAGTCCGAGCATATTCCGTCAGTGACGACTGAAATGCTACGCCCACACAGGAAGCTGGAAACCCATGTGCACAACCCCTTAGGAAGCCCGTATGAGGGAAGTTTTGAGAGAAGTGCCTTATGCCAAACCCTATCGAAGGCCTTTGCGATATCCAGGCTAACAGCCAGTGCCTCTCCCTTACTCTCTATGGCGGTGGCCCATCGGTGAGTGAGGTAAACAAGAAGGTCTCCAGCGCCTCGACCACGGCGAAACCCGTATTGCCGGTCGCTAATTAGCTGGTGGTCTTCGAGGTACTTAAGGAGCTGGTTGTTTACCACACGCTTCATCACCTTAGAGAGCAGGGAGGTGATCGCAATAGGCCGGTAGTTGGAAGGGTCGGTACGGTCACCCTTTTTGGGTATAGGGTGAACCCAGGCAATCTTCCAGGAAGACGGGAATTTCCCTGAGCGGTATGAGAGCGAGAATAGTCGCGTCAGAACCGGAGCTAACTCTGGAGCGCACGTTTTTAATACAACAGCAGGAATACCGTCTGGCCCACTGGACTTCTTGACGTCGAGGGCAAAGAGAGCACGCCTTACTGCGCTTTGAGTAAAGCGGACCTCGGGCATACGCGTAGAGTACTCGCATTGCGGAATAGTGGGAGGTGTATTGCCCCCGTCGTCCAGTGTAGAATTCGACGCAAATAGAGAGCAAAGTAGGTCTGCTTTCTCTTTTGCGGAATGAGCCAGTGAGTCATCGGGTTTGTGCAAGGATGGTAAGGAGACCCTGCAAAAGTTCCCCTGAACAGCTTTGGCGAGAGACCAGAAAGTTCGGGACCCAGAGGGCTGACTGACTAGTCTCTCACCAATTCTGCGGGTATGTTCAAACTTGGCTGCAACAATTCGCTTCTTACAAGACCTAGTAGCAGCATTAAGTCGCTTCTTCAATTCGGAACAGTTACGATCACTGACCTGACGCGCAGCAGCCCAGGCTTGGTAAGCTTCTTCCTTTGATTTACGGGCTTCAGCGCACGCTCGACCAAACCAGGGCTGAGAAAGATTGCCAACACGAACTAATGTGCTAGGAACGAAGCATTCCATACCTAGCAGGATCGTGTCAGCTACGAATTTCGCACAGTTGTCAAAATCATCCGAGGAGAAGCAGAGCTGCCCCCAAGGGTAGGACGCATAAAACTCCCGCAGTCCATCCCAATCTGCTGATCCATAGTGCCAGACACGGCGCAATCCAGAAGGTCGAGATTGCCCTGTCCGCTCCGTGGTAACAACAGAACGCACCAGGCAATGGTCTGACGAACCCAAGGGTGCAAGACGGGATACCTGGTGGCGTTCTGGATGCGAGGTCAGCAGTAGGTCTAAGAGAGCAGGGCATGACCTTCGATGTCCGGAATTCTAGTGGGACCATCGACTATTTGCGAGAGATCATACGCTGCAGCAAAGCTGTGTACAGCTCTCCCGGCGTAGTCAGTGCGCAATGATCCCAACCACTCGCTGTGGTGCGCGTTGAAGTCACCAAGGATCACTAACTCCGCCGAGGGAAGCCGCTCGAGAACTTCGCTGAGTCCCACTTGGATACGCTCCAGCAGGCGATTGGTTTCCGAGTCTCCGCTGTGAGACCTGTATAAGCACACATAGATACGGACGTGGCCACCGTAATCTACGCGCGCCCAAATAAGTGACAGATCTCTATCTTCAAGACTATGTCCTGGCAAGAGTCCGTGACTTGCCATCAGGTTAAGGTACTCTGACGAATTAGGGTCCCTATTGTTGTCTTGTATGTCTATGTTGATGTCACCCATTACAACTAGTGTGCTGAAGGCTTTATTTTTGGTTAAAATTTGATCTAAGGAGGTTAAAAATGGTGTAATGTCTTTACTTGATGGTGGTCTATATATAGCTAGGATACATATATCTCCCCCAATTTGTATGGTTATACAACTAGCGTCAATTAAATCAGAATCGGAGATTATAACATTAGAAATATTGCTGCATTAGAAATATGTTATTAATTAACATTTGAAATGCGTTAAATTTTTCAGAAAAATCACGTTTTAAAAAATGCGTGAGAGAATCTCTCTACGCGACCGTTCTGAAGGGTTAAAAAACAATGTTACGTAACGCGTAGTTCAAAATCCCCCTCCCGCCCCTGTAACGCATCGTAACGTTTTACAAGACCCCCCTCCCCCCCAAATTCGTTACGTAATACTTGAACGCTCCCTAAGCTGCAGAGCTGACCTTAGCCCATGGCTGCTAGAGTTGGAGCGGAACCTCAAAGCCTGCCTCATAAAACCAAGTCGCTCGACTCACGTTCTCGTTGTGGGCCTGTTCCAGCTGCTTCTCCAGGCGGGAGACCTCGTGCAGGTGCACCTCCGAGAACAGGTCGGCGTGGTGCTCGCCCATGGCCGCCGCGAGCTCAGAGTTGGAGGCGCCGGGAGAGCCTTCCTCGGAGCCGCCTTCCTCGCCCATGCCTGCAGCAAACAATAAGATGTGTTAAAAGTTTACTAAGTATAGGAACGGTTGTGCCAGAAATTGCACGGCAATTACACCTATATGTTATCCAAAATTCACAGAGAAAAACACATGAGATGTACAAAATTAGAACAGAAAAGATACGATATCGTCATCTTGCGTGCAAGTGAAGACTTGCCTATAAGAGCCATATTGGCTTTAACTACATTCAAGTAGCTTAAAATTGTCTAAAAAAATCTTGCACGTCCTTGCGTCTAAACACACGCCACGTTGCCTCTTCGTCATTTCAGTTAATTTCATTATGATGCCCTTACCTCGTATGCTGTAGGCAAGGTTGGTGATATTATAAGCTGCCTCGCGGCTAAGATGCGCGTCGAGCTCCTTCTTCGCGGCGAACTTCGCCTCGCGCTCGGCCTGCAGCGCCTCGAGCGCCTCGCCGAGTTGCCTCTCGGCGATGCGGCGCAGCGCCGCGGTCTCGTCGGCCGCCGCGCGGAGATTCTCCGCCTCCTCGCGCAGCTGTCGGACCTCATGTTTTAGCCCTTCGAATTCCACCTGAAAAAGTTATCAATTATCATTGTTTGAATGGAATTGAGGCAAGTTAAGAAATCGTCGTGTCACTTTTTAATTGTAAACTTGCTTCAACGATATCTTCTCAACCTTCGAGTCTCCGATGTCGATGTCTCTGTTCTCGCTAGCGCGCCTCACGCAGCTCAACCCGTAGCTGGTCTCCGATTCGCTGTACCCTTTTTAAGAACGTACCTGCGATGATCGCAGCGCCGACACTTGCTTCTGTAACGATATCTTCTCAACCTCCAAGTCTCCGATGTCGAGTAGTCTTTGTTCGCGCTGGCGCGCCTCACGCAGCTCAACCCGTAGCTGGTCTCCGATTCGCTGTACCCTTTTTAAGAACATACCTGCGATGATCGCAGCGCCGACACTTGCTTCTGTAACGATATATTCTCGTCCTCCAAGTCCCCGATGTCCAGTAGTAGTCTCTGTTCCCGCTGGCGCGCCTCGCGCAGCTCCGCCCGTAGTGCCGCGCGCTCGGACTCACGCGACGCCTTGTCCACGCCGAGCTCGGAGCTCTCCGTGAGCAGACGGTCGCGCTCGCTCACGACACGCTCCAGCTCGTGGCGTAGCTGTGAACAAAGGCATAAGATTTAAGAAAAATGTCATCGTTAAATACATATGATGGAAAACAGCGACGGCAGACCCTTAATAGACATAGGCGTGACTTGAAAATTTCAACAGTGCCCTTCGTCTATATGTAAGGTCCTAAAGTATCTACGTTGACGTTGCTCATTTTAATTATGACATTCGTTTTGTAATGGTGGTAAACTAAATCGTAAGTTTTCAACCTACACGAACTGCTATCTGATTTCGCATACTCGGCATACTTGATTTCCGTATATTGGCGTCGCGATTTAGTTGTCTCTTATAAAATAAAGCGTGAGAAGCGGCCGTATTTAGGAACGATAAAAATACAAATTTAGGTCAAACATTGTAGACTTCCGAGGCGTTAATGAACTACTAATTTCGCCAACAGGTCGTCGCACCCCAAACAGCACGACAGGCCGAGATTTATACTCGATACTCGTACTCGATAACACGCAATTACAGAATTAATTAACAACGAATCAGAATATATGTATTTTTACGAGTACAAGCGTATACATTTATGATGATCGTTTGGCGATATGCTTATTTAGACGCTGCGAGAAATACGTGTAAATACTTTAAGGTTAATAAAACCTTTGGTGGACAGACGAACATCGACCTGACTCCAAGTCGCTCATTGTGATAATTTTGCATCGGAAATTCAGACATAAGTCAGTTGCTGTGCTGTCGTTAACTAATTATGGAATTTTTAATTGTAATTGCGATCTCTCCCGTGCCAGACTACTTCAATTGTGTCCGTTTTTGGGTAATAGAACTATGTATGTAGGTAGCTAGCCATAAGCTACGTCATTTCTGTACCTAGTTTTACTTTAATGACAGCGTTTTACACAAAAATAAAACGCTAATTAAATAACTTACCATATTCGGAACCTAATAATAATATTGAGAATGGCAACACTGTCCGACCGCCTGGCCGGCACAATTTGGATTTGGATAAATCTGGTTCAATGGTGGATGATTATGCAATAAAACTTTGATTTTATGAAAAGACGCATTGTATTATTACTTTTCATATACATTTATACCGTGAATCGACATTATAACTAATTTCCCGTTTTATTATAAAGGAAAGCGAAACTAGCTAGTGCAGCCATTTTTTTGCAAGAGACAAAGCACAGATAAAATATCTTTGACATAAATCTAGGCCGAGCTGTTTGAGGTTTCAAATTAAACTATTTGCACAATGAATGGCAAATTACTCATAAATCTTATAATAATACATATAACGCTCAAACATCCCGCCCGCCAAGAACAGCATGTTCTTCCTACCGCCCGCCATGACATCATACAGGAACAGGCATATAGAATTGCATACATAACATTGTTTAGGCATTGCACCTTAATAAAGTACTAAAATTAACAAGAGCTAACATGACATCAATAGACAACTTTGAACTCTATCTAAAGTTTTAAAATAGAAAACAATACAAGGTACACTGTTCACCAGTCTATAAGGAAGAGATCATAAACAAGTTTGATAACAATCTATAGAGATAGAGATCACAGCCTTAACTAAGACAAGTTACATTGTATACTAACCACTTGTTAATATTTACTAATATACCCGTACAAAGGTGAGTATCATCAATCATCAGAGGTTTTACAACTCTGTTATAACAATATAACATAAATGAAAATTTAAATAAATTAAACACTTATAAGTATACCTATTAAAGTATTGGTACAACATAATAATACTCTTTCCTATCAGTCATTTTTAATAAGTACACTTTTATTTCTAAGTACACTGATATAGTTTTACATAACTAGTGACTTTATACTATTAATAAAAACTTTGGTAAACCTTATAGGAACTTTAATAAGTCTCTAAAGTTATACAGTAACAGTATCAACCACATGAAAATTGCAGTACCATTTGGATACCCTAAACTAAACATATATTAATAAAATAACATACTCATGGTCTTGCTCTGACCTGTAGCAAGATAAGAATACAAAAAAAACAATAACTACATTACAAGTAATACTAGTTGGCAGCAGGCAATACTATTAATTTGGAAACAGGTCTCACAAGTTTGGAATGATTACATTTTAAGGTAACGACTCTAGTGACATTGTCTGGACCAGGGTGCTTTTCTTGTACTAACCCGTATAACCACTTCGAGGGCGGGAGATCATCCTCCTTAACTAATACTACGTCACCTACCTGTGGCTCCGGGGTGACCTTAGTCCATTTGTACCTCTGATAGAGCGTCGTTAGGTACTCCTGAGACCATTTTCGCCAGAACTGCTGCATGAGCTTCTGGGTGAGCTGCCATCTATGCAAAGGGCTGATCTGAGAATCTTCATAGTTACGATCTGGAGCGGTTACCAGAGCTTCACCAACTAGAAAATGTCCCGGGGTGAGTGGACTAGTGTCCACTTCATTTGACGGTAGCTGGTACATGGGCCTACTGTTTAAACAAGCCTCCGCCTGGACTAAAACCATTGATAACTCCTCAAACGTGAGAGTGGTGCCATCTAGGACCCGTTTCAAATGGTATTTAGTAGAGGCAACACCCGCCTCCCAAAGTCCACCGAAATTGGGAGCCCGGGGTGGAATAAAATGCCATTCAGTACCTTCATTAGCTAAGGCCTCAGCAACCTCTTTCATGACAGAAGACTCGCTCTGCTGGAAGAGGACTCGCAGTTCCTTGGATGCACCGACAAAGTTGGAGCCGTTGTCGCTCCAAATCTCCTTACAAGGACCCCGACGTGCGACGAACCGTCTGTAAGCAGCTAGAAACCCTTCAGTGGTAAGTGAACTTACTGCCTCCAGGTGGATACAACGTGTTACCATACATACAAACAGTGCTATGTAACCTTTATAGCTTTTACATCCTCTACCCTTGGATATTCTAATATTTATAGGGCCTGCATAGTCGCACCCAGTGCGATGAAACGGACGAGCAATAGTTACCCTTGTACTGGGCAAATCAGCCATGAAGGGTTGATTTTTGGTAGCCTTGTACTTTATGCATCTTACACATTTACTTAAAATATGCCTAATCAAGCTCTTGGCATTGAGAATTAAAAACTTGGATCTTACATAATTTAGGGTGAGTTGGGGGCCTCCGTGGAGAGTCCTTGTGTGAGCGTCACTCACAATCAGCTTGGATAAGTGATGGTCATGGGGCATTATTATAGGATGCTTAACATTATAAGAATGATCGCTATGCTCAATCCTACCTCGAGTTCTCATAATACCATCCTCGTCCAAGAAGGGACACAATGATACTATTATGCTTCTTCGGGGGATTGGATTAGAATTATTCAAGTTAGTTAACTCCCGAGAGAAAGCTGAAGATTGACTTGCTTTGATACCTACCTTTAAGGCATTATCAAGCTCCCTTGCGGTCAGATAGGACTGAAACGATTCTCCTCTCAATTTTTTACAAAATCTGAGACAGTAAGCTACTACCCTTACCGTCTTGGATAAAGATGAGTATTTAGTCCAAACACTCAACTCTTCGGATGGCTGATCCGTGGATAAAACAGTACATACATGTACTTTCATGGGCTTGGCTTCAAGCTCAGTGGATACGGTTTCGGATGTTGGATGCTGGTAGTTAGGGTCTTGTAGCCATGCTGGGCCGTGGACCCACAACTCGAATTGGATAAAATCGGCTGGTGACATTCCTCGACTGGCACAGTCCGCCGGGTTGCTGGTGGATTCTACATGCGCCCACTGATCATTGTTAAGTATGGATAGAATATCAGTGACGCGGTTGGCAACAAACGTTGTCCAGCGGCTCGGCTCGCCTTGAAGCCAAGCTAGGACTATAGTCGAGTCTGTCCAAGCCCTGCAACGACTGACTGGGATGGATAGAATAGCGGATACTTCTCCCAGCAGTTTGGATAAAAGTACTGCCCCGGACAGTTCAAGTCGGGGTATGGATATCTGGCGGATTGGAGAGACCTTTGTTCGAGCTGCGACTAAATAGACTGTGACATTACCTTCATGATCCACTACCCGAAGGTATACGACTGCTGCGTAAGCGTCGTTGGAGGCGTCACAGTAGCCATGTAGTTGGATATCACTTGCATCTTGCCGGAGACCGACCCATCTTGGCATGATGAAGCTGTTGAGAACTGGCAGCTGCTCCCGGAACTCGTTCCACTCCGTCAGCAAGTTGGAAGTTACTTCCTGGTCCCAGGAGTGACCTGAAACCCATAGTTTTTGCATGTATATCTTGGCTCGGATAATAACTGGGGAAATCCATCCCAGTGGATCAAAGAGACGTGATATGTCAGACAAGATGTTCCGTTTGGTGACGGGGCTTGGCTGTGGAGGTAAGTTAACCTTGTAGTGAAATGAGTCAGTCTGATGATTCCATGACAAACCTAGGATTTTGATCATGTCATCCAGCTTTATGTCTTTGTCAGAGCTAGTAACCGGGTGTGGATAAATTGTGTCCATTAATTTTTGGCTATTGCTTGCCCATTTTTGTAATTCAAACCCAGCTTTACTTAGCAAACTGACCATCTCAGAATAAATTTGGATAGCTTCATCATCAGTCTCACACCCACTCATTAAGTCATCCATATAGAAATCTGTCAGCACCCTTCCTGCAGCCAATGGATAATCTTGACCTTCATCTTTAGCCACTTGCTGTAAACTTTTGACTGCAAGATAAGGAGCTGACGAGACCCCGAAGGTTACACGTAACATCCTGTAATCCTTTACAATATCATCAGAACTCTCACGCCACAGCAGGCGTTGGAAATCAGTGTCTTTGTCCACGACTTTAACCTGTCTGTACATTTTGATAATATCTGCTATAAAGCAAATTGGATAAATACGCCATTTCATAATGATATGACGCAGTTCAGGTTGTAGTCGTGGACCAACCAAGAGATCATCATTCAAGGACCTACCATTGAGACCTTTAGACGAGCAGTCAAAAACTATGCGAAACTTGGTTGTGGATTTGTCACTGCGAATCACGGCATGAAAAGGCATGTACACACAACCAGGCTTCGCAGCTTCCTGCTGGTCTTGGATAAGTTCCATGTGATTGAGTGATAAATATTCATTGATCACTTTGGTATATTCTTGCTTTAGGAGTGGATTACTATTCATCTTTTTCTCCAATGAGAGAAATCTCCTTAAAGCGACTTTCCGTGAATCCCCATACTGACATAACGGATCATCATCACGGAATGGTAAACTAACAACATAGCGACCTGTACTGTCCCTAGTTGTAGTGGATGCATAATGCTCCTCACACGCTTGGTCTTCCTTAGACAACAAGGTGCGAGGCTGGTCAGTTTCAATTTCCCAGAATTTACGGAGAGTGTCATTAATTGAGCTATCCAGAATATGGGCAGTTATAAAGTTATTAGCATGGTTACTCACTTGTGTTTTTCCTGACAGGATCCAGCCCAGAGCGGTGTTTTGTGCTGTCAGGTTGGACGATGGATTCCGTACCATACCCTCTATCAGAGTCTGTCCATACACCTCAGCGCCCAGCAACATGTCCACATGCCCTGGAGTGTCATATCCTGGATCTGCCATCTTTAATTTCTTCAACTCTGGCCAATTATGAATCTCAACTTTCTGTGAAGGAATGGGATTAGTTACCTGTCTTACCACATATGCCTGAACAACACAACTAAAGGAGCCACAAGTGGATTGTATTTTGAATTGAACCTTGTGTTTAATTGGTGTTGACAATGGGATTTTCTCCCCACCCAGTCCTGAAGGATCAACACTACCATTTGCAGGTATCTTGTGTAACTGAAGTAATTGTACAGTATGCTCACTCACAAATGATATTTGAGAACCCTGGTCAAGAAATGCCCTAAGTGTATGACAATTTCCCTTATTTTCTACCTTAACTAATGCCGTAGTTAACATTACCTCACTATTGGGCATACTCGACCCTTCAGCAGCATGAGCCACAATGTTACTAGGTACTGGTTCCCTCTGCTCTGGCTTCTCCTGGATACCTTCACGCTGTTTGCCGTGGATCTTTTCCCCTTCACTGAGTCGGCTTGGTTGCGCTGAAGGTGGATGCTCGCTGTCCAGATGCAGCAGGGAGTGGTGGCGACGACCGCAGCGCTTACATGATGTATCTCGCTTGCACTGTGTTGCAGAATGCTTTGCTCCAAAACAATTGAAGCACAACGCCTTATTTTTGACAAAGTCCCGCCGTTGTTGTACTGAGTCCTGGCTAAAACGCTTACATTGGTACAACAAGTGAGCCTCTGCACAGCATGGACAGGATATTGATGACGCTGTTGTAGTAACACTGAACACCTTAGGTCGCTCTGCTTCTTTTGGTTTTGTTTCTCTCTTGTTACTTGGATCTAGGAACTCTAATGCTCTGAATCTGGATTCCAGGAATGATGAAAATTCACTAAAGGTTGGTAGTGTGTCTGAGTTATCACTGATCTTGTGTTCCCATAGTTTCCGGGATTCCTGGTCAAGCTTCTGTATGACCAGGTGGATAATAATGAGATCCCAGGATGAAACATCTATATTCATGTTGGTGAGAGCACTTAAACATTCATTTGTTGTGTCCAATATTTGTTTGACACCATAACAAGATGCTGTGGATAAGGTCTTTTGGCTTATTAATCGATTGAGTATGCACGATGAGATGTAGCGTGTGTTACTGTACCTTTTCTTTAATAATGTCCAACATTGTTCATAATTTGCATCAGTTATGGGTGTGTGTCGTATTAATTGCTCTGCCTCACCTGTCAGATGACCTTTCAAGTAATGGAGCTTTTGCACAGGTGCTAAAGTTTGGTTATTATGGATCACAGATTCAAATAAGTCATGAAAGGTAGGCCACTCTGCATACTTGCCGGAAAACACTGGGATAATAATTCTTGGTAGCTTCACTGCACTGGATACATTGGATTCGTTATTGTGTGAGTGAGCTATGGATATTGCCGGCAAGCTTGCTTGTGGTTTGATTTTGTCCAAGGCCTCTTTTAACTGACATTTATATTCGATGTATTTCTCTTCGACTCTGTCATAAGTCTCGGATGTGAAATAGGTGTTGTTGGGATCTTCGGATTCTAACACGATAGCTTGATGATTGTTCTCGAAACATTTCCAGTAGCCTTCTAACAGGTCTAACCTTGTTTCTAAGTATGTACTCGTAATCCGGGCCTTGGGCGATTTTTTGAAGTTAGATACGGCTTTATCTATCTTCTCTTCTATATTTTTCTGTAATTTGGTATAAGAGTCGACTTCCATGATGATTTTGGTGGTGAACTTTCACTTGTTTTACAAACTTCCGGTTCGTTTGGACCATGTCCGACCGCCTGGCCGGCACAATTTGGATTTGGATAAATCTGGTTCAATGGTGGATGATTATGCAATAAAACTTTGATTTTATGAAAAGACGCATTGTATTATTACTTTTCATATACATTTATACCGTGAATCGACATTATAACTAATTTCCCGTTTTATTATAAAGGAAAGCGAAACTAGCTAGTGCAGCCATTTTTTTGCAAGAGACAAAGCACAGATAAAATATCTTTGACATAAATCTAGGCCGAGCTGTTTGAGGTTTCAAATTAAACTATTTGCACAATGAATGGCAAATTACTCATAAATCTTATAATAATACATATAACGCTCAAACAAACACTGCGTAGTCGGTCGTATTGTCCTTTTCTAGCATATACGTCCTTCTCTCTCCCACACTCCCACCGCTCAGGCAGGTTGCTTTGACAGTTAAACAAGGCAAATTTTCAAGTCATTGTCTCAAAATTATTCATATTTACACCAGGCAGGATTAAAACTTTAGGTTCCGAATATGGTAAGTTATTTAATTAGCGTTTTATTTTTGTGTAAAACGCTGTCATTAAACAACTGTACCGATATTCGGAACCTAATAATAATATTGAGACGTGTTTGTTATCGCCTGGTGGTGGGAAGACGCCAAGCCAATGTGATTATACGTGTAGTTATTATGTATATGTAATATTATTATATTACGAGTGTTTAATTAATTATGTAGTACACCCTTTATTTTAACACTTGTGAGGAGAGAGGTATTTAGTAAAGCATACATTTTGATATAAAATTATATTATGATACTAACTTTACATTTTATATATGTACTTAATGTAGGTACTTATAAATTTTCAAAGAGGATAAGTGAGTCACCACAAGGGTGCTATACTTAATTATATGTATGTGAAACTAGGTAAAAGAAGATGAGATTTTAAGTCAGTCTACTCTTCAAGGAGCATACAACATCTGTGATAAGGAGTGATGTAATTAAAATATGAAGAGATAAGAATTATTTATAAAGTACTCGAGTAGTTTTTATTTATAACTCCCAATTATTAACAAATTTGATAATAATTATCTAGTAAAGTAAGCAGTTGCAGGAATATAACAAAAGGACAAGACCTTTCTTATTTCCAAAATCTCTCGGGATTAAGTAGACGAATATTGTACATATTCGTTATATCACTATCACTACCCACAAAGTTAGTATTGGGTACCTACTTACTAAAATGTCATAGGGAATTACTGAATTCCTTTCATGACTGTGAGCCAATGTGTGCTATATACTTGGTTATAGCTATAAAATGCATTTAATCCTTTGTACGCTTTACTAACGCGAACGCGAGCTAATGTACCTAAACAAACCTTACTTAAAATTGTGAAGGTTACTTTGAGAGCTTAAGCCATAACATAACACTCATGTTGGCACGACTAGTAATGATAATGACGCTTTTTGGTGCTCTTGGCGTTCAAATGGTTAATATAGAAATGCCACAGAACCTTATCAATGATATTTGTATAGGTGCAGGCTCATTCTGATTATATTCATGTTTAGCTATCATCAAGTGACCTAAATTGTACTCATTAATTTCTATACAGGGTGAAATTTAAATCTACGGCCATATTCATTCCAGGCACTAGGTTACACTTAAGGAATCTATTTAGCGAAAAAAAGAGTACATTTTTTTTTAATTTTCATTTTTCAATTTTTAAATACTTTCCACGAGTCGTGGTCACCCTATTACCACAAATGTAAACAAACCTAATAGTAGGTTTTAACAACAACATCAGCAAAACCCTTATCTGACCTTCACTAAACCTTATAATCGTTGCAATAGGGTCCACCTAGTTAGTGTTGGCGATGGTAGGCAGGTTTATCAATTTCGAGGGTAGTCTAAACCATTCCGCGCTAGCGGTAAACATAACGGTTAGCATAAATGATTAGTCACTCGTCACTCGCCAACCTTAAAATAATAATCGCGCGCGTACTAAGGTTTAAAAAAATGTTTTCGAACCGGGAATATTAGGAAATGGTACAGTGTTATTTATTAAGTGGTGAGTGTTTACGTGGTGCACAAAGATTATACGAAATGGAATCAGTTCCACGCCTTCGCAGACAAGGATTGAATCCAAGAGTACCATCTCGTGGGACTTTCGTTAATTGCGTCGACTTTTAATCAAATGTAAGTACATAAGATGATTCAATTTTTTAAATACGCCTGAATGCAAAGATTCCTGACCTAGTTTTTACTCATTGTTTTTAAGCCACGGACGTTTTGTTAATAATCATTAGTCAGAAATAATATTTTAGATTAAAAATGGGTTGCCTTTGCATTTTGATGGCTCTAAGCCCGTTAAAGTATGAAGGAAAAATTAGCAACTTATGTAGGTAAGCGTCTTATCTCGCTGCAATAGGGTTCATAATTGGTGACGCGATTGCAAACAGCGGGAGGGGCGGGGTGTCAATGACCTTAACTGATAAGAGAGAAGCGGGTGTAGTGGGTAGTTGTCGGTTCACCATAACGTACGAGGTTTTTAGGACAACTTGATGATGAGTTATTTCGAAAAAAATGTACTGAGCGGTATTAAAAGAAAAAACACGTGTTTAATATTTTTTCGAGTTCTTTCGGGTGTTTCAATTTGGCCAGTGAATTAAATTTCACCCTGTATATGCAGTAAGTTTACCTTATCTGGTGCCTACTAGTAGACATAAGCTTGATTGGTTCTGAACGCTTAAGTGGCTTAATTTATGTAAAGCATTTATAGACATTGCATAGTTCTGAATATTCAGTTTCCTCTTTCCAGTGTGTAAATTATTAAGAATAAGGTACTTAATTCGAAACCTTAGCTCATCGCATGTGTTTTAACCAAAATGCAGATTTGTGTGTTTATTTAGTGATTTTACATTATTTGCAATAACTGTGCGGAACCATGGGGTCCCCGACCTTTTGCCGGGCACCCGTGGGCCCAAAGCCAACAGTGCAGAGGCCCTTTAAGAGGGACCTATTTCATCCACTGCTAGAGTCAACACTTTGTCGAATTTATTTGATATTTATGTATACTTATCCTCCTTATGAACTAAGGATAACTGTAACTTTTTGATATCAAATATACGCAGAATTGTCAATTATTTTATATTCTGAAATTATAATATTACTTTATTTGGGCCAGTGTGCTTTTGTATACTATATCTCTGGCCTACGATATAGGCTAGTCTATTAACATCCCGCCTCCTGGAAGGCAGTATACAGACTTCTTAGATATATATTCACGGTAGCGCTAAGTGTGTGGACCTAGTTTTCCGACACTTGACTGCATGAGATTATTGTGAACATTTTTTCAGGTCTCGAGCAAGAAGGGTACCTAGATAGGTTGAGGTCCTTAAATTGTGGATTTGGTAGGAGCAAGACACAGACGGGGTGTAAATTAATTAATCCACCATGTTTCAAGAGATTTTTTTTTTCATTGATGTCTTCAGGTTACACTGTACAGACAGACTAACACTTTGGCAGAGTTTTGCTAACATATAATAAATGACTGCATTTGTTTGGGTGTACATGTTCCACGTCAAAGACATATTTATATATTTCAATCTATTTTTGAATAGTTCGCGTTTCAAAATAGCTTCGCCTTTTCGCAAGGCGTGCTCCTGTTTCCCTATTTTATTGTGCAAAGCGAACAGTATCACAATGTTATAATTATGTATAAATTGAGAACTAGAGGGTCATGCCCTAGACGTGACCGCCCAGAAGTTGTGCTAGAACCGTTCGTGCAAACCATTCAGTCACTGTTTTTAAAAACCTTTTTGTAGTGGGTACATTCCACGGTCTTAAATTTGTTAAACGTGTAGTATCAAACTATGACAAGTCATGATAAGTGAATTAAGTGATAACAGTATCTAGTCCGTGCATAGAAGCACTTGCCCTTGAGGTTAGGGCATGGGTAGTTTAAAATAAACTTAATCCGTGCATAGGAGCACTTACGATACAGGTGGTTTAAAACTTCCTGGGTCACAATACAGACACAAGGTGTAAAATACATAATTGATAAACGCCCATCAGGCCAGTTTTGTATATTTTATTTCAAACATGCTTGTGCAGCACCGCCAGCACATGATAATTTTCCTATACCATGGCAGTCAGGGATATAATAGTTAAATAGGCAGGTAACCTTGGTCATGTCGTGTACATAGGTAGGTACTCGTAAACATGTTAACTGAAAGTCTAGTGCTCTCGAGGCAAATATAATTTATGCAACTGTGAGCTGCTCTTACATTGAGATCATATGTATTTATTTCTAGTCTGCCTTAGCAGGCCTAGACTCCAAAGGTTTTTTAGATATTCATAGGGCCGTTAATCGGACCCTTTGTACACCTTGAGCAGGCTGTTTGTTTCACACCATGAGTAATATAATTTGAATTATATTGTAAACATAGCTTATTTCAGAATGGAACCGTAAGCACTATCGTGAGCTTACATAGTCTGATTAAATTAGAGTCCACAGATTGTCTGGACCTTGGTGGATTGACCACTCCTGATTCTAATTATCAATTTTCTGCCTGGGCTTATAATCGAAATTAGGTGACTAAATCTCTTAGTATTCTCTATGCCGCCCAAGTTATGAGGCTAAGCGTCTCCAGACCACAATTTTATATTAGGGTGCAAAGATTTTTTCATCTTTAAAATAAAAATGAGTCGAGATAGGCCTGGAATCTTAGGTTATTTTATACCTTATAATTTTAGAAATGTAATGTAAATGGAAAGCAGTTTTCACTTTTACCACAGTTAATTAGCCCAATTTTGGGATTAGCCAATAGGGTGTTTGGGACCCTTTTAGAATAGATTGGTAAACAAAAATGAAAACTAATAACAAAGCCTTGCCTATTTCGACTGATTTTGTTAGAACCCTTTTTATTTTCTCTAAAAGGAGATATTTACAAATTCATTTTTGTAATATTTTTCTGATTGTGGCTTACTTGCTCGCATGTGTTATGACCATATCATTTATATTTCTGTTAATATGTCTGACATGCCTTGCGCAGGCTTACATAGGTTATAATATTATCATCAATAACTTGACGTCAGTTTGTGAATGAATCAAAGATTCTTTGGCACACCTTACGCAGGTGGAGACATGGCAGCCTTGCGCAGCCTTAGATAGGTACATAATATATTGGTTTCATCACAAATAACTTGACGTTAGTTTGTGAACGAATAAAAGATTTTCTTAGGCACACCTTGCGCAGGTGGAACCATAACAGACGTAGGTTTAAGAATATCATTCAAATCGAATACCCTGAGTTTATGGGTAATATTCCCTTAGTTGCGGGTTCCTTGCTCGACAAGGTGAAAAGCTTTATGCAGGCTTTTACAGGCACTTTTAGAAAGTGTCATTCACGGTGACGCGCAGATTTGCCAAAACTAAACTTTAACTCTTCAGTTAACTAATATAATTTGACAATATGAACCAAACCATGCGTCTTCGTCAATGAAGCAATCTAAAGATTCCCGTATCGTTAATTCCAAGTGTACTATTTATGTAGGTAGGTAGGTAGGCTTAAGAATTGACCCTCTTGTATGTAGTTACTTGGTAGTTACGTAACGAATTAATAATCCAGTTATTCAAATCCAAAATAACACAAGCACATATAGCAACTACATGCAAGAGTTATTTTCCTTAACCTTTTAAGCTGTAAGTACCTGCTAAGTTATTTATTTAAGTAGGTACCTACATTTTAACCTACCTACATTTTAACAATTTTTTCAAAATTAAATATCTAGTTGGAGAGATATTAGTTGGTAGATCAAGAGTGAAATACTTCACGATTTCGCATGTCATTCTTGCGCAGAGCCATGCTAATCTCTCTCTATGTCTAGTCAGATTTAAGTTTATGTACTGCCGAAGTACTCACTTTCCACAAAAATAAATGCAATGTTTGCGATGTAGGTTTGTTCGTTACCTTGTGTCCCTCAGAGCGGAAATAGAAGCCCCGCGAAGGCGGGGCTTCGTCGACTCCTAAGCGGGTACACTTATTTATCAGCAATTTAATTCACAAAAAAATAATTTTGTAATATTATATTAACCCGGAACGGGATAAAAAGACAAATTGCTGATAGATACTTGGGCAGATAAAACCTACACGTCTATAAACTTCTACCTCAATACATAGGTTCTACTTAACACGTATTAACTATCAGATCCTTTCGTATTCGAAAACACAAATCACTTGAAAACTGAAGGGTATGCCTCCACACATCACCATTTAAGTATTATAATTTCAACCGTTATTATACACCCACAAAGATTTAAACTAACAAGACTCGGAAGAGACTTAATGTAGGTATAAAATTAAATTCTAATGGTGACACGTGCACGCTTTACCAGCTCGATGTGTTTTCTAACATATGTGTTTTAGTATTTTCATTGGCATAGCCACGGTGCGCGCAGGCAGCCTTTGAAAACACTTGCACATCACTATTCCGGATCGTTTTTATTTGCTAGATAGTTTATCGGACAACTAAATTTATTTATTTATTTCGAACGGCAAAAACCGTTAGAAACTGTTTTTCAATATAGTCAGCTAAACTGGGGTACAAATTCAAAAACTCACCAGCAGTTTAGCTTCACGACCTTCCAGATGGAAAAACAGCAAGCCAATGACTTGAAAATTTGCCTTGTTTAACTGTCAAAGCAACCTGCCTGAGCGGTGGGAGTGTGGGAGAGAGAAGGACGTATATGCTAGAAAAGGACAATACGACCGACTACGCAGTGTTGCCATTCTCAATATTATTATTAGGTTCCGAATATCGGTACAGTTGTTTAATATGTACTATTCAAATCTAACTGCGCTGACCAGTGTACAAAATTATTATCCACAAAAATATTTGATTAACACATAAGCCCAATCCATTCATTAATAAAGGTGCGTTATCGACGTCTAGACTGAATAATAAGGGTAACGCCACCCCAGCGCATTGTTACTAAGTCATGACGGCTGGGTGTGTCCCGACCAAGCTTAACTAGCACGAGGTGTGGTCCGTAAATTAACTCTAAATATGTAGCCTCTAGCCCCTGAATGGGTGACTGAATACCGTTTATAATAAGCTATCACTGAAGCTTTTAAACAAGGGATATAGAGGCGTTGTATTACTAATTTCTTTTCCTGTTTCGAGCAGTTAATGTTCAGGTCAGGGTATAAGTAGGATGCGGGCCAAAATTACCTATTACTTTGGGAGCTATACGATATACATGATGATCAGAAAATCAACTCTAGTCTCCTAAACTTTTTATAAAGTAGTGTTTGATTGCTTATGTAAAACACGATGTAAATGTACTTATACAGAAATTATGTTACTGGCATGCAATGAACCGTTATTAGACGTTAGATATCGCGATTAGTGAATTTGTTAGGTAAAGAAAGTTTAGTACAAGGTGTAAGACGGTGTTGCTTTATTTGAAAGTTACCGTTAGAAAAAACTACGTTACATCCTTGCTCAAGTTTGCTTCGGAGAGCAATTTGAAAATTAACAGGACCTATCGCGGCATACATCTAAGCTTACATGCAAAGGCTTTTAACATTAATACATATTAATAGGTACATATGGTGACCAAAAGTTATTTTACCTTATTTCCTGGATTCATTATAGTGGTTACAGTAAATACTTAATGTGAGAACTCCGCTGTGACAAATTAAAGTGCAGATTTGAAGCGACACGGGAGGCGTCCAATATGGTGACCTATTTAAAATTGGCGTGCTTTTTCTCATACGTCTACCCGCAGTTTCTTTATACACGTTCGGATACTATTTGTAATGAACCGATAGAGAAAGGAGCGTAGAATTTTGATTAGATTTACCTTTCATATTATATCAATTATATGTGTGGCCTGTGTGGGTTACTAAAATCCTAAAAATCTAGAACCTAAAAAATCGTTCATAATAAAAAAAAACCAGGCAAGTGCGAGTCGGACTCGCGCAAGAAGGGTTCCGTACCATAATGCAAAAAACGGCAAAAAAAAACGGTCACCCATCCATCCAAGTACTGACCCCGCCCGACGTTGCTTAACTTCGGTCAAAAATCACGTTTGTTGTATGGGAGCACTTAAATCTTTATTTTATTCTGTTTTTAATATTTGTTGTTATAGCGGCAACAGAAATACATCATCTGTGAAAATTTCAACTGTCTAAGCTATCACGGGTCGTGAGATACAGCCTGGTGACAGACGGACGGACGGACGGACAGCGGAGTCTTAGTAATAGGGTCCCGTTTTACCCTTTGGGTACGCAACCCTAAAAATGGTTAACTGAAAAATGTGACTACGCTCCTAACCTATGATAAGTTAACCTCCATCATGAAGGTGGAAGTGTTTGGGTCACATTTCTATTTCGATATCGATTTGATAATATTTCTTTACAATTCGGCAGCTATCAGGTTTGATTCGCACGATTGTTTTGAATATCTACTAGGTACCTAGTGAATTTATTACTTTAGCTTAGCAAGTTTCACTCTCCAAGGTAAGTAAAATTTTAACTAATAGCTAAGTATTATCAAGGCAGCGCGTTACGAATCTCAAGGTCCTGCATATCAGCATTGCACAATGTAAAGAATTAGTCATACGCATTACGTAGTGATAACAGAAATGACCTGGTCCGACCATGCCTCCTTGCACGTCCATAAATGCAAGGGTTATCACAAAACAGCATTTTCCAAAAATGTTTAGATTCTAATACTATAATCATTCAGCCTATATACGTCCCACTGCTGGGCACAGGCCTTCTCTCATGCGCGAGAGGGCTTGGGCTTTAGTCCCCACGCTAGCCCAATGGGGATTGGGGACTTCACATACACCTTTGAATTTCTTCGCAGATATATGCAGCTTTCCTCACGATGTTTTCCTTCACCGAAAAGCTAGTGGTAAATATCAAATGATATTTCGTACAAAAGTTCCAAAAAACTCATTGGTACGACTTAGGATTTCAACCCGCGACCTCCGGATTGAAAGTCGGACGTCAAATCTACTCGGCCACCACCGCTAGATTCTATTGTTTTTTTTTATCAGTTAGTTTTTTACATTCTTGATCACCCTCTTTGTTACCGAACTTAATGTTTGTCAAAGGACTGTCTCATTTCAGTCATAGACACAGAGAGAATCATACTATTATCTTTGTCTTACAGTAGTACTAGCACCCAAAAGAAAAGGATAAGTAGCTATAGTTTTCCTGGTTCTTACTGACTGACAAATTGGTTTGACCTACTATACATAAGTTTATCAAATAGGTATCGATTCTTATACCTTTTGTAATAATGCATGCGGTGTAACAGACTTCCTTCGTGTTTCATTATTATACGCAGATCGACCTAGCACCAAACTAAGTACATACAAGCTTTGCTTAGTTTGTGGTTAGGTCAATCAGTGTTATGTCCGAAAATTATATTTTTTATACATACCTATTAACAAACTTTTTAAGCGCTCTTCATTTAAAATTACGACCGAAATTTAGGTCTATCCACGCGCCATATCACGTAATAAAAAAGTATAGAGTAATAATATAACTTAATGAGTAATAACGGATGTCTTAAATTAATCCGACAGTCATCTCGTTGGTCTCTAAAACCGTCACCCGTGCCCTAAAGGTCGCAACTACCATAGAATTCAGTTTCAAAACACGCCGATTTGTGTCGAGTGAGGCGTACACTGTAGCCTTCCTAGCCAAGGTGACAATCGCTATCGCTTCGATAACGAAACGCTTTGTGTCTATCTATCACTCTTCCATATTAGTGCGACAGTGACAGTTGCGTTTCGATCGCTACGGAGCGTAAGCGATTGGCATGTTGGCTACGCGGCCAGCTTCCTGCAGGCACATACCTAATGTTATGAATGGATTACGAGAATATCTTAAATACAGCGAATAAAATCTGCGTGAATATACTCGAAATGCCATTTTATGGGTATAGTCGCGGACGGTCTAGAACGCAAAATGACTAGTGTAATATTTTGCCTATATCCCTTATAGTCTACATCGCGAACGGTCTAGAACGCAAAATGACCACTTTTTTATATCACTAGGGTAGGTTAGGTTAGTTAGTTATCTTCAAATGGCCAAATATTACACTAGTCATTTTGCGTTCTAGACCATCCGGCCCGCGAATAACCCATTTTATGGCATATGATTTTAGCAATTAGCAGTATAAAATAAAATAAACAATGACATTCCGCAACCTAGACTGATAGTTGAATGTGATTTTAGAATGATTTTTATGTCGTCGAGGGATTTCATTAAATTTTCACCGGACAGAAGTAAAACTCTTAGGCTATCTCAACTCAGTTTTATGACCGTTGGCTACCATTTCAGAAAAACAGGCCAAGGCACTTCAAAATTTATAACACAGCGCCCTTAACACTAAAAGTAACAAAGTTTACGACCTCCGAAAGTGGAGTTTGTAACTCAAACTTTGCATTCAAAACACGTACCAAGGTGTTTACATCTTAGCGGGTAGGATACGCTCGTTACAGGGTAATGGTGTGGCTTGTACACGCTACCTATTTATTAACAAATCTTTAAACAGGTCTGCGCTTTAACCCCAGTGTAATCTGACCTATGATTTCATAATAAGTGTCAGTGATTAGAAGTAAAAGTTAAACTGGTCATGTGTAGCGAAGCGGTAGGAAGCCCTTGAGCCCTCCGCTTGGCGGAGTGCCAGCCGAGGCATGTCAACAACGGTCCATTATCTCTGTAAACACCGCGTGAAATACGACACAACTTCGACAGGCTTCCCTTTCGAACTTTCAGCATATGTTTGACGCACAATGGACGAAACGGAGAGGTCGTATTAAGTTCGCTGTAGGTTTTGGACAATAGAGCACGGTAAAATATACGATGTAAGTAGATTTTGCGATAAAACTTTATTCAACAGTCGTTAATATAGACCGATGTATTTTTTTTGACAATTATCAAGAAAGAAGTTAGAACTTTTAAAAATCTAGCATGTTTCATACATATTTTATTAACAGCTTTACATTTTTCCTAATCAATTGATGGAACTATGGTAGTTGTCCGTGTACAATTTTAATTCAGTCGTGACCTAATAATGTATTTAGAGAATGATGTTTCATTGCCTTATCAGCAGAAGAACAGATGTAACAAAAGTTAAAAGGGGAGGTTTAAAACTATAAACAAAACGACCATGATCCACAAGATTAGTAAATAATTAAATATGCCTGGCCTGATATATTTTGACATTCTATTGAAAAATATCTATCTCTATGCCATCCCAAATTTTCGTCTTAGCCGGTCTTTTGTATAAGATTGAACCATTCTTAATAATGTATTAAGAAGAAGTGTATCGAATTTTAATTTAACTTAAAGTAGCGACCTATTAGATATTTTTTTTAATTTCAATCTATTAAACAACCTGGGGACAATTTCAGCAACGTTTGCACCTCTTTTGTTTACAGGTGTGTAAATATTGTGTTTGTTGTCATGGCTCCGTTCCCGAAATTACTTCACAGACCCCACCTTTCACAGATCTGCACATGTACTCATGTAATCTCAAACATTTTCATACTCGTACCTCGCCACCAGTATCAGCGTCACCCATGTCCTCGTAAATTCACAAATGCATTCCTTAGGTACACTCACTGTCTGCACGCACTTGGCACTCGCGCACCACCATTCTACAGACACTATCGTATATTTCTAAAAACCTGGACCATTCACTAGCGAATCAAGGCCGGGTTTATAAATGTGTATTTCTGGACCAGTGTTATGGATTCCCGGCGGTGTGCTTACGTCAGTCGCATTACATCACGGTTGATTTGTTCAAGCACTATCGCTTCCGATTACCCGAGATTAATCATTGCGAAAATGGCGAGAAAAAATTAAATTCAGTCTGAAAAAATCGGGTCGTTTATTGAGAAGTTGTGATCAAGCCGCGCGCGCAGGGCCTTATGATTCACGTCGCATCAATTGCTCCCATTTCATGCGCGTAGGCACAATTCGTCAGACCCGTCTGGATAACGAGATAATGACCAACTCCGGATTACAGGCGCATTTTTAAGTGAAGAATTTGTGTTTTATTAATAGAGGTTTATTTAACTTTGTTCAGTGTTTGGAGCGACACCGACAGGCGTTTGTTTTTAACAAAATTTGTCTAATATAGTTACGAAATTTTTTTAGTTAATAGGCAGGACGCGTTTCCAATAATCTTTTTGATAGGGGGCTGTCCATAAATTACGTCATCGATTTTTGACGATTTTGGACCCCCCCCCCCCCTACAATCATCCAAAAATCATGCATCAAATGACCCCATTTCCTCCTACTTCATGCTACCGTCATCCGATGTCCAGACCCCCCCCCCCTAATTTGAAATGACGTAATTTATGAATAGCCCCTAGGTGTATAATGTGGTGATTAGTGAATGTTTTGAGTTACTGGTCGTTGTACCTAATTTGATGGATTTCTCGATATTAAATAACCGGTACTTAGTCTCAAAAGTTTTGAGAAGTTATCCTAAGAAAGCGTTTTACATATTCAGTGCTCTAACTCTGGAAGTCTGGAGTCGCTGGTAATCAACACGGTTTGCTCACAAATTAAGCGTAGGTACTTTTAATTAAGTCTCAAATGAGTTCTTGCATTAGTTGGATGGGTTTGTGTTCTGTTACACATCTAGTTTTATACAGACATAGACTCGAGGTTCAGTTTGGGCAGTAAAAGTAAATGTAACAATCATGACGCTGTTATATTTACACCCGCTTGTTACGTTTAAGCACATAAAACTACTACACTTAAAATTGGGACAAAAGGGTTACGAGCAGAGTGCTACAAGAATAACCTCTTTATACTGTTTTTACGAAGTCAGTCCTTGCAATAAACAGTACTTGTTGTTTGAAGCCTAAGCCAAATTTTGCGAGGTGATTATAAGTTCCGAGCAACTTTTACTATGGGTTCAACCCAAAAATCGTAAAATAAAATGTTGCCTCTTTCATAGAAAACATCGGCATCTGGTCAGCAAAATTTTATATGGAACAGCCAATTCTTTTTCGCTTTCGCGTCCCATATTTGCACAGCATGACCTGCATTTTCGCCTCGCAAAATATGACCAAGGTTGGAAAAAACATCCTGTATACAATAAAGTAGATACACTCGCTAAATAAATGTTTTTTTTCTCTTAACTGAATAACACATAGTTGTTGGCATAATGAGAGCAGCACACGTCCGCCCCGCGGGACATGCCGCGGCATTAATTACAACAGCGCTTGCATACTAAACAGGAAGGTAGGACCGCTCACTTAGCAATTCATAGTTCCCGGTCTAACCGTTCACAAATTCCATTTATTTGTGGGGGCTCGTCCCTAATATAATTTGAGCTTTCGATCCGTAACAAGTAAGTGCTGTTGGAGGTCAGTCGTAAACTGGTTTTTATGATAGGATTTCGTTACAAGCGTTCCTGTGCTTATAAAACTGAATGTTTATGAAACAGCTTGGCTTGTTTGCGTCTTAATTGGTTTGCATTGAATATAAATGCAAATTCAAACTTTTATTGAAGATTGTTTCTCCCGTAATGTGTTGGGGTTTCAATTAGCATTGAAGCTGTTAGGGGCTCGTTTACATCGTATGCAGAGAAACCTTGACAAGGCATGCTGTACCTGTCTATATATCAGATGAAACAATAAAAGCACAGGTGTTTGGCGAGGGTAGTCGTCAGTAGAAAGTTAAGGTGGCCACTGATGAGCCTTCCAACAGTCCAAATAGCGTGGCTGCAATCCAAAATCGGTTCGTGAATGTCAAAAACGTACAATGTTTAATATTAGGATGCCGTCCATTTGGATGAATCCATTGTAACGGCATCCATTTGGAAGGCTTGTCAGCGGCCTGCTTTAGAAACTGTCGCAAACGCATCAGTCTACTCTTAGTAGGTAAAGTCGAGTTCACAATCTTACGGTGTCATATACATTTCTTCACCTTAATCCATTGCAATAAGGTGAAAAAATGTATGCATATTTATGAACTCGACTGTACCTAAACATGTCATGATTATTAGATAATCTTGCTAATTATTGTCGAAGATAATCACTGTCTCGGTCTAACAGATAACGTACTTATACTATGACGATAAAACAACTTCTCTTGACACCATTTTAAAACATGTTTGAAATATATAACTTTAAGTAGGTACCAAGTTAAAATTTATTTATTTATGTCGTACGCCCACGGCAACAATTCGCATGTATATTAAATAAGGTCAATCTGGCTAATTCTGTCCCCTAACGTTTTTCTCCAACAACGAACAACGTTGATAATTTCTTCCACAAACCAGATATTGCTTTTAGTTTCAGCAATCAAAAGCAAATTGTTTTTTTTCCTACGGTTGAAAATCAAAGAAATATAAGCTTGTAGACGGAATAGTCCCTATGACGGGATTAGCCACATTGACCTTACACGTTGCTTGATAATAACATTCCCACGCAAAACACTCGGTCACTAATGTAACAAACTACTTATACAAATGTTTCTAACTTTCTCTAGTTCAAAGAAAAAATGATGACAGTCCAATTTACGTCATTAAGAAATTAGTAGATTTAAAGACCTATGATAACCTCGTGCCGCCCAATGAACATTATATAGGATGTACACTCAGTTTCGATGGAATGTCAACCTTAATTAAAAACAAAGTAGGTAAAAACAAAGCATTTCATTTGTCTTGTAAAATATTCGAACAAATGAAATTCAACCCAATTGGAAATACAACAAGATTCTAACTTCCTTGGCAATAATTTTGTATGGTGGGCGGCACGAGGATAAAATAATTTAGTAGTTTACATTAAATAAATTTGTAGAAATACTCATGTTATATATAACATTGTTACTATGTGCTTTTCCTAAAATAAACCAATTATTAAATTAATTTTAAAAGACAATTTTAGTTATTTTACACATATGGTACTAGGACTAGGACCTAAAGTGTCATTCTATGGAACTTGCTAACTATGTAAACAAACCGCCATATTGAAATTGTCTCTGAATGATGAATTTACTAGTAATTTTGTTTACATAGTTAGCAAGTTCCATAGAATGACACTTTAGGTCCCAAGTAAATTCAACAATGCTTTTGTTTAGTGTGGGTACTAGATAACAGTTAACTGACGCCTCCTCTGGGCCTCTTACTGCAGGTGGTGGTAATGGATTGAAGAATGTAGAGTGAAATTTGACCTAAATTATTTTTTAATTACCTGTTATTTGATTTATATTTTTGATTTTATGAATATTACCTAAATAAAAATTAAAACCAAAGATATTAAGTGCATGTAAATACATGCTAAATTTTTTTAATTTGGTCTGTGAACATAAAAAGATCTCTTAGCGCCACTTGCACCATTCCACTAACCCGGGTTAACCGGTTAAACCTGGAGTTACCATGGTTACCAGTACATTTTAACACTAGGTTAACGGTTTAACCGCGTAACCCTGGGTTAGTGGGATGGTGCAAGTGGCCCTTATTGTGGTAAAATGTGCTGGCATTGGTTTTCCTAAAAAATAGATGTGATGTTTTCCTTGGACTAACTATTAAGTAACAGATTAACTGTTAAGAAATAGATTTATCAAGTTAACCTTCTTTATTGTAACTTTTTTAGCATTATAGCCTCCTAAGGCCCAGCCATAAAAATGAAAAATGCAAAATTTGCCACAGAATTTTGAACCTACAGTGTAGGAAATAGAGTTGATATTGCGTTGTTCAAAAACTGAAAGAAACAAAGCAAAAGCAACTCTGTTCCAACTGAATATGATTTAAATTTCATTGAACTGAATAAGTACTTTAGGTAGGACCTTGGGCCTTAGGAGGATACTGGTAAGTAATAAACACTCCTAGAATTCAAAATACATAGTTTTTTTTTTCATTTATTAAATGGAAAATGTCTTACCTGTTTAGTTTCTCCCTCCAGCTCGATGATCTGGAGGGTGAGCGAGCTCTCCATGGCGGCCGACTCGTTGAGGAGTGCATTTTCCTGCTCTATGCCACTCTGTGTCGTCACTTTCTGGGTTGAATCTAGTTTCATCAAAGCCTGTAACAACATTGTATTGTGAAACTAATTGTTCTTACTTCTAAAACATACAAGAAAGAATTTTGATTTGTAATCAATAATAAAGTTTAAATTATAAAAATTTAGGGACAAATAGTGTCTAGTAGGTAAAAGAAAAAGACTAAGTCACTTTTTGCAGCGACTGGCGGGAACCTGCAAAAAACTGTGATGAATGGCGGAATAAACGGGAGGCCTTTGCCCAGCAGTGGGACACAAAATAGTCTATATAAAAAAAAAGTGTGTCGAAATTTTTATTTGAAACATTATTTTTGTTCAAATGGGAGTACTTTGACTAGACAAGAAGGCAGGCCTGCTGGAATAGTATCAGGTGGGAAGAAATGCGTCAGGTTGTAATTTGTAAATGACAATTTGTTACAACATTATAAGTTTTACATCTCTAGGAAACTGTACTGTTTATAATCCTTTTCCATACAGAAAAATAAGTTTTATGAGTATCAATTTTGTAACTTTTGGAGTTGATAATATTCTTATTAGAAAATATTAAATGATGTTATACTGAAGTGTACTCCTTAGTAACATTAACATTAGTATGTCCACTTATAATTTTGAAAGTAGTTCAACTTATGAATGCGAAATTGTAAAAAATATGCTTAGAAGTTAACGTAGCTGCACGCTTAATGTGCGTATTAATGCATAAAAAGTGAAAATGATGGAATGTAGGCCACTAACCTCTTGTGTGATCTCGAGCTCGTGCCGGGTGTTCTCGAACAGCGTCTCCAGCTCGTCGCAGCGCTGCTGCAGCGCGCTCTTCTCCTCCAGCAGCACCAGACCCAGCTGCGCCGACTGGATCTTCTCGCTGCTCGCCTGGTCCAGCTCTCGGCCGAGCCTCTCGATCTCGGCCTTCAGCTCCGCCACAGACATCTCCCCTTGCGCCGTGGCTGCCATCTCGTGACAGTTAGACGGCCGTCTCTCTTATCCACATAAACAAATTAAATAATCTCGGAAAACAACGATTAAAAATGTTAAAATCAAAAATAATTCCTACATTCTCCCAAAAGTATCACGTCTTGACAGTTCAATGCACTACTGACAGCCATTGCCAACATGAAGATAGTGAAAAAAGTTTGACATTCGGATACACGCTACAGTTGTTAGAGTTTAATTTTAGTTTTAATTTTAATATTTAGTTTAATTATTTTGTTTTATCCTTAAATTTTCGCTACAATTGATGACTAATTTAAAATATTATTCGTCTCTTTTCTTTGCACGTGGCGCATGTAGCTTGTGCATATTCAGAGGGGCTACCGCCAAAACCGAAATTCGCAAATTGCGGGGATCTTTCTCTTTTACTCCAATGAAGGCGTAATTAGAGTGACAGAGAAAAATGCCCGCAATTTGCAAACTTCGATTTTCGCGGTTACAGCCCAGATTGAGGCGCGGGCTACAGCATGGCAAAAAAGAGTAAAAATTAAAAAGTGGCAACACTGTAGTGTAGTCCCGTTTTCTCTCTCCAAGCGTTTTCTTCTATAAATTGGTTTGAAAGGGACGACACTACAGTGTTGCAACTTTTTAATTTCTACTCTTTTTTGCCAAGCTGTACATGGGTGAACAACTTACTGAAAATTCATGTAACTAGAATCGCATTAGCTAATTCTAGTTACTTGCACCGTCATTGATAGTATTAAAATATTAACTTTAATTTGTAGCCGTTTTTTGTTTATTATAATGTATACTTTATAAGCATAATCCAGCATATTATTTGTTAATTAATTAAGCATATCCAGAATCCAGGATTATGGGGCATTTAAATAAAACTGCAACTTAATAGGATAAATGTAGATTTATTCCTTGTACGTCTAATAAGTGAGAAATATATACAAAAATAATGATTACTTACTTACAAAACACCACATATAAAATTCTATTGCATAACTTTGTTACAATCTACATCTACAAGCAAATTGATCACTATTGCTTTTGAGTACCAAAAAATCATGGAATCGATATCAAAAATTAAGTAAACTATTACTTTCTAGAACGGCGTAGTTTTGCTCTACTTTATGACATGGTTCATAGCTGAAATACATTTTTTTATTGTTAAATTTTGGCATCTACTTATTTCCATGATTCTTACAAATATTCATGCTATAATGAAATGTACAGTCAGCAGCAGAAGTTACTAAGCGGGCGAGGTGTTCAATATGATCTTGACGCGACTTTATTGTTAAGAAAATAAGAGCGTGTCAAGGTAATTTTGAACACCTCGCCCGCTTAACAACTTCTGCTGCTGACTGTACTGAGGACGATTAATTCATAAAATATGTTTCATATTCATAAGAAAAGCGCGTCATTAATCAAAATTTGAACTAAATTTTTACTTACAATAGAAATTGACAAATGTTAGTATGTAGTAGGGGATGTGATAGGATGTGTAGTAGGGGAGGAATACTCAAAACATCAAATATGTAGTTCTATTCAGTGAATTTACAAAACATATAAAGATTTGTACACAAAAAATACTTATAATACCTATACATATATTGCAAACATTTAAATTAATGCATGACCAGACCAGCAGAGCCTATTTCTCAGCAGGAGCAGGCAGATAGAGCAGGACCTAGTCCTATTTTATAAAATCTACAAGTAAAAATTCTACAATTGTAAACCAACATTGATCGAAAGGTCTCTTATCATCCGTTCAGCGCCAGTTGTACAATCAAGCCGTTAAATTGTAACTTGTAAGTTACAAGTTACAACGGCGGCGGCAGGGACCATTACCGGTATAACTAAAAATAAAAATATCACATAGCATTAAAAAAAAATTTTTGATATTAAAAAAATAGTATTTAGGTAAGGATAGTGATTGATCAGATTAGCTAAATTAAATGCATAAATATACATAAACAACCGTGATACCGAAATTGAATACCGGTTAATTTGTATGAATAATATACCGGTATTCGGTCCCTGCTTGTAACTTTCTAAATAGAGCCCAGATTCCACTAGATGTCGCTGTTGATACATTTTTGTTAGGTACCTACTTCTGAAAACGCATAAAGCCGTTTTTCGGTATGTATGTATTTATTTCAGAGTGTATTTTTTAAAAATAACAGTATCAAACCAATTCTGCTTTTGAAAAGAGTAAGCGAAGCGAAGAATAAGCGACAATTTGTTGGAATATTCCTGTGTCATGCATAACCAATCTTAAGGTTAATAGCATCTTCTGTATTGCTTCTGTATTGCTTAGTAAATTAATTGAAATTCGTTTACTGCCCGCTTTGGCATCTGCGCGAATATTAAGGAAAGGAATGCAACATTTCGGCAAATGTGGCGAAGTGTGTCGCCACCATAATTATATAATTGACTTGACATGTATTTTTATGTAACTACCAAAAAAAGGAATGTTATCGAATTTTCTACACCTAAACACACTAATATAACAAATAGTTAATTATCATTTAAGACTAAATAATAATAAAATTTTGAACAAATAAATGACTTACAATTTCGGTACTACCTAAGGAAACGTGATTATATTTAGTAATGATCATTATGGTTACATTTAAAAATAATCAAAATAATCCTTATAGTACATATGGTCCTATTTTCCCGCACTAGTGCGTAAAATAGCACTTTTCGTGTGTATGTCAAAAGTTTAAAGGGCCATATGTACTGTAAAACGTTGTACGATACACGTGCGAATAGGTAATTCGCAACTCGTGTCGATTTAAAACACTCCCTTCGGTCGTGTTTTAATTTATGGCCACTCGTTTCGAATTTCCTCTTTTCCGCACTTGTATCGTGAATAACGATTATAGGTTAAAAGTAATGCGCATCAATGGCAAAACTAAGAACAATAAGTAATACCGGTTATCCAAGTGAATAAGGGCTTTACACCGCTATAAACCGCGAACAAACAAGATGAAACTTGAGCCGATAAGCACTCTTCGCTTCGTGCATGACTGTGGCGCCGCCCTAGTAGTGGGTCATATTGCTTATTTGACAGTTGGCTGCTGTCAAATGTCGCCGCACGAAAGTTCTTATTTTCACCACGTCGTGCTTTGGCGTCGCTTGTTAGGGTTCCGTATCCAAAGGGTAAAAACGGGACCCTATGACTAAGACTCCACTGTCCATCTGTCTGTCACCAGACTGTAACTCGAGAACCATGATAGACAGGTGAAATTTTCACAGATGATGTATTTCTGTTGCCGCTATAACAACAAATACTTAAAACAAAATAAAATAATTATTTAAGTGGGGGCTCCCATACGACAAACGTGATTTTTTTGTCGTTTTTTGCGTAATGGTACGGAACCCTTCGTGCGCGAGTCCGACTCGCACTTGGCCGGTTTATTTCCTCCATCGCCAATACTATATTAATAGCGCTTCCTTAGTTTTGCCAATCATCGAAACATAGAAGAAAGCTTGGCTTCACAATACTGTTACGACAAAAAATAGTTTTAGTAGCTGCACGTATTATACTGCACATCGAAATGCCAACCTTACTCAGCTTTAATAAGGTTGACAATTGAACAATACATTAGAATGATTATATAAGTTCATATTCGTCGCAAGCTTTCTCCCTAGTTCTTTTTAATACAAGTAAATTAAAACAAGTAATTTGTACTGCAATATTAATAACTCAATATTTTAAAAGCCTATTAAAGATATTGGCACCGAGATGGTGGGAAGTTAAAATAAATATTCGTCTTATATTAAAATAAACATTTGATGAGATTTTTTACATTCCATTGAGCAACATAAAATATCAATAAGTAAATAACTGTCGATGAAAAGTAATGAGCAACTTATCTATACTCTGTATCTCTAGGTATTTAAATAAAAGTAAACAAAATCTACCTTCAAATGGCTCCTTAAGGCAGTTGAGGGTACATGAAAACATTACATGATCATATAATGTAGGTTAAAGTCAGGCAGTTCAGTGACAGATCCAGGCGGTTTTGTATTTGGTTGGTTAACCAATAAATGTTATAAGTACCCGGAAATGTACATATTGTTTGTTTACTTTTATTTAAATACCTAAAGATACAGACATAATGATTAACCTTTTGAGCGCCATAGAATTTGTCATCGAGCGTGCTCGTGTCGCCGGGGGGCACGAAGTTATACGAAGTTTTGACTTATTTATCAGACCGCGGCGAAATGAGCCCGATTTTGTTTGTCTTGTATATCAGACTACGGCGGTCAAAAGGTTAATTTAACATGGAAAGGTACTACTATTGCTATATTATTACTATTTGATATCAAATTTAGTTTAAAGGATAGTCTATTTTGAAATTACAATAACAAAAATCAATTTAACACTGGATTCATTTCGTAAGATATTTGGGATTAAGTTTAAATTTGAACTCAGTAATTTTCCTATGGTGCCACCAGATCTGGTAAACGCGAGCGTGATCGATTTTCGAAAACATAGCTAATTGTTTGGTTGCATATCATATCGTTTAACGTTCAACGCGTGTGCAGTACGTGAGCGGTGCGCAAATCGCCTGCAAGCATCGCTTTCAGCAGATCTGATTCTGAACGCGTCCCCAATCCGCATTGGGCTAGCGTGGGGACTATAGCCCAAGCCCTCTCGCGCATGAGAGGAGGCCTGTGCCCAGCAGTGGGACGTATATAGGCTGATTATAATATTTTAAGGCAATCACAAAATTGATTGAATATTTATCATTCAGTATTCATTATCGAGACGGAAGACCGATTAAATTCAATGTTAATGTTTTTTTTATTATTTTCCTAATCGTAATTTAAGTACCTACTTAAAACTATTAATTTCGATTTAATGAATTGGATTACATAAATGATATGATAATAAAATAAATATATTGAACAATAATCATTGTTACGAGACTAGTAATAAATTAATTAAGTTAATTAAAGTGTATCGAGATATTGAATAATATAATGTGACAATACAGCACCAAATGGACAAAATAATTGTAATTATTAATTAAATTACACACAGAATAATTCATATGAAATTATATGAAACCCTTTCAGCGTGTACATTACAGGTAATATAATGCCAAATTTGACATGATTATTGCGCATTTTCTTGATGGACCTTAGTTGTTGAACTTACCTTATTGGTATTTTAACCGTCAAGTGCCAATGCACTTACCCAGGGGATGGCAAACTTTTGAAATAGAAGAGACAACCGCAGCAGAAAGCATCCGTTTTAGGAATGACAAACAGCAAATAAAATATTTAAATGGTTTAAGTCCCAGAAGTGTTGATTGTTTGGTTGTCCTGAAGAGACGCAATCGCAGGTCCAAAAGGACGCATGCGGTTTGTAAGCCGCGGCTTGCCGACCCCTGCACTAAGATGTACGAAGATTATTCCTGGCACTAAGGGTCGGTTGCACCAAACCGTCTGTCACCGTTAAAGAGTTCGCAAAATTTTATTGTATAGCCCCCTCCAGACTATGCGCGTGAATCGCGGGCGAAGCCGCGAACGCGAGTGTGGAGTCTAGTTCGCTGATATGCGAAATCGACTCCAGACTCGCGTTCGCGGCTTCGCGCCGCGATTCGCGCACGAGTGTGGAGCGGGCTTATGGGAAATCACATAGTTCACTGCTGAGCACAGACAAGACCTCTTCCAGACTGAGCATAGTAGCTCTACCCCCTCTGCCACAAATACGGTAGTTTTACTCCATTTTCGAGTCGAAAGTGTCTTTGTGTGACGTCCGTGTCTTTGAACGGACCAATCACGGCACGGGACCTCGCCCACCTCGTCCCCCGCATTCCGTATTTTTGGCAGCATCGGTTTCATGAAATAATTGCTCTAAATTCCGTCTAGAGGATGCCTAGTCTATGCTGCTGAGTGACGTTAGTCAGTCCGTCAATTGTGGTTGGTGAAAGTGGCCCTAAATCGTGTAAATTTTGAATCGCCTATATCGCGTATTCACCACCTATGATATTTTTTACTCTTTATAGGCAATGTACCAAGTAATTCCTATGTTTATAAAACAGGGGTTTCGGATCAGACTGTGCCAAATAATACTTTAAAACGCACCGCGAACTTGTGTTTAAAGTTAGGATTTAGGATTAAATACAAATGATGAGTAAACAATCCGAGCGTGCAGCCGATGTATCAAATTACTTTCTAAACCTCTAGTTAAAACATACAATTTGGCAATGGTATAAAACCGTTGTAAAATTCAACTATTTCACAATTCAACTACAATATTTTATAAGTAACACAGACAATCTCACATCACCAAGGGAACTTATCACAAATACATTATAAATGGTGCTAACGTCATATTCCAATAAACAAATTCATTTATACATATAATTTCAATAAATTATTATAGAATTTTACGTTGTAAAATGTGATTGGTCTAAAATATACTCTGTGCTATAACAAATAAACTTGAGAACAGTAGGCCTAGCACATGATTGGCGCGACAGTATGTCGCGGAGAGATAGACTACTCATCATTTTGTATGTTAATTAAAGAGGGAGGGGTAGTCTATCTCCCCGCGAGATACTGTCGCTCCAATCATGTGCTAGCCAGGCAGACTAGAGTCGTCTCAGGTTTATCACAGCAAACAAGGTGCTCTGAACTTACTATACACTATGTTAGCACCACTTATAATGTTACTTTAGTTATGATTCAACCAATATAACATGAGCGAAATGTACATCTATAACAGTGTAAAACCCGCTAGTCTATTGTCTTACCGAGCGTAACTCCCTATGCCGTTAGCCATTTCGGTAGAGACTATACACGAAACGATGAAAGCAAATCTCGACCATACCTTATCCTAATAAGGTCGAATTTTGCTCAAATACTTCAACATATAGTTTTGTTTCCGTTGCAACAGTTTTTCAACGAGTACCACATACTGCGGTTCAGCAGACTTTGGAACTAATTTACGCTCACTACCGTAACAATTTACCATTAGACAATGTTGCATATCAAAACGTTCACACACATTACCGTATTTACATGAGCACGCAATTCGAGGGCGGTTCCTCGGGCGGCGGCGGCGGAGTCGGCACAGTCACACTGGCCACCACATCTGGGACAGAAACCCGCGAGCTGGGAGATTCCTTTCTTACAGTTTGTTTGATCTCCTGGGCCTTCTGTAGAGGTTTGGGCTCCGGAGGGGGCTTGGGTTTCTGTTCTTGAAGCGAGCCGGTGCTGGCGGTGCGGACGCGGGTCTTGACCATGGACATGCGGCGCTCCCGGGTGTTGATGATGGAGGTCAGGAAGGGGATCTGGTTGCTGATCGCCACCATGAACGGTTTGTAGCCCAGGCTGTGAATGAGAGAAATCTGGATTACGTTTCGAATGATTGACTTTCTTTTTATATCGTCAGATGACAACCAACTCACTAATTACCACCACAAGTGGCATGGCCATAATGAACCGTATCAATAACAAAAATAAGGTTGATTTTTGGTTGAATATTTTTTAGTAATTATTGATTTTTGCTTGGTACCTGACGATATTTGATAGGTTAATGTCCGTGCGAGGCCTGGCTGAACCAAGTAACTGCAGTCTGACTCTTAGTTATAATACGTTTGTCTTTATTATATAGATCTTAGGCGCTGAACACACGAAGAAGCCCGAATTGGCACAGAAGACGCTGACAAATCCTTAGAAAAGTTACTATATTTCCCTATACAATGATACGCTATTATGTAGTTAGTGTACGCTGTGTTGCACGTCCGCAGTATCGCGAGCGCGCTACGGCTATTACTAGCGCCCACTCCACATAGTTCGCTTTAGTCAGGGAAAGGTCTGGAATATTCGATCACGCTCGGCACTCACCACTCGTTGTCGCTCCACGCGTATATGTGCTGCAGCGCGGTCTTGAGCCGCTTGACGGTGGCTATGTTGATGTCCGGTGTCCACGCCGCGTTGCACGTCCGCAGTACCGCGAGCGCTACGGCTATTACTAGCGCCCACTCCACATAGTTCACTTTATTCAGTTAAAAGGAAAGGTCTGGTATATTGGATCACGCTCGGCACTCACCACTCGTTGTCGCTCCACGCGTATATGTGCTGCAGCGCGGTCTTGAGCCGCTTGACGGCGGCTATGTTGATGTCCGGTGTCCGCGCCGCGTTGCACGTCCGCAGTACCGCGAGCGCTACGGCTATTACTAGCGCCCACTCCACATAGTTCACTTTATTCAGTTAAAAGGAAAGGTCTGGTATATTGGATCACGCTCGGCACTCACCACTCGTTGTCGCTCCACGCGTATATGTGCTGCAGCGCGGTCTTGAGCCGCTTGACGGCGGCTATGTTGATGTCCGGTGTCCGCGCCGCGTTGCACGTCCGCAGTACCGCGAGCGCTACAGCTATTACTAGCGCCCACTCCACATAGTTCACTTTATTCAGTTAAAAGGAAAGGTCTGGTATATTGGATCACGCTCGGCACTCACCACTCGTTGTCGCTCCACGCGTATATGTGCTGCAGCGCGGTCTTGAGCCGCTTGACGGCGGCTATGTTGACGTCCGGTGTCCGCGCCGCGTTGCACGTCCGCAGTACCGCGAGCGCGTCGCGCAGCGCTACGGCTATTACTAGCGCCCATTCTACGCAGCTCGCTTCGGTCATCAGTTGGAGGAAGTATCTGGAATAGAGATGATGTTAGGAGTTGATAAAACAGAAAAGACATCGAGGCTATATTTTGAATCTTTTTTTTACTCGTCTATTCGTCGAATTAGGGCTTCATTTATCAAATTATTATGGCATACTTTATAAATTTGATATTTTCAAACAATTGTAACTAAATTTATTATTCAACGATTTAGACAACTATAATATTCATTATCCAACGATTTAGTGAAGTATAATGTTCATTATAGGCGTATACCTTAATTGCACATGCGCCGTATGACTCCCTCGCTCGACTTGGCTGTGGTGCAGTCGCTCCATGAGCGCGGCGTAGCGCCGTTCCTCACCATTCTCACCCCAAGAAACAGCGCCTCCTTCTGCCACGCTGCCTTCTCCCGCGGAACTGCAAACACATCAACATCCATATTAAACTTTCGTGAGACATAGTAACATTATGAAATGTTGATAGGTGTCCATTTTTAGGGTTCCGTACCCGAAGGGTAAAAACGGGACCCTATTACTAAGACTCCTCTGTCCGTCTGTCTGTCTGTCTCCAGGCTGTATCTAGACAGACAGACCGTGATCGCTAGACAGTTAAAATTTTCACAGATGATGTATTTCTGTTGCCGCTACTAAAAACAGAATAAAATAAATATTTAAGTGGGGTTCCCATACAACAAACGTGATTTTCTTGCCGTTTTTTGCGTAATGGTACGGAAGCCTTCGTGCGCGAGTCCGACTCGCACTTGGCCGGTTTTTTTAAGCACTGAGACCGGAGTGCGCAGCGGATTACTTAAAAATGGAAACCAAGACTCTCCAAATCTACATTACGTAACATTTTTGAGAATAAAGTTTCTTAACCTTAAAATTACACATATTTAATTACACAAACGGGTCTACCGCGATATAATTTCATTGTTTTTACCTTTAATTTACCGATGTTTCAGCTGAGTTGCACCAGCTGTGGTCACGGAAAAAATTACAGTACTGACCTGACAGGGCCGGGACTGACAGGCACGCCGCCAGCGGGCAGAGCCGCGCGCATCGGCAAACTCATGTAGCCGCTGTCGCCACATAGACTGTCTGAGTCTGCAGATGGCGTGTAGGAACCTGCAGAAAGAACTGACGTTAACAGCAGAAAATTGAAAGTGTTATAATATAAGAAGGCTCATCCAGCAGTGGGCGTCTTTATTGAGCGTATAATTGACGGGAACAGATTTATTTTTTGTGACTTAAGCTCTATACCTACTTTTGAAGTGGTAGAACAATCGGGCTGCGTAGTGGAAACGTAGCCTGGGAAAATCCGGGACCCTTCCGCGACCACACTGGATTTTCTACACTGGAATACTCGTACTGTTTTCGAATAAAATTAAAATTTCCAACAAAAGGAGTTGAAACGGTTCAACCTGATACGGGGTTTGACAGTATAAGAATTTGAATTTACCTACCAATTATATAGCGCTGCCTTTCCACAGCATATACTCATCAGCTTCCTGCAATAGCAGGTATGTAGGTACCTGGGTAGCGCTAGACGAAGTCTTCATGCAAGCGACGCTAGCGTAGGACTGCGCTACCACTCTAGTTGCCCTCTCTCTCTTGAGCCAAAGAAAACAAGTCTAATGCGGCCGCCATCTTGTTCACTAAAACAATACTAACTGGTGACAGTGCTGCCTTTCCGCTGCATGTACTCATCAGCGTCCTGCAGCACTGGATAAGGCCAGGCGAAGTCTTCATGTAGCCGGCGCAAGCACAGGACAGCACTATCCACTCTAGCCGCCCTCTCCCTTTCTCCCGCGAGCCACGCCACGAGGTGCAAGTCTAGCGCGGCGGCCATCTTGCCTAAAGCGTGGAGGCGCGCGGTGGATAGGAGGAGGCGGGCGTGTCGTTGGATCATCATGTCGATGAAGAATTCTTCCGCTGTGCCGCTGTAGCTCTCTCTGTTGAAATGAAATTGTATTAACCTTTTAACCGCCATAGACTGGCACATAAAACATACAAAATCGGGCTTATTTCGCCGCGGTCTGATAAATAAAACAAAACTTCGTGTAACTTCGTACCGCCGGCGACACGAGCACGCTCGATGAAAAATGTTATGGCGGTTAAAAGGTTAAAAAAGGAAGAATGTGAAAAATAGGACAAACAAACTTAGCAGGATTCTTCTGCAGGAAGTAGCTCTTCTATGTACATCATCTTGAGCACTTTGTGTGCACAGTTATTTCTGATGGCTTATTCCCACTAGTTATTGCCAAGTTGTTCCCAGTGGTAACTAACAATTTGGTGGTAACTAGCGGGCATAACCCTTTCGGATGCACATTAGCAAAATATAAAATCGTTAGAGTAAATGTTTGCCTAGAACGTTTTTTTTTTTCGATATCCTTGACTCCCTCATCCAGCTAATCGTAGTTCTTTTAAGGTGACACTTGAACACTTGTGGAGCAAAGCTAAATTTCTTTCACTTGACAGCGGGGCCCTTGGGGTAGCTAAGCACCTAGACAGGTACTTAGCCACCTCAAGGGTTCATCCACATATTACGTTACAGCACGTATTAACGAAATTCTTTTTCCTGTGACAAAGGGGAAGGGGGGTCTAAACAATCGAAATTTAGTGTGACGTAATTAATGGATGACCCCAAACATAGTATTTGCGCGTGGAAAATGTCTCAAGCATAAGAGTCCTAAGAGAATGAGTAACCACACTGACTTGTCACTCCTCGTAGGCACGGACTTCTTCCTCTTGACGGCGGCGGTGGAGCGCGCGGGCGCGGGCGGCGCGGGCGCGGGCGCGGGCGCGGGCGCCTCCGCCTCCGCCCGCGGCGTCGTCGTCGTGCTGAAGCTGCGACCGCGACCGCCAGCCAGCTGTAAATGCAACATGACTGAAACGTGAAATCCTACAAATGTATTATGATCTCAAAACCAAAATATTACTTTGCTAATCCGCGAAAACATAAGACTGATTGACTAGCACGTTATCTTTTCGCGGATTAGCAAAGTAATATTTTGGTTTTGATTAATATGGATTTCCGCAAAGTAACGCCTGATTCTATTCAGTATTATGATCTTTTTATTTGATAAATACGAGTAAGCTTGTTAATCCATGTTAAGACTATTTCAAAATTGCATTTTCTGGCAAGTACAGCCACGCGGGATTGTTATGCCATTTAGGGTACTTGCTAAATTGGAAATTCTATAGCGTAAGTTTTGAACAACCAATAGCTAGGACCCTAAATGGCGCAACAATCGCGGAGCGTGATGGTACAACGAAGCGTCCAGTTTCCTTCATCAAATTAATTAGGTTTAGGTTTAGGTTTAAAGAACTTTATTTCTCATAAAGAATTACAAGATTCACTTACATGAGAAAATTTACATGTTAAAACTAAGACTAAGCATACAGTGTACACAAAAAGAAAACATGTTATTCATAGTGGGTAGAAATACATTACAAGATACTTATTACTAAACGCACGGAACATATTTTTACGTTGCTAACTGCACCACAACCAGCGATGTATGAGGCAGATAAGACGATGCGCTAGGATGGATGCGGCATACTCGAGTGTGCACATAAGCATAAGTTAAATGTGGACATTTTTGTTTTGTTTTCCCTATTGTAATAAATATATAAACATACCTAGTTTGAATGTTTTTTTTTTTATTATTATTCTCTTTATTCATTTCTCATCTTAAGTTAGGTTATTTATAATATGAATATAAAAGTAAAATATAAAAACACTTACAAAACAATAAAAAATAATATAAACACATTATAAAAAACCTAACCTAGAATGCCGCCAGCAGCGGGGCAGGGCCCAAGCTACCGGTGGTCAGGGCCGCAGAGAGAGGAACCGGCGGACTATCCGCGCCGTGTCCAAGATCACCGCCTTCTGCATCTGACCCTTGATCCAACCACCTAGCAAGAGTCTCTCAAGATGTTGGTCGAGACTCTTCGCTATTAGACCGTTCACTGAAACGACTATCGGGACAATGATCGTCGAATCAACATCCCACATGGCGGTTATCTCGTGAGCCAAGTCTAGGTACTTACTGGACTTGTCCTTCTCGGCTTTCACGAGATTCTCATCATGGGGGATGGTGATGTCAACGAGCACGGCCTGACGTTGCGATCGATCTATTATCACGATGTCAGGCTTATTGGCTACAATAGTCCTGTCAGTGATGATAGATCGATCCCAATAGAGCGTGGCACGACCATTCTCGAGAACAGGCGCAGGTAAGTACTTGTAGTACGGTACTTCGCGGTCCACAAGGCCGTATAGAAGAGCAAGTTGCTGGTGAATAATCCTGGCTACGAGATTATGTCTGTGCAAGTACTCGCCGTTAGCAAGATGAGAACAACCGGAAATGATATGCCTGAGTGACTCTCCGGGACGGCGGCATGCCCGACAAATGTCGACCGTACCGTCCTTCAGGATATATTTCCGATAGTTGTTCGTCATCATCACTTCGTCCGCAATTGCACAGGCAAAACCCTCGGTTTCTCCGAAGAGGTCCCCGAATCGTAACCAGTTCACCGACGCGAGCAGGTCCACGTCGGGTCCCGTGAGGGCCTTGTAGAACCGCCCGTGTAGCACCTTACTCTCCCATGCCGCCTTGCGATCCGCAGTACTTAGTACCACAGGTTTGCGCCAGTTCTCGTTTGCCAAGGAGAGCGGCGTTAGGTTCCTGTCTACTGCCACCACATCACGATGCATCCCACACTCGTTGTTAAGGAAATAATTCCTGAGATTGTACACCTCGCGGTTGTGGAGATCCTTGGCATTTAGGAAGCCTCGGCCTCCACACTTCCGTGGGATGTACAATCTCATAACTGACGAGCGTGGGTGTAGCATGCGATGTGTGGTGAGCAGTGATCGGACCCTCCGATCCAGGGCGTCCAGTTCGGTCTGAGTCCACCTTAGTATGCCAAAGGAGTATGTGAGTAGGGGCATTACCCAGGCGTTGAAGGCGCGCACTTTGTTGCCTCCTGACAAAAGACTGTTAAGGACTTTTGTAAGCCGACTGAAAAAGCGCTCCTTCACCGACCGTCTAATACCCTCGTCCTCAATACCCAACGACTGTGACATACCAAGGTATTTATAGGTTTCTGATTCAGAGATAGATCTGAAAGACATTGTCTCAGAGAGTTGTAAATTTCTTGAATTTACAACCCTCCCCCGCTGTACATGCATAACCGCACATTTATCGACACCAAATTCCATGTTGATGGCACTACTGAAGACTTCGGTGGTTTTCAGTAGCTCCAACAAGTCTTGGCTATTTGGTGCAAATAATTTGAGGTCATCCATGTACAGGAGGTGAGAAATGACTTCACCCTCTCTCTGAAGCCGGCAACCTAGTCCCAAATCCTTCAGCAGGGTGCTGAGGGGATTCAGAGCTAGGCAGAACCACAGGGGACTCAGACTGTCGCCCTGAAAGATTCCTCGCTCAATCCTTATAAAATCCTGCGGGCCAAGGCGGTCATCCCCGCCTCCTGGTTGACGAAGGACTGTGGTCCACTGCCCCATGCACGTGCTTAGGAAGGCTCTCAAAGCTGCATCAACTTTATACAACTCTAAGACCCTCCCCAACCATGAATGAGGCACCGAATCATAGGCCTTCTTGTAGTCAATCCAAGCGGCTGAGAGGGCCCCCTTGTTCCGCCGGATTTGTTGGCAGATGGTCATGTCTATGAGGAGGAGCTCTTTAGTACCACGGGACCCAACCCTACATCCATTTTGAGCGGAAGCCAGAATATTGTTTGCAACAATGTGCGCGTTGATTTTTGCTCTCAAGATGGATGTAAGGAGCTTGTATAGTGTAGGCAAGCATGTGATGGGTCTGTAGTTCTTCGCTTCCGTGGTACTACCGGACTTATAGAGCAGGAAGGTGACACCAGTTGTTAAGGAAGGTGGGAGAGAACCAAGCTCGAGGGCTTGTTGAAATTGTGCTGCCAAGCGCGAGTGCGAGCATCGGAACCACTTTAGCCAGAAGTTGTGCAATCCATCCGGCCCAGGACTTTTCCAGTTCTGGGCCGTGCGGATGGCACAACTCACGTCATCGGGGCTGATGGTGACTGCCCCCATAGGTTCGATGGACTCGCACTCACGCTCGACAACACTCATCCAACTCCCCTCGGTGTGTCCGACAGGCACCGACCAGATGCTACGCCAGAACTCAGTCATGGCAGTAGCATCCGGCGGCTGCGTGTCGGGCGTACGAAGGTTGGTTTCCTCCCACTTTATTATTATTATTATTATTTTTTAAAGTAAGTTTGAATTTAAATTAAGTATGTTTCAAAGTATATAGTATAGTAAAGGGGGTATGAATAGTTATATTATTTTGTTGTCGTTTTGTGTATATGTATATATTTAGGTTTTTGTTTGTGCAATAGGTATATTTATTTATTTATTATTTCAAGCTATATAATTATTATTTTGTTAGTAGTTACTAAATACACGGGGCGATCTTTTCAGTTATGTGGGATTTAAGCTGTTTTTTAAAACTGGCCATAGACTTAGCGTCTTTAATGTCTCTCGGTAAATTGTTGTATAACTTGACACCTTCAAAGTTAATACTTTTTTTCCCGTAGTTGGTTCTAGGGGGTCGCGAAACTAGATGATCCGCATTCCGTAGTTGGATTTTTTGGATTTGGTCTTTTTTTTTGAAGTTAATATTCGTGTGGATATCCTTATTCAGTATTTTACGCACCAGTATACATGTATTGTAGATATATGCTTGTGTTATGCTAAATATTTTAGTATTTTTATAAAGTGTCTCGGAAGGAGTTAGGTAATTATAATTAAATAAAACTTTAATTAATTTATTTTGTGCTGTTTGTATTTTTTTTAAATGTATTTTGGCCGCAGCCCCCCATATCTCTATAAGATAATCGATGTGCGGCTTAATTAGCGTGTTATATATTAAATATCTTACTTTGTGAGGTAGACACCGTGCTACAGCACGAAGAGCCCCAGTTAATGATGATAATTTTGACTTAACTTTCTGAACATGTGGTTCCCACGTGAGCTTGCTATCCAGTATTAAGCCTAGATATTTTTCGGATGTCTTTTTTGTTATAGGTTTAGAATTTAATGTGGGATCTGCGTAGGCTTCTATCTTTTTGTTTTTCGCGGCGAAAATAATGTAATTTGTCTTATCTATATTAATAGTTAGTAGATTATGCAGAAACCAAGTGTTCAGTAGCTCTAGATCGTTTTGAACATCAGTTACAATTTCGGAAATGGAAGAGCCGTAGTAAAAAAGACTGGTATCATCAGCGTAGAGTGTTAGATCTCCTTTGAGGCCAATAGTCTGTATGTCATTTATATACAGGGTGGAAAGGCACGACGATCCTTTCCGGAAATGGGAGATAGTTTAGCCTAAGCTCTATATTTTCTCCATAGAAACTATGTTAATATGGGCAACCGTTTCTAAATTATGACCTTTTAAACATCCACGCAAAAAACTACTTTGTTCTAACCCTAACAGGTGACAGGGTCAATGAACTTACTTGTAAACAATCAGTATTCGACAGGAAATTATGCTAATTTGTTGCCATCTAACCATTTTTAGGTCTGCTTACAGCACGGTAAGAATCATTGCAGGATTTTCGCTTTCTTAGTGGTTCCACTTGTTCAATACTTGAATGAAATAGTTATGTTATTCCTTAATATTAATAATACTAACAACAACATTGTTTACAACGACAGTTCAAATGGTGACATTGACAACCACTCAAAAGTACGCAATCGTCTTATAAATATCTCTGAAATAATAAACTGAAATAAATGTCATATACTAAGAAAAAGTGACCAAGGCCTCCAGTGCCCCAGGCTGGAATCGAACCAGCGTCCTCTGCTATCGCGGCAGGTGCCTGAACCACTCGGCCACCGGGCCACATGACATTTATTTCAGTTTATAATTTATATAGTAGTGTTTCTACTTGATAAAAACAAATTAAAAATATTTTCTGAAAAATAATTTAATTTGTTCAAATACTTCATAGTATTGATTGGCAGCGCCATCTCTCTCGCTAGCTCGGTATCATCATGAGAATGATCCAGATAGAAGGTTCGAACCATACTGTTCTACCTTAGAGATGGCTAGGGGGCGCCACAAGCCTTCAGTAGGAAGTGCATATACTTGGAAAATTTGACTAATGTCGCTGTGGCCCGGTGGCCGAGTGGTTCAGGCACCTGCCGCGATAGCAGAGGACGCTGGTTCGATTCCAGCCTGGGGCACTGGAGGCCTTGGTCACTTTTTCTTAGTATATGACATTTATTTCAGTTTATAATTTATATAGTAGTGTTTCTACTTGATAAAAACAAATTAAAAATATTTTCTGAAAAATAATTTAATTTGTTCAAATACTTCATAAATATCTCTGGTTTCCTTGACTGATAAAAAGGTTTTAGTTTCTTAACACGTTTCACAAAATTATTTTCGAATAATTGGAAACTATTTAAAATAATAAAAAATTACATGTAGGTTGTGTTAGTTGCACCAAATGAACTTGCAAAAATGAAATACTAAGAATAAATCAAGAATAAATACTTCTTCAATACCAAACTAACAAACCTTCTTGCGTGGTAGGAAATAGACAAGACGTCTGATGTTTGAAATTAAATTTTCATTGAACTATACTTATTGAATGTCATATTCTTCAAATAAAAATGTTAGATGCTCGTGGCTATTTACATTTGTGGGGCTGTGTAAAAGATATGGTGTACCAAACCAAACGGAATGTGAAACTGCGGACGAAATGAGACAAAGGCTAATTGGTGCTTTCTGCGGAGGATAAATGACGAAGAGCATACACTATATCGCATGTGCATCGACATACTCGGGTACGGGCTGCGGCGGCGTTGTAATACACGGAGGTACATTTGAACACCGTATGTGAAAAGAAGATAGTATTAAATATTGGAAAAAAGTAATTATCTAAGAAAGTAATAAAATTGTTTGTAATAATTTTGCATGCATTTGATTTATTTGACATTTATGCGTCATTCATACATCATTGCGATACTGTCAACGATCGGAAAAAAGTGTAAAGTCCCGAGCTTTCCCGACGGAGATCCTTAATCTAGCCGTCATGTGCACATGCTATAGGGTTATCACCACAGTTAAAAAGTAGTATTTTTGCAATTTTTATTTTTTACTCAATTAACGATTCTTACCATTACCAATAGTCTCTGTATCACTTAAACGACCTAATACTTCCGGGAAGGATCGTCGTGCCTTTCCACCCTGTATATTAAAAAGAAAAGTGGCCCCAAAATGGAACCTTGGGGGACGCCGTAGATAATAGGTTTGAGGCTACTTTGCTGATCATTTATTTTTAGGGTTCCGTACCCAAAGGGTAAAACGGGACCCTATTACTAAGACTTGGCTGTCCGTCCGTCCGTCCGTCCGTCCGTCCGTCCGTCCGTCCGTCCGTCTGTCACCAGGCTGTATCTCACGAACCGTGATAGCTAGACAGTTGAAATTTTCACAGATGATGTATTTCTGTTGCCGCTATTACAACAAATACTAAAAACAGAATAAAATAAAGATTTAAATGGGGCTCCCATACAACAAACGTGATTTTTGACCAAAGTTAAGCAACGTCGGGAGTGGTCAGTACTTGGATGGGTGACCGTTTTTTTTTTTTGCTTTTTTTTTCGTTTTTTTTTTGCATTATGGTACGGAACCCTTCGTGCGCGAGTCCGACTCGCACTTGCCCGGTTTTTTTTCTTATTACTATTTGGAAACGATTTGACAGATAAGATTTGAGAACTTCATGAGCTTTGCCAGTCACTCCTATACTAGTTAATTTATGCAGTAGTATTTGATGGCTCACCGTATCGAAGGCTTTCTTTAAATCAATAAAGACGCCTAATACGATTTTCTTTTGGTCAATATTATTTTTTATTCGTGTGACGAGGTCAATTGTAGCAGAAAGGGTATTTGATTTTTGCCTGAACCCATATTGTTTTGGAGATAGTGTTTGGTTTAATGTTAGGAATTTATTAAGACGATTGTAAATTACTTTTTCATAGACTTTTGATAGAACTGGGAGCAATTTTAAGACTCTCAGGGAATGTACCCTGATCGAAACATTTATTTATGCAATTTGTAAGTTCATCAATAATTAGTAATTTTATAGATTTTATTGATTTAGTTGTTATTCCGTCAATGCCAGAGCTACAGTTTAATTTTAGATTTTTAATTATTTTATCTACTTCATCCGGAGTAACCGGATCAAATATGCGAAGTTCATTGACATTTGTGATTTGAGGACACTCATGGGTGTGGTACATTACAGGTATTTTATTTGCTAAGTCTGATCCTATCGTAGAGAAGTATAGATTAAAATGGTCACATATTTCTGCGCTATCAGTAACAGTTTTTGAATTGATTTCAAGTCTCGTAGGTGATGTTGCGTCTTTGACTTTATTAATGGAGAGGCTATTTATTAAATTCCACATCTTCGCGGGTTTCTTTGCACATGCATTAAAAGTGTTAAGATAGTACGTAGTTTTTGATTTTTGTATGATTTCTTTTACGGACCTTTTCTTCTTTTTTAGATCTTCATCTATGTTATTGAGAGATGGGTTGGATTTTTTCAACTGCCACAGCTTATTTCGTTTTTGTATTGCATCTATGACATCTTTGTTTATCCATTCTTGTCGAGGTTGGTTTAAATACTTGTATTTTTTAGTTTTACACTTTGATAAACAAATTGAAATATTTTTTTCCAGATTTTCATACGTCACCTCTACATTATCCTCGCGTAAAGACTTGTAAGTCGCATATAATTTGTTGTAGTCTACTGCATCATATTGTATTTTTCTTGCAGGACGTGGCTGGTATTTTTTCACCTCTAAGAAAATCTGCTTATGATCAGCCATGGCTGAATCTATGATAGCTAGATGGAAGTCATTTTGTTTAAGGCTTGAACATACATGGTCCAATATGGTCCTCGTTGTGTGTGTCTCCCGTGTGCAAAAATCATGGTCAATCTTATTCAGAATTTGAATATCGTTTTCTTTAAGAACTTGCTTATAACTGTGAGTCGTTGAGCTAGATTTCAATAGGTCATAATTGAAGTCTCCAAAGATTAGGACTCTCTTTCTTGTCTGGAGTTGGAGCGCATATTCATCCAGAAAATCATTTGAATTGGTTCGTTCAGGTTTGTATACAATTCCGACATCCAAAGAATACTTGTTTATGTGCACCCAAAGAAAGTGGTTATCATTAACACAACGCTCTTCTATAAGATGATGGGTCAGAGATTCGTGGACGAAGATGGATACGCCGCCGCCTCTTGAATTGGTTCTGAAATTATAGTAGTGACAATAACCGGGCATCTGAAGTCTGCGTCCTTCATCCTCATCCGTTTCGGACAATGCGATAATTAACCCTTTTAATTACACAAACGGGTCTACCGCGAAATTATACCGTGGTCATCCGTTTGTGTAATTAAATATGTGTACAGAACGCGAGAGTTTGAAGTGTTAATTAACCCTTTATCGCCCACTGCTAACCATAGGCCTCTCTTCGAGTACGCCACAATTGAGTGAACGCTGTAAGATGTAAAGACCAGTCTGACCAGTTACCTGCATGCTGCCTAATGTGACGGAGAGGTCCTCCGCGTTGGGGGTGACGGTCTGCGACTGCACGATCTGCCCGTACTTGGCCTGCACGTTTACCGAGTTGCGCCGCGAGACCACGTCATTGTGACCAGTTACCTGCATGCTGCCCAGTATGACGGAGAGGTCCTCCGCGCTGGGAGTGACGGTCTGCGACTGCACGATCTGCCCGTACTTGGCCTGCACGTTTACCGAGTTGCGCCGCGAGACCACGTCATTGTGACCAGTTACCTGCATGCTGCCTAATGTGACGGAGAGGTCCTCCGCGTTGGGGGTGACGGTCTGCGACTGCACGATCTGCCCGTACTTGGCCTGCACGTTTACCGAGTTGCGCCGCGAGACCACGTCATTGTGACCAGTTACCTGCATGCTGCCCAGTATGACGGAGAGGTCCTCCGCGTTGGGGGTGACGGTCTGCGACTGCACGATCTGCCCGTACTTGGCCTGCACGTTCACCGAGTTGCGCCGCGAGACCACGTCATTGTGACCAGTTACCTGCATGCTGCCCAGTATGACGGAGAGGTCCTCCGCGTTGGGGGTGACGGTCTGCGACTGCACGATCTGCCCGTACTTGGCCTGCACGTTTACCGAGTTGCGCCGCGAGACCACGTCATTGTGACCAGTTACCTGCATGCTGCCTAATGTGACGGAGAGGTCCTCCGCGTTGGGGGTGACGGTCTGCGACTGCACGATCTGCCCGTACTTGGCCTGCACGTTCACCGAGTTGCGCCGCGAGACCACGTCATTGTGACCAGTTACCTGCATGCTGCCCAGTATGACGGAGAGGTCCTCCGCGCTGGGAGTGACGGTCTGCGACTGCACGATCTGCCCGTACTTGGCCTGCACGTTTACCGAGTTGCGCCGCGAGACCACGTCATTGTGACCAGTTACCTGCATGCTGCCCAGTATGACGGAGAGGTCCTCCGCGCTGGGAGTGACGGTCTGCGACTGCACGATCTGCCCGTACTTGGCCTGCACGTTTACCGAGTTGCGCCGCGAGACCACGTCATTGTGACCAGTTACCTGCATGCTGCCCAGTATGACGGAGAGGTCCTCCGCGTTGGGGGTGACGGTCTGCGACTGCACGATCTGCCCGTACTTGGCCTGCACGTTCACCGAGTTGCGCCGCGAGACCACGTCATTGTGACCAGTTACCTGCATGCTGCCTAATGTGACGGAGAGGTCCTCCGCGTTGGGGGTGACGGTCTGCGACTGCACGATCTGCCCGTACTTGGCCTGCACGTTTACCGAGTTGCGCCGCGAGACCACGTCATTGTGACCAGTTACCTGCATGCTGCCCAGTATGACGGAGAGGTCCTCCGCGTTGGGGGTGACGGTCTGCGACTGCACGATCTGCCCGTACTTGGCCTGCACGTTCACCGAGTTGCGCCGCGAGACCACGTCATTGTGACCAGTTACCTGCATGCTGCCCAGTATGACGGAGAGGTCCTCCGCGTTGGGGGTGACGGTCTGCGACTGCACGATCTGCCCGTACTTGGCCTGCACGTTTACCGAGTTGCGCCGCGAGACCACGTCATTGTGACCAGTTACCTGCATGCTGCCTAATGTGACGGAGAGGTCCTCCGCGTTGGGGGTGACGGTCTGCGACTGCACGATCTGCCCGTACTTGGCCTGCACGTTTACCGAGTTGCGCCGCGAGACCACGTCATTGTGACCAGTTACCTGCATGCTGCCCAGTATGACGGAGAGGTCCTCCGCGCTGGGAGTGACGGTCTGCGACTGCACGATCTGCCCGTACTTGGCCTGCACGTTTACCGAGTTGCGCCGCGAGACCACGTCATTGTGACCAGTTACCTGCATGCTGCCCAGTATGACGGAGAGGTCCTCCGCGCTGGGAGTGACGGTCTGCGACTGCACGATCTGCCCGTACTTGGCCTGCACGTTTACCGAGTTGCGCCGCGAGACCACGTCATTGTGACCAGTTACCTGCATGCTGCCCAGTATGACGGAGAGGTCCTCCGCGTTGGGGGTGACGGTCTGCGACTGCACGATCTGCCCGTACTTGGCCTGCACGTTCACCGAGTTGCGCCGCGAGACCACGTCATTGTGACCAGTTACCTGCATGCTGCCTAATGTGACGGAGAGGTCCTCCGCGTTGGGGGTGACGGTCTGCGACTGCACGATCTGCCCGTACTTGGCCTGCACGTTTACCGAGTTGCGCCGCGAGACCACGTCATTGTGACCAGTTACCTGCATGCTGCCCAGTATGACGGAGAGGTCCTCCGCGTTGGGGGTGACGGTCTGCGACTGCACGATCTGCCCGTACTTGGCCTGCACGTTCACCGAGTTGCGCCGCGAGACCACGTCATTGTGACCAGTTACCTGCATGCTGCCCAGTATGACGGAGAGGTCCTCCGCGCTGGGAGTGACGGTCTGCGACTGCACGATCTGCCCGTACTTGGCCTGCACGTTTACCGAGTTGCGCCGCGAGACCACGTCATTGTGACCAGTTACCTGCATGCTGCCTAATGTGACGGAGAGGTCCTCCGCGCTGGGAGTGACGGTCTGCGACTGCACGATCTGCCCGTACTTGGCCTGCACGTTTACCGAGTTGCGCCGCGAGACCACGTCATTGTGACCAGTTACCTGCATGCTGCCCAGTATGACGGAGAGGTCCTCCGCGCTGGGAGTGACGGTCTGCGACTGCACGATCTGCCCGTACTTGGCCTGCACGTTTACCGAGTTGCGCCGCGAGACCACGTCATTGTGACCAGTTACCTGCATGCTGCCCAGTATGACGGAGAGGTCCTCCGCGCTGGGAGTGACGGTCTGCGACTGCACGATCTGCCCGTACTTGGCCTGCACGTTTACCGAGTTGCGCCGCGAGACCACGTCATTGTGACCAGTTACCTGCATGCTGCCCAGTATGACGGAGAGGTCCTCCGCGCTGGGAGTGACGGTCTGCGACTGCACGATCTGCCCGTACTTGGCCTGCACGTTTACCGAGTTGCGCCGCGAGACCACGTCATTGTGACCAGTTACCTGCATGCTGCCCAGTATGACGGAGAGGTCCTCCGCGCTGGGAGTGACGGTCTGCGACTGCACGATCTGCCCGTACTTGGCCTGCACGTTTACCGAGTTGCGCCGCGAGACCACGTCATTGTGACCAGTTACCTGCATGCTGCCCAGTATGACGGAGAGGTCCTCCGCGTTGGGGGTGACGGTCTGCGACTGCACGATCTGCCCGTACTTGGCCTGCACGTTCACCGAGTTGCGCGGCGAGTCCACGTCATTTGGATCTAGAACAATCACGGTTACTTTAGGTACTTATCAAATGTAAGCGAGTCCAAGGTCCAATAGTAACTTTAGTACAGTCGCAGATATATCGGACGGCCGCTCCAAAATATCTGAACACGCACTCTAAAGCGTTGACAATACAGCCGTGTTCAGATATTTGTGAGCACCTTGGTTGCTCAGATATGTCTAATGGCGCCTGTAGGCGTTTCTGGGGTGCCTTATTTGGAACAAGACGAGATTTCCGTCGTGTTATCCAACATGTATGGCTCTAGAATCTCTCCATAATGCTCTTTTTTGTGGAACGAACGTTGAGAAATTCTCAAGTTAAAAACGTGAGTGATCTGTTCTTACATGGAAGGAGTCCTCAACTTAAAAGGAACTTTTGTAATTAAGAAGACTAGTTACCTATAGCCCTGAGTAAGCGCACCAGGTCCCTCGCCAGGTCCCACCGCTCGTGCTGCAGCGCCGTGTCCAGCAGCTGCGTGGCCAGGTGTCTGCTGACTGCTGAACTCCCTTCCCTCGACAGTATGCACTAGTTACCTATAGCCCTGAGGAAGCGCACCAGGTCCCTCGCCAGGTCCCAGCGCTCGTGCTGCAGCGCCGTGTCCAGCAGCTGCGTGGCCAGGTGTCTGCTGACTGCTGAACTCCCTTCCCTCAACAGTATGCACTAGTTACCTATAGCCCTGAGGAAGCGCACCAGGTCCCTCGCACGGTCCCAGCGCTCGTGCTGCAGCGCCGTGTCCAGCAGCTGCGTGGCCAGGTGTCTGCTGACTGCTGAACTCCATTCCCTCGACAGTATGCACTAGTTACCTATAGCCCTGAGGAAGCGCACCAGGTCCCTCGCCAGGTCCCAGCGCTTGTGCTGCAGCACCGTGTCCAGCAGCTGCGTGGCCAGGTGTCTGCTGACTGCTGAACTCCCTTCCCTCGACAGTATGCACTAGTTACCTATAGCCTTGAGGAAGCGCACCAGGTCCCTCGCCAGGTCCCAGCGCTCGTGCTGCAGCGCCGTGTCCAGCAGCTGCGTGGCCAGGTGCCTGCTGACTGCTGAACTCCCTTCCCTCGACAGTATGCACTAGTTACCTATAGCCCTGAGGAAGCGCACCAGGTCCCTCGCCAGGTCCCAGCGCTCGTGCTGCAGCGCCGTGTCCAGCAGCTGCGTGGCCAGGTGCCTGCTGACTGCTGAACTCCCTTCCCTCGACAGTTATGCACTAGTTACCTATACCCCCGCGGAAGCGCACCAGGTCCCTCGCCAGGTCCCAGCGCTCGTGCTGCAGCGCCGTGTCCAGCAGCTGCGAGGCCAGGTGCCTGCTGACTGCTGAACTCCCTTCCCTCGACAGTTATGCACTAGTTACCTATAGCCCTGAGGAAGCGCACCAGGTCCCTCGCCAGGTCCCAGCGCTCGTGCTGCAGCACCGTGTCCAGCAGCTGCGTGGCCAGGTGTCTGCTGACTGCTGAACTCCCTTCCCTCGACAGTATGCACTAGTTACCTATAGCCCTGAGGAAGCGCACCAGGTCCCTCGCCAGGTCCCAGCGCTCGTGCTGCAGCGCCGTGTCCAGCAGCTGCGTGGCCAGGTGCCTGCTGACTGCTGAACTCTCCAAGTTCTGCAACATAACTGTCATTACCAACAGTACTGGAAGCTTAAAAACTTGGTCAAATGGTCAACGGTAACGCGGTACGGTTTCCACACACTGTTTGGGAGATACGATACGTTGCGTGCGGTATCAACCGGAGACCAAGAGTAAAAAGTTGAAGCCTTACGGCTCAGCCACGACATTGGGCGACTGGCGACGGCGGCGGCACCAACCATAGGTGGGAACGAAAGGTCCAATCGCTGTGTCTCGCTCGAACCTATGGTTGCTGCCGCCGCCGTCGCCAGTCACCGTCGACGTCGCATGTCGTGGCCGATCCGTTAGAAATAAATAAAAGCAAACTCTTTTTGAGACAAAGTTCACAACGGACAATAATATAGAATAGAATCATGTATTACCCTTCCAATCTGTAACAACAACAAAGCATTTGTTTATTCCGTATGAACGCCAAATTAACTATAAGTATCATCAGTTTATTATAAATATGCAAATTTTCAGGTCAATCTGACACCGGGAACTACATCAAATCTTACTTCCAAGATTTGACCCACATACCAGGTACATAAGAAATGTTGTAAAAACCTTATAACACCAACTACGTACAGTCGACGTCAAAGATATGTTTACACTTTATGCCTTATTACAAAGGAGTAAGGTGCAAAAGTGTAAACATATTTTTGACGTCGAATATACATTGTCAGTACGGCGGCTGACGCGCACATCCGCAAAAAAACTACGCACCCGATTATAGTTAATTATAACAATCGGCATGATAATAAGCGCACTCAGGTAATCGTTACATCAGTTCTTGTAACACTTATGTAATCAAGGTTTATCGAGTTTGTACATAGAATTTACATATAGGAAATATCTCATAAATTTCTGAAGTTTTTATATAATAGAATATATTGCTATATCCCCTATTCGATATTATATTAAATGTTACCTTACTATTATTGCTATATTTCGCTGTAACACATTGTTGTCACGCGTTAACCTTTTGGACGCCAATTACCGATATATCCGTACCGTAGGTCTAACGCCAAAGACCGATTAATCGGTCACAGACCACAGAGCAACACAGCCCTATGTACATATGCATAAAGTTCCATTTCTGTTTTGATACTTCGGTGACGTGGCGTCCGAGTGACAGCTTTTGTGTTAGCCACGGCGTCGAAAAAGTTAACACTTGACAAATCATTTATCGCACTACTTTTGCTTAACCCTTTAACGCCACGCCTATCATGCGCGGCGCGTCATCTCGCAACGTGAACCTTGCCGTAATGCACGAAGTTTGAGATTGGGCTGAGCCGCGCGCGTCAGTTCTTTGATCTTTGGATTGGAGCATGGTATAATAATATACTCCGCCTGGTACTCCATTCCCGTCTTTTCTAGGTCACCTAACTGACACGGGCCTACGTCATCATGCGACAGCGCTATATGATAATATGCGATAGCGCTATATATAGCGGCCATGTTGTTGTGACTGGGAATGGAAGACCATGTTTTATTAGACTATGGATTGGAGATATGTTTGCCGTACTTATGTATAGTTAGTTACATACAAACAGCAACACTCCTAACTGTACACTGGCGTTCAAAAGTGCATGGAGATGTTTCAACCGTAATATTAAGGCATTACGGTCGACATCTATCCATGCACTTTTGAACGCCACTGTACATCGTGGATCTTATTACAAATGGCATAAGGTCCACCGATGTACAGTTGACAGTGTGGGCGGTGGTACGACAATTGCAAGTAATATATACACACGTACACGGCGGTAAGAAGTTAATTAAATTAAATAATCATTTATTTCAGGCAAGACCCATACAAGTGTTAGTAACAGGACTTAAATACTAATGTTAGAGTACAATTTTCATTAAAACCTACCATGCAAGACAATATATTATCTACTTAAAGCTAAGATAATTACAATACCGGGTGAGCCATACATACACAAAACTTTTTGTTTACTTACATTTAATAAGTGGCGAGAAAAAAAATTAAGAAATTTGAACTTTATGTAATTTTATTTTCAGTTCTAATTTCATCAATAAAATATCTCGAGTTATCAACTTCTTCCCGCCGTGTACGGATATAATAAGTTAATAAATTTTACTTGTAATATAATGAGGTACGACGCAGCTGTATCGAGCATCTTCCGTTGCAGGCATTCTTGGAACAGTTCCTTCGGCTTCCCTGCTGCCGAGAATAGGTAAGCCCATAGCGCTATCTCTGTCTTCCTCGCGCATTGAACTACAGTCTGAAAAATGGCAAACATGTTTCATTTCTAATCTTGTGTGTCTGTTTCTGATGCATCTACATTTATCTTCCTCCTCAGGCCCTGCCATACAAATAAAAAAATTCAAAATTTCCCACTGAAATTTGAACCTATAATGCAGGGAATAGAGTTGAGTTTGTTTTGTTAGAAAATTGAACGAAACAAAACAATTGCAACTCTATTCCTATTTGAATATGGTTTAAATTTCATCGAAATGATTAAGTACTGTAGGTAGGACCTTGGGCCTTAGGAGGCTAGAAAGTGTTTACGCGAAACTAACCTGTAAGTAAACAGGGAACTCGTGAACGAACTCAATAATACTGGGTAGTTGTGCGTCCGGTATCGGCTCCTTGCTCGTCGCCTCTTCCTCCAGAACCTGCGGTCAATACAAACTTCAACATTTTGAACTTATATTTTAGTCATGCTGTAGGAATATCGTCAAGTTAAAACTGGCTCTCTTGCGCTATCAGAAGTATTAAAAGAGTAGCGCTCGAAAGTCACACTCCGATGGGATGCTCGGACTGTGGGATATACAGGCTGAAATTGTTATCATTTACATTTACTGAACAATTTTTAGTATGGTGCCAGCCCCGAAATCGCGAAAAAAAAACAGTTATTCTATAGAAAACATTGAGAATTTTTTGCGATTTCGGGGTTGGCCCTATAGTAAAAGTTGTTAAGTATGACCTACATATTCACCCCTCAGAGATGACAATTTCACCCGTTAGAATAACAATGAAAAAACATGTTACACGGTAATCTCTTGTCAAATCAAACATGTGAAATCTTGGAGCCTTCTTCTGGGCCACACTTAAAACAAGTACGCCGAAAAGCGTATTTACCTGAAAAAAAGTATGAAAACTATACTAAACTTGTTCAACAATCAGGGATTCAGGAGTAGAGGGAGAATTAGGAGTAAAATACACTGACCTCGTGCAGCAGTAACTCCAAAGAATGGGGGAAATAGGGTAGTTGGGCACAGGAGCGGGCGATCTCCCACGCGTGGTAGCCAAGATTCCTCCGCAGCAGCTGCCGCAATATCTGATGCAGATACACTTGGCTCTGTAACAATCATCATCATCAAATAAGGGAGACGTCCGAGTGCTCGTCACTGTCCCAATACATGTGATCTTTAAACTTAAATCCCAGTAAGTTCGTGTTCTTCTCTCACTTTCACTGACCGTAAGCGTGAGCGAGATGGAAGTGTGTCCTCGGGAGCGCTAATATTATGTTTTATTAATTTAAAATTTTATAAACGTTTTAATTAAAAATAATCGCTGAGTTCTCTGAAGCATGATACTGTCGATTTTTAGAAGCAATTTTCATAATTTGAGTTTTTGTGCATAATTTTTTAAAGTGCATTTTAGACTATTTAGACCTATGTTCGTTTTTCTATCGAGCGAAAGTCAAAAACTGAGGATTCGGATCCCTCGAGAAAGGCCTCAAGATTGCTAATTAAATTTACGGCAGCCGTATTGTGTACCAAAAAAGCGACTTTTGAAAAAACTGTTTTCTGAACCTACTGCACCTTAAGTCATTGTCGATAGAGGTGACAGCAAAGGATCATGGGGCATTAGCATGTCGAGCACTACGACGTTTACCTTAGTAACCTCTTTTACAACAGTAAAAGGGGTAAAGAATTTGATGGGACGTCTAATTACCACGTCTAGAGGCGTTCTCATATAACGTCAGGTGACAAGCAAAACTCACTAATTACTAAAAAAAACATTAAACAAAAATCAACCTTATTTAGGTATTAATATGGTTCACTATGGCTATTAACTTGTGGTAGTAATTAGTGAGTTTTGGTTGTCGCCTGCCATAATTACTCTTAGTAACCTTCGTACATCGCTGGATATCAACTTAAGAGTGAACATACAGAAATTACAGAACACTCAATATAGTCAGTATTGATTTGTACGATATTCAGTCTCGGATTGAAACAACGCAGCTTACGTAGCACTATAACCTCGTTAATATCGGTAATCTGAGGCAACAAAAAAATACTGCTAAAAATTCATGAAATCATTTTTTACTGCTCAATTGCGAATACCCCTACGGTGTATTGTCTAATATATCTTACCTTGTATCTATTACGGCTATTTCTAATCGTAAATAACGGTACACTTAGGTTGCAATCTACACCTAAAGTCGAAGCGCTTCAGTGATTAAATCAATAAACATAATTAGGTTTAAATAGACACAATTACTGCATAAATACGCCAATTCTGATGCCGAATATTTAACTGTATGAATCACGGATGCATGAATATTCGATACATTAAGTATTAATTTGCATGTTTGCTAAAAGTACTATGGTGGAATACTCGTATGCGCGAGACTTTCTACCTCTGAATACGTAATTTTGTCGATTCTTCACGAATGGCATCAGTGGTTCAGACTGTATAAAGGCCACTTAGGGACCTCAAACGATTAAATGGTGAGAGACAACCAAGACTCACTAATTCTAATTATTACCACAAGTTCATAACCATCGTGAACCGTATTAGTATCAAAACAAGGTTGTTTATTTTTTTGGATTAGTGAGTTTTGGTTGTCACCTGAGTACTTACTAAATGTGACAACTAGTTTGATATAAATAATTTTCGATGTCGTTTAAGAAATAAGCGATTTTCTGATGGTTAATTACCTCACGACAATAGGCGTTGAAGGCATTAAGCTAACAACACTTACGGTTCTGTTGACGACGCAGAACGGTAGTGAGAAAACAGAGTTGGAGTCCGACGTGTAGAGCGTCGTGTCGTTCTCGGCTCCCAAGAGGATCGCGTCGTCAAATAGTATCGCTGCAACATACCGGCAAATTATGGTGAAAATGTTCCAACCTCTTAATTTAATTACGACTTTCTGTTTTAGGCACAAGGTTCAGTTTAGGCCGTATTCGGCCTATAGCTCAAAAATGACACTCGAATGTCAGTCTTACTCAATCAGACTGGGGAAAAGAGACGTTTTAACTCCATTGCTGTAATTGGCCGAATATACAGCTTGTCAAGAACCGTTTGTCAGTGGAGTATAAGCAGAGAGAATCATACTGTCTTTTTCTTATACTAGTATTATATCCCCGAAAAAGCAGACTTGATTGCCAGACTATATTTCCTATACCTATACTTGTGTTGTGAGATTTATGCCAGTCAATACGTTCAAACATTTGCTATACTTACTTAGCGGATATATGTTTAGATGGAAGGGCAGCATGATCCGTTTAGCCATGAACGTGTGTCGCGACGAGTCGGGGTGTCTTGTCGCGTCCCGTGGTAACAAAGGGAGCCACACTCGCGCGCCGAGGGCGCCGCACCACAGCCAAAGTGCTCGGGACAGTTGTGTCTGAGCCCTGCCGCCGCCGCCGCAGGACCAGACGCTCTCGACGCAGGACGCGAGCACGGTCGCTGGAAGGCAGCTGTATGCCTGTTGGTAAAAGTAAATAAGAATAATCATATAAAGGCAAAAACAAAAGTGCAAATCAATTATAGGACCTATAAATATTTTAGGTCCTAATGGCCCATAACATTGGATACGTACTCCGTCCCTAATGTATAGAACATTTGTTTTTAGCCCTATATGGTAGTAAGGTTTGTGCGTCATATAACTCGATTTTTTTTTTATTGATATTCGGGCCATTTATGAAAAACTAGATAACGAATGACTAAATTTATTAAAGTCCCGTTGTCAAAACGAAATGACATAAATTCCGTCTGTCTGTTTTGCTTTTCATAGGTGTGCCAAATTTTAGCTCAATACCAATAAGTATCGAAAAATGGTTTGCAAATTTTGACGATAACTTAAAACATAATTAAATACTGACATTGCAAGTTAAATAAAAGCTTATGAAAAGGAAAGGGAAGTGTGTCTTTACGTACGGAAACGAAACGAAATTCGGCGGTCAGCCTCTACATTTGACACATGGACATATAATTATTCAAGTACGTTTTACATATTTAGCTTGACACCCGGAAATCGATGCAGCGTATGTAAATTGTAAACTAAGGCAAAGTTTTTATACTACGTCATAAAACGTAAAAGCAAACATAAGACAGTCCGTCTGTTACATTTTTACCTGAACGATAGATTAATTGTTCATGAGATAGACGGTAGATGAGATTTGCTATAGAGTTTGACTATTATAAAACTAATAAGCTTTATAATATGTTTAACTATACATAAAGAAACGTGAATTGTGTGAAAACATTGACAGTCAAAAAATGGGCGGCATTCATTTTATATCATTGTAAAGTAAACAGCAATAATTCTCAATGTTATGTATGTCAAGAAAACAAAAAGTGCGGAATAAAAGCCAATGAACTGATTTACATTAATACGCAGCTATTACGCGTGTTCGAATCGAGATTGCATCATGAATTAATGCATCATAACTTCTCCAAATATCTCAAGGTCTTAGTATGTAGAGTATTAAGTTATTCAAGTTCAATAGCAGCAAGGGCGCGATGTAAATGTAATGTCTGTAAGAAGAAATTGTGTAACGATTACGCGTCGGCACTGCGAATGGATTAGGCTTGATAATGAGCTAATACTCGTAAACATTGTTAAGCATATGCACCTAATATCGCGTGCTCGACTCTTGGTACACAGCAAAGCAACATACTTAACTGATCATTAGTACACCCTATCCCATTGCAATAAGAATGCCCATTTAACTGTGTCGACTATGGTAATTGCTGTTTGGAATTAGAGCAACTCGTCGAATAGCTCGCTTGCATTGCGTCAAATCGACACGCAAGGTACAACCCCCGTGTCACATCACTATCATTATCATTACCCTCGGGAACGTTATGTAACACACTGAGCCAATAATAACGCTAATCGACCAAATTAGGATCAAATACTCGGATACAAATAATTTTACAAGTAGGCACATACACAGACATTTGCAAATAGACGCTACATCCTCCGCGAGCGAGCCACATGTAGATACGAGTATAATGGTATCGTAAATGTAAGACAGACGTTTTCACTAGCCGAAGGTTGTAGGAAGCCTGATGCAACCCTTGAGTGATTGTTGTTGAAGCGGAGCAGCGCGAACGACCGGCATCCGCCGCCACCAGGACACGAAGGTCTACAGCGGTCTCGTATAAATGGCTCAGATTGCTCTTTGCGTATCAGTGCGTTTTCGACACGACGCGGTCAAGTGCGTCTCGTGAACATGAATTTATACGTTGCGGTGCGTGAATTATATTTGCCATATTGGATTGTTTGTATGACAGTGAAGTGACGGTTTGGTTTTCCACAGATATGTCTTCTGGCGCTCACGGCGTCGACGAAGGCTGACGGGGGACTGGGGCTCGGAGGCCTAGGTGGGCCAGTGTACGCACCCGGGCATGCCTCAGTTGATTATTATGTAAGTTGCAGTAATTTAAACGTGATTGTTGAATGAATTATTCAGTGTTAATTTCAAAAATATTTTGAATTTTAGGCCTATCCCCGTTATGCGTTCGAATACTCTGTGAAAGACCCTCACACCGGCGACAATAAAGCGCAATGGGAGAAACGTGACGGAGACGTTGTCAAAGGTAAAATATATCCATTCATAATTTGAGACTAAATAGTTCGATCTCTAATGTGAGTTAAAACGTTGCAGGAGCATATTCACTTGTGGAACCCGACGGCAGCCTGCGTGTCGTGGAGTACTACGCCGACGACAAGACGGGCTTCAATGCCGTCGTGAAGCGCCTGGGCCCCAACCTGCACCCGGCCACCGTCCACGCGGCCCCAATCTACAAGGCCCCGATCCCGGTACTCGGCGGACATGGGTCCGTCCTCTCCCCGATTTCCGTCGGCCCGGTGGCGAACCTGGGACACCTGGCGAGCGCACCTCTGATTTCAGGGCCGATCCATGGAGGCCCGATCTATAGCCCCGCTGTGTCGTCTCAGAACCTATTCAAAGAACCAGTGATCGTGAAACATCTGCCCGCGCCGATCCTCTCTGAACCTATATTACAAGAGCCTATCCATCACTCGCCAATTCTAAAAAGCCCAATCTTGTCTGAACCTATTCTTTATGAACCGATCATCAAAGGCCCTATTCTGCCCGGACCCATTTATAAGAATGGTCCAATCGTGACCTCTCCTCTTCTTTTTGAGCCTAATATCAAAGGTCCTATTCTACCCGGACCTATTTACAAGAATGGCCCACTCCTGCCAGGACCCATCTACAAAAACGGCCCAATCCTACCCGGTCCTATCTACAAGAACGGTCCCATTTCCTACGGACCTCTGCCAATCCTCAAAGGCCTGCCCGGGCCTATCTACAAGGCTGGGCCGATTTACTCTGAGCCTTTAGGCCCGCTACCAGATTACAAAGCGCCACTACCCCTTTACAATGAACACGTACCTCTTTACAAGGAGCCGTTGCCCGCTTTGCCTTTATTAAAGGGGCCAGTAGATCTTGGACTATATGGTAAAGGACCTATCAGCACGCTCGATTGGGAAGGTTTAGGTAGAGGACAGCTCGAGCAGGGCTATGGTTTGGGCAAGGGCATCGGTCCGCTGAGCCCATCCCTGGGAGGTTACGGATTGCTAAAAGGAAACATTGGACCTGTCCTACCCTACGCAGGATTAGAAAAAGGCCGTCTGCTGCCCTCCTGGAACGGTCCGATAGAGTATCCTCTGTACCCACAAGACGGGTACAAACACTGATCGCAACGATAAATAGCAGCCGGAAGCCCACAACGGCACACGCGACGCACCCACAAAGGATGACAAAAGCAAGTAATAGTGTGCAGTGGGCTTTTTACTTTACCAATCATTTGCCGCTGCCTTTTTCAAGGCTCCTTTGCCATGTCTTGATTAGAATAACTAACCATGAGCCCTCATTGGTGATATGACAACGTAGTCGATAGTTTAGACCAAATTGTAATTATTTTAGGATATGTAATATTTATGTTGCTACGATTAAGATATTTAGTATATCTTTACGAACACAATATAGCATGCGCCACCGTGTGGTATATAATTACTGTTTTATTGTCCTACCCCTTAACTCGATTAGCGTCCTATCAAAATAAAAATACAACTCATTAATCAAATGTTATGACAACATACCTATACCACGCTGTTGCTGATGGTTAGATAAAGGCTTGTTTCTTTATTGAGATAAGAACGAGAAAAGAAGATGAAAGAAAGAAGAAAGGAGCGAAATTCAAATTTTCTATGAGACGATATCCCTTCGCGCCTACATTTATCAAATTTGCCGCCTTTTTCTACTGACAAGATCTGCTTGACCAATTATAAGCATTTCAACATTTTAACTTCAGTTTATAGGTTACTGTCATGGTCTCTATACTTTGGTAAACGCTAATTAGAATGATAACATTGATAACAGTCAACGATCGGGAATTCGGGCGGTCCAGCGGAGCGGAGGCGGTCACCTTGGAGCAATCGAAAGGGCCGGTAACCAGCTAAAGTAAATAGGTATACATTTAGTGACCTTGGAATGGGCTTAGAACGTTTACTAGACTGAGAAAATTATTAATTGAATCATTACGAGTATGTCACAGTCTTAAAGCCCGAGTCGCAATGGTTGTCCATGCGTACACATGCATGTGCGCGTTGTAATGTATGCAGCGTTAAAAAAAACGTCACACACTTTGCGTGGCGTATGCGTGCATGTCTAAGCATACGTAATTAATTACGTACTCAGTTTTTAAAACTTAAATAATTATGCTTTTAATCGAATTTAAACTTTCGTGAGTCACGCTGCCGGAAACCATCGCGAGCGCGGACTTCTGGCGTATTTCGGCGGTTTCGTGGGAATCTGGGCTATAACCGCGAAAATCGAAGTTCGCAAATTGCGGGCATCTTTCTCTGTCACTCTAATTACGCCTTCATTGGAGTAAAAGAGAAAGATCCCCGCAATTTGCGAATTTCGGTTTTCGCTGTAGCCTCCCTGCACCAGAACGGGTGACGCAGCAACAAAACTGTTGTGTCGCCAAAATGAATCTTAGTTTTTAAGATTATACGATTTATAGATCTGTATGTATATATGGGCCATTGTTGCCTGTCAATACATGTTTAATTTTACAATTATAGAGTTCCGTATTTCGTCATCTTCCTGCATTTTACAGATTGATTGCACTGGTTCTCCTATTATTTTTCTACAAAAGAGCTGTCAATACGGTGAATCCTCATAAAGCTTTCAAAAGTCGGTAAAACGAATGTGACACTTCTGGAATAACTAAAGCGCCTGCTTAAGGGGCCCACTGATTAACAGTCCGTCGGACGGTATCGGCCTGTCAGTTGTTCGGAACTGTCAAAATTTTGTTCTAACTGACAGACCGATACCATCCGGCGGACTGTTAATCAGTGGGCCCCTTTACCGGGACGAATGCGACACGATTACTGGCCATTGGATTAGGAACAAATACTTCAGCAATGATAAAAAACCGGCCAAGTGCGAGTCGGACTCGCGCACGAAGAGTTCCGTATCATTACGAAAAAAAACGGCAAAAAAATCACGTTTGTTGTATGGGAGCCCCACTTAAATATTTATTATATTTTGTTTTTAGTATTGTTTGTTATAGCGGCCACAGTAATACATCATCTGTTAAAAATTTCAACTGTCTAGCTTTCACGGTTCATGAGTTACAGTCTGGTGATAGACAGACAGACAGACGACAGACGGACGGACGGACAGCAGAGTCTTAGTAATAAGGTCCCGTTTTTACCATTTGGGTACGAAACCCTAAAAATGTACTGGAGCATTTCATGAAATTGTCTACCGTTTGTCCCGTACAAATGCGAATTTTCTGAAGATTTGTAGGTATAAGAGTTTCCTTTTCTATGACAAATGGTCAAAAATATGCACAGAAGAATAATCACCTGCTTTAAATGCCGAAAAAAAAGTCGCAACACAGGAAATAAAATGCGTTTGTACGGGACAGCCCGTGGAATGCTCCACTACAATGTAAAATGCGTGTTGTGCATTAAATATGGTGTAATAAATCGCCCTAACAAGCACTTAAACGTTAAATAAATATGATTGCTGTCAATTGCGAGTTATACCTGCGCACCGATGGTTCCGCGCAACTACACTTTAATTCTGCCCTACCATTGCAGCCGTAACCTGTTTGAATTTAGAATTTAGTGCGCAGCAATCATATATATAAAATTGAAAAACCAGAACGGGATAAAAAACGAGCGAAGAAGAGAGATGGCGCCTTACAAATTTCTAAAAAAGTTTTTGACACGTATCTCGAATACAACGCACGTATGATAAGAAAAAACTGTTTAAATCTATTATCTACATATGAAAATAAAACTAGAACATAAAAACTATCGCTTTCGATGCGTATTTAATTTACAATAAGGAAAAGAAATTTTCATAACAATCTTCATTTTACGACTTCGACCATTTCTCGGGAACTCTCGGTTGCTTTCGTTTGGCGGTGCTATAGATTAGACCAAATAATCCGTAAGTTAAAGTAAACTAAATTATGTTTGTCATGTTGGTATACAGGTATTTCTGAGTTTTTTTACACGAAGTAAAATAAAAAGTGCTGCCAACCTCAACCTTAGTCCATAGCCCATACGAGTGAATTATGCCATTTATAACATATCAATCAAATTAATATTATCGTATGATTATCGTGTTAATAATTTGTATTTTATTGTTTTAAATTTCTTTATGAGTTATTATTATTCAGATTGATTTTCATGGCTCGGCAAACATTGTCATTCGTCCAGGGAAAGGGCTGCCGAGATGAGCCAAAAATACAAAGTTATAAAATGGGAGACGAGCGTACTTGGGACAACAAAATGGGAGACGCCCGATGGCGAGAGCTATCGCAAGATCGCAAGAAACATGACGTGATCTGGTATCGGAGGCCAGGTGAGTCCTTTGGATCCTTGCGTCACCTTAGCCGTAGTAATGTTAAGATCCACAAAGGGAAATGGGGACTACCTACGTTTGTATGAAAAGGCGATTTATGGGCGGTGGTCGTCCATATTCGTGGCTTAAAGCGGAAAATAAGTAATCTAATGAACGTTTTTGCAACTAGGCTTACAACAATAAGTAATAATTTTATGTTAAAACAAGTTTTAAATAAATACCTACGTACGTTATAAGAAATTTTCGAATTAAGTTATCCAAATAACGGCTACCTACTTGACAAATAAGAAATCCTTATCACAGTTATAAACCCTGGCAGGGCTACATACTAATGTCGGTATTTAACTAAACATAAGACAAACTCTTTATTTCATTTACGCGAGCGGAGCTGCGGGCCCGTCTAGTCCGATATAAAATTTAATACTTTTTCCAATGGTCGTTTTGACCGTTACCTATGCGTGGTGTGGGGCAGTGTTCTTGTACAGTCGCCATCAGATATATCGGAGCGGCCGAGGTGCTCAAACATATCTGAACACGCCTCTATTGTCATGGCGCTAGGTTAGGGTGTTTCATTTTTCCGAATTTTCGATTTTCATCTGACTTTGCTCGAATTCTTGTTCTAACTGATAAAAAAATATTATACGTTAAAAAAAATTAAAATCGGTCAACATTTAGAGGTTGCACAACATCAACAAAGATTTTTCAAATAACCAACGACTCTACATCGGAGGGTAGAAAATGGTTTAAGCGGCTACCATCAAAGCGGAGAGTAGTGTGATACTGAACCTTCTACATATAAATAAATTTTAAAATTAGTAGTAAACTTGGATTTTGGTTACTCGATAAATGTTCTAATTAAGATTTTTCAGTTTTTCCACCTGCTTCCAAAGGAAAAGTGCTTTTATCGTGTTTTAGACGCAAAATTCAGTTTACTGATTCGATTTTAGTATCAGTTTATTATATTTTGTCATTTTAGAACATAGTTCATTTTCACGCAATGTATGGGGTTCTCACTCTACCTTTTCAACTTGTGCAACCTCTAAACGTTATTCGATTCTTTTGAAAATTGAAATAGATAGTTTTTAGTGTGGGGAGACTCCATTGGTGAGCAAAGTCAGGAAAAATAATACAACTTTTTTTTCTCCATACAAAAGTGAATCACCCTACGCTAGGTGCGTGTTCAGATAGTTTTGAACACCTCGGCTGCTCCGATATATCTGATGGCGACTGCTGTACTTATTTACGAGTAGGTACCTGTTCGAGGTTTAGGTATATTTTATCAACGTTCAAAATGTTCAAATCTGTCAAATGGTTGACATTCTTTCTCGTTTCGTTGGACTTACATAAAATAATCGAGCCATTCCAGGTTAGTCTTTGTATTAAGAAACGTCTGCGAACGATAACAATGTGCTTAAAAATAAAGGTTTCTTTACACGCGTTTCAGTAACCCTAAAAATAAGTAGAAATAACCCGATCGACAGCGCTAATAGCAGCCAATCATGCAGGGGCCGCATAACTCGAACACTTGTCGAAGCAACGGGTCGCGCCAGTTTTTCAGGACTCCGCTTCGATAGGCGAGGCGCCCGTATAAAAGCATTGTATTCCACTAAAATACGCATTGAATTACGACAGCTCACAGACGGAACCGACTATGACGAGAACATTGGTAATTAATTTTCGACAGACGGTTAATTTGATTTAGTAGACGGGTAACAAGTCAATCCTGATCTTGACACTGAAACTTTTTATAACCTTTGACCTGTCAGTGTGCCGGTTGTCAGAACCGAGGTTACTAGAGTCGGACCAAACTTTGCATGTCATAGCGTGGAAATGTCATATATCTATGAAAGTATGACGTTTATAGTGACACTTCACACTTTTTTTCTGTCAAAGTCGAAACTCAGACTATATCTTCTTTCTTTTTTGAATTGACAAAATACAGGCTACAGCAACTTCTGAGTCTGACCCTGCTCTACTAAATATGAGACTATATTTATTTAAAAAAAAATGTGGCGCATAGATATACATATATTAGTTCTTTTTTTTAAACGTGTTCACTCACCGTGTATAATGAACACATTGTAACATAGTAATAGATAACGACCCATTGGTATTTTTTGTGCAAGATATTGCAATTCTATCATAAAAATTATCGTTTAATAGATAATTACAATTTACGAGTATTGCTGTTTGCAAGCATTTCGCATGAAAACTATTGAACATTGTATATAAATATTTTGTTATTCAACGATTATGTTTTTGAATTTCAGACTGCGTTAACTCTGACGCTACTAGCGGCCACAGTTTCGAGCGGCGTTGTCCCTGTTGCGCCTGCAGCGACCGTCGTAGTGGTACGTACTATACAAGCCAATTCACGCATCAATTCGATCTTAATATCCTCAACTTAAAGTTCATTTCACATTGACAGGATAACCATCCGCGGTACGCCTTCGATTACGCAGTCAACGACCACCTAACAAAAGACAACAAAGCGCAATGGGAGGTGCGGGACGGCGACGCAGTCAAGGGCTCGTACTCGCTCGTGGAGCCCGACGGAAGCCTCCGAGTCGTCGACTATAAAGCCAGTCCTCAGACCGGCTTCAACGCAGTCGTCAAACGACTAGGCCCTAACGTCCATCCGTCCAAGGGAGCCCTTATAACACCTATTGCCAAAATACCAATAGCACAAGGAGTCATAGCTTCGTTAGCTCCTATTGCTCCGCTAGCGAAGATACCCTTAACTCCTATAAAACCCTTGCCTTTAATCGCGCCTTTAAATTACGGCTTCGGCCCAGCTCCTCTAGCAATCGGCTTACCCAAACCCGCTACGCTTGGACAATGGAGTCTCCCATGGGACCCACTAACGCACTCTTTCGGAGGCTGGGTGCCACTCAACGGACCCCTGTGGCCCTTATCCCTAGGTCCGGGACCATACGCGACCATACATAGCAAGAAAATCGTCAATGGGAAACTTGTCAAATGGACGACGGGTCCGATCTCCTTAGCGGGAAGAAAGCTTGTATTGAAGAAGAAACTTTAGGTCCTGTAGAAAACAATAGAAACTACTAGAATATAAGAAACGGTAGTGTAGTGATATGTTGTAAATATTATTATACGCTACTGTACCTGAGGTCTGTGAGTTGAAATGTTACTAGTCTATTTTATTATTGTTACGGGATGTATTCGAAGCTATATATGCGTGTTTTAAACGTGTAAAATAAAGCATTTTATCGACGTATCCGACTAAATCATTTCCCTTCCCAAGTTCCTTTTCTGTACCTGCTACGAGTAGTGTTTCTAAAAAGATGATAACTCACTATCGATCAAGTGAATGTTCAGTCATCCAGTAACAATCGATTAATCATCGACAAATCAAATCCGCAATAGATTTCGTCTAAAAACTACCCAGAATCGTAGGTGGTGGTGATCGATGATTGATTGTTATATGATATTTATACATATCACATATTATGTAACATAGTGTTACGCTTAGCACTGATAATCAATTAGTACCACACTACTTATCACGTGTAATTAGTACAACAATTTTAAATACTGTCTAATTAAATTATGTACAAATTCACGAGGGCTATAATCATACAAAGATAGGACATCCCTAACCTATAGATTGTTTATTAATAAACGGCTGTCGAATCTGAATTGCTTTCTGCCGTCTATTTCCATACTTTAACATTTTGTTTTATTGAATAGAGATAAAATAGACGAAGACGAAAATGTTTGTCAATCACATTGCGAAGCGATCAATCGGTGACGTCAGTCAAAATATCTGTTAATCCCATTCATATAAGTAGGATCCTAAAGAGCTCCGTATGACAAACGCTTCAATCGGTGTCTACGGTCAATCACGAGTGTTAATCTTACGTGCTTGATCGTGCCGGGACGACTAAGTTTTATGAATAAACGGTTACAGCTACAGTAGGTAGGTATTTACATTCCTGCAAAAACCACACTATTGCGTATGATCTATGTGCCGCGTACGAGTTTTTCAGGATTTTCACTTGACTCACGACGAAAAGAGGCAAACAATGTTGAACTTGTGTGTATAATCAAATATGTATGTTTCTTTGTAGGGTCCACCATATTACATCATAAAATTTTAATGCACGAAGCGTTATTACATTCATGGAAACAGATACAGATATGTAAGATCATGTTTGACCGACCATATTTTATTTTGCTCGGGGCAAGACAAACAATATAATGATTCCCTACAAGTGTTTCTTTTGCCCCTATATTTTTCTTACCCACTCTTACCTAACATGACCTTATCTGAATCCTTTTATAAGAATATTTACGGACCTTTAATTGGTTCAATTTTGCATTGAACTGTGTTCATGACAACTGTGTTCATGAGTCATAACAATTATGATTGACACCGACCTGCACTCTGCAGCTGTGGTCTACATTATACAGTTAGCATATCTCAAAACTGTCAACAAATAAACGATTCACATTTTTGCTTGGTATTATGCACGTCTGATGTGCTGCCAGAGTCTTCGGTACAGGTCGATTCACAAGAGCTGGCACGAATGGAATGAATGAGTGAAAGAAAATATCTAAGTGTGTATAACTTTAACCAATAAAAAGGTGCCTCTGACTGTTCACATTTTTGCTTGGTATTATGCACGTCTGATGTGCTGCCAGAGTCTTCGGTACAGGTCGATTCACAAGAGCTGGCACGAATGGAATGAATGAGTGAAAGAAAATATCTATGTGTGTATAACTTTAACCAATAAAATGGTGCCTCTGACTGTACACTGTCAGATAGAGATGTCACTCATACAATGAAAGCCTCGTTAATTCCGCAGGGCCCATTTTTAGATTTATTCTAGATTAAATTTAGTCATATTTTTAATTTCGTTTAGTTTTTATTATTACTTAGTTTTAATCATAAAAATAAGAACTCTGCAATAAAATACCGAGCACCTACATATTCAATGACTGTGCAGGTGTGCAACCCATAACCAAACATATTTATTTTCGCAAAAACTGTTTTAATTATTAAAGCATATACAGAATTTCACAAACAAAACCTGTATGTTCCAGATCCAGACTATGTGTTAAGTGGACCATACAAGACATCGCTACCGCCACCTAGCGTGCAATCTGTAAACAAGTTTGTAGGAAATGTTAATGAGCGCTTACACGGCTGTCGGACCTGCCATGATAGATTAGCGCTAAGCTGACAGCTGGCGCTGTTCTTAAGGATGATTATTCACCAAATTCGGCTGAACAAACTATATTTAACTACAATTACAGACAAGATTCTGCTTTTTTCTGTCTCTAAGAGAACCGACCTGGAAATACTTAGATAAATGTACAAATATAAGTATTTTTTATTTATTCTAAATGCAGGTTTATATTTCCAGATAAACCCAACGGGACTAATAGATGATAATAAAGCGTTTGTATTATTTCGAACCACTGAGCCGTTAAAACATTACAGCAGCCAACACATTACTGAATGAATTATAATCATAAACACCCACTGAAAAGGGCATGTAACACACGATATTGCAAGACCCACCCCAATAATAAACAAACAATTAATTAGGACTTAACGTAATTCATTTGTATAATTCGTGAGGTTACGTGTGCAAGGTAAATTTGCAAGTAAAGAGTGTACTGATCCGTGTATGTTTGACAAACTGGAGCGCTGAATTGAATAATTAGTGTGGTATGTAGTATATAACGCTGCCGGAAAACGACAGAGGTACAGTGCACTTCGCTTGCTCACTGGAGAACCTTGTCAACAACATGAACTCATATATTGTGGTAATTATCATTATACAATTTGGTCAAAGTGTTAGAAGCATTTGCGTCTCGTGAATCCTGCTGATTGGATTAACTTAATGGAAGTGGATGTTCTTGATTAAGAATGTAGGCATTTTGTCTCCGAAAAAAGCTTTAAAGCTTTATAGTTCATAGAACCTAACGCTTTAGTGCGGCCGCCGAAATTGAGGGTTAAGTTTTCTCCATTTCACCTCACTCCAGACCATCAAATAGAGTACCTAATCATTTGTCGTACATTCTGTAAGTAGACGAACTTAACAGTGTTAATATAATTCAACATCTACTTACTTATTACTGTTGTCTAGTGAAAATACACTTCTGACAGAAGTCTCTTCTCAGTGCACGAGTTATGATAATAATGGTTATAATAGTGAGCCCATAACATAATGAATTCAGGATAACAACGATTGAATAATTATTTACAGGTATCCTGCCTTTTGGCATTCGCTGCCATCGTCTCAGCAAACCCCCCGGCGACGCTCTCATACCTCCCCGTAGCGACCATCGAGAATATCGTAAGTAGAACGTTCCGAATGCGCGAAAAGCCTCGACGCCACAATTTGTTTACCCTGCTGTTTAATCCTCCAGCCGAACCCAAGCTACGGGTTCAACTACGCCGTGAACGACCCGGCCACGGGCGACAACAAGGCGCAGTGGGAGACGCGCAACGGCGACGTCGTCCAGGGCGCCTACTCGCTCGTGGAGCCCGACGGGAACGTCCGAGTCGTCGAGTACACTGCCGATTCGCTGCGTGGCTTCAACGCCGTTGTAAAGAGGACCGGCCCTAATGTGCACTCTGTAGGGTTGGCGGCCGCGCCGGTTATTGCACCGGTTGCTCCCATCGCTGCCGCCCCGATCCCGATAGCGCACGCTCCCATCGCAGCCATCGACCCCGAACCTATCGTCCACAGCCCGATCATCACCCCGGTAATCGACACCGCGCCTATCATCGCCCCTTACGACGTATACCCGATCTACCCCTCACTAGAGCCCTGGGTGCACCTCTCGGGCTCCACCTACGGCCACAAAGGCAACATAGTCCGCCGATGGACCGCCGGGCCCATATCTCTCGCCGGCCAAAAGCTGACCATTCGAACCAAGCACTGATCTAGTGCTAATAATTATAAGCTTCTACGTGTATAGGTAACCATAGTTACTCACGGCGCTTGTGTGTTTTGGCATACAGATATATGTTAAAATACACATAGGTCTTGATAGAAGTTAAGTTACGGTTAAATTCCAAAGCAACGAAGTGTACCTGAGCGAATATGTATTTAAGAATAAATGTAAAAATATATTTGCGGCCTTTCCTTTTCTGACGTCGGACTCAAAATAAACCCGAAAAACTAGGTACTATCACAAAGTTACATAGAATTTAATGCTCCATTGATTAAATAAACAAAATTTTATTTATCAATACACAAATGGGCAAAGCTAAAACAAAAAGGCTTTATAGGTTTCGTTTTCTTTATGTTTCAATAAGAGCGTTTTCACATTGTCCGATCCGATATCGGATGTAGGATCCTACATCCCCGTAGTCAGGCTGCGGGGGCGCGCCCGGGCGTCTTTAGCGGTCACGCACACTACAATAAACATTATGCCTACACATACGCATACAAACAAATATTATCGGTCTGACAGCTGTAGAAATTGTATGATAAAGTCATTTTGGAACATTTTTGCTCATAATTAACTGCACTTGTTTGCACCCAATGATTGTACTACTTTCTTTATTACCAATATTACGTAGTAGCCGATAATTTCCGATAATCTAGATCAGTATGATAAACGTCTCATTTCAAATTCAAATGGAAACCAATTGTGTTAATTGTGCTCTTGCCAATGCGAGCGTCCTCTTTGCCGGCGATGCGCGACGCGGTACTGAATTTGTTTAAAATAGGCGTTGACTGTTCATTAGGCGAATGAAAATTCGAGTGTTTCAACCATGATTAATCATTATTCTTAATAAGATCCACCCACCGATTTAATTGGTTGTAAATGTCTTTTGTATTGGAACCCAACAAATGTCTGTAGTTTATAGTCCGCTCGCTTTTGTACCATTATTGTTAGATTTAAACAAGCAAATTTTGAGAGATTTTTATGGCCGTCGAATTGGATTCCATAAACAATAATTGTTTTTTTTTTAATTCTTAACCTTTTTTTTAATTCTCATTATTCGATTGAGCTGAAACTTGGTGGGTGGCAATATAATATTATGGTACCATAGAGCTGATTAGGGCACTGGAGGTAGCCATAGGAACTCTGTCATAAAACAACGCAACATAATGTTGCCTGTTTTAAGAAAAGTATAATCAGCGATAAAAGCTTGTATCAAAAATGTTTTTTTTTTTTTTTTTTTTTTTAAATCTGATTTGTATTAGACCCGGCATTGTTGGTATTTCGTTTACCAAATAAGTTAACTCTAGAGATTAAATCTTAAACATTGCTGTTGAGTATAATGTAAGAACCGCTGTAAAAAGCTGAATAAACACTTAAATTATGTAGTGAGATCAAGCAAGAAATGCTAGCAGAGTTTATTAGGATGTTTATGAATAACAAGCGGAAATCCGCTTGGGAAATCCCAAAGCGCTAGAAAACGCTGACTCGTAAAAACGCACTCGTGGTTCCGATAAAAACACAGAGTTCTTAATAACAGATTTTTCAGAGATGGAATACATTTGCATTATTTCTATAATATTTGCAGACTAAATGCAGTCAGCTACAATGATATCGAATTACAGATACTGCATAATTGTTTTCCGTCGAATTTTCTCGGAAACGTTCGTATTTGTCATGCTACTTCAGTCAACCTGAGTACTTTTTGTACCAAGACTGACTGAAATATCAAGACACGTTCGTACGTTTCCGTGAAAATACGATGTAAAATAATTATGCACTACATCTGTACATTATTAAATGCATTTTTGTACCTGTACAGTTTTTAAACGACGAATATAAGAATCTGTCCGGCAACTAGGAACATATAACTACATAAGCAACAAAAGTAAAATCACTTACCGGGTTGTTGCCTTCATCCACGTCGTATTCTTCCCTCTGGACCATCATGAGGCGACCGCTTGCGTTCAGTACCTAGAAAAAAACCTTTTATTGTAGTGCCTAAACATCGTTTTTACTATTATATAGCAGAACTTAAGATTTTGACATCGTCTGTCCACCTTGTTGGGAGCTTTTCTACGCAGCGTCCTGTAGTATATGATCGCTTGTTAGGCCCACTTGCACCATTCCACTAACCCGGGTTAACCGGTTAAACCTGGAGTTACCATGGTTACCAGTACAATTTGACACTGGGTTAACGGTATAACCACTTAACCCCGCTTAAGCCGGTTATTTGTACCCTCAGGTTCCATACTTAGAGTACGACGTAAGAGTTTTCTCATTGGGCCAAAAGATCCTGTTTCTGAATTTAGTTAGTGTAATTTGCTAGTTAATGTTACCAGCATGTGGAGTAATGTTACAAGCTAAATAGATATTTCCGACTGTGGTATCTCTGTAACAGTAATGTTACCAGCGAGTCGGGTTGCTGCACGGCGGGCTGGCGCTGGCAATCCTGCAGACGGCAGAGCGACGCCGACACCACGCACGCCGGGTGCGACAGAGCGGACACGTCCACCTGCACGCTTGATATTGCCCGCCGTGTTTGTAGCACACAGTAATGTTACCAGCGAGTCGGGCTGCTGCACGGCGGGCTGGCGCTGGCAGTCCTGCAGACGGCAGAGCGACGCCGACACCACGCACGCCGGGTGCGACAGAGCGGACACGTCCACCTGCACGCTTGATATTGCCCGCCGTATTTGTAGCACACAGTAATGTTACCAGCGAGTCGGGCTGCTGCACGGCGGGCTGGCGCTGGCAGTCCTGCAGACGGCAGAGCGACGCCGACACCACGCACGCGGGGTGCGACAGAGCGGACACGTCCACCTGCACGCTTGATATTGCCCGCCGTATTTGTAGCACACAGTAATGTTACCAGCGAGTCGGGCTGCTGCACGGCGGGCTGGCGCTGGCAGTCCTGCAGACGGCAGAGCGACGCCGACACCACGCACGCCGGGTGCGACAGAGCGGACACGTCCACCTGCACGCTCGATATTGCCCGCTGTGTCTGTAGCACACAGTAATGTTACCAGCGAGTCGGGCTGCTGCACGGCGGGCTGGCGCTGGCAGTCCTGCAGATGGCAGAGCGACGCCGACACCACGCACGCCGGGTGCGACAGAGCGGACACGTCCACCTGCACGCTCGATATTGCCCGCTGTATCTGTAGCACACAGTAATGTTACCAGCTAGTCGGGCTGCTGCACGGCGGGCTGCCGCTGGCAGTCCTGCAGACGGCAGAGCGACGCCGACACCACGCACGCCGGGTGCGACAGAGCGGACACGTCCACCTGCACGCTCGATATTGCCCGCTGTGTCTGTAGCACACAGTAATGTTACCAGCGAGTCGGGCTGCTGCACGGCGGGCTGGCGCTGGCAGTCCTGCAGACGGCAGAGCGACGCCGACACCACGCACGCCGGGTGCGACAGAGCGGACACGTCCACCTGCACGCTCCATATTGCCCGCTGTGTCTGTAGCACACAGTAATGTTACCAGCTAGTCGGGCTGCTGCACGGCGGGCTGCCGCTGGCAGTCCTGCAGACGGCAGAGCGACGCCGACACCACGCACGCCGGGTGCGACAGAGCGGACACGTCCACCTGCACGCTCGATATTGCCCGCTGTGTCTGTAGCACACAGTAATGTTACCAGCGAGTCGGGCTGCTGCACGGCGGGCTGGCGCTGGCAGTCCTGCAGACGGCAGAGCGACGCCGACACCACGCACGCCGGGTGCGACAGAGCGGACACGTCCACCTGCACGCTCCATATTGCCCGCTGTGTCTGTAGCACACAGTAATGTTACCAGCTAGTCGCGCTGCTGCACGGCGGGCTGCCGCTGGCAGTCCTGCAGACGGCAGAGCGACGCCGACACCACGCACGCCGGGTGCGACAGAGCGGACACGTCCACCTGCACGCTCGATATTGCCCGCTGTGTCTGTAGCACACAGTAATGTTACCAGCGAGTCGGGCTGCTGCACGGCGGGCTGGCGCTGGCAGTCCTGCAGACGGCAGAGCGACGCCGACACCACGCACGCCGGGTGCGACAGAGCGGACACGTCCACGGCCTGCACGCATCGCATCTCAATGTTGCCCGCTGAAAAATGAGAACGTTGTTAGAGACATACGCATGTGATTGGAGCTGTTTGAACATCTATAACTGCGCCTGTGTCATTTACGTTACCGTTAGGCCGGTTCGCCGATATAAATGCGTTCGATTCTGCGTCAGTTGTCAAAAATACCTGACGACGTCTAAGTATAATATAACTCCTTAAAGGACAGTGAGAGAAGAATTGCCACTACATTTTGAACTTCATCTACTTTTAACTGGGTTACAAACCTATGAAAACACTGGCGAAATTGCTGCTTACAGTTAAATTCTTCAATCGTATTTAGGAAGTATTGATAGATAGAATAGTAAATGTTAGTTTCTTGGAACTCACTATTGTCAGTACAGCTCAGCTCGTAAATGGTGACGAGCGCGTCCGCTCCGAACACGACCAGCTGATCATCCAGCGCGTCCAACACGAAAACCTGCATAAGAATTATGTCAGTCTGTGTTATTTCGACCACCTTAAAAACTCATCTATTTATATTTGTTGTGAAAAATCAACAAATAGGGAACATTAGGCAAAGCTCTGCGTAGGTGACACCACTAGCACATAAAGTAAACAAACCTCATTGTATTATCAATGACACATCATGCGTCATTAGGTCAATCACATGTGGCCTACCGTGAAACACGACAATCGAATGTTCGGTTTCTGCCTCTCTATCACTCTTGCTTATTCAATCGATATAGAGGCAGATAAAGAAATTTCGATTTTCGCATTTCGCGGTAGGCCACCTGTAAACAAACCGCCTTGGTGCATCAATGTCATAGTGAAAACTTATCAAAAAATTGTTTAAGGCCTCGTATGTATAAGTTACTCTATGGTTTACTAAACAAATTAGTGCTGCACTCTGGCGGCAGAACATTGCAGTAATACGCCCTATTGTTAGCGGACCATAAACTATGTCACACATACCTCACGCAAACCTTGCTTCGACTTCCGAGTATCTACTTTATCTAGCGTCGTACCAACATCAACACGCTTAACTGTCCATCGGTGGACCATGCCTTTTGTAATCGGGTTTACCGATGGACAGTTAACAGTGTGGGCGATGGTACGCAATAGATAGGTAGTGGCGGCTAAAGTGGCCAAATATATCGTAACTCTTTTGTTACCATGGAAAAAAGCATGTGTCCCGATATATTCGGCCACTTTGCCCATCATTAACTTGTTGATGCTGACTATGCAATCATAGCGTATTATACATATATATACGTCAACCGAGCTGAATTACCTGAAGCACCTAGATTAATGAAACAACATTTGTACTTGTCTTGGAATATATTCATTGAGAGTGAGACCACATCAATTTTAGGTTACAGAATTGTGAGTAAGCCCAACACAAGTAATAATTGGGACGACTGGCATTAATGAGAAGAGAGCCCAATATTCGGGACACAACTAAATGAAAACAAATGCAACCACACCTGAGAATGCACTCGGACGATCTTCGCGAACCGGTTGTCCAACTTGGAGTCGCGCGGGTAGAAGCGGATCTCGTCGTGGCCGTCCACGATACTGTAGCAGCCTGGAACAGAAGCTCGTTTTATATCGGATGTTAAATGAACCAGAAAGAAACAAACGGTGTGTATAATCATGTCACATAGACCATTGCTGGACTATTCGGCTGTTTGAATTGTAATTGTGACAAAACCCAATGTAATAGTTTTGTCACAGTTTTTTGTTGCAATGCTTTTCTTGTGGCCGGTATGACGTCATGCCGTAACCACGAAACCGGACAAGCACCCGGAGATCCAGACACGAAAATGCATCTATCCAAAGTGGCCCTGACCTGGCGGCGTAGCACGGTCGCGTTTTTATCCCTTGTCACCATGCCTGTCACGTTCTAACAAGTATGTAAGTGCGAAAGGGACGCGCATAGTGATAGTCGATAAAAATGGAACCGTGCTGCGCCCGCTGGAAGATGCCCGGAAAACAGAAACATGGTCGCCCTAAATTTACTTGGCACCGTTCTGTGGAGCAAGAGCTGGGTGTATTTTGGGGATGGGGAGGAGAAGGTTACCGAAACTGCCCAGGACCAAAGTCAATAGGAGAATATGATTCGAGCCCTTCACCCGAAAAGTTATGTTATGTCCCAGCATACAATTACTGGGGATCGAACCAGGGACCTCCGTACTTCAAAGCGAATGTTTACAAACTGCGCCATGATAGCTCTTGAGCCCTACACCCCAGCAGTGGGTAACAGGATGAAAGAAGATGACGTCACGCGTCTATGACGATGTACTCGCGCCATCACAGCAGGCGCGCGGCGCAGCTGTAGTGCGCGAGGCCGGCTCGACCTGCCACGCACACGTTCACTCCGGCCTATGTAACAGTATCTATATACATGGTGGGGGTGTGTCACCTATGACGATGTAGTAGCGCCACCACAGCATGCCGCCGGTGACCGTGAACTCCTTCTCCTGCGACTCGTTGCCGAACAGCTTCCAGCGGCGCGCGGCGCAGCTGTAGTGCGCGAGGCCGGCTCGACCTGCCACGCACACGTTCACTCCGGTCTATGTAACAGTATCTATATACATGGTGGGGGTGTTTCACCTATGACGATGTAGTCGCGCCACCACAGCATGCCGCCGGTGACGGTGAACTCCTTCTCCTGCGACTCGTTGCCGAACAGCTTCCAGCGGCGCGCGGCGCAGCTGTAGTGCGCGAGGCCGGCTCGACCTGCCACGCACACGTTCACTCCGGTCTCGTCTATCGCGCTGTACTGAATAGACAGGCACAGTATTATAAGATTTGATCTTGATTAGTTGATTAAGATCAAAGTAGTAAGAGATTTAAAAAAATATGTACACAATCAAGTCTTGACACCGGAGTAGGAACACTCTTAACTGATAATTGGTCGACGTTAACTAAGGTTCTGATTTCTGAAATTGCAGTAGTGCCTAATTAGTAAGTATTTTGTTATCACCTATATATAATGTCAGTAACGTTAGCGTTTGGTAGAGTTATTTTGTGTGAAATAAGTTTGAAACTGTGAAAAATATCATAAGATCTATTTCAAAACTTACCCTTAGTGGCCAGTTCGTGGCAATATACGTAGCCGGCAGCGGCAGCACAATCCACTGCTTCCGGCACTCGTTGTCATCAACATATTCTCTGTACAAATGAAAAAATTAAGATAAGACTTTTTAGACATTAACCCCTCGCTTCCCACCCGGGATTATCATCGACATCGATTCAGAAAAGTCAATATTAAATTCTAAATTTAAACTTCAACGTCTTTTTTTAAGGTATGATGGACCTCGTCAACTTGTCATCTAAAGTTGCCGAAGACGTTGTCCACTCTCTATAGTAAGGCTCACCTGTATTTGGCACTAGTATTGTACTCAGGGCTCGGCTGGTCAAGTCCGGTCTCCTGATAGGTCTCGGCGGAGAAGTCTATGATGGACATTTCGGTCAGTGTTGGGCATTCAAGAATAAAATCATTATTTGAATAAGAATTCGTAGGAATAAAATCATCTCGATTTTATTCCCGTCAAAAATATTCAAATAATTTTGGTCGGGAATAATTCGTATGAGAAAAAATTGAATGAGAATAACTTATTCTTAATCAAATAAATATAATCATGATTTTTAATCGAAATAATATTCCACGAATAAAAATGTAGTCCGGGTACCGTATAGATACTAATTACGTATAGTTAGGTAGATGTAATAGTAGTTAGTCTCTTGTCTAATTTATACCTATTTTATGGAATAAAATCTTACAAATTGACTGTCGCATAACGCATAGTTTCAGTAACCGTATTATTTTTAATTTACTAACCAAATCATTAGGTTAAATTTAGCTGGTCTAAGCGCTTTGTCTCTATCACTCTTACATATTAGTGCGATAGAGAGACGGAGGTAGCGTTCCGTTGACGTAGCGCAAACGATTGGCATATTGGCTACGAACCCAAGGTGCCTAGCCAAGATGTCAATTTTTGTTTTTATTTTAATAACCAAATCATTAGGTAAATTTAGTTGTCCTGGAGGCCTAGCCAACATGCCAATCGCTTGCGCTCCAACAACGAAGCGCTTTCTGTCTCTATCACTCTTACATATTAGTGCGATAGAGAGACAAAGATAGCGTTTCGATGTCGTAGCGCAAACGTTTGGCGTGTTGGCTACGCTCCCAATGTGCCTAGCCAAGATGCCAATTTTTGTTTTTATTTTTATAACCAAATCATTAGGTAAATTAAGCTGTTCTGGGGGCCTAGCCAACATGCCAATCGCTTGCGCTCCAACAACAAAGCGCTTATTTATTAGTGCGATAGAGAGACAGAGAGAGCGCTTCGTTGTCGGAGCGCAAACGATTGGCATAATGGCTAGGCCCCCAGAACAGCTAAATTGTAACCAAAGATTTGGTTATTAAATTAAAAACAAAAATTGTCATCTTGGCTAGGCACATTGGGAGCGTAATATCCAACATGCCAAACGTTTGCGCTACGACAACGAAACGCTATCTTTGTCTCTCTATCGCACTATATGTAAGAGTGATAGAGACAGAAAGTGCTTCGTTGTTGAAGCGCAAGCGATTGGCATATTGGCTAGGCCCCCTGAACAGCTAAATTGTACCCAAAGATTTGGTTATCAAATTAAAAACAAAAATTGACATCTTGGCTAGGCACCTTGGGTGCGTAGCCAATATGCCAATCGTTTGCGCTACGAGAACGAAACGGTATCTCTGTCTCTCTATCGCACTAATATGTAAGAGTGATAGAGACAGAAAGTCCTGCGTTATCGGAGCACAAGCGATTGGCATCTTGGCTAGGCCCCCAGAACAGCTAAATTTACTCAATGATTTGGTTATTAAATTAAAAACAAAAATTGTCATCTAGGCTAGGCACCTTGGGTGCGTAGCCAATATGCCAATCGTTTGCGCTACGACAACGAAACGCTATCTCTGTCTCTCTATCGCACTAATATGTAAGAGTGATAGAGACAGAAAGCGCTAAAAACAGCTAAATTGTCCTAATGATTTGGTTATTAAATTAAAAACAAAAATTGGCATCTTGGCTAGGCACATTGGGAGCGTAGCCAACATGCCAAACGTTCGCGCTACGACAACGAAACGCTATCTTTGTCTCTCTAACGCACTAATATGTAAGAGTGATAGAGAAAGAAAGCGCTTCGTTGTTGGAGCCCAAGCGATTGGCATATTGGCTAGGCCCCCAGAACAGCTTAATTTACCTAATGATTTGGTTATAAGAATAAAAACAAAAATTGGCATCTTGGCTAGACACATTGGGAGCGTAGCCAACACGCCAAACGTTTGCGCTACGACAACGAAATGCTATCTTTGTCTCTCTATCGCACTAATATGTAAGAGTGATAGAGACAGAAAGCGCTTCGTTGTTGGAGCGCAAGCGATTGGCATGTTGGCTAGGCCCCCAGAACAGCTAAATTTACCTAATGATTCGGTTATTAAAATAAAAACAAAAATTGGCATCTTGGCTAGGCACATTGGGAGCGTAGCCAACATGCCAAACGTTTGCGCTACGACAACGAAACGCTATCTGTCTCTCTATCGCACTAATATGTAAGAGTGATAGAGAGAGACTATGCGCAACTCTACGGAGGGTCAACGTTTGGTATGTTGGCTAAGCACCCTGATCGGATGATAGAACTAGATAGTGTATAGCGGAACTCTTCAATGTGTACTATACCTAAACTATAGTAACAAATATCAAATCAATCCGACTTTTAAATAGAAGGGTGAAAATCAACTTATAAGTCTTATAACCGATTGTACTACAAAAATTAACTTAATTCTAAATAACATTTTAATTGAATAAAACCTTAGTTAGAATAGGCCCACTTCTAGAATAATTATTCTGTTTTTTATTCCGCATTTAAAATAAGAGTCACATGATTTATTCACCTTAATTTTATTCTAAAATAACTAGTGCAAGAATAATTCTAATTCAAATCGATTTGAATAAGAATAAAATTTCTGTTTTTATTCTTATTCTTATTCAAGTTAATTTTTGCCCAACTCTGATTTCGGTCCGCTTCGTCAGGTTGTCTTCTAGGTTGACTTGTACATCGTCTTGAAGGTAAGACTCACCTGTATTTAGCACTGGTGTCATATTGGGGACTCGGCTGGTCGAGTCCGGTCTCCTGATAGGTTTCGGCGGAGGAGTCTATGACGGACATCTCCATCCGCTTCGTCAGATTGTCTTCTATGTAGACTTGTATACCGTCTTGAAGGTAAGACTCACCTGTATTTCGCGCTGGTGTCATACTCGTTACTCGGCTGGTCGAGTCCGGTCTCCTGATAGGTTTTGGCGGAGGAGTATATGACGGACATCTCCATCCGCTTCGTCAGATTGTCTTCTATGTAGACTTGTATACCGTCTTGAAGGTAAGACTCACCTGTATTTCACGCTGGTGTCATACTCGTTACTCGGCTGGTCGAGTTCGGTCTCCTGATAGATCTCGGCGGAGGAGTCTATGATGGACATCTTCGTCCGCTTCGTCAGGTTGTATTCTACGTAGACTTGTATATCGTCTTGAAGGTAAGACTCACCTGTATTTAGCGCTGGTGTCATACTCGTTACTCGGCTGGTCGAGTCCAGTCTCCTGATAGGTCTCGGCGGAGGAGTCTATGATGGACATCTTCGTCCGCTTCGTCAGGTTGTCTTCTAGGTATGTAGACTTGTCTATCATCTTGAAGGTAAGACTCACCTTTATTTAGCGCTGGTGTCATACTCGGGACTCGGCTGGTCGAGTCCAGTCTCCTGATATGTCTCGGCGGAGGAGTCTATGATGGACATCTTCGTCCGCTTCGTCAGGTTATCTTCTAGGTTGACGTAATATCTCTCTAAGGTAAGACTCACCTGTATTTAGCGCTGGAGTCATACTCGTTACTCGGCTGGTCGAGTCCGGTCTCCTGATAGGTTTCGGCGGAGGAGTCTATGATGGACATCTTCGTCCGCTTCGTCAGGTTGTCTTCTAGGTTGACGTAATATCTCTCTAAGGTAAGACTCACCTGTATTTAGCGCTGGAGTCATACTCGTTACTCGGCTGGTCGAGTCCGGTCTCCTGATATGTCTCGGCAGAGGAGTCTATGATGGACATCTTGGTCCGCTTCGTCAGGTTGTCTTCTAGGTTGACGTAGAGTTTGTCGTCCGCTTGCAGGTAAAGGTGCCTTTGATTGCTCTGTAAATTAAAACATGTTAGTGTAGAAGGTACATTCGTTTTGCTAAGTTTTTTGTATTGTTGCAATTTCTACGAATATTTTTTCTATTTGTTTTGCTAAGAAATGACTGGCGTTATCGAGCTAAATTAATTGCCCATATGAATGTAGAATACAATTTTCACGGCACTGCTAGGAAATATGTATGTCATGTCAATAGATGGTCTATTACGATTATTTGTACCGTTAAATTAACAGGCATTTAATGATAAAGCCCTCCAAAATCATATTCCACGCGCTCATCCGGCTCATTGGTCGTCACTCGAGCTATCCTCTCGTAAAAAGCACAATAGGCATTTTATTGTAATCCTTTTACAATTGGGTTAGCAACTGTTTTCTATGAGATTTGGCTTAAAAGGCTCGCATCCAGGGCATTAAAAAACAAAAATTTGACACAATTGTAGGGATGACAGGGCAAGCTATGATGGCGCCATCTGCTAAATACTTCGACCGGCCAACCCCATTCACGGTTCATTTATGCAAAAATGTGTAAATTCCGAAATTAAATACATTTAATTAAATACACACGGGACCCTATTACTAAGACTTCGCTGTCCGTCCGTCCGTCCGTCCGTCAGTCCGTCCGTCCGTCCGTCCGTCCGTCTGTCTGTCACCAGGCTGTATCTCACGAACCGTGATAGCTAGACAGTTGAAATTTTCACAGATGATGTATTTCTGTTGCCGCTATAACAACAAATACTAAAAACAGAATAAAATAAAGATTTAAATGGGGCTCCCATACAACAAACGTGATTTTTGACCAAAGTTAAGCAACGTCGGGAGTGGTCAGTACTTGGATGGGTGACCGTTTTTTTTTTGCTTTATTTTTTTCTTTTTTTTTTGCATTATGGTACGGAACCATTCGTGCGCGAGTACGACTCGCACTTGCCCGGGTTTTTATAATACTTTAACGACTGGCTAGTTAAAATTGATTTAGTCTTATGATTGATAAGTCTAAGTACAATTAAATTGTCCTTACCATACAAGGGTTAACACTGAGTGGACTCTTGATAAAGTCCAGCTGTATCAGATTCGTATTCGAATCGGCTTCAACTTTCACCATCCACAGCTGATAACCTTCTGTGGCCCATTCCTGAAACATAAACCAAAGTTAAAGTAAAGATGCGTCCAGATCTGGCAAACGCGATACGACAAACGGGTTATATGTACGTGTAACTAAGTCATAACTAGTTATTCCGCCGACATAAGTGTTAGTCCTGTGCCCTGTTTATCAAAAGCTTGTAACTTGTAATACAAGTGGAAGTCTCTTTTTGACAGCGTTTGTTAGAAAGGGACTTCCAGTTGTATTACAAGTTACAAGCTTTTGTTAAACAGCCACCATGTTTTGTTACCATGCCGGATACGACGAGTGGGTTGTGCTTGCTCAAGTTGTGGCCGTAGTCCCACGCGAGTGATCACACGAGTAATGCTCCAAAAGTACTCCATGCTTAGACTTCACTCAATTTTAAACCTTACTACACAGACATAAAGTAATATTTACCATACTAGACACGCAGAGTGGGTTGTGTTTACTTAAGTCCTGGTTAAGGCCGTAGTCCCACGCCAAAGAGCACATGAGTAACGCTCCAAATGTACATGCTGAGATTTCACCCAATTTTGAACCTTACTTCACAGACATAAAGTCATATTTACCATACTAGACACGCAGAGTGGGTTGTGCTTGCTTAAGTCCTGGTTGAGGCCGTAGTCCCACGCCAAAGAGCACATGAGTAAAGCTCCAAAAGTACTCCACACTGAGATTCCGCCCCTCTCCCAACTGACAGCTACTGCTCGACCGTCGGCCGTCCACCTTTAATTAATAATCAACCTTAACAATAGTACCGTAAGGATCAAAGTTACTGTAAATATACAGCTATTCGTTGTACCTACGACACATATCAACCTTAAACCTACTGAAATAAGGATCAAACTTCATCACACTTAGGTGTCTAACGCTGAAGTTAAATGAAACGGGCGTTTATAAACCTAATTGCCTTACAAAGTAAAAACAACCTTAATCTTACATGGAGTAGATTGAAACTTGACTGCCAAGTGCCAGTATAAGTCATAAGTACTGATCGTTATCAACGTGCTGTATTGGTAGCAAAGTATGGTTGACAAAAAAACAAATACGCAAGTATTTTAAACATTATATATTTCACAAATTATGAGATTTATATACATATTTATAATCACGTATCCAAATTATACTGAATAAACTACTTAAATTTGCTCAACAGATTTGGCTGTCAGTCGTTCACGTCGATTGGAAAAAATCAATTTTAAATAGCTAAAAAATGACCTTTCTACGTTAACAGAAGTCACAGGAAGGTTAATTTAAGTTCCTAAAATATTGCATATATAGTTGTATTTTAATGACATTTAATGGCATTTGACGTACATTGTTTTAAAAATATATTAGGGTGGAAAAGGTTTTGTACCGTAAACTTTACGGTACAAAACCTTACGGCGTAAAGAGTTATATCTAGAGGTGTAATCCTAAGATAAGTATTCATTTTATAGTTAAGAACAAAAGTGAATATTCAAATGTATTTGTTTTTTCTGCCAACCATACCCTTTGCTACGAAAACTGCACGTTGATAACGATCACTAGTCATAAGCAAAACTATAGGTTTCCGTAGCACTTAAAATTGAACTTTAGTGTTATGTAATAAGGATGAAAACTACAAAAGTCATACCTTATACATTTAACGGGTCCAGGGTCACCGGGAAAATCTTTGGAACTTAGCACCATTGTGTGAGAAAGCTCTAAACCTCCCGTCGCCTCGTCGATCGTATACACATCCACTTGTGAACTGAAATACAATCGTAAAATTAGACAAATGTAAAATTAAAACTTTATTGCAGTGTTGGGGCCCATTTTTTGGACGATATTATATTAGACTAATATTCATACGTCGGACTCCAGCGGGCATTTTCGTGGCATGTCAGAATCATAGGTAAGGTTCGCAAATCAATCAATTCACTTTCGAGTATTTGTACTTAGTATTTGGTACCTAGTATTTATAATGTGAAATTCCAAATATAAGTATGAACAACAGTCATAATGGCGCATGTCAGCTATTTATTTGTTTTCTAAGTGGCCACTTCAGTGGGCTATCAGTCATCACTTCATAGAGTATTTACACATTAAAGATGAATAAATGATAACGGGTAACTAATTTAATTAACTATGTTACAAATACTAGGTACATTATAATACTCGTAAGTTAAGATTTTTTTGTAAACCTTACCTTGCCCTCAAATTGCCCCCTATAGTCCGACGTTTGCTAATATTATTAGTTCACGAACTGTCAAATCGAATGGGTTGCCATTACAACACACTTATAGTATTAGACTAATATAATATCGTTCGAGCAATGGGCTTCTGATGAAGCATACTAGACATCTCGCGTTCATCATCGCTTGCGCATTCAGCGATTGTTGAATTAAATTGCACCTATGTGTGGTGATTTCGCGCTCTTCGTAAACACTACATAATGCGATGTCTGTGTAGTCTGTGGGTCGATGTATACAGAACTGGGAAAAAAGTTGAAAAACGGAGTTTTCCGACACTATAAAATGTATGTTAAACCAGGTGTGGCTCACTCCGCGATTTCGTCGCGTCGCTACAAGTACATGCGGCCCACACAAATTTTGGTGTCTAGCAGCAGTAATCGCCGCGCACCGCTACGGAACGGACGCCTGCTTGCGCTTATATCTCTCGTAATAGACGCGTTTTGTAAGAGAGTGAACCTTCTGTACCTAGTAGGGTAATTCGCCAGTAACTGGCCACTGTTAGTAATTGGCCACCCTACACCAAAAATGAATTATATTCACCTATAAACAGAATTCATTTTAGTATAAGGTTTCAATAGCTGGCCAGCCTTCAATCTTCAATAACTAGCCGCCTTATACTAAAATGAAATGAATTCTGTTTATACGTGAATAGAATTCATTTGTATATACGTGAATAGATTTTTTTTTAGATTAGGGTGGCCAATTACTAACAGTGGCCAGTTACTGGCGAATTACCCTACTATTATTTATTCTGTGGTTCAACTTTAAATGATATAATAATAGTAATAGCGGTACACCGTGAAATTCGGGAATCAGCTGCAAATGGTGTTAGAAGTATGAAAATCGGCACGATTAATCTTTAGGCCATTTGAATCAATTTGACCCGTAGCACCAAAAAACAAAAACAAACGGAAAGGAGTTATGACGTCATCTTTTTTTGTATGGAAAAAGAAAAAAAATTGTCCAGAAACCTATCGTGTGTGGTATTAAATGAAAGGGCATTTTGAGCCGGTTCTAAAAATATATCACATTATTATATTTCCGTCACTTGCATTCAATTAAAATAAAAATAATTTTCAAAACATACCAAGTTTGGGCTCCTCCAGATACGAAACCGTTGAATTATGTTTTGTAAAATATACCTCAAGTAATACCCAATATCCTCATATCTAACCCCAAGAAATTAATTTGGAAAATATTTAGTCTTAGTATTTTATTATTATTACAAATTGTGATCTATCAATTTATCAATGAAACGGCCTCCTAGCCTAGTCGATAGTGACCCTGCCTATGAAGCAGGAGGTCCCAGGTTCGAATCCTGGTAAGGGCATTTATTTGTGTGTTCATCATCATCACACAAATAAATGCCCATATACACATATATACAAGCTCTGGTAAGGGCATTTATTTGTGTGATATAGGCAGGGTCACTATCGACTAGGCTAGGAGGCCGTTTCATTGATAGATTGATAGATCACAATTTATAATAATAAAAAATTTGAAAAAAATACTAAGACTAAATATTTTCCAAATTAATTTCTTGGGGTTAGATATGAGGATATTGGGTATTACTTGAGGTATATTTTACAAAACATAATTCAACGGTTTCGTATCTGGAGGAGCCCAAACTTGGTATGTTTTGAAAATTATTTTTATTTTAATTGAATGCAAGTGACGGAAATATAATAATGTGATATGTTTTTAGAACCGGCTCAAAATGCCCTTTCATTTAATACCACACACGATAGGTTTCTGAACAATTTTTTTTCTTTTTCCATACAAAAAAAAGATGACGTCATAACTCCTTTCCGTTTGTTTTTTTTTTTGATGCTACGGGTCAAATTGATTCAAATGCCCTAAAGATTAATCGTGCCGCTTTTCATACCTCTAACACCATCTGCAGCTGATTTTGGTCAACCGCTAGCACTATAAGCAAAAGAAAGGTCAGTTTCAATCGTTTGAATGAAAAGAGTACTTACTTCTTTCTACCAATGGCGATAAGTCTAAATTTATGGTTGACGCGCACGCACGTCGCGTCATCTATGGCCGGTGCCCAGATGCCCTGGACCGCCTGAAATATAATCAAATGAGGTTAAAAACCCGTTATAATAGTTCCAACTGAGTTGAGAATTAGGTCATTAGATAGGTATTTCTATTTAATTCATTTCGTTTTATGGGCACCAAGCAGAATTCCATTGCAGAACTGAGATACTGGTATTTTAGTCAAAATGTCGTCGCCCTTATTACCTAGGCAATAGAGTCCATCGCTGGGTGAGCGCGGCAAACCATTCGCCGCGCTCGCCCGGCGGTGCGCGAACATCTACCCGGCACCAATTATTTACTTACTAGGACTCTATTGCCTAGGTAATAAGGGTGACGACATTTTGACTAAAATACCAATATCTCAGTTCTGCAATGGAATTCCGCTTGGTGACCAAGACCATATAACGAAATGAAGTACATAAAAATACCTATTTAATGACCTAACTCTCATTTCTCTTGGTTATTGGTCCAGACTCCATACAAAGTTGCCCATCCCATGGTCCACTTCATAAAAATATTACAATGATTATTGTTCAAAAGTAATAAGCAAATGATGATTGATTTTTATTCCTGTGAGCTACGCATTCATAATTGTAAATACATAAATACTCTCTACTATATTTTAGCGACATTTTAAGTTGAATCTCACATAGCTTTCAACTTACACTCACATAAAATGTTGTTAACTACAATTGCGTTGGATAGCGACATCTACTTATCTAATAAAATCATTTTGAGCACATAATCACTTGTAAAACACTAAAAGTTAAAAAGATTTAGTTCGAATATAGTTATAGGGTAATCCTAGTACTACCTAACTGGCCATCCTAAACTAAAAATGAATTCTATTTACCTATAAACAGAATTCATTTTAGTATAAGGTGGCTAGTTATTGAAGGCTGGCCAGTTATTGAAACCTTATACTAAAATGAATTCTATTTATAGGTGAATAGAATTCATTTTTAGTTTAGGGTGGCCAGTTACTGGCGAAATACCCTATAGCATATTGAGCATTTTTTAGTGAATATTTTAATCTTCCTTCGGCAGTCAGGTAATAATAAGATGCTGCGACTGACGTTAGTGACTAAATGATCCATTTTGTGCGAGTTAAATGTTCGAGTCAGTTGATGTCACATATATGTTTACTATGCACCATATTTCATTGTAATAAGGCAAAAAATAGTATACATATATTTGACTTCCTCTGTTCAAATCAAACGACAGAAAATTAGCACACCTACATAACCTTACCCTCAAATCGGTATCCAACAATATCTGAGGTAGTAAAAATGTAATTTTATGAAAAACAAATCAAAAATAAGTATGTTTGTAAATATAAATAACAAATGAGGAAGGATTCAAAGACTATTTCATGTTAAATTTGAGGAGTAAAACTTTTACTTAATACTGAAATACATAGGTGCTATGTGAGGTCCCCATTCCACTTTGGTTAGCTAAGGGTGGTATTTCACCTGTCCAATGTCGTTGCGTCTCACTCTCTCATTAAGCAAAATGTGAGACGCAATACTCATTGGACAAAGAAGTTGGATAGGTGGAATACCACCCTAAGGAATTTAGCTCAAAACTCTCTTGTAAAAATTCATGGCCACTATGAGTGCATTCATTCGTATATCCATGCAATTTTGCAGTTTGTTGTACTATTCCTATTACCCAGGAGTTCAGTGGGGTGTATCTTAAGTAGGGTGACTGCTATAGTTATTGGCCACTTCATAGTAATTGGCCACTCTTATCAAATCAGAATGAAACAAGCCAATTGAAGCCTTATTGTAAAGAGTGGCCAATTACTAATATTACTATATAGTGGCTAATAACTATAGCAGTCACCCTATATAGACTGGTAATGATGATGACTAATTCAAGGTTTTTGATGACCACAGCCATTATAGTTTGAGTTTACATACTGTAGCTGCTCGCATGCTTACATTAGGATCAAATTTTAGGTTAGGCGCAGTGAGGTAGGCCGCGCGCCCGTCGTTAAGGGTTATTCCGAACCCGCACACTAGAGGCGAGTACTCTATGTCGTTTACGTGCGTGTTGTCTTCTAGGATGGGCTCCGCTGAAACAAGATTTTTTTTTAAATCTATGTATTTTTTCTTTTTTTAAAAGGGGTTTTGTCATGCAGTTATGATGTCACCCCCGTAATGAGATCTAACAGTAATACTGATGTAGTAGAGTAGTATTACCTACACCACTGCATATACCTTATATAACCTTTAAATATATAAACCTTTAAATAGTTAATACATACATATATACCAGGGATGTAACGGATGTGGTTTTATCGGAACCGAAAACGGAAACAGATGTTTTCAATTTAGTTTAACGGAACCGAAAACGGAACCGGAAACGGAACCGAAAACGGAACTGGAACCAGAATCGGAGCCTGACTTTTTAACGATGTAGTCGTTTTCCCCTTTCTAGAATAAACCTTCAGACAAAGTTTACACTTAGCCATGTCCCCACTAACTTCATCAAAATAGTTCCAAATCGAACTTGATTTCGGCTTCATTGTGCGTTTTTTTTACACACAAACATTCACCACACACACTACACACAGTCAGTAATCAGTACACAACAGAACACATACGATTTTAATTTTAATAAAACGAATAAAACAAAGTATACAAACAAACGACAAATTAGCGTAGCACGTGGCAAGCGGGGCGATGAACGAATGACTGGTATGAACCTGTTTGTTTTTGATGTACGCCGCCGCCGCGCGAAGCATTGACATCCGTTATAACTTCCGTTTCAAACATAACGGAACCGGAACAGAAACGGATGTGTACCAATACCAAACGGAAGTTCCGCCTTAACGGAAACGGAACCGGAGCTCCGTAAGATCCCTGATATATACATATAATCACGCCTATTTCCTAGAGGGGTAGGCAGAGACCACGGATTTCCACTTGCTGCGATCCTGACGTACCTCTTTCGCTTCCTAGTTAATAAACTAGTGAATAACTAGATTCTGCAGCCAGTTGAGCGAAGTACGAATATATGGATGATATGTATTGAATATAAGAGATGCATAAACATTTCTCGCTACTTATTTCTCATTGGCGGTATAAAGGTGCTTAAATATTTATCAATGTAAGTAGTCAGAACATCACTGCTGTGCTACGTGAAGAAGCCCTATGAATCATCTTAAAAATAACATAATATTGACAAAAGGATATGCATTTCTAGACATGTAAAAGCCACTACATAGACAAAAAAGTTGGAAATCCAAAAATAGTTTCATGTACATTGTAATGCTTCAGGTATTTTTGGTCGGTCCTCTAGACATTGTATGGCAGTGTTGCTTTAACAGAATAAAGTTTAGAACCTTTGGAGACTTGCTGGTTGATAGAGAAGGGTATCCTTCCAAGGTCGAGGCAGTAGTCTCGATTCTGTGAGCCGTCCCAGCGGTACCGGAGCAGGTGTGCTCTAGTCGTGCACACCAAGATTTCTGTGCCCGATATACAGCACATACGAGTGATCTGACCGTCCCATACTAGCACTTCTTTAAACTGAAATCAAAAAGAATATTTTAAACTTTTGACCGCCAAAGACGTCAACTGACGCGCGCGGCTACAGCCCAATATCAATCTTCGTGCATTCCAGCAAGGTTCACAAAGTCGCGGCGCGCACAATATGCGCGGCATTCAAAAGGTTAAAAGGCTTCAAGAATTAAATAAAGAGGCCATTCATTACCAGACAATGAATATGCAAAGATGATAGAACACACAGCACCCAATGTATATTTTTAATTGGCATACATGTGGATAATATTGAACTTCATCTTTATACCAAAATTATTTTAGGAGGAATAGATGCCCAGTTTACAGTTTATTAGTTTAATGACAGTTTGTAGGAAACACTGTTATTTTGTAGTAAGTATGGGCAGGTTTCCACAACTCGAGTACTGGCACTATGTTTCACAAAATAAAACAAATGCAACTCTGTTCCCATTAATACTAGAGGTAGGATTTGGGGATTTAGATAACTGTAGAATAGCATTTAAGGCCTTTGCAAAGGAATAATAAAACAAAAAAAATAACAAACCAATGTTATCTTCAGAGAAGGTATGACTTCTTTCACAAACAATTCGGCTGAGTCTCTCCGCAGGCTAGCAGTGGGAGGGTCATACTGCTGGTATGCAGTCTGGTCACTCACTACTTCTACATTATATAGAATCAAATGCCCTTCTGATGTCTGCAATAAAAAATATGGGAAATAATCACAATTATATTCTTAAAACTATCTAAGTTCTGTTTTTAGTTCGTTAGAAATTATATATTATATTATAGACAGATAATATAGATTTATTACCGAAATGCATATCATTGAAGAGTCTGGCTTCCATTCCACTCCGACATTAACCCCAAGGCGCTGCAAGGATTCAGTGCTACGCTTGTGATGCACAATAGGTACACTTGGCTGGAACATAAGAAGATAAAAATGTAATTTTAGTCAATATTGTACTCATTTATTTGTTACAAAAAGGACTGTTCTGTCCTGCATTTTAACTAATCCACCAAACAACATCAGAATTTCGACTTACCTTACAAAACCATACCATTAAACAGTCCTCGCTAAGCGAAGCGAACAATATTTTATCTCTGTTTGAAACAATCTGAATGATTTGATGATCTGCTGTGGGATTTTTCAGAACTTTGGGCCATCCTATTGGAAAGTACATTGTGCAGAATCAACATTTGATGCACTAACAATTGAATATTGATTCCGGTAGGCAACAGCCGTTTAGCTTGCTATAATTTATAAAGCATGTTACATGAAACGAGAGTTAACGCATAATTTAGCAAGTAAATACTCTCTTCTCTACTACACAACACAACACACGTCTCGACGTCTCATTTTCATTTGTCAATTTTGTGACAATCCAGTGCCAGTGTTACTAGATACAAATTATATTTATTTATTGCAATGTAAAACAATAACTCGAATTAGTGCAAAGAACATCATACTTGTTACTACAAAATTACAAAACTTATAGAAATAGGTAAATATTATGATAAAGTGAACAAAACTGAATTTCATAGTATAATATAAGAACATAAATTACACTTTCAAAATCACAGATTAAAATGTATATAAATGGCAACATTTTACACAACGAAGGCGTTTTTTATTTACCGATCATTTACCGATTATCTCGAAGAAATAAATTTAAATCTTATATCACCAATAAAGAACCGATCATTAACCGGTTTCATTTATTGCCGGTATTTCAAAGAATAAAATTTTTACTAATATTTAAAACGGAGCACATGTTCTGCGATTTCGGTGGTCTATCCAGTTTTTCCCATATTGCCTTAGATGGTGTATCCCTACCAGTCTGCTCTGACTTCCGGTACCTTGGGTCATTGATCCAAAGTGACGGAAACATCGACCGAGACGTGAAAAATAGAATAAATGTGGGATGGATGAAATGGCGACAGGTCTCTGGAACAACTTGCGATCCACGAATGCTCCTTAAACTTAAGGGGAAAATATACAGAACGATCGTGAGACCTGTTGTAATGTATGGATCAGAATGCTGGGCGTCGAAAGTAGCGGATGAAAGAAGAGTGCACGCAGCGGAAATGAGAATGCTGAGATGGATGTGTGGAGTGACGAGAAAGGATCGTATTAAGAATGAGTATATAAGAGGAAGTTTGAAAGTAGCTCCAGTAACGGAGAAAATGAGGAGTACTAGGTTAGCGTGGTATGGGCATGTAATGAGGAGGGATGAATGCCATATAGGCAAAAGAATGTTAGGGATGAATGTTGATGGACGGAGAGCGTATGGTAGACCCAAAAAACGATGGATGGATTGTGTGAAAGAGGATATGAGAAAGAAAGGAGTGAGTGCTGATTAGACGAAAGACAGAGGAGAATGGAAGAGAAAAACATGTTGTGCTGACCCCACATAACGTGGGATAAGGGCAGGGGAAAGAAGATTTCAAAAAATAAAAATTTTAATCTAATAGAAATATGAAGTTTCATTTTCTGCCAGTAGCGATAGCGGTACACCCTGAAATTCGGGAATCAGTTGCAAATGGTGTTAAAGGTATGAAAATCGGCACGATTAATCTTTAGGCCATTTGAATCAATTTGACCCGTAGCACCAAAAAAAAAACGGAATGGAGTTATGACGTCATTTATTTTTTGTATGAAAAATAAAAATATTTGTTCAGAAACCTATCGTGTGTGATATTAAATGAAAGGGAATTTTGAGCCGGTTCTAAAAATATATTACATTATTATATTTCCGTCACTTGCATTGAATTCAAATAAAAATAATTTTCAAAACATACCAAGATTGGGCTCCTCCAGATACGAAACCGTTGCATATTTTTTTGTAAAATATACCTCAAGTAATACCCAATATCCTCATATCTAACCCCAAGAAATTAATTTCGAAAATATTTAGTTTAAGTATTTTTTTTTATTTTTTTATTATTACAAATTGTGATCTATCAATCTATCAATGAAACGGCCTCCTAGCCTAGTCGATAGTGACCCTGCCTATGAAGCAGGAGGTCCCAGGTTCGAATCCTGGTAAGGGCATTTATTTGTGTGTTCATCATCATCATGGTTCCCATATAACGACGATATATATAATATACACATATATACAAGCCCTGGTAAGGGCATTTATTTGTGTGATGATGATGATGAACACACAAATAAATGCCCTTACCAGGATTCGAACCTGGGACCTCCTGCTTCATAGGCAGGGTCACTATCGACTAGGCTAGGAGGCCGTTTCATTGATAAATTGATAGATCACAATTTGTAATAATAATAAAATACTAAAAATTAATATTTTCGAAATTAATTTCTTGGGGTTAGATATGAGGATATTGGGTATTACTTGAGGTATATTTTACAAAAAATAATTCAACGGTTTCGTATCTGGAGGAGCCCAAACTTGGTATGTTTTGAAAATTATTTTTATTTTAATTGAATGCAAGTGACGGAAATATAATAATGTGATATATTTTTAGAACCGGCTCAAAATGCCCTTTTGTTTAATACCACACACGATAGGTTTCTGAACAATTTTTTTTTATTCCATACAAAAAATAGATGACGTCATAACTCCTTTCCGTTTGTTTTATTTTTTTGGCGCTTCTGGTCAAATTGATTCAAATGGCCTAAAGATTAATCGTGCCGATTTTCATACCTTTAACACCATTTGCAGCTGATTTTGGTCAACCGCTAGTACTACAGTCTTCATCTTCTCTTGTCAACCGTCAAGGTCAATCTTGCATGAACGAACAAAAGAACATACGGTTGCCCTCTCAACACTCGCGTTCGCGGCTTCGCGCCGCAATTCGCGCACGAGTGTGGAGCGGGCTACAGATTAGATTATATTAGATTAGATTAGATTAGATATACTTATTTCTTAAAGAAAAAGACACAGTACTTTTACACAAAAGATAAAACAAAGGCTTTCATTAAAAGATCGTCAACTTAACATTTAAATTAAAAACAGAAACAATATAGAAATAGCTTGGGGTGGAACGGCGCCTCCAGTTTGCAGTTAAAAAAAATACTGAATTGATTGTCGGGACGAACTTGGCTTAAAAAAACCATATGCTTATAATAACGGAATAAATATACATATTAGGTAATTGTCTATATTTTTTAGATTTTCCTTATAAAAAATAGATATGTACATGTACCATAGAATTGTGAAGGTAATTTTAGCCCATGTGTTGAGCGCCAAATATAGTCTGGCAAAAAAGAGTAGAAATTAAAAAGTGGCAATTCTGTAGTGTCGTCCCTTTCAAATCAATACATTTAAGAAAACGGATCGACACTACAGTATTGCAACTTTTTAATTTCTACTCTTTTGTGTCAGACTGTACAATGATCGAATGGAAAATTAACCGGTTCTGACTAAACCGGTTTTTGCAATCTTCACAAACCATGATATTTTTGGAAACAAAAAATTGTTAAATAAATAATTATTTAATAATATTTCTGTTGTTTTAGTTCTTAAAGACAATTTCAAAACCTGTATTTTTATGTAATTTGAATATGATGTTGACAACACTACAAAAAAAACGTTAAAAACGCCTCTTGCTCCGCGTACCGATACAATGCAATGGCGATGGCGATTCGAGTTTAGATTTTGTTCAACTTAAAACCTTGATTTCTTTTTGTTTTACTGCGATTCTATGTGCTATCGTTAGCCAATTAGTATGTGACAGTTATTTATCGGAATTATCTACTATGATTAGTGTAACTACTTTATAACATGTCTGAAGAAATGGACATGAATGTAAACAACCTCTCCGCTGCCGGAGAGGCTTTTGAGGTATCCCAATCAAATTCTTTGTATTTAGAAAATGAGAGTGTCTCCTCTCCTGGCAGAGAGTGCTCGCAGCCTGCTGCCGTAGATGTGGGCGAATTAAGCGATATGTCCATAGAAAACGATCTTGTATCATCCACCAACAACGAGGATCAATCGCAACTAAGTTACTGCAACATGGATGTAGGCAGCGAAGTGAACATCAACGAAGATGAGCCAGACGAAACCACATTTGATCTTGGTAACGAGGCCAACTCTGAACCTAATAATTCACTTGAAACCGATTATGTGCAAGAACCAACTTATGCAGTAAGTAACGATGTGGACAACGACGTAGACATGGAGGTGGACGAGACAGTGGATATAGAAACGGTGAGCAGCTCAGAAGTATGTCAGCCTACTAGCTTATCTCCTTCGAAACAAGGTAGAGGTAGGGGCAGAGGCAGAGGGAGAGGACGGGGAAGAGGGAGAGGGCGAGGCAAGGGCAGAGGTAGGAAAACAACATCATTTAATGATTCAACCTCTATTAATTTCGGCACAGACGTTTCTAGTGATATTAGGGCAAATATAAGTTCAGAACCTCTCCCTGAGAATACACTACACTCCCCAAACAACAATATTGACTCAATTCAAACTGACACAAATGGGTTTCTACCATCATCAATTCAGAGTATGGACACTCCCACTGAACAAGTCCCTGTAACTAGAAAAAGGGGCAGGAAAAAGAAAGAGCCACCTGTTGTAAGTGATACTGGAAGCTTGGAAAGTCCAGAAGTTGTAAGTCCAAAAGTTCCTCGTAGAAGAGCTCCACCAGTTAAAGATACTGGAAGTTTGCAAAGTCCGGTAGTTGAAAGTCCAAGAGCTTCCCGTAGAAGAGGTCGGCCAAGGAAAAATTCAAGTCTGAACGATATAACTGAAAACCAAACAGTCAATGGGAATACTTTACCTGTCACTGCCAGCACTTCCGAAATCAAAGACCTTAATAAAATGGTTGCAAATTTGTCCCAACTTGAAGACAAGTTGCGTAAATTACAGGACAACCTTTCTAATATAGAGAAATTAGAGGAGGATGATGATGATGATGAGGAAGACATGTGCTTAAGTCAGCTGAAAACATCAATTGACTGTGAAAGAGCATCTGAAGCCAAGGACCCCATATTGCAAGGGTTGCAAGAAATGCCTTCTTCACCATTGGCTGAACCTGAGGCAGATTTGAATAATGGAATTGATGAAAGTGCAAGCGCTCCTAGTGACCCAATCACCCAGGCTGAGGTCATCAAAGACAATGATGCCACCACAAAAGAAACAGACACCCCATTGACAGAAAACGTTACAACAGAAAATGTTACAACAGAAAATGTTACAACAGAAAATATAACAACAGAAAATGTAACTACAGAAAATGCAATTACAGAAAATGCAACTACAGAAAATGTAACTACAGAAAACACCACTGCAGAAAATATAATAGGCAATGAAGTTGAAAATAAGTGTATGGATGAGTCACTTCTTGTCGAAGATACTTCTAAGAGACCTAAGAGAAGGAATGCAAAGAAAACATTAAAATACAGAAATGATGATGATTCTGATGAAGATCCATTTGCTAATGTTGAGCTTTCGGATGATGATGAACCAAGGAGAAAAAAGAAAAGTGGCAGGTATAACTCTGATGATGAATACATACCGGGAAGAAAAGGACGAACAAGCTCCATAGACTCCTCAGATAGTGCAGTTGGTGATGCACTAGATGAGTTAGAAGAGCTAAAAATGACAACAAAGAAAAGAGGGCGAAAGAAAAAAGATATTCAATTAGAAGGAGAGAAAATGCCCGTTATTTCAGATGTAATTAGCCAGAGTCCTATGAAAACATCAAGTTTGAATACAGTTGAAGATAAAAAAGAACCTTGGAGGTTTTCACCTGATACAGTTGAGGATTTGTGTGATGATACTGAAGAGCAATCATCTGTAAATAATGAAATCAAACCTACACCGCCTCCACAGTCTGTAAATACTTGGGGTTCAAGTAAGGAGTTTGAAAACTTCCTTGCAAAGAAAACACAGGGCACTAATTTGAAAATTAAAAAAGTGCGTAAAATATCAAGGTCATCACCAAGTGTAGTAGTACCTATAGAAATCCCAGTCTTAGAAGCAAACGAAGTTAAGAAGAAAGTAGAAGCATCTGCTCAAACCAACAAAGTTTATACTGAAACTACAAGTACTCAGACTAGTGGGCCCTGCACACTTTCAATGAAGACCAATGTTCCTTTAAATAGTGAACAGTCAGAAAATGCATGCAAATTCCTTACTAGCATTGTGAAAACTACTTCAGAATTAGGAACCTTGATGACGGAAAAGTCTGATGACTTTATTCAAAAGAAAATAAATACAACTAATGTGGTAGACACTTTTAAGATAGATTATTGTGTCAAGAAATCATTTTTACTACTGAAACTTGCCAAACATAATATTATGCAAATGGAAGAGGACTTATCCAATCAATATGAAAAGTTTCTACAAGAAAATGACCTATCATCATACAGGGAACAAGAGAAGAAATTAGAGCCTACACCTAAAAAGGAAAAAGAAGACAGTGATAGTGACTGTGAAATAGTTGGGGAAACACCACCTCAAAAGGTGAAGGTTGAAGTGAAAAAAGAAAGCAAACCCAAATTCAACCCAAAAACAGTATTTTTAAATAAAGAACTTTCCATCAAAATTGCTAAAAAGCCAAGTGAAGAAGTCAAGAGTAATAAAAATATTAACATCAAAGGCAGACACACTGTGTGGATCAGTGATTCGGTGATGGTAAAGAAAGTAAAGGGCCCGCAGTCTTTTTTAGCCCAGGACAGCCGAAATAAAAAACCACCCGATAATAAGATTACAGAAAAAATGGTAAGTGATTTTTTTGAGGATTATTATCGCCAGAAAGCATTATTTGCGTGTGCTCCATTTGTATCCACGGAATGGTCTACCTGGCGATACAACAGATACATCTGCCAATATTTTACTGTTGAACCTGATAATCTTACAAATGGTAATATTTCTAGAACTGAGGAGATTTTCACGGACAATGAAAGTAACCCAAGTGTGAGTGAAAGTGGCAATGAACTTAGTGAGAAAATAAAATGTGAAGTTAGCAAATTGAGCAACCCGACAACACTTTTATCAATTTGCTTGAAGAATCTGCATGAACTCTTTTACCTGAGGGAACCTAGTGATATTATCAATACATTTTCCATTCCCGAATGCACAATTGATAATAGTGCAGCTCTGTTTTATCAGCCAAAAACACTATTTTCTTCATGCTGTGAGCACCTGAAAAAAAATCAGCAGAATTTGAGGGCACAACATAAGTTGTTAGTAAATGCTCCCGAGATTGTACCTCAAAATCAAATTGAAAATTCAGACGAAGATGAAGACAATCAAGAAGAGGACATTTGTTTACTAAATGCTTCAGAAATCCTAACCCAAAATATACCCTCTTTGAAAGCATTGTGTCTTTCAAAAATAAACAGACTTGACTTTGCAAATAGCATAAAAAGTGATAATAAGACTGTAATGTCTAATAGTGAAATTGACGAAACTGAATATTGTGAAAGTGACTTCTCATGTGATGATTACAGCCAAGAAGTCAAGTCACTGTTGACTTTATGTGTTCAGGTAATCCAACAAGGACAAAAAGTTCTTCAACCTAATAAGCCAAGTGATTTTTGTGTTGAGGACACTTTCTCATTTAGATCTCCAAATTCTTTGAAGCATATCGCTTTTAAATGTATAACAAGTTTATTAAATGAATGTCACATAATTGACACTGCTAAGTCACAAAATGAAATTGTATGTAATTTAACTCCCCATAAAGTGAAAAAGCTAGCTGATATATGCTTTGATATTGTATCAAAGTTGTATGAAGCTGACGATTCTCAAGTAACTGAAAGTGCTGAAGCCCCATCTATAGCACTAACTATCAATGCCATTAATACACTCTCAGAAGAAGCATTCCTTAATATTGAGGAAAATACAAATGATCAAGATAATTCCAATTATTATGAAGATGATGGTGGCACTTTTTATGAGGATGAATCCATGGAACCCAATTATAATGAAGATAATGAGGATCATAGGGAAAATGAAAGTTGGATGTCGAAAGTACAGTTAAAAGAACTTATGTCTTGTGCTGAATCTGACAAACAGAAAAATGGTTCAAAACCCATCCCTGAAAATGATAATATTGAGGTAGCTGAGAATTATCCTCTTATTGCTAATATCAAAACAGAACCGGGTTTAGAGGAGACACCTGCTATTTCTGAGAACTTTGTTCCTATTATTAAAACTGAACCAGATCATTATGTTAATCAAATGACCATCATACCAGAAAGTGTTGTTACAAAAACTGAATCTTTTGATAATGTAGATCCATTACCCGTTGGTAGAGAACCAATTCAAAGGCAAAGTAGTGCAAGTTTTGATGAAGAAAATTTTGAAAATTTTGTAAAGTCTAACAAAATGATACATGCTATTAGCACTTACGAAAATGAGAATGAAGAAACATTTAGTCAAAGTGCTTTGCGAGTTCGCAGACAGCATGAACCTGATTCTGATAACGAAAATGACACGAGTATGAGTTTACTAATACCACATACATTTGAGCCTCTAACTGTTGAATCGGCTAAAGGAAGCCTTCTGGAAAACAGCGAGAGTGACAGTGAAAATGTTGGTAAAAAGAACAACAAACGAAAACCTGGTCGACGTAAAACAAAGAAACCTGAGCCTCCAAAACAAACCAAAGAAGTACCAGCAAAAGAAAATAAAGAAGTCCCTTCAAAAGAAAACAAAGAAGTCCAGTCAAAGGACAATAAAGAGGTACAGTCAAAAGACAAATCTGTTCCTGTAAATGAGCTAGCAATACTAACTAGACGAATGCGAGAACGAATTAGACAAGAGGAGAAAAAAGGCGCGTCATCCGATTCGGATTCTGAAAATGTGGCACAAACCTCAAAGAAAGAAAAAGAAACTAAGAAAGAAACGAGACGATCACGATTGGCTGCTAAAAATAACACGCCTGTGGATGATGAGATACAGTGCAATAATGTAGATTCAACAGAACAAGTAACGGATACTACTGCTAATAAATCCAAGGATGAAACTGGAACAAATCCCAAAGAAGATAATAAGTTCACTGGATTTACTGCTGTTGATCAAAATGAAATTTCTACATATCATAAATACGTTAAATATGTTTATGACCAAATTTTACCAAAAGTAAATGAAGAGATGGAATCGAAAACTACAGAAGAAAAATCAAACAAAGATGAAAAGACAAAGGATACTGAAAAAGAGACAGATGAGATAATAAATTCACAGGAACCAATAGAACTTTTAGAATGCACACCTACCATGCCAATATTTGAGGAGGAGGAGGCTAAACCTAATCGAAAACCTACCACAAAATCACCAGGCAAAAAGAAAGAAGTTAAACATGCTAAAGAAGAATCAGTTAGCAAAGACAAAGAGGATACTAAACATGATAATAATGGGAAAAAAGAACTATTTGGCAAAGAACCTCAGGAAAGTGAATTATTCACTGAACGCAATGGATGGAAGTGCTATCCGATTCTCAGTAGTGATACAAAACTTTATGAACAAGTCCCCATCATTCCCTTGGAAAAATTACCAGAAGCTTTTGTTCAGACATATTTTGAATATCAAGAGATAGCGGTAAAAAGCAAAGACGATGAAGAAATCGATAGGTAAATATAATCACGAATATTTACCTTGTAAATTGGTTTTGAAGGGACAGCTTTCATTAAACTTGTCTTTATTTCAGATTGACAAACCTTCAGTCTTTGAATAGGTTATCTTTATCTAGTGTAAAGAAACCTAGAGTTCGCAAAGAAAAAGTGGCAGGTGAAGAGCAGGGAAAGTCTTCTCAAGATGATGATGAACGACCGGAAAGTCCTGCAGATGCAGACGCAGGCCATTACAATGAATTGTTACCATCTGAAGATGAAGGTGATAACTACGAGGACGATTTTACAACACCAGTAAGCATTTTAGACGAAAGTTTGCTACTAAAATTTATTCATAGCTTAAATAAGTATGAACAATTTTTATTTTATTTAAGTACATACTAATGAACTGTTTTATAATAGGGTCCAGATGCTACGGAAAACAATATGGCGAAAAATTTGCTCATGAATGATGATGATGACGAGGACGACACACCACTATCCAACAGAAAAATCAAGAAAGAAGTTGATGGCACTTATAAAAAGAAGAGGCCCGGGCCGAAATCTAAAACAGTTGATATAAAACAGGAACATACAGATTCGTTAATGCTTACTGCCGACAAGATGATGAACAAAGAATTGACCCTTTTACATGCACCAGTAGTTTTAGATAACGAAAATGCGAAAACACCTGTTAAAGGCCCCGTTACAAGGAATAAACCGGTATGTACAGTTAAATTTAAGTAACTATGCTAGCATATATTGATTAAAATTATATTTTATTATTTTTGCTTTCCAGAGGAGTGGTACAAAGAGTGGTGGTAAGGGAGATCGAATAAAGTCCGATGATTCCTCATCAGAGGAAGAAAAACAATGGGTTAATACTAAAGAAAAACTTCTAAAAAGAATGGGGAAAAAACAAGAGACTGCAATGTAAGTTTGTTTACTTCATAGTGAATATTGTAATGCAATATTTCGCAAGTGTTTCATTAGAATAGAATAGATTATATTTTATTTATTAAATTATATTGTATTTGTTTATGTTTGTTTTTTATTAAATTTGTTTGCTTATTTTTGTAGGGAAGATGATGCTAAGCGGGCTAAACTGGTGACTGAGTTCATAGAGCGACGGAACACAAGCGACAAGCCTTTGATATTGAATCATAAACCTCGCGGTCGATCCAGACGTTCTAGAAAGAAGATGTTGGAAAGGCAGAAGCAGATGAGGTAATATACCTATAACTTTTCATGGTTTAGGGTGGTATTCCACCTGTCCAATTTCTTGTTTCAGTCAGCAGAAGTTACTAAGCGGGCAAGGTGTTCAAAATTACCTTGACGCGCTCTTATTCTCTTATAAACAAAGTCGCGTCAAGATCATTTTGAACACCTCGCCCGCTTAGCAACATTGCTGCTGACTGTCCAATGTGGTTGCGTCTCACTCTCTTATAAAGTAAAATGCGAGACAAAATACACATTGGACAAAGATATTGGACAGATGGAATGCCACCCTTAACATCGAAGGCAAAAAATGTAGTAACTCGTACAAACAGCAACACACTTAACTGTCCATCGGTGGACCTTATGCCTTTTGTAATAAGGTTTACGAACTGTCAGTTAACAGTGTGGGCGATGTATAAGCCTGAATTACTTTAGGACAATATTTCTCAATGTTGTTCTATTTGTCTCCAAGCTGCCTGAATACTAGAGATGCAACAGATAGTTGTTTGGCCGGATACCGGATATTCCGCCGGACCATCGGCCGAATATCCGGTATCCGGCCGCCGAATATTCGGCCGGCGGAACTATACCTTCATTTCGGTTTTTCAGGTGCGCATTGTGCATCAGGTTTGATCTATTTCCTAGTGAACGTTCGCGCGGACTCATTTCTAGATTCGAAATGAGTGCGCGTGCAAGTCAGTTGAATGTTTAAATTTTTTTTTAAATAAATACGAGTACGATTATGACCAATTGTTTACTCCGAAATCAAGCAATGTTACTATCCGGTATCCGGCCGGATAGTAGGTCACTATCCGTTATCCGGCCGGATATTAAAATAATGGCCGGATAGGCCGGATACCGGATAGTAACCGAATATCCGGTGTATCTCTACTGAATACATAAGTACATAACCCATATGTCTGACTATTCCAGAGTACTGTCGTACGAGCTACTCGGAGAAGCGGGACCGCACGCCACAAAAGGAAGCTCCGCAGCATATTTTAAGGGACGGCGTAATATTAGAAAGGTATGTTTTAAGTAATAAATCATATTTAATTTAATAATATTCCGAAACATTGTTAGCTTAACTTAAACTCACAATTTATAACCTTCCGGGTTGAGTTGATAGACAGACAGATCTAGGTCGCTAAGACAAAACGTTGATTTCATAACACGCCAATTACCTCGTGTTTACACATGCACATACACAAGTTGAGGATGAGCGGTGAATGGCTCAAACCCGATAATAAATATGTCTGCGTGCGAAATCGGCTTGTCATAAATTCAGTTTTATTTTAAAAGACTCTTACCTCTATCTATCTGTCAACTCTGTAATTTTAACGCCATCTTTGGGACAACTCCTGCTCCGACATATCTGTAATTTCACGGGTGTATATCCTGTCCTGCGGGCGTATTATGGATGGCTTTATCCCTCTTTGTCCACATGATAAAATAACTGTCACTTTTTAACACCGTGGGATAGAAGGTGACGGACGCCGTTTTATCACGCTGTCACGCAGACAAGAACGACCATCATATCCGTACTGTATGAGACAAACTTAATTTCCAGTTAAATTATTTTTTATATTTTTGTTTTAGGTCATTGATAAGAAATCCTTGGCCCGGAGTACTGTGATAGCTAATATGGAGGAATTCGAGAGAAAGCGAAGATTGAGCATGAAACAGAAACAACTGGTGAGTTATAGACTACTTTACTATAGGTACCTTTACAGATGTACTAGTTTTGTTTTACAGCAGTCTTGAAATCAGTTTTGTCTTACCATTTTTCCTGGATTTTTATCGATTTTCTCACAGCGCTTCACTTTAATTTACATTTTTAATTTTTAAATGATGTTAAGAATATGGTATCATGGTTTAATATTCCTAAACCGAGCGCAAGTGATAGCGGCATTCTAAATTAATCCCTAATGATAAGTTTAAACGGTTCAATTTTCAAGTGTCTGGCGGGAAGTATTGCCGCGCGTCCGACACCCGACACTTCTCCATTCACTCAAATTTGAACCTTTGGATTATACTATTAGGGTTCAATTTAGAGTGGAGCAAAACGTTAAACCATATGTTAATTACGATTTGCAGGAAGAAATATTAGGCTGCGAAGAGGGCGTAAATGTGATAGTGACTAATGACGAGGTCTGCTTGGAATACGACTTCAATATAGGCCAGCCTGCGGTCACAGTGCATCCGTTCTTTACCAAAGTTATGAAAGCGCATCAGGTAAGTAATGTAAAAATATTTTTGTAATACAAATTCTACAAGCAATAAAAGACTATTAAGCCTTGTAATTCAGCAACAAGTTTTATGGAAGATCTGTTGGATCTGGATCAAGCTCCGGATGATTTAGGCGTATCAGGATTACAAACCAACTAACCAACACATTTAGGTATGAGAATAAAAGCATTAGCGTAGGGACGTACATTTTGACATTGGTGTAACTCAAGGGCCACGGAACGCACGCTCCGAGCGTGCTAGTTCGACACTGACGCCGACCGTCGTACATTTGTTTTTACTTTTTACCATATAGTGAACAATCCTGGCCATCGTATTTTCTCGGAAACGTTCGTGTTTGTCATGCTAGTCAACCTCAATACTTTTTATACTGAGACTGACTGAAATAGCATAACGCGTTCGTGCGTTTTCGTAAAAATACGACGGTAAAGAATTATTTACTATATATCTGTATTGCGGTCGGCGTTAGCACCAAGCGTGCACGCTCGGAGCGTGCAGTTCGTGGCCGAGACGTAACGGAGTCGTGACTTTTCAGTACGAAGGTGTCAAATTCATGTGGGACGCCTGTTTCGAAAGCCTGGAGCGCGTCCAGTCGGGCCACCCAGGCGGCGGTTGCATATTGGCGCACTGCATGGGACTCGGGAAGACCTTACAAGTCCTAGCCCTGTTACACACAGTAAGTAATCTGTATTACCTCACATTTATTGACGGGACTATGGCGAATTTATTTTATTACCTTTATAATTTATTTACCGACGTTTCCCGCCGCCGCCACAGCCTCGCGCGCGGAGGTGTTAGCCGCGACCACGACCAGTGAAACTTGTGTCGAAACGTCGGTAAATAAAGGTAATACAATAAATTCGCGATAGACCCGTCAATAAATGTGAGATTATATGTGTTCAAAACGCGAAAGTTTTAAGTAATCTGTACTTTATTTATTACCTTGTTAACAGTGTCTGTTTCGAGAACGCAGGTGATGCAATTAGTGCGATTTCTAATTGTTATAAACGCAAAATTACCCTTTGTCCTTTTTGTAAAAGTCGTTTCTGCAAGACGCCTGCTTTATGGAAAATAATAATTATCTTTAAGGGTCATTCTACGAAAGAGCCTTTCACTATTTAATTGTCTCTTTAACACATTCATTGCCACCCAGCCGAAGAAGACATCCGCGCCAGGCCACAACTATTTCGTCATATAAAGCAGTAGTGCCACGGTCGTCCGGCCTGGGAACGAAATAATAAAATACTAGTGATGTACCGACTATTGATTTGGCCGACTAGCCGACTAATCGGCGCTCGAATGGCCGATTAGTCGGCCGACTAGTCGGCTAGTCGGCCAGATCATTAGGTAGGGCAAACCTTGGCTATTCGGTGATACGTAGTTATCCGGTGGTAACAGTTTTAATGTCTTGTAGCCGCGTTACCTGGTAATTATATTACTTGAAACCATATTACACCACATTAGTCAGATCCATGGTATCTCTTAAACATTTTTTTAAGCAATAAAATTACCGGGCAACTCGGCTAAAAGACAATAAAACGACTATCACTTCGTATAAGTTCTGGTGAAAAACAATAGTTTTGCTCCTTTGATTGCGCTATTCATCATATTAGCTCGGCTAAAAGGTGTTCTCTACAGGTTAAAAGTGTTCAAACACCTATCACAAGACTCCTCGTTAAATTTTTATCTTTCTTTTATTTTGCGATCCTGAGCAGACCGTCAGTACAGCTTGTAGGAGTACAGGTTCCAAGGCTCTAGTTCCCGTACGTAGTCGCCAGTTAAGAACCTATTCCCTGGGGTCAGCGTCTTTACGAGCAACATGCCCTATCTAAGTCTCTAAATTTTGCAATAACATTAATAGTTCCCCATGGCTCCACCATAAAAAAAAAGAACTTAATAATAATAAAATTATTTTACTATCGAACTTGCCTATGAAATTACACGAGAATCAGTTGAGATTAACCTGTAGAGGAAAACACTAGCCCACCAATAGACGATAACGATCAAACTGTCAATAATTTGAACAAAAGTTTTCATTTGCATCCTGAATAGGTATATTAGTAAAATAGTCATAAAACATATGGTAAATATTGACTGTTGATTACTTTTTTTTTCGGTTTTTCTTTCACTAATAAAGTGCCGACTAATCGGCCATTTTTGCCGACTAGTCGCCGACTAATCGCCGACTACAAATGTGGCCGGATAGTCGGCTTTCCCGACTAGTCGGGACATCCCTATAAAATACCCGATAGTCGGGTTTTCGGCACTGAATGTGTTAAGCTAATTGTTATTGACAAACAACAAATTGGCACCTTTTTTTTTTTTTAACGATGTGGTAATGCTGTTACGCATACCCCCTGTAGCCTGGGAGGCGTCGGGGGTTATGTGGGACTCCCATCTCCCATTCCTTTCTCTGAGTGAGGGGAGGGGGAGGGTCGTACCCACTAAACCCACATCGGCTTTACCCGCATTGCCGTATGGGAGACGTCATGGGATCGCGAACATTCTGCCATGACGCCCCCGAAACAAATTGGCACCTCTTGTTACCCGAGAATGACAGATTTTAAATTTTCGATGATATAACCAGTTTGTTTTATTCACGCAGGTATTAACGCACCCGAGCGTGGGCATGCGACGTGTCCTCGTCTGTTGCCCGCTGTCGACGGTGTTGAACTGGGTCGACGAAATACACAAGTGGATCGGACCCGTTACGGACGAAATAAAGGTAAAAACCATAGACAAGGAAATGCTGAGACGCGTAAAGGAGTGCCAAAATTCTGACATGAATTTGGTACTTAGCGGAAGTAGACTGGATTGTCAAACCTTAGGGTGGTATTCCACCTGTCTAATTTGTTTGTCCAATGTCATTGCGTCTCACTCTCAAAATGTGAGACGCAATACACATTGGACAAAGATATTGGACAGATGGAACAGGCTATACAGCGCCATCTACTTCAACTGTTAAATTTGAGGCGATAATATGCACTGCTTTACGTATCTTAAGATTCTTAAGTATGATTAAATACAGGTCAATTGAACGATTTAGAGCGTTTTCACTTGGTTTTCACCATTTAATAGAATTTCAATAAATTATATACGTTTATTTTTTCAAGCCAAGTAAAATGAGACGGAAGCTACAGGTAATATTATTATCAATAGTAACATATCTCTCTCTCCTTCTTTGCCTGCCTTCCTTGTCTTCCACTTTGCCCTGTTTGACGTGTCGGCTTTACATTGCACTCAAGATCTTTCATGATTGAATCCATCTACCTCCCCTTCGGCCTTCAGTATTCAATAAGAGGTTAGGTGGGGTAAGATAAACTATGGGTCAAGGAAGGTATTAAAAACTAAATTAAAATAAATACTAAAAATAAAAATGTTGCATAAATAAAATTAACTTAAAATTACTTACGTGGGACTTTACTCAAACGTTTTATTTTGCGCCAAGCAAAATAAGCTATGTTTATCTTATTCCATCTGACCGTTCAGGAGGTATTTTTTACCACCATTTACTCCTTTACAACTTTATTTTCTACGAAATAACGAATGATATCTATTTATTATATTAAAATTAATTCACAATTCACAGGTTTTTGAACTATCAAAGCTAAAAAAAACCTACGAGCGAGCGTACCAATTAGAGGACTGGTACAACGGAGGCGGCATTTTCATCGTCGGATACGAACTATTCCGGAGTCTGACAACCCTGGACGCCGAACTAGATGACGTCCGACAAACGATCATAGACAAGATACGCACAGCCCTACTCGATCCCGGCCCGGACATTATAGTCTGTGACGAAGGACATTTACTAAAGAATGATTGCTCGGTCCTAGCGGTGGCTATGAGCAGGGTCGCCACTCGCAGAAGGATTGTGCTGACGGGAACGCCGATGCAGAATAATTTGAGAGAGTATTATTGCATGGTGAACTTTGTCAAGCCGAATCTGCTTGGGACGTACTCGGAGTATTCTAACAGGTAAATCATACTTACATTTCAAGCATTGTTTAATCGTTGTAGACACCACAACTTTTTCTAGACCTGTAAGTCCATTTTCAACCTTGGAGCCCTGTCGGTGGTTACAAGGAAGTCCATTAATTAATACCGGACACCCTGTGTGTAATACTGTGACTATTTGAGAGACTAAAATCAAAGTATTGACAGGCGTGGCTCACTCCGCGCTTTCGTCGCGTCGCTACAAGTACATGCGGCCCACACCAATTTTGGTGTCTAGCAGTACTAGTTGCCGCACTTGCGCCACCTTGCGGTCATATCTGTCGTAATAGACGCGTTTTATTAGAGAGTGAATCTGCTGTACCTAGTACTATTATTTAGTCTGTGGTATTTAATAAAATTATTTGATTTGTTCCCAGTTGAAAAGGTAAGCTTTTACACCAAAATTTAGCTGTCAACAATTTGTTGTATCATTTTCAGATTTGAAAACCCCATAATGAACGGTCAGCACCGCGATTCCGTAGTTGAAGACATAAAGCTAATGAAGGCCCGTACCCACATTCTCCACAAAGTCTTAGAGGGCTGCCTCCAAAGGCAGGAAGCCTCCGTACTATACCCTTACTTACCAAAGAAACACGAATACACAGTATTCATATCTCTAACGAGATGCCAGTGTGACTTGTACAAGCATTACCTCAATGTGTACGCGAACAAGAATAAGCAGAGTATTTTGAAGGACTTCCATACGTTGCAGAAGATATGGTCGCATCCTCAGGTGTTGCATAATTTCAATATGAAAGCGAGGGACGAGAAGATGAAAGTTAAAGGTAAGAAATATACAACATTTTACCCTACACTCTGTATCTTTAGGTATTTAAATAAAACTAAACAAACAATTTGTAATCGAATTTAAACTGTTGGGAGACATACTAACATTGAATAATTTTACGGTTTAGACTCACTTGTTTTTAGTCACTCGCGCGACATGTTTCGGAGAGCCTAGGTCTCCTTTCTCAAGCACTAACAGTGCGAGCAGCGTTCACGACGGCCGTGTATCGCGTACTGCGGCTCGCCGCGTCGCACGCTGCGCGCGCAAGTGAGTCTAAACCGTAAAATTATTCAAACAATTTGTACATTTTCGGGTAGTCATAACATTTATTGTTTAATCAACCAAATACAAAAGCGCCTGGATCAGCCACTGAACGACCTGACTTTAACCTACATTATTTGATCATGTAATGTTTTCATCTACCACTGACTTAAGGAGCCATTTGAGGGTAGATTTTGTTTACTTTTATTTAAATACCTTAAGATACAGACTATAGTTTGACGACCGGTCTGGCCTAGTGGGTAGTGACCCTGCCTATGAAGCCGATGGTCCCGGGTTCGAATCCTGGTAAGGGCATTTATTTGTATGATGATACAGATATTTGTTCCTGAGTCATGGTTGTTTTCTATGTATTTAAGTATTTATATATTATATATATCGTTGTCTGAGTACCCACAACACAAGCTTTCTTGAGCTTACCGTGGGGCTTAGTCAATTTGTGTAAAAAATGTCCTTAATATTTATTTATTTATTTATTTATTTATAGTGGCGTGGCGTAACTATAGCAACTAAGGCCCGTGGAAAATTCACCGAATGGGAGTAATGTACCATCGCTCACACTACATCGGTGGACCTTATGCCTTTCTAATAAGTTCCACCGATGTACTTTTAGGAGTGTTGAGTGTTTGTACCTGTCACGGCCTCTCTGTCAAATTGAGGTCCCTCTCAGGCCAAGGCCGCTTTGCTACCCTATATTAGTTACGCCACTGATTTTGACCTAGTAAGGGAAGCGGAATACCCAGTTTTTTTATTCATAAAACTTTACGGGTCTGATTTAGTTAAATTATGTTTTATCCCTTTCTTACAAATACATAAGTCAAAATGACTGATAAGGACAAACGATTATTAGCTAATTGGGGTTTGTAGCGCGTTTATGAATAAGGGGGTAATTCTGTATGCTTTATGACGACGATGTTATTTTGTGATAGCCGAGAAGTTAGAAGACGACTTAGCGCGCGAAGACCTGACCGCCAGCGAAGACATCAAGCCGACCAGCACCGACGTGTGGTGGCTGCAGTATCTCGAGGGCGGCGACATGTTGGAGCGGCTCGAGAGCTCCAACAAGTTCATCACCGTCTTCAGGATCCTCGAGGAGGCCGTAGCGTTGGACGACAAAGTGTAAGTGTGTCATATACTAGCCCCCTTAGAAAACGTCTACTAAAGTTGAGAAGCTAGAAGACGACTTAGCGCGCGAAGACCTGACCGCCAGCGAGGACATGAAGCCATCCAGCACGGACGTGTGGTGGCTGCAGTACCTCGAGGGTGGCGACATGTTGGAGCGGCTCGAGAGCTCCAACAAGTTCATCACCGTCTTCAGGATCCTGGAGGAGGCCGTCGCGTTGGACGACAAAGTGTAAGTGAGTCATACATATACTAGCCCCCTTATTCATAAACATCTACTAAAGTTGACAAGCCCATATAATAATCGTTTGTCCCTTTCCATCATACCAATACGTAGGAAAGGGACAAACGATTATTATCGGCAGTGGCGTAGCTAAGCGTGGGCGAAGTGGGCCGTCGCCCACAGCCTCGCGCCCCAAGGGCGGCCTCGCGCGAGGCTCCTTCGGGCACAGTGAAAGAAAAGTGCCTCGCAGATGCGACTTCGCCTACGGCTAGGTTAGTTTACGCTACGCCACTGATTATCGGCTTGTCAACTTTAGTAGACGTTTATGAATAAGGGGGTAGGCTTCTATAGCCAGTAGGCTTTGCATTTTTGCGTCGCGACAGTGTCTCGCACGTAAGATAGACTACCCTACCCGTCCCTTTCTAGTTAGAGTTAGACCAAGAAAAGTCTGCAAGGATTTTGACAGCACACGCAGTGCAAGTGTTATTTCTACGTCATAATTTCATAGAAGTTTGACGTTTAAAATAACACTTGCACTGAGTGTGCTATCAAAATCGTTGTAGACTTTTCTTGTTCTAACTCTAATACAGTTACAAAAAGACGGGTAGTCTATCTCGTGCTGTCGCGGCGCAGACGCGTTAAGCATAAAGCCGTGTACAAATTTGATATGCAATCGAATTCTGTATCTGTTTGATTATCTATGGTTTTGTACATTTATAGCTATACTGTCAATCTTTCAACTGTACACCGAATTCGGCGACGCCATTTGATTGATTTAAATACTTTTTCACAATACAAAAAAAAAATGCTAAACCCAAATATTATTTCTATGACACTTTTTTTTCTTTTTCAACAGTTTAATATTCTCCACGTCGCTGATCACCATGGACTCGCTGGAGTACTTCCTGAAGAAGATCAACAACTGGAGCCTCGGACAGGAGTACTACCGGCTCGACGGCTCCGTGCCGCCCGAGGTGCGCCAGAAGTGGTGCCGCGAGTTCAACGCTGAGCACAACTACAAGACCAAGTGAGGAGTTTGTACAATTACCATTATTTATCACCAAGGACTCGCTGGAGTACTTCCTGAAAAAGATCAACAACTGGAGCCTCGGACAGGAGTACTACCGGCTCGACGGCTCCGTGCCGCCCGAGGTGCGCCAGAAGTGGTGCCGCGAGTTCAACGCTGAGCACAACTACAAGACCAAGTGAGGAGTTTGTACAATTACCATTATTTATCACCAAGGACTCGCTGGAGTACTTCCTGAAAAAGATCAACAACTGGAGCCTCGGACAGGAGTACTACCGGCTCGACGGCTCCGTGCTGCCCGAGGTGCGCCAGAAGTGGTGCCGCGAGTTCAACGCTGAGCACAACTACAAGACCAAGTGAGGAGTTTGTACAATTACCTTTATTTATCACCATGGACTCGCTGGAGTACTTCCTGAAGATCAACAACTGGAGTCTCGGGCAGGAGTACTACCGGCTCGACGGCTCCGTGCCGCCCGAGGTGCGCCAGAAGTGGTGCCGCGAGTTCAACGCAGAGCACAACTACAAGACCAAGTGAGGAGTTTACCTTTATTTATCAACTTTTGTGGATGATACACATCTACCGCAGGCCGTGTCGACGCAAAGGGTGCCAAAGGACTTTGTCACGCCCAGTCAAGTTCATTAGGGTTTAATCGCCTATCACCGTGTGTAAAGTAAAGTCTGTCTAGCCATTTCCGTCAGTAGAGAAAAGTGGCAAATTAAAAAAATGTAGACGCGAAGGGTTATCGACTTATCGTCCCATAGAAAATTTCAAAAATTTCGCGCCTTTTTCTACTGAAAAAGTTGTTTTTCCGGCTAATACATCTTCGGATTTTAGCAGTCGAACAGACGCGGTCGTGCGTTGCTGTGCTGAATCGAACAATAACACTCGATCTAAAAACGCCGGCACCGTCTTGTCGTCGAGAACACACATTTTATTGTGTGACATATGTAATTATCTCTCTTATCTTTGTTTTTACCCCGGTTGCGTCCGCCGCTTCGGAGCCCATAGGGACTACTTTCCGACTTTTTCTTCACTTCGCCTGGTTTTTTGCAAACGATAAATACGGCAGTTCGGGACAATAAGTTTCACTTGAAATTGCTTCTTATTAACTAGTTCTTTTATTCCAGATTGTTCCTAATCTCAACCCGTGCCGGTTCCCTCGGTCTGAACATGACGGCCGCCAACCGGGTCATCATATTGGACACCTCTTGGAATCCAGCCCACGACATACAGAGCATCTTCCGAGTGTACCGCTTCGGGCAGAAGAAGGACTGCTACATTTACCGACTGGTGGCGTTGGTGAGTTGAATATTTTTAATAGGGCGCCTGTGAAACGAGGCGGGTTTTTTCGGCCTGAACATGAATGCGGCCAGGCGGGTTATATTGGATACGTCGTGGGACCCGGCACATGACATACAGAGCATCTCCCGGGTGTACCGCTTCGGGCAGAAGAAGGACTGCTACATTTACCGACTGGTGGCGTTGGTGAGTTAAATATTTTTAATAGGCCGCCTGTGAAACGAGGCGGGTTTTGTCGGCCTGAACATGACTGCGGCCAACCGGGTCATGTTGGTCACATCGTGGGACCCGGCACATGACGTACAGAGCATCTTCCGAGTGTACCGCTTTGAGCAGAAGATGGACTGCTACATTTACCGGCTGGTGGCGTTGGTGAGTTGAATATTTTTAATAGGGCGCCTGTCAAGCGAGGCGGGTTTTGTCGGCCTGAGCATGACGGCGGCCAGCCGCGTCATCATATTGGACACGTCATGGAACCCGATACATGATATACAGAGCATCTTCCGAGTGTACGGCTACGGGCAGAAGAAGGACTGCTACATTTACCGACTGGTCGCGTTGGTGAGTTGAATATTTTTAATAGGGCGCCTGTCAAACAGTGAGAGTTCCGTCGGATTTTACATGACGGCGGCCAGCCGCGTCATCATATTGGACACGTCATGGAACCCGATACATGATATACAGAGCATCTTCCGAGTGTACGGCTACGGGCAGAAGAAGGAATGCTACATTTACCGACTGGTGGCGTTGGTGAGTTGAATATTTTTAATAGGGCACCTGTCAAACAGTGAGAGTTCCGTCGGATTTTACATGACGGCGGCCAGCCGCGTCATCATATTGGACACGTCATGGAACCCGATACATGATATACAGAGCTTCTTCCGAGTGTACGGCTACGGGCAGAAGAAGGAATGCTACATTTACCGACTGGTGGCGTTGGTGAGTTGAATATTTTTAATAGGGCACCTGTCAAACAGTGAGAGTTCCGTCGGATTTTACATGACGGCGGCCAGCCACGTCATCATATTGGACACGTCATGGAACCCGATACATGATATACAGAGCTTCTTCCGAGTGTACGGCTACGGGCAGAAGAAGGAATGCTACATTTACCGACTGGTGGCGTTGGTGAGTTGAATATTTTTAATAGGGCACCTGTCAAACAGTGAGAGTTCCGTCGGATTTTACATGACGGCGGCCAGCCGCGTCATCATATTGGACACGTCATGGAACCCGATACATGATATACAGAGCATCTTCCGAGTGTACGGCTACGGGCAGAAGAAGGAATGCTACATTTACTGACTGGTGGCGTTGGTGAGTTGAATATTTTCAATAGGGCGCCTGTCAAACGGGATGAGTTCCCTTGGCCTGAGCATGACGGCGGCCAGCGACACGACACACATCGCGTAAACATAAGCTTGTTAATTACGTCCAACGTTTCGAACGTGACGTTTTTAATGATCCCGCAGAAAGACTGGCTAAAATTGATATCAACGTCTTTATAGCCGCGAGATTTTTCCGAACTTTTATCAACTCGAACGTTTAACGTTTGAATATTTTCTCGTTAGTAATCCAGACATTTAGCATGTAGTCCTACAATTCTTATCGCACACTGAGATAAGACGTTCTAAAAACCCAAGAAAGAGGTTAATGTATATTAGTATCGGGGACTTAAGCTACGTTTTTCGCAGGGCACTATGGAACAGAAGATCTACGAACGAGCCGTGACGAAACAGGCTGTGTCATGTCGCGTGGTGGACGAGCAACAGATCGACAGACACTACAACATGGCCGAGCTGACTGAGCTATACAGGTATGTTTGAGACAATTCTACACCTTGCCAGTGGGGAGACACACCTGACTTCGGGCAAACCGGCTCCGTTCGACTCAGCATTGCTCCGAGCAATTATTAGGGTTGGCATGGCACCACTTGACGTCATTTTGCGTGCATGACCACAGATAAGATAATCACTTGAATTTTCACAACCCTAAATAGCCGAAAGGGAAAGTGCCATACATTAGAAAGAGATAGCACGATTCGTCCCTGAATCGCTGTCAAACTTTGGTTTTGTAGGAATAAGTGTCCTTTCTATACGGTAGTACTATTATTTATTCTGTGACCTTGCGTTGGCTATTACCCCAATGCTGGCAATCTTCTATTATCAGCCTCTTCTCTCCCAGTTCAGCACATTGGACTTTTCCCTCTTGGTCTTCTGTCGTCAATTTTGGAAAGTACAACAGTAATTTTCTGAGAAACACTCCGTCACGTCGGTTAGGTAGGTATTCCACTTGTCCAATATATTGGTCCGACCTGCATTGCGTTTCACTCTCTCGCTAAGCAAAATTTGAGATGCAAATACACATTGGACAGGTGGAATACCACCCTTACTCGCAGAGTCGCTGACCTCGACTGTCGTCACGTGTCACCGGTTGGATACTGTTGGGTATGGACGGACCGCCTCGACCAGTATAAAGCTCTTAAAAATAAATGTCTCTAGGTTTTAGTAATAGGACTGATGCGACCGGCCGTTGCGAGTTGCGACAAGTCTGAATGAATCGTATATACATATTTTGATGGGATAATAATGTTGTGTCAGGTTCGACGAGACGGGCACTAGCGTGGCCGGCGGCGTGGCAGTGGGCGTGCAGGACGTGGTGCTGCTGCGCGTGGCCCGCGACGCCGCGCTGCACGCCGTGCACGAGCACGACTCGCTGCTGCGCGGCTCCGAGGCCGCGCTGTCCGAGCACGAGCGCGCCGCCGCCTGGCACCAGTTCCAGCAGGAGACGCAGCACAACCGTCAGTATACCCTCACACACGGCTTGACACGCCCGCCGATCTGATTGGCTTTGTTTGTTCCACTACTATCCCTACTTGCGGGGGGTCAGCATGTCATATTTTCTCGATCATTTCAAGAATAAGCGATATTTTAATGGGAAGACGGTTTTTCATCTTTTTAGGGGATTGTAGATGAGGATTCCTCATAATAATTATATGTATTGTTTTCTCGCAGAGATGCCGCAGGATAAAGTGCCCAAAAAAGGAACTAAAAGGAGCCTTCCCCTGGTTCCGGTTCCGGATATTAAGCCGACGCTGCCCGAGGTCAAACCGGAACCACACGCCGACGCGGACTACACGCCTACTGAGCCTAAATCGAAGCGAGGGAGGAAGAAGATCATCCAATGCCGCATTCCGATCCAAAGGCAGACACCGCAGCCGTCCACCAGCAGCCAGCCGGACTACTTCGTCGACAGGAGGCAGGAAACCGACATCGTTGCCCAGATCTCACAGATTCTAGTCAGTCACGATTTCAACAATAGGAGGACGCCGCGGGATCTGTCCAAACTTATATCGACTGTCCAGCAGGTCGTCGCGAGCGGGGATCTGAGCAAACTACCGCCCGGGGACGAGGCGGCCGCGGCCATCGCGCAAATACTGCTGCGGAAGAACTCTCCCGTCGCACCCCAGTCTATGCCGGCCCTCACCGACGTACGGACCCCTCCGGCACTCATTAACATACGGACCCCTCCCGCCCACACCGCCATACGGAGCCCTCCGGCTCTCACCGACATACGAACCCCTCCGGCCCTCACCGATATACAACAAACGATACCTAGCAATCCACCACTCGAACAAGAAGATGCGGAAACCATCACTGGCGATCTAACCTCCAAACCGGACGCCAACGTAAAAAGAAAAAGGCGAGCGGCCGTGTCCGCGCAGAAGAAGTTCGACGCCATAGCGGACGACGTAGTCATAGATCTCAACGACGACGACTGGCGCAACGACGACGACTTCATCGTCGCGCCGACTCGAAACCCGGAGCCCGAAAAGACAGAAAGAAAAGAAGCTAAATACAAACCGGGTCCGAAGAGTAAAAAGAAGCCGGTCGAAACTCCACCGGTCGAGATGCCTCAGCAGCTAGCGCAGACCATTCAACAATCCATAGTGGGAGAAAGTATATTGCTAAGCGACGATGAAATCGTGCCTGAAGTTCGACCACCCGTGACAGTCAAACAGGAACCTTCAGCAAAGAAAGGCGAGAAGTATCCGCTTCACCCGTCGCTGCTCACGAACGAGAACTTCATAAAGATAGTGGCGCACACGTACCTGGCCGGGAACCCCATGCTGGACGAGGACGCGGCCACGCTGGCGGCGCGGTACAGCACCGGCAAGGCGCTGCGCGAGACCGAGGCCACCGGCAAGCCCATCGACAGCGGACCCATCTACGACATCGCTGTCCAGGTAACTACCAACATTACTGGACGAGGACGCGGCCACGCTGGCAGCGTGGTACAGCACCGGCAAGGCGCTGCGCGAGACCGAGGCCACCGGCAAGCCCATCGACAGCGGGCCCATCTACGACATCGCTGTCCAGGTAACTACCAACATTACTAATTATTTGGCCTGACCGATGTGTTGAAAGTTTTCATGCTATAATTCTATATCTTTTAGTATATAAAATGTAACATCACTTAAAAAAAATCAAAACCGTAGCGATAACTTTAAACTATCTTCACGAAAATAATTTGAAAGCCATAGTTTCAGTTCCGTATTTGCGCGTACTGCTCTACATCAATTTTATTTTTTACGCACTAAGGAAATATACCGTATGTCAGGGATCGGATACCGGTATTTTTTATATGGGAACGTAAACGGTATTTTTTCGTTCTTTGTTAATTATTTCATTTCTAATTGGGCAATCTAATAAAATGAAGTCGTTACCTAATAACACAACTGAGTCCTACATTTGGAGTATAAAATAATTCAAAATATATGGTTCCTTCGAAGTTTTTGCGAAAAACCGCTTCCGATCCCAGCCGTATCTGTTTATTATTTTATTTATCTTACTTAAAACTTGAATAGTATCCAGTTATTGATTTAGCAGTTTTACATAATTATGAATCAAGGTAAATAAATAACTTAATGGCAGTTTTGCCTTGAAAGTAATTATTGATTCCTAATTTTGAGGTTTTAATATTAAAAATTATTCATTAATTTTATTTATTTGTATGTTATGTTACGCGTGTATTATTTATATTAAATACTGTTTAGGTCCAGCGCTGTAGCTATCCCAATTTTATCTCGTACCTAAAGAGCATTTCACTAACATGAATGTTCTCACCAGGTCCTAGGCATCGACATCCTCAAAAAACTCCACACCAACGGTCCCACCGCCGACTCCAAGGCCAACAAACAGAACCAGAAAGCGCTCTCAGACACCGAGAAAATGCTGAGCAATGCCACGGCCCCGCCCGAGTCCAAGCGAGGCCTACTCAAGCCGAAGGTCACTTCGGAGTTGATGCCCAAGGAGAGGAAGCCGATGATAGCCAACTTGGGGCGCGTGAAGCTGACGCCCGTCACGCCGGTCCTCGCGGCGCCGGTCGTGGTTCCTGTGGGGCTGTGAGTATTGTTTATTTCATCATCATCATCATCATCATCATCATCATTGGCCTTCGAGACTATTACAGACTATACAGTCAGGTATTGTTTATTTAATTGTTCAAGAATTGAAACAATGTAAAGTAAATTATACCTGACCACCATCACCACCATACCATCTGAATTTCTGTAAATTAATGGAAATCAAGTGTTCTGATTGCTAATAAATGCAGTCTCACAGCAGATACATATAATTTTGACTCACGACACGTACAGTCGCCATCAGATATATCGGAGCGGCCAAGGTGTTCACAATATCTGAACACGCGCTCTAACGCCCTGACAATAGAGGCGTGTTCCGATATTTGTGAGCACCTTGGCCGCTCCGATATATCTGATGGCGACTGTACGTATGAACATTTTTGTTTGCAACACTTTAAGAGCAATTAAATTTTTTGGAGATCCTTGGAAACCGAATTTTGTTTAACTACAAATCAGTTTCCTAGTTCTTTTAGAAGCATTCAACCATTAGCGCTCGTAAGCGTTATTTTGGTAGGTAACTGTTGCAAGACTTGCAAGGGATAAATGGATTAAAAAATGCCAAATGCTTAAAACAGCTCGGTACTCAGCTCATAATATTTAGCCGACAGGTGGGCCATCTATCTGTATAGTATACCTATAGGTATATGGTTACGGTTATTACCGGCCTTACTTTGAATAACAACCTCATTGTGTGTATTTATTATTCAGAATAAAAAATACCAACAACTCTGGCGCGGTGGCCGAGGAGTGCATCCTGCCCGACGACGACGACGTGCACGTGATCGCCGACCCCCCTCCCCCTCCCCCCGCCGCTCCCCGTCGCGCGCCCCGCGCCGCCCCCGTGCTGCTCAACAGCGCCGCCGCCAGCGGCCAGCGACTCTTGCAGGACGAGCGACTCCTCACAAACATCAAAGTGCCCATCGCCCCGGCACCGCAGGCACCGCAGGCGCCGGCCGGCGCGACCATGATCAAGGTCGTCGGGAGCAGGGCCGCGCCCGCCCCGCCGGCGCCGGCGCCGGCGCCGGGCGGCACCATCTGCCTCGACAGCGACGACGAGGACGCCGCGCCCGCGCCGCCCGTGCCCGTCACGCTCACGGCCGCCACCGGCGCGCGCCTCGAGCTGCAGATGCCGCGCGAGACCCCGCTGCGGCCGCCTCGCAGCGACCCCGTGCTCGATGTCGACTACTACATCGGCGACGGCAACCCGCCCGCCGTCCCCGCGCACCCCGCCGCCGCGCCGCCCGCGCCGCGCCACCTGGCGAGGCTCGCACCCAAGCCCGCGCCCGCCACCGTGTGCAAGCCGGGCGACATCATCCGCATCGGCAAGACCGGGATGGTCGAGGTGCTGAGCAAGGTGGACTCCGTTCCCGTTTCGGTCGGCCGCCCCGCCCGGCCCGCCGTCGGAAGAACCGCTAGCGAAATAATCGCGGGACCGAAATCGGCGCAGCCGAAGATCGCTCCTAAACCGGCGTCGCAGCGAGCGGCTCCCAAACCGACCGAGCCGAAATTGGCTCCCAAACCGACCGAGCCAAAATTGGCTCCGAAACCGACTGAACAAATCACACCAAAGCCGGCGGCGAAACCCGCCGCCCGACCGGCCGAGAGAGTCGCCCCGAAGCCGGCTCCTAGACCGGCGGACAAGCCGTTCCGTCTGGACAGCGGCAGCAGCTCCAGCTCCCGCTCCGCCAGCCCCGTCGACGCGGACCCGCTGTCCATCCTCAAGGACGTGGTGCAGATCCCGGCCGACCGCTACCAGAGCATCCTCAGCGGCCAGACCGTCGACCCCTCCCCGACCACCCCCAAAGCGAGCTCTTCCAAACCGACCCCCCATGCTCCACCTTCCAAAGTAAACACGACTAAGAAACCTCCCGAGAAACAACCCTCTCTCCTCCAAAAATTAAGTACGTTAAAAGACATAAAGGCGAAGGAAATGGCTAAGAGACCAGCCGAGAAACCGAAAAAGACCACAACCATAACTAGTAAGAGCTCGAGCGCAGTGTTCGACTCCGTCGATTTAACGGACGTCGTTGCCGCGCCTGCGTCACAGAGCAAACCTGATAAAGTCACTAGCAAGAGCTCGGTGACGATAAAACCGAGCAAGAAGATTGAAACAGTGGTCGGGACGTCTAAGAACATCATATTGACTACTAAGAACAAGATTACCGTGGGATCAGCGCCGTCTAGCTCGTAAGTACCTCTTTTTACTTGTACCTTTCAATAAAGCTCTGGTTTCTAGGGATGTACCGACTAGTCGGGAAAGCCGACTATCCGGCCTCATTTGTAGTCGGCGACTAGTCGGCAAAAATGGCCGATTAGTAGGCACTTTATAAATGACAGAAAAACAGGGCAAAAAAATAACGGCAAATATTAACCATAAGGTTTTCACCTTTTTAATCAAATTCCTATTTAGGGCACATACGAAAACTTTTGTTCGAATTATTGACCGTGTCGTCGCTTTCTTATGTCCGATTCGGATGTCCTATCAAATTTGCCTTGAGACTTTTTTTATTTTTATTTTAAATTAATGAGTAACGATCTGGCCGACTAATCGGCCATCCAGGCGCCGATTAGTCGGCTAGTCGGCCAAATCAATAGTCGGTACATCACTACTGGTTTCCTAGGAAAGCGGTGCCGTCATATAGCGGGCCGGTGAATGACGTCAATAAAACGTTGTCTATGTAAGCCAAATGGCGCGGTTTCCTAGAGGGCGGTGATTGACACCGTAACGTCAAAAAGCGGTAAAAGGGTTGAAAAAACTTCCTGTATAACAACCACATTGATTTTATATACCAAATGACTGTACTGTTTAGTAATAATTGTAATAAAACATGTAACTTCCAGCAGCAAGAGCTCGGTGCGCGTAACTAACATGGAGACGGTGGCGCCGGCCACGGTCAAGGGCCGCGTCGACAAGAAGCGGCCCGCCATCAAACAGGAGCCAGAGGCGCCCAAGAGGAAAAAGACTGAACGTGAGTACCTACATTACAGGCGACATATGTACTTTTTCTTCCCTGCTAGGAGGGATACACTTCTGTTTTTACTTTAGAATCCTTCGCTTCGTTTAGGATTCAATGTACGTCCTCGCCGTAAATATGTCATTTTGTTCCCTCGAAAAAATGCAAGTAGATGAGTGATGACTTCGTTCAGGATCCTTATCATACACAAACAAAAAGTTAACCAGCGGGCGCAGTATGGTTCCATTTTTATCGCCAGTCACTATGCCCGTCACTTTCGCACTTACATACTAGTTAGAACGTGACAGCCATGGTGACAAGCGATAAAAATTCGATCGTACTACCGCCGCAAGCCAAGAAATCGTATGCCAACGTCGTAGGATAAATATCGCTTGTGATTATATCGTACAAGTGTATTTGGTACTCGTATCGTATACCTATAATAATTCAACTCTCGTTGTTTGTACGATAATCGTATGTTTGAGGCAAGATAATCGTACCATGTAAAGCCTGACCGGTAATATATGATCATTGTCAAGAGGGCGCTGTTTTTCTAATATATAGGGTGACAGTTCAGTCGTATATGAAAAAAATAGTTCCAGTGAAATTCCGCAACATGGCGCGTGATCATTTATTCCTGGTCAAGCTTTACGCAGAACCGAGATTTATTTTTATAACTATAGTTCGTTTTTTTTAGCATTAGAAATAAGGTAAACAATCTTGATGTGTTTTTTAATTGAAAAACACATTTTAAAAATAAGTTACGGCAAATATGTAACAATTATGAATCTAATACGATCATTTATATTCTTCTGCTTTCATAAGTATTAAATTTTATTTTTAAAAACCGTTTTTCAATTAAAAGACTTGTCAAAATCGCTTACCTTCTTGCAAGTTCTTTCTAATGCTAAAAAAAACGAACTATATATTTTTTTACTTGATTTCACATATGTCTGTCACGTAAGTGCAATTTTATTTTTGCACGAAATAAAATGTTATGTTTTTTTTCAGCCATGACACTCAAGGATTTCGACATAGATGACATTGACGACATCATCGAGTTAGAATAAACACTGAAAATACTTATCTGGAAAATAAAAAAAAGAAACCAACCTTGACTCTTTGATACAAACGAGAGCACTAAATACGTTGGTCGCGATTTAGTACGTTTTAACTAGGCAGTATTTACATTTGTCGATAAATGAACCTACAGGTGATTCGTGATCTCTTTTATGGGGCAGTCCCCGATTACTGCTAGCGTGTTAAGATTGCACCCTGACGATGTATTTTAGTTTGAAAGCTATTTTGATTGTATGTTTTTACGTAATCTCTTGATTCTTTGATTTAATTTGGTGCTTTGATTCGTAACACACACATACATCAGGTCTAAATAAAGGATTCTTTTAAACTGTCAAAATGATAGCTTGACATCGTTTCATAATAACTATGACTGAATTATTTCATAGTACGTTTATCGACAATTGTTCTAAAATTTTGGCGGTAGACTCCATGCGGAAAGAGAAGAGTCGTGGAATGTATGGAAGCCCATATATTCTACGATTCTTCTCTTTCCGCACAGACTATCACAGACCCTGTCGGGCAACTATTGACGATTTGCTGAGTTCTGCAGGTAAAAATGTTTCGAATATTATGATAGTAATAAGTATAAGCATGATTTTATAAAAGATTAAGTACACAGTCAGTGTTTTAAACCCTAATAAGTTACGGAATGTTATTTTATTTTGGTTATGTTACTATTTAGTTGCATAGATATCTGTCTTATGTGAAAAAATATTGTTTTGGTTATTATGATCAAAGAGAATAGAGTGTATAGAGAGTTACTGTCATGGTAAATTATGTAGCCACAGTACATTTACTGCCATCTTTCGACAGAAGATTAAAACTGTTAGAACGCCATTTGACTTTGATCCAGTAGGCCAAAGGTTATGGCGCCTTCGCTCGAAAAGATTGACACATATCAGTGAAATAATAAGGATCAATATCAAATGGCGTTCTAACATATTTAGGGCCAGTTGCACCAACCACATTTGACAGACTGATCAACGTCAGCCGGCGCGCCCCGGCACTTTACTATGAAACTTTCCATACATAAAAATTTAGCGAACTCTTTAACGATACGAACAGTTTGGTGCAACCGACCCTAAATCTTCTGTCGAAAGATGGCAGTAAATTTACTGTGGTTACATAATTTACTTTGACAATCCGCCTCTATTTCAAATTCTGGTATCGTCTTGGGTTGTCCCATTCGTTTTTCGTCACGTTCTTAAATTAGTCCTATTCTGCTTTCGTCACTCATTCTACATTCGTCACAATCGTCGGTGGCTTTCAATGTAGAATGAGTGACGAAGGCAGAATGGGACTAATTTAAGAACGTGACGAAAAACGAATGGGACGACCCAAGACGATACCCAAATTCTCTTTGTTATGATATAATAATAAAGATATGTCTCTATCTTATTTTATCACTAAGTTCTAGATGTCCTGTAAATACTATCTCATAAGGCTTGTATTGATTGTATCTGATTGTGATCTAACTTTTTATTTTTCATAAGCGATGGTGGAATACTGTATGTGTAGCTAGAATACTTTGGTCGATTGAGAAAGCTAAGGCAATTGTGTAATGAATGTACATTTTATTTTTTATTTTAATAATTATAGAATACATTTGTCTTGGACTTTAGAAATTATAAAGTGATTATAATGCGCTCAAGCGCGTAAAAATATGCTTAGACGATTATAGTAGTGAATGTAATACGCATCTTCGTACATTTGTTAGTTACTTCACAACTAAATTGAAATAAATAATGACTTCTAATCAATGTTTTATTATATTGTATATTCTTATACACTTACAACAAAATATATTAAACATTTATAGTTCATCTTATTTATAAAGGTTAAAGCTATTACATCGATACATTTAACCCTTTACCAGGCAAAGGGATATATAGTTCCCACATACGGCACTTCAAACATGTTCTATTTTTGAATTGTCCGCCTGGTAAAGGGTTAAAAATAATTTAATAATCCCAAATGAAGACTGACCAGTCGCTTATCACTTTTTAACTTACAGCTAATATACAATTACAAGTTTGTCACGGCATACGCCGCACAGTAAAGGCATTATTTTAGTATTTCTAATACGGCAGCCGCAACGAATGTTAACCTTATGACCGTAATTTTTCATACTCATAAATGTTACGTACACGCCAACATCATTGGTATACAAGCTTGCAAATATAACATTTTACTCTTGTCATTCAAAGTGTTAACAGACCGGCAACCGGTCACCTGGAACTGTCCCGTTATTCATAAAATTAACATAGTCCTTATTAGATAAAAAAATTGTTTTGTCTCATTCGACCAAGCACAATTAATATAAAAGTCACAGATCACAAATATTTCAAAGCTTGAAGGACATTTATGAATTACGAGATATAGTACCTCTGGATGTTAGGGTGGTATTCCATCTGTCCAATATCTTGGCCCAATGCGCATTGCATCTCACCCTCTCATCAAGCAAAATGTGAGACGCAAATACACATTGGACCAATATATTGGATAGATGGAATACGACCCTTACGCACGTCTAATAAAACAAGTTATTTGTTCGATCACTAAAATTAAAACCGCGACTAGAAACTCAAGTGTATTTTAAATAAAATAACTTATTTACCTACAGTAGGTAGGATTTTGACCACCTGAGTTCCTTTTAAAAACATGAGTGTAGTATGGGCTACATTACAACACTAAAAAAAAACATTATGCACTGCACTGAAAGGGTTAGAATCTTTCTCTCTATAAAGCATTTTTAAGATCACCTTCATCACAAAAAGATAACTTCTAATATGCACATCTTATACTAAAACCCGGTTAACCCCAGTGGCGATAACCCTTTATAAGGCAGAGGCAATATATTTCCCACCTGAGTTTGAACTTTATTTCAAAGTGATAGGGTTCAATATTGCATAATTTCTGACACCCTTATGTCCTTAAAGTGTTAAATAATCCATTAACTTATTTAGTAAATTTGAGTGAATCCCTTGAACTTTTTATAACACAGTGTAATGTAAAAGGTAAAATTGTGACGTGGTCTTATTTGTCCTGCAAAAACTTAGTGCCGAGCTTAAATTCGAGTGACAAAGTAAGGAAAACACTTAAATACGACAGGTGAGTTTGGTGAATAAGCACGATTTAAACAATCCCTCGTAAGACCCACCATAGAAAGTTTTTCAATTTTAACGTGAACCTTGTTCTATATGTAAATTAGAACGAATTGCGTTTGTTTTAAAAAGCAATGAAACAAAAGAAATGCTACTTTATTTGGTTCATGAAAAGTTCAAATTAGATTGCACGAATATGTACATTGTAATGTACATTTAGACTCGGGAGGTTAATATCAACACATTAACTGCGCTTATAAAATACACAATGTTACTGCGTGGCACCATTTAATACTTATACGTAAAACATCAATACAATAACCAACCGAGATCTGCCAGAAAGCCTTTGGTCGATAATCAAAACTTTGATTTTTTAAACGCGATGCCAACAAAATAAACCATGGCTCCTATGTTGCCAAATTGACAACACAATTACCTACAAAACCTACCAGTAGAGTTGTAGTGCATAATTATTTTCCATCTTATTTTCACGGAAACGTACGAACGTGTCTTGCTATTTCAGTTAGTCTCGGTACAAAAAGTTCTGAGGTTCACTGAAGTAGCATGACAAATACGAACGTTTCAGAGAAAATACCATGGAAAACAATTGTGCACTACATCTGTGTGTTGTATAGTTCCTGACAAAGATATTTCTGTATATACATTTATAGATGCACACTAGGTTATCATTATCAATTTGCTATCTTGCGTGTTGTCTTTATCAAGTGACATTCTAGTCCTTTGGTAATACAGTTCAATTTTGATGGGCAAAAATGTAACTGTACCGTCCGCTAGTGTATGTCCTTGCAAGTGTTAGTGAAATAGGGGCCTAGGGATGAAAAACTGTGAAGTTAATTAAAAACGTGTCTTTATTTCAGTTAACGTAAGGATTCAATTCACACGAACACTTTGAACTATTTGTATCTAACTACGAAATTCAGTTACAAAATTACTTCGAATTGACTATAAGTTGTACCTGTGTACAATCGAACAAACTGATTTGTGAACCCGCCATAGCACGTTTTAACAGTAAGTATCATAATAATTTTACCTTTTAAATCAATGTAACTAATGACGTAGTATATGTGAAAAGGTTTCACGTGGATCAGGAATCAAGTTGTTCGAGAAGTTGTACGTTTTGAGGTTTTCACAAAGTTGTTATAGCAATATTACACACTTTTTTGTAGTTGTGTCATGTCAACTAGGATATTTTTAAACGAACGCGTTAATATTTAGTGATTTAATTCAACTGTGTTTATATATAATGCTGATAAAGATTTTAGTATTACTTGTTGTAATAAGGTAGAAAGTCAAATATAAACCACCTGTAAAGCAAGGTACATCAGTGACGTAACTGCACCAACAGAGGCCTGTTGCTAATTTATCGAATGGACATGGAGGCTTGAACTCACGGTCTTTCGGTCAATTTGGAGCCCTTTTCAGACCAGGTCCGTGGCATTTTGCCCGCTTTGCTGCCCTAAAGTTACGCCACTGGTGTGTCGGTAAAGAAGTTTTACATTTCATGAACTCAACGCCTCGGCCACGACCCGTACGATCGACGCTGCTGACGATCAAGCCTCATACATCGGTTAACCCTTTTCCAGGCCGCACCAATATACAAGGTTTTCCCGAAAAATCCAAATATATTTCAATTAATCCAGCTTTGATGATTCATTTGAAGATAAGTCAAAGGGTATAGCCGGGTAAGCATGGCTAAACTGCCCTTAGCGAAAAAATGAATTTCCTTTTACTGGATTATTAACCTATATATATATGTAGTGCTTTCACCAAAAATTAAGCCTCAAATGCTGCGGATTAAAAAAAAATGCAAAAAAAGAAAAAACATTTTTATTTTATTACAGCCAAAGTATTATGAAAGAGAAAATTAAGAAGAGAAAGTATTATGGGGTGTTACAAATTCGAGTTTTTCACACTGTTATCCCGATTTTAATTTTAGAAAAAAATATATGTTAAACATTATTAAATTTTACATGAAATATGTAAATTTGATAACTGTCGCAATTTCGCACAATTTTTTTTTATTTTTCTGAAAATTTTCAACTCAATTTTTTACTATTTTTTCAAGAGATAATTCAATATTATTTTTTTCAGGTAGCGACCTTAATTGTATCTACAACATACCCAAATTACAAAGAAATCGGATTAGTACTTTGGCTGTAATAAAATAAAAATGTTTTTTCTTTTTTTGTTTTTTTTTTTTTAAAAACCTGAAGCATTTGAGGATTATTTTTTCGTGAAAGCACTACATATATATAGGTTAATAATTCAGTAAAAGGAAATTCATTTTTTCGCTAAGGGCAGTTTGGCCATGCTTACCCGGCTATACCCTTTCCCGAAAGTGCAATCTAATTTGAATTTTAAATCGGAATGTTAAAGTTGAAATTCTAGTGGCGCGTATGTGGTTGATAAATCGTACTATGCCTGGAAAAGGGTTAAACCAAATGTACGGCGGACGGCGTCAGCTCAGCGCGTGCGTTCCGTGACCCTGGGGTAGTATATAGTGTAGTGGTTCACCGCGAGTTGACGCGCGCGAGGCGGGCGCGGTCGAAGCCGCAGATGGCGCTGAGCAGCGCGCCGCGGGCGTCGCTCGGGCTGCACGCGGCCCGGGGGCTGACGTCTGCGCCGCTCGTTTCGCCCGCTACGACAGATCATAAAAAAGCTGACAACTTTCATTAACCTCCGACATTACGTTATCAAAAAATATTTAACTCGCAGAACTGAGTGGCGTGTCAAAAACACCATGGTAAAAAGAATGAGTCGTAACAGATGGGACATTTCAAATATACCTCCTACTGTACTATTTTAAAATTTAGCGCCTTTACTAAGTTTAACTATACACTCGGACTGCGAGCGCGAATTGCCTTTGACATGGGACTAATTTTTATGGCATGGATTCTGGCTCACGCATATATTACATAGAAAACCTATTATATTCTCGCGGAATAAACCCACTTTATACCCACTTTTTACCTGGTTATGCGTAATGGCTATGGTAAGGGCTAGATTATAAATGAAGATTAATACCACAACTCCGACTTACATATGTGTGGCGGCGTGGGCGAGGAGGCCGTGCTAGCACTCTGCGAGCGCAACGTCTCCGCCAGCGACGAAGTCGACTTCCACATGCTATCTCTTTTTCTCTGCAAGAGAAGACAACCTCTATTAAATATTAAATAAATATTATAGGGCAAATTTTACACAGACCGACCCAGTCCCACAGTAAGCTCAATAAGGCTTCTATTATACTTGAGATCTCCAAATAAATAAATTAAACTAATCAATGTCTGTTTACAGGCATTTTTGTGACATTAAAGATAACTTACCGCTCTTTTCTTCTGTTTCTTTAATTCCGTTTCGGACTTGAGTATTTCCTGTATACGCACTTCACGTTTCGCACTCCGCACCTGAAAATTAAAAAAAACATTTCTGGAGTGCAAAAAGCACTTGAGAGAGGACTTAGAAAGGAATTTGCATTTTGTAGCTTGTCTTTAACCCTTTTAACGTCATGCATAGGGATGTACATGATTTTGCCGATACGATACCGATACCGATATTTGAAGTAAATAATCGGCGATACCGATACAGATACCGATATCAAAGGCACAGTAGTTAGTTAATAAATAAAATAAATAAGGAATTATATACTTAATATGCATAAAACATACATTATACATAAGTATAAATATATATATATATAGACACTCGATTTTGTGAAGTGTGAAAAACTGTAAAACAAATAAAGAAAAATGCCAAATCAAAATCAAAGCAAACATTGATTTAGGTAACCATCAAAAAATCAATGCGAAAGTAAATCAAAATCAGTAATTATAGTTCTCTTTAGGTAGATTTTTTGGTAATGAAACAAAGTTTATTCAAATTATTAGCAGCGTCATTCGTTTCGCGCGCTTTTCAAACAGTGATATCGGCTGAATTTAAATCGGCGATGCCGATATATCGGTATCGTTATCGGTATCGTTACATCCCATGACTCATGCATATCGTTTGCGGCGCGTCATCGTGAACCTTGTCGAAATGCACGAAGGTTGATATCGGGCTGTAGCCGCGCGCGTCAGTTGACATCTTTAGCGGTCAAACAGGGAGTTTAAATAGATACAGGAGGTTAGGTTGTTTCATTTTTCCGAATTTTCGATTTTCATCTGACTTTGCTCGAATTCTTGTTCCAACTGATAAAAAAATATTATACGTTAAAAAAAATTAAAATCGGTCAACATTTAGAGGTTGCACAACTTCAACAAAGATTTTTCAAATAACCAACGACTCTACATCGGAGGGTAGAAAATGGTTTAAGCGGCTACCATCAAAGCGGAGAGTAGTGTGATACTGAACCTTCTACATATAAATACATTTTAAAATTAGTAGTAAACTTGGATTTTGGTTACTCGATAAATGTTCTAATTATGATTTTTCAGTTTTTCCACCTGTTTCCAAAGGAAAAGTGCTTTTATCGTGTTTTAGACGCAAAATTCAGTTTTCTCATTCGATTTTAGTATCAGTTCATTATATTTTGTCATTTTAGAGCATAGTTCATTTTCACGCAATGTATGGGGTTCTCACTCTACCTTTTCAACTTGTGCAACCTCTAAACGTTATTCAATTCTTTTGAAAATTGAAATAGATAGTTTTTAGTGTGGGGAGACTCCATTGGTGGGCAAAGTCAGGAAAAATATTACAACTTTTTTTTCTCCATACAAAAGTGAATCACCCTACAGGAGGTAACAAACGTGACAATATGAACGTACCAACTTCTGATCCGCCTTCAGCCGCGCCTCGATCGCGTCCGCCGCTCTTCTTAGCTCCTCCTTAAGCGGCAGCGGAAACTTGAGGTGATGGGCTTCTAGCCGCGACCCATTCAACGTGGCTCGAGTGAAGAACGGGTGCTGCAGTAACGGCTCTAGGGCTCCGGACGCGCGCGCGTTCTTACACGCCACGCTCGATATACACAGCTGGAGGACTGATTCTGAAATTATATGGATATGATTGGGTTTTTTACAAATGGTGATATGACGATGTCAAGTGTATAGGCAGGCGTGGCTCACTCCGCGATTTCGTCGCTTTGCTACAGGTAGCTAAAAGTACATCCGTTCCACACCAATTTTGGGGAAAGCCATAAGCCGCGCGTGGCGCTGTCGCCACCTAGCGGCCATATCTGTGCTGATCGCAACAGACGCGTTTTGTTAGAGAGTGAGTTTTCTATACCTAGTACTATTATTTTATTCTGTGGTATAGGTCGGATACAGTCACTAACAATAATATCATGCACAACGAAGCGCGCAAAAATATCTGACAAGTTCGTTCTTATGACTATTCTGAGCTGGATTATGCAAGATATTATTGCAAATGACTGCATAGCTGCGTTCTTCGACTGTCACTGTCGAGTTATACACCCAGAATATTCTTGACGACCAACTTACCTAACTCAGCTGAGATTCCATGAGGGTAATCATCACAGTAGTAGCTATCTAACGGTTCTGCAAAGGCTAGCTCGTACAGCGTCCGCCCAAAGCAGTACACATCTACCGCTTCAGATGACCAGACTCTTTTTAATTCTAGAAGGTACGGCCGGTGGAGGCTGGCCACACCGAGGATACTGTTCTCTATGTCCATAAGGAGGGCTTTTTGGTTTTCTATCGCTATGTTGCCAGGGTGGAGGTGACCTGAAAGGATGATAGCTTTCATAATTTAGCATTTAGTATCTATAGGTCTTTCGAGCTGGTGTGGTATAGTTTAAACTTTAAACTAAAGCATTATTTATACAAAAAAGAGTATTAGGATCCTCCTACACAAAAAGGGATTGAAAAACTCTAACTTCAAAAAAAGAAAGCTAGGGGGAAGGAAAATCTGGCTTTTAACACATTCATTGCCACTAAGTGCTACGGGTTACGCTCGTAGCGCGTAGCCACGGGTTTGCCGTATGTAGCGCGTAGTCGCTACGAACAGTGTACCCGACAGTCGGGTTCTTGGCCCTGAATGTGTTAAAACGTATATCTATATTTTGTAAACATGCGTTTCCTTCCCCTTATATACACAAGTCACAGACACGGGTTATTGACCTCGCTAAAGAGAAAGGTAATACAATTACAAGTTTATCAATGTATATCTGTGTCTGCGGCATCGGACCTCCCAAATGGATGAATCGATCAAAAAGCAATTTTCTATAATTGATTTGTGATTTTTATGCTCCACCAATAATGGATCTTAAAATTAAATGAGTTATAATTCACTTGATGCACTGTTACGTTTTTGTTGGGGTTATTCAACATTTAGAATTACTTTTTGACTAGTAGTCTTTATCAACCATAAAACCAAGCAATAAATAACCGGATATAAACAGATAAGCGTACATACCGTGCGGTAATCCCTTATCGTGTAAAAACTTCAGCGCTTGTAACACTTGATATCCATAATGCGCTATTTGGCCCTCAGTCAACGGTTTCCTCACTTTAGGGTTCCCATATTTGGCTAGATGGTTCCGCGTGTATTCGGTCCCGTATAGTATGTCTCTTAGGCTGCCGGTCTCGTGTATCCTTCGTACTACATAGGCCCCCGATTCCAAACTATGAATTGCTAATATTTTATCTATATGTGGATGCTGCAATTAAAGTATATTTTGATTTATTACATGTATTGTATTGATTAAGTTATACATATTAAGAAAATGTATTAACTATTAACAAACAATAATATATAAGGTTGTATTTTGCTTCACTTTAGATAGGTAGCTATGACCTAAATATCGAATAAGATACACCTATAGCCATTCTGTAACTGGAATATGTAATTTCATCCAAATCCATTCATCTGATCCAGCACGCTTGAGTTACCACAACCACTACATATTGGTTCAGCCAGTCGAAGTTAACATACTGTTGATTGTGCCATTCCATTGGAAAACGAACCATAAAGGTCTCTGCCCACTACACCGTATCATACCATGACCGTGCTGTGAACGTATCAGGCACGGAATGTAACGCGATACGGACTACTATGCCCACTACACCGTGTCCACATTGTTTCATATCCGTACATAACGGGTTTAGTGCCCGTAGTAACCGCGCATCATCCCCATAGCATTCGCCTATAATCCCCTTAGCATCCGCGTTTCATCCCCTTATTACCCGCGTTTTATCCGCGAGAGCATGACTCGTCAGAAAGAGCGAGCGAATAGTTATCAGACTGGTCAGAGCGAGCAAGAAATATAGCAACGCGTTTATAACGTGCTTAGAACGGTCACCATACGCGGTTATATTCGGTCGGTGACGGAACGCGCTAGTGGGCATAGTTTCATACTTTTTAATACAAAGAATATATTTTTGCCTGACACGTTCATAGCACGGTCATGGTATTATACGGTGAAGTGGGCAGAGACCTTAAAGCGTTGGCGCTTATGCTGCGATGCGTCTAGTTTTTATTAAGCCTTTTTAATAGTCCAATTTATCGTACACATGTCAGTTTTATATCTTTGCACTCGAATAAAAGGTTCAAATCAGATTGTACTTTCGCAAGGAGCAGCTCATCATGAAATTGAATGGCGCGCGGGGCGCCGGACGCCATCAGTATGATAAATCGCATAATCACCAAAGTAAACATTGTTCAAAGACCTTTCGTATTTTGTAAGAGATTAGAGCGGCGAGCAGAATAAAATAGGGTCACAAATAACAGATTTACAATTTTACATATTAACAAAAAGCAACTTACATTTACACCCTTTATACTCTTAAAAGCTGCTTGCAGATCCTTATCACTTAAATACCTATCAGGCCCATAGTTCTGCCACGATAACAGACAATTCGTTCTTGTCTCCGAGTCAGTCACCTGAGAACAATCAAGGTAATTCAGGACATTGAACTTACAAGAAAAGTAGTCAACAAATTTATCATTCGTATGATAACTGTATATTCTAAATATTTTTCGCAGTGATTCATAACAAAGATAGTGTTATAATTATGCAAAATATGTTTTTATATTATCGTAATTAGGTATTTAATGCATCATCCTGCAATACGTATACTTAATACTAAAAATGTTAACTTTGTTAGTAGCTTAATTCAATGGGTGTTATAATACTTAGTAGAAGAGCCGGCCGCAAATTTTCTAACCGACTTGATACCACGATGAAAGGCACAATGGTTTCCCATAAAAGTGATGCTAAGTCCGAATTCGATAGCCTGCCACGGCGGAACTTGCCGAAAGTACGAAAAAGAAGGCCACTTCCGGTGCGAAAAAAGGGGGCTGATTTAACCCATCTGATACCGAAATAATAGTTATGGCAGCAGTTAGAAATTTACATGTAGACACAGAAAAGCGAAGTCTGCCAGTATTTTTTTTGCCGGAAGTGCTTGGCAGACGCTCTCAAAGGTGGCCACCGGGACCCCTAATTTAACCCATCTGATACCACCATGAAACCAATTCCAGTGGGTAGGTATGAACCCTCATGTCAGGAATATATAAGTCTGCCAAGGCTTTTCCTGCCGAAACACCTTGGCAGACGAGATTATGTGAGCAAGGTGTACATCAGTTACCCTACATCAATCCATGCGATGGTCATCTTGCTTATAATCTCGTCTGCCAAGGTGTTTCGGTAGAAGAAGTAGACATCTATGCCATGGTATAATAATATACTCCGCCTGGTACTCTATTCCGAGATTCGCGTATGACCTAACTGACACGGGCCTACGTCATCATGCTGTTTACAGGTTCTCAAACTTTAAAATGTGGGAGAATTTTAACCAACGGTGAAAATTATTTTAACGGCATTAATTTTAAGTTATTCATGTAGAAACATAGTAAAATAAAACAAATCTAATGTATTAAATTAAACTTTATTTATCTATACAAGACAAACGTTTGAAAAACTAATTAACAGTTACACCTTAATTACCAAGCTTACGGCGTGAAAAGTTTGGAAAACACTGCGACTGCTGACACTGAGCGAGAAGGAAATAACAATTAAAACGCGTTCGACAAGGATGACGGTCAGGGCATGAAGTTATCTAGATCCGAATTGTCAAATGTGACAGCGCTATCCTGTGTTGTCAGTAGTGTAAACAGAATTACCCCGAACGTCTGAAATTTCTGTCGTGAATCGGAAGATATTGCTAACGAATAATTAAAAATGACGTGTTATTGTAAAATTTAAGATAAAATACATATAAATGAAAATTATAAAATTATAAAGAAATATTTTAACTTATTAACCATAGGTATAATGTACCCATGTAACATGTTATGTTGAAATAAAGTGGCAATGTTATTGTGACGTAGGCCCGTGTCACTCTGGGAATAGAAGACCATGTTTTATTAGACCATGATCTATGCTAAAGTATAAGAGTCAAAGTTATTTTTGATGTAAAACCAACTGCTGTGATGGACACTGAAAGGGGTCATCCATTAATTACATCACACGTTTAGGGGGGGAGGGGGTCAAGAAAATGTGACATGTTGTGGCAAGGGCGAGGGGGGAGTCACAAATTTTGTGACGTCACTTTAACTTCATCAGTTCCTAACCGAAAATTTATTTAAATTATTTTATTCACTGTACAGTTAAATAACAAGTTTTTGGAACGATAATTGTTTCTATTCGTTTAATTTTTTTAATATTCAGTTTTGGGTTATAAAATTACTAATATTTTGAGTAAAAATTAATAATATACTTAATTCGATTTGCCGATTTCGTTGAAAAAATGTGACGTCACATCAGGGGGGAGGGGTTTGCCAAATGTGACCAAATGTGACAAGGAGGGGGGGAGGGGTCAAAAAACCTTGAAATTCGTGTGACGTAATTAATGGGTGACCCCCAAATGAAAAACAGCAGAACATTATTATCCTAGTTTTATATTGCCATATTTGGATTAATAGTTAGATTAATTAGGTATAAATAAAAATTGGTAACATAAGAATAAGAAACCTTTATATATTGTAGAAACTAATTTTATATACCTAAAGAAAATAAAATAATATGGACATTACTGGAGAGTTTGGCAGTTTGCTTCAGAAAATTATAATTAGCATACTAGAATACATCAGTAACAGCAAGCCAAACACTATTAGTGTGGGTGTAAGCTTATTATGACTTCAGTTCTCACAACCACGCATTCAATGTATATCTAAAAATAAACATAAAAGACAAGTGGTTTCTTTGACAGTCCACTTTAAATTTGAGCTTGTTTGTCTTTTTTTTGACTAAGGGTGTTATTCCATCTGTCCAATTTCTTTGTCCAATGTGTATTGCGTCTCAGATTTTGCTTTAATGAGAGAGTCAGACACACTACCCTAAGAAATATCCTTATTGCATCTATCAATTTTTTTTGCCGTTTTTATGTTCCATAAGCCAGGACATAACAGTAAAACATAATAAAATAAAAATAAAAATAGCCTTTATTACTGAAGTCTTTTTTAAAACATACCCAGTTTTAAAATGTCAGAACCCATATTTCAAACTCATTAATGCCCAATATTTTTAGCTAATAGTAACACACAATAAGGCTTCATTTATTCTAACTTATGTTTTAGAAATCAAAGACATGGCTGGAAGGACTAAAACATGGATCAGATTAGTTCAAAATAAGGAAGAGTGGAGAAGATTGGGAAAGGCCTTTGCCCAAAGGCACACAGAATTGGTTATTGTAGATTAAGGAAAACTGTAGATATAGTATAAAAATGTATTTCTGATGTAAGGCTATAAATAAATAAAAATGTTTTAGAACTTACCAAAAAATTGTGTTTCCTAACTCTCCAGCCAATAGCAGCCAGAGGCCCCTTCAACTCAAACTGTCCATCTCCCCGCAATGCTATTGACATTGTTTGCAGTGCTTGTTCTGAAAAACAAAGTAATTATAGAAAATACAATTATTTTTTCTTAAAACAAAAAGATCTGTTAAGTAACATGTACTACAACTTTATAACAATTATAGAACAAGAAAAAATTACCTGCAATATTTAATAAATAATTATTTGGATCCAAAAAGCTCCTCACTGGTAAAGATAATGCTAGAATAGGATGCTTCAGTGCTTGATTTATGTATTCCTGAAAATATATGTTGCATTAGCTACTTGGTCAGCATATAACCGCCTCACAAGCTTAGACACAAAACGCCAATTACGGAAAGAGAGACCTAAGCCCTCCTACGTGTACACGCTCAACGCTGCTGGCCAACTTTATTGTCACACGTGCAATAGAGTATTTAAGACCAAGTTAGGCCTGGCCAGCCACATAAGGGCTCACGCTAGACAACGTCCATCATGTTTATTTAGGGTCGCCGTCATCGAAAACGATGAGGAGGACTATATTGCGCCACTCATTTACACTGAGGTGATGTGTACCTGCAAGGCTACTTGTCTTTCTGCAATAAAAGATGGTTGCATGTTCCCAATAAGTTTCTTTGGTGGCAATGGCAAGTCAATGTTAGCTTGCTGCAGTACCGAATGCAGCGCTGCGAAGTCCCTGTAGCGCCGAGACACCGTCCATTTGATCTCTTTGCTGGGACCTCTTTGCACTTGTAATCTGTATTCCTATAAAATTAAATATAATTTGGTATTCAGGCAATATGTTCGCAAGACAATGACCTATGTGATTCAACAAACCGTGAAATATTTCGCAACGAATATGACTTACAGTGTGCTTGTTGATATTTTGTGCATTTTCTATGATACAAATAAGTTTCTCTGTATCATCTAATATAACTTTGGAATGAGACTCTTTCTCAAATATAGCCATCACATTTAAAGTAATAAGAATTCATTGGTTTCGATTTACATTATACAAGAATAACAAATTTATTGTTATCACTGGAAAAACATTTAAAAAAAAGGCTAAAAACTGGGCGATTTCGTTTGACAGCTAGTAAAATTAAAGACACATGACGTTTCATTTTTTTTTCTTTTCATCTCTACTTTGGCAATGGTAAATCTCTAATCATTTTGTAAAATCTAAAGAAATACTTCTAAAAAATTTGTTGTTATTAATGATTTTCTTTTAGTCGTGTAGCATTCAGCATAAAAGTTTAATTCAAGAATTTTATAATAATTATAGTCTCTCAATATTTCAATATCCGCTTTGAAATGCGTTCTGAAAGTTTCGACGATTTATTTGGAGTTACATCTTTGAAACTTTACAATTGTAAAGTCTTTAGATACAAATTAAATTATTTTTAATGGATCAAATTTAAAAAATTTAATACTAGCAAAATGTATGAAGTCCACAATTGTTACTTATATAAATTCTATTTTCGTAAAAACTATTTTAGAAGCAATAAGTATGTTGGTTTCTTAACGACCTACATTTTCATCGACAGACCACAGACAAGGATCGATTATGTCATTTCCGGCTTAGCACCAACGAAGAAACGAGCGGAGAACCACACGGCCCTTCCTTCCACCAGTGTTATAAGAATTTGTGAAAAATGTCGCTGATCTCCGCTCGTTTGGCCTCTTCGGTGGCCAGGCGTATCCCAAATGCCGCGACACAGGTATGCGTTCTTACGTTACTTAAAATTCAAGGTTTAGATCTACCTTAGTGTCCTAACCGGTGATATGATAGCCTGCAATATAACTTGGCAAATCACATGAATTGCCACTTTCAACTAATTATCACAGTGGAATTACTGTTTTAGTTCATCAGTGTAGTGATATTGTTCATAATCATTCATAATTTGTGTCTAATATGATGTTAATTTTCGCGTATGATTCGTGTTATGTAACAGAGGGCGATACTGCAGGACGTCGGTATTTTACTGGAAATGGCAATGGACAGTGCATATCTAATTAGTGGATCGTTAAAATGGACAACCGTAACCCGTATAATAGTGTTAAGAAGTGTTTTATAGTGAATTGATTATTGATAGTTGGGTTATGGCTGCGGCAGGTTTCGAAGGTCGCCGTCCCCGCCGTGTCCGTGGCGGCGCGCAAGCTCCATGTCTCTTGCACGCAGCGGGCTGCCGAAATCTCCACCATCCTGGAGGAGAGAATCCTCGGTGCTGCACCTAAGGTGAGTGATTACATAAACTGTTGAGGTTAAGATAACAAGTTTTTCTCAATGTCAATTATTGTATGTTCAGTTCAATCAAAAATTGTGGAAAATTTCAGTTTTTTTTTAATTTATTGATATATAATTAAAGTCAAACAGCTGATTTTGTACTAAGTGTTAATGTTACAGTCATACACTACAGATACATGTCAGTAACCAATAGAACCTTCTTTGAATTAAGGCTTACAAAATAATTGGTTAATGTCTCGTGAATTATATTGTGTTGTCTTCAAGATTGTCCAAAAAAAAACATTTTACTACTAAACTTATTACTAATAAATCAATACTTAATCACAGGCCTTTATTTCCAGGCTGATTTGGAAGAGACTGGCCGTGTGCTGAGCATCGGTGACGGTATCGCCCGTGTGTATGGCCTCAAGAACATCCAGGCCGAGGAGATGGTGGAATTCTCTTCTGGTCTTAAGGTTGGTACACAACTACACATGTTTTATATCGGCATTAAAAGGTTGGTACAATATGAGAGAAAAGAAATGCCAAGTGCAGTTACTTTAGTTGGAGAGATTTTAGCTAATGAGATATCCTTAGCCTTAATTTTTTTTGATATTTCAGAATTCTAAGTATTCTTAAAGAAAACTAGATTTGGGACATTTAATTACACCTGTCACATTATTGTACAAGAACAGGATCTCTTCCAGCTAACCTTAGAGTAGATGAGTGGAAAAAAAATAAAACATGTTAATTAATTAAAAGCATTAAATAGTAAGTTTATTTGTTTTTTTGCTTAAAGTCTTTAAAAAACAGGTATTTTATGGTGACACAAGTTGAATAACTTGGCACAGTGCCAGATATTCTAGTTTTCTATCAATTTGATAATAGCAAAAAAAAAGTTTAAGTAAAAAAAGGCAACAGTAAGAAGTCTTGCTGTTATTTGTTCCACTTCCAATCCTATACCCAAAATAATTGGTTTGCAGTTTCTGGCAACAGGATTTATAGACCTTCTGTCTTTGTAAGAGTTAATCATATAAAAGGAAACATATTAAAAAAAAGTTATATTAATACCCTCCTTATCATTCTTCAATGTATAAAAGTAGCGAGCGATCCCCAGGGTATGGCCCTCAACTTGGAGCCCGACAACGTGGGTGTCGTCGTGTTCGGTAACGACAAGCTGATCAAGGAGGGCGACATCGTGAAGCGTACCGGCGCCATCGTGGACGTGCCCGTGGGCGAGCAGCTGCTCGGCCGCGTCGTGGACGCCCTCGGCAACGCCATCGACGGCAAGGGCGCCATCGACACCAAGAACCGCCAGCGTGTCGGCATCAAGGCTCCGGGTATCATCCCCCGTGTGTCTGTGCGCGAGCCTATGCAGACTGGTGAGTTTTGTAACCTCGCACAGGGGTCTCCAATCCCCGGCCCGCGACGCGTTCCAATCCGGCCCGCCGACATCTATAGCGTACGGCCCGCGGGAGCCAGGCTCCAGGGCTTCAGTCCTAACAGCAAGAAGCAGAAAGTTTCTGAGGCGCAATATGGCCCTCAGGTAAAAAAGTTTGGAGACGCCTGACCTAGCATATTGATAGCTAAATTTGCTAACTAAGGCTTAATTCCATCAAATGGAGTCAAAAGATACAACTTTATTATAAAGCAGTTAAAATCGCAAACTCTTTACCTGCCTAAGAGTTTGTTAACAGGTACATGGCATGTTTTTATTGACTATAAATCAATAAAAATATGATTATTTGAAAGTTGTAACCATTTTATTTATTGCAATTGTAGGTCAGTTTCAGAAACAAGGATAGGCTGTCATTCTAAAAGATAGTATGCAGTGATTGCAATGATACATATATCAATATTATGTAAGCACAATTTATAAGCGTAAAGGTGCCGTAATGCAGAGTTTCTGTGCCTAAACAAAATGTAGTGTGTGCTAAATTCTTATCTCTGATATAAGAATTGAAGTTGATTTAATATCGTATATTATTATAAGGCTAGGTTAGCAGCAGCAGACAATCAGAAGTAACAAATATCTGAGGGTGTCATGTTACATAATACGTACAACACCTACTAACCAGTTCTATTTAAAATAGGTCAGCAGTTATTGATTTTCAATCCTACATAGTTGTGAATGCAACTATGCAAGCTTTGACTGCAAACTGTGCCAATGCTCTCAATTCTACACAAGCCATTATCATGTGCTTAGATTTACTTCTTAAGATGACTTGACAGTCTCCTACATTTTTTTTATACCAGATTGCAAACTACACTAACAAAAAAACCCATTAATTCCAGGCATCAAGGCCGTAGACTCCCTGGTGCCCATCGGCCGTGGGCAGCGTGAGTTGATCATCGGCGATCGTCAGACCGGCAAGACCGCTCTGGCCATCGACACCATCATCAACCAGCAGCGCTTCAACAAGGGCGAGGATGAGAAGAAGAAGCTGTACTGCATCTACGTCGCTATCGGACAGAAGAGGTCCACCGTCGCGCAGATTGTCAAGCGATTGACTGATGCTGGTAAGAAAACCCACCAAAGCTGTTCCTAGATTTATTTATAAACCATAATACCGCCATAGTTTGTGGGCACTGAAATATTGCTCTAGTTTTTTGGGTAAATCTCAATAGGTTAATTTAAAGTAAGACAAGTAGTATAACTAATACGTTGTATGCAGGTGCCATCAACTACACCATCATCGTGTCGGCGACGGCCTCCGACGCGGCTCCCCTGCAGTACCTGGCGCCTTACTCGGGCTGCGCCATGGGCGAGTTCTTCCGCGACAACGGCAAGCACGCGCTCATCATCTACGACGATCTGTCCAAGCAAGCCGTGGCCTACCGCCAGGTAATACACGACCACAGAAATATTGTCAGGTCAATAATTCAAGCTGCGTCTTATATTTCGACGATGCTAAAGTCCACAGTTGGTTAAAAAAAAGTTTTTGGTGGGATGAGGTTCAGAATCAAGTACCAAAGGGTGCCAAATTGTAACCTGCACCAGAATTAAGTCTATAAAGCATGATGTTTCCAATTGAAACGTATTTGTGTGTACAGTTTCCGTGTCCAGAAACTAAAGGGAAACTTAAATACTGTAACTTGTGGGATTTTCTACAAAACATTGGAATTTCTCAAGCACAACATGTTTTACAAGGTTTTAGTAGTTCTGGTAGTAATTGTAAAGAAGCTAATGTGAATGTTTTGCGCAGATGTCTCTGCTGCTGCGTCGTCCCCCGGGTCGTGAGGCCTACCCCGGTGATGTGTTCTACCTCCACTCCCGTCTGCTCGAGCGTGCCGCTAAGATGTAAGTAGGCGAGTTGAGACAAGTTATGCCTGAAATTAAATAAAATATCGGCCTACTGCAGGCTAGAGGATGGCCCCATGCCGTTATAAGACACGATAAAAACAAAAAAAAACATACAGATAAGGCAAAAGATGGCCCTTACGCCCTATTTAAACAGGCCAATTTTTCTGCTATGCGCGTTCAAAGGGCAACAAACTTCGTTCAATATATCTGAATTTGAGGAAATATAAATTAGTGACATATTTTTTTATGTTCTCAGGTCCGACAAGATGGGTGGCGGGTCCCTGACCGCCCTGCCCGTGATCGAGACCCAGGCCGGCGACGTGTCCGCGTACATTCCCACCAACGTGATCTCCATCACGGACGGCCAGATCTTCTTGGAGACCGAGCTCTTCTACAAGGGCATCCGGCCCGCCATCAACGTCGGTCTGTCCGTGTCCCGCGTCGGATCCGCCGCCCAGACCAAGGCCATGAAGCAGGTAACAATATTGAAAATTATCTAAGCAGTAAGCACAGACACTGCGGGATCGCATACACTTTCTGTACTTTCATATGAATTCATAAAACATATATTATATTTGACCAGTTTGAAAAACTGTTTATTTAAGACAAAGAGAATATAGTGTATAGAGAGTTACTGTTAAGAATAAGGTTGAAAGTCAAATGGCGTTCTAACAGTTTTAATCTTTTGTTGAAAGATGGCAGTAAATGTACTGTGGCTACATAATTTACGTTGACAATCCGCCTCTATTTCAAATTCTCTTTACTTAAGATCTTTGATTCTAATCAGCCACAATACGGGTGTATTCCCATTTGTCCCCGCCGGGCACAGATGCAGTCAGATCAACCTAGAAACTCAAACAAGTGCTCTAAAATTTCGTCTTAACTTTATTACTTAAAACAGGAAAGTAAAATGTTCACAAAGCTGAGCCTTTTAGGTACACAATCACTAGTCCCCAACAGTATAAAAACGTCCAGAAAACTAAGCCGCTTTCCCTCTTAGGTGGCCGGCTCCATGAAGCTGGAGTTGGCTCAGTACCGTGAGGTGGCCGCCTTCGCCCAGTTCGGCTCCGACTTGGACGCCGCCACCCAGCAGCTGCTGAACCGCGGCATGCGTCTCACCGAGCTGCTCAAGCAGGGCCAGTACGTGCCCATGGCTATTGAGGAGCAGGTAATGTTTTATTTCAGATGTAATTTCTCCTTGTAACTTAGATTTTTCAATTTAATGGTCCTTGTTTTGTTTGAAATTAAATTCAATAAATAAATATCTGAGGGAATGGAACAAACTGATCAAAATATTGATAGATTTTTAAAGATCAGTTTACGCTTGGAAAAGATCTTGGATGATACCTGTTTTTTACCTGTTTAGTAATTTGTTGTTGAAATTAGGAGTCATAGTATCCACCGTGAACAATTTCTTTTGTTCAATTCTCTATTTGCCTCTTTATCGCTCGAATATGCAAGATTGTTAGAGAGGCAGATAGCGAAATTTCGATTATCACTGTAGGCCCTCGGATACTTCCACTTGTTTATAAAGTTTCTGTTAAACTAGCCCACAAACTATTTCGCTTTCATAGTCTCTTCATAGAAATAAACAAGACGGTATCCAGAATCATTACGTAAAGACTAAATCTTTTGTGTACCTCAGGTCGCCATCATCTACTGCGGTGTCCGCGGCCACTTGGACAAGCTGGACCCCACCAAGATCACCGCCTTCGAGAAGGAATTCACTGCCCACATCAAGACCAGCCACCAGGCACTCCTGGCCACCATCGCCAAGGACGGCCAGATCACGCCCGAGTCCGACACCCAGCTCAAGAAGATCGTCACCGACTTCCTGGCTACCTTCACCTCGTCTTAAACTAGCATATTATTTATAACCCGGGGTTGTACTGCGGTACAAGAAATCGGCTGGCTCGCAGTACAACCTCGGGCTAACGGCCGCCTACGGAAGCATTGACGCCCAATGCTTCCGTCAGCAGCTCACGTAGTTTAACATTCGTATGGACTGTATTGTATGTGAATACGAATCATGGAATGTATTTATCTCTCGCAATGTCAGGAGCAGGAGTATTGGTTATATAAAAATATACGTCTTTAAAAATGTATGGTGGTTTCTTTTCTTATGGTGGTTGTTTTTAAGTCTGTGTCGACCTTATTTTGAGGCACTATTGAAGACTCCTACGAAAATAGAGGCTATTGACTGAAGGGCTCATCATTGTTAGAGAATTTTGCTTATGCTACCAGTACAAACGACACAATAGGGGTCAATTTGCGGCGGGGGCTAATAAAAATTGCAGCCAAATGCTAAGCCGACGCTAAAGTAATTAATAAGTAAGTAAAGTTGGTTAACTGTCGCATATAACTTCTTGCGCTACGTTTGGCTACGTATAAAATTCCTGAGTGTTTCTATCTTTAGCACCACACTCGTGCGCTTATCACGGCTTCGCGAACGAGTGTGGAGCGGGCTTTTAATTTAGGTCGCCAATAATCTTGATAACGAAGTCACAGTGCCATCTTTTGGCGGTTCTTTGAAGTTCATAGTTTGATTTAGTTTCACGTAGTTACTCTACTCACCGGTAGATGTCGTTCTATTATAGATAAACATGAGCGGTTTTAATGTTGTCTCAAATAGTTTGAATGTTTATTGACAATGTCTTGTCAAAAATGTCATAATACCACCGACGGCGCTGACCGCGTTTATTTTAAGCATATTTTAAGTTAGTAAAACTAATAAAGTACAATTTACATTTTGGTTGAAAATAATGTTCAATAAGAAGTGACCAAAGCAATTAGATTTGTAAGAGTAAAATCAAAGTATTTTCTATAAACATATGATGGTATTTGAACTATTATGGCTTAACTGATTGCTTTGCAGGTATGGAGTTTTTCGAAAAAGCGCATGTTGTAAAACGGAATCACAACACAGACGACAATATGAAGAAACAACTAAAGCAAATGCTGTACGGGTACAAACAAAACGATAATCGGCTCATTCGAGACGCGGCTAATGTTGAAAAGGAAGATGATTCCTCATCTGTAAGTGGATTTTCCGACCTCGACTTGACAGCATCCAGCAGCGAGGGAAACAGCACACGGCAAAGGATTTCTTTTATAGGACCCGGAAGCGTAAGAGATACTGCAATTGTCAACTTAGATGATTCTGTAGATGGTCAATCACATAAATCTTCAAATCTAGACAGTAGCTTTGAGGAAAATGTTAGTTTGCCAAAGACCAGTGATGTGTCTCTTTCTGATATAAACGAGGACATCGAAAGTCTCTCTGAAGGCTCTATTTCTATTGTTGAAGGCATTGAGAGTGATGATCATTTCTCAATGACTAGCACTTCTGTAGATTCCGCCTCAGATGTTGAGTCCAGCACTAGTGAACCGTTTGATCCCGATGGCAGCTTGGCCTCAAAAATATTTGAAAAATTAAAACTGAGAGACAATCCTAAAGTTTCCAGAAAGGAAAGAAAAAGGAAAATAGGTCAGATACCAGAATCTGAGAATTATAGTCAAGAATCTATTCTGATGGAAAGTGACTCAAGCGTGGAGTTGCTTTCTGATAAAGGATTAGAGAGACATTCAGAAGACACTGTTGACTACTCAAATACTGCATCACCTTCATTTGTTTCTATAACCGCAGTAGACATGCCCCATCAAACCCTCAGCGATGTACTCGGAGACTACACATACCCAACCATCAGAAACTTGCCATCTGAAGCCCAGAATGTGTTTGCTACTAATAAGTCTGGTATATTCCCAACATTGGATGATGAGAGTGTGAATGATGCAAATGATAGTTTACTCCCTGAGTTAGGAAGTGAGGTTGATGACCCAGAAGTCATGGACTTAGAGTCCAGTTCAGACATGCCAGTGGAAGAGAGCTCATTTGCTTATGACGATACCATACAATCAGAGGAAACATTCCAAAGAGAAGCTTCAACAGAGTCAGTTGACACCAACTATGTCAATCCTGTAAATATTTTTTATGGGAAATATTGCTGCATACTAATCCTTAAGCATCCTACTGAAATATTCATTCATGGAAAAGTGAAAGTCACATCATTGGGAGGTTTAGTAGAAATTGGTGGCTACACTCTACAAGATAAGACTTATAGGGTTTACACACCAAATTACAACTGTGCTCAATACTTACGGACACTAGACCATGATAAGGGCTATTATGGGTTATTTGGAAAGCTGACAGGATCCGGCCTGTCCGTGGTGGCTGCTGAAGAAATTGTAACTACCCTCAGTCCCCATGACAGTGTTGTACAATTGCAACCATTGCATGATAGAGTAGCTCAGTTTGTAGAGAACAGCTGCACTATAACAGATCTGTTTTCCAAGACCAATAAGAATGTTGATGGCTGCTTCAGAAAAGCATCGGACTTTTTGGGATGCTCACTGTACCTTATGAAACCTTGGAAGAGTTTTGAAGAGAATCCTTGTTGGAGCCAAGCTTTGCAACATGGATATAGTAAGATTTTGTTTAATATTGTCACTTAGAAATGCCATTATACTGTAAGAAATTGATTGTTTCTAAGAAGTAAAAAAAGAATAGAAAAGATAGTGTTCTAAGAAGTTGTATTTGTACATTTTGTATCAATCTACAATACTAAATTAATACTCGACTAAGTACTTTTTTTGCGGTAGGCTCTCAAATAGATATATTGAGACAATCAAACTGTCATTTTAGTATGAAGGATGTGTAGTGGAAACTCTTGTACAAAAACGAATGCACAGCAAATGTATCTTCTTAATTTTGTCACATGAAATTACACCTTGCCAATGGGAATGCATTTTTACACATTTGCATCTACAACCTATCACTTTAAGACATTCATTGCCACTAAGTGCTACGGGTTACGCTCGTAGCCGTATCTTTGCCGTATGTAGCGCGTAGTCGCTACGAACAGTGTAATGAACAGTCTGAATGTGTTAAAATATATGTTTGCAAACTCTTTCAGAGCACCAAAGCAGAGGAATCGTATGCGGTGGTAAAGGCTCGGGCAAGAGCTCGTTCCTCCGCTACTACGTGAACAAAATGTTGTCGCGCGGTCCCGCGCTGGTGCTGGACCTGGACCCGGGGCAGAGCGAGTTCACGCCGGCTGGCTCCGTGTCGGCTACTGTGGTGGAGGAACCGCTGCTTGGACCGGCTTTCACGCACTTGAAGACACCCGAAAGGTTAGTTGTTTTTTCTTTTTTATACTGAACTGGGTTTCTTAGTTACTGAAATTTAGGGCGAGCTTCATAGCTGTAGGGGTCCATTTAGTTTTCACGCTTATGTTAGGAGCAGTTGTCCACTTACAAAGGACCACATTGTAACGACTTGCTAAGTACAGCCCTACCACTTACCTACTTCAGGCGCTAATTGCGAATGTGACTTAGGTTTGTACTAAACCGAAACATATTTTTAAGTTTAAAAATCGTACGTCAATTGAAATTTAACATACTCCTGCAGAGTGTACAGTCAGCACGTGGCCAAGCGGTTGATGTATTAATAATGATCTACAGTATTCTACACAACATACACTCTTATTCTCCAAACAATAAAGTCGTGTTCAGTTCGCCGAGCCAAGATGCCAGCTAACGAAACGCTAATGTCGCACGCACTAATATGGAAGAGTGATAGAAAGAGATTACCGTTTCATGGGCAACGCGCATGTGATACGCCTGGTGGTGCCACTGCTGGTTACTCGACACGGCGGCAGCGTTCAGTCACTCGGAAACGCCCAAACGGCTATTTTGGTTGTTCTTCTGCTTGATTGAACATTTTCCTAATTTTATACGGAACCTGCGTAGGTTTTGCTTAACGTCACAGGTATTAATTAGCCAGTCAACCGGCAGTACCTATATTAAAATATAACACGAACATGTCGTACGACGTTGTTGTGCTGTCGTGATGATGTAGGCAGTCAATTTGATCTGTACTCGTACCTATTTTCGTATCTTGAGATTAGTCATAGCAAAAGATTAGACTGAAGTAAATAATTCATCAAACCGCTGACCAAGATAGAATAATGATTAATGACATATGTAGTTTTCCCAAAACTTATAAACATTCACGGCGTATTTCAAGATTTGGCGCCTTGGGTAGCTTTATCTGTTTGTTTCTTTGCCTGTCTGCTTAGGTTTTAGTAATCTATGCCCTAGTGAATCTGCCTAATAAACTAACTTACGGTCCTGGATTCAAGTCTCGGAAAAGATAAATTATTATGCGTTTGAATTATATAGCCTTATAGCCAATTTAAGCTAGGGCTATCTGCTATTTATGAAATGACCGGATATCGTAAAATGGCCAATCTTATGATCCGGTTCTGGTTAAGACACAAAAGCGTACCTGCTTGTTAATAAAAAATACCTAGCACTGGATACATTGCCAGTTTTAAGAATTTCTAAAGCCATAAATGTTGCTTTTAGTGGTCTAAGAATACGGTTTGTCGACCCTTCCGGCCTTCCCCTAGGTATTCGATGTATTACATTTGTGCTTTGATTCATTTTACTAAACCAAGTAAAGTAACGTAAATACGTGCTCAGTAAATCAACACGTTGTTTACAAACCATTTTGTTCCAGGATGTTGAACATCGGTATCATTAACACAATGGACAACCCGAGACGCTACGCGACAGCGGTGCAACAACTCATCGCCTATTGCCACAGCGAGCCCCGCTTCCGCGACCTGCCCTGGATCGTCAACACCATGGGCATGGTCAACGCCCTAGGCCTCCAGTTCATGGCCCTGATAACCATACTTCTACAACCCACATTCATTCTGCAAATTGACTCTAAAAACCCTAAAAAGAGATACGCACATTATCTTGATTCTGACACAGTCAAATCTCTGTATTATAAGTATCAGTATAACTATCTTTTCAAACCAATTAAGTTACAGAATGAGTTGGATTATGCCTTGATAGTGTCAAACGCTGATAGTGTTAAGGGCAATTTCTCCCTGCCGCCTAAGGAGGAGAGATACCTAAACTTTTTGGCCTATTTTGGCAGCATGATGACTAATCATGCCACTGACGACTTCCTGCTGAGCGTTGTTCCGTATGAGTAAGTTGGTTTTAATTGTGATATTAGGTACTAGCTATATCCACACTCCCACTCGCTTGGGAAACTTTCTACATGCCAAATATCATCAAAATCACTTCAGTAATTTCGCCGCGAAAAGTAACAGACAGATAGTTTCTTTCGCATTTACATAATTAGTTTGGATGAACGAGTATTTTTTTTCGGTGTTTTTTAAAATATTTATACGGACAAAGTGCCAAAAATAGGTATACACGACCTTATTGCCTATATATTAAGGTGGTACACATGTTTTTGTCGCTTTGTCCGTATCGATATTTTTAGACGTGACTACAACCAGAATAACGTATGTAAACCAAGTCCAAATTGTAAATATATCGACCACTTGTATTCAAGAATCCATCAAGCTGCTAGGGCTGCGCAATGTGTCTAAAAACAGGCATACTATGCCTAAAACTCTTTTCTCCCATACATACAACTCTCTTCATCGATCTGGTAAACATATTTGGGGCATTATCTATGAAAAGGGACCTTATTGTCGATGGCGCTTACGCCGCACAGCATCGCGCGGCATTGTATTATATCGGAGCATCGTTAAATGGCGTATAAGCCGATAAGGTCCCTTTTCATAGATAACATCACATTTAGCATTGTTTGTTCACATTTTTACCGAACTCCATGGCTTTTATTGCCCTCACCATCGCCACACACAGACACGACATTAAAAACTATAGCCAACAAAAAGCTAACCTTGAAAACGCTTAGCAAAAACACGTAGTATGTACACAAACACGCATCGTGCCCACCTCTTCCCGTTACTACCGAGTTCCCGGTACGAATGTGAATGAAGACCGTCTCGGCCGTGACTCATCGCGGACAACGCGATCTATCGCCCTTATCACCACTGCAGCTAATTCCATCGATGACATCATTTAATTGTAACATCCAATTATCCATATTCTTTGTACTTACCTTACCTTACATACTACACCAAAATACTTTTCCGCCCGAATAGTTAAAAACTAACAACTAATGTCACACACAACACACATCGATCGACAGACACATCGATCATCGATCTGTCGATGTACAGGCGGCCTTATCGCTTTAAAGCGATATTTTTCAGACAACATTTTGGGACGATGAAATTAGTTCGAGTTCGTACTGACCCATTTTTCTGGCTCACCCTATATTTTAGACGTAACCTCTGGAGCCCCAGAAGCATTTGTTTTGTTTTTGAACTATTTATTTACTAAAGACTTGTTAGCGTTCCGTACCCAAAGGGTAAAAATTAACGGGACCCTATTACTAAGACTCCACTGTCCGTCTGTCTGTCTGTCACCAGGCTGTATCTCATGAACCGTTATAGCTAGACAGTTGAAATTGTCACAGATGATGTATTTCTGTTGCCGCTATAGCAAATACCAAAAAGTACGGAACACTCGGTGGGCGAGTCCGACTCGCACTTGTTTTAATTCTTTTAACTTGTAGGTTCAAAACATCCCATAATTGTTTTCAGAGTGGACCTACGCAACTTATACATCGCGTTGAATGTTAGAATCAACGAAGACAACATAGCGCGGGTGATCAACGGTAAAATAGTAGCGCTGTGCAAACACCAGGGAGATAGCGGCAAGATCTACACGCTCAAAGACACTCCGCTACGGTGCTACGGACACGGTTTGTTTCATCTATACCTATTTATATCCTAAACTAGCGTCTGAAGGCCTACCGCGGACCACGATCGACGTGTTGCCTCTCTGTTCCAGTTGTAAATTCGTACGTAAGTGTGACAGGGAGGCAACACGTCATACGTGGTTCGCGGTAGGCCCTCTGCTCGTGTTTTTGTTTGCGTAGAATCAGGGCTATAACCGCAAAAATTTAAGTTCGTAAATTGCGGACATCTTTCTGTCACACTGTAATTACACCTTCATTGGAGTAAAAGAGAAAGATCCCCGCAATTTGCGAATTTAGGCCCGGATTTAGAGACCTAGGGCCCCTACCTTGACCCTTTGATACCAAGAACCCTGAAGGCAAATTACTAGCTCGTACAAATACAAATGTTGGCATGTTTGTGCGCATTTTTGGATATGATAAAATGGTTTAAGCAGATCTCATATTTATTTTAACTCTAGCTAATTTAATATTTTACGATTACTTAGTCACATGTTTAACGAGAATTTTAGAGCCTCTGGAAATAGCTTCAACAAACATAATTTATCAATGAATTACTGAATCTGTAATGTTGGTGTTTCCTCATTGCAGTGACTCACGTAATGACAACATTTGTACTGAGTAATTTGCCTATGTGACGTCATAACAATTTGAGATGTAAAAATAAAATTATAGAGGGTTGCACGATCAAAAGTAACTAGGTCATATGCCGCAGTTATGATGCGCGCGAACGAACGAGTGCCAAAAACTTGTTCAAAATAATAACTGTTTATCAATGACCGGCGCAGATACATGTGCGATAAAGAATTCTAACTCAACTCAGCATTTTAACTATTGGCACGCAACCAATTTTAGTTGAAAATTTCCTTTCAGTAATGTTAAGTCATAAATAATTCCGTTATCAGATACATAGAGGCAATAAAGTGCCGATTAAAGATAAGTAGAGTAATAGTTGTATCGCTCACAGGGCTAGTTCGCGGGATAGACTTGGAGAAGGGGCTGTGCTACGTGGTGACGCCGGCGGCGGGGGAGCGGCTGGGCGCGGCGGACACGCTGCTGTACGCGGACTGGGCGCCGGAGCTGCGGGCGGGAGGCAGCTTGCCGGCGGCGGCCGCGCTGCCCTACCGCGCACCCGCCGCGGCGCTGCAGCGGCAGCTCATGTCGGCGCCCCGCCGCCGCTACAACCCGCTACAACTACTCAAAATGTCTAGGGTTCCTAAAGTGAAAGCTTCCGTTAGTTAATAAAAGTGTAATTGGAGTAGATCCAACATGTCATCTTAAATTATAAAAGGAAGTCTAATTTTATGTTAATTCATGTATATTTGAAAGATAATTTTGTACTTACAATACTAATAAAACATAACATAGATGATCGATTTTAACTTAAATATTTCCCCATCCTAAACACCTTGGATTTATAAATGCTGTATTAAATTTTTATAAAAGTCAAAAAGAGTCTAGAAAAGAATTGTTAAAACATGGGGTTTGTTTATTACTAATAAATTATATTAGCATGCAATGTAATCATACAGAAGTTAAGATTTCACACAAACAAATAGATTACAAAAAAACTGCCCTACACTACACGAGAAGAATCAGATTGATTGGACGTCTCAGAGACGCATCAGCTGACAGGCACTTGGCTGCGTCAGGGCGCCCGAGTCAAACAAACAAACATCCTACACATTATACATCACTAATTTATTGAAAAATTAAAATACAAAATATGAAACTAATCGAGTCTCATTGAGACGGGCGCAAGGAATAATCTATTAAGGAAGAAATGCTACTTGATTATATAACGACAGAATAGCACAAAAATTCCATGGGCCCATAGACAGGGGGGCCCACTTTCGTCCCCGACTACATTTGTTAAGGCATTTATGCTTAATCTTTATAGATAATCTATAAAATATACAAGTACCAATTGTGAAAGTGTAGCCACACGAATACCGAGTGGATGTGCGTGCAGTGGCGAAACTCGGCGCCAGCAGGCGGAGCCCGCGGCGCGGCTGCAGCCCGGTCGTTTCAAACGTAAGTGTTCAGGCAGTATGCGAACCATTCATAAATCAGAGTCTCCCAACAACAGCACAATTACAGCATAGAACACCTAGTCTTCTTCTTCTTCTTAACCTGTAGCGCGGCGCGGGTAGCCGTCTCGAACACCTCGCGCACGCCTTCCTTGCTCTTGGCCGAGCACTCGAGGTAGGCGAACGCGTTGATCTTCTCGGCCATGGCGCGGCCCTCCTGCGGCTTCACAGGCTCCTGCTTCATCTTGCGGAGCTCGTTGATCGTGGCCGGGTCGTTGCGCAAATCCTTCTTGTTGCCCACCAGGATGATGGGCACATTGGGACAGAAGTGCTTCACCTCGGGCGTCCACTTCTCGGGGATGTTCTCGAGCGAGTCGGGCGAGTCCACCGAGAAGCACATGAGGATCACGTCAGTGTCGGGGTAGGACAGCGGCCGCAGCCGGTCGTAGTCCTCCTGTCCGGCCGTATCCCACAGCGCCAGTTCCACTTGTTTGCCATCAACCTCGATGTCGGCGACGTAGTTTTCGAACACGGTAGGCACGTACACTTCCGGGAACTGGTCCTTGCTGAACACGATCAGCAGGCATGTTTTACCGCAAGCACCGTCACCTACGATCACTAATTTTTTGCGTATCGCAGCCATCGCTCCTGTAAAACAATGCAACGCAAATAATTACAAGTGAGCGTCAACGCCTTTCGTGACTTATAAATATGGCCGCCGTATAGGATTATGGGTAGGGAGTAGTCAGACAAGCCCTCAATTGTGAATAAGCACCTGAACTAGCGGAAGAAGAACAGCACCACCACATAGTACCCTCACATGCGAGGGTGGTTATTTATTATATTTGTAGATACCTGAAGATTCTGGCTAATTTCTGCAGAATATTGGCTTATCGACACTACTAATCGTCTGCTCATCACAAGCACTTTCGTTCGTGCAATGAGTGTTGCGATATGTAAAAATTAACGAGTTTAATTTAGACCTTAATATTTTTTAACAAATATTGATAAAGTAATAGTAAATAACAAAAAACCAACCTTAAATGTCTACTCCAACCAATAACTCGTTAATGAAGCACTTTTATTCCGAGAAAATAATTAACTCTTTATTTTTTCCTATGACATAAGCGCGCTGAGTTGCCATAATGATATTAAAATTGATGACCGCACCATTTGACATTTTGTTTTATTTTTAAATTCCGTTGTACGCAGCAATCAATAAAATTATAGAAAGAGTTTCACACGATCCAGCACTAATTCGGATTTACTTTTAATATATTTGTAGTGATGAAAGAAAAAAAAGTTCGTTAATCATATGGGAATTTCAAGATTTTTGGGAAACCCCCTAAAGTGGCCCACTGATTAACAGTCCGCCGGACGGTATCGGCCTGAGCAAGGCCCCAACGCTGTCTGTTCTCTTTGACGGCGCAGCAACTAGTATAATTTCGCTCTCCTTGCTCTTTTAAAAATGCCGTTTGTCAAAAAAGGACAACCATACTGTTAACAAGATGGACTTCAAATCCAGGTGTCCCCTTTTTAGGTAGACCCAGGTTGTGTATGTGTGCGTGAAAACGTATATGTGTGCTCTTTTAGGGATGTGAAAAGTCGATTTTAATAATGTTATATATCGATAAACGCTACACAGCGGAACGAAATAGCGATTAATTGAAGCTTCAATATCTTCGTTAAACATAAACATAATTGAAATGCTAATGAATAATGAATATATTATAATATAATAAAATAATTCAATTATTGCGGAACACCTATTTTAGTAGGTATGTATGTATTTTAATTAAATATCGGAACTTTCCCTTGGTTCCCTGCTGGGGCGTGACTATAAAATTGTGATCTGATAACCACAATAAAGAATAAAAGCGTTTTTGTTCATTTTAGGTATCGTTAAACCTTTGAAGTAAAATTTAAATTGCAAGAAATGTCGATAGTTTATCGATATGACTTTATCGACATGGCTACAGCAAGGTGGGCCACATTGTTAACACATTCGACACCGCGTACCCGACTCTCGGGCACTCGTAAACTTTACTCAGATGCCGGCATACCCGCTAGTCGGGCAAGAGCTATAAACCTACACGCGACGCCGAAGTGCCCGACAGGCGGGCAAGCATTGCATCTTCACTACCTCAGGGCTGCCACTGCCACTAACAGAAAAAATTGTAAGTCTTCTGATTATGATGTGGTCGAAAAGTTGGTACAGTTGATTATTATATTTTATTACTTCACTTTGTATTTTTATTTACTTTACCTAATGCGATTACAAAATAAAAATTCTTATTAGTTGGTTACGTGAAATTGCATACACGGGTAAGGTATGTATGAATAGGAGTTAGAATTTTCGTAAATCGTACAACCTAATTTGTGTTTACGAATATTTAGTAAGTATACATCTATTTCATGAGTACTCATAGGATGATTTTTGTGAAACAAAATTCGGAGAAAAATAAACCAAGAAATTCAACTAAGTACCTAACAACATTCTAACTTCTAAGCGGCAGTTCTCAGAAAAAGACAATAGGTCAGTCATCATAAACCAGCACTGCACTGCAACTGCGTGGAAGCAAAACGTAACAAGTAGCTTTGAATAGTTACGATAATTAGTACGTTCGTACACATACAATAAAGTCGCAACTTCTTTGACAAAAGAATGTAGTTACTGTGATCATACACTTAAGGCGATATGATTCGACTCATCAACGAATCTGAGGGGGTGAGGTGCGCGGCAAACCGTGAAGCCCCGCCCGCGCGTCCCGCGAGCCGCTCGCCGAGATCGTGAGCGCGCGCCGCGCACGGTAAACATAGCAGACGGGTCACAGTATAATGATCTTATGATGGCAGTATTTTAACTAGACCGGGAAATGGTCACGTTTTAGAGTTTTTATTGTATATGTACGTATGTATTTTTTGCATTACGTATTTCTGATAATTTCATGTAGAATTATTATTTTTATATAGACATGTGTAGTTATTATTGATCAGTAAAAAACGTTTTAATTTCATGGCAGCGTGTTCGAGTTAAAGTACCTAAAGGAAAGTAACAATTTTAAAGGAGACGGTCAATTAAGGGTTCTATTTATAAAGGTTATTAACCTTAATCAATAATTTTACTTTACAGATTCCTTTAACTCAATAACGCTGCCGTGAAATTCAAACGTTGTTACTGATCAGTAGTACTTTTTTATAAGCTCTAAAAACAAAAAAAAAACAGTTTCAAAGTAAATTTCTGATAACTTTTTGTCAGTGCAAGCCTTATGGTTTCTTCTTGGCAACATTTTACATGAAAATGTTTTTGGTGGGTCTCATTATCACAATTTTCAATACTTTTGTTGCCTAACTTAATAAATTATTGTTTACAATACCTATCGACTTTATACCTATTTTAATGATCACACAATTTTAACGAAACAATGTTTTCAAGAAAATAATTCAATTAAGTGCGAGTCAAACTCGCGCACCGATGGTACCTACATTTTATTAAGTACATTATATATATTTTTTTTGCTTGCTAGTCCGTGGTCTCCACTCGAGCACTTTTCGACACCATCGGCCATCTTCTCTGCGCGCAATGTGGCCTGCCCATATATATATATATATATATATATAACATTTTCAAGAAGTCTGGTCGCTTGTGGTAAAAAAAAAATGTATGGAGAACAGAGTGGCCAACTTTCTTAAAAATAGTTTATCTAATACTGATTCTAAAATGGTATCACACATGCTATTTACATTTCTACAAATAAAGATATGGCCTAGATGGTGTTTAAAGTGAAGTATGGTGCTAACTAGTAAAAAAGACAAAAGTGCGATTATCTCGAAAACCACGAAACTTTTACTAGACCTATAAGTGCATTTTCTGGACCAGCCTAAGCTGCCCTGTCGATGGTTAGAAGGTTGTCCATTAATTACTGGACATCCTGTATAGAGATGTAACTAACCCAAATCGATAGTCACAGCAAGCGATTACGATTGGATGGCACGTAGACTGAGGTATCGAATTGTGACGTATAATGAATTTTTATTTGCGATTTAAATAAAGCTAGAATTATATGGTTTTCGCGCAAGGCATTTAATACACCGACCGAGTAGGTCGCACCCATCGTCAAAATCTAAACTAACTGGGGATCTATTTTAAAGTTTATTTATGTTATTTCTGTGTCAAATTTGATGTCTGTTAGGTGACGATAAATATATCCATATTTACAGTTGATTATCCACCTTTTCCTTATTTTTATTAAAAGAAAAATGAAAAATTCATATCGATTTACTTAGACGACTACCGATTCATAAAGGTGGTGTCCGGCTAGCCATAAAATTAAAAAAAAGACGTAGAACGTAAACGTTCGTAGTGCAATTGTTTTCCTTTGTGATTTCGATGTGCGAGACATTTTACGTTGTATTGCTGTTGTGAGTGACAGATGTCAAATAACGCAAATAAATATGCACGCAGGTTTGCGCGTTGTTCGACAGAGGTGAAAATAACCCTGTTCAAAACGTATTGTCAAACCTTATACACGTGCAACCTGTGGAGTCACTACACCAAAAAAGCCTACAGTGCTCTGCGCGTCCAATACAATAACGCCTTCAGGGGGTTGTTGGGGCTGCCCTGGCGCTGCAGCGCGTCAGGAATGTTCGCCGCGTGGAGAACCGACGGTTTCCAAGCCGTGCTGCGCAAGCGGGTAGCATCCCTGGGCGAGCGCGTGCGGGGCAGTGCCAACACTCTCCTGAAGGTGATCGCTGAGAGGATGGACAGCCCTATCCTCGCTCACTGGATGTCCTTGCATGTCAATTATAATTATAATTATACTTTCTACTAACACACCTAATATAAGTTATTACTTAGTACTAACATAATATGGATGTATTTGTATCCGAAATAAATGCTTTCATTTCATTTCATTCATTTCATATGTCGGTGACTTTAGTTCGTCTACGGATCTCCTCATTTCTGATTTGATCACGCAGAGAAACTCCGAGCATAGCCCTCTCCATAGCTCGTTGAGCGACTTTGAATTCTCAGATGAGGCCGATAGTGAAAGACCACGTAACTGACTGAATAACACAAAATATTAAAAAAAATTGTCTTATACCCGCCTTATTTTGAACTCCCTGTAATCACACCCCGTATTCCGCACCCTTCACAAATAATCTGATTTAGTAAAGTTTACTAAATGTTTTTTTTAATATTTTTTTTTATACACCTTTAAAATTATATTGAATGTTACGTAATCGCTTTTTCACGCCGAAAATGAGGCGTGGAGGACTGTGTTCAGCGTTGAATAAAAAGTATAAATAATGGAGATACAGTCCTGCAAGTATATAATGTTGTATTGGAAATATCCTCCTCTTTAATAATATTAACTAGATTTTGCCTTGTGCGCGGGGCCCGAGGGCCCCGCGGTACGCGTGTTGTTTGCTGTTGGTGCTGTTGTTGACGTGTTGTTGTTGCTGTTGTTTGTGCTGTTGTAACTATTAACCTAACCCACTTTTCTGTTAGCAGTCCGTTTCTGTCGGGTTCTCAGTTCTAACCTAACCTAACCCACTTTTCTGGTAGCAGTCCGTTCCTGTGAGGGTCGCAGTTCTAACCTAACTTCCTCCTCACGTGTGATGCTTCGGGCCTTCGGCCCAACGCGGAGCTCGGCCTTCGGCCTTCGCGAGCTTTGACGCTTCGCCGTCGGGCCTTCGGCCCGCCGGCTCCGCTTATCAAGAAAGTTGACTTTGTAGGACGTTTGGAGGGACTGCATTCACGCAGCTCGGCCTTCGGCCTCGCGTTTTGGGAGTCGGGGTGGAGGCTCCGGGCCTTCGGCCATCCACTGGGGTCGGCCTTTGGCCTCCCTGCCTGAAGCTCGCCCTTCGGGCTCGCTTAACACACTTTTTGTATAGGATTTTGCTTTGTTCGTCATTCCCGCAGCTCGGCCTTCGGCCTTGCCCAAAATTACTGGGGGGGGAGGATGCTTGGACATTCGAGATAAAGCTCCGGGCCTGACGGCCCTCCGCGGGGTCGGCCTTCGGCCTCCCAGCCTGAAGCTCGCCCTTCGGGCTCGCCTAACCTACTTGGAAATTTGAATTTGGCCCGTGTCCGCCGCCATTTTGGATTTTACCAAAAATTTTTTTTCACATGGTAATTTTGGGCCTCCAAGCTCGCCGCATGTCAAATCTCAGCGCGCTCGGACCAACTTGAAAAAAATTAAAAAAAAAGTCGGCCTGTTTGAAATTTTTTAAATTCAGTTTGTTTTGTCTTGGGGCCCTCTATGACATTTGGTCGAGCACCCCCCACCCATCTCACACCGTTTAAAAGTTGCCATACAAAATTAAAATGACCATTATTTCCGCCATCTTAGATTTTTTCGAAATTTTTTTATTTTCATAGGATTCTAGAGGCCTCTATCTTTCGCCATGCCAAATCTCAGCGCGCTCGGACCAACTTGAAAAAAAAATAAAAAATAAAGTCGGCCATTTTGAAAAATTTTAAATGCAGTTTGTTTTGTCTTGGGGCCCTCTATGACATTTGGTCGAGCACCCCCCACCCATCTCGCACCGTAATATGAATACTTTTTGAGATATTGGGGAAATTAAAGATCTCTACTTTTTCCCCCTTTTTTTGCTTATAACTTTTGATATTTTGTGTGTGCTACTACACGCTTCGAATGCATTTTTCTAGGCATTATGACGAATCTAATGAGGTATCACACGTATTTTTAGGAGTATTATCTCTATTTTTCACCGTGTTCAGTTTCTCGAACAAGACTAATACAACCAAGCGCAAGATGAACTGCCTGTAGGCACCTTGAACTCTCAATTATATTTAATTCATGTCGACCGTGGTCAAATATTAAAATTAGTGATATGTATTTAGTTCTTAAATAATTGTATTGCGATATGCCTATTAGGGTAATTTTTTCAATTATTTCAATTTGACATTTTATATTTATTTAACTTTATGATTACGATGATGAATTTGCACGCTTGACGGGCGTGGCGCGTTGCATGCGATCCAAAGCCGGGCGCCTTCGGCACCCTCATACTAAAAGCGTAACACTATACATATATTGTAACATCCCCATACTGTATCAATCCAAATAAATAATTTCTGATTTTCAAAGGAGTCAAAGAGCACGAAGGAATATAATCATTTTGCAGATCGGACGTAGGTATATCAGTAAAGGTGAGATACTGTAAATATATCATACTTACATACTCACAATTATAGTATCTAGGAATATAATATTATTTACCTACATTGCAATTGGTTGCTGACCTAGTGAAAATACTGAAATATTTTAACTGTTGATGTAGGAAAGCTAGGCGCTTTCAAGCACCTCGTAAAGTATTAGATGCTTCTGTTATCAGAAAGTGTGTTTTTATAGCACTTAGTGACTTTTTCTTACGTTTCATATGCTTTGTTTCCCATTGTTTGTAAATGGTAAAATCACGTGACCGCGCGGAACATACTGACGCAGGTCCGTCCTCTACAAGCGCTGCCGCGCGACTGAAGAGGGCGTAAGTGCGTTCGCGAGTGATGGCGGTTGCGGATTTAGTAGGTATTGAAACATAGAAATTATTTTAATGATGTTACCGAGACAAAGTGATCCAAATCATCTAGATTATCTTATTACCTATACATTTATGTAAAAAACAAGTCAAAAAAGTTTGTATTGTAGCTCTGAGATTGATTTATTGTTAAAAAAAGGCGTAACTTTGGATTTTTTTTCTATCGAGCAAAGTTTATCTAATCATGTTTTTGAGATCCAAAACATATCTGCCAGATCCTTAAGTATAAGATATATTTTATTCACAATTTTAAAACATTGTTTCTTATATTTCCGATGGATTCAAAAAACTGGTTCGCTTAGCTCGTACGGGAAAAGCACGCCTTAACCCTGGAGATGTTGTTTACCATCCCTTATCTATTTGAAGTTTGCGACCCGGGTTTTTTTTCAACCCGGTCTCGGTGTAAAATTGCAATCGGAGCCATTCCGTAATGGTTTGTGATGTGCAATATTAATAAATGTTGATGATTTGGCTTTGTGTGATTTTATTCATTTCCTACTGCCCCACTGAATGCATTGTGATAATTGATAAAACGGGGAGCCTAAACAGATGAGACAGCAGATTTAATTTTATCCACGTACTTATACGAAAGTTACTTGGCACAGCCCTGAGCGTCCGCCGCTTGCCCGACTAGCGGGTTCGCGGCGTGCGGCATTGAGTTGCACGTCGTTGCCCGACTAGCGAGTACTGTCGGTTTCTGGGGTATTGTTTGAAATTTTGCCTGTACGGTTACCATCAGTTTGTCACTGACATAAACGCCGTCGAGAACGTAATTTACTTTCTATATATCCCGTTTGCACTAATATGCGAGTGCGAGCGAGATGTATAGAAAGTAAATTACGTTCTCGACGGCGTTTATGTCAGTGACAAACTGATGGTAACCGTACTGAAGCACTACCACCAGTTTTAACATTGACATATTCACTCACGTTTACGTAACTTACTTTCTATGCATCTCGCTCGTACTCGCATATGCGAGCAATAGTGGAAGCGAGATGTACAGAAAGTAAATTACGTAGACGTGAGCGTTATGTCAATGTTAAAACTGATGGTAGAGGCTCTAGTTGCGAAAGTGTTAATCGTACACTAAACAAAAGTGGTCCCACTGACAGCTCGCTTGGAAGGTATCTCTGTATATTATATATATCAAATTATTATGGGCCTGAGTTAGAACAAAATTTTGACAGTTCCGAACAACTGACAGGCCGATACCGTCCGGCGGACTGTTAATCAGTGGGTCCCTTTAATTCGGCTTCTATTAATTAATAAAGTCACATTTCATGTAGTTTCTAATATTTTATCAACGCGAGAAATAAAATAAATTTTGATAAATTATAAGTATTAAACCATATTAAACTTCAATATTTTACATACGTATGTTCTATCCATCAGCGGTATTTCTAGAATTAGCATAATTCCATGTGAAGAACGCTAAATTTACGCCCAAACAAAGAGGCGGGTATATTTATAACCAAGGCGATAAGGAGGTTTATCGAATCGTTCTCCAATTCCTCAATTATATGAGGTTTTATCATTTAATGAGTTTCTTTTTGTATTAACTGGTATGGGGAATAGAATAAAAATAATACGAAGTAAATTTCACTGTTAAGGCACTTTAATGATGTGTTATATTAACGACCATACATTCCGTCAGGTGAACAGTAAAAAGTATTTAATCAAACTATTACATGTCCTTGAAATCCCAAACGACTTTACAACGTCCCTTATTTATACAACCAATAAAAACATACACAGAGGAGAAATCGTATATATGTCTGACATGTAGCACTCCTTTTTAGGGTTCCGTACCCAAAGGGTAAAACGGGACCCTACTACTAAGACTCCGCTGTCCGTCCGTCCGTCCGTCTGTCTGTCACCAGTGGCCTATTTTATAAAGCTACAATTTACAAGCGGAAGTCTCTTTCTAACCCTATGTGTTAGAACGAGACTTCCGCTTGTAAATTGTAACTTGTAGCTTTATAAAATAGGCCACAGGCTGTATCTCACGAACCGTGATAGCTTAGACAGTTGAAATTTTCACTACACAAATGTATTTCTGTTGCCGCTATAACAACAAATACTAAAAACAGAATAAAATAAAGATTTAAGTGGGGCTCCCATACAACAAACGTGATTTTTGACCGAAGTTAAGCAACGTCGGGCGGGGTCAGTACTTGGATGGGTGACCGTTTTTATAGATAATGGTACGGAACCCTTCGTTTGCGAGTCCGACTCGCACTTGGCCGGTTTTTTTCCTATGGTCAAAGTATGTAAGTGCGAGAGAGAAGAATGTTTTATGTCAGTCATACACGCAATCGTGCTACCCGTGCAAGGACCTAAAAAGAAAACTGTTTAAGGACTTCTTCTTTTCTCAATACTGTTTTTTTATTAGGTAGGTACCAAATTTATTTTCAGCGCCCTACACTTCCCAACCAAAATCACAGTTAAAAATCTAACCTCTTAATGAGCTATTAAATCATTGGTACCTACGCGACGCGTATACATCGCTTTTAGTCCTACCAATTGTAAGAAATATTTATTTCAAAGGTAGGCAACACAAATCTTCAAAAACCATCACCTTTAAGGCGTGTCCAGACGGGGACAATTTTTCGCCAATCTGATTAAATTGTCCGATCAAATTCAACCCCCGATAATGACCGATATTACCGATAAAATGAGATGCGGACGCAAGAATACCAATTTATGACGCCAGTATTTTCGTTCTGGGGCATTTTTTCAATTTAGAGGGCTATATCACCATAAATCTAAAATTGGTGATTAAATTGGAGATTGACGCCAATTTAATTTCTGATCAAATCGGTCGATTGGATCATCCCGTCTGGATACCGCTTTAACTAAAACAAATATAGTAATTTTTGTACATTAAAGTAAATTCGTTAGGGGAATAGTGACTTAGATTGAGAGATAAAAATAATATAATTTTTTTAAGGTATAAATTAGATCATTATCAACCTTTAAGTAAGTAAGAACATTTGTGCCCAAATATCAATATAAAATTATTATTGTAGCAGATGGCAAGCGTGTTAACAATGATACAGTAAACAATACATAACAAAAATAAACACATATAAATGCAACAGTTGAGCGGAATGCCTGCCAACTTAGTTTCATTATTTAAAATAGTTAATAGTAAAGATATAACGTTTCTTATAAAACAATATTATCACAAATATCCCTGGTACTTCGTTTCTTGAGACTGTTTAAGAGTCCACCCGTCTACAGCTCCTCAGACGCAGCCTGAAAAAAAAAGCTCTCATTAAAGCAAAATGTGAGACGTAATACACATTGGACAAATAAATTGGATAGGTGGAATACCACCAATCTAAGCTACGATTAAATTATATTTTGTGGGGAATAGTGCCTATAAAATCATTAATAATTAACGATCATTCTAATTTGATTTTAATACATGGGATATTTGTGATAATATTGTTTTATAAGTCGAAGCAAATATCGGGTACTGTATTTTTGCGAATGGCAACTCCACGCTAGATCTTTTTCTCTAACTGTTATGCTATATTTTATTGTCTATTCAAAACTAGTTATGCCTTGATAACAAGATAATCATTGTACAATATGTCGATAAGATACGCCTTGTTTGATTTAGTATTGGCATGATTGCTCTAATAGGTACTTCCTGTAAATCCTCCGTGTAAATCACAAAATTAATATGACCAAATCTTAATACAATCTATTAAGTAGAAGTATCATGGTATGGTCCTGCCGTAATAGGTGAATGTCAATGCCCAGGACTGGAATCGAACCAGTGGCTTCAGCTCTCGCGACTGACATTATAATAAAACAAAAGGTTTACTTTTATAATATTTATTGCAATATACACAAGTTATTTGCCAATTAAACAATAACAAGATTATCTTACAACTTTAGTTGAACTACATTTTGCTTGAAAGTTAAATATTCTTACTACCATTAGATAAATAATACTAGCACCTAAATATCACAAAAATAATTTGAACATGATCGATTGGGGCCAAATCTATATTTCATGACATATGAAAATATGTTTTGTTAAACCTACCTAATAATACTAAAAATAAGCTAATATACATAATATATGTGCTTTGTTATTTTTTTACATAAAAGCAAAATATTTTGACACTTTATTGCTCGACATAGGATCTATAATATTTATAGATTGTAATTACAAAAGTAATCCTTATGTTATTAGGAAGCTGATAAGCAAGAATGTGTGAACCCACATTCATATTGCAATAATATGTCAAAATTGACGCTTAACATTTTACTGCAAAATGAATGAATGAATGTGGGTTGACACATTTTTGCTAAACGGCATCCTTAATCAATAATCAACAATCAACAACGTCTGTCAACATTTAATCGTCTGTCGTATTATCAATTGAATGTAATAGCAAAAGAAATGGAACTAATTCGATTTAAGTGTATACAATTTATTAGTGACAGGACAGATTTAAATATCTACACGGTGGCAAACGAGCATAGCAGAACTGAAACTGAATGAGCTGACATTTAACTACCTATATTACTTTAGGATGGGGTATACTGGCTCATGTGAAACGCGCAACAAATATTACAACAGTTACCCAGCGAAGGAGATACATGGCAGTGACTGTTACTGGGCCACGAAAGTATAACTAAAAGCAGAGTGAGCTCTTCGACCAAAAAGTGTGATTGAAAGAGAAGTCAAAGTAGTCAATACGAGAATACAAGATGTCAATATTGTGTGAGACACAGTTCTTGGGTTTGATGATCTCTTTCGCATCGCACTAGTCTAACTCAAATTCGTGCTTCGAATTTGACAGTAGATGGCGCTGTACTGGTCTGTAGGTACATTACGCGGGCACTCTGGTTGTCAAAAGTTGATATTTGACAATTCAGTGACAGTCACAAAACATGGCGCAATACAGCGTAATCTAAACTAGGAGCATGACTTTTTATTAGACTTAATCTCTCTATTACAGTAATAACAGTTCAGGCCCCGTAGACAACATGCCAATCGCTAATGCTACGTAGCGAACCAAACGCAACTGTCACTGTCACATCAATATGGAAGAGTGATACTGTATTTGTATATGGCGAAACGCAAGCGATTGTCACCTTGGCTAGGCCGCCAGTTGTGACGTGACAGTAACCTTTACTTCTTTACCTTGTTCCAGGCCACGATGCCGTAGGTGAGGCCGGCGCCGAGCGCGACGCACAGCAGGTAGGGCAGCGCGGCGAACGAGGGGCCGTGCCGCTTGCGCATCAGCGTCGTGATGAAGCTCAGCTTGCCGTCAGTGTACGGCGGGTACCGACCGCTGGATAACAATTTACAATACAATACAATACAAATACTCTTTATTGTACACTTCAATAAAAGAAGACAATACAAAATAAAACAGAAATACAAGCATAGGTAAACAACAGGCGGTCTTATCGCCAAAAAGCGATCTCTTCCAGACAACCTTTGGTTAGCGGAAATTAATACATTTACATATGTCAGTAGGTGTTGCAAATGCAATGAAAGAAACCTATCACGAAATACATTTACCAATTATAACCAACTTCGTAATTCCACAAGGAGGAGATTCTTATTAGGTTGTATGTTTTTTTTTAATTATTTTTAATGTTTGTTACCTCCGAACTCTCATTTCTCAACCGATATGGAAAATATTTTTTTGATTGAAAGTCGTCAAAGTCTAGTTTTGATAATGGGATCCATGAGGAATCGAGGGAACTTCTCTAATTTTATAGACATACATATCGTGATTTGAGTATTTCCATCAACAAATCAAGCATCGACATTTGATGAAGTGGAATTGCTGATGATAACCAAGACTAAAAACCTCAAAGACACGTATTTCTCGTTTGGCAATAGCTTTTTCGTTAAGTTTGTTTAACAAGTTAGGTTTTTATGCAATCATTTTGTCAAGATGAGTTATGATTATGGATTCCACGAGGAATTGAGGGAACTCCTAAAATCACTACGGCTGCCCGAATCCGAATGGAACATAGACATGCAACTACGAAACCTGTCCTGTGTTGACCTACGCCAACATAAATATCAATAAAGACCGGCCAAGTGCGAGTCGGACTCGCGCACGAAGGGTTCCGTACCATTACGCAAAAAACGACAAAAATCACGTTTGCTGTATGGGAGCCCCACTTAGTTTTAGTTTTGTTTTTAGTATTTGTTGTTATAGCGGCAACAGAAATACATCATCTGTGAAAATTTCAACGGTGCTCGCGTTACAGCCTGGTGATAGACAGACGGACGGCGGAGTCTTAGTAATAATAGGGTCCCGTTTTTACCCTTCGAGTACGGATCCCTAAAAGTAATATAGGTACTCACGAAGCGAGCTTCTCTCCAATGGGCGAGAAGTTCTTGATGAGGCAACTCTTCTTGTGCGTGAACGTGTCGAAGGTGGCCTTCCCGTGGTACGCGCCCACGCCGCTGTGGCCCACTCCGCCGAAGGGTAGCGTCTCAACTGCAAATTCACCCTTATTATATACGAGTTACGACATATTATGGATTGAAAGCACACGAAAACTGGAGTCAATTATTCCAGTTTTAACATTGAACCCACTATCAAAAAGATTTTTGACTTCTTTGTTCCACAAACCATATACATATTGAAATCAAGGCAGCTCGTACAGACAGATGTAGTGCATAATTGTTTCTCATCGTATTTTCTCGGAAACGTTCGCATTTGTCATGCTACTTCAGTCAACCTCAGTACTTTTTGCACCGAGACTGACTGAAATAGCAAGACACGTTCGTACGTTTCCGTCAAAATACGAAGGAAAATAATTATGCACTACATTTGTACTTCGTGCGTCTTTTTATCTCTTCGAGTGTAGGTGTCAGGCACCGAACACGGCTCGGTCGAGTTACTATTTCATGCATTAAAAAACCCTTGCGTGATAATTAGTGATGTACCGACTATTGATTTGGCCGACTAGCCGACTAATCGGCGCTCGAATGGCCGATTAGTCGGCCGACTAGTCGGCTAGTCGGCCAGATCATTAGTTTCGTATAAGTTCAGGTGAAAAACAATAGTTTTGCTCCTTTGGTTGCGCTATTCATCATAATAGCTTGGCTAAAAGGTGTTCTCTACAGGTCCAAAGACCTATCACAGGAATCCTCGTTCAATTTCTGTCTTTAGTTCTTTTATTTTACGAACCTGAGCAGACCGTCAGTGGGTACAGCTTGTAGGAGGTATTTCCAAGGCTCTATTTCCCGTACGTAGTCGCCAGTTAAGAACCTATCCCCTGTGGTCAGCGTCTTTATGAGCAACGTGCCCTGTCTGTCTCTAAATTTAGCAATAACATTAATAGTTCCTCATGGCTCTACCATAAAAAAAAACTGAGTTAATTAAAAAAAATAACTATCGAACTTGCACATGAAATTACACGAGAATCAGTTGAGATCGACCTGTAGAGGAAAACACCAGCCCACCAACATACGATAACGATCAAACGGTCAATTATTTATATGAACAAAAGTTTTCGTATGCATCCTGAATAGGTATTTTAGTAAAATAAAAATAAAACATATGGTATTCTTTCACTAATAAAGTGCCGACTAATCGGCCATTTTTGCCGACTAGTCGCCGACTACAAATGTGGCCGGATAGTCGGCTTTCCCGACTAGTCGGCGACTAGTCGGTACATCCCTAGTGATAATTAACCCCTTACCGCATCCAATGCCATATATAGCGGATGTGATATTCAACTCTATTGACAGCTATTAAAGTTCAAATTTAATAACCTCTCGTGTGCCGTGATTATTTTTTTCTAATATTTTCCTCGTACGCGGATACGAAGGCTTAAACAAATATTTTTTAATACATGCAGTAAGGGGTTAATAATTAACCCAGGATCAATTTCGAGGGGTCTAAATATTTTTATTCCTTTGCTGAAGACATCGATGGGAAACGAAGGGTTAAGTTCCAAGAGTTTTCTATACATAGAGATATGCTCTCGTAACACCATTGAAGATATGAAAAATCCTGGCACCCGTACATCCGTGTTAGGTGTTTCAATCTATTTATGGTCTGTGGTCAATACTATAGCTAAAGTTTTGTGTAAACAAATATAAAGCAAGTTATAGTTATGCTATAAGCCCATAAATAATAGGACGCACAAAGTAGCGCAATCTTGATAATTAACCTTTTGAACGCCACAGACGGCAAACGACGTCAACGCAAAATCGTGACAACGACACCAAGTACGGCATTTGACGTCGATCGTTTTTTGATGAAAATCTACTCAAAAACACCCCACCTTTAGGTTGGCATTATTTATTCACAAAACTAAATTTTACCCCCGTGGCGTCAGTGCCACGGCAAATGGATGCGCCGTTTGGCGTTCAAAAGGTTAAATTACGACGAAACGGGCTGTACCTTACAACGCCATCTAGTCTAGTCAATTACTACTATGCGCGTCTTAGTGTTCCTTTGTCTATGGTTTCGTTGAGCATGCAATTGTTAGCGACTTCAGGTATAATACATACTTAGCTAAAAACTATGCCATTATTTATACAAAATAATCAAGTGCCCAAAACCTACATAATATAAGCGACTACATACTTCTAATAGCAATAGATAAGTACATACTTGTTGTTTTTTTTAAAAGAAAACTGTTTAACATGAAGAGCTTGGTAAAATTTAATTTATACAGTATTCGAACATTTACACCTCAAAGTTTCTAATAAATAGATAGATACAGATGTAGTGCATAATTGTTTTCCATCGTATTTTCTCGGAAATGTTCGTATTTGTCATGCTACTTCAGTCAATCTCAGTACTTTTTGTACCGACACTGTCTGAAACAGTAAGACGCGTTCGTACGTTTCCGTGAAAATACGATGGAAAATAATTATGCACTACATCTGTATGGTATATATCTATGGGCCACTAGTTGCTTGAAATAAAGATGTTCATTATTCATTCAAAACCTATTCTATTAAACATTTTTAGGGTTCCGTACCTGAAAAGGAAAAAACGGAATCCTTATAGGATCACTCGTGCGTCTGTCTGTCTGACCCCCCCCCCCCCCCCCTTATCTCTGAAACTACTGTCTAAAATTTTGAAAAAAATACTTACATAAAATAGTTTTTTACCTATAGATGCACATTTCTAATAGGTTTTCCTGTCAAGCTATTAGAAATGTGCAGTCAAGCGTGAGTCGGACATAATTACTTAGTTTTTGGTCCGAGCCCTACGGGTTTTTAAAGACATTACTAAAATACATTGTTAAAAATTGAGTAATGTACGGAACCCTTGGACGCGAGTCCGACTAGCACTTGTTTATTTTTTAAACAATTTGAACACTATTAACTTATCCCACTGACACTGACACACATTATAAAAGGTGCATGTTCCAAACCTCCCATATGCATGAGCGTGTCGTTGACGCACATGCCGCCGCAGCTGGTGCTGTCCACTATGGTGGACACCAGTGCCTTGTCCTTGCTGAACACGTACATCGTCAGCGGCTTCTCTCTAGCAAGCAAAGGAGGAGTCAGCGAGCTGCCACCGTGGCGGATGAGGTTGAAAACTGACTTTCTTAACATAGAGGCCGTGGACTGGACGAACGCAGCGCGCGGCAAGCGGCAAATCAAAGCCTCACACATTGCGCTCGACCAAATCATATAGAGAAAAAAAATACATCTAGCTCATTCCATACATCAGTTATCATACATCACCATCACCAAAACGACTATTATTTTCGAAGTCGACATATAGCATCGAGTAGCGGAATTATCAGTACTGCTACTTGACAATAGATGTTGCGACGACCGAAAGTCTAATGCTCAACAATTTTCAGCTAATATTATAACCGGATTAACCGGAACTCTATTTACAACTCCTTCTGCTTTTAATATTAGTTGTAAATTGTTGTTCAATACAATTTTCGTGAGTCGCGACACTAGAGACATCTAGTATCAAGTAGCGGTACTGATATTTCTGCTACTCGATGCTAGATGTCGACTACGAAAATAATAGTCGTTTTGATACAAAAACTGATGTATGGAGTGAGCACTCTATGCTTACTATATTTCTCTATGAGCAAAAGTTTACTATAAACGTCCTTGATTTGCCGCTCGCCGCGCGCCACTCGCGCCCTGTCTGCGGCCAGAGGGCTCCTCTTCATCTAAATGTATGAATGTCAGGCTATTATCCCAACTCCCAGAGGTCTGCCAGACAAAGAACGACTTTGAATATTTAAATTTACAATTGAATTTTGAGTGTGTGCTAATTAGAAGGATTGCTTGGTCACGAAATAGATGACAGTATATCTAATAGTGCAGAATTTTTTAACAAGACAAGTTTCGCGTTATAGACGTCACGGACCAAAATGTTTGGTGGCACACAAAACACTAATCTCTGTTTTGCTATGCTAGTATGAGTCTATTCAACAGTTTGGATCTAATAAGAAGAGGTTACCCCTGTACATATGAAGATTGTCTAGTTTTTAACCTCATTGCCTTAGAGAGTAGAATGGCTAACATAATTAAAAAATGAAACGTACTAACAATGTTAAATTTGATTTACAGCAAATAAGCGTTTATCATCCACTCTCTAAAGCTCTGGTGTTTCTGTTGCTGGTATGCTAAGCAGAAGATAAGGTTATATTTACATAGTATAATTGTTATAAAGTAGCGTAATTAGGTCATATATTTAGTTCTACTATATTAATAATTATTATTTTACTAAATACGAATTGCACAGAAAATAGCTAGCTGTCAGTTTATACAAGATACTTATAAACTAGCGTTTAAATTTAATTAAAATATGGCATCAACAAAACTCAATAGATTAATGCGACTTTTAAACTATCACAAAATATACTTAAGTAAGTTTTAAGTGTATGCTCTATAGATGATTTAAAGCCATGTTTTCTACCTTAACACAAACAAAATTAAAGACAATATTTTATACACGTCGAATCGTATGCTGCTTGTAATAATGACTTTATTTCTATTACATTAAGGTACAAAATCAAACTTTTAAATTCAGCTGTCAAGCACAAACAATTTTGCATTGTACCACCACCAAAAACATGAACCACAACCTGTAGAACCTACACCACAATATTAGCAGGAACGTGCGAGCCTAGCCTCCACCGTTATTGTAAGAGATGGACAAGCAAATCTGGCCCATTACCTATACTGGCGTTTCTAAAATACAGCAAGACAATCGACTGAAATAGTCATAAAAGGCCTTTTGGATGTTCTAGTTTATTGTCAATAATAGAAGTTATTATATTGAAATAGTTATACAGAAGATATAATCACAGGCAACTAAACTAGCAACTAAAACAAGATTTCGTTGCAAAATAGCAATGGTATCGTCACAACATGGCATTTACTGTTGTCTTTTAAGCCAGTTTATACACTGTCATGTGTTTTACAATAAGATTGCTACAAAACATATGTCACTGTACAATTTGGAACTAATCTATTTTAAAGTTAAAGTGTGTTTACAGTTTAATGACGTTGCTATTATATTTTTATAACAAATCATGTGCTAAAGTCGTAAACCACTTAACTCCTTTCGAAGGAGACAATTGGCCTGCGACTTTAGTCGACAAAACCCTTGTTTGACTTTGCATGTCTATTGTTCAGTTGTCTGCGATATATCTACCGAAACGTGAGTTTACACTCTCGCCCACACTGTTAACCGTCCAACGGTAAACCTTATTACAAAGTGCATAAGATTCATCAATGGACAGTTAAGAGTGTTGATCTTAGTACTATTGAATTAAAAAAGGCCTTCTATCATCTATTTCACGAGTTCCAGCCGTGCCAGTCCTTACCGCCGTAAAACATGATCGTGTCGTTGTAGGCCAGACTGCCCGAGCGGGTCTGCTCCCTGAACAACTTCTGAATGTTGGCTTCCATGCTGAACACGTAAAGCACTAGGGGGTGCTCCCTGGAACCGTCACATGGCGATGAACACGACAATGACAACACAGGAAAAAGAAAACGGAAACTAAAAATATGGCTGTGGAAATAACCCTCTAGCTGGCATGAGGCCCAATCAGTAGAAATCGGCGATGTAAGCATACGGAATATTACACGAAACTCTGCGTAGGAGGCGCCACTACCACTATGCGTCACAATCTGGGGGCTACCGCGAAACAAGAAAATCGAAATTTCGTTATCTAACCTCTCTATCACTCTTGTATATTCGAGCGATAAAGAGGCAGATAACTAAATGTCGATTTTCGCGTTTCCCGATAGGCCCTTGTTAACAAACCGCCTTGGTGCATCAATGTCATATTTTATAGTCTGTGAAAACTTGTCAAAAAACATTTTAAGGCACAGTATGTATAAGTTACTCTATGGTTTACTAGAGGAGCTAGTGCTGCACTCTGGCGGCAGAACATTGCAGTAATACTCCCTATTGGATGGTGATGATATTTCTAGGTAGGCATTTTTGTAGTGATTTTCCGAATTTTTGTCTGCGTCTCTGTCAAATTCTATAAATGTATAAAAACCGATTAAGCGTCTGTTTTCATACTATGATTTTACGCTTTCGCACTTATTCGATTTGTTGCATTAACACGATCTGATATGGGAGACTTGAGTACGGCAAGACAACGGTCGTCCCATAGCCAACTCAAAGTCTAAAACATTCCAAACTAACTAATATACTCTGACATAATACTGTATGGGCCGGTACAGTAAATTGCATCGTCAAACAACAAACAATTTATTCGTGTCTTTACTCCAGTTTAAAGATATCTGACCTTGTCGACACTGGTCTATAATAATATGCTACATTACCACTAGTAACATTATGCTTTTGTATTATTCGTACGAGTTGAGTAATGTAATGGCATTGAATGACATTAACCTTTGAACAGTATAATACAATCAGTAAAGCTATTATTATTCTCCTACTCTTAGCTCTCATTTAAATATCAATACTTTTTTGACATAAGTTACGAGTAGGCCACAATTGTTTTTAATTAAATATAATCCACATATACGTCTAAAAATTTTTTGTAGGTTCGCCACAAATGTTTGGCTATTATTCGTGGACTATGTCACTTTTTAAATACCTAACTGCGGCTAAATTTGCAAACGTAACTCTTCAAAGAGGTAAGGGATTTACGTCTTTAGTTATCAATACTTAAAGTTGCAAACCGCTCAACTCCGCTCGATAGAGACTTTAGTCGACGATAAGTACCTACGACAGAGCCATACATATTAATAAGTATGGAAACCAATTGCAGCCGTCATACATCCGGACTCTAGGCGACAATTTAAAACGATGACTATGATAATATCGGCCTTCTTCCATGAATAGTCAGATTCAATGATACGATGTCAACGACAAAAGTTGCTATTATGTCAATCAGTACATATGTAGGTACATATTTGGTAAATATGTACGTCAATTTAATTATCATAAACATAATTATAACAAAAATAAAACACAATTAAAGATATGGAAATATGTACCGAGGCGAACTTTCATAAAACATGCGTATTGTATAATGTATTTATTAATAACACGAACGCGCATACTATATGCCACGTATGCGATTCTAATGTCAAGAGAAGACTCAGACAATATTTTAGCTGGATATGCTGTAGCTACTTCTGTCGCTGACTGTACGGAACATCGCGTGACGATATTTCAAAGTGATATACGATGAATTCCATTAATGTAATGGTTTGTAAATTGTAATGTTTCTGATAAGTTTGGAGTTATCTTAATATGGAGCCCATTATATGGAGTTATCTTAATGAAAACCTCCAATTAAACGAATTTCTGAGATGAGTAATCCACCTAAAAAGATGACACACACCTATTGTTAAAATAATTGGACGTGATGTATCCCGGAATACACAGTTCTTGTAATATCTATTTATACACATGTATGTATATATCGTTTTAAGATATGTGAGAGACATTTTTAAGCCATATGAGAGACATTGGTATTAAGCATATACATTTTAATCATATAGATTTGAATGTAGTTATTGATATTTCGGGTTCGGCATTGCGCTCGTGGTCCCGATGAAAGGCTGAGTAAATACATAACCGTACGAGTATGTATTTTGAACTAGCCGCACTTGGTCTTTTTAATAACACGATTCATGTTATTAATATACCGAGTGAATGTTTGGGTTTGCCCACATATGTCGACGCGGAATCGGCAAAATCCGTTAGAAAAAAGCTGTATGTCTGCGCAATAAGAGCGAACTCAGCGAACGTCGTTGTTCGGCTCGGCTCGCATCGGCCGGCGCCTGCCGATGCCTGTTGACAGCTTTTTCGGTCTTATTGCGCGGACATAAAGCTTCTTCCTATCGGCTTTTGCTGAATGCGCGTCGATATATCTGGGGAGACCCTTACATGCATGTTGTTACTCGGTTGGCACACAACGCTCACAAGTCACAACACCAGGTTGTATAATTCTTGGCGATACACGATGTATAAAAAACGTTGCATTACGTAATTACAAGAACTGTGTACAGCATCTGATTACAAAACGACAGAAACGCAACTCCAGCAAAACAAAAGAAAAACACACACATGAGGCTTGACTCACAAAACATTGCCTGTTGTTGAATAACTCTTAGGCTGACAGGTACAAAATGACAATCGAATGTCAGTCTTACTTATTAAATATACACGGTGGCTAAAAAATAACTACATACTAATTCCCATCGCCAGGGAGGTTTTGAGAGTATACTTAGCAACGTTTACTACGGGACCAGCCACGAAATCGCGAAAAAAAAGTTTACCCTCCCAGAGAAAATGGAGCAGCCAAAATGTATGAAACAGCCAATTTCGCGATTTCGGGGTTGGTCCCATAGTAAAAGTTGCTCAGTATAATCCCAAAACCTCCCTGGTAACGGGAATGCAGTTCTTTTTTAGCCTGTAGATACATGTTTTAAGTTAAATCGCCTCTGCCTTGATAAGGGTTAAATCTTTCAGGTTTACCTCTCATTGATGAACTTGATGGCCTCATAAGCGTTCTGTACGGGCAGTATGGGCAGGATGGGCCCGAAGATCTCGTCCTCCATAATCTTGTCCGAACCTGTCACGTTGGTGAGGATGGTGGGCGTGATGAACCGCTCCTGCGCGTCGTATTTGCCGCCGATGGCGATTTTGTCCTTGCTGGCGTCAACTAGGGCTTGGAGGCGGCTGGAATATAATTATAGTACATTCAATCAGGGATCGGATACCGGTATTTTTTGTATGGGAACGGAAACGGTATTTTTTCGTTCTTTGTTAATTATTTCATTTCTAATTGGGCAATCTAATAATATGAAGTCGCAACCTAAATACACAACTGAGTCCTACATTTCGAGTTTTAAATAATTCGAAAATTATGGTTATTTCCAAGTTTTTGCAAAAAAAACGGTTCCGATCCCTGCAGGCTGCATTCAACAAACGGATAGGATAACTATGGAAATCAGACTAGAGCTCGAAAACATAGGTAGATGCGCCTCCCTAAGGGTGGTATTCCACCTGTCCAATATATTGGTGCTCTCTCATTAAGCAAAATGTGAGACAAAATACACATTGGACAAAGAAATTGGACAGGTGGAATACCACCCTAAGGCGTGAAAGGAATATTAGAATTCTCACGCTCCTTTTTCCACTCGTTCCGTACCTCAAAACGAAAAAACGGAACCCTTATAGCATCACTCGTGCGTCTGGCTGTCCGTCTGTCACAGCCTATTTTCTCAGAAAATACTGAACCAATCAAGTTGAAATTTGGTAGACATATGTAAGTCTGTGACCCAAAGACGGACATGTAATGTAAATAAATGAATTTAAAACACTTTTGGGGGGTAAATGAGACAATTAAAAAACAAAGTTTTGCAAACTATATTGTGTTATATTATATATCAAATGAAAGAGCTCAATGTGAGAATCTCAAATATTTTTTTTTATAAATTGTAAGATAAATAGTTTAGAAGTAATTTAAGAAAATAGGCAAAAAATGACCATTCCCTCCCCCCCCCCTTTTATCTCCAAAACTACTGGGTCTAAAATTTTCATCTCACGTTTCACATTAAAAATACATTGTTAAATATTGTGTAACGTACGGAACCCTGTGAATGCGAGTTCGACTGGCACTTGACCGGTTTTTCTTATATTATTTATTATCCTGCACAGTAAATCTATGACTTGAATAATAAACAATAAAATTATTGTAGGTACTGTAATTTACAAGCAGCATACTAAGTAAGAAGGTCGGTGAGATTAATAACATAATTATGCTCTGACGTGAACCTATCAGACACGTGTAAGTTGAAGAAGAATTGACGATGAAAAATAAGAAAATAAACATTGCAGAGAGAACACATCCAAGGTAATATTGATTACTTATCGTCCCGTCCCGGTTTTTTGCCACGGCTTATGGAAGACGCTTCGCAACTAATCCTACGTAGGGTTGGTATTCCATCTGTCCAATATCGTCGTCCAATGTCAGTGAGATGCATTGCACATTGGACCAAGATATTGGACAGAGGAATACCACCTTAATACTGATGACTATGGAATATTTGAGATATATGGCCATTTTAATTTAAAATTTTGGTTTTATCCTGGTTGACTATTCTCCTTGCTGAACAGTATGTAGTCGAAAACTGGCCAGAGAAGGTGTTAAGCCAGGGATCGGATACCGGTATTTTTTGTATGGGAACGAAAACGGTATTTTTTCGTTCTTCGTCGATTACTACATTTCTAATTGAGCAATCTAATAATACGAAATCGTTACCTAAAACACAACTGAGTCCTACATGTCGAGAGTAAAATAATTCGAAATACATGGTTATTTTGACGTTTTTGCAAAAAACCGGTTCCGATCCCTGTGTTAAACTAGCCTATCCTAGTAAACATTACCTGAAATGCCTGCTGTTTACAATCCTGCATAGATCGGGAGACTTCTGCGGGTCTTCTCCATACCACTCCTTCAAAACTTTCTTGGCTTCGGCCACGAATTTGTCCTGGATCTCTTTGCTGCATAATATGTAGTCTGGCGCGATGCAGGTTTGGCCTGAGTTGATGAACTTGCCCCAGAGGATGCGTTTCGTGGTCACCTCGAGGTCCGCTGTGCTGTCGATGTACACTGGGCTGTGGGAAAAAATAAAATGAAACCTTGCAGTAAACACATTTAGGGTCACTTGCACCATTCATTAACCCGGGGTTAACCGTATAAACCCGTGAGTTATCATGATTACCAGTACAATTTGATACTAGGTTAACGGTTTACCCGGTTAATCTGTCCGATCCCACGACCCATAACCCCGGGTTAGTGGGATGGTGCAAGCGGCGCTTAGACGAGGGAGTATAATAAAGCATTCTTTGCATGACGACGTAAATAATGAGGCAATGAGGTTTTTTTAGGGTTCCGTACCCAAAGGGTAACAACGGGACCCTATTACTAAGACTCCACTGTCCGTTTGTCTGTCACCAGGCTGTATCTCTGAAATTTTCACAGATGATGTATTTCTGTTGCCGCTATAACAACAAATACTAAAACAGAATAAAATAAATATTTAAGTGGGGCTCCCATACAACAAATGTGACTTTTTGCCGTTTTTGCGTAATGGTACGGAACCCTTCGTGCGCAAGTTCGACTCGCACTTGGCCGGTTTCATAAATTTTCGACGATAACTATACTCAGGTCAATAAACATGGCCTGACCAAATATAAGTAACTTTAAATACTCCTTTAATAAAAATGTCACCATTACATCTGTACAGTATAAAAGCTATAGGTATGTCGCAAGTAAGATTAATTTAAGGCAATTGAATTTTTTAAAAGAGACATACATACTATATAAATTGTAGTTGAAAATCGTAAAATACATACTATTATCATTTTCAGGATGCGAATCGCGTCATCACGCTTAATACCACCAACACCAATCATTCAATAATTATTCGTTCCATACGAACATCGCATCCGTATAAATTATACGTATAATTTATATATACAACATGTAGGTACAAAAGATATCAAAAGTTCTTAGCCCCGCCTCCTTTTGTCAAGTCAGTTAAAAATACACGCTAACTCGTTTTAGCTAGCATTATTAACGATTCAAATTGCCAAATTGCCGGTTATTATGGAAACAACACATTCGGGTAAACTGTCACGTTCAAGGCAATTGCTTCTTAAATGACTATAATATTTTTAGACGATGTACTTTTTGTGTTTTTCCTTCTTCTTCCTCGCGTTATCCCGGCATTTTTGCCACGGCTCATGGCAGCCTGATGGGAACCGCTTGACAACTAATCCCATTGACGTAGGCACTAGTTTTTACGAAAGCGACTGCCATCTGACCTTCTAACCCAGAGGGGAAACTAAACTATTGGAATTAGTCCGGTTTCCTCACGATGTTATCCTTCACCGAAAAGCAACTGCCCATACAACCATTTCCAGTCGCCGTTACGACGCGGTGTTGACACATCTTGTGTCGACACCGTCTGTTTCGGTCACAATTCCAGTCGCAGAGTCGTCGCCGTGTCGACACAGTTACCAGAAATGGGGAAGGGTCGACACATGACACAAAGTGACATAAAGTGTGGTCGCCGTGTGCACACATTGTTTCGGGTTTGCGACTACTTTATGCCAAAATCATTCGTTCATTCGTTCATTTTGTTCCTGTCAAATGGAAACTGTCAGATGAAAAAATACTTAAATAAAAATAAGTGACATTAATACGCCATCTCTAAAACGGATTACAAGACGTAATTATATATTGTTTGCATTTATATTACAATATGACTTAAATTATTATGGGGAATTAAACTGCTCGAGTGATTTGATAAACTATGTGTAATATAATCAACGCGCCACCACATTGTTTTAGTTTAGCCGGAAATGAAATTGTTTACTTCTCAGTGCCTGTGTTCATAACTATATTATTTGAAGCATTTTTAGTACTTCGATGCGTATACTATACTTAAATAACAGAAATAACGCTTTACATACTACGAAACTTGTTAATTATGATGTATAAATATGGTTTAAGGCTGAGAAATATTGCAGTCACAAAGTAGTTGCAATGTTTCGACTTTGTGTCGACTCTGTGTTGACACATGACACGCGCTGTCAAAAGTAATAACAAAGTTACTGGTATGTTACTGGATTTGCAAAATGGCTCCTTGTGTTGATTTGTTTTCAGATATTCTCAAAGTGTAAAAATGCCGTGGTCAGAGATGGGCATTAATCGATTAACTGTTTATTCGACTAATTAATGGAATAAAAAAAGTTAATTCTCAAATTTTAATCGCGATTAGTTTAGTCGACCTAACATAGATTGAAATTGAATTAATCTGAATATTAATCGAATAAATTATCGATTAAATCTCGATTGAAAGTTGACAGGGGGCCATTTTTGTACGTAAAAATAATAGAAATGTCTTGCATGCAGATGGTAGCAAAACACTTTGTCATAAAAGTCGAGATGGGTGTCGATATATAGGTTTTAGGGAGTGCCGATTTCGAAAATAATGACCATTTTGGAATCCGAAATGGCGGCCATGCATTGTGTCATAAAAGTCGTCATGGATGTCGTTTTATACGTTTTAGGGGGCCCCAATTTTGAAAATGATGACCATTTTGGAATCCAAAATGACGGCCATGCACTATGCCATAAAAGTCGTCATGGGTGTCGTTTTATAGGTTTTAGGGGGCGCAGATTTCGAAAATGATGACCATTTTGGAATCCAAAATGGCGGCCATGCACTATGCCATAAAAGTCGTCATGGGTGTCGTTTTATAGGTTTTAGGGGGCCCCGATTTCGAAAATGATAACCATTTTGGATTCCAAGATGGCGGCCATGCACTATGTCATAAAAGTCGTCATGGATGTCGTTTTATAGGTTTTAGGGGGCCCCGATTTAGAAAATGATGACCATTTTGAAATCCAAAATGGCGGCCATGCACTATGTCATAAAAGTCGTCATGGGTGTCGTTTTATAGGTTTTAGGGGGCCCCGCTTTCGAAAATGATGACCATTTTGCAATCCAAAATGGCGGCCATGCACTATGTCATAAAAGTCGTCATGGGTGTCGTTTTATAGGTTTTGGGGGGCGCAGATTTCGAAAATGATAACATTTTCAATTTAAAAATGGCGGCAATGCACTATGTCATAAAAGTCGTCATGGATATCGTTTTATAGGTTTTAGGGGGCGCAGTTTTCGAAAATGATGACTATTTTGGATTCCAAGATGGCGGCCATGCACTATGTCATAAAAGTCGTCATGGATGTCGTTTTATAGGTTTTAGGGGGCGCAGATTTCGAAAATGATGACTATTTTGGATTCCACTTTTATGACAAAATACGTAGCCGCCATCTTGGATTATAAAATGATCATCGTTTTCGAATTCTGCACTCCCTAAAACCTATAAATCGACATCCGTGACGACGCAAGTTATCTTTATTTTCAGATCTAACAAATTGCTACAGAATACAAAGGACAAAAAAGAAGCGAGGAGGTAATGAAACAAGCAAAAATACAGATGATTCCTCGACGCAATTGGGTGATTCTTACATTGTGTCCAGATTTTTTTTGTCATAAAAGTTTATATTTTTCACATATTACTCTCACAAGTTCCGTGACATTTCGACCTTGTAATTTTTTAAGTAAATGTTTTTGTTTATTTAATTTTGCTGATTCAGTTTTATATCTTTAAACATTTTCTCTTCAAAGAACTGTACATCTCGAGACTTAATACATTTAGACGGGTTTTGAGGGTCAATCAGTCTATATCCTTTTGATCCATCGCAATATCCCACAAATACATACATTTTGCTTTTTGCATCTAATTTCTTACGTTTTTCACTAGGGATCATTGCATAGGCAACACAGCCAAATACTCTCAAATTGGATAAATTAACTTTATTACCTGACCATAGCTCTTCAGGTGTGGTCCCTCTTACCGCCTTACTTGGTGACTTATTCTTAATGTATATTGCTGTATTCAACGCCTCGGCCCAGAACCTCGGGTCCATTCCAGCATCCTGCAGCATGCAGCGTCCTGCCTGCATAATTGTGCGGTTGGCGCGTTCCGCGACTCCATTCTGGGCTGCAGAATATGGTATGGTTGTCTGGTGCTGGATGCCGTGCTCTCTCAGAAACATCTGGAACTGTTTATTCACATATTCAGTGCCGTTATCTGAACGAATTGCTTTTATCTTTAAGTCAGTTTGATTCTCAACAAAACTCTTAAAGGTTTTAAATACAGACAATACTTCATCTTTACTTTTAATAAAATATCCAAAAGTCATTCTAGAATAGTCATCAATGAAAGTCAAGAGATATCTACTGCCACTGAATGAGGAAACTGGCATAGGTCCCATTAAGTCAGTATGAATCAGACCAAGTTTCTCAGTAGCTCTGGTATAAGACCTTTTAGGGAATGGTAATCGACTTTGTTTCCCTTCAAGACATGCTACACACGGAGTATGTTTATCATTAGTGTAATCAATTCCACTAGCCATACCTTGTTTCAGTAAATCCATACTCCTTCTGTTCAGATGTGAAAGTCTGCGATGCCACAACTCCTGGGATGGCTTCGTTTCACACAGATTAGCAGCTTCCGGAACCCTTGAAAGAACCTCAGGCACTCGCTCACCCAAAACCTCAGAGTGACATGCCGCAGCTAGCTCGCATCCATGTGACGGTTGACTCGCCATGTCCAGTTCATAGACGCCGTTCACCTTCGTGGCACTGGCAATTACGTCTTTGCCACAGTAAATATAGCACTTTTGCTTCTTAAAAAGCACCTCAAGTCCTTTGTCTACCATCTTGCCAACGGAAATAAGATTTGTTGACAATCCCGGCACGTAAACAACGTCGCTTAGTTTCGTTGTTTCACTGTGTCCTTTTAACAACAATTCCACGGTTCCATGTCCCTCACTATGTAACTTTTCTTTATTCGCCACTGTTACTGAACGCGGAGTTTCCAAAACATAATTTTGCAATAACGTTTTATCGTTTGACATGTGACTTGTAGAGCCACTGTCAACGTAGAACGAGTTTGACTTGACGTCAACTGTCAAAGCGGTTAGCAACGTTCCGTTCCATGCTTTTTCACTCTTCTCACTGCGTTCCTTACTTTTATTGGCTTTGTTCGGACAGTTTTTCGCATAATGATTTGGTTTCTTACATATGAAGCACTTAACCTTCGATGGATGTTTGTTGACACTTTTTGTACTAGAACCCCGGTTTGTAAACATAGAACTTTCTTCGGTCTTATCGTCTCTTCGTAAATTTTCTTGTAGTAATTTACTTCTAACTGTTTCACTGTACAATGTAACGTTCGAGTTTTCCAATGCCATTATAAGTGGATCATAGTCTGGTGGTAGACCACTTAACATAATGACTGACAGGAAATCGTCATCTAATGGAGGATTTATGTTTCGTAGTTGTTGATCTATATCCATGATCTTCAAGAGATACGCCTCCATATCTTTACATTGCTCTAGTTTCAATCCAAATAAAGTACGTAGCAGGCCTAGTTTTCTACATAGCCCTTTGTCTTCGTAGGCCTTTTTTAAATTGTTCCAAGCTTCGTATCCAGTCTTTGCGTTACGTACATGTGAAAACGATGACGGTTGCACCATCAGGCATATTTTTGCAAGCGTTCTCTGTTGTCGACGCTCATCGCTGATCTTGGGAACGCCGGGTGACGCTTCCTCTGTGCAATCCCATAGATTCTCGTGAATCAAATACATACGCATCGAAAACTTCCAGTTTCCATAGTTGGCTATGCCACTGAGCTTTTCGAAATTGACTGCGATCCCGGAACTCGACCCGGAAGACGAGGTCGTCGTCGACAAATTTTCATTCGACATTTTCGAATTAATTTTGTACTTTTTGCCGAAAACTATTTACGTACTAATTATTCGCGTATCCTGGGCCCAAACCTATTGGGTTTAGAGTGGAATTCTACCAGGATTGAATAGAGTAAAACATTATTTGTGCAGACAGAAAAACGATATATATATTCATTTGTTCAAGTAAACTGACAAAATAGAAAACCACAGACAAAACAAAATAGTCGCCAGCTCATGGCGTAAGGTTTACAACCTGATAGGTTTATATGTTCTAACAATCTCACTAGAATAGTATAATCAAGGTATGTTTATATTTGATGAATGAAATAGTAACGCAAAAAAAAAATATATTTGTGTCTTATATTCCTGCCGAAGACTTTTATTTTACCTTTTCCTTCTACACAAGTTTGGCCAAGTAATAAGAATTTAGGGCTCTCAATTTTATTTTGACTTCTACAACAGTAAAGCTACGAGGCCATGTTTGGTATCGTTTTCGTATAAATTCGCAGTAAGTACCAAATTTAGTTAAGGTATCACATTGACACCATTCCGAAGTAAAAACATATAAACTTATTAAAATACTTTCTTTTAAACTCCTCTTCACGCTTAAACTGCTGAACAGTTTTAATTTACATTTGGTACACATATATTTTGAGTCCCGAGACAGGATATAATAAGTTATCTCAAAAATCATCCTTTAAAGGTGTGAAATGAGGTGTAGGGGGGAATTCAGAATTGACTTCTTGAAGTTAATACTGTTTAAGTTTAGGTTTGAAGTCATGTTTTTTCATCATTTTTAACTAAATCAAAGATGTAGACCATCCCAAATTTCATATAAATCGGTTCAGCGGTTATTGATTTCCCGTACAAATTTCCACGCCACTTTTCACACCTTCAAAAGATGATTTTGGTTATAAGATCTATCCTATGTCCTGTTCCGGGACTAGTGATGTGCCGAGAGTAAAATACCATTACCGGTATTTTACCATTTGGGAATATTACCAGTAAATTACCATTCTTCCCGGTAATATTCCCAAAAGCGGGTAATATACTCGTACTTGAACGCTTACGTTATAAATGAATTAATTTAATTTAAAACATGTAGAAATGGCTTAATTATGTCACTAAATAAATAAAATAAATAAAATAAATAAAATAAATAAAATATAAATAAAATAAATAAAATAAATAAAATAAATAAAATAAATAAAATAAATAAATAAAATAAATAAAATAAATAAAATAAATAAAATAAATAAAATAAATATAATTATATCAATTAAGCTATAAAAAATTACCACTTAACGTATAAAAACAATGTCATTGTACTACACCTTACCTACTCATAAAGATGTGACGATTATTATTAAATCAATGTGATTTATACATTTTCGTTTTAGTTTTACTAAAATTCTAGTATTATTCATTGAGTGGTTTTGACTGGAACTGGTTTTGACTATGCCCACTTGCCCAGACAAGGGGAATACTTCCTAGTAATATTGGTAAAATACCGAGTAACATTGGGAAAATTACCAGTAGTTTTGGGAATTTACTAGAAAAGTAAACCTATGTTGATTTTTTGCACTTCGTATGATGCATTTGTTGACAAGTAATGATTTAATGTAAAACAACTTATGTTGACATTTACTTAATATGAATATTACCGTAAATTACTGATTCTGGGTAATCTTACCGGTAACATTACTGGGTATTTTACCACCTTGGGTATTTTACCGGTAACGGCACATCACTATCCGGGACGCAAACTATTTCTATACCAAATTTCAAAGAAATCGGTTCAGCGGTTAAGCGTCAAGAAGAGTTTCAAAAAAACCGGCCAAGTGCGAGTCGGACTCGCGTATTAAGGGTTCCGTACATTAAGTCCGACTCGCGTTTGACTGCACATTTCTAATAGGTTTTCCTGTCATCTATAGGTAAAGAACTATTTTGTGTATTCAGACGGACATACATACAGACGCACGAGTGATCCTATAAGGGTTCCGTTTTTTCCTTTTGAGGTACGGAACCCTAAAAAGATTTATTTTTATTTTGTGGAATGGTGTCAATGTGATATCTGAAAATGGATTCAGCACCCCAGATGTATACGAAAACGATACCAAACACGGCCTAGCACCTTCACTGATATAGATATATCAAGATAAAATTGAGAGCCCTAAATAAACTTTCAAGAGCGGATATCTCAAAAACTATTCAACATATCGAAAAAATTGACTGAATAAACTTGTAACAAATTAAATTAACTTTCATTTTGTATAACTGGCCATGTCGCTGAGATGCATAGTTTCCGAGATATAATCGAAAAACGGGAAAATGGGACCTTCAAAGCCCCCTCTCTCCCCCCGCTCAAGGGCTACGGCCGGGGACTTTTGATATGTTCACCTCCTAACTTGTCAAACCGAGTTACGGAGTCAAAAATTGTGTTCCGAGCATTTCCCTCTACAACTTTTGGAGCATTCGTTGCCTGACCTAAGTAGCTTATTGAATTTCTTTAAAAACTTTTCTGTAAAAGGTTGACGGGTGTTGGGTGTTTATATGGTTTCGGTCGATTATTATCATTTGCATTGCCCATGATGACTTACTAGAATTACGAGCACACGAGACACTAATAGTAGTTTGACAAACCTTGGTTTTCAAGAGGTATTTTATATTGACATTTGCTGTCACAAATTTGCTGTCAGATTTAGTCGCAAACCGCACGCAAAGTGCACACAAATGTGTCGACACCTTGTTACGGAAAAGTGTAGACACGGCGACGACACTTTGTTTCGAAACAATTCTAGACACATTGTGTGGACTCTGTTACGACACATCTGACATTTAGTTACCACTTTGTGATTCTGCGACTGGAATGGTTATATGGGTGGTAAATATCAAATGATATTTCGTACATAAGTTCCGAAGTTTTCCTTGACATTACAAATCTTTAACTCAAGACATTTCAAGTCTTCATAGAATGACTAATGAATGTCTAAACTAAATCGTCATTAAAATATATGAATTTAATAAGAATAATTAATAATAATAGTGATGTTTAAAGAGTTAAGGATCGCATAATGTGAATTTCGTTGATAATAAAATTGCTATACTCTGTATCTTTAGGTATTTAAATAAAAGTAAACAAAATCTACCTTCAAATGGCTCCTTATGCCAGTTGAGGGTAGATAAAAACATTACACGATCAAATAATGTAGGTTAAAGTCAGGTCGTTTAGTGACTGGTCCAGGCGGTTTTGTAATTGGTCGGTTAACCAATAATTGTTCGGGTAGTATACCCGAAAATGTACATATTGTTTGTTTACTTTTATTTAAATACGCGTATTTATTTGTAGCAGGAGATTTTAATTTGCCTCATATTAAATGGAGTAGCGAAGCACTGCCAGTGTTTGAAAGACGAGGAGCTGTAGGAGTCCAAAATGCCGCATCCTTACTGGTCGAAAGCTTTCTTTTTGCAAACTTAGAACAACATAATTTCACACTAAACTGTAGTAATAATACTTTAGATCTAGTCTTTGCCAATTTCTCATGTGAGGTTTTAATTTCTGATTTTCCTCTAGTCACCGCAGATAAATACCATCCTCCTCTTGAAATAACTATAAGTGACATCTTTTGCGGCCCATTAAAAGACACTCCGGTACCAAAATTTAAATTTCGCAAAGGTAATTATACTCACATAAATAATAGCCTTAATGACATTGATTGGCACTCTTACCTTTCCTCAGACTCAATGGATCATGGGCTGTCTAAGTTTTATAATGTGCTTAACGAGGTAATTGCTAAGCACGTACCACTTGATTCCCGCTCTAATAAACGTAAGTATCCCATTTGGTACAGCACCTGCTTAATTAAGGTTATTAAAGAAAAGAATAACATGCACTCTAAATGGAAAAAATATAGAAATCCTCTTGATTATGATAGTTTTTCAATATTACGCAAACGTCAAAAACAGCTGCAAGAAATGTGCTGGAAACGTTATCTCCTCTCGGTCCAAGATGGGATAAAAAGTAATCCAAAGCAGCTCTGGTCTTTTGTAAAAGCTCGCCGGGGCGGTTCCGCATACCCTAAGTCATTTGAATACCAAGGTCAAACTTTAGATGATAATGCTGAGATTTGTGAAGGTTTTAATAATTTTTTTCACTCCGTATTTAGCTTGCCTCTCACAGTTTACCCTGAGATGCATCTTGCGCCACCCTATTGTAACAGCGAGCAGATTGTCTCGGCAGTAAATATTTCACCCGTAGAAATAGAAAATTTACTATCTAAATTAAATCCCAATGGCAGCGCTGGCAGCGATGGGATCCCCCCTTTTTTATTAAACACTGTGCTTCGAGCCTGAGTCATCCACTTGCTATATTATTTAAAAAGTCTCTATCTGAGGGTTTATTTCCGGAAAAATGGAAAGAGGCCTTAATTGTCCCAATTCACAAGAAAGGACCCAAATCTAAAATAATAAATTATCGCCCTATATCAATTTTAAATCAGTTCGCTAAAACGTTTGAGAAAATTATATTAAATAATATTTACAATGTAATTAACAAAGGTATTCCCCCTCAGCAACATGGATTTCTCAGAAATCGTTCTACAATTTCGAATCTAATAGATTTTACGAACTTCGTGGTTAAAAATATGGATAAAAGAAAGCAGGTTGACGTGATCTACACAGATTTCGAAAAAGCATTTGACAGAGTGGATCACGTCATCCTGCTTCGCAAGCTACACTGGTTGGGTCTCCGTGGTGATGTCTTTAGATGGGTTACGTCATACGTGTCGAACAGGCGGCAAGCGGTAGTCCTCGGTGGATGCAGGTCAAACTTTGTGAATGTCCCTTCTGGTGTCCCCCAGGGGTCGCACCTCGGTCCGTTGCTTTACAACGCATATCTCTTTGATATTTACTCAGTATTTAGATTTTCAAAGTTTCTTATGTATGCTGACGACAAAAAAATCTTCACGGATGTCAGTAGTTTCAGCGACTGTCAACAGCTACAGAGTGATCTGGACCGTTTATCTCAGTATTACATTAACAACCGTATAACTGTAAACATAACAAAATGCGCCCAAATCTCCTTTACCCGTAGTCCTTGTCCAATTAAGTTTCAGTATAGTATCGGAGGTGAAGCTGTAGAACGAGTATACTCAGTGAGGGATCTTGGGGTGACCCTTGATTCAAAATTAACATACGTTCAACATATCGACGATATTGTGAACCGTGCTTATAAAAATCTGGGTTTCGTGTTTCGCGTCTGTGGTGAATTCGAGGATGTCGGATGCATTAAAATAGTATACTATGCGTATGTCCGAAGCGTCCTTGAATACGCTAGCTGCGTTTGGTCTCCCCAGTATATTATTCATAAGGAAAAAATAGAGAAAATCCAGCGCTCCTTCTTGCGCCACCTGGGCTTCCGTATCAGACAATGGGATACCGACTACGAGTCCAGGTGTATTCGTCACCGCTTACTTAGTCTCCAGGATAGAAGGGTTTTACTAGATATTACTGTATTGTACGACATACTCTCGGGGCGAATTGACAATTCTCCTTTGCTGTCGGAGATCAAATTCTCAGTGCCATCAATTAGAACTAGGAATTCTGAGCGTTGTCTGTTTAGTCTACCCAAAGTTCATACCAACTATGCTCAAAATTCGCCCATCAATCGTATTCTAAAACTATATAATAAACAATTTAGTAGTATCGACTTGTTCGACTGCACAAAAACAACTTTAAAGAATCGTGTTCGGTCACTGCTACTGAAATCCAAAATTAGCGACAATTGACAAAATATAACTAGATAGATAAGTAAATTATAATGCATACATTCATCGTAGTCGTCTCACACCATACACTCTATCACAGACAAATACACACACACACAAACACTAACACATGCACGTAAACACACACACACGTTACGCAAGCCCATGCACCTACTTTGTGAAATGTATTTTTCCTCCCTTCTCTTTTCTTAACATTTTTGTATAGTTTCCACTTAGTTATTGCATATTAACTGTATTATTGTGGACATCTGTTATTGGCTTTGTATTTTGCTCACTGTGCCATGTATTTTTACTTTTTGTATTGCTGTTGATGCCCCAAATAAAAAAAAAAAAAAAAAAAAAATACCTAAAGATACAGACTATAAATATTGCCATTTTGGCTATGGAACCCTAAGAAGACGCATTCTATATTAGTTGATTGTATTCGATGCTAAAATAGACGACCTTGACCTCGGCGACTCCATTGGCACATGGCTATTTACCTGCAAGTGGCAATTGTTTACAACTCAAATAGGTTTACTTATAGGTAGGTAGTCATATTTAAAAACAATGTAGCCAAGATATAGCTAGAAATTATCTTTGTCACTATTTAAGCACAACAGCTTTTCTGAAGCCGTCTCATATTATAGTATGTTACGCATAGTTAAATAATTAATGCATATTGAAGGTTAAGTAATTATATGTGACGTTTTCAATAAAAAGGTATCACTTTGTCGCCCACCATAAAGACGAAATTTGCTTGTATCTTCATACGTATAACCTGTCAGAGCGTTCTTATGGCAAGCGACAATGTGGTACCTTTTGATTGAGATTGTCACATATTTACTATCAACTGCTGTAAGAAATATGTCATCGGTTCGGTTAAATTATAAAATTATCGCTACGATTAGACTTTTCAAGCTGTTTTTTATATTCCATATAAGTACTAAAATGACAGTTCCATTGCCCCAATTTGTCCGACCGATTTGTCATTTCAGTACAAAAACAGGATGAGTAACTTGGCGGCGGCGGCGTGCACGATCATGCAGACCGTTGCCGGTCGGTGCCGCCCATGTAGAAAATGTAGTCGAACCACTATAGTTCGTTTTTTTAGCATTAGAAATAAGGTAAACAATCTTGATGTGTCTTTTAATTGAAAACCACATTTTAAAAATAAGTTACGGCAAATATGTAACATTTATGAATCTTATACGATCATTTATATTCTTCTGCTTTCATAATAGTTACTGATTTTTAAAAAGCGTTTTTCGATTAAAAGACATGTTAAGATCGCTTACCTTCTTTCAAGTTCTATCTAATGCTAAAAAAAACGAAATATAGAGCAGCTCCGTCTCTACTGGACCACTACAATATTAGGTTTAACTGTCTAGATAAGATAAAGAGATGAAGATAGTTTATTATCCAAGTAGGCATATTACAATGCGCTTATGAACGTCAAATAAAGCTACACCGGCTGCAACCCTACACCTCTGCCTCGAGTAGATTTAAATCCCCCCTCAATTGCAGAAACGTATCCACATATGGGAGCGGCAACAAACTCGGCGGGACACATCTTTTTAAAACATTACATCTTATACTTAACATCTATTACCTTTTGCCGCCCAACTCGAGCGTGACGGGCGTGAGGAACTTGGCGGCGGCGGCGTGCACGATCTTGCCGACGTTGGTGCCGCCCGTGTAGAAGATGTAGTCGAACCTCTGCTTGAGCAGTTCTGTTGTTTCTGCTGGACCGCCTTCCACCACTTGTACTGCGTCCTGAAAGGAACATTTGCTTTAAGAACGCTCAACATTGGGACGAATATATACGTTCAAGCACTAAGTAACGCCACAATATTGTTTCTCTCCCAATCAGCAATTTTAAGTCTGGTATTATTGGTAATTACAGGATGGCCCAAAAATACGTTGACAGATGTTGTTGCCGCAGTGGCGCCGTCTACCGACATCAGAGTGGGATCTGTATACACTCACATTGTCCAGGTATTTGGGCAGCGTCTCCACCACGAAGTTGGCGCAGGCTACGGACAGCTCACTGGGCTTGACGATGACGGTGTTGCCGGCGGCGATGGCATCAATCCCCGATATCAGAAGTGGGATCACTCACATTGTCCCAAAAATACGTTGACAGATGTTGTTGCCGCAGTGGCGCCGTCTACCGACATCAGAGTGGGATCTGTATACACTCACATTGTCCAGGTATTTGGGCAGCGTCTCCACCACGAAGTTGGCGCAGGCTACGGACAGCTCACTGGGCTTGACGATGACAGTGTTGCCGGCCGCGATGGCGCCGGCCATGGGCAGCAGCAGCAGCTGCAGCGGGTAGTTCCACGCGCCGATGACCAGCGCCACGCCGTACGGGTCGTTGTAGATCACCACCTCGTCCAGCATGTTCACAAAGCCTTTTGACGGCTGTGGAACAGATTAAGGGTCAACTTCATCCGAATGAAGTACGTGATACCTTTTCAAAATGTTTCTTAGTCATGTTGCTAACATAAACATTGGACAACACAATGTGGACGGAATACGAGCCCCGACCCAAATATATTAAAAGTCGCTTCATGATAACCATCACTATACAAAATTATAAACCATACAAATCGTGATGTTCGATTTTATCATCTTGAACTCGAACAACTATTTAATATTCTTAAGTACTTTAACCTTTCGTATACGTGTTGCTAAAATCTTGGGTTCGACCTCTGTCGTGCCATACAGAGCAAAAAAAATGTTCTTAAAATGAGTGCACAAAGATAATTTAAAATTGTTTCTAAAGTCCGAAATAAACACACACGACAAGTCAACAAATGCGTAATAGCTTCGATTTTAGATTTAATTTCATCATTTTAAGTCTATTGTCTTGTCCTTCGCACCTACGTCATCTATGGCACATTTTTATTATTCGACACTTAGGGATCAAAAGGCAATTATATGTTTTATATTTTATATTTATCGGACTTTCAATCCGGAGGTCACGGGTTCAAATCCTGGCATTTACCAATGAGTTTTTCGGAACTTATGTACGAAATATCATTTGATATTTAGCACTTGCTTTTCGGTGAAGGAAAACATCGTGAGGAAACCTGCATACATCCGCGAAGAAATTCAAAGGTATCCGAATTGGGCCAGCGTGGGGACTATAGCCCAAGCCCTTTTGCGAGTGAGAGGAGGCCTGTGCCCAGCAGTGGGACGTATATAGGCTGAATTATTATTATTTGTAACTTCATTTTGGATTTCACGGGCCTATAAATCTTTTGATAGGCTTGCGTGGGGATATAGATCCAACACGTAGAGGCCCTATGGAGAGCTTTAATGTCATGTAGAACGCCTTATTATTATATTTATTTTCATCAGTTAATTTCTTCTTATCTTGTGCCTTACCAACAGCGGTGACGGCGACAAGTCATCGACACATCATTAATAGTAGTTTATGTGACTGCTACATAATGAAAGGCATTAAAATACGAGTGTGGGTTTATGAAACGAATGAAATGAGTTTCATAATAGTATCACACGAGTGTTTTAATGCCTAATTATGTACAGTTACATACACTGCTTTATCTACACCCATATTATAAACTTTCTATGATAAATTCACTAACCTCATATTACAGCCGACATTGGGGCACTTTCCTCTCTGGCGGAAATCGCGGATATGAGCTGGCGTCTCCGAAATATCTTTATCGCACAATTTACACGAAACTTTTGTTATAGTTACTTTAAAAATAACAAAACAAATTATTTTTTACTTACAAATTAATTAAAATATAAACTGTACGTCAAATGGCGGCAAAGGAAAACTTTTTTCACGTATGTCACGCATCCGTAGTTTTTTTTTTAATTCAGAGACAAACTAGAGTCGGGGTCGATTACCATATCGTCCGATACCAACTTACATACGGGATTTGTCAATATTGTATGCAATTGTCATTTGATTTCGAATAAAACGTCATGACGACTGATATTAGAATAGGGGTCAAATCAAATTGCTTTTTTTATTCAGAGATGTTCGAAATTTAAAATGCATTACCAAATCGATTTTGATATAGTAATGAAGCTATTACCACATTTTCACAGATAAGAAATTTGCTGTAACAAAACAGTTTATCGTAATGTGGGCCATTATTTACGGATTTTGAAGGCGTCATAGAGAGTTTATGATATGTGTGTAGATAAAGGGTCATTACGGACATCGGGCGCCGGTCGTTATCACGGTTGAAGTAGGTATGGGCGTCACCGGCACACTAGATAAATTCCTCAACATAGGACTTATTGATAGAGTCTGTGCGGAAAGAGAATAGTCGTGGAATGTAAGGGAGCCATACATTTCACGACTCTTCTCTTTCCGCACAGAGTCTAAATATATTTTTTTATATTACAGGTTTTACTTTTTTTTTTCACGACATCCGTCCTTGCCCTCCTTGTCCTTTTACGTTGCCACTGACCATATCGGGTAATGTGTATGAGAATTTGTGATTTGAATTTATTGCAGTGGCGGTGCATTTCCCAATAAGGCCTAGTTTCCCCTCTGGGTTGGAAGGTCAGATGGCAGTCGCTTTCGTAAAAACTAGTGCCTACGTCAAATCATGGGATTAGTTGTCAAGCGGACCCCAGGCTCCTATGAGCCGTGGCAAAAATGCCGGGATAACGCGAGGAAGAAGAGCAGTGGCGGTGCATTTCGTCCTACATAAAATTTTTGTTTTGTTTTGTTAAAATTTCAGCCACGACTCCGATTTTATTTGGTAAGATTTCGAACTGTAACACTATACATATTAACAGCACTATAATATCAGCTGGGGTCAAGTAACATCTAATAACTTTAAACGAGCAATTCTTGTTTATATATAGACCTCGGAAACGGCTCTAACGATTTCGATGAAATTTGGTATACGGGGGTTTTCAGGGGCGATAAATCGATCTAGCTAGGTCTTATCTCTGGGAAAACGGGCATTTTTGAGTTTTTATATGTTTTCCGAGCAAAGCTCGGTCTCGCAGATATTGGCTACTATACGAGACCCAGGCTCAAATTACAAAGCTTTTTATATCAATTTAATAAAAAGATGCATTTGGCTTAATGAAATAGTTTAGTTATATCTTATATTTCAATCAAAGATTACAACATAATTTATTTAATCAGGTATTAATACTCGTATTTATCATGTAACTAATTTCGTCCGTAATCATGTACATGTACCTATGTACTTAAATAACATTTATCGGATGTATCGGGTGTTTTATATTTAGTAGTATTTTAGTTTTAGTCCCTTTAGGTTTTAAGGTATTCATTTTATCATCCCTGCTTTTTGTTTGTGTGTATTATGTATTTTTGATTAATAAATGATTCCAACATTTATCGGATAGTACCTAAGTAGGTACATATCCTAATTTAGCAACTTTTTTTCTCGAGGATATTAAGCCTAATGCAGCTACATTTTACTAATTTCGTCAGTGCACAAGAGATCTGAGAGACAAGGATGCCTAGCCAAGGTGACATGACAATGCTTTGTGTCTCTCTATCACTCTTCCATATTATAGCGACAGTGACGGATGCGTGTTGTTCGCTACGCACCAAGGTTAATCGGTAATCGTAAACGCCAATCGAAAAGTTAATAACGGACAAGGTGCGTGCGTAGCCAATATGCCAATCGTTTACGCTACGTATACTGAAAGCCGGCAAATTGGCCGAAATTGACCGGCATGTACTGCACCTTACTAACCTTTGAACACAATCGAAACATGATAAGGAGAAACTAAGACTCATTAGCTGACAATGCTTATTTACGTCTCAAGTAAGATAGGTAGTTCTGCGTTCGAGACTCGATATCACAATAGGCTATGTTAATTGATGGATCAATTAGACACTTTTTATGAACTCATTGTTGGCGCAGTCACAACACGCATACTTAAAGGTGTTTATTACCTAAAAACACTAGCTATTTCAAACAATACTATAATACATTTAAAAGAATTTTTATAATGTTTCTGGCTAGTGCTCGATTTATTTGTTAGTTTTGTTACAGTAGGTACCTAGACCTAGGTACCGGTACCTAATGTATAATAAAATAAGTCAGGACAGAGGTAAATAAAGGCATTGGAAATGTGTTATTGTCACTTATCAACTGTCGGAAACTTGGCTCATTGGTTTGCGCATGTTTACATAATAATTAACGTTTTAGCTACCTATATGTTTGTGTTTTGAGTACACGGTTCAGAAGTTCGCATAACAAGTTTGATATTTTTTGACTTTGATATTAATTCTAAAAGTAAGTACAGGTAAAAATACAGACTTAATGACGCATGGAATCATCACTATTTTTGATTTCACTTAAGCATTTATTTTCATACATTTTTTTTTCGTTTTTCAATACAAAAACACGTCAAGATTGTTTACCATTTTATAATGATAAAAAATACGAGGTACCTATAATACCTTTGCTAAAAAACGAAGTATAACAAACGTTAGCTTGACCCATTCACCGGTATGATGCATTATATTCTTCAAGTAATTTATAACTACATACATAGGTGAGCAAGCAGTCAACACAGGGCAGGTATCCCACAAAAATCTTACTCGCTAAAAGGCCTAGCGAGAAAATTGCCGCGCGTAGCACCTGTGACGCTGCTGCCACCTATGGGCGATTGTGCACTACAATGAATTTTACTGTCCGGCAGTCCGAGTTTTCATGGTCCGATATGGTATGAAAAAAACGGATGATTGGCTTGTGCACTTGTCCGTCTTTTTACTCGCAGGTGCGGCGCAGTGGCATGAAAAAACCGGATGATTGGCTTGTGCACTTATCCGTCTTTTTACTCGCAGGTGCGGCGCAGTGGTATGAAACACACACCCCCCCTAGCCCGCCCCCGCCCGGCCAAGTCATGAATAATACTAATTCCAGACGCAGTGCACAAGCATAAACACGTTTTTCATAGCTGTCATCTCGGACCGGAAAAAAACTGTCCGGAATGGGGAAAAGTAAAATGTCGGACGGTAAAATTACGTCTAGTGCACAAGCTACTATATACATTTAATGGCGGGCCATATCGGACCGTAAAAACTCGGACTTCCGGACAGTAAAATTCATTGTAGTGCACAATCGCCCTATGGGTTCATCTTGAAAAGAATAATCCATAGGCGGTCTACACATTGCGAATTCGCGTCAGTGTGATAACCGCATTTGCCTCGCGCGAGCCACGTTTTCGCAGCTGTTCCCGCGGCAATTTCCTTTAAAGGGGACTTGAGTCGCTTAACTTCAAACTCTGTTAAATCCATCTGTCAGATTATGCGATTTTGGTATTAAGAAAATTAGGTAATAGAGTAGATATTTGCTGAGAGTGTCGAATGTATGTACCCGAGTTTGAAGTTAAGCGACACACTTGTTCTGTATGGACCCTATTCACTTACATGTTCTGGCTTGGCCCACTCGTCAATATGATGCAACATGCTTTTCAAGTCATTGATAAGATAGTCGACCTCCAGCAGCACAGCTTCCATCTTGGATCGCCGCAGATCCTTGTGCAGGGCTTCGACCATAGCATTGTAATTCTCCTCGTACATACGTAAGAGGTTCTTCAGTTGTTGCTTGCGCCATGCTAGCGGTTTGGTCACGCCGCGAGCGAATGTGTCTCTTGCCCTTTGGACTACCTGTTAAAAAAACTCAAACTCAAGAACTAGCCAAATATTGTGTTGCGTTTGAATTTTGGGGAAAGATTAGGCCTGAGGGAGACAAATAAGTGGTGACAGAAAAATATCTATAAATAATAATATAGAAATATTATGTTTGAATACATTAGATTAGACGTTAAGAGCGCTCTTACAAGAAAAGTCGAAATAATGCAAAATTGATGATACTAGTCGACGAAATTCAGGACTTTGCGCTCATTATTAGAAACAATGAGTACTTGTTCCAGTAAAAGCGTCTACTTATCTTTATAAATATCGTTGTAAATATTAGAAAAAGGACTTATTAAATTAGTAATGATTTTTTTTCTGATGGTCGTTTCCGAAAAACCCCGTGAAGCACTGAATGGCGAGCTCTTATTTGGAAATGTTGAGAATTTTACTCTGCTAAACCTGGCTATTTTGTTTTACTAATACCCTGTACTTTAGGCATATCAAACTATATTTTTCCTACATACCTTTGAGAAAGAGAAAATCAAAGTAAAACGAACTCGATTTTCTCTCCGAAACAAGTGTCAATTCCTACGAAAATCTACTTAATATCGAAGTCATTTTCATACTCAAGCAATCTGCAACGTTTGCTTATACTGTTGGTATACATTAGTGTTTATGAAATTCTACTATAATTTTTTGGCAATTTTTTGAAAACTACTCTATATTACCGATGACGCGCGCTGCGCCAGCTCAGTGCCGCGGCAGAGCTTGTAGAGGCAGGACGTGTGTCGGTCGGCTCCGCACATTTTCAACGGCGACGACGAGGTTTTTTATCATTGTGTGCGGCGGGCGCCGTGTAAAACGCTATACTGTGTGCGTGTAAACCGCAACGAGAGACTTTGATCCTAGCACTGTTTTTATAGTATTATAATTTATAATGGTACAGTATAATAAACTACCGGACAGGATTAAAAATATTTGAAACGACCTGACATTCTATATGTATTTATTTGACTCAAGATAGTACTCAGGGTCTGATGATGGAGCCGGAAGGTGGTCACCGGTACCAATCAACCATGCAACTAAACCACTTCGTGTTTAGGCTCGTTTTATTCATCTCAACAAGATCTTTGACACAAGATAGTACTCAGGGTCTGATGATGGAGCCGGAAGGTGGTCACCGGTACCAATCAACCATGCAACTAAACCACTTCGTGTTTGGGTTCGTTTGATTCGGCTCAACAAGATCCTTGACTTAAGATAGTACTCAGGGTCTGATGATGGAGCCGGAAGGTGGTCACCAGTACCAATCAACAATGCAACTAAACCACTTCGTGTTTAGGCTCGTTTTATTCGTCTCAACAAGATCTTTGACTTAAGATAGTACTCACTGTACTCAGGGTCTGATGATGGAGCCGGAAGGTGGTCACCGGTACCAATCAACCATGCAACTAAACCACTTCGTGTTTGGGCTCGTTTGATTCGTCTCAACAAGATCTTTGGTACAAGATAATACTCAGGGTCTGATGATGGAGCCGGAAGGTGGTCACCGGTACCAATCAACCATGCAACTAAACCACTTCGTGTTTAGGCTCGTTTGATTCGTCTCAACAAGATCTTTGACACAAGATAGTACTCAGGGTCTGATGATGGAGCCGGCAGGTGGTCACCGGTACCAATCAACCATGCCACTAAACCACTTCGTGTTTAGGCTCGTTTTATTCGTTTCTATAAGATCTTTGACACAAGATAGTACTCAGGGTCTGATGTTGGAGCCGGAAGGTGGTCACCGGTACCAATCAACCATGCAACTAAACCACTTCGTGTTTAGGCTCGTTTGATTCGTCTCAACAAGACCTTGGACACAAGATAGTACTCAGGATCTGATGATGGAGCTGGAAGGTGGCCACGGGTACCAGTCTACCATGTAACTGAACCACTTCGTGTTTGGGCTCGTTTGATTTGTCGCAACAAGATGTTTGACACAAGGTAGTACTGAGGGTCTGATGATGGATCCGGAAGGTGGTGACCGGTACCAATCAACCATGCAACTAAACCACTTCGTGTTTGGCTTCGTTCGATTTGTCGCAACAAGATCTTTGACACAAGTTAGTACTCAGGGTCTGATGATGGAGCTGGACTGTGGCCACGGGTACCAGTCTACCATGTAACTGAACCACTTCGTGTTTGGGCTCGTTTGATTTGTCGCAACAAGATCTTTGACACAAGGTAGTACTGAGGGTCTGATGATGGATCCGGAAGGTGGTCACCGGTACCAATCAACCATGCAACTACACCACTTCGTGTTTGGCTTCGTTCGATTCGTCGCAACAAGATCTTTGACACAAGTTAGTACTCAGGGTCTGATGATGGAGCTGGACTGTGGCCACGGGTACCAGTCTACCATGTAACTGAACCACTTCGTGTTTGGGCTCGTTTGATTCGTCGCAATAAGATGTTTGACACAAGATACTACTCAGGGTCTGATGATGGAGCTGATGATGATAGACAGGTACCCGTCGCCACCTTCGCGCTCCATCATCAGACTCTTAGTACTACCTTGTGTCAAAGATCTTGTTGAGATGAATAAAACGTGCCTAAACACGAACTGGTTTAGTTGCATGGTTGATTGGTACCGGTGACCACCTTCCGGCTCCAACATCAGACCCTGAGTACTATCTTGTGTCAAAGATCTTGTTGAAACGAATAAAACGAGCCTAAACACGAAGTGGTTTAGTTGCATGGTTGATTGATACCGGTGACCACCTTCCAGCTCCATCATCAGACTCTGAGTATCACCTAGTGTCAAAGATCTTGTTGAGACGAATCAAACGATCCTAACACGATGTGGTTTAGTTGCATGGTTGATTGGTAATGGTACCTTCCAGCTCCATCATCAGACCCTGAGTACTGTCTTGTGTCAAAGATCTTGTTGAGACGAATCAAACGAGCCCAAACACGAAGTTGTTTAGTTACATGATAGACTGGTACCCGTGGCCACTTTCCAGCTCCATCATCAGACCCTGTGTATCTTCAGTGTCAAAGATCTTGTTGAGACGAATCAAACGAGCCTAATCATGTTACTACTATCCGTGACCACCTTAATCATCATCAGATCCTCAGTACCAGTTCGTTTTTAAACCCTCGTTGATACAAACTTTACAACCTATAGGTACCAAATGCAATGACGAAACATGTAAATAAGCGAGTAGGTAGGTACCTATAATTTCTTTCGAGTAATATACCTTCATAAGTACGAGTATGGGGCTATTCATAAATTACGTCGTTTCAAATGGGAGGAGTGGGGGGGGGGGGGGGGGTCTGGACATCGGATGATGGTAACATGACGTAGGAGGAAACAGATTCATCCGAAGCTTGATTTTTGGATGATTTGAGGGGTGGGGGGGTCAAAAATCGTCAAAAATAGATGACGTAATTTATGAACAGCCCCTATGTACATTTGCACTGCATTTAGTATTTTCGTACTTACCAAATAACAGTTTTAGAACTTTAAAAGTTAAGTACAGTTAGTGTTGTTATGGTTGATTTCAATATGCTTCGCGAAGGATCAAGAATGTTTAATCCATCATTGTAGTGCGAGTGTGGTAGAAGGGATCGGCATACTGAGCTCGCACGGCCTGCCGCAGCGCGTAAAATACCTAAACTCGCTCAACGCCGAAATGTAATAGCGCTCTTAAGACCTTTTTCTGAATTGGAGCATGCAGTTTTTTTTCTTTTTTCATGTAATAGTCAGTAAACGAGCAGACGAGCCGCCTGATGGGAAGCGGTCATCGTCGCCCATGGACATAAGCAACATCACAGGAGCCACTTAAGCGTTGCCGACCCTTGAGAACCCTAAATACCCGCTTCTTGAAGAATCCCATGTCATAGCGCAAAGGTTACCCACCAAGGAGCAAAGTAGGACCATTTTACGGTACTGGACTATAGTTAAGTTGTTTTCACCACACCAACTGGTAAAGGCTCTCTTGATTGTTCAAAAATCAATAGCAAAGTTGCATTTTATTCACATGTGAAGCAAAGTAATCAAATGACAATTTTGAGTGGTTTTTTTAATGTTTGGTTTAATTCATCACAAGGTTCAATTTTGGAATTGTATGCTTGCTCGGGTATCAATATTAGCATGAGCGGTTAAACAACAACTTTGTCCCCTTGTAAAACAAATAACTATTTACGGTTACTGTGTCCAGGTTACATACCTCCTCAATGTTTACCGGCTTTGGCTTTGAATTTGATATTGCTCCTGTAACAAAGAAAAATGGAAAATTAAATTAAAAACATCAGTTTATCCCTTAAAGGGTTAAAGGATAATACCGTACACAGCGGGAAGAAGTTGACAACTCGAGATATTCTACTGAAGGAATTTGAACTTAAAATAAAATTACATAAGGTTCAAATTTCTTCAATTTTTTATCGCCAGATATCAACTTCTTCCCTCCGTGTACGGAATAATATCTTGGTTCCTGATTTAATACATGAATCTAAGTTACATGAAATATTTTCAAAAGAACATACCTACTTAATCAAAATAATAATACAGTAGAACCAACATAAATACAATCAGATTTTAATATGACTTCTCATTGAATACACCAATTTACAATGGTTCCTGTAAGCGGTTTTGAACTCTATAAAGTATCAGTATTAAATACACTGTCTATGTAATCTGCTAAAAAAATCAACAACAGGCAAACATGAATACTCAATTTTTCCACTTAATATTCACATTCAAGGCTAACCTGTTCACCTCACTACAACTTTGTGAACTTTTTTTCCTAAAACATTTCTGAGACTATTACAACACACTTTTTAAAACCTACCAACTAGTGATTCTAGAAGCAACATTTCTAAAGTTTAAAATTCTAAGCTTTGGAGTGTTTACCAATCTGATCTGACATATAGTTTACATAATCAATCTAGCAACTTAGTGTGCGATACATAGTTACCTATTATCTAGGTTAATGTTTGTTGTGTAAGGTAAACATATCATTATGTCGTTTTTGTGGCATCTGGCAAAATATATGTCGCTTTATTTCTAGTACATTATTTATGTAGCAAAGTAGGTATGTTAAGTTCAATTTACGCGGTAGTTGATTATGTATTAAACATAGTTTATGAAGCAAACAAGTTTCGAATAAATAACTTACCGAGAGTCATTGTTTTGGATTAAAGTTCGAGGACGAGTAAACAAAGTAAAAATAAGTAGCAACCGTTTACACTAGTTCCTTTCTTATCTAAGTGCCAAGACAACTACTTCACCGCATAAATCGTATTTTAATGAAATAATGATTGAGCAATTTACGATAACACGGAATAAGCACAATTCACTTTTGACACTACTGACACTGACAGTTCGAATCGAACTTCGCCATTCGTATTCACGAGCTGTGAATGGACGAATGAAATGAATGACATATCACGAAGTGGGGGGATTTTTTTAAATGTTGCCACCTGCGGTAAGTTTGGGATGATTTAAGATTTTAAAATCAAAGCAAAAGATACTTAGATACTGGGTACTTGGTATGAAATGGTAATAATTTTAATGGGCATAGCGTATTATGCGTGGGATCGACCAGAATATTAAGCGCCTGTTTGTAGTGTTGTTGCAATATGTATCACAACATACCATTAAGTATGAAAGTAGTCAGTGATGGATGAAACTTAAGTATTTTGTTATTGGTAATAATATCGTAATCATTATATTCGTAATAGTTGAGTGTGCTCAGAGCATAAAAAGGTCAACCACGGCGTTGCATGAACAAGAGATTTCCTGTGGTAGGATTGGTCCTTAGGATCCAAGGATGGATTTAAGAAGTGGAGCCACTCAGAGTTTAAGCGTCTGCGACGTCTGAGGTTAATAATTCTTTAAGTTTAGGTTCTAAGTCAAGTTTAGTATCATTTTCAACTAAATCAAAGATGTAGACATAGATTTCATACAAATCGGTTCAGCGTTTATTGATTTCCCATACAATCCTACACCTTACTACTGACGACCGGTCTGGCCTAGTGGGTAGTGACCCTGCCTGCGAAGCCGATGGTCCTGGGTTCGAATCCCAGTAAGGGCATTTATTTGTGTGATGAACACTAATATTTGTTCCTGAGTCATGGGTGTTTTCTATGTATATAAGTATGTATTTATCTATATAAGTACATATGTATATCGTCGCCTAGCACCCATAGTACAAGCTTTGCTTAGTTTGGGGCTAGGTTGATCTGTGTAAGATGTCCCCAATATTTATTTATTTATTTATTTACCTTACCTTTCATTTTTAAGGGTTTTTTAAATAAAAACTATCCTATGTTCTTCCCCGGGACTCAAACTATCTCTATTCCAAATTTTATCTAAATCGGTTCAGCGGTTATTGAATCCCCATACAAATTTCCACCTCCCTTTTTACACCCTTTAGGGATTATTTTTGACATTAAAATTATCCTATGTTCTTCCCTGGGACTCAAACCATCTCTATACCAAATTTCAACAAATTGGTTCAGCAGTTTAAGCGTAAAGAGGAATAAAAAAATGTATTTTTTTCATATTTTATGTGTTTTTACTTCGGAATGGTGCCGGAATGATATCATAAATGAATTCGGCATCCCCGATTTATACGAAAACGGTACCAAACTTGGCCTAGTAACTAAAATGATATAGATATCAAGAAACTTGAGAGCCCCCCCCCCCCTAAAAATTTACATCAAAAATCTCGGTGGTTCCACTTCTTAAATCCATCCTTGGGTCTTAAGGACCAATCCTGCCAAAGGAAATCTTTTGTTCATGCAACGCCGTCGTTTAGGGCTTCCACCCTCGACTATAAAGACGACAAGGCTATGTAACGCTAAAATTTGTAGACATAAAGCGATCTTTTCTTTGAGTGGCAGAAAATGTACAGTCAGCAGTAGAAGTTGCTAAACGGGCTAGGTGTTCAAAATTACCTTGACAGGCTCTTATTCTCTTAATAATAAAGTCGCGTCAAGATCATTTTGAACACCTGGCCCGCTTAGCAACTTCTGCTGCTGATTGAACTTGCGGCAGTTTTAAAGTATGGTAAATATATTAATCTGAGGTTAAAGTTTTAATTGTCAACTTGTCATCATCCTGCAGCATCCTAACAACCTGACTGAATTAATCTAAATAAATTTTACGAGTTACATTGTCTACGATTCATATTGAGAGCATATATTATTGAGAGTCGCAAAACTCGTTTTATAAATAATCTTGACCTTTCTTAAATGACGAAATTGTAGCAGGTTTGGTAGTAAATATGTGTAAAAATAAGATTGTTTTCATTATACAGGATGTTTTTATAAGTGAGTACTGATAGTATACATACACGATACTATGAATTGCGGCTCGACTCAGTTTTGTTTTTGTTCTAAAATAATTTCATAGTATGAGGAGAAAAATGGGTCAGCTCAGGATAATAAAATTTGATTAAAAAATCTTATTCATCAGACTCTTAGATTGAAATGGTACTCGCATACTCAATCATCTAGGTACCTATACATATATTCTAGGTACCTACATATTAATCTTACAATATAGTCAGTGCCCCACAAAACTAAATGACCAGTTTGACTGTGGGATCATCAGTCTCTCTAGTTAGTTACTAAGATTAGTAAGATTATACAGAGCAAAATAAAATAATTTGTATGTATGTACTTAGTAGCAGTTAATTACTTCTACTAAGTACATGCAGTGTATGGACGTATTTTTTTTAACAATGTCTTGAAATTTGATTCTTTACGTCTGATGGCTTCAATCAACGACGCTTAGGTAATATAAAATTGTAATTTACCTAACACATTGGATAGGTATTATTAATAAATGTATGTTTGCTCCATACGACGAATAACACTAATTAGCATTAATTATACACATCATGTTCGTTTAGGTTTAGGCCACTAGAGGTACAAGGTGAACAGGCGAGCCTGTCCCCGTAAGGGCATTGAGTCTATCAGGTATTAGATAACTGTTACGGAATGTATACATAGGCATACATAAATAAACGCAGTGGCGGATTTGCAGTCTTTACCACCCTAGGCCCCAGGCCCTATAGCCGCCCCTTTCGCAGCACCCATCATATTGACTACATTTTGAGTTATTTCTTGTTATCATCAGCGAATTTGTTGTCACATTTTGCCGCCTCTAATTATTTTGCCGTCCTAGGCCCGGGCCTACTGGGCCTTAGGGGTCATCCATTAATTACATCACACGTTTAGGGGGGGGGGGAGGGGGTCAAGAAAATGTGACAACTTGTGACAAGGGGGAGGGGAGTCACAAACTTTGTGACGTCACTTTAACTTCATCAGTAACCAAAATTTTATTATAATCATTTTATTTACTGTACAGTTCAAAAACAAGTTTTTGGATATATAATCGTTTTTATAAGTTTAATTTTTTTTCATAATCAGTTTTGGGTTATAAATTTACTAATATTTTGACAAAAAATTAATAATACTTAATTCGATTTGCCGATTTCGTTGAAAAAATGTGACGTCACACCAGGGGGGGAGGGGTTTGCCAAATGTGACCAAGTGTGACAAGGAAGGGGAGAGGGGTCAAAAAGCCTTGAAATTCGTGTGACGTAATTAATGGATGACCCCTTAGGGCAAATCCGCCACTGCATAGGTAATCGTATATGATCCGGGTTTAAAGTTGTCTCAATACTACGAAGCACGCAAATCCACCCTGTATGGCTCAGGGAATATTAGGCAAAGCTATGCATAGATGGCACCTTTGTGGCACATACAGTAAACAAACCACATTGACACATCACACGTCACCGTCAATTACATGGCCTACCGTGAAACAAGAAAATCGAAATTTCGTTATCTAATCTCTCTATCACTCTTGCATATTCGAGCGATAAAGAGGCAGATAACTAAATTTCGATTTTCGCGTTTACCGGTAGGCCCTTGTTAACAAACCGCCTTGATGCATCAATGTCATATTTTATTGTCTGTGAAAACTTGTCAAAAAACAGTTTAAGGCACAGTATGTATAAGTTAGTCTATGAATTTACTGAGTCGGTAGTGCTGCACTCTGGCGGCAGAACATTGCAGTAATATCCCGTGTTGATTATTGGCTGGAAATTTTACACTGAACCTCTTTTGACAATACACAGATATTGAACCGGTCTTCATGAACTCCTGTTGTCATGTAGTCTAAGTCAAAGTTATTCAAAGACCCACGAGGCTGCTATTTACTTATTAGTGATTTATTTAGAACCAAAGTTGTATATATATCTAAACTTGTGGTATAAAAATAGTGCCTTTTGTTTGCTTTACCACCGATATATTCGGAACGCTAACAGAGTAATTTTACAACGTGTGTGCACTGGTATGCCGTCGGAAAGTTTCCAAAATTGCGAAATTTCCACATGGAAAATATTGGAAATACCTCATGTTCTTTTATGGTAATCGAAATGGTGGAAGTTTCCTTTGTTTCCTGTGAAATTTTCCTGAAGTTTCCGAAAACTTTTCCAACTTTTTGGGAACTTTCCACAACTTGGACATCTGTACGTGTGTGCGTGTTAATGTGTACCTGTAACAACTGAAATTGAAAAAGCTACCAAGAGGCAAGAACACTACTGATGCACCCATAGTTCGGAGAAATACCTGCCTAGTGCCTTCAGTTTTCAGGTAAGTACTAGGTCAGTCATTATTGTTCAAGATTTTCCCAGCATTTTGGCCTCAGTTCACCTAGGAAGCCTGGGACACGCTCGGAAACATCTGAAGATATATTATGGCACTCGGGCACTTGGTTTTACAAAAACGACTGCCATCTGATCTGAGAATTTCTGCTGTTTCCACAGTCAAACTGTAAGTAGTATAGAATGTGTGGCAATGTACAGCGAGCTGCAAAATTGCATGGACACATGAATGAACTCATTCATAAAAGGGGCCATGCAATTTTGCGGCTGGGTGTTGGTAGGGATACCTTGTCGTTTCTTTTTATGTATACCTATGTAGTTTTTTAGATACCGTAAAATGGGGTGAGTAGAGTTCGCGGGGAGAGTTGGGTTATGAATGGGGAGAGAAGGGATGAAAGGGGGGTGAGATGGGATTTTAAGGCTACTGCTACAAAAATAATGTATTCCAATTTAAAATGGAGCTATAGTAATACTCATAATAAAAAAAAATCGATCCAACAATCTTCCAAAATCACCTTTGTATGAAAACCCAACTCACCCCAAATACGAGGGGCTACGGCGTCAGGTGTTCCTGTTTATCGTCAAAGTTATGAAATGGAACTACCCAAAATAAAATAAAAACTAAAATACAAACGTCCGGAACACTTATTATATACCTACACCATTCAGTTTGCATATGTAAAAATAAAAAGTTATCGAGGTTTGAATGTCAGTTTTGCACCTACTCACCCCATTTTACGGTACCTAACAAATATTAGTCATATACCTGTGCAAACAACCTACCTACGAGCAAAATGCACACGTGAATACAAAATGCGTTTACAATATCAGTATTTACAACTCACAATTGGCGTCCTTGTCAATGAAACACTAACTATCAGTTCCTCGGTTCCTCCTCCATCTAAACAGTTGTTCGTTGGATACTTCCTGCTTCCATTGCCTTTCTCTTGACCACGAGTCACGCCAACGAGTTAAACGCAAGTTGCTTTTATTTCATATTCAAGCCTTAACTAAACAAGTTTAATAAACATAATATACAAATTAAAACTAAACTAAACCTATGTCTAAATTATAGCTACAAATATCTAGTATAGTAGTTTATTAAAGAACTAGCGACCCGCCCCGGCTTCGCACGGGTTAACAAATTATACACTTAAACCTCAAGATTCACTCTATGGATAGGTGAAAACCGCATAATCCGTTCAGTAGTTTTTGAGTTTATCGCGAACACACAAACACACAGACGCGGAGGGGAACTTTGTTTTAATAGACTACTCGAGAAACTGAAAACGGTGAAAAATAGAGATATTACTCCTAAAAATACGTGTGATACCTCATTAGATTCGTCATGATGCCTAAAAAAAGGTATTCGAAACGTGTATTAGCAATTTAGCACACAAAAAATATCAAAAGTTATAAACAAAAAAAGGGGAGAAAAAGTAGATATTTTTTATTTCCCCTATATCTCAAAAAGTATTAATATTTAAGAAACCAAAATTAATATTATAAAAGAGGAGGATATTTTCAATAAAACATTCCATACTTGCAGAACTGTATCTCCATTATTTATACTTTTTATTCAACGCTGAACACAGACCTCCGCGACTCATTTTCGGGAAACGCGCGCGGCGTGAAAAAGCGATTACGTAACATTAAATATAATTTCAAAGGTATTACATTAAAAAATAAAAAAAAAATATGGTGTATTTAAAACATGTCAACAAATGCGCTACTTGTAGAAATTTATCTTAAAGTTATTTTTTCAACAAGTTAGGCAATTGTTAATTAACAAAATTTTCTCAAACTTCCTTCTTTATTGAAAACGAAAAAAAAAATGAAATAGGTACCTATCGTAAAATTTTGTCGCTTTCTAGAGCTCTTCTCATATACACGCTTAATAAGATCTACACCTTACCTGATGGTAAGGTGTAGCGATTTATTACGAGAGCACTGTTAGAAGTTTATGGCTTATTATTAACCGGGCAACTAAAATATTAAACAGGAACTTTCACTGGGCATATGATAATATAATTTGGCTGGGCATTAATATTTTAGTACCAATAAATTTATATTAGCCTCAAATATAAGCATCATATTATTAAAAAACTGACAGCAAAATCAAGCCACCCAAAAAATTATAGGGAATTTGAATTGATAGGTTGGCGCCTAAAATAATAAGTTGGCAACTAATATTGTAAAGCGATCATAAAATTTGGTTGTTTATATATTTTGTACATAAACAGAATACCTAAGATACCATATACATAAGCTTTAAATACTCCATTTTTAAATAATTTAAATTTAAACATATGCATACCTAGTACTTTAAATTGACAAATTTTCTAATCCACAAAACACCACAAATTTATTTACGTATAATACCCTACTATACTTACTATACTTATAGTCGAAATTCCTAATCATGAAACACCTAATGGACATTATACCATTATTTCTTTAAATTTTTAATTACTAATTTCAATAGTTACCACTGTGTTCTGCCAGAGTCAAAAGATAGGTGCGACGACGAGCGAAGCGAGGAGGAGCGTGTTAGGTTGACCGTGTAGTGACCAATCAAAATATTTTAAAAGAATTTCATTTTTAAATTAATAGATAGCCGTTTTCTTTTTAAAATGTGCTTCATAAATAGTCTCCAATATAATAATTCAGTTGCCAAATAAATATTTGGTACCTGCCTAAAAATAAACAAAAGCTGTAACGGCATTAAAATACAACTCATATTGATATATTTTAAGGCTCCGTTTTAGTTGCCAAACTATTAATTTTAGTACCCATTTCTATTATTTTAAACTACCCAAATTCGATTAATTAGTTGACTGGTTAAATACGTGCCGAAGTTTATTACCTACACACTGGTGCTTACACCAAGCAGGAGGTTGCGTATTACAAGTAATGTCTGTCTTGTCCTATTTTAGGGTTAGTCTCTTGAAAGTAACTTGATAGCTATATCTTTAAGTAATATTCCTACATATTCGTAAATTAGACATTATTTAAGTTATGAAAGGCTTTCTAAACTGTGGGTGCTGTGCGTGTAATTTTTGACTCTTCGTCATCGTAATAGATAGATGCGAATCGTGCTGCGAATGTAAAATACCGATTGACATTCAAATAGGCTGTACTTTTTGTTCCCCGATCTATTGGGCCACACAAGACGATTCCATTGGGGTCTTTATTAGTAATAAATTATTACTTAATATTTTTCGTTTACAGTGATGATGATTGTGAAACGCGATGCGAAACGTGAACCTAGCCTAGCGGTAAGAGCTTGCGACTTACAATCCGGAGTTTTTCGGAACTTTTCAGTGAAGGAAAACATCGTGAGGAAACCGGATTAATCCCAATAAGGCCTAGTTTGCCCTTTGGGTTGGAAGGTCAGATAGCAGTCGCTTTCGTAAAAACTAGTGCCTACGTCAATTCGGGATAACGCGAGGAAGAAGGAGAAGTAATGATGATTTATGTATGATTGTTGTATGATTTTCCCTCATTATCATTTATTAGTTTAGTTTATAGCTCGAGCTGAAAGTTTCTGAAATTCAGAGCATGAATTTCTTATATCCAGATCTTCCGTGACCATAGTTTGTCCATACTAAAAGAGAAGCCATAGACAATATTTAAATTTCTTAAAAGAGATTCAGGCGGAGATCATTGTAGAGGCATAGGGATAATCCCTGAAAAATATCAGGTAGTTTTTAATAAGTACGCCTTTGTCGGCTAGTGTGCCAGTATGTGGGTGTGTGTGGATTGGGAAACAAATCTTTTGTTTCATAATCTGAAAATCGTAATTCAAGACCAAAAAAAGTAAGACAATGTTGCCACTTTTTACTAGCGCGTCTTGTATTTATGTAAAAAAAGTAAATAAAAGTACTTTTTTAAATCGTAGGAGTAAAATTACCAATAAATAAATTATCTTAGCGTATTTATTTATAAAAAAGGAATTTACTATAGCTGGTCAAGAAGATCTTGTCAGTAGAAAAAGGCGCGAAATTCAAATTTTCTATGAGACGATATCCCTTCACGCCTACATTTTTCAAAGCCGCCTTTTTCTACTGACAAGATCTGCTTGACCAGCTATATTTTACAAATAAATTATTGCAGTGGCAGCATTGTCTTACTTTTTTTGGTCTTGAATTACAATTTTCAGTTTAGTTAATGTGAGGTAACCACAACAAATCCTAATTTTTACATTAGATATATATAATGTTCGCTAATTCGTAAACTATGCTGAGTCAAGCAGATTTTGTCAGTAGAAAAAGGCGGCAAATTTGAAAAATGTAGGCGCTAAACAATGACCTTTTATTTATGTAGACGTGTGACGTTCATAGTTGACAAAATTAAAAATTGATCCAACGATTTTGACAGCTTGACAGGTTGGCGTCACCCATACGCCTAACTAAATATAGGTTCCGGAACCTATATTTAATGGCTCACAATCGTGCGCCTGGTACCATATCTACCTCAATTTACTTACATCTATGGCGCTAAAGGATATCGTTCCCATAGAAAATTTGAATTTCGCGCATTTTTCTACTGACAGGATTTGCTTGACCATCTATAGTTTGTTAATTGTCCAAAAGACATACATATTAGTCTTAGGAATTGTAAGAATGTATTGTTTGTTGACATTTTCCGGTTGTGTGCCGGTCATAAAAACTCTTTGTTTATTCAATTATGTATGCATAGCTCGTACTAATGTCTGCCGCGGCGTCAAATCGTTGTCGTTGTTATGTTTATTTTTGCATGAAGAGACCATCTACACTTAAAAAAAACGTTTTGGCGGTATATCAAGTTGATTGTAAACATTATTGGACCAAAATTAAATAGACGTCAGAACAAGGTACCAGCACAATATACCTAATGCTGGTTCGAAACCAGCCTCAAGCTCTAGGAGTAGATTAGTTATTTGTAGTGTACGGACAAGTGGTGGCATTTTGAACAGAGCGGGAAATGGAGTCGCCTAGGTGCATTTTATGATTGATGAATAACGATTAAATGTTTTTCGAAAACATATTTATTACACTTTTTAATTCTTATTCAAGTAGTGCCAAAGTTTATTTATTTATTTATTCAAGTATCTGCTGCGATGTTTACCTAATTGTGCTAACACAATTATTTCACATGATATACAGTACACGCTATTGTTATCGTTTTATACAAGATTATCGTATGGTTCAATCCACTTCAAAATTGACGATTCTGGTGGGTCATTCATATTGTTTCATTTACATTTCTGCTGTCGTGCTGTTTTCAATTATTAGCCTAGCGTATTACAACAACAAATATAGCAAACAGTTGTCTAAATCGACAACATCAAATTATTTTATCGTATCTACAGCTTATAAAGTTTTTGGCCAGTAATTAATTAAGGTTGTTGTATATGGTTAGTAAGTATATTGATTGAATGTGAGAGAGCAAGAGAAATAAATTTTATAAGTAAATAGATATCATATAAAATTTGAATTTATTCATTCAATCATAAAAAGTTAGTAGATAATAACGACTCCATTTCCCGCTCTGTTCAAAATGCCACCACTTGTCCGTACACTAGTTATTTGTTTTACAAGAGGTCAAAAGTTGTTGTTTAACCGCTCGTGCTTATATTGATTGATACCCGAGCAAGCGAAATATTCCAATTTTGAACCACGAGCGTAGCGAGACAAAACAAATTAGAAAGAAAAATGTTTTGATTTAAGTAGCTTTAATTAATATTAATTATTAACCCTAAACCAAAGATTACTAAGCGTAGTCCACCAATTCTGCATAATAATAATAATGTCACATCGAGTAGGTATACCACGAGTATACAATCCGCTACACAATTACTTTCACCGATTACACGCCGAAAACCGTCACCATGACGACGATGCCGACAGCGAAAACAGTAAAGAATATCGATGAACTATAAATAGTACTACTGGTTCAAATTTAAATGTGTATACATTTATTATGACTTTTATGGGAACAAAGTACTTTAATCATGTTACGATTCTCATGATAACACTGAATGAATTGAAAGTTGAATGAGTTACTAATTAAAATTGTCTTTTTCGTGGGTAAAACTACCCTTCACTCATTCTGAAATAGCCAACAGAAAAAACTTTTTTTTTCGTTTTTGGATCGTGAGTTACCTTCACTCATTTTACAATCCTGGTCTACGGTGTCTATGGTCACGACGGTTTCACACTCGCGCGCGGCCACTGGTGTGACGGTGTCAACGCCGTGTTGCGAGGCCGGCGGGCTCATCATAACTGGCCGAGTGGCCGTAATCAGGCCGGTATGTAATGGTATGTAATGTAACCGGTGGCGTTTTGGCAGGAAGTATTATAAAATGGAGCAGCAGGCTTATTCGGATTGTAGTAACAGGTTATGCATTTGATCTGGATTTATTTATTTCATGATCTGTTAACTGTTAAGTGACATTTCTGGTTGAAAAAAATCTGTCCATCATATCCATACCAAATCCAGATCAAAATTTCTTTGTTATCCTGTGATGCGAGCCTATGCGTAGTGTGCGTGTCACTGATCTGAAAATTATTTATAAATAAAAGTCAAAGAGCCATAATACCTAAAACTAACAAAAACTAGTTTTTACACTTTTTACACGGACGGGGCACGGAAGGACGGGGCGGGGCCATGCCGCCTTCTCAAATTGGCCCCTTTAATCATTTATCGTGGATGTCAATTTGTCCATGGCCATGGTACGTTTTGTCCTCATGGTAAAGTTAGGGGACGTAAATTTATTAATTTGTGTACAGCTGTACAGTCACCTGCAATAATATGTTACTCTTCGAAGGCCGCAAAAATATGTGACACGCTCTTATGGCTCTACAAATAAGATCGTGTCAGATATTTTTGCGGCCTTTGTTGCGTAACATATTATAGCTGGTGACTGTACAACCGTGGATGTTGCGCTATATGCAGTAGGTAATGTCCACGGTAAATTAAAAGCGACTGTACCTATGCCATTTAGGGTCCTGCTTTATCGTGAAAACGTGCCTTTTCCGTGTGACATTTATACGTCATAATTTCATAGAAGTTTGACGTTTAAAATAACACGTGCACTGCGTGGGCTATCAAATCCGCTGCAGACTTTTCATGGACTGAGTCTAATCACGGCTACGTCACTTCCTCACTTGGCGGTGTGCAGTGTGCACTGCGACCCGACATGGCACTGCCAAACTGGACCAATCCACGAAGATTTCTACCGTACAAACGGGAATTTAATGAAGATTCTGAGGTAAGTATAGGAGTTTTTCTTTGTAACAATGGATGTGTGAAACTCTCAGTTAAATAATCATCGACTGACTAAAATGCGCTTGTACTGGACAGCTTATGGAATGCCCAAGTGATTAGAAAGCCGGTTATAAACGCCAACTTGAACTTTAGAACGAGGTCCATACAAACAAAGTCATGTTATCAATTATCAAATTGATCTTAAACTTCAAAATATCTATGAATGGCGACGACAAATTTAGAGAGGGGCAATTGGTTCCACTGGTTGGTGTCTACTCATTAAAACTCCATTAAATCCATACAGGCTCTTAGGTATGGATCTGTTACACACACAACTAGAATTACTAGATGGATTATCACTACACCTTATAAAACAAAGTCCCCCGCCGCGTCTGTCTGTTTGTGTCTGTTCGCGATAAACTCAAAAACTCCGGGATTTTCATGCGGTTTTCACCTATCAATAGAGTGATTCTTGAGGAAGGTTTAGGTGTATAACCCGTGTTTGTTAACCCGTGCGAAGCCGGGGCGGGTCGCTAGAAGATGAGTCAAGTCACCAGGCATTTTCGCTGCGAGTTCGTCGCATTCAGTATGAGAGCGCCACCCGCGTTCATTTGTTTGTTATACGAGACGAATAAAATAAAATAAAATAGGTATATGAATTAATCATTAAGTTTTATAGCCTAAAATAGGACCTATCGCCCAGTCGGATATTACCGTAATAGGGTCAAACAGATCACTGTGTTATGTCTTTCCTGTAGACATACACAAGAGTTAAGGCCTATAAAGGTTAATTATTTCATTTAACCCTTATCCACGTGAAAAGGTCCTCCTTTTATTTAGAGAACTATGATAAAATCATTCCTTACATGCCCACAAGCTGTTAACTATTGCCCACAGGAGAGAAAAATGTACTGTTCGCGATAACACACTAGTTTTCTCTCCTGTGGGCAATAGTTAACAGCTTGTGGGCATGTAAGTAATGATTTTATCATAGTTCTTTAAATAAAAGGAGGACCTTTTCACGTGGATAAGGGTTAAATATGAAAATTAACCTTTATAGCCCTGAACTCTCGTGTATGTCTACAGGAAAGACATAACACAGTGATCTGTTTGACCCAATAGTACATATTATGATTTTCTTACCACCTTACGTTAACGTTAACATGAAAAAGTACCGAATAAAGAAACCAGTTTTACAAACATCCATATAATATACTTAGTTTTGTATTAGCGCCACCTTTGAAACATTAAAAATTTAATTAACTTAAATTAAAAAACTCACATGTTTAGATCTTTTTTTTATGACATAGGAGGCAAACGAGTAGACGTGTCGCCTGATGGTAAGCGATTACCGTTGCCCATAGACACCCGCAACACGTTGTAATTGTGCTGTCGGCATTTAAGATGGGAGTACACTCTTTACATCACCAGGTAGGTACCCTATATGATATTTTCACTAAGTACTTATTTTAGAGAGGCACTTATTTAACCGGTCAACTAATTAATCGAATTTGGGTAGTTTATAAAAATTGATATGGGTACTAAAATTAATAGATTGGCAACAAAAACGGAGCCTTAAAATATATCAATATGAGTTGTATTTTAATGCCGTTACAGCGTTTGATTATTTTTAGGCAGGTACCAAGTATTTATTTGGCAACTGAATTATTATATTGGAGACCATTTATGAAACACATTTTAAAAAGAAAACGGCTATCTATTAATTCAGAAATGAAGTTCTTTTAAAATATTTTGTTTGGTCACTACACGGTCAACCTAACACGCTCCTCCTCGCTTCGCTCGTCGTCGCACCTATCTTTTGACTCTGGCAGAACACAGTGGGAACTATTGAAATTAGTAATTAAAAATTGAAAGATCTAGTGGTATAATGGCCACTAAGTGTTTCATGATTAGGAATTTCGACTATAAGCATACTGACCATTGCGCATTGGTAAATTAATTTGAGGTGTTTTGTGTAAATAGTGAACAATATTCATTACATTTAACTGCTTTCGAATTAAAATATGCTTGAAAAGATTTGCTTAATATGATTACTTAGATGTGAACAACTAGATGACTACCAAATTTTATGATCGCTTTTCAATATTAGTTGCCAACTTATTATTTTAGACGCCAACTTATCACTTCATGTTCCCTATAAATTATTTGATTTGACTTGATTTTGCTGCCAGTTTTTTATCAATATGATGCTTATATTTGAGGCTGATATTTAAATGTATTGGTGCTAAAATAATAATGCACAGCCAAATTATATTATTATATGCCCAATGAAAGTTCCTGTTTAATATTTTAGTTGCCCGGTTAATAATAAGCTTTTAGAGACAACCTGTATAAATAGGAAAACGTCATCAGTATTTTTGAGTCAACTCGAAAACGAATGTTTGTGCCATCGTGATATTTACCGCCGTGTTAGGCATAGTGTCTAGTGCATACTGGACTAACCGGTAATTTTTGATATATTTATTATATTTTTATAATCGCCAAACTACTATGTATATTAAGGACGTCATATGACTGCGACCTTAATTAACATTCGCTCTTGATTTGTGTATTATATACGAAATTTTGCGACATAATAATATAAACGTACCTTTTATTTTTATAAAATTTATTTTATAGTTTAACTCACGTTTTTTAGGGTACCGTAGCCAAAATGATATAAAACGGATGCTTATAGTTTGGTCATATCTCCTGTTCGTCCATTTTAATGAAATTTGGAACAAAGGTGAATAATATGTTAAATTATTAAAGAATAATTGACGTTCATAATATAAATTCATTTAGATTGACGTAGAATAATTTTTACTGTAATTTATTATTATGAAATAAAATAAACTATTATTCTTAGGTATTAGGCGCTTGAAAGGCCTCGTACCTACTTATGTATAAGGAGTAGGTTCCATTCGGACCTTAAAATAATCCTAAACAATAAAACCACGTGACTGAGTCTAATACACTACAAAGTATGGCCGAATGGCTAAGTCACGTGTTTTATATTGTAGTACATGTATACATAGGAGCATTCCATGAAATTGTCTACCGATTGTCCCGTACAAACGCGAATTTTCTGAAGATTTGCAGGCAGGTGAAGAGTTTCTTTTTCTATGACAAATGGTCAAAAATATGCACAGAAAAATAATTGCCTGCTTTAAATGACGAAAAAAAAGTCGCAACAAAATCATCTAATCTATAATCTAATCAACACAAGTTTACAAAAATAAATAACAGTTATTGTTTAAATTATTTTAAGATCCAAATGGAATAGATTTATAAATTATACTGAGATGAAGCATTACATATAACTCATATAAGTAAGTAGGATGATTCGCCAGTAACTGGCCACCCGCTAAACTAAAAATGAATTCTATTCACCTATAGGTAAACACAATTCATTTTAGTATAAGGTGGCTAGTTATTGAAGGCTGGCCAGTTATTGCAACCTTATACTAAAATGAATTCTGTTTATAGGTGAATAGAATTCATTTTTAATTTAGGGTGTCCAGTTATTGGCCGGTGGCCAGTTACTGCCGAATTACCCATGGTATAATAATATACTCCGCCTGGTACTCCATTCCCGTCTTTTCTAGGTCACCTAACTGACACGGCCCTACGTCATCATGCGACAGCGCTATATGATAATATGCGATAGCGCTATATATAGCGGCCATGTTGTTGTGACGTAGGCCCGTGTCACTCTGGGAATGGAAGACCATGTTTTATTAGACTATGCGAATTACCCTATATATAACTCTGTCGCAGTACTCGCAGTAGCAGCCTCGGAATGTGTGGAAAATGTTATAAACTACGTATAAAGTGGTTTATGTGTAGGTACTTAGGTACCTAAGTAATAAATCATTTTCTACTTTGTTTGGTTGCTAAAACTTATGTATGTATTTACTTAGATTATTTTTCAGTGTAGTGTAAGGTATCGAATAGTACTCTAGCTAGATTTCACATTCTTATGTGTAATTGTGTATTCATAAAACGAATTATTTTTGTTTTCATGATCATTTCGATCCAATCTCGTGACATCATCATTCCTATTCAATATGTTGTTCCTGACGGTATTATAGGTAAATTAACATTTCTACGTAAGTATTTAGATGGGAGGGTAATGCATAATTGCAGTTTATATATATAATTGTTACACGTTTTTACAAAGGAAAATTCCATGAAAAAATCACACGGAATTATACGGAGATTACGTATATTTGCAAGAGCAGACTCCAACCACACAAACTATGCCGTTTTACATAAAACAATATTATGAATACGGGAGGTATGTATATCGGGTACTTTTACTTTAATACTCCAATAGTTAAAGCATCTAATTCTCGTTCACTCTATAGTTCGTTTTTTAGCATTAGAAAGAAGGTAAACAATCTTGACGTGTCTTTTTATTAAAAAAATATTGAAAAACGCTTTAAAAAATTAGTATATTACTTATGAATTCAAAAGAATGTAAAAGATCGTATATGATTTATAATTCTAACATAATTGCTGTGACTTATTTCAGTTATTTCTCAATGGTGATTTTTAATAAAAAGACATGTCAAGAATCAAGATCGCTTACCTTCTTTCTAATGCTAAAAAAAACGAACTATAGTGTATAGGGTGGCTCGAAAATACGTTGACAAAAATGTTATTACTTACAAGTTTTTTACAAAAAATAAAATTAAAACTGTATGCCGCAGTAAAAAAAAATGCCAACGTATTTTGGGCCAGCCTATTATCGTGTATCAACACAAAAATTAAGACTCACCGTTTCCATTCATGTTTCCGTTCTCGATCTGCACCACGATTGAATCCTTCTTATCGATACCGTTAATGATCCGATCGATATCGGCATCGATATTAACAACGTGCACGTCACGGTTATCACTCGCGTGCTGGTCGCCCGGCGATGGCATCGCAACTAATGTAAACAACTTAGACGTCGGACTGAGCTAATACCTAATATTTAATTACTGTGATTTGCGGGAAAGAGATACAACGGATGATCTGTAGTCTCCAGGTGTATGTAGATATAGGTTCAGTGGTGTAGCGTGAACTAATTTAGCCGTGGGCGAAGTCGCATCTCCGAGGCCCCTTTCACTGTGGCTGAAGAGCTCTCGCACGAGGCCCCCCTTAGTCCAAAACTAAACACTAAATGAAATAAATCACAAGCCCAAGCTAAGCGAATAGTTCTAATTGTATGGGGAAAGAATTGGGTATCATCTAATACCCATAACAAATGGCATTGCTGTACTTTCCCAGTAGCATTCCCAGTAGGGAATATTACGCAAAACTCTGAGTAGAGGGCGTCACTAGGCCAATTACATGGCCTATCGTGAAACACGACAATCGGAAGTTCGCTTTCTGCCTCTCTATCACTCTTGCCTATTCGATCGATAGAGAGGCAGATAACGAAAATTCGATTTTCGCGTTTCGCGGTAGGTCACCTGTAAACAAACCGCCTCGATGCGCAATTATTATTATTATGAGCCCCTACTGTCCCACTGTTAGGCAAAGGCCTCCCTCTTATTCTTCGACGTATCCCTATACTCAGAAGTCTCTGAACAGTCTCTGTCAAAAGTGTCAAGCTCGTCCCGCCATCTCCGACGAGGTCTACCATGACGCCTTACAATTTGTGGGACCCAACAGGTGGCTGTTTTGGCCCACAGGTCATCCGGCATACGGCTGACGTGTGTCCTGCCCAATCCCATTTGAGCTTGGCGGCAGTTTCAGCTACATCAGATGCATCAATGTCATATTGAAAACTTGTCAAAAACTGTTTAAGGCCTAGTATGTATAAGTTAGTCTATGGTTTACTAAACAAATTAGTGCTGCACTCTAGCGACAGAACATTGCAGTAATACTCTATAGAAAACGGACTAGGTACTAGCACAGTAGTGCATGTAACAAATCGGCCATAATTGCACCTCGCCGGCCGGAAGAAAAACTGGCGTGACTCCATAACACGTTGGATCATTACATGATCATTACCGATTACGGAGGCGGTAGAAACACTAGAAACATGCACCTGTGACTAATCAATAATGTAGACTGTCAATCCCTCTGTCTGATCTGTTTAGGTATGAGCGATGGGGCCACAAGCCACAACGCGCCGCTTTGTAGTGTCTAAATCCAATAAAATCGATTATACTATTATGGTAAAAATATACAATTCGTTAAGTAACTATAAATGGAATAAGAACATTAGGAAATATGAGAAATCGAATGATCTATTTTAGCAAATACGAGTAAGTATAGCTTCCCATTGGAAGAATTACAAATTACAAATGGCACGTATTTAACCGGTCAACTAATTCATCGAATTTGGGTAGTTTAAAATAATAGAAATGGATACTAAAATTAATAGTTTGGCAACAAAAACGGAGCCTTAAAATATCTATACATATAATAAAGCTGAAGACGGTCGAAAGTCTGTACATGGAAGATATTTGAAAAAAAGTTGGCTGGGGATACTTAGAATCGATAACAGAACACGTTCCAAAAGTTTTTAGAATTTTTGTCTGTTTGTCTGTTTATCTGTTTATCTGTTTGTCTGTTTATTTGAACGCGCATCACGTGAAAACGGCTGAACGGATTTTGATAAAAACTTTACTAATCTGTCGAGAAAATCCCCGGCCAGGTTATAGGCTATAAAAATTCAACCCCTAAAAGGGGGGGTAGCCACAACACTCGATTGACTTAAGTTTGCCCCTGAATCTTATGGCGCTACTTAGGAAAGAGGGGCAAACTTTTTTCAAATATGTGCTACCACTGTTGAGTACCCTGGTAAACTACCAGATGGAGCTGAATTTAATACGTTGTGACATGAATAAGCCACCGAGGAAAGATTTTGCCAAATTAACTCTAAGTTTAGAAGACACGGATATCAACAAAAATAATTGAATAATTATGTTGATTTAATAAATTGATATATATATACTCGTATATCGAAAAATGTTCGCGCTCGCTTCGCTCGCGTTTTCAATAACTTCCTAAAATATGGCGACTGCAGCAGCATTACTCTGTTGAAACTGTGCTGCTGCAGCACTGTCAATTTTCGTGATAAAATGATGTGGCTGACTTCCATACTAAAAGTAAAAATGTACAACTGTCTAACTGTCTATCAAATTGGGTTTTTCTATCGAAAAATTTTCGCGCTCGCTTCGCTCGCGTGTTCTATTACTTTCTAAGATATGGCGACTGCAGCAGCATTACTCTGTTGCAACGATACTACTGTAGCACTGTCAATTTTCGTGATAAAATGATGTGACTGATTTCCATACTAAAAGTAAAAATGTACAACTGTCTATCAAATTGCGTTTTTATATCGAAAAATTTTCGCGCTCGCTTCGCTCGCGTTTCAATAACTTTCTAAGATATGGCGACTGCATCAGCATTATTCTGTTGCAACGTTACTGCTGTAGCACTGTAAATTTTCGTGATATAATGATGTGACTGATTTCCATACTAAAAGTAAAAATGTACAACTGTCTGTCAAATTGCGTTTTTATATCGAAAAATTTTCGCGCTCACTTCACTCGCATTTTCAATAATTTTCTAAGATATGGCGACTGCAGCAGCATTACTCTGTTGCAACGTTATTGCTGTAGCACTGTCAATTTTAGTGATAAAATGATGTGACTGATTTCCATACTAAAAGTAAAAATGTACAACTGTCTATCAAATTGCGTTTTTATATCGAAAAATTTTCGCGCTCGCTTCGCTCGCGTTTTTAAGCACTTTTTAATATATGGCGACTGCAGCAGCATTACTCTGTTGCAACGTTACTGCTGCAGCACTGTCAATTTTCGTGATAAAATGATGTGACTGATTTCCATACCAAAAGTAAAAATGTACAACTGTCTATCAAATTGCGTTTTTATATCGAAATATTTTCGCGCTCGCTTCGCTCGCGTTTCAATAACTTTCTAAGATATGGCGACTGCAGCAGCATTATTCTGTTCCAACGTTACTGCTGTAGCACTGTGAATTTTCGTGATGTAATGATGTGACTGATTTCCATACTAAAAGTAAAAATGTACAACTGTCTATCAAATTGCGTTTTTATATCGAAAAATTTTCGCGCTCGCTTCGCTCGCTTTTTTAAGCACTTTTTAATATATGGCGACTGCAGCAGCATTACTCTGTTGCAACGTTACTGCTGCAGCACTGTCAATTTTCGTGATAAAATGATGTGACTGATTTCCATACCAAAAGTAAAAATGTACAACTGTCTATCAAATTGCGTTTTTATATCGAAAAATTTTCGCGCTCGCTTCGCTCGCGTTTCAATAACTTTCTAAGACATGGCGACTGCATCAGCATTATTCTGTTGCAACGTTACTGCTGTAGCACTGTAAATTTTCGTGATATAATGATGTAACTGATTTCCATACTAAAAGTAAAAATGTAGAACTCTGTCTATCAAATTGCGTTTTTATATCGAAACATTTTCGCGCTCGCTTCGCTCGCATTTTCAATCACTTTCTAAGCTATAGCTACTGCAGCAGTATTACTCTGTTGCAACGTTACTGCTGCAGCACTGTCAATTTTCGTGATAAAATGATGTGACTGATTTCCATACTAAAAGTAAAAATGTACAACTGTCTATAAAATTGCGTTTTTATATCGAAAAATTTTCGCGCCCGCTTCGCTCGCGTTTTCAATGACATTCTAAGATGTGATAAAGGTGACATTCGGGTGGCGACTGCAGCAGCATTAGGTACTCTGTTGCAACGTTACTGCTGCGGCACTGTCAATTGTCGTGATAAAATGATGTGATTAATTTCCATTCTCAGCTGTAATGCGGCAATGAACGTCACTCAATTTACCAAAAAAATTCAATGTAATATTGATGACCCTAGGGAGAGGGGGCACCATGGTCTAGAAATGCTTAGGGCATCAAAATATCTTAATCCGGCACTGGTCGTTTGCGGAGTCAAATGATTTGGGACTCGCATTTTATACGCATTACCATGCATTCCCGAAAACAATCGAATCATTCCCGAAAGTCTCGCAACGCATTGAGGTTACAAGGAGCACGTGTCTTCCTCAGGAGTCTGAAGAAGACCACCGTGAGTGGCGGTCTAGCCAGCACAGGCAGGCCGCTTCGCTTTCGCTCGCGCGCGTATACCTTACGGCTTACTATATCGTCCGATATACACCTACTACCTACTCTGTCGTTTAAATCACGTGTAAAATTTGAATAAGGGCGAAAAAATTATTGACTTTGGAGTGTAGTTTTATTTAGTGGTACCTAATTGTAAAATATTTTATCTGGACTACAGACTATATCCCTCTGTCAACTTTACCTACTTCAAGTTCCGCCTCCAGGGGAGAGGGAGAGAAATTAGGATTAGAAATTAGCCGCTTACTGACACAGACCGAATTCCACGCGGGCGGAGCCGCGGGCACAGCTAGTATCAATATAAGCTGTATTTTAATGCCGTTACAGCCTTTGTTTATTTTTAGGCAGGTACCAAATATTTATTTGGCAACTGAATTATTATATTGGCGACTATTTATGAAGCACATTTTAAAAAGAAAACGGCTATCTATTAATTTAAAGATGAAGTTCTTTTAAAATATTTTGTTTGGTCACTACATGGTCAACCTAACACGGTCCTCCTCGCTTCGCTCGTCGTCGCACCTATCTTTTGACTCTGGCAGATTACAGTGGTAGCTATTGAAATTAGTAATGAAAAATTTAAAGACCTAATGGTATAATGGCCATTAGGTGTTTCATGATTAGGAATTTCGACTATAAGTATAGCAAGTATAGTAGGGTATTATTGGTAAATAAATTTGTGGTGTTTTGTGGATTAGGAAATTTGACAATTTAAAGTACTAGGTATGCATATGTTTAAATTTAAATTATTTAAAAATGGAGTATTTAAAGCTTATGTATATAGGTATCTTAGGTATTCTGTATATGTACAAATTTTATGATCGCTTTACAATATTAGTTGCCAACTTATTATTTTAGACGCCAACCTATCAATTCAAGTTCCCTATAATTTTTTTGGGTGGCTTGATTTTGCTGCCAGTTTTTTAATAATATGATGCTTAAATTTGAGGCTAATATAAATTTATTGGTGCTAAAATATTAATGCACAGCCAAATTATATTATTATATGCCCAGTGAAAGTTCCTGTTTAATATTTTTGTTGCCCGGTTAATAATAAGCCATTACAAATTGGAGTAATATAATTTCTCAATAGCGATTAACACAAAACTTAATAAAAGTCTTCTTTATTAATAAAGAAGACTTTTATTAAGCTTAAATATACCATTAAAAGACTCCTTAAGTTTAAATACTCGATGTTATTAAATTTACACATATATTTCGTAATTTTATAGTGCTTTGACCTCCACTTTATTGTTAATTATTTTCTTTTCTTGCTCGTTTGTTGTTGAGGATCGCGACCAAATCGAATCGGTCTTAAATTTAGTGTGGTCATAAGCCAGACCATGCAATATACCCCGAGTTCTTCACCTTATTAGACCATCTTTGTCGCTCTACGAGTATCTGACTACGGCCTCTACGGAGCCATTCATTTTGCTTTTTAAAATGATCTGTTCTGCAAATACTGTTTTGGAGATCGAGTGGCATATCATGTTAAATTTATTAGTAAGGTATAAATATTTGTACTCATTACACAAATTGATGTCTCTTTTGAGATTTTGACCCAGGATCATCGGTTTTGTGCGCAAGGTTACACCGACAAGGCTAAACCGGTCGGTCTTCATACGTCAACAAAATAAAATGTGACGCTAAATATTTACAACAGTACAGAATAGATATCAACAGTTTTTAGGGTTCCGTACCCAAAGGGTAAAACGGGACCCTATTACTAAGACTCCGCTGGCCGTCCGTCCGTCTGTCACCAGGCTGTATCTCACGAACCGTGATAGCTAGACAGCTGAAATTTTCACAGATGATGTATTTCTGTTGCCGCTATAACAACAAATACCAAAAAGTACGGAACCCTCGGTGGGCGAGTCCGACTCGCACTTGTCCGGTTTTTATTGTTTAAGTATCTGTCTTGACGTAGGTATACATACTTAAACTTAGTTATTTAATTTTAACAAGATCCAACCCCGTTTTGCAAAGATAAGTATGTATAATGGATAAATAATTACTAATCGTTACTACAATGTTTAATCGACGAGTTTAATAAGTCTGGGCATCATTAGAAACTTAATATCTTAGGTATTAATCTTCATCTTCATTAGTAATTAATCTCCACAAGTATTAAATATTTCCTGTCTAGGTGTTGAAAGTTCTAGAATTATGAGCACAATAGTGTTTATAGTATTACGAAACAAGTGAAAACTAATCTTTGTAATAAGGATTGTCATTATATTGGAAGTTTTATGTTGTGTTTTCAAATGCCATTACTTCATTAACACTTTTTACAGGACTGCAGAAAGAGGGTTAATTATTTTCGAGATATATAAATCAAGCGAAACATGTTCGTACTAAGGGGGTCACGTCATGAGATAGTTTGAAAAACACTGGCCTAGGACGTTTGACGGATTACATTGTATTAAATTCGTCTCAATCGTGGGAATTATCTGCTATATTATGTTTTGGTGTTAGATAAAATTGCAATACCCTTACAGGGTGCCATGTTGTGAAACATTATTCGTTAAGAACATCTGTATGAGAACCAATGTTAAAGCAATAAACGTTATTACATATTATTATAACATGAAAATTGATTTTTCTAGCTAGTAGATCTGTTATTTTAATACAAAATTGGGACATTAGCAGAACCATTAGGTAGTCGATTGGCCCATCGAACTGTCATTTTAGCATATAAGATATATAAATAGAGATACGAATGTAAAATGCTCATTGGGGTTATCGCCGTTATCGGGATTTCTTTAAATCCTATTAGTGTAGATTTTTTTTATCTTCAGAGATAAGACAATACGTACCTTTAACTTGTGTTTATTGTAATTTATTATAGGTATCTTATCTTTCAGACCGATTGCCTGAAATTATCGTTTTCCATACATAAGTATATAAAAATCACTGGTCTAACTTACTTCAGAATGGAAGTACAGCATTTACATTATTAATTTACCTACATACCATTGACCGGGGTGACTTTCAAATGCAGGGGCGACTTTAAAATTCTAGTTTTTAAGCCATAATATATATTTATGCGAGATTTTTTACAGTAGGTGAATATGAATATATAGTAATCTAACTAGTTACAGGAACATTTTCAGTAAATAATGAATAATGGTAATTCTATGGCCGTTTTAAATCTATCAAAGTAACCCCAATTTTTCCAAAGTCACCCCGGTCTTCGGTACGTCTTTATATTTTCACGATTTTCACACATTATTTTTACGCATCGGCGTTTTATCCTGCATAAATTCGTACTAACCAATAAAATGCTTAAAAATATGAACAATCTCTAATTCTCCATAACAAATAAATAACCAAAATTTACGGCAATTTTCTCGTCGGATAAATATGGAGCCCACGAGTTAAGATAAGAAGTTTTTGTAAAGATAAGAAATCTGTTCCAATTAAAAAAAAAAACATTTTATATGTAGGTGCCGATTATATTTTTAGGGGTCCATATACTCTATTGTAAACTGTTTAGCAAGAGATAGCTCAAACTTTTAAAGAAAATATTGACTAATCAGTAATCAGCATAACCATTGCGCCAGGTTTCTTACAATCGTATAAAGTGCTCAAAACTGTAGTAGGTATAAAAATATAGGCATTCGTTTAATTATTTAATTATAGGTAGTGTAAGCCTGGGTTACCGTAGCCCTAAGGCGAAACATTAAACAAAAACCCTTTACACAATAAAATGTGGAATTAACTTCTATCAATTAAACACAAACTAGTTTAGTAGTTTTTTACGTTAATCAATTTGATTTTAATGGGTTGGATTTGGTCCAACGTAGCCCAGGTTTACGGAAAAAATGTTTTTTTTTGCACGCTTCCCGAACACTAACATGCAGCACAAAATGCAACGTATTGTGTTAGTTGAGCGATCACGCTAACCGACACCACCTCACTGAATATTATATTGCTTACAGACTATACGATACGGGCTTGCCTATTTTAATAAATAAACGTTCTTTATAGGGATCCTTGGACTGGAACTTTTTTATTAAATCAGTCTACTGAAAACCGTTTCAAATAAAAAAAAACGTTGGAAAACAATATACTTTATAGAAAAAGTGATCGAATCAAGTATCTTTATGCAATAACCTTAAGGGGCCTACGATAATATCAGTTGTCCCAATTTCCCAATTTTGTGAGTAGTATACCTAGATCATTCAGATTTGATACGACTATTAGGCTAGCCATACACGTACGGATTTGTCCGCCGGACACGTCTCGGATCTGATCCGCGACTTCGCCACACACGGCGACGGACACCAGTTTTGAACCCATGCGCACCATGCGGCCCTGCAATAAAAACCATATTTATACATAATTTATTTACACTAGTGTGGAATTAGTTTTTAAATAAATAAACAGCATGTACCCTACCGTTGTAAGGAAATTGCGCCGATTATGAGAATATAACCCATCACCAATCGAACCTAAGTGATGGATAATAGCCACGCACCGGCACTTCGTTTTTAAAATTCATGAACAATCACAATCAAACAATTATTTTACCGGCGGACGCGTTAACTTTTTTTTTTCGAGGAATCACTTTTTTATGATATAGGAGGCAAACAAGCAGACGGAGCGCCTAATGGTAAGCGGTTACCGCCGCCCATGGACACCCGCAATACCAGAGGGGTTGTAAGTGTGTTGCCGGATTTAAGATGGGAGTACGTTCTTTTCTTGAAGGTTTGAAGGTCGTATCCGTCCGGTCATCAAGCATCTTCAAGTCTATTATGAGTATGTCTATTAACATTTTCTGCCTCCACATTGTAAACATCTCCCACCTCTCTCCTCAACTAACCCTAACTTACCCCTACTTAGCTAGACCTAGACCTGCCTAAAATACTAAAAATTCCAACAAGAAAATCTAAAATTTTAAATAACCTTTAAAATAACGCAATCCGTAATTACCTTTACTAGTTATTATAAAATAATGTAAATAACCTAAACAATACTAATTAAATTAGTTAATATCTTGAATTGGATCAGTAGATTGGCCAAATGATCGTTTAGTGTTTATGTAGGACCCTTCGTCGTAACCGTTAATAGTAACCAAAATCCTTTTCGCATAGTAAGAAAGAGTTATGTATTATACGCCTATAAATCCTAATATTGTTAAATAATTATTAAACCGTGAATTATGTCAGAGTAATAAGAAATATCATTGCAGGTTGTAGTAATGTTTGACTTAATCAGATTAAGTCTGTAATAAGATGTAATCAATAAGTCAATAGTAAGTATGTCAAAATCAAATAAGTCTGTAGAATGTCATAGTTAAATTGTCAATAAATTATGTCATAGTCAAATTGTCAGTAAAGTATGTCAAAGTAAGTAAAGTCTGTCAAATGTCATAGTCAGTTGGTCAAAGTACAACTACTAATAAATGTCACAATATTTTGTTTTTGGGGTATAGATATCGCTCCGCCTCCGCGACACCCGTGATCATCATCCAGTTGCAGGTCAGAATCCCCGCCCCAGTTCTGAAGGAACTATATTGTGGTCCAGAAGGGACATCTTTTAATAATGACAGGCCTATTCCATCATTCGACCATGTCATTATTTTGTGACATTTTTCGTCAACAATGAGAGGACATTCAAAGGGACAATTTAACATAACAAAATACTGGTAGTAGAGCAGCTGTATTTGATCCACTCAAATTCTCCAGAATACTGTAATTTTGTAGTATACGTATTTTAATATTCAATGAAATGATATTATCCAAACTTTAATTGTAGTCATTCTGAATCACACTTTCGGACCAAAATAATCTACGATCGTGCATCTGCCTTGACCTGAGCCCGGATAAATCACTCATTGAAATAAGGTTTTATGATATGACCCTGTATTTTTAAGGTCAAGTGTGAAAATCACAGATAATCTGCAGAAAACAGAATGTAATCGTCATACAAACTGCTAAGGGACAGGCAAAACAAATATTTCTTTGTAAGCAAATTGATTCTACAATACTACATTATATTGTGGTTATTTACTTTAGTTTTTCCCACAATATATTTCTACCAGTAGCGTTGCAAGGGAACAAATATATACAGTCATGTCATAAGTCAATATGTCAAGTTTGTCAATAAGTCATAAATAAATATATGTAATAAAATCCTAGTAATCCCTAACCCCGAACTACATCCTAGCTAACTCTAAACTGAATTTAACCCATAAACCCATAATTAAGAATGTAAGATGCAAATAAAATAGCCATAAATGTATCGAAAGGGAACCTAGCTACCTATTGTAAATATCTAATGGCTTTGGTATATTAAAACTATAAATCTAGATTAATCCTACAAAACCCTAGACCAAACAAATAAAAATCCTAACCTAACAGCTAAGCTATCCAACTACTCTACCGAAATATTTGCAAACTAGCATCCCGGGATGCACATTTAATTTACTCGCGTGATTACTCGATGTGCAATGAGTAATTTCTATGCTATAGCTAACTAAGACGAGTGAGGAAGCTCGATTTAGTCTAGACCCTATTCCTCGTGTGCTAGCCATACTTCCACACAGTGGATTGGGACAGCAGAAGTAAGGCCGGAAAGGGGTAATATAAAAGTGAATATATAAGTATATAGATACGGGATAATTGGACTAGAATCTGGCTTCTTTAAGAAGTCTAGATGACAACCCAAATCTTCCAGATCCTAGGGGGTGACCCTGTCTTAATAAATGCAGGAACTGCCAGGTCCCCACCTGGGTTTTATCAAAAACACCGCAAGTTAGTAATCTGCGCTGTAGTTGCCACCGTTAGGTTACCTGCACAACTTACTAACCCCCCAACACTATGTTGGATCGGAACTAGTTCTCTCTAACCCATAAGTATGAACGAAACAACTCACTATACTAAATTAAAATTAATATATAGAGTAATCCAACCAAGTTCATTTTAGTGCTTAATATCACTAAAATAAACCAGGCCAAAACACTACACATATTAAACACAATTAAATCACAAACTAATTAATTTTCACTGGAAACAACTCAAGACTTTACAATCTTTAAGACTCTATTGATTTATAACTTAAACTTCACTTAGTATGTTCTCACACACTAGCGCTTGTCTGAGCACAAATCAATAAATAATTAAAATTCACTAAAAATTACAAAACCACTACGAACAATACTAACTTTACAATATTAATAAGTCTATTGATTTATAATTTAAACTTTACTAGTACAATATTAAATACTAGCACTTGTCTGAACCACAAATCAATAAACAACACTAAAATAATTAAACCCACTAAAATTAACACAATTTAAATGTACTTCTCTAAAATTATTCAAGTAAAACCCCACAACAAATTACACTATATTATGCTCCAATCCAAACTCTACCAGCATCATGAGAAACTAGCAAAGTCCAGGTCAGGACACAATATAGGTAACCTAGATAGACCTAGCTAGAGAACCGACGTCCGACGGTTTGCGGAAGGCAACGAAGAATGATCCCGTAAGGGACTCTATTGATCCCTACCTTAGATCCCGTCATCCCTGCTATTTCCCACTTTCTTGTACGTCATTGGTTTCCCCATAACCAATACTGAATTTCATAATTTCGTACAATCCTCTCACTAATTACACCTTATTTCCTAATTAAAATAAGGTCCAAATTGACCTACTTTTGGGTGTGGTTTAAACTATTTCTTTACGCCTATGGGATTGACATTACTGTTTTTATTCTAACCACCGTTTGTTTTTCTATATGAAACATAATGTAGAGCCCCGCCCTTTGTTATTTCTTTATAATATGGTTCAATTTTGCATAGAATATTTTAACCAAAACAAACATTATTCATTCAATTTTACGATGACGTGCGAAATACAAGTCGACACACTTGAAACATAAGAAACCAAACTGATTTTAACAGAATTTTTATACTATAAAGCTTTATGACATTGAAATAAAGTTCAAATTATTTTATGAGTAAGTATCTTAATATATTGGTTTACTATTAATCACTAAGCTCTCTAAAACTATATCTAGAATTGGCCCCCTTGAGATATGAGAAGAAATATAAATACTTAAATTACCGTGGGACACAATATTGGAATAAAAACCGACTTAAAAATAGAACAATACTATGTTCACATATAATGTTAACATGGAAAGGAGCCTTTGACATGTTACAACATGTACCTATCCTTGTTGTCATATTTATTTATACTTGATGTTTAAGACCTGCGACATTCCCAACTCTGCATGATTCCGTATGAAATATTTTATTTATCCTTTGGTTAAAATTACAGTGGTCTTTGAAAAAACAAGTTTTTCTTCGCATTCATTGTCTTTGAGGTGAAGGTCTAAGTAGGTGTAACTATGTCGTTTTATCGTTAATATCTGGGAGACGGAGCTTTGCTCGGAAAACATAAAAACTCAAAAATGCGCGTTTTCCCAGAGATAAGACCTAGCTAGATCGATTTATCGCCCCCGAAAACTCCCATATAGCAATAAATAAACAAGAATTGCTCGTTTAAACTAATGTGTAATATTACTAATGTATTTTATTATTTTATGTGATTCCATTAATTATATTTTTTTGTTATGACTTTGTTAGTTTCAAATATTGTAGGTATAAATTTTGCATGCCAGCTACTGGTGAAATGTGTGCTTCAGTTATAATTGTTGACCATCTATTGTACCATGTTTTAAGCAAAATAAATGATTTTTATGATTTATGATTTATAAAGGTAAGATTAGATAGATAAGATAAAGCCAACTTACAACATATGTCAAAAATGTGTATGTTTTTACAAATTTATATTTCTATAAAACAAACATTGTGCAACGTTAAGAAAGAGGGTATGTGCTTCCTTTTTTTGTACATATATTATTCAGTACTCTCGATATGTGCAGTCGTGCAATTCTCACGAAACATCGAGTAGGTATGAATGTTGCCAAGTAGGCCAAGTAGTCGAGCCTTCTTTATTTTTATTTTTTATTTAGTTATTTATTACACAAGAAGTTTTTTTTTTGTTATGGATAAAGCTCCTTAATAAAACTATTGATATTTCGCGACAGGTTTCTTGTTGTACTTGAAATTCACTTAGCGTCAAGTTACTTTACTGGGCATTGACCCAGAACAACATTATATAACCGCTCCCTTTAGCCATGGCCGCTGCATTTATGACATAGGTGAATATTTATACATACACTAGCGACCGGCCGCTGATATCTTGATATTTACCAGTCGGTTTTCGGTGAAGGAAAACATCGTGAGGAAACCGGACTAATCCCAATAAGGCCTAGTTTACCCTCTGGGTTGGAAGGTCAGATGGCAGTCGCTTTCGTAAAAACTGGTACCTATACCAATTCTTGGGATTAATTGCCAAGCGGACCCCAGGCTCCCATGAGCTGTGGCAAAATGCCGGGACAACGCGAGGAAGAAGAAGAAGACTAGCGACCGGCCCCGTCTTTGCACGGGTTAAAAAATTATACAAAAACCTTCCTCAAGAATCACTCTATTGATAGGTTAAAACCGCATGAAAATCCGTTCGGCAGTTATTGAGTTTATCGCGAACATACAAACACACAAACAGAGAGACGCGGCGACTTTGACTTTGACGGTGACTTTGTTTTATAAGGTGTGATGATGCTCTCCTGACCGATTTCGGCCACAGCGACTGTGTGCGCTGGAGCGGGCAACATCTAACTCGTGTTATAATACCGACCACTGACTAACAGGCCGCCGGACGATATCGGCCTGTCAGTTATAACAACAATTTGACAGCTCCGAACAACTGATAGGCCGATATCGTCCGGCGGACGGGTAATCAGTGGGCCCCTTTAGAGTGTAGCTGATCCACTATCTAGTGCGCGCTTAGGTGGTTCCCGTACCGTATCCTCATGCTAAATACTCGAGCGCATTTTGGGCACGTGAGCGCACCACCTATATAGTTGTAGGGAATTGAGGTTGGCGGCCGAGCCAGGGCTGATTTAGACGATGCGTGAACTCGCATGCGAGTCTCATACCATTGCGGGTTTTGATCGGTCGGTTGAATTGGACGTAACCAACAGTCCGCAAATGTAACTAAAATCGCATGCGAGTTCGCACGCCGTCTAAATCAGCCCTAAGCTCATCTCGTTTCCTGTCGAGCTCACTGCGGCGTTCAGTCTCAAAAGTCGTTCAGTTTCGCTAACTCGATCATGAATAAGGTGTAGTGATACCTAATACTTATCTCATTTAATTAAATGAGTTACGTCTATGTTTTGACGTAAAATATATCCCTCATCTGTGTAGGTATAGGTATACTGGAGGTTCATGAATCTCAAAAACGGTGATTTTTGTTTTTATTATGAATATTTGTTCGTGGGTTACGTTAGGTTAGGTTACGTTATACGTCACTTCTGGATGAGATTAGCTCAGGACCGGGATAAGTACCGACTGAAATGACGATGATGATATAAGGTGGAATTATGTCAATATATGTAAATTTTTTAGTAATATTTTTTAAATAAGTAGGTACCTATATTTATTATCTAAAATACTCAAAAACTAAGCACTGACTGAGATTAATAACGTATGTACTTACCAAATTTTCATAGCAGATAACTAGAATTGAATTTTTTCGCGTCGTAGTCGTCGTCGATATACGCTTGTTAAATTATGAGATAAAGTTAAGTGACGCCACCTATGAAGAGAATACTGAACTTCAATGTTGTAAGCTACCCTGCTATGATGTGCATTCGGTCTTGGCGTAGTTCTGTGCAAGCTAGATAGATGTCGCTAGCTGAGTCTTATCTAATTAACATAAAACAACCCTGTTATTTCAGAATGTAGTTTTAAAATGAGAGCGCAACTTCTATTGTATGGGAGCGCCTTTTTGGCGGCGGGATCGTGTGACCCCTAAACGTCAAACGCTTTGGATATGGGTTGACAAACCGCCGCTTATGAGCCCCAATGCTGCTCTTTGGCTGTACAAAAGCAGCTCTTTAAGTCACTCCAAAATTAACACTTAGACAACGAAAATAAACCTTTTTGAAAACCAACTTCAAAAATAATAAAATATTATATCTTTAATATGGTGATATGTTGAAGTTGTTATCAAACCAAATCTTCGATACCAAACCAAATCCATCTCTTCCCTTAATTCCACATGCATCCTAACTAAACATCGGAACTGGATTTGCCCAAATTAGGACCGAGTTAGAACTAACTATACTTTTGAACAAAAAAAAATACTAAATCGGTTCACACATGACAGGGTTATGAGGTAGGTAAAAAACATAAAAAACTCGAATTTATAATCTGTTCCTTTTTGGAGTCGGTTAAAAATTAGTAGCTTATTGAGATTCCTGAAACTGGTGATTCCTACTGCGGTTGGCTCTTCTACTCAAGAGTTTGCCTGGCTTAGGAGTTTGCTAATTTAATCTAACCGTGGCCCCAGTAAGTCTTTACACAGTGCAAATTCTCTAGCATCCCTAAGCCACTTATTAGAGCGTTTTCATATTGTCCGATACGATATCGGATGTCGGAAGGAAGTAAAATGTGTGATATATGTGTTTCTCTGTATTTATATACATTTAATAAATCATTATTACTAAAAAACGATAAATAACGCAAAAAGGCGGACTTAATGGCAATGGCACTCTCCTGCTGCTGTTTTTGTCATAGGCGCCTTCCGACATCCGATATCGGAAAGGCGCTTCCGATAAATTCAGCCATGTCACAGCCCCCGTCAGCTGACGGACCGATAATATTTGTTTATGTGCTTATGTGTAGGCAGTGTAGGCATAAAATGCTTGTTGTAGGGTGAGTGATCGCTAAAGACGGCGCCCGGGCGCGCCCCCGCGGCCTGACTACGCGCGGTAGGATCCTACATCCGATATCGGATCGGACAATGTGAAAATGCTCTTAGCCGGCAACTATGCTAATACCTGTTGAGTGGAAACTTGTGGCCGGTAGTTAGCAACATCCGACGCGAGATCCCGCTCTTTGTCTAGTAGCGTAGCGTTGTAATTGCTTAGTGGAAATGCACCGGGGTTAGTACCCAGATAGGTACGCTAGAGATAATACAGTATATATTTGAAAAGTTGATCAAATTCGAGGGGCAAGCGTTTTACCTTGCTATGGGAAAGGTAATGTTAATGTACCTGCAGTCAAAGAATTTGATTTCTGTACAATTATATACCTTGTCAGCATGTCAGTTACGATCAGTGGGAATGCCGCTAAAAATGTCATATACCTAATTGTAACTGTGACACACTTACTACGAAATGGTACAGTAAAAAATATTCCTCGATATATCTTTATCGCTCCAATATGCAAGTGCGATAGAGAGAAATATAAAAAAAATCGATTTTCAGTTTTCAGTGTATCGTCGTACCGATTGTGAATCATGAGGTGTTTTATTCTGAGAGAGAAATACATTTATATTAATACTTTCTAAAGGGATACAAATGATCAATATATAAAAATAACATTTTAGTGCGAATAAATACAAAGTTTTCATACATGACTACCGTATTCTCTTGTTAGAAAAATATTTGCGGGAATTAAATAATTCACCCAAGCTACATGACTATTCATTAGCGCCAGCAACTTTATGATCGTAATATTTGAACAAGAGTTAGTTCTCTGTTGTGTTTCACCATCCTCTTAGTCGATCCCGAGTCCAACGCAGATAGTTTTAATTTTAACAAGCTTTTGTTTAACTTTCTTCATTCGCTTGTCTATCTTATGTTTCTGTTTACTTAGATAAAATAAAGTAGTAAATCTTGAATGAGAATTGATTGATAAAGTTCAATTTAGAGCAATAGAAACCTTACATTTTTATATTATCATCTGCCGGCTGCCCATGATACATCGTTCTTGTGCAAAAATCATCCTGATTCATTTATTTGTACATTAGTACATCCATAAGATCTCAACCATCTTTTGCAAATTTCTTAATACGACCGGCGGCCTAGAGAGTAATTTAGTTTATCGAGTAAACCTGGGGTTTATATGATCATTCATTTTGATAGAATTGATCTCACTAAAGGGACACTAGAGTTAGACTCTACCTCTCTGGACAGAGAGTATTGTAGATAAGAATTGGGCTTTACTTGTTGACGTTGAATAAAAACAAATGAGTGCTACTCATCCAATTTATAATTCTTCATGAGGTTCAGGGTCTGTGACAACACCGTCGACGGCCATTGCAGAGTACTTCTCGAGCAAGCTGTCCCAGAAGGCAGCTCGTTCCCCAAGAGGACCATCTTTCATCCGCGGGGTTTTAGTTATGTGCAAGTATTGCTTTTCTTTAGAATCCTTGTTGACTGGAGTCCATGTTATTATTTTCAAGGTGTCGTCCTGCTCATAGGGTGTAGGGTTGCTGAAATTTTGAATGAATTACTCAATTTACATACCTACGCATTTTTGTAGTAAGTAGAACTTAAATACCTTTAACATTTAAATAGCGCTTATTCTGTGTACTGTTTTAGATAAATCATAGAGGTAGTATAGCAATAAGTACGCACATACTCGTAGCAGTACAAATAATAGGTACCTACTGAAAAGGTTTCTTAAGTGTCAAGTTACGAGTTAGGAAAATCAATTGACTATTGGCTGTAACCACGCGGAAGAATGAATGAGCGCGCCTGTAACTATTTTTTTTTATTTCATCAGCTTTCATTTTGTGATAGTTTTATATGTTTACTGTATAAAAAGACAGAATTCTTACCTGATTTTAATAAAATTGGTCCACATTCGCACCATTTTCCTCAGGAGCTTTATCTCAGCTTGCTCGCTGACAAGTTTCGTGAGTGATTCGTAATTCTTCCTAATCCGACTACACACATGCAGGTAACAGAGCTCGTCTCCCACAGTGGCACCCCAGTTCTTTACGGTGTTAAGGGCTCGACTGGATATGTGCAAGCTGTTCTCATTCAACGCCCCATTAAAGTCGAACATGTAGTAATACAACGGAGAAGACAACTGATCCGCAAGTTTTGCTACCGTATAATCCAATGCGTAGTTGTGCAGTACATCCCCAATATAAACTGCATATTCCAAAATATTCCCAACATGAAAGTAGCCATCTTGGAAATAAAATTCTTTTATTTCTTGCTCCATTTTTTGGAACACTGTACTGTTGCGATTAAATCTAAACCCAGATCTAATTGGAAAGTGAATGAAGAAGTCTTGGGTTAGTTCTACAAGACGCGGCGAGGCTATATAGTGGAACGCTAAATCTAAGCCTTCTCTAGAATTAAAACCAATCAGGATTGGCACGTCATTGATGATGTTGGAGTTATCTGGTAGAGACGTGAGCACTGGGTCAGAATTATCAATCTCAACAACAGGTGCAAATGGAAAAATAGACATTTGCCGTTCAGTTATATCTTCATTGTCAAGAAGGTTCACTTGTTTATAAAACAACTCCTCGGCATCTATTTTTTGTAGTTCTACCAGTAAAGTATGACTGTCATCAGTCTTGATATCAACTTCTTCGCCAAGCATGAAAGCTTTATTCCTGGAATTATTAGGAAAGTATACAGGCTCTAACGCTGTACCACTTTGCATGATCACTCTTGAAAACAAGCCTTTAGCTTTTTCGGAAAACAGCAATATGTGTATTAACGCAGCTCCTCCTCTGCTTCCCATTAACGTCACTCTGTTCGGGTCTCCACCGAATTGCTCAATATTCTCTTTGATCCATTCCAAAGCCAAGATAAAGTCTTTCAAGCCAGCATTAGGAGGGATAACGTCGTCATTAGTATTGAGGTAGCCGAACATATCCAAGCGATGGTTGATTGTCACGACTATGACATCTTCTTCTAAGAAAAAGTCAGGGGAGTAAGTATCAGTGCTGTTGAAACCGGTTCTAAAGTTGTCGTTGTAATCGAAGACGAGGACTGGTGTGGGGCCTTGAAGGGAGGGTGTGTACACGCTGAGGTGGAGACAGTCTTCGGAGCCGGAGAGGCCGATAGGTTCGCCGTTGCGGCTTCGTGAGTTGAACTGCATGCATGTTGGCTTGATTTTGTGACTTTCATATGTGCCTTCCCAACCTTGATGTGGTTTTGGAGGCTGAAAATGTAATGATAATAGTATTAGTATTGAATGGTCCACCTTTTATGAGTGTAACATTTTAAATGTCAACACTGTTTAAAATGGTCAGAAGCTCTTTACGAGCAGTGCTTATCTAATAATGAAACTTCAATTTGGCGTGTAACATTTAGTTTAATCGAATGCTTAAATACCTATTTAAATATATATTCTGACTATTTTCACATGAATCTTACCATAAACCTTAGAGCTCCTATTGGCGGTTCGGCATAAGGTATACCCCTGAATGCATAATAATCTCGTTTATTGAATAACGTTTTATCCAACGTCCCTGACAACACTCCTTGTTTTAGAATCACTTCAACATTATTTTCACTGTAACACGATTCTATAACTAATATTATAGTACCTAAGCAACACAGCACGATATTCAACGTATTTCTCAGTATCATTTTAAGGTTTAAACGATTAGAGTGATTGAAAAAACATTAGTGACGGCGAGTGAACCGGTATGATAAGAAATACTAACGTGTACTTTGTTTATCTACCTATATCGATAACGTGTAAGACGTGTTTCATTGGAATTAAGATTAATCTAAGACATAGTTAATTGAGTTAATTCAAATAATACCATATCGCAAAAAAAATCGGGGCGTAAATCCACATCATTTTTGATGGCCTGTGCCTGTGACAGACGCTGCAAAGCTTTTGTAAGGCTGATAACGATATTTCATATAAGGTGGCGGTACTAGTGCTCGACATGCTAATGCCCTATAGATGACACCCTGCTGTCACCTCTATTGACAATGACTTAAGTTTCAAGATGACATGTATGTACTGGGACCGCGTCGAGCACCAGTAGGTACCACCACCTTACTACATTACCTACCTATGTTGTCGCTAAATTTGACATTCGCGAATATTTATCTGCCGCATATATGGTTGCAACTCACCAATCTCACCATGTTAGAAGTATCTTTACAGTACATTCAAGAGAATTACAGGGTGATTCATGAGACGTGAGCAGGACTAATCCTGCACAATCAGTAACTGATAATTGATCGATCACCGTCGTATTTAGGTGAAACAACCACACTTTTTCCTATTTTTTAACTTTTTGGTGAGGGCAAATTTAATCCTCTACAATCATGGTCACCCTACAAGACCTAATTAGTAAGCATAAAACCTCTTTAATTTTTGATTACGAAGAAAATAAACTGTCAAACTTGAGTGAGATACGAGTTTTCATAAGTAACCAGACCGCGATGACAGTGGTGACATTCAATTTGACACAGAATATCGGTAGTTTAGTATTCTAATTTTAGGGTGACCACGCATGTCGTAAATAAATTAATAACTTTTTTTTTTCAACACGACTCGAAAATTAACGTTAACCTCACTAATACTGATACGAAAGTGTTGCTTATCATTTACGAAATGCGCAGTATTAGTCCTGCTCACGTCTCCTGAATCACCCTGTATAATTTATAAAGGGTGTTTTGAAACAAAAAACTTGCTATAAACTTTTAGGTATATAGACATTATTTTAAACACAACATTTATTTCTATAATTCGTCCTTAACATCTTGCACAACCCCGTTGACAGCCAGAGCTCCGTACTTGGCCATCCAGTCGTCCCAGAAGTTGACGGTGTCGTCGTAGAGTCGCTCGGCCATCGTCAGCTCGTCGCTGATCACCAGACACTCCTTCTTCTGATGCGAGGCGGGATGCCAGTTGAACTCGTCGCCCGGTGGGGTTGGGTTACTAAAATGTAATAAATAAAATTGCATTTTTTGCCGTTGCATAATTAAGATATAGGTTATCTAACAGGTAAAGACGATACAAGTTACGACAAAAATTAAACTTTTAGGGTTATAAGACTTTTCCCGAAACTACAGCACATGTGTTATTCTGCTACAGTTATTATATATATTATGCTCTTAATACTCTACAAGTGAAAGCCACTGTAGCAAGGATTCTATGTAGCAAAGAAAGGACAAACGAATAACCTATATGTGTGTGCTGCTGTTGCAGAAATATCGAATGTACCTAAAATGGGTTGCTTATCTACATGCAGTTTGGAATGTCAGAAAAATCATGCTTTTCTACAGATTTTTTGGAAATAATGAGGAATTTGTTTTCTTACCCAGTTTTCGCGAAGTTTGTCCACAATCGGACCATATTTTTCAAAACCTTGATTTCCTCTGACTCTTCGTCTTTTAAAGCCCTAGTGTAGACTTTTCTTAAACCATTGCATACAAACAAGTAACAAAGTTCATCTCCTGTTGTAGCACCCCATGCCCCATCAATACTTTGTGCGTTTTCCAAAATCAGTTTCTTTCTTAAATTCAGCTCTCCGTTGTAATCAAACATGTAATAGAAAACGGGGCTGCTCGAAGAATTTGTGTATTTTCTCACAGCATAGTCCGTGGGATAGAATGACATAATATCTCCAATATAAGTTACGTACTCCCCTGGTTTACTGACTTTAATGTAACCTTCGTCGAAATAGTAATCCTTGATGTCTTGGACAGCATGGCCATATATATTCTCGTTTAATTTAAAATGATAGTCAACTCGAATAGGAAATAGCATAAGGAAATCTCTGTCAGCAAAAGTGAGGTATTGAGGTTTTTGCAGATAGCGTTCTGAGATCTCCAGACCTTCTCGAGAGTTAAACCCTATCATGACGGGTACTCCTAAATCAATCGGTTTGTTGTCTGGCAGCTCAGTTATTATGGCGTCAGGGTGATCGTGCTCGATGACCGGCCCGAAAGGAGGAACACCTCGTTGGATAGCTCTTGCTTCATCTGCATGGACGGCGTAGGGTTCTGCCTCCACAAGCTTCACGGCAGGGATAGCAGCCAACCGTTTCAGCAAGTAGGAACTTGTAGCTGTCTCTTCCTCCAGCGCTTTAGAATACTCTATGGCCTTTTCTCGGCCTTTGTTGTTGAAATACATCGAGCTCCACAGTGTCCCACTTTGGATAATAGCGGCACTAAATAAGCCCTTTGCTTTCGGCGAATGCAGTAAGATTTCTACTAACACGCCTCCAGATTGACTGCCCATCAATGTGACTCGGCTGGCGTCACCTCCGAAGTATTTAATATTGTCCTTAACCCAATTTAATGCCAAAATTACGTCTCTCAATCCATTATTGCCGCGTAGTAAATCGTCCTCATAAGACAGGAAGCCAAGGGCACCAAGTCTGTGGTGAATATTGACTAAAATTACATCTTCCTTCATGAAAAAGTCCGGACCGTATTCTCTGGAGCCATTATAGGCGCTTCGAAATTGTTCGCTGTACAGGAACACTATAACGGGCAAGTTGAAGTCGCTCGCAGGAGCCCTGGGAGTGTGGATGCTAAGGTTTAAGCAGTCTTCATCCCCGCTGAAGCCTCTGTTTCTTCTAATATTATTTTGCGCACAGTGTTTCTTTTCTTTTTTTGCTTCTAACACATCATCCCAGCCAGGATGGGGCTCTGGAGGCTGAAAAAGTTATGGAATGGGTTGATTCGGTGGATAAACAAATAAAACCCGAATAAAATACGTGTTGAATCTTTTTGAGACTAAAACGCTTTCACTAAATCTGATACTGACTATTTTTTAGGGATGGGTGTTTAGGTAACGGCTTTTTTCACTTACCATGAATCTGAGGCTGCCGACCGGTGGTTTAGCATATGGTATACCTGCGAACGTATAGTACTTCTCATCTTGGAATATAGACGGCACTTCTTTACCCTCCACCTTTCCCGAATTCGTATTTATGATCAAATTTCCTTTAATTTTATGCACGAAGCATAAAATTGCAAGGTAATAAAATAGATATGTTTTATGTCTCATGTTAAAGCCGGTTGTCAAATTTATGAGTCGTGAATATTGATATCATTATTTGTTGGACGACTGACGTGTCCTAATGATACGTGTGCGTTAATCTTTCTTGCTATACTTACTGGTTTATCTATAGTGTGAACGATAGTGGCATTAATCGATATCAATTAGTATAGGTAAACGTTACCTAGTGGTTTTAAAATACGTAAGTACCTATACTTTTTATTATACTTATTTTTGTTTATTAACATACCTGGTTAACTTTGTCCCATTATATTTATTATTTATTAAGGTACATCCATTTCATATGTACGAGTAACATTCAGACGAAAGTGGACCGTTTTGCCATACAAACGTAGGTAGTCCATAATATCCAGAAAGGAAAATGAGGACTACGTTTTTATGGAGAAGGTCATCCCTTATCCTCTAGGAAATAACCCGCAATAACAACTACACTCAATAATTGAGTGACCAAAAAGATATTGTTATTTGTTTTACAAGGGGGCAAAGTTGTTGTTTAACCGCTCGTGCTAATATTGATACCCGACCAAGCGAAATATTCCAAAATTGAACCACGAGCGTAGCGAGTGATTCGAATAATGGAATCTTGAGCGTTACGAGGGTTTCAAAGCACGAGGGTAAAACAAAATTTGCACCCGAGTGAAACACAAAATTTTTCAACACACCAACCCGAAGAATATTTTAACTGTAAGATATCAATGAAAACAAACCAAATCAAATCCAAATGAATGTTATTAAATATTTATCATTCAAAATCATCATTTAAAAGTCAATTCAACCAGCAAACATAAGAAAACAACTCATAATTTGCATTTGATTCCTTTGCCTCACATGTGAATAAAATGCAACTTTGCTATCGGTTTTTGAACAATCAAGAGAGCCTTTACCAGTTGGTGTGGTGAAAAAAAAATTGAGTTATTTATTTGTTATACGCGAAGGCAAAGCATTTGATATTTCGTGTTCTGAATTCGGAATTAAGTACCTTACCTAATCCTAATAAATGTACATTAAGAACATTTGAAGTAATCTGACAGGGTCACAATGAAGTAAGGGTTCCAGAGGATCTAGATATATACAACTGTTTAATGAGTTTAGAATTTAATAGAATTCTCCCTCTTTAAGTATATTCGTTAAAGCTGAGGTGGTCCTTTTGGATACTCTCTCACAAACATCTTTTCATTATTATACATACAACAAGGTTTAGGGCCTAACTTTTGGATTAGCGCTAGCCTAGAAATTAAAGGCTATTAGTCTCAACGCTAATCCAATTATACTCGTCTGTTTGTACTAAAGTCTATACTTGAACTGCTTGAACATACATACAGTAAATATACTGACAAAATATGTGCTATATTTGACAATAAACTGTAAATCAAGTAAAATCCCAATCGCAAAAAGCAAGGAAGTACTCAATAAAACAATCACAAAACAACAGAATCAAAGCTCGTATTTATTTGTCTCAGCGGCAACCGTCCCTCGGCCTCGGCGGGCCGCGCGCCGCTTCCCGACGAATCGCTCCCAGAATCGGAATCGGTTATTGATTGAGTTACGTACTTCCAATTGTTTGTTGATGTGGAGATAGTCTTTAGTTTCACTGTAAGGGGGCCATTTGAGGTCTAGCACGGTGTCGCCGTCTGGTGTTGGGTTTCTGTAACGGTTATACGGATTGTATTCTGTTCGTCCGGTGATGTGGATAAATGTGTTTAGGTAAAGCCTCGAAGCGGTGTAGAAACATACAGTTTTGAATAAATACTAATTGTGCAATATGTATTGCACTATGCCTGACTGTTCTTTGTACAGATAATTAATTACAATATGTTGCCATATGATTAAATAAATAAAAAGTAGTATTTTGCTCGATATGGATGGGTTTGTTGTTTCGATGTACCTACTAACCCCCTTATTCATAAACGCGCTACAAGCCTCAATTAGCTAATAATCGTTTGTAAGAGGTCGATCGAGGCCTCAATTAGCTAATAATCGTTTGTAGAAAGGGATAAAACATAATTTAACTAAATTAGGCCCGTAAAGTTTTATGAATAAGGGGGTATGTAAGTAAATAAAAGTGTCTCTAGCTGTGTGTCAAAAGTAAGATTATTATAAGATACGTGTAAAAAACATTACATATAAAAATCATACTTAACTAAATTTAATACAGTAATAACTAATAAACAACTAAGCACTTAAGTAGTAAATATTTACCCGTATTTTACGAAATTACTCCACAGCCTCACTAATTTCCGAGAAACGTTAATTTCCTCTGTTTGTTGTTTGTAGTATTTCGCATATTTCTTCCTTAATTTGGGGCAAACGAATAGGTAGCAGAGCTCGTCCCCCGCCGCCGCGCCGGCCGTGCCCTCTGACACCGACGAAAGCTTCAATAAATTATTTTTATTCTCGCTCAAATCGCTGTAATAGTCAAATTGGTAATAAAACACCGAACTCGAAGAAATATTCGCGTATTTCTCCGCCATAGCGTTCACAGAGTAAGCGGTTAATACATCTCCTATGTAAGTCACGTATTCAGGCACACTACTAATCTTAACTTTACCGTCGAAGTAAAATTTCTTAACCTCTTTTACAGCTTCTAAGTAACTATCGCCGTCAGGATCGAATTTAAACTCGACGCGCCTCGGTAACAGCAAAGGAAAGTCTTTCTCGAGGAAACTTAAGTACTGGGGCTCTATGAGATACTGCAGAGACGGTTCCAGGTCCTCCCGAGAGTTGAATCCAATCAAAACAGGCGTGTTCATTTTACTGACCCGTTCGGGGTACTCGCTCACTAGACTATCCGGATGGGTTTCGACTACAGGTCCGAACGTAAGCGCACTTCTTTGATGCTCCTTTGTGTAATCTTTAGGATTGGCAGCAATTTCTTGAGCTAGTAAAGTCCCGGGGGAAATTTCTCTCAGTTCGGTTAGTAGGCGTTTGCTGCTGCTTGTGCCTCTCCCTGACAGCTCGCCGAGGCGAAAGGCGCGTTCTAGAACGTTTTCTTGGAGATACATAGTGCTCCACGACGTACCGCTTTGTAAAATGGCCGAATTGAATAATTGGTTAGCTCGCGAGTGTATGAGGAGGTCGGCCGCGGCCGCGCCTCCCTGCGACCCCATCAATGTAATTCGTTTAGGATCACCCCCGAAGTACACCGCATTATTTTTTATCCACTCCAAGCCGGCAACGATGTCTTTTAATCCCGCGTTCCCGGGCATAATGTCGTCTTCCAGCGAAAGGAATCCGAACAAAGTCATGCGATAATTTATTGATATAATAATGACGTCTTCCTCGATGAAGAAATCCGGCCCGTAATCTGGTTTATCCAATGAATACCTGAATCGGGAATTTTCGAGGAAAACAATAATAGGGCGCTTGTTTTCGTCTATGGCTGGAGTGAAAATGTTTAGGTAGAGGCAATCCTCGGCGCCAAAATAACTGTAGGGTAGCACAGTTTTGAAAACATGCTTGAATTGATAACACGGTTCCTTGTACGTAGTGGTATTTAGGATTCCATTCCATGGTTCTATTGGTTGCGGGGCCTGAAAAGCAGTAAAAAGAAAACAACTTTATAATACATAACAAATATAATACCTAAGTACATTACCCACGACGTGCCCACGACGTTTATAACGGTCGAGACTCGTCAGACGTCTACGACTCTACCTACATACGTACTTTTAACCTACAAGTATCTAAAATTAATTTACATTGTATCACAACAAATATATTGAGACGTAACTGAAGAATTGTAACACACTCAAGAGCAATGAAAACGGGGCACTTCGTTTCATACTACTACTATCTTATTCCTCCTATATAATTTAATTAAATTACTTTTGAAAAAAATCAAGAGTTCACAGCTTGTGACATCGTAAATGTTGTGAATAAATCAAATTAAATTTTACTGGATGTATGACCGCGATATCCCGAGTCGAATACCGCTCCAGTGCATAATTATTTTAAAACAACATTCTACCAGAAACCGGAGCGTTTGAACAGGCGGCGCAGCATAAGGTATCCCCATGAAGGCGTAATATTCCACATCTTTCAGCAACGTCCTTAAAACTTTGCCGGTCACTATTCCGTGAGTAGTTTCCACCAACGGATGGCTGTATACACTAACTATAATTGTTAAAAACACATAAATACACTGATACATTACAAGGGTCACAAAGGTAGTGTTAAATTATCGACTTTGAATGATAGCTGAGCGTTATTATCGTTTGTATCTTTATGGCTGTCCTAAAACTTTATTATTGTAGTAATCGCTAACTGTAGTAATAGGTAATCGCGGTTCCTGTATCAATTAATTTCCGTTTCATATTTATTATGCATGTTTGCAGACAATGATAAGAAATTGCGAAAGTGTGGAAGATAATATGTCAAAATTCAATCTATCTTGTAAACAATTTATAAATTTATCCATTTGTACACGTAGCGTACCTAATTTAAATAATACACATGTTTTCAGAAACAGGGAAATACTTCTACTGTCTTAACTGCTAAGTAATGAATTATGAGATACTAAATAATTAACGCATTAGACCTTTAAAACGTGCAGTCGATAAGGCTAAAACATCCAAAATGATCTGATACGACTTTGAATGAAATGGTGCAATATTTTTAAACATTTTCATGGTTTAAATATAGTTTACAATACGTGTCCATTGCGATTTAGAACTTGTAGCATATCATATAATTCAATGTGTGAAACATACCGCACTTGAAACCATGTTGTTTCCCATTATAACTTTAGTAAAACTCATTTTGTATTTAAATTTGTTTTCATGGAGTTCTGAAAACATTATAAATTTAAAATCAGACGGAGTTGTGCTCATTGGAAGAAAATTATTAACTTTGTTTGAGAATAAGTCATTTGCGGCGTTTTGGGGTATTCCGTACGCCGAACCGCCGGTCGGTCTGCTGAGGTTTAAGGTAGGCTTGTAGGTACATATTAAATTTATAAGCGTTTCAAAACTGGATAAATTTGATTCTTGCGGGAGACTAAGCGCAAGATTAATCTGAATGAACTTCAAGATGTATCATATTTTAATGCAATTTTTTTTATAATGATTAACCGATTCTGTATTTCAGCCACCGAAGTGTTTGGAAAACCCGACCGAAGGTGTGTACGACTATAGCGTTCTTTACGAAGAGACATGTTCCACTATGTGTGATGAGGATTGCCTGCACCTCAACGTGTATAAGCCTGTCTCTCCGAACAGTACCTGCATTTCCCCCGTGATAGTGTGGATTCAAGAGACCTCTGGATTCCAGCGACCCGACTTCTTTATCGACGAGAACCTCGTAGTGGTCTCGGTCTCTTATCGGACACACATATTAGGGTTCTTGAATACAGAAGACAATTTTGCTCTTGGCAACATGGGTGCCAAGGATATTCTAGCAGCCCTAAAGTGGGTACGAGACAATATCAGCATGTTTAATGGAGATCCAGAAAAAGTAACCGTAATTGGGCACGGGAAAGGGGCGACATTGGTGGCCTCGCTCTTAATATCGAGCGAAGCTGAAGATTTGTATAAAAGGGTCATCATCCAAAGTGGCAGCGCACTTTCACCCGCCGATTACAGGAGTTACAGCTTTGAGATTGCCAACAAGTTGTACAACAACATGAACGGGCCTGTTGACAAATTCAATCGCACAAAACTTTACGATCTACTCTCTAAAGCATCCACCCGTAAGCTATTATCTGCGTCGGAAGATCTCTTCGATAGTACTGAAGTTAGAGATAATCAGAGATTGATCAACGCCTTTGGACCTACTGTGGAGAAAATAAAGAAGCACGCTTTTGTACATAAATTGCCAATAAATATATACAAGCGTCGTATGACGAATAACATTGCCGACGTAATGATGGGGTATACGAACTTGGAATCCCTTTACAAATTGAAAGGCTTAGCGAAGAATCGGAAGCTTCTGAAGTATTTAAATTACAATTTCCAATATTTGGTGCCGTTCGAAGGGGCGGTAGATGAATACGGCTCTAAGAGATACAGAAAGATACTTAGAAAAATAATGGAGTTTTATTTTTTGAACGGAACGATTGGGGAGCAAAGTTTTAGGCGGTACGCGAAATACGTGTCAGACCAAGTTATTTATCCGTTGATTCGGCAAGCGAGATTACACGCTCAAGTGTCGTGTGCCAAACTTTACTTGTACCGGTTCTCATTCAAAGGTGAACTCAATAGCGCTTGGATTTCATCGGTGGGAAATTTCAATTTGTCTGGCGCGACGTTTGGGGATGAAATCTGCTACTTATTCAGATGTAAATCGGCAAATGACATATACAATAGCGGCGAGGGTTCTACTGAAAGGGACTTCATTAAGAAAATCACTAGACTATGGTCCAATTTCGCTAAATACGGGTAAGGGAGGGCGGAGTTTAATTGAATCCGCTCTTAAAGTATTTACATTTCAATTTGTTTAATAAATACACGTTCGTTGATTAGTAACTGGAGGTTAATGCTGTCATTGAGGAAAATAGGTAAAAATGTTACAACTAATTAAATACTTCATGATTAAGATTAATTTCTACAATTCACATTTCGTCATAAATCGCTATTATAGTCTTAGTATTTTCTTTAAATTCGCGTTTTTGTTACCAAGATAATAATATTCATTCTACGTATATTTATAGTTACTGGGTTACGGCATTCCATGCCTACTCAAATGTGATCTTCATTTTATTTAAAAATGTATTTTACAGAAATCCGACACCGCAAGCCGACGCTTCTCAGCTGGGAAATATGCACTGGGATCCATTCGTCGACAGATTCCCACTTAGAGCGTTAAATTTGGGAGCCAAGATCAAGATGGTTGACATTCCTGAACAGAAAAGAATTGAGTTTTGGGATGAACTACGGCAAGAATTTTATCCCGAAAAGGACTGGAAGGACGAACTATGATATAAAACAAAGATTACGAGTAGGTAAAGAGTGGCCATAGTAGAATGTAGATGTAGTTACATTGTCACTTTATCTAATACATTTAAACGAGTAATTCTTGTATATTTATTTATTTATATATATATTTCGGGGTTCTCGCAAACGGCTCTAACGATTTCGATCGGGGCGGAAAAATCGATCTAGCTAGGTCTTATCTCTGGGAAAACGCGCAGTTTTGAGTTTTTATATGTTTTCGAGCAAAGCTCGGTCTCCCAGATATTATTGTTTAATACAGTAAAATATATGAAATCACAACAGTTTTTAATTAATAGTAGTTTCAAGTTATTGTTTAGTTACTAAGCGTCTTAAGCGCTTAGTTACCAAACAGCGTTAACTTGTATTAACTAGGTATACTATAAACGGGCTCCAAATTACCTACTGGAAACATGATTACGTCAACCCTCATTAAACTCCATGGATGTAGCAAAGATTTTGCGAAATAATTAATGCTATTGGAAAGATAACAAAATTAGAGTTTCCTCATAAAATCTCCTCATTAGGTAGGTACTTAATTTTACGAGGAAACTCTTATTATAGTCACAAACTTCTCAATAATATCATATATTAAACGGGAAATTGTTCCTTATTTTTCAGGTTAACGTCATCTGTAGGTAGGTAGGTACTGAACGCCCGATTTTTAGCTGATCCACTGTACGAGTATAACAATAAGAACTTAGTCCATCGCTTTCATCCAATAGCCTAGTTCATTTTAGATTCCATCAACTCTCAATAGTCCATACACCCTAGCAGGTGTTGCCTATGCGTGCGTCCCATGACTCGGGCAAGGGCAGTGTCAAAATGGCCTCTATGTGTTGGCTTCGGTTCCGCGCACGCCTCCGGAACACCATTGTTCCGTGATGGGAAAGACATAGGGTATTATGCTCTCTGTAGGTACATACTTATTTCTTATGGAGTCTCGGGATTTGCCGGTCATAACCGATTGAAAAAAATTGGCAACGTGTTACGTAAATCGTGGCGAAAAATACAAATTACGACATTGACGCGTTCTTCATATTAAGGCAGAAAAGCTGATAACTATAATGTGTCTCATGCCCGATATATAGGGCGACGCCAATAGTCATACACAGATCGAATTCTGCCATTATCTAAATTAATTATTTATATCTATAAGGTGCATTGGGGTAACTTCGAAAGCGGGATAATTTTGAACATGGCAGTGGCTATAAAACCAGAAGCACTTCATACTTTAGCAACACTTACGCTACTGCAACACTTACTAAGGCATCTTGGCTTCTGTTGCTTCAGTAGAAAGTGCTAGTTTTGTAGATATATTTGCGGTTTTCAAAATTACCTCACTTTAGAAGTTACCCCAATGCACCTAACAATCACCAACCGATACCTAACCGCTCATAATATCGGTGATGGCAAGTCGTCAAAAATCCGACCGCGCTCACCATAACGCTCCAGTTCATTAATGGCTAGTCGAACCAATTTGCTAATGGGTTTTTTATGATGCATTCGGTTAAAAGCCATTTTTACAGCCGCTACTGGTATGCATAAACTAATTGCCTATATATGTGTATGTATAATAGGTACGTAATAATTGGGTACAAGTGCGTTGTTTTGGTAAGCCATTTAGGGTATGATAGCAGGTGCCTACTTCAGCTAGGTACATACTTCTATTGTGTTGTGTCCATTATTCCACGATCGCATTTGGTATTTTCTTAATACGTAATACTTACCTAAAAACAAGCGCATGAATTCACTGCCAGCGCGAGCTACGCTGACGCGCTACACTTGTAACGAAAAGCGCCTACGAACAGAGAACCGTGAAGGCCTACCGTGAACCAAGTTCGACGTGTTGCTTCCCTGTCACATTTACGTACAAATTTACATCGCTGTCAGTGAATGTCTTTTGTAGTTTTCAGTAACAGCAAGAGAAGCACCGTTAAAGACAGTTAAATACTCACAATTTCACTCCAAAATTATTTAAATTTAGTACTATTTAGAAACAGTTTTGCCCAAATTTAAACAAGTTTACCCAGTCAATATAGATTTCACCCCAATCTACATAATAATCTACAATGTAGCTTCTCTTAAGCGCCATTTTATGCTCCGTTCATGTCGTATTCATGCTATTCAGCGTAATGCAAGTATGTATGACTCGGCGCGATGGAGATTGAATTAAATTCTCGTATACGCGGAATATGAACGATGATGTAATGTACACTTTTAGCTGATTGTGAGCGAAATATTGCTGTAAAATTACATTGTAAAGGCAAATTACTTACGCAATTTCTTGTTTTAAAATTTAATTGACTCAGAAACGTTAGACTTATTTAAGATATCAATTGTTTTATAGAAATATAGCTATTAGAAGGCTTATGTTTTATCTTTCTTCTCCAGGGCTTCTGCAACGTATCTACTTCCGCAGCTGGGCTGCTCCAGATTTGATTGAAATGTCATTTTACTGGGCCGACCACTCTGATGGTCTCTAATATATTAAGTATCGAATAATAAAAATAAAAAGGTTATGTAACATAATGTATGTATTGTATAGCTATCTACGCATTTTATGTAACAAACCGCAATTAGTTTCATTAAGCCGTTCATAATTTTACACTCGAAAACCATCCTACTTCGTCAGGGTTATCTTAAGGTACCTTCTAATGTTATATAAATGTAAAAATATTATGCTTGACAGTTATTTACGTAATCATGTAATAACTAGGGTTTTAAACATTTGTATAAGAGGGCGAGTTCTATGTCTAAACCCTTTGTTGACATCACAACGTCCAAACCAGAACCCATATCTTAAGTATTATTTTACAGACCATAATAATTCTATAGACGAGGAAAATTGAGTGGGATGTTAAACTTAATGCGCCATCGCCAGAACTTAGCAGGCAGAGATTCAAAATGGCGTCAGATGACGTCACAGTATTTATGGCTACGCGAGAATTGATTCCCGTAAACGTTTATTGCTTACAGTAAAATTGTGGCAAATGGATACTCCACGTATACATTTGTACCTACTAACAGCAACGCTCGTTGATCATCGGTGGACCTTATATCTTAGGAACAAGGTTTATCCTCGAATAGGGTATTTGACTACTAGTCAAATCAGTTTCTTTTTTCAAACTGTCAAACGATTTGGTTACTATGGAATTTAGATAAAACACTAGCATGTGACGTCACAATCAAACTACCTACTCTTTATGGTTTTATACGGGTTTTAAAATAGAAATTGTGTCTAAAAATAACTGCTGTCTACGTTTCTCTATTAATCTTCTGGTGCTTTATTTCATGCATGGTGTAAAATATTTTTTTTAAATACAGTTAAATACCCTATTGTCAGTTGACAGTGTGGTTTGAGCATGTCTATCTACCGGATTATTGTACCTACCTACTCCTTTTAAGGCCAACGCAGACGAGAAGCCCTGTTTGAACTATAAAAACCTTGATAAATATACATGCACCTCAGCCGAAATTATATTGATACGAGCATGATGAACAATTGCACAGATATCAAAATCATTAAGGTAAGATTTTAAAAGTACGTAAGCCCATGTCTTCAGATACGTATGTAACAGGGTTTTAGTTCAGTGCGCTTCGCATGCCCAAACCGGTTGTAATAGTTGGAACTTTATGTCAGGTGTCACATGTCACATCCCTGGCGTTGCGTAGTCCGTAACTCTGATTTTATTTGGCACTTAGTCCTCGTTTATTTGAAATTCGTTTGTACTCTATAGCAGTCAAGAGGTTTTTTTGTGGATAATTTTACACTCCCTTAAAAGGACGTTGTATCTGAACCGATAAAGATTAGGCCGGGTTTCGCCAATAATGGTAATTTTTTACCGACCAGAGCTAATCGGGGACAGAGAATCTCGACCGTTTTGAGTCTGATCGAGGTCGGAAAAAATGCCTTACAATATAAATTGAACCCTCTATAGATCACTGTGGTAATATCTTTTTTCCCATCTTGAAATTTTTAATACTGAATATACCTACTCTAATAAAAAGTTGATTTATTGACCCAAAAAAAAACATAATTTTAACAGCATAGGTACCTTCAGATCCACAGCGCAGGCTTCGTCATCATACAGATAGCTCATCAACCTCAGGCTTCGTCAAATTTTTAATAGTCCTACGGTTCTCAAAAAGCCCAGCTCACACCGATTAAGGTTAAAATTAGTCTTTTCTTTACCGACATTTTAAGAACTATGGTGCCTTAACATTCAGAAACAGAGAGAAATTTACTGTCTGCTATCGATGTCGATGCTATCGTTCTCAGACGTGTCTGGTTGATCAATACAAAATTAAGACAGCCAACACTTTTTTCAGCGTGTGTAATCCCCTCCTCTCCCGACGCGACGGTATCGTTTACTAATATGTTTGCCTTATTATGTATAGTCCGTCAATTCGTAACTGGCCCTGACGGCTAATCCTTTGTCTATTGTCAAGTAAAACCGCACGTGCTACTTACCTGCAAAAAAGAGTCTTAGTTATTCTAATTAGCACCTGAGCGCGGGAAAGTCCAACGCTCAAAAAACCAATGTAGGTCTCCGATAACGCGCTTTTGTTACGCATATCGATGACACATTTTAGACTGGTTCTGTAGCGTTCGACTCGCCGGCACTCAGTAACCATAGTACTGAGCGCCGGCGAGTCGAAGGGACCACACACAGCCTAGAAAAATATTTTTCCATTAGTTCATTTTGAATCTTATTGCAAACAAACAAACAAACAAAATTTACTTTATTCATGTAGGCCTAGCAACAAGCTCTTATGAATCGTAATTAATCTTAATCTAATTATCAGAGCAATTTATTGATGTTAATATTATTCCATAATAAAATTGGATTATTATACATATCAAATTTAACACTAAAAATTTCACAAAAGGATCGTCAAACATTAAAAAGATTGTATAAAAAAATACTAGTCTAGAATTTCTAGAATAAAATCTAAATGTCAAAAAAAAAGCATAAGTGACAAAAGAAGTAGATAGTATTACATCGGAATATCCATTTCCTCATCAATAATCAAATATACCTAATAAATAAATAATCATTTCGAATAACAATTAATCCCACGTTGTAATATCATTCATGTAGTCTTGTGTGGTATAATAAGCTTTAGAAATAAGTTTACGCTTTACATAATTCTTAAATTTATTAATAGATAATTCAGTAATATGGTTTGGAAGTTTATTATAAAATCTTACACAATTACCCATGAATGATTTTTTAATTTTATGGAGCCGAGTGAAGGGCACTGCGAGCTTATGTTTATTTCTAGTATTAATATTATGAATTTCACAATTTTTCCTAAAATTTACAATATTTTTATGTACGTACAGAATATTCTCATAAATGTATTGACAGTGCACTGTCATTATGTCAATTTCCTTAAATTTATCTCTAAGTGAGTCTCTATGGTTCATTTTGTATATTGCTCGAATAGCCCTCTTCTGCAGAACAAAAATGGTATTTATCTCTGAAGCACCGCCCCACAGTAAAATACCATATGCCATAATGCTATGGAAGTAACAAATTGCAATTTCTATAGGAGTTGTAATTCAATAACCGGTTAAAGTGAACGAACGATTTTTATGCAGGTGGTAGCACGAGCGGGTTTATACACACGAAGCAAAAGCCATCAACACACGATCCGATGTCCGACCCTGACAGCGTGATATCAATTTGGCATATATTTCAATCACAAGCGGCCCCAGCAGGCGCTAATAGACGGCAGGTTATTGCCCCGCGACAGTGATATGGGTACGGCACTCTAACTCAAGAGGAATTTTACATACTAGTCCTTTGCCTATTTTACCCGGGATCTTGAAATACATAGATTTTAACCGCATATTTGTGGGGTTAAGAAACAAATATTTAGTCATGCATCAATAAGGTAAATAGTTTATAAGAAAAATAACAGTTATTTAACAAAATACTTGAGAGCAGCGTCGGTTACTGACGGTAACTAAAGCACTAAAGTTTTGGCATTGAAAATAATGGAGTTTTGGAGGTGGTTATGGTCTTCTTCATGAGTTTCAATTCACACAAACAACTGAATTATCAAAGTCTAGAATATTTTAGGACTAGGTTTGTCCTCATAAATCCCATCATCAGAAGGATTTTGGAAAATATGCTGAGTAGGATGATGAACGCAATAACTATATAGTACCTAAACCTTCTAAGTAGTACTAAAATATGACGCATTTAGAAAACACAAGCACAAGGTTCTTAAAGGTTAATATTATTATCCTTCCCCACATGAATCTCGTCACAGTAGGTACTTATACAGGTAAACAAACATGAGGCAGCCCATCTTTTACAAAGCAAGGAAAAACGTTATTCACCGCTACATATTTTATCTGAATGCTAGAAATGACAAAATTGATTTACGCTTTTCCGCAACCATATCGGAATATGTTGACAATGAAACATCATTTCGGATATGGACTTGTATTCCCGTTGGTTGCGCGAGCGTGGGCGGTTCGAGTTCTTGAAGGAACCACATTGAACTAGTGTAAAGCCGGCTGCTCATACATATACTGTAAGGTCGGGTATACCGGACAAACAATGGGCATGGCGTTATGGCAAATCTGAAATATGAATGCCGTCCCATTCGGTAAACGATCGTCTTGAGATTCCATCACTTTTGTTGCAACCCCAAATAATTGGTATAGCCGGCTCTTTTCATAGTGCCACATCGAATATCGGCCTTCATGGACCCTCTATAAATTGATTGCGAAATTGCCCCAATTGCTCTGCAGATGTGACAGCCTAGCAGGACGTCAAAGGCAATCTAAGGAGCTTTCCTGCGTTCCTGCCGCCCTGTCGTAGAGCTTATCTAGTAAATCGTTCCTGCTTGCCAACACATGGTTATTAAAGAGGCGATTTGGGAATCGGCCTTTGTGTGAGTAGCCGGTATTAGGAAATTTCGACACGTAGAGCTTTCTACTCACATGTGCTTGGTAAGGGATTGGAATGCCATCCATAGAGGGGCTCCTGTCGAAGCAATTTTTATATTTGTACACCGTTAGTTTGATGAATTACATAAAAACTACATTAAAAAAAAGACTGCTGTATTAATATTTATAACACTAGTATACGATTACGAATATGGTGGAGGGTAGACTTAGTTTTTCTGCCAACAAACTGTTCTGCAGTTTGGCAGACAAGTGCAATAATTACACTGTCATTTTTGTTTGGATTAAATAAATAAATAAATAAAATGTTGTATATAATTATTGGCATTGTTGCCTATGTGTAATATCAAAATATAATGGCTTGCCACTACTCGAAAATGTGGCAATATCTAGGTCTAAAATCAGGGCTAGACAACTGCAACTATTCTCAAAAACAAAATGGAGGTAAGTTTAGTGGTTCCTACAGTTAAATGAACCAGTATACAATCTTTTATTCCAGCAGAATTTGTTTCTACTCGGTAATTGATCTACAAACTTGTATTTTTCTGTACTTTTCAGCCTATACTCTACACAAAAATATATTAGATTTATTGCTCATAAAGTTTTTAAACCTCATCGTACATTTACCCTATATCTACAATCTACATATTTCAATAAAATTATTCAGGCAGTTGGGCCATAAACTCAGATATTCAACAGGTCTATAAAATATGAATCGTTAATATGGCTATAAATCGGTTCTACGCATACTGATTTTACTGAAATATGTACTTATGGGTTAAGGGCTTGGGTGATTCCTAAAGAGCAGTGTAAACGCTGTAAAACGCTACCCTATGCTGCCCCTACGCTACCCCTTTGGTCCCTGTAACATGAAGGCGTATGCAGATTAGTAAATTTTTCGCCAATCTGATTAAATTGCCCGGTCGAATCAGGAGGTGCGGACGCAAACGCCAATTTGGCTCGCCGAATTCAACCGCCGATAATGTCCGATATTTATAACCGATAAAATGAGGTGCGGACGCAAGAATACCAATTTGTGACGCCAGTATTTTCGTTCTGGGGCATTTTTTCAATTTAGAGGGCTCTAATATCAAAATATCACCATAAATCTAAAATTGGAGATTTGACGCTAATTTCATTTCTGATCAAATCGACCGATTTGATCAGTCCCGTCTGGATACCACTTTATAATTATTATCAGTACTACTTAAATCGATTTAGTAATCGAAGTTTGATATTCGATATAAATTGAACTTTTTTGTAAACAAAAATTATAATATAGCTGCGGGCTTAGCAAGGTTATATCATATTGCGCGTGGAATCTACTGTCGTCTTTTAACGATAGTCGTGTTTTTATCGTTTTGCTGAACATGGTTACGGGCTACGATAAGAATACCACGTCGATATCGTATATAGTTATCCACTATCATTCGTAAGTGACCACGATTGTCGATTAGGCATCGACAATGGAGTTTATGAAAAATCCATTTAATGCCTGGCTTTATTAAAATGTCGGACGAGTGTCGGACGATGTTTGAAAACGAATAGTTAGTTTTATTACTACACTTCCAAATTGAAAAATGTTTAAATGAGTGACAGCTTTATACAAATTGACTTACATTATAACATGCACGGATAATCGTGTTTTCTCAACTGACAATTCACTTGACATTGACAAGCATCGCGTACGCGCATGATTCAGTGAATTTAGTGAAAATACAAACCAAGTCGAAGAAAAATACTGATTTGCTGTGTAAACTAAAGGAAATGCCACCCAAAATGTAAGTTTCTCTAATTTATTTATAGAAAAAGTTATAGTTCGTTTGATCATTAACTGGTTTTGTCATGAATATGTTTAATTTCAGTCGATGCTTCGGCGCACAAGAAAATGCTAGCCAAATATATAACTCAGCATCCCCTGTTCGCCTACACCTACAGGGAGATTCATGAGCCTCTCGGAACCCAGAGATACAAAATGCAATGCTGCACAGTGCACACAAGTTCTAAGATCTAGAAGAAAGGATTGAAGATGTAAGTACACCTTTCTTAAACTAAAATCATGAAAAGTTTCTGGTGCCTTTTAATATTATTGACACTTAATATCTATTTCTTCTCATTCTATCTATTATGTTCTACTAAGTGACAAAAGTTTGTTAAAAACCTGTTCTATCACTACTATAATTGCAGGAAGTTGATTTGACAACAATGATGTGTAAAAGTTACACTACAACACTACCTATGCATACATTTATTCACACTGCATAAAAAGTGCATACTTAAGGGTTCTAACAAATATTAAAATCTTTGAAACCCGTAGACCTCACTTTAAAAACTTATATATTTTTTTACTCTGTTTGTATATTCTAGAAGCTGGTTTTGTAGCAAGAATAAAAGTTTATTGAAAAAGAAAAAGACACACTTTATGCCATAAATCTAAGACATAAAGATAAAATATTATTAATAAGTATTTAGTTTTTATGCCCGTTCCGGATGTCCCGCTCACTTAAACTTTAAGTCCTTCCTCTTCATAACCGTTTTATGTATGATTGTTTTGCCGTTCAGGCAACCTATCTATGGAATGCACTCCCTCTACCTGTAAGACAAGCCCCAAGAAAATTTGTTTTTTGAGTAGTCATGCTCGGTAGTTATCTGCTAAATGTCTCGTCTAGTGTCTATCATCCCATATACATATTAGTACATTTATTTTTATAACATATATGTATGTTTATGTTAGTATGTATATCTAAGATATACCTACTGCATTTGCTTTTTGATTGGTTTTTGCACCAACCTTTAGTGTTTATATGTGACGTCCCACGGGTAAAGGTACCTTATGGCGGTTGGCGCTTACGCTATTAACTATTAACGCCGCTCCAATATTATTGCGGCGCTATGCGACGTAAGCGCCAGCCGCCATAAGGTACCTTTTGCCGTGGAACGTCACATATTTGTTTCTATGGTTGACTAGTAGGTGACAGATAATGCCTTTTGGCATTAAGTTCGCCATTTTTACGTAATTCTATATTTTTGTGCAATAAAGTTTATAAATTAAATAAATAAAGTAGCCATACCCACAAGTAACTTACAAATTCCCTGCAAGAGTTAGGCCGGCGCCCCACTGCTGCGCACGCTATGTACACGACCCACGTTCCTATACAAAATTTCGTGGGCTTGCCCACGGTTTGTATTAAAACGTGGGCCGTGGATGTAGCGTGCGAAGCAGTGGGGCGCCGGCCTTATTCAATACAAATAAATTGTATTAGTACCTATTCTACTAAGATTATAAAATAATATAATACCTACTCGTACAATATTCTTACTTATAACATGTAGGTAATATAGGAATACTAGGAACAGTTATGTTAGCACTAAAGCTGGCCATATACATTTGACAGCTAAGTTTGACCCACTTCCCGATTTCCGATTGAGCTGAAATTTTGCATACATAACAATATGTAAATCGGATGACAATTGCAATATTATGATGACATGGAGCTGATCTGATGATGGAGACATGAGGTGGCCATGGGAACACTGTGATAAAACAACGCAAACTAATTGTGCTTGGTGTTGTTAGAATGGACTCATGGAGTATTAGTTGCCTGTTGAAAGAAAAGTACAGTCAGCGATAAAAGCTTGTACCAAAAATTATATTTTTGCCAAAAACTTATTTATATTGTTAGGGCTTGGGAGTAGAAGCTGGTTTCTTTACTGCTGGCAGCTGGAATATTTTTTTTGTGTTTGGTAAAGTGGTCTATTGTACCTATACCTGACTATGGGAATGATTTTAGCAGCCTATGTATGTGTGTGGGTATGTTTGTGTCGTATATTACCCTAGCATAGAATATCTGACATACATTTTGATAAATAAGGTGTTCGTTGGTTTGTTTTTATGACGCAAGTGGTACAGAACTACACTTGATACATAATACAACTTTAATAACGGATAAATAATTACTAGAACAAAATTCAATTTATTTTCAATCGATAATTTGGACAACTGTAACAAAAAAATCCCCCTGGCTTAAAAACGAGAGCTTTCTAAAAGTGACATTAATTTCACATAATTTGCCAATGAACCGCTGTAAGTACTAGCCTGCGCCTGACCTCATCTAATATAATTTGTTTCTGTTTCAGTCATAACATATTGGAGGCTTGAAAGTGCACATACCCATAGATTGGACGTTAAGCTCAACGAGACCATGCGATGCATCTCAGGCACTATCCGATCTACAACCGCCACTGGCTGCCGGCATTGAGTCACATTGCCCCTCCTCACATCCGACGACTCAAGGCGTTGAAGAGGGAGGCTGAGAATATCACGAATAACCCCACAATGCCTGTCCACGAGGAATTCTGCCGCCCGACTGCCCGCCGACCCTGTGCTACAGCTGGGAGCCTGAGCAGCTTTAATATTTCGGATAGGTGGATAGCGGAATGGTCAGCTTCGGCAGCTCGGAGTTGCTGTATATCTGACCCAACTAAAAAACCAAAAGGGTTTGACCTTCCTCGGAAAATCTGGTGCCGCCTGAGAACCGGACATGGCCGCTGCAATTCAGCCACACAAATGGAGATAGACGGCTTTCCCACTTTGCGAATGCAGAATGCAGACCACTTAGCATATCTTCCAACGCTGCCCACTCCACTCCTCCTCCACTCCTGGGCCTGTTGAGGACCTGAAGACCGTGACACCTGACTTGGTTGCTTGGCTTGGCAACCTCAAGGCTACACTCTGAATGCCCTCATCAGTTTATGATATGAAATGAAATCACTTTATTGGAGCATTCCACGAGCTGTCCCGTACAAACGCATTTTATTTCCTGTGTTGCGACTTTTTTTTTCGCCATTTAAAGCAAGTGATTAATTTTCCGTGGATGTTTGACCATTTGTCATAGAAAAGGAAACTCTTATACCTGCAAATCTCCAGAAAATCTGCATTTCTACGGGACAAACGGTAGACAATTGCATGGAATGCTCCATTGCCAAAACATGATAAGTTGATGGTAGAAAAAATATTAGGAATACAAACCATATACCTACATATAAATTCTATGTTAAGTATGTACTAAGTTATTCTAGGTTAAGTACTAACTTATTGTCTACTCTATACATAGGTAATTACATTTAGCAAGACATGTTGGCCGTGGGTACCTCTCCGCCTTGCCAAAGGCAGCAGGGAAACTTTTGTCAGTCGTATTTACCACCACTGTGAAGTGTGAAATGCGGATGGTAATCTGGCCCACAGCGCAAAAGAGAAAGACGATCTTTTAGGAACTCTTTTTGCATCGAACTCGACCTTGAAAGACGACGGTAGCGCCCTACCGCCCACCATCCCGTAGTGTGAATACTCTATGCCAGAAACTTCTATCAAGCAGAGGGATATTCGGCGGGAGTTGCTATGCTTTCGTTTTATAAGGCGAGCGGGCCAAGTGCTTCAGAGTTGTGTCCAGTGTTAGCGCGTCTTACGTTAGGGGTCTCCTGTCGAAGTTACCATCTTATGGACTGTCCAATAGACTACCTATTATGCAAGTGGATCGCTAGCCCTTTGTCCGGCAGGCGCATATGAGCCGTAGTTGACGGAACCTGCTTCAATAGCTGCTGCTGCATATCTGTGACATGTTGTCTATCGACGACATTCATCGATATGTGGACTACTGAGGCTTCCTATACACTATACAGGATGGCTAAAAAATAACTACATTCCCGTTGCCAGGGAGGTTTTGGGATTATACTGAGTAACTTTTGCTACGGGACCAACCTCGAAATCGCGAAAAAAATAGTTTACCCTCCCATAGAAATTGGACCAGCCAAAATACAAAAGCTGTTCATACTTCATAGTAATCCAGCGATAAAGCTGCTGGCATGATGGGCACTTTCACACCGGGTACGGCAGCCAATGATTTGTTTGTACACCTACATTTAATGTGTAAATAAACTTTGTTTAATTTTTTGGCAATAGTTGTTTTATTTACCCATTTATAATATTCTCTCTAGCACAGAGCCGAAATTGTTAACTTATCTATAGAGTTTAGTAAACAAAAAAGACTTGACAACACCACAAGTGACGAGAATTGTCATTCTTGTATCTACCTAAATGGAATTTAACATAGTTTTTAATATTCAACATTAGTTATTGGCGTATTGAGTCTGACCGCAGTTCTAGTCACTAAAGTAGACTTATTAGCATAATAGAGCATTTAGGAATATTCTTATTTGACCTTTTCACCGCCAGACTCACTAGACGCGTCTTTTCATACAAACGTAGTCCACATTTTTCTCTCTGGATAATAACATTAAATATTTTGATACAATTTGTTGTATATCATATCAACATCAACTACAGCCATGCCCCTACGTTTGTTCTTTTTTTTTAATTTTTAATTATTATAATAGAAATAGAAATAGTTTATTCGTGGCATAAAAAATTGGTAACAGACAAACGAGAAAAAAAGAAGAACGAAAATTAAAATTTACACTTAACATTACAACACATATCATTACATAACAGAACAAGTAAATAGCCACGAAATGGTCCGAAATGGTGATAAGAGTTAGAAGCATTTAAAAATTTGTATGTAATCTGTCTTCCGCTCCTAATTTTTACAATAATCAAAAATTCGAACGTAGGGGCATAGCTATATGGTTAATATACATTAAATTATGTAAAAATATTTTCCATAATGTCAATATCCAGAGAGGAAAATGAGGACTACGTTTGTATGGAGAAGTGGAAGCGGCCATCTCCCTTTCCTCTTAAGTAAGAACGTGCCTAAAATGTTTTTATTACCTATGCTTTCATTGTACTATACTGCATATGAGTCGGATTTTACATTTAGAAGCTATAATATCACAAATTTTGTACGCATAAGGCTAAAATGAAAAATAAGAATAAGTGACACCTACATTGAAGCATGCCCGGGAATGGTGTTCTGTGTGAAGATTATCCGTCTTGAATGTTTACTAGTCTCTACTTGTATAGAAATATAGGTAAATTAGGTAGGTATTTGTGACGTTCCACGGGAAAAGGTACCTTATGAGGGTTTCTAGTTTCGGAGATATGAAATGTTTTGTAAAGAGGTGAAAAAATGCTCAATTTTTTTTTAATGTGTGATCTGTAACCTTAATGCGTAACGTTTGTTTACCTGTTTTTATTTTTGTTATAAGTTAGTTATAAGCCTAGTAATGTCGTCTCAGAGTTTAGTAGAAAAGGTACCTTATGGAAAAAAGATTGAAAATTCCCAAAAAAACTAGTCAATACGGGAAAAGAAGTTTGGTAGAGAACTGTATTAGCATTCTGCAAAACTAATTTGATAATTTCAGTTCTGGTTGGGGCGCCTCGCAAATGTTATAACCGTACATCGACCGACATCACAAATCCAAGTAGTCTGCTATTATACCAAAGTTACTCTCGTCAAGTCTTTCTTAACTAGAATAATCTTCATTTGGTTTGGTCGCATGCAGTAAATCAGCCATTGGTTTGCTGAAAAATGCCAATACCCGACGCATTACCTTATGGAATATCTGAAGTCATTGAACCTCAATGCCGCTTATCTTCAATAGCAACCGAAATATATTATTGATAAGAAATAGACGATTTATACAATCTTAACCCCAAAATATTATTAGTTTATCCTAACTGTTCCATCATCATCATGCCTCATCATGTAACTTAATCACAAGGTACCTTTTCATTACATACAAATTATTGTTCTTTTTTAAGATTATTATGACGAAGAACTAATTAAATTTGGGGCAGTTTAATGTAAATTAATATTTTCTATTCATAAAAGATAAACTGCAATATGATTGATATTTTGTAGTGATGTATTATTAGATTTATTTCCATAAGGTACCTTTTCGTAAATGTATGGAGCAAATACTGTTATTGTTATGTAAGTTTAAAGTGGCATAAGGGGTTAAATATAGTATTTAGTTGGGGTTTTAGGATTTATTTCATTTGAATGACAGAATTTCTTTCATATGTGCTCAGAAAAGTTGATTGTGTGTCACATTAAAAGTAAAAATATTCAATTTTGTGATTTTATATGAAAAAGTCAGAAAATACATTTTCACCTCTAAATCGGTATTGTTTTTTGCTTAAACTGTCTGTCAGTGTCGTTTTCTAATAGATAAAATTTAAATCTTGAGAGCTCATTGCAATCAATCGTGAAAATGAAATAAAACTTTATTTTCAAGAGATTGGTTAGTATACACATAAATCAGTCGATATCAAAAGTTTCTATTTGCATTATAGAACAAGTCGCAATATTTTTTTAATCTCAGATATATAAGGTATTATTATTTGTAGTCAACTATGTAACTTACTTCAGGAACATAGTTTTTTAGGCGGCTAAACTTAAAACTTCTCTATCGTAAAGTTGCTCATTTCACAACATTATTTTCAAAAAATCATATCTCTGTAACTACGCAACCTAGAAGGTTGATCTTTTGTGTTATCGATAGCTTATTTATTGTAGATTACTGGGGTATGCATAACTCCATACCCGCCATAAGGTACCTTTGACCGTGGGACGTCACATTTGTGTGATAGTAAAACATAGTAATAGGCGAAATATGTATTTATTAAGCTTATTAAGAGCCGGTTTTGTGCATGCTTGCATGCTTAGGAAGTTTTTTAGGAGTGTCTTCTCTAATTTTTCCCTTGATCCACGAGAAGTTTTCTGGAAGAAAAAGAAGGAAATAAGTAAAAGTAGGTTCATGTGGCAGCGATGGAGTAAGTATTTTCACATGAGTGCAGTCTAGTGCACTCAAGATATATACTAAACAATCGCCAGGAATAATATCCATTAAACAAGGCAGCACATTAGAACTAGGTGCCTTAGTTAAACCTAATAAGTATTGCATTCCCAGATTATATATCCCAGAGATAACTACTTATCATACATAACTATCAAACAATGGGTAGGTACATATCTCAATGCATAATACAGCCGCACTCATACTTATTCAAAAAAGGAAAAGTTACTAAGACAGTCCTTGTGGAAAGTCACAGTTTTTTATGTCTAATACTTAATTCAGTGCTCAAAAGAACTTACCTTCTGTTTACAGCATCTACAAACTGCTCGAGGTTCAGGCTTACAGTAGTGTGGCCAATCCAGTCAGTAGTGCTCCAATGGACAAGCCATGATCTTGACTAGTCCCACGTTGGTAGTTAATTGCCATCAGCTAGCAGGTGTAACTGTTACACACCAGCAGCTGCTGCTGCTGCTGCTGGTGTAGGTGTGCTGCTGGTGTGGTGTATACTGTTAGAACCTAAAACAAATAAGTACCTAATTACAGTACCGGCCAATAATATATCACCTCCATGCTTTTACGGTATAACTTTTTTTTTATATTTGTGAGTGACTTCCACAGCTTTAGGTAGTTTAGTAGTATTCCTTGTCCAGCGATGAGAAAAATTGGTCTATGTAATGATTTTTTCATAGAGGTTTTTTGTTTTAATGTATGGTCAACTTTATTATTTTTAAAGAGCTTTTTTAGTAATATGCTGAGTCTCTTATTGTAGTTCACAGTATTTCAGTATTCATAATATCTTATACCTTTAAACGAGCAATTCTTGTATATTTATTTATTTATATGTATATATATTTCGGGGATATCGGAAACGGCTCCAACGATTTCGATGAAATTTGCTATATGGGGGTTTTCGGGGGCGAAAAATCAATCTAGCTAGGTCTCATCTCTGGAAAAACATGCATATTTATATAAAATGACTAGTAAAATATGAAATCTACAAACTAACCTACTACAAGTTCATACAAAAACACACAAAGGTGATATGTTATTGACCGGTACTGTAAATCTAATTTTGTCAAGTAGATTTTCCCCCTGGAGGTTAGGATATGAATGTTGAAGTAAATAGTAGCTTAAGTAACCTCTGTTAGTAGGTTAGTAGCATAAGTAAGAGATTGTACAACAGATATCTTAACATACTAACTTTTACATATAATAATGAGGCCGGTACCTAGTATTGAAGAGTTTAGTAGCATTGTCATTAAGACGTCTGTTTTACATAGAATCAATGATTTCAAATATAATAGGGTCTATGCATAGAATACATATTAACTTTATAAGAAACACTGCAATTTTATAGCTTTACCTTTGAGATGTTTTGGTAGGTAACCCATCACCGTTTATAAGCTCGGCGTTAAATTCGGCACATAAGTAAATGCACTGCACACTCCTTACGCACTCTGTAAATATGCCGAAACTCTTCGTCCGTCATATCAAATGGGCTGCAAGTGTTTCTTAAAGCTGTTTACGATATTTTTCTTCAACAGCAGCCGCGAGTAGGAATAATAAAATTTGACTTCCCTGCGAAGAAAATATTGACAATATTATATACAGCGGAACATTGTAACTAATAACTCTCAATATAATCATAGAAAAACTGATATTTACCTGTAATTTATACCTTAAAATATGATTATTCACTACTTTTGCTTTCACGACAAGGCTTATCGTCATCTAAGAAGCACGTAGTTAAAATTAACTAAGTTGAACTGTCAAAATGGGACAATCTGTCAAATTATCCACATCTTATCCAACGACCATGTTATGCAAATTGTCTTCTATCATCTACCGCTGTCAAATGTGGATAACTCCATATATCGTCTGCAACCATAGTATGGATGATAAAACCGACGATAACGGCCGTTTTATCCACACCTATTGCGTGATAACTACCTTGTCGTACAACCTTGCTAAGCCCGCTGGTCAAGCAAATTTTGTCAGTAAAAAAAGGCGCGAAATTCAAATTTTCTATGGGTCGATATCCCTTAGCGCCTACATTTTTCAAATTTGCCGCCTTTTTCTACTGACAAGATCTGCTTGACCAGCTATAATTGATTGATGATTGAGGCATAAATATGTACACCTAACTGTGAAATGATATTAGGTCACTGTGGGCAAGTCCGTCTACAAGGCAAGTCCGTCAACACGTTATAACTTTTGAATTTGAAGGCGTATGCGACTTTGGAGTCCAGTCGATTAACCAGTTTTTCGCGCTAGTTTCGTCACTGTAAAACAGATGGCGCTGTGATAACCAACTTCAGAGCAATCCGCCTCAACAAGTCATTTCGTGTTTTGAACTCGAAGTCATAGTGCGACAGCCGTTCGAAAAAAAAATGTTAAAAATAGTTTTTGAAAAGATTGTGCATCAGAAAGTAACTACATACCCAAGTAGCACAGATTAGCAGAGCTGTATAGCAGCCGCATAATGAAGTACAAATACGCTTGAAGCTGGAATATAAAAGCTGCATAAGAGCTGTATAAGCGTCTTTTCAGCTTTTATAACTCTTAAATGGGCACAAATTAGGCAGCCTTAAGTTCACATAGCTACTTAAGAGCGTTGTAGCAGCAATTTAACGGAATTATAAGGGGTAACAGGAGTTATAAAAGGTGTATATTGACTGGGTAAGAGACCACCAGTTACCCTTTATTCAGCTAATATGTCACATGTGCGCCCTAATACCGGGAAAGATTGCCGTGGGGCTGAATAAAAGATAATTAATAACATACTTTTACACCTCTGCCTTAAAAATCAGCTATTATATTTTGTATAGTGACGACGAACGCAGAGGTGAACATATTTATATTGAAGCAAAAACGTTAAGCGCAACGACACCATAAGTCATTTTGTTAAAGTTTTTAGTTAAATGTTTGTACATGATCTTTTATATATTAATGCGAGAAAGATGTATGGGAATGCAAGTTTATTGACATTATATATATACATTATCTAAGAAAATTTCAGTGCGCCACTAAAATAATCAGTATTTATTTAAATTAATGATATAAATAGGCTATGTGTAAAAACTATTTCAGTGGTTTGGACAGAATTATGAGATAAAAAGTTAATAATACGTTATAGGAAGTACTAAACTAATGATTTAGGTTAAGAACTCAGGCACAAAACCTCATTGTTACCCTTAAAAGTTGGAAAAGCAATGTCAATTTTGTAGGTTATATACAATAAAATGGCGGTCAATGTTAAAAAGCAACGTGAACCGTTAAAATTCTTATATGCAGCATACGACTGTTATATATCTGATAAAGATACTTAAGTGAACCACTATAAAGTCCAAGTTGTTATTTCGATACAATAGTGAACCTCTAAACAGTTATAAGGCATCTTGTGGACGCTTTAACAGCCGCTATGCAGACAGTCCCAATGGTAGTATAATAGGCTGCTTAGCGGTAAACATGTTCAGCGCTAAGCCGTATTATGCGCTACATGTGTTCGATTATACGTCTATTGGTTTCATAAAAGTTCACTCGTTCTCCCTTATAATAAGTCAGCGAAATAAAAGCTGCTTTAGCGGTAAACATGTTCAGCGATAAGCTGTATTATGCGCCCCATGTGTTCCTTTATACGTCTATTGGCTTAATAATAGTTCATTCATGCTTCCTCAAAAAGTCAGAATAATAAAAGCTGCTTGGCGGTAAACATGTTCAACTATAAGCTGTATTATGCGCCCCATGTGTTCCATTTAAGTATACGTCTATTGGCTTCATATTAGTTCACTCGTGCTCCCTTAAAATTCAGCGTAATAAAAGCTGCTTAGCGGAAACATGTTAAGCGATAAGCTGTATTATGCGCCACGGGTGTTCCATTATACGTCTATTGGCTTCATAATAGTTCATAAGTGCTTCCTTAAAAAGTCAGCGTAATAAAAGCTGCTTAGCTGTAAACACGTTCAGCGATAAGCTGTATTATGCGCCACATGTGTTCTATTATACGTCTATTGGCTTCATATTAGTTCACTCGTGCTCCCTTAAAAGTCAGTGTAATAAAAGCTGCTTAGCGGTAAACATGTTAAGCGATAAGCTGTATTATTTGCCACATGTGTTCCATTATACGTCTATTAGCTTCATAATAGTTCACTTGTGCTCCCTTAATAAGTCAACGTAATAAAAGTTCACAATTACCTCCTTATACAGCACATGGCGTAATTTTATCCACTAAACAGACCTTATAACGGTTAAAGCATTTGATAACCCTTAAAGCTGTATAGGGTCGTAGCAAATATACCTTTATATCACTCTTTGCGTATTAATGGTAGTTTTCAGAGCCGTAATGCAGCTTTTAATCAGCCCTAAGCTATATAAATATCACTGAGATCTATTATACAGCTGTAGGACCACGAGTGTGCTCTTATAAGTGTCTTAATACGCACAGAGCGTTAGATAGAACTAAAAGTGAGTAGTTATAGCGCTATCTGTGCTACTTGGGTAGGTAGCATAAGAACCAGTTGTCTTTATTCTATTTTTAAAATATCAGAAATTAGCTTAGTTTTGTAATTATACGTTCCACAATTTATCATATTAAAATTTGACTAAGTTGGAAAGTCCGTCTATTATGTTCAAGGCAAGTCCGTCATATGCCGGACTTTCGTTAAATCAGAGATTACCAACTGTTTTTGCGACTTTAATATTATAACGATTTGATAAGGTATCAAAAAATCCTACTGACTTTGCGCATGATGTTACTTTATTAAATTTTGATCTCAGTAAATTAAAAGAAACGATTAAAATTCATTTTAAAATTACTATTGATCTTTTATTTCGGAAATCAAAAAAATAATTATGTTTAATTAATTACCAAAAAAGGTTTACCACCCCATTTTGGTAGTTATATGGCGACTTACCTTTGTTTTAGAAAAGTGGTGTATATTTAGAATCTGGACTGTATATTAACAAGTTCAAAATACACTTTTCATTGTCTTGATCCGTTCTTTTTAGGAATTTGACTACGAACATATACGCACCCATAGATTGGCAGATATCATAACTAGACGGACTTATACTGCACGGGAAGTCCTTCTACTCGCCGAATTTAAAAAAATGCCATTGTTTATTCTTAATTTGTGCTTGAAATGATCTGTCACTAAGGCTAAACTTATAATTATTAAATTCTTCTTCGTATGCGATTACAAGCAGTAACATAGGTGTATAATTAACGGAACTAGATCACTCAAAAGTCAAAAAAAAAAGTATGTCGGACTTCGCCACAGTGACCTTTCCATCTTTTTGTAAGTTGGACTTAATAAAGTTGGACATAAGGGCCTTTTAACGTACATTAACATCGGTATAATAGATTTTAAAATAGTTTATTGATTATTCAAACGAATTTAGAATTTAATGATGGTACAGATTATGCACTTAATGCACTTTATTCTAACACTTCTGGCAGAGGGAATTTTAGGGGAATAGGACGAAATGTGTATTTTGTTTTTTTTTTACTTTATTATTTTTTCAACAAACTGTAACATTAGTCATCAGAAATTCTAAGAATCCTCTTCTTAAAGGGGCCTCGCGAGGCCCCGTCGGGCGCGATGCCGTGGTGACGGCCCACTTCGCCCACGCATAGCTACGCCACTGGTCAATTTCCATGGTAAAATGAATGGTAGTGCTGCTGTCGTTGGAAATGGACTGTCACCTTTTATCGATGTACGGTACGATTGTCATCTTGGCTACGGTCTTTGGAACGTAACCGGTATATGCCGTCATTAATACAAACTTCATAATATTACTTAAATTGAATTAATTATATAGATGACGAGGTTTCATTGAAAAAATCGTTCACGTGAAAAAAAAAGCGCCTAGAAATTTTATACGACTAATTTCCGTAATATTAAACGTAGGCGACAGCCAAGCAATAATTTAGTACATACTTAACTGCTTACCGGACTCATAACTTACACCCTTCGAGCAACACCGGCTTCCGACACATCGGAAGGGAGGGGCCCAAGCGATATCTCACCGTACAAATCTTTCTGCCATTTTTCGCGGGGGGAAAGGTGCACACAGTCGCACTTCTCACACACTTACATACAAAATCCAATCTGTAATGACGACACAAATACATAGAAAATGACACACGTCAAAGACAAATCATGCAAACTAACACGCACACTAACACATTTTCGTTGAAGTATCTGAGAGATGAGAAGTCGGATTTGTCGCTCGACCGATCCGCAATTTGTACTAAGCGAGCAAAATCGATAAATCCAACAATTACATGAGACTAAAATATAATAATTGTGTTTGAATGTAATTAAACGTATGATATGTAAAAAAATATTACATGTGAAATGTAACACTTTCTTTTTGTAAATTTGATGTCCCCGACCTCTTTTTATAACAAAAAACCGAGCAAACAGGCATTTTTATGCAGCAGTGTTCACGCGCGCGTCTGGACTCGGTCTAGTGAAAAATCCAAGTGCAACTAGTTTTATTACCCGCGCTAGATTAGATTGACGCACTAATCTTGTACCTCGGCAGAGGGGAAATAGTGCGAATGCCGCCTCCCTTCTTACACCAGACAGTATAAGATACTCCTTCAAAGTTGCATACTATTTGCAATGGCCACACATCTGCCAAATACTAGTTTTTAGTCATTAGTTTTTATTTTTATATTATAGTTTTCATTCGTTCTTTTATTTTTAGTAATTAACATAGTTTTTAAGTTTACACCTACTAATAACGCTATGGATCAATGATCTGAAATAAACGATTTTTATTTTTATTTTATTTATTATTTATTTTACTGACATAGAATATTGCAACTCCACTCAGAGTTTAAACTAATAGGTACCCACTTACTACTCTAACTTTGACACGTCTTGTCATGCCAATGCAATTCGGAGCAAAACTTCGGAGCTTTACTTACTTGATAGTAGCGGTACTCCCCGAAATTCAGTAAAATGCTGCAAATGGTGTTAAAGGTTTGAAAATCGGTACCTTCGATTGATCTTTAGACCATTTGAATCAATTTGACCCGTAGCACCAAAAAAAAAGAGGAGTTATGACGTCATCTTTTTTTTTACGGAAAATAATTTGAAGTGAAAACTTCTTTAGCGGCGCTGTGCACTTTTTGTGATCGGGAAAAAAATGTTAAACTCGCGAGAGGTCACGTGACCGTAAGATTCGTTAGACGTAAGACGGACACGTGACCTGATCAAAAAACTGTTACAATATCATTGGGTTTTCACTTCTGCCGGCACTCCCGGAGTGCAACCCGTTGTTTTGTTCAGAAACCTATCGTGTGTAGTATTAAATGAAAGGGCTTTTTAAGCCGATTCTAAAAATATATCACATCTTATCTGTGTGATTGGATAAGAATCAAATTAGAATATAAGTAGAGTTAGGTACCTCCCTACTTGAGTTTGTTTATAAACAAGACATTGTTAGCGTTGTGAAGTATTGATCAAAAGCCCGAGCCTTCAAGGCTTCGCCGGGTTACCATGGCGTTAAGATCTTCCTTTTGATTCACATTGCTGATATTTTAACGAGTAAAAAAAACTGTCGAATTACTTACATAAAAAATATAAGCCTATTTATTAAATAATTTTAAGCCATTAGCCGTTAGTGTTAGAAATCCATACATATGCACTCGTTCAATATCGTAGTGTCTTGATGATCAATTTAAAATCCCTGTCTCTTTGGAAAAATTAAAACATTATATGATTTTTCTGATTTCACTTTTTCATGTGTGTTTCTTTTAGTAGTGGTGTATTAGAGTTAGACCAAGAAAAGTCTGCAACGATTTTGATAGCACACGCAGTGCAAGTGCTAGTTTAAACGTCAAACTTCTATGAAATTATGACGTATAAATAACACGTGCACTGCCTGTGCTATCAAAATCGTTGCAGACTTCTTCTTGGTCTAAAGATGGGTCCACACGGTGCAGACTTTAGTCTGCGCAGCGTGTCTGTACAGACTTAAGTCGGTGCAAATGGGAGGTGTGGACGTGAAGTCTCAAGTCTGTAACGACATCTGTGCATTTTTGTATCTGGCATCAAAAAGTCGGCGCAGACTACTGCACTGTGTGGACGCTTGTTCAGACTTGTTTGGGTCAACTTACGACAACTTTGGTTAATTAATTCACAGTTTGCTTTGTTTTTATTATAAAAATGAACGATTTAAGAAAATATTCGAGATAATTCTTAGTTGAATTTATAGATCTATACATATAAGTCCCTTCCAGCTGTATGGAAAATTAAGTCCAAACAGTACAGTAATAGGGATATGAAGACCCAGGCTTATGAGATATGTTTTTCCTAGTAAAACGGCAAGAGTAGCTAATTGTAGTAAACCACGCCGTCGATTGATAGGTAACTGCCATTGCAAACGTTCGCACACCACGAGGTTTAAAGAATAACTAACATGTCTGTATCGTGTGGACGATGTGAGTCGCATATACATACTTTTGTCCGTGCAACAGTCTGCGCAGCGCAAGTCTGCACCGTCTGGACCCAGCTTAACTCTAGCAGGTATTTGATACATATAGATATTTTAAAATGCCACAACGGTGTGAAATGTCGCATAATAGCAGACAACTAAATATATTATTCTTGACATTTCTCCTGATGAACATTTTAAATAAATAAATATAAATAAATAAATAATAAATAAATATTATAGGACATTCTTACACAGATTGACCAAGTCCCCCAGTAAGCTCAAGAAGGCTTGTGTTGAGGGTACTCAGACAACGATATATATAATATATAAATACTTAAATACATAGAAAACAACCATGACTCAGGAACAAATATCTGTGTCATCACACAAATAAATGCCCTTACTGGGATTCGAACCCAGGACCATCGGCTTCACAGGCAGGGTCACTACCCACTAGGCCAGACCGGTCGTCAAACATTGCTTTGTTGTTTGATATTTGAACTTTCAAAATCTCTCCTAGGTCAGCCGTATAGTTCACAAATTTTGCGGTTACTCACCCGCACAAGGACCCCCTTGTCTCGCATTGACAAATAGCCACAATAAAAGTAACCCAGCTTAGCGCCAGCACATGTTTAACCAGGGCTTTATTTCAATCACTTGCAAAGCTTGGGTGAGATGAAGGCTACAGTGAACCAGTTAACTTAGTACAAAACTCTTTTAAGGATGACTCACGCTAGACCGGGCCGGAGCTTCGTGCGCTTCGTTTTCTATGGAAAGATTGGAAAGTACCACTTGATTACCGATCAGCCGCGTCGGACGCCTCGGCTGGGGCCCGGCCCGGTCTAGCATGAGTCATCCTTTAGTCGCACATACCTATTTGTTATGGTTTACATGACCGAAGTTGCTAAGTATTAGTTTAGCCAACTAAAGACTGTTAAGTGTTAACGACCTACATATTAGCAACGAACTTCGCTGCCTTATTAGCTATTAGGTGTATAAATTCTTATATTAGACAACTTGTCGTTTAAGTGTACAGTAGGTACTTACACAAACGTAAGCTGACATAATATGTCAAATATATTATATTTGATGGAATGTAGGTTATATTTACGCTCCGCCTACCATCCCTACGCCTCTGCAGTTACGTTTGCACCGCAGATTTATTCGGGGCTAAAGGTGTTCTAAAAGCTCTTTAGTAAGAAAATAATTAGACTCGAGTAATTAAATAACTTACTTGTAGACAGTAAATTTAGGTAACGTAGAGCAAAGACGTAGAGGCTCCAGTCCCGACACAGCTCCAATAATCGACATTTTCAATCATAACGTCATAACAATAAAGTTGACAGCAAAGTGTCGAATATTGGGTCTTAACATGTGGTTTATAGGGGTGTTTACGCTATATTAACTACCAATGTTGCCACATCAACGTGTAAATCAAGCGTTACAGATCACGAGGCCAATTTACACTTGCCCATCCTAGAATTGGCTCGCCCGCAGTCGCTTCACCAATCAGAATACTCGACCAGTCTGTAATAAAGCGGCAGCGGGCATCACCGAAGTGCCTTAGCGAGAGACGATTTATTGGATTGCCTTTTTAACCCCATTCCAGCCGGACAGTTATTCGTTGCGCGTTAAAATCATGCGGCGGTTACATTGCTAACGATGACCTGGGGCCTGTTTGAGGGTCACTGTGGCAGAAATGACATGGCTGTATTGCTATGTATGGGATAACTGCCAAATTTTGCAATTTAACATGTCGCCTTACGGTCTACTTCCTTGCAAAATTTGACAATCGGCCGTGACGTCGACTTATCACAAAAGCAACCATACGGTAGGTAATAGTTAGGTACGTCACCTTTTCTGTTAATTTCTCAAGTCCCCCTTATTGAGGTATACCTTATAAAACTATGTTTTATTGTCGACAGCAAAATACGGTCGTAATAAAACAGACAAGCGTTCTTGGCTTGAGATCGTTTGAGTTGGTATCTCACAAAAGTCCAAACAGCTCCGTAGGGACGTTTTTAAGCTGAGGACGAGGAAGTACCGAAAGACACGCTACTACACTTAGCGCCACTTGCACCATCCTACTGACCCGGGGTTAACCGGTTAAACCGTCAACCCATGTCAAAGTACTGGTAACCATGGTAGCTCCAGGTTTAACCGGTTAACCGGGTAAGTGGGATGGTACAAGTGGCCCTTATGGCCCTTAGCTATATATGCTTTGTGCGGCCGGCGCCGACTTCTGGCTGCTTTTTAAAGTAAACACAAACACGTATAGTAGTATACCCTATAATGGACACGGAACCAGTAATGGGACAAAAAAACACAATTCCTCTAAAATAAGTATATAAAAGTAGTTTATAAACACTGGATATATTTTTATCATAAATAAGAGTCCTAGAGCTGATTATGTTTGAATTTTTATTAAATTCGGTTATTTTTTAAGAAATGTGCGTCAACCCAAAAGTTGTCGTGCCACTGAAAAAAAATATCACTAAAATTCTTAACAACTTCGCTAAGAGAGGTGAGTTAATTTATTAAATTTTAATTAATTAATACTTGATGAAAACTAGAATGTGTTTTGTTAATTGCATTTACCATGAGATAAGGTATACAACACACTATGTTGTGACTCCACAGTTGTAAAAAGATAGTGGTATTTGGCCCAATCCCATTATAGGAGCTGTAAAACTGCATACCTCCTATGATGGGACAATTGACATAATGATGCTTGCCATGCCATAATTTCATGTTTTAAACAATACAGAAGTAAAATGTAGTTACGAAATATGTCAACCAGGAGGTATTCTCGGACTTAGGATAAATTAATATCGTTTTTCCAAACTTTTATTTAACTTGCCTTGTTAGTTAGTGTGGGTCAAATCTTGGTAACTGAATTTGACCCACTTTTCGATTTCCGATTCAGTTGAAATTTTGTGTAAGTACGTAATTAAGTATGCAAATCGGATGATAATGCAATATTATGATAACACGGACTTGATCTGATGATGGAGACAGGAGGTGGCCATGGGAACTTTATCGCAATAAACCCTAACTAATTGTGTTTGGGTATATTAGAATTGTCTCGATGAATCGAATACAATAATAATTGGCTGTGGAAAGAAAAATACATTCAGCGATAAATGCTTATACCAAAAATTTATTTTTTTGCCATAACTTATTCCCCATTTCAATATTTTATACTGATAGAGCAATGTCCATTATAGGGGGCCCATTACTGGATCCACGTCCATTACCGGGGGCTCATTACTGGAGCTTTGGTGTCCATGACTGGAGAAAAAAAGCATAGTTTTAATTTGTTAATTATGTGGAAACTCATTGCAGTATCTTTGATACAACACGCCTAAAACATGAAAGGCGGATAGGACTTTCATCTTTTAACACGCTAAGCGGAAGACCATTTACATGTACAAGGGAAATATCATAAATACTCCAAATTTCCTCTTAAATGTCCCATGACTGGTGCTGTTACTATACAGAGTTCAAAACAGCATGACATGTTCATTATATAATGTGTCTGGGAGCAGCGTGCAGCGTCAATCACAGCTGCAAGTGGCCTGTGAGGGATCGCACTAACGAGCTGTGTGTCTTGCTGACGGTACTCCCTATTATATTGCAAGCTTTATCGTGTAATATTCGCAACAAAATAGTCCTGTGTTTAGAGCTATGTATGAAGTGAACATTTCTAAGTTCAAGGATAATGAACGAAAGAAGTTTCAAAGTCTATTGTGTTAAGTAGTTTGAACATTGCGTTGTTATAAATCATCATCATCTAGGTTATCGCGGCTTTTTGCCATGGGTCATGGGAGCTTGGGGTCCGTTTGGTGACGAAGGCCAAGAATTGGCGTAGGCACTGCTTTTACAAAAGCGACTGTCATTTGACGTTCCAACCCAGCGGAAAACCTAGGCCTTATTAGAATTAGACATTTTTATAATATTAGTAGTATGTGCGAGAAGAAGGTTTTAAGGATGACATACTCTAGACCGGGCCGGGCCCGGGACGAGGCGTCCGACATGTCATTTTCTATGATGGCTGATCGGTTATCACGTGGTGCTTTCCATAGAAAACGAAGCGTCGGAAGCTCCGGGCCGGTCGACCGTGAGTCATCACAAGGCATTTACGCCAAAAAAGCTACTAATTAATTTGGAACAAGTCTCGAAATTCAACTAGAAAAATATTAAATCAGCCTTTGCAAGCTTTGCACTTCTCGACTGAAGTTCCTTTTGGTCTTCACAACGTTCACAACAATTTCCCTCTGTTTTTCCAACCTTTTTGCAACCTGCCCCGCTCTCTTTGACCCTTTGTCACACATAAAATAAATTATGCGCTTGGAGGCCTCGTTAAAGCAGGAAATACGAACTACTGTTTTACGCTCCCGGTTTATTACGTCGAGCTATAACCCTATAACGCTCGGGGCTGCAAAACGCGCTCCACTGACTCACCTTCATGAACGCTAAGGAAACATGTAGCCTCGAAACATGAATGAGGAAAATGATAGTTCTCATTTACTGACTCTTCGTTACTTGTTGGAAAATGGAAATGCACTAAGAGAAAAATAAATTGTATAACAACTACCTATTTAATACGTCATCTTGTCGACACTGGCTTTTTGTGGGCTTTAGAGCATTAAGTTGTAAGTCTGTGCGGAAAGAGAAGAGGCGTAGAATGTATTGGGCCCCATACAATTCACGACTCTTCTCTTTCCGCACAGACTCTACAGGCATAGAAGGCAAGTAGGAAAGAGGTTGGATACAATAAGTAGGTAAATAAAGCACTCGTAATCTAGAGTCTGTGCGGAAAAAGAAGAGTCCTAGAATGTATTGGATCTCATACATTTCACGACTCTTCGCTTTCCACACAGACTCTACTTACCTACTTCAAGTCTTTTAGCATTTAATATCCGGAGTCGCCTTTAAGAGCCTTCCACTCTGTCGAAAACCTCGCCCAATGGTCATATTCATTGTAATATGGACTGACGTTTATCTGACATCGCTATTTGTTCGTTACATACAAATATTAGCCATACATTTGACGTACCTCTCCTCCTCCGGCAAAAATCGGCAGACTGTTTTACAGAAAATTACAGACAATGCGTCTCCAGATACTAAATGCTCTAAGGCTAAGCTTCAAGAGATAAAGTCCCATGTTGTTCAATTAAACAGATACTTACCAACTTTTCAGAAGTTGAGTGTACAGTCGACGTCAAAGATATGTTTACACTTTTGCACCTTACCCCTTTGTAATAAGGTGAAAAATGTAAACATATCTTTGACGTCGACTGTACCATGCTTGGGTCGGTACCTACACATGTAATTGACGATATATTAACTTCAACTAATTTCGGCCTTTATTGTCCTCGGGGCAGGTATGACGCTCGTGTCCAAACTCCGATAATTGACTTTTAGTTGTGAGTACGTGCCGAATCCCCGGCTGCTGCTGGCGTTTATTGACGTATCGACAGTTTGCAACTCGACTTGTAGATATGAATTCGGCTATTTGTGTCAGATTCTGTACCTACTTGTTTTAAAGTTTCACGTACTTATACCGGCTATTAAATACAAATGAGGCAGAAACATAGGATGGATAATAGGATGGTATAATACTTACAGGTTGTTTTTGCAACCCTTAGCAATATTTTGCGAGGTGAATTAGGTCATACTGCTATGAACAACTTGTAACACAGGACCAACCCAGAAATCGCGGAGCAAAATTTGGATATTTCATACATTTTGGCAGATCAGAAGTCAAAGTTTTCCATGGCCAAGGGAAATCCGGAATCTTTCTGCGATGGCTAAGGCTAAGCGTAAGTTGAGACGCAGGCGACGCGCCGGCCTAGCCAAGGTGACGATCGCTTGCGCTTCGCCATCGAATCGCTTATAGTGTAAACAACGTTATTTACGGTATTTGACGTCTGTCACTCACAACAGCAATACTACGTAAAATGTTTTGCACATCGAAATCACAAAGGAAAACAACTGCACTGCGAACGTTTACGTTCTACGTCTTTTTTTTTTTAATTTTAGGGTTGGCCGGACACCACCGTTATGAATCGGTAGTCGTCTAAGTAAATCGATATGAATTTTTCATTTTTCTTTTAATAAAAATAAGGAAAAGGTGGATAATTAACTGTAAATATGGATATATTTATCGTCACTTAACAGACAACAAATTTGACACAGTAATAACATAAATAAACTTTAAAATAGATCCCTAGTTAGTTTCAATTTTGACAATGGGTGCGACCTACTCGGTCGGTGTATTAAATACACCGACCAACCGGTAGCTTGCGGGAAAACCATATAATTCTAGCTTTATTTAAATCTCAAATAAAAATTCATTATACGTCACAATTCGATACCTCAGTCTACGTGCCATCCAATCGTAATCGCTTGCTGTGACAATCGATTTGCGTTAGTTACATCTCTATATACGTCAGTCATAATGTGTCAAATACCGCAAATAACGTTGTTTACACTATAGTGTCTCTCTATCACTCTTCCATATTAGTGTGACAGTGACAGTTGCGTTTCGTTCGCTACGTGGCATTAGCGATTGGCATGTTGTCTACGGGGCCAGTTCACGCAGCTCAGCGCAGAGCAGATTTTGTAAAGTATGGAACGTCCTTGAGATACAACGTGCGTAGCTAAAGGACGTTCCATACTTTACAAAATCTGCTCTGCGCTGCGCTGCGTGAACTGCGTCGCCTGCGTCTCAGCATACGCTTAGCCTAAGGGTTAATAAGACAATCTCCTGATTGTTTAACTTAAATATATGATGATGATGATGATGCTCTCCTGACCGATTTCGGCCCCAGCGACTGTGTGCTCTGGACTAGGCAATTTTTAGCTCGTGTTATTAGAGTGTAGCTGATCCACTCTCTGATGCGCTCTTAGGTGGCTCACGTACCCTATCTCTTGCTAAATACTCGACCGCATTTTGGGCACGTTAGCACACCACCTACATAGTTGTAGGAAATTGAGGTTAGCGGCCGAGCCTTAAGCTCATCACGTTTTTTGTCGAGCTCACTGCGGCGTTCCGTCTCAAAAATGCTAACTCTATCATTAATGAGGCGCCGCCATTCGGGCCGCTGCGCTGCCTTCCGCTCCCAGTCAGAGGGCTCTAGTTGGCATCTCTTCATAGACTTTCAGAATAAGACTGAAGTTTTAAATCCGTAGACCGGACTTTGGAAAATTTGGGGTTACTTTGATAGATTTCAAACGGCCATAGAATTACCACTATTCATTATTTACTGAAAATGTTCGTGTAACTAGTTAGATTACTATTACTATATATTCAAATTCACCTACTTTAAAAAATCTCGCATAAATATATATTATGGCTTAAATTTTAAAGTCGCCCCTGCATTTGAAAGTCACCCCGTTCTACCGTAATAATAGTGGGATAGTCGCTCTCGAAAATTGTATTGGTAAAAAAACAATACGACAGATTTAACACCCCGCGTGTTTAATGTCTGTGGGTTTGTCTATGTATTTAGTTTTATCCTGAAGCAGTAACTGGAGCCGGCACTCTTCGCTACCATGTATTCCCAAAGGTTTCGCGGGTGACTGAAATTTTCGGCGAACCAGTCTAATATGACCTCTAGACTCTCCACAAATATTCGTAATTAATTTAATTTATTCCGTATTAAGGATGACTCACGCTAGACCGGGCTGGAGCCGTGTCGGAGCTTCCGGCGCTTCGTTTTCTATGGAAAGCACCATGTGATCAACTGATCACATGGCCGTCTGAGCCGTCATTGAAAATGACATGTCGGACGCCTCGGCCCGGGCGCGGCCCGGTTTAGCGTAAGGGTAACATTCCATTTCTGACCGCAGCTGCACTACTAGTACAAACGCGTCGGTGTTATTGTCAATTTCTATAGTAAAATAAATGGTAGTGCTGCTGTCGTTGGAAATGGACTGTCACCTTAAGTCATCCTTTAACTAGGGCTTATATACCTATATTGGTGCTATCTTAATAGTTAATACTACATTCTTAATCTATGGCGATGCGGCATAATCTTACTGTATCTCGTTTTGATCCCCGGAATCTGGTAACCGGATTAATGAGGTCATTTGACAATAATGAATGAATGAATGAAAACATTTATTTTCAGGCAACTATTGGCCCATAGATAAATACCTTAAAACTAGCATACATATTATTACAAAATATATCTTAGAACTAAAAAACACAATTATGGCTGCGATGCAGTTCGCAACCCCGCAGTGTCAGCAATATGACAAAGTTTATGGTGACATAGCTCAATTTTGATTTCGGGGTTGGCGCCGTAGTAAAAGGGGCCTTGTTCGGTATGACCTACGTAATCTTAGACTCCTTAGAGTGTGGACAGACATAACAAAATCACCCTGCACCTTCGTAGAGTTAGACCAAGGGAAGGCTGCAACGATTTTGATAGCACACGCAGTGCGAGTGCCATTTATACGTCATAATTTCATAGACGTTTGACGTTTAAAATAACACTTGCACTGCGTATGCTGACAAAATCGTTGCAGACTTGGTCTAACTCTATATAGATTCGTCTCAGTCTCGTCGTACTTGCTAAGAACAAGCCTGTCTGCGACAGCTGTGATGAATCTCACTAAGGTATACAGATCCAATCACCCAAACTTGGTTTTACTTCACTAAAATCACAAACACCCAGACCAAGGCTATCACTTACTAAAGTGCTAATAAGGATCAAATTACAGGAAGCTTTTTAGGATAAAACATTTCTTCCAGGAATAAAAAAATATAACTTATTGCCTGCCTAATTAATATGTCTATATCTACTCCATAAAAATATTTTTTTTATATTTCACTAGTATAATACTTTCTAATATATTTTCTGTAAAAATAATATAGTCAGTTAAGCTATGTATTTACTAGCGACCCGCCCCGGCTTTGCATGGGTTAATAAATTATATACCTAAATCTTCCTCGAGAATCACTTTATTGATAGATGAAAACCGCGTGACAATCCGTTCAGTAGTTTTTGAGTTTATCGTAAACATACAAACAAACACACAAACAGACAGACGCGGCGGCCCGGCGGGGGACTTTGTTTTATAAGGGGTAGTGAAAATCACATAAAAACAATACAAAATACCTACTATTTTGTATTGTTTTTGTGTGATTTTATAATTTACTTTCATATTCATGTTATTAATTACCTAGCCTTAGACTACAATAAATTAAAACATAGGTATGTTCGCAGAAATCGCGAAGCGTCTGCTTGACGTAACTGGGGAGTGGGGACCGAAGAGCTAGCGGCTACCTCGCACAATGTATCAGCATTGCGATACAGCGAGAAAATGCCGCCAGTATCCTTGGTACAATGCCTCAAGGGCCTATTGTAGATCTAAGCTAGTTTTTAATTTCGTTTAGTAATACCACTGTATATATCTTGTTTGTAAATAAAAAAAATCGTATAGGTAGCTATATATGATTTTATTTGACAGATATTAATGTCACAAAATACTGTGTATATATTTTATCACAGCACGTTTCATAGAGTCATTATTTATCGACCTACACTATTATGGTAAATCGGCTTTGGCTTTCATGAAGAGAAATACATTTTCTTGGACGCTAGAACGAATCGCTTAGTCAAAGGGAATAAAACTCGACGGAGTGAAGGAGATAAACGTGGTAACACATATTTCCATTAACGTATATCTCAGGATTGGCCTTACGGGCAATAAGAATGGGGCAGAATGGGGCCAGCACAGCGGTGTGACACCGTTACAATGCGATTGGTTGATGAGTTCCATCACGCGCGCGATTGGTCGCAACTAGTTGCGTTAGACTGCACGATTGGCTCGAATTCGTGAGTGACGCCGCTGAACTATAGTAGGTACCATTTTTTGTGCCCGTAAGGCCCGTCCTGAGATATACGTCAATGCATATTTCATAGTTTGGTCACGTGTGGCTTCGAATATTACTAGCAACATTGGATCAATGTTGACTCTATGAATTATTTACCCCATCATTTATTTCTCGTTGTGTATATGTACTGAGTACTGACACCGGTTTGTGGCGTTTTCCATTTTCGAAAACTTTTGGCTGTGGCGGCGAACAATTATTTCATGACACCACAGGCGCGCCTTACGTCATGATGGCACGCCTATCGTGTTATACGCCACACGTTAAAAACATTGATGATATGCCTGTCGCGGTTCGGTCCATGATGTCTAATTCCCTAAATGTCTAGTCGAGTTACGTCAATTCCCCGAATGTCTAGTCGTCATACGTCCATTTACTGAAACGACTAGTCCACAAGCCTAATTCCCCGAATGTCTCGTCGTCATATGTCAATTACTTTTTAGTCGTTCGTTTAGTCTACATCGCAAACGGGCTAGAACGCAAAATGACCACATTATTTTTTCCGTTTTATCTTCACTTTATAGCGATGTCGACGGAGCCCCGCTTACGCGGGGCTCCTATTCTGTGCTGTTTGGCCTTCGGCTATTTGAAAAAACCTAACGAACCTAACCTACCTATATATCAAATGTGGTGATATAAAAAGTGGTCATTTGGCATTGGAACTAGACATTCGGGGAAATAGACACTCGTGGAACTAGACGATCAGGAAAATAGACATACGTGGAAATAGACAATCAGGGAAATAGACATTCGTGGAAACAGACATTTAGGGAATTAGACATCATGGACCGAACCCGTGGTACAGTCACCTGCAATAATATGTTACACAACGAAGGCCGCAAAAATATCTGACACGATCTTATTCGTAGAGCCATAAGAGCGTGTCACATATTTTTGCGGCCTTCGAAGAGTAACATATTATTGCAGGTGACTGTACCATCACCTATGCACACTGTTAAAACTGTACATCGGTGAACCTTAAGCCTTTTGTAATAAGGTCCAACAAAGTACATACAGTTAGGAGTGTTGCTGTTTGTACTGTAGCTACCATATGAATACTTTTGTATCTAAAACTGTACATCTACGAGTATTATTTAGAAGTAAAACCCATGCCAAGTAAAAAAGTCCAAATCGCAATGAGGGGTCGCCAGAGAGCATGACGTTATTTTGGGTAGACATGTTGCTTACCAACTACAATACCTACGAGTATACCATTTCAATGTACAGTCGCCATTAGATATATCGGAGCGGCTAAGTCGCTCACAGATATCTGAACACGCCTCTATTGTCAGGGCGTTAGAGTGCGTGTTCAGATATTGTGCACACCTTGGCCGCTCCGATATATCTGACGGCGGCTGTACAAACTACGTTCACTAGCGAATACGGATGTTTGCCCAGTACGGTTACCATCAGTTTGTCACTGACATAAACGCCGTCGAGAACGTAATTTACTTTCTATACATCTCGCTCGCACTCGCATATTAGTGCAAACGGGATGTATAGAAAGTAAATTACGTTCACGACGGCGTTTACGTCAGTGACAAACTGATGGTAACCGAACTGGTCCAGACAACGCGCAACGGGAGCGTCGACCTAAGCTCGTACGTCTATTACCAACCTGTCAACCGGACATTTCACCCAGTTGGACGGTTAGTACTTTTTTTTCCCAACCGGACATCTGGTTTGCTGGTTAATAATAGGCAATCCTGACCTACACCCTGGCTGTACGGTTGAAACTTTTTTTTTCCTAACTATTCATCCAAGTCGCAATCAAGGTGTTCTGTTAGTATTTTTTTCCTAATCAGCCAATTGAATTGCCAACCAGGTGGTCAGTTAGTAAATTTTTCCCAACAGACCAATTAGAAATGCCAGCTGGTTGGTCGGTTAGTATATTTTTCCCGACAGGCCAACCAGACACACCAACCAGGTGGTCAGTTAGTACATTTTTCCCAACAGACCAATTAGAAATGCCAGCTCGTTGGTACGTTAGTATATTTTCCTTTTATAGTATGCCGATTTGGAACTGCCCCGAACGGCTGGCAAAATACCGTGGGCCTATGTTGCACCAAGCTGGCAAAATAACGTGGGCCTATGTTGCACCAAACCTGAGTTCCACTAGGTGGACGGTAGCCAGGGTTCAACATCAGCTCAGATCTATGTATACTACAATCTTCTCCAGAATGTAACAAACACTTTTCTGAAAACCGCATCAAAATCGGTTCAGCCAAGCGCGAGATAATCGCGAATATACATACATACATACATACATACATACGGGTCAAACTGAGAACTACCTTTTTTTTAAAGGCGGTTAAAAAACATTGCCATACAGGATGTTTCCTATAACAGGAGCAATAAATTAAACTGGAAGCTGTACTCCTCAAACTGAGCAACATTTGTTCAGCAATTTTTGAAAATAAGTCATGTTTTGATTTTTATTACACTTTAAAGTTTATTCTAAGACGCAATGTATTGCAAATTTTGTTATGTTTAAAGCGTGACAACTGACAAGCAACGCCATACATACTGATGTGAGCGTACATTGAAGTCAATATTTATTTTGTATGAAAAAGAGGAAGTCTAAAGGATTCATAATTTATAAAAGTTGCAGAACAAATGTTGGTCAGTTTGAGGAGTGCAGCCTTTAATTTATTGGTCCTGTAACAGGAACCACCCTGTATACACGGTGTAACATGAGGAAACCGAATAATTTAAACCACGCATTTCTGAGGTCAAAAGAAGAAAAAAATTGTAATATGAGTTTAGGTCAATTCCGCAAAAAAAAAAATCTTTTTGTTTTTTTTCAATTTTTTGAATGTATTTGAACATACAAAATAAATGTTATTGGTAAACTTGTCACTTAAACTTGATTTTTACACTTTTTAGGGTTCCGTACCTCAAAAGGAAAAAACGGAACCCTTATAGGATCACTCGTGCGTCTGTCTGTCTGTCTGTCTGTCTGTGTGTAATCAAATCTTGCAAGTTAAATTTGATCCACTTCCCGGTTTCCGATTGAGCTGAAATTTTGCATTCATACGTAAGTCGGGTGACAATGCAATATTATGGTGTCATCGAGCTGATCTGATGATGGAGACAGGAGGTGGCCATAGGAACTATATGTGATGAAACAACGCATACTAATTGTGTTTGGGGTTTTTAGAATTGTTTCGATGAGCATTAGTTGCCTGTGGAAAGAAAAGTACAGTCAGCGATAAAAGCTTGTACCAAAATGGTTATTTACGATACAAGTGCGGAAAAGAGGAAATTCGAAACGAGTGGCGATAAATTAAAACACGACCGAAGGGAGTGTTTTAAATCGACTCGAGTTGCGAATTACCTATTCGCACGTGTATCGTACGACGTTTTACAGTACATATGGCCCTTTAAACTTTTGACATACGCACGAAAAGTGCTATTTTACACACTAGTACGGGAAAATAGAACCATATACTACTGTAAATGAAACTTTGCCAAAAACTTATCATTTATTAAGATGTGGTATATCTTGGTTGGTCTGTTGGTAAAAATGTACCAACTGACCTCCTGGTTGGTGTGTCTGGTTGGCCTGTCGGGAAAAATATACTAACGTACCAACCAGCTGGCATTTCTAATTGGTCTGTTGGGAAAAATGTACTTACTGACCACCTGGTTGGTGTGTCTGGTTGGCCTGTCGGGAAAAATATACTAACCGACCAACCAGCTGGCATTTCTAATTGGTCTGTTGGGAAAAATTTACTAACTGACCACCTGGTTGGCAATTCAATTGGCTGATTAGGAAAAAAATACTAACAGAACACCTTGATTGCGACTTGGATGAATAGTTAGGAAAAAAAAAGTTTCAACCGTACAGCCAGGGTGTAGGTCAGGATTGCCTATTATTAACCAGCAAACCAGATGTCCGGTTGGGAAAAAAAAGTACTAACCGTCCAACTGGGTGAAATGTCCGGTTGACAGGTTGGTAATAGACGAGCTCGTATACTCAGGCCGGGGAAACGTGACTGTATTTTGTTTCAGTCATGAAAACACGGAGAAATAAAATATTACGAATAATGGGTTAGTGACATCTAATTTCTCCCTTGGGAGTCCTTGTGTTGTACCTAATCGTTCGAGTCATTTTCTACTGCTCATGCTCACTATTAAGTATAGGATGTAGGCACATAAGAAATTACCTAAAATAAACTATATTGATAAGTTTTTGAAACGTTTTTTTTATCATTTAACATTATTCTGTTAATTATTTTTCTTCTTATGATTAGTTGTTTTTAACATGAAATAGAAATTAGTAAAATACAAAAACACACAAAAAACAATAAAAAATACATATAAACATATTATTATCATTTACCATTATTTATTATTTAACATGACACCAATCCGAATAGCAATCTCATCTAAAGGGGCCAGAAAGGGGCCCACTGATTAACAGTCCGCCGGACGGTATCGGCCTGTCAGTGGTTCGGAACTGTCAACTTTTTGTTCTAACTGACAGGCCGATTCCGTCCGGCGGACTGTTAATCAGTGGGCCCCTTAACACAATGCTAAAATGACAATAGATTGACAGGTCTACTCATTTACAGCTTGGCAAAAAAGAGTAGAAATTAAAAAGTGGCAACACTGTAGTGTCGTCCAATTTTCTTATAATATATATATTATTTATTTATTTAGAAAACCAAACAGTCATATAAACATATCAAAAATACAATACAAAAGATGTACTGCAACAAAAGATACAATAAAAAAAACCGGAGGTTCATAAAATTATAAATTATGTTAACTGTGTAAGTACAATTATAACTACTGCATATAGATATAACAGATAGAAAAAAAATGCTATCAATACTTAGGTACTAAAACAACGTTTAGGGTTGCCATATGGAAGAATTAAAAGTCCTGATAAAAATCCGGAAATCACCCTAAAAATCCGGATTTTTCTTGTAGTAGAGATTTGGCGTAACTTGAACGACGCCCCGGCGGCGCGCTGCTCTCTGCGGTGTACTGTATCTTGAATCTACTTTTCCCTTTCCCTTCGCCCGATCCCGTAGGCCCTCCCCGGGCGCGCATTTTATTTTTGTAAGGTCATTTATTAAAAATCCGGACACATGCCAAGTCCGGCCGCAATCCGGACAAAGGGTCAAAAAATCCGGAAATGTCCGGACAAATCCGGACGTATGGCAACCCTACTTACGTTTAACTATGGTTTTTAGACTAGACATCGAATTTTGAAAGCAATCTATTTCGGAGAGATGTTTATTATAGTAACTAGGAACTCGTCTGAAAAAGGTATGCCTGGAATAGTTCTTGACAGAAAAACTAATATAAAACAGCGTATATATGTATAGGTTTGAAAGGGACTAAAGGGATTTCTACTCTTTTTTGTCAAGCTTTATCACACTCATTTGTTTCATTCAATGAGCTTGTTAAGGTGCAGTGAGTTCTTTCTTCGAACCTCTTCGAACGCAGCTCGCTGAGCACTGAGCAGACGGCCGTGCGTGCCCGGGATCACGGCTATCATTGTTACTTATTAAATTTTTATTTGTAACAAAAAAAACCTTTATCTAAAAGAATGCAACGACATTTCAAAAACTATGCTTTGGGTTCAGCCACTGCACCTTAAGTTTATTAAAAGTTGTTGCCAGCGTTCTCTGACCTGACTATAGCCAAAATGGCGGTGATAAGAGAATCGAATCATTATTCCTCAGTGACTCAGCGTTTTCGTACTCTCTCCCTGTGGATTGGCTGATACAATTCATCACTCATGTTATTATTCAAATGAATTGATATAACTAGGTAGGTACGTTTAAATTTGAATACATCTTGAACAGCAACGTAATATATCGGGTGGAACAGAATGAGGGACTTTTATGCAAACGGTGCATTGTTTAGGCAACGTACTTTATTTTTCACTTATTAATCACGTTAATATTTCTAACAGTTTTTGAGATACAGATTGTTATACATTAGTGCAAAAATCTATATTATCTTTCAACCCTAGCAAATAGATCCGATTAATGACATGACATATGTCAATTTAAAATGTAAATAACTTTGTAGGGTTGTCACTGATATAAAAATGTTTCAAGTTAATGTTTTTGTTTTACTTTTTAATTCCAACTTTACGATTATCGATTGTAGATCACTTAAATAACACTATTAAGTATCCTTTCAGCCCAGTCTCTAGAAATGGTCCACCCTGTATATAAACCAAACTCTCAATATATTTTTGACTTAGATAAACGGTCCATATGACTGACACTTATCTGACACATATCACTAAAAGTTATCCCTTCTCCATAAATAAGGTAAGCGTACTAGTGCTCGACATGCTAATGCCCAATAGATGACACCCTGCTGTCACCTCTATTGACAATGACTTAAGTTTCAAGATGACATGTACTGGGACCGCGTCGAGCACCAGTATGTTTACCTTACCTATACCTCGCGAAATTTTAAATATTACCCAATACACCATTTCGAGCTATTAAAAAAATCGTGCATTGCCCGGCATCACAATATTTGACGTTGAGAATATGCGCGCAGTATAGTTGAGTCAGGGTCCTACAGTGATCGTTGCTTTTTAATAAATTTCATTAGGGAAAGTTGGTATATTCTCATCTTATTCTTTATTATTAGTACCTACTCATGTTTTATTACGCGGCTACGAAAACACGAGACTGATTAAATTAATTTAATTATTGGTTTATTTTGCCTGTGGACTGATGAAATAGTAACTGTTTCGTCGTTTTATTATTTAAGGTCCGTCTAGTCTTGTTGAATACAAGGTAGAAATTATACTCTAACTCAGCGGTCGGCAACCTTTTTTTGCGTAGTTTTAGTAGGTAGCGTAGTTAACGATGAGTAAGTTGACGCGGGCCACACTTTGTTAATATTTATGACTTTATCAGACATTGTCGTTTCTCAATATTACATAGCCAGAGAGGCTCGCAGGCCGCAAGTGACAGTTTCACGAGCCGCATGCGGCCCGCGGGCCGCAGGTTGCCGACCGCCGCTCTAACTGTTAGGATATTAATTTCTTTTCGGTCGGGCAATAAACTGAAATAAATTTAAGGCTTTTGTAATGAAAAACATGAGAGTGAAATTGGATACGTAATAAGAAACCACCTTCGTGCTATAGATCACAAGTTTAATGCGATTAAGTTAAAGAAAACATAAAAAAATATATTTGTCACTTTATAATTTTTGACCTATACTGCATGGGATGTATTACCATAAATAGGTAATTAATAACAGCGCTGAAGTTAAAAGTATCAAATACATCTTGGCTTCTTGAGGCAAATAATATTTAAACCAAAATGATATGTAAATGAAAATGAAAGACTAATCACAAGTGCGGAGCCGCTCACACAAGTAGTAAGACAGATGAAGCGTTTTCTTCTATTTCTACCGCTGTACAAAATATTCGGAGTCGAGGCTTACGATTCTCATAACACCAAATAGTCCCAGGGGTCGAAATAGCCTCTCGACGGTATTGCTTATCCGGCATTTTTCTAACAAACCGACATAACAGAAGTATTGTTACGGAACTGTTCCTTCAGTAAGCCATTCCGTAAGGGTTGCTATCAAAGGGTTGGGTTGCCATTGGTTGTGTGAGCGTGGGCGAGTCGCACTGCGAGAGTCGAGTCACGCGCGCGAGATACGAGTATACCGACTTCTTCTTCTTCGTGGTCGTGACCTCATGTCTGAGGGACGTGACTCCTATGGGTTATTCTTCCTACCACTGCTCTCCGGGCCTCTCGATCTTCGGCCATCTGCATCGTTGTCTGGAGCGAACTCTCGGTAATATTATGGACTACATCTGACCATCTACTGGGTGCACGCCCTCTACTCCTTCGTCCGTCGACACTCCCGGTATACCGACTACCCACTCTTTAATAAGTACATAAGTAGGTATAGTGAGAAAGAAGATAGATGCAACGCGAGACTAGCGTATACAGAATGATGCGTTCAGTAAGCATTAAAGCTAGGCCAATGATGGAGATCTTAAGAGCTACCGATTTGATCCCCATGTATTCGGGGAACTCATCGAAATACTCGCATAGGTTCATACATTGTTAACTGTTCATCGTAACAGTTATTTCAGTTTTCAGTGAAATCTGGTAATTGTGATTCTGGTCTCCTGCAGGCGTAATTATGGATCGCTTTATCCACATTTATCCACGTGATAAAATAACTGTCGCTTTTTAACTCCGCGGGATAGAAAGTGCCTGACACCGTTTTATCACGCTGTCACGTAGACTAAAACGACCATCATATCCGTACTGGTCATTATTTTTAGGGTTCCGTGCCCAAAGGGTAAAACGGGACCCTATTACTATAGTTCGTTTTTTTTAGCATTAGAAAGAACTTGAAAGAAGGTAAGCGATCTTGACATGTCTTTTAATTGAAAAACGCTTTTTAAAAATCAATAACTATTACTTATGAAAGCAGAAGAATATAAATGATCGTATTAGAGTCATAATTGTTACATATTTGCCGTGACTTATTTTTAAAATGTGTTTTTCAATTAAAAGACACATTTAGATTGTTTACCTTATTTTTAATGCTAAAAAAAAACGAACTATAAGACTCCGCTGTCCGTCCGTCCGTCCGTCTGTCACCAGGCTGTATCTCGTGATCTGTGATAGCTAGACAGCTGAAATTTTCACAAATGATGTAGGTATTTCTGTTGCCGCTATAACAACAAATACTAATAACAGAATAAAATAAAGATTCAAGTGGGGATACAACAAACGTGATTTTTGACCGAAGTTAAGCAACGTCGGGCGGGGTTCAGTACCTACTTGGATGGGTGACCGTTTTTATAGATAATGGTACGGAACACTTCGTGTGCGAGTCCGACTCGCACTTGCCCGGTTTTTTAGGAAAATATTCGTCTTACATTCATAATCTTTTGAATAACCAAATTTTAAAAGTTAGGTAAGTACGGTTCACGAAGAACGCTAAATTCGATGATTTTGACGATCGATGCAGTAGGTAAACGCTAACATTTTAAGAGAGCCAAAAAAGATCCTAAGGTCTTTTGAGTATTTGTACCGGGTCTCAAGCGATTGGAATGACACATTGCAGCCGGACAAATATCTATGCAAAATATATTCGTTTTTGGGTTCCTTCGTCGGATCGGAGTGACATGGGCTAATTCAGATAAAGGGCAGAATTTAATAAAGGTTTTCTGGGTTTGACTAAAGGTATTCAGAATAATTTGTTACATTCATTGTTGGTATAGTCTGTCCGCTATTCTAAGATAAAGTACGCCATAGTAAATCTATGGCGAACTTGATCTTAGAAATCGGACATGCTATACCTACGAGTATTATGTCGTTTTGTTGTATTTGAATATTAAGTTAGTTGAACCTGTCCTGGGTGCTTTTAAAATAATCCAGGTTACCAAATTTTCTTACGAAATTTATTTCCATTAGACCACAGAACCCAGATGACCAAAATACAACTAGAAATTTTTGGGATTTGGCTACTTTTTCCCACCATGCTTTTCTTCTATACATACCACCACTGCATTCGATGCGTTCTCAGCTCTAAAATACGCTGAGCATTAGCTCGAAATGTTGGAATCTATGGACTTGCATTCCTCTCTACTAGATGGTCAGGTGATATCTGCCTAACAACAAGCGTACAATGGATGAGATTAGCACAAGACCGAGGAGAGTGGCGTAATAAAGAAGAGGTTTATACTCATGAGAGACAGGGAAACCTACTTTGAGAGCCAGGAACCAATGTTATGTAACAACTCAAAGTTGCAATAAAGATTATTAACCGACTTCCATTTCATAGAAGGAGGAGGTTCTGTATTCGGTTGTGGCTGTTTTTTTTTTATGTATGGTCATCGATTACTCCGAGACCCGTGGGCCGATTTGAGTAATTCTTTTTTTGTTCGAAAGGAGGTACTTCCAAGGTGGTCCCACATTAATCTGGTGCTGTTCTGATGATGGGATCCATGAGGAATTGAGGGACCTCCTCAATTTTTAAATGCACATGTAGGGTGATTTGGGTGTTTTCTTAAGCAACTCGAGCATTTTCTCTCGAAAACCACCAATTTGATGAAGTGGACCTGATGATGATGATTGTTTTGATGATAATCATGACGATTTCTTAAAATGTACGACGTTCAGCGATTATTCCGAGACCCGTGGTCCGATTTGAGCAATTCTTTTTTTGTTTGAAGGGAACTGCCTCCAAGAGCGTCCCACATTAATCTGGTGCTGTTCTGATGATGGGATCCGTGAAGAATTGAGGGAACTCCTCAATTTTTAAAGGCACATGTATGGTGATTTGGGTATTGTCTTAAGCAAATCAAGCATTTCCTCTTAAAAACCACTAATTTGATGGAGTGGACCTGATGATGATGATTGTTGATGATAAATGATGATGATTTTATAAGTGTAGATTACTCCGGAACCCGTGGTCCGATTTGAGTAATTATTTTTTTGTTTGAACGAAGTTACCTCCAAGGTGTTCCCATAATATTGTTGGTTATAATCTGGTGACGGAATTCATAAGGAAATGAGGGAACTCCTCAATTTTTAAAGGTACGAGTATGGCGACATAGTTGTTTTTTATAGTAACTCAAACATTTCCTCCCGTTAATAACCCATTTGATGAAGTACAACTGTAGCCTTACCACGAGTTTGACACTACATCTTCGCTATCGTCTTCGTAACTTACTTTCTATACATCTCGCTCGCACTAATAGGATGCCAGTACGAGCGAGACGCATAGAAAGTAAGTTACGCACACGCTAGCGAATATGTCAGTGTTAGACTTATGGTAAGGCTACTGAGGAGTCGGGAAATGGCGGTTGAAGGGTTGGTGGTTCAGGCTTCAGGGTCGAGGGGTTCCGTGATCAGGGGTTGATGTGCTGTGAGGTTGAGTGATCTGGGGGTTGAGGGATTGGGTCAGTGGCGGGGCGGAGGATGGATTTTGTGTTTGTGCACTGTAGTGACAGGAATGATTACGAATTTAGTGATACGCATCATTATTATTTTCATTCATGCGTCACGCGTCACTCATAAGCTGTTAACAATGCCTTACAAATAAAAATGGAAAAATAAAAACTTTTACAAAAAAAAAGAAAACCGACTTCAAAAAGGATAAAATAAAATATAATCCGTTTTTAAGTATATGCGTTACTAACTGATATGTTTGAAGTCGGTGCCAAGACAAATAGTAACAATACCGGTCAAAAATAATCAGCTTTATGTCTATAAATCACATTACAACTGTACTAATAGGTAATATAATAGTGAAAGTAATTCTGTCTGTCTCTTTGTCACCTTTTCAGCTAAACAACTGCCATGTAAACTGGTGAAATTTGCCATGCAGGTAAAAAGTTAAAGCCCTGTAGATGGTTCTTGAATTGTTTTATATTTTGAAATCAAGTTCTCTGGATAAGAGGCGGGAAATAACTCAGTCCCAATTCCACACCTGAGTACTATGGACAGTTCGAAAAATAGTAAAAATTGCTCTTTAAAAAACATATCAGCAATCGCATTGGTTTTATACTAGTACCGACAAACATGGTACGGACTGCGCCAAGGTGGATTGACAGTGGGTTCTTAGGTATCTACAGAAAGTATGATAATTGCTGTCGTGTAAGGCAATCCTTGTTATGGCAAACATTGTTATCGGATCGCCCTAAAATCATGGTATGCTTCAAATTTGGCTTGGCACTGACTTCAAACATATCAGTTAGTAACGCATATACTGAAAAACGGATTATATTTTATTTTATCCTTTTTGAAGTCGGTTTTCTTTTTTTTTGTAAAAGTTTTTATTTTTATTTTTATTTTTTATCATTGTCAGCATTGGGAGGATACAGGCGGAATTGATACATAGATAGATTTCTCCTTACAAAAATATTTTAGTTTTTGTTGGATATTATGTATTTTATTAAGACTACGAAATACAGAATTGGCAAACTGTATAAAATAAAGGATGAACCGGCGTCCCAGCTAAAATTATCAAATAATTTTCTATTCAACATTGAACAAACTCCTCTGAATTAGAAACTTGCTAATGAACACTGAGCGTGCTACAACACCTATACGTAGTACCTAGCCCATAGAAATACCACTCATAGACTCGACAAGTAGGTTGATATACTTGGTCAAGCAGATCTTGTCAGTAGAAAAAGGCGGCAAATTTGAAAAATGTAGGCGCGAAGGGATGTCGTCCCATAGAAACTTTGAATTTCGCGCCTTTTTTTACTGACAAGATTTGCTTGACCAGCTTTATTTTCTCATACCTATTAAAGACCGACAAGAAATTGTATAAATTAAAAAGTGGCAACATCGTAGTGTCGTCCCTTTCAAACCAATCTAAGAAAACGGGACGAGACTACGATGTTGCCACTTTTTAATTTCTACAATTTCTTGTCGGTAATAGTTATGAGAAAATATCGAATCGTGAAGACAGGCAGTACACACAACAATAGTCGTGCGTAAATGTAGACGTAAATATCATATATTGTTATAAGATAAAGAGAAAAGATAAAAAATAGTTTATTCAAGTAGGCATATTACAATGCGCTTATGAGTTATAGTATAATGCGCGTTATTTGTTATATTACGAGTAGGTGCACCCCGACATTTATTTATTGTATCACATAGCATTACGACATTACCTACCTACATGTATGCCGGAGTCATAAACAGATTTAGGATCTATTGTTATTTTCTTAATACATTAAATTAAAAGAATGTTGATACACTTGAAACAAAATTTATGCTCCCAAAAATTTTGTTTTCTTACTTAATGTATTTTTCCCGCACACGAGTTGCAGCAATTGCCTGCAAGTGGACCTGCAGTCATTCTTGTCTTCTATTTTTCTCATTTATGTCTAGTCGCCAAGTGATCTGTTGACTGTCCCAATTGCTGAATGAGGAATTAGTAGGGTTTGCACGACGGATCCGAAATGTATGGGAAGATCCGCGGATCCGGATCCAGATCCGGATAATTTCATACATTTCGGATCCGGATTGCAAACCCTAGGAATTAGGAATAGATTTTACTGAAACTCAATGTACACATTTTGTGTCAACCGCAACCCCTAATATGGATTTCGTTAGAATTTAATTATAATTTGTATTCATTAGGGATCTAGGTATAATAAGCCATTTACGGTTACCTATTTGGTATAATGGATTTGATATTAAATTTTCAATTAACAGTTACCTAATAAATATTTGTTTACTGCTTTGGTAAGACTCCGCTTGTGACTAAATAGGTATCCGGAAAATAGGTCTGTTTTCCTTTAGTTTTTGACCCCCCTCCCCACCCTAAAATCATCCAAAAATCATGCTTCGAATGACCCCGTTTCCTCCTACGTCATGCTACCATCATCCGATGTCCAGACCCCCCTCCCCCCCCTGATTTGAAATGACGTAATTTATGAATAGCCCCTTAGCCAGCTAAGCTATAGAATACTAAATCAACTTAGCGCCACTTGCACCATCCCACTAACCCAGGGTTAACCGGTTAAACTGATAACCCAGTGTCAAATTGTACTGGTAACTCCAGGTTTAACCAATTAACCCCGGGTTATTGAATAGGTAGTGCAATTGACCCTTAGTGACTTTTTTGCTTTTTTGGATTAGAACCAACTACAGACGGTTTTTGTGTCCATCAAATAATAGAAAAAGCGAGAACGTCGTACTCTTCTCTCACTCCGATAGATAAACGATAAACAGACCATGCTCATTTATAAAGATAACAATGGTTGCGCTTTTTTCTCTCGCACCAAGCTCTCTCTCTCGCTCTCAGGCTGTGAGGTCACGATAAAAGTGCGACCCTCATAGGCCCGCTGGTCGTCGAATATTTTAGTAAAATATAATGAGGTCCAACGGGGCATGAATAAAACCCTTTTCATGTTGCACGCTGTGATGCGGGCCAGACGGGCCTGCTGTCGTAGCTTACTGAACATTTGCCTCTTGAAAACCACTACTGTGGGTACAGGGTTGGTAAAGGTACTAGGTAGGTAAGGGTGTATACTGTAGTGCTGGGTGTTTTCTTATAGAGTCGCACCAAGACAAGTCTGCAGCGGATTTGATACCCCACGCAGTGTAAGTGCTATTTATACGTCATAATTTCATAGAAGTTTGACGTTTAAAATGACACTTGCACTGCGTGAGCTATCAAAATCGCTGCAGACTATTCACGGTCTGACTCTACCAGTCGGTGGCAAAAGAGCACTATATAAGAGCAAGGGCTCGGAACCGGTTGTTTTAGAAAAACCGAAACAGCCCAATATTTTTAATTATTTTATGCTCTATACGTAGGACTGAATCGTGTATTTAGGTAACAACTTCATATTATTAAATTGTTCGATTAAAAATTAAATAATAATCCAAAGCACGAAAAAGAACGTAATAATACCGGTATTTTTTGTATGAAGAAAAAACCGGTTCCGAGATTTCATCCCAACTACTTTCAACTAAAAAATAAGGCGTACGTAAGGACTTACTAAAATAAGGCGTGGTTTCCCCCCTATGTTGGAACGTCAGATAGCAGTCGCTTTCGTAACAACTGCTGCCTTGGTCTTTGGCTAAGCTACAGCTGTGTGGGTGTGTGTGTGTGTGTTGTTTTTGTTGTGGTTCATTGTGAACCGATTGTGGTGATATTGATGAGTGAAGTGTCAATCTACTTGATTTTGTGGCCCGGGTCACATGGTCGTCGGGTTATAGTTATTCGCTCGATATCGCAAAACAAATTGATGTTTCATAAGGCGATGAGTAGCTGTCAATGTATTGTATGGAACTGCCATTTTCTCGATTTCAGGTTATCATGTTTTGAAAGCTCGGTAAGCGTGTTGAAATAGCAGGTTTGTGCCGTCCCGAGGATAAACGCATTAACGTATGAGCTTCAAATGTAGCCGCTACTAATTCGTAGAGGCAAAACGTGTTTCATACCTAGATACAGTCCTGACCATAGGCACAGAATAAATAATAGTACTAGGTACAGAAGACTCATTCTCTAACAAAACGCGTCTGTTACGATCAGTACAGATATGGCCGCTAGGTGGCGACAGCGCCACGCGCGGCTTATGGCTAGCCACCAAAATTGGTGTGGAACGGATGTACTTGTAGCTGACTGTTGCAAAGCGACGAAATCGCGGAGTGAGTCACGCCTGCCAGAGGGCCTACCGCGAACCACGTTCGACGTGTTGACTCTCTGTCGCACTTGTAAATTCGTACGTAAGTGTGACAGGGAGGCAACACGTCGCGTGTGGTTCGCGGTAGGCTTTCAGTATTTATGAGTATGTGCATACAGTTGGAGTTGTTTAGCATCATCATCATTGGCCACATCATCTGTTGTAGATGTTTGTTGCAGCGTTTGTGGGTTTATGGGGTCTCTATCCATATAAAATTTCTATCCATCAAGCCTAATATTCACTGATTAGTGTATAGTTTTCTTCTTTATTACGCTAATATCCTCGTTTTTGTGTGGGATTAGCACTTCTATGTTAATAACATACTCTGTTTATTTGCCGTATCTATAGGCCCCTTGCATGAACTATAGGGGGCAGCATAGGAGCCGTCAGATATTTGGCGCGAGGCGTAAATGTGTCGTTTATGCTTCCGATGTAGCCCACAAGATGGCAGAACCTATTATGCACAAGAAAACGTACCGACGAGAACGGTAGATGGTAGCACTTGCTTTGGCAATGTACATGTACACATATGTTTCCGTTTCAGGCCACAAGATGGCAGACCCTCCAACGCGCACGGTCCCTATGGCAGAATACATTTGACCATCTTGACCAGTCTTGACCAGTCGATGCTCTCCACACTTGTATCTTTGATCACTTTAGCCACCATTCTTATTCATTCAGCTGTGTAACTTTTTTCTTATTTAACTATTTGTTTACCTTATGTTATTTTTGTCTTTTTCTTCTTGTCTGTTACCTTCCGTGATTCTTCTCACCTGATGGTCTTATCGGAAGATCAGCGCTGGAAGCCACCAGCAACATGCTGAGATGGGGCCATTTCGTGGCACTTTAATCTTATTTTGTGCTTTCTTTTAATATTATGTATTGTCTCGTTTGTTTGTGCTTACGAATAAATTATATTCTATTCTATTCTATTCATTCAATAACTTGTCTTATCCATCTTCCTTCCTTCCTTCTCGTAAAGTATATGAGAAAAAATAGCCTTACCAAGGGTTATAGGGGTACGGGACCGGCTGTACGCATAAATAAAAGATATGCCACATCATGCGGCGACGCGTAAAAAGTGTCCTTCTCACTAATGCCCCAACTGGGGTTTTCATAGTTTGCAACGTAACGCTTCGACCATTGGTCACCACTCTCAGACTCCGCTCTGTAGTGCTTTTATTCTAGGTCTCTGTGAATTTCATAAAGGACAGTTTTTAAACTTAAATTTTAACTATTTTAAACGCAATAGGGTATGTATCTCCAAAACTAAAGATTCTGGGATACAGATGGCTATTGTAGTGTACAGTTTTATACCACGATAATCTTTATTTATCCCTGGAACAAATTTTTCGTTGCTACATTTGTAAATTGAGGTACATGTAGTAAACTTGGACGCAAATAAAATGAGCGGTGGCGCTCTCATACTAATAAATCTTATAACTTTAAACGAGCAATTCTTGTATATATATTTATTTAATTATTTATTTATGTATATATTTTGGGGATCTCGGAAACGGCTCTAACGATTTCGATGAAATTTGCTATATGGGGGTTTTCGGGGGCGAAAAATCGATCTAGCTAGGTCTTATGTCTGGGAAAACGCGCATTTTTAAGTTTTTATATGTTTTCCGAGCAAAGTTCGGTCTCCCAGATATTTACTTATTATGGGGGGCAATGTGTGGTGCCCTCGAGTCGTCCTTCAAGCTCCTTCATGTACCTAAGTAGGTTTACCCTACTTGGGTACATGAAGGAGCCCTATAAGGATCCTGACCGAATTTTAGTTATATTTTAGCATTTCGAGAACGTTTTTATCTGAACAAAACCGACGTTTGCGCCCTCGATATTTGACCACCACATGCATATGAAAGGTTAAGGGATCTGTGGCTTCACACTCGGTTTAAGTATGGATGTTTGTCATGCCATGTTAAAAATTGACCCGTGTCACAGAGAAGTGCTCAGTTGTCCAGTAATGTGTTGGATTTCAAGATTTTTCTATCCGAAGACGAACGGACGATAGTAATGCCTATTTTTTGCAACAGTTGCAAAGGCAGGTTAAAAATGCTAATACCTACTATCCCCCTTATTCATAAACGCTCTACAAACCTCGATTAGCTAATAAATTAATAATCGTTTGACTTTATCTGTCATTTTGACTTATGTATTTGTAAAGGAGTCCACTGATTAACAGTCCGCCGGACGGTATCGGCCTGTCAGTTCAACAAAATTTTGACAGTTCCGAACAACTGACAGGCCGATACCGTCCGGCGAACTGTTAATCAGTGGGCCCCTTAACAAAGGGATAAAACATAATTAAACTAAATCAGGCCCGTAAAGTTTTATGAATAAGAGGGTATGCCTTCACATAACCCAAGGATATTGCGAACACTTTTTTACCTAGATAATTACATGATTTAATTCGACTAAATTGTTAGATGACGACCCAAACCCACAAATTCTGGGCCATAGTGCACCGCACGAGTAACAAAACAAGGTTGATTTTTGTTGAATTATTTTTATGCGATTAGTGAGTCTTGTCGAAATAAATCTTCATATTATTATTTATATAATGATGGGTGATATTTGGGTACCCTTCAGGGCGATGTAATCGATTTCGCGGTAATTTCAAACCAATTTATCTTACCCAAAAAATCTAAAAGTGTGAAGTTTTAGTAAATATCATATAAAATGAGCTCGGCTACCTCGCTGATGCGAATAGACATCGATAAAATTCCGCCGAGTAACCCCCAAGATTGATGGCGGCGCCGGTCGAACACCTTTTTAAATATACACGCTCATTGCCCTCATTATTATTAATAAGGTTGAGTCGAAGGATTTTTCAATCCGAAACCAGATTCGCGGGATTGGATGGTAAGTGAATTTGAAATTTAACTTTTTTATTTTATGGACGATCTGACTGGATGTCGTGACAGCGGACAATCGGACATGGAAGAGAACAATCTCACACCTGAGGATGCCGAAGACCGGGCAAAGTGGAGAAGATTGAGCAGGAAAGCGGACCCTGGCGCTAGACCGGGAAAACGCTAGGTTAAGTTAAGTCTCTTGGTTGTGCTTAATTCAGTTAAGTTGAAGAATGAAATATAAGATATGTTAAGCAGCAGAATTTGCTGGACGGGATGTTAAAGAAAGGAACTTTATGAAACTTTATAAATTAGAAAATAAGAGTATGTGCAGGTGATTTTGAACACCTCACCCGCTAAGCTTTTTCTGCTGCTGACTGTACCTGCAAAATATAACATTACGACTAATTTAATATCAGTAACACGATTGCACATGCACAGTTCTAATTTCCGAGTTGCCAGCTGTAACGGCAGAGTTATATTGATCACCGAGTCTCTTTGTTCCTCTGGAACGGCGAACTGCAAAAAGTCTGTCGTCGGTCTTCTTCGCTGAAAGTTTAATTCTTATAAAAACTATTCAACATAGTTAAAGTACTTTTAAATTGGTTTTATTGCGTTGGGATGTAACCTATTGATGCATTGAGTCTGTGGTGATTTTACATTTAATCATTTCATCATTGCAATCATGTACAACATTATAAGTATACAAGGTACACATATGTGAACATGAACCCGGACAGGGTAGGGTATATCAATTAGTTTTAATTTTATACTAAAGTCTTACACTAAAATGTCTGTCTTCTTCCTCGCGTTGTCCCGGCATTTTTTTGCCACAGCTCATGGGAGCCTGGGGTCCGCTTGACAACTAATCCCAAGAATTGGCATAGGCATCTAGTTTTTACGAAAGCGACTGCCATCTGCCCTTCCAACCCAGAGGGTAAACTAGGCCTTATTGGGATTAGTTGGACACTAAAATGTCTGTCTTGTGAATAAAAATCGACCGGTATAAAAAGGTGACATTCGAATTGCGACCGCAGCAGCGTTATTGTTGTAGATGACTAGGTACAGCGTTACTGCATGGCTGCAGCTGTGACGCGGGCGATGTCTATAAATCTCTTTCATAAAATAACGCTGCAAATGTTACCTTAATAGTATTCATTGGAATTATATTATTCGCGTAATTCGTTAAATTCACGTTGGAATATATGAGCGCTCTGATATGCATATAGGACAAAATGAGCAATTTGAATTAGTCTCTCGGACAGGGTTATATAGTAATAGCGGTACACCGTGAAATTCGGGAATCAGCTGCAAATGGTGTTAGAGGTATGAAAATCGGCACGATTAATCTTTAGGCCATTTGAATCAATTTGACCCGTAGCACAAAAAAAAAACAAACGGAAAGGAGTTATGACGTCATCTTTTTTTGTATGGAAAAAGAAAAAAAATTGTTCAGAAACCTATCGTGTGTGGTATTAAATGAAAGGGCATTTTGAGCCGGCTCTAAAAATATATCACATTATTATATTTCCGTCACTTGCATTCAATTAAAATAAAAATAATTTTCAAAACATACTAAGTTTGGGCTCCTCCAGATACGAAACCGTTGAATTATGTTTTGTAAAATATACCTCAAGTAATACCCAATATCCTCATATCTAACCCCAAGAAATTAATTTCGAGAATATTTAGTTTTAGTATTTTTTTCAAATTTTTTATTATTACAAATTGTGATCTATCAATCTATCAATGAAACGGCCTCCTAGCTTAGTCGATAGTGACCTGCCTATGAAGCAGGAGTTCCCAGGTTCGAATCCTGGTAAGGGCATTTATTTGTGTGATGATGATGATGAACACACAAATAAATGCCCTTACCAGGATTCGAACCTGGGACCTCCTGCTTCATAGGCAGGGTCACTATCGACTAGGCTAGGAGGCCGTTTCATTGATAGATTGATAGATCATAATTTGTAATAATAAAAAAATTTAAAAAAATACTAAAACTAAATATTTTCGAAATTAATTTCTTGGGGTTAGATATGGGGATATTGGGTATTACTATTACTTGAGGTATATTTTACAAAACATAATTCAACGGTTTCGTATCTGGAGGAGCCCAAACTTGGGATGTTTTGAAAATTATTTTTATTTTAATTGAATGCAAGTGACGGAAATAAAATAATGTGATATATTTTTAGAACCGGCTCAAAATGCCCTTTCATTTAATACCTCACACGATATGTTTCTTAACAATTTTTTTTCTTTTTCCATACAAAAAAAAGATGACGTCATAACTCCTTTCCGTTTTTTTTTTGGTGCTACGGGTCGAATTGATTCAAATGCCTTAAAGATTAATCGTGCCGATTTTCATACCTCTAACACCATTGCAGCTGATTTTGGTCAACCGCTAGCACAGTAATAGTACTGCGTCCAGCGGTAGATTAGCTGACTTTATCAGTTACTGTACCAAGCCATGAAGCATTTTTTTAGCAATTCACCCATGATATGTCATCGTTACTTGCGCTTTATACGTATCAAAATTGTTTGTTTCTCAGAGAGTTGTTTCTATTTGTTGGATTATATTATGTAGTTTTGGCTCTTCTTTTCGTATTTTTTTTGTACAGAATTTAAGAATTATCTTAGTCAATCTATCTGTCTATCTGTATCTGTGTGTGTGTTATCTGTGAGACTTAGCCAATTTGTGTAATAATATCCTATAATATTTATTTATTTATCTGGACTTCCTGGTCAAAGAAAGCACGGAAATTAGATAATAATCCGGTACAGAAGACTCGTCAATCATGTAGAAAGGCTGCCGGTGTTTGGAAGAACGTAACCTCAACCTTCTTGTCACTTCTCCTCCGTCTTACAGTGGTCCCTCTCCCCAAAAGCACCCTCATAAAGCCGCTCTGACTCTGCTTTACAATCCAACATTAAAATAACATCGAACTCTGGCGTTGACCTTGAAAAGCCATCATACACAGGGCTGTCTTAAACTATGCTGGGGACCTTGGGCACATAAAAATTTGGGGCCCTTCTGGAAAATAAAGAAAGCTAATTAAACTAACATTTTACTACTATGATTTATTATGTGTAATCAAATATACTGTTACTGTCTGTCCTTCAGGGCCCCCTGGGGATGGGGGCCCTTGGGCACGGGCCCCGTGTGCCCTTATGGTAAAGACGGTACTGATTCATACAGACATCTGATTTAAGCCTGGAAGGACTAGCTTGAAGCTACCTTATGAAGTATAGGCAATCAATCAACTGGACTGGTTATGCTGGATTGCAGTGCAATGTAGTTAATTTGATTCCAAAGACTATTAACGAAGTTTCAGCTGACATATTACTCGACATTATTTCGTTATATTACATACCTAGTTACTAACTAAAATAGGCAACGGTTTACATTTTGATGTCGCTGACTAGACTGGCAAGGAAAACATTTGTTAGAGCTTTCAAAAAGTACGAAAATGTTAATTCCATCAAAATTCAATTTTTTCCCATCCCCTATTATTTATTTAATCGTATGGCATTAAACTATATTTACAGATACAGAAAAATCATAAATCTAACTCCAGAGAATAAGTGGATTAATCCCCTATACTCTATAGCATGTCCAAAGATTATATGTATTTTTAACGTACATATATTTCATCTCTAAGCGGGTGCGAGATGTTCATACATATAATACCTAATGTTAATCCATGGCGATAAAACGTTGTTACGACCCGGCAACATCTTCATAAACGAGAATGACGCTAAATTAATGCCTACGTTAAATAATAATACGTCTGCATGAAACACAACACAACATAAAATGAGCATATAAAATTAGATACAAAAAGTATAATTCACGTAAAGCCTTATTGTATAATATTTAAAACTTTCGCGTTTTGAACACATATTAACTCACATTTATAGACGGGTCTATCGCGAATTTATTTACCGACGTTTCGACACACAATTCACAAAACACAATTCACAATTCGCGATAGACCCGTCTATAAATGTGAGTTAATAAGCCTTATTGTACCTGATTCCTAAATTTACATTTTTAAATGTTATTCAATATACATATTTACGCAGCGGTCAGCCCACATTCATAAAAAAATTAGTTGTCTTCGTATGCCATCAATGTCCTCATGGTGGAGTTGAATGAATTTAATTTATTATTTAAGTGACTAACACTGATGAAACTGATCTAACCATCCTAATTTCTAGCCGTCCAGAGACCTATAACATGCTCCTATTCCGTTATATTATGAATATTTAATTTCACAAATCAAAATTGAATTTGTCTTGGCAAATTTTGGACGCGTGGACGACTAGCGGCTAATACCTAGCTTAGCGTCTGGCTCGGAGAGCTGTCATCACCGCGCGGACACGTCTGCAGTAACGGACAGTATTTCCCACCCATTTCCACGCTGCAAACCTTCACCACCCGTTTCAGTACAAACAAAATAAGAACGCGTTTATACTTCACTTTCAGCTTTAAATTGAATTCAGCCCGGCCAAAGTTAGCGGGCCCTTAAGTTTGTTACAAAAGCTTTGGCAAAATCCGAGCCCCCCAACATGGATTGTGTGCAAAGTTAACAATAATTGTATCGATGTTTAATGTTTGTGTCGGAACTTGTTTTTAACATAAATTACTGGGCTGTTTCGATTCGTTGGAGTTTGGAGTGCCGCTTTAACATTGATTGATCCATTAGATTATAATAATTCTAGCTAAGATAGATTGATGGCAGTTTAAGCAAATATTCCGACGTTTCTGTCTATCACTAAATCTTATAAAACAAAGTCTCCCGCCGCGTCTGTCTGTTGTGTGTTTGTATGTTCGCGATAAACTCAAAAACTACTGAACGGATTTCCATGCGGGTTTCACCTACCTATCAATAGAATTTTTGAGAAAGGTTTAGGTGTATAATTTGTTAACCCGTGCGAAGCCGGGGCGGGTCGCTAGTTCTAGCTAAGATACATTGATGGCAGTATTCCGCAATTAAGCAAATATTCCGACGTTTCTGTCTATCATGACTTAAAGAACTCTCTCAGCGAAATCGGAACTAGCGGGCTTCATTTTCATATAGCGTTTGCGAATTTCAAACCACAATATTGAAGCAACGAAATCTAAACCGGCGACAATTTTCGTACCTACCGTAAATATAACCCTGGGGTGAAGCGAAATAAAACAAGGATTGTTCATTCTGATTTTAATATTTTTAATTGCATTTGGTTTGGTTGGGTTAGAGTAACTAGACGTCGGGATTTATAGTGATAGGTACTTGGTTAAATACGTCATGCGTTTTATCGTAGATTTCAACAGTAGAAAAAGAAAAGTCTAGGAAGTTTTCGTGGTACTAATACCTAACTAAGTGTGATCGATAAAACTTGTGCCGTAGTAATTTTGGGGTTACATATCAGAATACCGAAAGTTGATTTACCTAATGTCGAATCACCTATGCTCGATTCACCTATTTTTTTAAACACCTAATGGTTTATTAACCTAAGCTCATAACACCTAATGAACGAATTACCTAATGCACGTTTCACCTATAATTGTTTTACCTAAGCTCAGAATACCTATGGTCGATCTACCTAAACTTGATACACCTAATGCTTAAAATACCTAAAACCGATTTACCTAATACATGAAATACCTAAAGTTAATATACCTAATACACGAAACACCTAATTTTGATATACCTAATGCACAAATTACCTAAAGCTGACATACCGACTGCATGAATTACCTAAAGCTGTTACACCTAACGAACCAAACACCTAAAGTCGATATACCTAATGCACGGAATACCTAAAGTCGATATACCTAATCCACGTAATACCGAAAGTCGATATACCTAATGTCCGATATCCCTAAACTTGATTTACCTATTGAACGAAATACCTAAAGTGAATATACCTAATGCACGTAACACATACAGTTTATATACCCGTTAGGTACAGTCAACTGTAAAAATATGGGTGCACAAATCATCTCAAAAATATGTCCCATAGCTCTTATGTCAGCGAATTAAGAACTATGGGACATATTTTTAAATAAGTTGGCTACACCCATATTTTTACAGTTGACTGTATCTAATCAACGAAATACCTAAAGTCATTATAAAAAATCATTTACTGCAGATAATTAAAGTAAATATAGCATTAATAATTAAAATAAAAATAATATTGTAATAATGTAATTAATAGATACCTATAATAAAATTATTAAATTAAAAATGATAACATCTATACATTTATTAATTAAATTTAGATTAAAATTAAAAACTCTAAAACAAAAAGCAAAAAATAGTTTAAATCGTATAATGTTACGCGCAGTCAAAAATAGATTAGAATGTCAAACTTAAATTAATTTATAATACAATCCTATTTTTTAGGGTTCCGTAGTCAACTAGGAACCCTTATCGTTTCGCCATGTCCGTCTGTCTGTCTGTCCGTCTGTCAGAGGCCTTGGTCCGTGATCGTTAGTGCTAGAAAGCTACAATTTGACATAAATATATAAATCAATAAATCCAACAAACTCGTAGAAAATAATCTTTAAAAAACCTCGTCTACACGTAAAGTGGGGATGGAATTTTTTTTTCGCTTCAACCCTATAGTGTGTGGTATCGTTGGATAGGTTTTTAAAACGAATAGGGGTTTTCAACCAACATTTATTGACAAACTGAATATTTTCGGCAATAACCGCTCCGAAAGAAAAAATAAATGTTTCCCCCTCTAACATTTGAACAATGAATCCAAAAAATATAAAAAAAACCGTGGAACTAGAGCTTAAGAAAGACATTCAAAGAAAACTATAGCAAACATGATAAATTTATCCGTTTTAAGTTATCGCAAAAAGTCTCCGCTTCATAGTAAAAACTAGAGATGCCACGAATATTCGGCAACTATTCGGTATTCGGCCTATTCGCCCATTTTGCCGAATATTCGATATTCGGCCGAATGTTGCCTACTATTCGGCCGAATACCGAATATCTAATTGCACCTACCTAAAACGAAAAATTACACAAAAAATAACCAAAAGCTAGGTATATTTAATATTTAAAATGAATTCTTGGAAAGTAGTTAAATACGAAGACACGTATGTTAGCATTTATTTTGTTGATTACAAAATATGGTTACATATCAGAATACCGAAAATTAACTTACCTAATGTCGAATCACCTATGCTCGATTCACCTATTTTTAAATTACCTAACGATCATTTTACCTAAATATTTAATGACCTAAGTTTATAATACCTAATCTCAATTAACCTAATGGATGAAACACCTAATTAACGTTTTACCTAATGCACATTTTACCTAACGCACGTTTTACCTAAAGCTATTATACCTAATGCATGAAACACCTAAAGCTGACATACCTAATGGACGATCCACCTAAAGCTGATATACCTAATGAACGATATACCTAAAGTTGATTTACCTAAAGGATAACATACCTAAAACTGTTATACCTAACGAACGAAATACCTAAAGTCGATATACCTAAAGGACGGAATACCTAAAATCGATATACCTAATGCATGTTATACCGAAAGTCGATATACCTAATGGACGATATGCCTAAAGTTGATTTACCTATTGAACGAAATACCTAGAGCTAATATACCTATTGCACGTAACACCTAAAGTCGATATACCTAATGCACGAAATACCTGAGGCTGGTATATGTTTTAACGAACGAAAATACCTACTGTAAGTTTTGTAACATGGCCATTATTGGGGAATTACGCCACTGTCTTCCAAGCCGAGACATTCGCTATAATTGCCTGTGTGCATGAGAATATAGTTAGGCGAACCCAAGGGAAGAATATCTATATACTCAGCGACAGTCAGGCCGCTCTCAAAGCGCTCGAAGCGCCCAGAGTGGACTCTAGACTGGTATATAATGGCGTCCAAGCTCTGAACCAGCTTGGAAGGCAAAACAGGGTGCAACTGGTATGGATCCCAGGGCACGAGGGATTCATAGGCAATGAAAATGCAGATGAACTCGCCAGAGCTGGATCTGTAAGTAACCTTATAGGTCCGGAACCATTCGTGGGGCTCTCACAGGGAACCATCACAACGGCTATTAAAGACCATACCAAGACCAAACACCAGGAAGAATGGGATAGTCTGACGGGTCTGAAGCATGCAAAGCTCTTTATGCAAGGAATAGACTCCGGCTGGAGCAAAAAGCTTTGGAAACTTAGCAAAAGACTTACTGACGGCTTAGAACCTCTTAGCCTTCGGAGAGACGTTGGCTCTCTTTGCATGTTCTACCGTCTGTACAATGGGGAGTGCTCGGAAGAACTTTTTGATTTGGTGCCATCGTCTCGTTTCTATCACCGCACCTCCCGCCAAAGGAGCAAAGTTCATCCCCACTTCTTAGATACATGGCACACCAAGAATAAGCGGGCATCTCGCTCGTTTCTTCCCAGAACGTGCAGAATGTGGAATGACTTGCCTCCTGAGGTATTTCCTTTGCGCTACGACATGGGATTCTTCAAGAAGCGGGTATTTAGGGTTCTCAAGGGTCGGCAACGCTTAAGTGGCTCCTGTGATGTTGCTTATGTCCATGGGCGACGATGACCGCTTCCCATCAGGCGGCTCGTCTGCTCGCTTGCTGACTATAACATAAAAAAAAAAAAAAAAAAAAAAAGACAACTCCAAATCATAACGGGGGTGTTTACTGGCCATTACGGGGTCAAAGGATTTCTGACCAAGATGGGACACTGACAACACCGATTGTCGTATGTGTGGCGAAGAGGAAGAGACAGTAAGACACTTAATGTGTGAATGTCACGCCCTCGCCAGACAAAGAATGAAGGACTTTGGAGCAGGATACCTGGAACCAAAGGACTTTAAAACGCTACCCATGAGCTCCATCATCCACACATGGATATGGTGGGAAAAGCTCTTGAGTAGTTGACGGATCTCTTCTAGGGGGTAACTGCACAAAAGATCCCTATGGGTCGAAGTGTATCCGCAAGGGCCCCCGAAAACAATAAGATAAGATAAGATTTGTAACATAGCCGAATGACTTCGTTTACAGTGACATATTGGTTACCACGGTTACCATGACCTATTAAATGGAAATACCAGCGGGCTCAGCTGCCACCACCATTTAATGCCATAATAACGTTTAACTGTGGCATTACGTCTTTTTAAGTTTTTACTAGAGATGTCCCGAATAGTGAATTTGGCCGAATACCGAATACCGAATATTGGGCGACCGAATATTCGGCATCACATGCGAATATTTTGAGTCACAATTATTATGAAAACTGTTCGCCAACTAAGCACAACGTTTGCGAAGATATATTTTTATGTTGAACAGAATGAATTAATCATAATCATAATCATAAATTTATTTCATAGAATATGGTATGTACAATTTTGGTGTCGTTGTGTTTTGGTATAGAACAGCATATTCTGCCATCACTGGCGTAGAAATATATAAATAGGTGATGGAATACATTAACTACAAATACTCTGTATACCATAACATTAACAAGCAATAATAAAATATACATCATTCAATAAGACGTGTCAACAATAAGAAATAAATACAAAAAAGAAGATTATTACACAAAATTCAAAATTAATAAATAATAAATGTCAGACTTCATTACAATTTAAAAATTCTGTATACCATCAATTTAAATACTCTGTATACCATAACATTAACAAGCAATAATAAAATATACATCATTCAATAAGACGTGTCAACAATAAGAAAGAAATACAAAAAATCGGGCAAGTGCGAGTCGGACTCGCGCACGAAGGGTTCCGTACCATATTAAAAAAAAAAAAAGCAAAAAAAAAAACGGTCACCCATCCAAGTACTGACCACTCCCGACGTTGCTTAACTTTGGTCAAAAATCACGTTTGTTGTATGGGAGCCCCATTTAAATCTTTATTTTATTCTGTTTTTAGTATTTGTTGTTATAGCGGCAACAGAAATACATCATCTGTGAAAATTTCAACTGTCTAGCTATCACGGTTCGTGAGATACAGCCTGGTGACAGACGGACGGACGGACGGACGGACGGACGGACAGCGAAGTCTTAGTAATAGGGTCCCGTTTTACCCTTTGGGTACGGAACCCTATTACACAAAATTCAAAATTAATAAATAATAAATGTCAGACTTCATTACAATTTAAAAATTCATGTACTTTATAGGAACATTTCTCCAGAAGCCATTCGGTTAATTTTCTTTTAAATTTTGACAAAGGCATTTCCTTAAACCGAGTCGGCAACTTATTATATATTACTATGCACATGTAAAACACATTTATCTTACAACAATCTAAGCGAAATAATGGAGAGAAAAGTTTGTATTTGTATCTAGTGGGCCGTTGTGAGATCTCTGACTGCAATCTAAACAGTAGTGGATTATGTCTTACAAACAAACAAATCTCTTTTATATACATACATGCTACTGGTAATATCTTTAGCGAGTAATAAAAATGCGATTGTATCGGCTTCCTCGATTTTATTATTTTCAAAGATAACATTTAGTGGGGTTGAATTAGTTTTGTACGTTCTAAATTGTAAAATTTTAGTCTTGCTTACGTTTATCTTAAGATAATTATTTGACAGCCATTGATGTATCTCCGTTAATGACATTTCAATTTAATGTAGTTAGAGTCAATCAAATCAGATCCATATTAAAAATAATAGTTATTTGTACAACAAGAGATCAAAGTTTGATATTTCTTCGAGTGCTTATTTTGAGTCCCGTGCAAGCGAAAGATTCTATAATAGATTCACGAGCGTAGCGAGTGAATCTAATTTAGAATCTTGAGCGTAGTAAGGGATTCAAAAGCGCACGAGATGTAAATAACTTTGATCTCGTGTAGTACACAAAATTTTTCACCCTAAGCAGTGAGAACATACCTAGAGGGACAGAGATAATAGAACCCAAGTATATCGAACTTGTATTAGACCCCGCATGTTGAAATGACATTTGACTATAAAGGTCAATTGAATGTCATTTTATTTTTTTGAGTGAGCAAAATGCGATTTTGCTCACTGAGTGAGACAAAATGACTCAGTGAGCAAAATCGCATTTTGCTCACTGTTTTTAAGAAGCAAAGTACCCTTGTTCGAGCTGCTGAGGTGAAAAATATTTTGGGTTACATATCAGAATACCGAAAGTTGATTTACCTAATGTCGAATCACCTATGCTCGATTCACCTATTTTTTTAAACACCTAATGGTTTATTAACCTAAGCTCATAACACCTAATGAACGAATTACCTAATGCACGTTTCACCTATAATTGTTTTACCTAAGCTCAGAATACCTATGGTCGATCTACCTAAACTTGATACACCTAATGCTTAAAATACCTAAAACCGATTTACCTAATACATGAAATACCTAAAGTTAATATACCTAATACACGAAACACCTAATTTTGATATACCTAATGCACAAATTACCTAAAGCTGACATACCGACTGCATGAATTACCTAAAGCTGTTACACCTAACGAACCAAACACCTAAAGTCGATATACCTAATGCACGGAATACCTAAAGTCGATATACCTAATCCACGTAATACCGAAAGTCGATATACCTAATGTCCGATATCCCTAAACTTGATTTACCTATTGAACGAAATACCTAAAGTGAATATACCTAATGCACGTAACACATACAGTTTATATACCCGTTAGGTACAGTCAACTGTAAAAATATGGGTGCACAAATCATCTCAAAAATATGTCCCATAGCTCTTATGTCAGCGAATTAAGAACTATGGGACATATTTTTAAATAAGTTGGCTACACCCATATTTTTACAGTTGACTGTATCTAATCAACGAAATACCTAAAGTCATTATAAAAAATCATTTACTGCAGATAATTTAAGTAAATATAGCATTAATAATTAAAATAAAAATAATATTGTAATAATGTAATTAATAGATACCTATAATAAAATTATTAAATTAAAAATGATAACATCTATACATTTATTAATTAAATTTAGATTAAAATTAAAAACTCTAAAACAGAAAGCAAAAAATAGTTTAAATCGTATAATGTTACGCGCAGTCAAAAATAGATTAGAATGTCAAACTTAAATTAATTTATAATACAATCCTATTTTTTAGGGTTCCGTAGTCAACTAGGAACCCTTATCGTTTCGCCATGTCCGTCTGTCTGTCTGTCCGTCTGTCAGAGGCCTTGGTCCGTGATCGTTAGTGCTAGAAAGCTACAATTTGACATAAATATATAAATCAATAAATCCAACAAACTCGTAGAAAATAATCTTTAAAAAACCTCGTCTACACGTAAAGTGGGGATGGAATTTTTTTTTCGCTTCAACCCTATAGTGTGTGGTATCGTTGGATAGGTTTTTAAAACGAATAGGGGTTTTCAACCAACATTTATTGACAAACTGAATATTTTCGGCAATAACCGCTCCGAAAGAAAAAATAAATGTTTCCCCCTCTAACATTTGAACAATGAATCCAAAAAATATAAAAAAAACCGTGGAACTAGAGCTTAAGAAAGACATTCAAAGAAAACTATAGCAAACATGATAAATTTATCCGTTTTAAGTTATCGCAAAAAGTCTCCGCTTCATAGTAAAAACTAGAGATGCCACGAATATTCGGCAACTATTCGGTATTCGGCCTATTCGCCCATTTTGCCGAATATTCGATATTCGGCCGAATGTTGCCTACTATTCGGCCGAATACCGAATATCTAATTGCACCTACCTAAAACGAAAAATTACACAAAAAATAACCAAAAGCTAGGTATATTTAATATTTAAAATGAATTCTTGGAAAGTAGTTAAATACGAAGACACGTATGTTAGCATTTATTTTGTTGATTACAAAATATTTTTCACCTCAGCAGCTCGAACAAGGGTACTTTGCTTCTTAAAAACAGTGAGCAAAATGCGATTTTGCTCACTGAGTCATTTTGTCTCACTCAGTGAGCAAAATCGCATTTTGCTCACTCAAAAAAATAAAATGACATTCAATTGACCTTTATAGTCAAATGTCATTTCAACATGCGGGGTCTAATACAAGTTCGATATACTTGGGTTCTATTATCTCTGTCCCTCTAGGTATGTTCTCACTGCTTAGGGTGAAAAATTTTGTGTACTACACGAGATCAAAGTTATTTACATCTCGTGCGCTTTTGAATCCCTTACTACGCTCAAGATTCTAAATTAGATTCACTCGCTACGCTCGTGAATCTATTATAGAATCTTTCGCTTGCACGGGACTCAAAATAAGCACTCGAAGAAATATCAAACTTTGATCTCTTGTTGTACAAATAACTATTATTTTTAATATGGATCTGATTTGATTGACTCTAACTACATTAAATTGAAATGTCATTAACGGAGATACATCAATGGCTGTCAAATAATTATCTTAAGATAAACGTAAGCAAGACTAAAATTTTACAATTTAGAACGTACAAAACTAATTCAACCCCACTAAATGTTATCTTTGAAAATAATAAAATCGAGGAAGCCGATACAATCGCATTTTTATTACTCGCTAAAGATATTACCAGTAGCATGTATGTATATAAAAGAGATTTGTTTGTTTGTAAGACATAATCCACTACTGTTTAGATTGCAGTCAGAGATCTCACAACGGCCCACTAGATACAAATACAAACTTTTCTCTCCATTATTTCGCTTAGATTGTTGTAAGATAAATGTGTTTTACATGTGCATAGTAATATATAATAAGTTGCCGACTCGGTTTAAGGAAATGCCTTTGTCAAAATTTAAAAGAAAATTAACCGAATGGCTTCTGGAGAAATGTTCCTATAAAGTACATGATTTTTTAAATATCAAACTAAACATCATTTATTCATGGCTAACTAAAACTACATTTCATACAAACGTATTACAAAAAGAAATATTTTTACATCAGTGACAACCCTACAAAGTTATTTACATTTTAAATACTAACTTATATACTAAAACTACAAATAAACACAGCACAATACATACATTATTAAATAATCTTAATTTTTTAAATTGTAATGAAGTCTGACATTTATTATTTATTAATTTTGAATTTTGTGTAATAGGGTTCCGTACCCAAAGGGTAAAACGGGACCCTATTACTAAGACTTCGCTGTCCGTCCGTCCGTCCGTCCGTCCGTCCGTCTGTCACCAGGCTGTATCTCACGAACCGTGATAGCTAGACAGTTGAAATTTTCACAGATGATGTATTTCTGTTGCCGCTATAACAACAAATACTAAAAACAGAATAAAATAAAGATTTAAATGGGGCTCCCATACAACAAACGTGATTTTTGACCAAAGTTAAGCAACGTCGGGAGTGGTCAGTACTTGGATGGGTGACCGTTTTTTTTTTTGCTTTTTTTTTTTAATATGGTACGGAACCCTTCGTGCGCGAGTCCGACTCGCACTTGCCCGATTTTTTGTATTTCTTTCTTATTGTTGACACGTCTTATTGAATGATGTATATTTTATTATTGCTTGTTAATGTTATGGTATACAGAGTATTTAAATTGATGGTATACAGAATTTTTAAATTGTAATGAAGTCTGACATTTATTATTTATTAATTTTGAATTTTGTGTAATAATCTTCTTTTTTGTATTTATTTCTTATTGTTGACACGTCTTATTGAATGATGTATATTTTATTATTGCTTGTTAATGTTATGGTATAGGTAAAATTTTTTGAACTGATCTTGTTCACTTACCTGTACTAACAATGGCATTGTTCTATTACAATCCTATTATCTGCTTTTGTTCTCGTAGGCGCCAACCAATTTACTTACAAAATAAGTTAAAAGTACATTGCATGTATATTGAATTCTAAACCTTATTTCTTGTTGAATGGGGTTAAAATGGTCTAAAAAGATAATATCATATTCAATCTTTTGGAAAGTCACATGCACCTTAGCCACGATAGGGACGTATTCTGGTGTTAAATAAAATATGTAGAAAGATAAAAATGTATAATTATTATACATATTAGTTAATGTCCACTTGCACTCGCATTGACCCACGGTCGCCACATTATTATTATCAAGTCCAGTAAAACGTAGCCAGGGTCGTTAAAATCACAAGGTACAAAATCCAATCGAAAGCAGGGAATGTCCAGTAAAACTTAGCCAAGTTGCGTAAAAGATCAGTAGGAATTGAGTAAGAACACATGTACTGAACGAGCGAAAGCCAGTTAGACACTAAGATTTAAAACTACAATCATATCATAATGTGTCCCACAATTTGATAACAGGCCAGGTAATTTTTTTTATTGGTGTCTCGCTCGCTCTTTTATTACAATTGTAGTTAGGTATAGGTCAGAAAAAATTACCACTAAATAACATTCCGACATAAACAGATAAACCAAGTGTTTATCAATTGCAACAATGCGAGCACGACCCTGGCGGCACATCTGTTATCTCTAAATGCAAAACGTGTGAATGTTATTCTTACCTTCAAAGCATTTTTATCCTTATGGTAAGACTATAGAGCCGAAAATATAATGGAATTTTATGGTATCTCATAGCTGTTTTTCTACTGAGTGTGTTCTTTTTGAGTGTCGATGGTTGTTAAATGCAAAAAAAGTTAGGTTAGCCATTATTTAGTTAGTGTATTTTGTAGTCTATTGTTTAAAGAAATAGAGTCGTTAATCTATACTAACATTTCAAGGCGGTTATAATCTGCTTTTACTACGGGGATTATCCTAATTTGTGGTTTACCACTCAATGGTATTGTATTCTTGAGACTCTTTGAGTAAACTAGATCAGATCGTTTGATTCACACTATATACAGAGTATTTGTAGTTAATGTATTCCATCACCTATTTATATATTTCTACGCCAGTGATGGCAGAATATGCTGTTCTATACCAAAACACAACGACACCAAAATTGTACATACCATATTCTATGAAATAAATTTATGATTATGATTATGATTAATTCATTCTGTTCAACATAAAAATATATCTTCGCAAACGTTGTGCTTAGTTGGCGAACAGTTTTCATAATAATTGTGACTCAAAATATTCGCATGTCATGCCGAATATTCGGTCGCCCAATATTCGGTATTCGGTATTCGGCCAAATTCACTATTCGGGACATCTCTAGTAAAAACTTAAAAAGACGTAATGCCACAGTTAAACGTTATTATGGCATTAAATGGTGGTGGCAGCTGAGCCCGCTGGTATTTCCATTTAATAGGTCATGGTAACCGTGGTAACCAATATGTCACTGTAAACGAAGTCATTCGGCTATGTTACAAATCTTATCTTATCTTATTGTTTTCGGGGGCCCTTGCGGATACACTTCGACCCATAGGGATCTTTTGTGCAGTTACCCCCTAGAAGAGATCCGTCAACTACTCAAGAGCTTTTCCCACCATATCCATGTGTGGATGATGGAGCTCATGGGTAGCGTTTTAAAGTCCTTTGGTTCCAGGTATCCTGCTCCAAAGTCCTTCATTCTTTGTCTGGCGAGGGCGTGACATTCACACATTAAGTGTCTTACTGTCTCTTCCTCTTCGCCACACATACGACAATCGGTGTTGTCAGTGTCCCATCTTGGTCAGAAATCCTTTGACCCCGTAATGGCCAGTAAACACCCCCGTTATGATTTGGAGTTGTCTTTTTTTATTTTTTTTATTTTTTTATGTTATAGTCAGCAAGCGAGCAGACGAGCCGCCTGATGGGAAGCGGTCATCGTCGCCCATGGACATAAGCAACATCACAGGAGCCACTTAAGCGTTGCCGACCCTTGAGAACCCTAAATACCCGCTTCTTGAAGAATCCCATGTCGTAGCGCAAAGGAAATACCTCAGGAGGCAAGTCATTCCACATTCTGCACGTTCTGGGAAGAAACGAGCGAGATGCCCGCTTATTCTTGGTGTGCCATGTATCTAAGAAGTGGGGATGAACTTTGCTCCTTTGGCGGGAGGTGCGGTGATAGAAACGAGACGATGGCACCAAATCAAAAAGTTCTTCCGAGCACTCCCCATTGTACAGACGGTAGAACATGCAAAGAGAGCCAACGTCTCTCCGAAGGCTAAGAGGTTCTAAGCCGTCAGTAAGTCTTTTGCTAAGTTTCCAAAGCTTTTTGCTCCAGCCGGAGTCTATTCCTTGCATAAAGAGCTTTGCATGCTTCAGACCCGTCAGACTATCCCATTCTTCCTGGTGTTTGGTCTTGGTATGGTCTTTAATAGCCGTTGTGATGGTTCCCTGTGAGAGCCCCACGAATGGTTCCGGACCTATAAGGTTACTTACAGATCCAGCTCTGGCGAGTTCATCTGCATTTTCATTGCCTATGAATCCCTCGTGCCCTGGGATCCATACCAGTTGCACCCTGTTTTGCCTTCCAAGCTGGTTCAGAACTTGGACGCCATTATATACCAGTCTAGAGTCCACTCTGGGCGCTTCGAGCGCTTTGAGAGCGGCCTGACTGTCGCTGAGTATATAGATATTCTTCCCTTGGGTTCGCCTAACTATATTCTCATGCACACAGGCAATTATAGCGAATGTCTCGGCTTGGAAGACAGTGGCGTAATTGCCCAATAATGGCCATGTTACAAAACTTACAGTAGGTATTTTCGTTCGTTAAAACATATACCAGCCTCAGGTATTTCGTGCATTAGGTATATCGACTTTAGGTGTTACGTGCAATAGGTATATTAGCTCTAGGTATTTCGTTCAATAGGTAAATCAACTTTAGGCATATCGTCCATTAGGTATATCGACTTTCGGTATAACATGCATTAGGTATATCGATTTTAGGTATTCCGTCCTTTAGGTATATCGACTTTAGGTATTTCGTTCGTTAGGTATAACAGTTTTAGGTATGTTATCCTTTAGGTAAATCAACTTTAGGTATATCGTTCATTAGGTATATCAGCTTTAGGTGGATCGTCCATTAGGTATGTCAGCTTTAGGTGTTTCATGCATTAGGTATAATAGCTTTAGGTAAAACGTGCGTTAGGTAAAATGTGCATTAGGTAAAACGTTAATTAGGTGTTTCATCCATTAGGTTAATTGAGATTAGGTATTATAAACTTAGGTCATTAAATATTTAGGTAAAATGATCGTTAGGTAATTTAATAATAGGTGAATCGAGCATAGGTGATTCGACATTAGGTAAGTTAATTTTCGGTATTCTGATATGTAACCAATTTTGGAAAAGTTATATTACCACATAGATACGAGTATACCTAAACCAGACAACGAATTTGATTAGTTTCTCATGCTGCGTCTTAGGATTTTTGATAAAAATAAGGAAATTTGTCTCGATCGTACCTATTTGTATCTAGTTACAAGTACAAGTAGGTGCGTCCCAGAAGAGCAAGATGCAGCCAGGACAACCCGGTCATAAACATGAGCATGTGTTTTATTTGTGTAATATAATATGTAAGTACTTATGAATATGTATTTTCATGAACGAAGACGCTACTCGTAAATATGATAAATTGAATTTTTACTTAGATACTACCCGTGACGGAACGTTTGTGCACAAAACAAGTTGAGCTGTTTAATTGTGGTTTTACATAAAGGATTTGTAATAAAATCAGGTGGAATAAGAATGCTTAGGCAAGAGAAGCACTTAGAGAAATCTCCATAATGTTCCCGACAAAATATATAAGTACTTCGATTCCTTTTACTCCACCCGTTGTTTTAGTTTTACTCACTAAAATGCGCTGAAAAAGCAGAGACGTTTTCGATCGGTAGAATCACATTTTATTTAACAATGTTTGCGATCGGTTTTATGTCCATTCATGCGAACATCAAACCGCAATTTTAGGAAACAGAAACCAGCGACAATTGGGGCTGTAAATAACTAAATATACTCTGGAGTAGCGAAATAAAACAAGGAATGCTGATCTGATCTTAATTGCATTTGCAGTCGGGCGCGGCCCAGAGATGCAGCGGGACACAGCCCGGGCGGCCCTCGTAGCCGCATTCGCGGTTTAAAAGTCACAACTTGATTTAATATTGATATGAAATAGGGTATTTTCCTACTAGTCAAATCAGTTACTTTTTTAGAAAAGTCAAAACGATTGGCTAATCTGGAATTTATATGAAACATTACATAGTGACTTCATGGTCAACTCACCAACTTTTTATATTTCTATCCGATTTATTAAATAGAACTTGTGTTTAAAAATAACTCCTATGTGTGTTTTTCTAAGAATTATCTGGTGCTTTATTTCATGCATGGTGTAAAATAATTTATTTTAAATACAGTTTAATACCCTATTATTTACAATAAATCTAGCGTGCATGTACCTACTTATATGTATATAAATAATGTTGAATTGATAAGTGAGATCAAGTTAGAAACTGTAGGCCCTGATGAGTGTTTTTAGTAGGTACATGGCATTTAAAAAATAAATAATGTAGCCTATATACGTCCCACTGCTGGGCACAGGCCTCCTCTCAAGCATGAGTGGGTTTGGGCTATAGTCCCCACGCTGGCCCAATGCGGGTTGGGGACTTCACATACACCTTTGAATTTCTTCGCGGATGTATGCAGGTTTCCTCACGATGTTTTCTTTCACCGAAGCTAGTGGTAAATATGAAATTATATTCCGTACATAAGTTCCGACTCATTGGTACGAGCCAGGATTTGAACCCGCTACCTCCATGATATGGCATCTATTTCAGTTTATTTTATTTTGTAACAGCGTGTACATCTATACCTATGCATATTTTATTTACAAATGTTACTCTGCATACACTGTGCTGTGCCAAACGTACTCAGAACTCAATTCAAGTTGAGTTTTTAAAGTTTTACAGAGCATTAGGAATGTCCGCCTGTCGGAAGCTCGTCCCGTATGCATTGCATTAGTTGTCTAAAGCTGTTTTCACAGTCGTGTTTAACCACTGAATCTGCATTGTACACATATTTTAGTATTACTGTTTCTCTCAATTCCATTAACCCGTGTAGTTGCAAAATTTCTGGTATTTTCCTGTTATGTCTAATAGTAAGTAATATGCCATCTTATATCGTATCACGTTTAAACGATAAAATCGCCTGTTGTTTGGCTATTTTAGTATTGTTTTAGCTTTGCAGTTGTACTTTAGCATGATAATTAACCTTGTACATTTAAGTTTTAAGATTTACCTCCGACGTTTAGGACGGCGTGGACGGCGTTGTCCCCGTGATCCCGGAGAAGACTGGCTAAAACTTAAAAACGCGATTAAGTCCCGTTGTACAAATTAATAATGTGTAAAAATCGTGAGTGTTTAAATTAACTACTTTGTTAGGAGAATTGCTAAACACGCTACGTTTTAGCGTTAGAACAATAGTTTAATAATTTTATCCCAAATAACTATTATTAGGCACAGAATAGATGTACAGTCAGTTGCAGAGAGAGTTGCCCCCCTGCATGTTATATTTTCAGCAGTCATATTATAATAGTCAATTTAGAATCTAGTTGCTAAGCATAAGTACAAAGAAAGTATCCAGTATTACATGTCTCTAAGCAATACATTATAATCAAAAACTCCAATGGAAAAAGACCTTAATATAGTTGAGCTCTGAATAAACAAATAGCTGCCAGTGACTACTTAATTCATACAAATCGTTTGTGAAATGAGAACATTTCTGTAGTCTCAGGCACTGTATACAGTATACACAGTGGCTAAAAAATAACTGCATTCCCGTTGCCATCCGGGAGGTTTTGGAATTATACTGAGCAACTTTTACTATGGGACCAACCCCGAAATTTTACCCCCGTTTCGTTTTTGTAACATGAGTGACATAATTGGCTATTTTAACCGACTCTTTTAGGTATGTTTTTTTTTTTACCAAAACGAAAGATATTAGAGACGTATCTCTATGTCGGGGTAACGTTTTTCAAACGTTCTACTTGCAAAGTAGTAAATATTTACTACTCATTTTCGTTTGTAAGATGGTAATTGTAACTAAAAATTAAAACTACAAATAAGTAAAATGCCAGGACAATCACATTCCAACGTCCCTATTAACTAAGAGCAAGTATTCCCTTGTTAAAAGTTGGAGCGCTGGCGTCCATTTTGAATATTTGTGACCGTAATGCAGTTCCGCGGTGCATTAGGGCCGCTATTAGCCGCCATCCGTCGCCCGCCCCCGTGACTCCAAATGCATTATGCACTGCCACATCACGGACAGACTTTTAAAGACTGGCAATGAAAGTCTTCTAGGTACCTAGGTCTAGGTGTCTCCTGTCACACGGGCGAATAATCAAAACACCTAGATATCAAAACATACATTGTAGGATTTGTAGGTACTCCTCAAACGATAAAACGTTTGTTCAAATACTTTTAAAAATAATGAGGTCTTTTAGATTTTCTCTTTTTCATACAAATAACAAACAAAGTGAAAAAAAAACTAAACGTTAAAATTAAAACTAAAATACATATAACAAATCTTAAACTAAACTTATAAGTAATAAATGCTCGCCAGGTCACCTTCATGAGTTATGGTGCCCAGGCTGGCAGCGTTACCTTTTTGGATGGCCAGGCTTATCCTTCATACAAATTAATTATTTTCAATGTACGCTATCATCAGTGTAATTGAAGTTGCTTGTCACGCTAAAGCGTTATTAAATCATATCAAAATTGTCAATACCTACATTACGTCTCAGAATAAACTTTAAAGTGTATTTAAGTACTTAAAATCAAAACAAGTTATTTAAATGTTGGTCAATTTGAGGATTTATTGCTCCTATTATAGGGCCGGGCCCACCCGGTACAGGTTAAAAATATGGTGATTCGTAGGTACTTAACTTAGTGACGAAAATCAGTTCAAATGTACATATTTAAGAGCCCATCAACGTGCATACAGTCAAGTGTAAAATTATGGGTGCACAAATCATCTCAAAAATATGTCCCATAGCTCTTATGTCATCGAATTAAGAACTATGGGACATATTTTTGAGTAAGTTGTCTACACCCATATTTTTACACTTGACTGTACTAGCACCACTGCTAAGTAATTGTGATTATTTAAATTTAACAACAGGTATTTAAAAAAGGAGGCCGCTACGTACCTACTGTATTTTGTATTTAAGTACCTTTTGAATACATCAAACTACTTTATACAGGGTGATTCAGGAGACGTGAGCAGGACTAACACTGCGCATTTCGTAAATTATAAGCAATTAATTGTTTCGTATCAGTATTAGTGAGGTTAACGTTAATTTTCTAGTCGTGTTGAAAAAAAAGTTATTAACTTATTTACGACATCCATGGTCACCCTACAATTAGAATACTAAACTACCGATATTCTGTGTCAAATTGAATGTCATCACTGTCATCACGATCTGGTTACTTCTGAAAACTCGTATGTCACTCAAGTGTGACAGTTTATTTTCTTCGTAATCAAAATGCTGTCATCGCGATTAAAGAGGTTTTATGTTTATTAATTAGGTTTTGTAGGGTGACCATGATTGAAGAGAATTAAATTTACCCTCACCAAAAAGTTAAAAAATAGGAAAAAATGTGGTTGTTTCATCTAAATACGATGGTGATCGAACAATTATCAGTTACTGAGTGTGCAGGATTAGTCCTGCTCACGTCTCATGAATCACCCTGTATATACTCGTATGTTGCTGGATTCGTCAATCTATGCGTCCAAAGTTAAAACGGCCGTTTTTCTTTTGAGTTCACAGATCGACGAATCCAGCAACATAAAAACTAGTTTGATGCATTCAAAAGGTACTTAAATACAAAATACAGTACGTAGCGGCCTCCTTTTTAAAATATATTTCGTTAAATTTAAATAATCACGATTATTTAGCAGTGGCGCTAGTGTGCACGTTGATGGGCTCTTAAAATCCGTAGGGACATAAATCACTTCAAATACCTAGCCTGAAAAAGCAGACACCTGCTCTGTAACGGGAAAATTGGAATGAAAAACAAAAGGTTCCTCTACTCTTTCTGAAACCAAATGATACAAATCAATTTGAAATCATATCTATTGATGGTCATATTATAAATTATAATTACAACTCTCCGTATAAAACTGAAAATAAATAATAAATAAATGTCGCCACAATCATTTTACAATGTCCCTTGTTAAAAGCTGGCGCCCATTTAGAATATTTGGGCCCGATTCGGATTTTGAAATATACATCTATTAGACATCTTTTAGACATCACCAAGATAACGATATGTTTAAGATCTAACCTGTCAAATTTGACATTTGCGCGATTCTGGAGATACTGTTGAACGATTTCCACAGGATATGACTTAGAGATCCAATTCACATCTAATAGATATCTTACTCTATCTAACGTAAAAGTGACATTGGTTGCCCGAATTGCGCTGCAAAAGAGAACTAGTTGATATCTAAACTATAACGTATCTAGAATGGATCTAGTACAGTCGCCATCAGATATATCGGAGCGGCCAAGGTGCTCACAAATATCGGAACACGCCTCTATTGTCAGGGCGTTAGAGCGCGTGTTCAGATATTGTGAACACCTTGGCCGCTCCGATATATCTGATGGCGACTGTACGTGTCGTCTCTTTTGAATATCTTGAAGTTCGAATACGGCAGTTTGTGAGTGTAATGCAGTTCCGCGGTGCATTAGTGCCACTATTAGCCGCCAACCCTCGCCCGCCGCGCCGTCATTACACATGCATGCATTATTCACTGCCATATGACGGAAAAAAGTTCAGTAGGAGTTTCAAAGTGTACTTGGTAAGAAAATAAAGAAAAGAGTAATTTGTCTCTTCACTGTCTGAACGATAACTGAAAATAAAAAGCTCTATAAATAAATGTTGACTCGATTATTTTACAACCCACCCATAAATTCAAAATGCACGCATTATGCAACGCCACATGGTGAACATACTGAAGGGTAAGGACCTAAAAAGGGCCTACGATGATTATGATCTGACTGATTGCTAAGGAATGGGATCCCTTTGTTTCCCATAAACTTATTGTTTCGAATTTCGATAGTCAGAAATTGATATCCATATCATTTATGGGCATAAACATCAAAAGCCATAATTTTTGTTAAGTATAACGTTTCATAGTTCTAATTTTAGACATCTATAATATTAAACGCTATAATCACAAAACTTATAAAATTGATGAGTATAACATTCAAAGGTATATCAATAATTATTCAGAAATATTTTAAGGCATATATTTTATCGGACTAATGGTCGTTAATCATATCGTTTTAATGTCATCCCTTTGTTTCCCATAAAGTTACTGCTTCGAATTTCGATAGTCAGAAAATGATATCCTCTAATATTCTAATATTTAGGAGCTATAATATTAAACATTATGACTTTCAATAATTATGTCAAACAAAGGGACCCCCATATTTAATGATTAAAGTGAATTACGTCGAAGAAACCAAATCAATAACATCCTTCATATAAAGAAAAAAGAAATCTGTTTCCTCAGATAGGTTTGTTAGTTACCTTGTATCCCTCAGAGCGGAAATAGGCCGTCGACTCGTTGGCGGGACGAAATGGCTTAATAAGCTACATGAAAAATAAGAAATGGCGGGGAAAGCAGTAAGCCAAACAATAAAAAATCTGTTTCCTCAGGTATGTTCGTTAATTACCTTGAGTCCCCCAGGGTGGAAATAAGAGCCCCGCGAAGCGGGGCTCCGTCGACTCGTTGGTGGGACAAATTAGCTTAATAAGCTACATGAAAAATAAGAAATGACGGGGAAATCAGTAAGCCAAACATAAGAAATCTGTTTCCTCAGGTAGGTTCGTTAGTTAGCTTGTGTCCCTCAGAGCGGAAATAGGAGCCCCGCTAAGCGGGGCTCCGGCGAATTGTTGGCGGGATGAAATGGCTTAATAAGCTACATGAAAAATAAGAAATGGCGGGAAATCAGTAAGCCAAACAATAAAAAATTTGTTTCCTCAAGTAGGTTCGTTAGTTACCTTGTGTCCCTCAGAGCGGAAATAGGAGCCCCGCGAAGCGGGGCTCCGTCGATTCGTTGGCGGGACGAAATGGCTTAATAAACTACATGAAAAACAATACACTCTTTTTTTGGGCAGTCGTGTAAAAATAAGAAATGGAGGGGAAATCAGTAAGCCAAATTTAAAATAATCCCCAGGTAGGTAGGCGAGCATGCAATTTGTATTGTTTAACTTTATAACTATTGACAATATGACTAATAAAAATTATGATGGAAAACGTTATGGTCTAAAAAAATCGGAACTTGAAATTTAGGGAATGCAATAGAGCCCCTACTTATCATTATAACCTGCGATAAAAGACCTTACAACGATTATTGTAAGCAAATTTATTGCCTTCAACATTATGTAATGGTATACCTTCTGGACTTTGAATATTATGAGTAACAGATTTTATGACTAACAATAATAATGACCTGCAAAAATCGGAACTGCGATTTAAATGGTTAAAATTTATGAGTATTGACAATATGACTAATAAAAATTATGATGGAAAACGTTATGGACTGAAAAAATCGGAACAAAACATTTATGGGAACCAATAGAGACCCCTAAGGAATATTTATAAAAAACATTACCTTAACTGTGTTGTCTAGTACCTAGGGGAGACCGAGGTGAGTTTTGACAGAGGAGAGTTGTGACATAGTCGATCTTTTGGAATCTATTAACTAAAAACTAGGTCGCAATAGCGCGCGTTTGTTAGTTCAAGTTACGAGCTAACAAACGCACACTGTTGCGAGCTCGCTAACAGTTATTAGATTCCAAAAAAATCGACAATGTCATAACTCTCATGTGTCACAACTCGCCTCGGTCTCCCCTACTCAAGTCTCTTAGACATAGTAAATACACGAACTAAATTCTAGTCGATTTTGTTTTAGTTTGTCACTTTGTCTGTCGAATAGTGTGATACTTACCTTCATATGAAGGATTGTGGTCCCATGGGGCCTATAATATACTAGATCTCATGCCAATTGATACGGACCGCGCTTTAATCCTATCAGATTATTTTGCTACTAATAATTTTCAGCAATCCGGCTCGTGGTCTCTACTAGTCCTAACTACCATACGGCTAGGAGCATAAATGTGTATACAATTTAGAACCTTATAACCAGTAAATAAAGAACAAAAATGTGTGGATACAAATGGTATTCATTGTACAATCAACCAAAAGCCGCGTCCAATATGCTTTGGGGTACATTAAACGTATCATAAATTTAATTTGGAGTGCAATGTACTGTAATAGCATTATGTTGAATTGGGGGAATATTCATATGCTTAATTTAATTCTTCTGACTAACTACTGTTGTCAGCTGAGTTTCCCAAAAATGTTGTACAAACAATTCGAATCATGAACCTAGAATAGTTATTTGTTTTACAAGGGGGGAAAGTTGTTGTTTAACCGCTCGTGCTAATATTGATACCCGAGCAAGCGAAAGATTCCAAAATCGAACCACGAGCGTAGCGAGTGGGTCGAAAAATGGAATCTTGAGCGTTGGGACGGTTTCAAAGCACGAGGGTTGAACAATATTTGCCCCCGAGTGAAACACAAATTTTTTCACCACACCAACCCGAAGCAAAAAATAAATGTAAAATATCAAACAAAATCAAACCAAATCAAATTCAAATGAATGTTATTAAATATTTATTATCATCCAAAATCATCATTTAAAAGTCAATTCTACCAGCAAACATAAGAAAACAACTCAAAATTTGCATTTGATTACTTTGCCTCACATGTGAATTACTGATAGCAAAGTGCAACTTTGCTATCCGTTTTTGAAGTGCAAAGTAAGCCTTTCCGAGCTGGTGTGGTGAAAATAAACATCTTTTTTTTGTAAGTAAGTAGCTTTTGCACAGTGTAGTTTTTCCTCAGTCACCCGTTGACCACGAACGCTGTAAGGGGTTCGAAACGTCGGGATGTAGTATAAATTCAATATACGCGATATAATCCGTTTCAATAGTTTTATTTCATGAGTAACTATCGTGGTAACCGAAGACAATATTAATAAACCTCTGTTTTATTCTAGTTTTTAGAGCTCCGCAGAAAACTGTTCCCAAAAATCTTTATGGGATCACTTCGGTCTTGCAAATCGGTTAAATCCGTTTATTTTTATTTTTGAGGTTGAGGCTGGAGACGGTTAATAAATACTTCTTAATATACCTAAATTCACTTAAACGTATGTCACACTACTTTAGGTAAATATATAAATAAATTAACCCAGCCCACTAGAAGGCTTGATTACTTTTTCTGTAGCTTTAATGTATATATTACAGTTTATAAGAAATATTTATTAAAATTTTGTTTCAGGTTGGTACTAAAAGAAGTTTGTACTTAAAGAGCTCTTACTCACGGCCCGATTTTAAAGATACTTACGTCAAATATTTGGTCTAGATACGATATGGATTAGATATGGTCAGCCTGAGGCAGTTTCTGGAACAAATTCTACTTAATTGCAATAAGTACCTATGCAAGCAGAAACATGTAAATTAATTACACATGTATACCTTCGCCCACACTGTTATCTGTAGTAGTCCTTACGCCTTTTGTAATAAGGTCCTGATGTGCAGGATGGAGGCGCAGGGCTCGGCGTAGGACTGCGGCGAAGGATGTCGTCGAAAATAAAATGCTTCTTATACTCAACAAAATCGTAGTTTTAATTTCCCATAAACCAAACTACATTTCGTCCATGTCACGGGTCGATTAAATAGGATTTTAATATTAAGTTCACATGTTAAAATTATTAAATAAAATTAATGCAGAGCCATTATTCTCGAGCAGAGGGGAAACGAAAAAGCCGGGTAGGATTGTAGAGTGGCAACATAGATTATAGAGTAGGTGTTGCCTGTATAGTTAATAATAGACTGAGATGTAAAGGCTACACGATTTCTAACAGGTCCACCGATGTACAGTTAGGAGTGTTGCTGTTTGTACGTTATACTTGCATGTAACTTGCAGTCATAACGAGCCATGCAGGACGACTACGTTTGTCAGCTTCCAAGATTCATTCCCTAGTTCTGTCGAGCGTTATTTGCAGAGATGTCTCTGCGGTGGTTTAGTGAGCAAATTCATTTCTGTAGAGCTTCGCAGTCGGGTTTTATTATACAAGGTGGATTTTGTAACACAGGCAAAACGTTGAAAATCAATTAATACCAATACTTTTAAGTTCATTGTGTCTAGAGTTAGACCAAGAAAGATATGAAGCGATTTAGATAGCCTACGGAGTGCAAGTGTTAAAGTAAAACTTCTATGAAATTATGACGTATAAATAACACTTGCACTGCGTGGGCTATCAAAACGCTACAGACTTTTCTTGGTCTAACTCTATTTACTGTCTGTGACCCGCAGGCGCGGATCCAGCCCTCAAAAAAGGTTGTGGTCACAGCCACTCCAAAATCGGCCAAGTGCGAGTCGAGGGTACCTGATGATTCCCCGACCAATAAATTCGCAGAGGGATCGCAAGCGATTTATTTCAGTCTATACACACTTAGATAGTTAACTACGCTAAAAACTCCTTCGGCTGTAAATTAAAAGCTGGCATTAAGCTAGAAATAATTGCCCCTGTTAGTAAATAATCTATATTCTTGCAAATAATTAGGGTTCTGTATTCACTGTGATTCCCCGACCAATTTTTTACAGATTGTCTTTTTAAACTTTTCGCCGAAAATGGTTTCGCAGAGTCAAGTAGTTCGTAGATGTAACTTTTGGTAGACTCTTGTTCACATATCATTCAGTTCGCTTCTGTGTACATTAGCAGACCAATTATTAGAAGAATTTCATATGGTAGAGTAATCTTTTCATCAAGCAACCTTCAGTCGAGTAACGTTTTATAACTTTTTTTAAAGTTTTTGTCAAGTGGCACTCGATTACACTACCTACATATAAGTGTTTTAAGTAGTGTGGACGGTTTTACCTGTGGGCACTGCCGGTATTTAAAGAACTACTAACGATAGACTACCATCGGGAACGTAAAAAAAAACATTTTCTTATATTACTCACAATTAGTTTACCATATTAATAAATGTACGGAGAACAAAATTTTTATCCTCGTAATATAAATGTTTTTTGTGAATTCGGTAATATCATTTACCGAATTCACAAGTTTGTAAATAAACACAAAATAAGCTTCAAGGTTTCATTGTTGTTTTCTATAGTTTACGCATTTCGCCAGATGTTTAATTGATAAATAGTATGGTTAATAAAAAGGAGGTAGAGTAGTGTACCTATGGACACCCTGACTAACGAAAAATCAAGGTTTATTCGTCTAAAGCTTTGCGTACTATACGATGATTCCGAGGTCTTTGTAGACCCTGGAGACAATATCAAGTCCAAAATAATTGCTGAAAAGTTGTACCAAGAATATTGTCCATAGGTACAAACCCTGCCTAATATCATACAGTCCATAGGTACAAACAGTAGTCGTACCTATGGATAAAAATATCAATTTTAACATTTATTTTATATCTCTGGTTCCTATTTAGCTAACGTGATAAAACTAGTCTGCAATTATAGACTATTTAATTATTGTTCAAAATAAATAAATAAGTTTTCGACATTGTCAATAGTTTATGATTTATGAACCAAATAAGGACAAAATCTGGAAAATGTCCACATGTAGAGCACTTGCCCCTATACTTAATTAAGTAGTCGGAATTTTACCCAAAATGGCATGCGATTTTTTGTAAGATATAGATCAGCGGTCTAAAACTCCTGTCTTAGGTCATTGTTATCAATTAAAAGCTGGAATTATTTTAAGAAATTGTACAAAAATTTCTGAATGTTTAAATGTAAGACTCCATAAGTACCTAAACAATTTAAAAAATTGCTGTTTATTCTGTATTACTAATAATTTGAGTTGTCAGCTGATATAAATACTTACGACAGCCCTAGTTGCACTCCTAAGTGCTATTTAACTAAGTAATAGGTACCGTGTTTCGGCCAATGGTTAATTTACTCGGGCAATTTTGACGTTCACCAAACGATCATTCTACGAAAAGTAAATCTACGTATCGATCAACTGACTACTCTGCGTACTTATACCTAATGAAATTCTGCCAAATGTTCCTCTGCCAAAGCGTCTACGAAACAAAAATCGGCGTAATTCTACTCGGGGAATCAATAGGGCACCCTATTAGGGTTGTGGGCATGCCCACCGTGCCCACAACGGTGGATCCGCGCCTGGTGACCCGCTGGACGGGTTCTCCGTTCATAGGCATTTTTTGCTACTATTAAGTGGATAATCCACACAATCGACTACTGTAGCTGGCGCTAGCCAGTCGGCGCGATTCGGGAAATGAATTAGAGATTCACTAGATATGAAATAGTAAAGATAATATATCTTTACTTTTTAATTTTCATATCTAGTGAATCTCTAATAATTAGAGATTCACTTAGAGTCTAATTCATTGTATTTAGGTATAATTTTATACCTAAATCTGACTTAGATAATATATCTTTACTATTTAATTTTCATATCTAGTGAATCTCTAATTCATTTTCCGAATCGCGCCAAGTGTCATTTAACTAATTATCTAACGAAAAAGTTTAAACAAATATATGTTAACGTTACGAGGGGACTAAATAAAAGTTAATTTATACAACAAATAAATATATTTTCCATTAAGTTCCATGTATAAATTTTAAAATTACACTTCAAATAACATTCATGACAACAATATCTCAATAAGTTATATTACAATATTTTGGAAGTTGAAAACTTGAAATCACAATGCTTCTATAGGTAGATATAATATAATTTATATTCTTATAAGTTAGTTACATTTCCTATATCTAGTCAAATTCTTTACTATGTATATGGTATACAATAGTTTGGTATAATTTAATGTTCATAGATATTTGGACTACAAATTCATTCTATGTCATTTATTTACATAAAAGATGGTCGGTGCGCAAAATCTTTTTTTACCGTAATACATACAAGTTGAGACAAGAAAATAATAATGAGTCTCATATAAAGGCGCGTATCATTCTTGTAGATGGTGTAACATTAGTGAGGTCACAGTTACCTATATTTAATACTCTAGGTTGTGCTTGCTAAGACAGACTGGTATTTACAAAAAAGTGAGATGGAATTACGTAACTATTACTTTCTCACTCTAGCAGATGACTGCCTCCTGTCATTGAAGGACTGCAAATAAACTTGAGTAATACTAAGGTTTATGTAGTCTATTTTCCCTTGTTAGAGCGCCTTAGTATGGCGGTTCACTATGGCAATTAGGACGGTGATTATACGGCACTAATATCTAGTTAAGCGAGCCATGTACCTACAGTAATGACAAAGAGAATTTGAAATAGAGGGATATTGTCAAACCGAATTATGTAGTCAGTACATTTACTGCCATCTTTCGACACAAATTATTAACACTTTTAGAACGCCATTTAACTTTGATGCTTATTTTTTCACTGATATGTGTTAAATTTGTAAAATGTCAAAAAGTATCGCTTTGTAGGTACTCGACAGTAGGCCAAAGGTACGGCGCCATCGCTCGAAAAGATGGCACCATACCTTTGGCAGCAAGATGTGCCACCATCCTTGAGTAGATGGCGATACTTTTTGACATTTTACAAATTTAACACATATCAGTTAAAACATAAGGATCAAAGTCAAATGGCGTTCTAAAAGTGTTAATCATTTGTGTCGAAAGATGGCAGTAAATGTACTGACTGCATAATTCACTTTGACAATATCCCTCTATTTCAAATTCTCTTTGGTAATGATAAAGACCGCAACTTTATATGAATAGTTATTATTATTCACCCGTCTCAGGATACAAGTTACACTTAATTATACAAAGAAAAGCACGCCGTTTGCGTATTACGTTTCTAGTTAGGTACTAAAGAAACGTCATAAAATGGTCCACATGAAATTTTAACTTACAATAAAGCGTAATTATGTAAAAACATTATCATAATACCAAAAAATAATAACGAGTTACATAATATATATAAATTATTATTTATAAAGCGTTAGCGTGCTTGCAATACGAAAAAAACATGTGTATTTTTACTTGTGAAGGATCATAGGCAGTCCTTAACTGACAACTCCCATATTTTTTATAATAAGTTAAAATCAATAATACATAATTTTCTAAACCGATTATGAGACTAGACAGTACATTGATACGTTACTAATCTCAAATGACGTTCACTTGTATAAATAACATTTATTTATTGCTATAGAAAAAGCATAAATATAAATATTGTATAAATTAACATACCTCTGAATGAATACTACCTTATAAATAAGTTTTTGGCAAAAAAAATCATTTTTGGTACAAGCTTTTATCGCTCATATCGCTGACTGTACTTTTTTTACGACAAACAACTAATACTCATCGAGACAATTCTAAAAACCCCTAAAATTAGGTTGCGTTGTTTCATCACAGAGTTCCTATGGCCACCTCCTGTCTCCATTATCAGATCAGCTCGATGATACCATAATATTGCATTGTCATCCGATGTATACATGCATGCAAAATTTCAGCTCAATCGGAAACCAGGAAGTGGATCAAATTTAACTTGCAAGATTTGATTACAGACCGACAGACAACGGTCAGGTGAAACTAAATAAAAGCTTGTAAAAATATTTGTTTAGATCCATGTTGTCAAAATGTATGGTGAGTTGTCGCGTGAGATAGGGCACCAGCTAAGGACTCCTGCGTATAGTTGATTCGTTCTCGAGAACATTCTGAATTCACTATGGACAATATTCTCGAGTCAGAACATTCCCTATACAAAAGAGAGAACGTTCTCGAGGTACAACTATTTATACTCCTGCGTATTTATTTCGTTAGTTTGATGTTCAAGAAGAATGAGATCAGTCAGTGTTTTTGGTTCTTGTTATCAAGGCTCGGAACCGGTTTTTTTTTCATACAAAAAATACCGGTATTGTTATGTTCTTTTTCGTTCTTTGGTTTATTATTTCATTTTTAATGGGGCAATCTAATAATACGAAGTTGTTACCTAAATAGGAATTCAGTCCTAAGGTAAGGAGCATAAAATAATTAAAAATATTGGGCTATTTCGGGTTTTACAAAAAAACCGGTTCCGAACCCTGCTTGTTATAATAATTGTTACCGTATTGCATAGGTACAAGAAAAAAATATATATACGTAAAAATGGACGTCATCGTCACTAACCTCTAAATTCAAAACATTCCGTTATTTTTCTGCAGCATATTTACTAATGCTCGATTTTAACTAACATTCCTAACTTCGTAGTCCAAAAAAACATGTTTTGTTTACGTAGAAAGCAAATCTATGTGTACCTAATTAGGTATACATACATTAAAAAAAAGGAATAAAGCACGCAATGTCTTTCAAAAATATACACAATGCCTTAAAGCTAACAATCCTGAGTGCATACAATATTTTATCGTAGGACATTAAATTATTACTATTTATCAATAATAATATAATAGGACAAAGGTTGTGCGTTTGTCATTACAACAATATTAATACAAAATTCATATAAATATACTAGCGTAAACATATAATTTTGGCTGAATAATGGCTTTTTAAAAATATGCTATTAAAATATGAATAGCAAGCGACACATTGATTCTGCTTATCAATTCGATAGGGACTGTCTTAAAAAACTATTTGCCACATTTTACATTTATGTCTGTCGTTTAAAATTATAAATAATGTATATTAAGGATTACCCCAAGATAATGATGACTTATCAGATTTATTCACATACAGAGGTAGGCAGGAAATTACCTATACAACGTGAACACAACAAAGTAAAAACGATTGGTTATTTAAAAAAAATATATTTTTAATTGAATCTAAATTTTATAAGCCCAGTTTAAAGTTACTAGTAGAAATACAATTTACGAATCAAGTAACATTATGGAAAATAAAACCATTCGCATAATAAATTTTAAACAAAATAATGGGTTTAAAAACAAGCTTACGTAAAAAATACCGATTTAAAATTATAATTGAGAAATTACCAAGGCGTTCAATTGTTTATTATAACATCATATTTAAATAGGCCTAATAAAAACTACAGTTGCTACTAAAATCAAGTAACTTTAACAGGTTTATACGTGTTTTGGTCAAAACAATCATAGTTAGGTATGCTTTTGAATATAGGTAATGTTAAATAGGTATGTAACCAAATCACTTGTATAAGCTTATTTTTCACAATTAAATTCCACCTAAATTAATGTATAAGTCGAAGATCATGGAGCTCCGGCATTTTTGGATTTGTCGAGTCAAATTTCAGAATCGATTTACCAGTGGCGGCGCGTCTAGATTGTTCGTAGGCAAGCCGTAGCTGAGTTGCCCATCCTTTTCTTCATAAGTTTAAATAAAATAGCCCAAGAGCCTGAATATCAGACAAGACGATGGGAATCGAGTTCTATGGACGCTCCGCCACTGCGATTTACATATCGGAGTTTGACTGTACAAGGTACTCAGGCTTGATTCTTCGACATATCTTTAACTAGATAACGAGAGGAATACCCGTCTCACAGTCAGGCAGTGGAACTCTATTAGGCTTGTAGGTATATAAACAAAAAACCGGGCAAGTGCGAGTCGGACTCGCGCACGAAGGGTTCCGTACCATAATGCAAAAAACGGCAAAAAAACGGTCACCCATCCAAGCAGTGGCGTAGCTAGGGGGGGGGCGGCGGGGGCGGCCCGCCCCGGGTGTCACCCATTTGGGGGGTGACACCCGACCGTGAACATCAGTAGTGCCATCTATAAAAATTCGTAAAACTGTGGCAGATTGCACAACCGCCATTAAGGAAATAATATACAACATGCCCACGAGGAACCCGAGAGATTTAGACAGAATATTCCTGATCATATTTAAAGACTAAAATGTCCTATAAACTGTTTTGGAATTCGCCTAGTTTCATAGTCCAGTAGCACCAGCATAGCAATGTACAAATTGCAGAACATTCCCAAAAAGCGGAAACGTTCTCGAGAATGTTCTCAGAACATGGAAATATATTGTTCCGCCATCTTGGATTTTTTCCAAAAAATACTTTTTTTTGACATAGGAATCCAGAGACCTCTATCTCCCGCCATGCCAAATCTCAGCGCGCTCGCACCAACTTGAAAAAAATTAAAAAAAAAGTCGGCCATTTTTTTTTAATGCAGTTTGTTTTGTCTCGGGGCCCTCTATGACATTTGGTCGAGCACCCCCCACCTATCACGCACCGTTTAAAAGTTGCCATACAAAATAAAAGTGGCCAGTTTTCCCGCAATTGTAGCATTTTTCCAAAAAAACAATTTTTGATAGGTATTTAGGGGATCCCGAGATTCCGTGGCCAAAATTTCAGCGCGCTACTGCAAACTTGAAAAAATTTAAAAAAAAAGTCGGCCATATTAAAAAAAAACATGGCGGCGTCAATATGACATTTGTTCGAGCACCCCCCACCTAGGTCTGACCGTTTGGCCGGGCCGTCATACATTTTTCTGACCGGAAGCGGTAGACCAAAAGTCGGAATTTTCTGGGGGTAAGGATACTTACACACACCTAAACCTAAACTATCGTTTTACACCTAAACTATCGTGAATATTCATGGTATAAACTACGATAAATAAATAAATTCTCGTTCTCGAGAACATTCTCAGAAGTTACCGAGAAATTCTCATGTGGAAAGTTTTTTTTTAATTATGTGATTATTTCTGTAATTGAAAAAAAAAAGTTAAAATTATTTTTGGGTGTCAGTTTTACAAATTATAGCATTTACATTTTATGTACAAAAAATCGAAAAACGAGAAATTCTCATGTTTCCACATGAGAATTTTATTTTGGCGAAATTGACGTAAACTCTTTTAGTATTTTTTCCTTATTTTGGCCTCATGCAGAAATGCATGGTTAAAATCTCTCGGGGTTCCTGGTACCTATGTAACAATAATATGTTGGTGCCTCGTAGGTTTTTTTATTCAGAAAGTTTTTTTTAATTATGTGATTATTTCTGTAATTGAGAAGCTATGTCACCATTTCTAATTGGGTGACTCTGGACTATTTGAAATTCATTGTGAAATGGGATTTTACAGAATCTCTTTGAAATCGTGCACTTGGCAAAAAAAGTTTTTAATTTTTTTTTAACGTAAATTATTTGTATATCTTTCACGGGACAATGATGACTCGGACCTTTGGGAGGCGTGCGCGGAGCCCAGGCCAACATGTAGACCCTTATGACACTTATGAAATGTGGGTTACATTACACCGAGCGGATGCTGTCCTTGCCCGTGTCATAGAATGCGCGCAGAGACAACACCCGCCAGGGTGTGGACTATTGAGAGTTCATGGAATCTAAAATGAAAGCGATGGAGTAAATTGTGAGCTATGGAATATTATACGTAATTTTATAATTGTAAAATATTAAACATATTTTTCAATTTTGATTGAATTTTGGGGTGACACCCACAATTTCCGCCCCGGGTGCCACCCATGCTAGCTACGCCACTGCATCCAAGTACTGACCCCGCCCGACGTTGCTTAACTTCGGTCGGTTTGTTGTATGGGAGCCCCACTTAAATCTTTATTTTATTGTTTTTAGTATTTGTTGTTATAGCGGCAACAGAAATACATCATCTCTGTGAAAATTTCAACTGTCTAGCTATCACGGTTCGCGAGATACAGCCTGGTGACAGACGGACGGACGGACGGACGGACGGACGGACGGACAGCGGAGTCTTAGTAATAGGGTCCTGTTTTACCCTTTGGGCGCGGAACCCTAAAAAGGATGCCAAACACGAAACACGTTTAGTTTGAGAGTTTGAATCAAACCTGATATTTGAAACAAACCTAGGAATGCCGCAGCCTCGAATTTGGCCACAATAATATAACAAAAACAACGCTTTAAGCTTATATTATAACATAGCACTGCATTGGCACAATCCTATTAAGTACTTAACTAAAACAGCTACTTACCTGACATTTAGGTTTTAAATGTGGTCAAATTCATACAAATAAGCAATTCTTTAAGGAGTAAACAAAGGGAAAGCCCTATACACAAGTAATATAATTTCTAACTAAATTCCCTATTTACATATTAACCATATTAAAAATATTCATTCAAGAACGCCAGCGTTCTTTAACAATACAAGTTTAAATAACTTTAAAACTTCGCTTGAAGCAGCACAATAATTTACTTTCGAGAAAAACATTGTTTTAGACATTATGGAACCAGAAGGAAAACCTTAAAATCGATTTACCCTTGTAAGTAAACACTTTTCTAAATACATATAAGATACGTAAATCAAGATTTATATAATATTTATAATTTATAATTATCTCTTTACGAACGCTAAGTTTATATAAATATAAATACTCACAGTAATAAATAAGGGCAATATTTTCTTTACCAAAGAGAGCTTGAAGCCCGTTATATATTCTGCGCTACAGTACACAAAGTATTAAAATTAATTTATAATTGGCACGTTTTTAATACGGACATAACATTCAATAAATATTTTATCTCTGGACGTTATCACACATATACAAAGAATCCAGAAAATGCGCCAGAGAAATAGTCGAATACAATGCACGTTAAAAGTAGGTGAAATGAACAAAATGTTTATCATTTCGTTTTTCTTTGATATCAAAGGGACATAATATCGAATCGAGTGCGGTATTCATGTTTGCTGATACGACTATCTCTCCAGCGTGAGAAATGGGACCCTTCTAAACATTGTGCTGACGTTAAGGGGATACACAATATATCATGAAGAATAACAAAAGCAAGTATCCAACACATTGTAACAACACCGAAACGCTACAAACACCTATATGGAAACTTAATATCTTAGACATATTAATGAATATAAATACCTAGATATTTTTATTTATACTTATATATATATTCTGCTTGGGAAATTAACTGACAAACAACCAATAAATAAATACATCTGTTTTTTAAAACAACTATCTAATAAATTTTATTTTCGAAGGGCTAGCTAAATACTGTTATCTAGTTGTTATATTTGTAAATACATACATATATTATTCTGAAATGGATTCGGCCATTTAAATGAAGACATCAACTAACCGCAAAGAGACTACCTAGTGAGTGTGTGGCACAGGCGCTCGTGCGGCAGCAGCCAGTACGGAGTGCGCGTGCCACACGCGGCACGACACTACTTACGTTCCTTAGGTAGCTAACGATGACCCTGTGTCAGTCGTGGACTGCGCCCGGGTCGCGCGGCGCGCCACTCCCAGGCGCAATTTTCTATCTAAGAAATTTAGAATCTACGCTCTACGCTCGTCGTTTTAGGCACTGCCTACCTTAAGTACCTCCTATGACTAGGACTATAAAGACGGCGCTATAAACTAGTCGAAGTAAGAAAATGTACAGTTTCGAGTCATTTGGCAGTTACGATTCGAATAGGCGAGTCTAGACGTCTCTTAACGATTCTAAGGGTAAAAAACTCGCTGTCGGGCGAGGCGGCTAGATTAGGGGCGGTCCGCTAAGCTATACCTACACGGGACCTCTTAACAGTTTAGCGACACTACGAGCGTCTAGATCTAGGAGGAGAGGGCGCTCGAGTCGGCGGCGCGCTGCTGGAGCGGGGTGCGGGGCGCGCGGCGGGAAGGCACGAGGGGGGGCGCGGCGGCGGCTGCGGCGCGGGGGGCCCGGCGCCGCCGCGCGCCATCAGAGCGGGAAGCAGCGCGTCGAGCGCCTCGGCTCGCTGGCGCCGCGGCGCCGTCGCGTCGCGCCCGACCGCACCGACGTCGTGTCACCTTCGCTGCCCGCGCCGCCACCCACCAGCCGCTCCGGCGATAGCGGCTCCAACTTGTGCATCGACGGTCGGCTCGACAGCCTCGCGCCGTCCGCCGCGGGAGTCGACGCCGGTCGCTCTGACACTATTTCGTCGTCTATGTCTATAGGTCCGAGTTTCAATGCTAGTGCGTATTCGGACCGTTCGACGACACTGTTCGGCTCCTCGTCAACGACGGTCGTGTCGGCGAGCGTCGAGTCGGCCGCTGCCGAATCGGCACGCAGAGAATCGCCTTGCGCCGTTTGATAGCGACGCGTATCGGCTGACGATGGCGACGTGTCGGGTGCGCGTTTCTCTGGGGTTGCAAATACGGAGTCTGATGCCCAACTCCTTGTTTCAGAGTTCTGCCGCAGCGTATCATCCATACTTCGCTGCGAGGTCCGGCGACTGGCGCGCGGACTTTCATCATCGATAGCGCGGAAGTCGAGCGCGCTGAGGTCGAAGGGTCCCCGGCGGCGTGAACCATCGCGCCGGAACGAAGGCCTATTCGACGTAAATGCGGCATCGTAGAGTTCACAAAGACTCGTGCGGTCCGATAGCGGCTCCTCATAAAGAGTAAGGTTCCGTGTCTCGGTCGCGTCGGAGGGCGTTTCATCTCGGATGGAAGTTGCTTCACTGCGTTCCGATATATCGAAGGTGAAACGCGCTTCGAAACGATCCGGGCTCATAGGTGGAGCAGAGCGTGAGCAGTCGTCTCCATCTGGCTCGTCTCCGTCGAGGGGCAGTGGACCTAGAGTGGTGCGGCGAGGTGACGTCTCCTCCGAGTCAGTGGAGCGGTCAGAGCGCGGCATGCGGCACACGTGGCGGCGGCCCAGCGCCGGCTGCGATCCGCACGGCGCGCGCCGACAGCACGCGCGCTCGTGCCTCACGTCTGACCCGCTGCTCCCCGTTGATTTCGAATGTGGTGGCCGGCGACGAGCTGTCTCTCTTCCGTACAGAGAGGTGAACTCCTCGGAACAAAACTTTTCAAACAGCTCTTGCGAACTTAGACGGGTGGAACCAGTGGCGTTATAAAAAGCCTCCGTGGGCGATCGGTCGGCCCGCTCGTATAGCGCACTAGAACTGGCCCGTTTCGCCTTGTCTAAGCCAAATTTGTAAATTTTAGGTAGCCGTCTTTCAAACACGCCCTGGGAGTGAGCGCGAGACGGACCACGTATAGCGGGCGAGGCGTCTCGCGTGTCGGCGAGCACGCGGTCGGAAGACACGCCGCGTAAGTGCGGGCGTGCCGCCGGCCGCGGTTCGACGGGCGGCGGGGTGGCAGCGAGCTCCGGTTCATATTCATCGTCGTCTTCGGCGGTATCGGCGGTATCGGCCGAGTGGCCCGAGCGCTCGAACGAGCTATGCGCGCAGTCGCACTCCTCGTGCTCGTCGCTGGCATCACCCTCGTCAAAGGAGGGCGCGCGAGGCCCATGAACGAAGACGCGACGGCGTTCGTCGGCAGCAGCGTCTTCGTCCTCGAGGCGGATGGAGCGACGTAGCGGAGGGCGGTCGGCGCGTCGGGTGCGGCGCGGCGGGTCGACGGTAGCGGCGTGCGGCAGCGGCGGGCGCACGGCCGCGGGCAGCAGCCGGTCCAGCGAGAGTCCGCGCCGGGGGCGCGCCGGCCGCGGCGGCCGCTTGTCCTTGGGGGCCGCCGCCGGGCTGGTCTCCTCGGGCGTCGTGGGTAGCGCCGCGCCGCGTCCAAACTCGATGAACCAGGGCTCGCCCTTGAGTTCGCACTCTCACTTCTTTTCATTCATATCTTCATTTAAGTAATGCAGCACGTAGTGGAGCACTAGGTCGTAGCAGTATTTGTATTCAGTCTGTGGAATAAAATAGTGTATTCAATAATGTTACACACAGACACAAAATACTAACCGCTCCTAGATTGAGCGAGGTATACTGACCATGTTCTCGACGAGCTGCGGACGGTGGCGACGTACGGTCTTCACGGCTTGGAACACGTCCACCTCGCCGTGCTGGATGACTTGCTCGATGCAAGCGTTGGCCGCACAGTACACCCCCGCCCGGCTCCGCCCGTCTCTGTATAATTGAAGTAGTTAAATTTTAAATAAGCGAAAACGTGGAAAAGCTAGTGAGAATACAAAACGGACAGATCAGGGAGGACAGCGAGATTAAAACAATGTTTACGAAGCTTCACATCCTGCATTGTACCGAAACATGTGACGATGACGATCGATCGTCCAGAAATTAATTTGTAAGGTCACTGCTAGCAATGAACGATAAAATAATACTGCTACAGGTACGGTCGGTGCCCCAACTTAAATACCCAAGTTGCCATTCTAATTGTATAGAAAAGTAGATACTTATGTTATGGAGCCGACTGTACAAGTGACTAATAGCCACATAATATATTAAATTGTTTGAGGAAACGTGGAAACAGCTATAACTATGGGTATATGACTTATGATATCGTATATACATTTGTTTTATCGAATTTGTCAGTACATTTGTTAAAATGTGTTTGAATAAAACTAGTGAGCTAGAAGTGAACAATACAAATATTTTGCGCTTTTGTACTCTCCAGCAATGGTTGAAATACGTTGAAACTGGTGATAAACGTAAGACCAAAGGAATCCATTTATGTCTGCCGAGCGAAGTGTTCGATTCTCGGTCGACAAATTGCATGCAAAATGCAGGCATTTGTCCCGGGCTTACTGTTTGAGGGTTCTCTTTGTTGTGTTCACTGTTCCTATACGAGTACGCGAGGATTAAAGCTACCGAAATTGGCAGTATAAAAGTTTTAATGCAATAATTTATTTGTGTGGTCACTGAGTAGTAAGTATTAATGCGCCGAATGCATTTGTAACCGCAATAACCCGGAATAAACAAGCTGCACTATTATTGAGAATCAAACAAATTGAGAGGCTTGTTCGATTTATTTGTTTATGAAGTTTGTGGGTGAATTGTTTCGTAATAGAGTTTATAAAATATTAAAACTAACCAGGGAAGACTGGAAATAACCGCAAATGTTTTGTACCTATACCACTTTACCTTTCATAAATGATATAGTAACGGCACCAGTCATGGGACATTTAAGAGGAAATTTGGAGTATTTGTGATATTTCCCTGATACATGTAAAGGTTCTACCGCTTAGCGTGTTAAAAGATGAAAGTCCTATCCGTCTTTCATGTTTCAGGCGTATTATATCAAAGATACTACAATTAGTTTCCATATACATTACAAATTAAAACTATGTTTTTTTTCTCCAGTCATGGACACCATTGCTCCAGTAATGGAACCCCGGTAATGGACGTGGATCCAGTAATGGGCCCCCTATAATGGACATTACCTTATCGGTCTAAAATATTAGAATGAAAATAGGGAAAAACTATATTAATTTAAAATAAATGTATTTAATTCAACAATCAAATATTATACCATACTTTAGGAGCTTTTATTGAATTAATTAACTACGGAAATTCACAGTATCAATAAGTGTAATCAGAGTACTTTTCCATTTCTTTCACGGAATAAAAACCTCGTTTGTTTAATAAGATGGGGGGCTTTATTACCTCCACCACTTGTTCTTTACGGTACCACGTTTTGTCGGGTTTCTCCGGCCATTTATAAGATTTTCCAGAAGAAAATGTCATAGTGCTTACTTCATATTCATTGTTGTTAACATTATTTACAATGCCAGGAAAATGTTGACCTTCGTATAGCACTATTACGTAACTACCATGTGTTACTTTCATTGGAGAAGGGAACAGTGTACTTAAAGGCCCATCGTCCAATTCCAACGCATCAGACGTCACGCTTTCATCACTTTGAAGATGAAGGATTTCAGTTTCAGTCGATTTAATGTTGTTTCTTTGTTTTTTTACGTTCGTTTTTTTGTTGTTTGCTTTTTCATTTTTCTTTTCTTCTCGTTGTATGACACGGAGTTCTTTCTCTTTTAGTAGTTTCTTTTTTTCTTCTTCCTTTTTAGTACTATATGCTAACCATGCGGGACTAGTGATAGTGAATGGAATTTTTTCTTTAATTTTGCGCTTCTTATTGTTTCTTAATTCTTCTGTTTCTGGCCAAAATAAGCTTCGTTTGAAGGGTGAAGGTATGGTATAATTTGAAATGGCTGCATTGGTGTTTTCATCTGTACATAAATTTTCCTGGTGGCTTACATTTGGCTCATTTATTTTAGCAGGTGTTTTGTCATTTTCTACTGGAGAATCTTGGTTTGATTCATTTGGCCCATTTGAATTTAAAGGATTTATCTGTAAATCTTCGTGATGGCTTACAGTGCTAAAACATGACATGTATGCATTTGTGTCTCTTTCGTCTAGACTACTGTCATTATTTGTTTGAGTCAATGGATTTGATTTGCAGGTAGTGAGACTATTGGGTAATATATCGGCTAATCCATCAATAGGCTGCTGACTATTGGCCCAAATCAAATATAGCGATGTATCTTCACTGGGCAAAAGACTTTCGAGTTCATTGCGGCTTTTGTAATAAAGGTCTTTGAAAAGCTTCAATTTTTCACTGGTGAAAGTTGTTACTATCTTGTCCTCTAATGTTTTCAAAAATTCGGTTCGATGCAATGAGTTATTGTTTTTTTTTGTTCCTGGTTTGACTTTACTTGACATATTCACGTATTCAGGACCAAATGGGTACAGTCCACTAGCTCGAAACCCATTTTTAATTGTAGCAACAGTGATTTTTTCTAACCCCGTCTTAAAAACTGGTGCAAAATCGTGTTTTTCGAGCACTTGTCCTAAATTTTGCATTTTCCAGGTTCGGACCTCTTCTCTCCATGATAATTTCAAAGGCCGAAAAACAGCCACGTCCATGGGCTGCATAATATGAGTGGAATGCGGATTAAGGGCTACTACTTCAATTCCATTCCGAGAGCAGAAGTTGGCTAAGTGTAAAGTCAAATGTGAGGAATGTCCATCCAAAAACAATAGAACTGGCTTTTCAATGTTTTCCTTGATTAGCCATGGATTAAAAACATTCGTTACATATTCATAGAATGTTCCTGAGCACATCCAACCGCTTTCAGAGCGACCAATACCCCAATCTTTTGGGTAAGTGGCTGATATTGCTGGCGGTATTCTTGCATAGTCGTAAACGACCATAGTAGGTGCAAGATTTCCCGCAGCATTTCCGGTAATTAGAACAGTCAAATTTTTTTTTTCGTCACCTGAACACGAATAAACAAATTTTTGTCCCGTCTTAGCAAGTACACGTCCTGGTTTAGGATTTAGAAAAAACGCACTCTCATCTGTATTAAATATTCTTTCAGGATGTTCCAGAACTTGTGACAGACCTCTTTTTTTCAGATCACTTTCCACTTCGGAAAACCACTTCTCAATTTCGTCCTCAGTGACGTTGTCTCTAGCCTTGCACAAATTCTGAGCAGTACGTTCAGCAATCTCAGGGTGACGTTTCAGAAAAGCGGAATACCATTTTTTACCAGGTCTATTTTTGGTGAAAGGTGTGTTTTGTTTTTTTTCGATGATTATACTTTGTACACTATCCAATAAGGTGTCTTTTGTAACTGGTATATGTTTATCCGCCATATCTTTAATCCATACTTCTAATATATCCTCTTCTGTTTTAGATAAAACTGTACTGGGTCCCATTGAACACTCTTTGGGACTTTTACCGGTGATTTTATTGTGTAAAGTTGCTCTAGGCACGTTAAATCGTTGGGCTGCATCATTTATATTTGATCCTCTTCTAACAGCATCTATCGCCCAACCCATCTGCTCCGGAGAATATTTCTTTATTGGCGCCATATCTAAAATAAATAAATAAATCAATGTAAGTAATTTTTGTACATGCATTGGCAATTTTTTTTTTGTAAGTACTTAACAAAAAGTGGCAAAATTGATCTGTAATAGACGAGCGTACCGGACCGCAACCTTGGTCCCATCGAGGCGTGTCCGACCGTATGGAAGTTGGTCCGCCGTACACCCGTTAAGGACGCAGCTATAAGTGAGAGCGAGAAAGAGATATTATGACCGGACCAAGGTCGCGATCCGGTACACCCGTCTGTTAGCACTCTCACGTATAGCTGCGTCCTTTTCGTCAATCACTGAATTAAGTGAGATGTCTCAAGTGCCTTAATTACGCCTCATAAACATGGTCTTAATTCGTGAATTAAGTATGTATGGTTCATGTTTTATTCGACGCCGAGCCCCCAATAGAGGTCTTTCCACGAAAAACGAATTTCCTTTATTTTCCTGGTTATTGCTTTTGGCCTTTACATATTCGAGCGATAGAGAGTCAGATAAATAAATATTGATTTTGATTTTACGCAGTAAGGCCTCTGCGGCCAAAGAAGACCCCTCAGAAAAATAATTACTAGACCATAGACATTAGGATCATAGTTGGCCAGGCTAGACAGTCGATTTCGATCGACGATACGGGCAAAGACATTAGTCGATACTCGAAAATCCCCTATAAGTACTACACCAATACTACACACTCGAGAAATACCGTAAATCACCGGTTTCGCGGGTTTCGTCGAAAATATTAAAATTTCCTGTCTAGCTTTATTCCGCTAAAACATTATAAGTACTTACTTTACTCTTTGGCTAAAACTTTCGAAACGGAACGTAAAAAAAAAAACGCCTATTAATCTTTAGCCCCCATTCGCACGAGAGCTTTTTCAACGCGTTAAAAAAGCGCTTGAATATGTCCACACTCTAAATTCAATTTAACGACCAAGGCTTAAAGTCGAAAATCCAACAACACTTGATAAAAAGCGCCACGGCTGTCGTGTGAATAGATACATGGTTATTCGTTTGTGTCATTCAAACGCTTTTTTAACGCGCGTTGAAAAAGCTGCCGTGCAAATGGGGCCTTAGTTTTGCTAGAAATATTATTATTATCTATGGTTGTTTGGCGCAAACCGTCAATGATGCTTCGTTGACACGATCTGAGAATCTCAGACTGAGATGGTAAGTAGTTAAGTTATGTATTATTGTCATTTTATGTAGAATTCGAATAATGTCCATCGGTATTCTATTTATATGCAGTATATATATATATATATGTATATATATATATATGTATATATATATATATAATTATATATATACCTATATAGTTTATATATGAAACGTCAAAAAGGTCACACTATCGAGAAAAAAATAAAGTTGACGTTTGTGGCAGTATGGCAGTCGACAGCATTACCGCAGCAGTATTGCAGCGCGACATTACTGCTGACTGCATTCCTACTGTAAATGTCAAAAGCGATATTGCTGCGTGTAGTTTTGACATTTGCAGCAGCAGTGCAGTTGTCTGTTATGTCGCGCTGCCATACTGCTGTAGCAATGCACCCGACTGCATTGCTGGAAGAAACGTCAAACATGTCATTTTATAGAGGAATTCATATTAAAATTGACTTTTGTGGCAGTATGGCAGTCGGCAACATTACTGCAGTAGTATTGCAGGACTGCATTGCTGCCGCAAATGTCAACACTTCGGGCAACAACGGTGCTTTTAAAATTTGCGGCAGGAATGCAGTCGGCAGTAATGTCGCACTGCAATACTGCTGCAGTTTGGATACGAACGGTACTTTAATGTTTAGTGTCAATGTTGACTACTTCACTACTTACCAACTAAGATCATGTAAACGAAGCACGACCGAGTTTATGGCGGGAAACTTATTAGCTGTCACTGTCATGACATTTAAGACTTGACTGATCAATTCAGACAGTAAAAATATAATTTCCAATTTGATTTCAATAGCAGTCCGTCTCTAAAGCAAAAGCGTATGCGAGCGGGACGAACTGATATTTAAATTGTAAGTATTGGTTATTGGATATCATATTCATATTGGTATTCGAAGTCCGAACATATTTTCAGACATGTTTGTTAACTACATTTTACTTAATGTTTTGTTCAAACATGAAATTACGGCATGGCAAGTATCATTCTATAGATTGTCTCAAATGTCCCATCATAGGAGGTATGCAGTTTTACAGCTCCTATAATGGGATTGGGCAAATTACCACTATTAATTTACATCTATGGAGTTCAATTCACATTGTGTTTTATACCTAATCTCACAGTAATTGCAATTAACAAAACACATTGTAGTTTACACGAAGTAATAATTAATTAAGATTTAAAATATGTACTCACCTCTCTTAGCGAAGTTGGTAAGAATTCTGACTGATTTTTTTTTCAGTGACCTGACAACTTTTGACTTGGCGCTAATTCCTTAAAAAAATACCGAATTTAACGAAACTTCAAACTTAAGCAGCTCTATGACTCTTGTTTATGGTAAAATATTGCCAGTATTTATTAACTACTTTTAGATACTTATTTTACAGGATTTGTTGTTTTATGTCCCATTACTGGTTCCACGTCCATTATAGGGGTGACTACTATAAGTTGTCATTGATAACTGAATAATGGTAACTGATTAACAAATTGCTTATAGAATAGAATAGAATAGAATAGAATAGAATAGATTTATTCGTAAGCACAAACAATCGGAACAGTACATAGTATAAAAGAAAACACAAAATAAGATTAAAGTGCCACGAAATGGCCCCATCTCAGCATGTTGCTGGTGGCTTCCAGCGCTGATCTTCCGATGAGACCATCAAGTGAGAAGAATCACGGAAGGTAACAGACAAGAAGAAAAAAGACAGAAATAACATATGGTAAACAGTTAGTTAAATAAGAAAAAAGTTACACAGCAAGAAGATACAACATAACGACTATTTACAATTAAGATTAATTAATACAAAAACAAGCATCGTGCTCTAAATCGCTGTATCGATCCGGTCCGACCATATCTTGGCTGAGCATTACAGCTGTATATACTACTAGCGCCAACGGTGGCTACACTAACTAAAAAGCAATGTCAGACCAAACCAATATCGAGCGTTCATGAAATCTACGTTAAAAAATCTTGTAAGATTAGCTTATTAGCAAAACAGCATTGTAGGATGACGAATTTACGAAAATGTACGAAATACTAACATAACAGCACTCTACTAAGTATGGCGTAAAGGAATGATGAACCCTTGTCAGGCCAAAGGAACAAAACACTTGAGGTAAGCATAAGTAAAATTACAAACTACAGGCAGCTGGTATCAAGTCTGTAGGCTTCTTGGCTACGTTGGTGATTAAGTAAATACAGTTTAATCTTTGACTTAAAGCTATGAATACTTATTATATTGTTATTAATTGCCACAAATATTGCACGCGTACACCATTCGACTTTCACTGCCAGCGCCAAAATGTAATTTCCTATAATATATATACAGCCCTCCAGTATTAAAGTGTGCGTAGAAACGATTACCTACTAAACTTCACACAGCCACCTGTTGCGCGGTTTATTGCTAACGCGGAACAAGCATGCAATGAAGAAACATGAATAATGCTTGGAATTACTTCAAACGATAACCTAGCACAGGTCATAAAAATGGGAAACTATAGAAATGATGAAAAATCTACACAAGCATTTTTTTATTAAATGTGTTTTGCTCACTTTTTTCTTTCGTTATTTTTGCTGTTGTTTCGAACGATAGAAGTGCAAGTTTAAATTTCCTTCTGGTTTACAAATGTCGCTTAACTCAGGATTGAAGCCATACGGAAGCCGTGACTTTATTAACGAGAAAAGAGCCTTAACCAAAAATCGAACATCAATTTGATAGCTCCAACAGTGAGTTGGTGGACGTGAAGTGGGCACCTTGTGGCCCATCGGCCAGGTCAGCTGGAACAGCAATACTCACGGCGACACGACACAGACGGGCCCGTAGTCGGTGCGCTGCCGCCACCGCTCCACCATGTTCATGAGCTCCACCAATGAGTTGGTGGACGTGGGCACCTTGTGGCCCATCAGCACGTCAGCTGGAACAGCAATACTCACGGCGACACGACGCAGACGGGCCCGTAGTCGGTGCGCTGCCGCCACCGCTCCACCATGTTCATGAGCTCCACCAGTGAGTTGGTGGACGTGGGCACCTTGTGGCCCATCGGCCAGCAGGTCAGCTGGAAAAGTTGGACCGTCTTCGGTGGCGCTTTCACGCCCGCCATCAGCTCCGTTAGGGACACGATCTGTAGAAGGATACATTTGCAGTGACACCTTTAGTGAGGAAAAATATATAAGGTAAATCATTGGTGGCATAAATAAGCAGATTATAAAATATTTAGACTGGTAGGGTCCACAATGAAAGTCACTTGACACTGACTATGGGCAGCGAATTTTGAAAAGAATATGTCAGCATATTTAAACAATAGGTATGGGGTGATTGTTTAGGTCAGCGGTCGGCAACCTTTTAGCAGCCAAGGGCCACATAGCAGTTAACGAAGTGGACGCGGGCCGCACTTTGTTAATATGTATGACTTTATCAGACATTGTCATTTGACAATGTTACATACAAAATAGCCAGGGAGGCTCGCGGGCCGTATGCGGCCCGTGGGCCGCTGGTTGCCGACCGCTGGTTTAGGTGATACAAGTTATATATACGCGACTGTACTCATTATACTGTGAGCTACTTTTCTTATGAGAGCAAATCCTGAATCCGAATAAAAAATTAGGTGTTCCATACTTAAATTCAATTCGACACAATTGTATGGAGATCAGGATTTTATTTCGTTATTTTAAAGTTGTTGCTATAGTAAAAGTGATCCAACAAATGAGTACCATCACGTACCTATCTTGTATGACCTAAAAATGTCACCCAGTACAAAGTAAAAAAAAAAAAAATAAATTTTAAATAAATAAATAAAGTACATCTTGTACATCTTGCTTGGTAATTTAAAATCTGATTTAATCAGCTTTATATTTCCCATTTGCATACTTAGTCACTTTTAATCTCAACGCAAACCGCTGCGACTTAAAACTTTCCCACATTGGAACTCAATATTATCCTCTCTTCAGTACATTTTCAATGGAATAAACCATGAATGGAGATAAATTTAAATGGGATTCTTAGCGTTCGCAACATAACAAAAGTATTTTGCGGACCAATTATAGGAAAACGGGACGGGGGAATGACAATGGATTCTAAAACGTCTTTGGAAAGTTAATTCAATGGGTCCAAATTATCTGAGCTTATCCTTTATATTGATGCAATCATTAGAAGGTGTTTTTGTTGATGAACAGACATAAAAGTTTCTGTGGCAAAATTGAGTGTATGAGAAAATGAAACATCGATAAATCTGTTATCGATAAGTCATAGGTAGATTAATATTTAAAATATGTAACTTCTACTTGCTGTAGGTAAGTTACCGATAAATTTCAATAATGCAAATCAATTACAAAGCCTTACATAATTTATTTATTACATAATATATTTAGTACTTACTCAAAAAATAATACGTAAACTGTAGTACAGTGCTAAAAGAATAGAAAATTACCAATATATCAAACAACAAGAAGATATCGACCGTGTTGGGTATTTCGCGGTAGATATTTATTAGGTACATTTTATAGCGGTCTTATAAAATGTACCTAATAAATATCTAAGTACGAGTATAACGTTAAGGTAATATCGATAACAGACATGTCGATATTTTATTTTGTGAATCACTCTATTTTGCTACAAAAACTTCTACGTCTGTTGATGATGGTGATGATCCTTCCGGCCGATTTCGACCAATGCGACCACTTCGACTCCTAGTTAGCTCGGCGCTCGTGTGCTCGAACATGGCTGACGTAGCCGATCTTTAAGGTGAACTGAACCCCCGCGCTCATTGAGGGCACATGAGAACACCAGCCACATAGTGGTAGTGAATGGAAGCAGGCTGGCGTGCTTTCAGCTCGTCGCGTTTAGCGTCGAGGTCAACTTTACGTTGCTCCTCGAAATCGCGCACTTTGTCATGCACCAGCCTGCGCCACTCAGGACGCTGTGCTGCCAAACCTTCCCACTGAGAGGGCTCGATGATGAAGTATACCTTCTTGTTGATGCGGAATATCCAGGTTTTGATGTTGGTAAAGTGTTCGTGTGATACGTGGTCTATTGTGAAGACCGGGCCGTATTTCTTCGGACTTCGGCTTTCTGGCCAGAACGGAGGATATTGTTGCTGTAACAAAAATATTTTTTTATCGCGTTGTCAAATATTATACTTCATTTTGATTTCACGTGCCTATAAATCCCGGTCTTTTGATAGGCTTGCGTATGGGTATAGATCTATCGGGTAGATGCCCTTCGGAGGGCTTTAATGTCATGTAGAACGCCTGCTGGAACCCGATCACAAGTGTAACAATAGACACCCATGAACCGGTCTCAGCAGGCATTGGGACTATTGTAGAAAAAGTGAACAGTATACCAGTCTATAGATAGAAGTTTGGGTGAACAGTGAGACAGGGTTATTGCAAAGACGTCCGGACACCTGCTATAACAATGTTATACTTCATATAATTACCTAAATTAAATTCCAATAATTTGAATTGAATTAGAATTTCCATATTGTTTCAGCACACTATTCATATCGCAGAGTTCATTAAAGTCTAAGCTTACCCGAATCGAAAATAAAATAACAATTATTTTTTATTCTTTCTAAAGTTTTTTAATGTTACCCCAGTACAGTACAGTACTTATCAGACAGACAATTTTAATATCAAGTCCAATTATGACTATTTAATACAATACTCATAAGTCATATCAAAACTAAAGATAACAATCGTGGTTTTAGTGTTTATTCAGGAAAATGGTTGCAACTAGGGTTTGCAATCCGGATCCGAAATGTATGAAATTATCCTGATCTGGATCCGGATCCGCGGATCTTCCCATACATTTCGGATCCGTCGTGCAAACCCTAGTTGCAACTGAGTAGCAGTAGATAAGAGGTTACATACGGCAACATTTGAGTTTCTCCACCATGACATATAGTATTTTTAGCGACTTAGCAGACATAGGTACCAACATGACCCACTTACAGAGTTCTTAGGCGGGACGCACAGCACCACGACCGCAGCACACTCGTAGTCGTACACCAGCGACCAGAACTCGCCCTGCGTCTTGATCAGCGGCCACTCAGTGACTATGTACTCCCGAGGCTTGGTGTACCCCTGCGACAACACATGTCCATTAGCACTTACAAGTTCCTCGCAAGTTTGCTTGTTATATGTAGTTGCATCTGCTCCGATTGCCAGTGTGAGATTGCGGATTTTAAATAGTGATTTAGTCCGATACGTCCAATTAGAAGTACAATCTATGTTCGAGTTTGCTCGTTGTTCGGATTGTTTGTAGTTGTACAAGTTCTGGGAGCTGAGGCTATCGATTTTGGTTCGTACTCGTAATAGGGTTGTTGACACATGTTGAATTTTATAACTAAATGTAATTAAATAGATAGAAAATTAGCAATTTATTGTGATTGTGATAAATTGCTCATTTTCTATCTATTTAATTAGATTTAGTTATATGGTGACGTTACATGGTGACGTCACGATGTATTGCCATTTTGTTAGAAGCGTTTCGTCAGTAAAGTGCGGGTTTTAGACTTCGACCATCATTTGTGACTTTTGTATTGCTTTAAGACAATGAGTCCCATACAGACATTTCATCCTCAAAACAAACCTGATCGATTGATAACATTCATAAAAAATTGTCCCATACTCTATGACACGACTTTGCATTTGAGTCGCTTAACTTCAAACTCGGGTAAATCCATCTGTCAGATTATGCGATTTTGGTATTAAGAAATGGTAATAGGGTAGATATTTGCTGAGAGGGTCGAATGAATTTACCCGAGTTTGAAGTTCAGCGACACACTTGTAGTTCAATGGGCAGACCCATAACCCGTTCAAACACCTACATAAGTATTTTTTTTAAGTTTTTTACTTGATATTATTAGTCTTATTACTTCAAAATTGTATGTTAGTAAGTTACTTACGTCTACAAACACGGCGTTGATGTAGTCGGTGAAGCTGTTGCCTTGAAAGGACGTCAGGTACGGCCGAAAGTTGTCAGCTGCAACAAGAATTATAACTTTATAAGTACGTATATAGTTGAGATAAATGATATTTTAGTTTTGGTGGTCACGCTGAAACTTAAGCACTGTGACAGATTTCATGACCCTTGACTACTCAGTGCTGCATCTTAGATTGAGGGTTATTTCTAATTCTATCGAACGACAAACAAAGATAGAAGTGTGAACCTCAGCGTCTATTTGCACATCGGCTGGCATTTTCACTGGTAGTCATTAGCTTGATCACAGGATCTCTTTGTCATTATGATATATTGATATAATAGGCCTTTTTCATGTGTCAGATGTTTTAAGCAGCATCCCGGTTTAGAAACTTGGATTCGTGGCTGTGAAGCCCTATACGAGAGAGGACGCAGCAGGTGTATGCTCCCCCAGGTGGGCGGGGGTTGGAGGCTTGCTCGTGGTGCCTCATGCGTTTCTATTTTAATGAGGAAAACCAGGCATCGTCGTGATTGGATTGACCAGACATGATAGCTAATCCTTAATACTTACGTGGAACGACTAAAACATCTCTGTTCTTCTCCCTGTTATCTCCTCGATGGCCGCCCGCGCAGTCCCCGATAGTAAATCTCGGCGTCTGTTTGCAGATCTGTTGGTACTCGCGCTGGTAGTCGTTCAGCTTGGTCACCGGGTCCCGCTGTGATTTGGACTGCAGTCTTATGGTGAGGTGTGTCACTGGGAACCAGGAAACACCGCAGACGACGTGCTCTTCTAACGTGTCATACACGAATTTGTATTGTTCCTATAACAGCAAAGAATTTTGTATTTACAACGAAGAATCCCATTTGAGTGCGTCAGTATCAAAATAACCATAAATTTCACTGTGGATTTTACTAAATTACTTTCTGTGATTATCTTCTACGCAAGGTAGCTTATTCATCTACATGCAGGCTGCAGCATTTGGTCTTTTGGTCAACCTTAGTAAACATATTTTAGTTCTAATTTCCTTCTAACCTCGTTCTCTATAAGGCCTTTCCGTGATTGTCTAAGCTTCTTCAAAAAGCCAAAAACATCAAAGCAGTCTTCTTCTTCAGCCAACTCCAGGTTAGCGTCAATAGATAAATATACTCCTGAACGGCCGCCTCCGTCACTGTAACAAACACCCGAACATTATTGGAATATAATCACATTAATTATAAAAGTATAAAATTGCTCATAAAATTAGGAGCACTTGTTTCTTCCCAGTGGGACCTGGCGGCTACCGGGCGGCCCACAATGGCCCGTACGCGCCGGAGTTCTAGTAGCTTACTGAACAGAGATTTGTTGGACTGGGCTTAGAACTCGTCCTGCAACACTCACTTGCAGTGCACGACCATGGGTCCCGCGGCGGGGTTGGCGGCCAGCCGGCGGCCCACCACGGCCCGGACGCGCCGCCGGAACTCAAGCAGCGCATTACTGAATGGACACGTGTGGGAGTGCCATTGTGTATAGTGGAACTGGAGGATGAATCGCTCTTCGATCACCACCTGCACCAACAAAAAAATGCACGTTTTGTGAGTAGTACTTTTAGGGCCACTTGCACCATTCTCTAACCCGGGGTTAACCGGTTACACTGGGAGTTACCATGGTTACCAGTACAATTTGACACTGGGTTAACGGTTTAACCGCTTAACCCCGGGGTAGTGGGATGGCGCAAGTGGGCCTTAGAGGTATTGCAGTAATTGTAACTGTAGGAGACAGGAGATCACTATGCGGGTTGACTGGGTTGATAGAATTTTGACTTTCTGGCAATTGCCATTAAATTCATTAAATTAAATTTCATTTTCGCATTTCCGCTGGGGGAGTTTGCGACGCCAAAAGTTAACGAAATCCAATTAAATTTCTGGATGACATATCATGTCATTTTCTTTACCTATCTACCTGTACCCACCTATCCTCGTTAAAACATAGTTACTAGTTGGTAGTCACCTATTTCACTATATTTTTTTAAAGCTTTTCTGAAATTCTATTAAGAACAACCAAATATGATTACACATTATGCCCGACTTACTTCAGAAACATTGCTGGTAGAAAAAAAATAAGTTTAAGTTATATTAAAAACGCAAAAAGGAACAATTACAACGAACGACAGTTCTAATGAAAAAACTCGGGCACTGTAAAGCGATTTAAAAAGTGCAGTCCTGGCGGTTTGAGTGTTAACTCTGTTAAGGACGTAGCCATTCCGATGTGGCCGGAAATAACTAGAATTAGTATCAGTTTAAAATGTTATTTATTTACAGTTCACTGATAAGAAGTAAAATAAATCCCACCAAAAACATTCTGTAAAAAACTAGCCAAGTCTCGATGGAGCTGCTTGTTTATCTCTAAAAAGTAATGAAATCTAGACAAAGTCGTGCCAAGTCTAAGGTTCCTTACTGCGATTTCTTTATTATTATAGTTAATGTTGTGTGACTTGGCCGTTGAAGGGTACAAAACCAGGTGCTCCATGACACCATTGCACCAATCTGTCGCCAGAACCGCTACCCATTGACGATGGAAAATTGCCACTTGGACAACGTTGATTCAATAACCAGTCAATTGTAGGCTTGATAAAGCTGCGTATTTCAATAATACTTATGTATAAGCGAGTCTGAAACAAACAGTACTTCTTTTTGAAGCGTCAAATCGACCATCGATCTAACATAAAATAGACGTACAGACGGACTTCTATCAATGATCAGAAGTCCGTCTGTACTGGAAATATTTTTTTATACTGTATGTTTGGTGTCATGGAGCACCTGGTTTTGTACCCTTCAACGGCCAAGTCACACAACATTAACTATAATAATAAAGAAATCGCAGTAAGGAACCTTAGACTTGGCACGACTTTGTCTAGATTTCATTACTTTTTAGAGATAAACAAGCAGCTCCATCGAGACTTGGCTAGTTTTTTACAGAATGTTTTTGGTGGGATTTCACTTCTTTTTGTAGAAACGTGGGCATATTGATTTATTTTATTAGATTTTCTTATTTGACACATTTTTTTTCTTTTTAGGAGTAGTTTTTTTATTACCATATCTCTAAAGGCTCCGTCACACATGAGCGTTTTCAAAGCGCGGCGTGAGCGGGGCACGATGCGAGCGTGACGCGAGCGCGTGGCGCTCGCGATCTGCGCTTGGACGCAGCGGCCCGCCGGCGCGCTGCGCGCGCGACCCGCTTTGATCACGCCCGCGCAGTCACACAGAACACAGCGCGTGTTGCGAGCGGTCACTCGATTACTGAACGTTGGACGTTGGAAAGCATGATCATGGACGTTGAATAGTTTCACGAGCGTTTTGTAGCCTGCAGCAGTATATTGCGACAATATTGCCGACTGCATTACTGCAGCAAATGTCAAATACGATGATGCTGACCAAATTTTTGATATTTACCTCAGTAATTCAGTCGGCAGTAGTGCATGCTGCAATCCTGCTGCAGTATAGCTGCCGACTGCATTACTGCCAAAAATGTCAAAGTTGATGTATTTTTAACCGCCTTAAAATAAAGGTTCTCAGTTTGACCCGTATGTATGTTTGTTCGCGATTATCTCGCGTTTGGCTGAACCGATTTTGATGCGCTTTTCAGAAAAGTGTTTGTTACATTCTGGTAAAGGTTTTAGTATACATAGATCTGAGCTGATGCTGAACCCTGGTTGTACCTAGTGGAACTCAGGTTTGGTGCAACATAAGCCCACGCTATTTTAGTCATCCGTCACATCTTGATGAGCACTTGGGAGAGCAGTACCTTAGACAGAGCTGATGTTGAACCCTGGCTGTACCTAGTGGAACTCAGGTTTGGTACAACATAAGCCCACGCTATTTTGGTCATCCGTCACATCTTGATGAGCACTTGGGAGAGCAGTACCCAAGATAGAGCTGATGCTGAACCCTGGCTGTACCTAGTGGAACTCAGGTTTGGTGCAACATAGGCACACTTTGTTTTGGTTAACCGACTTGTCGTCGTGTGCCTGTTGCAGAGTTCCACTAGGCGGTCATCAAGATGTACCGGATGACCAAAATAGCGTGGGGCTATGTTGCACCAAACCTAAGTTCCACTAGGTAGAGCCAGGGTTCAGCATCAGCTCTATTTCAGGTACTGCTCTCCCAAGTGCTCATCAAGATGTGATGGATGACCAAACTAGCGTTGGCCTATGTTACACCAAACCTAAGTTCCAGTAGGTACAGCCAGGGTTCAGCATTAGCTCTATCTTGGGTACTGCTCTCCCAAGTGCTCATCAAGATGTGACGGATGACCAAAATAGCGTTGGCCTATGTTGCACCAAACCTGAGTTCCACTAGGTACAGCTAGCGTTCAGCATCAGCTCTATTTCATGTACTGCTCTCCCAAGTGCTCATCAAGATGTGACGGATGACCAAAATAGCGTGGGCCTATGTTGCACCAAACCTGAGTTCCAGTAGGTACAGCCAGGGTTCAGCATCAGCTTTATCTTGGGTACTGCGTTCCCAAGTGCTCATCAAGATGTAACGGATGACCAAAATAGCGTGGGCCTATGTTGCACCAAACCTGAGTTCCACTAGGTACAGCCAGGGTTCAGCATCAGCTCTATCTTGGGTACTGCTCTCCCAAGTGCTCATCAAGATGTGACGGATGACCAAAATAGCGTGGGCGTATGTTGCACCAAACCTGAGTTCCACTAGGTACAGCCAGGGTTCAGCATCAGCTCCATCTTCGGTACTACTCTCCCAAAGGCTCATCAAGGCGTGTCGGATGACCAAAACAGTGTGTGCATATGTTGCACCAAGCCTGAGTTCCACTAGGTACAGCCAAGGTTCAGCATCAGCTCCATCTTGGGTACTACTTTCCCAAAGGCTCATCAAGGCGTGTCGGATGACCAAAACAGTGTGTACATATGTTGCACCAAGCAAAACGCCTATGTCTGACGGAGCCTTAATACAGCTGAGACCAGCTGAGGGTTCTTCATCAGATACTTCAGACCTTCGATTTTTGACATCAAATGAAGCGGCCCACCAATTTGAATATTTTTTGTAAAGGCGGTATGTCGATCTCCAATAGTTTGGTTGGGCTCTTGTGTTTTCTAATCAGGGTCACCAGGTACTCGAGATCTTCGATTATCCTAGTTTTTATAGTTTTCCCTTTATGTGGCCATTAAACCCTAACTCTGTACCAAATTTCAGCTCTCTGAGTTTATGGGAAGTACTAGTTCTATTCTGATGATCATAAGTGAGTGAGTGTGTGTCATAAATGCGAAACTTTGCTTTCGCTTAACTTCGGAACTAAATGACCTACAGAATTGAAATTTTGTATTTTAAGTATGTGATTATAGCTTACTGGATGACGAAAATTTCTGCGTTCTGGTCTTATCCAGAGGGTCTCAAATAAGGACCTGAAAATGCGGCGAAATGGTTCCAGTAAAGGATGGTACGGCAGTGTTTGCTTCGCGCTCGACTTGGCGGGGGCACTGCCGTGCCCCCCGATTTGCCAATGAAATAGATTTGCATACAAAAAACATACACTCGTACAATATAACATAACATTATTTTCAGGCCGGTAAAATCCCGAGCACAGCAAAAGTGATGAAAGCGGTGCATTGAGTTAACAAACGTAGCTTTCCTGGCGCGACCGAAAGTTACTCGAATTTGCCTCGCCCGGGTTCACGCGTTCGATTCGCTCGCCCACCAAATATTTACTCTGAAAGTGCTGCGCCCATGTTTCACCAGTTATCTCGCTTTATTTTGTTCGACAAATGTATCCTAGTAAGCTTTGTTAAATACAGTGAATTATGGAGGTGAAAGCTGACCTTTCGGGAATGCTGACTGATGTGCCTATTGGTTAAAGGTTACGAGGTTAGACTATCCAGAGTATTTATTTTATTAAAAAAAAAAAAAATTGAAGTCAGGCAACAAGGCCCATATTACAGATACCTTACAGACTAACATAAATATATATTTTATAAACGTAAAAACTAAAAACTATTTATGCGACAATACGGCGTGGCTCCGTTGAATCGGCTGTTCTTATTGTATTACGTTATATGTTGTTGTTGTTGTCGTTGTTGTTGTTATATTATGTTATATTGTTGTTATTGTATTATGAGTGCAAATATGGCTTATTTAGAGAGCGTAATTAAATACGTGTTCAATATCAAATATTGACTATGTAATGTTAATGCTTATTTGTTATAGTACCTAGTAGTCGAATCCAAAAGTATAATTTTGTTTTGTTTCTTTTCTTAATTAGTTTTCTTGTATTTTGTATTTTCTGTTTTCATAATTATTTCTTCTGTGTATCTTTTGAAATGTTTTAAATATGTATCTTTTTGTGTTATCTGTCGTGGCATCACCGAATGGGCCCTACGGAAGACCAGCGCTGGCTTTATAGCTAGCATTATGCTGAGTTGGGTCCATTTCGTGATGCACACTTATTGTTCTCTTCTGTTCTTGCTGTTGTTGTCTGTACATGTTCGTACATGTTTTGTGATCGTCACGAATAAAAATCTTTTATCTTTTTTTATCTTTTTTTTATCACATCTATCTTGTAGGTCTAAAATTCATTATGTAGGTACCTAATTGAAGATCTGAAGTAATATTATTTACGAAAGCAATAGAAAACAATATGAACTTTGTTTATATATTAATCTAAATCTAAAGACTGGGATGGGGATGAATTTAATGACCGAAGAGCTGGCGGCTACTTCGCACAACGCGTCAGCATTGCGATACAGCGAGGAAATGCCGCCAGCATCCTTGGTACAATGCCTCAAGGGCCTATTTTAGATTTAAGCTAGTTATTAATTTCGTTTAGTAGTGCCACTGTATATATCTTGTATGTAAATAAATGATTTTATCTTTGAGTATAAAAAAATAACACAAGCATTAGTATCGGTCGCAACATGGAAAAAGTTACTTACACCTTGTTCGTTTTTCTTATAAAGTCTAAACGTGCGTATGTGGAAATTGGCCAGCTCCTCTTCCCTTTCGATGCATACATGCAGGTCCCCGTACGTCTCCTCCTTGTCTTTGCTCGGAGGCCAGTATTGGACGCACATTACCTGGAATAACATAACTTTGTTAAATATTGATCAATGAGCCGCCATAATGGAGACAGAATGGGTTTACCCTTGAATTGCCGACAGACATTTCATCGAATATTTCGAAGACAACGTTTCAAGTATTTTCATTTCATCGACAAGTTATTGCGTCGAAGAATCGATACTAGTAAATTTAAATCGGGGACTTTTAATTGGTACTTGGGTTATTTTGTATATAGTTTATATCGTGGTATTTCTTTACGGGTTTTCTTATTTCATTTTGGATTGTATTTAATAAAATTTATTACGCGTAAAATTATTTTAATTTGTAATATTTCGTTATCGAACAAACGCAGTCACGTCAGTCGGCTCACTCTGCCCGGCTATATTTATGTGGGTAGTTTAAGATATAAAATTGTTTATCTGGACAGGTACATAATTCTGAGAAAGCGGCAAATTTAAGTTTGCGCTCTAATTTTGAAGATATAATTTTACAAGGCTGCCATTTTAATTTTGGGCAAATTATAAATAGGTTTGTTAATAATAATTTAAGCCATTCATTTCTGTGTAGGGTCGCAGTTCTAACCTAACCTAAACCTACTTTGAAAGCCGTTTGTTTCTGTGTGGGGTTGCAGTTCTAACCTAACCTAAACCTACTTTGAAAGCCGTTCGTTTCTGTGTGGGGTCGCCATTCTAACCTAACCTAAACCTACTTTTTTAAGCCGTTCGTTTCTGTGTGGGGTCGCAGTTCTAACCTAACCTAAACCTTCTTTGAAAGCCGTTCGTTTCTGTGTGGGGTCGCAGTTCTAACCTAACCTAAACCGTCTTTGATAGCCGTTCGTTTCTGTGTGGGGTCGCAGTTCTAACCTAAATCTAAAATTCTTACTACAGAAAAATTTATAAATGTGTAGTACGACATATAAAAATGTATTAAAGTAATACGTCGAACAAATGAATTGCAATGTTTAGTAGTTGTGCTAATGAAAATAATTAGAAACGAATTAGCTATCAAGTAATATTCGTTGAATAGTATTTCTACGCAGTAAGAAAAATTTAAATAAATAGTATATGAAACAAAATAACGCCAAACAATATTACTAGTACTAACGTTTCGATGAATCGTTGTCGATGAAATAATATTCGATGAAAAGTTTGTCGGCAAAAAAAGGGTACACCGACAGGATTAAATGGAATCTCTTGAGATCATGGATCTCATCAATACGGATGTGTTCTTAATAGGTTAGTTTAATTTTTATACTGTATATTTAGGTACTAGTTTATTCTAAAAGTTTATTTAATTTTATAATTATAGGTATTAACTTGTAGTTACTGTATCTCCTGTATTCAATAAAACTCTATTTTACAAATATCTATTTTATATACGATAGAAGACTTGAAAACTTCTAACGGTCGAGTAGCCCACTTATAACATTTTGTCTAATACCAACAAGGTCTAGTTTCCACTCTTGCTTGGAAAGTTTATAGCGTTTATAGCAGTTGCATTGGTGAAAATAAAGCCTGTGCCAGACGGTAGACAACCACAGTTTCTGCAACATGACCTTGTACCTGACAATAAACAGTGGTTTTAAGCCATGTAGCAAGTGGTTGAAAACTAATTCTGCATGACCTTTAAACGGCTTTGGTAGACAGGTGTGCTCTGCCAACCATACAAATTTCGGCTTGTTGTAAACCATGTAGACAGCCACGCTTCTACCGCGCATCTACCAAGGTCACGTTGCAGAAACTGTGGTTGTCTACCGTCTGGCACAGGCTTAAGTGTTTAAGCCGGTTCTTGTATTTTTCTTTTACATCTCACTACATCAGACCGTGTGTTCGTACATTTATTTACGAATCAGTAATAAAAATATTAATAATTTTACGCTATAGGTACAGTCAGCATCAATAATTGGTAAGCGGGCGAAGTGTTCAAAATGATCTTGATGCTACTTTATTGTTAAGGGAATAAGAGCGCGTCAAGGTCATTTTCAACACCCCGCTTAGCAACTTCTGCTGCTGATTGTACCATGCTTCATATGAGGAATAATAACTTTCCTCCAGAGCATAAATAAAAAAAGATAACTAATAACGCTGAAGCAAACACGCTTTTAAACTTCAGTGTATTCCTATTTTCATATACCACACCCTTTTACCGGAGCAGCCGCTGTCGCGAGCGTCTCGTATTTATAACCTTAGAAAACTTTCCACCCTCGATATAATAAATAGGGTGGAAAATATTTTTCAAATTTCGTCAGCTCGTCTCGTCGTCGGCGAGAGGCGCTGGTGTGGAAAATGCTGACGGCGGCGTAGCTCGATCAACGGAGTGGTTGGAGCTAACAATAATGTTTTTTGTGACGGCGCTTATGAAAAATTGTTAAATCTTCTAAATTTGGTACCTATAGATGGTCAAGCAAATCTTGTCAGTAGAAAAAGGCGCGAAATTCAAATTTTCTATGAGACAATATAGTGTAGTAAATGAAGCAAGTTGTTGTATGGAGACCCATGCATTAATTTCTCAGTCGATGAAAGGCCATAGTCGGTTTTCTATAGTAAGTTGGCCCTTAAATCAATTTGATTCGGGGTTTTTTTATGAGTACCTCTTATGGTGAAGGATATTTTTGTTGAGTATCAACATCCTACTAGTGACAGTTTTTGTCTTATGATTTTATTATTGTTTTTCTTTAATGTATTGTTTTTCGGGATGTATTCAAGCGATTTGCTTTAATTTTTTAAATATTGTTCTTTATTTAGGTATTCAGGCATCGATACTGAAAAAACGAATACCAGTTGTCATCAGGGACCGTATAACCGGTTTTATTAAATACCTGTATAAAAACTGTCAAACGAATACCGGTTAAAATGTTATACCTATATTCGCATTAGAGGTATTGCTGCCATTCCGTTTTTGTCTTTATCGCTATTTGTACACTAATTGACATAATGAAATACCGGTATTCATTAATACCTCAATAATAACAGGTATTCAGTATACCGGTAATGGTTTTCGTATTTAATACCGGTATTCATTGCAATTGATCAAAGAGTAACCAAAAACTTTGCGACAAGAGGTTAAAGTTGTTGTTAAGTCCTCATGCCAAAGACATATGTAACTTACTATCTATTCTTTTTGCTCATGCTTATATTGATCGCTGTACAAGCGAAAGATTTTATGATTTAACCACGAGCGTAGCAAGTGGTTCGAAATCTGTAAAATTGAGCGTTCCGACCGTTTCAAGGCACGAGGTTAATGAATGAATTAATGAAAATAATTAATCCCAGAAAACATTTCCATATGAAATATGAGCGCCGCGCCGCCGCCGCCGCCAAAATTCTGCGCTATCGGTGTGGCATCGGCGTGACCTTGTTAGATACTAGAGTCTGTCTAAGCTAACTTTGCACCGATTTGAACAGAACAAAGTGAGGGAGTGTTATTATAATATAAACGTCATATTTTCATAGAACTTTGACATTAACGATGATATTTACACACGTTGTCGTTGCAAATGCTATGCAGATTAGTTTGATCGGGAATTTATTGCTTTTATATAACGTGCTAACAAATTAGGTACCGATATTTTAAGAGATGGTACTTTATATAAAAATCAAGAAAACTTTTCATATCATATTTTTGTTTTATTTACCGAACAAAAATATAAATTAAAATTATATCTAAAAATAATCATTACGTGCATTTAACCACATAAAGATAAAAATACATAGAGTGCTCACTCAGAAAAGTCTAATGCTCAACAACTTTCAGCGAATATTAAACAAGGATTAACTGGAACTTTATTTTCAACTCCTTCTGCTTTAATATAGTAGTAGTAGTAGTAGTAAAACACTTTATTGTACAAAAATCAAAGCAAAACAGGAAAAATAACATTCGTCATTAGTACAAAGGCGAACTTATGCCTTTAAGGGATCTCTTCCAGTTAACCTTTGAGCAATATTAGTTGTAAATAGTTGTTCAATACAATTTTTGAGACATTTTTGAAATTAATATTCTTTTTAGGGTTCCGTATTTCGTACCAATATCAAGTTGATATCAACTGCAAAAAAGTTTCTTGAAGGGGTTTTTATAGGCTTTTAATATCGTACATTTAAGTCACATTCACTCATTGATTCATTCATACTATTTTTGCGATTAGTAGGTGGTCTGTGCGAGCAGTGTGTGTAATCATTCACCTCTCCTGGCGATACGTACATATAATAACTATTATATTTGACTATAGCTACCCGCACTGACTTCGCACGGATTACACAAAACCTGTGACACGGCACTTTGCATGTATAATTCAGTTTAACGTTTTTAGGATTGTCTCGAATATAGTATAGTTTTGTTTTATGGCAAGGAAGTCATTGATGTAGCAACAAAACAAATGACAACCATTTGGCCAATTAGAAACTAATTAAATCTGATGGTGTTGCTACTTCAAATTAAATCCTAAAATGATGGAATAATATTAATTAAATATTTAAATCAAAACTTAATTTTTAAATACAAAAAAGGTGGAAATATGTTTAGATAATTAAATATGATTTATTTCTATATGTTGGACTTACATATAAAAATTATTCCATGAATTTCATTAGTTACTGTTATTTTGATTGTGTTATCCCAGGGACAGTTAGGTTGAGGCATTTCCTGGTTGGCTTTCGCCCTGGATGGGCATCTTTTACATAGAAGAGTGAAGCGATAAACATCATGCTCTGGTAGCATCGATCCGAGTTTTGGTTAGGCAGCAGCCGCTGCATCCATGAGTTAGGAAGCTCAGATAATAGTTATTTCGCCATCAACATCTGCTGGTGAAACAATGTGGTTGGGTGGGATTGTTAGAGCTGTGAGATGAATCCACTCTAGGAATTTCCAGCTGCTGACTGGGTGTTATGTTATGTTATGTTATGTTATGTTATGTCACGCTACTGTTATGTTGCTGTTATTTCGGAGTATGGAAGTCCGTCCATATCCATCAAACTTCAAGTGCGTGTGGTGAGCTGTTCGCCATGAGAATTTCGCTTTTCTGCTGGGTGGAGGAGACGACACCTTCAAGCTGAGGCCTTAGGCTTTCTGTGGTGCTCCGCGGTGCAATATTGTTATGAGGTTGGTGTACGCTTTCCTTCCATCCTAGAAGCTTTTTCCAAATTTATAGTTAGAGAATTTATTATATCGTATGTGATGGCAAATGATAAATTAGGTACTAACAAATTTAGATAGGTCTGCTTGTAAATCATTGTAGAACCATTTTTTGGCACGACCCGGCTCTATCGTCTGACATTATAGAATAAGGTGCTTAATGCTAGCTTAATAAATGATTTACTTGTAGAACAACTTCCTCAGTGTGAGAATAGAAATAAATTATGTGTCACAAAACTAACATTTCATTTTGACATCCTTTAGAGACCCCTGAATAGTTGATGGAAATAAGTGTAAGCACCTGCTTGAGTTTTTGGTTAAGATTTAGATTGGTTAATTTAGTAACCTTAATTGTCCGTGGGTTTCCTCAGGACAAAGCCCCAGCCGGGCAAGGAAAACCACCGTGACAAACCTTAACAAATTGTACACCTAAACTAAAGCTTCCTCAAAAATCTTTCTATTGATAGCTGAAATCCGCATGAAAATCAGTTGAGTAGGTTTTGATTTGAGTTCATCGTGAACATACATTCATATAGTTACAGACAGACGCGGCGGGGGACTTTGTTTTATAAAGTGTAGTGAATTAGTGATAGATTCAATTAACAGTAACCTCACAATATAAAGAGATGTTCATTATGCTGCTTATCTACAGTTAATGCCATGAAAAACTTTTTTCCTATCATAATTCAATAAATTAAATGAAATTAAATTAAATGAATTAAGGTTTGAATTCTCTTCGCATAAACCAAGTTTTCAAGGCTACGCCGCCGATTCTCCGCCACCGCCAACCAATTTTGACCGGCGAACCGCCGCCGGCTAAATGCCTATTGGGTGGCGCTAAACGTGCGCGCCGGACGAAAAAAATTGAGTGGCGGCGCGCCAGAAAAAAATCCACGGCGGCGGCGTGGAATTTTTCAACTTTTCAATATTAAGAGATTAAGACGTATAATGAAAAGCCATGCTTAACCCTTACATCGACAAGGGAAAAAAATCTCAAAAAACTGTGTTAGTATCATTTTTTTGGTGTTATTATCTTATTATGTGGTTATTTATTGTAGAAAAATCATGAAAAAATCTATTTATAATAGTTTCGAAAAAAACATAGGTATGTCAAATATGTTGGATGTTGCCAGTCGGTGTAAATAAAAAGATACGCCGCATAATGAAAAGACGTCTAGTATTTTGGACGTTGCCTAGTTAGTATACAGTACTTTATATGCATAAGGTTTTTTTTGTCAAATTCATGTTTTTTTTTAATAAATATAGAATAATTGCATTTTTAATTACAAATACACTTACTGATAATGTCAACTTATGTTATGAACTAAAGTAAAACCTATTATTTTTATATTTTTCCAAAAGCTTTATAGCTCGTACGTGGTAAAATTTTACCAGTCATTGGCGTCATTTTATTAACATTAAATCAAACTTAGCGGGGTATCGTAGGATGCAGCAACATCTGAGCAATGGTATACAACAATGCATGCAATTTTATCAATATTTTCGTAAGAAATTTCTCAAATGAAATCGGGTCTGTCTCTTGATGTCTTGATGAACGCACAGGAAAAAAAAAACCGTAATAATATTTTTTATCTATTTGGTTCATTACGTTGCAATACGACAAGTAATGACTTTTTAAAAGGTTTTGAAACACCTAAAATCCCTCTGTTTAATTCATATTCATATTCATAAAAACTACCAGAAAACGTGATAATTTTACTCTTCGCATACTTGGCACTAGTGCCCTGTAATCGACAACGGTTAAAACACTGGACATTATACTTTGTAAATGTGTTTTACCCATAGGTACATGGTATATACAACACATTTTTATGTAAATCGTACTGCCACATAATAAATAGTTAGTATGGTGTTGGTGCGACATAAAATAGTAGAAATTAAATTATATGACCAAAAAATTTCCGTAAGTACGTAATTATTGCCATGTTTAAGTAAGTATTTTACGTCAAAAATGTGAGAGTTACGTAGGAAATGGCGCCTATTTCAACTATTTCTTATCGGACTATAACCTATTACATATTTTAACGCTGCATAATACTGTCTTATAAAAAATATTCGGCGCGCATTTTAATCTACCGGCGGCGGCGGCGGCGCGCGGACTCCTTATGGCGGCGGCGCGCACGTCTAATCGGCGCTCATATATTTGAGATTATAAACTACATACGTAATAAAATACAATTAAATCAACAAAAAAAAAAACAATTAAATGAATCAAATGAACGCTATTAAATATTTATCATTCAAAATCATCACCTAACAGCTAATTTTACCAGCCAACATGAAAACGGGCATTCTAAGATCCGGATCTAAAGTATTTACAACTTTACAAGCGGGCCGGACAACGTCCTTGACGAGTAGCGAAGGAACGAATCGTGGTACTACTACAACCGGTATTGGCACTTACTTATTACCGGTAATAGCTTTAGGAGTAAACTATCAAATAGTGGTATTTGTTGTCACTTGGCTAAACCGATAACACTATTGAATACCGGTATTCGAATACCTCTATTCGGAGCTTAAGTGATATAAATACCCAAATTCAAATTACACCGGTTATACCTCAATAATAACCTGTAGTCAGAATACCGGTAACGGTCCCTGGTTGTCATATAAAAAAAAAGAAAAATGAAGTAAAAAAAAATAAACATTTTTTTAGTGTCGTTGTGAAGTAGCGACACCTCTAATTTTTTTCTAGTTGTAGGCCAGACATTGGCCTATTACTTGCCTAAATATCAAAATTTTCCAAACGGTACTTCCTGTCAAAAATTTGCAATATGTGTGGTCAAGTCCTGTACTCAATCGGTGTTTTTCAATGTAGTATACAAACTCTTCGATTATGTTTGCGTTTTCTTATCAGGTTGTGTAAAATGGCGTAATATTTTAGTGGTCGAGATCAGTTTTGTACACTCTCAAGCCTCATACAAAATGTTGGTTTGTAATAAACCCCCTCTGTCTGGGTAATTCCTAATTTCACGTATTAATAGAATAGAATAGAATAGAATAGAATAGATTTATTCGTAAGCACAAACAATCGGAACAGTACATAGTATAAAAGAAAACACAAAATAAGATTAAAGTGCCACGAAATGGCCCCATCTCAGCATGTTGGTCGCTTGCCTAAAAATCGTATGTGTAAAAGTGCGACCAGTCCCACTTTCACTTGAATTGCTTATTTTGCTAATCAGCACTATTCAGAGATGCTGATTTCAAACTTGGAATCTCGTTTATTTAGAACTTATAACATTTCGCCTAAGAATTTAAGGTTTAAATTCTTAGGCGGATAAATAGAAAAGGGAGATTATTTTATACTTAGTTAACTATTTTATTGAGTAGACCACCTGGGGCCTATACCACGAAACTTTACAAGAGTACAATTCGACAATATTGTTAAATTGTAAACAAAAATACGTACCACAATCATTTTACATATTACAATTACAATTCTACTATTTACAAATATTTTGCATTTGAGGACCCGTAACACAAAACATAGAGGGTATGTCAAGATAACATACATAATTGTGACAAATGTGAAATTGTATTTATTACAATTTAGTTTTTTGACAAATACGTAATAATATAGTGACATACGTAGAATTGTATTCATTACAAATTGACAAATATGTATTAATATTCCTCACTTAGTTTATGCTGAGAGTATTTCATTTTTATCGTTAAAAATACCTTACGAGCATAAATAGCATATCTTTTTACGTTGTCATTAAAATTGGTTGAAAATGTATATGCAAGACAAAATTACAGTTTTATGCAATCGCTGTACGTATAACGCCTAACAACTAATTCTTCTTCGCTACTACTATCACTGGTACTGAACATTTTAACGAAACAAAAAGTACTGCGGTAGAATGGATCTACAATAATTGTATTATGCTCTTGCAGCTCTTGACTCACGCCGAGAGAATTGTCAACTTGTATTTACATTTCCACAAATATGTATACCTTCTTCTACAATTAGTTGTAACACAAATCTTTTACGTACAATTGTCAATTACAAAGTTGTCAAATTTTCCGGAAAATTGCTTGTAAATTGTAATATTTTGTGATACGCGTAATTGTAGATTTGTCGCGACAATTTACATATTTGTATAAATTTTCCATTACAATTTTGTCATTTGTAAATTTTGTGATATGCCCAGTCGTACTAAATACATATTTGTAACTTGTCACTTGTAAATTGTAACTGTAAGTTTCGTGGTATAGGCCCCTGGTATGCTTTTTGTAACAATTACAATTGTTGTTTGCTAATATCCGAAAAGTAAAATATTGAAAATATCGTAGGTAACGTGATACTTTATTCCAGGGACCGAATACCGGTATATTTTTCAAACAAATTAACCGGTTTTCAATTTCGGTATCTTGGTTGTTTACGTATATGTTTGCACTTAATTTAGCTAATCTGATCAATCATTATCCTTACCTAAATACTATTCTATAATATCAAAGAAATAATGTGGAAGCTATGAGATATTTAGATTTTTAGTCATACCGGTATTTTGTTTTGGTGTCAGCAAACCGGGTGGATTACCGGCATTAAATTGCAATATAATAGTGAAGGGGAAACGGGGGAAAATGAGGCACTTGCAGCTCATTCAGTCCGTTACAGCCGCGCTGAGCACTCATTTACTTTATTAACTGCTTTGTAATGCTAATCTGGTTGCTAGTGGGGTTTTCACTTTCATGTTTCGAGTGTTTGATATTGTGTGGAACGTTTATGTAAACATTTCAATATCAAAATAACTAAATATGGTTTGACCGAAGAAGTTTTTGATAAAATATGATTTTATCTCAATACATACATTAGTAAAATATTTAGTATAGGGAATATTCCATTTTATCATTATCATATTCAGGTATTTAACAAGTTAAAACTTTAAAAATATTATATTTGTACATCATATTCGTTACTTGGTGTTAACCGTTTGAAAACACGAATTGCTATTATTGTTTTCAATAGTATTTTTTGGAGTTTTATATTAATGAACAGGCTGCAGTTAAAATTGGCTTTATTTGAAATGCTACAGTGAGTAGGTGAGTGAATTGCAAACAAAAAATTACGTAATTAAGCGCAGTTAACGAGCTGTGATTGGTTTTAACTTAATTGATTCATTTGTGTTACGAAAATTAACTATGTCAATTGTAGTGTATTGTATTTATTATACTTAATTCGTATAAGTCATACGCTAACACACTTTCATGCATCTAACATAAATAGAAATGGTTTGACTGTGGTAACACAATGGAATCAATTAACTTTAGACTAATTACAGGTGCTTAACTATGTACATTTTTTTTGCAATTCGCTCTGGTAACAATCTTGATCTTGTGAGGTAGGATATCAGTTATTTCATTAAGTATATTTAGTAAGTTAATAGCATTATACCCATTGTCACTATATCATGGTCATACCTTGATAAAGTTGAATGTCTTGGAGAGCATGACGATGGCATTCATTGGTCATACCTTGATAAAGTCGAATGTCTTGGTGAGCATGACGATGGCATTCATATTAGTCATACCTTGATAAAGTCGAATCTCTTGGTGAGCATGACAATGGCATTCATTGGTCATACCTTGATAAAGTCGAATGTCTTGGCGAGCATGACGATGGCATTCATTGGTCATACTTTGATAAAGTCGAATGTCTTGGTGAGCATGACGATGGCATTCATTGGTCATACCTTGATAAAGTCGAATGTCTTGGTGAGCATGACGATGCAGTCATTGGTCATACCTTGATAAAGTCGAATGTCTTGGTGAGCATGACGATGGCATTCATTGGTCATACCTTGATAAAGTCGAATGTCTTGGTGAGCATGACGATGGCATTCATTGGTCATACCTTGATAAAGTCGAATGTCTTGGTGAGCATGACGATGGCAGCCGCCCGCTCCTGCCATATCATCCTCCAGAAGTCCAGCACCGTGTCTTCTGTGGGCCCTTGCGTTACTATGTACGCATTGGGTTTTAATATACTCTGCGAACAAAGTACATTGATTAGGTACTATATTATAATTTATGAAATACTAACTAGCGGCTGATACTGATTCTGTTTATATGAAAAATGAAAATATAAAAAATATTTTTCTCAAAAATGGACGGCAAAGTCGACTTTACCGTTTAAAAAATTGGTCGCGAAGCGCGTAGTTTATGGTCAGTCAAAAATTAAAAAGTTAAAAACATTGCATCTCGCGTCTCGATTTTGGGACTGCAATGTTGCATACAAATTCCATTATTTGTCGTGTTCCAAACTTTTTAAAAGTTGAAATGGCCATATCAAATAAAGACACAGGCCAAAGAGATGATTAGTACTTATATTTATAATGTTGGTACCGCGACTATTTAGCTGTCTCAAATAGGTTGGCGTATTTTCGGCAGAAAAATATACTTCTATTTTTTTATTAAATAAATAAAAAGGCGGCAAAGCTAATTTTTTTAATTGTTTCTACTTTTTTCTGTGAAAATATATACGTAAGAACGTTGATTCTGTAAAATATTTCTATTATATTTGACGGTGAGACAGCATGGGGTTGTACAGGATGGCGGGTGGGCGTAGTATCTCAATGTATTACTTGACAGCTAACTCAGTATGCTACCAGTGCATGAAATAAACTTTCGGACTTGTTAACCATACTAGTGCCTACTAAAATATCTAGTCGCTATTGGGATGTATTTGGATTGCACTCAAATAAAAGGATCGCATAAAATCGTTCAAGTATTTATTCAAATCAAGCTAGGCCGGCTCTAACCGTACACCTCTGACCCGAGAAGATTTAATTCCTTCTCAATTGGAGAAGGGTATCCCAATATGGGACCGGCAACAAACTCGGCGGGACACATCTTTTCAAAACAACACTTCTTCTTATTTATATTTCTTGCACCATTTTTGAGAAAAGCACTATATATGACTCGGCTGGAAGGACTCTCCCAAGGTCGTCCGTTTAATACGAATCCTCAGCCTGCAAGTAGCTACTTCCGAGCCTCGACAATAATGTACTATATTTGGATTACAACATTTCACAACAATTAGTTATGCTTGGAATCTCCTAGTAAGTATTGTAAATACTTGTGACAGAAGACCCCGCTACTAGCTAGCTATTAAGGTTTTATAAACATAGTAGTAACCGAACATAACATTACAAAATATTTAGGTGAAGATATTAAGTATGAACTTGAGCTAAAGTAAAGTTTAACATACCATTTATATTATAATTAAATAAATATGATATGATGTTGAAAGATAAACATTCATTGTTTTATATGTTTATTTATGTTTGTTTGAAAGTAAATATCTGTTATAACTAGCCTCTAGTTAAAAAAACTATACATATTTATCATCGAATGTGCACACAAAATTTCACGAGAATCGATTGGGAATTGCGACCTGGCGGCTTAGCACGGTCGCGTTTTTATCCCTTGTCACCATGCGTGTCACGTTCTAACAAGTATGTAAGTGCGAAAGGGACGCGCATAGTGATAGTCGATAAAAATGGAACCGTGCTGAGCCCGCTGTAGAAGATACAAACGTTCCCTAAAGTTCGTACACTTAGATAAGACCGCCTGTTGTTACCTACATCTATCCAATTGTATTTGTTTATGTTTCTGTACATGTATTGTAAACTGTATTAGATATACATACAATAAAGAGTATTAATATTGTATTGTAAAATTATTTTGTCGGACTATATTACTTATGATGTATAATGAATTTAAAATACACCAATACATCTCGTTCATACAGCGTTCGTGTTCAAAGGAAGATTAAGAAAAATATATTTACCTCCGTCAAAATTACAACGCGCAAACCTACCGTCATACAAAAAACCGGCCAAGTGCGAGTCGGACTCGCGTTCCAAGGGTTCCGTATATTACACAATTTTTAACAATCAGTGGCCGGATTAAGATATTTTGATGCCCTAAGCATTTCTAGGTGCCCCCTCTCCCTAGGGTCATCAAGATTACATTGATTTTTTGGTAAATTTAGAGAAGTTCATTGCCGCATTACAGCTGAGAATGGAAATCAGTCACATCATTTTATCACGAAAATTTACAGTGCCGCAGCAGTAATGTTGCAACAGAGTACCTAAATGCTGTTGCAGTCGCCACCCGAATGTCACCTTTATCATAGCTTAGAAAGTAATAGAAACGCGAGCGAAGCGAGCGCGGAAATTTTTCGATATAAAAATGCAATATGATAGACAGTTGTACATTTTTACTTTTAGTATGGAAATCAGTCACATCATTTTATCACGGAAGTTGACAGTACTGCAGCAGTAACGTTGCAACAGAGTAATATTGCTGCAGTCGCCACCCGAATGTCACCTTTATCATACCTTATAAAGTTATTGAAAACGCGAGCGAAGCGAGCGCGAAAATTTTTCGATATAAAAACGCAATTTTAGTTTTAGTCCCAACCAGGCGCGAATCCAGGATTTCATACAGAGAAGGGATGGGACAGTTTTCTATCAGCCTAGCTTCGCATAGGGCTCGATATTTAAGAGTCTCAGCGAGGTTGTTTTCATGCATAAAATATGCAAGAAAGCAGAGCTTGGAATTGAATTGGCGAAGTGTGAGAAAGGCAGTAGGCCCAGCTGCGAAAGAGGAAAGCTTGGATTTGGATCCACGCCCAAGTGTAAGTAATTAAGGCAGAAGATCAACTTTGCCGTAAGGCAGAAGGCCTCGCATAAGACCTAACGCCGAACCGCAAAAGAGTGGGTTGAAATCGAATCTATGCATGTAATCACGACTCTTCTACTGCCACCGATTGTTTCCCAAAGAATTACGCGCCATTATTTTTGCAAATTAGCTTTTGGACAGCTAAGAAAATCGTGTGGTAAAAACGATGTGTCTGTCCCTAATTTTAAAATTTGTTCACCTTTTTCAACCTGGCATTTTGGTGCCCCCCCTGAAAGTGGTGCCGTAAGCACGTGCTTGTTTTGCTTATTGGTTACAAAGTCTTTATTAATTCAACCATTAAAGTCGACGAGTACAAAAAACTTTAAGCTAGCTCTCAATTTAACATTTTTTTTAAACATTATTTTTAATTTGACCTTACAATTACTCGTAAGTAGGTAAGACCGTTAAATATTTAAAATGATTATCTTATCAGAAAATTATCACCAATTACTCTAAGAAAACTACTACTCTAAGTAATCCGGCACTGTTAACAATGTATTTTTTATGTGAAACGTGAATGAAATCTCTTTAAAAAATCCGTAGGGGTCGGATCAAAAACTGTAATTAAGTCCGACTCACGCTTGACTGTACATTTCGAATAGGTTTTCCTGTCATCTATAGGTATAGACCTATTTTATGTATTTTTTTTTTTATTTAAGACTTAGTAGTTTCGGAGATAAGGGGGGGGAATGGTCATTTTTTGCCTATTTTCTTCAATAACTTCTAAACTGTTTATTCTAAAATGATAAAAAAAATATATTTGAGATCCTTACAATAAGCTCTTTCATTTGATATGTAACATGATATAGTTTGAAAAAATTAATTTTTTCATTTTTTCATTTACGTCATATTCATAAGTGGCCCCCATGTTTAAAATTCATTTGTTTACGTTACATGTCCGTATTTGGGTCACAAACTTACATATGTGTACCAAATTTCAACTTGATTGGTCCAGTAGTTCCGGAGAAAATCGGCTGTGACAGACGGACAGGCAGACAGACAGACACAGACAGACAGACAGACAGACGCACGAGTGATCCTATAAGGGTTCCGTTTTTTCCTTTTGAGGTACGGAACCCTAAAAATAACAAATTAAACTAAAATTACATTTAAAAAAGAAAAACCGTCTTCAAAAAAGATTAAATAATATATTATCAATCAAATAGAGATCAACTTGTTAAGATCTACGTTAGATTTGATTCGCCCGCTTATGTGGAAAACATGGACAGATAAGCGGAACTCCGACCATTCCTCCTCCGCCCCTATTACTCGATAGTGAGCTCTACAAATTGGGCTCATTTGCGCCTATTGCCGCTCTTTAAGGGTCCGATATGACTTTCTGAATGAGCGTTTTAGCTTTGCAGGTAGTCCTTTCCATTTAGTATAAACGTATGAAGCTTTACGAGAATATACTGAATGATTGCGGGGCCATGATGCGGAAAGATAAGTGAACTAATCAGCTATTCCACGAGACATCGACGTTCGACGTGTTGCCTCCCTGTCACACTTACGTACAAATTTACAAGTGCGACAGAGAGGGAAAACGTCGAGCGTGGTTCGCGGTAGGCCCCCTGATTTAGATTTAAAATGGTTTTGAACTGGTTTTGATAGGACCTTGAAAATCGCTCACGCTGGTTGTAGCATGCGTAATGAAGTAGAAGTCGTGCATGAGATGTAGGTACGCCAATCATCAAATCAATCAAACTCATAAGAAATTAAATGTAAGGTATTCAGAATTCTGGACTCTAGGTAATTTTATTGGTCTCTGAAAAGTTGAACACTTTGGCCATTTTGTATTTTCTTTTCGTTCCGTATCAATATCGTGTAGTCACTAAATTATATAATGCAGGATGTAACTTAAATAATTTTACTTACAGTAATTAGCTGCCCGATTCGAACTTTAAGATACCTACGTCAATTAATATATCTAGAGACGATATGGATTAGATGTGTCAGTGTCAAAAGTGACGTTTTTGTTTGAAGAAACGTCACATTTGACACTGAGATATCTAATCCATATCGTTTCTAGATCTATCAATTGACGCATCTTAAAATTCGAATCGGGCCGTATATTTCTCCATATTTTTCTTTTTTTCATGTGTGAAAACAAAACGGCGTTGATATCCTACTCTATACCGGGTGTGGCCTGTAACATGAGCAAATAATTAAAACAAAGATTGTACTCCTCAAACGGTGCCACTTTTGTTCAACAACTTAAAAAAATTATGAAGTATTTAGACTCCCTATTTTTCATACAAAATAAATATTATCTTCAATGGACGCCATCGCCACGCCATATCATTGTGATTGACGTTGCTTGTCACGCCTTAAACATAACAAAATTCGCAATACATTGCGTCTTAGAATAAACTTTAAAGTGTATTAAAAATCAAACCACAAGTTATTTATAAAAGTTGCTGAACAAATGTTGGTCAGTATGAGGAGTACAGCCTACAGTTTAATTTTTTGCTCGTATTACAGGCCACACCCGGTATAAATGTAACTAAACACATCTGTGACTTAACATTTTCGACAATCATTATATACCTAGATACCTACTTACAAACGTCCCAGTTTGCCAAGCTCGGCGCGGGAGAGAGTAAATATATAATATTTATTAATCATCCACTTTCATCATAAGCTTTTAAGAGTTTTTCGTGTTTCGTAGTATTTTTGATCGAAACAGGGCTTGTAGACTCACTAAGCCACGCTTACCTGAGCATGAATAAGTACCTACTTACTTAAAAAACTTAGTTCCAAGCCAGACTTTTATTTCGTAAACATTTTGTTTAATGTATTTATGTGTGTGTAATATTTTATTTCTTTCCCAGGCATAAGGTACCGAATAGGTATGATAAAATACATCATTATTGACAATCTACAATTTTTAACATTGTAGGTATTTGTGCGCGTTGTTATGCGAGTACAGTTTAAACTCTCGCGTTTTGTACACATATTTAACTCTGTGAGCTGTAGACCTCGCGAGCATAGCTTATTGGGACCGTGCACGATGACAGCGCCACACAGCGGTTTGATCAATTAACAATACAAAAATTTTAATTTACTAAAAAAAATACGAAGTTTAAGTGACAAAAAAAAATACAAAAAGTTATGTCTTACTGGCGATCGAACCCAGACTCTCTGTGCAAACAAAAAAAGCGAACGTTTACAAACTGAGCCAAATAATTCTTAGATAAGCTGATGAAATTTAGCTACTCATTCTCAAGTTAAAATTAGTTAAAATTAAATATCTCAATACCTCCGAAACCAGTGAAATAAATTTTCTGAATTTTTGGCCATTTAATCTATAAACATATCTCAAAAAGAAAAAACTCTTATGATATCGATACGACTATTTGTTTAGGAGCGAGGTATCACAACTCCGCCATTTTTAAAAATTTCTAAAAATTGGATTGACATAAAAAAATTATTTAATCATAGAATCTGGTCACAAAATTTCACGGGAATCGGTTGAGAATTGTGACCTGTAGAGGAGAACATCCGGATGGACATACGAAAGCAAAATGCCCGAGTCAAAACGTAGACCTTCGCTACGCTTCGGTCAATTACACAAACGGGTCTACCGCGATATAAATTGTGGTCACGGAAAGACCTTGCGGCCTGTGATCTTTCCGTGACCATAGCTGGTGCAACTCAGCTGAAACGTCGGAATTTAAGGTAAAAACAACGAAATTATATCGCGGTAGACCCGTTTGTGTAATTAAATATAGATACCGTTTGCCTTGTAAGGCAACATTTTCAAGAAAGAGTCAGTCTATAAAATAAACGAAACCATTGCTATGCACCGACCGCATTAAACTAATTATATGAATACAAGAATAAATTTAAGCTCGTCTTTATGTTCGTTACATTTGTCTGCAAATCATGAATACTGAACAGGTTTACTATATCAAACATACATATTGAATAAACTGTTTATTTCTCAGTGAACTTAATATTCCGCTTCGAAAACCGAACAGTGAACAGCGACGGTTTTGTCGACCTGATATATAGTTATAAAATATATTCTAATCCAGGATTTCTGCCTCGAAAGCCATTTCTACATTAGATTCTATTTTCGTATAAAAATTGCTGGCCTTTTTAAATAGAGATTATTTTTATTGTTCCACAAAAGCATTGCTAGACTCCGTATTTTCTCGAACTAGTACAAAATAAGGAAAAATTTTATATGAAAATAAACTAACGGTACGCCTGGTGCTACGATTACGATTTCAGGAGATAATGTATTCCATTTCGGGATTATACATACACTACTGACCCGCTCTGACTTCGCACCGGTTAACAAATTATACACCTGAACCTTCCTCAAGAATCACTCTATTGATAGGTGAAAACCGCATCAAAATCCGTTTAGCAGTTTTTGAGTTTATCGCGAACAAACATTTTGTATGACAGACAGACGCGGCGGGGGACTGTTTTATAAGGTGTAGTGATTGTAAATGTAGAAACAAAGGTCGCATTGGGACTCTTCAGATGACACACAAGAATTGCATATTGTCAAACGAAAATGTTTTAGAACTTGTTTTGAATCAGGGACCGAATACCGGTATATTTTTCATACAAATTAACCAGTATTCAATTTCGGTATCTTGGTTGTTTATGTATATTCTTGCACATAATTTAGCTAATCTGATCAATCATTATCCTTACCTAAATACTATTCTATAATATCAAAGAAATAGTGTAAAAGCTATGAGATATTTCGATTTTTAGTTATACCGGTAACCGGTTTTGAATACCTCGTTTTGCTGTTTAATAAAGATTTAAGTACTAAGCAAGTACCTACTTGATTAACATTTAATAGACAGAAAGATTGGAAGCCATTACGAGCAAAACTCGAGTTTGACCTTTCGGCGATTGTTATCCGTTCTGTCAAGAGTCTTCAGTACTTCCATCATTTATTATCGTAAGACGAACGAAGTTAAAAGGTATGTAGCTTTTGAAAATATTAAACCAAAAGTAACATATATGTACAGTCAACGGTAAAAATATGGGTGTACAAATCATCTCAAAAATATGTCCCATAACTCCTATGTCAGTGAATTAAGAACTATGGGACATATTTTTGAGTAAGTTGTCTACACCCATATTTTTACCGTTGACTGTACTTACTAATAAAATGCTTGATTTAATGCCTTAATGAGTAGAAGAAAATCTCGTTAAGTATGAGTTGGACTTTTACATAACATAATAAATAACCCTCCTTTTTTTGGCCTCACCGTAGCTGGGTAAAGATTTACTGTTAATACTGTTTTGCTTTATTTAATTAAATAAAGAACAACACAAGTACGATTTTCAGTGACTAAATAAAATAAATATAGGGTGTTTGGTACATCGTTTGCCAAATTAAAACGGCAGATAGGTTGAGTCATTTGCTATCTACTCATGACTAGACAAAAAATTGGCCATGGTTTTTTTTACTACTGCGCAAGTAAAAATTTGAAATTTACGAAAAACTGGCATAGAGCTGAAAAAATAACGTGCGCAAAATTAAAAATTTCTAGGCCTGATGGGAAGATAGCAAATGACTCAACCTATCTGCCGTTTTAATTTGGCAAACGATATACCAAATACCCTGTATAATAGGACATTATTACACAAATTGTCTAACGGTGCGATTCGGGAAATGAATTAAAGATTAACTAGATACGACATAGTAAAGATATGTGACGTCCCACGGGTAAAGGTACCTTATGGCGGTTGGTGCTTACGCTATTATTAACGCCGCTCCAACATTATTGCGGCGCTATGCAACGTAAGCGCCAACCGCCATAAGGTACCATTTCCGTGGAACGTCACATATCTTCACTATTTCATATCTAGTGAATCTCTAATTCATTTCCCGATTCGCGGCGCCAGCCGCCATAATGTACCTTTTGCAGTGGAACGTCACATATCTTTACTATTTCATATCTAGTGAGTCTCTAATTCATTTCCCGAATCGAGCCGTAAGTCTTACAATAAACCCAATAAGGCTTGTGCTGTGAATACTTAAATAGCGATATATACGGGCGTTTTTTGAACAACTAGCCATATTGTGCGAGGTGATTTAATACTGTACAACTTTTTCTATGGGACCCACTCCGAAATCACAAAAAATTTTTTGGCCGTTTCATACATTTTGGTCGAATGGATGTTGACGTTTTCTATGGGAAGGCCAAATTTTTTTTGGGATTTCAGGGTTGTTCCCATAGAAAAAGTAGTTCAGTATCACCTACCTAATCACCTTGCACAATATGGCTAGTTGTTCATAAAACGCCCTGTATAATACATATATGAATAGTTATTTAATACTTAACTACATAAAACTCCTATGACTTCAAGGACAAATATTCGTGCTCATCATACAAATAAATGACTCGACTACGGCGACGCTGTGAATCTGGACATGACAGAAGAACTCCTGAACAAGTTAGAGCGCTTACAGAATGTCTGTATAAGATTCATTTTCGGCCTACGGAAGTACGATCATGTGTCTTACTACCGTCAAAAACTCAATTGGCTTCCAATCCGCCGCCGTAGAGATCTTCACACTCTTTCTCTTCTCTTTAATGTTCTTTTTACACCTTCTTCTCCTTTATACCTCTCTCAAAAATTTCAATTTCTGGCTGAAGGCAGTGGCCACCGTCTGCGTTCGAGCGCGAATTTATCACTTGCCATCCCTCCTCACAAATCTCGAGGATACAACAAGTCCTTCGCAGTGCGTCCAGTGAAGCTGTGGAATGAGCTGCCTGTTTCGCTCAGGCAGGCACAATCGGTTGCGTCGTTCAAGGAGAGGTTAAAGAAACTATGGTTATCTGATCTGACTGATTAATTTGTCTATATTTCTATTGTATAGTTGCTTTATATCGTTCTAATTCTTTCCAATTTTTAGTGTATTTTCCCCATTCCTTTTTGTGTAATATATGTATGTTTATCCTATAAATTTTGTATGTATTTATATCCTTTATCTTTCTGGTACCTTGTTGTATATTTTGCTGCATTTGTCACCCTCTTGTCACTTTCTCCTCTCATCTACTCAAAGGTTAACTGGAAGAGATCCCTCAAAGGGATAAGTTCGCCTTTGTACTTCTTACTAATTGTATGTTATTTTTAATATGTCTTATTGTACAATAAAGAGTTTACTACTACTACTACTAAATGCCTTTACCAGGATTTGAACCCAGGACCATCGGCTTTCTATAGGCAGGGTCACTGTGCAAGGCCAGAGAGGTGGTCGTCAGGTGTAATCGCTTTGAAATTGGCACGCTGCCTATCACTCACTATAGTCTGTATCTTTAGGTATTTAAATAAAAGTAAACAAAATCTACCCTCAAATGGCTCCTTATGCCAGTTGAGCGTAGATGAAAATATTACATGATCAAAAACCTACATTAGGTTAAAGTCAGGTCGTTCAGTGACTGATCCAGCCGGTTTTGTATTTGGTCGCTTAACCAATAAATGTTATAACTACCCGAAAATGTACAAATTGTTTGTTTACTTTTATTTAAATACCTAAAGATACAGACTATAGGGTGACTGCTATAGTAATTGGCCACTACTAACAAATCAGAAAGAAACAAGCCAATTGAAGCCTTATTGTTCAGAGCCAATTACTATGGTAGTGGCTAATAACTATAGTAACATTAGTAACAAATACTTACATCTATATAGGAAGCATTAATATAGTCTGAGTCTGGCTCCCGGTCCACTGTGTTTAGCACCACTCGATTGTAGTCATCTGAAACAATTATTTTATCTATTAGAGGAATAATCGAATAGGAATAAAAAACCGGCCAAGTGCGAGTGGGACTGGCGCACGAAGAGTTCCGTACCATTACGCAAAAAAACGGCAAAATCACGTTTGTCGTATGGGAGCCGTATAGGAATAAAAAACCGGCCAAGTGCGAGTGGGACTGGCGCACGAAGAGTTTCGTACCATTACGCAAAAAAACGGCAAAATCACGTTTGTCGTATGGGAGCCCCAGTTAAATATTTATTTTATTCTGTTTTTAGTATTTGTTGTTAGAGCGGCAACAAAAATATATCATCTGTGAATATTTCAACTATCTAGTCTATCCCGTGATAGTAGTTGGTAGTTGAAATTACTCGAAAAAATGCAAAAACATGACTAAAAATTCAGCCAGGATCCTTATCATACAGAGGTTAAAAAGATTAAAAAAATATATACCTACAAGTTGGCCAATAAATAAGTGCATTTCCGTTGCCAGGGAGGTTTTGGGATTATACTGAGCAACTTTTACTATGGGACCAACCCCGAAATCGCGAAAAAAAATTTGGCTGTTTCATACATTTTGGCCGGTCCATTTTCTTTGGGAGGGTAAAATTTTTGTTCGTGATTTCGGTGTTGGTCCCATAGTAAAAGTTACTCAGTATAATCCCAAAACCTCCCTGGCAACGGGAATGCACTTATTTTTTGGCCACCGTGTGTAGGTACCTATATTATTTCAGGTCGGTTTGACTATAGGTACCTACTTGTTTAGATAAATATATCGTGCTCATAAATCCACCAATGTTTTTGTTTAGACATTTTACGAGGGCTTAGAAGGTGGTTTAATCCGCGCCCGTCCGCCCTTGACCAAGGTTTGATGCCCAAATTATAGACCACCCATCGCAGACTCCGCATTATAAAGCGTTTTGAAACCGCGGTTACCCCACAGGCGCGATTATGCCTTTAAAATATTGTGCTAGGATCACCAATCAGTTGTCATTTTCAAGTTTGATACTGCCCGATTCGAACTTTAAGATACGTCAGTTAATGGATCTGGAAACGATATGGATTAGATGTGTCAGTGTCAAATGTGACGTTTTTGTTTGAAGAAACGTCACATTTGACACTGATGTATCTAATCCATATCGTTTCTAGATCTATTAACTGACGTATCTTAAAGTTCGAATCGGGCCGATAGTGTAATTATGTGGTGTAGGAGCGTCAACATGTGGTTATTAGCCGTCGCGTTACATGTTACATGCTTTTATTTGTCATCAGTATTGTTTATTTATTTAGATAATTGTACGGATTGTACCTAATGTCAAAGAAAACTAAGTATAAAAATAATTTAAAGTTATATTAACTGTTTAATTTTTACTTCAGTTTACGCCTTTACTTAAAATTTGCACCTTAGAGCATTCAATAACCGGAGTGGCCTTCAAGAGCTTACCCCTCTGCCAAAAACCTTGCACAATTGTGCAAACTTTTGTATGGACTGACGTTTATCTGACATGGCTATTTGTACGTTACGTACAAATCATGTTCAAATAGCCACACATTTGACGTGCCCCTCCCCCGCAAAAATCGGCAAACTGTTTTGTACAGAAAATGACAGCTAAGGCGACTCCAGTTACTAATTGCTCTAAGATTTGCGCTGATGAGTCACTATTGTCTTAGAGCAAAGTAACAATATGAAGTGATCTGTGGGTCAAACTTACCCCTTACCCCTAATAGCTTTTTAACCGAGGGTCGGCGGCCCCTGAGAGCAAAAAATCTAACTTTCCATTATCATTACTTACCTAAAACAGGCGGCCATTATCTTAATCTCTGAAATCGTGATTTTATGAATATTGAGAACTAGCGACCCGCCCCGTCTCCGCACGGGTTAACAAATTATACACCAAAGTCTTCCCCAAGAATCACTCTATTGATAGGTGAGAACCGCATGAAAATCCGATCAGTAGTTTTTAGGGTTCCGTACCCAAAGGGTAAAACGGGACCCTATTACTAAGACTTCGCTGTCCGTCCGTCCGTCCGTCCGTCCGTCCGTCCGTCCGTCCGTCCGTCTGTCACCAGGCTGTATCTCACGAACCGTGATAGCTAGACAGTTGAAATTTTCACAGATGATGTATTTCTGTTGCCGCTATAACAACAAATACTAAAAACAGAATAAAATAAAGATTTAAATGGGGCTCCCATACAACAAACGTGATTTTTGACCAAAGTTAAGCAACGTCGGGAGTGGTCAGTACTTGGATGGGTGACCGTTTTTTTTTTGCTTTTTTTTCATTTTTTTTTTTGGCATTATGGTACGGAACCCTTCGTGCGCGAGTCCGACTCGCACTTGCCCGGTTTTATTGAGTTTATCGCGAACATATAAATGCACAAACACACACAGACAGACGCGGCGGGAGACTTGTTTTATAAGTTGTAGCAAATACATATGTAACTTCGTATAAGATGAATAAAGTCTAAGGAAAAAACGTGCCTCGGAAATCAAGAAAAAGTCATTCTCGGATAGATGGCGCACACACCTTTAGCCTATACTCGGCTAGATGGCGTGACGACACCGTTTCATATTTAATTTAACAATTTTAACACATAGATATCAGTGAATGAACATGGGTCAAAATGATATAAAAGTAATAAAATCATTTATCCATATATATAATTTTTTTTGATAATTTTATACGTTTTCATTTTGAGTTTTAGTCGTGTGTCGATAGATGGCAGTAAATTTACTGTGACTACAAAATTTACTATGACAGGACCCCTCTATACTATCTTATTCTCTTTGGTTGTAGTGATAGTGATCTGGTTTAGTTTCATTAGGTACCTAAAATATTTTAGTCTTTAATAAATTGAATAACGGGGCGTATAAAAAACTAGCAATATTGTGCTATCACGCTCTAATTTTTTTTTTAATCTGACCATTATACTTGCGTGTTGTTTTGAGTAGTGTTTAAACAAAGCAAGAGATCGGTTGTCAACGACATCAATATTTACAAGTAAAAACCGGCCAAGTGCGAGTCGGACTCGCGCACGAAGGGTTCCGTACCATTACTCAAAAAACAGCAAAAAAATCACGTTTGTTGTATGGTATATACATCATCTGTGAAAATGTCAACAGTTCAACTTGATAGCTAGTATCAAGGTTCATGATACAGCCTGGTAACAGACAGGCGAACGGACAGACGGACAGCCGTACAGACGGACAGCGGAGTCTTAGTAACAGGGTCCCGTATTTAATTTACCCTTTGGGTACGGAACCCTAACAATTATGTATTTCCATATTAATAATAACAACTTAAACAAAATAAAAGCAATCTAATACTTAAATAGGTTTGAATACGTTTATTTACCCTATTGTGGCGACTCCCTTCAAATTGTCCTTTCAAACATACAATAAATGTTTACATGACAAACATACATAATTATGTTCTCTGTAAATTGCCTCCTATTTGCGTAGCCGCGTAGCAGACTCGTAGCCGTCTACGGCCTCTACGGAGCGCTACGAATTGAGTTTACGCTTCATTCAACTAGCGTATTTAGAGTGAAGTTCAAGCAGTTGAATTGAATAAGCGAATTTGGCATCAAACTTAGATTAACTTAATAATAGTGTGCTGTTTGATGTACGTATTAAGGATCACTCACGTTAGACCGGGCCGTGTCCGGGCCGGAGCTTCCGGCGCTTACTTTTCTTTGTTTATGACAGGCGATCACGTGATGCTTTCCATAAACAACGATGCACCGGAAGCTGCGGCCCGGACACGGCCCGGTCTAACGTGAGTCATCCTTTATATCGAACAAGGCCTACCCACGGAAGCGCGAATATATTGGAAGCAACAGAACAATATTTCGGTATACACTCACTTGCAATGAAAACGGGATTTGTATACCATGTGACCCGTACTTATTGAATTTCATGTCAATCAACAAAAATATTTTTACACGATTTCAATTAATTACCTTGCAATATTCGAGCATACCAGTTTTAACTATTCGCATAGAGCTGACGTAAGCAAAATTGCAACTACCTAGTTTACGAATTTTAGAATCATAATTTTGTGCGTAGAAAAAAAAAACGTAATTTTCTGCCCTTCGGGGTAAGTCGGACATTAACATGCATGTCAAAACAATAGAACTCTATTTCATATTTACATAAATATTTTACAAGTTCCTTTACTCTAGTAAGGTACAAATAGCAACACTGCTAACTATATATCGGTGGACCTGATTACAAAAGGCATAAAAGATACAAAATCATTATAAAAAGGCACCGATGTACAGTGAACAATGTGGGCCATGGTACGATTCCCAGTAGGCCAAGCACATGATTGGCGCGACCGACAGTATCTCGCGGCGAGATAGACTACCCGTCTTTTTACAAACTTTTATTTAGTTTCACCTGACCGTTGTCTGTCTGTCTGTCTGTGTGTAATCAAATCTTGCAAGTTAAATTTAATCCACTTCCCGGTTTCCGATTGAGCTGATATTTTGCATGCATGTCTAAATCGGATGACAATGCAATATCATGGTACCATCGAGCTGATCTGATGATGGAGACAGGAGGTGGCCATAGGAACTCTGTGACGAAACAACGTAACCTAATTGTGTTAGGGGTTTTTAGAATTGTCTCGATGAGTATTAGTTGTTTGTCCTAAGAAAAGTACAGTCAGCGATAAAAGCTTGTACCAAAAATGAAATTTTTGCCAAAAACTTATTATAACTATGTTAACAAAAGAGGGACGGGTAGTCTATCTCGCCGCGAGATACTGTCGCGCCAATCATGTGCTAGCCTGGCTGAATGAAGGTTGTGAACTTTAGTTCCAAACTTCCATTCAAAGTGCCAACAGTCAGTCGTGTCTCCTGAACGCTTTATTGTACAATAACAATCTGTCCCGAGCTTGTTATGGAACATTCCGACTTTGATCACTGTTTCCATTTGATTCCAGCCCTGATAAACAAAGCCTCGCCGAGGGTGAAAGCTGTATTGGTGTTATTAATTGTTATTCATTGTCAAATAAATATTTATTCATCATTTTAGCAGAGTCGGGATATTTATCATAAATATTTTAATTGAACTCAATGTTTTACATTAAAATCGTAATAACGATTTATTTTTAAACTTTTTAAATTGTTAATTACATGTTATATTGAATCGATCTATTAACAAAGCTAGATTAAACAAAAAATAATAATAAAAGTAACTTTACATAACCTAAAATTAAAACTACCTACAAAACTAAAACTAAACTTAGAAAAAAACCTAAAAATCTATATCTAATGAGGGCCCCTGGGGCATAGTGCCAAGGATGCTAGCAGCATTTCCTCGCTGAATCGCAACGCTTATTCGTTGAGCGAGGAAGCTGCCAGCATTTTGTCCCCAGTGACCTCAACCAGCCGCTTGGACAAATCCATGAACAGTCTATGAGCTCCCGGGCCCCACGGACCGAGGGTCTCGACACCGAAGGGAACACATTTGTAATTGTCGTCGAGACCCCCGTATTTTCGTCTTTTGAGAGTCTCGGCAGCTTCGGCAGCGGCACCAGTACGGTTACCATCAGTTTGTCACTGACATAAACGCCGTCGAGAACGTAATTTACTTTCTATACATCTCGCTCGCACTCGCATATTAGTGCAAACGGGACGTATAGAAAGTAAATTACGTTCTCGACGGCGTTTATGTCAGTGACAAACTGATGGTAGCCGTACAGCTTTCTTTGTGGTACCGTGAAGGTGAGACGGTGCCAGTGTGTCCACACAGGTCCTAATTACAGTGGAATCAGTTTATTTGATATCGCTATACTGACCAACCGCTTATTATGACGTAATTACTGAGCGAAGTTTGGTTTGCTTATAGTGACAAATCGCTTACTATGACTTTTAAATCCTATTTTCGTGCAATTCTGACCGGTTAAACTGACACATGCTGATTTTCGTGGCCGTCTTCACGTATAAAGTTCGACCTTAGTTTCTAGGTAGATACATGATAGAAAATTGTATAAATAATTAGACATAGATATCAGCTTTAACTCCCTTTTCATTTAGTTGGTACCGTAAGACTACACAACTATAATCCAATATTATAACTTTGGTCCACAAGATCAATACGTAATTAAGAACCTATATATTAGTATTTACTAATATAGGTACTTCTTTGTTTGGTCTGATAGTAATAGACATTGGAATATTAGTCAATTCTGAACGAAGATATTCGAGTTAATTTTGTGTCATACATGGGAGATTCTGGACTATAGATGGGTGGTTTTACGTTACTTATATTATTAGCCAAAAATATCTAAGTATAAGTAATATCTAAGGATATACTAGGATAAAGAAATCTGACTTACAAGGTATAACTTTTTGGTTCTGGTTTTTGTGTAGATTAGTCTTCTTGGTGGCGTGCCGACACGAATGCGTCTCCACTTTGACCGCTGTCTGTAACAAATTATAGCATGAGAAATGTAATAATACCGTTAGATTAGCTAAAAGCAATGCAATGCATGTCTCGCTCGTAAGTAATTTCCATGTACACACATTACTAACGAAAAACATTCGTGTAACTGCGAGATAAACAATTTAAAGTAATTATAAGAACACTTTGTTTTCCTACACCTTGTATTGTCTAACTAGAATGTGTTATTGTAATAGAAGCAACACGGTAGGTGCGCTCTTCTGGACGTGAATACGGGTTGTCAAACAAAAGGGGTTCGCTTTGAATCTTACTGTTAGTTCCTATTGTTCATACTGCTTGTAGTGTTCTTAAAAACCATGAGAATAGTTATTTGTACAACAAGAGATCAAAGTTTGATATTTCTTCGAGTGCTTATATTGAGTCCCGTGCAAGCGAAAGATTCTATAATAGATTCACGAGCGTAGCGAGTGAATCTAATTTAGAATCTTGAGCGTAGTAAGGGATTCAAAAGCGCACGAGATGTAAATAACTTTGATCTCGTGTAGTACACAAAATTTTTCACCCTAAGCAGTGAGAACATACCTAGAGGGACAGAGATAATAGAACCCAAGTATATCGAACTTGTATTAGACCCCGCATGTTGAAATGACCATAAAGGTCACTTGAATGTCATTTTGCTTCACTCAGTGAGCAAAATCGCATTTTGCTCACTGAGTGACCCACAATCAGTGAGCAAAATGCGATTTTGCTCACTGAGTGAGACAAAATGACTCAGTGAGCAAAATCGCATTTTGCTCACTGTTTTTAAGAAGCAAAGTACCCTTGTTCGAGCTGCTGAGGTGAAAAATATATTTCCAAGAGAAGAAGACAGCTGTGATTAGAATTTAATAGTTTTATAAGAGAAGGGTAGCAACTTAGTGGCTTGGTAATCTTGGTAGTAATACTATAATGATGTGTAACTAATTTGAATAGTTAAAATAAATAAATATTCTTCACTCTTTGTGGCTATATGTCATCATCATCACGCATCAAAAACCTAGAAGCTTAAAACTTGACATCCATCTTAATCCCTCGACATACCTATCCAAATAATAACATGTAAAAATCTAGAAAATTTCGTAAGTAAAAGAAGCCAGCTTACAATCTCGTTTCAAGTCCCAATATTGACCGCTCTCACCGCGGATCAAAGGGCCGAGATAAAATGTTTATCAGCACACCGTCGATGATCATGAGCCCATCTAAGTTGTACTCTCTTTTCTTTATGTTATCCCCACTTTCATGTTGTTATAAAATAATAGGGTATTTTCCTACTAGTCAAAGCAGTTACTTTTTTAGAACTGTCAAAACGTTTTGCTAATATGGAATTTATATGAAACATTACATCGTGACGTCACGGTCAACTCACCTACTTTTTTCTATTTCTATCCGATCTATTAAATAGAACTTGTGTTTAAAAATAATTCCTATCTGTGTTTATTTAATAATTATCTGATGCTTTATTTCATGAATGGTGTAATTTTTTTTATACAGTATAATTTGAAAAATACTTATACATTTTTCTGGAACTTGAATTTAGACCATAGTTGTAAGTTGTGGACTAAAGTTACCTGATTTTACGGTACTACATACATTATTTTACTCTATGCTTGTACGTAATTTTTATAGATCCTTTTTCTTAGTCCCAATGTTACTGGAAAAAGCTACAGTACATTATCCACCTTAAAAGTCGCTAATAGTTTTCCGCTAAGTCGCTAAGTATCGTGGAAAGTTGAGATATTGTAGACTTTTCCCGCTCGGCTAAGCCGAAAGCCGAGGGCACGTCGTATCGGATTAACCCAGATATTTACGAGTATACTGTCAGCACGTTTAAAACTATACAGAAATTGTACTTCCGACTTAAGTATTTATTAGTTTGTAAACTAGAGTTTTCTGAAGTTTTGGCTTTGAGAAAGAGGCGAGCGAAATGCGAGAACAAAACAAGAGTGATATTTCGTCGGATGACAAGCAAAAGTCACTAAGTACTATCAAAAAATTAAAGTAACAATGCACTTTATTACACTTGTAACACGGTTTATTGTCCAATAATTTCAATGGTGTTAGTTAGTGACTTCTGCTTGTCACCCGACGATTTATTGTAGTAAACAAAATATAAATCGTAATAAAAATGCCTCGTCAAAAATAGAGGCGTCGCGGGATAGACGATTTTTTCTGTCTTAATTAGAGAGGGACGGGTACGGGTAGTCAACTTTGCGGGCGAGATACTGTCGCTGCGCTCCTGTGCTAAGCCTACAGGGACTGCATATGTATACAGTTACTGCTAGATTCGAACTTTAAGATACGTCAGGTAATAGATCTAGAAACGATATAGATTAGATGTGTCAGTGTCAAAAGTGACGTTTTTGTTTGAAGAAACGTCCATTTGACACTGACATATCTATTCCATATCGTTTCTAGATCTATTAACTGGCGTATCTTAAAGTTCGAATCGGGCCGATAGTCAGTAAATCCATGCGCGGTTGTCTGTACTTTGTTGAGTTCGACTTTGAAAATCTTTGAATATACCCTTTCAGAGCCAGATTTTCCACACCCGACTATTCAGAACTTTACATAGCTCCGGTTCGAGTTTTCAGTTCCAATTTCCTACATCAAGAGTATAAAACAGTTTTCCAATTTGTAACGACAAAAGGGACGTAAGGCTGTGCATATGTGCTGGGTGTATGTCTGTGTGTGTTCATTTATAGCTGGAGAATGTTGTGTCGTCAGGCGTATGTTCGTTTTGTCCTGCCAACATTCTATAACGTTTCTACTGTTCTTGAAAAGAAGTTAAATTAGGGTATTAAAAGTATATCCATATTCTCGTAAACTGCACTCATCATAAATTTGCCCTAAATAGTTACTAAACACGTAGGAATTTAATGCTTTTCAAATCTTAACTATCAGAAAAAGGTTCATTCGCGTAACTAAATATCTACATTAATACAGTAAAATTATACATTTAGCGTTTGCGTCAAATCCGGTAGTTCTGATTTTTTGCAGACTTATTTATGATGTTGGTTCAATGAATAATCCAAGTTGCTGACCTCGAGCGACGAACGCAACTTTGTCAAAAATCGATAAACCTGCGAACATTTCGGTTTTTGTTTAGTTTTGGGCGATTCTAACCCTAAAGGACTAGTTTTTGATAGTACCTTCCTTAGACGTTTTTAAAGAAGACTAAATTTGCTACAATACGAGATTAGAACTGTCTCTATAGATTTCAAAATTTAGATTTTTTTCAAATTGAGTTCGTAAGCTAAGCGAGTGCAGTGAGTATGCACTTTTGACTCAGGCGATGCCGCTTGGCACGATTGTTCCAAATCAGCCTTGTTTGACCTTAGGAACAATCGTGCCAAGCGGCATCGCCTGAGTCAAAAGCCCATACTCACTGCACCCACTTAGCTTACGAGTTACGAGCTCAATTTCAAAAAAATCTAAATTTTTTTGAAATTGAGCTCGTAACTTCGTAACATTTAACTTTATCTCGGAAACTATTCAATCTACAGAGACAGTTTTAATCTCGTATTGTAGCAAATTTAGTCTTCTTTAAAAACGTCTAAGGAAGGTACTATCAAAAACTAGTCCTTTAGGGTTCTATACGGCTACCACCAGTTTTGACATTGACATAACGCTCACGTTTACGTAACTTACTTTCTATGCATCTCGCTCGTACTCGCATATGCGAGCAATAGTGCAAGCGAGATGTACAGAAAGTAAATTACGTAGACGTGAGCGTTATGTCAATGTTAAAACTGATGGTAGAGGCTCTAATCGCACAAAACTAAATAAAAGCCGAAATTTTCGCAGGTTGTTCGATTTTTGACAAAGTTGCGTTCGGCGCTCAAGGTCACAAACTTGGATTATTAATTGGGCCAACATCATAAATAAGTCTGCAAAAAATCAGAACTACCGGATTTGACGCAGAAGAGCCACGTTACTAAATTCTACAATTTCACTGGATTACATATGTAGTGCATAATTGTTTTCCATCGTATTTTCTCGGAAATGTATGTATCTGTCATGCTAGTTCAGTCAACCTGAGTACTTTTTGTACCAAGACTGACTGAAATAACAAAACACGTTCGTACGTTTCCGTGAATAAACGATGGAAAATAATTATGCTAACTACTACATCTATTCTGTAGTTAATGTTTTAAGCTTGCTTGCCCAGTGTAACCTTTGGTATCTATTTTCTCTCTGGGAAATACCTATACTCTGTATCTTTAGGTATGAAAATAAAAGTTAACAAAATCTACCCTCAAATGGCTCCTTAAGCCAGTTGAGGGTAGATGAAAACATTACACGATCAAATAATGTAGGTTAAAGTCAGTATGTTCAGTAACAGATCCAGGCGGTTTTGTATTTGGTTGGTTGACCAATAAATGTTATAACTACCCAAAAATGTACAAATTATTTGTTCACTTTAATTTAAATACCTAAAGATACAGAGTATAGTACAGACACAGCTTTGCTTTTGTATTATCAAGATAACTACCTATTCTCAACTAGTAATGTATGACGCTAAAGTTTAACAACAAATGGAAACTCAATCTGTTATCGGAGATCTCAGTATTGTTAGCGAAAGCTAAGTGATAGGTATAACAAAAGAGCTTGTTAACTGCAATCTTCGTATAAAGCACCGACTCGTATCTCTTTGCTCTTTGCTATTTTAGGATTCCTATGTACCAGATAAAAGTATATAATATTGTGTTTGTTTGCAAGATTACGGGAAAACTTTAAGAGCCAACGGGAGTGGTCATTTCTCCATACAAACGTACTCCTCATTTTCCTCCGTGGTTTTTGAAGCTAGAGCAATGATTTTTTCAACACAGATTAATATTGTCAATATCTGTGTCGGACCGTTTTGCTTTTTTTGATATTTTTGTTTTTTAAGGCGCTAGAGCCCTTCAAAAATGGCCAAAATGGCCTAATTGACTATGCCGCAATGAGAGGCGTGGCATTCAAAACTGCCCATATAACCATTCCAGTCGCAGAATCACAAAGTGGTAACTAAATGTCAGATGTGTCGTAACAGAGTCCACACAATGTGTCTAGAATTGTTTCGAAACAAAGTGTCGTCGCCGTGTCTACACTTTTCCGTAACAAGGTGTCGACACATTTGTGTGCACTTTGCGTGCGGTTTGCGATTAAATCTGACAGCAAATTTGTGACAGCAAATGTCAATATAAAATACCTCTTGAAAACCAAGGTTTGTCAAACTACTATTAGTGTCTCGTGTGCTCGTAATTCTAGTAAGTCATCATGGGCAATGCAAATGATAATAATCGACCGAAACCATATAAACACCCAACACCCGTCAACCTTTTACAGAAAAGTTTTTAAAGAAATTCAATAAGCTACTTAGGTCAGGCAACGAATGCTCCAAAAGTTGTAGAGGGAAATGCTCGGAACACAATTTTTGACTCCGTAACTCGGTTTGACAAGTTAGGAGGTGAACATATCAAAAGTCCCCGGCCGTAGCCCTTGAGCGGGGGAGAGAGAGGGGGCTTTGAAGGTCCCATTTTCCCGTTTTTCGATTATATCTCGGAAACTATGCATCTCAGCGACATGGCCACTTATACAAAATGAAAGTTAATTTAATTTGTTACAAGTTTATTCAGTCATTTTTTTCGATATGTTGAATAGTTTTTGAGATATCCGCTCTTGAAAGTTTATTTAGGGCTCTCAATTTTATCTTGATATATCTATATCAGTGAAGGTGCTAGGCCGTGTTTGGTATCGTTTTCGTATAAATCTGGGGTGCTGAATCCATTTAAGATATCACATTGACACCATTCCACAAAATAAAAATAAATCTTTTTAGGGTTCCGTACCTCAAAAGGAAAAAACGGAACCCTTATAGGATCACTCGTGCGTCTGTATGTATGTCCGTCTGAATACACAAAATAGTTCTTTACCTATAGATGACAGGAAAACCTATTAGAAATGTGCAGTCAAGCGCGAGTCGGACTTAATGTACGGAACCCTTAATACGCGAGTCCGACTCGCACTTGGCCGGTTTTTTTGAAACTCTTCTTGACGCTTAACCGCTGAACCGATTTCGTTGAAATTTGGTATAGAAATAGTTTGCGTCCCGGAACAGGACATAGGATAGATCTTATAACCAAAATCATCTTTTGAAGGTGTGAAAAGTGGCGTGGAAATTTGTACGGGAAATCAATAACCGCTGAACCGATTTATATGAAATTTGGGATGGTCTACATCTTTGATTTAGTTAAAAATGATGAAAAAACATGACTTCAAACCTAAACTTAAACAGTATTAACTTCAAGAAGTCAATTCTGAATTCCCCCCTACACCTCATTTCACACCTTTAAAGGATGATTTTAGAGATAACTTATTATATCCTGTCTCGGGACTCAAAATATATGTGTACCAAATTTAAATTAAAACTGTTCAGCAGTTTAAGCGTAAAGAGGAGTTTAAAAGAAAGTATTTTAATAAGTTTATATGTTTTTACTTCGGAATGATGTCAATGTGATACCTTAACTAAATTTGGTACTGCGAATTTATACGAAAACGATACCAAACATGGCCTCGTAGCTTTACTGTTGTAGAAGTCAAAATAAAATTGAGAGCCCTAAATTCTTATTACTTGGCCAAATTTGTGTAGAAGGAAAAGGTAAAATAAAAGTCTTCGGCAGGAATATAAGACACAAATATATATTTTTTTTTTGCGTTACTATTTCATTCATCAAATATAAACATACCTTGATTATACTATTCTAGTGAGATCCTCATAGATAAACAAAAACATTTACTTAAAAAATTACAAGGTCGAAATGTCACGGAACTTGTGAGAGTAATATGTGAAAAATAAAAACTTTTATGACAAAAAAAATCTGGACACAATTTAAGAATCACCCAATTGCGTCGAGGAATCATCTGTATTTTTGCTTGTTTCATTACCTCCTCGCTTCTTTTTTGTCCTTTGTATTCTGTAGCAATTTGTTAGATCTGTAAATAAAGATAACTTGCGTCGTCACGGATGTCGATTTATAGGTTTTAGGGAGTGCAGAATTCGAAAACGATGATCATTTTATAATCCAAGATGGCGGCTACGTATTTTGTCATAAAAGTGGAATCCAAAATAGTCATCATTTTCGAAATCTGCGCCCCCTAAAACCTATAAAACGATATCCATGACGACTTTTATGACATAGTGCATTGCCGCCATTTTGAAATTGAAAATGTTATCATTTTCGAAATCTGCGCCCCCTAAAACCAATAAAACGACATCCATGACGACTTTTATGACATAGTGCATGGCCGCCATCTTGGAATCCAAAATAGTCATCATTTTCGAAATCTGCGCCCCCTAAAACCTATAAAACGATATCCATGACGACTTTTATGACATAGTGCATGGCCGCCATTTTGGAATCCAAAATGGTTATCATTTTCTAAATCTGCGCCCCCCAAAACCTATAAAACGACACCCATGACGACTTTTATGACATAGTGCATGGCCGCCATTTTGGATTTCAAAATGGTCATCATTTTCTAAATCGGGGCCCCTTAAAACCTATAAAACGACATCCATGACGACTTTTATGACATAGTGCATGGCCGCCATCTTGGAATCCAAAATGGTCATCATTTTCGAAATCTGCGCCCCCTAAAACCTATAAAACGACACCCATGACGACTTTTATGGCATAGTGCATGGCCGCCATTTTGGATTCCAAAATGGTCATCATTTTCAAAATTGGGGCCCCCTAAAACGTATAAAACGACATCCATGACGTCTTTTATGACACAGTGCATGGCCGCCATTTCGGATTCCAAAATGGTCATTATTTTCGAAATCGGCACTCCCTAAAACCTATATATCGACACCCATCTCGACTTTTATGACAAAGTGTTTTGCTACCATCTGCATGCAAGACATTTCTATTATTTTTACGTACAAAAATGGCCCCCTGTCAACTTTCAATCGAGATTTAATCGATAATTTATTCGATTAATATTCAGATTAATTCAATTTCAATCTATCTTAGGTCGACTAAACTAATCGCGATTAAAATTTGAGAATTAACTTTTTTTATTCCATTAATTAGTCGAATAAACAGTTAATCGATTAATGCCCATCTCTGACCACGGCATTTTTACACTTTGAGAATATCTGAAAACAAATCAACACAAGGAGCCATTTTGCAAATCCAGTAACATACCAGTAACTTTGTTATTACTTTTGACAGCGCGTGTCATGTGTCAACACAGAGTCGACGCAAAGTCGAAACATTGCAACTACTTTGTGACTGCAATATTTCTCAGCCTTAAACCATATTTATACATCATAATTAACAAGTTTCGTAGTATGTAAAGCGTTATTTCTGTTATTTAAGTATAGTATACGCATCGAAGTACTAAAAATGCTTCAAATAATATAGTTATGAACACAGGCACTGAGAAGTAAACAATTTCATTTCCGGCTAAACTAAAACAATGTGGTGGCGCGTTGATTATATTACACTTAGTTTATCAAATCACTCGAGCAGTTTAATTCCCCATAATAATTTAAGGCCTATTGTAATATAAATGCAAACAATATATAATTACGTCTTGTAATCCGTTTTAGAGATGACGTATTAATGTCACTTATTTTTATTTAAGTATTTTTCCATCTGACAGTTTCCATTTGACAGGAACAAAATGAACGAATGAACGAATGATTTTGGCATAAAGTAGTCGCAAACCCGAAACAATGTGTGCACACGGCGACCACACTTTATGTCACTTTGTGTCATGTGTCGACCCTTCCCCATTTCTGGTAACTGTGTCGACACGGCGACGACTCTGCGACTGGAATTGTGACCGAAACAGACGGTGTCGACACAAGATGTGTCAACACCGCGTCGTAACGGCGACTGGAAATGGTTGTATGGGCTGTCTCGGGACTCAAAATATATGTGTACCAAATTTAAATTAAAACTGTTCAGCAGTTTAAGCGTGAAGAGGAGTTTAAAAGAAAGTATTTTAATAAGTTTATATGTTTTTACTTCGGAATGGTGTCAATGTGATACCTTAACTAAATTTGGTACTGCGAATTTATACGAAAACGATACCAAACATGGCCTTGTAGCTTTACTGTCGTAGAAGTAATAAAATTGAGAGCCCTAAATTCTTATTACTTGGCCAAACTTGTGTAGAAGGAAAAGGTAAAATAAAAGTCTTCGGCAGGAATATAAGACACAAATATATTTTTTTTTTGCGTTACTATTTCATTCATCAAATATAAACATACCTTGATTATACTATTCTAGTGAGATCCTCATAGATAAACAAAAACATTTACTTAAAAAATTACAAGGTCGAAATGTCACGGAACTTGTGAGAGTAATATGTGAAAAATATAAACTTTTATGACAAAAAAATCTGGACACAATTTAAGAATCACCCAATTGCGTCGAGGAATCATCTGTATTTTTGCTTGTTTCATTGCCTCCTCGCTTCTTTTTTGTCCTTTGTATTCTGTAGCAATTTGTTAGATCTGAAAATAAAGATAACTTGCGTCGTCACGGATGTCGATTTATAGGTTTTAGGGAGTGCAGAATTCGAAAACGATGATCATTTTATAATCCAAGATGGCGGCTACGTATTTTGTCATAAAAGTGGAATCCAAACTAGTCATCATTTTCGAAATCTGCGCCCCCTAAAACCTATAAAACGATATCCATGACGACTTTTATGACCTAGTGCATGGCCGCCATCTTGGAATCCAAAATGGTCATCATTTTCGAAATCTGCGCCCCCTAAAACCTATAAAACGACACCCATGACGACTTTTATGACATAGTGCATGGCCGCCATTTTGGAATCCAAAATGGTTATCATTTTCTAAATCTGCGCCCCCCAAAACCTATAAAACGACACCCATGACGACTTTTATGACATAGTGCATGGCCGCCATTTTGGATTTCAAAATGGTCATCATTTTCTAAATCGGGGCCCCCTAAAACCTATAAAACGACATCCATGACGACTTTTATGACATAGTGCATGGCCGCCATCTTGGAATCCAAAATGGTTATCATTTTCGAAATCTGCGCCCCCTAAAACCTATAAAACGACACCCATGACGACTTTTATGGCATAGTGCATGGCCGCCATTTTGGATTCCAAAATGGTCATCATTTTCAAAATTGGGGCCCCCTAAAACGTATAAAACGACATCCATGACGACTTTTATGACACAGTGCATGGCCGCCATTTCGGATTCCAAAATGGTCATTATTTTCGAAATCGGCACTCCCTAAAACCTATATATCGACACCCATCTCGACTTTTATGACAAAGTGTTTTGCTACCATCTGCATGCAAGACATTTCTATTATTTTTACGTACAAAAATGGCCCCCTGTCAACTTTCAATCGAGATTTAATCGATAATTTATTCGATTAATATTCAGATTAATTCAATTTCAATCTATGTTAGGTCGACTAAACTAATCGCGATTAAAATTTGAGAATTAACTTTTTTTATTCCATTAATTAGTCGAATAAACAGTTAATCGATTAATGCCCATCTCTGACCACGGCATTTTTACACTTTGAGAATATCTGAAAACAAATCAACACAAGGAGCCATTTTGCAAATCCAGTAACATACCAGTAACTTTGTCATTACTTTTGACAGCGCGTGTCATGTGTCAACACAGAGTCGACACAAAGTCGAAACATTGCAACTACTTTGTGACTGCAATATTTCTCAGCCTTAAACCATATTTATACATCATAATTAACAAGTTTCGTAGTATGTAAAGCGTTATTTCTGTTATTTAAGTATAGTATACGCATCGAAGTACTAAAAATGCTTCAAATAATATGTGACGTTCCACGGGAAAAGGTACCTTATGAGGGTTTCTAGTTTCGGAGATATGAAATGTTTTGTAAAGAGGTGAAAACATGCTCATTTTTTTTTTATTGTGTGATCTGAAACCTTAATGCGTAACGTTTGTTTAACTGTTTTTATTTTTGTTATAAGTTAGTTATAAGCTTAGTAATGTCGTCTCAGAGTTTAGTAGAAAAGGTACCTTATGGAAAAAAGATTGAAAATTCCCAAAAAAACTAGTCAATACGGGAAAAGAAGGTTGGTAGAGAACTGTATTAGCATTCTGCAAAACTAATTTGATAATTTCAGTTCTGGTTGGGGGGCCTAGCAAATATTATAACCGTACATCGACCGACATCACAAATCCAAGTAGCCTGCTATTATACCAAAGTTACTCTCGTCAAGTCTTTCTTAACTAGAATAATCTTCATTTGGTTTCGTCGCATGCAGTAAATCAGCCATTGGTTTGCTGAAAAATGACAATACCCGACGCATTACCTTATGGAATATCTGAGGTCATTGAACCTCAATGCCGCTTATCTTCAATAGCAACCGAAATATATTATTGATAAGAAATAGACGATTTATACCATCTTAACCCCAAAATATTATTAGTTTATCCTAACTGTTCCATCATCATCATGCCTCATCATGTAACTTAATCACAAGGTACCTTTTCATTACATACAAATTATTGGTCTTTTTTAAGATTATTATGACGAAGAACTAATTAAATTTGGGGCAGTTTAATGTAAATTAATATTTTCTATTCATAAAAGATAAACTGTAATATGATTGATATTTTGTAGTGATGTATTATTAGATTTATTTCCATAAGGTACCTTTTCGTAAATGTATGGAGCAAATACTGTTATTGTTATGTAAGTTTAAAGTGGCATAAGGGGTTAAATATAGTATTTAGTTGGGGTTTTAGGATTTATTTCATTTGAATGACAGAATTTCTTTCATATGTGCTCAGAAAAATTGATTGTGTGTCACATTAAAAGTAAAAATATTCAATTTTGTGATTTTATATGAAAAAGTCAGAAAATACATTTTCACCTCTAAATCGGTATTGTTTTTTGCTTAAACTGTCTGTCAGTGTCGTTTTCTAATAGATAAAATTTAAATCTTGAGAGCTCATTGCAATCAATGGTGAAAATGAAATAAAACTTTTATTTTTTTTTATTTTCAAGAGATTGGTTAGTATACACATAAATCAGTCGATATCAAAAGTTTCTATTTGCATTACAGAACAAGTCGCAATATTTTTTTAATCTCAGATATATAAGGTATTATTATTTGTAGTCAACTATGTAACTTACTTCAGGAACATAGTTTTTTAGGCGGCTAAACTTAAAACTTCTCTATCGTAAAGTTGCTCATTTCACAACATTATTTTCAAAAAATCATATCTCTGTAACTACGCAACCTAGAAGGTTGATATTTTATGTTATCGATAGCTTATTTATTGTAGATTACTGGGGTATGCATAACTCCATACCCGCCATAAGGTACCTTTGACCGTGGGACGTCACATATAGTTATGAACACAGGCACTGAGAAGTAAACAATTTCATTTCCGGCTAAACTAAAACAATGTGGTGGCGCGTTGATTATATTACACTTAGTTTATCAAATCACTCGAGCAGTTTAATTCCCCATAATAATTTAAGTCATATTGTAATATAAATGCAAATAATATATAATTACGTCTTGTAATCCGTTTTAGAGATGGCGTATTAATGTCACTTATTTTTATTTAAGTATTTTTCCATCTGACAGTTTCCATTTGACAGGAACAAAATGAACGAATGAACGAATGATTTTGGCATAAAGTAGTCGCAAACCCGAAACAATGTGTGCACACGGCGACCACACTTTATGTCACTTTGTGTCATGTGTCGACCCTTCCCCATTTCTGGTAACTGTGTCGACACGGCGACGACTCTGCGACTGGAATTGTGACCGAAACAGACGGTGTCGACACAAGATGTGTCAACACCGCGTCGTAACGGCGACTGGAAATGGTTGTATGGGTGATATCAATTAGCCAAAAAAGCAAAACGGTCCGACACAGATAATTTCATAATCATTTAGATTTATAAATTTGGTTACGATTGGTTAAGTTTTGGAGGAGGAAACAGAGGACTACGAAACCTCGATATTTGAGATTTTTACGCAGGATTTTTCGCCTTGTCCTTATCGCACTACTTTTAGGTGCCGCTTCCGTTAGCGAGACGGGTATAAGTATTTACCTAAAATATTTAAAACTCAGCTCCTGTTTCGTCTTAAAAGAACAAATATAGGAATAAGAACAATTCAGGGATGGAATAGAGCATGTAAGTATTATACCTATGTATTATATTTATCGCTGTCTAGTATCCACTACACAAGCCTTATTGAGTTTACTGTGGGACTAGATCGATTTGTGTAAGATTGTCCTATAAAAATAAAATGAAAAATAAATTAACCTTATTAAACATTTCATGTGTATATTACGAGTATATTTGTCCAAGTTAAAATCTTGTATTTCTACCTACTACTAGAACTACATGTTGCTTCGTGTGTACGAATGAGGAAGTTAAAGGAAACACTAGGCATTTATAAGAAAAGTCGCATTTTTTTTAGGCATATAGGTATTACAATAAATATAAACACTTTATTTCTGTAAATATTATGTAAACCTGTGTTGTGTGGGATAAAGTGATTTCTACTACTACTACTACAATATGTAGGTATTACAAATGTCAAAATGGGTGTCTCTGACCATGGGGCTTTAAATCCAGGGCACAATTCTACTCGCTAAACTGAGCTACTTTTATTATGGCACCAACCCCGAAATCCCGAAAAAAATTTTTTAATTTTTCATACATTTTGGCTGATCAGATGTCGACGTTTTCTATGGAAAAGCCAAAAAAAATTCCCCGGTTTTAGGGTTGGTCCCATAGTAAAAGTAGCTCAGTTTAGCGAGTAAAATCAAGCCCTGGATTTAAAGCCCCATGGTCAAAGATATACGGTATAATCTCATTTCTGATAAGAGTCAGCAAGGAAATCAACAAGTAAGCAAGCAAAAATAACTAGCTTTCTGTCATGGTAACTAGTTTAGTAGCCTAGTCGTACTAAAAGAGGAAAATGAATCATCTCAACCTCAAACTCTTGAACTATCTACGTTCCTATTTAACTCTATAAACCCAGTGCTCTCATATTTTCATTTTATCTCATAAAGTCGTTAAGAAGTCATGTCTCCCAACCACTTCCATATTTGCGGTGGGAGTTCGAGTTTCCTATTTAGCTGTTTGTGCTACTAACTCTGCCTTTGGCGTGCATTTGTGGTTCTTTATTTAATCTTCTCATAGCGTACTGTACTTTAGTAATATTATAAGGGAAGTATTATTAAATAACCTATGTAAATAAGGATGCTATAGATCGAACCAACGATTTACAGATAACTCGTTTAGTGATAACGATAAGCTTCGCTCTCTAGTATCTTCGTTGAGGCGTAAAATGTCGTGATCAGCGCTGTATGGGTTAAAATTCTAGATCCCTAAACTGGCAATCCATGCCAAACTTTTTAGGTGTACCAATTTTTTTGTGCGTTTCATTTTTGTTCAGCATACGTGCTTACACGTGCTTATTTCAACACAAATACAGTGGAAACTGGATAAGTGGAATCGCAAGGGACCGGCTGTTTAGTTCCGCTTATCCAGGTTTTCCATTTATCCAGTTTTCCACTTAACCAGGTTCAAATAAAACGTTTTCTCACTTACAGAGGCTCTCGCTAACAGAGGTTGTGGATGCTAGTAATGTCGCTTATAGAGGTCACGTATGGTATGATCAAGACTTAAATAAGCATCTTTTATTAAATATGTATGTAGATATGTATGTATTAACAAAAATAGGTATGTAATCCTGACTTTAAAAAAAGCAATACTGTAAATAATCCACAGTACCTACTCGCATACAATTTTCAAACTTACAAAAACAAAATCACTCCTAATATTTATTTATGCAAGAGAAACGAGTATGGTTAAATAAATCAATGTACCGATTGTACTTTAATGCAAAAAACGATGTGTGATCTCATACAAAATACGTAGTTAAAACACGAACCATAATGTTAACGAAACAAACTACCCTCCTTGTGACGGTTTATTAAAAATACAAATTTTATAACGCCGAGCTATTCCACTCATAGAGGTTTCGGAGACGGCTGCTTCCAGTTACAGAGGTAAAAATAAGAAATTTTCGAAAAAATGGATTTCGCTTATAGAGGTCCCAAAATTCCACTTATAGAGGTAATTCGTTGCCAAGGGACTGGAACCGAGAACTTGGGTCCACTTAAAGAGGTTTTCCACTAACCCAGGTTCCACTTATCCAGTTTCCACTGTAGTACGCACTTAACCTCTTGGTAACCTCACTATCCTGCTGATTAAATTTTTTCACAAAAGAAGATAAAAAGATGATCACTCTTGTCGAGTAGATTTTTTGTAGATTATAGAGTATATTTTACTCCTATTCGCATAAGGCAGGGTTCTTTTTATTAACCTGTGTGGTAAAATCATTAACCTATTTATCGTTATGCACACCAGTGGCTGGCACACGAAAGCGACGAGTTCCTTTTTGGGGTTTCGTAGTCACCTGGAAACCCTTATAGTTTCGCCAGGTCTGTCTGTCTGTCTGTCCGAGGCTTTGCTCCGTGATCGTTAGTGCTAGAAAGCTGCAATTTGGCATGGATACAAAATCATGCATTGCAACAGAACGGTAAAATAAAAAGTACAAAAAAATTTTTTTTTAGGGTACCTCCCATACAAAAAACTTTTTTCCTTTGTCCCGATATTGTGGGGTATCGTTGGATAGGTCTTTCAAAACGAATGCGGGTCTTCTAAAACCATTTTTTTATATAGTTAATGTTTTCGGAAATATGCGCTCCGAAAGAAAAAAAATATGTGTCCTCCCAGTGTAGGGTAGCTACGAAACCCTACACTGAGCATGGCCCGACATGCTCTTGGCCGATTATTATTTTTAATCTGCATCAGTACGGTTACCATCAGTTTGTCACTGACATAAACGCCGTCGAGAACGTAATTTACTTTCTATACATCCCGTTTGCACTAATATGCGAGTGCGAGTGAGATGTATAGAAAGTAAATTACGTTCTCGACGGCGTTTATGTCAGTGACAAACTGATGGTAACCGTACTGGGGCATACCCAAGTCTGCACTTATAAGCAAAAAAACAGCTTGTAGTTCTTGCTACGAGTAATAAGAAAACGTTTAGCGTTGTTCCCGGCGTGAGTCCTAAAAACATAATTAAGACGGCACGCCGGGCCGGACTCCCGCCGCCAATCGACCGTAAACCTTGGCCTGCGAGTTAGCACAACACAATTCAACGTCTGCCAACGACATCTTACTTATAGACTGGGTATTTCATTATTTGATATATCGAAATATGGTTAAACACATATTATTGTAGGTATACTTAACTCGTTTGCGTCTTTCCTGTAGATATTGCAAAGTTAAGAGAATAAAAAGCTAATTTTATGCTCTTACAGGCGAGACACAATTTTTCAGCGCTTGAGACTAAAATGAGAAAAACGTGATATAAATGGACCGGGAACTTTCATTATGTCCACCTTATTCTGAAAAACTAGTGTAAGCCCTTTCGATATTAAACTTTCGTGAGACATATTTTAAATTGTTTATACGACAACGGTTTCACTCACTTGCACGAGTGCACGAGTTGCAGCCGCCGCGAGCACTCGAGCCTGAGGAAGGACCCCCGAAGGGCCCGAAACATGTCGCCAATAGCGACTAAAAATTCAAGTGAGTGAAACCGTTGTCGTATAAACAATTTATAAGCCCTTTGTTTTCACTTTTCAATCTGTTATTCTAACAATTTATAAGTGGTTCTAATTCACGCGACGTTAATATCGGATTCAAACAAAAAAGAAGTTTCGATTAGCTTAACTGAAAGCCTCACGGGAAATACTTTATGCAAATAACTAGATAAATATACAAAATAAAGTTTTTAATTTAAATGTTTCTTTTATGTTTTGCATACTTGTTTTGGTTGTGTCAATAAAATAAACGATTTAACAACCACTGTGAAATCATTTATACATATATTATGAAATTTCTTTGTCGAGCCTAAAATTGCTGAAGAGAATGATGTATATATATATACGTATACTAGACTCGCACACAACACATTAGATTGATACCTTAAGCACATAGTTTAGATTTATCTACTCATTCCATTCCATTCCATTTGTGGCTGTTAGGTTATACTTGTAATAAAGATACAGAAAGAAAGTTAATTTCGAAATACGAGTCCATTATTTTGTCAGTCCATGTCTAATACTACAACAGGGTACTTCGTTAGCTGTAATTCCGTGGCAAGGAATCGCCGTGAAGACAGCAATCTCAGGCGTCGGGCAAATTAACCAGGTATCCGCTACTAATGCATCTCCCGACGATCTTGTTACGTTAGTATTAAAGACTGTTTTTAAATGTCTTAGCGTTTTGTGCTTGTAACAAAGTTTACTATACGGCATGCATCTGCGATAGCTCTTATTGAGGTAATCTTAAGCACTATTTTTGAAACGATTCAGTGTCTTGTGCAATTAATGAAACATGGTTCGAAAGCCTCTAACTACATAAAATACAATGTGACTCGTATTGCCTTGCACATTCAGTTAATTTTTCAATGGATTCTATAACGTAGATACATGACAAATACAACAGGTATTGTTACGACGACTAGACTTAGACTAAATATTTGTACTTATTTACACCTATAATATGGTAGATCACAGTACTATATGAACTATATCAACTCACTGTCATCTGTATTATAACCTGTGTTTCACAAATCAAATATTACGTTACTTACGTTTAGCCAATACTGAGGAAACATTTAATTTTAATTGCTAGGTTTGGATCGAAGTGTATGGAAATCTTATGAAGTAAGTGCAAATAAGACTAGCAGATTCATGATCCGTGTATAGTTGCCTGAAATAAAGTTTATTTCATTTCATTTCATAGCTTGTTTGAAGGTTGAATATATTTTATGAACATGCCTAGATAGTATTTAAATGGTTTATATAACTACCAAAACCGAACCGGCCAAGTGCGTGTCGGACTCGCGCACGAAGGGTTCCGTACCATTACCACAGAATAAATAATAGTACTACCGTACAGAAAGGAAACTTCTAACAAAACCGAAGTTTGACAGCGTTTCAGGGTCGAATCATGCTGTCCCTTTCTAATATATGGCACTATCACTTTCGGCTATTTAGGGTTGTCAAAATTAAAGCCATCTTATCTGTGGTCGTGGACGCAAAGGGACGTCAAGTTGTGTCAACCGTAATAATTGCTCGGAGCAATGCTGAGCCGAACGGAGCCGAGTTTGCCCGAAGGGAGGAGTATCGCACCCCTGCCATTACGCAAAAACGGCAAAAAAATCACGTTTGTTGTATGGGAGCCCCGCTTAAATATTAATTTTGTTTTTAGTATTTGTTGTTATAGTGGCAACAGAAATACATCATCTGTAAAAATTTCAACTGTCTAACTATCAGGGTTCTTGAATTACAGCCTGGTGACAGACAGACAGACGGACAGACGGACAGCGGAGTCTTAGTAATAGGGTCCCGTTTTTACCCTTTGGGTATGGAACCCTAAAATCACATGATTGGCAAATTCAAGCTTGAAATATCATTTCAAAGCTCGTAAAACTTTCGTTTTGTACGATAAATATTTTAAAACCTGTTAACTCGACTCCAATCCAATTTAGAAAGTCAATTTTCATCTCGTCTAGCAACGAACGCGCGCGCTCAATGAACTTTTGGAAAAATAAAACTTAAGTGCAAAAAGTAACACAACCGGCCAGTAATAAAAGTTGTAATTAAAGCGTTTCCACACGTACGAGCAAATAAAAGAGAAAATACTGGCAGGTTCGTTATTAAGGTGTGCGTAGTGATGTTCCTAAGGGCAGGTATAGATACGGTTAGGGTTTGCAATCCGGATCCGAAATGTATGAAATTATCCGGATCTGGATCCGGATCCGCGGACATTCCCATTCCCGTCGTGCAAACCCTAGGTACGGTGCAAGGTAATATGAAAAAAAAAACTTACACTCAACATAACTAGTTTTCAGCTCCTATTAAAATCTAGTAAGTTGTTCATTTTTAGTTTACCTTAATATACATCGAGCTACAAACTCATCTCAGTTGTACAACTCTTAATGTTAGGAATATTACATAAGGTCAATGTGGCTAATTCCGTCATAGGGACTATTCCGTCCACGAGCGTATGTTTCTTTGATTTTCAATCGTATAGGAAAACCAACCTGCTTTTGATTGCTGAAACTAAAAGCAATCGCTGCTTTGTCGATGAAATTATCAATGTTGTTCGTTGTTCGAGAAAAACGCTAGTGGATGGAATAGTCCCTATGACGGAATTAGCCACGTTGACCTTACGTATTGCAAAAGTAACTTATTAAAATGTACTGCGCTGAATATTATTATTTCTCAGATTCGGTTTGTTATGGAAACCCATAAAATAAATACAATAAATACTTACATAAAGTACCTTATGAAAAAGTGAAATCCCTTTACAATTATGTTCTTATTTCGGACGTATTTCTTGCATTCAACTCACGTTACAGTTCTTAGATGCATGTTGAAAAGTTTTCGCCCAGCGAGCGAAAACTTGGAAACAAAAATTCAACCCTGTAGCATGAGTGTAACGAATGTGTCAGCAATAAGGTTCACCTCTTTTTAAATTCCTTGCTCTAACGTAACGGTTGAACAATATGCAGTTGACGTGCTGCCGCGCTTAGCATCAGAGCAGTAACTCATTTTCATCACATCTAAAATCTCCTCTCATTCGCGCTCTAAAATTTCTGAACGCGCTTCTGTCATGGGTCATGGGCTCCTGAAAGTGATTTGTTTGCCAGTCGATGGGCAAGTGTATGTAGTATCTGTCTGAAGTATTGCGAGGCGATGGATGGTAGTGGTATTTTATAAAACTGTTTTTGGAAAGTGTTGTGTACCGTAGCGTATAAGTTAACTTTAAATTGTACAGTGATTTGGTTTATACTGTCAGACTGTATAAATTTTGTTTGAATAAAAAAAAAAATGTCATTCAATTGTATACTTTGTACTTGTACGATATGTTCTATCTACATTATACATTTGAAAGAGATTTCAAAATGAGTTCCTACTTATGCTATTAGGGGCTGTCCATAAATTACGTCATCGATTTTTGACGATTTTTGACCCCCCCCCCCCCCCTATAATCATCCAAAAATCATGCTTCAAATGACCCCATTTCCTCCTACTTCATGCTACCGTCATCCGATGTCCAGACCCCCCCCCCCAATTTGAAATGACGTAATTTATGAATAGCCCCTAAGCGCGGCAGCGTGGACGTCGATGGGAAAATATAAAAGCGCCCATTGGCACATCACTATACGTGTGTTCACTGTTGTCATTGCGTATATATCTAAGGACTGGCCTTACGGGAAGAATGGGGCCAGTACAGTGGTGTTACTACAACGCGATTGGTTGATGAGTTCGCATCACGCGCGCGATTTGTTGATGAGTTCGTATCACGCGCGCGATTGGTCGCAACTAGTTGCGTTAGGCTGCACGATTGGCTCGAATTCGTGAGTGACACCGCTGAACTAGTACCATTTTTAGTGCCCGTAAGGCCCGTCCTGAAATATATATCAATGGTGTGTCCACTATTGTATACGTACGTACCTGGAACTCGAGCTTGTAGAGGACGGGGAACTTGCGGCGCTGCTCGCACAGCTTGGGGAAGTTCTTCAGCTGCACGGGCTCGGCCGGTATCGTTTCCGTTATGGAGCCGTTCTCGTCAGCTGCGTCAGAAATGAAAAGGTCAATTTCACAGAATTGATAATATATAGACCGACCGCTTAAATGAGTCCTCGCCTGCGAGGTACGGGGGCGACGGGGTAGGACGACTAAGGGCCTTTAGTCGTCCTACCCCGTCGCCCCCGTACCGCGCAGGCGAGGACTCATTTAACCGGTCGGACTATAGACAAGAAGGGTCGTTTAAGGCAAAACTGTGATTTCATGACAAGTCCATTTCGCTTTAAGCTCTGGCATTATGTACACATATGTAGTGATTTATCCGACGTTTCAGTTGAGTTGCTCCAGCTGTGGTCAAGAATAACTGACGTCCCAGTAAAATGTCAGCTCAGTGATATGGGTAAACAACACTAAACTATCCAAATATAGTTATAAAAATGTTCGAGGTAGATAAATAAAATAACCCAATTGGTTCCGTTAATCCGTTTAAATCACTACATATATGTATATTGGTTTTGAGCCATTCACCGCTCACAGCACTCGAGTTGTTAATGAGTGCGTGTCTCACGTATGCATACACGAGGATTTCGGCGTATTATGAAAGCATAGTTCTGTCTTAGCAACCCAACCCCTGCATATCTTTTATCTTTGTGGTTAACTTGTGTTTTGGTTGGAAAGTTTGTTGTTGGGTCAATCAATTTTTCCTTTTTTCTTTGAAGGAATGTTACGACATACCTAGTTTATTAGAAACAATTATGGTTATATTGGTTATACAATGTTATGTAACGTTAGATGGCAACCAGACCAAAAGTGAAATATATATTCTGAAGTAATTTTTTTTTTGTAAAATACAGATAGAATTTTGGGTGTCCAAATCCACAAAGCAAATGTTTACGTATCTTTGATGTCGATTGTACAGTGAGCTGTGAAATTACATGGAGAAATTATGAATGAATTCATTGATAAATTCGCCATGTAGGTACTTTTAGTAAAAGTCTTTTACGGCTGATGGTACAAGAAAAATTTGATTGACCCCGGTAATTTTAGACGATAGGTACTGATAAATTTGAAAATGGATGATACTTCTTGATATTGGGTTTCATTGCTGATAAAATCATGCAATGAGAGTGTAAATTACTACTAAGAAGTATTAGTAAAAACTTTAAAAGTGCCCCTCGTCTATGCAAAATAGAATTCATAATTGTAATATGATATGAATATTTTTAAGGTACACATATATTTGTTACTGGAACATAAAATAAGGACACTTCTTTAGTTTTTGGGCTATAGCTTTGGTTATATAAAGACAGCTTTTATGATTAAAGAATATATGATTGTATGATTTTTTTCTAAAAAAACAAATGTAAATATATCTGTCTACGAGTTTATCATTATTAATATAAAGCTTGATGAGGACATTTTGCGACACAAATTATTTAACTAACTATACTAGAATTTGAATATGGTTAGTTTCAAATTAGATTTGTAAGCCACACCACACAGAAGAATAGCCTAATATATTTGCCACAAAAATTCCTAATCATGAATCTCAATGACGAATTTATAAAATGTAACCTTGTTCTAGGAACTAGTAGATAACATATGAATTCCCACGTTTTACACTACTGACTATGACTATAGTTCGTTTTTTTAGCATTAGGAAACGACTACGCGATCTTGACGTGTTTTTTAATTGAAAAACATTTTTAAAAATGAGTAACTATTACTTATGAAAGCAAAACAATGTAAATAAACGTATATGATTCTTAATTGTTAAATATTTAAAACTTTTGCGTTTTGAACACATATTATTTCACATTTATAGACGAGTCTATCGCGATTTTATTTATTTTAATACCTTTATTAAATAAATTCGTAATAGACCCGTCTATAAATAAGAGTTAATATGTTACATATTTGCCGGGACTTATTTTTCAAAAGTGTTTTTTATTAAAAATACACGTCAAGATTGTTTACCTTTTTTCTAATGTTAAAAAAACGAACTATAGGGTAGTAGGCCGTTAAACACTTTACAAGTAAACACGGCGATTCGAGACGAATTTGAAATAGGTACCTACTCGTGTTGTTGCCAAATTTACAGAAGGTTTAGCAGCTATGGGCGGTTTACCCAATACGCTCACTCACACGTGCATTTCACCCGCTTATTATTATATCATCTCCAATAGATGGGGATCGATTAGAGGTTTACAGTAATCAATGCCAGTGGGCCTGGCCGGCGGCCAAGCGACACCGGACGTTTATTTGGCTGACCACACAAATAAAAGATGAATCCGCACTATTGTCACTTAGGTAATATGATTTATGAATATGATGTTATGAATGCGAGTTGTTTTCCGCAAAACTCAACGCAAATGTGGAAAATTCGAACCGGAATATAAAAGAACTTAGAGGCGTATTATGATTGTAATAGGTTAAAGTGTCACTTAAAAAAATATATTAAAAAAAATCTATATATTTCCCAAAAAAGTACTTAAATCTACATACATATGTGTGCAAAATCTCTAGTTTGAGATTATGTGCGCGGTCACTAAACTCGCGTTTTGTTGTTACCTAACTAATTCAGAATATAAACAAATATCTACTTACCTTAATTTAGCTAATGGTTTTTTTTAGTTTGTTTGCCAGTATATTTGCCAGAGCATTGTCATTTGTGAAATATTCTTTTAGAATATTATTGACTTGCGATGGCTTTATATTTTCTAATATATGTAGGTACTAATTCCTTAGGTAATTTATACTGAGAGATCATATCCATAGCAAATTCAGATAAAATTCTTAACCTTTTATTACAAGTAGAATACGCTTTCTTGTCTCTGATTGTGCAATTATTTAATACCTATAAATTGTAAACTAGTATGTACGTTCTTAAAAAATGGTACCTACGAGTATAGTAACCTAGTTTATCGTAGAATAAAGTAAATAAACACTCCAAAAATACGAGTAAATAGTTGTATTATTGTTGATTTCCCATTTCCGAAGATTTAAGATCGCTTCCACTGCGATGGTTGCATTCTGATATAGCACAGATATCGCCAGGCCTCGGGCTTATATCCGACACGGGCTGAATACGGTATTAGAACAGGCGAAATATAATAAAATCAATGCCGGTCCGCAATCGTGAAATAACTATGGAATAACAGAAATATCCCCGGGCTTTGCGATTTATCTGTAGCCTTTTTTGTAACAAAAATACTCGAGGGACAATAGTCTTTTGTATTTTGCATTCTCAGAAAGAAACGCACAAACGGGAAATTCCCTAGGAAAAAATTATCATTCTATTTTAAGCTTATCTATAGTGATAGGTACATATACAGAATTAAATAAAAAAACTAGCATCAATTTGAACAAACATTTTAGTAGTTGTAGCATTTTTCGTAATTATGTGTGTAATTGTAGTAGAAACGAACTATGAAAATAAAATATAAACACTTATTCGAAAAGAGTCAAAACTGTACCGTATTTATTAATTAGAACAGATTCAACGCAATACTATCTAGATAATTATTTCATTATTATTATATTTATTATCTTCAGAGGTTTCGGCTGGGTTGCACTAGCCTATGGTCACGGATGACTGACGTCCCAGCAAAATGTCAACGGAGATACGGGTAAACAACACTAAACTACCCGAAAATAGTTTATAAAATGTGCTAGCTGGCCATTGACGCATTTTTATCACTTGTCATGTCATGCGTCACTTTAGACGAAACGGGAGCTGAGCTAAAAGTCAATTTTGAGATTTCAAGCTGAATATACCCGTCGCTCTGACGGGGCGTGAGAGACTGTATTTGTGTGTGTAATGCACGCACACAGATGCGTACGCTTGCACCCGCGCGCGCCTCATTGCCGACAATTTGCAATGTTATTTTTCGTGCGTTACTGCCACGAGGCGTTCACTTATTACTTACTGTGTTGCGATTGAATTTTTTGACCCGGCTTACGTTTACGGAACTCGATAATCTTTCTACTACTGTGACTTGGCTTTGTTTACTTGACTTTGCTGATCAGCTTATTGTTTTGGACTCCGTGAGTTGTGGTTACCTATTGGACCGCACGCAATTCATCTACCTTTATTCAAGTAATTAAGCGTAATTAGCCGAAACCTTTATAAGAGTGTAATTCATAAGAAGTACATAAGATATAATTTATGTACTGGTTTGCTGTTAGCTTTTAATTGTATCACTTTACATATATAGTAACAGCACCAGTCATGGGACATTTAAGAGGAAATTTGGAGTATTTATGATATTTCCCTTGTACATGTAAATGGTCCTCCGCTTAGCGTGTTAAAAGATGAAAGTCCTATCCGCCTTTCATGTTTTAGGCGTGTTGTATCAAAGATACTGCAATGAGTTTCCACATAATTAACAAGTTAAAAATATGCTTTTTTTCTCCAGTCATGGACACCAAAGTAATGGGCCCCCGGTAATGGACGTGGATCCAGTAATGGGCCCCCTATAATGGACATTGCTCTATCAGTATAAAATATAGAAATGGGGAATAAGTTATGGAAAAAAAATCAATTTTTGGTATAAGCTTTTATCGCTGAATGTATTTTTCTTTCCACAACCAATTATTATTGTATTAGATTCATCGAGACAATTCTAATATACCCAAACACAATTAGTTAGGGTTTATTGCGATAAAGTTTCCATAACCACCTCCTGTCTCCATCATCAGATCAAGTCCATGTTATCATAATATTGCATTATCATCCGATTTGCATACTTAATTACGTACTTACACAAAATTTCAACTGAATCGGAAATGGAAAAGTGGGTCAAATTCAGCTACCAAGATTTGACCCACACTAACTAACAAGGCAAGTTAAATAAAAGTTTGGAAAAACGATATTAATTTATCCTAAGTCCGAGAATACCTCCTGGTTGACATATTTCGTAACTACATTTTACTTCTGTATTGTTTAAAACATGAAATTATGGCATAGCAAGCATCATTATGTCAATTGTCCCATCATAGGAGGTATGCAGTTTTACAGCTCCTATAATGGGATTGGGCCAAATACTACTATTTTTTTACATCTGTGGAGTCACAACATAGTGTGTTGTATACCTTATCTCATGGTAAATGCAATTAACAAAACACATTCTAGTTTTCATCAAGTATTAATTAATTAAAATTTAATAAATTAACTCACCTCTCTTAGCGAAGTTGTTAAGAATTTTTAGTGATATTTTTTTCAGTGGCACGACAACTTTTGGGTTGACGCACATTTCTTAAAAAATAACCGAATTTAATAAAAATTCAAACATAATCCGCTCTAGGACTCTTATTTATGATAAAAATATATCCAGTGTTTATAAACTACTTTTATATACTTATTTTAGAGGAACTGTGTTTTTTTGTCCCATTACTGGTTCCGTGTCCATTATAGGGTATACTACTATATGTTACTCAAATAACTAACACGGTTACACTGTTGTAAGAACATTATTTTTCAGGTAGGCCTTATTATACCTACTATAGGCCTTATTACCTCCTAGTACCTTAGTAGTAGTAGTACTACTACGGAAATTGATTCAAAGACTCAAGACTGACTTAAGTGGCAGTAGGGTGTAGGGTTTTTTCTAGGCTTAATGAGTTCGCTGAAGCTTATTTTTTATACTTAGCGCACAGAACCACTAGTTTAACAGTATCAGCTCTAACCACATGTCACCATTTTGTCCTTTACGTAACAAACTCAGGGGCCCAGAATATCCGATGTACCTATCAAATCAAGGTTCTGTACCAAATAAGGCCCGGTTATTATAGTTCGTTATTTTTTAGCATTAGAAAGAAGGTAAACAATCATGACGTGTCTTTTTATTAATAATTATTGAAAAACGCTTTCAAAAATTAGTTTATATTACTTATGAAAGCAAAAGAATATAAAAAAGTATATGATTAATACATACATACATACATACATACAATCACGCCTATTTCCCGGAGGGGTAGGCAGAGACCACGGATTTCCACTTGCTACGATCCTGACATACCACTTTCGCTTCCTTCACATTCATAACATTCCTCATACACGCTCGCCGGTTTAGGGTGCTCTTGCTCATTAATATGATTAATATGATTTATAATTCTAACATATTTGCTATGACTTATTTTTCAATGGTAATTTTTAATAAGACATGTCAAAATCTGTTACCTTAATGCAAAAAAAAACGAACTTTAAGCGTGCTAACTTTCAAAATTTCATTTTTTATAAGATAGTATAAGTAGATGGGAAAAATTTTTGCGTCCATGTCCACCAGTGAGTAAGTGATTGAGATACCTAAACATTTAACTTTATAATGTAAAATGATATAATTTACTAACCTACTCGTTTAATTTCAGGTAGGTTGAATAAGGAACCAAGTAACCATGGGGAGGAGCAGTATTTACTAACATTTTCTTTTTGGGTCTTCAGAGTGTATCGTTTACTTTTTTTTGCACATATTACACTTAAATATATATTCTCTGTGTAAACCCTTACGTCTTTCAATGACAAAGGCAAGTTCAGCAAATGTACAATTTGTATGATCGTGCCTGATATTTGAGATCACAGAAAATAAATATTTTAAATCCACTATTCTGCGACCTTCTAAAATTTTGTTTTATCATGATTCATGATCAAAAAGCTCGGATTCAATAGTCATATCAAACGTCGATTATGCATTTGATGATGAGCTTGCATTTTCTACCATTGGTGCTGCAAATGCATCAACCGGTGGCGATAAACTTTGCCCTCTTGTAAAACAAATTACTATTGTGATTGTGTCCAGCAAAAGGCCAAAATTCGGTTTACTTTCCTGTTTAAAATATTACTAATTTATTCATATTTCAGATTAGGTACATAGGTAACTGTCTGAATGTTACAATGCCAGCTGGCAAATTCTATCACTTTTGTTTGTTTGGTAGTCATGGTAACATTCACTTACATTGATATCCTTATTAAGATCTGTATCTTATTATCCAGACCTTAAAATATTGCCACCGTTGCCCTTTAAAAAAATACTGTTTAAATAATTGGCTACTCAAACAATGCTTCTATAGTATAAATAATGACTACACAAAAATGGGTAGTATTGTATATGATGCACGAAATAAGGCCCGATTCTTAAGCGGGTTTAAATTTTGAGGCCATGTCCGCTAATACTATAGACAAAATATCAAGTTTAATAAACACAAAAAAAAAAAACATTGATGGGCCTTATTTTATAATTTAGGCCTTACTTTGTAATTTAAAGTAGAGTTAGGCCAAGAAAAATCTATAGCGATTTTGATAGAACACGCAGTGCAAGTATTATTTCAAACGTCGCTTCTATGAAATTATGACATATAAATAACACTTGCACTGCGTGTGCTATCAAAATTGCTGTAGACTTTTCTTGGTCTGACTCTAAAATATTCTTTATCACACCACAAACATAAAAACAAATTTAAAAAAAACCGGCGAAGTGCAAGTCGGACTCGCACACGAAGGGTTCCGTACCATTATTTATAAAAACGGTCACCCATCCAAGTACTGACCCCGCCCGACGTTGCTTAACTTCGGTCAAAAATCACGTTTGTTGTATGGGAGGCCCCACTAAAATTTTTATTTTATCCTGTTTTTAGTATTTGTTGTTATAGCGGCAACAGAAATAAATCATCTGTGAAAATTTCAACTGTCTAGCTATCACGGTTCGTGAGATACAGAGATACAGACGGACGGACGGACAGCGGAATCTTAGTAATAGGGTCCCGTGTTTTACCCTTTGGGTACGGAACCCTAAAACCGATTTACAATGTAGATAAAGGTAGCAACAGGCGGTCTTATCGCTGTTAGTTCTTATTCTTCGTTTGTTTAGCATTAAAGTGAAGGTGACGTGTCTTTTTTAAGCATGCAATCGTATAATTATTTAGCTTTTTTTGTAATTGTTCGCGAGGCTAACGCCATCTAGCGGGCATCCCAAGAAGAGGCGGAGTTACGAAGCACGGCCGCGCGGGGGCGCGGCGACAGCCTCTACCACTTTACCATCTTACACGGCAAGGCACACAAGCCGCTCTCGCGATTTTTGCCAATTTTTATATAAAGTCGCCATACTATCAAAGTTGTATAATATTCATTTAATTTAATATACAATAAAACAATTTTGTAAAATCAAAAATAAGAAGAAGTCATTGAAGAGTCCCGCCTGCTGCTCCTGAGACCTCCTGAATCGCTAACCTCCCAAACATTGGACCTCCGAGCCGGAAGCTATCAACCAGCGCCAGGATCAGCAAGAAACGGTCAGGCCATCCATTCTTCACCTTCTTCCCTTCAATCGGCATTGTGCTAATACCGTGTCTATTTTGTAACCTTCCAGTGTCGAGCACGTGTCGCGTGGTGCACACGGCCGCCATTACGTGCCAACAACGAGTTTCGGGAATAAACTGTAAGTGCTTTACATTCTCTCACACAAACCATGGCTACTCCTAAAACAGCAGTGACTCCAATTTCTTTAACTGTCGATTTAAACGATCCGCGTGTCTTGACGCAAAGACGAGGCACACTCAAGGGTAAACTCACGTTATTCGCTAAATATGTCGCTACGCTTAATAAGGCTAATTTAACGAATATTCAAAAAGTCGAGTTACAATTACGCATAAATAATGCCGCGAGTTATTATCGAGATTTCGATGTCGTTCAAACTAGGATCGAGTAGTTAGCAGAGTCGAGTGACCTCCCTAAACATTTAGAATACCGCGAAGAGTTCGAGGGGCAATATTATCAGACAGTGGCCGCAGCGTCCGAATTAGCTGACGTCGGCAACAGCCCCGCTGTTGCTAACGGCAGCGCCGCTGCCCCTGCCAGCGCCGATTCCGTGGGCTATAAGGTTAAATTACCTACTATATCACTCCCCACCTTCGACGGTTCATACGAGCATTGGTTAGGGTTTAGGGACACGTATACTTCTCTGATACACGATTCTAAGGACCTAGGTGCCATACAAAAGTTTCATTACCTACGCGCAGCCTTAACCGGCACCGCTTTGCAAGTAATCAAGTCCTTGGAATTTTCAGCAGAGAACTATACAACCGCGTGGGAGCTTCTCGAAAACCGTTTCAATAATCATAGGTTACTAACACACAATTACGTAAAGTCACTTTTCAACACGCAATCAATAAACAAAGAATCGGCTACACAGATTAGAAAGCTGATTGACTCCGTGTTACGTTCCCTTCGTGCCCTGAAGACCCTAGGAGAACCTACGGACTCCTGGGACACGTTAGTCATCTATTTAATAGTCACAAAATTAGACGCGGCTACGGAGCGCGAGTGGGAGGAACACAAGGGCTCAGTCAACTCTAATCGGCAGGATTCTACCTCTCGCATTAAGCTAGCTGATCTGATTACTTTTTTACAAAATCGTGCAGATATGTTGGAATCTATTGCGGCAAATCATTCCAAAAATACGCACTCAAATTCGCATGAAAACAAAAAGTCATCAAATCAGTCGCAATCACACAATGTACACGCAACGCATAGTTATGCTTCTAGCTCCACGGTTTCACAGTCACACACAAACAAATCCAGTTCCAAACGCACTTCGCCTCGCAATTGTCAAATGTGCAGCGCCAATCATCCGCTTTATTCGTGTAATAGTTTCCTAGATTTAACTGTAACCGACAGAGTTAAATTGATCGAGGATAAGAAACTATGTCACAATTGTCTTCGCGTTGGTCACACAGTTGACAACTGTTTTTTTGGCCCGTGTAGGATCTGCCAGAAGAAACATAATAGCTTGATTCATAGCCTGAGTAGTGACAGTGACGGTGCATCAGCTTCGGCTGGCAGTGTAAACAACAAGCCACCGGCGAGCGCCGTCCCCGCCACCTCGGCTCATCACACTATTACACTTAATTCGCACACACTCTCAGCGCCGTTAACACCGGTATTATTATCTACTGTAATAGCAGATGTTGCCGATAGCAACAATAAATTACATAGGGCTAGAGTTTTTCTCGATAATGGCTCAGAACACAGTTATGTCACCCAATCTTTCGTAGACAAATTAAATACGCCTTTGATACAGTCCACTTACAATATTTCAGGGTTAGGTAAATTAGTCACGCAAACCACACACTCGTGTCAGCTTAACCTACAGTCTATTACAGGTGACTATCATGCACGCATCAATTGCATGGTAGTCGCTGTCTTAACGGAACCGCTGCCGTCAGCAGTGATAAGCGCGCATTCCATTCGCATTCCAGACAATATTCAACTCTCGGACCCTACTTATTTCAAATCATCAGATATTGATATATTGATAGGCGGTGATTATTTCTGGGGCTTGTTAAATAAGGATCGATTTCCTCTCGCAGAAGGGCCTTATTTACAAGATACTAAATTTGGTTGGATGGTCGTGGGTCCGATCAATAATAAACGCATTAAAACAAATAAGACTACTTGTCATTTCACGCAAACTTTAGACACACAATTAAGACAGTTTTGGGAGCTCGAGGAGGTGCCTAAGATAGGAGACGGACTGACTGACGACGAGCGCGCCTGTGAACAGCTGTTCGTTTCAACTACGCAACGCGATAAAGATGGTCGTTTTTTAGTGCGTTTACCCCTTAAGAGCGCTATTACATTTCGGCGTTGAGCGAGTTTAGGTATTTTACGCGCTGCGGCAGGTCGTGCGAGCTCAGTATGCCGATCCCTTCTACCACACTCGCACTACAATGATGGATTAAACATTCTTGATCCTTCGCGAAGCATATTGAAATCTACCATAACAACACTAACTGTACTTAACTTTTAAAGTCCTAAAACTGTTATTTGGAAAGTACGAAAATACTAAATGCAGTGCAAATGTACATAGGGGCTGTTCATAAATTACGTCATCTATTTTTGACGATTTTTGACCCCCCCACCCCTCAAATCATCCAAAAATCATGCTTCGGATGACTCTGTTTCCTCCTACGTCATGCTACCATCATCCGATGTCCAGACCCCCCTCCCCCCCTCCTCCCATTTGCCCCATACTCGAACTTATGAAGGTATATTACTCGAAAGAAATTATAGGTAGCTACTCGCTTATTTACATGTTTCGTCATTGCATTTGGTACCTCAAATTCGTCTCAACAAGATCTTTGACTTGACACTGAAGATACACAGGGTCTGATGATGGAGCTGGAAGGTGGCCACGGGTACCAGTCTATCATGTAACTAAACAACTTCGTGTTTGGGCTCGTTTGATTCGTCTCAACGAGATCTTTGACACTAGGTGATACTCAGAGTCTGATGATGGAGCTGGGAGGTGGTCACCGGTACCAATCAACCATGCAACTAAACCACTTCATGTTTAGGCTCGTTTGATATGTCTCAACAAGATCTTTGACACTAGGTGATACTCAGAGTCTGATGATGGAGCTGGAAGGTGGTCACCGGTACCAATCAACCATGCAACTAAACCACTTCGTGTTTAGGCTCGTTTGATTAGTATCAACAAGATCTTTGACACTAGGTGATAAACCAAACACGAAGCCCAAACACGAAGTGGTTCAGTTACGTGATAGACTGGTACCCGTGGCCACCTTCCAGCTCCATCATCAGACCCTGTGTATCTTCAGTGTCAAGTCAAAGATCTTGTTGAGACGAATTTGAGGTACCAAATGCAATGACGAAACATGTAAATAAGCGAGTAGCTACCTATAATTTCTTTCGAGTAATATACCTTCATAAGTTCGAGTATGGGGCAAATGGGAGGAGGGGGGGAGGGGGGTCTGGACATCGGATGATGGTAGCATGACGTAGGAGGAAACAGAGTCATCCGAAGCATGATTTTTGGATGATTTGAGGGGTGGGGGGGTCAAAAATAGTCAAAAATAGATGACGTAATTTATGAACAGCCCCTATGTACATTTGCACTGCATTTAGTATTTTGTTGAGATGTTGAGATGAATAAAACGTGCCTAAACACGAAGTGGTTTAGTTGCATGGTTGATTGGTACCGGTGACCACCTTCCGGCTCCATCATCAGTCCCTGAGTACTATCTTGTGTCAAAGATCTTGTTGTGACGAATAAAACGAGCCTAAACACGAAGTGCTTTAGTTGCATGGTTGATTGGTACTGGTGACTACCTTCCGGCTCCATCATCAGACCCTGAGTACTATCTTAAGTCAAAGATCTTGTTGAGCCGAATCAAACGAGCCCAAACACGAAGTGGTTTAGTTGCATGGTTGATTGGTACCCGTGACCACCTTCCGGCTCCATCATCAGACCCTGAGTACTATCTTGTGTCAAAGATCTTGTTGAGATGAATAAAACGAGCCTAAACACGAAGTGGTTTAGTTACATGGTTGATTGGTACCGGTGACCACCTTCCGGCTCCATCATCAGACCCTGAGTACTATCTTGAGTCAAATAAATACATATAGAATGTCAGGTCGTTTCAAATATTTTTAATCCTGTCCGGTAGTTTATTAAACTGTATCATTATAAATTATAATACTATAAAAACAGTGCTAGGATCAAAGTCTCTCGTTGCGGTTTACACGCACACAGTATAGCGTTTTACACGGCGCCCGCCGCACACAATGATAAAAAACCTCGTCGTCGCCGTTGAAAATGTGCGGAGCCGACCGACACACGTCCTGCCTCTACAAGCTCTGCCGCGGCACTGAGCTGGCGCAGCGCGCGTCATCGGTAATATAGAGTAGTTTTCAAAAAATTGCCAAAAAATTATAGTAGAATTTCATAAACACTAATGTATACCAACAGTATAAGCAAACGTTGCAGATTGCTTGAGTATGAAAATGACTTCGATATTAAGTAGATTTTCGTAGGAATTGACACTTGTTTCGGAGAGAAAATTGAGTTCGTTTTATTTTGATTTTCTCTTTCTCAAAGGTATGTAGGAAAAATATCGTTTGATATGCCTAAAGTACAGGGTATTAGTAATACAAAATAGCCAGGTTTAGCCGAGTAAACTTCTCAACATGTCCAAATAAGAGCTCGCCATTCAGTGCTTCACGGGGTTTTTCGGAAACGACCATCAGAAAAAAAATCATTACTAATTTAATAAGTCCTTTTTCTAATATTTACAACGATATTTCTAAAGATAAGAAGACGCTTTTACTGGAACAAGTACTCATTGTTTCTAATAATGAGCGCAAAGTGCTGAATTTCGTCGACTAGTATCATCAATTTTGCATTATTTCGACTTTTCTTGTAAGAGCGCTCTTAAGGAATCAGCTGATGCGCTCGGCGATACCTTCGATGTAGCTAGGAGTAGGTTCTTATCATTAGAACGCAAACTCGAGCGGCTCCCGGACTACAAAAATATGTACTGCGATTTTATGCGTGAGTACATTGAGCTAGGGCACATGTCACTTATACACACATACACAAAGCCTTACTGCTTCCTTGTACACCACGCTGTATTAAAAGATAGTCTCACTACACGCTTAAGAGTCGTTTTCAATGGATCAATGCCCACTAGTTCAGGGAAATCTTTGAACGATTTGCAATTAGTCGGGCCGACCATACAAAACGATATTTTTTCCATATTGTTACGTTTCCGCGAGCACAGATACGTCGCCTGCGCAGACGTGGCAAAAATGTACAGGCAAGTCCTTATTCAACCCGACCAACGGAACCTTCAACTAATTTTGTGGCGAGAGAACCCTTCGCAGCCGCTAAATATTTACCAACTTAATACGGTAACTTTTGGTACTTCGTCTGGGGCCTTTTTAGCCATCCGCTGTCTCAATCAGCTGGCAAAGGAATGTGCTGACGAAGAGGTCGCTCGCACCATATTAGAAGACTGCTACGTAGATGACCTAATTACAGGAAATAATGATAAACACGCTTTAATTGACATCTGTGAAAAGGTCACCGACGTACTTCAGTCAGGTTGTTTCCCGCTCCGAAAATGGGTGTTTAACTTTGACGTTTCGCAATTTTCCTCGTCCAAAATTACGTCACGCGAATTGTGTTTAGGCGATAACTGTCAAAGTAAAACACTCGGCTTAGGATGGACTAACAACACTGACGAATTTCATTATACGGCAAAAATACAACAGGATAATAACGAACCGATAACAAAGCGCAAAATATTATCGGTAAATTCACAAATGTATGACCCTCTCGGGTTACTTTCGCCGGCCATAATTATTGCCAAAATTTTACTCCAAAAACTATGGCTGTGCCGCTTAGATTGGGACTCGGAAGTACCTGAGGAGGTCGCATCTGCCTGGCGTAGATACATACTCACACATACACAACACATACATAGCCTCCGCATTCCTAGTTATGTAATGGATGCGTCTGCGCATTGCACACAGTTGCACTTTTTTTGTGATGCTAGTCAATCGGCCTATGGAGCCTGTGCATATGTGCGTTCGCTTTCGGGACATAATAATGAGGTCATAACAGTGCATCTGTTGTGTTCTAAGAGTAAAGTCGCTCCTTTGAAGTCCGTCAGTATCGCGAAACTTGAGTTGCTAGGCGCGCTGTTAGCTGCTAGGTTGTACTCAAAAGTAATTAAATCGCTCAAAGTGAAGTTCGATTCTGTGTATTTTTGGTGTGATAGCACAATCGTTCTAGGGTGGGTCCGAATGTCACCCCACACCCTTAAAACCTTTGTTCAAAACAGAGTGTCGGAGATGAACGAGTTAACCGGGAGCGCGCAGTGGTTACATGTAAGTAGCAAAAATAACGCAGCTGATTTAGTTAGCCGCGGCCTTGAACTTGACGCGCTTATCAATAATTCGTTCTGGTTCAATGGACCGCCCTTTTTGCATGAACCAGAATCTGACTGGTTACCTAGTACTTTATCGCGCACTTCCGAAATTATACCGGCCGATTTACCTGAAATAAAAACAAATACAATTAATATGACAAGCCAAATTAACACCGATGTATTCGAATTCGACAGGTTTTCGTCTTCTAACCGCTTACGGCGCGCGGGTGCTTATGTTTTACGATTTATAAATAACACACGCATTAAAATCAAAATAAATCGTAAAACTGGCCCGCTGACTGTTGACGAATTAAATGCATCGATGCAACATCTGGCGCGTCTTTCGCAAATGAAATCTTTTCCTGTTGAGTATGATAAGATGATAAATAACTTACCTGTTAAACACACGCGCGGGATTAATAAATTAAATGTCTTTCTAGACACAGATAAACTGATAAGGGTCGGCGGTCGTATTAGTAATGCGACTAGTTTTTCATACGACAAAAAACATCCGATTTTGCTTTGTTCGAAACATCGTTTCACACAGCTTTTGTTTCTGAGTGAACACATACGATTACTGCATGCGCCTCCTAGTCTCCTGCTTGCTACTATCAAAGACTGCTGGTGGCCTCTCGGAGGCACTAATTTAGCAAAGCGAGTGGTACGCACCTGTGTAACCTGCATTCGCATGAAGGCGAAGACGTTCGCGCCTATTATGGGTAACTTACCTTCGCTACGTTTGGAACCCGGGTTCGCCTTTATGAGCTGCGGGGTAGACTACGCAGGGCCAGTATACGTACTTAACCGTAGGGGAAGGGGAGCTAAGCCTCAAAAGGCATACATCTGTCTGATAGTTTGCTTCACGACGCGCGCGGTTTATCTTGATTTGGTCACAAGTCTTAGTACCGAAGGATACCTACTCGCACTTAAACGCTTTATTTCGCGCCGTGGTAAACCTAACGTCATATATTCCGATAATGGCCGTTGCTTTGTAGGGGCGATGAAAGAACTTTCGTCATTCCTACAAGACAATGCGAGTGGTATCATTGAGTGTGCCGCTAATGATAACATTAATTTACATTTTAACCCCCCTTACGCTCCACATATGTCAGGTTTGTGTGAGAGAGCTGTACAGTCTTGCAAATATCACCTGAAGCGCGTTATTGGCAACGCGAATTTAACTTATGAAGAATTTAGCACGGTTTTGGCACAGTCCGAAGCCCTACTGAATTCCAGACCCATGCATCCTCTTTCCACAGACCCAAACGACCTTTCCGCATTAACTCCAGCTCATTTCCTTATTGGCCGACCGCTGACAGCGCCGCCCTGCAGGGACTTGACGGCAGAGACGGGCCGGCTCCCACGCTACGAGATGCTGGAGAAAATGAGACAACACTTTTGGCAGCGGTGGTCGAAACAATATATTTCTGAGCTGCAGACCAGAACGAAGTGGCAGACGCATGGCCAGGATATCGTTCAGAACTCCTTAGTTCTGGTCAAGGAAGATAACCTACCACCCCTCAAATGGCGTTTGGGACGGGTGGTAGCTCTGTTCACAGGACACGACGGAGTCTCTCGCGTCGCTGACGTGAAAACAGCGAGCGGGATCATACGCAGGGCTTTCACCAAGCTTTGCCCTCTCTTGATGACGCCAGAGAGTGAAGCTGCGCCAGCCCCATCCACATCACCACAACCACATTGAAAGCGGGTGCTTTCAAGGCCGGGGGCATGTTCGCGAGCCTAACGCCATCTAGCGGGCATCCCAAGAAGAGGCGGAGTTACGAAGCACGGCCGCGCGGGGGCGCGGCGACAGCCTCTACCACTTTACCATCTTACACGGCAAGGCACACAAGCCGCTCTCGCGATTTTTGCCAATTTTTATATAAAGTCGCCATACTATCAAAGTTGTATAATATTCATTTAATTTAATATACAATAGAACAATTTTGTAAAATCAAAAATAAGAAGAAGTCATTGAAGAGTCCCGCCTGCTGCTCCTGAGACCTCCTGAATCGCTAACCTCCCAAACAGTAATAGTTATGTACTTAGTGGTTAATATTAGTATTTACTATTTTTTTTTTCAATAATGCTTAAAAACGAAGTATAGACATGACAACCAAATATTAACGCCATTGTAGGGCAGGATATACAGAACATGAATCATTAGTACTGTCACGCTCCGTGATTGTTGAGCCATTTAGGGTTCTAGCTAAATTGGACATTCCATAGAGCACGAGTAAGTATGGAACAACCAATTCAGCTAGGACCCTAAATTGCTCGACAATTACGAAGCGTGCCTGTAGGTACCTAAAAATTTTGTTAACCCATTTTAACCATGCAATAAAATATTTTTGATTTTGATTTCTAATTTGAAATATTAGAATCAAAAAGTTCATAATAGATTGCATATCATAACTACAAAAATGTGTTCCCTACTCTCAACCCAAAACCCCTTGTATCTTAGGATCTAGATATTTTCACACAAGACGGTTTATCGATAACTTCTTACATCACTAGATTATCGACATTAAATGTCGACTATTGCCCATCACTTTTCTGGCTGTGTACGTATTTAGAAACTTGACTCCGCCCCTAAAATTAGTGCGATAGGGACAACTGCAGCTGAGGCGAAAAATCCTGCGTAAAAATGACAAAAATCGAGGTTTCGTAGTCCTCTTTTTCCTCCCCCAAAACTTAACCAATCGTAACCAAATTTGGAAATCTAAATGATTATGAAATTATCTGTGTCGGACCGTTTTGCTTTTTTGGCTAATTGATATCAGTTTTGAATACCACGCCTCTCATTGCGGCATAGTCTATTAGGCCATTTTGGCCGTTTTTGAAGGGCTCTAGCGCCTTAAAAAACAAAAATATCAAAAAAAGCAAAACGGTCCGACACAGATATTGACAATATTAATCTGTGTTGAAAAAATCATTGCTCTAGCTTCAAAAACCACGGAGGAAAACGAGGACTACGTTTGTATGGAGGAATGACCACTCCTGTTGGCTCTTTAGCACTTCATTGATAGAACGTGACAGGCATGATGATAGATGATAAAACATCGACCATCTTAGCCATATCGTTTATGTTAATAGTCTACGGCGCGACACTACAATAGTTAACGTCGTTTCGACACAGGTTTCACTGGTCGTGGTCGCGGCTTTCATGTCCCAGCAAAATGTCAAAACAGAGATTTGTGCAACTACCCGACGAAAAGTGTATGAAAAAGTTTGAGGTAGACATCACATTTTCAAACCACCCACTACACATATTATATCCGTGTGCACTGATCCGCAGATAGATCCTGGTTTGATTTGAACATATTATATTTTATTTTCATTATTTGTTTCAAACAGTTGTGTAACAATTTAATTAAGTTATTAGCGCAGCAACGACGTGGCAATGTCGCCGACGTGGCAGTTGCACTTGCACTATAGAAATTTGGCACAATGCGGCGTGCTGCAATTCGCCGGGCTAATAATTGCCGAGAGCAAATCCGTTTCCCACTGATGCTGAGTTTGCACGATGTTGAACATTTTATTTGCTTTGCCGACGAAATATCTACGTTTACATTTTTTATGTCAATATTTTTGGCTTATAAATAGCTAATGATTAGGTACGACCGTGAATCATCCTTTTGGGATTTGGTCTGTGTCATATCATTGGGAGGGTGTTTTCTAAAAATAAAATAGTTTATGCTCATCACCAGTGCTGTGCAGTGGTCAAGTTTTCTTCATGATATTACTTACTCTCTCAATTTATGACTTACCCGTCAGAAGATAATAGATAGACAGAAAGAGTCACTTTCGAATTTATAATTTTAAATATAAAGAGCGTTATTTAATCGTAGCAATAAAATTCAATTGAAATTGGTAAATTAATGACGCTCACACCTTTATTATTGCGGTGGAATTGAATTATTTGTTTAATTCATTATTATTTAACTATGTTGTTGAGTGGGTAGCAAATCATTGAAAGAACAATAAATGTTGTCTAAAAAGTACTAAAACAAAAAAATATGGTTGTCTGTAAAGTCGGTTTACGGACGATAATTTTGCGTGATAACGTCATAAAAAAAACATTGAGATTAGTCCACAACGTTACCATGGAGATCCGTCCACAACGTGACACATTTTCGTGCATGCTACCGGTGTTCATCGATTTATAGTTAAGACGTTATCACGTCAAAAATAGAACGGATCAAATTTTATATTTAAGGTACTCGTATTGGAATTAATGAAAGAGAGCAAAAGTCGAATGCTCTCATCCCACATAGTTCCGTCACGTTTATTCTGAGTGTTTGCGACTAGCAAGAGTAGCAAGTATTGTTAAGATGTCCTACTGTCACTCCTTGAGACATGCGTAGGTATACTAATTTATTCACAAAACGTATTGAAAAGAAACGGCTCGTGTCTAATTTAAGAAGATCCCTCAATCCGTAGTAAATATGCATAGTTGAAGAGCTTTCTTATGCTTATTTGGTTGGTGACATGCTTTGTAAATATTGTGAATATACTTAAAACGCTTGAAGGCATTTAAAGACATCACAACAAAGAACGTTTATAAGCAGACCCCGTTATCAGTGGTGAAATTTTATAGTACAGTCATTATATCCAAAAAACCGACCCTACCCGTGAATAATTAGTTCTTGGATTTTTTTTTCGTAGGTCCCTCGGGGGGGTCACTGGGAGTGTAAATTCAAAAAGTAGGCTTTATCAGGCTCCTGCGTATATTCGAAAAATGATTTTTTTCCAAAAAAACGGGTTTTCTTCAATAACTCGGCTATTTTTGATTTTACAGTAAAACCGTAAGGACAAAAATTGAAGGAAATTTGATTCTCTACAAGTTAGTCCAGTCATTATATCCAAAAAAACCGACCCTTCCCGTGAATAATCAGTTCTTGGATTTTTTTTTCGTACGTCCCTCGGGGGAATCACTGGGAGTGTAAATTCAAAAAGTAAACTGAATCAGAGTCCTGTGTATATTCGAAAAACGGTTTTTCTTGAATAACTCGGTCATTTTTGATTTTACAGTAAAACCGTGAGGACAAAAATTTTAGAAAATTTGATTCTCTACAAGTTTGGTCCTCACAATTTTTCTTCTAGGATCGATAGTTTGGAAATAAAATTTGAAAAAAGCAACTAATTCAAAATATTTTCAACATCTCGTTTATTTTCAACTTTACGACATAAATGAAGAGGACTAAACTTGTAGAGAATCAAATTCTGAACAATTTTGGTTCTCACCTTTTTCCCCCAAAATCGATATTTTAGAAATTAAACCTGAAAAACGCGACAAATTCAAAATATTATCACTATCTCCTATGTTCCACGCTTTACGGCATAAATGAAGGGAAACAAAGTTGTAGAGAATCAAATTCTGAACAATTTTTGTTCGAACTTTTTTTGCACCAAAACGATATTTTTTGAATAGGACCTAAAAAAGCGACAAATTCGAAATATTATCATTATCTCGTTTATTTTCAACTTTACGGCATAAATGAAGAGAAACAAACTTGTAGAGAATCAAATTCTGAACAATTTTGGTTCCAACCCTGGAGATAGAGCGTAAACTCTTTTCCGCCCCACCACAGAGGTAGAGTATCAGGCACGTTTTTTTTATGACGTGGTTTCCCCTATAGGCCTAATCCAGGTATCGATACTAATAACCAAATATAATGTGAGAGTCCGTTGCTGTCGGTGTGAAAATATGGTTCCGCAACTATTTGTTTTTCGGTTTCTTAGCTGATGGTCCTGCCAAATCGATATCCTCGGTTTCTTCTTCGGTCAATTGATAATGTCCGGTTTCACGTTCATCAAGGTTCAGTGTTGATGGTCCGGGATCATCGATGTCGCTGTCATCATCACTGTCATCGTCATCAACACCTCGCAATTGCGTGACGTTATCGCAACTCTGCCCAGCGCAGTTGTGGCATAAGACAGAACATTTCAGTCCTGCCTTACGACACCCACACATTTTTCCGCAATTCTTTGTGCATTTGCACGAAATTGTGTTCAGCAGCGCTTTCGGGGCGGGTGCAGCGGTTGTTGTTAGTGGTTCCAAACCCCTCGCACCTCTCGTCCAACCCCACTTTGTGGCATCCAGCTCATTTCCAAGCCACATTTGCACCTGCAGATACGTCCTGTATATGTGCTGCTTTGCCGCTTCTGATGTGGGTGGAAGAGATGCGAGGTTGAACTTCGCTTTGCTTACTGATTTCGTGAAGCACTTGAATCGAAGCTCGTCCAGAGTTTTGACGTCTTTGTCACCTCCGTACGCAGCAATCAGAAGACGTTCTCCAGCTTTAGCCAAGACCTCCTCGTCGACGTCCTGCTTCTTGAAGAGCTTCAAACTGGTACCTAGTATGGGAGCCTTCTGAAGTGCGTTCACAAACTTTGCTTTACCGAGATTGAAAAGCGACGACGTAGTGTCGCAGCCACTGATCGCATGTAGGACCAGGATGTGCGTTGCAACTGATTCTTCGTACTTGAAGCTGGTCGGTGAGTACAGGTGTTCTGGTGTCCGCCCTCTGCTCGGTTTCTTGAAGAAAACGTTCTTCAAGTTGCGGCCCAATCCTGTCAATAACACCAGAAGGTCGATGTCCTCTCCGATTATCGTGACTTCGTCGTAATTTTGCGCTTCCTGGATAGCCGTGCCGACTATAAACGAATCCGCGTCTGCTGGTGCCTGCTGAACTACGACATCAGCATCTCGCAGAGTTCTGGTGAGGAGGTTGATCAGGTTAGTTTTATTCTTATCGTTTCCTAAAAATTTTTCCTGCGTCGTCGGAGGTGAGGATGCTGCATTCACAACGATGTCCGCGGTGTGATGCTTGGCGGCGCGTCTTCTGCGTTCCCATCCTTTCAGGACAACTTCATGCTCTTCGGGGTAACCATCGAATACAACAACAACATCGTTCGCGAAATGTCGTTTGATGTAGGAGAGGTAGCTCCTGCATATCGTTTCGAACGTCGCGTTCGTACGGGGCCATACAACTTTGTGCAGAAGAAATCCTCCATCGATGACATCTAGACGTCTTGGTCCCAATGGCCCACTACGCAGAATTGGCTCGAATAAAGCGTACAGTGCAGATTTGATGCCCTTCCTCAGACCGTCCTCGGTGAACAAGGACTGTGGGAAAGGTGACAGTTCGAAGGCCAGACACATTTCGAGATCCTCAATCGATCTGTTGACAATATTCATTCGCTGGAACAGCAGTAGAGGATTGATGGATACCCGAGTTTTGTCAATTACTACGCTGCTCAAGACTGCCGACAGCGGTAAAACTTTTTCTTTCCGTTTGAATTTGATTTCATTGTAATTGACGCCGATGACTTTCTTCAACATTTCCGTCCCGATTTCAAAAGCCTGATGGCTATTTATGCCGTCATTCCCGATTACTCCCGTGCTGATAGACATTAAGTCAGAGTTCACTGGGAAAGGATCATGCGCATGAAACCACTGATCCACTTTTTCAACATCAGCATTGTCTCTGCCCACACGAGTTGGCCTGCAATCGACATGCTGCTCAGTGATTCCGCTGTGTATGTTGCAAAAGTCTTCAATTCCTTCGCAAACGGTTTGCAGATGTATCGAACCCATCGTCCATTTTGCAGCCACGTTCTCACTGGCTCCACGTTGGAACATTCCTCCACGAATTTTGGCTTCCCGGTTAAGAGTCTGCTCAACAGCTTGGTCAGACATAATGCCTGACCAGAATTTGTCGGACCGTCTTATAGTGAAGTACCCTTCAGCTGTAAATTTGTGGAAGTCCTCTGCTGGCATTCGGTTATGAAGATCTTGCATATCTTGCAGGTACAAGTGTGCACTCTTCGCGTACAAGAAATGTCCACTGGCATGGAAGAAGGGCAGCATTCGTTGAAGTGTGTGAAGATGAAGTTCCCAGTTTCCTGACCGCTCAGCCTCTAGAAACTGCTTCAGCAGGGTTACCATTTTGAAGTACTGGGTCCATAACTTGGCAGTGGGTCCGTTCCGTTCACATTGGTTTAACGCCGCGTCGAATTTCTCCATTACTTTCTTCACCATATCGTTGTCCTTGGCTGTCAATAGGACACTTCGATCCAAGTCCATTAAAAGATGGTCAACCTCACTTCGTTCTTCATCTGCATACTCGATCGTATCCATTATGCGCTTCGCTAAAGATAAATGTACAATCACGTGTGCACGAACTGCTCTTGAGTATGCATGTCCCGACAAAATCTTTTCAGCGCTATTTTCAGCATAAATGGTTTTCACTGCATCCGCGAGTCCGCTGCCACTCATTATGTGACCTATGGCACCCAGAAACGAAAGTATGACATGGAATCCTCCGAGGCGAACGATGATAGATCCAATGTCAGACGAGGGATCGGCGTTACCAACAATGTCGCGAGCTTTCCAGTACAGTGGCTGATCAAATGTGACTATACATGATTTACAGTTGGAAGCCTTGCTTTTCGCAAGTGCGAAGTTAAGCGTCGTGTATATTGTGTCGTAATCGGAAGGCGGAGCATGAATAAACGGCATGAAGACGATCTTCGACCTTGAAAAGGTTTGGTTGGCTGTGGCTTCTTCCATAAATCCGTTCCAACCAGGTATCCCACTTGCACAGGCCCATTTCCCGTAGAGCCACATGAAATCGCCAACAGTTGGGAGGTCTTGTGCACCGAAACTTCGCACGTTTCGAATTTCTTGAACTTTAACTTTTGCAAGACCACTCATTTTTTCTTTGCCGTAGTACAGAACTTCCACATGGCCTGCTTCTGCGATGGCTGCTGCAGATCGTTTCTCAGAGTCCCGATCGATTGCGACGTCTGGCTCAATACTATCGAATGGAGTTATACATTGAATTCCACCCATGCAATGAAAAGTGCCATGACCATCGAGGGTATTGATGTTGAAATCCGCATTGTCGTAAACGAACTGCGAAAAAGCAGAGTCCTTCACTTGGCGCTGTGGACGCATGATAGAAGCAGCTTCGAACATCGAGATTTCTCTGTACGATGAGCATAGACCCAAAGACGACAGGACGTTTATTAAAGTTTTTGAACCGAATTTCTTGTACAAGAAAGCACCGACCCCAATTTGTAACGAAGAAATGAATGATCGCGGCCGGACAGCGGATATAACAGCATGCACAATGGAAGTGCATTTCCTTTTCCACGGCTCAAGCGATCCCTTCTTGGATTTCAGAATAATTCCTTCGAGTAGCACCTTCAGAGAAGCGGGGATACAGTCATTCACATGTTCCATGAAATTGTCAGCTGGGGGATACGAATTTACGTCGTACAGTGTTGAGCGAATATCTTCTACAATAATGGCAGCCGCCTCGCGAACAACTCTAAGCCTTTCTTCAACCGGATCAGATTTCTTTGCCTCGTACCAGCTTCTGCAGAGTATTTTGTAACCAGTGTTACGAAAACAAATTATCTTGTCGACTCCTGGTGCATCAAACGTTAACATTTCACTTCCGTACTGTTCTTGTAAACGTTTAATTATTGTCTGATTGTGCGGATGATAGTCTCCTTGTATCTGTTTCTTCAAGTCCGTCATCGTGAATTGGCATTCGTCCGAATGATCGTCAATGTACTCGAAAATGTCCTCCATAGCACGGCTTACTTCATCAGAGGGTGGTCTGCCTTGTTGATCATGTACCGCGATCCGTTGAAACGTTAGCCAGCAAGCCTTGTGATATCTCGCTCCAACATCTTGTAAGTCTTCGACATTTTCGATACGCGCTATTACTTCTCGTGCCAAATCATCGTCGCGTTCATTACAAGCGTTGAAAACCTTATTCCGAAAGTCACTTTGTGTAACTACATGTACCCAACATCGCTCGCTCTTCGATAGCTTTTTCTGTCTATCTGGATCTGCGTCTTTTTTACAAATAAAGCAACAGTTTTGAAAATCAAATGTTGGTACCTCCATTTCTGATGCTGGCAATGCTGATGTTGATGGTAATTTTGACGAATCATTGCTTCGTCTACGTGCTTCGGCCTGTCTTTTATCCGCATAACTCATTCGGCACGCTGGGTGCATGACGACGCTGTCAGCGATACTAAGCATTTGCTCGTGTTCTTTATCACCGCGAATAATGCTCGCCGATAAAAGCGTCTGAACACCACGTTTCCTCACTGTCACAACATTATCGTCCGTAGTAACTTCTCCACACACAAAACAGATCGACATTTTATTTAAATACGTCTACTCCAAAGAGCATCACTTGCGACGAACTGACTGAACTGCGTTTCAGGTTAGGTATACAACGTGTCCCAAAATTCAACGATAAGCTGGCACCAGAAGATGGACCTGCTCATGAATACTCGAGGAAAAAAATAAAAATAATATATTTCAATTTATTATGGAGTTACAAAAAAAAATTAAAATCGTAACTACATGTATTCTAGTATTTTTAAGGGTGAATAGCAGTGCTACTTAGGTTGCCGATACAAAAAAACAGATATATTTCAAAAATTGTAGACATGGTCGTTAAAAATACCATTAGGGGTGTCGATTTTAATTTTTGTGTAATTCATTAATAAATTGAGTTTTTTTTTTTTATTATTTTTCCTGGAGTAGTCATGAGCAGGTCCATCTTCTGGTGCCAGCTTATCGTTGAATTTTGGGACACGTGGTATAAAAGACGCTATGACCAGCGTCTGGGGCACACTGGTGAAACAAGTCCCACTACCTGAAATGGGTAATAATTAAGTTGTAATTAATTAATGGGTAATTAATTAAGTTTAATTTCCAAAATATCGATTTTGGGGGAAAAAAGGTGGGAACCAAAATTGTTCAGAATTTGATTCTCTACAAGTTTTTTTCCCTTCATTTATGCCGTAAAGTTGAAAATAAACGAGATAATGATATTTCGAATTTGTCGCATTTTTTTAGGTCCAATTCAAAAAATATCGTTTTGGTGGAAAAAACGTTCGAACAAAAATTGTTCAGAATTTGATTCTCTACAACTTTGTTTCCCTTCATTTATGCCTTAAAGCGTAGAACATAGGAGATAATGATAATATTTTGAATTTGTCGCGTTTTTCAGGTTTAATTTCTAAAATATCGATTTTGGGGGAAAGAAGGTGGGAACCAAAATTGTTCAGAATTTGATTCTCTACAAGTTTACTCCTCTTCATTTATGTCGTAAAGTTGAAAATAAACGAGATGTTGAAAATATTTTGAATTTGTCGCTTTTTTCAAATTTTATTTCCAAACTATCGATCCTAGAAGAAAAATTGTGAGGAACAAACTTGTAGAGAATCAAATTTTCTAAAATTTTTGTCCTCACGGTTTTACTGTAAAATCAAAAATGACCGAGTTATTCAAGAAAAACCGTTTTTCGAATATACACAGGACCCTGATTCAGTCTACTTTTTGAATTTACACTCCCAGTGATTCCCCCGAGGGACGTACGAAAAAAAAATCCAAGAACTGATTATTCACGGGAAGGGTCGGTTTTTTGGATATAATGACTGGACTAACTTGTAGAGAATCAAATTTCCTACAATTTTTGTCCTTACGGTTTTACTGTAAAATCAAAAATGGCCGAGTTGTTGAAGAAAAACCGCTTTAAAAAAAAAAAAACCGTTTTTCGAATATACGCAGGAGCCTGATTCAGCCTACTTTTTGAATTTACACTCCCAGTGACCCCCCCGAGGGACCTACGAAAAAAAAATCCAAGAACTAATTATTCACGGGTCAAAATCTATAATGACTGTACTATTATTGAAATGCCAAGGTTGGCACTCACTCCCCCACCGTGCCGGTAAAAATCCGCAAGCTATTGGGTAAAAGTACGCATGTGGGGTTGTGGGGTAATTGTTCGCATTAAGAAAATTTCAATGGAATTGTCAATAAAATAAAGTTTATCGAATATTTATGAAAGTGTCTGATCAATATTTTGGAACAACGTGAGCTGCGGAGGCAAAGCGAAAGCAGTTCGACACACGTCGCATTATTGATGTATAATTATGACCTCTATAGTTCATTTAAGTCATGTTTTGATGCAATAATCAAGCACTATTCAATATCTTAAGTAAAGTATTAATAGTTATTTAATATTGTTAAATTAGTACGTGGATATTGATCATACTATTTCATAAATATTCGTTAAGCTTTATTTTATTGACAGTTCCATTGAAATTTTCTTGATGCGAGCAATTACCCCACATGTGTACTTTTACCCTATAGCTTGCGGAATTTTACCCGCACGGTGGGGGAGTTAGTGCCAACCCTTTGCATTTCAATAAAATTTCACCACTGATAACGGGGTCTGTTTATAAGTAAATTCTAAAAAAGATTTTTTCCTCATTATCTTGCATAATACCATTTTATGGAAAAGATTAATTTCTAGTTGGCTAATCAAAAAAGCGGTATTGTATTATATTACCTACGTGTATTATATTATACTGTGTCATTAATATTACAAGTGAACTGAGGTTGAATTTCGATTTTTTTAAATGTTATTTCTAGTCAAAGTCACGACCTCTTTCGATCCCAATAGGAGGAAAAAAAGTGTCCCAATATTTTTATTTATTAAAGCTTTGCATGACGATGACGGTTACAGGAATAAAAGTAACGAAAAATGCCTGGAAATTTTGGTCAACTTTTTTCTCCTACTTTATCAAAAGTACCTCATAATTAAAAAAAAAACTGTACAGATTAGATTTTTGCTCGTTGCTATTTGTTTTTTTTTTGTGACAATAAACGACTTCTTTTTTAAATGGCCTAACTAAATATTTTTTGCATTGAGCGCAGTGAGGGCTGGTCGTGAAATTAAGTACTAACTAAGATATCATAATTATACCGGACGAGTATCTCAGCCGCGATGACGCAGCAGTTATGTCAGTCTGCTGGAGCCGCCATAGATTGTTGACTTAATTAGGCTCGTCTTAATTGGCACTTGTATGGGGCCGCTCCTTAAGGTCCCGTCACACTGTCGACGTGACCAACAATACCGTAAAAGTATAAAACTTTGCCCTTTAACATAACTTTGCTCACCGCGTCACAGTTCGTAAAAGCGAAATAACTTAAAAGTAGTTACAGATACACTTTCTGAAGAAAGTGTTGAATTTAAAATAGTTACAGATACACTTTCTGAAGAAGGCGCAAAGTTTTATACCTACTTTTACGGTAGCTATTTTTTTTTAGGTATTATAAAGTGGACGTACATAAAGCTTATTTAAATAATGCGTTAATACAAACTTGCAAATCGTAAAATAAAATCTATTGTATTTCGATTTATACTGATGGTTTTTCTTGTATCTAAAATAGCGTCAATATTATATAAGTAAACGCTTCTTACCCCCTATTCATTTAGCACATCGTTGTTCAGTAGCGTTACAATTTGTATTTTATTTTAATTTGTAAATCTTGTAAAAAAACTTGTAGAGAAAGGGCAAAGAGAATTTGAAATAGAGAGTTACTGTCATGGTAAAACCTTCAGCCTACTCTCGAGTAGGTGGCGTTAATAGAACCGTTTTTCCCCCGAAGGGTAAAAAACGGATATTTAGGTTCCTGCCGAAGCTTGAACCACATTATGAGATAACACCCTTGTAACTCAGCCCTAATCAAGCGAATTCATCAACTAGTAGCGCCATCTATCGCGCTACCCAAGTACTAATGTCGACCGGTTGCCAGCGCTCGGCTGCTTTCTCTTCAGTACCACATAAGCCGGCAAGGCCCTTAGGTGTGGTTCAAGCTTCGGCAGGAACCTAAATATCCGTTTTTTACCCTTCGGGGGAAAAACGGTTCTATTTAGGTGTCCGTGCCTTCGCTTGAACCACATTATGAGACGTGTTTAAACCTCTGCCGGCGCTGGCCCGGGCGTACTGTGACTGATAATATTTAAATTTATGCAAAAATCACTTGATAAGAATATGGGCTTGAAATTTATTCCGTATTGATATACTAAAGGATTGTTTACGTCAAACCTTAACTAGATTTTCCTTATTTGTAATTACCGATAGATGAGACAATTGTTAGCACTAACTGGCAACATAAGTTATCCATTGCGACTATAAAACTACTTAACTTTTTATATAAAACAAAACTGTGTGACTATTAGTTGAAAGACTGTCCCTAAAATCATAATTAAAGACATAAGTAGGTACTTGTAGGTCGTACAAATTTAAGTGTAACCACTATCTGAAGTAGTAGCTCTGATGCGTGTAACGTGAACCTCATCGAGTGAGTTTTACATTAAACCCGTCCAAACTACCTGATTCTTTCCTTACAATAGCCCACTAGGTGATAAAAAGGTTTTGTTGTATGATGTAATGATATTACTACTACTTATCTACTGCTTAACACAAATAAAGCACTGCGGCCCATCCACTGTTTAAAATTCTTGTAACTAATTGGAAAAGCTTGGGTCCTCTCTGATTTATCGTATTTTCCAACAATTTAATGTAAATTGGTAAGTTGCATCATAGGCCAGATGTAATGTAATATGACTTTTAATGTGGACAAATAACCAAAGGTTTGTATAGGTACCCACTACAATACGATATTGACATTATTTAGATATTAATACATAGTTATTGACTAGGTATACCAGGTTTATTTGTTAATGGGCTATCATTACATAAGGACAACATATTCCGTAAATGTGTTAAAAATTATAAACATGATGTTCTTATTTGTGGAAGCAATTGAGATTTATTTCGAATCAAGTACTCCTCTGCCTGAAAATAACGTCAGAAAGTGAAGAAGAAAATACAACACTTCATGATTTAATGTATGCGTTACTAACAAGTAACAACTCTCAACACCCTAGCAGTAGTTTCAACTGAGGCGATAATACATCCTTCCTTACTGATTAGTTTTAGGTGAGGGTTGCTTTAAAAAACAACCATATTAATAGTAAGCCATGAATAGATATTAATTCTTATATGAAATGGTAGGCTCCTACCTATTTTAAGTGTCAATTATGCTGCTAAATTTATTACTCCCCACAGATAACTGAAAACTTGCCAATTAGGCTGGTGCCAGGTCAACCAAGCTTCTATTATATGCTTGTCAGTCATGCAAGCGAATGTAACGAATGAACAGAATCACTGACACGAAGGTGACAATCGTATGGAGGCGATGATTATGAATTTAAAGTGATGCAGACAACTCCAGTTGTTGTGGATGGCATCTCACCATGATGTTGTGCGTAGACTGAAGATCCGTCTACCAAGTAGGATATTATAGAAGATTTTTTAATCTTTGAATAATTCCAATGCCTTCACCCATAATTTTTAGGCTAATTATAATAAAGGCTTGTAATTGTAGGTTGTTTAATGTTCACTCTTTCTGGTGGCAAGCTGATTCCCAAACTGAAGATTTTATGGTTCGCGCGCTGGTAATGGATTGTGCTTTATTGTTAGACTTAACACGTTGTGTGAGTTTTTAATGCTTTCGTATACATACGATCTTCTAATAAGAGTGTAAAAACCTCTTGACTGACGATGAAAGACTCTTTGAGTAAGAGTAGAGGAGGTGGACCTATCCACTTTAAATTGTAGTGCAACCTTTTCAAACCAATTGCGGAACTTTCGTAACATCCAGACAGATTAAAACATTATTATTATTTGTATATTGGTCCGAACCAGTAAGTTCTTGGCATTATACCATTGCAGTGGCACAAACCACGGGTGTCTCATGATGTCATCTAATCTCAAGTGCTGCCAGCACCGGCGCGCGCGGGCGATGCTGTGGCACAATTCCTGTCAAACCTTAACACGTGTAGACGTGTTCATTACCAAATATTAATTTGATTTCTTAATTTGTACTTTGAAGCCCCAATCCGCATTAGGCCAGCGTGGGGACTATAGCCCAAGCCCTCTCGCGAGTGAGAAGTGGCCTGTGCCCAGTAGTGGGACGTATATAGGCTGAATTATTATTATTATTAATTTGTAGGTACTTTTGATTAGAAATTTAGCAATACAAGGACGTTGTATGTTGTTTATTGGCTTTCGTGCAATCAAGTTGTGTATCATTTGATGATCTTGAGGGAACCCTAGGGTTAATTAGGCATCATGATGCCCACAAATAAACAATTATTTGATGATCTAGGCCTTTCTGCGACATATTATATTCATGTCACTACCTTGACGTAATCATAGAATAAATAATAGTATGTACTATTACGACAGATTATGACCGCAAGGTGGCGCAAGCGCGAGCAGGCGTCCGTTCCATAGCGGTGCGCGGCAACTACTAGTGCTAGACACCAAAATTGGTGTGGGCCGCATGTACTTGTAGCGACGCGACGAAATCGCGGAGTGAGCTACGCCTGACGTAACGTTGATATATGACTACTGACATCTCATATTTACTGTATTTAATGATATAAGCTTATTATCATGAATATATAAATATATGAATTGTAGTTGTCTTCACAACTAATGCTGTAATTCTATTAGCTGAGCATCTGCCCTATAACCAAGACACGATGATTTTGTAGGGTACTACACCTGGAACTCTAATTGATTGCATTGACGATGACGTTTCCAATTACATGCCCTACGAGACCTGTTACAACAGTATGCTGTAAACCCTGGACTACTACCTTTCAGCTAAGCTTATTGTATTTAGATCTGGCAATGACAGCAGAACTAGTGTTGATTTTCAGAGTAAATTGCAGGCTCTATTTAACCGGCGAACATATTTGTAGTCATGACTGTCATGAGTCACTACTGGGATCATATCGCTTAGATCGCTTAGATCTTGCATTTTTTCCTGAACCACCGTATGTTGTTGTTCTTTTATAAAATCACGTGAGTACTTCCTTATCTGCAAAGGAAACCTCTCATCTGGAAATCGAAAGAAGGATATTTCTGATCCGTGTTCTTTCAGAATCCGGTATCTGCTATCGGTGACTGCCTGCAAATATTTTCTACATATTACGCATGTGTTTACGGTTACGTACGTTGTACGTTTGTATGTACGTTGGCTTGCCCCGCAGTCCACATGGTTTCAAAGTTTCTGAAGTGACTTCATTTTAATTTGTCTATTTGGAGAAATTAAACAATCATCGTTTAGATGTAAAGCCGTGGACCGTGGCTATTGGTTCGACAGCTTAGTTCTCTTAGGGGGCTTAACCTCTAATTCAATTCGCGATTTTTCGAAACAGAATCAGTAACTCCACTCTAACTAAACTACCGAAAAATCTTTTCATAAATTCTTTATTTATGTACATAACTTGAAGGGCCGCCTCATCTTCTACATAGGCATAACATTTACCACTAAAGAAACCGATGTTTCACCTATTGAACAATCATGGGTAACTATGCGGATTGCCATACTAATTTAATATTTTACTAGTTGGTCCTTTTAGACATTCTGTGAAAGCACCTCCTACAAATACCGTCTGTTTCCGATAGTTATATTACCAGTAAGAGTTCATTTCCTTTGAAATTGAACTATGTAACATTTATGGTCAACGTTTTATGATGTATGATTGTTATACCAACGGCAGGTCGATTGACAACCCGCTGCTTAGATAATCTTCCGAAGTGGAGCTTGTTACTTGAATTTTGAACCTAATTTCCCAAGTTTCTACCTGACTGATGTGAATAGAGCACTAATTACATTATAAATGCCTTTGTCAGTTCGGTCTATTGGACGGAATGCGATTGAAGGTGCTTGCTGTTTTCTACGTGTTAGTCTTAGTTCAGTGGTCTCTGTTTCACAGCTACATAGTAGACGATTTAAAGTAAGTAAAAGATTTCTCTTTGTAACAAGCCGCAATTTTTTAGCTAATGGTCAATATTTAGAGAGTATACAGGAGATGCTTCAGTATTCCCAAAGACACTATCAACCTGACTAGTCATTCATCATTCAAAAGAGGGATTTAGTGCGATGATTTTTCACTAATATATATGAGTATCATAAACTCTATTCTTTTCAGGTTTAGAGCCGCAATAAAGAAATATCTCTTGTTAGCCTATGACAGAGCCGTAAATGAATTGGCATTATACTTGTATTGGTATTCCTATTCAGAAGAGAGAGTTTTAGTTTTCTTTCCTTCTTTAAGGCTAACGTCAATTTTCTTGCCTCCCCCTCTCTCTTTTTGGTATAGGATCTAGTTGGGCAAAGTATAACACAAGGTTTTTCACTTTGTACTTTTCCCTTTTCACAGTTTCTTAACTGCTATTTTTCATGGCCGGTTAGTCATACAGTTTAGGATCCTCAGAATGTATATTTTTGGTTTGTTTGGTATCTCACGGGAATTGTTTGTTATCGACCCAGACCAACATTTGTACACGACCAAGACGGAAACCTTCCTTTTTCCTGGCAGGTTGAGACAATTACTGTAACTGCATTTCGTTATCAATTTCGCGCCAAACCCGCTAATAGCAATTCTGCTGCTCGTCGTTCTAAAAGGTGACACACCATTTGGTCGGCTACAATGATTATAACGCCCACTAAGTCGTGCATTGGTTCATGACCATGCAGATCTTAAATGCGAGGCCGACTGTGCAGACATCGAACGATAAAGCGACCAATAAGACGTCCGCTACCGTATTAATGGTAGACCATGAGACAACGGTTTTTGTTTAACAAGACAACATCATTTCAATGTCATTTCAGAGGACGATGCGATATCATCTCATAGGACGACGCATTAATGTCTCACGATACGACAAAATGTAGTCTTATGAAACAATGCAACGCAACGTCTATGGGACGCAATATCCTCTCACGGGACGATACCACAGGATGGCGCAATGTCTTCTCACATGATGACGTAACTCATCGCGATGCCTGTCGTATCACAGGATGACGCCTTACTGTTTTACAGGACGACGCTTGATGTCCCACAGGACGATGTCATGTCATCTCACGGGACTACGCTATGTCGTCTCACGCAACGACGCTTGTCGTCCAACGGAACGACGCTGTGTGCCATTTATACCCGTAGGTATTCTTTTTATGATGATGGCTATAAGAGCTCACTTAGTCTCATCGCTGGGCCACGGGCACTGAGCGGAATGTAACAAGGTCTTTTAACGAGACGATGCTCGTCGTCTTACAAGACGCTGCCATGTCGTCTGTCAGGACAATACCAAGTCGTGTGTCAGGACGATACCACGGGACGACGCCATGTCGTCTCACGGGACGACGCCTTGTCGTCTCACGGGACGATGTCTTGTCGTCTCACGGTACGACGCCTTGTCGTCTCACGGGACGACGCCTTGTCGTCTCACGGGACGACGCCTTGTCGTCTCACGGGTTGACGCCATGTCGTCTTACGGGACGACGCCATGTCGTCTCACGGGTCGACGCCATGTCGTCTCACGGGACGACGCCTTGTCGTCTCACGGGACGACGCCTTGTCGTCTCACGGGATGACGCCTTGTCGTCTCACGGGACGACGCTCGTCTCACGGGACGACGCCATGTCGTCTCACGGGACGACGCTTGTTGTCCCACAGGACGAAGCCATAAGGCGTAAGTACCCGTGTACTTTTTATGACGGTGCCTGTAGGAAGGTCACTGCGTCTCGTCGCTGGGCCATGGGCACCGAGCGGAATGTCACGAAGTCGGAGGTTTTCAAAATATCTTTACGATTTAAATTTCTTGATCTTTTTAAACTTGCTTTGTAAACGTGTTGCTCGGCTGAGTTACAAAAGCGTACTGAAGAGAAAGCAGCCGAGCGCTGGCAACCGGTCGACATTAGTACTTGGGTAGCGCGATAGATGGCGCTACTAGTTGATGAATTCGCTTGATTAGGGCTGAGTTACAAGGGTGTTATCTCATAATGTGGTTCAAGCGAAGGCACGGACACCTAAATATTAATATTTAATAAGTTAACACATATCAGTGAAAGAATAAGGATCAAAGTCAAATGGCGTTGGAACAGTTTTATGTTCTGTCGAAAGATGGCAGTAAATTTACAGTGGCTACATAATTTACTTATTTGTTTGGTTTACTTACTCTTTGGAAAGAGTAAAGAAATATTTTTGGACCGTCGTAGTGTTCCCTCGCCTTAACACGATCACGTGCCACGGTTTACACAACAAGCCCTCTCCCGCTTAACCAGACCATAGATAATGCGACACGGAATATTAATTGGGGGCTCACTTTGTTTGCGCTTTTAGTTGGAGATACGAAAGGTGCTGACAAAAATAACGCCTCCACGGGAATTTTGTTGGATGAATATTTAATAACAAGATTCAATCAAGGAAGACAACAACATCAGAGTGAGGCTATTATTGCCAACATTGTAGGTACTCGCAATAACGTTATGTTACCGACCTACCCATACATCTTGAAACAAAAACCGAACGATGAAAAGGTAATTGAATTTCAACGCGAGCAAAATAACAGACGGCGGCGACGCGAGGAAATGATGTGTTAACGGATCTAGATTAAAAATGTAGGTTTTCAACATAGCGCGGGGCTTATTTACCAACATTTAACTGACCATTCTTGGACCTTATGTCGTGGCAATAAAGTTTACAATGTCAGTGTGAAGGACAATCATACACAGATCCACTAGCTTGACAGTTTTGTGCACTTTATTGCCCAGGTAATAAGGGTAGTACTAAAAGCAGGCTGTATCATCGTATAAGAGGCTGCAACGTACAACGCTCGGATGCGATTTAATTATGTATAAGTTTATTTTTTCTTTTTCCAAACCACGTGTACCTACTTCAAAGGGATCTGTTTATAACATGATCTCAATATTATACAGGGAGGCTGTTTTATTACCGTTTCTCACAATTATTTATAAGGCTTCCATTCTCCACGCATTGCTGGGATTTTCCTCCTAGAAGAGAAATGATCGATATAAAATAAGCTTTTATAATTGGCATTGGCATTGCCTGAACTGTTCAATAAAAAAAAAGGCAATGAATGACAAGTTATTACCGACGATCATTTACTCTCAGTCCCAATCCGTCTCCTTGTATAAACGACGTTATATTAAGAACTAAAGATGTGTATACACACAATACTGTTATCTATATTTAGGTTTTAACCAATAGAAAATGTATTAAATTGCCTACAGCTACACAAATGGATTCGTAATATTAAAGCGCAAGCAAGTCTTAAGTAGATACAAATACAATGCTTTCTAACACTAGGAACCGAGTGTTGTAACGTAAGTAACGTAACACCGCCTGCCTGGTTTAATATCCGCCCAGACGCTGTGCCTGACAGTTCGGGAGCTTCCGCACAAGGAGCTTCTAGAGGCGGAGGTGTAGGGTTAAGAGCCCATCAACGTGCACACTAGCGACACTGCTAAATAATCGTGATTATTTAAATTTTACGAAAGATATTGAAAAAAGAAGGCCGCTACGTACTGTATTTTGTATTTAACCCTAGAGTAGTCGCGCCTCTCCGTGTAAGCATTTTGCCGCCTATAATTAACATGTTTTTTTGTTTAGTATAATTACTAAATCATTTTGTAATAATTTTTGAGGGATAAAATGAATCAAATACTGTTAGAAAAAGTAACTTGTGTTATAATTTTATACTTAATAGTACATTTAAAAAAATCTGAAAATCTTAGGTAAAAATTTTTGAATTTTAACACGGCCTTTGCCTTAGCTTACATAAAAAAAAGAAATATTGATATTTTAAATAAAATTAAACGTTTTGATTACCTTCTATATAAATTTTAGCAAAACAGTCCTGGTACATAGGTATACAATGTACGTTGCACAGTAACTTTGCACTTATATTGTGCTCTTTTTGGACAGTCTGTTTTCCTTGGACGGGCATAGTGCAAATAATGTATCTTCCCCACCTGAGGGTGTATTTTGATGTTCAGATGACAAAAAACAAGAGATTTGATTCCTCAATTGTTTCTGTAAAGTATTTACGTTAGGTATATCTTTTGATTATATGTGGTATGAACATAGCTCGAAGAATTTCTTTCAAAAAGGTACGTCACAATAACATATGCCTAGTAATTAAAAAAAAAAAAGATTTAATTAAATAATATTATCTATTATTTTTGCTTTGTTAATATCTTAGTTACGTGAGTAGTCGCGCGGTGAGCAATTTTGGGGCGGGTTCTAGTGTGGGATGCAACCTGCGTAGACACGCTGGCCCCGTCACATCTCCACGGAACCTCTGCGAGGGTGGCAGCTGCTGCAGAGGCGGCCGAAAACGCAAAGGTTGGGAAGTATCGCGGTCTCGGCGCCGAATACAGTTTTGTTCCTTTCGGCGTCGAGACCCTGGGCCCGTGGGGTCCTGGCGCACTGAGTCTCTTTGGAGACCTTTCAAAGAGACTCAGGGACGCAACTGGGGACCCAAGAGCTGGCAGTTACCTCACTCAACGCTTCAGTCTGGCAGTTCAGCGGGGTAACGCAGCCAGCATCTTGGGGACCTTGCCACAGGGGCCTGTTTTAGATTTAGTTTAGTTTAGTTTTATTTTATTTTAGAATAGTTTGTATTTAGTATAATTGTAATTTTAAGTTATTTTTATTTATTGTTTTTTGACTTGTTTTTGTACCATATATATGAATAAATATTATTAATTTTGTACGTAGCGTGTATTGTAGTACGTAGCGGCCTCCTTTTTTCAATATCTTTCGTTAAATTTAAATAATCACGATTATTTAGCAGTGGCGCTAGTGTGCACGTTGATGGGCTCTTAATGCCGCGGTGTTGTAGTTTCTAACATTCATAAGTTCAGTGTACCTAGCATGCCTACATTGTAGAATAAAGGCTTACATTTAAAAAACGCTTCTGTGATTGTTACTGACGCATGTTTATTTCAAATCCCTTTAATGAAACGTGTCGGTGACACAGATGCACAATGAAAGTGTCAGGAAACTCAGGAACCGCCAGTTTAATAAAAAGGGACGGCCATTTTTCTACCCTTTGTCAACTTGACGCTTCCGTGCCCTCTGTAATTAGGGAGGACGCTTATTTTTCTAATTCCCTTTGAATTTTCATTTTCGCTAATTTAAAGGCCGTATTTGATTTGAAGTTAATAAAGAGTTTAAATCTTGAACCGAATAAGGAATTAGAGTTAGACCAAGAAAAGTCTGCAGAGATTTTGACAGGACACGCAGTGCAAGTGTTATGTATACGTCATAATTTCATAGAAATAACACCTGCACTGCGTATGCTGTCAAAATCTCTGCAGACTTTTCTTGGTCTAAGTCTATCTGGGTCAAACAGATCAGTATGTTATGTCTTTCCTGTAGACATACACAAGAGTTAAGGGCTATAAAGGTTAATTTTCTTATTTAACCCTTATCCATGTGAAAAGGTCCTCCTTTTATTTAGAGAACTATGATAAAATCATTGCTTACATGCCCACAAGCTGTTAACTATTGCCCACAGGAGAGAAAACTAGTGTGTTATCGCGAACAGCACATTTTTTTCTCCTGTGGGCAATAGTTAACAGCTTGTGGGCATGTAAGCAATGATTTTATCATAGTTCTCTAAATAAAAGGAGGACCTTTTCACGTGGATAAGGGTTAAATAAGAAAATTAACCTTTATAGCCCTTAACTCTTGTGTATGTCTACAGGAAAGACATAACACAGTGATCTGTTTGACCCATCTGCGTTTTTATTTTAAAATGATGAAGTTTTATTTGTAAGTATATTCGTATCTCACACATTTAAATTTTTTGATACCACGTACTAATCCTAAATTAAACATATTGTGATTTTTCTAAGTAGAGTTTTTCTCGAATAAAAAGTAAAAACAATGAATCATCCATTGATAACTGCTAAATAAATTTGACTGCTCGGAATGTCCCCATTCACAAAGCATATTACTTATTAGGTATTATTTTTACAATAAAACAAAAGGGTATATAATTAATTTCCGGACCGCACGCCCTCAAACTCGGTCATAATAAACTCACAAAGAGTTATAATAAACATATTTGTTCTCACCCTTGCAGCCTTAATTAACATTTTAGCTCAAAATAATGAGCAAGCGCTATATCGATAAAAGCCTTCAACAACCTCGTAATTTCCTTAATTTTGCCATTCAAAAATAAACCTTATTTCAAGCGTGACAAGCACTCTACTGCGTGAAAATAGAGAATAATAACGTCACGTGTTTGTGAAACTTGTTTCGAGTAATAAAGGATAATTAAAATTCCACGCTTTTTACCGTGAGTTTATTTGTCCAGTCGAGCATAAACAAGTCACTTATTGCTGTTTTATGCTAAAAAATAAGTAAGTAAATGGAATTAATCGGGAAAAATATCCTAAATATTTTTTTCTTAAAACCGTACAGTTATTGTTGTTTTAAATATAAGTTTGACTACCTATTTACACTTGTTTTTTTATAACTTCACTGCTTCAGAATAATGTCTAAGATAGTGACGTGTGACGTTTTCTGGAAGTGATTTCCGAAAAATGTGACGTACAGATGTAATGCATAATTTTTTTCCATCGTATTTTCTCGGAAACGTTCGTATTTGTCATGCTACTTCAATCAACCTCAGTACTTTTTTACCGAGACTGACTGAAATAGCAAACACGTTTGTAGGTACGTTTCCGAGAAAATAAGAAGGAAAATAATCATGCACTACATTTCTGCCCTGCTAAGCGAAGTAGCGGCATCTCAAATAAAAAATTAATGAAAACATATACCTTACATTCTTTATCTGAAAATTCAATTTTCAACGTCATTTGTTTTTGAGATGCCGAGGGCAGATTTGTACTTCGCCAAAAGGCAGTTTTCTGTTCGATATCCAATTTATAAGAACTAATAAAACATTGATACGTTAGTACCTAAGTATATATTTATTTTTGAATAATTTGTAACTATGTAGCGTGGCTTACAACACCTGTAAATACTTACATGTTAAGAAATTTGATATTGAAGTATGATTTACGAAAAATATGAGTAGCATGACCGCCTACAATTTTTTTGTGTTATATTTTAGTCGTAAATAAAATATGGAATGGACTTGTCATGAAGGTGTAGGTGTTATCATGTTAATGTACTCTTAAATCTAAAATAATGTCTACGTAATTTCTATTTGATTGGCATTATTACATACATTGGTATTAATCACGTTCTAATTTACACACAATAATTAGCAATAGACGAGTAAGTTGTTAATAAATTACTACTCTAATTATTCCTGAAGCTCAGACATTTGACATTTCTAAACTAACATTTATGTAGTCCCAATGGTTGTTATATGGCTACAATGGAACCACTATAGAACTTGCGGATGCTTCTACAGGGTGAATAAAAATAACTACATTCCCGTTGCTAGGGTGGTTTTGGGATACTTAGCAACTTTTACTATGGGACCAACCTCGAAATCGCGTAAAAAAAAATGGATGTTTCGTACATTTTGGCTGGTCCATTTTCTATGGGAGGGTAAATTTTTTTTTCGGGATTTCTGGGTTGGTCCCATAGTAAAAGTTGCTTAGTATAATCTCGAAACCTCCCTGGCAACGGAAATGCAGTTAGTTTTTTAGCCACCGTGTATAATTATCGGCTAAAGTCGCAAGCCTCTTATCTCCTCTAAATGAGTTGTTTACTTTAAGTATTGTTGCCTAAAGTTGCAAATACTAATGCCCTCCAAATAAAGTTACGAGGTTTGCGATTTTAGACGACGTTTTCTTAATTTAAAGCTTGTAGCGCTACACCGTACGTATATATCTCTCTATGCACTCCGCCATACGTATCTCTTATGCACTCTCTATGCACCGTGCTCGCATGAATAAAGAAACGTGACTAGATGCACTAAAATTAATATTACATCAATATGCTGCACCTAGAGTTACCATCGTTAATAGAACCGTTTTTCCCCCGAAGGGTAAAAAACGGATATTTAGGTTCCTGCCGAAGCTTGAACCACATTATGAGATAACACCCTTGTAACTCAGCCCTAATCAAGCGAATTCATCAACTAGTAGCGCCATCTATCGCGCTACCCAAGTAGTAATGTCACCCGGTTGCCAGCGCGCGGCTGCTTTCTCTTCAGTACCACATAAGCCGGCAAGGCCCTTAGGTGTGGTTCAAGCTTCGGCAGGAACCTAAATATCCGTTTTTTACCCTTCGGGGGAAAAACGGTTCTATTTAGGTGTCCGTGCCTTCGCTTGAACCACATTATGAGACGTGTTTAAACCTCTGCCGGCGCTGGCCCGGGCGTACTGTGACTGATAATATTTAAATTTATGCAAAAATCACTTAATAAGAATATGGGTTTGAAATTTATTCCGTATTGATATACTAAAGGATTGTTTACGTCAAACCTTAACTAGATTTTCCTTATTTGTAATTACCGATAGACGAGACAATTGTTAGCACTGACTGGCAACATAAGTTATCCATTGCGCCTATAAAACTACTTAACTTTTTATATAAAACAAAACTGTGTGACTATTAGTTGAAAGACTGTCCCTAAAAACATAATTAAAGACATAAGTAGGTACTTGTAGGTCGTACAAATTTAAGTGTAACCACTATCTGAAGTAGTAGCTCTGATGCGTGTAACGTGAACCTCATCGAGTGAGTTTTACATTAAACCCGTCCAAATTACCTGATTCTTTCCTTACAATAGCCCACTAGGTGATAAAAAGGTTTTGTTGTATGATGTCATGATATTACTACTACTTATCTACTGCTTAACACAAATAAAGCACTATCGGCCCATCCACTGTTTAAAATTTTTGTAACTAATTGGAAAAGCTTGGGTCCTCTCTGATTTATCGTATTTTCCAACAATTTAATGTAAATTGGTAAGTTGCATCATAGGCCAGATGTAATGTAATATGACTTTTAATGTGGACAAATAACCAAAGGTTTGTATAGGTACCCACTACAATACGATATTGACATTATTTAGATATTAATACATAGTTATTGACTAGGTATAGCAGGTTTATTTGTTAATGGGCTATCATTACATAAGGACAACATATTCCGTAAATGTGTTAAAAATTATAAACATGATGTGCTTATTTGTGGAAGCAATTGAGATTTATTTCGAATCAAGTACTCCTCTGCCTGAAAGTAGCGTCAGAAAGTGAAGAAGAAAATACAACACTTCATGATTTAATGTATGCGTTACTAACAAGTAACAACTCTCAACAACCTAGCAGTAGTTTCAACTGAGGCGATAATACATCCTTCCTTACTGATTAGTTTTAGGTGAGGGTTGCTTTAAAAACAACCATATTAATAGTAAGCCATGAATAGATATTAATTCTTATATGAAATGGTAGGCTCCTACCTATTTTAAGTGTCAATTATGCTGCTAAATTTATTACTCCCCACAGATAACTGAAAACTTGCCAATTAGGCTGGTGCCGGGTCAACCAAGCTTATATTATATGCTTGTCACTTGTCAGTCATGCAAGCGAATGTAACGAATGAACAGAATCACTGACACGAAGGTTACAATCGTATGGAGGCGATGATTATGAATTTAAAGTGATGCTGACAACTCCAGTTGTTGTGTGGCATCTCACCATGATGTTGTGCGTAGACTGAAGATCCGTCTACCAAGTAGGATATTTTAGAAGATTTTTTAATCTTTGAATAATTCCAATGCCTTCACCCATAATTTTTAGGCTAATTATAATAAAGGCTTGTAATTGTAGGTTGTTTAATGTTCACTCTTTCCGGTGGCAAGCTGATTCCCAAACTGAAGATTTTATGGTTCGCGCGCTGGTAATGGATTGTGCTTTATTGTTAGACTTAGCACGATTTGTGAGTATTTAATGCTTTCGTATACATACGATCTTCTAATAAGAGTGTAAAACCTCTTGACTGACGATGAAATAATCTTTGAGTAAGAGTAGTGGAGGTGGACCTATCTACTTTAAATTGTAGTGCAACCTTTTCAAACCAATTGCGGAACTTTCGTAACACCCAGACAAATTAAAACATTATTATTATTTGTATATTGGTCTGAACCAGTAAGTTCTTGGCATTATACCATTGCAGTGGCACAAACCACGGGTGTCTCATGATGTCATCTAATCTCAAGTGCTGCCAGCACCGGCGCGCGTGGGTGATGCTGTGGCACAATTCCTGTCGAACCTTAACACGTGTAGACGCGATCATTACCAAATATTAATTTGATTATTTAATTTGTACTTTGAAGCCCCAATCCGCATTAGGCCAGCGTGGGGACTATAGCCCAAGCCCTCTCGCGAGTGAGAAGAGGCCTGTGCCCAGTAGTGGGACGTATATAGGCTGAATTATTATTATTATTAATTTGTAGGTACTTTTGATTAGAAATTTAGCAATACAAGGACGTTGTATGTTGTTTATTGGCTTTCGTGCAATCAAGTTGTGTATCATTTGATGATCTTGAGGGAACCCTAGGGTTAATTAGGCATCATGATGCCCACAAATAAACAATTAATTGATGATCTAGGCCTTTCTGCGACATATTATATTCATGTCACTACCTTGACGTAACCATAGAATAAATAATAGTATGTACTATTACGACAGATTATGACCGCAAGGTGGCGCAAGCGCGAGCACGCGTCCGTTCCGTAGCGGTGCGCGGTAACTATTAGTGCTAGATACCAAAATTGGTGTGGGCCGCATGTACTTGTAGCGACGCGACGAAATCGCGGAGTGAGCTACGCCTGACGTAACGTTGATATATGTCTACTGACATCTCATATTTACTGTATTTAATGATATAAGCATATTATCATGAATATATAAATATATGAATTGTAGTTGTCTTCACAACTAATGCTGTAATTCGATTAGCAGCGCATCTGCCCTATAACCAAGACACGATGATTTTGTAGGGTACTACACCTGGAACTCTAATTGATTGCATTGACGATGACGTTTCCAATTACATGCCCTACGAGACCTGTTACAACAGTATTCTGTAAACCCTGGACTACTACCTTTCAGCTAAGCTTATTGTACTTAGATCCGGCAATGACAGCAGAACTAGTGTTGATTTTCAGAGTAAATTGCAGGCTCTATTTAACCGGCGAACATATTTGTAGTCATGAGTCACTACTGGGATCATATTTCACTTAGATCTTGCATTTTTTCCTGAACCACCGTATGTTGTTGTTCTTTTATAAAATCACGTGAGTACTTCCTTATCTGCAAAGGAAACCTCTCATCTGGAAATCGAAAGAAGCATATTTCTGATCCGTGTTCTTTCAGAATCCGGTATCTGCTATCGGTGACTGCCTGCAAATATTTTCTACATATTACGCATGTGTGTACGTTTACGTACGTTGTACGTTTGTATGTACGTTGGCTTGCCCCGCAGTCCACATGGTTTCAAAGTTTCTGAAGTGACTTCATTTTAATTTGTATATTTGGAGAAATTAAACAATCATCGTTTAGATGTAAAGCCGTGGACCGTGGCTATTGGTTCGACACCTTAGTTCTCTTAGGCGGCTTCACCTCTAATTCAATTCGCGATTTTTCGAAACAGAATCAGTAACTCCACTCTAACTAAACTACCGAAAAATCTTTTCATAAATTCTTTATTTATTTACATAACTTGAAGGGGCGCTTCATCTTCTACATAGGCATAACATTTACCACTAAAGAAACCGATGTTTCACCTATTGAACAATCATGAGTAACTATGCGGATTACCATACTAATTTAATATTTTACTAGTTGGTCCTTTTAGACATTCTGTGAAAGCACCTCCTACAAATACCGTCTGTTTCCGATAGCTATATTACCAGTAAGAGTTCATTTCCTTTGAAATTGAACTATGTAACGTTTATGGTCAACGTTTTATGATGTATGATTGTTATACCAACGGCAGGTCGATTGACAACCCACTGCTTAGATAATCTTCCGAAGTGGAGCTTGTTACTTGAATTTTGAACCTAATTTCACAAGTTTCTACCTGACTGATGTGAATAGAGCACTAATTACATTATAAATGCCTTTGTCAGTTCGGTCTATTGGACGGAATGCGATGGAAGGTACTTGCTGTTTTCTACGTGTTACTCTTAGTTTAGTGGTCTCTGTTTCACAGCTACATAGTAGACGATTTAAAGTAAGTAAAAGATTTCTCTTTGTAACAGGCCGCAATTTTTTAGCTAATGGTCAATATTTAGAGAGTATACAGGAGATGCTTCAGTATTCCCAAAGATACTATCAACCTGACTAGTCATTCATCATTCAAAAGAGGGATTTAGTGCGATGATTTTTCACTAATATATATGAGTATCATAAACTCTATTCTTTTCAGGCTTAGAGCCGCAATAAAGAGATATCTCTTGTTAGCCTATGACAGAGCCGTAAATGAATTGGTATAAACAAGTATAAACTTGTATTGGTATTCCTATTCAGAAGAGAGAGTTTTAGTTTTCTTTCCTTCTTTAAGGCTAACGTCAATTTTCTTGCCTCCCCCTCTCTCTTTTTGGTATAGGATCTAGTTGGGCAAAGTATAACACAAGGTTTTTCACTTCGTACTTTTTCCTTTTCACAGTTTCTTAACTGCTATTTTTCATGGCCGGTTAGTCATACAGTTTATGATCCTCAGAATGTATATTTTTGGTTTGTTTGGTATCTCACGAGAATTGTTTGTTATCGACCCAGACCAACATTTGTACACGACCAAGACGGAAACCTTCCTTTTTCCTGGCAGGTTGAGACAATTACTGTAACTGCATTTCGTTATCAATTTCGCGCCAAACCCTCTAATAGAAATTCTGCTGCTCGTCGGTTTAAAAGGTGACACACCATTTGGTCGGCTACATTGATGATGACGCCACTAACTAAGTCGTGCATTGTTCATGACCATGCAGATCTTAAATGCGAGGCCCACCGTACAGACATCGAACGATAAAGCGACCAATAAGACGTCCGCTACCGTATTAATGGTAGACCATGAGACAACGGTTTTTGTATAACAAGACAACGTCATTTCAATGGACGATTCATAGGACGATGCGATATCGTCTCATAGGACGACGCATTAATGTCTCACGATACGACAAAATGTAGTCTTATGGAACAATGCAATGTAGTCCTATGGGACGCAATATCCTCTCACGGGACGATACCACAGGATGGCGCAATGTCTTCTCACATGAGGACGTAACTCATCGCGATGCCTGTCGTATCACAGGATGACGCCTTATCGTTTTACAGGACGACGCCTGATGTCCCACAGGACGATGTCACGGGACTACGCTATGTCGTCTCACGCAACGACGCTTGTCGTCCAACGGGACGACGCCGTGTGCCATTTATACCCGTAGGTATTCTATTTATGGTGATGGCTAGAGCTCACTTAGTCTCATCGCTGGGCCACGGGCACTGAGCGGAATGTCACAAGGTCTTTTAACGAGACGATGCTCGTCGTCTTACAAGACGCTGCCATGTCGTCTGTCAGGACAATACCATTGTCAGGACGATACCACAGGACGACGCCATGTCGTGTCACGGGACGACGCCTTGTCCTCTCACGGGACGACGCCTCGTCGTCTCACGGGTCGATGCCATGTCGTCTCATGGGACGACGCCATGTCATTTCCCGGGACGACGCTTGTCGTCTGACGGGACGACGCCATGTCGTCTCACGGGACGACGCCATGTCGTGTCACGGGACGACGCCATGTCGTCTCACGGGACGACGCCATGTCGTCTCACGGGACGACGCCATGTCGTCCCACGGGACGACGCCATGTCGTCTCACGGGACGACGCCATGTCGTCTCACGGGACGACGCCATGTCGTCTCACGGGACGACGCTTGTTGTCCCACAGGATGAGGCCATGAGGCGTAAGTACCCGTGTACTTTTTGTGACGGTGCCTGTAGGAAGGTCACTGCGTCTCGTCGCTGGGCCATGGGCACCGAGCGGAATGTCACGAAGTCGGAGGTTTTCAAAATATTTTTACGATTTAAATTTCTTGATCTTTTTAAACTTGCTTTGTAAACGTGTTGCTCGGCTGAGTTACAAAAGCGTACTGAAGAGAAAGCAGCCGCGCGCTGGCAACCGGGTGACATTACTACTTGGGTAGCGCGATAGATGGCGCTACTAGTTGATGAATTCGCTTGATTAGGGCTGAGTTACAAGGGTGTTATCTCATAATGTGGTTCAAGCGAAGGCACGGACACCTAAATATAATAGATTAGCGATAACATAGTATTTTAAAAAGGACAACTGCCTTAAATTGTGCAAATATCTTATTTGAATACACTAAGAACTAAAATTTTGTGCACTGTTTAAAATTTTGCTCTGTAGGTATACGTTGTACGCAGAGACGTTGACGCTTGCATCGCTTCCGTATCCCGGTTTATCATCGTGCCACCTCGAATCATATCTTATTAAAGCACTTAGGGGAAAAGTGTTATAAAGGAGCCAGGATTTGAAAGTGTCACAAGGATTATTTCAGTAGTTTTAGAGCGAACTTGGATGAATCATATGATTGCAGCTGATGGAGAATCAGTGTTGTCACGAAAAAAAAACTCGTTCCGAAATTATCAAAATAATGCAAGTAGCTCTTTCGAACCTGGCTCCTTCATGCCACTTCTCCTCTACATACTCAAAGATAAGCATAGTCTAGCACAGGATGTCGCAACCTAGGTCACGACCTAGAGCTAGAACGTGTTCCAATTTTATTCAATCGAGATATTGACATCGTGACATTGTTTGAAATGCCAGTCGACCCGATTTGAACTTTAAGATATGTCAAATATTCCGTCTAGATACGATATGGATTAGATATGTCAGTGTCTAAAGTAACGTTTTTGTTTGAAGAAACGCGTCACTTTTGACACTGACATCTAATCCATATAGTATCTAGACGTAATATTTGACGTATCTTAAAGTTCTGATCGAGCCGAATGGCACTTTTACGGCATCTCGAATTGTTCATTTTAGTTTGTTTTGCTAATAATTGCATGAGAATCGAATTTCCAAAGAGCAGATACGATATAAACAAAGAAGAAACTGCTTGTGACTAAACGGTACCTATACATTAGGTATTGCCCAAACAAAACTACCTACTTTCGCGTACTAACGAATTTTCTTGTTTAGTTTTTGGTTAAATATAAATTAAAATGTTTTTTTTCTAAAACGCCTAATAAAAAGTAGTTTAAAAAGTAGTTGCATTACGTTAACTAGCCCATCGGATGTGGCTTAACCTTAGAGTCCGGCTAAGCTAACTATGCACCGATTTTAAGAGAACAAAGTCATTATGAACGTCGTTTTTCATAGTAACTTGACATTAATGATAACATTGCCTCACTTTGTCATTGCAAATACCATGCAGAGTTATCTTGGCCCGTCTCTAGCCACGTACGTCGATCTGTTCAGGTTTAGCGTAATAGCTGAATAACCTAACCCAACTATAAACAAATTATCCAGCTTAATCTATGTGCGCGTGCGATTCAATTACGGTAGTTAATAGCAATAGTGCATGCATCGACGTGGCACGACGCTTATCTCACTAAACCTATTAAGCTTTATACTGGGGACTAATAAATATGAAAGACTGTCAAATTCATTATAAACTCGGCTTCAAATTAAGATTATGGACAAAGTCAGGATGCGCGTGTTTAGGTCTTGAGAATTCCCTTTGTAATTGGTTGCAGAAATGCAACCAAGATCCAACAATTATGTACCTATTACTTAGGCCTACTGTCCACGGAGTCCATGCTTGCGGAGCGGCTGACGCGACGTTGCCGCTCCGTGGACAGAGTTGTGCGGTTTTGTATGTAGGCTGCAAGCAAGCGTACACCAAGCGTACAATGACGAATACGCGTCTATGCAGCTACGCTTCCGTCGACAGTAGGCTTTAGGGATTTGGGAATCGCTTCGCTATAGTTACTTGTCACGCGTCTAATGATGGTCCTTTGACAGTTCATTTTTAACATGAAATGTAACATTTGAGTAAAAAAATACGGTTGTGGAATTATTTTTTAAATGAAGGCCAACCAAAAGTGTTTTTAAGGAACTGTAAAGAGATCATCATTGATGTACAGTCAACTGTAAAAATATGGGTGTAGACAATTTACTCAAAAATATGTCCCATAGTTCTTAATTCACTGACATGAGTTATGGGACATATTTTTGAGATGATCTGTACACCCATATTTTTACAGTTGACTGTACCTAGATGGCGATACGTGAGCAAGCTCTACTATTCGATAGATTTTGCAATACATCTTTGTTTGTAACCGTAACGCCATCTATTTTAACCGTCTGATGAAAACGGCCGCATTACATGGAGTTACAGTATAAGCGGCGGTGAAATTGCTATTCATGAAGCTACGAAAGGTGACCTCAATAACGATATGCGGTATACGCCATCTATATCAGGGACAACGCGAGTTTGTATGGAAATTGACAGTCTTTAATATTTAGCAGTTTCTGCGCATATCATCTAGGCTATGAGCTGCAGTTAATCGGTTTGTTATTACCTACTGTCTACTGCAAGCGTTTGTTAGATCTAAAACTACAATACATATTTAAGCGTTAACGCTGTTTTATACCATTTTTCTGAAACCCCCCTTATACGTGGACCATACAAGGCGACTGCTAATACGGGTGTCATTTTAATAAAAAAAAATGTTAACTTCTATTTTGTTTAACCTCGTTTATTTCATTTCCCGTTTAAAATTGTAACTGAATTATTATTCGCTTGTAAAGAAGCTCTGTCAGCTTCATTAGTCGAGAGAGTACTAATTAAAGCGAATTGTGCGACTTTGGCACAAAGTAAATTAGTACAGAAAGTCCACTTCCAAGTGATGAGTCAAGTCTGGCCAGACAAGCGTAGCAGTGCATAATTACGTAGGTACGTAAATACAAGTAATATAGTTTACCTATTACTTAGTACCTAATAAGCTAGCAACGCTTGTAACTTTGGTACAGGGTCCGAATACCGGTATAATTTTCATACAAATTTACCGGTATTCAATTTCCGTATCACGGTTGTTTATAAATATTTTTGCACTTAATTTTAACTAATCTGATCAATCATATCCTTACGTAAATACTATTCTATAATATCAAAGAAATATTGTGAATGCTATGAGATATTTTGATTTTTACTTATACCGGTAAACGGTCCCTGCTATGATATGTGTCATTAAATTTAAGCAAAGTGTATTTCAAATGTCTGAAATTGAGAATAAGTAAATAAATTTAAGTATGCATTTAAATCTTGCGTTTGGCGCTTGTGCATAAAATTAAAATATGTACTTTAATATATGTTTTAGATTGACTTTTGTTTAGTTCTCCCGATGCTAAAGGTGACATTCCGATAGCAACTGCACCACTGTTGCGACATTACCGCGGGCGCTGTATCTGTCAATTTCCTTAATAAATTGAGTGACGGATTGAACGTCATAATCGAACGTCACTCATTTTATCAACATAATTGATAGATGCAGCGGTGGTATAACGCCGCAATATTAATGCCGGCATAGTAGTGCGTTTGCATTTGCCTTTAATAGGTACATGGGTCTCTATTGTTTCCCATAAAGTTTTAAGTCATACCTAATGTATTGTTTGTCCGCATTTTCGTTAGTCATAGTATGGTTTTTCTCAGAAACGCGTAACTTTTCAGGATTGTCATAAAACAAACCGGACGGTTCGGTTCGGTTTGTTCTATAGGATAACCTTACGTAAATCCTGAAAAGTTAACGGTTTTAGAATTAGAACTAATGATAATCTGACAATCATTACATTATGACTTTCAGTAATTATGTCAAACAAAGGGATCCGTAGGTACATACCTACTTTAATTTGATATTGATTTTATTGACTTACAGATTCAGTTTGCCTGACCAGACTCTCTTTTAAATAATGATCCCACTGTTTCAAAATGTCAGTTAAGAAAGGCAGATGCACCAGTAGTTTTTAACCCTTATTAAATAGGTATTGATATTACAGATTTACAAATTAATAACGAAATAATGAACCGTGTGGGAAAATTATTCAAATGCTATCCTGCCTCTAAACTAAAATAAAATACTTCAAGTCTAAGAAGCGCGATTTATACTGATATCATTCACATGTGAAAGCCTATGCTATATTATTTGCAGTGCCTATATTAACTTATCGCTAAATGCAATTTTGAAGTGGACTTTTTGTATAATTTAAGCTGCAAACACACAGACAGTACTAGCGTAGCGAAAAGCGGTAGGTACCTACGAAGGTACAGTTAGCAGCAGAAGTTGCTAAGCGGGCGAAGTGTTTAAAATGATCTTGACGCAACTTTATTGTTGAGAAAAAAGAGCGTGTCAAGGTAATTTTGAACACCTCGCCCGCTTAGCAACTTCTGCTGCTGACAGTACGTATGTAATATAGAAATAAAAAAAGAGACAGCACTTTGCACGGATCTGCCGCTGCAGTATGCGAGCCATTTCGTAATCTTTCACATAGGGTAAACCCTCCAGTGAATGAACACCCCCCAGTGAATGAACAAAATCACGTTTTTTGTCTAAAATAAGAAATATAGCAATTTTTACCACTTGTCGTATTTTTTTTCTTATTAACAACTCTATTTCCTATGCAATTTCAACCCCTGCTAAATTTATTTTCGACCAGTTTGAACGTGACTGGCGTTTGAAGTTTACGTATTTCTGGTTTTGAAGTTTTGTATGCAAAAATTATATCCCAGATAAGAACAGTGTACGTTTGGACCAACATATGAAGTGCTTATTTAATGTTTACCTGTACAAAGTTTGGTTATTTGGTTAGATTAAGAGTTAAACCTTCTATAAATGTACACTTTGTCGGCGTATTATGTGATTAAGTCTTTATTTTTTATAGTTCCAATACTGGCTTATCAAATGTTCTGAAACCAGTAAATGAACGGTGTGTTCATTTACTGGTGTCGTCTAGATTTAATTTTTTTTCTAAATTTATGTGTAGACGAATTGGTATTGAGCTTGTTTTTTGTAATCCTGCATAGAAAACGATTCTGATTCTTTCAGCCAGTATTGGAACAAACAAAATTTCTATAGTCCATTTACTGGATTTTTCATGCCTATGAATGAACAATACAACATTTGGGGTGTTCATTTATTAGATTTCTACTAATTCTATGTATGAACAATGTAACCACGAACAATGCAATGACAAGTTTATCATTATTTGCTGATCCTAACTTTTGTTCATCAGAATATGCTCGTTGTTTCTTGTTTTAAAGATTGATTCTCTTTTTCTTATTAATATGTAATAGGTTCTGGTGAATAACCATCATTTTATTACATTCTAATCTATTTGAAATCAATATGGAGGGGATAAAAATATATTAACGCTTTCGCTATACCTACTAAAATAGAGTTGGAAAGTTTTTTGTGTTAAAAATGTTTTTTTTAAAGCTGATTAAAAAGATCTAAATGATGTTCATTCACTGGGTTTTGTGATGTTCATTCACTAGTTTTTATGTTCATTCATTAGGTTTTTGGGTAGTTTTTGATAAATTCTGCTATAACTCAAAAACTATGAAAGTAATAAAAAATCGCAGAAATTACTTTCTTATTCATTAAATGAGGATTCATTAAAGTGCAGATAATTATTGAAATTATTAATGAATGCTGAGAGATGATTTTTCAAACTTGCATAATTCCTTAAGTGTTCATTCACTGGAGGTCTTACCCTATTACAGACGTTCTCAACTCCCGCTTCGCTACCGCTAATGCATTTGCAGCTCTACTCAGGGGATTTACCGCGAAAACCGAAATTCGCAAATTGCGGGGATCTTTCCCCTTTACTCCAATGAAGGCGTAATAAGAGTGACAGATAAAGATGCCCGCAATTTGCGAACTTCGATTTTCGCGGTTGTAGCCCTGTACTTCGCGTTCAACTAAAAAGACTATTGTAGAAGCATTAGTTCTATGATAGCGTTCCCATTAAAGCGCTGTGAAATTTCTAAACACAAATAAGTTTTGCACAAATCCATTGCTGACTTACTCTCTGGTTTAAACTTCACCCGTTCTGAAATGATAAAGCGAGATGTTAATCTCCAGTCGGCATTAGTCACGACTCTCTTCTCTCTTACCTCCGTCTAGAGATGGTACAGACTTTAAGTCTTATGAGTCTAAACTTGACACAATTTTTCTTAAGTTTCCTAGTCGTTTAGCTAGAAATTTGCAAAGGAGTCTTTCTAAAGTTTTTTGTAAAATATGTAATAAAAAAAAACTTATTTCTTGATGGTATAATTAAATGGCCTAGTATATTCTGATTGAGCTCGTAAATTTGTCTTTTGATACCTTACTTGTGTATCTTCGTGTATCAAACGATCAACTTGAAATTTCGGAGTAAATTGTTAAAGGTTTATCTTAGCAAAAAACTCAAAACATTGCTTCGGTAACTGCATTAGAGTTATTAATAAAATAATAAATAATACATCCGGAAGTTTTGAATCCTTTATAAAACAACATCAGAAGACTGAAAGTAAAAATATACTGACTAAATGACAAGAATCTAAAAAACTGTGTCATGTGTAAAACTCAAAAGACTCGAGTCCTTACCAACACTACCTCCGTCGTGGAATTTGTAACTTGTAAAGATCTGAACTAATTTGTAATTTGTAACCAAGATCTAAACTAATTTGCTGCTTAATTGACTCGGCTGGTGTTCTACAGGTATTTATTCTGCATTAATTACACGCACGGGGTTAATTTTGATTCCAGATCATGTTCTTGTTAGGTATTAAATAGTTTGAAGGTTAAGGTCGTTGGCACTCGTCGAGTAAATAGCCGGCGTATTTAGAAACGCTAAATATGATACCAATTTTACTGTAAAATGGGTTCTAATTGAAAAGCACGCGATGCACTATATAGGTACTAATTTTTGATATAATATTTAACATTTTTAAATAAGCACTAAGGATTTACTCAACAATTGTATTTTAACCTTTTTAAAACTGTCAAACCACTGTTTTGCCTCACAGGGGCCGTTTAGTGAAATGCATATTTGTAAGTTTACCTACATTTACCTTTATTTTCATCATTTAATTGTAGCAATCTAGAGCAATATAAGTGACGACAGATAATGATCAGCCAGTATTTCGACATACCTACGTCGGCCGACTACCTCTTATCGATTTCAAAAAGATTAGAGTTCTCTGTCAGGTCAGTACTTAAAAGGGTTTAAAATTAGGTATCAAGTATAACCTCTCCAGCCGATTTGCCGTTATGCTAAGTAGTACCTTTTTCTGGCAACTGGTTGCAAAACTAAGTCGCTAAAGCGGCTGAAGGGAAAAAGCGAACACAATAAGACAACGTGCAAGACAAAATTATGGTTTGACAGCAACCTTCTCCCTTAAAACACACATGAAAGAACCAAAATCAAAAGCAAACCCATACGCACACTGACCGTATCTATTAGGAACAAGTTATAACATAAATCAAGTTACTCATAAAAGCTAGAAGCAAGTTTAATAACATAAGCTACATGTATACATGGATCGTACACCTAGGTTCGGCGGTTTGGCACTCAAAGGCCCCGCTGGCTGAGATTGGATTAGACTTCGTGCCATCCTTGATAATAATGCAGTGGTCGGAGAAGCAGAGTTCTCCGATGGCCAGCTAATTGTAGCCTAAGTGATGGCACTCAGTGAGATATATGGATATCTCAATGTATATTATATTTGCGTACACCAGACTCCATGGGTACAGTTGTACATAACTAGGTATATTACTTAGAAAACTGCTCTTACCTGATTGTGGAATTGCAGGAGTGATAGGTACATGAAACAAAACAAATAAATATTATAATATTAGTTAATGGTGGATTACTTTTTAACTAATAAATAGGACTTCTACCGAAGCATGCATAAATAAGTGCTCACTCCATATACAATATATACATGAGTTTTCTTAATAAGTTGCTTGGGAGGTAAATATGGTGTAACATATTAGGTATTAATAAGTTTGAAACTCACTTAAAACTTAATAGTTACTTATTATGCATAAATCAAATAAGTTTTCGCAAATCTCGCTTAAAACTTATTACAAATCGATTTTTATATATTTATGGAGTGAGAAATCTATGCTTTCTTATTTCTGTATGATCGTAGTTGATAAATATACCTACTTATTTTTTACAACGTTACATATTATGGTATAAATATATGGTATGGTACAGGGTGTCCAGTGGCAGATGTCCGATTTCAAAATTTGATAAAAAAGAAACTAAAATATATAAACCAAACCTGTATACTTTTATAAAAAGATGATGAATGCGGATTGAATTTTTTGAAACTCACATTTTCTACCGAGCTTCCATTAAGATTAGCTGACGGTGCATCGCAGTATGGCGTATATTAAAATTAATATGGCAACTTACGCCTAGGAGCCCGATTCTGATGTTAATTTATTGTTCTGAAATTTTGTACCAGAAAAATGACTATTGTCAGCTGACAGATTAAATCCATAACAGTTCAAGAAGAAAAAATTTAAATCAAAGCCAGGGTCTTGCAGTACTGAATAAAAAGCCGTTTTTTAGATACGCCTCAATAGTACGTGCACGCTGCTCTGCTGGCCAGCGATCCATTGTCACTAATTAATCCGCAACACTCACGAAACTAAAAAAAACACCTGCGTCCATGGTCTAATAAAACATGGTCTTCTATTCCCAGAGTGACACGGGCCTACGTCACAATAACATTGCCACTTTATTTCAACATAGCATGTTACATGGGTACATTATACCTATGGTTAATAAGTTAAAATATTTCTTTATAATTTTATAATTTTCATTTATATGTATTTTATCTTAAATTTTACAATAACACGTAATTTTTAATTATTTGTTAGCAATATCTTCCGATTCACGAAAGAAATTTCAGACGTTCGGGTAATTCTGTTTACATTACTGGCAACACAGGATAGCGCTGACACATTTGACAATTCGGATCTAGATAACTTCATGCCCTGACCGTCATCCTTGTCGAACGCGTGTTAATTGTTATTTCCTTCTCGCTCAGTGTCAGCAGTCGCAGTGTTTTCTAAACTTTTCACGTCGTAAGCTTGGTAATTAATGTGTAACTGTGAATTAGTTTTTCAAACGTTTGTCTTGTATAGATAAATAAAGTTTAATTTAATACATTAGATTTGTTTTATTTTACTATGTTTCTACATGAATAACTTAAAATTAATGCCGTTAAAATAATTTTCACCGTTGGTTAAAATTCTCCCACATTTTAAAGTTTGAGAACCTGTAAACAGCATGATGACGTAGGTCCGTGTCAGTTAGGTCATACGCGAATCTCGGAATAGAGTACCAGGCGGAGTATATTATTATACCATGCCTGCGTCTCCTTGGCACTACGCGTTCGAAAATTATTTGGATTTTAAATCGAAAATTTGCCACTAGTCACCCTGTCCTGTATAATATATATATGCTAAAAATTGTATAGTTAATGCTCTCTTGTTAAGTGTAAGTATATCTAGCATAATAATCTTATTGTCAAACTTGCTTTGCACTCCAGGGCCCCATAATACAGGCTCAGCCTAGTTTGGATTCCGCCAGACATTTCTTTTATGTAAAAATTGTACTGTTTAACAATAAAGATTTTTTTTGGTTTGGTATACCTAACATACGAGTAAGAAAGCTATAAATCTACCTAGAGGATCTAAAACCAGTTTCAATATTTTTAAAGATTTAGCTGAATTTTAATTTTTAACAAGCAGAAACGTCTGCGAACGATGCTATTAAGCTTACAATAAATTTAAAAGTGGAAAAATTACTGTCTTGGGTGAGACTTGAACTCACGGCCTCTGGATCGATACTCCAGCGCGCTGCCATCTGAGCCACCAAGATTTAGCTGAAGCAACCAATGCAAATAAAAACGCCAGCATTCGACCTTAGTGCTACCTGATAGAAAATTAAAACAGAAAACTAACTGAATTATACTGGTTCAGTAAGAGCATATTCAGTCTTTCTTGGAAGAAAATCGTGTTTGTCAGGAAATACAGAAGACTTGAGTAAATTGGAAGTGATTACTGTGCCCAAAACACATTCCACCGCTTTGTTTCGTCTTCCCACAGACGTCGCACACATTAACAATGAATAACAACAAAAACATTGTTCCTTATCACCCCGTGAGGATTATCCGGCGCGTTTAAATCCCTGAAATTTGATCGCGGTATTTTTGCCCGCTGTGTCGCGCCAACGCGGCGCCGGGCGCGACCTCCACTCACCCCCCTGGAGAGACTACAGTCTAATAGACTCCGTTTTAACTATTAAACAACAAATTTTTTTTTTCTTGATATTTTTTTTCCTTTTCCTACTCAAAAGTGACTTTTCAATATGTAGAAAAAGAGGAAAATCATGAATGAAACCCGTAAGTAATTGAAATTACGGTCGACGTTAAAATTATTACTGCTAGTGGCCGCTTCTTGCTGGATGTAGTCTGTAGGTAAAGCCTACCTACCTATCCCTTTTCCCCTCCCTACCTACTATGCCTTTTAAAACTCACTCAACACAACATTTTGTTACTATCAAATGAGTAAAAGTTATACGCGAGTCGCGAATAGAAGCAGATTTTTACATGTATATATTCAAACTCAAAGTACAGCCACAGTCTACCTGAAGACTGGAAGTAACCACAAAAGTGTGTTTTTTATTTGTAAAACAAGTAGGATTTGTACTTTAGTACAAGTAGAGTTCCACTCGTTTGTATTCTACTCAGTTAAATACCAAAATAATCCATGTTTTTGTCCTGGTACTCAGCCTTTGTTATTATGTTCAATTTATGGGACCCAGTAACGTAATGGGGAGTGGATGCAAATGAAAGGAGCATTTGCGCCCTTAAATATACTAAGCAGTATAAGCAGTGGCTAAGTATGGTCACAGTCTATAGGTACAGTCATTCGCATACATCGCTGTCATCACCATTGTTAGTAGCTCGGTACACGTCAAAGACCTTCGGACCATTGTTACTTTTTACACTGGGCTATAGTGATCGCGTCGTTTTATTCGCGCCATCTATCGGCCAAGCGATCCGTGTCGGCCTGAGCGGCACGTGTTTTGTAAGTCACAGGCGATGGCCCACTTGGCTAGGAAACGTATTCAAAGTAAGGTCGTGTGGTTACACATTCACGTGAAGGTCTAAAACTATTGTGTAAGTTCTGCGCACATGCTGAAAATGTGGGAAGCTTCTTGTTGTAACTTATATTGCTTACTAGGTTATAAGATGCGTTCTGAACGCTGTATTGTTAGAGCGAGATACATAAAAAAAAAACACTAAACGAAACGACTTCATTGGAGCTGTACAGGCTGAATATATGAAAGTATATTATTTTAATAACAATCAGTTCCACGTTAAAAATAGTTTTCAACATAGGTAATGAGGGGAACGTTACGACCATGAATTCGCTCCAGTCAAGTCGCTGGCCCAGTATTACAGGGTTCTATGTTTCACTTTTATCGAACTGAAATTTGAACATTGTCATAGTGACATTTAGTCGATTTTCAACTATCTTGAAAATTTAACATAGAACCCTGTAATATTGGGCCAGCGAAGTGTAAAAATATAGGTGCACAAATCATCTCAAAAATATGTCCCATAGCTCTTATGTCAGCGAATTAAGAACTATGGGACATCTTTTTGAGTAAGTTATCTACACCCATATTGTTACACTTGACAGATGCTCCAAAAGTAGGTAACTATACTTCTGGAGCAGAGCTGGGCAAAAATTAACTTGAATAAGAATAAGAATAAAAACAGAAATTTTATTCTTATTCAAATCAATTTGAATTAGAATAATTCTTGCACTAGTTATTTTAGAATAAAATTAAGGTGAATAAATCATGTGACTTTTATTTTAAATGCGGAATAAAAAACAGAATAATTATTCTAGAAGTGAGGCTATTCTAACTAAGGTTTTATTCAATTAAAATGTTATTTAGAATTAAGTTAATTTTTGTAGTACAATTGGTTAAATTTTGTAATTTGATTTTCACCCTTCTATTTAAAAGTCGGATTGATTTGATATTTGTTACTTTAGTTTAGGTATAGGTACACATTGAAGAGTTCCGCTATACGCTATCTAGTTCTATCATCCGATCAGGGTGCTTAGCCAACATGCCAAACGTTGACGCTCCGTAGAGTTGTGCATAGTCTCTCTCTATCACTCTTACATATTTGTGCGATACAGAGACAGATAGCGTTTCGTTGTCGTAGCACTCGTAGCGCAAACGATTGGGTGCCTAGCTAAGATGCCAATTTTTGTTTTTAATTTAATAACCAAATCATAAGGTACAATTTAGCTGTTTTTAGCGCTTTCTGTCTCTATCACTCTTACATATTAGTGCAATAGAGAGAGACAGAGATAGCGTTTCGTTGTCGTAGCGCAAACGACAATTTTTGTTTTTAATTTCATAACCAAATCATTAAGTAAATTTAGCTTTTCTGGGGGCCTAGCCAAGATGCCAATCGCTTGTGCTCCGGCAACGAAGCACTTTCTGTCTCTATCACTCTTACATATTAGTGCGATAGAGGGACAGAGATACCGTTTCGTTCTCGTAGCGCAAACGATTGGCATATTGGCTACGCACCCAAGGTGCCTAGCCAAGATGTCAATTTTTGTTTTTAATTTAATAACCAAATCTTTGGGTACAATTTAGCTGTTCAGGGGGCCTAGCCAATATGCCAATCGCTTGCGCTCCGCCAACGAAGCGCTTTCTGTCTCTATCATTCTTACATATTAGTGCGATAGAGAGACATATAGCGTTTTGTTGTCGTGGCGCAAACGTTTGGCATGTTGGCTACGCTTCCATGTGCCTTGTCAAGATGCCAATTTTTGTTTTTAATTTAATAACCAAATTAGGTAAATTTAGCTGTTCTGGGGGCCAAGCCAACATGCCAATCGCTTGCGCTCCAACAACGAAGCGCTTTCTGTCTCTATCACTCTTATATATAAGTGCGATAGAGAGACAGAGAGAGCGCTTCTTTGTCGGAGTGCAAACTATTGGCATAATGGCTAGGCCCCCAGAACAGCTTAATTGTATCCAAAGATTTGGTTATTAAATTAAAAACAAAAATTGTCATCTTGGCTAGGCACTTTGGGTTCGTAGCCAGTATGCCAATCGTTTGCGCTACGACAACTAAACGCTATCTCTGTCTCTCTATCGCACTAATATGTAGGAGTGATAGACAGAAAGCGCTTCGTTGTTGGAGCGCAAGCGATTGGCATGTTGACTAGGCCCCCAGAACGGTTAAATTTACCTGATGATTTGATTATTAAATTAAAAACAAAAATTGACATCTTGGCTAGGCATCTTGGGTGCATAGCCAACATGCCAATCGTTTGCGCTACGACAACGAAACGCTATCTCTGTCTCTCTATCGCACTAATATGTAAGAGTGATAGAGACAGAAAGTGCTTCGTTGTTGGAGCGCAAGCGATTGGCATGTTGGCTAGGTCTCTAAAACAGCTACATTTACGTAATGATTTGGTTATTAAATTAAAAACAAAAATTGTCATCTTGGCTAGGTTCCTTGGGTTCGTAGCCAATATGCCAATCGTTTGCGCTACGACAACAAAACTCTATCTCTGTCTCTCTATCGCACTAATATGTAAGAGTGATAGAAACAGAAAGCGCTTTGTTGTTGGAGCGCAAGCGATTGGCATGTTGACTAGGCCCCCAGAACGGTTAAATTTACCTGATGATTTGATTATTAAATTAAAAACAAAAATTGGCATCTTGGCTAGGCACCTTGAGTGCGTAGCCAACATGCCAATGGGTTGCGCTACTTCAACGAAACGCTACCTCCGTCTCTCTATCGCACTAATATGTAAGAGTGATAGAGACAAAGCGCTTCGTTGTCGGAGCGCAAACGATTGGCATCTTGGCTAGGCCCCTAGACCAGTTAAATTGAACCTAATGATTTGATTAGTAATTTAAAAATAATACGGTTACTGAAACTATGCGTTATGCGACAGTCAATTTGTAAGATTTTATTCCATAAAATAGGTATAAATTAGACAAGAGACTAACTACTATTACATCTACCTAACTATACGTAATTAGTACCTATACGGTACCCGAACTACATTTTTATTCGTGGAATATTATTTCAATTAAAAATCATGATTATATTTATTTGATTAAGAATAAGTTATTCTCATTCAATTTTTTCTCATACGAATTATTCCCGACCAAAATTATTTGAATATTTTTGACGGGAATAAAATCGAGATGATTTTATTCCTACGAATTCTTATTCAAATAATGATTTTATTCTTGAATGCCCAACACTGTTCTGGAGCATACGTCTAGATACCTATGTTGAAAAAAAGAACTTAGATTCCTTCATTTTGTCCATAGTCTAATAAAACATGGTCTTCCATTCCCAGAGTGACACGGGGCTACGTCACAACAACATGGCCGCTATATATAGCGCTATCGCATATTATCATATAGCGCTGTCGCATGATGACGTAAGCCCGTGTCAGTTAGGTGACCTAGAAAAGACGGGAATGGAGTACCAGGCGGAGTATATTATTATACCATGATTTTGTCGTTTTATGAAGGTGTCAATACCCCAGTTACTCACCTCTCGTACCTTGAACCTGACCTGTTTCTCGAGCGAATCTCCCCCCTAAAATAAACACCCACTTTCCATATAAATGGCGACTACGCGTCGACAATATGCCATAATTATGACACGCCGGTGACAATCATGATGTGACGTATCCGTTTACAAAGTAATGATGTGTTGGATCACGTCCTTGGGCTGATTGAGATATTGATGAAATTTTTTATTGGCAATTTAATGGCAAAATATGATGAAGTGAAAATTAATGAGAAAATTTAATGGAAAATGTAAAACTCGAATACAAATGGTTGAATGGACTATTGTTTTCTACGTAGCCACGGATTTATGAAGTACATATTACTACAGGGATCTTTAATACTTTAAAGGTGAAAACAGGTGAGTTAGACCAAGTCAAGTCTGCAACGATTTTGATAGCACACGCAGTGCAAGTGTTATTTGAGCGTTTCTTTTATTTTTTGCCATTTTTAAATATTGTGAAATTTTTTGCCACTTTTGTGTTATTTCTACTCAGAAACACGAGCTCTTTCGATCCTAATGGGATAAAAAAATGCCCCAGAGTTTTTTTCCTATTGTGATACCATTAGCCCATATACTTTGTATGGCGGTAACAAAAAGGAAAGTATGAACAATTTATGGAAATTTTAGGACACTTTTTTTCTCCTATAAGGATGAAAAGGGCTCGCGATCCTGACTAGAAATAACACAAAAGTGGCAAAAAAGGTCACAATATATAAAATGGCAAAATAAAAGAAACGCTCATTTATACGTGTTTTTTTTCTGTGAGGCATGCGCCTATGGTAAGGTGCCATAGACGAGAACCTGAAGACTGTATGTCGACGGCTGCTCCAAGTGATTGGTCCGCCATTCATTAAAAACAGATACCCGATGTCGTCTTCGGCACCCGGGTTTTGTTCAGGCGTGTATGGTTTAGATTTCATAGAAGTTTGACGTTTAAAATAACACTTGCACTGCGTGTGCTATCAAAATCGTTGCAGACTGGTCTTGGTCTAACTCAAGGTGTAAGGTAGGTGGAAATTGACTAATGGTTTGAAATTACATCCAAAGAACCTGGGTGCCAAATATCCAAATTCTACCATATGATATGATATGATATGATATGATTTATTTATCTCACAATATACAATGTCACTTAAAATTACACATGACATAACATAACATCAGCAAAGTAGACGTAAAGTAATTAAGTATAGGATATACCTACTAAAGTTCTACAAGCAAGTGAGGCATAAAGTTTAGTTATCTACGGCACAGTACAAGAACAGTAGTGAATCTTCATAGAAATGTGCCGCTACCGGCTTGAATGTGTGCGTGCGCGCCGGGCGCCGTGTACGCACGCGCTGCCACGCACACATTAGCATAATATACGGGGGAATACGGTGGCGGCAGTGTGGGCCGTCCCGCGACGGCCGCGACTGTGATCGCGTGCCTTCGAGTACGCTGCCCGCCCGCTCGCACTTGTCTACTCTGACGGTATCGGTAGGCCTTAATTTTTTTGATCATGACTTCGAACAGAAGGCAATAGTATCTTTTCTACTCGTCGACTGTAATTCTTGAATTAAGATTTCTTATACCAAACTGCAATTGGGTATTTTTAATGTATGGGCTCCCAACTCAACTATAATATTCATTTCGATACAGTTTAGTCAATTATAATGAAATTGGCCAATCACAGCTCGCCGCGATCAAGAGGACGAAACAAAACCATAGCTCAAATTAATTATTTATTTTAGGTTGTATAGTAGAAACAATTGGTTCATAAGTCAGAAACGCGCATGTGACACCCTTAATATAGCAACATCCATAGACTACGAAAACCACTTAGTGTTGCTTGTTAGTCTCCATAGGCTACGGTGGCCAAAATCGAGAAAACAACTGTCTAAGAATTGAATTTAGCGCGGATCAAGTACCAGGGCCTTAGGAGTTACGAGAAGGTGTCGTTGACCAACGCGCTGGGCGCGGTAGCCGGGCCGCGTACCAGTATGAAAGTATCGCGGCTGCTCGCGCTGTTAGCTGTATACTTTTGGTTTGGGTTGTTTGTATGATTCTACCACGATTGTATAAAATACTATTTAATTATACTTCATTTATGAATTGATAGAACATTTAATTATATTATAATAAATAGAAACGTAGTGCTACTCATAATACGCAAATATTTAACTAAAAATAAAAGTGACAACCCTAAGCGCCAACGCAAGAGTAGGCAAATAACTTGCCGAGCGGCCTTAGATTCACTACTGTTCTTAGTGTACTGTGTCTACGGTACCCACAGGTATGTACAAATGTACCATTTCGCGTTTGGGATTACTGACGTTTTATACCACATCAGCATTTAGCTACTAATCTAAAGTAGAACAGAGGATTGGAGAGCGAAATTGATTAATTATCATTATACGGCACGTCGCCTGCCAAACGTATCACTTGCACATTTGCACCGCACGGACCGCAACGCTCTGTTTAACTCTAATAGGATTCAATTGGGAATTCGTGTGATATACAATAATTAATGTAATATTTAAAACTTTTGCGTCTTAAACACATATTAACTCACATTTATACACTTTTCGTTGGGTAGTTGCACAAGTCTCTGTTTTGACATTTTGCTGGGCATCAGTTAGCCGCGACCACGACCAGTGAAACCAGTCGAAACGTCGGTAAATTAAGGTACTAAAATAAATTCTCGATAGACCCGTCTATAAATGTGAGTTAACAGTCAATGTATTTGGCTATATAGGACCAACTACAAAAGGAAAGAAATAATGAATCAAAGTCTGCGTCAATATCCAGGACATTGAAATTGATTTTGATATTTTCTACAGCATTCCAGAGATGATTGTAGGTAGAGTTAGACCAAGACAAGTCTGCAACGATTTAGATAGCACTCACATTGCAAGTGTTGCGAATGCATTGTATAAAAATATTTCCCATGCAGTAGCTAAACGCAGCCGTCGGGCTCGGCTAGTATTCGGAGGCTTTTTCTAAAGCTCCAATAGCAGTGCTCCACATATCTTGTATCGCGGCCTATCAGATGCACAGTCTATATTTAAAACCATTTGTAGGTATTGTTCAAATTATGCAAAATCACTCTCTCATCAGCCTCCATACCAACCGTTTAGTCAAGAAACCCTTGTAAACCAGTACTTTGGAAAATTATATTACTTAAGCTTTTTACTTGAGTCGTCGAGATCCTGACCTGCACAGCGGCTACAGCAAGTGTTATTTATACGTCATAACTTCATAGAAGCTTGACGTATATAATAACACTTGCACTGCATGTGCTATCAAACTCGTTGCAGACTTATCTTGGTCTAACTCTAAATATCTTCAAACTAATATGTGTATAAGACAGACATAATTTTTGTAGCTCTAGACCGAGCAAACGAGAAATATAAAATTAAGCATAACAAATATGAACAAACCGATAAAGTTCAACAACAGCCAACATTTTATACTAACAGGTAATTTAGAAGTACCGTAAACCGGGGATACTTTGATCAATTTTAGAGTTTGGGACCAGTTTTTGACGATCCTAATATACGTAGAAATATGAAATAAAAATATAATAATCGGTTTTTTCTCTTCTTTCAGCCTGCCAAATAAAAAAAAATTAGGACTTATAATTTTTTCAGAAAAAAATAAAAACAACGTGATCAAAGTTATATTGAGAATGGGGTTACTTTGAAACCACTACTTTTTTTGCTGACAATCTAAAGTAGACCCGCTAATAAGCCCGTAAAAAATAAAAAAATAAAAATTTGTTAAGTACTTTTTAAGTTATATATATTTTTAAGGTGTGGGGTTACTTTGATAACATACCAAATGATACAAATTAATAACTTTAAGCGCTTATTAGATCATTTACTATAAATAACGTAGGGGTTTAACTTATCATCGCACTTAGCAACAGATTTTTGAATTGCAAGCTTTTCCGTTTCAGTAAATTTGGTATGTGCCTTTGATATGTTGCCTTTATACTTATTGTATAAAGTTCTATATAAAATATTGTATGCTTTCCATGGCGCACGAATAGATTTTAAGCCCGCCACTATTTTTTCAAGTGCATCATTGAGTTGATCTTCTTGGTATTTTTTGTAATCTCTGGCATTGTTTCTATAAAAGAATATGCATTATTATTTATTGTAGAATTAATACCCTGGTGGGCTGGTGGCCTCATGCACGTATGATAAAAAACCTAAATCAAAGCCGCAGGATAAAATATAGCCAATTTCCACCCAGAAAGTTAATTCCATACAATAAAAAAGAATGTTTTAAATCAGATAAGCAGTTCCGAAGATCAACTCCTACATACAAACTTATAATTTTACATCCTCTTCCTCTTGCATTGACTCAAACGATACTTATTTATTATATAACTATTGAAAAATATACATTAAAAATCGTAAGCTGCCAAAATAATTCATGGTGTTACTTTAATATTTTGATCAATTTCACCACGTATAAGTGACCAAAGACACCCCGACCCATGGATTCCCCGGCTACGTGCGCATGTGTAGGTTGTCGAATTCGGGTATTTTTTTATAAACTCACGAATAAACACTGATTAACCTAAGACACTATAAAATTACATGTTTAATACATTTGGCACAAATACAGTCAAAGTTTTTCAACCAAGAAAACCAGGTAGAAAAGCGTACCCGCCATTAATATTTTTTTTCTACACGAAATATTAATAATTACACTCGCATCCGATTACTACGCGGTTAAGCAACTATCAGTATTGCCAAAAAAGAAAAAATAACTGCGAAGGTATTTTTCAATTCGTTAAAACAAGCACTTTAGTAGCGGAGGGAAGTTGTTATCAAAGTCGACCCGCAAATCAAAGTAACCCCGGTTTACGGTACTGCCGTTAGCTGTTGTTGGTTTAAATACTTTAAATTACCAACCCAACGCTGAATCAAGGCTCGTTGTAGTAATTTTATCACCACAACATACCCTTCGGGGTTTAGCCAGGGGTGCGAAACTCCCGACTTCGGCCAAACTCGGCTCCGCTCGGCTCAGCATTGCTCCGAGCAATTATTAGGGTTGACACAACTTGGCGTCCCTTTGCGTGCACGACCACAGATAAGATAATGGCTTGAATTTTGACAACCCTAAAAATCCGAATGGGATAGTGCCATATATTAGAAAGGGACAGCACGATTCGACCCTGAACCGCTGTCAAACTTCGGTTTTGTAGGAAGTTTCCTTTCTGTATGGTAGTAGGTACTATTATTTATTCTGTGGTTTAACACGCCGATAGTCAAAGCGAGCGCAACTTTAGCTGCTGCCGGACTTTATTCAAGTTTGTGGCTGCAGTTGTAGATTCCAGCAAGTTTTACTGAGGGAATACACGAGAAGCCTTTACATTCCGGATACGAATCAAAACTACCCGTTCATTTAAAGGACAAATATCTGGGAGACCGAGCTTTGCTCGGAAAACATATAAAAACTCAAAAATGCGCGTTTTCTCAGAGAATACCTAGCTAGATTGATTTTTTTCGCCCCCATCTAGCAAATTTCATCGAAATCGTTAGAGCCGTTTCCGAGATCCCCGAAATATATAAATATATATATACAAGACCTGCTCGTTTAACGGTATAAGATATGATATTAAAACTGTCGCGTTTTACACATAACATTAACAATTAAACCATATTAACCAATTAAATAATAGCAAACAAGCAATTAAGTTATTTAATAAAATAAAAATTTTGTAGGAGGTTTATAAACAGAGTGATATTAGATAAGAGTACGACTATGGCTGTCTTCGAAGAATTTTTTTTTAATAGCCTATTATATGTCCCACTGCTGGGCAAAGGCCTCCCCTGTCTTGTCTTTCTTGTCTGTCTTTAAAGAAATAAACGAGAAAATTTGTGAAGTTTTCAACCAAAAGTTGGTAACTTTTGGCATTGTAAAGTTGATTTAAAACTCAAGCTATATGGAATTGACAACCGACAATTTTGGTTAAAAATGCCACATTTAGTAGGTAATCTAGAAGGAACCATGCAGCTTCGTGCAGCTTTAAATGAGAGCACTTTAAACATGCGCTCTAGTTCATGAACTACTACAGATCACTATCAAACTTTATCCGGCGCAAATCTGTCCAAAATTTGGCAGAATTTTACTGCTGTAGCTGCCAGTAAAAATCCTCGAACTAACATACTTTTCTCTAGTTCGTGCTAGATAACTTTGTCTATTTAGTTAAAGTCACAGATAAGGATTAAGTCAGTAGATAATGCTAGCTCTAATAACATTTCCTATCCATACTTCCATAATATTAGGTCCTTACCTATGAAATTGGCGTTTTTGTTCATAGATATAAGTCTGATCCTAGTTTTTTTTTTTTACAAAAGTACATACACAATTACAATAAAACTACAGTGCACTCAATAAAGAACGATTTTACATACAATTAATTGTTATTTTTTATTGTTAAGTGTTCAGAATTAAGCCTTGAAAATAGGTCTTTTCATGTGCTGTCGGTTCGAGTATTAAAATTACTTATATTTTTCTAATGGTACCAATTTTCAAGAAATGGAGATATTGAAAACATACCTTAAAGGTGTCAAAAATTACTGGAAAAATTTTGTTTGGTTTGAATTAGCCATCAAAAAAATATCCGCAAAATTAATTGTACGGAAATTCGTGTTTCGTTGAAATTCTCCGGACAAAACGCCAATTTCATAGGTAATGACCTAATATTAATATTATAAAGGCGAAAGTGTGTCTGTCTGTTACCTCTTCACGCTTAAGAGCGCTCTTACAAGAAAAGTCGAAATAATGCAAAATTGATGATACTAGTCGACGAAATTCAGGACTTTGCGCTCATTATTAGAAACAATGAGTACTTGTTCCAGTAAAAGCGTCTTCTTATCTTTATAAATATCGTTGTAAATATTAGAAAAAGGACTTATTAAATTAGTAATGATTTTTTTTCTGATGGTCGTTTCCGAAAAACCCCGTGAAGCACTGAATGGCGAGCTCTTATTTGGAAATGTTGAGAATTTTACTCTGCTAAACCTGGCTATTTTGTATTACTAATACCCTGTACTTTAGGCATATCAAACTATATTTTTCCTACATACCTTTGAGAAAGAGAAAATCAAAGTAAAACGAACTCGATTTTCTCTCCGAAACAAGTGTCAATTCCTACGAAAATCTACTTAATATCGAAGTCATTTTCATACTCAAGCAATCTGCAACGTTTGCTTATACTGTTGGTATACATTAGTGTTTATGAAATTCTACTATAATTTTTTGGCAATTTTTTGAAAACTACTCTATATTACCGATGACGCGCGCTGCGCCAGCTCAGTGCCGCGGCAGAGCTTGTAGAGGCAGGACGTGTGTCGGTCGGCTCCGCACATTTTCAACGGCGACGACGAGGTTTTTTATCATTGTGTGCGGCGGGCGCCGTGTAAAACGCTATACTGTGTGCGTGTAAACCGCAACGAGAGACTTTGATCCTAGCACTGTTTTTATAGTATTATAATTTATAATGGTACAGTTTAATAAACTACCGGACAGGATTAAAAATATTTGAAACGACCTGACATTCTATATGTATTTATTTGACTCAAGATAGTACTCAGGGTCTGATGATGGAGCCGGAAGGTGGTCACCGGTACCAATCAACCATGCAACTAAACCACTTCGTGTTTAGGCTCGTTTTATTCATCTCAACAAGATCTTTGACACAAGATAGTACTCAGGGTCTGATGATGGAGCCGGAAGGTGGTCACCGGTACCAATCAACCATGCAACTAAACCACTTCGTGTTTGGGCTCGTTTGATTCGGCTCAACAAGATCTTTGACTTAAGATAGTACTCAGGGTCTGATGATGGAGCCGGAAGGTGGTCACCAGTACCAATCAACAATGCAACTAAACCACTTCGTGTTTAGGGTCGTTTTATTCGTCTCAACAAGATCTTTGACTTAAGATAGTACTCAAGGTCTGATGATGGAGCCGGAAGGTGGTCACCGGTACCAATCAACCATGCAACTAAACCACTTCGTGTTTGGGCTCGTTTGATTCGTCTCAACAAGATCTTTGGCACAAGATAATACTCAGGGTCTGATGATGGAGCCGGAAGGTGGTCACCGGTACCAATCAACCATGCAACTAAACCACTTCGTGTTTAGGCTCGTTTGATTCGTCTCAACAAGATCTTTGACACAAGATAGTACTCAGGGTCTGATGATGGAGCCGGCAGGTGGTCACCGGTACCAATCAACCATGCCACTAAACCACTTCGTGTTTAGGCTCGTTTTATTCGTTTCTATAAGATCTTTGACACAAGATAGTACTCAGGGTCTGATGTTGGAGCCGGAAGGTGGTCACTGGTACCAATCAACCATGCAACTAAACCACTTCGTGTTTAGGCTCGTTTGATTTGTCGCAACAAGATCTTTGACACAAGGTAGTACTGAGGGTCTGATGATGGATCCGGAAGGTGGTTGGTTGGAAGTTGCATGGTTGATTGGTAATGGTACCTTCCAGCTCCATCATCAGACCCTGAGTACTGTCTTGTGTCAAAGATCTTGTTGAGACGAATCAAACGAGCCCAAACACGAAGTTGTTTAGTTACATGATAGACTGGTACCCGTGGCCACCTTCCAGCTCCATCATCAGACCCTGTGTATCTTCAGTGTCAAAGATCTTGTTGAGACGAATCAAACGAGCCTAATCATGTTACTACATGGTTGATTGGTATCCGTGACCACCTTAATCATCATCAGATCCTCAGTACCAGTTCGTTTTTAAACCCTCGTTGATACAAACTTTACAACCTATAGGTACCAAATGCAATGACGAAACATGTAAATAAGCGAGTAGGTACCTATAATTTCTTTCGAGTAATATACCTTCATAAGTACGAGTATGGGGCTATTCATAAATTACGTCGTTTCAAATGGGAGGAGTGGGGGGGGGGGTCTGGACATCGGGTGATGGTAACATGACGTAGGAGGAAACAGATTCATCCGAAGCTTGATTTTTGGATGATTTGAGGGGTGGGGGGGGGGGTCAAAAATCGTCAAAAATAGATGACGTAATTTATGAACAGCCCCTATGTACATTTGCACTGCATTTAGTATTTTCGTACTTACCAAATAACAGTTTTAGAACTTTAAAAGTTAAGTACAGTTAGTGTTGTTATGGTTGATTTCAATATGCTTCGCGAAGGATCAAGAATCTTTAATCCATCATTGTAGTGCGAGTGTGGTAGAAGGGATCGCCATACTGAGCTCGCACGGCCTGCCGCAGCGCGTAAAATACCTAAACTCGCTCAACGCCGAAATGTAATAGCGCTCTTAAGCCGCTGAAGCGATTTAGTTGAAATTTGGTATAGAGATAGTTTGAGTCCCGGGGAAGGACATAGGATAGTTTTTATGTCGGAATTCATCCCTGAAGAGAGTGCAAAGCGGGTGGAATTCAACGAGTTAATGAATGGCCTAATAATTGAAGTAAGCAATGCGCGAATTGAATGATTGCTATTAGCATTATCCAGGCGCTATACCTACTTTAGCTGCTGTCACTAATTCCACGAAGACGAAGTCGCGGGCAAAAGCTAGTTTAGATATAGCAAGACCGATTCTTTCTTTTATCTTACGATGTGCTCATTTTATATTCCATTAAACCATAAAGGTAATAACTATTATCTATTTTTTGTGCGAGACGGGAATCTAGGCCATGAGAAAAGCTAATGCCGAGATTATCTTGAGAATTGGGCTATCTGAATGTATTATCTATACTTATTTACATGCGTGGAAATGTCTCATAAGTTTTTTTGGGAAGTATTGTAAAAGAAGGGCTTGCTCGTGTTGGTCTATATTTTTCTAGTTCGTTCTGTATTTTGAATAAACACAACACATAACACAAACAGTGTTTTTAATAAACACAGTTTCACAACTGTAACTATTGTCACCTGTCAATGACAAATCACTGTACATTGCTGGTCCTAGAAGCACATAAATATTGTTCATTTCTCATGCTCTTGAAAGAGGGTCATTGTTGTTCTAAAAGGTGTGCAAAAAATTATACGTTTCTGCACTAGAGCATTTTAGGTTCCAAGTACGATTATATTGATTTATTTACGATAAGCAATTGAAATTTGAGTATAAATGGATTTGTTATACAATTTAGATTCTGATATTTGACTCTTCATTCCATAAATAACGATATACTTTTGCCTAAATTGTTAATTGAAAGTACCCTCAAAAATACTATCAAAATTTATACTTAGTCATGTTTAAAAAAAAACACATGCATTCTACTTTCCTCGTATTCGAAATGAAAAGTAGAGTGTTTAACTCAGTCTCGGACTATTGGCGCTCGAACGCAGTGGGAAACTACCTCGCACTACCTCGCCAGAAATGAGTGCCTTTCATCCCTTGGCTAATAATCTACTATAAGTATCGGCGCTGAATGCTGTCTGTGCTGAAATGTATAGAAATTGCCAGTGTCAGGGTGTTAATTGTTAGCGTGGTGAAATAGGTGCCGAGGGTACAGGGTGAAAGAACTACTTTGTTTCGATAGGTACTCGTTGTCTCCGTCTCACCGCTTATTAATTATCTCCGACCGTAATTGCTTCAGCCTAATGGACTCTAATTGTGTTGTTCGCACGGAGATACGAATTGATGCATGCCATTAGTCGGGTTCAGGCACATCGCCCCTTTTGGGACCTCGAGAAACCCGAACCAGCAAGGGTTCCTTTGGAAATATGTCTGTTGTTGAGTCTAATTGTCTCTTTTTAAAGAAAATTATAAGGAAGTTAGATGTTAAACCAAAATTCCGACGAAAAATATCAAACAACCCGCCCAAGGGCGTGAAGTCATACATTTTTGACCGAAACCGCGTGCCAATATTACACGCCGCGCCGCGTGCCGCGCGCGCAGTGAGATTGCAAACAGCAATTTAATTAGAATGTAATATTTTTGGAAACTGGCTATGCCGACGTGTTGATAGAACGTGCAATTAATGCATTTCTAATCAATAAGAAACAATTATGTCAATTTTAATGGGCACATCTTCTTTGTCGGTCCCCCATTACTGAGGATCGTGACTACTTGGTTTTGCAGCTCTTGTGATTTATCTCCTTCTCCATCTCCGTACTCACCGCTTGATGGAGTTTGCCTAAGGGCCTTTTTAACTTGGTCAGACCATCCACTTGCACATAATATGTGCTTAAAAAAGGTGCAAAGCAATTTTATCTTTACTCTCTTTTAATGTTAAATATTATCCCTATTTTGCATTAAGCGGACTTCTTCCACCAAATCTGGGACATTCACACGCAGTAGAACAAAAAAATAGTCTCTTTTAAGTTCCGAAGGCAATGAAAAACTAATTAGGTTTTTCATGTGATTTAGACATATCGACTAAAATCCATCCCTGCAAAATTATCTTACTGGTGCAGAAAAGAGAAATTAGAACCCAAATCTGTACATAAACCATCAGTTAGACCAAGAAAAATCTGCAGATATTTTAACAGCAGACGCAGTGCAGGTGTTATTTTAAACGTCAAACTTCTATGAAATTATTCTTGCACTGCGTGTGCTGTCAAAATCTATGCAGACTTTTCTTGGTCCGACCCTCGTCAGATTCAGTAGGTGTAGACCCTCACAATGGATGGCTGACATCAGGGACAGAGTGCTGTCATGCTGTGGCACCCGTTAGTTATGTCTAATGACATTGAAACATAGTGTCGTAAGCTATTTACATATGTAATATCACCTAATATGTATTGAATTGAGCTCACATCTAGTATAATTTAAGCTTCAAGTACATACATACTAACGTAAACGAGGACCCAACACGAAGATTTTAATAGGTTTGGATTATTTTCGGCCAATTTTTCAGAAAATAGTTAAATTATCGGTAGAATATATTTTTTCCACTGGCGTTACGGGCAATAAGAATGGGGCATGAATGGGGCCAGAGTGCCATTAGGTACAGCGGTGTGACTCCGCTACAACGCGATTGGTTGATGAGTTCGCATCACGCGCGCGGTTAGTCGCAATTACCGCTGAACTAGTACCATTTTTAGTGCCCGTAAGGCCTGTCCTGAGATATACGTCGATGATTTTTTCTAATCTAACCACGTAAGAGTATTAATGTTTCCTCTTATAAATAAGTTCAAGCCACTCATCTAAATATGCGGTAAACGCAGGGACGTTATAATTATTTTGTCTTCAACCTAAATATGCCTAAATTTAAATTTAAACTATAAATGTAGGCGTAGATACCGGAGGGGCGCGCACTTTCAAACTGGTTTAAACTCTCGTGAATTCATCATAAATGACCTTCACCCATCAAAACATCGTTTACAAAATATATCGGCATCCAAACACAGAGTCGTAATTGTTTTACAGCGCGCGTGTTATGTCTACCGGGGCGAGCGAGTGGGCGAGATGGCAGAGCTCAGAAAATTCCGGTTTCTTTGGTATCGTCTTGGGTCGTCCCATTCGTTTTTCGTCAAGTTCTTAAATTAGTCCTACTCTACTTTCGTCACTCATTCTACATTGAAAGCCACCGATGTTTGTGACGAATGTAGAATGAGTGACGAAAGCAGAATAGGACTAATTTAAGAACTTGACGAAAAACGAATCTTTTTAGGTTCGGAAAAGTACTCATTGTTTTTTAGGGTTCCGTACCCGAAGGGTAAAAACGGGACCCTATTACTTAGACTGTCCGTCTGTCTGTCACAAGGCTGTATCTCATGAACCGTGATAGCTAGCTACATTTGAAATTTTCACAGATGATGTATTTCTGTTGCCGCTATAACGTACGGAACCCTCGGTGGGCGAGTCCGACTCGCACTTGTCCGGTATTTTTAAATGGCTCGTTTGGTGAAATGCATAAAGCGTTAGGTGTATAGAAATGTCACTGGTTATAGGCAGCAAGCAATTGCGATAAATATTATTTGTCCTATTTAGGTAGTTGCGTAGAACAGATCCTTTTAAAAATATGTGAGTTATAGTTAGGGAGGCGAGGTAGCTAAATGGCGTAATTCAACGGCGCCGTCGAGACCTATCAAAATCGAAAGATAAAATAATTTCGAAAAGAAAAGCTCGTATGGCAAAAACCATTTTAGCGGTGGGTTTGGCGTGTACGGTTTTTCAAAAATGTTAAAAAAAACAGTTACTTGGGCATTCTCGAGCGCGTCAGATATTCATACTACGTATGCCCCGAGTGCCTCTGATAACAACGGTATACTAATCTGCCGGTTTGCGTGGTGGGGGTAGGCATATAAAGTAGTCAAAAATGCAAAAAAAAAAAATTTACTCGAGCGCGTCAGATTTTCGGAAGGGGTGTTAAGTAGGCCCCAAGGAAGCTTCCTTTAAAAAAACTGACGATTTCGGCGTGACGATAAGTTACGATGAATTTTTGAAAATGCAAAAAAAAAAAGTTTTTTTGAAATACTCGAGCGCGTCAGATTTTCATAGGCGAGGTTTATCTCGGTATCCTGAAAGCATATTTTTTTAATCTGACAAAAATGTTGGTGGGTTCTCTTAATCTGACCGAAAAAGGTTTTTTGGTTTCTTTGTTTTCCTTTCTTTCTTCTTGATAAAACGGGGAATTTAAGAATGACAATAAAATTACCTTTTTTGTTAATTTAAACTTTTTTTTTGTAAAATGTATCGTTCGCGACTTATATGCCGCAACGCGTTCTTAGGGAGACGAAATGGCTCCTCCACACTTCCGGTCATGCGGAAACCGGCAGATTTTGTATTTTTAGTAAGTTTTAGATTATATTCTTCAAAATAAAAAATAAAAAAATCGTGCTCGAGAATGCCGGATTAACGTTTTTTTTTTACAAGTTCGGCGGCGTCAAAGACTTATCGTCAGATTAGTTAAATTTAGTCTTTAAACACTAAAATCAACCCCCAATATCTTAATCTGAGGCGCTCGAGTATTTCAGACTATCCATTTTTTTTTACTAATCTGATCGTCTATCCTAGGCGCGCGTCACTACATATAGAGCTAAATACTTTACAAGGTTGTTCTATTAGGTCTAAGGTATCTCTCATATCTTAAACTGCCACGCTCGAGTATTGCCGAAAATTCCCCTATTCGCCACCCTAACTATTACGGCACCTCAATTATGAATGATAGTCGGCTAGAATAACGATTATGTTAATGAATATTGAGGTTTATCTTGTCGATAAGATATCTGTGTTCGGGTAAACCACAAATCATTCTCATTCAAATACCTAATTTTTTGCCAAATATTTTCCTGTAACCCTCGTCTATTGCTTGTTCGATATCTGCTACTTATTGCCCAAGCCAACACAGCCCAATAAATTTTCCTTGCATTCGAAATTCCATTCAAAAATCTTGGTTTTCCTGTTTCTCGAACTTGCGTCTTTCAATCGAGCGTAAACGCGATGAGCGCATGCGTGCCACCCACGCCCTGTCGCGTGGCAACAGGTGGCTCCGAACCCCTGCGTGACACTCGAGTAATCCTCAATGAATACATTACATTGCCTCTTTACGTCCCCTTCGCAGAAATCTAATTCTTTTTTAGCGGTTAATGAAAAGCGTTGTTATCGATAGGAACTTTTTTCTTCGTGGGCGTTGGTATTTTTATTGGGTATTTTGTTTTCAGTTTGAGCATGTTTTACATGAGCGCAATGCATTAAATAGTAACATATTTTTGAGATTTAATGGCTAAATAAAAACCAGATGCATACATTTGGTGTGCGTCAGAGAAACAATATACCTAAAACTAAAGGCACCAGTGCTGTGCAACTGTCGAAGAGAATGCAAACAGCTATGGACAATTTTCTTATTGAAGAAACACGGAGATGAATAATTTGAGATTAGGGAACAAGTTCTTAACGCTACTAAAGATTATACTAAGCTTAAGAAAATTTATGTTGATAAAATGAAAAAAATAGACTAATTTATTTAGATTTTTATGTAAAGCTCGGACTAAACTAACTATTCCTACGTCGTATTATATCAATGAAATAACTTAGGGCTTAATTCAAACTTTAAGATCCGTCAAAACTTTGCGAAAGATACGATACGATGGGAAATTTTTGTCGTATCTTAAAGTTCGAATCAGACCGGTAGTCATAACTGTTTGTTTCTCATCGTCATCGGTTGGATAGCTGCCATAGGTGGCCACGTCACGACATGTTATTCCGACGAGTCAAATACGTCCCATTAAAAAAAATATCAATACCAATTGTGTCGCTAAATTTCAATCTCGGGTAAATAAATCTATTCGGCACTCTCAGCAAATATTTTACCTTTTCTTAATACCGAAATCGCATAATCTGACAGATGGATTTACCCGAGTTTGAAGTTAAGCGACTCAATTTACCCATAGATATTGGAAATTTGCCACAAGGTCGTGTCTCACTTAACTACACCTCTTTGGCGTGTACACGCCTCCAGGATGCCACTTTCCTTTTTCCATTCTTCTATCAACAAATTCTCGGAAACATTCGGAAACATAGCTGGTGGGCCTTGAATGTCGCTGTATAAAAAAACGGGCCAAGTGCGAGTCGGACTCGACCATCGAGGGTTCCGTACTTTTTAGTATTTGTTGTTATAGCGGCAACAGAAATACATCATCTGTGAAAATTTCAACTATCTGACTATCACGGTTCATGAGATACAGCCTGGTGACAGACGGACGGACGGACGAACAGCGGAGTCTTAGTAATAGGGTACCGTTTTTTACCCTTTGGGTACGGAACCCTAAAAGTAACGTTCTTCGGATGTAATTTAAAATCACATACCAAAAATGGACACAGCGTTTATGCTTATTTTATGCATTGCAATTTTGGCTGAAGAGTCCGCAGCAAGCTCGGCCAAATTTCGTTCTCATTTTAAAACTACCTATTGTAATGAAACTTTGCACATATAATTAATGATTTTGACGGAAGCGAGGCCATGCAAAGCGTATCAGTCGAAATTAAAAGTATTTTCTCTTCAATATGGCCACAGAATAAGTAATAGTAAATTAAATAGTTCCAACAGCTATGAGTAGTAATTGTTTTTTTATCTCTCATAATAATAGAGTTAGACCAAGAAAGTCTGCAGCGATTTTGATAGCCCACGCAGTTCAAGTGTTATTTATACGTCATAATTTCATAGACGTTTGACGTTTAAAATAACACTTGCACTGCGTGGGCTATCAAAATCGCTGCAGACCTTTCTTGGTCTAACTCTATGTATGTGTTTGTCAAGGACAAAACACGATGGTAAAAATTTAATATTAATCCTAGTGAATAAAACGAAATTTACTTATCATATACTTATATACATAAAATGACACCGGTAGACTTGAAAAAGATGTATATAAGTACGAAAATTGAATCGGAAGGATACATTTTCAGAAAGCCATGCGAGAGATGATGTTTGATCAGTTAATTCGCAAAATATACCTACTCAACGTCTTAACTCTGAGCTCTCAATCCTAAAAAGTCAGGAAGATGGTCAGATTCTAAAATAAGAATGATATTTCCACCGGTAGTAAACAGACACTCACGTCTCTCGCTTTGATGTTTTTCCTATTCGTCATAAAACGAAATAACACTAGAATAGTAAAAGCTAAGTTCTGTCTGTATCATCAGTATATGCTCGTAAAGTAGGTTTGTGCTCCTAGTGTGCCAAGTTTAGTATTTTTAACTAGGATAAATATGTGAAGTGGGGTTAAACGAGTAGGTAATAAATTTTACTACGGAAGTAGTGAACTGTCGCCAGCGGTATTTCCGGACCGATACGACCTTCAAACCTTCAAGAAAAGAGCGTACTCCCATCTTAAAGGCCGGCAACGCGCTTGCAACCCCTCTGGTGTTGCGGGTGTCCATGGGCGGCGGTAATCGCTTACCATCAGGTGATCCGTCTGCTCGTTTGCCTCCTATATCATAAAAAAAAATGTACAATACTAACCCCCTTATTAGCGGCTTGTCAACTTTAGTAGACGTTTATGAAAAAGGGGGTTAGTTCATATTAGTGCGAAATGCGCAATCATGTTTGTTTTGCACCTCGGTCCTACGTAGGCATGAACCATGAAAGATATAGTATGAATAAGCTATGTAACATAACATATCTACTACAGTATGCATCTATGGTTCAAGGGAGCAAGCGCCTCCATTTTCAATGGGTAGGATTTTCCTATACTAGATGCGGGTTTACATTGAACTATCATGTTCCTATGAATGTTGATAAGTGTTTGTCATATCAGCGGGCTCAGCACGGTTCCATTTTTATCGCCTATCACTATGCGCGTCCCTTTCGCACTTACATACTTGTTAGAATGTGACAGGCATGGTGACAAGCGATAAAAACGCGACCGTGCTACGGGGGCAGGTCTATATAGAATGTCCCCGCCGGGCACAGATGTGGCGGTCACGTGGGGCGGGGACAGATCATCTTGACAGATGATTTATGCAGCGTCTGTAAGCGAGGAACAACGTCTCTTGTGGCTGTATAAGGGAAGGGGACAGATACACTATAAATATTGGTACCTAATTTGTTAGCACCTAATTAATTTTACTGTTCCACTACGAGTATGAGTGGTGGTTGCACTTTTATCGTGCGTTATTCTCGCACTTACATACTTTTTTAGTCCTGGGGCCTATTTCTCGAAAGATATATTAGTCTAATATTATTAGTGTGTTGTCATGGCAACCCGTACGATTTGGCAGCTCGTGGATTAATGATATTAGTCTAATATCGTTCGATAAATGGGCCCTTGGAAGGAATAATGCAACTAGAGTGACCACTAGCTTTCATCGGGAGAACTTGTACTAAACTTACAAGTGTCTAAGGCAGAAGTTTTTACCGCAGACGTTGTTTATTACTCATGTGGTGGACAAGTTAGTTATGTGTTACTATCGGTTAAGTTTGACTTTTATTGAAGAATATGTTGATTCATGTTTCAAGAATTCCAGTTATTCTCGAACGATGTGAGCTAACGAAGCTTTGCTCGTAGCTGATTAAATTTATAATTACTTAACTTTACATTACGCGTTAACTATTAAGTAAAATACCAAGCAACAAGATCTAGCAGCATAATAATTATTTCAAATACCTCCTTAAAACTTTTCTTAAAAATAAAGTTTTAGTAAAGTATGTCCGAATTGAAGAAAGCTAAAGCCTTTAAAGGTACTTCAAAGTTAAAGTCTTAAATGATTCTTAAAAGTTTAAAGTTTCTCAAAGTTCTTTCTTTAAACTCAAAAGTTTTCGGTCAGAATCAGAACTGGGTTATATAAAAACCCTAAAAAATGCTACAACAACATTTCTGCTTATCTATAGAAATGAGTTTAAAATATACGTTTTCTGTAGCATATTTTTTTCAATAAAGTTTTGAAATGTACTTTTATTTTACTTGTAACCAGACTGTCACGTTCTAACAAGTATTACTCGTATGTAAGTGACGCATGACACATGATAAAAGACATGACATGACAGATGATAAAAGCGCGACCATCATTGTTTAAACGGCCAATTCGAACGTGCACTGATATCAGACTGACATCAAACAAATGCCATTCAAATAGCATGCATTTCGCTCTTATTCATATATTATGTATTGCCATTGGTGCGGGCGAGACGCACGATAACGAAATGATTCAAATATCATTCTGACGTTACAATTTTTTAAGGATTTATAATGTAGGTACCTATGCCACTAGTCGGAGTGCATCTCACACCCCATATAACCATTCCAGTCGCAGAATCACAAAGTGGTAACTAAATGTCAGATGTGTCGTAACAGAGTCCACACAATGTGTCTAGAATTGTTTCGAAACAAAGTGTCGTCGCCGTGTCTACACTTTTCCGTAACAAGGTGTCGACACATTTGTGTGCACTTTGCGTGCGGTTTGCGACTAAATCTGACAGCAAATTTGTGACAGCAAATGTCAATATAAAATACCTCTTGAAAACCAAGGTTTGTCAAACTACTATTAGTGTCTCGTGTGCTCGTAATTCTAGTAAGTCATCATGGGCAATGCAAATGATAATAATCGACCGAAACCATATAAACACCCAACACCCGTCAACCTTTTACAGAAAAGTTTTTAAAGAAATTCAATAAGCTACTTAGGTCAGGCAACGAATGCTCCAAAAGTTGTAGAGGGAAATGCTCGGAACACAATTTTTGACTCCGTAACTCGGTTTGACAAGTTAGGAGGTGAACATATCAAAAGTCCCCGGCCGTAGCCCTTGAGCGGGGGGGAGAGAGGGGGCTTTGAAGGTCCCATTTTCCCGTTTTTCGATTATATCTCGGAAACTATGCATCTCAGCGACATGGCCACTTATACAAAATGAAAGTTAATTTAATTTGTTACAAGTTTATTCAGTCAATTTTTTCGATATGTTGAATAGTTTTTGAGATATCCGCTCTTGAAAGTTTATTTAGGGCTCTCAATTTTATCTTGATATATCTATATCAGTGAAGGTGCTAGGCCGTGTTTGGTATCGTTTTCGTATAAATCTGGGGTGCTGAATCCATTTAAGATATCACATTGACACCATTCCACAAAATATAAATAAATCTTTTTAGGGTTCCGTACCTCAAAAGGAAAAAACGGAACCCTTATAGGATCACTCGTGCGTCTGTATGTATGTCCGTCTGAATACACAAAATAGTTCTTTACCTATAGATGACAGGAAAACCTATTAGAAATGTGCAGTCAAGCGCGAGTCGGACTTAATGTACGGAACCCTTAATACGCGAGTCCGACTCGCACTTGGCCGGTTTTTTTGAAACTCTTCTTGACGCTTAACCGCTGAACCGATTTCGTTGAAATTTGGTATAGAAATAGTTTGCGTCCCGGAACAGGACATAGGATAGATCTTATAACCAAAATCATCTTTTGAAGGTGTGAAAAGTGGCGTGGAAATTTGTACGGGAAATCAATAACCGCTGAACCGATTTATATGAAATTTGGGATGGTCTACATCTTTGATTTAGTCAAAAATGATGAAAAAACATGACTTCAAACCTAAACTTAAACAGTATTAACTTCAAGAAGTCAATTCTGAATTCCCCCCTACACCTCATTTCACACCTTTAAAGGATGATTTTTGAGATAACTTATTATATCCTGTCTCGGGACCCAAAATATATGTGTACCAAATTTAAATTAAAACTGTTCAGCAGTTTAAGCGTGAAGAGGAGTTTAAAAGAAAGTATTTTAATAAGTTTATATGTTTTTACTTCGGAATGGTGTCAATGTGATACCTTAACTAAATTTGGTACTGCGAATTTATACGAAAACGATACCAAACATGGCCTCGTAGCTTTACTGTTGTAGAAGTCAAAATAAAATTGAGAGCCCTAAATTCTTATTACTTGGCCAAACTTGTGTAGAAGGAAAAGGTAAAATAAAAGTCTTCGGCAGGAATATAAGACACAAATATATTTTTTTTTGCGTTACTATTTCATTCATCAAATATAAACATACCTTGATTATACTATTCTAGTGAGATCCTCATAGATAAACAAAAACATTTACTTAAAAAATCCAAGGTCGAAATGTCACGGAACTTGTGAGAGTAATATGTGAAAAATATAAACTTTTATGACAAAAAAAATCTGGACACAATTTAAGAATCACCCAATTGCGTCGAGGAATCATCTGTATTTTTGCTTGTTTCATTACCTCCTCGCTTCTTTTTTGTCCTTTGTATTCTGTAGCAATTTGTTAGATCTGAAAATAAAGATAACTTGCGTCGTCACGGATGTCGATTTATAGGTTTTAGGGAGTGCAGAATTCGAAAACGATGATCATTTTATAATCCAAGATGGCGGCTACGTATTTTGTCATAAAAGTGGAATCCAAAATAGTCATCATTTTCGAAATCTGCGCCCCCTAAAACCTATAAAATGACATCCATGACGACTTTTATGACATAGTGCATGGCCGCCATCTTGGAATCCAAAATAGTCATCATTTTCGAAATCTGCGCCCCCTAAAACCTATAAAACGATATCCATGACGACTTTTATGACATAGTGCATTGCCGCCATTTTTAAATTGAAAATGTTATCATTTTCGAAATCTGCGCCCCCCAAAACCTATAAAACGACACCCATGACGACTTTTATGACATAGTGCATGGCCGCCATTTTGGGTTCCAAAATGGTCATCATTTTCGAAAGCGGGGCCCCCTAAAACCTATAAAACGACATACATGACGACTTTTATGACATAGTGCATGGCCGCCATCTTGGAATCCAAAATGGTCATCATTTTCGAAATCTGCGCCCCCTAAAACCTATAAAACGACACCCATGACGACTTTTATGACATAGTGCATGGCCGCCATTTTGGAATCCAAAATGGTTATCATTTTCTAAATCTGCGCCCCCTAAAACCTATAAAACGACACCCATGACGACTTTTATGACATAGTGCATGGCCGCCATTTTGGAATCCAAAATGGTTATCATTTTCTAAATCTGCGCCCCCCAAAACCTATAAAACGACACCCATGACGACTTTTATGACATAGTGCATGGCCGCCATTTTGGATTTCAAAATGGTCATCATTTTCTAAATCGGGGCCCCCTAAAACCTATAAAACGACATCCATGACGACTTTTATGACATAGTGCATGGCCGCCATCTTGGAATCCAAAATGGTTATCATTTTCGAAATCTGCGCCCCCTAAAACCTATAAAACGACACCCATGACGACTTTTATGGCATAGTGCATGGCCGCCATTTTGGATTCCAAAATGGTCATCATTTTCAAAATTGGGGCCCCCTAAAACGTATAAAACGACATCCATGACGACTTTTATGACACAGTGCATGGCCGCCATTTCGGATTCCAAAATGGTCATTATTTTCGAAATCGGCACTCCCTAAAACCTATATATCGACACCCATCTCGACTTTTATGACAAAGTGTTTTGCTACCATCTGCATGCAAGACATTTCTATTATTTTTACGTACAAAAATGGCCCCCTGTCAACTTTCAATCGAGATTTAATCGATAATTTATTCGATTAATATTCAGATTAATTCAATTTCAATCTATGTTAGGTCGACTAAACTAATCGCGATTAAAATTTGAGAATTAACTTTTTTTATTCCATTAATTAGTCGAATAAACAGTTAATCGATTAATGCCCATCTCTGACCACGGCATTTTTACACTTTGAGAATATCTGAAAACAAATCAACACAAGGAGCCATTTTGCAAATCCAGTAACATACCAGTAACTTTGTTATTACTTTTGACAGCGCGTGTCATGTGTCAACACAGAGTCGACACAAAGTCGAAACATTGCAACTACTTTGTGACTGCAATATTTCTCAGCCTTAAACCATATTTATACATCATAATTAACAAGTTTCGTAGTATGTAAAGCGTTATTTCTGTTATTTAAGTATAGTATACGCATCGAAGTACTAAAAATGCTTCAAATAATATAGTTATGAACACAGGCACTGAGAAGTAAACAATTTCATTTCCGGCTAAACTAAAACAATGTGGTGGCGCGTTGATTATATTACACTTAGTTTATCAAATCACTCGAGCAGTTTAATTCCCCATAATAATTTAAGTCATATTGTAATATAAATGCAAACAATATATAATTACGTCTTGTAATCCGTTTTAGAGATGGCGTATTAATGTCACTTATTTTTATTTAAGTATTTTTCCATCTGACAGTTTCCATTTGACAGGAACAAAATGAACGAATGAACGAATGATTTTGGCATAAAGTAGTCGCAAACCCGAAACAATGTGTGCACACGGCGACCACACTTTATGTCACTTTGTGTCATGTGTCGACCCTTCCCCATTTCTGGTAACTGTGTCGACACGGCGACGACTCTGCGACTGGAATTGTGACCGAAACAGACGGTGTCGACACAAGATGTGTCAACACCGCGTCGTAACGGCGACTGGAAATGGTTGTATGGGACGCGTCAATAAGTGCGTGCGATCATACCTATTATTATCATATCATTATCAAAAGCTTAACGGCTCGGCCACGACCGCGACAACCTTAGGTGGGAACGAAAGGTCCGATTGCTGTGTCTCGCTCCAACCTATGGTTATCGCTGCCGCCGTCGCAAGTCGCTCAACGTCGTGGCCGAGCCGTAACAGATTTTAAAATCAGATTAGAGCGCTCCTATTTACCTCTATTGATACGTCATTGCCGTAAAGCTGGGTTTTCCTAGGATAGCAGCGGTGCCGTCATATAGCGGCCGTTTCCATACAAAATAATACGGCTAAATATGGATGTCGTAGTATTTTGTATGGATGCGGCCGCTATATGACGGCACCGCTATCCTAGGAAACCAGAGCATAAGCGAAAATTGAGAAAAGAAGGCGCTAGGCGAAAGGGCGGATATGTTCGCCCCCGGGCCTCGGGCGGTATCCGACGCGATAGCGTTATCGGCAACACGTTTTTATCTAAACGCGATTGATAGCAAATGCTTACAAACATGTTTGCAACGACCATATTTTTAGGAAGCGTCGCTTCCCTATGTAGTAGTGGAGTGATAATAAAAAAACCGGACAAGTGCGAGTCGGACTCGCCCACCGAGCGTTCCGTACGTTTTAGTATTTGTTGTTATAGCGGCAACAGAAATACATCATCTGTGAAAATTTCAACTGCCTAGCTATCACGGTTCATGAGATACAGCCTGGTGACAGACGGACGGACGGACGGACGGACGGACAGCGGAGTCTTGGTAATAGGGTCCCGTTTTACCCTTTGGGTACGGAACCCTAAAAATGTTGTCGTTGTTGTGTACAAAAACTGATACATAGGTATGAAAATTTGAGATCCCTACAAGTTAACACATCTACAACAAAATTAGGTATATGCAGTGAGCTAAAAGTAACTTATCATGCTTACTCTCCTGCCTAATTAAAAAAATGTAATCTAGTCTTAGACCAGCACAATAACATATGCAAAGGAAGCACCATTTCTATCAAATAAATTCAATATTTTAGTTGTTTAAAGGTAACAGACAATCAGACTTATGGAGGAGCTCAGTGGTTATTCCAAGCCAGTAAATGGACAGGATGTAACGGTCAATTACTTCTCTATGCCATTAGTAATCACCACAGAGCACCACGCGTCCTGAAACACACACCCCAACACCTCATGCATATTAATGTCAGGAGGGCTACCGCGAACCACGTTCGACGTATTGCCTCCCTGTCGCACTTACGTACGAATTTACAAGTGTGACAGAGAAGCAACACGTCCGTGGTTCGCGGTAGGCCCTCTGCAGCCGTTCATGCCACGTAACTACTGGAATATTGTCATAAATACATTGAGTGTCAAGCGTTCCACGTTATTTTCTGCTAGATTAACTGACCAAAATGGCCAATCGACTAAATGGGCCGCTTTTCATTTCGTTGCCGATTTGTTTCGTTACATTTGGATATAATTTGGCTGGTTTGAAGAGCTCCCCATTCTGGGTGGAATAAATATGAAATCCCGATTATAGGGACAAAAATCGTACTGTAATTTTCCATCGAGTTATGAAAATATGTATGCTTTCGTAACTCAGTGGTAGATTTTTTAGGACATAGCGCGAAATTGCGCTTTTTATTTACAGAATAGGGAACTCTTCTATCTATTATCCACCGAATTTTACATTTGTATATTTCATTTTTAAATTTGAAAAAAATCGAGAAGAAAAATAAAAAGAGGCCCAAATTGGCACAAATGATGCTCGCTTTATTACTACAGGCTTGTCCTAAAATACGTTGCTAACAAATTTTAATTAAGAATTAGAACTACAAACATTTAACTGAAATAAAACATATTATATTCAAAATGTTCTCCTGTGGCTTTGATATGATACATGTACGGTTAGCGTCATATATTAGGTAGCATCCAAAGTATTCAAATAACTCGATACACCATATAATGTGTATGGCGTACCGAACTATTTGAATACTTTGGATGCTACCTACTATACGACGCTGACTGTGCTCGCATCCCCAGTTTTTTTAACACTTAATTAGAGCGCTTAATGTCTACAAAGTCAATACTGAACAACATAACTTACGAATCAGCAGAACGCAATCCATTCGTTATAAATCGATATTGTCATAATCCAGGTTTGACTATTCTATAAAAATCATTGCTTTGGAAAAATACATTACTGACTGGTGTCTGGGAGTTGCATTGCGAATTGCGGGTCAAGTCCGTATCTTATAACAAATCAAGTTGATATTTTAAATGTTCGAATGCGGCGCCATGGCGTAAAACGTATTTCATATATCTTGATATTCACCATTTTGGATAAATCGTTTTTGAAGATTACCCTAGTAATTAATTTGTAACAAATTATCAAATAGGTACCTATGTATGTTTAAGTAGGTATGATCTTGTGAATTCAATCGTAACACGTTTTTTTATCCAAATAGATGAAAAAAGAATTATATCTCTTGATGTTTTGCAACGAGATTAAAGATTTCTATTGGTATAAGCAGCTAAAACACATTTTATTACCGCTCCTGGGATTTCGCTTTATCTGCGATCATAAACGGATCGTATGATAGTAGCAAATTGAAATAAGTTTTTACGATTTGTATAAAACTGAAATCTGTTCTGTTTTAATTTCATGAATGTACTAGAGAGATGTTTTTTAAATTCAAATATCGCTCCAGGTGCAGTGTTTATGATCGAGTCATAAAATATACAGTCGTACATGTCGAATTTACTTTTACTGTATACTAGCTAGCGCGAGTGATTATCAATACTGCACAGTATCTTTACTTAATTCTAGGTTACATACCTCTATACACTGTAGTGAATAAAAATAAGATTTAACATTGTAGTATATAAAAATATGATTTAAAGTTAGGTAGAATGTAAGGCAGGAAAAGTGATGTTTTTAACTGATTTTACTAATTAATGGAAATAGTGCCACGGGTAGGATCTGCCGTAAAACATTGGACTATTGGAGTACAAGAGTCCTCTTGTTATTCTATCCTATTTTTATATACTACAACACCTATACAAATACTATATACTGTGGGTGGAACAGAACGAAGGACTTTTATGCAAACGGGGAATTGTTTAGGCTACGTGCTTTATTTTTCACTTATTAATCACGTTAACATTTCTAACAGTTTGTGAGAGAGAGTTTGTTAAACATTAGTGCAAAAATCGACACATTTCAACTCTAGCAAGTAGATCCGAACATCGAATATGACATGTGTCTATTTAAAATGAAAAAAATAATTTAGTATTGGTAGGGTTGTCACTGATATAAAAATATTTCATTTTAATGATTTTGTTTTTCTTTTTAATCCAGCTTTACGATTATAATAACTTGATTGTAGATCATTTAGATAACACTATCCTTTCAGCTCAGTCTCTAGAAATGTTCCACTCTGTATATTAGGTACTGTTTCATTCTTAGAGTTGAAGGCCACCTATGTCACTTGAGAGAAGATCAGGCAGATCGTAATGTTCCTGTGTGATGTTTTGACGATAGTCACATTAAACCAATATATAGGTAGGATAGGTTCGTTAGGTTCCTTCAGATGCCCGAAGGGCAAACTGCCCAGAAATAGGAGCCCCGCGTAGCGGGGCTCCGTCGACTCAGCGAACGAGTCAAAGATTTACACGTTTCACGATATGCCTAGGAATTTCACGATATGCCTGATCTTACGATCGGCCGCGGACATAGATAAACGTAGAACTTCTACTCAAATACAAATTGTTCCATGGCATTCACAAAGACAGTATATTTATACGTACAGAATATTAGCAGAACAGCCACAGAATTCTACACAAAGCAATAAAGGCTATATTGACGTTTAATAACGAATTATTTCGCTTTGATGAGCGTACCTACTCGTACTACTACGTAATAATATTACAGTTTAATTGTGTTTACGATGGAACGCGGCGCAAAATTGTGTCGATGTTGAGTTTAGAACACGATCAAAGTATGTACTTACATGTACGTAATGTACATATATATTGATTTTGGTGCGTGTTGAATTATGATATTAAACCTTCGAGCAACACCGGCTTCCGACACATCGGAAGGGAGGGGCCCAAGCGATATCTCACCGTACAAATCTTTCTGCCATTTTTCGCGGGGGGAAAGGTGCACACAGTCGCACTTCTCACACACTTACATACAAAATCCAATCTGTAATGACGACACAAATACATAGAAAATGACACACGTCAAAGACAAATCTTGCAAACCTCGATCTCTTTTTGTGTACGGACGAGTGACAAGTGTCACAACACGCACACTAACACATTTTCGTTGAAGTATTTTATTGTATTCTGAGAGATGAGAAGTCGGATTTGTCGCTCGACCTATCCGCAATTTGTACTGAGCGAGCAAAATCGATAAATCCAACAATTACATGAGACTAAAATATAATAATTGTGTTTGAATGTAATTAAACGTATGATATGTGAAAAAAAATATTACATGTGAAATGTAACACTTTGTTTTTGTAAATTTGATGTCCCCGACCTCTTTTTATAACAAAAAACCGAGCAAACAGGCATTTTTGTGCAGCAGTGTTCACGCGCGCGTCTGGATTCGGTCTAGTGAAAAATCCAAGTGCAACTAGTTTTATTATCCGCGCTAGATTAGATTGACGCGCTAATCTTGTACCTCGGCAGAGGGGAAATAGTGCGAATGCCGCCTCCCTTCCGTGTTGCTCGAAGTATTAAACACATCGTTATTGGCGCGCTCATCGCGTATCTGTACCTTACCTAAACATAATTCTCTTTCTGAGTAGCTTAAGAGTGCGAGATGCCGAGACACGTGTCTAATCCACTAATAAATGATAAAAACGAGACCACTATGAGCCTGAGAATAAAGCTTATGAGCGGCTTCTAGAACGGTAATATTATATGTACCTATGTAGTTATATTAGAGCATTATTTCTAGAACTGACATGTTTTAACCTCTATTTAACCACCCAGACGTCAAAACTTGCCAAGACAAATGCAATTTTGATACGTCAAAATAAAGCTTAAAAATAGAATGGAATGGGAGAACTTTTGATAGGTCTCTGGGCGCCTAGAGGATATGAGCGAAACAGTATTAATCGTCGGGTGACGAGCAAAAGTCACTAACTGACATCATTGAAATTATTGGACAATAAACCGTGTTACAAGTGTAATAAAGTGCATTGTTACTTTAATTTTTTGATAGTACCAAAGACATATGTAACTGCGTATAAGATGAATAAAGTCTAAGGAAAAAATGTGCCTCGGAAGTCAAGAAAAAGTCATTCTCGGACAGATGGCGCATATACCTTTGGCCTATCCTCGGCTAGATGGCGGTGACGACACCGTTTCATATTTAACAATTTCAACACATAGGTATTTAGGTATTAGTGAATGAACATGGGTCAAAATGATACAAATATAATAAAATCATTTATCCATATATATTAATATTTTGATAGTTTAATACGTTTTCATTTTGAGTTTTGGTCGTCTCGTGTGTCGATAGATGGCAGTAAATTTACTGTGACTACAAAATTTACTATGACAGGACCCCTCTATACTATCTATTCTCTTTGATAGTACTTAGTGACTTTTGCTTGTCACCCGACGATTTGACAAAATATTCGCCCTGGGTTAGTGCCTCAATTTCTCTCTGAATTTAAAATACAGAATATCAAACTCTCATATGAGACACGGACGCTGCGTATCCAACTAAGCAACAGTTGAAAACTATTTCGTCCTTTGTACAAAATAATGCATTTTCTGTGAGCCAGTGCGGTTAAAAATATTAAAAAAAAATCTCGGTGCATTCTTTATGCATGGTGAACGTGTGTGAAATTATATCTGAAAAGCTTTTTTAAGACTAGATTTTATCAACAAAAATATAGCAATTAATTACACCTTGTCATAATAATTAATCGTTATCACGCTCAGGAAAACTAGGGTCAGCTCTCCATACTTTTCCCAAAAATTTACTTTTGCATTGTTTTTTAAAAACGACTGCTAAATTTTTCTTGCGATGTATGTTTATTTATACATACTAACGTTTTGCGAAAGTAGCAATTAGACATGAAACATTAAAATAAAAAGTTTGGAAATTAGCGACTTTTTTCTTGTTGAATTAAATAGAAGGTACTGCTGATTTTGAGAAATGAAAAAACTTTTCTGCAAAAAAGCTTAGCACAGAACTTGGCAAAGGACTTTACATTACAAGATTCTTTGCAATTAGGGCGCACTTTGCTCAATTTGTCATTGCACAATCATACTTAATTTACAATTCAAAGCTAAATAGGTTCCTTTTCGTCTTTGACGAGTTCCGATTCTTGCATATAACCAATTAAGTATTTAAATGGAGCAGAAATAAAATATTTCGACAGACAAATTCTTTCTCATGAATATGCAATTAATTCGTGAGGCGCGGTAGGTTTTTAAAATTTTAGTATTGAGATGATCCATGCTTATTCGTCTTATTCTGTACGAAATTGGTCGATAGCGACATACGTATTTGAAAGAATTTAATGCTACTACTCCGTATCAGAATTTTACGCTAACTTATTTTATCGCCAGATCATCATACAATAAATAAATAAAAATAATTCAGCCTATATACGTCCCATTGCTGGGCACGGCAGTCTCATGCGCGAGAGGGATTGGGCTATAGTCCCCACGCTAGCCCAATGCAGATTGGGGACTTCACATACACCTTTGAATTTCTTCGCAGGTGTATGCAGGTTTCCTCACGATGTTTTCCTTCACCGAAAAGCTATTAGTGGTAAAATATCAAATGATATTTCGTACATAAGTTCCGAAAAACTCATTGGTACGAGCCAGGATTTGAACCGGGGACCAAATCGTCATAATAACCGGAAATCTTCCTGTGATGGACAAGGGACAAAGTAGGTCGAGGAAGAGGTTGAAGGCTGTCAAGGCTGTGTTCATTGTACAAACAACCTTGTCCAATCTACACCCGGCGCAATATAACCCTTTGACGGACCAGATTTTAAAATATTCATAATTCAAGCCTCATTGCCAATTCATAGTCCTAAAAAAACTGCTGAGGAAAAAATACAAAAAATGATGTTGTAGGATGATAATCTTTTTTTGACTTATCGTAATCTTTTTTTTTTTTGTTGAACCGTAGGGAAGCTCAACCCATACAGAAAACAGGGCGTACGCTTCAAGATCCGCCTGCCTACAATAATTTGATGTTGTCATACTTATATAAGAAATCAATTACGTAATGCACACCGAAAAGAGAATTTTTAAGCAAACAACGTAGTGCTCCCAACGGTAAGGGAAGAATAAAGAAAAAAGAAAGTAGCTTTGATCATTTCATATTTATGATCTGATTTAAAAGAAAGCTCGTAAGAAAGCATCTCACTTCGCGTAGGTGTAGGATTATTTTAATTTCTCTAAAGCACATTTTTTTAAATTCATTATCTTTATTTACCTCATGATAATGTACAAACTAACTTCCTTATTCATAAAAGTTTACGGGCCTGATTTAGTTACATTATGTTTTATCCCTTTCTTACAAATACATAAGTCAAAATGACAGATAAAGACAAACGATTATTAGTTAATTGAGGTTTGTAGCGCGTTAATGAATAAGGGGGTAAGTCCCTATACCTACATGAAAATTTTAAGAATACCTGCGCCTACGTAAACGCAAAATAGATTATCAGAACATTCAGAACGTTGGAAAGTTCGTTTTCCGTTGAGGGCATGCTAAGGGGCTATTCACAAATTACGTCATTTCAAATTAGGGGGGGGGGGTCCGGACATCGGATGACGGTAGCACGACGTAGGAGGAAACGGGGTCATTTGAAGCATGATTTTTGGATGATTGTAGGGGGGGGGGGGGGGGTCGAAAATCGTCAAAAAACGATGACGTAATTTATGGACAGCCCCTAATGAAAATTTTGTCGACAAAGTTTTCTGTGTTTAGGCAATTTTCCGTCCGTAGTTTATTATTTCCTTTATTTCCCGATCGTGGCAAATGAAAGCGACTTGAGATTGTTATGGGACTTGGAGAACTCGCTGGTGATGTTTAATTCGTTGTTAAGTGTATACATACGGCCCGATTCGAACTTTAAGATACGTCAGTTAATAGATCTAGAAACGATTTGGATTAGATATGTCAGTGTCAAATGTGACGTTTCTTCAAACAAAAACGTTACTTTTGACACTGACACACCTAATCCATATCGTTTCTAGATCTATTAATTGACGCATCTTAAAGTTCGAGTCAGGCAGATAGGTATGCCAAAGACCGAAATTTCATTTAGATTTTTAACCGAATCAAAAAATTCAAAATAGATTCGTGGTAATTGTTTTAAATGTATATTCTTCGATGAACTAAATACGTCTGGGCCGATTTGGACTTTTTTAAAAGGGCACAATTGATATCATTTCGAATCTCACGCAGGAAACGAGGAAATTTATCAAATATTATAGGCACATTTACAGTTTTATTTTTTTAATTAGATGCTGATTTGATGGAAGATTAATTACTTGCTGTGCACGCGTGGGTTCGTATCCCATCCTCGTCGCTAATGCAAAGAAGGTTAAACTATAATTCTTAGCAAAATCTTTTATTCTATTCAAATCATAACTGAAGACATTGAAATTAGGCAAACAAGGAGTCAAAATATCACACTCAGTAACAAAAGCATCTTAAGATTAAGGTTCCAGTCGGTTGAAACTAAAGGTAGAATGTGTCGGAAGGGTCTATAATCGCCCACATCACGTCCCGCCCGTTTGCATTAGAGGTCATAATTAAGACAGGAGATGGTAATACCACCCGAGCGCGTTAAGTGGCTCTAGGAACGTGATTACGGGGACAACACCATAATTAGGGGAAATGCCACTGAAACCCGATTTCTGGTTTAAATTGAAGTAAATGGACTTGACGCTGTAAAGCGTTCCTCTCAGTGAAATCTTTTAGGCAATAAATTTTTAAACGGATAGCCTTACTAAACATGTAATGATAGCGGTAGCTTAAACAATCGTACGGTATTGTAACAAAATTGTTTAGTGATAATACTTACATACTTTAAAAGGAAATGATCTGGGTATAAAACTTAATCAGGTTTAAAGTTTGACCAAATATTATGTGCTGATATTGGATCGCGTGGAGACGAATTAACACAAAAAGTGGATTTATATAAAACTACTCGATTCAATTCCATTATCTACTTGATTAGTTAGGTACATAGTCTCTTTTGTGTTCTGTAATCAAATGAAAACATAAACGAAGACAACTACGCCTTAAAAACTAAAGACCACAACAGTGAAAATGAAAAAAAAACCGGACAAGGGCGAGTCGGACTCGCCCACCGAGGGTTCCGTACTTTTTAGTATTTGTTGTTATAGCGGCACCAGAAATATATCATCTATGAAAATTTCAACTGTTTAGCTATCACGGTTCGTGAGATACAGCCTGGTGACAGACGGACGGACGGACGGACGGACCGAACGGGACGGAGTCTTAGTAATAGGGTCCCGTTTTACCCTTTGGGTACGGAACCCTAAAAACAAGTGCGAGTCGGACTCGCGTTTCTAGGGTTCCGTACATAAGTCCGACTCACGCTTGACTGCACATTTCTAACAGGTTAAGAACTATTTTGTGTATTTTTTTTTAATTTTAGACCCAGTAGTTTCAGTGATAAAAGGGGGGGAATGGTAATTTTTTGGCTATTTTCTTAAATAAATAACTTCGAGCCTATGTATTTTAAAATTATAAATAAAAAAAAAACATATCCATCTTTGCGTCACTGATTTACATATGTGTACCAAATTTAAACTTAATTGGATCAGTAGTTTCCGAGAAAATAGGCTGTGACAGACGGACAGACAGACAGACGCACGAGTGATCCTATAAGGGATCCGTTTTTTCCTTTTGAGGTACGGAACCCTAAAAAGGTACTTTAGGTTACTTGTGGAAAATAGACGGCCGAAAACAAAACACTAAATTAACACTCTTTAAAAAAAATGTGCAATTCGGTTAATATACCTACCTGTTAAATTAAAATTAATTAATTAAATTAACCGACAGTTCATCTCTACACAATCTCACTCCATTATGCATAATATTTAATATGAGTTCACCAAAATCCTAAACAATCCACACCAAAACCTCAAAGGGCTTAAAAATAAAACTATTCCATATTAATATCGCGACATGAAATTTTTAGTAATTCTTTGCAACTAAAGTAAGGATTTCATTTTCTCAAACACTCGTTTATGCCACAAAAACTTCTATGTCTGCTCACAAGTCTACCAGCGCATCACTGTTCCTGGGAATATTTCGCAGAAACTTATACCTACCTAACTTGTAAAACTTAAGCGGAAGTTCCTTTTTAATAAGAATACAAGGAGACTTCCGCCGAACTCACAAGTTATTACCCCCTGTAAGGCCTCTATTGGCGGTTGACATTAAACTATATAGGTACGTATTGAGTTTAACATACACTTTGATGAAAAGAAAATATACTTAACACTTGGGCTGATCAAATAGAAAATCAATGTACCACTTCGTAAATGTAGTGAGTAAATATTACAAAATCAATCAGCTGTTCAGAAAAACGGCCGCCCACTTTGAAGTAGATTTATAAAATGGCCTCAAATAAGGGTCTACGGCCCATTAGATGCCCCATCCTGTATTATTGGCCTGCTGTATTTTGTAAAATAAAACCCAAGGGAAGGAATAATAGATATAACATGTTAATTAAATTAATTAATGCATAATTACTACCCACAACTACACATTAAATCAGTTAATGAATCGTAACCATTAATTCTCTTTGTCGTAACCCAATACCGAGCATTGCCGTGTAGGTATTCTCATAGTTTGGCGTGCACGAGCGAGATAGATTCTTTTGCGGACCACTGTAATGGGACCTCGAGATTTTTAAGGTTCGGAACTCCCAGCAACAGAACCCGTATAGCTTGGTTCTGTCAGTTCAGCTTACGAGCTACGCACAGATCTCATTGATCAGTTAGGACTAAGCGAGCGAAGCTATAAATTTTTATCTCAAAAATCATGAAAAAATGTCGGTACTTACAGCCCCTTAACCCTTAAGGGGCCCACGGACGGGTGTACTGCCATCTCGCCGAAATATTTTTCGCCTAATTTCACTTCCCAACCAACTTATTGCAGTACTTTTAGTTGGCAAACCAATGCTTAGCATATTATTATTTAGCATAATTTTTATTTGAACACAATTTTATTTAGCAGATGTTCATTTTACCACGATTTATTTAGAAAAATAGTTACTAAGCAAATGTTTTATTATACCTAACTATTTATTGTTAAATAACGTTTGCCCTAATTGAAATTTCGCATACTTTTTATTGGATCACAACTTATATTTAGCATTTTTTTTATGACCCGTAAAACGAAACTGCTCCCAGAGATAGGTAGGTTATGTTTATTTTTTTTAAGACCCTAAAAACGAAATTGCTCCCAGAGATAGGTAGGTTATGGTTATTTTTTTTTATGACCCGTAAAACGAAACTGCTCCCAGAGATAGGTAGGTTAGGGTTATTTTTTTTTGATGACCCTAAATACGAAACTGCTCCCAGAGATAGGTCGGTTAGGGTTATTTTTTTTTGGTGACCCTAAAAACGAATCTGCTCCCAGAGATAGGTAGGTTAGGGTTATTTTTAGGGTTCCGTACCTCAAAAGGAAAAAACGGAACCCTTATAGGATCACTCGTGCGTCTGTCTGTCCGTCTGTCCGTCTGTCACAGCCTATTTTCTCCAAAACTACTGGACCAATTAAGTTGAAATTTGGTACACATATGCAAGTCTGTGACGCAAAGACGGACATGTAATGAAAACAAATGAATTTTAAATATAGGGGGCACTTTTGGGGGCAAAATAAGAAAATTAAAAAACAAAGTTTTGCAAACCATATCGTGTTACATATTAAATGAAAGGGCTTATTTTAAGGGTCTCAAATATATTTTTTTTATAATTTTATAATAAATAAATTAGAAGTTATTTAAGAATATAGGCAAAAAATGACCATTCCCCCCCCTTAACTCCGATACCACTGGGTCAAAAATTTTGAAAAAAATACTCATAATAGTTCTTCACCTCTAGATGACAGGAAAATGCGGATGCGGATGCGCATGCGGGGCGATCTGAACGGCGGGCGGAGTCCGACGTCACTACTCTGGGTGCCGCAGGCACCCAGCGCGGGTGCGCATGCGGGGCGATCTGAACGGAGGGCGCAGCCCGACGTCACTACTCTGGGTGCCGCAGACACCCAGCGCGGGTGCGCATGCGGGGCGATCTGAACGGAGGGCGCAGCCCGACGTCACTACTCTGGGTGCCGCAGGCACCCAGCGCGGGTGCGCATGCGGGGCGATCTGAACGGAGGGCGCAGCCCGACGTCACTACTCTGGGTGCCGCAGGCACCCAGCGCGGGCACGCATGCGGGGCGATCTGAACGGAGGGCGCAGCCAGACGTCACTACTCTGGGTGCCGCAGGCACCCAGCGCGGGCGCGCATGCGGGGCGATCTGAACGGAGGGCGCAGCCCGACGTCACTACTCTGGGTGCCGCAGGCACCCAGCGCGGGCGCGCATGCGGGGAGATCTGAACGGAGGGCGCAGCCCGACGTCACTACTCTGGGTGCCGCAGGCACCCAGCGCGGGCGCGCATGCGGGCGATCTGAACGGAGGGCGCAGCCCGACGTCACTACTCTGGGTGCCGCAGGCACCCAGCGCAGGCGCGCATGCGGGGCGATCTGAACGGCGGGCGCAGCCCGACGTCACTAATCTGAGTGCCGCAGAGATTATTATAGCGGGAGATTTCAATATTAATTTTCGGGATAAGACAAAAAATGAAATATCACAATACCATTTATCGCTCGGTTTTAGCCCACAAATTAAAAAATACACTACAAGGCAGAATACCACAATAGATAACATATTTAGTAATTTCCCACTACAATCCGGCACTATACATACTTTTTTCAGTTACCATAATCAAATATGGGTTAGGTTTAAAAAACCTTTGTAGAGTCTGTGCGAAAAGAGAAGAGTCGTGGTATGTATGGGGCTCAATACATTCCACTATTCTTCTCTTTCCAAACAGACTAACTTAAATTTATTTTTTTTGTATTCATTATTAAAAATTCAAAATTCTAATGTACATAAATTATTCTGCAAGAAGACCTGAAGGGCCCTTTGACAAGTTCAGAACTAACCATATATTTAAAACAACAAAATTTCATTATAAAAATCTTAAAATAAATTAATAATTATTACAATACAGGTATAGTAACTATTAGTCTTAATGGTTAATAAATACATTATTTTTTTTAGACTTAGATTCCTTCTCGCGACGTACGGAACCCTCTCCAAGCGAGTTTAACTCGCGCTTGACCGGTTTTTTTTTGATGACCATAAAAACGAATCTGCTCCCAGAGATAGGTAGGTTAGGGTTATTTTTTTTTTGGTGACCCTAAAAACGAATTTGCTCCCAGAGATAGGTAGGTTAGGGTTATTTTATTTATGACCCGTAAAACGAGACTGCTCCCAGAGATAGGTAGGTTAGGGTTATTTTTTTTATGACCCTAAAAACGAAACTGCTCCCAGGGATAGGTAGGTTATTCACAATATTAGGCGAAAAATAATTTATGCCTATCAATACATTCGACATAACAATAAAAGACATTTTGAAACATGACCAACTAAATATTTTGCCATACAATAATATTGTAAATAATCATTTACGACATGTTATATATGCGAAACATTGGTCTGCCATCTGATAGTTTTGCCAAATGATACTATGGGAAAAATAGTTTGGGTAGTGATAATTTGCCATGCAATTTTCGGCCACATATTAGTAAACCCCCACGGACGATATCAGCCTGTCAGTTGTTCGGAACTGTCACCTTTTACGTTTAACTGACAGACTGATATCGTCCGGCGAACTGGTAATCTGTGGGCCCCTTTATAAGAGATACGATAATGGTACCTAACTATATACGTCCCATTGCTGAGCACAAACTACCTTTCATCTTACATGTGAGTTAGGGCAATATTCCCTACACTGTTCGTCTGTATTCCTACGCTAGCCTGTCACTGTTTGGTAAATTCACGAATGTCGAATAATAACTTGTACCTAGTAGGGAATGCTTCCGGTACTGAGTTTGTCTAGAAAACCAGTACCGAGAGCACTACCTAGTACTAGTTATTATGATTCTCTAGTTCGCATTGCACTTGGGGCTAATTCAAAATAATTGAAGTCTATTTCATCCCATTTTAACATTTTTCACGCGTGCATCTCACTCATACTAAATTAAATATTTATTAGTGCATGCAAAACACGCTGTAGGTAATAAACATGTTCAAACCGGTAATTCAATTGGCTGCAGCTCGCTTAACCGATGGGAACATTGGGCCTGGACTGGACTAGCCTGGACGCATGTCCGTCAGTCGAGTAAACACAGCATTAAAGCGTAATGTCGTAATCCATTTAATGTACAATTTGCAAAAGTATTACTTTATTAGCGGATTCTACGACTTTTTTCTGGGAGATGAAATTAATTGAATAAAAGTCCATTATTGGGTACGTGTAAAATTGTATGAATTTAGGAGGTAAGGGTACCTATCGAATTGTATTAATCGGATCATCATTTTCGATCTATTTGCCAGATGATAATTTAGATGTTTTTGTGAGTAAATATAATCGTCAACCAGTCGTATAGCGGTGGAAAGACCTGATAACAAAGCGATGACCGGCGAAATCTGCGCTTAGGTAGCCCGCGGGCTATACCTAATTAGTATAGGAGCGCCAATATGTGGTGATCGGTTTTCTTACATGGTCGATCTAGCAGTGTGTTGGTATTAATTGTTTACCTACATGGTGCATGAGCCGGTAATTGCCAATCTTGGCGTTGTGTCCACACTAGAACTTACAATGTGTCTGTTTGGTAACGGTTCCACCAGCTAAAGTCATCAATTACTTGCCTTGGGTAGGTATCTTGCCTACGCATGACCACAAATATAGTTTTATTGGATTTTATTTCATAAATTTTAATGGATAGGTTTTGTTTTAAGGCAAATACTGTAGGACTTCAGTTTCCAACTTCGGGGTAATTAACCCTTTAACCTATTTCAATAATTCCATGGGGATAACGCATTTGGGAAAAAAATATATCCGTTGGCTCGCACCATTGATTTCTTCATCAATACTCATACGATTTGGAGATAATATCAGTTTCGGAATGACGTTAAGGAACAAGCTAGCGCATATTTCTCCACGCCGACAATTGACACCAGTCCATTTGCATACATTTTCAAGTCGATAAGTAAGTACGGATGTATGTGTGTAGCTAGATAAAACTATGTTTATTATTATGGTAACATCAATTAATACATAGTCAATAGATCAGCAATGTACGGTGAATTGTCACTGTTAGGTGTTTATTGCCACATAGGTAGGTGTAACAGTAGGGGCCAGAAAAAGAGGGAAAAAAAACTCAATGATAAAGTGTCGTCATTCAACCTATGTGACGACTTTCATAGTAACAAGTGACAAATCATGGCGACTTTTCATAAAAAGTAGCTACTCGTAACCCTATTTCGCAATGTGTGAGTAACATAAAATAGGTTTGTACCCGGCAAACAGCGTCGTTAATTGCCGCGCCGGCGCCGGATGCGCCGGAACCGCCGCCGCCGTCCGGTTCGCTGCATACGTTCCGGACAGTATTCAGATTTACACACACATAGGTACGAGTAATGTACAATACTGGTTGTATCACAGCAATGGAGGAAATCAGAAAGTAAATATATCAGAATATTTGTGCTTTTGTTTAATATAATTTAACAATGTTTTTCAACATTTTCCCTTAGTATATATAAATAAATTATACCTACTTCTTATCTTGCGTTTATTTTCCTGTATTGTTTTTTTTAACGGACTCAATAACATTAAGACATATTTTTTATCTGCATCATATTTAAAAAATATTATATTTCCACTGCTCGTTAAAAGGATAAATAAATCTGATAACTCATGAAAATAGTTATTTGTACAACAAGAGATCAAAGTTTGATATTTCTTCGAGTGCTTATTTTGAGTCCCGTGCAAGCGAAAGATTCTATAATAGATTCACGAGCGTAGCGAGTGAATCTAATTTAGAATCTTGAGCGTAGTGAGGGATTCAAAAGCGCACGAGATGTAAAAATAACTTTGATCTCGTGTAGTACACAAAATTTTTCACCCTAAGCAGTGAGAACATACCTAGAGGGACAGAGATAATAGAACCCAAGTATATCGAAATTTTATTAGACCCCGCATGTTGAAATAACATTTGACTATAAAGGTCACTTGAATGACATTTTGTCTCACTCAGTGAGCAAAATGCGATTTTGCTCACTCATTTTGTTTCACTCAGTGAGCAAAATGCGATTTTGCTCACTGAGTGAGACAAAATGACTTAGTGAGCAAAATCGCATTTTTCTCACTGTTTTTAAGAAGCAAAGTAGCCTTGTTCGAGCTGCTGAGGTGAAAAATATATTATCGCGAAAATTATTCAGGATCAATGAATGAGTTGAGTAATCAGCATTATGAAAGAAAATTACATTCAATATTGAACAAAAAAGTTTTTAATGCCGTAGGATTAATTATACCCGATTTGAAAGGCAAATTAATTTTACTCGCAAATAATAAGAAGGCCGTGATTACATGGCTTTAAGTTTTTTGCCTTTTTTAATTAAAGTTCTTTCGCTCAAAATGCTAAATACCGCTTACGTGACTGGTGTCACTATATATTATTATCCATTATTATACGTATTACGTATATCGTCGTCTACTTTGTGCCCACTACACAAGCCTTATTCAGCTTACCGTGAAACTAGGTCGAAGCTGAAAAAATGTCTTATAATATTTATTTATTTAGATACAGCAGATACAGATTTATCTGAAGGAGATCTGTCCAAAGACGCATCTTTGCATACTCCAGCCATATACTGACGCCACATTGTTTGTCCCGCCCTAGCTATTATTTTAATAACATAATTATCTTCTTCTTCTTCAACCTAGCGTTTTCCCGGCCTAGCGCCAGGCTCCGCTTTCCTGCTCAATCTTCTCCACTTTGCCCGGTCTTCGGCATCCTCAGATGTGAGATTGTTCACTCCCATGAGAATAAAAAATAAGAACCAAAAAATATACAATGACCCGGGTTTTACATAAAGAACATTGTTCCTAAAGTACGCGTAGATCACAAGTACGCGGCCGTATATTTTACGTTCGCCGTAAACGCTCTTTATTCGCCGGTTACGGCGCGATGTGCGGAGATTGGGCAAGATAAAAGATTACACTGTAACTGCTCGTAAGTGTGTATAACTGGTAAAGTTTGAGTCGACTTCAGTTCATCATACTTATATAAGTACCAACTGGGACATGTATGGCTCAAACATTTTTTTTAAATAATTTTTGCAGACAGACTAAATTGGTACTGTGATATTTATGTTATCCCCACCTTGTATTTAACCAGGGTACACACTATAGTTCTGCGATTTCTTGAATCATGTATCTCATAGCAATAGAAAAGCGACGCCATAATTATTAAAATATTCAGCGGTAAATTACTTATTGTTACTGGTATAATAAGTACATGCCATAAATGTCGAAACATATCGCTGGTTGATATTTGAGTGATTATTATTTTATTTCGCAGGAGTTTGGTAGTAGGTTAATATGAAGTCAAAACAATCGAACTACTAGTTGCATGATTTGCATGAACAGTTAGGAAGTGTTGTAATAAATCTTTCCCCCCAAATGTGAGAGAAAAGACACATCGGACAAACAAAAATGGACAGGTGGAATGCCACCCTAAGAGATGACTTCGAAGATAACAATATCATAACCGTTAGAATAAATACGAATTAAAATAATAAAGAATAATGCGAATTTTGCAATGTTATAAACTAACACAGGAACCCCATTTTTCATTTTACAGTACTTATCTAAATTACTTAGACGGTTTGTATGAAAGTCCCTTGTGGCATTATACGTGTGGAACCCTAAAAAAGTTATGGCCGTATAACGAGTTTCAGTATCAAAGCGATATGAGTCTTAAAGAACGATAAGTACCCAGAAGAAAGACAAACGTTTTTCCATATCAAATCAACGATGTTATAAGGAAAAAAATATACGCTTCAGATTTATGTAAGTATAGGTGGGTAGAGTCGGTCCATAAAAAGTCTGCAGCGGATTTGATAGCCCACGCAGTGCAAGTGTCATTTATACGTCATAATTTCATAGAAGTTTGACGTTTAAAATAACACTCGCACTGCGAGGGCTATCAAATCCGCTGCAGACTATTCTTGGTCTGACTCTACCTAATGATGCAGACCTATCACGTGTAGGCACGTGTTTTTAGGGTTCCGTACCCAAAGGGTAAAACGGGACCCTATTACTAAGACTTCGCTGTCCGTCCGTCCGTCCGTCCGTCCGTCCGTCCGTCCGTCCGTCCGTCCGTCCGTCCGTCCGTCCGTCCGTCCGTCTGTCACCAGGCTGTATCTCACGAACCGTGATAGCTAGACAGTTGAAATTTTCACAGATGATGTATTTCTGTTGCCGCTATAACAACAAATACTAAAAACAGAATAAAATAAAGATTTAAATGGGGCTCCCATACAACAAACGTGATTTTTGACCAAAGTTAAGCAACGTCGGGAGTGGTCAGTACTTGGATGGGTGACCGTTTTTTTTTTTGCTTTTTTTTCGTTTTTTTTTTTTGCATTATGGTACGGAACCCAAAGGGCACTTGCCCGGTTTTTATAAGTTTACTGATGATTGTGCAGTAGGTTTAGCAAGCAGAGTTGTTGAAAAATCGTACCGCTTTTTCAGATCACCTATATGTATAGTAAAGATGCCACGAATATTCGGCAACTATTCGGTATTCGGCCTATTCGGTCACTTTGCCAAATATTCGGTATTCGGCCGAATGTTGCCTACTATTCAGCCGAATACCGAATATCTGTTGCACCTACCTCAATATCACAAAAAAATAACCAAAATCTAGGTATATTTATTATTTCAAATGTATTCTTGGAAAGTGGTTTTTAAATACGAAGGCACGTTTTTGAGCATTTCTTGATTCCAAAATATTTTATTTTTATCATGGGTCTGATTTGATGGACTTTAACTACATTCATTAATTCTGTTCAACATAAAAATATATCTTGGCAAACGTTGCTTTGTTGGCGAACAGTTTTCGTAATCACTGTGACTCAAAATGTTCGCATGTCATGCCGAATATACGGTATTAGGCCGAGAGGGGGGCGAATATTCGGTATTCGGCCAAATTCACTATTCGGGGCATCTCTACTATATAGTACCTATGCCCAAAAAAATGTTCCACAGAAATACGAAACAGTATTGTAAGTATTCTCGTAACTTTACGGAAAATCACAAAAAAGTAGTTATCCTTCCCAGAACGAGAAGCTATTAAACTAGCCAAGTTTTATCCAAATGTAAACAAAACAAAACGTCAACAAAATAATCGTCCTATTTACGGATGATATCATTCAAGTATTTACCTATCTGGCGAGAACTTCTCGAATGGTGTCATTGCCGCCATGACTGTTTTCGCGAGGCGGAAGCGGAAATGACCGAAATCAGGGAGAGTGGAATAAAACATTCCGGGGCAGGCGAGCATGAGACCGGTCGGGAATGGGGCTGTCCATAAATTACGTCATCGATTTTTGACGATTTTGGACCCCCCCCCCCCCTATAATCATCCAAAAATCATGCATCAAATGACCCCATTTCCTCCTACTTCATGCTACCGTCATCCGATGTCCAGACCCCCCCCCCCCTAATTTGAAATGACGTAATTTATGAATAGCCCCAATGGGTTTGTTGAACGATAGAATTTATTTGAAGCCAATTGCAAGTCCATAACCTCTCGACGATCCGAAATCAATTCTTTTACTGTAAGTGCACCAACTTATTGTAATAGAGTATCCACATCGACATACTGGCTGTCCATATGGGGTAAGATAAACATAGTTTATTTTGCCCGGGGCTAGAGAAACAGTATGAGGATTCCCTACAAGTGTTTCTTTTGCCCCAATGTTTCTTTTAGCTACCCCATCTAATCTTATAGAACTTATGTTAAGGAAGTGTGTATACATGTCTTCGCTTAATATATTCCAAAAGCGCACTTTATTATGCCGTATTGGCGCTTTATGGGTGTCGGTCAAATAAAGTGTCATATTCATATTTGTCACCTTTGACTTCAATGCCCGCAGATGATAGGTTTTGATCCCATGCCCATTGAGCTCAAAGCTAGCAGATGATAGTTTTTATTGAATCTGTTAGTAACTTAAATACTAATTTCAAAGACGCGGTAGCTACACCTAAAATGAATCCAATAAGTTAGGTTCTTAATTCCCTGAAAGTTATTTACGAAAAAAATGTCGTGATATAGTCAGTGTGATTCAAACTGCCGTAATCGTTCTCCTTAGTACCTAGTTACTCTTGTAATTGAAACCTGTGCTTGATCAAAGATAATTAAGGTTGTCTTTGGCTTGATTGTAGTTGCTTATATGTAGTAGTGATAGCTGGACTTAACAAATAGCGACATTGGATTGCCGGGTGTTGTTTAAAAAATGGTTAAACGTGTTTCAAGACTAATTCATCATTCACTGCACACATCCACATTAGTTCACTGCATAATAAGCTATCAATATTAAATTTTAAACAACTTCAATGAGCCAAAAAAATTATAATATCTCGTGACGACTTCGCCATTTTGAAGTTCAACCGAAAATACGTCTTGCGCTGCTGTGACAACGGGAATGCATGCTTCTCTTCTCCCGACTGTCACCGTGATCTGTCACCAGCGAACCGTCCAGAATGTATTGACAGATTTGTCTCCTATCAGAGCCGTTCTTTACACACGACGTTTCTTAGAAAGTCAGTATAGTGTGGTCTATGTGTACGAATAGTTTTGACGATTCTAGAGGTCGAGGGCGGAGAGGAAGCAATATCAGAAAAGATCTACCTATTTATGTAGACTAGGATCGAATTATCATTTACGTACATATTTTCCAATGTTATTGTGAAGAGGTTTTATGAGCAATCGACTCGAGCTTGACAAAGCTAATTTAAAAAAATATATAATCTCAAATTTGAATGTCTATGGAATTCAAATTTGAGAACTTCACTACTTCCAATTGTTTAAGCAAAAATATATGTGTCACAAAAAATGTGCAAATTTAATTATGAATAGATAATGTTGTGGTAATCAAGAAGTAAAAAAGCGGTGGTGGCCGAGTGGATATGACGCCCGACTTTCAATCCGGAGGTCGCGGGTTCAAATCCTGGCTCGTACCAATGAGTTTTTCGGAACTTATGTACGAAATATAATTTGATATTTACCACTAGCTTTTCGGTGAAGGAAAAACATCGTGAGGAAACCTGCATACATCTGCGAAGAAATTCAAAGGTGTATGTGAAGTCCCCAATCCGCATTGGGCTAGCGTGGGGACTATAGCCCAAGCCCTCTCGCGCATGAGAGGAGGCCTGTGCCCAGCAGTGGGACGTATACAGGCTGAATTATTATTATTATTATATTATAATCAAGAAGTGTATTACAGTCATTTAATAAAGCTCCAAGGACCTCCTATATACCTTTATATCCAATAATAATTCAAATCGAGTAATCAATTCTGAGGCTGCATTGATTGCATTACCCTCGAGATGCAATCAACACGAAATTAATATCGTTTGCTATTAAAGTAACAATGCAATATAACAAAGACTTAAAAACATCCGGCGATATTGCATCCATTATTAAAATCCAGCGCTTCATACCTTATAAACGGGAATCTATGATGCAACATTTATGTTACTACACTGAGAGAAAAATCATTAGTAAACTAAACCAGGAATTAAAAAAACAGTTCTGTACTGGGGGAAAAAATGAAGTTTAGTAATAATTATAGACGTTTCACTATTTCTGTAAAGTTTATTTATTTCTACAAACAGCTCAGTAATCCTAAATATAATTTCAACAAACAGATAATAGAAATTTCAAGAACTAATAGAACTTGCAAAAGTCAATTTGTTCCTATTAGTTGACTCTCCTTGTCCCCGGATTAAGTTTATTTTTGTAATTCTAAGTGTGTTTTTGTTATCCTTTTCTCTCAGTGTATCTCGAATAAATATCTTAGTTTAAAATCTCCGATACCCTCAGAGCTCTCGGCAGATAAAGTGGTCCAATCCATAAATGTCAACACGAAACACTTAAAGCGGACGCTTTAGGAACGGCATTCGGAGTATTAAAACCTCATTTGGGAGCTGATTATATACACCTTTTAACCTGATTTTTCTCCAAAACCTACAAGGTGTAACAAAAATAGTGGGGATCCGTATTCGGAATATCGTGTTCTAATTAAAAAAAATAGAAGACATTTTTTGGCGTGATATGGTGATCCCCATCATTTTTGTTTGGATAAGGTGCCGTAGCGAATATCTTTTATCTTTGTACTTGCAGTAATATCTTATATAACGATTCTTAAAAATTCATATATGAAACGCTTTTAAAGCTCATATATTTAAAGATACTTCTCCGCACTTCATTATGTCAAATCAATATCAAATAAGCACAACATTTTAAAAGTTTGATTGCCGTTTCAGATATCGGCCTACGAAGACTGCGTTGTTTATTTGGGCGCCCCTAGAGTTTCCGGTAAGGGAAAATGTCAGAAAATGCGGTGCAAAGGCTTTTGTGGAGGGGCTTTAAGTTGCTCGTCGATTGTTTGTTCTTGAATGTTTGCTGCCAGAATGTTCATGTTTGTGTGAGTTGCCGGTAGCCGGGATGTTTTATGTATAGAGTTTACCGAGTTATCCGTAGTTTTAGTACCTACCTAGTAGTAGTAGTAGTACTAGTAGTAGTAGTAGTAGTAAAACACTTTATTGTACAAAAATCAAAACAAAACAGGAAAAATAAAATTCGTCATTAGTACAACGGCGAACTTATCGCTTTAAGGGATCTCTTCCAGTAAACCTTTGAGCAATTGAGGGAGACGATAGACACCCGTACTGTACCAACAGCGTAAATAAAAAACCGGGCAAGTGCGAGTCGGACTCGCGCACGAAGGGTTCCGTACCATAATGCAAAAAACGGCAAAAAAAAACGGTCACCCATCCAAGTACTGACCCCGCCCGACGTTGCTTAACTTCGGTCAAAAATCACGTTTGTTGTATGGGAGCCCCACTTAAATCTTTATTTTATTCTGTTTTTAGTATTTCTGTTGCCGCCGCTATAACAATAGCGGCAACAGAAATACATCATTTGTGAAAATTTCAACTGTCTAGCTATCACGGTTCGTGAGATACAGCCTGGTGACAGACAGACGGACGGACGGACAGACGGACGGACGGGTCCGGACAGCGAAGTCTTAGTAATAGCCCCGCGGGGGCAGCTCGTGGCGAGCTGACGGTGAGTGGCGACACCGCGGACCCCTATTCCAGAGGGCCCTGTAATCTGGCCCTCGCCTCTGTGCTTGCCTTGATTGGCCGGCCAGAGTGGAGTCGCAAGAGCGGGACCTATGCTCCAGGTTGGAAGTGTAAAATGTCATAACGCCGGCGGCCCGCTGAACGGATTACCGGGATCTGGCTACTGTAGGCTCACCTCTCGACAACCTCACAGCCACTCCAAAATGTTGCCCTGTTGTCGCACTGTGCGTGCGGCCATTGCGGGGCCCACTCAATAAGTTGGCGAGTCACCACCTGTCGTTTACAATTTTGAGACTGATTGTCATGGCAGGTGTCCGCTAGTCTCTCCCATAGCCCATTATCCAGTCCATCCAACTTTCAAATCTATAGCCCATGACCTTAGTTCCCATCGCAGCACAAAAGTGCTACACTGCAATAGTCTTTGCACCTGGTGGGGACCATCTCCGGATGTATCACATTGTGCGTTCGGGGATGGTATCCGCCACGTGTATCCCTTGCTTTTAGATTAAAGTGTCTTAAAGGGCCTCTGCGCTGTTGGCTTCGGCCCCACGTACGCCTCCCAAAGGTCCGGGACGCCATGGTCCCGAGATATGGAAAAGACATACAAATAATAATAATAGTATATACAGCAACATAATTTGTTATGCGGGCGAGGTGTTTAAAATTAACTGACAGGTCTTTATTGTTAAGAGACTAAGAGTGTGTACATTTTGAACAACTCACCCTGCTTAACAACTTCTGTTGTTGAATGTAATGGTGTTACATCAAAAGGGCTTTAAATCTGTTTAGAAATATTCAGTAATTGAGGTCGACTTATTAAAAACACCGTCAGAAACAAATTTCAACATCAAAACTGCAAAAAATCATCGCATAATAGTCCACATGTATTACACTTTAAACTCTCGCGTTTTGTACACATATACACAAACGGGGTTACCGCGATATACTTTCATTATTTTTACCTTAAATTCCGACGTTTCAGCTGAGTTACACCAGCTGTAGTCACGGAAAGACTTTTAGTTCACATTTGTACCGAAATCATAGAGATAACTTAAACTTTTGACCTTAAGTAGTGAACTTACTTATCCAAGGTTTTGTATAAGTATTCTCCAAAGGTACAGTTTCTCGTTGTTGATGTAGCAAGGTGTGTACAAGGTGTGTACAAGGAACAACTAAACAAGCGTGAAGTGTTTGTTGCATTATTCATTATGTAATGAGCGCAAACACGAGGTAATTAGGGAGCGTACGGGGTAGCGAACATACGCACACATCTTTATGTACACAGACATCTAACACATAGGTACAGCAGTGTGTATGTGTATAGTAAATAGCAGTTTATTTATAACTACTAAAGTAAATATAGTTATTAAGTCATTGAGTTAATAATGTCTAAAAATAGGTCAAACAATCAAACCAAATTAGTAGTCGGTCAGAAATCAAGAACAAAGTCCGAATGATGAACTATTCGTACACTCTGCGAAGTAGATCGTCTTATAGAAAAAAAAATCTGAACGATATTGGTGTAGATTTATAGCTTCGATTGAAAGTAATGGGCAAGGTATTAACTTAAAAGAATTGCACACAATTTTCCATACCTAAACAATTATTTGAATCAACCCAAATCAAGACTCAATGAAATAAACTTTCCTATGAAAATAATGGACCTCACGTGCCTGATTTTATTTTTAGAACTTTTGTTTCGCTTTTGAATCGAGCTTTTACGTGATTTCAATTAGTCTCATTCCGAGAACTAGCCCCGTCTAGTACAATAGGACACGTTAGACGAGACCTAGATAGTTCGCCTAATAGTATAGGCGGGTAAATAGTGCCGATGCCGTACCAAATGTTTTATTTGTCTGACCCGATGGGACGTTTACTGACAATTATTCTAACAGCTTGTCAAACGCGGGCGAATTGATATCTAGGACGAACCAGTATACGTAAGAACCAAACCACGTTAATGTTGCAATTCATTGAAAATTAGTTAGCAAAAGTATCTACCGTAGGGAAGCCTAACTTCATCGTTGGTGCCTAATTTCGCTCAAGTAAAATATTTTTATAATAATATTACCAAGAAGTATATATGTCGTAGTCAGGTCGTATAATCCGCCGTATTACATTACGGCTAGCCGTTTTCAAAAATGGGCGAATGGGCGTTTTCAAAATTTTGAAATGCGGCGGTTCGACGATTAGCCGGATTAAAAGATAAAAGATAAAAAATAGTTTATTCAAGTAGGCATATTACAATGCGCTTATGAACCTCAAATAAACCTTTACCGGCTCCAACCGTACACCTCTGCCCCGAGAAGATTTAAATCCCCCCTCAATTGGAGGAGGGTATCCCAATATGGGACCGGCAACAAACTCGGCGATTGTTATTGCGATACGTTCTTCAATAAGGCGGCCTACGTTTAGCCGCATCGTACTACTATTTTAGATTGTAGAGTGACCAGCCCTTTCGGTCGCCTACGTAACCGGAGTTTGACAATGTTTGCAATTTAATTTATTTTTACCATGGTCCCACCGCACTACATGTGTTTCTTTTTCAAAACATTTCCTTCGCAACTTAACTAGACGGAGCTCCGCTTCGCGGGGCTCCTATTTCTGAGCGGTTTGCCCTTCGGGCATCTGAAGCTACCTAACGAACCTAACCTACTTACCTACCTACGCTTTTTTCCCCAAAGTGTAATGTTTTCACGGACGTCTCACTAAATCAATAGGTAGGTAGGTTAGGTTCGTTAGGTAGCTTCAGATGCCCGAAGGGCAAACCGCTCAGAAATAGGAGCCCGCAAAGCGGGGCTCCTTCTAGTTAAGTTACGAAGGAAATGTTTTTTGAAAAGAAATAGTCCGACGAACTCCAGATTTGATGGACACCCCAGCGTTTGTCAGGCAGCGCCACGGGTGTTAAGAATGGGAACTAAAAACTGTCAAAGCGGCGGCTAATGACTCGCTGTATTACATTACGGCTAGCCGTGTTGAAGAACGTATGGCGGCGAATACATTCCGGCGGATTCTCATTCAGCCGCATTCAATGTGGCTAATCGTTAAATCACCGCATTTCAAAACGCCCCTGTTTTTAATACGGCGGATTATACGATCCGACTGCGACATATATATATATCCATTCAATTCCCAATGAAAAGTGCTGCGTAAAAATAGTTAAAAAAATAATCTTCCCACCCATCTCCAACTTCGCCTTATCACTTTTTTAAATGAAAATTATACTAAACTTACTCCATATCCTAAATGCGACTACGTCCACGAATTCCTTGGTACTATAATGCAAGTTAAGGCGAAGTTATGTTATGGCAAATTCAGGGTAAGTACAAGTTGAATGAAACGCATTTTTGAAAACCGTTCAATGAACTGCAACATAACATAGGTTTGGTAAAAACAATATTAAGTAATATACGCATTATTCTTCCGAATCGATCCTCAAATAAACATCGGAACGATCAAGAACACTATTCGACAATGCTCACACAATCAATGTGAATATACAGTTTGCGGCCCGATTCGAACTTTAAGATACGTTAATGAATAGGTCTAGAAACGATATGGATTAGATATGTCAGTGTCAAATGTGACGTTTCTTCAAACAAAAACGTCACTTTTGACACTGACATATCTAATCCATATCGTTTTTAGGTCTAATAATTGACGTAATCGGGCAGTTGGTGACCGAGCGTACTTCCTTAAGATTAATCGTAATATGTAATGTCACTCTTGTGTACAAGTATGTATGCCAGCCTTCAGCCCTGACCCAATTTTTCAGGGAGCGGCCGGTATTATGGTGATAATTGGATCTTGTTACAATGAGTAGGGGAGGTAGGGGACCATTGGGCAGACGGGAGGCTCGGGCACGGCCTTAGAAATCAGGACGATCAGGAGGACGGGGGACAGGCCCAATGGTCCCCTACCTCCCCTACTTACGATAAAGAAGTGAGACGAAAAAAAAAGCTGATAAAGAAACATACTTTTAAATAAGTATAATACAGTAAGTATTTGAAAAGTAGAAAGATCAAAGCTTATTTTCATTAAAAGTGTTCGTGATGAAGCATTAAGTTTGGAGATCAAACACTTAGCGACTCGACATTCAATCGAATGCTCAAAGACATACCTAGTTACTCATTCATCGCTCAACGTTTTCCTTCAAAGCATATAAAGAATACAATCATTCGAATCAGAATACCAAAACGACGTATTTGCAACTCCTAAATTTGCATACAAACGTTCTTCCAGTGTCTGATATGTAGCAAAGTTTCTAGTTGAAGAATCACGCCTCGCTCGGCTACTTGGAGGCCGATTATGTTTTCACAATTTTATATGGTTATGACTAGCGTCCGGAGTAGCGGTGGCTTTGACACAGAGGGAAATGAAGTCGCCTAAGTATGTTTATGAAACGAATAACGATTAAATTATTAATTTTGCATAATACTTCCTATAATTATCTTTAAGGTTGCATATGGTAAGAAAATATTATATCGATCAATGGTGATATTTGTTAAGAGCATTTGGATAACAACACAAAACATTTGGGTGTTGCTGAAATTCTTTAACGAAAATAAATAGTTTTAAGTACTTGCAATTTACGAGTAATGTTATATACTACTTCAGGTAAATAAATAATTTATTCATTCAATGTTAAAAAGTTTGTAATAAATAACGACTCCATTATCCTCGGTGTGTGCCACCGCTCCTCCGGACGCTAGTTATGATCATATTTTGGTGCGACTTTGACCGTGAGCGGCTCACCATGATTGGTGCTGACCAAATACAATTAGGAGTCGTCTCATAAGCCATCCCGTTCACACATATTGGAGCGCGTGAGATGTCTGTTAACACAACTCAAGGTTGTACCAAAATGAGACGAAAACTGTCGAATTGTTTAAACAGAATCTGCTTGTTGGTAAATGAATAAACAAAGACAGATAAAGAAAATAACATTGCCCTATGAACGTTTAGGAAGTTCTGTCGTTTCATGCGTTTATTGTGGCAATAAATTTGTTTTGGAGCTGTTCTGGTCATCGCAGGCGTGTGGCAGGTGAATTATTCACACATGTGTGGTGGGGTTTAGATGTCAAGAACTATTGGCGAATGAACTACATGCATTGGACAGTAATAGCGACCATAGAGAAATATAGTAAGACAAGAGTGCTAATGCTCAACAACATAAGACTTTCCGGTCGGTGCTACATCTATTGTCATTTGACAGTACTACTACTTAAAGTACTGATAATTTCGCTACTCGATGCTAGATGTCGACTATGAAAATACTAATCTTTTTAGTACCAAAACTGATGTATGGAGTGAGCACTCTTGTCTTACTATATTTCTCTATGACGCGACTAAACTACGCTAGCATTGGAGGTTAACAGCCATTTTATTTGATTTGTAGCATGCGATGCGAGGGAATTTAAGAGATATTTGGTAGAGGGTTATAAGCCGAAATAATATAGGTAGCTGTAGTGAATTCAATGGGGACCATTCTTATAGCGTGTGGCTTCTCTCAAATCTGTGCCACAAAATGAAAGTATAACTATATGAAAGTCAGCATCAAAAAGAGTGGATCAGAGTACGCGTCAAAAGTAAGCATATTAGGTTAACAAAAAGTGCAAGTAACGCGAGAGCCTCTCCCGATGAACTGAAAAATCTACTCTCTTGCACATATTTACTCTCTTGCATCTGAGCATAGTCGGCTGAATATAGACGAAGCCTACTTCCAAGGTTGTATGCATTAATATGTACAATTACAAAGAATTTGATTGATGGAAAATCTAATCGAAAATTTGAGACATCGGTCTCGGCTCGCTTCACCTTAATCTAAAAAAACCGGCCATGTGCGAGTCGGACTCGCGCACGAAGGGTTCCTTACGTAAAAATCATGTTTGTATGGGAGCCCCACTTAAATATTTATTATATTCTGTTTTTAGTATTTGCTGTTATAGCGGCAACAGAAATACATCATCAGAGAAAATTTCAACTGTCTAATTATCACGGTTCATGAGATATAGCCTGGTGACAGACAGACAGACAGACAGATAGACAGACGGACAGATGGACAGTGGAGTCTTAGTAATAGGGTCCCGTTTTTACCCTTTGGGTCATCATGGGCCTGTACATCCATAAAATGATGGTTCAAACAGCGTCCATAAGAGTGCGGCACTTCCGCAAATGACTAGTAAGTCCAATGCGAGAGCGGTAGGCGCGACCGCATAGCTGGCAGGAGAATGCCGTGCCCGGTGACGAAGGTGGGAGTGCAGCGCGCTGGTGTCTCAGTTCCTGCCTAGCCGCCTAGCTTTGGTACGGAACCCTAAAAACAACAAAGATTGAAGACTTCATGTTTGGCGTCAGCTTCATGTGATTGATCACGCACTACGTAGCCAATTTCTTTAGACCTCGTCCAAAAATCACAAAGAACGGTTAAATGATTTATTATGTTCTTTGCGTCGTAAATCATATAATTGACACGTTAAATGTAATAAACGAATGGAAGGACTACTTTTGTCACAAAAAAAACTCAATCAAAATGTAATATTTTTCTGACATAGGTACGATTTAAAAGTTCGAAAATCTAACACTAACAATAAAGGTAAAGACACAATGTTAAATAAATATTTGTTCTGCTAAAAAAATCTCAATTTATAATATGTAGGTACTGTACATTGTACACTTAGCCGCAAAATTGCATCGCATGTTATAAATTCATTCATTCATTTAGAATTTTGCAGCTTTCTGTATTTTATATTTCAGATTATGCAACTGTAACGTCTGTGACAGTCACATTGCCAGCGTGAAACAAAAAGTAAACAGAGGGCCGATGATGGGTAAAACATATGAGTGGCGCCTGACGTAGCACTCGTAATGGCCGCACGTTCGCGGGTAGTGCGTCCGGGGAGTACGCTGCCGAATTTCAATGAGCTACCTACTGGTCTGACTAGTGTAAGTTTCCACATCGTTTCTCATAAGTAGTATGTTTGATAACCAGACATCGTAAATTTTGTAGCATATTTGGTGCAGCGGAATGGTGTTAACGGAATTGGTATAGATCATTCCAACTGAAATGGTAAATTAAGGTTAATATTAATGTAATTAACGCTAATTAATCATAAGGGTTGACATTGTTTATACCAAGTACGTTAACACCACTCCGCTGCACCGAAAATGTATGATGTCTGTTGATAACTTCAATAGGTAATACGGACAGCCGAGCGTTATGAGGTTTGAAAGTTTGGAGATGAATTGTAAACGTAATAAGTATAGGTAACAAATATATTTATTTCTAACTAGCTTCTACCCGCGACTATGTCTGCATGGAATGATGATGATTGATAAAAAATATTCTTCCTCGGGGGTCAAACTATCTCTATATCAAATTTCTCCTAAATTGCATGGTGCAGCGGTTTAAGCGTGAAGAGGTAACAGACAGACAGTTTATAAATGCGAAAATAACTCTACTTTCACATTTATAATAGGGATTAAGTAGGGATTGTTGTCTTAAATTAACAAAAGTAGTAGACGAAGTTAGTGGCCCAGCGGTAAGGCGTGCGATATAAAACAGGAGGTTGGTGGTTCGCACCCTGGCTTGTACCAATGAGTTTCTTGAAAGTTATCCACCTACATATGTATAATAGTTATTTGATAGTTAATAGTTTCTGAAGTTCATTGAAGGAAATCATTGTGAAAAAACCGGACGAATGCCAAGAAGGCATCCCCTTCAAAGGTCAGATGTCAGTTCGCTGTCGGTCAACCCAGTGCTTGAGAAGAATTAATTCTTAGATAAGATAGAATTGCGAAAAGCGACTGGCTCCTTTAGTTCACTATCAATCGTCATCAAAGTTAACTGTTTAGGTCTCTAGAGATTATCGGATGATTTACAGACTTTACTGAACTTTTATAACATAATAACGCACCTCCGCATTTTCTGCAAATTTATTGGACAAAGTTATCCAAAGTAATGCTTCGTAACAAACATAATTTGGAGCAAGCATAATTTATGGGAAACAGGAAATTTTAAATTGTTTCTTAATGTACAAGTACTTTGTTAAAATGTTCGTACATTAATCTTAAATTTGCCAAAGATGCGCTCAACTGAGGAAGTTAAATAAGTTAAATAAATGAAGCTAATATTTTACCTAATAGCTGGATATTTACATTAAATAAGTATCAAAATAGTTAGTAAGCTAAGCTATCTTAAAATTAAGAGATTTTTTGCCGAAAATGTTCTACCAGTACGAGTAAATACCTACTTAATCACAATAAATATCCACTCGTGAGATTAGCTCTTTTTATGTGTAGGTATACTTACCCACTTTTTAGCAATTCAATGTTAGTCATTGTTACTGGTAAACTTTGTAAAAAAATATTATTTCACGAATTAATAGTGTAACAGCCATATTCGAACTTTAAGATACGTCAAATAATAGATATGGAAACGATATGGATCGGATATGACAATGTCAAACAAGTGTCAAAAGTGAGGTTTCTACAAACAAAAACGTCACTTTTGACACTGACATATATCCAATCTAATATCGTTTCCATATCTATTATTTGACGATCTTAAAGTTCGAATATGGCTGTTAGTACCTAAAGATAATTTCAGTGTACTTATTTCCAACGCCTCAAACTTGCGGGAAGAATTAGCGAAGATTACTTTTTTATTGCTTAAATATTGAGATGGTCACGAGTGTCACGACTCAGCCAGCGCAACCTTTCATTTTTTACGAGTGTTTAAAAACAAAATGAGTTGGTTTATGAAGGTGCGTAGCCGGGAACTTTCACGGATTTCATGTGACAACTTCACCGCTCTGTCGCTGTTACAACTTTTTTAATTAGGTGAATAAAAGTAATTCTGCGTAGCGTTCAGTTCCGAGTGGATTACTCGCTCGTCGCTGGCGTGACGAGGCTTGGACAGATTTTGAACGGTTCCGCGGAATTGTTGATTTATTGGAGTTTGTGGAAATACTGGTTGTATTCACAAAGCGGGGTATGTTATTAATTGGTCGGTGCACACATGTCGGTTTAAATAGATTTCATATTCCCATTAAAGCTTAGATATTTACTTACAAAGTACCTATAGATTTTTTGTTTAACTTACAATACTTACATACATTTACGGTGGGGGAAAGCTGGCGAGTAATTATTACTATGATTGACTATTTTAATTTTTAACAAGCAGAAACGTCTGCGAACGATGCTATTAGATATCCAGGGCTATAACCGCGAAAATCGAAGTTCGCAAATTGCGGGCATTTTTCTCTGTCACTCTAATTACGCCTTCATTGGAGTAAAAGAGAAAGATCCCCGCAATTTGCGAATTTCGGTTTTCGCGGTAGCCCCTCAGAGGCCAGAGGCCGTGAGTTCAAGTCTCACACAAGACAGTATTTTTTCCACTTTTAAAGGACCCCGGACCTAAAGTATGGAAAATATGGTTTCAGTTAAATATCTTGAGATTTTGATATGTTATAGATTTCAGAGCCCTGAACAAGTCTCTAGGGGTGCTACTACTGTTTCCGAGTCCCTTTCAGAGTTTCGACTGGTTTTGTACTAGATAACAAAGTAGGTATTAGTACTTTAAACTTGAATACCTATACGTTTGAGTTGACATTGCAGTCATTTTATCTGTCTTTAAATGGTTATCGCAATATAGGTTCAATCTAATGTCAATTGTTTAAATAAATAGTTGGGAATTGAATCTTGTTAAAGTACTTAACTTACTTGTCTTGTTAAGTTCCTTTGTTATTTAGTACAAGATCAGTCGAAACTCTGAAAGGGACTCGGAAACAGTGGTAGCACAGGGGTGCTAGTCTCTAGGGTACAGACTTTTATTCAGGACTCTGAAATCTATAACATATCAAAAACTCGAGATATTTAACTGAAACCATATTTTCCATACTTTAGGTCCGGAGTCCTTTCTAAGTGTATGATTAACTATGTTGTGGTCGAGAGCTTGGCTGCGGTGTGCGAGTTATTTGTATTTTGTTCAGTAAGTAAAACGAATCATAATAAAAGAGGTGCCAAAGCTTTTATTATTTGATGCATGGGACATCGTGGAATATTCCATTACGATGTTGAAGCTGAGTATGAAATGAACTAATAACCGTAAGAATGTTGAGGACTATGTCAATGAAACCTCACAAACAATAATATTTTCGACGGTTTGGTGTAACTGGGTATATATTGGATCGCATAATAATTGATTGTCCTAATGTAATGTTACGCATAAAACTCATTTGGCATAATTTTTATTGTGCTGAAACTATTAACATTTCTGAAAAAATATAAAACTAATCTGGCCTAGCCTACACACCCTATGCAAAATACTTTCTGTCTCAGCTGGAGAAAAAATATGCGATAAGAGTTTTATGCGTAACATTACATTAGAACTTTAGGACAATCAATTATTATGTGACGAGATAGGCACCGGGTGTAACTATGTGAAAGTAGTGGAATTTTTCCAAAAAGTTGGAAAAGTTCTCGAAAATTTTCACGAAAATAGAAAATTACGATTGCCATACAAAAAACAATCCGAATTTTTTCCAAGTGGAAATTTCGTAATTTTTGAAACTTTTCAACCGCACATCAGTAGGTGTAATTGGTGTAACCAGTCCTTAGTTTATAAACTAAACTCACCAAATGAAATAAGCCCGCTGTTCAGCATGCTAAGCTTGATGGTGTTAGGGATGGACACCAGACTGGTCGCCCCGGTCCTCTCGCCTCCCTTCGACTTCTTCTCCCCAGCCCTCGTCGACGACCTTGAGCGAGGCTGCCGGCGCTGGCTGTTAGCCACCGACGTGCCTCGCTGTCCCGTCCGAGACGACATGATGCTTTTATTAACTTAGTTTCACTACACAGTACACACTGGCACTTTACACTATGAACTTTGCACTGTTAACACTAGATTTAAGCGTAATATTCATATCAAAACATTTACGTTATACACACATTGATGTAGCTTTAACGTTAATAGGAAGTGGGGTTGGATGCTTGTGAAGCCGCTACGCGCCGAAGCATAGTTTTGGTCACCGCCTGAAACAATAAGAAAAATAGTTTAGTTAAATAATAAAGTAGACTGCCTTATAAAAAATGTATCCTAAAATAAATAAAAAAACGGTTTATTTATTTCTTCAATATTATAACCATTTGTAAAAACAAAGTCTAACCTTAACAGTACATGTAACGAACTCGATACCTAAAACGATTTTTAAAATTCCAATTTGTATATTAACAATTTGACACATCCAATGTCGAAAGGCGACTGAACAAGTGGAAGAACACTGCGCGTGCGCCTACGCACCGTCTACGTCAGCGCAAGTTTCAGGAGCATTTATCTTGATCACTCGAGTGAACCAGTATAAGAGAGCTCTCCGATTGCGCGTCAGCTCTTATCGATCTCGAGGCCACAATACGATGGTTTGTCCAAGAATTCGACCGGAATGGCATTCAGAAATATTCTTGATTTGACTTTGCCCCGAGAGCATCTCCTTCGTACTGGTTTTTTATATTCGGACGCGTGTAAAACTCTCGCGCTCAGCAAAAAACATCTACCTACGTCCATCATGTTAACGGAAAATTCGTCAACCTTATTACAAAGCCAAAAAGTGTACCATTACAAGTGTACAGTACACTGTACGTGTACGCTTGTACACGGCCACTACGACCGGAAATTGCCGGGAAAATCTTCGACACGATTATGAATGAAACTAAAATAACCCTTACGAGTGAAAGAATGAATTGTTTACGCCAAGTTTGACGATCGGCATTTTGTTTTTCGTTTAGCGTGAAATTGTGTCATTCCCATAAAATGACAGTTAGAAATATGAATTGTAGATTAAAATAATGTTGTTTTCCTTGGAGCCAAAGTCCCCCGCCGCGTCTGTCTGTGTGTTTGTATGTTCGCTATAAACTCAAAAACTACTGAACAGATTTTCATGCGGTTTTCACCTATCAAGAGAGTGATTCTTGAAGAAGGTTTAAGTGTATAATTTGCAAACCCGTGCGAAGCGGGGTGGGTCGCTAGTGTAAATAAATAATAAATTATTTTAGGTATGAGGTGCTCTTTCAGGCTGAAATATAATAAAGGCAAGTCAACAAGTTACATACAGTTAAACCAGTGAGTGCTCGGAGAGTGAGTGAGTACATTTTCATCTTAATAATGAATGATATGCATGAATAATACCTATGATCGAGAAGAACGAACGACATGAAGTCATTTTCAGTCAGCTATTTCACAACTTCGTATAAATCGTAAGACAATTTGTAGTCGTACATGTACATTATTTATCACTAAACAGTTCGATATTTTGGAATATTTAAAACGACTGCGCCCAGATAATTCTAAGAACACTATGATAACGTGTGAAAATTAGGAATCTGGAGCTCACGTTACACTGGTGCCCCCCGAAAACTCGCCCAAACTGGCGCAACTATGAAAATACACGGTATCTCGTTTCGGCGTTCGCTTTTGACTCTACCATGATGAACGAACTTAATTGAAAATGCAATTTCGCTGCAGTAAATACCAATAACTACAGTACGTTTGTATGCGAGAACCGCTCAATTATGAAAACGTCATTATACGTTGCTATGTAATGGAAGAAGTTTGATGCACTGTGGTAATGGAGGTTGAAATGTTTTACTGGGAAAAATATTTAAACAGTGTACACTACATTTTTGGATGCAAATGCTTGATATGTTGATGAAAATATAATGTATAAGTGCTTATAATATTTTAGGCGATCCCTCAATTCCTTACGGTTCCCATCATCAGAACTAGATTTGACAAAAATGCGACCAACTTGGAATTAGGTAGGTAAGTATATTACGTTTGAACAAATAAATATTGTTCCAAATCGGTTCAGAAATGACGGGTTTCTCAGGTAATATACAAAAAAACTGTCAAATGGATACTCTCATCCTTTTTGAAGTCGGTTAAAAACTTTCACCCGTACTCAATTAACCCACAAAAGTGACTCATCAATGTTGCTAATTACTATTATTCATGCCAAAAACTTTTAGTAGGTACTAGATATCTTGAAAAACTATAAACGCAATGTCACTTTCCTGTTGTTGAAACTGCCAACTCCAAGGTCATCAACTTCCTCGCGTTATACCGGCATTTTTGCCACGGCTCATGGGAGCCTGGAGTCCTGGGGTCCGCTTGACAACTAATCCCAAGAATTGGTAACTCCAAGATTTTGATTCTAATTTTACAATTAGTTATGGTTTTGATACGACCTCGACGATCGTCTTGGTGATGGGCGCGCGTCTGACGCGCGACTTTCACTTGATTTCGCATCAGCCTGAAAAATAGGTTTTAAGTTTAAAACCTACATGTCATAAATGCGAGATCTTAAAAACAAGCATAATAAATAAGTTGTGATTATAGTTTGTCAAAGGATCTCAATCATCTCAATCATGGACAGAGAGAATCATACTATCTTTGTCTTGCATTAGTACTAGCACCCAAAAGAAATGGATGAGTATAGTTTTCCTGGTTCTTACTGACTGTCAAATTGGTTTGACCAACTATACCTATATATGTCGTTATTATATACTAAAGATTCATCAGTGTAATTAAAAGTAAAGATTTACAGGCCTTGGCTTATTTTTAAAGTTTAAAATGTGCGAACTAGCTCAGAAAACTATCTTGTTTTCAAGTTATTACTGTCTAGGATTATAATGCGTTATCATCAGGCCTTTAACATCTTGACAGATGATTTATGCAGCGCCTGTAAGCGAGGAACAAAGTCTCTCGTGGCTGTATAAGCCAATGCGGGCCGGTATTTGCGACCGTATTTGTAAAATAAAATAAAAAGAGCGTGAGCGAACTTTAAAGTCGTATCAAATATTAAAAACGTAACAAATTGCTATATCTGAATCGGATCTATATCTGAATCCCTAAAGTCTTTTCTCCTATCTTTGCATTCCCTAATATTGTTTGTCATAATGATCAGTTGTCCTAACACTAAAAACCTTAATTTTGGTTTCCCCAATTATTGTTTACTTATCCTAATATTATTAAGCATATTTTCTTTTTCCCCCCATCCCACCCATCTGAATCCTGCTCCAAGTTTACGTATGACGGTATTTTTAGACTTTGCTGTGCATGTGCGGTGTCTAGACTAAAGATGCTCACATTTTTATGAGCGTGTTTTTACCATCCTTTATTACCCGTGTAGGCCCCGGTTTATCAAAGCTAAATCCGCCTTGTAGCTGTCGTAAAATATAGTTAATTTTACCACATTTCCAACGTGTGTTAACATTGAATAATTTTACGGTTTAGAGTTTAGACTTACTTGTTTTTAGTCACTCGCGCGACATTTTTCGGAGAGCCTAGGTCTCCTTTCTCATTTAAATTACTTTCCAAATATTATTTTGGACTTATTTCAATTTATCAATAACGTTTGGCAATCAAATTTGAATCAATGGTGTTAAAAAATAGAGCGCAGTCTGTTTTGTTGTCAAATCGAAATAAATAAAGCAATCTCAAGTCTATTGGCATCGGTACCGACGGCTGGGAGGAACATGCTGCAATGAGAACCGGCGTAGAGACCTATGCGTGGGAGAGAAAAAGCTCGACGAAGGGTGGCTGGAAAACTTGAGACAAAAAAGGCACAGGCGTCATCGGGCTGGTAGCCTGGTCTCAGGCGAAAATGCGTTGGCCGTCTCAACCGCTCTTGACACAGCGTTGCAACTATCATCCGTCAGGGATGCAGTGGCCATTGATGACCCAAAGGGTAAAAACCGGGCAAGTGCGAGTCGGACTCGCGCACGAAGGGTTCCGTACCATAATGAAAAAAAAAACGGAAAAAATGCAAAAAAACACGGTCACCCATCCATTGTACTGACCACGCCCGACGTTGCTTAACTTTGGTCAAAAATCACGTTTGTTGTATGGGAGCCCCATTTAAATCTTTATTTTATTCTGTTTTTAGTATTTGTTGTTATAGCGGCAACAGAAATACATCATCTGTGAAAATTTTAACTGTCTAGCTATCACGGTTCGTGAGATACAGCCCGATGACAGACAGACGGACGGACGGACGGACGGACGGGCAGCGAAGTCTTAGTAATAGGGTCCCGTTTTACCTTTTGGGTACGGAACCCTAAAAATGGGACCCTATTACTAAGACTCCGCTGTCCGTCTGTCCGTCTGTCCGTCTATCCGTCTGTCCGTCTGTCCGTGTGTCCGTGTGTCCGTCTGTCCGTCTGTCCGCCTGTCCGTCTGTCCGTCTGTCCGTCTGTCCGTCTGTCCGTGTGTCCGTGTTTGTCTGTCCGCCCGTCCGTCTGTCCGTCTGTCCGTCCGTCTGTCCGTGACCAGGCTGTTGAAATTTTCATAGATGATGTATTTCTGTTGCCGCTATAACAGCAAATACTAAAAACAAAATAAATTAAATATTGAAGTGGTGCTCCAATACAACAAACGTGATTTTTTTGCCGTTTTTTGCGTAATGGCACGGAACCCTTCGTGCGCGAATCCGTCTCGCACTTGACCGGTTTTATTTATTACTCACATTTTTAAACTTATCCTGAGTACCAAATCGGAAGTCACGCCGCAGTTCATACCGCAGATATCACGTCCATGTGTATGAATGGCCCAGAAATAAACAGTGAGTCAAGGAATGCCTCCACCGAGTCAAGGGCGAGCTGTATTTGTTGTGTGTAATATTGCTCGCGAGCTGGAATTTTCCGCGGCTTACGCTGCGTCTTACGTAAGCGAACAACTCGCGAACGCGACGCGGCGCGGCATTGCGCGACGCGGCGGGCCCAACGCGTTCGCGTTCGCAACAAGATCGCCCACGTAGGACACTTCTATAGGTATCTACGGTTGATTCACCCCGCGCCGCATCGCTTCGCTTCGCGTTCGCGTGTTGTTCGCCTACGTAGGACGCTGCGTTACAGTTTTAACATACGAGACATTAATGTGGATTATTAAAGTACAGAGCAACCTAATCCTGGCTTTGAGAGAGTGCAAGATGGTGATGTATCCTATATACATGCCGAAAATGCCTTGATGCAGAGAGCTGAAATGTGAATATAATAACGCGATCTACACTAGCTAATAATGCCGACTAACATTTTAAAGCATATTCTAAGTACCATCAACCAAATACAAAACCGCCTGGATCAGTCACTGAACGACCTGACTTTAACCTACATTATTTGATCATGTAATGTTATCTTTGGCTTTAGGAGCTATTTGAAGGTAGATTTTGTTTACTTTTATTTAAATACCTAAAGATACAGAGTATAGTACCAGACAAAGATACATGTTATCATAAAAATTCATGTCCAATTTCACGTACTGCAGAAAATCAAATCAAAATGAGAGCATTACTTCGATTGTATGGGAGCGGCTTTTTGGTGGCACGTGGGCGAAGTTGGGCACCAACGGTTAAGTAACCTCCTTTTACTTATTATTTATAGCTATAGATTGCTTCTATTTTCCACTTCAACCCTTTCCCCGCTAGTAAACTAAGATAATTTCCAAACAGACTGAACTTCCTCATAAAGAAATTTGAATATAAATTGAGATGTTAATTTTCGTTTAACTGAAGCACACTGAAGGCTGTTGTTACGACCGATATTGTGTTAGAACAGTATCAAAAACTAGTCAATGTTATTTGGCTTTACTTATTCTAGTTACTATAATACATGAAATATGATATCATGTGTTAATCAGTTCTTAGAATTTGGTTTAATAATTTATCCATCGGATATTCTGTTATGAAATATCCCTTGAACCCTATTACCATTTTCCGTGAAAAACAAGTAAGTACTTGTTTTTCACGTAAAATGGTAATAGAGTTAATAGAAAAAAATTATTCACTAAGTAGTGAATTAATTTTTTCTAAGCATTTCGGAACGGTATCGAATCGACTTAAGGTCAATGAGGTCTACCGTGACGCCTTACAAACGCCAGACTTCAGGGGACTTCAGGAGATAGTGATACGTGGAGAAATAAGAGGGAGGCCTTTGCCCAGAAGTGGGACAATTATGGGCTCATAATTAGTGATTCGCGGGAATTTCCCGGGAACAAGGAATATTCCCTTATGGGAAATTTCTGGGAAATTTTCCGGTGTTCCCGGGAAAATTCCTCGAACAGGGGAATATTGAAACAGATTAAGTGTGTTACAATTTTAATTAAAGCTAGCTATAACGACAAGTAACTGCGTTTAGTAAAATAAAGTAGCCAAAAACCGTAAAATGCAAAGTGGCTTCCCAAAAAAAAAACTTAAAAAGTGGATTTGCTTACAACATTCGACAGTTTGGATGTTTCTCAAAAATATATGCCATCACTTTAAGCCCCCGATGTACCTGAATGCGAAGTCAGATCACATCGAAATTTTCTCCATACAAATAGATACTTATAATTTTTTTTATCTCCAAAAAATTATGGCTACAGTATTTTTTTTATTAGATATTTTGAATAATGTAATGCTAAAACATTCACAAGAACCCGTCCTTAACACTCGTATGTAGAAGAATTTCTTGGTAAAAAGCTTACGGAACTCCACTATTCTTATTAGTACCTAACTTATTTTGACCCTGATTAAACTGTGATGATTTTTATCGATTTTGTTGAATAATGGCGTATTATTGTAAAAAAAAAATATTCTGGCCGAGAAATCATTCCCAGCAACTATGGGAAATTTCCCAGGAAGAATGAGAAATTTCCCGGGAAGAATGGGAAATTTCCCGGGAGTATAGGGAATTTTCGTAGGCGGATGAGATACAGTTTATGTTTTTAAAAAAAGTTTAAGATGCTAAGTGTTGACTGAATTTCTGATAATAATTCGCCTATATCTATGCGCCATTTCAAAATTCCCCTACTTTCCCTTCATATGGGAAATTTCCCGGGAACGGCACATCACTACTCATAATGTAATAATGATGAAGGTCATTGACACCTGATGGAAGTAATACTACCCTATTTATAGAAAACAACAATATTCCTGTATGTGGAGGTTTATAGATAAAATGGTAGGTACCATTTACTTTTTTTCGAAAAACCATCAACTTTTGGGTTATTTAGACTCCGACTCGCGAGAACTATTGTATGAGATAAAGAAAAAAGTGTCCACAGCTTTTTATACAAATTTTGGGTGTCAGTTTTGTAACGTCCATTCAAAATGTATGTGAAAATGCGTGGTAAAACTGATTTTTTTTTGACATATTTTTTTCTTTTTAAATCGATAGTCCTTTCGATTCTGAGTAAATATAACCCAAATTTGATGGATTTTCGAAAAAAAGTAAATGGTAGGTACACTTTTATGTGAAAATACCCATTTGACCTACCCATGTATGTCTTGGGGGAGCTAAGCAATAAGTGAATTCACGGCGTGAAAAAACATGTGGGCCCATATTTTCGTACCTACCATTTATGTCAGAAAATGTGTAAGTAGATTGGTAGCCCACCTGGTGCCTAATTTCACTTTGTGACTTATATCGACGAAAACTGGTCCTGATGGATTGTAGGTATCAAAATTGTGATATTTCATCAACGTTCTGAACTTTCAGTACAGAAAATATACCTGAGCGTTTCTTTTATTTTTTGCCATTTTATATATTGTGACCTTTTTTGCCAATTTTGTATTAGGTATTTCTAGTCAGGATCGCGAGCCCTTTTCATCCTTATAGGAGAAAAAAGTGTCCCAAAATTTCCATACATTTTTCAAACTTTCCTTTTCGTTACCGCCATACAAAGTATATGGGGAAATGGTAACACAATAGGAAAAAAAACTCTGGGACATTTTTTATCCCATTAGGATCCCGAGATTCTGAGTAGAAATAACACAAAAGTGGCAAAAAAGATCACAATATATAAAAATGGCAAAAAATAAAAGAAACGCTCACCTTAGTACCTAGAGTTAGACCAAAAGAAGTCTGCAACGGTTTTGATAGCACACGCAGTGCAAGTGTTATTTTAAACTTCTATGAAATTATGACGTATAAATAACACTTGCACTGCGTGTGCTATCAAAATCGTTGCAGGCTTATCTTGGTCTAACTTTATAAATTAGTACGACCCTACTATTGATTAACGATACTATTTGACCCGGATTCTCACTAAGATTTCGGGTTCGGTAAACAATGTTGTAGCTCCACATCCACAGGGATAATTGAATTACGTGTCCAAACTGGTCGAGTATTCCCACTGCTAGCGTGAACAACAACAACAACAAAAACAACAACAACACAACAACAACAAACTAAGCTCGCGGGCACCAGTGTAATGCAATCGCAATATACCTACCTACATATTTTTTTTTTGTAAGAATAACTAATGTTCCGAAGCCTCACCACAAATACAACACTTAGCAGCTCTTTTATAAAACATGCAGACAAGTGTTAATTGTACGTGATTTCATGCGATTCGTACGTCAATAAATACCAGTGAATGAAACCAGGGCTATAAACCAGGGTGGTAGGCCCTCTGAATCTTATTCAGAATGACTCCTACTCTCCAATCTCTCCATAGCTTGAGTTGCGTGTCCATAGAGTTTGTGCGGAAAGAGAAGAATCGTGGAATTTATGGGGCCCAATACAATACATTCCACGACTCTTCTCTTTCCGAACAGACTCTAGCTTATAAATACTCGCGTCTGAATCTTGGTGTGACCTGCACTCGCTTAGCAAATGAAACATCCCTGCTGGTCAAACTCCGTCCACAGCGAGATCTCCAGGGAAATACACCACAGGCCACGGTGGACGGCGTTGTGTGGAACTTTACACACGGAGAGGATAAAATATAAGCAAGCTCGTAGTAAAGCCGGGCTGACAGTAGCATACAGTAAATGACCTGGCAGGAGTTAATTTTCATGAGATTCTTAAATTTCTTGTTATCTAAGACATATAAGTCATATAACTATTAATATTAAGGAATAAAAATGGGAATTCCACCAAATATTAATAGTTAGACACATGCCCACTGAGTGATTAAAGAAAAAATCTACATAACAGTCAATAACACGACGATGATAAGGATCGGTGGGTAAGGATCACGGAAAAACATGTGATGGCACAGTTCCTCCCTCTTCCTGATATTTCAAAACTGTAATATTAAGTGCCATGTTACTCCGTTACAGTTAGGTACACTCATTAATGCAGTGCCGAAAAATACGTTGACAAATATTATTTTGGATTTTTTAAATGTCATTTACTAAGTAAATTGCTTTAAAGTTAAAACTACGATTCTCTAACTCAAAATAACGACTTATTGTCAAAATATCCTCTTTAATTATAAGTATTTTTAGTATTATCATACAATGTAATATTTATTTATACTTTATTGCACATTATAATAACCGTTCGTTGGCCCGATGGGTGGACGCGGTGGACGACATTCGGCAGATTGCGGGTCACTTGTGGATGAGGCTCAGGACCGGGATAAGTGACGTAGGTACTCGAAGAGAGGCCTATGCTCAGCAGTGGGCGATAAAAGGCTGATACGATGATGATGATGAAAATAATAAGTACAAATGGTGGGCTGTGCCATTCTCTACTAGTCAACCACTGGGCCAAATAGAGACGTTTGTTGCTGCAGGCTTTGTACTGTATTTGAGAATAATTAACCGATATCACTATTAGCTACTATTTACAAATTAAATTCTAATTAATATAACTATTATGATGAAATCATAAACTTATACCAACAACGCACAAATTTGTGAATATGATCATCAATATGTACCTACCAGTAAAAATTCTGTGTCTACAAATTTTTGGGCCAGTCTATATTAAATCTCTCCCAACACAAAAAGCCGTGTCCAACTTAGGGATCACTTCTGTCCCATTTTTTGTCAGGGCAAGACTTCCCCGGCGAACTTTCCGGAACTAATGGTAACTGAACTGACACCATGCATTTTTTATTGGGCGTCGTTGTCTCGCTAATTGGTCGGCCGAGTTGCGACATTTCGTGCAGGCAGATGAAGGAACGGAGTTCAGATAGTTGTAAATCACTTTTGATAATTAATTTTAAGCGAATAGTAAAACATTGTAAAAATATATGTAGCATGTTATACCTTTAAACGAGCAATTCTTGTATGTAAAGGTATATATTTATTTATATATTTCGGGCGAAACGGCTCTAACGATTTCGATGAAATTTGCTATATAGGAGTATGGAGGGGGGGTGTATGGGGTTGGGGGCAAAAAATCGATCTAGCTAGCTGTCTTACCTCTGAGAAAACGCGCATTTTTGAGTTTTTATATGTTTCCGAGCAAAGCTCGGTCTCCCTGATATAAAATAACAAGATCTTTCATCAGTATTGTATAGGTAAGTACTTGTCATTAACTGTAAAGGGGCCCACTGACTAACAGTCCGCCGGACGATATCGGCCGGTCAGTTGTTCGGAACTGTCAAATTTTTGTTCTAACTGACAGGCCGATATCGTCCGGCGGCCTGTTAGTCAGTGGTCGGCTTAACGTAGTCTGACCATTGTCAAAATCGGAAAGGAATAAAATGTTACACCCACAATGTTATTGAATTCTCTTTGTTCATTTTAACTCTTAGGCTAGGTGATTTATAACATGAATATAAAATTCAAATATAAAAACACTTATAAAATAATTGAATTGAATTGAGTAAAAATAAGCTTTTAGTTATGGATTGATTCATCGTAGCATCGAGATTCTAAATAGTGTAAGTGCTTGAACATTTAACTGTAAAATTTTATATAATTTAGGCACTGAAAGTCGTTCTTTCTTTCGGCTGATCCTCTTACATCTTTTATGAATAACAAATGAGAATTCATATCCCCCTTCTTACCACACGCGCACGAAAGTGATGATAAGTCTACAGCAGGAAAGTATCAGGCCTATTCGGATTTCGAGATAATTACAAGATCTTAAGACGATTTAGAGATCAACTAGATCTACGTTAGATATCGACTAGATGTGACTTGGACTTGGATATCTAAGTCATAACTTGTCGAAATCGTTTAAAAGAGGACCTCCAGAATCGCGGAAACGTCAAATTTGACATATCTATCTTACAAATATCTTTAAATTATCCGTATCGTAACTTGTTGAAGTCTAGTAGAAATCTAATTCATTTTCCGAATCGAGCCGTATAACTATAATGAAATTATGAACAGTACGAGCGCAAAGGCACTTAATTTTAACTGTATTTATTCTTAGTTATAATAAAAACTTACCTATTTATTCCACAATTTGTTTAGTTTATAAAAAATATAAACAGAAATATAAAAATAGTGCAAGGAGGAAAGTAAGATAATTGTAATTTGGAATTATTGACTACGCAGTTAGTTTTTGTAACCATGATCCTCGATTTTTTATATTTTGACATCACTTTGCAAATTTTATATCACCTACATTTATATTATTTTATGCTTTTGTAAATATTGCCTGATTTTACAATATTTGCACGCCTGCATGCAGACTGAATGCACGGATTTATTTTATTTTGTAACACCTCATAACTGTGTTCTATGCAAGTAAATTCTTTGAATCTTTAAAAAATGCTCATAGCTTATAGGTACCTCACACTCGTTGGCAAAAACCAGTAACAAATTCTCGTGAAACAGCTTTGCGAAATTCCTACTCGCATACTGTAACTAAACCTTGTGTACAATTCCATTACGCCCTCATGTAGACGAAGAATTTCAATTATCCTGCAGAGCCGAGAGCAGCCGCAGCCGGACCCGCATTATACAGAATTCCGAATTGTTCACTCAAAGATATGTTAACTGTTTTAGACCTTACCTCATTGTGATAAGGCGATAAATGTATACATTATTTGACGTCAAACGTTCAAGGTCAAATGAGATTCTGTAATGTTTACGTTTGCTTACTCGTGCCTTTGTTATGTTGGAAGGGACTTATTTCGGAACGAGCTACTGACGCGTTGGGATTGGGATTCCCTTCACGACACCTTATAAAACAAAGTTCCTCGCCGCGTCTGTCTGTTTGTGTGTTTGTATGTTCGCGATATACTCAAAAACTACTGAACGGATTTTCATGCGGTTTTCACCTATCAATAGAGTGATTCTTGAGAAAGGTTTAGGTGTATAATTTGTTAACTCGTGCGAAGCCGGGGCGGATCTTCAATAAAATTGGTTCTTCACTGACTGAAGACGCATTATTAGTAAGTAATCATTAATCATGCTCCCTCGTGGCATTGACAATATCCAATCAAGTAGTGGGTTTAGCTATTAGGGAATTCTATACGTAGTTCTTTTATTTGAGTTACTTCTCATGTAAGTGCCTATATATTTACGGTATTGAACTGTGTACACTCGGGAATTTCGGATATTCCTCGTTGTCATAAACACGAAAGAAAGCAATTGCATGTACCTACAAAAATATTATTAGATAAGAAAGAGATTATTTTAACTCACCCTTTTGTTAGTTAAAAATTACTTTCAGTTTTTGTTAAAATTTTAAAACAAATCTTAGATTGCTATAAGTACAAGAAAGGTCGCTTGACCATTGAATAAAGTTTCTTGACTTGATTAGGTTCAAATGCAAAAACGCGGTTCTAGACTGTATTTCTGACTTTTATGAATGAATGAATATTGAAACTCTGAATTTTTTATTTTCAGGCAACTATTAGCCTATAGATAAATACCTTAAAACTAACATGCATATTATTATAAAATAAGTATATCTTAAAACTAAAAACACGCAATTATGGCTGAGATACAGTTCGCAACCCCGCAGTGTCAGAGAGCCGGCCGCGGAACCGCCGGAACTTGACACTCTTCGGCCAAAACTCCTCCTTGGTGAAGGTCGCTAGATGTTCAGTCGGAACAAGCAAGTTATGAGTAGCAAGGGCATGTTTTATAATTATAATGTCGACTAGGAAACCTATGGGCCTAAAACTAAAATCTATGATCCATAAAAAACTCTTTAACCATACAATATAGGAGCCATTCAGTTTACGCGAGTTGCGAGCCCGTAGTGTGGCTTAATGTACCATAGACAATGTTAACCAACTATTCGTAAACCTTAATACCAGGTTATAAAGTCTATCGTGGTCAGCTAAATATGTTGTTGTTATGTACTAGTGTAATAAATCTACTTCATTAAAGACCTTGTTTGACCACTGTGCGCTATTATGTGGACAGTGTAATCGTGAGTGATGGACCATGAACGCTCGCATGGCATGATTATTCTGCCTCACTAATAACAACGGTATGTTCCATTCGGAACATTTAATTGTTTACTGTATTCTTGCACAATAAATTATATGTTCATAATAGTTTTTCAATACAGTTGTTATGCGTACTTTAGATATTATTCATGTAGTTACAAAACAGGGTAAAACACAATAAGGGCTGATGAAAAAGAGGGTTGTTAACGCGTGAGAAATAGGTATTTCTAGATTTAAAACGTTTATTAGATAGGTACCCAGTTTGCCAGTACGCTTATCTGTCACCGTTAGAAAGGTAAGTAACCCTTATGACCCTTATTTCTATGACGGATTCCGGTAGGTATGAGTGATTTGGAAACGAGCTCGCTATGTCTATATTTAAATTTTTACAATCCTTTTTCAACCGCTTTAAAAAGATAAAATTGAATAACTGCCATATCCCACACAAAGAGAACGACCAAACTCCGTGTCAATTCAATCGGACAAACGCTCAAATTCCGTATTTCCATCAAAAGCTTTTCCAAAACGCTCCTAACTTTCAGCAAATCAATCGTATCGCGGATTCATCTCGCGCGTGTGATTTGTCAAATGGATGATCCGGCTGTCGGCCGCGGCCGTATCAGCGTGATATATATCGTCGGATAGCGATATGATCGCGACATTCGTCCTAACGGGACACTTTGTTTGTCTGATTGGCTTTTTCCATCCTTTCCATCCAGCCGTGACTATTAATTTTCATTAAGATAATTTGCCTAAATGCCCCTGCTTGAAAGCCCTTGACCCCCGCTCCGGGTTTTTCCTGATGCAAAGGTTGTCCATCGCGATCCAACGCGGCAACGCAGCGAGCGTGATGGGCACCTTTGCATCGGGGACAGCCCGGGACGAGCTTCAGTAGTTAATTTATTTTATACTTATTTAGTTTATATTTAAGTTTAGGTTATGTGTTATTTTATTTTAATAATGGTTAATTAATAATTATCATTTAGGTTTGTTTAAAACAATTTAACGTCAGAGATGATGTAGAAGATCTTGATCAGCATTTGCCTAAATAAATGAATTGACACAGTTTTTCAACGCACAATGCGGGTATGACTAAAACACTAGGGTTTCCAAATCCCCTAAGGTTGGGTTTGGGGCTACAAGCGATTAAATAATATTACACTGGTTTATTAATTTTAGTCATATTATAAATACCTAATTAAACACAACAAACATGATACACACATGATTACAAATGACTGTGACAGGAAGGCATAGTGGAATTATACAAATTAGCAACTTTGAATAATTTTACGGATAGACTCACTTGTTTTTAGTCACTCGCGCGAATTAGAAACTGTATGTAATTTTTTACCCTGAAATTTGACTGGTAGTGAAGCTTTATGTCATTATGTCCGCATTTAGTGCATTTTACTGCTCTGCCTATACCAGACTTTGTTCATGGAGTACTTATCTGCCCTCCTAAGCTAAAAAGCGGTATTTGCATTCTATTTTCATTGAAAATACGTCCTTGTAGATTAGGAGGGCTAGCTAAGCTAAGCTAAAAAGCGGTATTACGGTCTTGGAAATCGATTAATTGCGTTTTTTTTGTACTATGCAATAAAGTTTAAACAAATACCTAAATACCTACTGAACAGGCTGAGCGCCTAATTTACCTCAGGGATACACGCTCCAGGGCTCCTCTCAAGGTTCAACTTGTTTGTGCCGCCAGCGCGTCGCTCAACTTTCTTTGAGGCACAGTCAAAAATAAACCGTAGGCTAGTGTAGTGTAATAGATTAAAATACCAGTTCTCTGCATCTAACTTAAAAGGGCTTAAATATGGTCTCACGATCGAGAGGTCGATTGATGATGATGAGTGTTCAAGTCATATAATAGGGCATGTTTAGATCACAACTGTTAACTCACGTGAATTATTAGTCACTATTGGCGACATGTTTCGGAACCATCCTTCTTCAGGACGAATAATTCACGTGAGTTAACCGTTGTGATCTAAATATTTTAAATATGTGTCACGAAAGTTTAATTTCGATCATATAAGGTATGTTTAAAATACATATTATCGCATTTTAATGCTAATATTTTCCAAGAAACCTGCTTCTAAACTTAAAATGTCGAACGATTTTTGACCGAAGCGAAGCGAAGGTCTACGTTTTGACTCGGGCGTTTTGCTTTTGTATGTCCGGATGTTCTCCTCTACAGGTCGCAATTCTTAACCGATTCTCGTGAAATTTTGTAACCGATTTCTATGAACCGATATTTTTTTTTGTCGATTGTTTTTTTTATTTACTATATTTTCATCGTGCCCAATAAGATATGCTCGCGAGGTCTACAGCTCACAGAGCCACTAGTATATGTATTTATTATAATGTCAAATCCTTATTTTTCCGCATAATATTATTTTATTTAAATGTGTCAACATCATACAAAATATTAAATTTTAGATTACACCATTCATTATATATACCTATACAAACGGACTTGAATTACTTTTCGTCTTCACTGTGCCCCTACTTGTCATTCGGTGAAAAAATGTGTTTTCCCCGCCATCTATTTTCACAACTTCCGTGATTTATTACTAATGTTATATAAAAATGCCATATATCAATTAGGTTCAAGTGGGATTTGCGAACATGCTCGCCTCGCCCGTTAGAGGGCGTTAAAATGCAAATTCATAAAACGGTTTATTATAACACAGGTAAGACTTGATGATATATTTGACGACGGTTATATTTGTTTCTGGTTTATTTGAATTATGGGAACATTTCAAAAGGGTTCGGGTAAGTGTTGTCATTGGAAAACGATCCCTATTTTAGGGTTTCAAATATTTTAAGCTACCAAGTACTTAAGTACGGTAGGTGTACCTAAGGTGTAAGTATTTAGGCGTAGGAGTGAAGGAGTTTTAAACTGTAGAAGTATTGATCCAAATTGATACTTTTTTAAGCTGTCGATGTATTGAACCAAATTTATTTTCACTGATAATGAACATTTACTTTTACATTAAATTGATATTTTCTCAACTGTTAGTTGCGCTAATAAAAACATATAAAGACGGGCAGTAGGTAATATTGAACCAATTTTTATTAATTATTTTGGTTCAATATAAGTATTGAACCAAATTTATTTTCACTAATAATGAACATTTATTTTTATATTAAATTGATATGTTCGCTAACAGTTGCGCTAATAAAAATATATAAAGACGCAGTAAGTAATATTTTTCTTAAATGATCGTAAAGGTTTTTTGTATAAAAATGCGTTAAAACAAATTACTGGCATACCTTTTTAAATCTTGATGAATACCTGTGCCGCCATTAAATGGTCCAATATTTCGCCCGAAGTAAAAGCTTCCGGGTTAATCGAGTAAATGACTCCGGAAAATCCTATCCATAACCAAGGGTGTTGTTCTACCTAATTACTTATTGAGAATATCGCCTCGGGATAACCAGTCGGGTTATGATGGTCATTCTGCCAGATTCGAACTTTAAAATACGTCAATTAATAGATCTAGAAACGATATGGATTAGATGTGTCAGTGTCAAATGTGACGTTTCTTCAAACAAAAACGTCACTTTTGACACTGACACATAATCTAAGATTCGAACTTTAAAATACGTCAATTAATAGATCTAGAAACGATATGGATTAGATGTGTCAGTGTCAAATGTGACGTTTCTTCAAACAAAAACGTCACTTTTGACACTGACACATCTAATCCATATCGTTTCTAGATCTATTAATTGACGTATCCGAACTTTAAAGTTCGAATCGGGCGATAGTTGTCTCAATGCTGTGTAATGTGTTTGTGATAATGCTGTTATAGCGGTTTTAGTCTCTTTCAATCGAGCGGTATGAAAAAGTGATATCTAGTCATTTTATCACCTTGATAACGCTTATCCATTATAGTTATATGCCTGCATTTTCAAAAGTATCAAGAAATGTCGACAGTGGAATCCACTGAGATATTTATTGACGTGTAGTCTTTAAGAGATTTTTCTCTTAACCCTCTTAAGTTTTGTTTAGAATACTCAATTACAAAAAACAGAATTAATTTTATGCGCAAGGAAATGGAAGCATTTTATGTTCAAGCGAGTGACGAATGATAGCGATTATATAAGTACATTTCACGCAAGTTACTAGTACAAATGAGTCGCTTAACTTCAACCTCGGGTAAATCCATCTGTCAGTTTATGGGATTTTGGTATTAAGAAAAGGTAATAGGTAAATATTTGCTGATAGGGTTGAATGGATTTACCCGACTTTGAAGACGAAAAAGCTACATAAATAATGTCACGAATTTTAATTGTTTAACCAATTAAGCTATATTTAAGCTCATTATGTTATGTTATTAAAGACTTTCTCTATGAAATGCCCAATATAAAGTAAATCCTACAAAAATTAAGTACCCTTAAAATAAGGTGACAGTCCATTTCCAACGACAGCAGCACTACCATTCATTTTACTATGGACATTGACAATAACACCGACGCGTTCGCACTAGTAGTGCAGCTGCGGTCAGAAATGGAATGTTACCCTTACTGATGTTACAGGTTCTTTTGAGGCGATGCACTTAAAACAATGGGAATACTTAGCACCCAGCAGCAATATATCAAAGGGTTTAAAGCGGATAAACAACACAGTTGGCGAAGACAAACACTCTCCATTAGTAATAATTATGTCCCCGAGGATTAGAACCGATGACTTGACCTGATTGTACAGTGAGCCGCGAAATTGGATGGAGAAATTATGAATGAATTCATTGATTCGCCATGAACTTTTACGGCTGATGGTACATGCAACGCGATTTTTCTGAAGCGAGTATGGTGTCTATCGTTCCAGTCGTATCGAGAAAGATCTGACCCCTATTTCACCACGGTGACAGGTGCGACCACTATAAAATGTCACTGTTGCTGACGTCACAGTCATCCATGGGCTACGGTTACCTCTTACCATCGGGCGGACCGTATTCCAACCATCATTGCATTTGCAACCATCATTGTATCATTTAAAAAAACTTTATTATATCGGCAAAAAACAGGTATTTCTCTTACGTAGTTTATTGATGATGATGATGACAAGTGTCACAAGATTTAAAAGAACTTTCGGTAATTCTTGGCAGGAAATGAGTTCTGTTCTGTGTCGGAATTTCGTGACAATTGTCGTGTTTCTTGTGACAATTGTCATTAGCTTCGCAAAATAAGTATGTAGGTACCTGCTTATTTATTGGCGATATAATGGAGTTTTTTTTAATTAAAATATTCCGTCCGTCCGATGGTAAGCGGTTACCATAGTCTATGGTGGCCTGTGACGTCAGTAACAATGATGTTGACAATTGTCGCACCTGTCACCGTGGTGAAATAGGGGCCTGGTGTCGATACCGGAACATCCCTTTAATGACCATGACCATGGGAGTTGCTATTGATATACTTTCCTATCTTATTTATTACTCATAGCGATCTCACTTACATCAAAATATTGTACTAATCCGTGCGAGACCAACATGCACGGACGAATAATAACAAAATCAGATTAAATTCACATCAATATAAGTTCGAATCTCCAGATCTACGAGGCCACACAATGACGTGGCAATCTCGCGATATGTGATCCCAGGAAGTAAAAGTTGGAGGAAACTAATTTGAGTGGGTGGCGGTGTGAAAACATCCCTTAATCCATCAAAAAACTCTTGCCCTTCTGGCGTGGGCGATGTAGGAACTTAGAACTATAGGGAATGCGTACAGATTGATCAGAATATAAGTAGTTTGATAAAAGTCTCAAATATCAAATAGGTAATTCTAGATTTCTCTTCCGTTTCGGATCCCAAATATTAGATATAGAGAGAAAGTCATTGAAATAAACAAACGCACACGACATTATTTTTAAGGTACGTTTTTAGGGTTCCGTACCCAAAGGGTAAAACGGGACCCTATTACTAAGACTTCGCTGTCCGTCCGTCCGTCCGTCCGTTCGTCTGTCTGTCACCTCACGAACCGTGATAACTAGACAGTTGAAATTTTCACAGATGATGTATTTCTGTTGCCGCTATAATAAAGATTTCAGTGGGGCTCCCATACAACAAACGTGATTTTTGACCGAAGTTAAGCAACGTCGGGCGGGGTCAGTACTTGGATGGGTGACCGTTTTTATAGATAATGGTACGGAACACTTCGTGTGCGAGTCCGACTCGCACTTGGCCGGTTTTTTTTTTAATAAATAAAGGAAATATGGTAAAAGTGCAGCCTGAAGATAACCACTAGGCCACTCGGATCACAGCGATAACGGCCGAATTTTCATAAGTAAAGTATAAATAATTTATACTCGTACTTTATACTTGCAGGTTCAAACCGAGCCCTAGGCACTGGAGACATTGGTTACTTTTTCTTTTGTCAGTAAGTACTTAGGTACAGTCAACTTTAAAAATATGGGTGTAGCCAACTTATTCAAAAATATGTCCCATTAGTTCTTAATTCGCTGACATAAGAGCTATTGGATATAATTTTGAGATGATTTGTGCACCCATATTTTTACAGTTGACTGTACATATTATTATATCTATTCAGTTTATAATTTACTTACAGTTTTTGCATAGTACCTATTTAATAAAATGATTTCATTTGTTCCCTAGATATTAAATCAATTCAATCTGGCAGAACACATACGCCTAACATTTTAGACTTCAATTTATGTTCTGATTGATAGTATGCAGATTAAATTAATTAAATAGCACAAAGGCTTTGGTGAGGTGAATGCGAGCGCGCTGAATAGTGTTTTAAATGAGGTATTTGCTATCCGCTTAACCCGTACTAAAGTTTTGTTGCAAATAGAAATTGTAGCATTATTTTTAGGATTTCGTAATGTATTGTAATTATTATGACTTTTAAAATTATGACTTTATTAATAAATGTTTGAATTGAATTGATTTGTACTAAATATAAAAGAAGAAGAGGCTGGGTCTTGTCTTGTCTTGTCTCAGAGATTGGTTGTCACAGCGGCCATAATAGACCACTAAACGAACGAAAAAGTTCATCTACTCATTCAATACATACGTAAGGAAGGAGACCTCTTGCGATCTTTCGTTCGACACCAGTAGATGAACTTTTTCGTTTATTTCTTTGTTTATTATGGCTCAACCAATCTCTGAGACATCCATACCGTCTCCTCTATGAGCCGGACCTGGCGTCGCCACTTTTTTCCCTAATGTGAGTTGGTGAAGCGCTGGTGGTCTAGCGGTAAAAGCGTGCGACTTTCAATCCGGAGGTCGTGGGTTTAAACCCCGGCTCGTACTCGTACCAATTAGTTTTTCGGAACTTATTTACGAAATAACATTTGATATTTACCAGTCGCTTGTCGGTGAAGGAAAGCATCGTGAGGAAGCCGGACTAATCCCAATAAGGTCTAGTTTATCCTCTGGGTTGGAAGGTCAGATGGCAGTCGCTTTCGTATAACAACTAGTGCCTACGCCAAATCTCAGGATTAGTTGCCAAGCGGACCCCAGGCTCCCATGAGCCGTGGCAAAATGCCAGGATAACGCGAGGAAGATGATGTAAGTTGGTGAACTTATATAAAATGAAATCGCTTAAAACAAACACTGGCAGTATTCCGCAATGAAAACCCGATTTCCTGTCAGTTGAGTGATCCATCTATCACTGTCTCCGTAACATCGCTCCATTACATGACCTACATGGCTATATGCCGTGAAGATAAAGTTGTTGTGAACCTAACAAGTGCGAGTCGGACCGCCTATTCCACCTATCCCTACCGCGATATCCCCCCCAGTGGGGATATGTGGAATATTTTTCCATCTATTTCTACTGGTAGTGATACATGGAATCAAGTCGTCCATCTATCCCCCCTATTTTTGAATGGTAGGGCCAGATGGAATTTATTACGCTTTTCCCAACTACTTTCCCCCCTGGTAGAAATAGGTGGATTTTTTTCCACGTGTACCTGTTGATTTCCCCCCTGGTGGGGATAAGTAACTTTTTTTCCACTTTAACCTCTTTTTTCCTCCCCAGGTGGGGACAGGTGGATTTTATGTTACCTATCCCTACTGCCTTTTTGTTTGGTAGGGATATATGGAATCTCTTCCACTCGTCCCTGCTACCTTGCTGTTTGGTAGGGATATATGGAATTTTTTCCACTCGTCCCTGCCACCTTGCTGTTTGGTAGGGATATATGGAATTTCTTCCACTCGTCCCTGCTACCTTGCTGTTTGGTAGGGCTATATGGAATTTCTTCCATTCGTCCCTGCTACCTTGCTGTTTAGTAGGGATATATGGAAATTCTTCCAGTCATCCCGTCCCTGCTACCTAGTAGGGATATATTATATGGAATTTCATCCACTCGCCCTGCTACCTAGCTGTTTAAGGCCTGCGCAAACCGGCGGACCGCAGCGCAGATCACCCAGGAGGATTAACGTGCTCCTCGATGCCGCGGAGTAACAATCCTCCGTGATGCTCCGAGATGCTCCATGTCTCAGAGCATTCAAATTTATACCTGAATGAAATTGAAATAGGGAAGAATACACATTGATAAATTTAAAGTGATCTGCGCTTCGCTCCGCCGGTTTGCACAGGCGTTTAGTAGATATATAATATGGACTTATTCCACCCGCCCCTGCACCTTTTCATATATATGTTCAGATAGCCTCGTCACAATTTTTTTTGCCAGTCTTTCCAATGTAATTAGGTAAAGATGATTGGAGAAAACTTCCATGTATCCCTACCAAAATACAATCAGGTTAAGATGATTGGAAAAGTTTCCATGTATTTCAACCAAAATACAATCAGGTTAAGATGATTGGAAAAGTTTCCATGTATCCCTACCAAAATACAATCAGGTTAAGATGATTGGAAAAGTTTCCATGTATTTCAACCAAAATACAATCAGGTTAAGATGATTGGAAAAGTTTCCATGTATCCCTACCAAAATATAATCAGGTTAAGATGATTGGAAAAGTTTCCATGTATTTCAACCAAAATACAATCAGGTTAAGATGATTGGAAAAGTTTCCATGTATCCCTACCAAAATACAATCAGGTTAAGATGATTGGAAAAGTTTCCATGTATTTCAACCAAAATACAATCAGGTTAAGATGATTGGAAAAGTTTCCATGTATCCCTACCAAAATATAATCAGGTTAAGATGATTGGAAAAGTTTCCATGTATCCCTACCAAATAGCGAGGTTGTAGGGATAAGTGAAAAAAAATCCACCTATCCCCACCGGGGGGGAAACCAATGGGTATACATAGAAATAATTCCACCTGTCCCCCCCAGGGGGGGAAACAGTAGGGACGGGAGGATAAAAATCCATTTATCCCTACCAGGGGGAAAATGGTAGGGATATGCGGAAAAAAATCCATTTGGCATCAATTAGTAGGGATAGATGGAAAAGTATCCCTACTAGTAGAAATAGATGGAAAAATATTCCACATATCCCCACTGGGGGGGATATCGCGGTAGGGATAGGTGGAATAGGCGAGTCGGACTCGCCCACCAAGGGTTCCGTACTTTTTAGTAGGTATTTGTTGTTATAGCGGCAACGGAAATACATCATCTGTGAAAATTTCAACTGTCTAGCTATCACGGTTCATGAGATATAGCCTGGTGACAGACAGACGGACAGACGGACAGGGAGTCTTAGTAATAGGATCCCGTTTTTACCCTGTGGGCACGGAACCCTAAAAACTACTTTACAATTCTTTGAAGTGTTTGTGCAGTATATTTATTTATCGTATGGAAATAGGTACACACACTTATTAAATTTACACTTAACATCAAAATTTCATCTCGAAAGGATGGGTGAAGATCGGGCACCCAAAAGGGCCTACTTGGGTCGACCAACTGGGCGCCGTCCTGTTGGTCGTCCTGAATACCGTTGGCCAGATAGAGTGGAGGCAGATCTCCGTGAGCTCGGCGTCGGCGAAAGCTGGCGGGATGCCGCTCTGGACCGATCAAAGTGGCGTGCTCTTGTGTTGGAGGCCAAGACTCACTTGGGTCACCGCGCCAACCAAGTAAGTAAGTAATATCAAAATTTACAATTCCACAGATACAGACTCGCGTTTATTGAACTTTATTGTCAGGTTTGTGCAGGATGAAAACAATATTGTGTGCAATTGTTTTATTAACAGATGGATGATTCAACACCTGTTTTCTGCTACCGTTAACATTTTTAAACACGAAACAATACCTAAAGTAGGTTAAGCCAGTATCTTCGCGTCTTGGAGTGAATGAAATTTTAATACATATGTTTCTGTCGTATTAAAAGTATAGGAACCGTGTATGTTGCAGTCTGCCGTCGGGGTCTAAATCAAGAATTTAAGCTTGACATTGACAGTCGGTCGTGGAGATGACACTCCATACAATTTATAACATTAAAACAAAACACAATATGTTAAAAAATATATTGAGTTGACAGACGTCGTACCCAAGCTATTTGAAAAACACTATAATTGTGTCTATGTAATTTTGCAGCTCGCCTGTAAACGTATAATTCACACACACTCCTTTTAGTATGCAACGGCTCAAAACTCTTATTACGTACTTGTTGCATAATAAATTATTAGAGAACAGCAGATTGGGCACGAACTCTTGTAAGCCCGGCTTAGAGGCGGAACAAGCGCTACACTCAAAATGTGCTTAAATTAAAGCATAACAAGACATGTTATTTTTACACTGCAGCATTTTACAAGCAGTCGCAGTCGCAGTACTACAGGTACTAATACGTAAACTTACTACCGTAAAACGGGGTGAAAAGACACAATTTTCAACTTCAAGGATGATTTTCGCCAATAAATCAAATGATAATAGTAAAAATTTTGATATCATTTTTTGAGTCTTGGTTAGTTCTTCAATTTTGCATTTGTGATATCAATTTTTATCAATTCAGAGAAAATTAAAGAAAACTACCTATTTTCGCCATATCCTTAAAACGGGGTCGATAGACACAAGAAAGGGGTGAATAGAAATATTAAGTTTTAGTTGTCATAGGCGTCGAATTTGGTCATTATTATGTTGATACATTATTGGCAAATGGTATATATATCTATCAAAAAGAATAGATAGTATAGAGGGGTCCTGTCATTGTAAATTTTGTAGTCACTGTAAATTTACTGCCATCTATCGATACACGACTAAAACTCAAAATGAAAACGTATAGAGTTATCAAAACATGTATATATATATGGATAAATGATTTTATTATTTTTATATCATTTTGATCCATGTTCATTCACTGATATCTATGTGTTAAAATTGTTAAATATGAAACGGTGTCGTCACGCCATCTAGCCGAGGATAGGCTAAAGGTGTGTGCGCCATCTATTCGAGAATGACTTTTGTTTCAATTCCGAGGCACGTTTTTTCCTTAGACTTTATTCGTCTTATACGAAGTTACATATGTCTTTGATATCTATTAAACAGCTATTTGATACAAAATAGTTTTTTCAAAAATCAAAATCAAATCAAAAATCAAAAAATATTTATTGTATGGTTATGGGTGAGGTTTACAAAGGTGGTACAAAATATTTATGTTCTCCATATCCTGCCTTACAAAAGCGTACAATATTGGTAAGTTGTCTTAGAACTAAATACAATTTTTAAACTTCAATAACTCTTTTAACAATAAACTATGCTAGATAGACTCAATAATAATGAATAACGTGTACTAGCTCTGTAAAAAGTCATTTATGCTATAAAAGCACCGTTTGATTAGCCAATCAAACAAGCTTTTTTTGAAAGGTAATGATGCCAATTGTTTAAGGTCTGTGGGAAGTTTGTTAAATATTTTTATACTCATACATATAACGCTTTTTGATAAGAGTGCCGATTTAGGGTTAGCGCGTATTATGTCATACATGTATTTGGTTCGGATTGGTTGAGTAGTAGACTTTTTTACAGGAAACAAATCTGGATTATTTTTTACAAATATGCAGACTTCATATATATAAAGTGATGGGAAAGTAAGTATTCTGTTATTAATGAAATATGGTCTACATGATTCCATTTGATTGATACCGTAAATTGAACGAATGCATTTTTTTTGTAATCTGAAGATTCTATCTTTATTGCTGCTGTTTCCCCACATTATTAGTCCGTAACGCAGATTTGACATTATATATGAGTGGAAGGCAAGTAAGGCTGTTTGTTCTGACGATATATTTTTTAGTCTTCGTAAAGGGTATATGAATTTGGCTAATTTGGTTAAAATATGCTCTGTATGGTGGTGCCAGTTGCTATGTGTATCAATTATTATGCCTAGGAATTTTATTTGGTTAACATTTTCTAGCTCACAATCCTTATAACTAATCTTTGGTTGCAATTGTTTGCCCTGTGGTGAGTAAAATTCCATTAGTTTGGTTTTTTGTAAATTTACTTGAAGGTTATTGGCTTCCATCCAAACATTAACGTCATGAAACACATTATTGATTTCAGCCTCATAGTCTTCGGTCTCATCACTACGAATAATTATCGAACAATCATCAGCAAAAAGCAGTATCTTATGTTTTGTTATAATCGGTAAATCATTGATATAAATCAAAAACAGCAACGGACCAAGAATGCTGCCTTGTGGTACTCCATACATTACTTTTTTATATTGGGATCTGTAGTTATTGAATGTATTATTGATTGGGCAATGTGCTTGAATTTCAGTACACTGGTATCGGTTTTGGAGATATGACATTAACCACGAATAACAATTTCCACGTATCCCACATGCATATAATTTGTCCAGAAGCCTTTTATGACACACTCGATCAAAGGCTTTGGACATATCCATAAATATAGCAGATACAGGAGTCCTGTCATCTCTACATTGACTGACAATTTTAACAAGCTCGTATACAGCTAAAGCCGTACTTTTATTTGCTCGAAAACCAAATTGTGCGTTGGTAAGTATATTGTATTTATTAAAGAATTCAATTAATCTATGGTACATTATTTTTTCAAATATTTTCGAGAATACAGGAATAAGGGCGATAGGTCTATAATTATCCATATCTGAAGATTTACCTTTTTTAAGAATTGGTTTCACGATTGTCATTTTAAGTTTATGAGGAAAACATCCATCTCTAATTGATAAATTAATAATATGGTTTAGCGGGTATACCAGTAGGTCAGCATTTTCTTTTATGAGGGATGTCGGAATATTATCATAGCCTACTGAATTAGTGTTTTTTAAATTCTTAATAACTCTATAGACTTCGGATGGATCTGTTGGTTTTAGATAAATACTAGATTTTAAAATATTACTAGTATATTTAGTTCCCTGTCCACTGTTATTACTAATATCATTGATAAATTTATTATTAAACGCAGTAGCGATTTTGTCAGGTGATGAAATTAAATTGTTGTTGACCAGTATTGATTCTATGCCTTTGCCGTGTAAATCCTTATTACTGGTATTTTCTTTAATAACGTTCCAGGTTCCTTTCACAATATTATTACATCCTTCAACATATTTTGCATTTGATATTTTGTGAGAAGTTACTATGCATTTTTTTAATAGGTTTGCATATGTTTTATAGTTTTGTTTATGATTTTCATTGGGGAAATGTATATATCTGTGATACCTGTGTCGTTTACCTTTTGCAGAAATCTTAATTCCGGGCGTTAACCATTTTGTCTTTCTCGTGTTATATATTTTAATTTTGACTAGTGGAAAGCATAATTCAAAAAATAGAGTAATAAGATCATGAAATTCCGTGAATGCTTCGTCAGCATTATTTGCCCTAAATGTATCACTAAAAGATAATTTATTAATGCAATCTCTAAATTTTTTACGGTTATTTTTGTTCATGTCGCGTTTCCAAATACACCATGATTCTAATATTCTCTTATTTAAAGCAGGTATGGCAACTGTTTGGGCAGTGTGGTCAGATAATTTTAAATCGTGAATAACTGCAACATTTTTGGTTTTAAAATTAAAGGCAAAATTGTCGATGCAAGTACTTGTCTTAGTGGTTATCCTTGTAGGTTCACGGATTTGTAGTTTGAAATTATATTCCAGCAACAGAGATTCAAATGAAGTATTAATTAAGTTTTGATTGTTGCGGTTGATGTTAAAATCACCACACAAAATAACTTTATGATTAATTTTTTTTGTTATTCTTGATATCATTATATCTAATTTTTCAAAAAAGGTAGTAATGTTAGAACTAGGGGCCCTATAGACACAGACAATTATTACATTAGAATCCTTTATGGTAACACCGCAACATTCAAAACAAGACTCTACAGTTAGATCCTTGATCCATTCAATTGGTTCACCTTTTAATCCATTTCGCAGTAATATACAGGACCCACCTCGACGTGTATTGCTTCGACTGTAATGTGTGATCAAATTATATCCTTGCAGTATTAAGTTACACTCTTCACCACTTTTTATAAAATGCTCAGTTAAGCATATGATGTCGATACAGTTTTCTTTAGTTCTAAAGTTATCGAGCACGATAGTTAAGTTATCAAGTTTGTTAAGGACGCCAGCGATGTTTTGATGAAATATGTTTAGTTTGTTATTGTTTACGAAAAAAAGTGTTGTTCGAAGTATTATTGAGAGTATTAATGGTATTTGAATTTGGGTTGGTTACACTGGTGTTTGGAGAAAGTGTTGCTTCATTAATATTTTCTTTTGGAGATAAATGACTTTTTACTTTCGAACCGTTCTTATCTGCTATACTGAGTTCAGGTTGGATGGTTATTGCATTGTTCTGTGCGTTAAGAGAGTTTATTCCGGTTAAAAGCGTATTTAAATCTGCAATAACCATTTTCATCCCAGTTTTGTTTATATTTCCCGTAAAACTTGAAAACATTTCATATGAGTAGTTCAAATTCTTATTACTGTCAAGTATATAGGCGTAGTGATGCTCAAGGTTGCTAAGATATAGTAGGTTGTTAAAAACCTCTACACGCCGGTTAAATAGATTCGCAAATTTGTTTATCCTGAAAATAGGAAGGCATAATATTATGTTTGTATGTTGAAGAGTTTGTAGTTTGTTTTTCACACTTTCTATGATGTCTGGATAGTTTTGTGTTGTTTCAAAATCGGTGTCACCTATTAACAATATGCAGTAATCATTCATCGTGAAATTTTCTACTTTTTTTTCGAGTCCTTTAAACAATTCTTCAGTAGTCGCGTTGGTAATGATGTAATGACAGACTTGATCTGATTCAAAGTTGTCCATAATCAATCCTCTCCTGTGCTTTTTATTATTGCTACTAACGATGCAGATCTTTCTTGAATATTTTTTTATGTCTGTATTGTTTTCTTTGTTTGCTTCTAGGGTCCAGGCAGTGTTTTGTGGAGCATGGAGTTGGTTTGTCAGAAAATCGATGTGGCGCATTAGCTCAGAATTTAGCGTTTTTGTTTCATTCAGCTGTTTTTCAAACTTTTCTATTTCTTGCTGTAAACGGAGTATTTTTTCATTGTAATCAGGTTGACTGTTCCAGATCTTGGACGGCGAAGAAGGTACCGACGTTGCTTTGGAGTGATCAGGAGAATTTTTGTTTCTATTCACTTTGTTATTACTTCCCATTGTCGATGACTGGCATAAAGTTCTCAAAACTTCGTTTTCTGTCGAGAGACTATCATTTGACTGTTTGAGTGATAAAATTTCTGCCTGAGATTTCTCCAGTTCAATTTTCATGTTCTTTAATCGTAATTTAAGGTGCGATATTGTATCCTGCGTCTCGATTGGTGAAAAAGTTACGTTGGCCGGTGCAGTTGGCGGTAACTTATTCGGTGTAATAGTCACATCAGTTGATGAAATCCACGTATCTCCTAGCTCGCTGAGAGCGGTTTTTTCAATGCTTGACTCAAGCAGCGACGAGTCGTCAAGATGAAGCTTCTTTTTCTCTAACAAAGATTTACCTGTATTAGGCTGAGGTTTAGGCAGTGGAGTACTTGCGGTCTTCAGTTTTATGTTAGTATTAGCCATTTGGCAGCATGTACGACACTTCCAGCTTTTCTTGTTATCTATAGTCATAAGTATGTACCGTTTCTTAGTTACTCCGATACGCTCCAGGCAATCTATGCAGTACCGAGTAAGGCAGGTAGAGCAATCGAGCGAGCGTCTGTCTGGGACTCTTTTGTCGCATTTAACACACTTCGTAGGTGGACTCATCTTGTTATTTATCTTATTTTCAAGTATCTTACGTAATGTTGAGTCAGTGTTTCAATGGAGAATAGTAGTCTAGCTTTAGGTAATTATAATTATTAATTATCATCTGTCATAGTTTTTCTTGCATATCGAGCAAATTACCTAATTATTCTCTTTTTGATATTACAACTTCACATCTTACGCAATAGCAGGAGATCTAAGGTCCACCACCTTGCATTTTGGAGACAAAGCAAACCGCTTGGAACAGGTGTTCCTGGGGGTGATCTGAGCTGATTAAGCCCGGTTGCCAAGAGGTTCCCCCCAGCTGGTGGGCAGGGGAGGGGGGGAAATAGTGCCTCCGGCGCGCCTCCGTCTAAGCTTTATATCTGCATACATCTCGCAACTATATCAAGTTTGGTGTCTTTTTCGTGTAATTCGAGGATGAAGAATTCATTTCTGAGACTAAATTTTCACTCACCCATACAAAAAATTCGAGAAATTCAAAATTCAAAAAAAATCTTTTAATTTTTTTTTTCGTAAATCCTCTAAAAAATTTAAACTATGAGGATTTGCTCTAGAAAAAAAATACCTGTGAATAGCCCAGTTATCCTACTATACAGAATAGTAAACTTGTCAAACATTTTTTTTCATAACTCTGTTAAAAAAAAATGTTTTGTGTCGCGCGGCGTACCTGCATTGTAAGAGCGGTATGCAGCGTTTAGGATTTTTAAGTATGTTTAGATGATTTTTGATAAGTTGTTATTCTTCTGGTTGTAGATTACATTAATAAATTACTTCTGGACGTGATATATATACAAATATAAATTAAATATATAAATAAAGATGTTGGGAAAACTTTCGCCAACAGAGTTAAGTATTATAAATCTGATAAAATTAACATTATTATTTGTATGTCTTTTCCATATCTCGGGACCATGGAGTCCCGGACCTTTGGGAGGCGTACGTGGGGCCGAAGCCAACAGCGCAGAGGCCCTTTAAGGCACTTTAATCTAAAAGCAAGGGATACATGTGGTGGATACTATCCCCGAACGCACAATGTGATACATCCGGAGATGGTCCCCGCCAGGTGCAAAGACTATTGCAGTGCAGCACTTTTGTGCTGCGATGGGAACTAAGGTCGTGGGCTATAGATTTGAAAGTTGGATGGTGGATAATGGGCTATGGGAGAGACTAGCGGACATCTGCCGTGACAATCAGTCTCAAAATTGTAAATGACAGGTGGTGACTCGCCAACTCATTGAGTGGGCCCCGCAATGGCCGCACGCACAGTGCGACAACAGGGCAACACTTTGGAGTGGCTGTGAGGTTGTCGAGAGGTGAGTCTGCGGTAGCCAGATCCCGGTAATCCGTTCAGCAGGCCGCCGGCGTTATGACATTTTACACTTCCAACCTGGAGCATAGGTCCCGCTTTTGCTTCTCCATTCTGGCCGGCCAATCAAGGCAAGCACAGAGGCGAGGGCCAGATGACAGGGCCCTCTGGAATAGAGGTCCGCGGTGTCGCCACTCACCGTCAGCTCACCACAAGCTGCCCCCGCGGGACATTATTATTATTATTGTGGTGTTGTGGGCCTTTGAGTGTCGCATTGACCAGCATTGATCTATTGTGACGGCCCTTTAAGTTCATTACTAATGCCCGTTGCATCCAGAAAGTTCCAATTTCTTTGGGCCGTAATGTTTTGTACCTCATAGGGTTGCACTACGTGTCGCCCTAGGTAGGTACTTCTTTTTGACATTAGTAGTCCACAAGAACAGAGAATGTGCATTGCAGTCTCCTCTGACTCCTGACAGAACCTGCATGTCGCATCTTGTTTCTTGTCAATTTGAAACATATGTTTGTTCAACTTGCAGTGTCCAGTCAGTATTCTGGTCACCGCGCAGGTTTTGTGCCTTTTGAGTCTTAAAAGCTCCTTAGCAGTTTTGCTGTTGAACCCTTTGATGAGAGCTTTCGAGTGTTCTTGTCCTTTAACGAACTTCCACCAATCGATTGCTCTCGTTTTTTCTAAGTTGCTGAGCAGAGAATATGCATCTCGTTTTGTGCTTCCACAGAAGGGTTCTGGGCCGACCAGGGGTGTGTCTGCGCCCTTTCTAGCAAGTTCGTCCGCTTCTTAGTTTCCGTTAATGTCGGAGTGCCCTGGTACCCATCTAAGTGTAACTTTGTTGGAGTAAGCCAGTGCATTTAGGTTTGTTTTACAGTTCTGGACTAGTTTTGAGTTTGACTCAAGGGATTCTAGTGCCAGCGGAGCAGCCTGGCTGTCTGAGTTGATGTAGATATGCTGGTGTCTTAGGTTTCTATCCAGGTTGATCTCCGCACATTTGTTGATGGCGAAGACTTCTGCCTGGAAGATTGAGACCGGTGTGCCCATGCTGACGCTAGCTCTGAGCTTAGATCTCTCACCATAGATCTCACATCCTACATCATTGCCTTTCTTGGAACCATCTGTACACCAGATGTGGCTTCCCTCTTCGACGTACATTTGGTTGTTGACCCATTTGTCTCTAGGAGTAGAGTATTTCTACTGTGTACAGTTTGGTGAGATGACATTTGGTGTGCGTGTCATCAGTGGGCATGCTAGGGGTTCTATTCGCGAAAACCCAGGCCTTTAGATTGGTTAATGCCTGAGAGCGCCATTTTTAGCGTGTATATTCTGTAGACGCACTGCTTGGCCTCCTTTTGCACCTGCAAGTGGAGTGGTATGATGTCCAGCAGTGCATCTAGGGCCGCTCCCGGTGTCGAGGAGTAGGCGCCTGTTACTGTTAAACAAGCCGTGCGTTGCAGGCTGTTTAGAGTGTCTATTGCTGTCTTTTGGCTGGTTTTGTTACACCAGACTGCGGAGGCGTAGGTGACAATTGGCCTCACTACCGCTGTGTATAACCACATAGCAATTTGGGTCTTAAGCCCCATCTTGCTCCTGCCATTCGACAGCATGACCACATGGCCATTTTCGCTTTTTGTATAATGTTTCTCAGGTGAGGGTTCCAAGTTAACTTTTGGTCGAAGGTGACCCTATACTTGACCTCTGCCGAGAACGGTATTATTTGTCCATTAAGTCTTGGTTTTGTGAGTTTATCGAGCTTCCGTTTCCTTGTGAATGGTCAAATGGCTATTACAGTCTTGCTCGGATTAATGGACAAGTCATTTTCTCTACACCATTTGAATATTGTGTTTAGAGCTCCTTGCATTAGGTTGGATATTGTGTTGAGGCAAGGGCCTTTGACGATGACTACAAGGTCGTCGGCATATCCTTGTGTATATCTTGGCCTGACATGATTGTAAGAAGTTGGTCCACTGCTAGGGTCCATAATAGTGGGGATAAAACGCCTCCTTGTAGGCACCCTTTAGTGGTATAAAATTCATGCTCTATGTATAGTATTGATGGTCAGAGTGGCTACTCTGTTCGAGAGCATGCTATGTACCCATCTGGTGGTTTAGTCTACTCCCTCTAATTTCATACCATTGAGTATGGTCTTTGTGCGTATTGTCGAAAGCACCTTCAACATCAAGGAACGCACATAGAGCGGTTTGCTTTTCCTCTAGGGTTTTCTGCACCTTGTCAACCTGGTTGAAAATTATTTCGGCGACACGGCGGTTTTCGGTTGTGTCGCATGTTCCGGTGTAGGATTTGGTCTATGTTTGGGGACAGATTATAGCCCCTCAGCAACAGCCACCATGCCCTGCTAACTGGGGCTGGTCCAAACAACATGGTTATTGGGAGCCCATATGGACAAGCCTACCTGCGGCGGCTGCTGCTTGTTTAGAGCTTAATCGTTGCCGCTGCAAAACAAAATGCGTAAGGAGGTGCAACTGCGTTAAAAAAACCTAAAATGCACAGTCCCATGGGCATGTAATGGCAATTACGAACAATATATATCTTATTTTAACCCGCATTTTTTGTCAAACATCTCCTATGTTAATTTTATCACATTTATAATACTTAACTCTATTAGCGAAAGTTTTCCCAACATCTTTATTTATATATTTAATTTATATATGTATATATATATCACGTCCAGAAGTAATTTAATAATGTAATCTACCACCAGAAGAATAACAACTTATCAGAAATCATCTAAACATACTTAAAAATCCTAAACGTCGCATACTGCTCTTACAATGCAGGTACGCCGCGTGACACAAAACATTTTTTTTTAACAGAGTTATGAAAAAAAATGTTTGACAAGTTTACTATTCTGTATAGTAGGATAACTGGGCTATTCACAGGTATTTTTTTTCTAGAGCAAATCCTCATAGTATACATTTTGTAGAGAAATTTGGAAAAAAAAATCTAAAGATTTTTTTGGAATTTTGAATTTTTCGAATTTTTTGTATGGATGAGTGAAAATTTAATCACAGAAATGAATTCTAAATCCTCGAATTATACGAAAATGACACCAAACTTGATATATTTGCGAGATGTATGCAGATATTAAGCTTCGAGTGAGGCGCGCCGGAGGCACTATTTCCCCCCCTCCCCTGCCCACCTACTGGGGGGAACCTCTTGGCAACCGGGCTTAATCAGCTCAGGTCACCCCCAGGAACACCTGTTCCAAGCGGTTTGCTTTGTCTCCAAAATGCAAGGTCCCCTTAGAAAACGGGACCTTAGATCTCCTGCTACAAACCGACATCTTCTGCATGTAATTTGAAACGCCAGTCTAGACTAGTTCTCGTCAGCCTTAAAAAATGGCGCTGCACGTCGAAAACCGTATTCCGCGCTTGGGGGTCAATGTCCGGTGTGCCGCGACGCGCGTAACGATACAATTTTCGGAGCGGCAGTTTCGTGTCTTTTAACCCCCAAGGCGTGTTTTTTCACCCCATTGTGGTATTTAATCGCCCCCTATGGCGTAACTAATCAACCCATGCGTGTCCACTGACCCCTTTATCATGTAAAATTGCTTGTTGATAGTTTTTTGTAAGAAAATGCTTCATTATAGAGAAAATTGGTGATATTATTTATTATTTAGGTACTACAGATACTATATTACCGGGTTAGCTAATTTTTACTTTGTTAATGTCACTACATTTACCGCTAGACCAAAGTTCAGACAGGCTTCATTTCTTACCTCGGTGAAGCCTTACTTTAGAGTTAAAAAAATCTAACTTTTAGGCAGTTTGATTAAGTTCTTTTGGTATCAAAGTAGAGAATAAATAGTCTACTATATATGTATTCCAAAAACTCTGAGTTTAGAGTTGTACGTACTTAAATATAACAACTTGAAAGAAAAACTTCAAAATTTATCTATTCACCCCGCGATTTCTGTTGACCCCGTTTAACGGTACCTACATATTTTTATTCAAACTTATTTCATATTTTTATCCAAGTTATTTACCACTGAAGTGCCTTTAATCCATATCTGTTCCATCATTTTTACGCGACTTACTTTTTTATGAATTCAAAATACTCAATGGAATTTGCTACCGTCCGTATCATTGTATTTTGTATAAAAAAAACCTGTTTTTTTCCAACCGATGGACTGATCTCATGCCATTCTTTACAATAACAGCCCGAGGTCTCTGCAAAAAGTTAAGTTTTTCGCTGACCATCAGGAAAAAGGATTTTCCGCCAGCGTAGCGTGCAGTAATGGCTAATTTACGGCCTGTTAGTTCTTTAGAACTCACACTTTATTCATAGTTAGAAGGATATTATGGGGGATGTAGTAAGTAACAAATTTTATCGAGTAGGCGCATTCAAGAAACTTCGGAAACTTATAAGTCTCGAACCTAATCCCAAAAATCACAAATAATATAACCTATAGAACCACCTCTAGCAATAGGTATAGCAATACTTAGTGTGTTTACTTACTTAGTTAGTTCCTTAGCAAGCAGTTTCCAACTATAGAGGGCTTCTAGTGTAAGCAGATATTTTTATATTTTTGGAATAATTCATTTCCGGAGTAACCCCAATGAAACTATCCGTTTCTTTAGCACGACAGCCGCCCACTTATACAGTACCGCGTTTACCATAAGGGCACACGGGGCCCGTGCCCAGGGCCCCCATCCTCAGTGGGCACGAAGGACAGACAGTGACAGTATATTTGATTACCCATAATAAATAGAAGATCGTAGTAGAAAAATGTTAGTTTCATTCGCTTTCTTTATTTTCTAAAACGGCCCCAAATTCTTATGTGCCCAAGGGCCCCAGCATTGTTTAAGACGGCCCTGCACTTATACCAATGGCACCAATTATAGTCCTCAATAATGGGGGCGACAAATGACAGAACACGTTACGCAACAGAATCGCCACTTAGTCGTCGCACAATCGCTACTTCTGTTCATTTAACAAGCCCATTAGCGATTCTACTTACGCATAAAGGTCTCGTTGGGATGGGCAGCATTGTTTCCGTTTACAACTGTATTAGCGAATTATTTACGTATGTAATGTACATATTATACAACTCCAAATAAAATAAAACCTACATTGTTTAAATTTACGCAATTAAATTTTGATTAAGTAGTCCAGTCAATTATTCTCAACCAAATTTTCTAACTAAAAAATGATGGCTGGTCAAGTAAGGTGTGCCTTTGTGCTTTCAGGTCAAAGTTTGCGGGTCCGTACTTCGTCTGGAATACGTTTCTTGAAACAATCCTACATAACGAAATTTACCAATCGCTTTTCGATAAAAGAAAACATCGTGAGGAAATTGAACTCATCTCAATAAGACTTAGTTTTGCCTTTAGGTTTGAAAGTCAGACGGCAGTGCATGCGTCTTGTCTCTTGTATTAGACAATCGTCAAAAAACGCTAAGTTAAGGAAGAGGAAGCATTGAACATGACTATTTCAATACTCAGAAATACTGCAACACTACACCTATACCTATATGTAGATACCTACAAAGACTTTTCTCGCTTTGGATTCAATAGGTCACTATATGTAAGCATAGTAACAACAGATTATTATGGATGGTCGATCAATTTTGGTCTAACATCTAATTTGATATTGTAAAGTACCTCTCTGTTCAGTTTACGAGTACGCTAAATTATTGATCCAGTGATAAGTTATCTCGTCTGATCCGAATACTCGTAACATTAGTGCATAGGTAAACACGGCGGATCTAAAAGCACTAATAATAAAGCGCACCCCACTTATCGAACTACCAGCCACAAAATAAATGATAATAGTAGCAAACAAACCGACATTTATGCAATCCTACAACAAGTTTTTATATTATTAGTGTTAATTTATTTAGTTTATATTTAATTTTAATATGTATTTGTGAGTACATTGAGTTACAATGTATAATTCAAGCTTGATTTTGAGTGGCAACCCGAAAACCATTAAAAAAAACCCCGATTATAAATATATTTATTGACCGGAGCGTAGCGAAGGTCTACGTTTCGACTGGAGCATTTTGCTTTTGTATGTCCGGATGTTCTCCTCTACAGGTCGCAATTCTTAACCGAATCTCGTGAAATTTTGTGACGGGATTCTATGTGTAAATAAAATTTTTTTGTCCGTCCGGTTTTTTGAATTTTTTTAAAATGGCTGAGTCGTGATAGCTCGCGCCTAAACAAATAGTGGTATCGGTACCATGCGAGTGTTTTCTTTTTGAGATACGTTTATAGATTAAATGGCCAAAAATTCAGAAAATTTATTTCGCTGGTTTTGGAGGTATTGAGATATTTAATTTTAACTAATTTTAATTTGAGAAGGAGTAGCTAAATTTCGTCAACCCATCTAAGAACTATTTAGCTCAGTTTGTAAACGTTCGCTTTTTCTGTTTGCACAGAGGGTCGGGGTTCGATCCCCAGTAATTGTATGCTGGGATATTATAACTTTTTGTATTTTTTTACACATACATTTCGTATTGTTTTTTTTTATTTACTATATTTAAAGCTCTTAGCACCAAAGCTCTGCTCGCGAGGTCTACAGCTCACAGAGCCACTAGTTTTAGATGGTGATAAAAATCTGCTAGCTGTTAAAGAGGAAAACCCTGAAGGTATGGGTTAATTAATTGCAAGCCTTTGAAAAATAATGCAAGAAGATGTGAAAAAATCGAAAAGAAAACCCTGGACTATGAAACACAGATAAGGATGCAACTCGGATAAATACTAAGATGAAGTGAGATAAAAGAGTCGACCAACGTCTTTTCAATGCCAGCAGTCAATGCTAAATAATATCGGCTCAACGCAAAAATATGAGGGAATATTTCAATAATTTCGCCTGAAAGCGGTCAAAATTAATTGATTTTGAACTTTTCGCCACCACTTATTAGCTTGAATATAATGGCGCCGCTTTTAATTTTAATGCATCATTTAACCCATTATAGTGTGTACATTAGAGGTTATACTCGTACTTATTAAAAATGTTGTATTTTTCCTACAAGATTATGGTTTTGTACTGTGACACAGGGAAGTTTTCCGTGAATTACCTACCTCCCACGAAAGCCTATCCTTTCCATACCTATATTTCCTTCTATTATTATATATTAATAAGCCATAAGTTTTTTTAAAGACCATAACAAAATATTTTTTTCGTATCGTAATTTATTTCACCGAATTAATATTTTATTTTATTTATATTCAACACTGAAAACCGTGGACTAGGGGTCGGGGGAAGTGAAAAGGCAAGCGGAGCTTCGTTCAATTTTCTTCGACTTCGCCATGTAAACTGCGGGTATCGTATCAATGTAACAATATTTTTTCTACGATATCACCAAGCTTTTCTAAATTGTCGCCTTTTCTAGTTTGCATATTGTGCAACTAGTTTGCATACAGATGGGCGTTGGAAGTCATTGCATAATGGATATCACCAGCTTGCATTTTTGCGGCGAGGCACTGCGTTTCTTTTGTTTTGTGAAACGGTAGCATATAATAAAAGATTATATACCAGTTTACAGACTGACTCAGTACTTAGATGACTATAAAATCGTAGTAAACCTAACCCATCATTGAATCCAATCGTAATCTAAGACCTAAAATTGAACTGCTCAAATCAAAACACGTACCTAATAGCAAATGATTGAGAAACTCGTGAGTTAACATCAAAAGAACCTTCAACTAATCAAGCAAAGTCAATCTGTGACGTCACTGAGCATTAACTGATTGCAATTATGCGTAAACACCGGGAAAATGGGGACTAATTCGGCAATTTGTCTTGATTAGCCCCAGTCGTAACCGTGTCGAGCGAGGGTAGTAAACAGCGTCATTAAAAACTTTAAGCTTGCTTGATACAACCTCTTGTAGTCGGGATTTAAGAAGTCAAAAGATCCGGTTAATTAACCTGTTGTGTATTAGACTGACGGCCTGATTCGCACTTTAAGATATCAAACGTTTTTGTTTCAAAAAAACGTCACTTTTGACACTGTACACATCTGATCCATGTCGTATTTTTAGCAAATTTTTGACGTAGCTTAAAGCTCGAATCAGGCTGTGAGAAAAAAGCCTTCCCTATGCGTTTTTAGAATAGAATAGAAATCATTAATTCAGACAACACATCAATGAGTGATTCTCAAAATAGTGGCATCTTAACCTGTAATCGAGTTTTTGAATTGAATGTATGTTTATTTGCTCTTTTCATATGAAAAAAAATGTATCTAGATAAACTAAAACAATGTTTATCGAGGCCAAGTCATTGTTTTTATTTAAATTTAATACTTATATTTATAAAAAATAAAGAGTAGCACTTTTCACTGTAACCTGTCTTGTCCAAAAGCATCGCTTTTCCAGATTTAGTTCTTTAGATTTTATAAGCACCAATTTATGTAAATAAAATATCATGCTATATAATAACATAAACAATACCTTTTAAAATGTACTTTGCACAGGCCTTATATATATATTTTTTTTATAACAATATTCACGCACGAAGTTTGTACAAGGATATTTTCACTGTAACCTGTACCAACCTGTACATGCGCGGTATTGCATCTGACTCATACACAGAAAAAAATATTTATATCATAACTATGGCAAAATATTAGCTAAGTATCAAGCTAACCACCGTACGGTACCATTATTACCCAAGTCTCGTAGTTTCGTAGAGACAAGTGGTTAAAGGCAGAAATCTGGGGTTTTGTAACGGAATGTTAACTTTTACTTGTCTCGATTATTTTACGAATTTGGTATGGGGACGGGCCTAATGTAAAAATATCATTTTAATATTCTATGAAGGTTTATTCATCTATGCTAAAAGTGAGAATTTCGTATTATTATCCGTTCAAGGGAAAAAATAAAAATGAATGTATTTTTCACTGTAACCTGCTTAACTTTAACCTGTGTTCAATGTATAGGTTATTGTAAGTCTTGAAAATAACTTCTTCATTTTCCGTTCCCATTTGAAAATCTGGGGTACTTGAAGTAGTAAAGCATACTTTACATTCTTAAACGTTAAAAAATACAAAAAAAAAATCATTAACTTTAACCTGTCGATGCCACTTTCTTGAGAATCACTCCAATACAAATAACACATTTATATATATACAAGTACAGGGCAAAGATAAACAAAACAGTGGAAATAGAGATGTGAAGCCGAAATGGTCTCCACTCAGGTTTCTCTCGTGTGGACCATTATGATTACTGGTGGTTATTTTGGCTCTTATGTCATCCGTAAATTCAACTATCAGGAATGTCGAGCCCAATCACATTTCACTCTGTGTAGGACTTTATTCCTACATTGACAACTTAGATTTTGGAACAGATAACTATGTTCCTCGTTAATCTTCGAACAACGCGTTTGGTAAATTCGATCGCTCTCAGGTAAAAAAAACTTGTTACAAAAAATAAAATGAACAGTATCTCGTTATATTTAAATCGATGGCTCAGCAAGATTTACGCAGGTCGCTTAAGGGTAGATTGAGTTATAAATAGGACTACGCTGTACACCTGGGATCACATTCACAATACTGACCGACTACAGGCCGACCAGCATAAGTCCGACCTCCGATTACGAATAATTACAACAGATTTAAGGGTCAAGTAGGAAGAAGTTTAAGAGATAAGAAGAGACGTTTGTAAATCGCTCACTTGGGTTGGCTCGAAGGCAAGACGGATATCGCGGCCTACGCAATTCAGATGTTCGGAAGCTATTTAGATTTTGTAAAATTTGATTCCAGCTTTCGCTTTAGTAGGTTTTGTCTCAGTATTTAGTTTTCAGTTGAGTCCATCATCATCATCATCATAATAACTTAAGAGCTTTGCTCATGTCCGTGGAGTAATCGCCAATCATTTCTTTCCTGTGCCAGTCTTTTAATTTCCTCATACATTATTTTTTATTTGGCTGAGATAAGTAATTCTAGGTTTCCCTTCTTCTATGACTATGCAATATTATGGTGACATGGAGCTGATCTGCTGATGGAGACAGGAGGTGGCCAATGGCCATGGAAATACTCTGTGATAAAACAACGCAAACTAATTGTAACCTGCCTGTGGATAGAAAAGTACAGTCAGCGATAAAAGCTTGTACAAAAATTGATTTTTTGTCAAAAACTTATTACTTATTACATTTGTAAATTACCAAATCATCATTCGCTTGCACTTAATCCCATTCATTTGGAGTCGGCGTAGCATGTAAAACATTCCCCTACTAAATACCAACATCTTCTTGTGTTGCTCTAAAAAGTCTAAAACCATGCGGCAGACACTCATAGCACGTCTGTGCATATTGAGTGATCAGCACATTTAATGTAGATCTTGCGCCTCCACTCGATAAGGGATTTCCTCTTCTGTCACGTAAAATATTTATATATAAAGTTAGAATATCAAGCATTGAGAGGATTAGAGTGTACAAGCTTGGAGATAATACATCCACGTAACCTGTGTTTCGTGTATCAACCCTCCCACTCCGGCGCTCCACATATTACACCACGTTGTTGTACTTATCTTATCGCTTCTGTTACGTATGTGAATGTTCCAACAATATGTCCTCTATGTAGGGCTTTGGGAGGGAAAATCGATGCGAGTTAATAAACGCGGTCGGCCAGGCGAGAACTCGCTGAGCGACGGGTTGCCACTCAGCCTGGGGCTGCCGAGACACATCGGAACTACATACATTCATATTGGGTACACTGATAGTTGGCGTATTTGTTCAGGATACAAGGCTGGTATTCTGCCAGTTAAATATATCAACGTTATTTGTTATATGATACTGTGACGTACCTTACCGTAAAAGGTACGTCAAGTTTTTTCGTATTATAGTACTTATAATATAATGCGAAAAAAACTTAATATTCGGCAGGCTTACTATCCGCCACCCAGCGGAAGGCTCTGCATATATTTATGGATTACAATACTACAATATAACTGGATTATCTATATATCCGGTGGTGTAAGTAAGAGCTATACTTAAAGAAAAATCTATATCCGTTAATAAATGCGGTAGGCGGGTGAGAATGAATTGAGAGACAGCTCGCCACTCGACATAGGGTTGGCTCTCCATATACTTAAGACGAAAGTGGATGATCGTGCGAGAACGCCTTTCTATACAAATGTAGTCGCCATTATCCTCTCTGGATATTATGGAAAATATTTCCGAACAATTTCATGTAAAATAACCACAACTATGTAAAAATATTAACTATAATATCAATACCCAGAGAGGAAAATGGGGACTCAGGGTGCGCGACGGTCGAAGCAATTTCGGGATTTCTCGACATACACACGCCTGCCTTGATGAGAGAGCGAGTCTCCCGCTGAACACGAATGTGTTTAGAATGAAAATTCAGCGACCCCAAAAGATCGGTATAGGCATTGCCCCAATCTGAATAAGTAACATGTCAAGTCAATGGCATACAGGATAATGGGGACAATCTAAGGAACTAGGCTGGCCTCTTGAAAATGGCCCTGTGCCAGGTGTGTGTTTAGCAGATTTAGTAGGTACGTTTATCGTGTTATTTGCTTTATTTTAATGTCTTCCATTTCTTTAAAAAGATGTATTCATTATGTACCTATATAACATTACTTGATTAGTTAATATCCGATGTATGTCTCTCGTTTGAAAAGACCTATCCAAAGACACCCCACACCATAGGTTAGAGAAAAAAAATGTCATCTACACTGTACGTGTAGGGGAGGTACCCTAAAAATATATTTTTTGTAAATTTTTTTTTACCACTTTGTCGGCATGATTGATTTATAGGTACATCCATTCTAACATTCTACTGTTTAACACTAACGATCACGGAGCAAAGCCGCAGACCGACAAATGAACGAACTATAAATTGACTACGGAACCCTAAAAAACCTAGAAGCATACAATAATATTTACTTCTATTCACCCGGAAACAATCTTTACCCAAATAAACCATTCAGTAACCCTGTTGAAATAAATCATAGCGTAAACCTTCGCACGGGTGCCCCGCGTCCTTTCTATTCATGTTACGCACAATAAGTGACAACCCTAGTGCTTAGTAGGCACAATGCGCGTACCTCCTCTGCTGAATAACTATATTCCCATACAGGTTTTTGTATATAAGCTGGTGCAATGCAAACTGGAGTTATGTATGACCTTTTACTGTCCGATTCGAAATTTAAGATACGTCAATTAATAGATCTAGAAACGATATGCATTAGATGTGTCATTGTCAAAAGTGACATTTTTGTTTGAAGAAACGTCACATTTGACACTATCTAATCCATATCGTTTCTAGATCTATTAACTGACGTATCTCAGGGTTCGAATCGGGCCGTTATTCGTCTGTGGCAGAACCCATTAGGAAGGGTTATGATTTGATATTTCTAATCGTCTATCGTCTATGTATGTTGGCAGAAAATATCCCTTAATAATATAATAAATATCCCTTTTTAATGTCAAACATCGGTTTTGTGCCAGAAAATCTTTTGTGCGAGTACCTACTAAATGTATTCAATGATTTAGGAGCGTAACATATTATCATACCCACATGAACGTTATAGGTTAAGTATAAAGCGCATGAAAAATAAAACATTATTTTATAAACTTACAGGAACCTAAGCCTCTTTACTATGCCTACATTATTTTTCGCACACATCACAACAATTTCATCACGGAAGATAAATTGTGTCATTATTTACCACCGTAGGTACTACCATTATTTCTTCAAACTTCCAAGGTACCTATATTTCGTTAACTTCATTACAAAGTGAGCCCAGAGGCTCCGGTAAAAGTTAGAACAATCGCAACTTCGCTAACAATAATAGAAAATGGCGGTTTATCTGAGCTGAGGCCTTTGGGACGCGGTTGTCCGTCAACTTTATATTGCCGTGATTATTATTTATTATTGTAGTTTTTGGGCGAACTAGTGTAATGGGACCTAACAACAGTATTATATTTGCCCACATATTCGTGCAAATGGTGGTGGCATACAACGCAAGCCAACGCAGACATACAATACAACACAATAACAAACAACGAAGTGGATTGCCATAGAGCGTAACAAACGTGTAACTTACTGAAAAGCGCTCTTATTAGGTGCTGATTTTTTGTATGATATGTATTATTAGATGTGCAGGTATCTCACTTGTCCTGTCCTTATAAATTATTATGAGGGAACTACGCGTAATATCAAATCAATATAAATAAACTTATTCAGATCTAATTTTTGAAGCCTAAATGCCGCCTCTTGAAAGCGATAAATTAAGTCGCTAGCCCTCATCAAACTTTGGCCAAAAAAAGTTTAACGAAAAGTAGGTACCGATAGATTTAACCAACAAACAAATAACCTACATAAAATTGTAGCCTGTATAATACGGTTACTAGAATAAACCAATAAGAACGGGTTTATTGGATTTATCCCAGTAAGGGAAAAGTTGTTATTAAATCCTTTTAACAATTTATTTTAACACTGGTTAAACAGGTTTTTAATATAATTGTTTATGTAAAATTTCGATAAAAAATTAAGATTTTCGGTCCAAAAGTATAAACCTAATAAATACAAATTCATTCGAAGTAACTTTTAAATCTTACACCAATAAATGTTATAAAACATTCCTTTGAGTGATGGATCTTTACTAATACATTTTCGTACCTGTCGGTTTTCATTAAAACTTGGAAATGGAGAAGTTGTATGGTACCTACTTTAAAAATATTAATTATTTACCGTAGCTACGTAAATAAAGAACGTGCGACCGAAAACTTACCAATCCATTATTTCTTAATTTAAGATTGGTTTGAGTTTTTAAAAATAAAAATTAATTAAACGAAAATATAGGTAGGTATATAGTTTAAGTGAGTATCAAACTGCAACTTCGATTGGGATGCTAGCCCAAAACTGAGCTAACGATATTTTGATCGAATGAATCATTCCATAGCTCCCCTTCTTCGTTTCTCATATGTTTACATCTTGCCTCTTTACACTTTGTAAAGGTAAATAACATTAAAATCAAACTTAAGAGAAAATCTCAATTGGCTAAAGTATCCCTATCACTAAAAATCTTTGGTAAAATTAATATTTCCAACTGAAATCACAGAATAAATAGCAGTAGGCACTCTGGAGTCCCAAGGGACTCAATATTTTGACAATAGCAACGAGATGAAACGCTATTATTTCTCGGCCTTCATTTTACGACCACTGTCAACCATCTTTGCAATCAAATAAACTCATCCTAGCGATAAAATTGCTTCCGTCTTCGATTCGCCAAATGGAGAAAATCAAATGAAAATTATGTCTTCTTATAATCAAGAAGACCATAATTTAGGATCGTCTTACGAAATTGCATCGAAATCAGAACGTAATAAAGTATCAAGGAGTCTTAATGACTTCTTTACGAAAGAAAATTGTCTTCGTTGACAACATATTATGGGTATTATTAATATTGAAAGAAAGTCAGCTAGGCGGAAATATTATTGTATATATCGATGAAGCAAACGGGAAAAAAAGATTTAATAAATATGTACATTATATTTATTATATCTTTTTTCCGTGCGACATTATATTAACAAAAGATGATGAGATCCTATTGTATGTTATTAAGAAATTAGTTACTTTATTTATTTTTTTATTTTTTACGTAAAAATATTTGATTTGAGCACTGTGGTTTTCTTATCTGATTGATATTGATTTCGAAAGAAGCTCTTTTAGTTCAGCTGGTTTTATTTAAGAGCAATTGCAGTGGGTGGGTTCAATTCTCGCCCGAAACGATTTTTCTTTCAATTCGTAACCTGAATAAATTTATAGTTTAAAAAACACTAGAAAAACACGCTTTTATAAATGCACGTAAAATTTACACTTCAATATATAATAGGTTTGTTATAACATTGAAACCTGATCGTGTTCAAAGTCCATTAGGTACGTGACCTTTCTCACAAGTGCAAACACGACTATAATACGATATTCCATCATGGAATGCCAGTGCCTATCTTCCGGCTTCATCATTAGACCTTGAAACCTAATCGTGGTCAAAGTTCATTACAAGACTTTTCTAACAAAAACAAACACAGCTATGATACGATGTTCCATCATGAAGTTCCAGTTCATATCTTCCGGCTCCATCATCAGATCAGTTTGACAGTACCATATTATTGTATTGTCATCAGAACTACATACAGCTGCCAATTTTCATGACGCTACGATCCTTGGAAGATGGTTAAATTAGTTACCTTAGATTCCATTACATAGTTAGTTACATACAGGTCGACCTAATAAAAGCGTGTTAAAAAGGGAGTACCTAGGTATAGCTTTTTGAATAAGTAAGTTGCCTAAGGTTGATTCCAACTGTTTACCTCGGTTCATCAGTTAAAAACAATTATAAATTAATGTTGTGGGATTGAAATAATACTTTCATTTACAAAATTTCTAAACTCTTCACTACCTATAAGATACCTACTAAATACATCGCTCATTTACTAATTTATTTAATTTCAAAAGCTACTCGAGTTCAGCGATGCACGAAGACAAATTGGACCGCGAACTAAACTAATTAATGTTGAAAGCCTTTTATCTAATAATTCGCTTCAATTTTAATGCAACAGCGGCATTCGAGCTATACAACTTGATCATATTTTGACTTGACTCGTAGGGCATTTGGCACTTACTAATATCATAATCATTTATTGCAACCAAAGTATTACAAGCGCTGGTGGCCTAGCACTAGCAGTAAGAGTGTGCGACTTTCAATCCGGAGGTCGCGGGTTCAAACCCCGGCCGGCTCGTACCAATGAGTTTTTCAGAACTTATGTACGAAATATCATTTGATATTTACCAATAAGCTCTAGTTTTCCCCTCTGGATTGGAAGGTCAGATCGCGGTCGCTTTCATAAAAATTAGTGCCTACATCAGTTCTTGGGATTAGTTGTCAAGCGGACCCCAGGCTCCCATGAGCCGTGGCAAAATGCCGGGATAACGCGAGGAAGAAGAAGATTCATGGTATTAATAGATGTATCAAAATAAGAAATGAGAAAAAGTGCGTGCGACATGTCTTATCTTATTACTCGGCTTTGATTGCATCTCGTAACCGCCAATTAGTGTAAGCGGTCGTCAAGGTTGTATCAAAACAACACCGACACAGTAATAATTATATGGAATCAGAATCAGCCTCGAACAAATCAAAGTAGGAAAGTAATTCATTCATTCGAAATTGGAGTAGTCCATCTTTGAAAAAGGATTCGTAATAACTACGAATAAAATTATTAATTAATTAATAAGGTAATCAAAGAATACCTATCTATTCTCAGTGTGAGAAAACTGATGTAATTTTTAAACGAAATCCTATAAAAATCTGTAAACGGATAATAAACATAGCCTCAGACATCTTAAATCCTGAAACTTCGGAATCGTTACGAAGACGATCGTTACCGCGCGACGAAATGAGGAGCATGCTAATTGGGACTATTCTCGGCTTGCCCTTGCTTCGTGTTCTCTAACATAATGGGATGCTGTAATCAGAAGTCTTCCAACACTTGCACTGTTTTTCAATGATTATTGAAGTAAAAACTTCTTCAGCGGCGCTGAGCACTTTTTGTGATGGGGAAAAAATGATAAACTCGCGAGAGCGTAAGACGTAAGACGTGACGTCACGTGTGACGGACACTGTTACAATGTCATTGAGTTTTTCTTTTTTGATTTAAATGCCATCTAGTGAGGTTCCCTCAAACTGGTACTAATATATCTAACTCTAATACTCACAGTGATGTACTTAGGGGTTTCAAGTAATGCGACGAAATAACGCTAGATGGCGTTAACCTGAATTATACATAGTGCTGCAGACATTTTGCACTACATGGCGCTGTTATTAATATTTTGAGTTACAATGTCATTGAGTTTTCACTTCTGCCGGCACTCCCGGAGTGCAACCCGTTGTTTTTTTTATTAAGTAACGATAGTCTGTCCAAGCTAAGTCTGCATCGACTTTGGTATGACTTTGAACTAACGCGTTGGTCACACTAACAAATTAAAAATCAGATGAACAAAAACTCCACGTCACAGAAATAAAGATGCTGCGGTGGTCTGGTGGTGTAACCTTGAAAGATAGAGTCAGAAACGAATACATAATGGGAACATTTAAAGTTCCATGTATTACTGATAAACTTCCAAGAAAATCGCTTACGGTGGTACGGTCACGTCATGAGGCCAAACAAAGAGCATATGACAAGAGCAGTCATGGAAATAGAACAACCAAAGAATGGCCCAGGACGCCGACCGACTGGATGGGGATAATTTCCAAAGACATGAAGACGGCGGATTTAAAACCAGAGATGACACAGAAACGCTCAGAGTGGCGTTTACGGACTAGGAGGGCCGACCCCAAGAAACATGGGAAATAGAAATAGGCTCAAGAGAAGAAGAAGATAACAAACTAACAAAAACTATCAAAACGGGTAGGTAGATAGGTTGATAAAATTACAAACAAAATCTGTTGTTGATGTTTCCAAAACCATCGGCAAATACTAATAGTTTAATTAGCGATACAGTCACTCCCGTCTAAAAATACATGCAGCTAAATTCGCCTGCCAAAACTAATTGAGAATGGAAAAACAAACGAAGTGTCAGTGGCATCAGTTAGCAGATTTAAATTAAGAACGAAACTCATACGTGTGCTATCTTTTGACAAAGTTGAATATACTAGTAGGTATATGAATGTACCAAGAAAACCGGGCAAGTGCGAGTCAGACTCACGCACGAAGGGTTCCGTACCATAATGCAAAAAACGGCAAAAAAGAAAACGGTCACCCATCCAAGTACTGACCCCGCCCGACGTTGCTTAACTTCGGTCAAAAATCACGTTTGTTGTATGGGAGCCCCACTTAAATCTTTATTTTAATCTGTTTTTAGTATTTGTTGTTATAGCGGTAACATAAATACATCATCTGTGAAAATTTCAACTGTCTAGCTATCACGGTTCGTGAGATACAGCCTGGTGACAGACGGACGGACGGACGGACGGACGGACGGACAGCGGAGTCTTAGTAATAGGGTCCGGTTTTACCCTTTGGGTACGGAACCCTAAAAAGCAATTTGTCTATAAAAACACAATGTACATTATAACTATATAAATAAAGCTTCACACACTGTAAATGAAATGAAAGCGAGCATCTGGTAGTTCAAAAATAAATATGTTAGTCATTGAATTTGATATACCTAATGAGTTAAATACCCATGGTCTAATAAAACATGGTCTTCTATTCCCAGAGTGACACAGGCCTACGTCACAATAACATGGCCGCTATATATAGCGCTATCGCATATTATCATATAGCGCTGTCGCATGATGACGTAGGCTTGTGTCAGTTAGGTGACCTAGAAAAGACGGGAATAGAGTACCAGGCGGAGTATATTATTATACCATGTTAAATACCTAAACAAAATCCAATCGCGTTCAAATATAATATTAACCTTTGTGTTTTTCAAATAATTTCTCAATGGTGGCGGAATAGAGTCAGAATTAAATGGCATTATGAAATGAACAGGTTATCGCTGCATTTGTTATTGCCCAATGTCCCCGACAAATTGGTCAGAAAGGTTGAGTAATAAATAAAAATAAAGGAAAGGCAGAATAAACACTGATAAAAACTTCAATAAAGGGAGTTTCTGCGTGCAAATTGTTGGCTATTTGTTGTACATTTTTCAAGTTTATATAAATACCTTCGTCCATCGGTTTATATTCCTAACCGTCTAATAAAAAATAAACAATCGTTATGTTTTTTCTTTCAGTACAAACGGTATTTCTTGTATCTGGATTTAGTTATTGTAGAATATAACCATATAAAATTAAACTACATTAGTATTAAGCATTAAATATTAGTGATTTTTAAACTAAAACATTATTTTTGTGCAATCGCGAGAACCTCAAAAAATGGTCTGATTAGACAAAAACATTATGCATCGGTGCTCGTAAAAGCTACTAAAAGCTTAAATTATGTACAATTGCCCAATTTAACCGACTCTTCTAAACAATGAAACTAGAAAAGCTCTGTAAATTGTCGGCTAATCGTTGTATACCTGTCAGGTTTAGGGTGGCATGGCCCAATTGCGCAGTGGTTCGTTCCGGGCGAGCGCGCGGCCGGGCGGGCGCAGCGGCGCGTGAACGTGAGCGTAGACGCGCGCGGGACAAACAGACGTGCTGGGCCAGAAGAATTGCTATTTAATCATTCGAGATCTCTTGATAAGAAAAATCCTTTGTATAGACAATTAGACATTGTTTGGGGAGTTTATCATTAGGACGACCGGTCTGGCCTAGTGGGTAACCCTGCTTAATATGAAGCCGATGGTCCAGGGTTCAAATCCTGGTATTTGTGTGATGAGCACAGATATTTGTTCCTGAGTCATGATTGTTTTCTATGTATTTAAGTACTTATATATATCCGAGTACCCACGACACAAGCCTTCTTAAGCTTACAGTGGGGCTTAGTCAATTTGTGTAAAATATGTCCTATAATATGTTTTTATTATTTATTATTATTTAGGTATGTGACAATATTGATACAAGTAAAAGGCAGCGAATGAATAAGCGCGCGGGACAAACGTACGTCGCACTGGGCCAGAAGAATTGCGGTTTAATCATTTGAGTTAATAATGAAAAAAAAATCTCTTGACTAGTATAGGCAATAATATAAAATGCGCGGCAGTGCATAAACGTGAGAGAAGACGCGCGCCCGATACAAACGGACGTGCTGAGCCAGAAGAATTACTATCCGATCCGTCCTTCCGATCCGTCCTTTGTTAGGATAAAAAAAGAAAATCGATTGATATATACTGCGTTTGGGGATAAATGAACGAGCTGGGCCAGAAGGGTTGCTAATCCGAGTTCCTTTGGTAACAATGCAAAAGACTGTTCAGTGGACTTTACAGACAATGCATAAACGTCACAGAAAATAGACAGGCGGGACCAACGGGCGTGCTGGGCCAGAAGAATTGCTATTTATTCATTCAGGTTCCTTTCGAAGCAAAAATAAAGACATTTCAATATTTTCTGAATACAACGGTCTCTTAAGTATACCGTAGCAGTTCACGTGAATTGACCTGTAACAGTATTAAGCCTTGCAAAGTAATGCGGCGGAGATACTTTGCACACAGGCTCCGTCATGGCGGCGCCTACGTATATTCCAATGGCGTACCAAGTGCATTGCCTATCATTTTTTATTTAATACTTGGTTTTATGAGAGAAAACAAAAGATGATTGCCGCAAAATGACAAAATCCGGGCAGAAACATCGATTTGACATTTGCGGTAGTAATGCAGTCGGCCGTAATGTCGCGCTGTAATAAATATTGCTGCTGCGGTACCTAATGCCGGTCATGGTATAATAATATACTTACTCCGCCTGGTACTCTATTCCGAGATTCGCGTATGACCTGACACGGGCCTACGTCATCATGCTGTTTACAGGTTCTCAAACTTTAAAATGTGGGAGAATTTTAACCAACGGTGAAAATTATTTTAACGGCATTCATTTTAAGTTATTCATGTAGAAACATAGTAAAATAAAACAAATCTAATGTATTAAATTAAACTTTATTTATCTGTACAAGACAAACGTTTGAAAAACTAATTCACAGTTACACATTAATTACCAAGCTTACGACGTGAAAAGTTTGGAAAACACTGCGACTGCTGACACTGAGCGAGAAGGAAATAACAATTAACACGCGTTCGACAAGGATGACAGTCAGGGCATGAAGTTATCTAGATCCGAATTGTCCAATGTGACAGCGCTATCCTGTGTTGCAGTAATGTAAACAGAATTACCCGAACGTCTGAAATTTCTTTCGTGAATCGGAAGATATTGCTAACGAATAATTAAAAATGACGTGTTATTGTAAAATTTAAGATAAAATACATATAAATGAAAATTATAAAATTATAAAGAAATATTTTAACTTATTAACCATAGGTATAATGTACCCATGTAACATGTTATGTTGAAATAAAGTGGCAATGTTATTGTGACGTAGGCCCGTGTCACTCTGGGAATAGAAGACCATGTTTTATTAGACCATGATGCCGGTGTAGAATTCGAACGGTACTATGAGAAATGCGCCTTGCCTGACGCCATTTGAATCTAAACTGAAAATCGTAGTTTAAGACCAAAAAAGTAAGACAATGTTGCCACTAGGGAATGCAAATCGGTTATTTTCGGTTATTTTTTGTATGGAAATTATCGGTTATTAACCGAAACCGTGGTTATTTCCATACAAAAAATAACCGATTTGCATTCCCTAGTTGCCACTGCAATAAATTGTTTGTAAAAAAATTAATTCCTTTTTTTATAAATAAACACGCTAAGATAATTTATTTATTGGTAATTTTACTCCTACGATTTAAAAAAATACTTTATTTACTTATTTTTACATAAATACAAGACGCGCTAGTAAAAAGTGGCAACATTGTCTTACTTTTTTTGGTCTTGAACTACGATTTTCAGTTTAGTAACCTTTTAAACTGCCTATATCAAACAAATATCGCATGTGAATATCATTGAAAAGTACCTGAGATGTTTATACGACAACGGTTTCGCTCACTTGAATTTTTAGTCGCTATTGGCGACATGTTTCGGGCCCGTCGGGGGTCCTTCCTCAGGCTCGAGTGCTCGCGGCGACTGCAACTCGTGCGTGCACTGATCGTTGTCGTCATAGTCTAATAAAACATGGTCTTCTCTTCCCAGAGTGACACAAGCCTACGTCACAATAACATTGCCACTTTATATAGCGCTATGGCATATTATCAATATTATCATATAGTGCTGTCGCATGATGACGTAGGCTTGTGTCAGTCACGTGACCACGAAAAGACGGGAAGAGAGTACCAGGCGGAGTATATTATTATACCATGGTTGTCGTATAAACATTTTAAAATATGTCTCACGAAAGTTTAATATCGAGTACCTACCTGAGATGTTTCAGTTAAGTACCTAATAATAATTAATAATATTTAAAAATAGTGACAACAATGCATAGTTACGTTAGTAATCGGTTTCCATTTCTGCACTAAGCCCGTCAGTATCGGGCCCTTGTGGGTACACACTACACACCCACAAGGGCCTCAGATTCATCATGACAACTATACTCAAACTGGTCCATTGTGGCAATGTGCGCGGTGTGCGTGGAATATAGTCCCGAAGCTGCGACCACGTTTCCAATATGCAAATGACATTTCCGTTCTCTGGGATTAAATTTCAGTGCTAATTACAACCTTGTCACTGCAAGACACGTTGTAGGTGAATAGTTCAATCGTAATTTAAACAGTAGATACTTTAATTTATTTAAAATAGCGGAATTACAAGATGGACAGACGACCTTGTTAAGGTCGCCGGAAGACGCTGGATGCGGGTCGCTTCCAACCGGTACGTATGGAGGTCCAAGGGGGAGGCCTATGTTCAGCAGTGGACGTCTTATGGCTGAGATGATGATGATGATGATGAGCGGAATTAATCACTATAACTTGGGAAATGTTTAAACCCTCCCTACCCTAACCCTAAAATCTTTGACTCTCTTTGTATTTTTATCTTAAATAGAATCATTGAATACTATTGAGCGCCGAGGAGGTTTGAACTAACGTCACGTCACGACCTTCCGCGATTTCTGCCAAATTACGGGTTGAGACTTGCTTAAGTCTACTTGACGGTAATTAAACCTATGCCATAAAGCCTTCACTAATTAAAGATGATTGAGGAGATTTCTGTCTAGAAATCTTCACAGCCAAAGCTTAGAGCTTAAATGTTCAAAACGTGCTGAAATTAGTCTCACTAAAATCATTTTTAGAGCTCGTAGGAGCTAACAAAAGTTAAATGAATGCCTTGTTGACTTATTAAAACTCAATTAAGTATCCGGAATGAGGCTAGTTTATGAATTTTAAATGGTTCAACCAGGTTTGTTAAATTATGAAGTTTAATGTGAATCGGTTTTTTTGTACTTTTACTTGAAACTAAATTTTTTAGTTTCCCACGTTTCGTTTTAGTAATGGGTCAATTATGCAATACTCCATAACTATTTGAATAGTTTAGGTTAATTTTGTTTAGTGGTTAGTACATTAGGTACTACCCTAGTAGTAGTACCTACACTAACTAGTTCTATGACGTTACAATCAATCCACCTGTTCTTAATGAGTTTAGTTGATTGAATAATGTTTGAACGCCCAAAAATATGGCTGATCTTGGTTTTCAATATATTCCATACCTACACTAGATCTCATAACCTCTTTTAAACAATTATTCTATTTATAGCAGACACCCCTAAAATCTCTGTGATCAGAAACTCAACACCCAGTATAATACTAATATCATGCTAGAATGAACTTCCCCGGTCACGCTTCTTATAAATAAGTCCATAATAATAAATCTCTCGTATTGCATCAGTCAGCTGATTTATTAGATGGTATAGTTTAATCTTAACCGCCCTAGTTTCAGTGGCCTATATACCTAAGTTTTATTGGCCCTGTTTGTCAGTTCCGTTTTCCTTATATAAGAGACATGCAAATAATATAGATTGTTAGTCTTCATAATAATTTATATCTCACAACACTGAAAGATCTTAGAAATGGCCACTTAGAGATCATAAAATATATATTATTACTTTATTTTGAGGTATATGTCATTCCATTATTTTTGTATTACAGGAGTGCTATTTGAAAATTGTACGTCGAGTGTCATTCCAATTTTGACCTCTTCGTGTGATAATTTTATACGATATTCACTGTGTTGAAACAAGAGAGTTACAATAAACTTCAATTATAATATATTTTTGTATTGGTATCCTAAATAAAACTGTTTTTTTTTTCTATTCCAAAAACTGTCACTTTGCCCCTCGTAGAAAGGTCCCATACATACACTTTATATGGTGATTTTGGCCAGCATCAGGCATCTTAATAAAACATGTTTAAAGTTTTATAGATGTCTTACTATAAAAAAGTCAAAAGGTAAGAAATCTATGTACATATTGTACATGTGTAAGACCCTGGCTCGGTAGCTCAAGATGGTGCCATGTAGAACAATGACAATAAAGGAGCCTCCGTATTGAGATTGACCGTCTGTATTATTTATTAGTCTGCAAATTAATATATCAAAGACTCCATATCACGCCTTGAGAGGATGTTTATTTTAGTTGCCATTCTATATTATCGAGAATAATAACTTCAATTTAGATATCAAAAGATTCGTATTAACAACAACGATTTGAAACTCTATGAGCAAAATTTATGAACCAGATGTTTGTTTACTTAGGCGCCACTTGCACCATTCCACTAACCCGGGGTTAACCGGTTAAACCTGGAGTTACCATGGTTACCAGTACAATTTGACACTTGGTTAACGGTTTAACCGTTTAACCCCGGGTTAGTGGGATGGTGCAAGTTTAGTGGGCCTTAGACTGATTTAGTGCGTTTTATGCACAATAACAATTACCTCTTGAGGGCGGATACGCAGATGGACGAGAGATTTAGCGTTTCGATACAACAGTTTGTAATCATTTAAATAGGTGTAAAAGTTAGTGTAAGTAAGTATATTTTTCTTAATTATATTTGTAGCTACCTTGGGTGATATCATGCCTTATAACTTTGATACGTACCTGAAACAAAAAATAACAATAAGACACGGAAAATATTTAGGACATAGTAAATAGAAAAAAAAACCATTCTACTTAAATATATAAGACATATAAATAAATCAACAAAATATACCTGGACAGGTAAGACCCAACATACATAGACATATAGAGAGTGACATCAAACATAAAATCCTTCAATAAGACATGAAAATTCAAGAAAATTAAGTAGGCATGTCATTAATAGATCTTCAAAAACATAACCTGCCCTTTAATGTCCCGCAATTAAAGGAAAAACAGCCCGGAAAAGGGATAACCCATAATTCGAGCCCCGATTTTCCCAAGGAGATTAAACTGCCAAGTAATAAAATCGGTTATATGTTAATACCGCCATCGCAATATTGAATAGAATTAAGTGCCACCTTTCAGAAGAGCTATCTGGCCTCGAGGCTCAATGTGGGGGGGGGGGGATCAAAGACTGGGTGCAACGTTCTTGTTGCTAAACGAGTAGATGCGAATGAAAACTTATTTATCGCTTACGCATTTTATCGCTTGTCACCATGCCTGTCACGTTAACAAGTATGTAAGTGGGAAAGTGACATAGTGTCAGGCGATAAAAATGGAACCATGCTGCGCCCGCAGCGTAGGTCCCCTAAAATCCCCTAATTGATTGCGTTTATCACACTTATTTTATTGGATACTAGCATAGCTGGGCATTAACTCGTTAATCCGTTAATCGTTAATTAACGAAGTTAAGTTTTCGAGTAACGGATTAACTTTTAAGTTAACTTTAAAAACCTGTAACGGACTTGTTAACTTCCGTTAACTTTTCTTAAGTCCGTTAATCGTTAATACCTAAGTACAAATATAACACTAGTATACCATCAAGTGCTGCTGTGGAACTGTTTTCGGCGGAAAAAGATATTTTTTCTCCAAAACGGGCGTCGCTATCAGACGATAATTTTAATATGCTCATGTTCATGAAGGGGCACATGCACCTTATGGCAGATGCTAGGGAATGATATTTTTATTGGCTATGCTATTATTAATTAGTAAAGATTACCATGGTAATTAGTAGATTAGTCTTTAATAAAAATCAAAATTTATGATTATTTCTCCTAGTTTTATTTCTTATTGCGTATATTTACGATTTCGAGTTAACGATTAACGATTAACTTTAACTTCCGTTAAAACTTTTGAAAAGTAACGTTTTAACGTTTAACGAAGTTAACTTTTTATTTAACGGATTAACGATTAACGAAGTTAACTTTTTGATTAACGGTGCCCAGCTCTGGATACTAGCAACCCGCCCCGGCTTCGCACGGGTTAACAAATTATACACCTAAACCTTCCTCAAAAATCACTTTATTGATAGGTGAAAACCGCATGAAAATCCGTTCACTAGTTTTTGAATTTATCGCGAACACACAAACAGACAGAAGCGGCGGGGGACTTTGTTTTATAAGGTGTTGTGATAACTTTGTCTAAAACGCCAAACGTCTTGACTCGATAATCGTATCGTAATCACGTAATGTGGGTCTTATGATCACGTTACAATCTCGCCCGAGCTCGGCAAGCAATGGGAATGTATGGTTTGATGTGCCGGTTCATTACCTCGCATTTTGAGATCTCTCTCGGCCAATATTGTGTTAATCGACTGGCTTGTAAAAATCCAATTAACGTCCAAACAGGGATCAAAGTAAATTTTAAGTATACTAGGAATGATAAACAAAAACCAGACACGTGCAAGTCGGGCTCGCCCACCGAGCGTTCCGTACTTTTAAGTATTTGTGGTTTTAGCGGCAACAGAAATACATCATCTGTGAAAATTTCAACTGTTATCACGGTTCATGAGATACAGCCTGGGGACAGACAGACGGACGGTGGAGTCTTAGTAATAAGGTCCCGTAAAACCCATTGGGTACGGAACCCTAAAAAATACACTTAAAAGCAATGAAAATACTGAAACACGTACCTAACCTTCGTTAGGCAAACTTCCGCAGCGGCAGTGTCTATTTGAAAATGTATTTCACAGAAAATTAAAATTCCATAAAATCTAAAATATTTAGTGTCTGCTACTTGAAGGACTATGACGTCAATGTCATATTTAGTAGTAGTAGTAGTAGTAAACTCTTTATTGTACAAAAAGACATATTAAAAATAACATACAATTAGTAAGAAGTACAAAGGCGAACTTATCCCTTTGAGGGATCTCTTCCAGTTAACCTTTGAGTAGATGAGAGGAGAAAGTGAAAAGAGGGTGACAAATGCAGCAAAATGTACAACAAGGTACCAGAAAGATAAAGGATATAAATACATACAAAATTTATAGGATAAACAATTAAACATACATATATTACACAAAAAGGAATGGGGAAAATACACTAAAAATTGGAAAGAATTAGAACGATATAAAGCAACTATACAATAGAAATATAGACAAATTAATCAGTCAGATCAGATAACCATAGTTTCTTTAACCTCTCCTTGAACGACGCAACCGATTGTGCCTGCCTGAGCGAAACAGGCAGCTCATTCCACAGCTTCACTGGACGCACTGCGAAGGACTTGTTGTATCCTCGAGATTTGTCATATTTATCAGGTGAGGTCAGATGAGGTGTGTCATCATAACCTAAAGCACAGTCTATACAGTCGAGGGGCGAGGAGGGGTTCGCGCGCACCCAAGCTGCATACATCGCTGTCATCGCATTGTTAGTAGCTCTGTACACGTCAAAGCCCGTCGGACCACTGTTACTTTTTACACTGTGCCTAAAGGCAGCAAGCCAAAGTACCTACAAATATTGTGGCGCGTAATTCAAATCAGACGGAAATATGTAATCTATAATCATAATATTTAAACGGATTATATCACGTATAATGAATTTAATTTTCATCCTTTAACTACTTACTCTTCGTCAATGTTTATATGTATGTAGAGTCAGACCGAGAAAAGTCTGCAGCGATTTTGATAGCCCACACAGTGCAAGTGTCATTTTAAACGTCAAACTTCTATGAAATAATGACGTGTAAATAACACTTGCACTGCGTGGGCTATCAAAATCGCTGCAGACTTTTCTTGGTCTAACTCTATGTATGCAGATACACGGAAAAACAAAAGAAACCACTCCCTCAGTGTTTTAAAAGCTCCCGTAGCTCGATCGAGTTGACAACGATATCGCAAAGGCATAGCATTGGTTGCATTAACATAAAACCTATTAAGGCACATCAAGGAATAGACTCGAGAAGAATTCTCAAAGAGATTCGTTTCCATTTTACGGGGTGGTTATGCAAAGGGCTTGAACTATGTTTTATTGTACCAGATAGGGAGGAAATTACATTACAATACAAGTGCGAAAAGTAGGAATTACCTTTTTGCACGTTTTACAGTACATATGGCCCTTTAAATTTTCGACATACGCACTTATAGTGCTAGTTACTAGGGCGGTAATTTAGCACCATATGTTCTGTAAATGTTTAAAGGGCCATATGTACTGTAAAACGTTGTACGATACACGTGCGAATAGGTATTTCGCAACTCGTGTGGATTTAAAACACTCCCTTCGGTTGTGTTTTAATTTATCGCCACTCATTTCGAATTTCCTCTTTTCCGCAGTTGTATCGTAAATAACTATTTCACAAATTCAGTTCAGCTTTCATTTCCATCCCTGTTTGGTGTCATATTATGTACAAGTGTCATAAACTACCATCGACTCGTATAGGCAAACCTCTAGTAACCTGGGGCCCGGATTTTGAAATAGACATCTATTAGAAATCTTTTAGACATCACCAAGATACGATAACGATATGTTTAAGATCTAACCTGTCAAATTTGACATTTGCGCGATTATGGAGATACTGTTGAACGATTTCCACAGGATATGACTTAGAGATCCAATTCACATCAAATAGATATATCTAACGTAAAAGTGACATTGGTTGCCCGAATTGCGCTGCAAAAGAGAACTAGTTGATATCTAAACTATAACGTATCTAGAATGGATCTAGTACGTGTCGTCTCTTGTGAATATCTTGAAGTTCGAATACGGCAGCTGCTCCAAAATGCTCTAAGCAAACGAGTAGGTACCTAAATAGCTTAGTTTACTGGCGCCTGGCGCCTTTGAGGCGGGAACCCAGTGCTCTAATGGAACGCCATTGATGGCCCACTTTTCAGTATTGGGCCACGGGATTAGGTGGCTGCCGAGTATCCCAGGTTACGAAAGTGCCTCTCAAGGCTGAAAGCTTTACAGCTTGAGGGCGTAAAGTAAACTTTACTGGAGAAGGACACTGTTTTTTATTATTATTATTAATTCTTTATTTCAGATAAATTTTATCCATAGAATTGTTAGTTTGGCTTATGACTACGTTAATTACTTAACTACTACTACATTAAATAACTATTTAATTATTTTTAGGTTTTGCTGGTGGTTTTTCGGTTAATGGACTGTATATTAGAGATGCACCGGATATTCGGTCACTATCCGGTATCCGGCCTATCCGGCCATTAATTTAACACCCGGTCGGATACCGGATAGTGACCTACTATCCGGCCGGATACCGGATAGTAACATTGCTTGATTTCGGAGTAAACAAAATTGGAATAAGAAACAGTCACGGTTATAATCGTACTCGTTTATTATTTTAAAACAATTTTTAATTCTCCTTATAAGATTTTGTGTAACACGGTGATATTTTGCAATTTCTCTTACGCTGAATCCTTATCCTTAAGCTTTAACGAGTCTGACAGCGACATATTGTTTTTTAAGATTAATATCTCAGGTAATGCATCAAGGGATTACGAGATAAAGTGCTGTTCAAAACACGCATTATTCTTAGATAGATTATTAGAATTTGACACAAGCTTACATTTAAACTTAAAACAGAAATGTTGGTACCTAAGTAGCTAAATTTGAATCGTTCGTAAAGGTTCTACACGAGAGTTTCTATTCATTTAACTGAGTATATGTCTATAGGTAATGATATTTAATGAGTTAAGTAGAAATTACTTATTCAGACTTTATGTTAGATATTTAGGTAGTATAAAATGAGCTGAATAATTAAGCAACGCGTAAGATGGTCGCGGTTATCGACGTAATAGCGTGATAATGATAGCCTCCGTCTCTTTCAACCCAGCGATTTAAAAACACTGTTGCTGACCACCGCATCCATCATTGGTTTACGCATGTTGGTAAAATAATTTAGTTTCAGGGTGGTGGTGTGAGGTTGTGTTCTTACCTGTGCATGTTTCAACTAGTTTAGTGTATTCAGTAGGTAGATTTTAGCTTTCATGGGTGTTCATCCTTATTACGTTTCGTTTCATTTGTTTATTCGGATGCGTAGTTGTAAACAATTTCGACTCGGTGAGCCGACTTGTACAAATGAACGGACTGTACAACAGTAATAAGTTCGTATTAAATTACTCCGACCCGCGCTTGTGTAACAGCTCAAAGGCTGGAATATCTGGAATGCCGCATCTCTTTTAGTGCTCCAAAAACATTTAGATTAGGTTTTGTTATTCTGACAATGACAGTTGACGAGTATATGTATACCTATGTATATGTACGTTGGTGACCTCAGCTCTACAGTTCCATAGCAACTTTATCGGCTCGATTCGGAAAATGAATTAGATTTCTACTAGACTTCAACAAGTTACGATACGGATAATTTAAAGATATTTGTAAGCTAGATATAGATGTCAAATTTGACGTTTCCGCGATTCGGGAGGTCCTCTTGAACGATTTCGACAAGTTATGACTTAGATATCCAAGTCACATCTAGTCGATATCTAATGTAGATCTAGTTGATCTCTAAATCGTCTCAAGATCTTGTGATTATCTCGAAATCCGAATAGGCCTGTATCTCTCTCTTTTGTTTCATACCCTGCCCAGTAAATCATCACGTTCGATGTATTAAAATACTGGGTTATGGAGCCTTCATCCCTAATGTCAAAAATGTATTAAGATGGTCATACTGAACAAGGTTTCCCATGAGATCGACATGAAAATCTTAAAAAATGTACCCCTAGTGTCCATTCGATTTCATCGCGATTTTATGGTTAGTCCCATGGGGAAGTTTGTTATGAACTTTACACATTTTTGACATTCAGCATCACGACCCCAAAATCACCCAGTATAAAACTAAAGCAGTTATGTAAATTTATTCCCCAAGCGCATGCACAAGCGTGACCGGCCGTAAACATTATCGTCCCAATAAAATTGAACTAGCCAGAACTACGGAGGGTTCTAATTGTTACAACAATACAAATCCCACTTTGATTGGCAATAACCCCCGAAGGCCATGTCCGAGGGTCGTAGACAGAAAACAGCAGAAGCTAAGCGGTCATTGTGTTCAAAATTATCTTAGCATGACATGGGACCTTCTACACACTGAAAGAAATGTTTGCATAACAATAACGACACATTTTGTTACTACTTATACAAAAATTTGGACTTGCGAACTGTGTATTACGCCGGCCAACAGGTGGTTGAAAACAAAAAAAATGGTTTTTACTGTTTTTAGTATCATAATTTACTTATATCTATCTCCCTTATGTAGGTCTTTTTTTTATATTTAATGAGTTCCGCTAGGTACTTACTTATTTTTTTTCATTGCGCGGCTGCCGATAAAGCTTCCAGCTAGAGTGAACCTTGTTGTAAAGGTGTTTTTCCACCAAATGCTATTGGGCTCCTATCAAGGTCAGAGTGACCTTGTATCGTCGGAATTTATTTCGGTCACCGTGTAGCACGATCTACTAAATATATTAAAAACGAGTCACTCGCGCACCCGTATTTGGTCACGTGAGTGACCCGTTTTTAATATATTTAATATGTCTGTGTCTCACGGAAGTTTTGTTATTAAAATTACGAGCGAGTAAATGTTATTTTATGTATTAAATATATTAAGAACAGGTCACTCACGTATTTTAAGTCTAAAAACGCTCGACATGTTTCAATGCGTGAGTGACCCGTTCTTAATATATTTAATACGTCTGTGTCTCACGGAAGTTCTGTTAATTTTAAGGTTCCAAAAGGCCGCAAATTCGAATATTGCTTCTAATTTCCAAACATTGCAGCATACTTTAAGATTTTCAACAGTCAGCCATTATGGAATTCGGCTCCTAGTTCTTTAACATTCTCAACCTAATCCAATACAATTTACTCTCGCCAAGCACTTGTTTGAACAATACGAAGTTTCCCACTTAGATTGGCAATAACCCCCAAGGCCAAGTCCGAGTCCTCGGGAGATTCCTGCCCTATTACATATCTTAATACTCGGCGACGTGCCGTACGTGCGGGGACGTTAATACCAGCGATATACTTGACGCGTTGACTACTTCGCGTAGACACTGAAATAAATGTTTGCCAGTAACAATATACTCGTATTTTGTTACTAGCTATTACTTTCATAATAAGCCTTTATTTACCGATCTTTTTACAGAATCTTTAAAATCTGTAACATACATATAATGTATAAAAATTAAAGTAAAATGTACCTACACTTAGAAATATTTACAAAATGTCTCTTAATTCGGTGTGCCTGTTTGCCAAGAGCTACCATTACTTACTTACACGAAAATTGGGACTTGCGAACTGGGTGTTACACAGGCCAACAAAATCGGTTTAAGGATATTGATCGAAAGTTTTTGCAATAAAGTTTAAATCCCGCGTAGCCGAAATAATTTGTAGCTTGTAAGATTTTTATTATGGTATGTATGTTACTTTGTAAGGTATGTATCTATGGGCCTTAGTTGCCTGATATAATAAATGATATTTAATTTAATTTTTAAATACATAAATAAATAAAGGTACAAACTATTTAACATACAAATATTCAAAATTGTAATATAAAAAGGATTTTATAATCCCTTGAAATACTATGTAGGTACGCAGTTGCAACACTTACACGCACCGAACACCATTACAGTAAAACAGTCTATTATATTAACCTAGTAATACATGAGTAGGTTGTAAACGTAAACACAGCATAAATAAGACCCTAATAACGTTTCAGTACATTTCGTATCATAAACGTTACTCTCTGATAAAATGAATGGAAATGATAGATTATGGGGGGGTACCATAACCAAAGTATGTTGCCCTATCTAACGGGTTAGTAATCTGAGACTCGATGTCTTCATTATGCCATCTTCACACTTATAAAAGAGATATGCGTTTGAGTAACCTCTGCATGTTACGCCCTTTAGTTCTAAGCGGTAGTAGACAACTCATATATAAATTAATTTGTAAGTTCTGGGGAAAAGTCGAGGAAAGTTTGGCTTGGGACTTCGCTACAGAAGTCTACAGGCATTTGTATAATCAGGATAAGTTATACAGTATTATTATGTAACGCGTGATAAATTATTTTTCAAAACCAACAAAAATAATTAATAAATATTTATTTTTTATTATTTAAAAAAAAATATTTTCAGAAAGTAGTGGAATGTTTCAAACTTGGTACTTTTAAACACAAGGTCCTGATTTTAAGAGTTAAAAATCCGTGAGGCTCACACTTATTAAATATATTAAAATAGGTCACTCACATTTTTAAGTTGTAAATCGCTCGTTGTTGCGCTAATGTGGAGGTTCAATTTCAATTAGAGCGCGCGTTGGTTGACCGTCGCAGACAGTCGATGCTCCTCGTTATGGAGCGAAACATATGGAATAATCTTCGATTTAAAAATGTAAGTGACCTGTTTTAATATATTTAAAAGGTCCTGAGTTTGAATCTAAATACTTAAATATTTTTCATCACACTCGCTCAGTAAATGTGGAATTGCACGCAGGTTTAGCGGGAGTTATAGAAAAAGCGTTCTCCCTAGGGAGTTATGAAGTTTCTAGTGCCATAATTAACAGTTTTTTGTCTTTATACTTAATTTATGTATCGCAAGTGTGATGAAAAACATTGTGTGTAACTCGGGGCGTAATAATATTGCAAACTCGAGTCTATAATTCGCTCCGGCAAGCCGTCGCGATTTAACTTACTCTCGTTTGCAATATTCAACTTACGCCCCATGTTGCACAATGTACTATTTTTAATCGCACGGTTGGATGTTACAGTCTGTCGGCCCAATTCGTACTTTATGATACGTCCAATATTACGGCTAGATACGATATGGATTAGATATGTCAGTATGTCAAATGTGGCGTTTATTCAAACATAAACGTTACTTTTGACTCTGACACATGTAATCCATATCGTATCTAGACGCATTATTTGACGTATCTCAAAGTTTGAATCGGGCAGTGTATCTTTTTTTCATTAGGTATCGTGGGCGTAGGGTAGATACCTACGAGAAGTTTCTAACCCGCATGAGTTTGCGGCGGATAATGAGATTCACTATCGCGACGAAACTCGTGACGTATCAAAGCGAAATTACATCGCAAAGTTAAATTAAATGTTCTACCGAAAAATGCCCATCTATTAGCTGTATTACAAGAAACATTTTAATAACCTGTAGGTTTTTTTCGCAATTTCTTCTCATCGACAAAACAATATCCTTATTCGAACCTTCATAACGATAACGGCCCTCAAATAACATATTTTCGTAGGCTTCATCAATATTTGACAAAGCGTTGGATGATTGCAAAATGCCTGGCATGGAAAAGCGAAATATCTTCAACAAAACTTAAACAATATTCCTTTGGTAGATCACAACGGGTGAATGGACGTAAAAAACTTTTTTTCAGCCGGTGATTGAGTGGCGATGGCGCCATTTGCGTCCGCTGAATGGCTTTTATAGGCTTTGGTCACTATCTGTATATTTACAATTTCTGACTTTGGGTTCGAAACTACCATTGCGTTAGGTACCTACTGTTGAATGAATATTGAGTGATGGATGCTTTTTGTAAATTAAAATCACAGAGGGATCCTGATGATTTACTGTGCTATATTTTTTGTGAAGAAAGCAGTCAAATCTCTTAAAAATATATATTATCTTCTCATATTCCTTATTTAATTAACTCTCGCGATCTTGATACGAACAGTACAGTTTACATACGAACGGTCGAAAAATTCGACTGATATTCTAGGCATGTTCAATTTTACAAATAAAAAAATCCAACTGCATTTCACCGCGATACCGCTTGCAATTCGAACCGATTCAAATTTGAATCCGGCTTCCGCTGCGTACCGGACTCACAAATCTCACAATATGGCGGACCAACGGGTATTCTTTTGTTTTAAATATACAGAACAGATAAAGCGCAAGACCCGACCCGAGGGATATTGCTGGATGTTATTCCCTGAGCGCAGGCAATTGTTCGTTTCTATTTCTACTTTCTAGTGAACCCTAAGTATGTGCGAACTGGATGGTGGGGTGATGTTCGTGTTGGACGTAGCGAAAATGCGAACTTTTGTGGGCCCAACATTATTTTTGAGACCTGTGAAATGTTAGGTGAGCCCCATAGCCGTAAAGTATCAGGCGCCGCCGGCTGTCGCTCATAGGTGCCGCTGTGATGTAGTAAATTTAGTTAGTTAGTTAATGCTGTTGTCAAAGTGTTTGGAGTTCTTAACTTGAAGGCTCGATGCAGTTTTTTAATCATTTTAACATACAAACTTATAGTGGTTCTATTGAGTCAGAGGGAATAACATCAGATAATGTCGCCGCGCGGGAAAATGTGCAAATGTTTTGTCATTAAAGATATTAAAAGAAACTTTTTGCTACTTATCTGTGGCAAACATTGCAACAATAGGAAAGCAGAAAGCTTTATCAACAACTGCAACTTTTTCATTAAGATATTTGTTTAATAAATGTTACCCTCCTAATTTGTAATTTATTTTATTTTATCTTTGCTTATGAGAACATATGATATGATCTATTTCAATTATAGCAGTTGATGACATACGTACATTACAATTGTGTCGCTGAACTTCAAACTCGGGTAAATCCATTCGACCCTCTCAGCAAACCTGTACCCTATTACCTTTAATAATACCAAAATCGCATAATCTGACAGATGGATTTACCCGAGTTTGAATTTAAGCGACTCAATTTATGACACAAAAAAAAAAGACGTCGAAAATCGGACCATATGATAAAACAGAGTACCTATCATTTTTGTTCGGGAATAATAAGTACCTACCTAATGGCTCCTCTACACGATGGGCCAGCGCCGGCCACTCCAAGGGACGCAGCCATGCGGTAGAATGAGATAGCAATATCACTTGCTCGCTCTAACGCATAAATGCGCCCCTTGGAGTGGCCGGCGCTGGCCCATCGTGTAGAGGAGCCATAACGGAAGCATTTTAAAATACCAAGTGCCACTTGCACCATCCCACTAACCCGGGGTTTTAATATAAACCGGTAAGCCAGTGTCAAATTGTACTGGTAAACATGGTAACTCCACGTTTAACCGGTTAACCCCGAGTTAGTGAATGGTGAAAGTGGCCCTTCGTTTATCTCTTATTAACTTGGTTTTTCGAAGAGGAACAAGAATGGAAGGCTCTCGTTAATATTACATATTTTTATTTCTAAACAATTGATTTCACAGGTTTCATGAAAATATTTTTAATCTCACACCAATCTGGGTTTCGGATAATCCTCTAACGGAAAAATTGTTGTACAAAGTGAGATAAAAGTACAGTCATTTTTTGATTTCTTTTCCCTAAATATTTGTTTTGCGAGTAAATAACGCGAGGAGAGCTATTACGACAGAGTTTATAGGTAATGGCGTTTTTCTGAAAGCGACCTCCATCTGGCTTCCTTAATCCGGAGGAATTAGGCCTTGTTAGGATTAAATCAGCATCCCGGCGATTTTTTTCTTTTATCGGAAAGCCCCTGGGAATCCTGGGATTGCCCGGCGGCGGTAGCACAGTCGCATTTTAATCGCTTATCACCATGCCTGTCACGTTCTAACAAGTATGTAAGTGCGAAAGTGATGGACATAGTGACAGGCGATAAACACGGAACCATGCTGCGCCCGCTGATATTACTAAGTTCATATATAATTTGCAAAGAAACGACGTATTTGCGTGTTTTCAAATAAAATTATTATTCTGTACTAGGTTCAGCACGCAACTTCGCCTGCGTGTATTGATAATGATGATTGATAAAAAAATATCCTATGCCCTTCCCCGTCTTCCTTCTGTCTTCCTGTGTGCAAAATTTCAGCTCAATCGGAAATCGGGAAGTGGGTCAAATTTACCTTCCAAGATTTGATCCACACTAACGTACCTACATACATACCTACTAACGGGGCAAGTTAAATAAAAGTTTGTAAAAATACGCTAGTTTCAAAGTACCTCCTACTCATACTTTTTACTCACTCCAAACAATAAAGGAACATATATTTCACGAAGCGCGCGTACTCGTAATGTCGGAACGTACATTTGCGACGATATCCTAGTGAAAGCAAAGTCTAGTAGTGATTCATCACTCATACGCTGTGACAGCGGTAGGGCCTACCACGAACTACGTTCGACGTGTTGCCTCTCTGTCGCACTTGTAAATTCGTACGTAAGTGTAACAGGGAGGCAACACGTCGAACGTGGTTCGCGGTAGGCCCTCGGGCACAAGACACTAGACACTAAGTGTAATCCTGAGCAATAATCTGTGTGAAATGTGTCACAAAGGACTAAAAGACGCTTTAAAATAGAGATTATATTTGATTACATTTTTGCGGGTTCTATTACATAGATGTTTCAGGCTTGTACGAACTGACAAGCCTGAAAAATCCATACTAATATCAAAGAGAATGGATAGTATAGAGGGGTCCTGTCATAGTAAATTTTGTAGTCACAGTAAATTTACTGCCATCTATCGACACACGACTAAAACTCAAAATGAAAACGTATAAAATTATCAAAAAATGTATATATATGGATAAATGATTTTATTATTTTTATATCATTTTGACCCATGTTCATTCACTGATATCTATGTGCTAAAATTGTTAAATATGAAACGGTGTCGTCACGCCATCTAGCCGAGCATAGGCCAAAGGTGTGTGCGCCATCTATCCGAGAATGACTTTTTCTTGATTTCCGAGGCACGTTTTTTTCTTAGACTTTATTCATCTTATACGAAGTTACATATGTCTTTGCTAATATTATAAATGCGAAAGTGTGTCTGTCTGTCTGTCTGTCTGTTACCTCTTCACGCTTAAACCGCTGTACGGATTTAGTTTAAATTTGGCATAGAGATAGCTTGAGTTGGGGAAGGACATAGGATATTTTTCATGTCGGAAATCATCCCTAAAGGGAGTGATAAGGGGGGTGGAATTGAGAGAGTTAATAAATTGCCTGATAATTGATGTAGGCAATAAAGCTTATCAAATTGAATGATTGCTATTACAGTTCATACAGGCGCTATTCTTTAGCTTCTGTTACTGATTCCACGTAGACAAAAGTCGCGGGCAAAAGCTAGTACTTACATAAGTGTGTCTACGAAAATATATAGACTGATGCGCGTATCACTATTATTCTAGCTGGCTCACGGGACAAATAACACGTCCACGCAATTTCAATCAGAACCGTACGGGTCGGCGGTGAGCCACATGCAAACAGTTGCAATATTTTCATCCGCTGTCCGTGTGTTTTGTGGTTGTCGTGCCCAAATGTCAAACTGAAATAACTTGATATACTGGGTGGCCAAAAAATAAGTGCATTTCCGTTGCCAGGGAGGTTTTGGGATTATACTGAGCTTTCACTATGGGACCAATCGCGAAAAAATATTAACCCTCCCATAGAAAATGGACCAGCCAAAATGTATAAAACAGCCAAATGATTTTTTCGTGATTTCGGGGTTAGTCCCATGGTAAAAGTTGCTCAGTATAATCCCAACACCTGGCAACTGGAATGCAATTATTTTTTGGCCGTCTTGTATATAAAATTGGGTCCGCTCAGCGTCGATATTCTATTTTTAAATGGATTATTTTGTTGTTTGTACTTTTTACATAACTATACGTTTGTGTAGAGTAGAAATATTCATATTCCTTCGACTGTAGAATATATTCCCTGCCTTCACAATGAATATCAGTGTGAGGTATGACTAGGGTTTGCACGACGGATCCGAAATGTATGGGAAGATCCGCGGATCCGGATCCAGATCCGGATAATTTCATACATTTCGGATCCGGATTGCAAACCCTAGGTATATGACGTTCTTCAAAAGTCTATAGATTCAACCGCCCATAGGTAGCCGCCTGCTATTAAACATGCTATAAGGTCATTTTCCAGTGACAGTAAGGCGAATAACACACGAATAACATGGCACCGCTCCACCGCGCGGAAAAGCGAGGTGAAGCGTGAAGGCCGTACCGCGCGGTGCAGCGGTGTCACATCGCTACGTGAGTTCTTCGCCTTAAATCAACGCATTCACTGCCAGCGACGCGCTAGGAGGGTTCTCTGTTCGTAGTCGCTTTTCTCTACATACGGGTTTTCCCATGTTATCGGGTACGAGTGTAGATATCACGGACCCACCAGTGTAACGTGACCGTAAGCTCCGTAACAAAATATGCGTAATCGGAGAGCTAACGTATACGCGCTCTGGTGCTGATGAATGTGTTAACACAGTAGTTTATGCTGGTTAAAAGTTCCATTTTGTTTAACGTTTTGTGAGTGTAACATTCGGTACCTCAATTTTTTTCTCAGAGCGCCCACGCTTATCTGTTTTGTACGGTTTCCGTTACGCACGTTCGCTTCCCGCCAGCAAAAGGCGTTACGCAAATTTGATAAAAGCAGAAACAATGCCTGAAATGTATTACCAAAAAGGGTTGACCCAAAAATGTCGGAATGTGGGCTTATTGTGTGAACACGGCTGGAAATAGGTAAGTAAATTATTATTAGTTGGAAAAGTTTGTTTTACATGGTTATCGCATGAGAATTAAGTACATTTTATTGAATAAACGCCGCAAATGTACTCGCATCAAGACATATCTTTATCCAAAAAAATAATTTTGCGGTAAGGTACAAAATTACTTAAATTTAAATTACCTACGGGCTCTACTTTTCAATACTGCTGCCGTAAAAAAAGACTGTCGGGGCCAATCATTAGAGGATTAGGTATAGTTGTTCATCTGTGTTAAGGTCTTATGCACCTGACAAGCCACGGTATTAAACTGTGTAGTACAAAAGTGCCACAAAAGTTAGTTTTATAGTTCTCATCTAAAATTAACGCCATAAACAGCCTTTCAAAGTGAAACGAGGCGCAACTAACTTCTTCACAGAAATAACGACACTACAGGGTTGGATTTAGCTTACATTATAGCACATTTTTAAACTTACCTTTTTTAGATAAGTATAAAAAATTCTTCCCCGCAAGTAAAAAGAAAAATAATTATTGAAAAGTAATAAAAAGTGCAACTTTATCCCGACAACAAATTTTATTAGTATAATGTAACAACGATCATAAGGAACTTATAAATTCCAGTATTTTCGTTTTGTTTACAGCATTTTTGATAAAAGAATATAAGTACTTATAGAACCCGGTCGGAATGGGATTTTCAGGCTTCGTGTTAAATTCTCTCCTCCCAAGAGCTCCCAAGGTCGTCCGTATAAACTTTACACTCACTGCCCCATTCGAACTTAAGATACGTCAATTAATAGATCTAGAAACGATATGGATTAGATGTGTCAGTGACAAAAGTGACGTTTATGTTTGAAGAAACGTCACATTTGACACTGACATATCTAATCCATATCGTTTCTAAATATATTAATTCACGTATCTTAAAGTTCGAATCGGGCCGTCAGTCCTGTAAATGATTCCCCTAGTGTGCCTAGGTAGGTCCTTCCTAATATTTCTCAATTATTTATATTTATTTATATGAGCCTAGAGTATCCCACTGCTGGGCAAAGGCCTCCTCCCGTTCCACGTTCCCTTTCTCCAAATGTATATATTTGCATACAACTTGGCGTCAAGGATTAATGAAAATTAAGGCCTGTGCACACCGACTGCGTGTGCGTGACGTATAAGTGCGCGTGCGACGTTGTAGTATACAGATCCTTATGACAGACGGCACACCGCTTGCGTGACGTGTGCGTGTGCGGCTCCAACATTTTAGCGCACGCGCACGTGCACGTCACGCACATGCAAGGCGGTGTGCACAGGCCTTTATCCTCACGCTCGAACTCAAACACAATTAGCATACCTAAACCCTTGAAAGTTACACACACGACACATCAAAATTCTCTCCGGCGACCCACACAGTTTAGTACATTTCACAACACGACATCATGAAATTACAGTACCTATGCGACTTGAAGGTTAGCTGGAAAAGATCGCGGGAACAACATAGGCCTTTTCTCAAAAATGGACGGCAAAGACGACTTTGCCGTTTAAGAAATAGGTCGCGAAGCGCGTAGTTTATGGTCAGTCAAAAATTAAAAAGTTAAAAACATTGCAGTCTCGATTTTGGGACTGCACAATGTTGCATACAAATTCCATTATTTGTCGAGTTCCAAACTTTTTAAAAGTTGAAATGGCCATATCAAATGAAGGCACAGGCCCATTAAACAGCCAAACAGATGATTAGTACCGCGACTATTTAGCTGTCTCAAATAGGTTGACGTATTTTCGGCAGAAAAATACACTTCAATTTTTTTATTAAAAAAATAAAAAGGCGGCAAAGCTAATTTTTTCAATTGTTTCTACTTGTGAAAATATATACGTAAGAAAGTTGCTTTTGTAAAATATTTCTATGATATTTATATTTCTTGCTCCATTTTTGAGAAAAGCACTATATATGACTCGGCTGGAAGGCTACTTGCTGGCTTCGGATTCAATTAAACGGACTCCCAAGGTCGTCCGTTTAAAACGAATCCTCAGCCTGCAAGTTGCTACTTCCGAGCCTCGACAATAATGTACTATTATCCTTCAGTACACCTGCATGAAATAAGATCTTTTCGAGCAAGTGTGTTGAATACACATTTAGTGATCCCGATGTCTTTTTGATATTGCCGGGAACGAGAGACAATAAATAATGCTATTATGGTAATAAGAAAGATAAAGACAATATGTGTCGTCTTCATTGTTACTTACCTTACGTTTGTCTATTTTTGTGCCAACTATATCCTTGAGTTATTATTTAATGTGATACGTACCTGAAACAAAATATCAAATTTTACAGATATAAACAATAACTTAACTATAGTCCGAGTGAGTCCGTATCTGTTAATAGTTCGTTTTTTTAGCATTAGAAAAAAACTACGCGATCTTGACGTGTCTTTTAATTGAAAAGGGCTTTTTAAAAATCAGTAAATATTACTCATGAAAGCAAAAGAATGTAAATAATCGTATATGATTCATAATTATTACATATTTGCCGTGACTTATTTTTCAAAGGTGTTTTTCGATAATAAGACACGTCAAGATTGTTTACCTTTGCTAAAAAAAACGAACTATAGCCACATATTTTTTTCTTACGGCGGCATTTATCCTAAAATTACTCTATACATACTTTTTTATTTTATATGTAGGTACAACGGTAGCGTAGCCAATATCGTCTTGGATAATGAGAAATAACTCTAAAACGTGACGAATAAAATTATGCAAAACTAGCTCTGAGTTTTATATTAAAATGTCTATGCTCCTTCCATGCTTGGCTAAAAAAACCGGCCAAGTGCGAGTCGAACTCGCGCACGAAGGGTTCCGTACAGTTACGCAAAAAACGGCAAAAAAATCACATCTATTGTGGAGCCCCATTTAAATATTTATTTTATTCTGTTTTTAGTATTGGTTGTTATAGCGGCAACGGATATACCTCATCTGTGAAAATTTCTACTGTCTAGCTATCACGGTTCATGAGATACAGCCTGGTAACAGATAGACAGACGGACAGTGGAGTCTTAGTAATAGGGTCCCGTTTATACCTTTTGGGTACGGATACGGAACCCTAAAAATGTACTCTGAGAGGAAGAAATGACCTCAGATTTCATTAAGCGCGTCTGCTTTTACGACGCCAGAAACCACGCACATAATCTAGCGTAACGTAATAAAGCGGACTAAAAACGGAGATTCTTTAGTCGTAGATGTAGAAATAACTTGGTTAGCTGTGGTATTCTATTAGAGTCAGCGGTCGGCAACCTTTTAGCAGCCAAGGGCCACATAGTAGTTAACGAAGTTGACGCGGGCCGCACTTTGTTAATATTGATGACTTTATCAGACATTTGTCGGTTGTCAATATTACATACAAAATAGCTAGGGAGGCTCGCGGGCCGCAAGTGAGAGGTTCGCGGGCCGCATGCGGCCCGCGGGCCGCTTGTTGCCGACCGCTGTATTAGACAACAAAGTCACAGAATAAATAATAGTACTATTAGGTACAGAAGACTCACTCTCTAACAAAACGCGTCTGTTACGATCAGGACAGGTATGGCCGCTAGGTGGCGACAGCGCCACGCGCGGCTTATGGCTTAGCCACCAAAATTGGTGTGAAACGGATGTACTTTTAGCTACCTGTAGCAAAGCGACGAAATCGCGGAGTGAGCCACGCCTGACAAAGTGTACAAAAATGCATGTTTAGTTGTAAAACAGCGACTTTTCTGAAAATGAATATGAAAAAAATATGTATTACAAGTACAATAAGTTAGTAGTATTTCTACTTAGTATAAATAGTATCATAAACTGTGCTTTACCAGGCATGGCTCACTCCGTGATTTCATCGCGTCGCTACAAGTACATGCGACCCACACCAATTTTGGTGTCTAGCATAGTGGTTGCCACGCACCGCTACTGCTATTAGGTATTTATTATGTGGCTTTACTTTCATAACAAACCGTATTTTAGGTCACAAGATGAAAAGACCTTGTATTAGCTGGCAAACGCTTCTTAAACTTTATCCACACCGGCGTGTGTTTAGTACGTGTTTAAGTTGTCTTCCTTACTGTTGCTTGTGTCGTCGACAGAAATATGGCATGCGATAACGCAAATCGAATTGAAAATTGGAAAAACAATATCAAGATGAGAGAGCACTAGTATGGTCACACCTTAATATATTATACAGGCTGGATTATTTAAATGGGGCACTGAGGGCAACCTGCCAGATCCCGAGCAGCTACACGAAGCTGGTCTTAGAAGAACTACCCTATTTTTTTAATTAAGGACGATCGAGATTTACAGGTTTTGAAAAGACAAAAGAAGAGACAAAATCGTTAATTTTCTAAAAAAATATATGGCAAGAGATTTATATTCAGGATTAAAAGCTTTTCTGAGACCAACCTAGGTTAAGGCAAGAGAAGAGTATATAGGGAATATTACGCGAAACTCTGCATAGGTGGGCCCCTACTACCACAATCCATCATAATCTGGGGGTCTACCGCGAAACAAGAAAATCCAAATTTCGTTATCTAACCTCTCTAACACTCTTGCATATTCGAGCGATAAAGAGGCAGATTACTAAATTTCGATTTTCGCTTTTCCCGGTAGGTCCTTGTTAACAAATGGCGTTGATGCATCAATGTCATATTTTATTGTCTGTGAAAACTTGTCAAAAAACAGTTTAAGGCACAGTGTATAATTTACTCTATGGTTTACTTGCTAGCTTAGTGCTGCACTCTGGCGGCAGAACATTGCAGTAATATCCCCTATTATTAAAGCTGATGTTCTTCATCCATTCAGTATGAAAAAGTTATTTTTTTCATGCTTTTTTACGCCACCAAAGATAAACTAGGCCTTGCTTCCAGACATCCTTCACTATCGAGAATATTGAGTGACTAGTGTCACAATTCACAATCGCCAACACGTAATAATCGAAATCCAACAAAATCCAATGTAAACTGCAAAATCCCCTCCTTTGACTGTATGCCTGATCGCATTTGAAAATAAAAACCAGTGGCGGTTTCTTTTCGTCGGAGCAACTAGGGCAAAGGGAGCTTCCGCAACAAAGGGACACATCCGCATAACCTGTCCCACGTGACGCTCAATGAGAACTAAAGAATAGAAAGGGATTCTGAGGGCCGAATTCAGAAGTGGATATACAGGGTAAGACTAAAAACCCCTTTGAGCTATGTATGTCAGGGCATACATATAACTATTGACCCTCTTTTAATTTGTTTCAAAATAAGAATAATTAGGCATGAAGGAGGCTTGACTCAGTATAAATATTAACTTTTTTGTACGGTAGTCTAAAATATTAGAGTATTTCGGAAAATTTTGTGAAGGTGGCGTCGAAACATCAAGAGCTCATAAAAGAGTATACATGAAAATACCCCGTATTAAATAGTACCTACCTAGTGTAAAACTAATTGATTTTCATTGACAAATCATTGCAAGAAATAGCGTATGACTGAATGATACGGTAACATTGATTAGGGTAAGATTGCCTGAGGGGTTGTGTGAGTACTGAGTAGGTAAATTAAAAAAAACTACTTGTGTGATGTGTGTCACCTTCACACAGATGTGCACACACATATCACACATATCTGACATATGATTCACACACATCATAGTTATACGCCAAAATTTCGTTTGAGAATGAAGCCTCAGTTCCGAAAGTTGAAGAATAGGAGCGATGCTAGTTTCCATTGTGGGATGAAAGATGACAGAAGATGTCTAAACGTCACAACGGTTTTATGTAATACTTGTACGCGCTGGGGAAAAATGCTTTTATGGGGATCTTTGATGTTGAGTGTTGTTATCGTTATTGCATTTTTGTTGATAACTTTAGTTATTTTAATATGAGGGTGATAGTAATTTACTTGAAATAAATCAGTAGACTACCTATATTACCTATTTATTACACTGCCTAATATTAATATTACTTTCATAGGTGCTTGAACAAAAAAAAATAGTCAATTTGCAAAATTACTTTCTGGTATTAAATTCAAAGGACTAGCTATTATCTCTGTAGGAATGCAGTGTATACTTATTACTGTACCAATCATTATCTGTTTATACTAATAGAAATTAGAAACAATATAGTGCTCGCTCGACCCAAAATCTCATTTATACTTCCCACTTCTATATTTAACGCCAAACTAACTCGATGGCTATCGCCTCAAATCTCCGCTCAAACTTTTCATTTCATCTTTTCGAACAGCTATAATATTTATTAAGGTAGAAGTCTTGTGGTGTCACTGAACTATTTATAAGAGAGTTGGGCTCATTCAATTACGATTAATTTTCTTTGTCAAAAAAAAAAATCGTGAAAAAGTCGTCTTTTTCTGTTTTGTAAGAATATTCTGTAATGGAAGGAAAAATAAGATGGGCTCATGTATTTACCTTTTAGATAAAATAAGACTAGTATATAGAGCACGATCTTTTAGATAAAATAGACTAGTAGACTATCAAGGCCACAACATCGTCTATTTGTATTTATTTAGGTATGAAAGAGTTTAATGTTGATTTTAGCCAAACCCCGAAGTGCGGGCATTCTTTATGGCTACAAATATAATGACCACCAAAAAATACTTTGGTACCCTAAATAAAAAAATCATGCTTACCAAAAAAAAATACTGAACACCAAAAAAAATAAGGCCTAAAAATACAAATGTACCACCATTTTAATTACGATTGCACTTCAAATTGTATTCAAATACCAAATATATTGAATGATCACCAAAAATCATTAATGATCACCAAATCTTGAAGACCAAATTAATGCGATATTTTCACCTAAATAAACCACTATGATTACCAAAAAATTTATACATATTACCAAATAAAGTAAACTGATGCCAAAATTACTAGCCCCTCCCGCTCAACCCCCCGTACCCCGCACCGCATACCTACTTTTCTAGTAGCATTTAGTTATGCTACTAGAAAAGTAAGTCAAACTCAAATCAGTTAAGTGGGTTAGGTTAGCACTGCGACCCTTACAGAAACGAAATGGTACTAGAAAAGTAGGTTAGGTTAGGTTTGAACTGCGACCTTTACAGAAACGAAATGCTACTATAAAAGTGGGTTAGGTTAGGTTAGAACTGCGATCCTCACAGAACCGAAATGCTACTAAAAAGTGGGCTAGGTTAAGTTTCAACTGCTACCCATACAGATACGAAATGCTACTAGAAAAGTGGGTTAGGTTAGGTTTGAACTGCGACCCATACAGAAACGAAATGCTATCAGAAAAGTGGGTTAGGTTAGGTTTGAACTGCGACCCTTACAGAAACCAAATGCTACTAGAAAAATGGGTTAGGTTAGGTTTGAACTGCGACCCTTACAGAAAAGAAATGCTACTAGAAAAGTGGGATAGGTTAGGTTTGAACTGCGACCCTTACAGAAAAGAAATGCTACTAGAAAAGTGGGTTAGGTTAGGTTTGAACTGCGACCCTTGCAGAAAAGAAATGCTACTAGAAAAGTGGGTTAGGTTAGGTTTGAACTGCGACCCTTACAAAAAAGAAATGCTACTAGAAAAGTGGGTTAGGTTAGGTTTGAACTGCGACCCTTACAAAAACGAAATGCTACTAGAAAAGTGGGTTAGGTTAGGTTTGAACTGCGACCCTTACAGAAAAAAAATGCTACTAGAGAAGTGGGTTAGGTTAGGTTTGAACTGCGAACCTTGCAGAAAAGAAATGCTACTAGAAAAGTGGGTTGGGTTAGGTTTGAACTGCGACCCATACAGAAACGAAATGCTACTAGAAAAGTGGGTTAGGTTAGGTTAGAACTGCGACTGTTACAGAAATAAAATGCTACTAGAAAAAGGTGACGAAGTGGATTAATTAATTTAATAGGATAACGGTAATTATATTAAATATTTGCACATTTTTAATTAAAATGTGGTTACAATTTTGGTGGTCATTTACAATTTTTGGGTTTACAATGATTATTTTGGAGTCATTTGCTTTAATATGATATCAAGATTTAAACATTTGGTTATAATTTTACATTCAACGTCAATAAAATTTATTTTCATTATTTTACTTCATTATATACGTATTTTCTTTGATATATATTTATAAATTTGCTAAAATACTATTCGATAATGGTTCTGTGTAGTAAATGTAGCACGGTGACCCACAGAAATTTTCTGGATTGTTGTTCCTGCCACTCCAGGTACTGCCTAGACTGTCTAGAAGAAATGGGCGTAAGTTTTAAACGGTTTACCCTTATGACCATAGAAAATAAAAGTAACTGGAAATGCCGTCACTGTAACCAAAATTATGGAAAGACGAATATCGTTAATAAAACCAAGAAGTCAATTACTCCTATACCGAATCCCAGTACTTCCAACGCTCCTTCTGTTCCTATCTACGAAGCAGATAACTCCATGTTTGGAAACATCACAACACGGCGAGAGCGGTCTCCAAATGTACTAAATACTAGTGTGCAGTATTGCAATGAGACTTTCCGCGACGACATTCTTTACTTTGAAAGTATTCGATCTATTGTACGCCAGGAAATTGAAGAATCATTTAATGAACGTCTAATAGATAAAATTTGCAAGAGGGTGTCAGATGAATTAATCCCGACACTTATTAATAAGATTACTGCCGTACTACACAACAATGTTACAGGACTAAGTGAGCACAATGCTCCCATTGCAACTGCCGGTCCCGTCGCTACATCTGCCCCTACCTACACCTCCACCCCTGCTGCTCCCGTCGCTACATCTGCCCCTACCTACACCTCCACCCCTGCTGCTCCCGTCGCTACATCTGCACCTGCCTACACCTCCACCCCTGCTGCTCCCGTCGCTACATCTGCACCTGCCTACACCTCCACCCCTGCTGCTCCCGTCGCCGCTTCTGCTACCACCACCGCAACTACCAATACTTATCCATCCTACGCCGCTGCCGCCGCCGCTGTAACCACCACCACAGCACCAGCTTCTCCTATCCTACTACCAGTCCAGCCCGTTATTCGCTCCAGTCCCAAGGCAAGAACAAACAACGATTCCAAACCTAACAAAAACAAAGACAATCATGTGTCTACTACTCCTGCCGTACCGCTTAAGGTACCACCATCAACATCTCGCGAAACCAATCCAACCCAAAATGGCCTATCAGAAATTAACGACCATAGAAAGTCACTAAAGGGAATCACACGGGGCTGTGCTACCACTTGCATTTCTCAACTCCAAGCGTCTGAATGGATGAGACAAATTCACCTATATTATGTGAAGTTGGGAACCCCCGATGATGTAGTTAAAAATCATTTAAAAGTTATTACAGGTTATGATTGTGACACATTTAAAGTTGAATGTCTTAAATCCCGCGGTCAATATGCTTCATTTAAGCTTACTGTGCCATCGAGTCTGTTAGATAGAATTATGATCCCTGATAACTGGCCAAAAGACGTATGTGTCAAACCTTGGAATCAGCCCTTTCGACAAAATTACGCAGACAAAAACAATACATAACAAAAACCGCTTTACTAGAATACGAATAATATACCAAAATGTTAGGGGACTACGTAGCCGAACCTCGCTCTTTTATAGAAATGCCCTCGCAAGTGCCTGTGACATATTTGCGCTCACTGAAACATAATATGTTCTAATCTAACTAGCTCGATACAAGATGCTGAGCTCTTCCCGTCGGACTACACCGTGTTCCGTAAGGATAGAGCAGGCGACGCGGGATGGGGAGGAGTTCTGCTAGCAGTGAAAGATATTTACAAACCTCAGTTAGTAATGCAAATTGATGGCTTGACACCAGACATGGAGATATTATTTGTTATACTTCATATTAAAAATAATAAAATTCTTATATGTGTAGCATACCTACCGCCAAATTATAATAGTGATCAGTATCTTCGCGTACTAACGTGTATTGAGAATGCAATGTGTACATTTTCTACCATAAAATCCATTATTATTGGCGATTTCAACCTCTCCTCATGCACAAAAACTGTAGTTGACCAATTTAACTGTTTCACCGAATTTTGCAAACTTAGGCAATTAAACAAAATTTGTAACGAATATGGAGGCATTTTGGATTTAGTTTTAACTAGTCTCAGTGACGTGTGCGTGGGTAGCGATGTCGAGCCGTTGATACCAATAGATCCATATCACCCACCTTTAGGAGTGACTGTCACCCTGCCAAGAGGACAGGCAAGACGGACCACATTATCTTCACCGTCACGTAGTGTTGAACATAGTGATGCTCCGACCGGATGGAATTTTTTTAAAGCTGATTTCCCTGCCTTGTATACAGAACTAGAGTCTATTGACTGGTCTGATGTTCTTAATTACATTGATTCTGCGGTAGACGTTTTTTACAAAAAACTCTACGGCGTTTTCAATGTTACTGTGCCCAAACGTTTACCCAAAACTAAAGTATATACATATCCATCGTGGTACACACCGGAAATCAAAAAATATATCGAACTAAAATACTATCACTTAAAGAAATTTAAATCATTAGGCCTACAATTTAACCTCGAAATGTTTAAATACTACAGGTCTCTCGTAAAGGAGTTAATTAACAAATCTTATAAAAAATATCTTCATGATATTGAATGTAATATAAGTAAACACCCTCAAGAATTTTGGAAATATGTAAAAAGTAAACAACAGAATAGAAACATAATATCTGAATACATATATAAAGGTAAAACAGTCGTTGATCAAGAAGCAGTCGATGCTTTTGCGTCCTTCTTCAGCTCCGTATTCCAGCCTGAAGCTCCGCAACTAGATCCCAAAAAAGCGGAACTGGAGGCTGGTAACAACAATGAATCTATGATTGCTATCCCAACTATCAGTATTTCAGAAATCAGAGCCGCTATTCGGAAACTCAAACCTAAGTCGTCAGCTGGGCCTGATGGTATACCCCCGTTTCTAGTCAAGGACTGTGTATGCTTGTTAGAACACTCGTTACTTCACATATACAACCTATCACTCAAGCTGGGCGTATATCCATCCCAATGGAAGGTCTCAAGAGTGACCCCAATTCCTAAGATAAGTAAGTCCTCCTATATCACAAACTTCAGGCCCATTGCTGTATTGTCCGTGTTTGGAAAAGTGTTTGAGACCATTCTAAACCACTGCTTACTTAATCAGATAAATCGTAAATTAGTAGATTGTCAACATGGATTCCGCGCTTCACGATCCACTACTACCAACCACATTTGCTTCTTTGATAGCGTTTTGCGCCAAATGGATACTGCACGACAAGTTGATGTTGTTTATTTCGACTTCAAGAAAGCTTTCGACTTAGTTGACAACGATACTCTCCTATGCAAACTGTCAGCCTTAGGTTTCACCCCTCAACTTCTTGTTTTCTTCTCTGACTACCTCAGGAATCGCACACAATATGTCCAATTAAACTCTTACCAATCTGAAAGGTATTACACTCGTTCCGGGGTTAGTCAAGGTAGCACTCTGGGGCCTACTCTTTTCTTAATCATGGTCAATGATCTGCCAAGTAATATATCAGGCGTGGAATCACTATTCTATGCGGATGATCTTAAAATAATTCAACCGGTCGTAAATCCATCCGACTGTACGGTACTGCAACAAACAATCAACATGGTTGACAGCTGGAGTAAAACAAACCGCTTGTACCTAAATGAATCTAAGTGCAAAGTAATAAGTTTTAGCCGGTCTGTAGATTATATCCTCCAGACATATACTCTTACTAACATTCCCCTTGACCGAGTAACAGAAATAAAGGATCTAGGGTTAACACTCGACACTAAGCTAAACATGCACTCACACATTATAAATATCTGCAAAAGTGCCTACAAAATTTTAGGGTTCATTATTAGAACGACTTCTGAATTTCGTGACCCTAAAATCGCAATAATTATTTATAATGCCTATGTTCGCAGCAAGCTTGAGTACAATTCTATCGCATGGGACCCTCGGGAAGCAAAATATACCATAATGGTCGAGCGCGTCCAACGTAAATTTGCTAGACATCTTTACAAAAGGTATTACGGATACTACCCGTACTTATTTCCGTCATCCTTTGTATTGGGAATGGTAGGGTTAGAGTCTCTCGAGCTAAAGCGTAAGCAAACGCTTGCCTTACACTATTGTCTGCTTTTAAGAAATCGTATTGACAACCCATCCGTTCTGGAGCGTATGCGTATTTTTACCCCAGACAACTACATAGCTGCAGTAGGGCGTAGCGTAGCGCACGTAGAGCCAGAAACCTTTTTGCATATCCAAATGTTCGCACCTATCACGGTTCAAACGCACCCACGTACCGAGCAATAGAATTACTAAATAACTTCATAGCTACAGTCCAAAACGCAGACATATTCGCAGACAAGTGGCCGTCCCTACAACGTAGTATCAGGATTTTTTTAAACTCTACCTATGTTATTTAATATCAGATTCTTTTTTTTATCTCTATGTAACTTAGTAATACATAATATGTATGTTCAATTATAAAGATAAGTGTGTAATACAATAAGTGTACCTACTAATTTTATGATACTGACTGATACTGACAACATATGTACCTAATTAACTGTATAAGTGCCTTGGCTGGAGCTGTAAACTTATACATAGTGTTTGAATAAAGAATAAAGAATAAAGAATTAAAATGGAGTTCTAATTTTGGTGGTCATTTACTATTTTTGGGTTTACAATGATTATTTTGGTGTCATTTTCTTTAATAGGATAGCAAGATGTAAAAATTTGGTTATCATTTCACATTAAATACTATTGAACAAACTGGCTCAATGTGGTCTGTCGTTGAAGCTTCTTGGTTTCATGGCTGACTACATGTCAAAACGGATGCAATTTGTGCAATATCAAGGATGCAAGTCTAAACATTATCAAGTAACATCTGGCATAGGTCAAGGAAGCAATCTCGGGCCTTTATTATTTTTAATATTAATAAATGATCTTCCGGCACAAATATCTCATTCCTTTTGTCTAATCTTTGCCGATGATGTAAAACTGGCTTATCCTGTTGACGACTTGCGGGATACGGCTATACTTCAGGTTGATATAAATCGAGTACACCAATGGGGCATAAAAAATAGTCTCGCGCTTAACATTCCAAAGTGCTCTATAATCTCATATACACGGTCAAAATCTCCATACCACAATGATTATCACATAGCGGGTGAAAAGATAAGGCGAGCTGCCTTAGTAAAGATTTAGATTTAGATTTAGATTTATTTATTTCATAATATGAAATTACAATATAAATTATTTTACACTAATCTATACGAATTTATATTATGATCGTCAAGTAGGAAAATAAGAATTGATTATAATTATACAAATGTCAAGCAATAAGTACACAATTTAAAAACCATTATAACTATTATAAGCAATCAATTAATTAACTAAATTTTTTAACAATGTCAAATAATATAAAATGTAAAAACAATGTCAATACAGTAAGCATGGATATGTCATAATGATCGTCAAATAAAAATAAAAATGAAATATAGGTCAAAGAAAAATTAATTACATTCAGTTTATTGTGTTACATGTCATTTCCATATATTCATTTACAGAATATAATGGATTATCCAATAAAAAGAGTCTCAATTGGCGTTCAAATGTTTCGTCAGATGGTTCAGTTCGCAATTTTGCAGGTAGACGTTCATAGTACGTTGGTCCAATCACCCTCGGATTTTTGACTGAAAGTGCCATGCGACGCGGCACTGTGCGTAGTCTACCCGTGGATCGGAGCTGTTTGCCCGCAACCTCGACACGTTTGAACATTGGCAAATTATTTCTTACAAACATTAATACTTGAAATATGTAAAGTGAGTAGTGTGTCATTATACCGATTTGCTTGAATAGCTCCTTACACGAATGTCTGGCTTGGACTCCAGCTAGCAATCGAACCGCCCGTTTTTGAAGTATCAAGACTCGCTTTGAATCAGTGGAATTTCCCCATATTAACGTCCCGTAAGATATTAATGAATGAAAATGGGAAAAATACACAGCCTTCAGTGCTTTTCGTGATATAAGTGGCTGTAGTTTCTTGATGGCGAAGACAGCACTACTCAACCTATTGCATAATTGGTCAACATGACACTTCCAGCCAAGGTTCGAGTCAACCGTAAAGCCCAGGAATTTGCTCTCAGAACACAATGGCATTGGGCCGTTTGTAATACACGAAGGTACTGCAGTGCCACGAGCTGAAAAAATCATCACGTTTGACTTCGCGACATTCAAGAGCAACCCATTCGACGAAAACCACAACTGTAGCTGATCACATGCCTCACGGATTTTCTCAGCAAGCAGTTCATGGGTTTGGGCCCTCACGACTACCGTTGTGTCATCCGCGAAGAGTACTGGTATGCCGCTCGTTATTGCTGACGGAAGATCGTTAATAAATAACAGAAATAAGGTATTGCCGATCGCTGACCCTTGAGGGATGCCCAAGTTGACGTGGCCTGTGTCTGAGATTTGTGATTTTCCATTCGTGGACATTTTCACCACCTGCCTACGGTCCGACAGGAATGACGTGAACAATTTGTGTGCATAACCCTCAATTCCGTAAAGACTTAGCTTGGCTAATAGCAATTTGTGGTTTATAACGTCAAACGCCTTTGATAAGTCGCACAGTATGCCTGCCATCTTGTGCTTCTCATCAAGGCCCGTAATAATTGAGTCAATTATTTTGTGTGCTGCCATTGTAGTTGACCGTTTTTGCCTATACGCATACTGGTTATCAGTGAGCAGGTCGTGTTTTTCCATGTATGCCATCAGGCTAGAAGATAAAATGGACTCCACTATCTTTGAGATCTTGAAAAGACTTGGGCACTTGGTTTGATCCACAGATGACATTTCATCACCAGGTTCTTCAAACCTGCAAAGAGGCCCAAAAACGTATGGGTTTTGTTAAGCGGCAGACCAAGCACTTTTCAAGTAGACGGACTCTGGATCTGTTGTACTATTCATATGTTAGAAGCAAACTAGATTGTAACGCCATTGTATGGAACCCTCATGAAGACAAATATGTCCTAACAGTCGAAAAAGTACAAAAATCCTTCGCGAGATACTTGTTTAAGAAAATGTATTTTTACTATCCGTATTTGTATCCAACCCCGTACGTATTGGGTATGGTGGGATACCAGACACTCGAAGCTCGAAGAAATGTAGCCTTGGTACGATTCTTGATTCGTTTACTACGAGGCCAGACAAATAACAGCTACCTCTTAGCGCAGGTATCTTTCAACGTTCCACCTGTTTCAAGGCACAATCTCCGTCCTCGTAAACTACCCTTACTCAACCTCCCAAACACCAGTACCAAGTCGAATTCCCACTCACCTCTCTACCGAGCTCTAAAGCTTATTAACGCCATATTGGCCCAAGACGATTCATTGGACTTATTTTCGACTCCTGAACCGAGATTCTTAGCCACAGCCGGGCGCTACCTCGAGGCTATAGTCGCCCCGAGCACCATTAGTACTGATTAGATAATAATATTATTTAAGTTATGACATACTGTTTTTTTTTTTTCGTTAATAATTTATTAATTATTATAGTTATGTATAATTCAATTTAATGCTTATATTCCTATGTGTCATGTTTGGTGTATACTGTAAGTGACATTATAATAAATAAATAAATTAAAATGGGGTTTGAAATTTGGTAATCATTTAGTATTTTTAGGTTAATAATGATTAGTTTGGTGTCATTTCCTTTAAAAGGATAGTAAAGTGTAATAAAACTGGTAATCATTTCACATTAAAATGGTGTTATAATTTTGGTGATCATTCATTATTTTAGGGTGGTAAAATAGATTTTTTTGGTATTAAATTTTACTAAATCTGGTGATCAGTTAAATAGCAGCCATTCTTTATTTTGGCTAATCAAACCTAGGTTGGGAGTGATCTAAATAAATTTCTTATACTAATTATATATATCAGCCTTATACTAGATAATTATTTCAAAACTATTAGTGTACTAGCTTTTGCCCGCGACTTCGTCTACGTGGAATCAGTAACAGAAGCTAAAGTATAGCGCCTGGATAAAGTGTAATAGCAATCATTCAATTTGATAAGCTTAATTGCCCACATCAATTATCAGGCAATTTATTAACTCTCTCAATTCCACCCCCCTTTTCACTCTCTTTAGGGATGATTTCCGACATGAAAACTATCCTATGTCCTTCCCCGGGACTCAAGCTATCTATATGCCAAATTTAAACTGAATCCGTTCAGCGGTTTAAGCGTGAAGAGGTAACAGACAGACAGACACACCCTTATCTTTATAATATTAGTATGGATTTTAGCCTTATACTTGGATTGAATTTGGATTTGGCAAAATAATGAAGTCGACATTTGACCACCAGGCCCGTGTAGTTGGGGGCACGGGGGCTCCACAAGGCGCTCACCAAACGCCTAAGGGAGGCCACAGGTGACCCTCGCGCAGGCAGCTTTCTCGCGCAAAGATTGGCCTTAAAAGAGCACTACAGTCGTTTATATAGTTCATAGGGAAGACCTTAGTAGCTTACGCACCGAAAGGTACCTTTTTCAGAAACTTTATTAAGTTAAAACTTAGAACATTGTCATGCATATCTGTAATCCATTTTACCACAACCAAGCGAAAGGGGTTTTACGAGCAAGACTTGCACGGCTCCTAAAAGATACGACCACTCTAGTTTTATGTCACTGTAAAACCAAACTAACTGAAGAAATGTCGGAACGGACTCGTTTTGGCGTCAAATGCAATCACCACGTACTTTGATACATAGTAAGAACCCGAATGGTATTTCTTCATCTGATGTGGCAGTGACTTGACGATCCTGTTACAGTTAGAAACCTTTAATCTTCAACACAGGATGAATACCATAAAGCTAGGACAGCTAATGAGTAGAGTAGCTACCCGATTTGGTAGTTTTTGTTCGGAATACGCTTCGCTTACACTAGGATTTCCAACGTGCTACAGAATACAAAACGATAAAGAAAAAACTTTAACTTGTAGTATTTTATGAGATGGTTGTGTAACTTGTGTACAGTCAGCAGCAGAAGTTGCTAAGCGGACAGGTGTTCAAAATGATCTTGACGCGACTTTATTGTTAAGAGAATAGCGTGTCAAGGTAATTTTGAACACCTCGCCCGCTCAGCAACTAACTTAACTGTAGCGGTACAACATAACAGCGTATTCTGATTGTAAAACAGGTTATGAATTTGATCTGGATTTGTTATGGATATGATCTGTTAGTATCAAGAGTGAAATTTCTTCAATCAAAAATATCAACGAAAACCTGATCAAATTCAAGACTTGTTATTATGTACAATCAGAATAGGCCAAGCGAAACTTTAATAATGTATGGAAATAGTGGTTCAGGCGGAGTATGTCACTTTCTTAGGACGTCACATTCTGAGGACGTCACATTCTGAGTTCGTCACTTTCTGAGTACGTCACTTTATGAGAACGCCACTTTCTGAGGACGTCACTTTCTGAGTTCGTCACTTTCTGAGTATGTCACTTTCTGAGAACGCCACTTTCTGAGTACGTCACTTTCTGAGGACGTCACTTTCTGAGTTCGTCACTTTCTGAGTACGTCACTTTCTGAGAACGCCACTTTCTAAGTACGTCACTTTCTGAGGACGTCACTTTCTGAGAAAGCCACTTTCTGAGGACGTCACTTTCTGAGTACGTCACGTTTTTTAGCATAGGTACGATGTAAAAGTATAATATACCTGCACGAAAAATGTATACTGCCAGCAACCAGATAAGCTGTTCGACAATACGGTCGCTTTTATATCCTACATACCAATACCAATCTCTGTTTGCCTTACGCCTGACTGGTAGAGAATTCCATTGGGCAGAGCAGAACGTCATATGTTTCGTGTAATAAAGTGAAAATAGAGAAATAAATAATAAAAAAACAATCTAATTATGTTTAAATCAGATTATTTAATTCAGAATACTTAGAAACTACAAGCACCAAAACATTTAGCCACAGATTGGAGGTTAGGCCGGCAACGGCTTTGATTCAATACACATAAATTTTTCTCACAGTAGGAACCATGATTTTATCATTCGCCGCTGTGATTAGCTGGTGAAGGTATCACGGCAAGCTCGCTGACACCAGTAGAAGGACATTCCCACATATTTACGTTTAAACGGACTGCCGCTCCTTTCGTGACAACATATTCTTCAGCATACCGCGTCTTCTGTCATGTCTCCATAAACTCAAACGTCTTTTTTTCTGATGATAGTGTAAAATTTGGATATCTGCGTATAAAATCAGCTCTTGCAGTTTGTTTCAGACAATATTTCTTCTCGTGTCACCTGTGGAGAATAGGCGTCAAAGGATTTTTTCTTCATAGCGTTGTCGAATTTCATAGTTCTCATGTTCTGCATATAATAATGTTATTTATTTGTTTGTTTTCTTCCTATATAGGTTAATAACCCTTCGAGTGGCATTGTCCTCCTCGAGGTCTCTACGGTAAGTGGCGGAGGCCGCGAGACGGACAGACATGGCAAGCCGGTTGAGTGGCGCGGCCATTTTGGAAAAGTATGCGTCAGGTGGCGGGGCCTCAACGGGTGATCATCGCGAATTTGGCGCGTGTTAGAAATATGACCGTTTCCCAAAAAAAATCTATGAATGATATATACAAACTATATATCACTGAATTCAGCATAAAATTGGCTATTTAATTGTATACCAATAAATTCTATTCCATTTATGTGAATTATGCTAGACTTGTTCTAATCTCATATTACCAATTTTTTTCTACTTTCATGTAAAAATACGTATAATTACGAAATAAAACAATTGATTGTAGAAAAAGCAGTCTTTATTACAAAACAATACATTTAACACGATTCACACAGTTTATTTCACTTTTTATCAGTGCGTATTCCGTTTGAATGTTCGCGGCTCGACGACAGTCGGCGCGTAATGGGCGAGGTGGGGCAGGAACATCACGTCATTTCTAACAAACTTTGTTTTACGCGGGAATTCGACCGTTAGGGAATACCATCCTTGTTTATTGACGAATGCATCTTGCAAGAGTGAGCAAGCAAGGCGTAGTTTTAACGGTTTTATTTTGGGCGCGAAATGCAGCGTCGCACAGATGCCGCGAGACGGTCTCTGCCAATTACGGGCTTGTTATGACCGAACCTTCTCGCGGCCTCTGCCACTTAGGGGCATGTTTAAAAAAATGGCTGCGCCATTTCTCCTACCGTTCATCCGGAGGTACTGCCACCCGAAGGGATATTTGGTTGATGACTATATTGCGATTTGACTTTTTGTCATAATCTACATAAAATAGAATCAGAATTTGAAAGCAGAACGTCACACCGTCATAACACCGTCATTTACAATGTCATTTACTACTTCTAGCTGAAATTATATAGAGTGGTAATAACAGACACATATTTTTTTGTAGGTAAGTATATTATATTGTATACAGGGTGTTTGGTACATCGTTTGCTAAATTAAAACGGCTTATTATTAACCGGGCAACTAAAATATTAAACAGGAACTTTCATTGGGCATATAATAATATAATTTTGACGACCGGTCTGGCCTAGTGGGTAGTGACCCTGCCTATGAAGCCGATGGTCCCGGGTTCGAATCCTGGTAAGGGCATTTATTTGTATGATGATACAGATATTTGTTCCTGAGTCATGGTTGTTTTCTCTATGTATTTATTTAAGTATTTATATATTATATATATCGTTGTCTGAGTACCCACAACACAAGCCTTCTTGAGCTTACCGTGGGGCTTAGTCAATTTGTGTAAGAATGTCCCTATAATATTTATTATTTATTATTAATTTGGCTGTGCATTAATATTTTAGCGCCAAAAAAAATATATTAGCCTCAAATATAAGCATCATATTATTAAAAAAACTAGCAGCAAAATCAAGCCACCCAAAAAAATTATAGGGAACTTAAAGTGATAGGTTGGCGACTAAAATAATAAATTGGCAACTAATATTGTAAAGCGATCATAAAATTTAGTTGTCATCTAGTTTTTCACACCTAAGTAATCAACTATAGTCATAACTGAGCATGTCGTTTCAGCGAAGTAGTACTTTAACAAGAAAGCAGTTAAATTTAATTTATTTAAAGTATATTGTATTATTTAAAGGCTCCGTTTTTGTTGCCAAACTATTAATTTTAGTACACATTTCTATTTTTTGAAACTACCCAAATTCGATTAATTATTTGACCGGTTAAATACGTGCCAATTAAAACGGCAGATAGGCTGAGTCATTTGCTATCTTCCCAGGCCTAGAATTTTTTAAATTTTGCGCACGTTTTTTTTTTCAGCATTATGCCAGTTTTTCGTATATTACAAATTTTTACTTGCGCAGTAGTAAAAAAAACCATGGCCAATTTTTTTTCTAGGCATGAGTAGATAACAAATGACTCAACCTATCTGCCGTTTTAATTTACCAAACGATGTACCAAACACCCTGTATTTATAGTTAGTGATTTTTATTTTATTTCTAGTTTTAATTAAAATTTACTTTATAATAAAAAAATAAATTAAAACAATAATTTTAAATTTAATTTGTAAATATACAGTACCGTAAAACGGGGTCAACAGAAATCGCGGGGTGAATAGAGAAATTTTGAACTTTTTCTTTCAAGTTGTTATATTTAAAAACGTGCATCTCTAAAATTAGATTTTTCTGGAATGCGTATATAAGGTCTCGCCGAGGTAAGAAATGAAGCCTGTCTGAACTTTGTTCTAGCGGTTAATGTTTTGACATTAACTAAGTAAAAGTTAGCTAACCTGGTAATATAGTATTTGTAGTACCTAAATAATAAATAATATCACAAATTTTCTCTATAATTAAGCATTTTTTTTGCAAAAAACGAATAACAAGCAATTTTACGTGATAACGGGGTCAGTGGATACGCATATGGGGTGAATAGTTACGCCATAGGGGGTGATTAGATACAACAAACCTTGGGGGTTAAAAGACACGAAAAAATAATTTTGTGTCAAATAGCTGTTTAACAGATATATATACCATTTGCCAATAGAGTATCAACATAATAATGACCAAATTCGATGCCTATGACAACTAAAACTTAATATTTCTATTCACCCCTTTCTTGTGTCTATCGACCCCGTTTTAAGGATATGGAGAAAACTGGTAGTTTTCTTTGATTTTCTCTGAATTGGGTAGGTAAAAATTTATTTTACGAATGCAAAATTGAACAACTAACCAAGACTCAAAAAATGATAACAAAATTTTTACTTTTATCATTTGGATTATTGGCGTCTTTGTCTTGAAGTTGAAAATCGTGTCTTTTCACCCCGTTTTACGGTACTTGAAAGTCACATATTTTAATATGAATTTAAATATTTACCTACTAGTTATGGTGGTATTAACTACTTATGACTATTGTCACTTTTTTTTACCTTTAAAAAAACTTAGGGACTAGCAGTTTCTAAAATGACCAAAAGTCTTTGAACTCGCTTTTTTTTTTATTAGGTAAAATCTAAACTTGACCTGCTTGAACGTAAAACTTTGATTTTTTAACCGACTTCAATTTCATAGAAGGAGGAGGTTCTGTATTCGGTTGTGGCTATGTTTTTTTTTTATGTCTTTTTTTCCAACTCGCATCCAAGTGAGGATGCTGATTTTTTTAGCAACTGCGTCGTTTGTAAAGGATTACAATGTTACAAAAAAAAAAACATTCAAAAAAGTTCAATAGTTTCTTTAAATAAATTAATCGGTTCACCCCGGAATTTCTTAACAAACGTTAAAAGTTAAAAAATTCATAACTCGAAAACTACGAAAAATCGGCTAACATACATAGGGTATATTCTAATAGCCAGCTAATAGCCCACGGATAGGGGAGCAGAATAGGGGATATTACTGCAATGTTCTGCCGCCAGAGTGCAGTACTCTAGTAAATTCATAACTTATACATACTCTGTGCCTTAAACTGTTTTTTGACAAGTTTTCACAGACAATAAAATATGACATTGATGCATCAAGGCGGTTTGTTAACAAGGGCCTACCGGTAAACGCGAATATCGAAATTTAGTTATCTGCCTCTTTATCGCTCAAATATGCAAGAGTGATAGAGAGGCAGAAACCGAACTTTCGATTGTCGTGTTTCACGGTAGGTCATGTGATTGACGTAGTGACGCATGATGTGTCATTGATGTTTGTTTACTGTATGTGCTAGTTGTGCCACCTACTCAGAGCTTTGCCTAATATTCCCTATTGAGGAATCTAAAAAAATTTTTGGACATCGTGGTTTAGACCACCCTGTTTAGTTTGAGTGTTGGATTGCAACTAAATCAGTACGACACTGTCATTTTCTATTACGCGATTACGTCCGATTTTACCCGAAAAACGAAGTTCATTGTTAACGGACTGTAAGTATACTTGGTCAAACAAATTTGTCATTTAATAAGAACAATAAAAACTACACTCATCTTTTTCTTTTGGGTGCTAGTACTAGTGTAAGACAAGGATAGTATGTTTATCTCTGTCTATGTTTGAAATGAGACAGTCCTTTGACAAACTATATACCTTTTTGTAGTTTCGCATTTGAAATAGAAAAAAAATCAGCGATGTCAAATCGGTGACATGATAGATTTTTATTGTCAGGCTAAAAGTACAATGTAATATTAATTTAAAAATTCATCGTGTAACCTATATAGGAAAAAAGAAACAAATAAATTACATTAAATATATGCAGAACATGAGAACTATGAGAGTATGGATTACTCCATACGCAGAAGTGATTGATGGCTGAACATATTCTGAAATTCTCGGCAACGCTATGAAGAAAAAATCCTTTGACGCCTATTCTCCACAGGTGACACGAGAAGAAATATTGTCTGAAACAAAACTGCAAGAGCTGATTTTATACGCAGATATCCAAAATTTACACTAACGTCAGAAAAAAAGACGTTTGAGTTTATGGAGACATGACAGAAGACGCGGTATGCCGAAGAATATGTTGTCACGAAAGGAGCGGCAGTCCGTTTAAATGTAAATATGTGGGAATGTCCTTCTACTGATGTCAGCGAGCTTGCCGTGATACCTTCACCAGCTAATAAAGCGACGAATGATAAAATCATGGTTCCTACTGTGCTGTTTCTAAGTATTCTGAATTAAATAATCTGATTTAAACATAATTAGATTGTTTTTTTATTATTTATTTCTTTATTTTCACTTTATTGCACTAAACATAGGACGTTTTGTCAAATGGAATTCTCTACCAGTCAGGCGTAAGTAGGGAATGCAAATCGGTTATTTTCGGTTATTTTTTGTATGGAAATTATCGGTTATTAACCGAAACCGCGGTTATTTCCATACAAAAAATAACCGATTTGCATTCCCTAGGCGTAAGGCAAACAGAGATTGGTATTGGTATGTAGGATATAAAAGCGACTGTATGTCGAACAGCTTATCTGGTTGCTGGCAGTATACATTTTTCGTGCAGGTATATTATACTGTTAAATCGTACCTATGCTAAAAAACGTGACGTACTCAGAAAGTGACGTCCTCAGAAAGTGGCTTTCTCAGAAAGTGACGTCCTCAGAAAGTGACGTACTCAGAAAGTGGCGTTCTCAGAAAGTGACGTACTCAGAAAGTGACGAACTCAGAAAGTGACGTCCTCAGAAAGTGACGTACTCATAAAGTGGCGTTCTCAGAAAGTGACGTACTTAGAAAGTGACGAACTCAGAAAGTGACGTCCTCAGAAAGTGGCGTTCTCATTAAGTGACGTACTCAGAAAGTGACGAACTCAGAATGTGACGTCCTCAGAATGTGACGTCCTAAGAAAGTGACATACTCCGCCTGAACCGAAATAGTCACGTGAATTTTTGTAGCATCCGTCCGTTGGGCGTTTGTTGATGTACGATTTTTATCCTGCCTGAGTACCCTGTAAGGCTAAGATGGTCGGTTCTTTATTTGTCACCATGTCTGTCACATTCTAACAAATATGTAAGTGCAAAAGTGATGCATGGCATGACAGGTGATAAAAATGCGATCATGATACGCAGAGTTTGTGAGACAAAATAAATTGTACACGTATCTATCTAGAAATACAAAGCGCTCGCTCTATCATATCGATCTCGTCTCATATTAGTCGTGCAGTGTTTTTATAAATGGTAACGGTAATTACCAAAGGTCAGACAGACCGATGATCAGAGGCGTATTATGGATGGTTTTACCCACGTGATAAAATAACTGTCACTTTTTAACACCGCGGGATAGAAAGTGACGGATACCGTTTTATCACGCTGTCACGTAGAGATAGAACGACCATCATATCCGTACAGGAGATACAAATCTGTAGACATAAAGGCACGAAAATGATAATACCCCGATCGATCCCAACCTCAGTCCTCACAACTAGCTAAAATATTTGGGTTACACGGCTTGCCTAGATTGTGTCACAGGATAATATAACTCGGAGATATAGTCGGTATTTACTTAAGGTCGTCCGTCGACCTGTCTGGCCTATATACCATCGTTGACACAGTCAATTGAATCGTGACCTTTATTACACCGGTATAAAGTCTAGATTGGATTACCGTTTGTTGCTGTTAGCAAGAGCACTCGGACGTCACTACCCGGTTGGCCGCCCTGTGTCCGTGTCCTTCAGGCTGTTTCCAACTGAGATGCTTCACCTAAATGCAAGGGCCAGTTCTGATACTAAAACTAATCAGCTTTGATGTGTGATATTCATTAATCTTCAAAATGTAGTCGAGCATGAGGTATCAGGTAGAGCCTTCTTGCATGTTAATATGAATGTTACCTATACCTTTTCAGATACCTATTTGCTGAAATGTTTTTTTAGGTCAACTTTGTAGACTTGAAGAATGATTGTGTCGGCATTTTTCGTTAGTGAGCAACTCTCTTGAAACGTTACAGGTAAACTAAAATATCATAAAAATATAATTGATTTTCCGCTAAAATAAAAAATATAAAAAGTTTGGGTTTGTATACGAGGAAACTCGATTTTATTTGTATTTTACGTGCATGGAGCAGCCTAGTTTGTGTGGTCACGGTCAAACACTGTAATGTAGAAATTAGTACCGACGGCAGATGACTATATTTAATAATAAATAATAATAATTCAGCCTATATATCCCAATGCTAGGCACAGGCCTCCTCTCATGTGCGAGAGGGCTTGGGCTATAGTCCCCACGCTATGCGGACGCCCAATGTGGATTAGGGACTTCGCATACACCTTTGAATTTCTTCGCAGATGAATGTATGCAGGTTTCCTCTCGATGTTTTCCTTCACCGAAAAGCTAGTGGTATTTATCAAATGATATTTCGTGCATAAGTTCCGAAGAACTCATAGGTACGAGACAAGATTTGAACCCGCGCCCTCCGGACTCTATTTAATAAAAAAGTGAAACATGATCAGATAACAACATTTTTAAAACTTACTCTTCAAAAATGTCGTCGACTGCCTTTCCTCTTCAAACTGTCAAACTATCGACGAAGCCACTCACATGAAGGCTATGCACCGACGGTGTGCGAGTTCTGACACTTCTGACAGCGAAGAAATGTGGAGTGCGGAGCATCTCGGATGTGGGTCGGAAATATAGCGGCGCATAACATATCGCGTGCATTTCCGAATCAAGTTTATTATATTTGTGATACATGTATTGAACTGGTTGAAAATGTGTAGGTATGATCCGTTTGATATACAAAATCTGGATAGTCCCATTCCATAGATATTGATACACAGCGCACAGCCTAAACCATTCAAATTTGAAATAAATATTCTTCAAGCCCTTAGAGCATCGTAAAGCTTCAATAAGGAAGGATTTTTTAATTCAACTTCAAAGTTGAAAATGGAATTGACATTTTTAACGACTTTTACGCGGATGAAATCGCAGGCGAAATAGTTTAGAACAAGTAACAGTGTCATTTTCAACCAAAAGGGTACTTATCGTCGGTTGGCAATAAGGCGCTATTTCCAAATACATAGCTCAATTTGAAATCAACCTTTTCAACAACCGACAATGCGGTACCTTTTGGTTGAAAACGTCACAACACAATTATTAAAAAACACTATTAACGTAAGAGTCGATTAAGTCATTTCATAAATGTGTATGTCGTCTGTTAAAACACCGTAGATAAAGCTTATCAAGCAAATTCATTTAATAAATAATCTCCTTAATGAATTTTGTCAACCCGTTTTCTTGATGGCTATTTAGTCTTTGAAAACATTAAAGTCCGATTCAGTACCCGTCGCAAAATTCTTTTAGTCCGTGTTTCCTGGAAAATAAATGTCTAACTTACCTTTACTTTTTACGAGTATTAAGGTGACTTGGGCCCAGGCCGATATCATAACTTTACTAATCGATTTTCTATAAAACTTACATTACGTACGTAGGTAACAATGTAACTTTGTCACCAATAGGGTACTTACACTAAGCCCGGCTCTGGAAGTACGGCCTTTTTTGGTAAAATATAGGTATACTCCGTACAAAGTTTTATCAAAATGTTCCCGATTTTGAATAATTTTACGGTTTAGACTCACTTGTTTTTAGTCACTAAACCTAAACCGTAAAATTATTCAATGTTAGTATGTCTCACAACAGTTTAAATTCGATTGTTCCCGATATTTTTTCGATTTCTCATGTTAGATAAGTTGCTATAAGTAAAATTCTGAAAAAAACCGGGCAAGTGCGAGTCGGACTCGCGCACGAAGGGTTCCGTACCATAATGCAAAAAAACGGCAAAAAAAAACGGTCACCCATCCAAGTACTGACCCCGCCCGACGTTGCTTAACTTCGGTCAAAAATCACGTTTGTTGTATGGGAGCCCCACTTAAATCTTTATTTTATTCTGTTTTTAGTATTTGTTGTTATAGCGGCAACAGAAATACATCATCTGTGAAAATTTCAACTGCCTAGCTATCACGGTTCATGAGATACAGCCTGGTGACAGACGGACGGACGGACGGACAGACGGACGGACGGACGGACAGACGGACGGACGGACGGACGGACAGCGAAGTCTTAGTAATATGGTCCCGTTTTTACCCTTTGGGTACGGAACCCTAAAAATGCCACCGATTCTCACGACCATGTGTTGCATAATAAGACATCATTGTGATCTATGAGAAGACTTCCGAAATGACTCATATGTAGTTTGGAATAAGTATAGTTATCCCGGTTAAGTTATCGGTAGGAGTAGGTTACTATATACATGCCTAAATTTTATATTACGACACCGATAAAAAAGTAATAACCGTTTTACGCAAAAACACAGAAAAACAAGGTCAAATATCTTTTACGCTTTCAATTATTTTCAAATTAGTAAAACTCATATGAAAGAAACGAACTCTTCATAATATTTTATGACGTCACTAGTTTTGAATTTTAGAAGAACCGTTCTGACCTTGGAGGATATAACAACATGGAGACGCTGTACAAAACAGTCTGCCGATTTTTGCGGGGCACGTCAAATGTATAAGTAACGTAATAATACCCATGTCCATATCAGTTAAGCGTCAGTCCTTACAATGTGTATGACCATTGGTCATAGAGTTTTGACAGAGGGGAACGCCTGTTATAATGGCTACTCCATTTGGTTATATCTTCCAAGGTTCTGGCGTTTGACAAAGAGTACCTGATTTGACTCGTTATATTTGACTCGAACGGATCAGATACGAGTTCGCGAAAGAAGCAACCGATTTTCCGTTTCTGAATTCGTTGAACTCAGCTGTTCGCTACGTCACACATTTATTGGCAGAGACACAAGATCAACATACTACACATGCTTGTGCACGTAGCTAGGTAGAATGGCGAGAGCCGCCAATTGTTTTAGAAATTGTCTGAGTGTCGTAATGAGTTTCCTTTTCAATCAGTGCCGACTCGAAATGGCGCGCCGACCTTATACATAGTATAACGTATATATTGTGTAACAGTACGAGTTTATTTATATGTGATGAATGTGTGTTTTTGCAGCGGATTGGTTTTGTATTATACCTACATTATATTACGAATTCTGATCTAAGAAAGGAAATGACGAATAATTTAAAGCCGACGGTTCGGCTGTTCTCTTCTACACTTCACATTTTTCAACCGATCCTCGTGAAATTTTGTGAACAAGTTCGATAATTTATGTTTTTTTGCTGTCCATTAAGTTTTTATTTTAATGGCGGAGTCATGATAGTTCTTGAGGTCTACAGCTCACAGAGTCACTGGTTTAATTTAGCCTAAGTATTCGATATTAAGCTAATTAGTTCATAATATATGTTTTTAAGTGTACTCGTTTTTAATATCCCTATAAATGCGAAAGTAACTATATCTGTCGGTTGCCTCTTTACGCTTAAACCGTTTAACCGATTTAGACGATGGTATAGAGATAGTTTGAGGCTCGAAGATGGACAGAGGATAGTTTTTATCAATCACCATGAGCATCCCACGCAGAAGAAATCGCGGGCAAACACTAGTCCTTATAAAAATTAATTTGCTTATCGATATGACAAATACTGGTGGTTAATAATAATATATAGCTTAATACTGTAAATCAAGCGCCGAAAACGTACATTATTAAAGAAATTTAAATGAAATAATATAGCAACATCGTATAGTAACCATAAAGACATTGCAAATTCAATATAGTTATTCAATGTCAGACATTTCAATTAGGGAGATCTTTGATTACTGGCGCAAACTGACCGCAATCCTCAATAAGGCAAAGCCACATAGAAGTCAGGAGCCTGATGCAGATTTAAGAATTTGTTATGGTTTAAACTGGTTTTGATACGACCTTGACGATCGTTTAAGTTTAAGTGTATTTTTGGTATTTTATTTATTGACATGTCCCGCTGTTATTTTATAATTTTAATTATGTGCATGTATTAGTTTATGGATCATATTGTTATAGAAATAAAAAAAAGTAAAAAAATGAAAATGAATTTAGCGTGCACTTCACGCACCACTTTCAATTAATTTCGCATACGCCTGGAGATGGGTAGTGAGTAAATAGGCACGGGTAAATACCGAGTAAATACCCAGTATTTATTTACTCGTTTATACCCAAATTGGTGGGTATAAACTATTTAGAGTGTTGAAAGGGGTTGAATAAATTTGAAATATAGGTGTATTTTGTAAGCCGCTACTGGATTAAGTACTCAAAATTGTAAGAAATGTATTTTTAATAGGGGCACTCCATACATGTAACTAATAGTCACAAAAAAATATTTCAGAAAGCACCAACGTGTTGCACTTGCACATCATTAAATGGGTCTTTAAAATAACTGGAATGTTTCTAAGAACATTTTTGGATAAATTGAATATTTTTGGAGCAACACCGTTTCGAAAGGCCAAAATAACGTTTATCTCTCTATAACTTCAGAACCAAAGTTCAGAAAAAATATGAAAACATATCGGGAGATTAAACGTATAATAGAGTACAAAAAACAATATTTTGAACATCATCAATTGAGCCATTTTTGAGTTTTCTTTAAAAAACCCTTAATAAAAGGTCGTAAGTACCGCGTAAGTAAACACGCACTTTTGCGCGACATGCATTTATCTAGAACATCGATAGAATTTAAGTACCATATTTTAAAAGTAAATACCTTCTTATTTAAAACAAAATTGTTAACTATGCATTATCACAATTTGCCTCTAACTAATAATTACCTTTTTTCCTAAATAAGCGTCCTATATGCTTTTTATTTTATAGATATTGTTAATACACGTTAGCACTCTTCAATAAAAGACAGTTTTGCTCTTAAATCTCACTTTTTGAATATTTTATAAGCAATCATTTTTACCCACCTAAATGAGTAAATACGGGTATTTATCGGGTGCTTTGAGTAAATACCGATTACCGAGTAAATACTCAGTATTTACTCACCCCTACCCATCTCTACATACGCCATTCAGTGTGAGCGACCTTCAAAATCAAAACCGTAACCAGTTGTAAAATCGAAATCGCGTCACGGCCTCACGGGGGCCGATTCTGTTTTAATATGTTGATATGTTTTTCATCTTATTTTGACATGACCTTGACATTCGTGTCATCAGGCATCTCACGCGCACCAATAAGAGCGAGCGGGATGCGTGGTAAGGTGACTCCTGATTGCATTTCGTGAGCACTAATCAGCATGAGCCGCTACACATCAAAATTAGATGAAAAACATAATCACAATATTTAAACAGAATCGACATTCAGATCAATTATCCGTTTCTTCGTCTCTCTTCAATTAACCGTTTTTTAAGAGAAAGAAAACTCATTCCGTTTAAAAAATACGAGTAAGTTCCTCCTCATGCTAACTGTTATTTTGCAAAAGAGTAAAGTGAATAGAACTGGTTGTGATTTCAGCTGTGTTAAAAACAAACACACCTGAATGATGTAGATGCAGCCCGTTAAAATGTGTGTTTCATCAAAGTCCTCTTTATAATGTAGGTAGTAGGTAAATATGCATTATCTAATAAAGCATCTTATTTTTGTTATTAGGGTTGATGTTAAACCGACACCGTTACCGTTACCGTTACCGTTAAGTGACTGCGCCAGCCAGCAGTTCTGCTGCAAGGACGCAGAAGCGTTGGTCATACAGGAGAGGGAGGGACGGAGAGGCTCTTCGATCTTGCTCAAATACACGCGCTGGCACGATCCAGGCCGTCGGTCAGAGACGTATGCTACGGTACGCTAACAATCTCCGTCCAGACAAACCTGTCCCGAGCCAGGGCGTGTATTCGGGCGTACTCGTATATTCCTCCCATCATCTGCCGCCCCGGCAATAACCCTCCTGCCCAAGACACCGGCGAGCCAATAATACAGGTGGGGAGTGTGGGGTTGGTGCAGTCGAGGATAGGAGTTGACGGGAGTAGAAGAACAAGACCGAATACCAGCATCGTGCCCAGTGTAAGGAAGATAGATAAATACTAGTGTAAATATATAGGTAAGAAGGGATGGTGACTGCGATTAAGTTGCGTTCGACCTCTTAGGTTTGTTGTGAATCCGATTGTAACCCTGATCCAGGTTAGATAAGATGTTTTACACTCACTTAATACCGTAAGTAATTAAAAAAATGCACTAGCTACCACGTACTAGTGATTATATTATCTTTGTAGCTACCATCTACCTACTTGTACTACCTCCCTACCCTATACTCTGTATTTTTAGGTATTTAAATAAAAGTAAACAAATAATTTGTACCTACATTTTCGGGTAGTTATAAAATTTATTGGTTAACCAACCAGATACAAAAGCGCCTGGATCTGTCACTGAACGACCTGACTTTAACCTACATTATTTGATAATGTAATGTTTTCATCTACCCTCAACTGGCTTAAGGAGTCATTTGAGGGTAGATTTTATTTACTTTTATAGAAATACCTAAAGATACAGACTATAGTGTCAGGAAGCAAATCAACTTTAAGTAATATATTTAAATATAAAGATTCAATTTTCACACTCCGTCAAATGATTTTCAATCATTGAATAATTTTACGGTTTAGACTCACTTGTTTTTAGTCACTCGCGCGATATGTTTCGGAGAGCCTAGGTCTCCTTTCTCAAGCACTAATAGTGCGAGCAGCGTTCACGACGGCCGTGTATCGCGTACTGCGGCTCGCCGCGTCGCACGCTGCGCGCGCGCCGAGAAAACAGGTTGGGGGAGGTCTTCCGCTGTTATTGTAGGCGGGCATAGTGGTGTGTTTGGGCTTGCGTCAACTAACACTTGTAGCGATACACAGCACGAACTCACTGATTTTCAATCAGGCACTCCTTTGATTAGGTACTCAAAGCGACCGCAGTCTTCAATGAGGCAGCGGCCGAATGACAAGCCGAGGCTTCGGCCAATTAGTCGCTCACTACAGTCACTACTATTCCGATCTTTTGCTTTTAGGACAACTCTGGACCTTTTGACTTAATGAGCCAAGCCATAACTTTTAACTACAATGAGAAAAAAAATCGTTTAAAACGAACGAACCAAGCAGTAAAGTTTACTGTTTGTACCTTACGTAGGTACGTACGTACATTAGTTGATATTGTAATAGCAGTTAATCTTAATGAAATTACTTTAATGTGTGCTCGATAGTTCATATTTTTTTCAGTGAAGCTTTACTGTCGGACAGTACGGATTTTTCAGTAAAATATGAGTTTTTTCGCTAAAATATTGCGTAGGTATAACGATCTCAATTTTACTGGATTTACTTTTCTCGATTTCTCATGTGAGATATGTTACTTGTGAAAAATGCCACCATTTAAAAAGTATTTAAAATATCTGCTTTAGGTCTTGAAATTAGACTTTAAAGTTCCCTAGATTAATTTCAATCTAGCCCTCTTTAATTAGGTAGTCAAAGCGGCCGCAGTCTTCAATGAGGCAGCGGCGAATGACAATGCAAGCCTTCAGCCAATTAGTTGCTTGCTGATATTCCTATATTTTGCTTTTAGGACAGCTAAGAACCTTTTGCATAAGTTGCTTTGGTCAACTTTAAATAAATGAATGTTTGAGGACAATCTTACACAGATCGACCTAGCCCCAAACTAAGCATTGCTTGTACTATGGGTACTAGGCGACGATATACATACGTATGTAGATAAATACAATACTTATAAACATAGAAAACAGCCATGACTCAGGGACAAATATCTGTGTTCATCACACAAATCCCCTTACCGGGCCCTTACCGGGATTCGAACCCGGGACCATTGGCTTCATAGGCAGGGCTGGCAGGGTCCCTACCCACTAGGCCAGACCGGTCGTCAAAACAAAATTTGGACTGCTTTCTATATTTTTAAAAGCATTTCTGACCATTTTCTTTGACCAAGGCCGGGACGGCCGCCGCAACGGCCGAGCACCTCAAACGGCGCAAATATGCAGCCATTGATTCTGGTTGCATGTTTGAGCCGTTTGGGGTTGAGACCCTCGGGCCTTGGGGACCCGGAGCACATTCCATACTTATATAGGGAGCTAGCGAAGCGTCTCAATGATGCTACGGGTGACCAGAGGGCTGGGTACTTCCTTGCCCAGCGGATTGGCATTGCCATTCAGCGCGGCAATGCCACCAGCCTTCTGGGCACCCTACCATCCGGCGCGGAGCTAGCTCCCATTTTTTATTTGTAAATATGTGTATATAGTTGTTAGAGTTTAGTTTTAGTTTTAATTTTAATGTTTAGTTTAATTATTTTGTTAATACTTTTGTTTATTGTTAATAAAAACTAATTAAATTCCATTTTCTTTGCTAATATATTAAAACTAACCAATATGGCAGCATTATACACGATGATTTTTAATCGGTGATCAGGAACCAATTTTTTTTATTCAGTTATCGATGGCGATCACATTTAACTATGAAACCAACTGCGACATCGCGAAAAAAAAATTAACTCTCTCATAGAAAATATCAACATCGGACCAGCCCTACTGTATGATGAAACAGACAAATTTTTTTTGTGATTTCGAGGTTGGTTCCATAGTTAAATGTGATCGCCATCGATGACTGAATTAGAAAAATTGGTTCCTGATCACCGATTACATTTCTTGGTGTATAGATCAAATCAATCCAAATATCACTCTACTCGTATAAATGTCACTAACAAGTCACTATGTGTACCTATATTTTTCCTCACTTCTTTCTTTTCTTCAGTATTATGATATATAGACGTGAAATATATTCTTGTTAAAGTTTTCGATAGTCAATTCATACATTTTTATGACCAGAAATAGGGTAAATTGCCATGTCAGAAGAACAGTTTGCATTAATTGTACTAACTTTCATGCCAAGGGATTGTTAAGTTGCCAATAGTCGATCACAAGCGGATTTCGAACTTTAAAAGTGTGAAATTAATTTGATATTTAATTTACATTAGTCATCTGTTTGCATCTCTGGCGCAGAGGTTAGTTTCCTTTGACAATACCTTGAGGGGTGAATATTTAACCCGAAAATTCCAAGGGAAAACCAGCTGTTCCATAGAAAACATGGACATATGATTTGCTAAAATGAGAGAATGGATGAAGCCTGGGCCGTCCAGCAGGAAGACGTCCTATCGGACACCCCAGATATCGCTATCGCTGGTGCGACATGGTGGAGGCGGACCTGCGCGAACTTCGAGTCAGCAATTGGCGAGAGGTCGCACAGGACCGAGAAAAGTGGCGCTGTCTTGTGTCGGAGGCTCAGGAGTCTCATTTTGGGTCGCTGGGCCAACGGAGTAAGTAGGTGAGTAAGTATTACAACTATTTTTTTCGCGTTTCCATAGTAAATATTACATTTTTTGTAGCCTACTTTGTTGTCCCACTGCTGGGCAAAGGCCTCCACTTGACCCTGTCATCGACATTTTCCCACCATTTGGGGTAGAATGCGTCCAAGTCGTCCCGCCATCTCCTTTTCGGTCTGCCTGAATCCCGGCCTGCACCGTCTATTGTGTTTCAAGGGTCTCGCTCAGTAACCATTTTGGCCCACCTTTCTCGATGCAAGCGACAGATTACATATTTATTGTTAATTACTTCTCAGGGTGTGGTCAGCCATAACAAATTCACTTTATACTATAATATCAAATCAATATCAGATTTTAAAATTTTGAGTGCTCCTTCTAGTAGCCGCGAGTTGTCGATTGTGGGGAAAGTTTCAATCGAATGGCTAATTCAGTCGGGTTTGAAAATAAATGAGACGCCGATGGCTACGCTGAGCAACGGCAACTGCGAAGTTGCTAAGTTGAATCTTCAATCTGCTCGCCATCTGTCACTACCAATCAATTCGTTGGAAGTAGATAAAATGGAATCGCGCTAGGAGTTTCCTCTCTTAGAAAGATAAGTTCGGGTTTTTCTGTTATTTCTGTATATTGTATGTTATACCTACATGTGTGTGTATCTGTGGACGATATTGCTGGTCTCCCACTTTATTATATTTTGTACTCCATTTATGTGCCTAAACTCTGTGTGTTACTGTTTTTTGTCCCAAATAAATTGAAAAAAAAAACATAATCGTTAAATTCATGGAAAACATTTGTTCCATACGTGTAACGAAAACGCACCTATGCTGAAATAATTGATGTCCCAAATCAAATGTAGAGTCAACCGAAATAACAAACCATAAAAGGATTAAGAATAAAATACCTACTTAATCTTACATTTACAAACTAAACCACAGAGTATAAGTAAATGCTTAAAATGATAAGCTTTAATGAAGTAAAAGATAAACTCAACTAGGAAGTCGCGACTTCTTAACTAACGCTTAAATTAACATCTTAAGCTTAAACATGTTCCGGTCCGCTCATCCCGTAGTCTACAATATGGACCGTGGCGCAGCGACCAAAGGCAAATTAGGTTTACACTGCCGGCTCACCGGTGCCGGACACTATTTAATACCTTTATTAAAATGCAATGGACTCTAAAGCGCAAGCGTGCTAACAAGTTCTCGTCTTTATTGTGACCTGTAATATCCCGCAGGGGACACTCTGAACAGAAATTCCGCAAATTGTTTATCAAGTAGTACTAAAACCAGCCACTCCCCATTATGCGGCTAAGGTACTCCGAGAGAAACGCTTCCAAAACGTATTGTTTTGTCACAACCCGTCCGTGCGATTATTCGGACGTTTATTCTGTCCAAAATTATTCATTCCTCGCGAGTTTGCTTTGAAATGTTTTTCAAATTGGCTTTGTTATTAAAATATGTCCCGTCGGAATATCTGAGAGATAACACGTTACAGTTTACACGGACATTTTTTACAAAAACCGACTGAATCGAAAAATGGAGGGCGGAATGCGAACCGACGTTTATATGCCGGTTTAGATAAAAGTATTATTCAAATATTCAAGGATTGACTGTTACAAAGAAAACGCATAATGGATCAAAACAACCTCTTTGATTTAGAAACACTAGAAAAACCCATAAATCTAACATGAAGCAGACAAACAAATACTTACTCAAGAATTAATAGCGCTAATGCTACATCTTATAAATTACGATGCATCCTTTCGTTAAAGTGTCCTATAAACGTTTTGCCCAGAAGTCTGAACAATAAATTTCAGTAAGTAGGCAATGGCCGTTCGTGGGGATTAGACTGAGTTTATTTTAAACCTGCATATGCCCGTGAAATCTCAAGGCGCATGTAATTGTATGCTCGTGCTGAGGAAAGAACTCAAAATTAAATATGTCTCGGAGTTTGAGGGTGGAACATTCGGTAACATCAGAGATACATATAACTCCGTATAAGATAAATAAAGTCTAAGAAAAAAACGTGCCTCGGACGGCCAAGGAAAAGTCATTCTCGAATAGATGGCGCCATTACCTTTGGCCTATTCTCAGCTAGATGGCGTTAACGACACCGCTTGGTATTTAACAGTTTTAACACATATCAGTGAAGGAACATGGGTCAGTATGGAACAATAAAAATTAAGAATCATTTATACGTAAACATATTTTAATTATTTTATACATTTTCAATTTTATTTTAAGTTTTAATCGTGTGTCGATAGATGGCAGTAAATGTACCGTGACTACAAAATTGACAATGACAGGACCCCTCTATACTATCTATTCTTTTTGGTAACATAACTTGGCTTTTGTTTTGATAAAAGAAACAACATTTTCCAGACGTTAGCAACATGCAATAGATGTTGTATTTATTTAGAGTATAAATCATTAAGCAAATTGTAAACACAAAGTCTCCTGATTGGACTCTGTAGGGACAAAATCAGTTTAACTTAGTTTACGTTCCACCAAAGGCAAATAATAACTAAGGTTGACATCAAATAATATTCGCTTCTAGACAATAATTAATTCAAGGGAGCTTGACACGATGGAAATCGGCGTGAAGTTAATAGTTTATTAAAATATATTCCGTAGGTACTGACAACTCTGCCACCTTTTTCATCCCTGTCCCAACAATAATTTTATGTACAGTATTGCTTCCACGGAATTACTGGCAATCCGCGATCCGGCGCACTTTGTTCTAATTTCGACCATTTGCATATAGTTCCACTGCATAAAACTAAATATATAGTGGTTTAACGCGTTCACTGCCAGGGAGCGTGGTCTAGGAACAAACTTGTATGACGGTGAACGCACATATGCGTTGGGGGCAGTGAATGTGTTAAGAATTTACTTCGCCAATAGAATATTACAATTCACTTACATAGAGAAATACAAACAATCCTACAAAACTTTATAGATACCCATGAAATTGAGTACCTAGTCTAAATTAACCTTCAAGACTTAGCTTGCTAAATTTCAACCGTTCCCGATCGTGAAATTAATTTTAAGCAGTAATTAAATGACCTTAAGAGCTGAGGTCGGAAACGGCGTCGAAGCAATTTCCGGTGTAGGGCCATTCCCGGTCAGCCAATAACCACGGGTTTAAGGGCCTGTCTAACCCGCATCGCGCTTATCTGATTAGAGATTGCCGGATCCCTCTGACATTTTTCTGATGTATCTTTTAAACGATTTCCTCCATACCTAATGATATTTTGCAAGCGTTATATTGATGCTTATGTCTTTTAGGAGAGTCCATTATATGCAACGAATTAGAATAACTATAGATAAAAGTCTGACTAGTGCTAAAAACCGGCCAAGCGCGAGTCGGACTCGCGCACGAAGGGTTCCGTACCATTACGCAAGAAACGAAAAAAAAAACATGTTGTATGGGAGCCCCAGTTAATTTATTCTGTTTTTAGTCTTTGTTGTTATAGCGACAACAGAAATACATAATCTGTGAAAATTTCAACTGCCTATAGCTATCACGGTTCATGAGATACAGCCAGACAGACAGACGGACAGCGGAGTCTTAGTAATAGGGTCCCGTGACCTTACGGGAATTGTGCGCAAGCGACTCAACTGTACAACGCACATGCGCATGCATGTCGTCAAATATTATAATGCAGCGCAAGAGGTTTGACACAAGTAGAATTTTATTTTAGCCAATCTAAACTTTTATTAACCAGTCACAATTTTTTTTATAGCAGTAAATTGTGTATTGGGTAATATTCAAAACTGCGGGCGGGGCGGAGTACATTTTTGGAGAAGAGATAACTTTGTGTGATATGTGCCAGTTGAGTGTCAGTCATATGGATGAACCGTGGAGAGGTCACACATAAAAGAACAGTGATGTATAGATATGAAACTGGTAGCGTAATTTTAAATTTGGAAATTTATATCTATGGGTGTGATATCATTCAAGGCTCTACAAATTTTAATATTCAACACATTCTCCCAAAAATATCTTCCTATTAATACCAAAAACGTTTCATTTTATTCAATTAAGGAACACAAGCAGATTGGTAAGTACACTTATATTATTAAATTTAATATTGTTTTATTAGAAAATGCCATATCATATCGCTTTTATCATTTGTAGCTATGGATACACCATGATGATGAAATTTAATATTACAACGTAAGGCATGGAGGCGAGTATTAAAAATCATAAATACCTTTAAAAATATTTTTTTATTTTGTTACATACATCGTAGAAATATGTGATTATTCAACGAGAAAACTAATTGGAATATTTCTATTAATGAATAGGTTATTGATAAATTAAGGTTATGACACAGAAAAAAAAATGTTGGCACTGAGGTTTGGTACGGGAGGTTTACGGATTACTATTTAGTACTAGACTAGTACCTACAGCAAGTTTTACATTTTTATAGAAATTTCAATGTATTTAAATACCTATTTTAAATAATCCAAGCAAGACAGCTTAATTTTAGTTCAATCCATATTTTTTGCCACTGGAAAAACGTGTACTTAAACAATTATTTATAAATAAATTATCACCTAAATCGAATAGTCAAATAAAACGATCTAATAAGTATTATAAATACCTTTCATCAATAATACTACACATCAAACTATTCTGTTTAATAACCAAACAGCACAATCCAAGTCCATACAGAGCACTTTCATCAATTTCTTATTTTGTTAGCCTAATCTATCTAATGCCTTTAAACGAGCAATACGAGTACCTACTTGTATAATATATATATATATATATATATATATATATATATATATGTCGAACCCTGACACCAGAAAGACGTATTGCAGCGTTATAGTTCATTATTTTAGACGCCTGTATAAAATCGATTAGCAATGTTGAGCTACATGTTATTTGATTGTAACGAAATAAATAAAGTTGCGTAGAGAGTAACGCCGTCTATTGGCGCATTGTCGAAATAAAGTCGCGTAGAGAGTAACGCCATCTATTGGCGTGTTGTTGAACTAAAATGACAGGTAGAAGGCTTTGGAACGTCGAGAGGTTTCTCTCGAGTGAGCGTAGGCACGAGTTGGTATTTTTGTCGGTGTGTTGGTAGACTGGTCGAGCAGGTTTGCCAACTTGACTTGGAGGCGGGAGCAGTGTGGCTCCGCCGCTGGTAGTTCTTCTTGATCGGACCGCGCTAGAGATCGGACATACTCGTTAGCCAACCTCGTGCCTAACTCGCTACGTTCCTGAAGGTTTATACCTGAAGGATTATTCTGATAGCTTATAGAATCCCGCGTTCTTTAACCATTTAGCTAAGTGTTTTATTTCAAGTGTTATTTTGATTTCTTATGTTTCATTAGAAGCTTACTTTTGTGAAATAAAGAAATGATGTGTTATGTGTTGTTTTAACTTGTTTTGAAAAGATTTGTCCCTCTGAGTTTGTTGCCGGTCCCATATAGGGCTAAATCTTCTCATGTTAGAGGCGTAGGGTTGGAGCCGACCTAGTTTGACTTGAATAAAGATTTAAACGTTTACTTTCATATCGCTCCTTTGAGTTAAACATAGCAATTAGTTCTTATAAACATTTAGTACTGAAGTATAGTAGGCACTAGTATGGTTAACGAGTCCTAATGTTTATTTCATGCACTGGTAGCATGGTAGCATACTGGTTTAGCTGTGAAGTAATACATCGAGATACTACCCCACGCGCCCACCGCTTTTAGGACCATCGGTATTCGACATCAGCAAGTGGGATGAATGCAAAGTTTGATGTATTGCTTACACAGCCACCTGGGAGCGTGGTGTATTTTCGTGTGTTTTGGTGACCTACATTCTATAATCTGGACACGTGGTAATGGTAAGCTCACGTGTCTAACCTTGATTGAAAGGTGAGTGTAATTCATTGTTATTTGGTGAGAATTATTGTGAAAATGTGAATAAAATTGTGATTGAGGCAGTCGAGCATAGCGGTCGTTACGTGACGTCATCTCTGGGATCGTTACGTTTCTTTGTAATTAATTTTTGTAATCCATTTAAATCGAAGCGATCTTGAGTTATTTTGATTTGAAATCCATACTGTTAATTAAAACCGAGTATTAGCTATTACAACATGATATTATTTCATCGCTTACTTGTGAATTTACCCTCAATAATTGATTTTTCATGAAAATACAATTCATTTTTATAATCCATTTAAATCTAAGTGATCTTGAATTATTTTGATGTGAAATCCATATTGTTAATTACAATCAAATATCGGCTATCACGACGTGATATTATTTTATCGCTCACTTGTGAATCTACCCTCAATAATTGTTTTTTTATGAAGATACAATTAATTTTTATAATCCATGTAAATCTAAGTGATCTTGAATTATTTTGAAGTGAAATCCATGTTGTTAATTACAACCAAATATCGGCTATCACGACGTGATATTATTTCATCGCTCACTTGTGCTTCTACCCTCAAAAATATTTTTTTTTGAAAATACAATGCACCGTTAGAAATGGATCCTGCTGATTTGCCAATGCATAGGATTGTGTAATCCCTACCCTGTAAAGTTTAGTAATTAGTAAAATTGTTACAAATTATTGCCCGTAATGCCGTGATAGATCACAAATCGTGCATACTATGGAAACATGAGCTACGCATATGAAAATTAATGTTACAGTGTGCTGCAACCTGAGCAGGGACAACTTACAGACGCCATCACACCTGTAACACAGAAGCAGCTGTGCAGTATCGTCTGTTCTGGAGATTTGGAAATAAAAGGACAGGTTTCGTTCCAATTGTTTATTAGTGAATTTTATTATGAGTGTAATGGCGAAGCATAACAGTCTAACGTAACTAATTAGCTGTCACTTTTCGTATTGGCCCATTTTACCGTTTTACTTATTTTTGGAACACATGTTTGTTTGTTCATAGAATGAAATAAAACGCACTCATTGAAGTTTAAATTTTATTCTGAGATTTTTGAAGTCCCGTATACATTGGAAACATGTTTTTTTTGTCTGCTACATTGCATTTAATAAACCTTTGAGTTTATCCTGCTTACATGATAAACCTGATGCCGTGCTAATGATGATTTCAGTAACAGCCAGCTATGTTAAACTACATCGTGCATCTCGCCATCTGCCGCAGCAACGGCAACTGCAAGGCGGAAAGCATCAGCCTTCGTGCTTGGGTTGGACTTCACCACCACCTTTGACTGGGACGCGTGCATCATGCTTTATTAATCTGGTGAGCAGTTCCCATTTTGTTGGGATTATTTTGAGAGGATTTACTTCTGCATAGAAGTTTTGAGCGAGTTTCTGTTGTTAAAAGCTAAAGTAGAAAGCGACCTTTAGTGATTTTGATCAGTAATGTTCAGTTTCAGTCGATCAGTTGACGCTGATAGTACCAATGGTTCTGAGTAACATGATTTAAAGACCTGTTTTTATTTTCCTTTTTGGAATTCACTCTTAACATTGTTTTTGCTTTCGATGGACTGAAAGCTTGTACTTTCGAAGGACTGAAAGTACGCCCGATGGACTGGGCAATACTGTCATGCTTTCGATGGACTGAAGGCAAGCCCGATGGACTGGGCACTACTGTTTTGCTTTCGATGGACTGAAGGCAAGCCCGATGGACTGGGCACTACTGTTTTGCTTTCGATGGACTGAAGGCACGCCCGATGGACTGGGCACTACTGTTTTGCTTTAGATGGTCTGGGTATTGTTTAGTGACCGCATCAGAAGTGCCGGAGCATGTAAGAGGTGCACGTCGTCTGCTTTTTATGTGCAGAATGCTCTTTGCGAGGAGTAGCACTTACGCGGCTGAGATGGTTACTTCTGACGAGGGTCTGGTATCTACTGAAGGACTGGCAATGCACCGAAGGACTGGTGTTGTTTTGTTTATGTACTGTGTTCATATGAGTAAAATTGGCATAATCAAATCAGAATATTATTTGTTTTAAGATGTCTTACAAAAATTTAGATCACATATGACCAAAGATTTTTTTTTAATGCCAGATAATTTCCCCGTAAATTGATATTGATGACAATGGTAGTGATACTGTCGAGCAATGAATTAGAGCTGTTGTGATTTGTGTTTTTGATGTTTGAGATTGTTCTGTTTTCACATAAATTTGAGAGTATCCGCCAGATGGAGGCGATGATTATTGGAGTGTATCCGCTAGATAGCGGCGATGATTACTGATTATTTTTATTAAGTCGTTGCTCGATGGACTATTTTTGACTAGAGAAATGAGGATTGATTAATGACTTTGAACTATTTTTTTGGTTTGATTGATAATAAAGTTTGATTTTAATAGTAATTTGAGAGAGACCCAAATTGTGGGTCAGGAATGACCGAGCGATGAGATACTGTGCTGAGTATTTTGTTACAGAATCAAATGCATACACCCACACACGAGGACGTGTGTAGCGCAGGACGGCCGTGTCGAACCCTGACACCAGAAAGACGTATTGCAGCGTTATAGTTCATTATTTTAGACGCCTGTATAAAATCGATTAGCAATGTTGAGCTACATGTTATTTGATTGTAACGAAATAAATAAAGTTGCGTAGAGAGTAACGCCGTCTATTGGCGCATTGTCGAAATAAAGTCGCGTAGAGAGTAACGCCATCTATTGGCGTGTTGTTGAACTAAAATGACAGGTAGAAGGCTTTGGAACGTCGAGAGGTTTCTCTCGAGTGAGCGTAGGCACGAGTTGGTATTTTTGTCGGTGTGTTGGTAGACTGGTCGAGCAGGTTTGCCAACTTGACTTGGAGGCGGGAGCAGTGTGGCTCCGCCGCTGGTAGTTCTTCTTGATCGGACCGCGCTAGAGATCGGACATACTCGTTAGCCAACCTCGTGCCTAACTCGCTACGTTCCTGAAGGTTTATACCTGAAGGATTATTCTGATAGCTTATAGAATCCCGCGTTCTTTAACCATTTAGCTAAGTGTTTTATTTCAAGTGTTATTTTGATTTCTTATGTTTCATTAGAAGCTTACTTTTGTGAAATAAAGAAATGATGTGTTATGTGTTGTTTTAACTTGTTTTGAAAAGATTTGTCCCTCTGAGTTTGTTGCCGGTCCCATATAGGGCTAAATCTTCTCATGTTAGAGGCGTAGGGTTGGAGCCGACCTAGTTTGACTTGAATAAAGATTTAAACGTTTACTTTCATATCGCTCCTTTGAGTTAAACATAGCAATTAGTTCTTATAAACATTTAGTACTGAAGTATAGTAGGCACTAGTATGGTTAACGAGTCCTAATGTTTATTTCATGCACTGGTAGCATGGTAGCATACTGGTTTAGCTGTGAAGTAATACATCGAGATACTACCCCACGCGCCCACCGCTTTTAGGACCATCGGTATTCGACATATATATATATATGTCGGACCCTGACACCAGAAAGATGTATTGCAGCGTTATAGTTCATTATTTTAGACGCCTGTTTAAAATCGATTAGCAATGTTGAGCTACGTATTATTTGGTTGTAACGAAATAAATAAAGTTGCGTAGAGAGTAACGCCGTCGATTGGCGCATTGTTGAAATAAAGTTGCGTAGAGAGTAACGCCACCTATTGGCGTGTTGTTGAACTAAAATGACAGGTAGAAGGCTTTGGAACGTCGAGAGGTTTCTCTCGAGTGAGCGTAGGCACGAGTTGGCGTTTTTGTCGGTATGTTGGTAGACTGGTCGAGCAGGTTTGCCAACTTGACTGAGGCGGGAGCGGAGAGGCTCCGCCGCTGGTAGTTCTTCTTGATCGGACCGCGCTAGAGATCGGACATACTCGTTAGCCAACCTCGTGCCTAACTCGCTACGTTCCTGAAGGATTATTCTGATAGCTTATAGAATCCCGCGTTCTTTAACCATTTAGCTAAGTGTTTTATTTCAAGTGTTATTTTGATTTCTTATGTTTCATTAGAAGCTTACTTTTGTGAAATAAAGAAATGATGTGTTATGTGTTGTTTTAACTTGTTTTGAAAAGATTTGTCCCTCTGAAGTTTGTTGCCGGTCCCATATAGGGCTAAATCTTCTCAGGTCAGATATGTAGGATTGAAGCCGGCCTAGTTTGACTTGAATAAAGATTTAAACGTTTACTTTCATATCGCTCCTTTGAGTTAAACATAGCAATTAGTTCTTTTAAACATTTAGTACTGAAGTATAGTAGGCACTAGTATGGTTAACGAGTCCTAATGTTTATTTCATGCACTGGTAGCAATGGTAGCATACTGGTTTAGCTGTGAAGTAATACATCGAGATACTACCCCACGCGCCCACCGCTTTTAGGACCATCGGTATTCGACATCAGCAAGTGGGATTGCCAAGGTATCATGTATTGCTTACACAGCCACCTGGGAGCGAGGTGTATTTCTGGTGACCTACATTCCATAATCTGGACACGTGGTAATGGTAAGCTCACGTGTCTAACCATGATTGAAAGGTGAGTGTAATTCATTGTTATTTGGTGAGAATTATTGTGAAATTGTGAATAAAATTGTGATTGAGGCAGTCTAGCATAGCGGTCGTTACGTGACTTCATCTCTGGGATCGTTACGTTTCTTTGTAATTCATTTTTGTAATCCATTTAAATCGAAGCGATCTTGAGTTATTTTGATTTGAAATCCATACTGTTAATTAAAACCGAGTATTAGCTATTACAACGTGATATTATTTCATCGCTTACTTGTGAATTTACCCTCAATAATTGATTTTTCATGAAAATACAATTAATTTTTATAATCCATTTAAATCTAAGTGATCTTGAATTATTTTGATGTGAAATCCATCTTGTTAATTACAATCAAATATCGGCTATCACGACGTGATATTATTTTATCGCTCACTTGTGAATCTACCCTCAATAATTGATTTTTTTATGAAGATACAATTAATTTTTATAATCCATTTAAATCTAAGTGATCTTGAATTATTTTGATGTGAAATCCATCTTGTTAATTACAATCAAATATCGGCCATCACGACGTGATATTATTTCATCGCTCACTTGTGAATCTACCCTCAAAAATGGATTTTTAATGAAGATACATATGCGCCGGTAGAAAATGTTCCTATTAAGATTATGACATCCTTTGTATCGTTTAGTAATTAATAAAATTGCGACAAATTATTGCCCGTAATGCCGTGATAGATCACAAATCGTGCATACTATGGAAACATGAGCTACGCATATGAAAATTAATGTTACAGTGTCCTGCAGCCCGAGCTGAGCCAACTTACAGACGCCATCACATCTATAACACAGAAGCAGCTGTGCAGTATCGTCTGTTCTGGAGATTTGGAAATAAAAGGACAGGTTTCGTTCCAATTGTTTATTAGTGAATTTTATTTTGAGTGTAATGGCGAAGCATAAGAGTCGAACGTAACTAATAAGCTGTCACTTTTCGTATTGGCCCCTTTTACCGTGTTACTTATTTTTGGGACACGTGTTTGTATGTTCATAGAATGAAATAAAACGCACTCATTGAAGTTTAAATTTTATTCTGAGATTTTTGAAGTCCCGTATACATTGGAAACATGTTTTTTTTGTGTCTGCTACATTGCATTTCATAAACCTATGAGTTTAGCCTGCTTACATGATAAACCTGATACCGTGCAAATGATGATTTCAGTAACACCCAGCTATGTTAAACTACATCGTGCATCTCGCGATCTGCCGCAGCAACGGCAACTGCAAGGCGGAAAGCATCAGCCTTCGTGCTTGGGTCGGACTTCACCACCACCACCTTTGTCTTGGACGCGTGCATCATACTTTATTAATCCGGTGAGCAGTTCCCATTTTGTTGGGATTATTTTGAGAGGATTTACTTCTGCATAGAAGTTTTGAGCGAGTTTCTGTTGTTAAAGCTAAAGTAGAAAGCTATCTTTAGCGATTTTGATCAGTGATGTTCAGTTTCAGTTGATCAGTTGACGCTGATAGTACCAATGGTTCTGAGTAACATGATTTAAAGAACCGTTTTTATTTTCTTTTTGGAATTCACTCTTAACATTGTTTTGCTTTCGATGGACTGAAAGCTTGTACTTTCGAAGGACTGAAAGTACGCCCGATGGACTGGGCAATACTGTCATGCTTTCGATGGACTGGAGGCAAGCCCGATGGACTGGGCACTACTGTTTTGCTTTCGATGGACTGAAGGCAAGCCCGATGGACTGGGCACTACTGTTTTGCTTTCGATGGACTGAAGGCACGCCCGATGGACTGGGCACTACTGTTTTGCTTTCGATGGACTGAAGGCACGCCCCATGGACTGGGCACTAATGTTTTGCTTTAGATGGACTGGGTATTGTTTAGTGACCGCATCAGAAGTGCCAGAGCATGTAAGAGGTGCACGTGGTCTGCTTTTTATGTGCAGAATGCTCTTTGCAAGGAGTAGCACTTACGCGGCTGAGATGGTTACTTCTGACGAGGGTCTGGTATCTGCTGAAGGACTGGCAATGCACCGAAGGACTGGTGTTGTTTTGTTTATGTACTGTGTTCATATGAGTAAAATTGGCATTATCAAATCAGAATGTTATTTGTTTTAAAATGTCTTACAAAAATTTAGGTTTTTTTTTAATGCCAGATAATTTCCCCGTAAATTGATATTGATGACAATAGTAGTGATACTGTCGAGCAATGAATTTGAGCTGTTGTGATTTGTGTTTTTGATGTTTGAGATTGTTCTGTTTTCACATAAATTGGAGAGTATCCGCCAGATGGAGGCGATGATTAATGGAGTGTATCCGCTAGATAGCGGCGATGATTACTGATTATTTTTATTAAGTCGTTGCTCGATGGACTATTTTTGACTAGAGAATTGAGGATTGTTAAAGTAATTTTGAACAATCATTTTTTCTGGTTGGATTGATAACAAAGTTTGATTTAATAGTAATTTGAGCGAGACCTAAATTGTGGGTCAGGAATGACCGAGCGATGAGATACTGTGCTGAGTATTTTGTTACAGAATCAAATGCATACACCCACACACGAGGACGTGTGTAGCGCAGGACGGCCGTGTCGGACCCTGACACCAGAAAGATGTATTGCAGCGTTATAGTTCATTATTTTAGACGCCTGTATAAAATCGATTAGCAATGTTGAGCTACGTATTATTTGGTTGTAACGAAATAAATAAAGTTGCGTAGAGAGTAACGCCGTCGATTGGCGCATTGTTGAAATAAAGTTGCGTAGAGAGTAACGCCACCTATTGGCGTGTTGTTGAACTAAAATGACAGGTAGAAGGCTTTGGAACGTCGAGAGGTTTCTCTCGAGTGAGCGTAGGCACGAGTTGGCGTTTTTGTCGGTATGTTGGTAGACTGGTCGAGCAGGTTTGCCAACTTGACTGAGGCGGGAGCGGAGAGGCTCCGCCGCTGGTAGTTCTTCTTGATCGGACCGCGCTAGAGATCGGACATACTCGTTAGCCAACCTCGTGCCTAACTCGCTACGTTCCTGAAGGATTATTCTGATAGCTTATAGAATCCCGCGTTCTTTAACCATTTAGCTAAGTGTTTTATTTCAAGTGTTATTTTGATTTCTTATGTTTCATTAGAAGCTTACTTTTGTGAAATAAAGAAATGATGTGTTATGTGTTGTTTTAACTTGTTTTGAAAAGATTTGTCCCTCTGAAGTTTGTTGCCGGTCCCATATAGGGCTAAATCTTCTCAGGTCAGATATGTAGGATTGAAGCCGGCCTAGTTTGACTTGAATAAAGATTTAAACGTTTACTTTCATATCGCTCCTTTGAGTTAAACATAGCAATTAGTTCTTTTAAACATTTAGTACTGAAGTATAGTAGGCACTAGTATGGTTAACGAGTCCTAATGTTTATTTCATGCACTGGTAGCAATGGTAGCATACTGGTTTAGCTGTGAAGTAATACATCGAGATACTACCCCACGCGCCCACCGCTTTTAGGACCATCGGTATTCGACATATATATATATTGTTGTGTTAAATTTGAACCTTATGCATGCCTGTTTAAGTATATTCCCGCCTTCTCTTTCTATTTATATCTGTCCTTTAGTCGCTTAATAAACCCGTACAAGATCACACGTCTTTCTCATTTATTTAAATACAAAAATCCAAAATAGTTAAAGTGAACCTTATTACAACCAACATATGGTCGCAATCGAACCGGATCAATAAGTGCATCGGACACCGGCCGCCCGGCAACGAGAACAATAGCGAGCCGCATTCCAGAGATAAGGGGCCGCCAGATGCTAACGAATTGCACCTCAAACCTAATGAGTTTATTTGATTATTAACAAGTTTTATTGCAAAAAGTTATAACGACGTTTTATAGACTTGTACGTGAAATTGCAGTGTTTTATCGTTAACAATGACTGAAAAACAAAAACAATTACTCGCCCTGCTTGAAGATAGTGCTACAGTGCTTCGGAAAACACAAGTTAACCTAAAGAAATGCCCTAAAGAGAGATTAACCAAGGGTTACATCGAGTCTCGGATTAAAATGATTGACGAATACTGGGCTACGTTTAACAACAGCCACCAAGAGTTAGTCAAGGCTACACCTACGGAGCAAAGGGGTGTTTTGCCGTATTTTTTGAACGAAGAGTTTTTTATTTACGAAGATTTGTACAACGTACTCAGAGGAGATTTGTCGGATAAACTTTCAAGTTTAGTGCAAGAGACTTTGATGGAAACTTCTGTTGCTAACTCAAGCTATGCTATGGCAGGAACACAAAACAACTTTGTACGTTTACCGCGGATCGAGTTACCTACTTTTAGTGGAAGTTATGAAGAGTGGCCCGCGTTCAAGGATTTATTCATTTCACTCGTGCATAACAACAAGATGTTAAGTGACGTACAAAGGCTACATTATTTGAAGACAAGTGTTACTGCCGAAGCGTCGTCGTTACTGAGGCACATTCAAATTACGTCTGATAATTATTCACAAGCATGGCTGATCCTGAAAACAAGGTATGGCAACAAACGATTAATTTTGAACAATAATTTAAAGAAACTGGTTAACCAGCGTAAAATGACCACACAATCAGCTGCTCAACTGAAAGTACTCTTAGATACAACGTCAGAGTGTCTACATAACATTCAAAACCTGAATGTTTCTGTTGACTCTTGGGATCCACTTGTGATATTTTTGCTTGTTCAGAAATTGGACCCAGAGACGCATAAAGACTGGGAAGAGCATGCGTATAAGAGTGACTCTGAACCCTTACCGAAGTGGAACGATTTTAAGGAGTTTTTAGAGGCCAAGTTTCGTACGCTGGAACTACTGACGAATAATACAAAGGAAGTGAAGTCAAACAAGGAGCGAAGTACATGCCATGTTGCCACACCTACCTTTGAGAACAGGAATTGTGTAATGTGTAAAGAAAGTCATACATTATGTCACTGCAAGGAGTTTACCAAGATGGAACCTACGGAGAGAAGCGAATATGTCAAGAATAACAACTTATGTTACAACTGTCTAGTACCAGGGCATTCAGCATCAAAATGTCGAGTACCTGTGTCCTGTAGAATATGTCACCGACGTCATCACTCCCTTCTACATCAACTAAAGCAGACTGAGCCTGTGGCCCCTACGAGTCCCTCACAACCACTGGCTTCATCATTACATGTTGTAGAAGACATAGAAGAAGTGCAAGCAAACACAGTGATCGCGTTACATCTCAATACTAGACAGAAATCAGCACTACTAGCGACTGCTGTGGTGGAAGCAAGAAGCAATCAAGGTCACATCATTCCACTGCGCGCGCTAATAGACCAGGGTTCCGAAGAATCATTTATAAGCGAGAAAGCAGCTCAACTACTAAAGCTTGACCGACGACATGTAAGAGGAAGCATCACGGGCTTGGGTCCCATGAAAACAGAAATCAACCACGTCTGTGAGCTACAAATAAAATCACAGTGGGATAAAACATTTATCCTACCGGTTAAAGCTTATGTAATGTCGAAACAGCTGACCAAGAAGTTACCCAAAAAGCATATTGTTCAACAACCATGGCCTCATCTACAAGGATTACAGCTAGCGGATCCTAATTACAACAACTCGGGACCCATAGATCTCTTGCTAGGGGTCCGAGTATACGCTAGAATTCTGCAAGCAGACCTAGTCAAAGGTCCACCAGGTACACCATGCGCACAAAGAACTGACCTGGGCTGGATTCTTTTTGGAGAGAGTGATAGCACATCACAAGAAGATTCTTACCTCGTCATGCACCATCAAGTCGATATAGAAGATACACTGAAGTCTCTATGGGAAATAGATCCAGACACTAAAAGAAAATACACCAAGGAAGAACAGCTATGTGAAGAAATATATGAAAAAACAGTCACTCGAAACCAAGAAGGAAGATATATTGTGAAGCTGCCATTTAAGACTGAGAATCCTAAAGTACTTGATGGCAATACAAAAGAAATAGCTAAAGAAGTAACACGCATTCTGAAACAAGGCGGATTTCAACTCATGAAATGGTCCTCTAATAACATGGAATTTATGAAATCTATTGATGAAGATAAAAGATCAGCGAATGCACAGATGGAACTGAACCTTGATGGAACTATAAAGGCGCTTGGAATTGTATGGAACCTTGGTGCAGATCAATTTCAATACAACTTGTCACTATCACCAATGCCAAAGACTACAACTAAACGTGGGATATTATCAGATGTACAAAAGCTATTCGATCCACTAGGCTGGATCGCACCGAGTACTGTCATGGCGAAGATGCTAATGCAAAGGTTATGGCTTGAAAAGGTGTCGTGGGACGAATGCGTCAGCCCTGAGCTCGAAGAAGAATGGAAACAGATAAGAGATGATTTTGAAAATGTCAAAGATATAAAGATGGATAGATGGATTAGCACAACAGACTCGGAAGAAGAAAAGATACAGATACACGGATTTAGCGACGCATCTATGCGCGCATACGCTGCCGTCGTATATATAAGAGTTGAAAGCACGAACAAAATAACAACTAAAATCATCGCTGCACGAACGAGAATAGCGCCGTTGAAAACTATCTCCCTCCCACGCTTAGAATTATGTGGCGCTTTACTCCTGTCTAAGCTAATGAAACAGATTGGACAAGCGATGAGAATACCAACAACAAACATGTTCGAATGGACCGACTCTTCGATAGTAATCGCTTGGCTTTGTGGAGAACCTAATAGATGGAAACCGTTTGTAGCCAACCGCGTCGTAGAAATCGTCGAGAACCTGAACAACAAACACTGGTACCATGTGCAATCTAAAGATAATCCTGCAGATATCGCTTCAAGAGGGATGAAGCTGACCACACTTAAGAACTGCAATCTGTGGTGGAACGGCCCGAGCTGGTTATCTGAAAAAGAAATAAATATTAGTACACAAGAAGATTTCACAACAGATGAAGAAATAAAAGTACAGAAAATTCAAACTTACCTGAATGTTGAAGACCTGGAAAAACAAGAAAAGGCATTGACTACACAATTTGGAGATTTTGATAACCTAACTGAACTACTTAAAAGTATTGTCTATTGCCTCAGATTCATAAAGTACAAGACATATCCAGATGATACTGATAAGGATATTACTACAATGGAATTACAAAACGCCATGAATATTTGCATAAAAAAGGTACAGCAAGAAGAGTATCAAGAAGAAATAGAACGCTTGACATCAAATAAACAAGTAAAAAGAAAGAGCTCCCTAAGATCCCTAGCCCCATACGTAGATGAAAACAAATTCCTCAGGGTGGGCGGTCGCCTCAGATATGCAAATATAGATGAAGACAGAAAGCATCCAATCATTCTGGGAAACAAGAACTCTTTAGTGCCACTTATAATTGCTGATGCACATACAAGAACGCTTCATGGCACTTTGGCTGAAATGCTATGCTACTTACGTTCTAAGTACTGGATATTACGAGCAAAGTCCTTAGTCAAAAGACACATACAGAAATGCCTTACTTGTGCAAAACAAAATGCTACGTCGAAACCGCAATTCATGGGAGATTTACCGGAGACGAGAGTCACTCCTTCGAGACCATTCCTACACAGTGGAGTAGACTTTGCAGGGCCATACCAGATATTGACGTCCAAAGGCCGAGGAGGAAAAACTGTGAAGGCGTACATAGCTATTTTCATCTGCATGGCCGTCAAAGCAATTCATATTGAACTGGTTGGAGACCTTACCTCAGAAGCTTTCATAGCAGCATTCAAACGCTTTGTCGCTAGAAGAGGAAAATGTACTCACCTGTGGAGCGACCAGGGTAGAAACTTCGTAGGCGCTAACAAAGAACTTGTAGAAGCCTGGAATGAAGCTAAATTGAAATTTACCGGATCAATAGTAGAGACACTTGCTATCGAAGGCACACAGTGGCACTTCATTCCAGCTTACAGCCCTAACTTTGGTGGCCTTTGGGAAGCCGGCGTCAAATCCATAAAATACCATCTAAAGAGAGTTCTGACAACAAATTTGACGTTCGAAGAGATGACGACCGTACTTTCCGAGACCGAGGCTTGCCTGAATTCCCGGCCCCTATGTCCTATCGATAACTCAGACCCTGAAAACGCTGAAATACTCACCCCAGGACATTTCTTAATAGGTGAAGCCCCTATCGTTGTTCCAGCAGCAGATTATAAAGAATGTAAAATACATACCTTGTCACGCTGGCAGCTCACGCAGAAACTGTTGGCAGATTTTTGGCGTCGATGGCAAGATGAGTACCTATCCAGACTGCAACAAAGACCTAAATGGCTGAAAAAAGAAAAAGAGTTTAAAATAGGGGACATAGTACTTATCAAAACTGATAACTTACCTCCAGGAAAATGGTCACTGGGCCGCATCATGGACAAACATCCTGCTGAAGACGGTTTTACTAGAGTGTACAGTGTTAAATCTGGTAGTGCTGTAGTGAAACGATCTATATCAAAATTATGTGCGTTGCCCGTTGATACTGAAACTTTGTAATGTCAATTTGATTGAAGTTAAATTGTACTATTGTGAAGTTATGAAAAGGACGTAAGTGTCCTTTTGGTGGGCGGTATGTTGTGTTAAATTTGAACCTTATGCATGCCTGTTTAAGTATATTCCCGCCTTCTCTTTCTATTTATATCTGTCCTTTAGTCGCTTAATAAACCCGTACAAGATCACACGTCTTTCTCATTTATTTAAATACAAAAATCCAAAATAGTTAAAGTGAACCTTATTACAACCAACATATATATATATATTTATATTTCGGGGATCTTGGAAACGGCTCTAACGACTTCAGTGAAATTTGCTATATGGGGGTTTTCGGGGGCGAAAAATCGATCTAGCTAGGTCTTATCTCTGGGAAAACGCGCATTTTTGAGTTTTTATATGTTTTCCCAGCAAAGCTCGGTCTCCCAGATATTAATTTTTTATATGACCTATATGCTTACAGAGCAGTCAAAACAGCGCGCTTGCAATACAATGTTGGTAATTTCACGCTTATTTCCTTCTTCGATTTATACGATCCCAGTTTAGAGCTCCAATCATAACACAATTACTACTTACCATAACACTTAACCCACATAAATAATTGATAGCTTTCAACAGTTCATCTATATTAACCCTTTAACGGTCAAGATTTAAAAAATACATGATTTAAGCTTAATCGCCTCCTCAGTTCAAAAAAATGCCAAAAGATGATATTGTTAATTTGTTATAAGTTATATGGGTCATTTTTGCCATATACAATCTAAGTGTGTAATTTTAACTGATTTATCGTATAATAGCAAAAAAAAATAAGATGGGGCCTAGTAAGGTAATGAAAAAAATATAATTATTATTATATAGAAAAGTTATAGTTATGAATTCTGTAATAAGTACTTGTTTCCTTCTAAACGCTTCTCATTGCACCCACCTTGACATTTTTCTGTTTGGCCCTGTGGTTGACTGGTAGAGAATGTCATCATGCATTAAGCCCGCCATTTGTACCTTTTTTTTATGTGCATTTAAGTTAAAATAAATATTAATTAAAACTCGTCATTCTTACTCAGCGTCCGAACCGCAATAGGCGTATGGTATGATAGTCACTATTATCCACGTGATAGAGCGAACGTCACTTTTTAGGGTTCCGTACCCAAAGGGCAAAACAGGACCCTATTAATAAGACTCCACTGTCCCTCTGTCCGTCTGTCTGTCACCAGGCTGTATCTCATGAACCGTGATAGACAGTTGAATTTTCACAGATTATGTATTTCTGTTGCCGCTACACTGAGAGAAAAATCACCACCAGGAATTAATAAACAGTTCTGTACTGGGGGAAAAAATGAAGTTTTAGTAGTAATCATGGAAGTTTCACTATTTCTGTAAAATTTATTTATTTCTACAAACAGCTCAGTAATACTAAATCTAATTTCAGCAAACAGACTTTAGTAAATGGAGCATTAAACAAAGTTCAGTATTTGTTACAATCCATTTTTATTACTACTAAAATTCTCCGATTTTTACTAGTAAAGTTTGTGATTTTTGGAAAAAAGCATCTGTGATTTCAAGTTATGATTTTAGTAAATGTCTCACTTACATAGTTTTGTAATATCTAAAAAACGAGTTCGCGGGAATAACATTACCCCATTTAAAATAACAATTCAGTTGTTACTATAGCGACATTACAAAGTTTACTGGTATTTAGTAGATAGACTTGTTGTGTTTATGTTCATTGTTGTACCAATCACTAAACGAGTTTTGTAATACCAACACAGCTACTTGCTACGTTCATTTGGTTAGAGTTAGTATTGTGTCGGATGTCGGGCGGGCGTGTCTCGTGTCTTCTTTGTTTAAAACATACTTAAGTTAAATAATAAATTTAGGATATATTGTGGGCCATGGACATATTAACCCGCGACCTACTGTGTAGTTGGGGTCTACAGGAATATATTGTTCTGCAACTTCGAGCTAGCTGTTGTTATTCTAGTGATAATGACATCAAAGGTAAATCTAAACTGTTTGCAATTCCAACCTCCCTAGCACAGGTGCGCCGCGAGAGCATGTTGCGCGCGTAATAACTACTAGTCTCTTTCTGACTGTATGAATAAGAAAGGAATGGGTAGAATATCTCGACAGGCTTTTATAGTGCCTCTTTAGTACAGAGATATACTACCAAATGCTTTTTTATTCATACAGACAGAAATAGAGACGGGTAGCTACCACGCGCGCGACATGCTCTCGCGGCGCCCGTTTGCTAGGGGCGGAGGAATTGCAAACAGTTTAGTTTTTGCCTGTGACGTCATTATCTCTAGAATAACAGCTACAGCTAGCTTGGAATCGCAGTACAGTTTAGTAAAACCTATGACGTCATCGTCTCCGATATTGCTAAAGCACGCTTAGAATTACAAAACGGTTAGTTTTCACCCATGACGTCATCACCTCCGATATTGCTAAAGCACCTCTCGGAATAACAAAACCAAATTTCTGAAATTACTCTAGCATACTTCAAATTACAAATATAGAAGTTGTATTTCCTACTAAATGGAAATTGCAAAAGTCAATTTGTTCCTATTAGTTGACTCTCCTTGTCCCCGGATTAAGTTTTATTTTTGTAATTCTAAGTGTGTTTTTGTTAGTTTTTTCTCTCAGTGTATAACAACAAATACTTAAAAGTACGACACCCTCGGTGGGCGAGTCCGATTCGCACTTGTCCGGTTTTTATTAACACGTGATTAACCCTTTTCCAGGCCGCACCAATCTACAAGGTTTTCCCGAAAAATCCAAATATATTGCAATTAATCCAGCTTTGATGATTCATTTGAAGACAAGTCAAATTTCCCGAAAGTGCAATCTAATTTGAATCTTAAATCGGAATGCTAAAGTTAAAATTCTAGTGGCGCGTATGTGGTCGATAAATCGTACTATGCCTGGAAAAGTGTTAACACATTCACTGCCCCCGACGCACATGTGCGTCCACCGTCATACAAGTTTGTTCCTAGGCTACGCCCCCTGGCAGTGAATGCGTTAAAAGAGACAGATACTACTCTCATTTTCAAAATGCTCTATATCACAACCATCAAATTTGTATAACAGTCACGTAATAAAAGTCTAACATACTATATTTCAATATAAAGGCAAGTCTTCGTGTACAAAGCGAGTCTGCAATGTTTGCGGAACGCTCGTGCAGTCCTAATAGTACCACTCAGAGTACGACTGTGGGGAAACTAATGCAATATACGCGGTCTGTCCTACTTCTAAGCTCTCACATTATTATTTTTTATGCGAAGGGACGGTAATTTCTGCCTTACAACGCATAAGTATCTAACTACGGTAGGGGATAATAAAATAGTTTGAACTTATTGCGCGAAAATAAAGTAAATGGAAAATAATTGGATAAGTTTTCGAACGTTACTTAAAGTTTCTTTACGCGGCGGTGGTCAACATTCTGCTAGATTTTTTTCACCTCAGCAGCTCGAACAAGGGTACTTTGCCTCTTAAAAACAGTGAGCAAAATGCGATTTTGCTCACTGAGTGAGACAAAATGACATTTATAGTCAAATGTCATTTCAACATACGGGGTCTAATACAAGTTCGATATACTTGGGTTCTATTATCTCTGTCCCTCTAGGTATGTTCTCACTGCTTAGGGTGAAAAATTTTGTGTACTACACGAGATCAAAGTTATTTACATCTCGTGCGCTTTTGAATCCCTTACTACGCTCAAGATTCTAAATTAGATTCACTCGCTACGCTCGTGAATCTATTATAGAATCTTTCGCTTGCACGGGACTCAAAATAAGCACTCGAAGAAATACCAAACTTTGATCTCTTGTGGTACAAATAACTATTCTGAATCATTCCTACGTGCATGTTAAACATAATTGTGTATGCGAAAAGTCAAAAACGTATTATGATGAGATCTTCGTTGGGATTTTGTGGAAAATTATGAACTTACATAAATCTAATGTGCTATTCTTTTATTTAGAAACAACAAACAATCATTCATGTTTATAAGTACGAAATTTGATCAAATTTTGATTGTTGTGCCATGGGTACCTAAGTACTGTTGATAAGTGGTGAATACCCTAAGTTCAATAAGTGTAAGATAGGCTTAAATTTGAGGTTTATGCAAAACAAAAACAAGTGACATAGTAAAAAGTAAACACATCTGTGAATACTGTAGCTTTTCTCAACAGATAGCCAACGAGCGTCGTGTTAATAAATTTATCATTCGTTTATAAAACGCGTGCAGACAGACAAATTATTTACATCAGATTACAAAATACAAGCAGAAATAACTGAATTTGCTCTTAACGTTGCCAATAAATACAATGGTGTTGTAATATTTATACAGGATGTAACACTGGTGAACCGAAAATATTTTAAATACTCACTTCCTTTTCCTATCAATTATTTTAGACCAAGCCCGATTTTGGTTTTAATATCTTGTTCTGAAACTGTTACGGATATGATCTGTCAGCTGTCAACAGTAACATTTTTTAAATTAGAATTTTATTATTTAACTAGTGGAGAGGATAAGGAATGTTTAAGTGCTACATACATAATAGAATGTAATTATACTAATTATACCCAAAGGATTCGTCCTGTTTCTTCAAGCAATGTAAAGTATGGTGTTATTGCCATTTAAATATATAAATAGCTTATATAAATATATTTCAGTTATGCTTTGGTTAAACTTCACTAACTCAGCGTGAAACTCATGAATGCAGTCATAAATTATAATATTTCACCTTAATGTCATCCTTATTAAGAATTATTTCTATGATAACGAGTATCCTATCCTATAAATTTGTGATGATATCAACTATATAATGGAGCTCAAAACTTGTATACTTGAGTTCAAAATATATATATCTAGTCACGATATGAAAATCACCCTGTATGCGAGATATCTTCATGTTAAGTGAGCTATGCCACACGTCCCTGTAATTAGCCTTAGAGAAATTGTTCGTAGTCCTGAACATAATTGTATCACGAGTGAACCTAGCGTAAGGAACATTCGAGATCACGAGAAAACACTCGTTAGAGAAATTCTAGGAAATACGGCAGGAAAGTTGGAAAATATATGAAGTAGAAGAAAGTGTGGGTACAAATAACAAAACACAAGCCTCTATAATAGTCTGTCAAAAATTAAATGATTGATACACACTTTTATTACCGATTATATGTACCTTTTGTTCCTTTCTCTCGATTACTTCGTGATACGTTTCAAATGAGTTTTAACTTCATTAATTTGATGTGTTTTCCCCACTATGGATTCCACTTTTTTTTACTTAAAAGATACTATCAAATAAATAAATAAAAACATACTGTATCATCTATAAATAATGTATGTCAGATTTCGCTTTTTTAAATTAAATCACACTGCAAAAAAGATATTTTATAGGTCGAAATATACATACATACATGTCATGATATAGAAACATAAGCGAAGAAATTCAGAACAGGCACTAATGTCATGCTAACAACGCTATACAGCGATAGACAAAAGGTACGAGGGTAGATATAGAAAAAGTCGTAAATAAATTATAGTCGCGGTCTCGTAATACGCAAATAACGGTTTGATGCGAAGCCATTTTAGTTTATTTGGGCTGTCAACGGAGTTTATGCCCATGACGTGACGGAAGGAAAACACGACTGTTAAGAAAAACTCTTTTAGAATAGAATAGAATAGAATATTTTTTATTTATATTAAAATACACATGCACAAAGGTGTCCGGTAAGCCCCAAACTAGGCTCAGCCTGTATGTTGGGGCTTACAAAAGAGTAGGTAACAGTAACTAAACCTAGTTAAAATGATGTGTGAGAGAGGGTGATAAGGTGTATGCTTTTAGGGTGTGTATATATGCGTATGTGTGTGTGTGTGCGTGTGTGTGTGTGTGTGTGTATGTGTGGAGGTCGTGCGTTTAGTTCCCGGCCTGATAAACTTCTAGAAGCTTTTACATCTTAGCTTTAATGCAGTAAGATTGCAGTTATTTAAATACCGAGTATTTCTACATAAATCTTTTTCATCTTTATACAAGTTTTTTGTGGTAGTCGAGTAACTCGCTCTTCATATTTCATTCAATAAAAGCCTCATAAAACTTAGGTCGAAAAGAGTGAAGTACGTCTACGTGTATTCTAAAAATCATCCAAAACGAGAGCGTCTAGAAAGCTGATGCAATAACATTGCTCTTTCATTTAATACCCTTCAAGCAGAAACTTTTACACTCAAGAAATTTTCGCTCATTTCTCCACCAAGGATAATGCTTTTTATTTCGTTTTTTCTAGTTTCAAGATAGTTCTTGGTGTTAACGAACTGCGGGTCGGCGCCGCCCCTCGGGATCCATCCAGTAATCTCATTTGCTCTATCTGATGCGGATACATTTATTATCATTGCGTTTGAGGTTTTCGAAATCTTACTCTGTTACTTCTCTGAGCCTTGACATGATTCCTCGGTTTGTTTTCGTGCCTCCCGGAATATTACTCGTCAACACATCTCAACAAGCGCTACAGAATGAAATTACTGTGCTATTTTTAAATACTAACCGACCTTACATGCGTAAAACCAACCGAAAAGGTCTTGAAGCTGTATTTCTCGTCACCGCCACATCAGACAGATTTCAAGGTTCGCATTCCATAAGATGGCCACGGCGTTTCCGTCAAAGTTGTCTAGATACTTACGGTAGACGGTCGAGCAGCCGAAGACACACACTACGGGTTCGAACACAATTCACTGTCAGTAGGTCATCAGTGTTGGTAATTTTAGCGCGGCGGCGGCGCGGTGAGTCGGCGGCGGGCCGGGACGTGCGGCGGCTCGGGCGGCGGGCGGCGACTACGGCGTCAGGCCGGCGCCCGCCCGCCCTGCGCCGCCCCGCCCCGCTTATCACACGAATAAAATTTATTTTATGGTTAATCGCCGATGGGAATCCCGCTGAAATTCTCATGATATTAACGACTTAAGTTCGCGACAATTTCTCACCTTTTTAACAAGCGTTCATTTTACTTGCAATGTCTGCTTGCAACTTTATTCAAATTAAATCTTTCAAGCAAAATTTTAGGTACATATTAGGATACCGATATTCGACTGAGTTAAAATCTTTTACTCTTACACGTGAGTTTGGTAGCAATGCAATATTATTGTACCAAACTGACCTCATGATAAAGCGAAAATGAATTAACGGAACTCTATGATATGAGCCACACAACGCAATGTCATTGAGGGCTCATTAGAATCGTCTCATAGATGACTGGTTAAAGAAAATACATGGGTGAATTAACTTTGTCACTCGTTGCCATGGTTGCCACGGGCGCCTGTGTCACTCATTAAATCACTCACTCATTTTTGTGGTAATTATAAGCCTTTTATATAATATTTTATTTCAACTTAAGTTGACAATGTAACGACAAGAAATAAAAGGTTTTTATTTTATTTATTTATTCTATATAATTGGGTAATCTATTAAACATGTTTGTTAGTTGAACGGGCACAATAGATTTTCTAATAAACTATGCTACTACTAGCATGATGTAAAAAGTTGATCCACCCACATACATACATCAGCCTCACAGTTAATTGACCAAATTATTAAACTTTTCTTAATGATAAAGTTTACGAATGATAAGTTAATAGGTCACCTATGGTCACGGTACAGTCAGCAATAAAAGCTTCTACCAATCAAAAATAATTATATCACCAAAAACTTAAGATGAATCTTCAATTTCCTCAGCTATCGTGTGAGGAAGCGTATCACGTCCGTCGTGACAACATTAAACCAGACAAATAGTGCTAAGGGCCTACCGCGAACACCGAAGTTCGCAAATTGCGGGCATCGTTCTCTTTTACTATTAAGGCGTAGAGTGACAGAGAAAAATGCCCGCAATTTGCGAACTTCCGTGTTCGCGTTAGGCCCACTAGTCCGGTCTCAAGGGACGCTGCGAGAAATAAAAAAATAAAATCCCTCAGTTCTCGCTCGGAAGTTGTTAGACCAAATATAATTTGCTAAAAGGCGATGTGATCAACATGATGTGTTTAGAAATTGACGTGCTCTTGTGAAATTGGATATTTGATTGAATTTATGATGTTATTATTAATAGTTTGCCTTGTTATGAAGGTTCATTAAATGATATGGGAGCTTACGACGTTAATTGTTTAAGCGAGTGGGGTAGGTCGGATTAAAGCTTAACAACACACAAGAGTACGAATATAAGCTTATAAGCCTAGATTTATGTAGTAATACCGCTTGAGATGCCATTGATATGAAAACAGTGATGTAGTTCAGGGGCCACATATCGGGTGGAACAGAAAGAAGGACTTTTATGCAAACTGGGAATTGTTCAGGCTACGTACTTTATTTTTCACTTAATCACATTAATATTTCTAACCGTTTTTGAGATCATCATCATCATCTATTTAAGAGTTAGACTCTTGTCGGTGGAGCGATTTCCATGCATGTCGGTCCTCTGCCTTCTCCTTGACAACCTGATACGACACGACGTTGAGCTTTTCCTTTACTTGATCTATGTACGTTCTCCTTGGTCTCCCCCTCCGCCTCGTTGCCTCAACTCTCCCTTCAATGATATTTTTGATAAATTCGTCGTGTCGTATCAGGTGTCCAAGCATCTTTCCTCTTCTGTTTTCAATGGTTCTCAACAAACTCCTCTTCTCTCCTACCATGCGTAAAACCTCTTCGTTTGTTTTCTTCTCCGTCCAACTGACCTTTTTGAGATACAGTTTGTTAAACATTAGTGCGAACATCTGTATGTTTCAACCCTATTAGCTAGTAGATCCTATTGTATGGCATGACATTGTGTCAATTTAAAATGTAAATAACTTTGTAGGGTTGTCACTGAAATAAAAAAATCATTTTAATGATTTGGTTTTATTTTCAAATAACACTATCCTTTCAGCTCAGTCTCTAGAAATGTACCAACCTGTATAAACAGTGGTTGATGGTTCGTAACCTCCAACCAATAATATTAAGCAAAAAAAACATATGTATAAGCTCTTGTATGGCAGGTAACTGTTAAAATGTTTCAACTAGTTTTAATTTATGTACCTATACTTTTTTACTTTTGATCGGCGTTAACGATTAACGATTGTCACCTTGGCTACGCCCCCTGCGTTTCACTCAAATGCCGGTTAACTGCCTAATTTTCTTCTCCTTATTTTCTAAAGAGCAAGAATTTGTCATTCTCCGCCATTAGACTTTCTAATACCGCCTAATATTGAAGGGCGTCTCTTAATTCGATCGTAAGAATATTAATTAATTTTACTTTTTTAAGGAAAGGTAGGTAATTAATTAATTGAACTGAACTGAACGGAACTGTCTTTAACGGAACTGAATAAGGTAATTAATTTTTCTTTTTAAGTAAAATTACTAAAAAGTATATTATATGCAACAGCTGTTAAGGTTACTTTTATAGACATGAACTTTTCTATACCGGGTGTGGCCTGTAACACGAGCAAAAAATTAAAACATAGATTGTACTCTTCAAACGGTGACACTTTTGTTCAGCAACTTTTAAAAATTATGAAGTATGTAGAGTCCCCATTTTTCATACAAAATAAATATTATCTTCAATGGACGCCATCGCCATGCCATATCATTGTGATTGACGTTGCTTGTCACGCCTTAAACATAACAAAATTCGCAATACATTGCGTCTTAGAATAAACTTTAAAGTGTTTTAAAAATCAAACCACAAGTTATTTTTAAAAGTCGCTGAACAAATGTTGGTCAGTATGAGGAGTACAGCCTACAGTTAAATTTTTTGCTCATATTACAGGCCACACCCGGTATAGGTACATACATATGTTCGTAATAATAAAAACCAATATGATGGTTGTTCTTGTCTACGTGACAGCGTGATAAAACGGTGTCCGTCACTTTCTATCCCAAGTAACATTTTAGTCCTATAATTTTAGTTTTAATCGCTAATAGCTTGTATAGACGTCGTATTAATGTTTCAGAGGTGACCACCTGTCGTATAAAAGCGCTTGGCAACACCTTTTTGCTCTATAGGCTTATACAGCTAAAATATTCTATAAGCAATTGATGTAAAGGTTTATTTCATTATTTTATAGAGCCGTTATAGGCGTGTACTATAACAGGTTCAAATATAACCACTATAGAGCAATATTACTGTATAATAGTATTTGGAATCACTTTTATGCAACTAATTTGCGCTATTAAGGTTCCCTGCCAAGCCGCTATAGTTTTGTGTTTTAACAGTGACATAAACCCAACTATACAACGATTTTAGGATATAGTGGCTTTAGAGATCACTGCTATAGTACATAATACTTTAGTAGTTTGCGCTATTAAGGTTCCCTGCTAGCCGCTATAGTTTTGTGTTCTAACAGTGACAAAAACCCAGCTATACAACAATTTCAGGATATAGTGGCTTTAGAGATCACTGCTATAGTACATAATACTTTAGTAGTCATATGAACACTATTGTAGAACTGTTTTGCTCTATAGTAGCGTTTTTGGGACATATTTATAGCGTTGAAAAGCGCTTTAGTAGTTTTTAAATCCCTATTATATCTCATCGCTGTAAACGTCACAATGACTCTTTTATATCACAAAACTGTTGTATAGTGGTTTTGTTTTTTCTTTTAAAAGACAACAGCGTTATAGTTGAGTTTTTATGTCTTATATAAACCGAGTTAGATACATAAAGGTAGAAAACGACTACTTGTAAATGATAAATTTGATCTGTAATGGCTACTTATATCTTGCTTATATAAGTTCAGGCCTAAGCCACATAATGTGGTTCCGTACAAAATATTTTTATATTTTAATGAATTGATAAAAAAGACCCCAGTGATATTAGTGATTGTAGGTGAGATTTATCATCAATGATTTAATACAAGCATAAAATCGTGACGGTTTAGATATTTATCGACATCCATTATTAGCACATTTTTTTTACCAATCACACTGAAAAAGGAAACAACAGTAATGACTACATCTAAATTTAAAAAAAAATCCTATATCTTTCTAAAGAGTTTGTAGGTGTAACTGGGTCACAGCAAAATTCTTTTGGAACCCTAATTTTAATCATGATGGCGGTGAATATTTCGTCGTAAGTTCTATAGTTAGCCTATAAAAGCGTCGGATTTACTTCTTGGCTGTATAGTAGTAACTATGGTGAATATCATAATATTTTATTAAATTATTTTATTAAAAACATAAATAAATCGAGGGGGCATTTAAAATTCCTCATTAAACTAATACTATTCTAACGGTAAAACTTCCGTCCCATATACTTTTTGCACTAAGGACCGAATTATTCGACATCTAAATGGCGCATATTAATATAAAGTCTTTACTTATCACCAGTTTACTTAGTACCGTTTTTGTGAAGTAAACACACAACAAAACCACTCACAAAAGTTGATAGCAAATTTCGTAGTAAAGGAACTATGAATTCTACAATAGTATAAAAAAGCACTATAATACAATTTCAAATACTACTATAGTATAAAACAAGCACTATAATGGAATCTCCAATGCCACTATAGTATAAATTAACACTATAATGGCGTTACTGACAACAAATTAGCACAAAAGTGATCATCACATCACTTTTATAGACCTAAAACGTCACGACTGACACTGCTACAGGTCTACTATATCACTGAATGGCACATAAGATGCGCCATTTCGGCTTTATACAATCTTCTTTGGTCTTTTATAGGACCTTAGGTGGTATTTGGGAAACGTTCTATCGACTACTATAGAACCACAAATTGTTACTTGGGATCCTATGGTGTTAAAAAGTGACAGTTATTTTATCACGTGGATAAAGATGGATAAAGCCATCCATAATACGCCGGCTGATCATCATTCAATTTAAAGGGGCCCACTGATAAACAGTCCGCCGGACGGTATCGGCCTGTCAGTTGCTCGGAACTGTCAACATTTTGTTCTAACTGACAGGCCGATACCGTCCGGCGGACTGTTAATCAGTGGGCCCCTTTAAGAGCTGATGGGCTCTTGTCGGTGCAGCGTGATGAAACTGTCTCCACCTTGGTCGGTCCGAAGCCAGCCCTTTAGTGCCCTGGTACGCCACGGCCCCTACATGCTCCTTTACTTGGCTCATATAACTTTTCCTTGGTCTTCCCCTCCCTCTCTCGAGTATGAGTGGTGATAATGAGGATCCCTGTCTTACCCCCTGTTATAGTCATTCCCTTTCCAATCTCTACTTCTATAATTCTTTATAAAAACCTGCTAGGTACCTAATTTAATTATAAATAAAAAAGACTGTATTTTACGTTATTCAGCACAACTTGCGCCCAGATCTTAACAGTAAAACGTGATTTTCCCTCAGTAAATAAATCCCTTTTAATACGACGTCTTAGCAGCTTTAAAAACTACCATTTCTTTACCATTTCGTATTGTCCAAAGATCAAGAGATTCTCTCTAATTAGTAAATAAATACTTAACGTACTTTCCAGCTTTCGAATCCTTTCAAGATTAGAGATATAGGTCCTAAGGGTCCCAATTAGTAAAGCATTATAGTTTGTAAGGGCAGGGTCGGGGACCGAGGGTAACTACGGATCGGATGCCCCTGAATGCCTTTACCCTATAATGGTACAGTCTGCGTCATTTTATATCTTATTACAATGGTATAAGGTGCAAAAGCGTGATATCTTATCGGCGTCGACTGTGCGGATTGGAACTGAATGCCTACCGTAAAATTTGTACCCAAACATAACACGTAGGTACATACCGAAGAATGATACTTTTACTTTACTGTTATGCTTATTAGTTATTATTCTGGTTGTGGCCACAGAAATATATCTCAATAGATTTGACGTTCCTTGATTATAGAGTTTGCGCGGAAAGAGATACGATTTTTCACTTGACTCATTTGGATAAGCACCTAAGATTGTCAGAATATGCTGATATGGGATATTTTTGTAACTTTTTACTATTACAAGTATCATGTTTAGGATGTCGTTATTGAAAGTCGCCTATCTCGATAATCATCTGTTAGATTAATAGAAAAGCGACTACATTTAGGGCCCCCCACATCTGGCATCTTTCGAGCGTCGGCGTCTGTCGGCGTCGGTCCAGCGCTATGGAAAATGACGTCGCTGCGCAGTTGCGTCGACGCTGCGTCGACGTTGCGTCGACGCTGCGTCGACGTTGCGTCGACGTCGGCCATAGAATTGTAGACGCCGACGCTCGAAAGACGCCAGATGTGGGGGGGCCCTAAGGTACAGCTACTAAAACAGTGTCGTGAGAAATGGGCTTTTCAAACTGTCAGCACTCATAAAACACACATCACAACCGAATAGATGTACCTACCTCAAAAATAGACAAAGAGTTATATTTTCAACAATACAATATTACTTTCACTGCGTGGTCTCCAAGTGGGTAAAGTAATACTTACGTGGGCAATCTTTCAGTATTGCCCACGTAAGTATTAGGTAGGTACAATCGCGATTGTTACACAAATAATTCTGCCCACTTGACTCGTTCTTATGTGAAATATATTATGAATCCTTAGGATCTTTTTAAGGTTCCGTACCCAAAGGGTAAAAATAAAAACGGGACCCTATTACCAAGTCTCCGCTGTCCGTCTGTTCGTCTGTTTGTCCGCCCGTCTGTCTGTCCCGTCTATCTGTCACCAGGCTGACTCATGAACCGTGATAGCTAGGCAATTGAAGTTTTCACAGATAATGTATTTCTGTTGCCGCTATAACAACAAATACTAAACACAGGATATAATAATATTTAAGTGGTGCTCCCATACAACAAACGTGATTTATTTGCAGTTTTTTGCGTAATGGTACGGAACCCTTCGTGTGCGAGTCCAACTCGCACTTGGCCGGTTTTTAGGGTTCCGTACCCAAAGGGTAAAACGGGACCCTATTACTAAGACTCCGCTGTCCGTCCATCCGTCCGTCTGTCACCAGGCTGTATCTCACGAACCGTGATAGCTAGACAGTTGAAACTTTCACAGATGATGTATTTCTGTTGCCGCTACTATAACAACAAATACTAAAAAGTACGGAACCCTCGGTGGGCGAGTCCGACTCGCACTTGGCTGTTTTTTTATATATTCAGAAGTACTCGTTCCAGAGTTATAATGAATAAACATTGAATATGAAACGCATGAAAAACAGTGGAGCATTTCAGGCGAGGCGTGAGGATGAAGTTGACATGAACAAAAAGTGCTTTTAGTGATATTACAGTTTGCTGGCGTTAAATTATTTTGAGGGTTTTTGCGTTTAATTTTGACAGGTTAAATGATTTTTTTAAATCCCGCCCAAGCGCAGAATAGTCACGGGATTACTATACAGGGTGACATTTAAGTCGTGATCAGTAATATGTTTTTCTAACTCCATAAACAACGAGCAATTGAATGCCCCTACTCTTACTAAAATCAGACAAGATTTTTTTTATTTGTTTGTTTATTTTTTGTCATTTATTTTACTTTTACAAGTGGCAATGTGGTATTTAAACAGCTTTGTAAGATATTTCAAATGAAAAATGAAGTAAATTTTATTTCTAACTGGGACAAATGACAAAATTGATGTCAATGACAGTTCCGATTCAAAGAGGCGATTCAATTTACTAATTTAAATATCTTATAAGCCTTAATAAGCCGTTGTAATATCCTAAATCCACTTATAAAAGTAAACTAAATGACAAAAAATAACCAAAAAAAAAATCTTGTCTTATTTTAGTAAGAGTAGGGGCATTAAATTGCTCGTTGTTTATGGAGTTAGAAAAACATACTACTGATCACGACTTAAATGTCACCCTGTATGACTTTGCAATCGAGAATGGTGACTTAAAAGTACGGAGGATTGTATTTTTAATGTATATGTCTGAAAATATGTCTCCTGTTGCGTTCAATTGTCACGACTGTTTTCATACATTTCGTATGGGTCACGGCGATTAGACCGCTGACATATTTTTAGAGATTGACCCTTTTAATTTCATATTATAATGTGTGTAAGTAAATAAACCCACCAACTCACTCAGCAAATAAACCAACTTCTAAAAAACCGAAAACACACTAACTAGAGTTACAGAGGGCCTATCACGAACATCAAAGTTCGCATATTGTGGGCATCTTTCTCTTTTACTCCAATTAAGGAGTAATTAGAGTGACTGAGAAAGATGACCGCAATTTGCGAACTTCGGTGTTCACGGTAGGCCCTTTGTAACTCTAGTGTGATTTCGATTTTTAAAATCGTGTCCCGAGAATTTGTTTCATTCTATAATTGGTTATACCAAATTTTCACGCACTTGAAGAAAGCCTAAAGGGGCCCACTGATTATCAGTCCGCCGGACGGTATCGGCCTGTCAGTTGTTCGGAACTGTCAACATTTTGTTCTAAAGGGGCTCACTGATTAACAGTCCGCCGGACGGTACGGGCCTGTCAGTTGTTCGGAACTGTCAAAATTTTGTTCTAACTGACAGGCCGATACCGTCCGGCGGACTGTTAATCAGTGAGCCCCTTTGAAACGCCTATGTTTTTTCTACGATCAATTTTGACCATCAGCACATTGTATAGGATTATTTTAAAAAGCAAAACAAATATTCACAAATTTAGTATCGTGGAGCGATAGTTGAATAAGTACATTAGGCAATTTGTCAAAAATTGAATGCGTGAGGTAAACATACTAGTGCTCGACATACTAATGCCGTAGCACACACTTTGCTGTCACCTCTATTGACAATGACTTAAGTTTCAAGATGACATGTACTGGGACCGCGTCGAGCACCAGTACCTTAGATGTTCTTGCTCATAAATAGTATTGTCTTAAAATGGAATACGTAGGTACCTATTTCCACTGTATGTAGGTACTGCTACTGTATTTAATCACATTTTTTAAGTACTTTAAAGATTAATTATGTACTTACAAATTATTGTGTCTTGCCTGACCTGAGGGCAAGGCACCTCATAGGGGTCATCCATTAATTACGTCACACGAATTTCTAGGTTTTTTTACCCCTCCCCCCCTCCTTGTCACACTTGGTCGCATTTGGCAAACCCCTCCCCCCTGGTGTGACGTCACATTTCTTCAACGAAATCGGCAATTATTCATTTAATATTATATCAAAATATTTTTGACAAAAGAAATATTAGTAATTTTATAATCCAAAACTGATTAAGAAATAAAATTAAACGAATAAAACCGATTATCGTTTCAAAAACTTGTTATTTAAATGTATATTAGCGTATAAAATAATTTAAATATGTACATTTTCAGTTACTGATGAAGTTAAAGTGACGTCACAAAGTTTGTGACTCCTCCTCCCCACATCGCTGTCACATTTTCTTGACCCCCTCCCTCCCCCTAAACGTGTGATGTAATTAATGGATGACCCCATATGGGTAGGTATTTAGAAAGGTACATCTTACGAACACCACAGGTATGTTGGTAGAGTTAGACCAAGAAAAGTCTGCAGCGATTTTGATAGCCCACGCAATGCAACTGTTATTCACACGTAATAATTTCATAGAAGTTTGACGTTTAAAATGACACTGTGTGGGCTATCAAAATCGCTGCAGACTTTTCTCGGTCTGACTGTACATACCTAAAAAGATTTTCCCGAAAAAGCTCAAAAACGTAAGTACTTAGTCCATGGTGGAACTGTACAGATCATTCATTAAAATACACTGAACTGACGTTAGCACTCGTTGGTATTTTGTTGCACTGTCCAGCGTGAAAACAGTTAAGTACAACGAAAGCACTTTTTAAGGTCTCACTAACGACATTTTTGTCTGTTTAAGGTGCTGAAAAAGAAAACAAGAGAATTTAAAAGAAGGAAATTACATATCTACCTTTAATCCTTCGTCGCAAGTTTTTAGACATTTAATTTTAGGTAAAAAGAGTCAACAATCAAGAAGATTAATGTAATGTTTAATAATTCAATTTGTTTGCAAGAAAAACATTGCGAGAATCGTAACTCCGATGACTATGTTAATGTTCAAATTCAAATTCAAATTCAAAATGTTTATTGCAAATCACATTACACATTATTAGGTGGAGCTTATAAGTAAGTGAGTTTACATGTGACACCCTGCAAGGGCACAGCAATACTTAAGACTAACATGCATATAGATTAACATTATTAATCGTGTTTATCGTTAAAAAAATCATTCACATTGTAGTAACATTTGTCGACTAAGAATGTTTTTAAGTGTTTATTAAATATCGGCTGTTTTTGAATATTTTTTAGGGAGTTCGGTAGGTGGTTGTATATTTTAATTAGCATGTAGTGAGGGCTGGATGGGATGTTAAGTTTTATTAGGGCCAAAAGGGGTTAATTTAAACATGTACAATGCTCAGTCCTTCGTCGTCCGACATACACCATGCCTACTTCGTATTCAGGTTACGACACTTCGTAATCGCCCGTTTAAATGCAAAGACGACATGCCTCCAGTTCAGAATTAACCACGACTGGGGGCTGTATTCTAAAATGGAAATATAACACATAGGGGAGACCGAGCCGAGTTAAAACAGAGGTAGGTTGAAACAACGTCATTTTTGAGACATCTAAAACTGTTATCGACCTAAAAATATGACGTTTAGCCGCGTCCCATCGTCCGCTGGTCACGTCCTTACCTCAAGACGATTATAAGTAAGGAAAATTTACGTTATTTCAACTTACCTTTGTTTTGACTTACCTCGGTCTATCCTATTTAATACCTGTTCTAACTCCTTGCTGCTTGTTGCTTGAAAAGGATTTTTCAGTCGGAGTATTAACAATCAAATTAAATAATCATGATTGAATTTAGTTGATTAGAGATTTTTTAGTTTCATTCAGTAGACGGTAACGATTTATTCGTAAAGATTTTGAGTTGATTGAATTTCATTTCAAATCACCGATTATTAATCGTGAGTGCCTAACTCTGGGCGTATAACTATTGTGGAGATGTTTACGGAAGGTTTTCAAGCAGTTAATGTCTTATATTACTAATACAGCTTCGCGTTTAATTACCCTACACAACACAGGTGACCCAAGGACCTAGCCAGGATAACAATCGTACATCGACCAACGCTAAATGAAAAGAAAGGCCGGCCTAGGCAAGGTTACAATCGCTACAGCTTCGACAACGAAAAGCATTATGTCTCTCTATCACTCTTCTATATTAGTGTGACAGTGACAGTTTCGTTTCGATCGCTACTGAGCGTAAGCGATCGGCATCTTGGCTACGCGGCCTGAGCAGGAAGCCCCTGACTCAACCAATACAGGGTGGCTAAAAAATAACTGCATTCCCGTTGCCAGGGAGGTTTTGGGATTATACTGAGCAACTTTTACTATGAGACCAACCCCGAAATCGCATAAAAAAAATTGCTTTTGGCTGGTCCATTTTCTATGGGAGGGTAAACTTTTTTTCGCGATTTCGGGTTTGGCCCCATAGTAAAACTTGCTCAGTATAATCCCAAAACCTCCCTGGCAACGGGAATACAGTTATTTTTTAGCCACCGTGTATATATTTGATGTAATTTCGATGCGAAAAATACACGTCTGAGAATGTGGCCCTGTCCCTAGGCTATGACTCCCCTTTTAGCGTGATTCTTCATTTGAGTTAATTAAAGTACCTAATTCTAATTGGTAAGACTGCTTGGCTGCAAAATGTTGTACTGCTTAATTAAAATAACGAGCAATTATTTAAATTTAAATATTAGAACAAGAAAAAAACCTTAAAAGTGAAATAGCGTTCTCTACCTACGCAAATGGAGATTTTTAATTTAAGTAGCTAAGAGAATATAGACGTGAATATTAATTTTCCGGGGAATATCAGTAGTTTGAAAATATTTGATTGCAAAAAAAAATTGAGTCGGAAATATATGTAGGTACAGTCGACAGTAGGAGTAGTGGTTTTAAGGCAGGTGTTCGAACACACGGTACTATCTTAGTAAAACAAGCAGTGTTCATATCATGTCAACTTCTCTCCAGTACCAGGTAAAATTTCTCTCTTAACGCCGGTGAGGAGACAGAACGATTATTTATAGCGTTTCATTGAATAACCAGTGTTTTTATGAATGATTGAATATATAACGGTTTTAGGACGATGTAATATGTAATAAAAAAATCGGATAAAATGAATAGCTGTGGTTAATTGCACATCAAATTGCGTAAAAATATTGTCTATAATGTAAATAGCCAGAGAAGAACATGGGAATTACGTTTGTATGTAGAAGCGGTACATGACTTCGTCCCCTTTCCCCTAAAGAAGGTGATATCGTCTACCTTCTAACCCCCTTATTCATAAACGCGCTACAAACCTAATTAGCTAATAATCGTTTGTTCTTATTTGTCATTTTGACTTATGTATTTGTAAAAAAGGGATAAAACATACAAACGTACAATAAGTACAATAACTATTAATATTTTATATGTAGGCTACCCTCCCGTTCTCCTAAAAGATTACTTAGTATACCTATGCTCTTTACCAGTTGAGGAAAAACATTACCTACCAATCGTTATTTAAGAGTTTCATGCCCGAATAAACTGACGTGACAGGGTTTTCCTTTATATATCGCAGTATATTGGAAAATATATTGAAAAGGAATTCTGACTCACTGATCTGAACAACGCAGCCGTTTGTGAGAAATAGGCACATGTAATCCCTACTAATATGATAATATCTGAGAGACCGAGTTTTGCTCGAAAAACATATAAAACACATAAATGCGCATTTTCCCAGAGATAAGACTTGCCAGATCGATTTAGCGCCCCCGAAAACCCCCATATAGCAAATTTCATCGAAATCGTTAGAGCCGTTTCCGAGATTCCCGAAATATATATATGTATATATATATATATATATATAAAATAAAAATACATCTAAATAAATAAACAAGCATTGCTCGTAAAGGTATTAGATAAGCAAAAATAATAGCTAAACCGATTTAGATAGATTTATACTCTATACCTACGCAGATAGTCTGAGTCCCGAGAAAGACTGTGCCGGTCAGCAAAATATTATTAGCTATTAGTGATGATAACCACGCAAGACTTAACTAGCAAAAAAAAAACAAAAGACTTAACTAGCAAGCTAATCCAGTAGGGCTAAGATGGTCGGTTTTTTACCATCTTATCTTTTATCTTCTTTTTGCCATTAAGCGAAAAAGAATAGCCTCACTGCTGAAACGAGTGCGCGGCAGTGGCAACAGCATGCTGAGGTGTATTACATGGCCGAACGTCTAGACTGCCCGCTAACAAAGTATTGGGTTGAGGTCGTGGTAGGAAGGGACAAGTAGTCCTAATAGTCGGGGTGGTTTTCATTTTAATCTTAGTTTTGTGTTTTATTTTTTATTTTCTCTGTATTGTTTTTCTTTTCTTTGTGAACCTTTAGGTAATTGAGATGAATTTTACTAACAATCTTATGGACTATGATGGTCTGCAATAAACAATTTTTATTTTTTTATTAAAAAAAAAATCATCTGTCATCATGCCTGTCATGTTCTAACAAGTATGTACTTACTTTAAGTGCGAAAGTGACACATAACATGACAAGTGACAAAAATGCGACCATGATACCGCCGCAGTTAAGATAATGTTAGTATTAAGAAATTTAAGAATATAGGATTACAATTCCACGCCTGTACATAAGCACTATGTAGTTTATACGGAATAGATTAGATTAAATCTACCTTTAAAAGGAACTTATTACTCATCCTGCCGCTGTCCCCAAAAATACCAAATGAAGGATCCGCGAGTTTACTCGTACAAACAACCCTTTGTTGACTTGATTCTACATATTATTATGTACCTATTTAGTACAGATTCAGAAGAAACGTGGATTTGCGTAGACAAAGATTCAGGCGCTATGAGCGCCTACTCGTACGTCACCTAACTATTATAGAATATCAAAACGCGATAGCGTTACCGCATACCCATTACGATCTAAAACATACAATCCTAGGAATTTATTGAGTGTTCTCTGTATTCTTAAATAACGCCATTTACTTTCTATTATATCTTTAACGATTTTGGCTGCAGGTAAAACCAAGCAGTAAAAAACTGACCGAGAGCTAAGAGATTACTATAAATTTAACTCCGAAAGAAATGTATCCCCCCCCCCTAACTCCGAAACGCAGTAGTTAATAAAAGGTGGGGGAGTATTTTTTTGCCCATTTTCGTAAATAACTTGAAACTATTTATCTTAAAATCATAATAAATTAAATATTTTTTTTTAGATTTTTACAATGAACCCTTTCATTAAATTATAGAACAATCATTTAACACGATATGGCTTGCAAAACTTTTTTATTTCTGCATTTATTCCCCAAAAATGGTTCCTATGTATTAAATTCATTAATTTATATCATCATCATAATTTAAGAGCATGGCTCTTGTCGGTGCAGTATGCGCCAGTTTTTGGCGGCCAGTGGCCTATTTTATAAAGCTACAAGTTACAATTTACAAGCGGAAGTCTCTTTCTAACCCTATGTGTTAGAACGAGACTTCCGCTTGTAAATTGTAACTTGTAGCTTTATAAAATAGGCCACAGGTGGTTCTTTAGGTCCCTGTAAGACACGACATTTCCTTTTACTTTTAGTTTTTGTGTAGAACTTGTTCGTGGATTATTACTTAATTTATATGTGTACCAAATTTCAACTTAATTGCTTCAGTAATTTCGAAGCAAATAAGCTATGACAGATGGCCAGACAAACATACAGTCGCACAAGTGAGTTTTTTCATTTTGGAGAAGCAAACCCTAAAAAACACGACGCAACGCAAATACGAGTACTTAAGTACCAACCTACGTGACTCCCACTCCCTCATACATCTTCCCATTTCGCGGTCCTTACCAGCTTAGGAGAAAAATATGAAACCTTGTCACAAACGACTTATATTCCATCATCAATATCAGAATGACAACACCCTTGAGCTAAAATGATGTAAGTTCATATACGCCAAATACCTCTTCTGCCTTTTTGACACCGGAGAGTCTAAAAGGGTTATGGGGGATATAGATATAACGGTGGACGACAAAGATATGTTTACGATTTTATACCTTTTGCCGTTGTCTTAAGGTTACAAATGTATAGGAAAGGAATTATTTACGTGTCAGGGTAACGATGCTTGTAGATAACGAGGATGACGTTTTTGACCTTATAGGTATGTGATAAGAGTTATGGGTTCGATTTGTGATGCGGTAATGAGATGTCACACTTTGCAAGATTACAAAAGAACAAATTCGTTCGGAGCACTTTTCCTTTGGTTTCTTGTAAGGCATTGCTCGAACTTGAGCGAAATATCAAGTGTCGATGCGATTGTAACCTCGTAATAACATCTGTAGAAGTCACACTAACTTTACCCACCTTTAACTTTAAACTTATAAAGTTTAATAACTACATATAAACTTCGTTTATCTGTAGAAACTTGCGACTTGTATGCCGTCGATAAATTAGCACTAGTTTTCCACTAAATACTTATTTTCGTGCTAAGTAAGAGTAACTTCTTACTGTAATGGTAAATGGTAAATAAATGCCCCCACAATATATTCCGTTAGAGGACTTTTGAGCTAACGTTACCCAGATATACATTACATCTCACAGTATTAGATCATATAATGGCCTAGTAATGGCCTTACAGCTTTCAGTGTCATGGGTTCGAACCCCGGCTCATACCAATGAGCCGGTTGCTCATCGGTTGTACACAATTACGAGTATAAGACCTAGGTTCGTCTATGAATCCCTAAGTCAGATGGAAATATTTTCATAAAAACCTGTGCCTGAGTCTATACATGGAAATCCTTTTGTACAAACCGTCAATTCCTGGGATTCGGTTGCCAAAAGAGGACCCCGGGCTCGTCTCAAATGTACCCGGGAAAGCGTAAGTATGAGGAGAAATATTCCAGCAATTATATACTGAAAGGAGAAGTGCGCTTGACGTACTTGCGCTACAAATATAATACTATCTGACAAGACGTTTCTACTTAAGCCCGCATCGCACTACATTTTGACATCTGGTTAGAATAGGACTAATAGTATTACTTCTATGTTGCCAGGAACGGGGTGGATGTTTGCACTTGACAGCACAGTGATATGATACAATCTAAGTTCCTGTGCAAACGCTATGTACCTGTTTAGTATGCATAAGTTGTAGCAATCTTCCTTGCATCTCTAAAAGGGCAACATAAATAGTGAATCCACGATTGCTATATAAAAAACCGGGCAAGTGCGAGTCGGACTCGCGCACGAAAGGTTCCGTACCATAATGCAAAAAAAAAAAACAAAAAAAAAGCAAAAAAAAACGGTCACCCATCCAAATACTGACCACTCCCGACGTTGCTTAACTTTGGTCAAAAATCACGTTTGTTGTATGGGAGCCCCATTTAAATCTTTATTTTATTCTGTTTTTAGTATTTGTTGTTATAGCGGCAACAGAAATACATCATCTGTGAAAATTTCAACTGTCTAGCTATCACGGTTCGTGAGATACAGCCTGGTGACAGACGGACGGACGGACGGACGGACGGACAGCGAAGTCTTAGTAATACGGAACCCTAATAGGGTCCCGTTTTACCCTTTGGGTACGAAACCCTATTAAGTGCCTTAAGAAGAAGGGACGTATGCTTTTCAGAATTGATTCGTGTGATTTTTAGGGTTCCGTACCCAAAGGGTAAAACGGGACCCTATTACTAAGACTCCGCTGTCCGTCCGTCCGTCCGTCCGTCCGTCCGTCCGTCCGTCCGTCCGTCTGTCACCAGGCTGTATCTCACGAACCGTGATAGCTAGACAGTTGAAATTTTCACAGATGATGTATTTTTGTTGCCGCTATAACAACAAATACAAAAAACAGAATAAAATAAAGATTTAAGTGGGGCTCCCATACAACAAACGTGATTTTTGACCGAAGTAAAGCAACGTCGGACGGGGTCAGTACTTGGATGGGTGACCGTTTTTATAGATAATGCCTACGTACGGAACCCTTCGTGTGCGAGTCCGACTCGCACTTGGCCGGTTTTATTGGATTGGTTCCACTGTAAAGAAAAATTCCTAAGATCAGAGACAATTTTGGAAAGCACTAATAAGACTAATAAGGTAAACGTCCTGGTGCTCGACGCGGTCCCAGTACATGTCATCTTGAAACTTAAGTCATTGTCAATAGATGTGACAGCAAGGTGTCATCTATTGGGCATTAGCATGTCGAGCACTAGTACGTTTACCTTACTCATGTTTTTTATATGCTACTAACTTTCAGTATGACCCTCGCATATTGGCAGTATTTTATGCCTTTCAATAGAATTCTTGAACTCTCGTTGGGATAAACGACTTATTCTGACAACAATGAAAACTATGCAACTGCTAGTGCATGAAATTCAAGCTTGTTTCGGCATATAAGTACGTTACGGAATTTAAAATACATATTTGTAGTAGAATTTCTCAAAAGCGAGTCCTCTTACGCTGAATTCCCGTACATAGATGTGAAATAGTTCAACTTATGATGTAATGCAAGCGCATACCTAGCCCTCACATTTGTAAATAGGTATGTAAAAGAAGAACGTAAAAATTTACTGTTTCTCTTAATATTCTACTGCATTATTATTAACCTTTTAAAATTGTTTTAAATTATTTTAACGCCACTTCATATACATAAACTTCACTCACACGCCAAGATCATGTCTCAGAGAAAGCCAATGCCCAATATAAACTTTAGGCAATTGAAAGCATGAGGGTTCTCTTGGCAGCATGAGCATACACCATAGGTACAGTCCACGTCAAATATTTCGCCTCATTACAAAGAGTAAGGTGCAAAAGTGTAAACATATCTTTGACGTCGACTGTCCCTACATAGGGTAAGACCTCCAGTGAATGAACACTTAAGGAATTATGCAAGTTTGAAAAATCATTTCTCAGCATTCATTCATAATTTCAATAATTATCTGCAATTTTATGAATCTTCATTTAATAAATAATAAAGTAATTTCTGCGATTTTTTATTACTTTCATAGTTTTTGAGTTATAGCAGAATTTATCAAAAACTACCCAAAAACCTAATGAATGAACATAAAAACTAGTGAATGAACACCGCAAAACCCAGTGAATGAACATCATTTAGATCTTTAGGATCTTCAGGATTTTTAACACAAAAAACGTTTCCAACTCTATTTTAGTAGGTATAGCGAAAGCGTTAATATATTTTTATCCCCTCCATATTGATTTCAAATAGATTAGAATGTAATAAAATGATGGTTATTCACCAGAACCTATTACATATTAATAAGAAAAAGAGTATCAATTTTTAAAACAAGAAACAACGAGCATATTCTGATCAAAAAAGGTTAGGATCAGCAAATAATGCTTAAAATAATAAACTTGTCATTGCATTGTTCGTGGTTACATTGTTCATACATAGAATTAGTAGAAATCTAATAAATGAACACCCCAAATGTTGTATTGTTCATACATAGGCATGAAATATCCAGTAAATGGACTATAGAAATTTTGTTTGTTCCAATACTGGCTGAAAGAATCAGAATCATTTTCTATGCAGGATCACAAAAAACAAGCTCAATACCAATTCGTTTACACATAAATTTAGAAAAAAAATTAAATCTAGACGACTCCAGTAAATGAACACACCGTTCATTTACTGGTTTCAGAACATCTGAGAAGCCTGTATTGGAACTATAAAAAATAAAGTCTTAATCACATAATACGCCGATAAAGTGTACATTTATAGAAGGTTAAACTCTTAATCTAACCAAATAACCAAACTTTGTACAGGTAAACATTAAATAAGCACGTCATATGTTGCTCCAAACGTACACTGTTCTTATCTGGGATATAATTTTTGCATACAAAACTTCAAAACCAGAAATACGTAAACTTCAAACGCCAGTCACGCTCAAACTGGTCGAAAATAAATTTAGCAGGGGTTGAAATTGCATAGGAAATAGAGTTGTTAATAAGAAAAAAAATACGACAAGTGGTAGAAATTGCTATATTTCTTATTTTAGACAAAAAACGTGATTTTGTTCATTCACTGGGGGGTGTTCATTCACTGGAGGGTTTACCCTACTTATACGACGAATTTAATGGCGTCCAAAGGGGTTAAATGGGTCTTTAGTTTCCCTTTGTCGCTTAACGTAACAATGCCGTAGGTACAAGTTTGAAAACTGTTTACAAATAGTGGAATGTCAAATAAAAATTCCGCCAACAAATTGATTTATTATTCACCAAACTCCCTATTATCATATTATATAATTATACAGCTATGTCAACCTCTGATCGAGTGGACAATAAAAATTCTTTTAAAATCGGCTTTTCTCAAAGTGACAGTGACATAAACCTCGACTTAGATTAATTAATTCGTCACCAAACTGTGCCGTAGGCTTACTATTCTATAGTTACGTAAAACTGAACACTTAGAACCCATTCACACTATACGACGTTTCGGCTACGACTCCGAAATGTCGGCGAGCGGTTGAAGCGTGCGATTATTGCTATGAAGTATAGGGGTTCCAGAGATTAAACCATCTTCTGAAATTCAATTGAAACGCTTATAAAACGATTACAGTTCCACATAAATCGTCATTATGTATTTTACAAGCGTAAATATTCAATTATTAACAATCAAGTCTTCCCTCTGGATAAGCTTACGCCTAATTCTGCAATTTACGCAAAGTTACCCTACGACTTAAAGTTTTTTTACCTGCTAACATTAAATTCGTTTTTAATACAGTTGCTCACAAAGTGCTACTTTACGTAGCTGTTTAGCGTGCGGAAAGTTGGTTATGTCGAACTAGTGCTTTTTACTTTTCCAATTTTTTTAAATTTATACTTGTTCCAATTCACGACTACTTATTGATGAGTGTTAATATTAGTTTCCTTTAAACGTCGTAATCAGCATAAAAACCTACTGTTAATGTAAGAATATGAAAAATATACATATTTCATATTTTAATACTTACCTCTTCATCATTATAACACGTTTATTTTTTAATATTGAATATTGAAAATTCCGTTCTTAATAAGGTGTCTGAATGGAACGGAATAGCTGCCAAACGCCCATAGATATAATATACTTAAAGACGACGTCTAAGCGAGCTGTCACTGTTACCACTTTTGTTTAGTGTACGATTAACAATGTTTTACTTATTTTTACTTATGTTTCGACAGGAGGGCGCTAGTGTGCCGGCACGTCAACTTAAGCTCCGCAAAGAAACGCTAAAAAACGAAATAAAACCGCTAACAATAGCCGAAAATTACTGCCAAACGAACTCAAAGTGATTGAATTGCAACATCAATTGTAGACAGTGAGTGATTCTAACGGAAAACTGTGAAAAAGATATAAATATGTGACTTGTAAACAAGTGTGAAATAAAGAAGACAGTGACTATTTTCGGACTAACTTTTAACTAAAGTGTACAAAGTGAACCATAGCGATAGTAATCTGAGCATATAAACCGTTAAAGTGGCATTATAATTAAAGTGATAAAGGTTATAACCTAACATTTCAATACAAATTTGCAGTCACGCCTACGCGCACGTTGATATAAGCGCCATCTAACGGCGGATAGCAAAACGCCTGGTACACTGCACAAGTTGTAGGCCTTCTAACGATCCATGCATATAATACCACTACTCGCCACTAGAGGGCGTTATTTTCAATAATTACTATCACAACACCAGCACAATAAGATGGAGGCTAAATTAGAAGAAATAATGAAAACGCTACACACACTACGAATTGACCTTGAATCTAGTATTAAATCGAATGCAGAGAGTGTGACCGAGAATATACAGAAGACAATAGATGAAAAATTTCTCTCTATACAAGAAAAATATGACCATTTAAAAGAACGAGTCGAGAATCAAGAGAATCGCTTATATTTTCTAGAAAAACAATCAAGGCAACGCAACCTAGTGTTCTTTGGCATCGAAGACGACGAAAAATCATACGAAGAACTAGAAATCAAAATTACTAACTTTATAAAACAAAACTTTGCTCTAGAGCTAAGCTACAGCGACATACAATCAATCAGGCGAATAGGGAGGAGATCTGACAAGAGTATTAGGCCCATAATAGCGACTTTCACAACACTTCACACGAAAATTCGAATATTAAAACAAAAGAAAAAATTAGCAGACTCACAATGCTACATCAAGGAAGATTACCCAGAACAAATCTTAAAAATCAGGAAGGAATTACAAGCTCAAGCACAAGCTGAGAGAGACAAAGGAAATAAAGTCGTAATTAAATATGATAAATTGGTTATATTAAAAAATAACAACGGGACTAGAACAAACAACAAGAGGAACTTGTCACTATCTCCACAAAACCGCCCTTCATCACATAGGACAGCAGGGACTGAACAGATAAGCAAGCAAAATAAATTATCACCGGTTACTTCTCATGCCGACTGCCACAAGGAAAAACCTAAACATCGAGCTTCGGGCCCTTCGGAGGGAGTGATCAAACCAGGCATACTAAACTTTTTCAGTCCTGTAAATCCCACGCCTACGTCGTTACAGCAAGACTCGTCAGTCGAATAGCAACTAGCAACCCCTTCTCAAGCACAGAAACAAGCACCAAAAAAACAAACCATACAATATCTCCCACGCCGGCTGGTCACCGAGGGAGATTATGACCGAAACCCTCCAGAGAAAAACAATCATGACTACTCCACCAAACTCTACATCGTGACGTTCAACGTAATTATGGGAAGCAGTGAAAAATATACACTTCGATGTTATGGGCATCTGCGAGGTCAGGCGACCTGGGTGCTCGATAGAAGAATACGAACAGTTTATACTCTGCACGATGGGTACTACACCTGGGAAATACGGCGTCGGCTTTATCGTAAAAAAAAAGCATAAAAACAGTATAGATCGCTTTGTAGGGCTAAGTGAACGAATAGCTCTTCTAACTCTGAATATTGGCAACTTACAAATTGATATAATTCAAGTCTACGCTCCAACCACATCGGCAGACGACAACGAAATATCAAGGTTCTATGACTCTATCAAAAAGGCGCTTACACTTGCAGGGAAGCACATAATCATAATCGGCGATTTTAATGCAAAAATTGGCCAACCTAAACCTGATGAGTATTTAGTAACAAAAAGCCATGGTTACGGAACAAGAAACGACAGAGGAGAGACATTAATTCAATTCGCATACGAAAACAAGTTATCCATACTCAACACGTTCTTTAAAAAAAGAAACTGCCGACGATGGACCTGGCGATCACCAGATGGCGACACCAGAAACGAAATTGATTACATCCTATCCAATCAACCAAAATGGTTTCAAAACATCGAAGTTATTAACACAATGTACCCATCGGACCATAGACCAGTACGAGGCACGATAAATCTTCAACACAACAGAAAAAGTAGAGCCAACTACAACAAATTACCAAAAAGTCTATTAAAAACCGAAAATGAAATCAAGGCATACACTGAAGCCATAGAATGTTTTAAGACAGACCTTCTGGACTACGACGCCAATACTACAGTACAAAGTTACCATGACAAGATTGCACACGCCATCATACGAAGTCTCGAAAAAGCGCAACAAGCTAGAAAAGACCATCCGGAAAACTCGACGATTACTGAAAACACAAAAAAACTAATGAAACGAAGACACGAGCTTCAAAACACTAAACCGAAATCATTATTAATGAAAAAAGAGCTGAGCGCACTTTATAAATTGATTAGCAAAAATATCAAAAACGATTACAAAAACCATAGACAAGAAGTATTCAAAAAACACCTCACCTTATCTGGAAGCTTAAAGAAAGCGTATAAAGAACTAAGAACGCATAAAACTTGGATAGAAGGAATAAAAACATCAGATAAAATAACACACAAAAGAAACGACGTCTTAACTGTAGCAACAGACTTCTACAAGAGATTATATCAAGAAAAAAAGTCACCTGACAACTGTCAATTGGAACAAGAGGGAACATTAAATATCAGTAAAGTCAAAGCAATCGACGAAATCGAGGTGATGCAGCAAATAAAGAAACTGAAATTAGAAAAAAGCCCAGGCCCAGACAAAATAGTCATAGTCATAGTCATAGTCATATATTTATTCAATAAAACAATACAGGTATTGTGTTTGAAATACATGGCTTAAAACTAAAATTATTAAACACTTAATAAAATGTAAAGATAATCCTAAATCTTAAACATTATCATAAATTTCATCCACTGTGTAAAAGCAACTTCTCAATAAAAATCTTTTCAATTCCCTATGAAACAGCGAGTGATCCGTAATGATTTTTAGTTCAGTAGGCAATCTGTTATAAAGGCTTATGGCTTGATGAGCAACGGAATGCGCAGCAACCTCGAGTCTAGGACAGAACATAACTTTCATATTTTTGGTGCGCGTAAGTAAGCGTTCATATTGCTCTTCACAAGACTCGTTCTTAAGAAGCTTTGTGAGCAGCAGCAAGACATACAAGCTAGGTACCGTGAGAATTCCTAATTCTTTAAAAAAATGTCTACATGAAACCCAAGGAGGTATGCGAAACATAGTACGAACTGCTCTCTTTTGTATTATAAGAGCCCTGTTAATATTATACTGGTAGCTGTTTCCCCAGAGTTTAATGCTATATCTTAGCTTAGATTCTATCAAAGCGTAATAGACTGTCTTGAGCTGATCAATTCCCATGACCTCCCTGAGACACCGTAAGGCATAGCATGCTGATGCAATAGAGCTCTCGACAACCTCCAGCTCATGTTTCCAATTTAGATGGGAGTCAATGCGCACACCGAGACATTTTACCTGGTCTACTACATCTATGACAGCTCCATTTAATGACACGTCAAGTTTGTCTGTCTTCTTCGAGTTATATTTAAATAATATTAATTTAGTCTTTTCAGTGTTCACACGTAAATTATTTTTTGAAAACCAGTCACTAAAGGTTAAGATTGCATCATTCGTAATTATATTTAGCTCATCAATACTGTCAGCGCAAACAGTTGCAGTTGTATCATCTGCATAAACCGTCAACTTACAATTTTTAACTTTAATATTAATATAATTTATGAAGTCGTCAGTAAATATGAGAAATAGTAAAGGACCTAAAATGGAACCCTGTGGGACACCTCGTTTAACATCAACAACCTTAGACGTAATAGATTTTTCGTGATAGTTTTGAACGTTCCGTATTTCTACAAATTGTTTTCTATTTTCAAGATAATTTAACAGGAGCCGGTATACGTTGCCTCTGATTCCATAGAAATCAAGCTTTTTCATAAGAATCGCATGATCGACTAAGTCAAAAGCGGAACTTAGGTCAATAAAAAGACTCGCCACTTTTCTTCCTTTGTTAAGCTCTTTCACAATATCATTTACAAGACAGTCAATAGCGTCAGTGGTACCTATGTTTTTTTGGAATCCAAATTGCCGAGGGTTGATGATATCATACACAATAAAATGGTCCAAAAGGCGTGATTTTATCAGTTTCTCAAAAATTTTTGAGAGGACTGGAAGTAGTGATATCGGCCGGTAATTTTTAAGGTCAGTTTGTGATCCTTTTTTATAAATGGGTAGTATCCTAGCCACTTTTAACTGTTCAGGAAATACTGCAAATTCGAAGCATTTATTAAAAAGAAAAACCAATGGTTCCGCCAGTAAGTCTATACAATCTTTGATCACCGAAATCGGCATTTCATCGAAACCGCTAGATTTTTTGTTATCCATACTTTGAACTATTTTCATTATTTCAATTGAAGTTACTGAATTAAAGGATATGTCATTGAATTTCCTATTATTAGATTGAACAAGGATATGTACAGCAGAACGCAAATCACCCGTGTTTGGGTTATTACTGTGATCGAAACCTTTTGAAAATAAGTTAGCCACCTTTTGAGGATTTACAAAAACCTCATTCTCTACCTTCAGGATAATTTCACCAACTTGAGGTTTGTGAGATTTGTTACGATATTTGTTGACAACATTCCATATTACTTTTGCCGATCCTTTGGCATTACTTATTTTTGATTGAACTGCTGTCCGTTTTGCGATTCTGACGACTCTTCTAAATATATTTATATATTTTTGTTTGTAATCTAGTACAGATTGATCACACGTTTCCTTATTTAAGTTAGTCAAAACACGCTTCATTTTGGTCGCTACTTTAATGCCTTTCGTGATCCACTTAATTTTAGAATTCTTTATTATATTTTTTTTTTCTTAGTCTTCTTAAAACTATCGCGGTAAAATTCTAAAATCCTTTCAAGAAATTCATTAATGCTCAAATTATACCAGTAAGTGGCTTTCAACTTACTTCTAAATGACTGAAGATTTACCTTATCACTTACAAATCTTTTTTCCCTGACCACAAAGTTTTGTTTAAGATCATTGTTCTTATTGGCCTCAGTAACTAATTCGCAAAAAATAGCAGCGTGTCCGTCAGCTAGACCGTTGTGATCAATTTTAGTCGTCAAAATGGAATCACAGGGTAAATTTGTAATAAAGTTGTCGATGCAGGACTGAGAATCATTTCTTCTAAAGGTGACGTCATCGATAAGATGCCTAAAACTATAAGACTTTAAAATATTAAGAAAATCATTACGTTGTTTATTATCAGCCATCAAATTAACATTGAAGTCACCAGCAATAATAGCTTTTTTATTGAAAAGTTGCCCTAGCAGTAATTCGAATCTTTGCAAGAAAACATCAAAATTATTTAAGTATGGTGCTCTATAGCAACAACAGATGTGCAGATTCGTATGTATATCTCTTACACCACAAATTTCAAACCCATCGGCTAAATACAGTTTGTCACAAAACGCTAGTCCTTCTGTATCTCTGTTATTCAAAGCCAAAATTAAAGTGCCACCTCTTTTTTTTGTCGGCCGTGTGTTGTGACAAGCTATTTTATAATTTCGTAAATTCAGAGAAGTGACAGAATTCTTGTTCAAAAAATGTTCACTTATACATATATAATGTAATGGTCGATTTTGTTCCTCAAGGTAGATCTCTATTTCATCAATTTTAATAAGCAACGAGGCATTAAAATACGCCGCTACATTTCTTGCCCACCCACTTGCACACCTCTTTAACCTAATACTTGACACAGCAGTAACACCAAAACAGTGGTCGGAATCCAATATTATTCTTTTATATAAAAAAGGCGACCCCAATGACATTGGAAACTACCGTCCTATTAGTTTACTACCAAGCCTCTACAAACTTTTTTCATCGATTTTAGAAAAAAGAATAAGCAAAACTTTAGAAAAATGTCAACCAGTTGAACAGGCAGGCTTTAGAAGCGGTTTCTCAACGATAGATCATGTGCACACAGTAGAGCTCCTAATTGAAAAATACCAGGAATTCCGGAGGCCGCTATACATTGCCTTCATAGATTATCAAAAAGCCTTTGATACCCTATCTCACTCGTCAATATGGGAGGCATTAAAGGAACAACAAGTAGAGCTCCAGTACATTGATATCTTAAAACAACTCTACAAACATACCACGAGTAGAGTCCAACTGGAAACAATCGGCCCACCAATACAAATTGAACGTGGCGTAAGGCAAGGCGATCCCATATCACCCAAGATATTCATTGCAGTGCTAGAGTCGATAATTAGCAAGCTGAATTGGTCTGGCCGTGGATTGCCTATAAACGGTAGCTACCTACATCACCTAAGATTCGCAGACGACATCGTCTTGCTTTCAGAACGCTTTTCAGACCTAAAATACATGATACTAACCCTGCAGGCTGCCAGTAGAGTGACAGGGCTAGAAATAAATTTCAGCAAATCAAAAATAATGACTAATAGTACACAACAACCAATGCATATTGAAGATACCGAAATGGAGTACGTTAATAACTATATATACCTTGGAAAGCAAATCTCATTCGACATGAAAAATAGCGAACATGAAGTTGACAGGAGAATCAAGATCACGTGGAACAAATTCTGGAGCCAAAAAGAAATACTAAAGAGCACAATTCCTATTAAATTTAAAAAGAAAATCATGGACTCATGTTTACTACCATCGCTCACGTACGCCGCGCAAACCTGGAAATTTACAAAAAATATTAAAAACAAAATAATTACTTGCCAAAGAAGTATGGAAAGGAGTATGACAAATATTAGAAAAATCCAGAAAATCAAGCACAGCATTATTAGATCCAAAACTAACGTGATAGACGCGCTCAAATACGCAAAAAAACAAAAATGGAGATGGGCAGGACATGTCGCCAGGATGAAGTCCAATAGATGGGCAAACCAAGTAACGACATGGCCAGGACCACCAGGAAAGCGTAACAGCGGCAAACCATACACGCGATGGTTAGACGAGATAGTTAAAGTCGCAGGGACAAACTGGATACAAAAAGCACAGGATAGATCCGACTGGCTTACTCTGGAGGAGGCCTTTACCTGAGAGGGGGTTCTTGCTTAATTCACGTAGTAAAAAAAAAAAAACAAATAACAACATGTACCTAACATAAGTGACCAAATATTTACTTAAATTTGACTATTTGAAAAATGTAACAAATTGTATTGCAGATTTTATTTATGTTTGACATTGTAATATGCAAGAAATAAAAGGCTTTTTTATTTATTTATTTACTTATTTTTTCGCAACTGTATTAAAAAACGTCGTTCGATACACGTGCGGAAATGTCATTCTTCACTCGTCCCGAGTCTTCCCACTCGCCTGCGGCTCGTGGCAAGATATCTCGGTACTCGTGAAGTAATGACATACCTTCCGCACTAGCATCGAAATGTACTATTCCTACACATTACGTTTACTTTAATGAAAAATTAATTCTTCATCTATAAAACTAGACATTTTACTAACACACAATATTTCACGAACAAATATAAAAAAAAATTCAACATTGACATATTCGTATCCATCCCATTTAAACATTTGATCCTCACAAAAAACAGGATTGATTGATACTAAAAAAATGTCACCAAGCCAATTTGCTCTCAACTATCGGACATTGTAAAAGGGCTCTAATCCATTCGGATCGCATTTTAATCATTTTAATAGGATTTGACACGGTTCGTCAGTCAGGGGGCCTACAGCGAACACCGAAGTTCGCAAATTCCGGGCATCTTTCTCTGTCACTCTAAACATGCCTTAATTGGAGTAAAAGGGAAAGATGCCCGCAGTTTTCGAACTTTGGTGTTCGGGCTAGGCCCTCGGAGGTCTATTATGCGGCCGGTTACGTTTATTGTATAAATAGTAGGCCTTTCGGACAAGTTTCCCGAACTGGGCCAAGTTTGGAAAGCTGGTTTCCGTGTCGTCTCTTGGTGATATATGGTGCTTAAATCCCCATATCAATCCCCAATAGATATACTATTTTCAATTTATTGCATAAGTAGCTATTGTCAACTGAAATATATGTAATATATAGATACCTTAGAGTGCGGGAATGATTTCGTGTTAACTTTGTGATGTAAAATATTTGCCAAATGTGCTTCGAAATGTTAAAATTCTATTTTTACCTATTTTTTGGCTAGCCGACAAACATTGCTGCAAAACCCCAGATTATGGTCATATAACTCATATAGGTACTAAAGAAAAAACGACCAAGCCCAAAAATGGCCGAGTCCGGAATCGAAGCGGCATCTTCAGCTAACGCCCTAACCCTCTATCTAAAGCCGACCACTGACTAACAGTCCGCCGGACGATATCGGCCGGTCAGTTGTTCGGAACTGTCAAATTTTTGTTCTAACTGACAGGCCGATATCGTCCGGCAGCCTGTTAGCCAATAGTCAGTGGTCGGCTAAGCCACCCAGTCACGGCGGTGCCGACCTAATTCTCGAGTATATACAATCTTTGAAAAGCCTTTGAACTAGCGATTGTCATAAATATTTTCGATAATTGGGGCCTACTTACGTCTAAAATTGTTAGGGATATTGACACACAGCGCATAGCCTAAACCAATTAAGGCACGAATAGGATCTTACAATTTGAATAGGTATGTTTTTGAGCTTCAATAAGACAGGATTCTTTAAATTTCGACCCAAAGGGGGTGAACTTTGGGTTGAAAGTTTTTAACGTCTTCTACACGGACAAAATCGTGGGTCGAAGCTCTAGAAACTAGTTACTACTTACATACTTAACTATATACTAGCTCGGCTATATATAATAGAATAGAATAGTTTATTATTCGTAAACACACAGACAATAGACGAACATAGAAAAACATAGAGAAAAATAAAGTGTCACGAAATGGCCCCATCTCAGCATGTTGCTGGCGACTTCCAGCACTGATCTTCCGATGAGACAAAAACATGAGGACATAAGTAAATAACTATAGCTACACTACATAAATATACAACAAAAGCATAAAGAAAGCTCAGAGATTCCTCTAAGCGTGAGTGCCAAAGAATAGCGCTGTAATAAAATCGAGCCCGGGGCTCAGCCCTATTAAGAGTAACATTGATTAACAAGGCCCAAGGGACTTCGCACCGGAAAGATTATTAATCAAAGTTACACGTTAATGGAAAAGTCGGAATGTTCGGAAACGATTAACTACTTGGTAAATAATTATAAGTGCGCGAGGACATATGTACAGTATAAGCATCATAAATACATAGTGATGGCCAAAATTACCAAATATATAATATCAGAACATTTCCATGATTTATGAGATTTATTTCGCCACTTTAGCCGTGACTATCTAGCCGTCACTATTTGATGTTAACCGTACTTAGAAAGCAACTTTAACCTCATCAGCAGCACTTTGCAATTATAGTTTGTTTTTTTAGCATTAGAAAAAGACTACGCGATCCTGATGATTCTTTTAATTGAGAAACGCTTTTTAAAAATCAGTAACTATTACTTATGAAAGCAAAAGAATGTAAATAATCGTATATGATTCATAATTGTTACATATTTGCCGTGACTTATTTTTCAAAAGTGTTTTTCAATAAAAAGACACGTCAAGATTGTTTACCTTTTTGTAATGCTAAAAAAACGAACAATAGTGGAGTATTGCATGAACATTTTAACCAATAAACAGTTAAATGTAAAACAAAGAAATTTTATTTTACCACTTATCTAAAATTGTATCTTCCTATTTAAACAGAATCTTATAAAATGTATTTTTTTAATGTTTTTTCTACAAACGGAATAGGTACGAGAGAGATAAGTTGAAATATACTTTTGAAAATAGTGAAACTAATTAACAGTAATAAGTTTATCAAAATTTTCTCACAATAAGTTTATCTTACACACTAGTTATATTCACACGCCGTCTATACTTTACATAGTTAATAGAACCCCATAAAAAGCATAATGCATCGAACTGATACATACCTACTTCTCACTCTGAGCTCGGCAAAAACAGAGTTTATGCAAACCAGTGGTATAAGATTAGTAACGCATGTTACATATGGCATGATCTTGTCACTGGGGTAAGTAGGTCTGTGTGTGATACCAATGCAATAGGTTTGGAAAGAAACTGGCGGAGAAAATGCGCACTAGATTGTGTCCCACTATGCACCAACCCTATGTTACGACTACATTCGAAATTATATTGAATGTCAGAATCACTTAACCTTTCATTATGTGCGTGGTGATCAAAAATCATAGGTTCAAACCTCGGTTGTGCTGTATGTACGTTTACATACACCACACACATAATTAAATTATGTATTTCAGTTCTGTTTCAGAGTGAGTGAGTGAGTTCCATAAGCACAGTGACTCTGTTTTCCACTTAGACACTATTAATTCTAGCCAGATTATCAAAATAATTAAATGTCTAAAATCTAACGCCGAGGGTTTTGATGGGATAAATTTGAATATGCTTATCTTAACTTTCCCATACACAAATGACATCGTTACAAGCCTAATTAATACCTCTATTGTTACATCCACCTTTCCAGATATCTGGAAGTTAGCATTAGTAAACCCCTTGCCTAAAGTATCAAACCCAACCATGCCTAAAGACCTTAGGCCCATAAGCATACTACCCTGCCTATCTAAAATATTGGAAAAAGTTGTCTGCTCACAGTTAACCACCTACCTAGAAAAAAACAATATTTTGCCAGATGTCCAATCAGGTTTCCGCAAAGGACGTAGTACAATGACTGCTCTATTGGATGTCACTGATAACATTTTGGATGCTCAAGACAAGGGAATGTGCACACTTTTAGTACTCCTCGACTTTTCGAGGACATTCGATTGTTTGAATATTAACCTGCTATTATCGAAGTTGAGCTACTATGGTTTTGACCATAAAACTGTAATGTGGTTTGCAAGCTATCTGTCTAACCGATCGCAAATTGTAAAAGTGCATCTCAGTGATGGTTCTTCACTTTTTTCTGAGAAAGCCGAGCTAACTAGAGGAGTTCCGCAAGGATCCGTGATTGGCCCGCTCCTGTTTATATTATATTCTGCAGATATTACATCTCACATCACGCATTGCAAATACCACATCTACGCAGATGACATACAAGTATATATATCATGTAAGCCCGCCGATATCAACAGTACCATAGGGAAACTAAATGAAGATCTCACCAGAATTGCTGGATGGGCTACACAAAACTGCCTACTACTTAACCCTAGCAAAACAAAATACCTTGTGTTTGGCAGCAAGCAGCAACTGGCCGGTGCCAGCATTTCAGTGGATGTTCTGCTAATGAACAAACCAGTTGAGAGGGTGTATGAGGCGCGTAACTTAGGTCTCATAATGGACTGCTGACTACGATATGAGAAACATACCGCTGAGGCCATTAGGAGTTGCTTTTATAAACTTAAGGTACTATATAAAATTCGGCCATATTTAAGTGAAAACCTGCGCATTCAATTAATTGAATCACTCGTCCTATCAAAGCTGAACTACGTGGATGTTGTGTTTGGGCCAAGACTTCTTGCAAAAACTAAACGACTCATACAGCGTGTTCAAAATGCCTGTGCTCGCTTCTGTTTCGATATTCCGTTGAGAGCTCACGTGACCCCATATCTGAATAGCCATAGCATCCTCAAAATGCAACACCGCCGTAAACTACACTTGGCTTGTTTGCTCTTTGGCGTACTGAACTATAAAACTCCTTCATATCTCTTCAACAAGCTATCTTGCATCAAGCTCCGCGAACGCCGTGATTGTGGGATTCATCTGTTGACGCCGCGTCATGCCTCAGCCGCTTTCCGAGGAAGCTTTAAATATTCTGCGTCCCGCTGTTGGAACAACATTCCGCCCCCAGTGAGAAACCTGCAAAGTATATATAGTTTTAAAACAAAGCTCAAACAGTATATGCTCAATCACCAGCTTAACCAGGAAACCTGCAGATTAGAAACCAGCTGCCTGTAGTCAAGACTCTTGCTATTGTTGTATTGTATTGTAAATTTTGTTACTTACCACAATGTTCTTGTTCCTTACGCATAGGAGTCGACACCATTCCCGACACGCCATCCTTTTTATCTGTGTCATTTCATTATGTTTCTATTTGTTTAACTTTGGTGTTGTTTTTGTTTATGTATTTTAGCCAACTTTGTAACATTGTTTTCATGACTAAAAAGTTAAAACTGATTGAGATTTTACATAATATTATATTAGATTCACTCACTTTATTGTTTGTCAAATCTGTCATCGAATTTAATTTCGTGTAGCTACCGCTGGCGCTAGTTATGCGCGCCTAATGCCGCGCCACGATGTGACCCGACCGGATGGTACAAGTTCGATCGGTTAATCCGTGTACTTAATTCATCTCCTTTTTGTATTAGCTGTGTAAAATGTGTGTAATCAATTTTTCGGTTTATTTTATGTTTCTTTACTTATTTTTTTGTCTGTTACCTTCCGTGATTATTTCTCACTTGATGGTCTAATCGGAAGATCAGCGCTGGAAGTCGCCAGCAACATGCTGAGATGGGACCATTTCGTGACACTTTATTTTTCACTATGTTTTTTCAATGTATGTCTGTTGTCTGTGTGTTTACGAATAAAAAACTATTCTATTCTATTCTATTCTATTCTATTCTATTTCTGTTGCCGTCATAACAACAAATACTAAAAACAGAATAGAATAAATATTTAAGTGGGGCACCCATACAACAAACGTGTTTTTTTTTTCGTTTTTTTGCGTAATGGTACGGAACCCTTCGTGCGCGAGTCAGACTCGCACTTGGCCGGTTTTTTTAACTAGTAAAATTAATAGGTACGTATACATCAAACTATCAACGAATTATCAAGTAAAAAATGTTCACTTGTCAATGGTCACTTTTTGTCAGTCAGACTGTCTACCACCTGTCTGTGTATCGGGTAATCATTAATATTAATAATGTAGGATGAAGATATTAATTTCATAATTATGCTAATAATTCCATTTTTGACATGAATTACTTCAAATATTAATAATCGCAAAATAAATAAAGTATGCAGACACAGCAGTGTGCGAAAAAAATATCGATTAGATAACTTAAAAATAAAAGATAAAAGATAATTTACTAAGGGCCACTTGCACCATTCACTAACCCGGGGTTAACCGGTTAAACCTGGAGTTACCATGGTTACCAGTACAATTTGACACTGGGTTAACGGTTTAACCGGTTAAGCCCGGGTTAGTGGAATGGTGCAAGTGGGCCTAAGACCATTTAATTATACAACCTATTACAAGATAAATGTACTAGGACTATACGGCGTCGGAGCCTAGTGGGTATGGAGGTCCCGAGCATGGTCTAATAAAACATGGTCTTCCATTCCCAGAGTGACACGCGATTACGTCACAATAACATTGCCACTTTATTTCAACATAACATGTTACATGGGTACATTATACCTATGGTTAATAAGTTAAAATATTCTTTATAATTTTATAATTTTCATTTATATGTATTTTAGCTTAAATTTTACAATAACACGTCTTTTTTAATTACTCGTTAGCAATATCTTCCGATTCACGAAAGAAATTTCAGACTTTCGGGTAATTCTGTTTATACTACTGGCAACACAGGATAGCTCTGTGGACATTTGACTATTCGGATCTAGATAACTTCATGCCCTGACCGTCATCCTTGTCGAACGCGTGTTAATTGTTATTTCCTTCTCGCTCAGTGTCAACAGTCGCAGTGTTTTCCAAACTTTTCACGTCGTAAGCTTGGTAATTAATGTGTAACTGTGAATTAGTTTTTTAAACGTTTGTCTTGTATAGATAAATAAAGTTTAATTTAATACATTAGATTTGTTTTATTTTACTATGTTTCTACATGAATAACTTAAAATTAATGCCGTTAAAATAATTTTCACCGTTGGTTAAAATTCTCCCACATTTCAAAGTTTGAGAACCTGTAAACAGCATGATGACGTAGGCGCGTGTCAGTTAGGTCATACGCGAATCTCGGAATGGAGTACCAGGCGGAGTATATTATTATACCATGGTCCCGAGTTCGAATTCTGGTAAGGGCACCCACCTATTTGTGTGTTTATAATCACAAATATTTGTTCCTGATTTATGGATATTTTTGGTATAAAAGTAGGTATTTATATTTAACTCATCATCGGGATATAAATAACTTATATTATAAGTACCTATATATATTTATTATGTAGCCATAGTTGCCAAAAAAACAAATTTTCTGGAAAACTTCCGAATCCTACTTTTCCGCGGTCGTGTATTTGAATACTACTTCATTTAATTTAGTACGATCAGTAACTAAGTAAATGCAGATACATTGAGTATGATTAGTTAGCGCCTAGACATTCCACGTTAATCATTTCAACCACTGCTTTCAATCTCCTAGCGCGCCATAACTCTGCCAACTAAATCCACCGAACGTCTCAATCAGAATCTATTGTTAAATATTGCACCAACGTATTATGTAGGTATTGCTATTAAGTAGCTGCTGTACACACACCACAATAGCACAAGAAATACGCAGGCATTCACATGACAATCAAAACTGGGCGATTTTATAAAAGTTACGTGTGTAATGGCTCTATTGAGGCGAATCGGTATAAAAAAGTATCTGTGATGTCACACAATTGGACTAAAGCAAATACTAATAATACTAATACTATCAGTGATATATTTTAAACATTTGCTCCATGTAGGAATTTGATTTTAGTCACAATGTCACAGAGATCACTATGATGTGATCCCTGTGGCGTGACTGTCACTGTGACAAGATACAAAGTGTCACAAAAATAAAATTACTTGACTGTCTAAACTACACGTACATGTATACATTGTTAGTACCGCTGCATTTAAAACTAGACATTATTTAGCTTACATATTCAGCCTCGAAACTAACATGAATAAAATTAACTAGGTATATACGTAAATTATTTACTTAATCGTTCTATCATATCAAATTGTATTTCTGGGCATACACATTAAAGTGGAGTTTAATAGTGATCGTACATTTTCCAGCATTTTTGGTGCAGCAGAGTGGTGTTCGGCAACGGAATTCGTATAGATAATTTCAACTGAAATGGTAAATTAAGGTTAATATTAACGTAATTAACGCTAATTAATCATTAGGGTTGAAATTATTTATACCAATTCCGTTAACACCACTCCGTTGCACCAAATCGATTCGCGTGGTGTTAACGGAATTTGGTATAGATAATTTCAACTGAAATGGTAAATTAAGGTTAATATCAACGTAATAAACTCTAATTAATCATTAGGGTTGAAATTATTTATACCAATTCTGTTAACAACACTTCGTGCACCAAAAACGCTGGAAAATGTACGATCCCTGTTAATAACGAAAAAAAAAATACCTTCATTAACCATAATCTTGTACTTTTTAATGACAACCATGATCTTATCAATAGTTTAAATACCTTTTTTTAATTAAAATACATACATGTATACATAATAGGTAATTAATATAATATTTCAGAAAACAACCATGCTAATGATATTAGTCACATTTGCTTATTTTATTTTGAACCTTACTATAAAATAAATATTTTTTTATATTCAGTTGTTTCATTCATGCCAGCTCTCTGGTAGGTATACCTACATTAATCAGATTATCTGCCTAAAACCAATTATTTCAAAATTTTCAAAGTCGACACTAATAAGAGACTTATCCCACGTATTAGTTTTGAAACGTTCTTGCTTAAACCAGATAAAAACCTGCTATTTTTAGTGAAAAACTCTATTTCATGCCAAGTTTTCGTAAATTACCGCTCTTTTGTGCAAACAGAAACATTGTTGAGGTTCATATATATTTTTCGCATATAAACAATTCAATTCATCTATTACAATAAGCAATAAAACTAACTAATGATAGGAGAAAAAGTTGTAAGCCAATACTCTTAGTACTGAAAACAAAGACTAATAAAATTGCCAAGTTTGTGAGCTTCCTCTGCAGTCGGGGTCCGTACAGTCTTAGCTTTTGCAATTAAATTAAAATATATACATAATATAATGGAGTTCTAGTAACAATTAGCCACTAAGTAGGTTAAAGCTGCACAAATTGTTACTGAAAACGTTTTTGCTGATTTCACCCAGCTTAATGAACTTACGAGTAAATCGTTAATAACTTGCCTGAGAATTTTCACTAAGCTAACAGGAAAAAGCCCGCTTCCCGGAGTTTTGAGATTTAGTAAATCGTTTATTTTCTTGGCATTAGGGCCTTAAAAACTTTCATTAGGTGGATACCTAATGGTTGTTTGGGTATGTTGACTCGTACATTGCTATGACTATCACAGAACATATTGCTATATTTCGATATATTTTCTTTTTCGCGTTTTAGCTTTGGCAGTAAATATTAATGTCATGTATCATTAAATTGCTAATGTACCTTATGTGCAATGTGCAATAAAGTGATATTAATTAAATTATCGAATATAATAGAGAATTTAATGCCTTGAAATCAATAATATAAAAAAAACGTTACATTGCATATGTGTACGAACGAAAAAATAAGAACAATAACGTTTAAACTCATGATGATGAAAATGTTTGTTCTTATACTTCTTATTAAGAATAAAGTACTCACTAAGAGTTATTGACGGTTAGTTTCACTAGACTTATATCGACCGGGATATGAACCGTGATTACCTTTTGTATTGTTTTGGAGCTCCCGATATTTCTTAATTTATATGATGATGATGATGATGATTATATAAAGTACACACTGTTAATCTAATGAAGACCAACCAACGGTACCCTAAGAAGGAATTTATTAATGACTCTCATTGCTCCCGTGTAAGCCCACCCGTAGGGCTGCGCGTGCGTTGATTCTCAAACCACTGAAAATTGACCTCCGAGATCCTTAGAAGTTATGCGTGTTTAAAGAGCTCTCTTATATGGTATTTTTGAGAAATGATTCGCCCTCGTTTGGTATACGATGGGAATGACATAACATCTAAGAGATAATACCACTGTCATATACGAAAAGCGACATTCGCGCTACAACCGCGGAACCACAATGTTGCATCCATTTCGCAGATTCAGTTGATTGAGTTGAATATTAGTTGAGTTGATTGACTTTCAATTGTTTTCGGTTTGGATAAAGTTGAGTTTGTTGGTTTTAGTGCTTTATGTGTGGTGTTATGGACTAATATAATGTGGAGATTGGTTTTCGGTGAGCTTTTCATTGTGTTTTTTTCTGTATGGGGCGCAAGAAATTCTAATTTCATTTCATTCGTTAAAACCTTTAAACGAGCAGTTCTTGTTTATTTATTTATATGTTTATTTATATATTTCGGGGATCTCGGAAATAGATCATTTCGATGAAATTTGCTACCTACATGATGGGGGTTTTCGGGGGCGATAAATCGATCTAGGTCTTATCTCTGGGAAAACGCGCATTTTTGAGTTCTTTACATTTTTTCCAGATATTAATGTTTACATATATGTAGGTACCTAACGTTTTGTCAATGACATTTAAGCTTTAATTGTCAATTTGTAATTAAGTGTATACTTAATGACAAAAAGACATTACGAAACCTAGACTATCTGTCATTAAGACAATAATACAGACATTGTGACTGACACTTGAACTTATGTACCTATATGCTCCTAAAGGGTAGGTAAGTAATAGCCTAAGCAACAACTCTGTACTTAAATACAAAATAATTAAAACTCGCGAGCCGAGTAAATCTCGATGAAATCATAGAGTAATTAGTAAGCATAGAGTGCTCACTCCATACCTACATAGATTTAACCCATTTAAGTTTCAAGCGAGTTTTGCGAAAACTTATTTGTAATAAGATTTGAGCTTGATAAGTTTAAACCGAGTTTCAAACTTATTAATAATACGTTATTGGTATTCCCGACATTTGAGACGCGTGCGCGGAGCCGAAGCCAACACGTAGATGCCCTTTTGACACTTTAATGGAGTGAGTCTCTCACTCTAAACTTACTTATGTTTCTATGATGAAAGAGAAAGATAAACAGACCTCGATAAAATGTAGACCTACTTGCATCCGCAAAGTTGCAAGTCCCTTTGATGTCAACTATAAAAACCCATCTTTAATAATTCCGCGGACTTCGTCCGAGAACTGAGAACTCCGGTAGTTTCTACATAACGTCGCAATCCTCTTAACTCCACCTGAACGAGATAATGGAATATGTGACTTATCCTATAAAACATAAAGTTCAAACCTCGTAATTCCGTTTGAAGGAGTTAAGAGGTCTTTGACTTTAGACGGCGATAAATAACTTCGTCGCCTTTTGATTGACTTTGCAGCGACTAACTTAGTTTCATAAGAATAAAAACTGGAGCACAGTTTTCGTTAAAAAATAAACTATAAGTAGGTATTATATTCGAATCTCATTGATATGTGTGCCGCCACGACACGACAGTCGAAAGTTCGGTTTCTGCCTCTCTATCACTCTGGCTTATTCGATCGATAGAGAGGCAGATTACGAAATTTCGATTTTCGCGTTTCGCGGTGGGCCACCTGTAAACAAACCGCCTTGAAACATCAATGTCGTAGTGAAAACTTGTCAAAAAACTGTTTAAGGCCTAGTATGTATAAGTTACTCTATGGTTTACTAAACAAATTAGTGCTGCACTCTGGCGGCAGAACATTGCAGTAATACTCCCTATTGTGTGCGAGTGTGATGTAGTGAAAGAATTACATTTGGATTAGATTAAACCGCATTGTGGTGACAAAATGTAGGCCCTTGAAATCTCGAAGTAGAACTTTAGTTTTCAGTGGTCTTATACTGTAATTACTTTTTACTTTATTTGCCAAGTCAAATGACATGCAAGATAATAAAGTGCATAATAAGTTGTGTAAATGTATGTATTTCATACCGACACATATATATATTATAGATTATAAAAATATCTGGGAGACCGAGCTTTGCTCGGAAAACATGTAAAAACTCAAAAATGCGCGTTTTCCCAGAGATAAGACCTAGCTAGATCGACTTTTCGCCGCCGAAAACCCCCATATAGCAAATTTCATCGAAATCGTTAGAGCCGTTTCCGAGATCCCCGAAATATATATATAAATAAATATACAAGAATTGCTCGTTTAAAGGTATAAGATAAGATAAAATCATTGTTAAAATTAGGTAATCAGTGACATCTATATCTAAATTAAGACCGCAGGCTCTAAATTTCGCTAATTAGCGAAGCAATGAAATATTATAGGACTATAGTGTACCACTACACTAAGTACGAGTATACAATATCGTTTACTACATTTAATTAACTATATTAATATTGTACCTATAGCATAGATAGTTACTATTGCAACTTATTCCTGTAAGTCGTTGCCGGGTCGTAAGGTAGTCGTCGCAAGAAATCGCCGAGTACAAATGTCTCAATTGCAAGCACCGTTAGCGCAGCGCTTGCGCCGCCCGCCACCCCCGGTACCAGTTCAACGAGCCTATTTACACCTCACGACATTTGTCGTATCGGCAATCAACCAACAATCAATCAATCAATTTTACACGGATCAACTTAGTTCTCTATGTATAAGGGTTGTGAATACTAAACGACGATATATGTATAAATGGTATAATATACTTATTGTTATATTATATTAAATATCCATAACTCAGGAACTAAAAAGGCCCACAGATTAAGTACTAGTTCGCCGGACGAAATGAACCTGTCAGGTTGTTCGGCGCTGAGGGCCTACCGCGAACCACGTTCAACGTGTTGCCTCTTTGTCGCACTTGTAAATTCGTACGTAAGTGTGACAGGGAGGCAACTCATTGTCACCTTTTGCGATTAACTGGCAGGCTGATATCGTCCGGCGAACTGGTGATCTGTGGGCCCCTTAATATTAGTGATAAAACTGATAAACACATAAATAAATGCCCTTACCAGGATTCTAACACGGGACCTCCTGCTCCGCGGGCAGGACGCTAACGACAGGACTAGAGCCGTTAAAAAAAACCATTTAAATAAATCGGCATATACCTAGGTAATTTACTAACTCGGCATATTTATAAGCGTTGAACATATGCTTCACATTTCAATATTCACTGGAAGCAGAGAATGTCGAACTCGATTATCCGCTGCCCACTTGACCCAATTGTAGACCTCTACTGGGTGTCTACCGCGAACATCGAATATCGAAAATATCTGCCTCTCTTTCGCTCTTGCATATTCGAGCGATAGAGAGACGAACGAAGTGATTCGCAATAGGCCCTTTGGGTTTAGATAGGTTCGTAATACCTATATTAGTGTTCACAGAGGAAACAGCATATCAAATCAAATTTCTTGACTGTGGGGTGAAAACTAAATGTGTAGGTAATTTGACTTTTATTCGGGTTCGCCAGTAACTGGCCACCCTAAACAAAAAATTAATTCTATTCACCTATCTCTCTCTGTGGTTGCTCCCTCATGATTGAGGATCGTGGTCATCGGTGGATGTGGATGCTCCACACCTGGTTTTTATGATCTGCCTCCAACGGTGCCTGTTCATCGCGTCTCTGACAACCGAGCAAAAGTAACCTATAAACAGAATTCATTTTAGTATAAGGTGGCTAATTATTGAAGGCTGGAATGAAATGATTTCTGTTTATAGGTCATCATCATCATCATTTCAGCCTATATACGTCCCACTGCTGGGCACAGGCCTCCTCTCATGCGCGAGAGGGCTTGGGCTATAGTCCCCACGCTAGCCCAATGCGGATTGGGGACTTCACATACACCTTTGAATTTCTTCGCAGATGTATGCAGGTTTCCTCACGATGTTTTCCTTCACCGAAAAGCTAGTGGTAAATATCAAATGATATTTCGTACATAAGTTTCGAAAAACTCATTGGTACGAGCCAGGATTTGAACCCGCGACCTCCGGATTGAAAGTCAGACGTCATATCCACTCGGCCACCACTGCTGTTTATAGGTGAATAGAATTAATTTTTAGTTAAAGGTGGCCAGTTATTGACTGGTAACCAGTTACTGGTGAATTACCTTATTTATTAACTTTTGACATTTTTGTCGTTTGAGTGTTTGTTTTTGGTTAAGTCTGGGTTCTTGGTGAGACTTGTGCCGCTTACTATTGTTTAAGATTACTCTTAAACAATAGCGAATGTTACCATTCGAATAGCAACTGCAGTTACATTACCTACTGTTCAATTAATCAATCACGCGGCTCACACATTTGTTGACTTCACGTGGAATGGCCCAAATTATGTAATGTTTCAAGATGACCCTTTTAAACGGAACAACATATTTATATTTATTTTTATAAACTACTTCAGTGGCAAACAAGCATACGACCTGCCTGATGGTAAGCTGTCTCCGTAGCCTATGGACGCCTGCTACGCCCGAGGTGTTACGTGCGCGTTGCCAACCCTAACACTCCGCACTCTTGTTGAGCTCTGGCAACCTTACTCACCGTCAGGAAACACAACAATATTAGTGTTGGACCTACTCATAGGAGTAGGGTCTAGTGTTATTTGGCTGGGGTTATCTGTGTACTGGAGATAGCTTCCCCAGTTGGGGTTTGCTCTAGCCTGAACCTGGAGTGACATCCGCTGTGCTAAGCCCTACCACACAAATCAAATGTCGTCTACTAAGTATGTACCTACGTCTCGACCTTCCGGTGTGTAACACCCACGGTCCCGTTGACACAGAAATCCTCCACAAATATGCAAAAACACCATAAAAACCTAATCAAGACCCCATTGACCTCGTGTCATCACACCTCGCCTAAACTAGTCCATATCGTTACCTAAGCTAGAAATTCACTTTCTACGCGAACATCATCCAACAACACGTTTGTCATTGTAATTTATGCGTAGCTTATGGAACCGCCGATGATGACGAATATTAATGAGGATACAGATGTAGTGGATAATTATTTTCCATCGTTTTTTTTACGGAAACGTGCGAACGTGTCTTGCTATTTCAGTCAGTCTCGGTGCAAAAAGTACTGAGGTTGACTGAAGTAGCATGAAATTATATGAAAATCATATATAACTTGCCCTAGTTGCTAAGAGCAGGAAGAAATATAGCTTAGATTGGACCTGGGGATCCGACCCTTTCCCCTCCCTTTTTGGGGGGTAGGCACGGTACGATATCGTGGCTACCGCACCAAATCAGCTTTGTTTGAGCTTAGGAACAATCGTGCCAAGCGGCATCGCCTGAGTCAAAAGTGCATACTCACTGTACTCACTTAGCTTACGAGCTCAATTTCAAAAAAATCTAAATTTTGAAAGCCTTTATCTCGGAAACTATTCAATCTACAGAGACAGTTCTAATCTCGTATTGTAGAAAATTTAGTCTTCTTTAAAACCATCTAAGGAAGGTACTATCAAAAACTAGTCCTTTAGGGTTAGAATCGCCCAAAACTAAACAAAAACCGAAATTTTCGCAGGTTTTTCGATTTTTGACAAAGTTGCGTTCGGCGCTCGAGGTCACCAACTTGGATTATTCATTGGACCAACATCATAAATAAGTCTGCAAAAAATCAGATCTACCGGATTTGACGCAAACGCTAAATGTATAATTTTACTGTATTATTAGGAGAGTATAATAAATCGGAAAATGATTTTAAATTCGAATGACTGGCTGCTTATCCCGTGGCTGTCATGGTTGTTATGCCGATGGGGCCGAATTACAGAACGGTGTTATCTACTACTATAGTATATTTTATTGATCAGTCAACGTGTTTAATTAATTCGGTCAACTCACCTCCCCACCTCTCACCTCTTTAAGTAACACCATTTGACCCTGATGGTAGAGAACGAATGATACATATTAAGGCATTTTTGTACACATCGTTGAATTTAGCGCAATATTGTTTTACACGAATAACAATATTCAAATCACTCCCACCTTACCTAATTATAATTATACTAATTATAGCAACAATAACGTTGTCGAACCTATCCTATGGAGTAAGACAATTCATACCGCACATAGCCCGACCATTGACTCGGTTTTTGTACGATTGCTCCCAACGCGGCAAAAAGTATGGGAACCCGGCTCGGTTGAGATTGCGACATTTGTTACTCGGTTGTGGAAAATGCGCGGCGCCGCATGATGTCGATTTGGTTTCGAAAAAATGAGATCAAAACGTTTATTTCAGTTCTTACTTAGTCTAAGAATAAATTAAATTATGTTCTATGAAAATATATAATTTCTGTTAAGTAGAAATACTACTATATATAAAAATACAATTCTCTCGTTCGATTGCAGTCCACAAATTACATCTATGGTCCAAATTCAAGTCAGTACCCGTAAAATATGTACTGTAAAATATACCTATTTTCCTAAATGGGTATTTATACGTATTACTGTAAAAATACTCTTTTAAGGGACATTTGTGCATTTCGTATTTTGAATTCAACTTAATACGCATTGTGTAAAATACGTTCTAATGATAAAGTACATTTTTACAGCTTCGCATAAACAATTCTACCTCTCATAATCTCATTTGGGCAAGATAGGCTTATAATAAGATGACTTGTATAAGCAAATTGGGTACCTACCGAATCATAATCCCGACACAATTTCATAACCTAATTCATTTGCTAAAATTCGAAGGATTTTGCTCATTCTTTGAAATCCTGATTTATTTATGGCTTCAAAATGTTCATTTCTATTCAGAAATCACATTACAATCATAATTAGTAAATTAAAAGTTAATTTTAATTTTCCTTCTCTTAAAATATTCAATTTATGATCCAAAATCCAATTATCAAAACGTAACATTTTTCATTATATGTTACACTCTAGTGGTTAAAATTTAGATTGCAAATTTTAACCACTAGAGATATTGTAGAATAAAATGTTTTTAGATTTTGTTAATTGTCTTCAATGGGTCGTATTTTAACCACAAATAGATTTGTTCTCAGACACTCCTAAGTCAATCTTTAAATAATTACGTAAATCCCGGCCGAAACCCTCCTATAATTACACCTATAATATGTCAGGTTAACATTACTGCCCCAACTGCGATAGAATTTTTATAGTTCGGTTTTGCTAGCCACATTCGAGCTCACGCCGTTGCCGATCACGGCATGGATAGCTATATTATATTTCATTTTTAAAACGTGTTATATCCTATTTCAGTATGCTTGTTTTCCTGGGCGGGCGGGCAGAGTGGACGCGCCCCGCGGCAGGACCACCACGGGCGAGGCTGGGACATCCGACTTGCCGTACCGGGCAAGCCGGGGAACGACTACCCCACACTCGGGAATATCCCAAGAACGACCTTCTCTTGCGCTGGTAGACAACCAGGTAAGATCTAATATGTTTTTGTAAAATATTACGATTTAAGGCCTGCCAATCGCTAGCAAATAACATGAATAAGCTTTCCTCACCCCTATCATACATTCACAGATTTTGTCTGGGTATAAAATAAGTAGAATATCAATTTAACATTAGGTGCGTTGCGTTACAGGTTACTATGCGGATCAGGAGACAAACTGCCAAGCCTTCAGAGTGTGCACCGCGGGATCCACCTACGGCTTCCAATCTTTCCTCTGCCCCAACGGTACTCTGTTCAACCAAGCCGTCTTCGTCTGCGACTGGTGGATGAATGTCAAATGCGAAGCTTCACAAAAGTTCTTCAACAACAACGAAAAATTCGGAAACCTCAAGCTTGGACCGCAACTTATGAAAGATATCAAGAAGATGATTACACATCCCATGAGAAACCCCATTGATAAAGGTATCATGAAAGGCAATCTTGTTGTTATGCAAGACTATAAGCCACCTTCAGGCCAATTATTCCCCAACAGCGCTCTAATAGCAAGTGCAGATAGAACTCCTAGTAATGTCTTCGTCCCACCAAAAATCACACAGCAAAACTTCGGACAAACCAACTTTATTAGAGACACTTCTTTCGCTGGTTCAACGCCGAGTCCCTCGTATATACCGTTTGATGTGCAGCCGACACAGGCTGATGCAGAAGTATTCCAGCGGCAGCAGCAAAATGGCCAACAGTGGCAAAATGGACAACAGTTTCAAAATAGCCAACAGTGGCAAAGCGGACAACAGTTTCAAAATGGCCAACAGTTGCAAAATGGCCAACAGTTGCAAAATGGCCAAGAGTTGCAAAATGGCCAACAGTTGCAAATTGGCCAACAGTTGCAAAATGGCCAACAGTTGCAAAATGGCCAACAGTTGCAAAATGGCCAACAGTTGCAAAATGCCCAACAGTTGCAAAATGCCCAACAGTTGCAAAATGCCCAACAGTTGCAAAATGCCCAACAGTTGCAAAATGCCCAACAGTTGCAAAATGCCCAACAGTTGCAAAATGCCCAACAGTTGCAAAATGGTCAACAGTTGCAAAATGGTCAACAGTTGCAAAATGGCCAACAGTGGCAAAATAACAGACAAAACACACAATCTGGAAATCAGTTTGGTCGTCTTGTGCAACCTACTACTAGTACCAATAACAATGTTAACACACTTCGTCAGAATCAACTAAGTCAGACTCAACTGAACCCAGCACCAACTACTTATAACCCACAAAATTTCAATAATCAACGAATACAGGGTAACAGACAAAATGCACAATACACAGCCAATAAAACTCCCGCACAGTGGAACAGTGGAAAACAAGCTGAATTTGGAGTTTCTTTAACAAAACAACAATACAATTACAACTCAAATCAAGCAAGTCAACAACAAAACTTAGGGTTCCCAAAATTCTCAAGCGACATTAAAGGTCCAGTGGGCAATAAAGCCAAAGAGAATCTGGTAAGTAACAATGACATACCATCTACTGTAATAACAAAAACAATAACTGTTAATCGAATTATTCAAGAACCCAAGACAGGCCAACCTAAATCTAGAGTAGTATTCAAAACTTGGATTGTTAAACCCTCTAAAGCTGCTAAATTAGTCGCGGAACCAACTGCGTACACGTATAGTCGTCCTACTCCGCCAATTAGTGAAAGACAAGTAGAAGCAAGCACCCCTTATGTTTATGATAGACCAACCAACCCACCACCGCCGCCGCCCTCACCGCCACCAGCAAAAATAGTCTCAGAACCAGACGAATCTTATGTTTACAATAAACCCACAGTAGCGGCTAAGGTAGTATCAGAGGAAGAGGAGCCGTATGTTTATAACAAACCAACAGTGGCGGCTAAGGTAAGGTCAAAAGTTAGACAATTGCCCCAAGTAACAGAAGCAGACGAGCCTTATGTTTACAATAAGCCGACAGCTGCTGTTAAAATAGTATCAACGGTTAGACAAGTTCCTCGCGCGTACCTTCCTCCAGCTACACCAGCTCCAACAGTAGCTAGATTATACCAACAACCGACTACAGTAGAACCAACCAAACCCTCCCGTCTTTACTTGACTCCAACTACGTTCAATCCACTAGAAAGAATATACTTACCGCCATCTCAACCTGCACCTTTTAGACAATACTTAACACCCAATACAGATATACAAACTCCTTTCTCTCAAAATGAGAAACTTATTGCCGCTCCCACCTCACCTTCGCCCGTCTATGTTGCTCCAACTAAAGAGATTTCTACTCAACCATCTTTCACCCTCACTAAGCACTCCCGTATTAATGCAAACCATAACAATTTGACATTTGCAGATATACTAACTAAGGAAAAACTTGATATAACAGTTAATGACATAGTCAAAGACACCAGCAAAATCCTTAAATCTGCTTCTAATGAACAGTTTGGTCGACTTACCCAAGATTTGAATTCAGTTGACTATCCTGAAGAGAGTGCCTATTTACCGCCAGATTCCAATCCATCAAGTAAAGAGAGTCTAACTCCGTCAACCTTACCAGATACAGCAAAAAGTTCTCGTCTCACACAAGCTCCTTCAAAAGACTTAGAACCTCCACTAGAAACCCCCAAAGATGTTCAAAATACTAATCAGCTGTCTAATCTACCTTTTTTTAAACAACCCACTAACACCATCCAGCGAACAGTCTCTTTGAAAATCTCTATTCCAGAAAACGTAGCTTCGTACCTTTTTAAAAATACTAATGACAGTGACTTGGATAGGTTAGAGATACTCAACACGGGAAGCAGTAATTATTTAGTCCTCACTAACCAACTCGCCACGAGTACCACTCCTACTTTCATTCCAATTGGTAAGCTGATAGCAGATAAAAATTCATCTCTTTCAAATTCACAGGCACTGGTGTTCTCTTTACTGGCTAACTCTATCAATGTGGCCAAGGAATACAGCAACATCGCACAACAAAACGTACTACCAGCTACACCCACACAACCACAGTTCCAGAACGTCAATGAAGAGGAACTAGCTCGCATCACAAACCAAATATCACAACTCACGTCATCTCAGTACTCTGGCAATAATCAAAATGGCAATCTTGGCAATGCAAAGATTGTATCCACTTCTCAAACTACCACAACAAATTCCGGCACTCAACACACACAAACGCAATTACCGAATAACCTAGTACAAAATAGTGGAAAGAGCGGACAGTTAAACGTAGCACCACAACAAAGCGGCAGCTTCTACTCATCACAATTCCAATTTGGGAATAGTTTCGGACCAGCGGTTTCTAATGCTAATCAGAACCAAGTATATAGTGGTCAACTATACCAGGCCCCGGTTCCACAAGTCACTGAGCAGTACTACAACAAGGGAAGTCCAGCGAAGCTTATTCAAGCCGACAATGTTAACAATTTTGCAACTGAAGCTGAACACCTCCAGACCAATCAACAATCAAATGCAAAAAATAACATTAACCAATCTAAACAGTCAAGTGCAGAAGTTGAAATAGTTAAATCCCACAGTTTACCCGTATCAAGCCCGGCGAAGTTGCAGGTCGCCCCAGAGGAAGCTAATTACAACAGCCAAGAATCTTCACAAGCTTTCATTAACAACTTTTTAAATAGCGAAGGAATATCGGCTCAAGTGCAGGATAATATTATCGGGACAATACCGCATCCTTTGGAGAAAAATAAATTTGTGACGTATAAAAAAGATCAGTCATACTCTTTTTACACGAGGTTGGATGGCAATGGTCTAGACCAACCAACACAGAGTAGCAGAAATCCACAACTCAATGCAGGGAGCCAACAGAATGCCAAACTTATACAAGCAAATGATGATATTTTCCAACTAATCCCGTCTGTCGGTTACCAACTGGAGGATGAAAAAGAGCAAGAGCAAATACTTAACGCTTTTAATATTAACGAATTCGGAGGTCCTAAATCAGAAAACAACAACAATAACGAAGGGTACATACTTCCAACCCCTGCTAATCGTAGAAGTGATGTCCTTACCACTAATGTAGATTTTTCTGTGACCCACCCCTTTGCAAAGCAACTTCTCGTTCAAAGAAAACCTAATGCTATTTATAATGGGCCTTCGTCATACTCAGCTCCTCAAGGATCAATAGGCTTTTTAGATACCAGGCAACGGATTTTGCAGAACCAAAATTTAAATGCTAGGTTAGAACAATTTGATATTATTAGTAATGGCAATGGATATCCTCCAAATCCTCAAAGACAGTTTGGATACTAATAAGTTACTTTCCTACAATATTGCGTTCTTGCCAAGCATAGAAATGGTCCCTGGAAGTTTACTATCTCACTCTACCAGATAGTTGCCACATGACTGCATCCCTATCGTTTCTTTGTTCGTTTGCTCGGTGTGGACGCATCATCACGAAAAAAGACTTCCTTAGTATAAAAGTAAGATACATGTAAATATGCGAAGTAAATTATATAACGAAATAGATGTATGTTTTAGCTTAAGTCGACGAAATGTCAAATAATAGTTATTGTTATAATTTTATGAATACTTATGTAAGTCTAAAGAACTTTAATAAATATGAAAAATACTGTTGTTTCGATCACTTTCCTTTTAGAAACTCCGTACTCATGGGTTGTCAAGACCACTAATTACTGACGTACATCCGTCCAGTAGAATTTTAGGGAGTCCAGTAGCTGGCGCACGCACGTGGATATGATTGTAAAGGTGGGAATCCACCAGTGTGCGGCACTGTGCGGCACAAGCATTTTTGTACTGAATATGGTTGTGCCGCACAGTGCCGCACACTGGTAGAATCCCGCCTTAAGGTAGGTAAAATCTATCACACGCGTCCGCGCCAGTTAGCGTTGCAATATCGGGGTTTTCATGTTTATATATCTACTTATTTGTTGAAAGGCTAGGATTGTCATTTACCTATGTATCCTGTCCAGGAGTTGAATAGAGTTAGAACAAGCAATACATGATATTTATGTACGTTTTCTGCTTGACATAATTTGAAAAATGGTTGAATATATATTGAAAATATTGATGTAACGGGTAGAACGGATATTTTACAGTTCACCGTTGATAAACCGTACAAAATACCGTATTTCATAATTATTTGTAGATCGATCTTTTGATTTATCAATATAAAATTATGATAAATGGAGTAGGTACATACCCGTACTTTTAGTAGATCATTCATTAAACCTTATCTTTAAATCAGGTCACTAGCATCCAGTCTAGCACCACACTTTATCTTCTGAGATTCTCTTCGTTTTGTTATATTCGAAACTCATTAATAAACACCAATTATTTACGAAAATCCTATGCAAAAATCCTTCGAGCAACACCGGCTTCCGACACATCGGAAGGGAGGGGCTCAAGCGATATCTCACCTCAGGGGGGCGAAACTTAAAAGAGGGGTACCTTATACATGGAAACTAGCGCAGTCAGCGTTATGTTTACAGCAAACATTTCCGCACCTGATGCTTCCATATAAATCAACTAGATGGTGTCACCGCAGAAAAACATGTTTGCTCCTTTGTCTGTGGTGTCTTAAAAAACACGCATCCAGGCCATAATTGTTAAAAAGAAAAAAAACTTTGTCTTTGCATTTTTATCACAAATTCCGTTTCAAGTATGCAACGTTTAAAATTTTCAGTAATTTAGGTACCTCACATTTTTTAATCGTTTTAATATAATTGTATTTATATTAAAATAATATAATCGTTTTTATTAAGAACAACTAACTAAATAGTTTCGCCAAGTGCCTTACGTGAAAGGAAACGTTAAAACAAAAAACATAGTAACCGTCCATGGTATAATAATATACTCCGCCTGGTACTCCATTCCGAGATTCGCGTATGACCTAACTGACACGCGCCTACGTCATCATGCTGTTTACAGATTCTCAAACTTTGAAATGTGGGAGAATTTTAACCAACGGTGAAAATTATTTTAACGGCATTAATTTTAAGTTATTCATGTAGAAACATAGTAAAATAAAACAAATCTAATGTATTAAATTAAACTTTATTTATCTATACAAGACAAACGTTTAAAAAACTAATTCACAGTTACACATTAATTACCAAGCTTACGACGTGAAAAGTTTGGAAAACACTGCGACTGCTGACACTGAGCGAGAAGGAAATAACAATTAACACGCGTTCGACAAGGATGACGGTCAGGGCATGAAGTTATCTAGATCCGAATTGTCAAATGTGCACAGCGCTATCCTGTGTTGCCAGTAGTATAAACAGAATTACCCGAAAGTCTGAAATTTCTTTCGTGAATCGGAAGATATTGCTAACGAGTAATTAAAAATGACGTGTTATTGTAAAATTTAAGCTAAAATACATATAAATGAAAATTATAAAATTATAAAGAAATATTTTAACTTATTAACCATAGGTATAATGTACCCATGTAACATGTTATGTTGAAATAAAGTGGCAATGTTATTGTGACGTAGGCCCGTGTCACTCTGGGAATGGAAGACCATGTTTTATTAGACCATGGTAACCGTCAAACTATAAAAGTCAAACAGAAGATTCTAATTTTTTGTTATTTTAATTAATAATTTAAAGTATAATCACTATAAATTGATGAAAATGAGTGCGCCTGGGAGAAAGAAACGTTATTGCCTTTTCGGCTGTGCGAATTAAAACAACGTCACTCCAAAACGCATCAATGCTTCGTGGCTCGTGCTAGCTAGTCAAATTTAAGTCCAAGTTTTAATAGTGGATTTGTATTATTTCGAACTAATTTACTATAATAAGAGAAAATATTTTTTCATCACACTTGCTCGGAAAAGATGTATTTACACGTAGGGCTTGCGGGCGGGAAATTGAATTTTTCGCCCTAGGGCGGAAAAAATCTTTTCCGAGCAAGTGTGATGAAAAACACTTATTTACACGTAGGGCTTGCGGGCGGGAAATTGAAATTTTCGCCCTAGGGCGGAAAAGTGTTTTATACAGAAGTTTGTTTTTATTAATTCTCCTTTTTTTCCTTACAAGTGTGATGAAAAACATTGTGTGTGCCACGGGCGGTAAAGAAATTCCGAACTCGTGAACATTTTAAGCCCTCGCTTCGCGTCGGGCTTAAAATTGACACTCGTTCGTAATTTCTTATTTCCCGCCCTTAATACACAATGTACTATTTTAATACAGTTGCTCACAAAGTGCTACTTTACGTAGCTGTTTAGCGTGCGGAAAGTTGGTTATGTCGAACTAGTGCTTTTTACTTTTCCAATTTTTTTTAAATTTATACTTGTTCCAATTCACGACTACTTATTGATGAGTGTTAATATTAGTTTCCTTTAAACGTCGTAATCAGCATAAAAACCTACTGTTAATGTAAGAATATGAAAAATATACATATTTCATATTTTAATACTTACCTCTTCATCATTATAACACGTTTATTTTTTAATATTGAATATTGAAAATTCCGTTCTTAATAAGGTGTCTGAATGGAACGGAATAGCTGCCAAACGCCCATAGATATAATATACTTAAAGACGACGTCTAAGCGAGCTGTCACTGTTACCACTTTTGTTTAGTGTACGATTAACAATGTTTTACTTATTTTTTCGCAACTGTATTAAAAAACGTCGTTCGATACACGTGCGGAAATGTCATTCTTCACTCGTCCCGAGTCTTCCCACTCGCCTGCGGCTCGTGGCAAGATATCTCGGTACTCGTGAAGTAATGACATACCTTCCGCACTAGCATCGAAATGTACTATTTTGGTTTGTTACGCATGTAAGTAATGAAAAATAAATGATATTTTTACGCATCGTGTTTTTACTTTTGCGACTAAAATATTCTTTGGTATGAACATTTATAAAATACTGGTCTAGGTAGTAAATCGTCACTGAATGAATAGGTATTATAGTACATAATATATTGGCGCCTTTTTCCTTGACCGTGTACAGTGCACTACAATGAGGTGTATTCATTTTTTACGTGATTGCTTTGCAAGAAGGTGAAAGAATGGAACCCTCATTGTAGTTCAAAAAAGGCGCCATAGTCTTTATTACTATGCATGTGTGTACCACGCACACATACGTAAAGGTTTGTAACAAAAATCCGCTAGGAGCGTTAGTGTCGACGTTTTTTGACATTTACTCGCGAGTTGGCTCTCTTTTACTATACATATATTATTATACTCTTTGGTTTAGACGTTGGACTTTATTGATTTGACCTGCCATTCCGATACTTACTATACTCTTTGGTCCGATCCCCCTGTTATGGCAAACTACCTCCAAAGAGTATTCAATCACTACTATAAGTTCGTTTTTTTAGCATTAGAAAGAAGGTAAATAATCTTGACGTGTCTTTTTTATTAAAAAATATTGAAAAATCCTTTAACAAATTAGTTTATATTACTTATGAAAGCAAAATAATGTAAAACATCGTATTTGCTGTGACTTATTTTTCAATGGTGATTTTTAATAAAAAGACATGTCAAGATCGCTTACCTTCTATTAGTATTATATTATTTGCTTTATACCTCTAACTTGCCTCTACCCTCCATGTGGCAAACCTCACCGCTGTCATAACAACGGTTGCCATGGCCACTTGTTTATGTTTTTATTTCCGTCCGTCACTGTTTACGATTGTTTCAATTCTTGTTTAGTCGATAAATATAATAATTAATAAACGTTAGTCTATTATGCGTATGGCTTAGGATTATTTATATTTAGCTTCCACTCTACTGGTGGAGACAGTTGTCAGGAACATTGGGAGAATCCAGTGATGATACAGATATTTTAGCGTCCCGCAATGTTATCACATGGCAGGTAAGTTTTTAATGAAATCGTCATTTATATAAGCCACAGTCATATGGTTCTTATGGTTCTTCTATGGAAACTTTACAAAATTGGGAAATTTCTACATGGTATTTCGGAAACTTCTCATATTTTTTTTGGGAATCGATATTGTCCATTTCCAAAACGAAAGTTACCTTTTTCTTTTGGTGATATTTACCTGTAATTCCCAGAACTTTACAGGCAAAATTGCACAAAATGGGTACCTAACGTTGAGCAATTTTACGGTAAATCCATCCCCAATCCGCATTTCTTGCAGGGCCAAAGAGCCCAGCACGCTCACGATGCAATCTTTGGGCGTGGACGACACCGTCGACCCGATCGACATCAGAACCGACCCTCGAGCTCTGTGGATCAAGGACCGCATCACCTCGTTCATGGGTCTCACCGATGAGGACCTGTTCTATAACATGTTCGATGAGCCGGGGCTCACGGAGAAGTTTTCCAAGTTTATCGCAGCGCCGATCGGGCCCACGGAGCTGGGGTTGGATAAAAAGACGTTTCTCATCACGAAGATTCTTGTGGACAAGCTCATTCATGAGGACAAGGAGTTTACTGAATGGAGTAAGTTGGATCGTCACATAAATGTGACCATTTTATTAAAAGTTGTACACTAGAGTCTGTGCGGAAAGAGAAGAGTCGTAGAATGTATTTGACGACTCTTCTCTTTCCCCACAGACTATACACTTTTTTCAGATTTAGTACTTTTTATTTTTTTCTACTCAGAATAAAGAGCTCTTTCGATCCTAATCATAGGAGAAAAAAAATTGATCCAATATTTTTATTACCAATTTTCATACACTTTGTAACATCCATAGACTTTCACCATCTTGCTCACTTCTAACTGTTTTAAAAAAGCAAAATTACACTTACTGCTACTACTTACTTGGCTGACGCGATGACCCAAAATTAGTCTTGGCCTCCAACACAAGAGCATGCCGCTTTGTTCGGTCCAAAGCGGTATCACGCCAGCTTTCGCCGACGCCGATCCTACGGAGATCTGCCCCCACTCTATCTGTCCAACGATATTTAGGCTGACGAACAGGACGGCGTCCAGTTGGTCGACCCAAGTAGGCCCTTTTGGCTGCTCGATCTTTACTCATCCTTACACTTGTCTTAACAACAATAAAAACAGTCTATCCCACTGTTGATTTACCGCAACTGATAACCAGTTAGCGCACTGTTTCCTATAGGTAACCGATTCATGTTTCCTATCAGGACTAATCCCCCCTCCACCGCCTCCACCGCCCCCGCCGCCGAAGAAGAAAGGGAAGGGTAAGAAGGAAACAGTGCCAGTGCCAGTGCCAGAGCCAGCAGCAGCCCCTTTGGCTTCGACTGACAAGCTCGACACTATCAGCATGAAAAGTCTCAAGAGTATGAAGAGCCTTAGGAGTGTCAGGAGCCTTAGAGCTCAAGCCTCTAAAAGCATGAAAGGTAAAACAGAACATAAACGAGTAAAAACTAAATGTCTTTAAATATCGCCTAAGCCAGGGATACTAATTTTCTGCATTTTTTGCCATTTACTCTGTAAACATATCTCAAAAAGAAAAAACTCTAATGATATTGATACGAATATTTGTCTAGACGCGAGCTATCACGACTCCGCCATTTTGAAAAAATTTCGAAAACCGGATCGACAACAACATTTTATTTAATCATAGAATCTGGTCACAAAATTTCACGAGAATCGGTTGAGAATTGTTACCTGTAGAGGAGAACATCTGGAAATACGAAAGCAAAATGCCCGAGTCAAAACGTAGACCTTCGCTACGCTTCGGTCAAAAATTTCTCGGGTAACTTGATTATTACTATAACATGACGATGGAAATTCCAACTTCACGTAATTCATGACCTTGAATTCAAGCCTCAGTTGGAACTTAACGGCCTGGCCCCAATTTCACCACGGTGACAGGTGCGACAATTGTAAAATCACTGTTGCTGACGTCACAGGCATCTATGGGCTACGGTTACCACTTACCATCGGGCGGGCCGTATTCCTGTTTGCCACCATCATTGTATTATTTAAAAAATCTTTATTATATCGGAAAAAAACAGATATTTCTTTTGCGAGGTTTCTGACAATTGTCAAGATTTAGAAGAATTGTAGGTAATTCTTGACAGGTAATGAGTTATATGTCGGAATTTCGTGACAATTGTAGTGTTTCTTGTGACAATTGTCATAAACTTAGCAAGAGAAATATCTGTTTTTTTCTGATATAATAAAGTTTTTTTTAATAAAACAATGATGGTGGCAAACAGGAATACGGCCCGCCCGATGGTAAGCGGTAACAGTAGCCCATGGATGCCTGTGACGTCAGCAACAGTGATGTTTTACAATTGTCGCACCTGTCACCGTGGTGATATTGGAGCCTGACCACAACATTTCGCGACTGGCTTCGGCTAAGGCGACAACCATAAATTGTCGCCTTAGCCGAAGCCAGTCGCGCAATGTCGTGGTCAGGCCGTCAGATGGAACGTCCGACGTCCGGTTTGACAACTGTAGGTACGTTACACTCTACCATATATTTTCAGGTCTTGCTGAGGCAGAGACTGGAGATGGTAAGATAAAAAAATATTACGTTGGTTTTTTAAACTGTTTTGTGAAGTTGGCTTGTTATTTAAAAAAAAAACTTAACTCTTTAAAGTGCTGAACCATGTTCTTAAAACTAAAAACTTACCTACTTTAAATTATTGTGACTAATTATTTACAGTTGGTCAAACCAAATTTGTCAGTAAATAACGACAAAAAACTATACTCATCCTTTTCTTTTGGGTGCTAGTACTAGTGTAAGACAAAGATAGTATTATGATTCTCTCTGTCTATGTTTGAAATGAGACAGTCCTTTGAGAAACTCTAAATATGAATGTACGTATAGATATCGACAACACGGCAGTGGCCGGCATAGAAGAGAGCGAGACAGAGGGATCGGACCTCACACTCATAGAGGAAGAGATGCCGTTGAAAGCAGAGGATTCGTACTACTTCCCGCCACGTAAGTTGGAGAAATGATCAAAGTATGTAATATTAAAAAAATATGTTCAACTAGTTTTTAAATAGTATTTTTCAAACAGCCTGGGTACCGTAAATTTGGTGAGACTGTGCATTTTATGGTTATAAATTGTATGAAGGTGACATATGTCACCGTACCCAAGTTGGTCATAGTCTAACCCCCTTATTCATTTTTTTTTATACCACATCGGTGGCAAACAAGCTTACGGCCCGCCTGATGGTAAGCAGTCACCGTAGCCTATGGACGCCTGCAACTCCAGAGGTGTTACAAGCGCGTTGCCGACCTTTTAAAAACCTGTATACTCCTTTTTTGAAGAACCCCATACTCATAAACGTTCTCTACTACTACATCATACTATTCATAAACGTTTATTAAAGTTGACAAGCCGATAATAATCGTTTGTCCCTTTCCATCATACCAATACGTCGGAAAGGGACAAACGATTATTATCGGTTTGTCAACTTTAGTAAACGTCTATAAATAAGGGGGTGAATATTTACTTACTTGAAATATTTTTTCAGCACCCGAAGACATAGATCCGGAAATCGACGGAACTATTGAATATTACACAATTATTGTAAGATCCTTTTTTGTCATACTGAATTGATGAATGAATGTTAATGAATGAATCTTAGTTGATACCTAACCTACTTTTACATATCAACATTTAAAGTTAAATATGTAATGAAAAGATTAACGGCGCCATTCGGGAAATGAATTAGAGATTCACTAGATATGAAATAGTAAACATACGTGACGTTCTACGACACAAGGTACCTTATGGCGGCTGGCGCTTACATCGCATAGCGCCGCAATAATATTGGAGCGGCGTTAAGCCAGCCGCCATAAGGTACCTTTTGCCGTGGAACGTCACATATCTTGACTATTTCATATCTAGTGAATCTCTAATTCATTTCCCGAATCGCGCCGTAAGTCATTTCAATCCACTAATTCCAGCTCTAACCTAACATCACATTCTTGTCGTCATGGAACTAAAAAGAACTGAAAATATGAACTACAAATACATTCATCCATTCTCCTTCAACAGAGACCAGTGCCCCGCATCATCAAGTACCCTAAGCTCGTGCCAATTTTCGGCGAGTTCACCTCACAAGTGTCAAACCGAAAATGCCGCTACATATACTTCGTGAGGCTGGCCCCTCATGGAATACCCCTGGCCGAGACCCCGCAGATCACAATGGCCTCTATGCCTGACAAGTTTCTAGTTGGAATACTGTCGGGGAAAGTTCTTATGAGCTTGGGATTGCAGTTAAAAGAGGTACGTACAGTCTTCTTCTTCCTCGCGTTATCCCGGCATTTTGCCACGGCTCATGGGAGCCTAGGGTCCGCTTGACAACTAATCCCAAGAATTGACGTAGGCACTAGTTTTTACGAAAGCGACTGCCATCTGACCTTCCAACCCAGAGGGGAATTTAGGCCTTATTGGAATTAGTCCGGTTTCCTCACGATGTTTTCCTTCACCGAAAAGCAACTGGTAAATATCAAATCATATTACGTACATAAGTTCCGAAAAACTCATTGGTACGAGCCGGGGGTTGAACCCGCGACCTCCGGATTGAAAGTCGCACGCTCTTACCGCTAGGCAACCAGTGCTTTTTTTACCTCTTTAAAAGAGGTACGTACAGTCACCATCAAATATAGCGGAGCAGCCAAGGTGTTCGCAAATATCTGAACACGCCTTTATTGTCAAGGAGTTAGGGTGCGTGTTTAGATATTTTTGAGCACCTCGGCCGCTACGATATATGAGGGCAACTGATGTACAAGTTGATTTACAAGAGCTGCCACGAATGGAACGAATGATTGAATGAAAATGTCTGTATGTACCTATCACATTACCCAATGAAATGGTGGCTCTGACGGCTCTGGCTGTATACCGATACAGGTCACTCATATAATGAAAGTTTCATTCATTTCATTCGTGTCCTCTTTCGTGAATCGATCTGGTCTCATCGAAAGTCGATCCGAAAGAACTGGAGCCTGAGGGTCTACCGCGAACCATGTTCGACGGGTTGCCTCTCTTTCTCACTTGTAAATTCGTACGTAAGTGTGACAGGGAGGCAACACGTCGAACGTGGTTCGCGGTAGGCCCTCTGGAGCCTGAGATTTAACAACTTGTAACGGTGTTGATTTTATTTTTTTGAAGGCCCTCCTTCAAAAAAATAAAATCATTGTTGTTCGAAAATGTGTGCAGAAAATGTTTCTGCACTAGAGCATTTTAGGTTCCAAGTACGCTTTTTTTACGATAAGCAATTGAAATTTGGGTATAAATGGATTTGTTATACAATATCCATTCTTATATTTGACTCCCCATTCCATAAATAACGATACTTTTGCCTAAATTGTTAATTGAAAGTACCCTCAAAAATAATATCAAAATCTATATAATATCAAAGTCATGTTTTTAAAAGTATCAAAACCGGTTCAAACCAGTTCAAAAATGATGGGATTAAGGTTAGGAAAAGAAGAAAGTAACTTTAACCTCGTAAGGGTCATGAAAAAATCCAAAATTTGCCACTGAAATTTGAACCTATAGTGCAGGGAATAGAGTTGATTTTTAATTGTTTGAAAATTTGACCAAACAAAAGAAATGCAACTCTGTTCCAATTGATTATGGTTTAAATTTCATCGAGCTGAAGAAGTACTATAGGTGGACCTTGGGCCTTAGGAGGTTTTGTTTTATGGTTGTTTCAGTCGTTCATACCGCTATTCAAGAGGCAGTTCCGAGATATCTCCGTCGTGGATGAGGACGACGATGGGGCTCCATTGACTCGCCAAGTGTCCTTCGCAGGGGGACACGGGGATAGGGAGACTGACGAAGGAGCTACACAGGTAATGTTGGTTCCTATTCAAGAGGCAGTTCCGAGATATCTCCGTGGTGGATGAGGACGACGATGGGGCTCCACTGACTCGCCAAGTGTCCTTCGCAGGGGGACATGGGGATAGGGAGACTGACGAAGGAGCTACACAGGTAATGTTGGTTCCTATACAAGAGGCAGTTCTGAGATATCTCCGTGGTGGATGAGGACGACGATGGGGCTCCACTGACTCGCCAAGTGTCGTTCGCAGGGGGACACGGGGATAGGGAGACTGACGAAGGAGCAACACAGGTAATGTTGGTTCCTATTTAGTACCAAGTTTGTCCTTTACCCGTCCATAAATGAGAAATTACCAAAACCATGAGAGAAAATAGAATGGAACTGTCCACGTGGACTGGAATAATAGAATCAACCTGGTCCGGTGATAAAACAATGCAATATCACTAACTTTGTAATTTGTGCTGTGTTTGCATTGGGGTATTTCCGGTAGAACTTCAAAATGGTTTATAGGCATCTGGGCGGCTATGAGATATACCGGGAATAAATAAATAATGACGGTTCTAATCAGGGTAAGTACCTACCTACAGGATATTTTTTTTTAAACACGGAATCGTATTAAATACGCATGTTAGTGGTTGAATCAGGAATTCAGGATAATGCATTAGTTGGAAGTGAATCGTCCTCTTAGTAGGTACCCGTATAGTATGATAACTATACTCATTTATTTCTTGGCCAATTTAGAATTTAATTTTAAGATTTCCATATAATATCCAAACCAATTTTTTTCGCAACTAGGTGAACTACCTTCGCCCTTCAGACTATCGCAGGATGTCAAACATAGCAAGAGGCGAAAATGCAGAGAAGAGGTAAATATATGCCTATTTTGTCTTAAGAATTTTCGATTCATCGCTTTCATCGTTCCAAATATTTGAAATAAATGTATGTGAGACTTCTTTAAAAAATTGCTGACTTCATAGATAATAAAGTAGATCCTGAAAAAATAGTAGACTTTATTTTAGCCAACTATGTAAGTAAGTACCTATTTGTTCTTTCAGAATCAAAAGTATGCGCGCCGTATCAGGTGTAGTTTCTACACGTTCTACTAAATCAAATTTTGTTACGGTAAGTATTCTTGACTTTACACACCTCGAGATCTAAGCAAATTATTATAAGCTCATTCTTTTGTCCGGGATTCTACTGTATCATCAATCATACCAGTTTCAGAAACATATTTTACATAACATAACATATTTTACCTCAATCAGACAATGGGAAGTAAAAAAGAAAGCTGTGAGTTTTTAGAGTTACCAAAATTATTTTATAAACATATTGGCGTATATTACAAACTTTTATTTAACTTACCCTGTTAGTTAGTGTGGATTAAATCTGGGAAATTTAACCAACTTCCCGATTTCTGATTGAGCTATAATTAACTCACATTTATAGTCGGGTCTAACGCGAATTTTATCCAATTACCTTGATTTACCGACGTTTCGACACAGGTTTCACTGGTCGTTGGTGTGAGCTATAATTTTCCATACATATGTAATCGAATAATATTGCACCTATGATCTGTGATTGCACTATTATGATGGAGCTGATCTGATGATGGAGACAGAAGGTGCCCATGAGAACTCTGTGATAAAACAACGCGAACTAATTGTGTTTGGGGTTGTTAGAATTGTCGCGATGAGCATAGTTACCTGGAGAAATAAAAGCTGGTACCAAAAATGAAATTTTTGCCAAAAACTTTTGTTTAGATTGACGAGGAAGGTGATCACTTACCAACCCAGGGCAAGACTGCAGCCGACGAAGTTACGAATGATATAGCAGACCTCATCGGAATCGTTGACTGGTAACCGCATGTCTTTGTTCTTACTCGCTTAATTTGTATAGCAACTCAATTCGAATATTATCTATACTACTCTAACTATATTAACAAAAGAGGGACGGGTAATAGTCTATCTCGCCGCGAGATACTGTCGCACCAATCATGTGCTAGCCCGGCTGTAGCTAACAAAATACCAGCTTTTGTTAGCAAATTCAAATTTTTGGAGTTTTGAGGTTCCATTACTTTTTGGCTTGGATGTCAGATAACACTGTCAAAAAAACTAGATATATTATGGCTAGTGAAAGAACACGACGTCTAAGAAAAGGCTTAAGTCTCATGTAAACAACCGAAGTAAAACAAGTGTGAAGGTACGAAAATTATTTGTAAGTATTTATTTATAGGCGTTTTGGATGCGTATGCCCTGCGGTGCAGTGCAGCTCTCCACAAAGTATTGGTGTCCGGGCTTCTCAGCAAACATACAAAGTTACGGATATATAAAACCGTTATACGACCTATCCTAATGTATGGCTGTGAGGCCTGGTCCCTAACACTAAAAGAAGAAAGTCAGCTCCTGGTAGCAGAGAGAAAAGTTTTTCGCAAGATCCTGGGACCTATTCATAGAGATGACGGCACCTGGAGGATCCGGAAAAATGCCGAGATCGAGGAGCTAGTGGCCGAACCCAATATCGTCGGCGAAACGAAAGCGCACAGACTTCGCTGGTTCGGTCACCTACTCAGAATGGGAGAGGATCGGGCTGTCAAGAGGGCGTTCTTGGGACGACCGACTGGTAGCCGTCCGGTGGGTCGGCCCAGGTATCGCTGGGAAGATAGTGTGGCGGCGGATCTGCTTCAGCTTCGCGTCAGTAACTGGCAGGAAGTTGGCACGCTCTCGTTTCGGAGGCCAAGATTCTCTTTGGATCGCTGAGCCAAAATAGTTAGTTAGTTAGTTAGTTAATATAACGGATCAAGAAAATAACAGACAAAAAGAAAACATAGCTAGCTACATCTAATATCGCCTTTATTTCCAGGACCACAGAGCACATCGAGGGCGAGATCCACCTCCCCATGCCGGTGATACCAGCTCTGCAAGAGGAACCAGTGATCCCGGACCTGAAAGACGAGGAGTTTGTGAAACAGCTCCAAGAGGCTGTCAACATGTGGGCGAACCACATCGATGAGACCATCAAGGCTTGCTTGGGAAAGGTAGACATAGACATAGACATAGACATAATTTATTGGTAATAAGGCATTACAAGTCACAATTTTCAAACATATTTCTATACATCTTACATCTATTATAAGTAAGTAAGTATTATAAGTAGGTAAGTATTTGATTATTACTAAACCATTAAAAAAAAAGGTTCAATTTTTTTTAAATATAAATTAAGCATAATATTACAATGCGCTTATAAACGTCAAATAAAGTTACACCGGCTCCAACCCTACACCTCTGCCTCGAGAACACTTAAATCCCTCTCAATTGGAGGAGGGTATCCCAATATGGGATCGGCAACAAACTCGGCGGGACACATCTTTTCAACACATTATGACATTTTATAATTAGCATGCATTACTGAGCGAGTCCAACTTACACTAAGCAGGCACTAAGTAGTACAGGAGGCTTAGTCAAGACGTCAATCGTTCGCAGAGAACCGAAACAAAACGATTTTTCTCTATCGCACTCATACGGAGAGTGATAGAGAGACAAAAGCGTTTCGTTTCGTTTTCTGCAAACGATTGTCTTGCCCCCAGATGTGCAAGTTGCAGAATTTTATCAAAACGTTGAGAAAGTTCCCGGAAATTTCAGTAAAACATCACAGAAAACAGAAAATTTCGATTCCTACCTACCTACAAAATTGTATAAAGAAGTAACACAATTTTTGAAACTTTCCAACGGCACATGCACATCAGTACTAAGCACTGTATTTACACAACAAACAATTTGACGCTCTTAAGGGTTCCTTAAAATTGGGTAGAGTGTTATGCTTTTAAGTAATTTTTTGACAAACTCGGCGTAATGTAAAGCACCACAACTTTTAATAGTCTAAGAGCTAGCCACGGAAATAGGTATGCAATTTATAGAGTAACGAAATCCCTCTAGTTAGTATGCCATACTATCATTATTAATCAATCTCTCACAATTGCTTTACGCATAGATTGTGAGTCAGGTGCAATTTGCTCGTGATCTTCCTGCAGGCGCACAAGTGATTGTGTATTTTCATCACCTGGCACTACTTTTCCCCCAAATAAAACGCCTGGCATTGTTATATTTGAATTAGATATATAATTAGCTATTATATCACACCAAACACAGAGCTCTATAAATTGCACACCTTCAATTGATTTTACAACCACTTTGTTGCCCATCCACTCCCACACCCACCGCTAGACAGCTGCCAGGCGCCCGGATTAATTAATAATGATAGTATGGCATACTAATTAGAGGGATTTCGTTACTCTATAAATTGCATACCTATTTCCGTGGCTAGCTCTCCGGCTATAAGAGTTCTCGGCATGAAAAAGGATTCCCAAGAAGTCCGAAAACTATCGTGTAATCTGACTTTAACCATAGTACTTAAAATACATAAAATTTTCAGACTAGGCAAGGAGATGGGCCGGTAGCCGAATACAGGTACTGGCGAGAAAGAGACGCAGATTTGTCGCTGCTGGTGGAGCAACTGAAACAGCCGATGGTGGTCAAGATAATGGCGCTGCTGCACAAGGCAAAGCCTAAGGCATTGGATGTAAATACGGTTTTATATTACTGTTACTGAAATACATACTCAAAGGTTAACTGGAAGAGATCCCTCAAAGGGATAAGGTCGCCTTTGTACTTCTTACTAATTGTATGTTATTTTTAATATGTCTTTTTGTACAATAAAGAGTTTACTACTACTACTACATAATTATGTAAGGTCAATGTGGAGAAGACCGTCTATAAGGGAAGACCTCTACAAGCTCTTTCGTCGCTTTTAACTCTTGCGGTTGTACACATACAGAGTCCACTTACAGAAGGTATTTAAAGCACAAGGAGTGAAGCTCTTCCTTTCTGACTGCGTCATAGGTATATTAAATACAAGAGTTTGTGCCCTATGACGGTCTTCCCTGCAATAAATGTTATATGCCGATCTTCGCCACACTGACAGTCTTTAGATTAAAGGCCACCGCAAACCGGCGGAGCGCAGCACAGATCACCGAGGAGGATTTACGCCGCGCAGCGCACACCGGCGAGGTAAAATCCCCCGCGATACCGCGAGCGTCCGCCAGCCCGGGCGCTGGCGGCCGGCGCACCAAGGAGCAGTTCGGCGCAGGCCGGGGAATGCCGCGGCATGCCGCCACGTGTACTTTATCACAAGGGATTAGTAACTAGTGTCCACGAGTTCTCCCCCGCCGTCCCGGCGCTACTCCGGCGCACTCGGGAGGCCTCGGCGCATGCAGGGGGATGCCGCGGCATGCCGGCACCTACCGCCGCGGTATCCTCTAGCGTGCTCCTCGATGCCGCGGAGTAACAATCCTCCGTGATGCTCCGAGGTCGGTCTCAAAGCATTTAAATTTATACCTGAAGGTAGTTGAAATAGGGAAGAAAATACATTGATAATTTTAAAGTGATCTGCGCTGCGCTCCGCCGGTTTGCGCTGGCCTTAAAACGTACATTACATTTTTTATTATACTTACAGAGTTTCATGCGCTATAAAGAGAATTTGCTTGAGCAATACAACCTGGCGGGAGACAACCTGAAATTCTTGTCGACTTTAATGAGGTTCTTTAATGTAAGTACTAGACTCATAAGAAAAACGCCACCGATATTACATTTTATCATCTCTTCTGAGCTCTGAGCTCGATGTAGACCTGCTTCTTGGAGCGCTACATCTTTTTAACAAACGATCTGGCAAAGATAATTGAAATATGTTGATAGGTATGCAGCGGTAGATCAAATTATTCGTAAGTTTTTTGCCATAAGAAAATGTATCCTGTTTGTATTTTTTCCGAAAAAGTACTTTTTCTGAAGTAAGGTTTTAACACAAAAGTTTAACAATTTCTTAACTTTTAATAGTTTATAAAATTTTAAACAGTCGGTCTAGCATTAGTTGCGTTCTCGCGCGCGACTCCATACATCTAGCGCGACTTCAAGTATGGACTCGCGCGCGAGAACGCAACTTGTGCTAGACCGCCTGATGTAGCTTTCAGTACTTCTCTATATAAAATACTTTCTAGGTGATAGAAGACGACTCTCCCCTCACCCAAGTGATAGAAGTGCTGCCAGAACTAGTGGAAAGCATCTTCATGATGTGGGTGCTTTCCAAGGGGTACAGGGACGATGACACCATGGTGCCGCTGCTTTCCAGGATATCCTGGGCTCTTAGCAATAAGCTGGAGAGATTCCTGAACGTTCATAAATTGTTTGAGTAAGTACCTATGCAATAATATAGGCTTTAGAAAGTTGAGGGTTCAGTATAGGCCCCGTGCATGAACTAATATATCTCCGATTCAGGCCACAAGATAAATAAATGCATCAAAATAATGTCGCATCGTGGCTGCTCAAGTTCTAACATGGAAACGTTCCATGTTCTGCAAAACAGATTTATGTTGTATAGTTAGATAAATGTAGGTACGCGTGCCACAAATAGTTATTGGAGATATAATAATATCGCTCTGAGATTTTCCAGTGCGCTTGTTATCAATTTTATATATTATAGGTCATATTGAGCTGTGTCATTACTTTAATTATTTGTGGTGCATTATCGTCTATATGAATGTCATTTGAACAAATTATTAAACTACAATATCGTCGGCGAAACGAAAGCCCACAGACTTCGCTGGTTCGCTCACCTACTCAGAATGGGAGAGGATCGGGCTGTCAAGAGGGCGTTCTTAGGACGACCGACTGGTAGCCGTCCGGTGGGTCGGCCCAGGTATCGCTGGGAAGACAGTGTGCCAGCGGATCTGCTTCAGCTTCGCGTCAGTAACTAGCAGGAAGTTGCGTAGGATCGGGACAGGTGGCACGCTCTCCTTTCGGAGGCCAAGATTCTCTTTGAACGCTGAGCCAAAATAGTTAGTTAGTTATTAAACTAGGTTTTCGCTAATTTAGCGTTAGTGTAATTCTAAAAACTATTCACCATGCAGTAAATCCAACGAGGAAGTGCTCAGCGTCTCCCGCGCCGGTCAGAAAATAATGGAAATGTGGCATTCCCTATACAAGGAGACGAGACAACAGATCGAGATGAGTGGGAAAGGGGCGAGGTGGGAGTTCGACCAGCCGCTGCTGTTCACCACCACCGATTATATAGGGAATGTGGCGAGAGATTTGGGGGATATTATACAGGTACTGAACTGTAATACACTCTAGCCTCCCGAACCTCAGGTAGAAATGTCAAACCTTCACGATTTTTACACATTATTAAATTGTACAACGGGACTTAAGGGCATTTTCATTTAACTTGTACTTTAAAGCGCGACTTAAGTCGTGTTTCAGTAACGTGTAACCTTTACATTCCTGACAAAATGTATGGGGTTTGACATTGACCGTCAGTTTTGTAACGATTGCTAACCGGCCGTTAAAGGTGCACAGTTAAGTGAAAATGCCCTTAATCGCGTATTTAAGTTTTAAGATTTACTTCCGACGTTTCGAGGATGGCGTGATCCCCGTCTTCCCCGTGGAATGTATTCAAGAAGACCCTTTAGCCGCCACAAAGACGTCATATTACGCTACAGCCATAGACAAGACATCCTCCAGACTGAGCATAGTAGCTCTACCCCCTCTGCCACAATATACGGTAGTTTTACTCCATTTTCGAGTCGAAAGTGTCTTTGTGTGACGTCCGTGTCTTTGAACGGACCAATCACGGCACGGGACCTCGCTCACCTCGTCCCCCGCACCCCAGTATTTTTGGCAGCATCGGTTTCATGAAATAATTGCTCTAAACTCCGTCTAGAGGATTTCTAGATGGCTACAGCGAGTAGGTTCAAGATGGCGCGCCGATAGGTCTGGCGTTCAAACAGTTAAGCCAAATGGATCAATGAGGGAAAATCGAATTATAGTGGAGATATGTTCTCTTTATAAACTCCAGGCCCATTTTTAAGATAAATATTAATAAACCGGGCGTATAAGCTAATGATTTAAATTTTTCCAGGTGTTGATAGACTTCGAGCGAATCTTTGGTCCGGAACTAGCGTCCATCATCAGCGACCCGACACAGATCGACGATGTCCGCAAACGTGTCAAGAATCTCGTCTACCCGATCAGAACTATCGACTTCAGGTGCGTTTACATACAACGAACGAACTGACGATCTTATGCTTAAATAGAAGGGTTTTTAGGTTTCCGTACCCAAAGGGTAAAAACATGACCCTATTACAAAGACGCCATTGTTCGCCTGTCCGTCTGTCTGTCACCAGGCTGTATCTCATGAACCGTGATAACTAAACAGTTGAAATTTTCACAGATGATGTATTTCTGTTGCCGCTATAATAACAAAAAACTAAATAGTATGGCAATAATAATAGTATGGTATGTTCGGTGGGCCTTTACCCGAGAGGGGTCCAAACCTACTTAGTTTTAAAGATCTTTTTAAAGATGTAGATTCAAATTAATTATTTTTATGTTAGCTAATTAGTTGAAAATTATAACTGTATTATTTTTTATGCGTACCTATAGCTTAAGTTGGTTATGGAATAAATGGGCTTTTTATTTTATTTTATTTATTTATTTATGTTCGGTGGGCAAGTTCGTACTTGCACTCTCATCATTTCGTATGCTCTGAAAGTAGCTTATTGTTTATCTATGAAAGGGGCTGAAAGTGATACGTTTCTTCTCTCGGGAGTTTTACTTTCCAAGTACCTGCTTTTTAGGGTTCCGTACCCAAAGGGTAAAACGGGACCCTATTACTAAGACTCCGCTGTCCGTCCGTCCGTCCGTCTGTCCGTCCGTCCGTCCGTCTGTCACCAGGCTGTATCTCACGAACCGTGATAGCTAGACAGTTGAAATTTTCACAGATGATGTATTTCTGTTGCCGCTATAACAACAAATACTAAAAACAGAATAAAATAAAGATTTAAGTGGGGCTCCCATACAAAAAACGTGATTTTTGACCGAAGTTAAGCAACGTCGGGCGGGGTCAGTACTTGGATGGGTGACCGTTTTTTTTTGCCGTTTTTTGCATTATGGTACGGAAGCCTTCGTGCACGAGCCCGACTCGCACTTGCCCGGTTTTTTTTATTTTGTTTGCGATAAGCATGAAATCTCGTTTCTAGGTAAATAAAATTGTTGTATAAATTGTATAATATTGATAATTAACTCCCAATGGTATTACTAAAAGAAATTAATAGCTTAAATCTAAAATAGGCCCTTGAGGCATTGTACCAAGGATGCTGGCGGCATTTCCTCGCTGTATCGCAATGCTGATACGTTGTGCGAGGTAGCCGCCAGCGCCAGCGCTTCGGTCACCAGTTACGTCAGCTAGACGCTTCGCGAGTTCTGCGAACAACTCCCAATTCTTCCCGATATCTCCGACAAATAGTATTGTTTTTGTCTTCCTCGTGTTTCAGTGTATTCGTCTACGACAACAAGGAGAACTGGGACGTCATCATGGGCGATTTTTGGGCTGAAGTACGCTATCTGGAGGAGGAGGCGAAGAGTTATATCAATTCCAGCTTTGCGAATTTGAGGTGAGAATGGCTATTTACCATTTCGTTCCCGAATGCTTTATTTACCACACGACCTGCTAGCATGAGTTGCGTTCTCTTCTCTCGACTCCATACATCTTGCGCGACTTCAAAATTAGTCACAGAAATTTGAACCTTTATTGTAGGAAATAGAGTTGATTTTGCGACACGACCTGCTAGCATGAGTTGCGTTCTCTTCTCTCGACTCCATACATCTTGCGCGACTTCAAGTCGAACAGCGGAAAATTTGAAGCGGCAAGCGTGAAACCTCCTCAGGCCCAAACATACGAATGAAAACTGCAAAATTAGTCACAGAAATTTGAACCTTTAGTGTAGGAAATAGAGTTGATTTTGCGTTGTTTAAAAACTGAACGAAACAAAGCAAAGGCAACTCTGTTCCAATTGAATATGATTTAAATTTCAGTGAACTGAATAAGTATTATCGGTAGGACCTTGGGCCTTAGGAATCCTCCTAACCAGATCTATCCAGATATGCCTACAGAGTGCCCAAAAAATAAGTGCATTCCCGTTGCCAGGGATATTTTGGGATTATACTGAGCAACTTTTACTATGGGACCAACCCCGAAATCGCGAAAAATAATTTGGCTGTTTCATACATTTTGGCTGGTCCATTTTCTATGGAAGGGTATTCTTATTTTGCGATTTCGGTGTTGGTCCCATAGTAAAAGTTGCGCAGTATAATCCCAAAACCTCCCTGGCAACGGGAATGCACTTATTTTTCGGCCACCGTGTGCCGTGTAGGTACAGTCAGCAGCACAAGTTGCTAAGCGGGCGAAGTGTTCAAAATTACCTCGACACGCTCTTATTCTCTTAACAATAAAGTCGCGTCAAGACTATCTTGAACACCTCGCCCGCTTAGCAACATCTGCTGGTGACTGTACATGACACAGACAGACTGGTACTAGTTTTCGTTGCTAAAAATTGTTATTAAAAGAAAATAGATTGAGTAGAAGTGTGTATGTAAAACAAATACATTACTAACTTTTATCCCGTACCTACAGATCATCTGAAGAAGCCCTCGATGTATTGCTAAAGTTTTTGGAGTTCGACACGCGGGAGTCCATCCGTAAACAACTGGTGACCAAGTTCGACTTTGTGATGCGCCAGTTCATAAAGGAGCTCACCATCATCGAGGATGCGTTTACGGTAAGTACACACACTACACACACACTACGTGTAAAAATATGGGTCATAAATATGTCCCATAGTTCTTAATTCGCTGACATAAGAGCTATGGACATATTTTTGAGAAGTTTTTCAGTAGGTACAGTCGACGTCAAGGATATGTTTACACTTTTTGCCTTATTACAAAGGAGTAAGGTGCAAAAATGTAGGTAAACATAATTATTTTTGACGTCGACTGTACGATGGGTGCACCAATACGTCTGATATTACAATTATAATGAGAACTTTAGAAGTTATGAGGGAACAGATGAACATACATACATACATACCCACATACATACCGGTCAAAAAAACAAAATAAGGATTATTTTAATTGTTTAACTGTAATAAAACCCTTTGAAATCGGTTATACCTACTAAACAAAAGGCAGATTTTTCGTTACCTTACCTTTGTCGCAATGTGTAATTTGTAAAACACATTCTAATTTTGTAGCGGTTCCGCAAGAGTCCTCCTTTACTACGGAACCACCCGCCTAGTGCTGGCGCCATCTACTGGGCACGAGCGTTATTCAACAAAATGAAGCGACCAATCATGAAGTTCCAAACGGTAAGTCACGTGAATAAGCTTGAACAGTAGGTAATATTCAAAACCTATATTGCCAACGTCCATACCACGTTGAAAACACCGGTTCTCGTCCGATCACCGAAGTTAAGCAACGTCGGGCGTAGTCAGTACTTGGATGGGTGACCGCTTGGGAACACTACGTGTCGTTGGCTTTTTGCATAAATTGCATATTTTTGTACAAAAGCTTTTGCATTATATTGCATATTTTTTATACATATGACTGTCAAAAAATGAGGAATATTTTATGATCAACTTCATATTTTGGTTTAAGGTCCCCGAATTAAATGAATGCGAACAAAGAAAGGACGCATTTCTTCAATACAAAAACATGTCTAAAGTCATCAAAGACTACGAGAACACGAAATATAAGGAATGGGTGTCTATCTCTTCAACTTTCGTCGACAATGTCATGAAGAAAAACATTCTAAAAGTTGAATTCAAAAAAGGAGACGGTAGGATATTGACTCTTTTGTAGTTTTCATGGTCTAATAAAACATGGTCTTCTATTGCCAGAGTGACACAGGCCTACGTCACAATAACATGGCCGCTATATATAGCGCTATCGCATATTCTCATCATATAGCGCTGTCGCATGATGACGTAGGCTTGTGTCAGTTAGGTGACCTAGAAAAGACGGGAATAGAGTACCAGGCGGAGTATATTATTATACCATGGTAGTTTTCATTTTGTATTTTTGTTTTTTTTTTTTTGTACGTACTTACATATTTTTACATATATTACATTGAATCATGTCTTTTCAAGCGGATTACTTTGAGGATATAGGTAAGATCTATTCGTATAATTTCCATCGTATGATTATCATTATCATCAATCATCAATAATCATAATATAATATAACTAAGTTGAAAGTAATCTAAGTAATTTTCTAATAAATATAATTCTTAGAACCCACGCCATCTGGCGCACGTGGAATGAAACTGACAGCGGCCGGCCGAGCACATGTTAAAAAGAAACAGTCCAACCTGGAACTACGACCGGCAGATGTCGTTAACAAACAAATCGCTGAAAAACGGAGGAGAGATAAAGCCCGTAAGTCACAATAAATATTCATTATAAATAATAATTAAGAAAAGCAAAAAAAAAATGTGTACATTTAAATCGGTAAGACAATAACAAACATGAATTTTAATTTCCAATACATTTTCATTCGTATTTCACGACTATCAATAGAGGACGCCAGTAGTATCAGGTTTTTTTTATAGAAAACATTATAATTTGTTTACTTGGATTAATTTCAGTCAAGTAAAATTACAAGGATATTATTTTCTAATATAGATTGTTTTATTTTAATTCGTGGAATCATAATACATACATACTTTTGTTAGTTGTTTTCATAGATGGCACTAGTAGTCTTAGATTTTTATGTTTGATTTCGCCAAATCGCCATTGTCATTTAAATTTTATCATTAGCAAACAGTTTCTAGTTATTAATAAAAAACGAGTATACATATATAACTGATAAATAAAAAGCTTCGTTTTATTGACGTTAAATTATCTTGTAATTATCTAACTAGCTATAATCTTACTAGATGGCACTAGTAGTCCTTGATTTTCCTGTTAGATTTGGGCATTATGACGTAATTTATAATATAAACCGGGTTATAATTTAAAGAAATCAGTAACAGACAATCTTATCCTAATTTACAGTAATGCTAATGAGGTTACCCGGCCAGCATTATGAAAATGTCAGGTCGCCGAGCTCTGTCTCACTACTTGCAAAGGAAGGATTGGTAATTGATATACATTTTACTTATTATTCCATGACTACGCACTTTAAAAAAAATGTCTTATAAAGAAAAAAAAAACTATATAATATGTTTTATTACATGTTGATAGTCTAACGCGGCACACGATTGATTTTTTGAATCGAAACACTATAATGATCTGTGACTATATAGATTTCTGTGTCAGTAGTTAATATTACCAATAACAGATGGCGCTACTAGTCTGTCCTCGGGTAGTCCTCGGTCAGCAGCGGCGCCAACATTTTATACCAAAATACATACATGTAAATGAGAAGTTATCATAACAGATGGATGTGACCTGGCGAGACCTGACCGTGCACAAGCTAATCCAAGAGTACGAACTGGAGTTCCAGCCTCAGCTGGACAAGGACCTGTTCCTGTTGATACGTGAGGCTGAACTGATGGAGCAGCTGGGTTAGTAGCCAGTTAAACATGTTTGAATAGTGTGTATTGCGATGTAGCATAACAAGTTTAACCATTAAGGGCCACTTGCACCATTCACTAACCCGAAGTTAACTGGTTAAACCTGGAGTTACCATGGTTACCAGTACAATTTCACATTAAGTTAACGGTTTAACTGGTTAATCCCGGGTTAGTGGAATGGTGCAAGTCGGCCTAAGAGGGAATAAGTATAGCACATACCCGTCCATACAAAAAGAGAAAACGTTTTTCTGCTTCTAAATATTTTCCATTCTCCATGATTTTTTTGTATGTTACGTTATGTTACGTTATGTTACGTTTTGTGTAACTAGTGGCTCTTTCAGGTTTTGACCTCCCGTCTAACATACGCAACGTGTCAATGCAGAAAGCTCGCATCTACTACGAATTGGAAGCCCTCACTGAGGTCATAGCCAAGTATAACAAAACCGCGTCATCCCTTAGCCCCTCGGAGACGTTTCTCATGAAGCGCCATCTGTTGGAAATGGAACGACACGTGTTGCCGGGGTTGACTAGGCTCAATTGGCATGCGCTGGGAATTAATGATTACATTAAAGACATTAGTAAAGGTAAATTGAACATTCTCCCTGTTGTTATATGTAGGTATATATTACAAGAAGTACCTAACTTACTACTTGTCAGGATAAATTACTTACGAAGTGCCATCTACTGGTATTGAACGCGGTTTATCCTTACCAGTTTCAAATAAAAGCGCTGGTGATTAAAATAAATATATAAATAATAGCAGATACGAGATTTCATAAATTCAGTCGCCAACGTCCATACCACGTTGAATACACCGGATCTCGTCCGATCACCGAAGTTCAGCAACGTCGGGCGCGGTCAGTACTTGGTGGATGGGTGACCGCCTGGGAACACCGCGTGTCGGCTTTTTGCATTTTAATGCATTATTTTTTATACCAAAACAATTTTACCATTTTCCATTATAATGACAAACTTTTTTTTCAGGTGAAAAATCATTGAAAGCTGTCTACCAACAATTGAAGATGGTTGAAAAAGAGATTGTATTTTTGATGGAACAGTTGGAGATGTTTGATCTGTTCCCGATACTCAAGCCTGAGAATTATGTTGATCCGGTGACGGGAAAACCAGATGACACGTGGCTTTATCCTTGTAAGGTAATTCTTGATCCATGACTTGTTTGGCTTTTTCAATATTTCAGTGTTAGATATTTTTATGTGTTAATAAGTGTAAGTATATATTGACTGTCTAAGTTTGTTCCAAAACTGACGCGAAATATGACGGATGCTGTGCCTACCTACTTTACTCCTCACTGGGTAATTGTGTTCTAACGGTTATTGTACATTAAAACTACCTATATCACACAATATTATTTAAGTGTTACAAAATTTTAGTAGTGATGGTCTACTTTATTTGGCATGAAATAGGTGTAATTATCCACATACCACAATATAATATATTTTTGGAATAAATTCTGGAGCAAAGTAGGCACACGTTATATAAAATGCTTTTTTTGGATCAATAATATTTATATTTGTATCTCTGCACAGTCTTACTTCGTGGAAGTGTCCCACGAGCGCCTGGAGCGCGTCGCTATGCTCTCACGGATCTACGAACGCATCGGGCCCATACTCATGAAGCTAGAGTACCTGATACTGGGCTCTAGTACCGGCAAGTCCGACGTGATGGTCCAGTACTATGAGTACTGGGAGAAGTACATCTTTAAGGGGCTCATTAAGTAAGTATTACCTAAGATAATGACCGCATTGGGTCCATACCATACTCATGAAGCTAGAGTATCTGATAATGGGCTTCAGGACGGGCAAGTCCGGCGTCATGGTCCAGTACTATGAGTACTGTGAGAAGTATGTACATCTTTAAAGGGCTTGTGAAGTATGTATATTTACCTATATACGTACTTCGGTGGTACAGTATCAGTCATAATGTCGTCAATTCATAAACATTTGTCAAATCTAACATACCGTTGATAATCGGTTGTCTTTATCCGTCATTTTGACATTTCTGTTTGTTAGAAAGAGACAAAATTTAACAGAGGTTTGTAAGAGGTTTCTGTTTTATGAATAGGCGAGATATTAGGGAAGGGCAATATCAATATCAAGGAAAACGCGTAGATGGCGATAGCGCCGTATATTTTGCGGTAAGGTCAATGTGGCGAAGACTGGTATATTATTTTTTTGGTTAGGAGACCTCTCGGGCAAGAACTCTCGTATTTGTATGCGTAATTGTACTTCACTCGTATTTCTTCATATATGTATATGTTTTAATTCCAGGCTTACTTTCGAGAACCTGGAATGTTTCCAACAGCTGCTTAGCGAGAAAATCCCTATATTCCAAGTGGACGCCATGCTAGTCCCGCCGGACATCACCATGCGACCCACGCCTCCCGAAGTATGCAACATAGTAGGCCACGACTTGAGACATTTCTTCAATAGGTAACCATAATGTATCATTATTTCATATTCAAGCTCGCCAACGTCCATACCACGTTGAATACACCGGTTCTCGTCCGATCACCGAAGTTAAGCAACGTCGGGCGCGGTCAGTACTTGGATGGGTGACCGCCTGGGAACACCGCGTGTCGTTGGCTTTTTGTTTCTTTTTCACATATTTTTTTACGATTTCCTGTTCTGAATAAGTAGATGTCTTATAGTGTCGTATATGTACATATATGAATATTTTTAAGAGCTTCGATTATCGAAACCCCAGTGTATTCGAAGTTCGAACCCCATAATTATCCCAACCTTTTTTCATGTGTATTATTTGTTTCTATTAGGTTAACATCGTTTCCCCGCTGGATGAAAAAGACCTGCCTGACATGTGCCCCCCAGCATATAAAGGAAGCCACAGGGAACGAGTTCTACGTGTTCTCGTTCTTTGAGGACATCCTGAGGGTGGTCTCGATCAACGACGTCACCATTCTTATACAAGACACCATCTATCGGTTGACGCAGGACATTCATAAATATACACAGAAGTAAGGATTTACTCATTTTTAGCTTTTTTTTGCACTCTTCACACAAAACGAAAATCTGTAAAATTTGCTACTATAACTATTTAATAGTGCAAGTATATTGTTATAAAGGATTACTATCTATATAATCTATCTATCAAAAATGGGAGCCTAGCTATTACTAAGACTCAACTGTCCATCTGTCTGTCTGTCCGTCCGTCTGTCTGTCACCAGGCTGTATCTCATGAACCATGATAGACAGTTGAAATTTTCACAGATGATGTATTTCCGTTGCCGCTATAACAACAAATACTAAAAACAGAATACAATTAAATATTTAAGTGAGGCTCCCATACAACAAACCTGTTTTTTTTGCCATTTTTTGCGTAATGGTACGGAACCCTTCATGCGCGAGTCCGACTTGCACTTGGCCGGTTTTTTTTTTGCACTCTTCACACAAAACTAAACTCTGCAAGTAGATTATGATCTATCAAATCTACCTATCTATGAAAAGCCTTTTTCTTTAGTGTATGACATCTATTTCAGTGTTTTATATTATTTTAATCCTATCCTATTCGAATATAATAACTTTCCTATCCGCAATTACAGCTAACTTGTGTCCTTAATTTTATTCTTTAACAGGTGGCATAAATACCAGCACCTCTGGGCGTATGATAAGAGCTTATCCTGCGAAAAATACATACAAAAACACGATAACATACAAAAATACGACGAAAAGTTCTTCTTCTTCGAAGACATTATAGCGGATTTAGACGCGCATGTCAAATTTGTTGATCTCGGTGCTATAAGAGTTAATTTGAGACCCATTATACGACAAGTACAAGACCACGCATTAGAGTGGAAACAATGTTTGGGGAACAGTATAGCAACGAAAACTAGAATGAGTATGCATGAATTAAAGAATCAAATTGAGGTTAGTCAACATACGGTATTGGTAAAAGTTTTATTAGGGATCGTCACGTCGTCACTTTCTTCACACATATGTATTTAATTAATATTTTTATTAATATCTAATTAATGATAGGAAATTTCAGCTCAATTTGCGTCAACGTCCATTACCATGTTGAATACACCGGTTCTCGTCCGATCACCGAAGTTAAGCAACGTCGGGCGCGGTCAGTACTTGGATGGGTGACCGCCTGGGAACACCGCGTGTCGTTGGCTTTTTGCTTTTATTACCAGCTTTTAATTTTTTTCAGACTTTCCGTATGACGTTGAACATAAATATTAAAGGTCTTGAAGATTTTAAGTTGGTGATGGCGACTATTGCCATGGTACAGTCGTATACCATCACGGCCGAAGTCAAGTATAGAGGAATGCAGGATATGTTTAATATGCTGAGACAACATGGGGTAGATGTAAGCCGAACTTAATTTATAACGCTTTACTCGACCCGTTTGTGTAATCAAATATGTCTGACTTAATCTACTTTTATTCTTAAGTTAATCCTAATGCTTTGCGCCGAAGAAATATACAGAGTGATTCAGGAGATTATTATAGATTTCGTAAATTATAATTTATAAGCAACTGTTTCGTACCGGTATTAGTCAGGTTAACGTTAATTTTCTAGTCGTGTTGAAAAAAATAGTTATTAATTTATTTACGATATGCATGGTCACCCTAAAATTAAAATACTAAACTACCGATATTCTGTGTCAAATTGAATGTCATCACTGTCATCACGGTCTGGTTACTTTTGAAAGCTCGTATCACACTCAAGTTTGACAGTTTATTTTCTTTGTAATCAAAATGCTGTCATTACGGTTAAAGAGGTTTTATGTTTATTAATTAGGTCTTATAGGGTGACCATGATTGTAGAGAATTAAATTTGCCCTAACCAAAAAGTAAAAAAATAGGAAAAAGTGTGGTTGTTTCACCTAAATACGACGGTGATCGATCAATTATCAGTTACTGAGTGCGCAGGATTAGTCCTGCTCACGTCTCATGAATCACCCTGTATAATTACGTATCGCATGCTTTAAGTCAATTTACGTACTTTTTTCTAACTTGGTTATGGCCTGTGTTTCTAACTTTCCAAGAGAAAATACAAATTGAAACTGAATCTGTGTGTGACCCAGGTATCAGACGACGACCTCCAATTCGCCAAAAACCTCCAAACAGCTTGGGGCACGCTGTACCAAACGTCCCTATTCCGCGGCAACACTCTTGAATCGATTAAGGATAAGTTCTCCAAACTGAACGTTATAGAGATCGCCAACTTCTTGAAAGAGCTCGACGATTTTGTGGAAAAGTTCGATGCTGAGGGACCGGCGACCGTGGGAGAGGATATGGACAGGGGACTGTTGCTTATGGAGGTATGCGGGCGCAGTATGGTTCCATTTTTATCGTCTGTCACTATGCCGGTCACTTTCGCACTTACATACTTGATAGAACGTGACAGGCATGGTGACAAGCGATAAAAATGCGACCGTGCTACCACCGATGGTATTCGAATATCTTCCGTCATTATCGTAATCAGATTTTTGAGGAGGGAAAAAACCTCTACCTGATTAGTTTCATTCTTGATCAACAAATCGCCTTACTGTTTTAATATATATTTTCCATTAGATTGTAATTGTAAATTAGTAGTTTCATAAGTCATAACATTATGGGTGATTCTTAAATTGTGTCCAAAATTTTTTTTTTCATAAACTTTTTATTTTTCACATATTATTACATATATCAAAAGTACATACAAAAAGCAAATTTTTTGATTCATATGGCAAAGCTTAATACCTTCAGGAAAGGTAAATAAAATGAGTACATAAACACGGTTGTGACAAAGTGTCCCTCAGTCGTGACATTTCGGCATTTTGGTGGCCAACTCGGCTATTTTGATTTATATAGTTATTTTAACATAGTCTTAGTCACTCCTATCTACGACATCTATCACTACGACAAACCTAATGACAGCTCAGACGTTGAAATCCGTCAAACTATAAAGGCTATAGAGCGTGACAAAGAATTCGATACACATAATACATACATACAAGCAAAAAACATATTTTTTGCTTTGGCAGTCGGGCAATAATAGCAAATGATCTGTATCTAATAAAAATACATTTCTGAAAAGTGCATGTGCCTCTAAATTAATCAAACGAATTAAGAATGACACGACCACGTGTCTATATGTCATGAGCGTGGACTCAAAAGTCCGTGGCGGTGACAGATTTTTGAGGCCACGGTCGTGATAATTTGGAACATGTTCGATATTACATAAACATTTCCTTTGATTTTGCAAATGTTAAATAATTAGCTTAATCTGCAATGTATGAGGTATATCTTATGTTACAAACAATAACTTGAAACTGCAACTTACTTTTAAAACTCTAACACGGCGGTAACGCGTTAAGGTTGACCGTTTTTTCAAATGAACACAAATGGGTGATTCTTAAAATGTGTCCAGAAAAAACTTTTTTTAATGAACGTTTTTATTTTTCACATATTATTACATATATCAAAAGTACATACAAAAAGCAATTTTTTGATTCATATGGTCAAGCTTAATACCCTCAGGAAAGGTAAATAAAATGAGTACATAAACACGGTTGTGACAAAGTGTCCCTCAGTCGTGACATTTCGGCATTTTGGTGGCCAACTCGGCTATTTTTATTTATATAGTTATTTTAACATAGCCTAAGTCACTCCTATGACTACGACAAACCTAATGACCGCTCAGACGTTGAAATCCGTCAAACTATAAAGGCTGTAGAGCGTGACAAAGAATTCGATACACATCATACATACATACAAGCGAAAAACATTTTTATTTGCTTTGGCAGACGGGCAATAATAGCAAATGATCTGAAGCTAATAAAAATGCATGTTTGAAAAGTGCATGTGCCTTAATCAAACGAATTAATAATGACACGACCACGTGTCTGTATGTCACGAACGTGGACTCAAAAGTCGGTGGCGGTGACAGATTTTTGAGGCCACGGTCGTGATAATTTGGAACATGTTCGATATTACATAAACATTTCCTTTGATTTTGCAAATGTTAAATAATTAGCTTAATCTGCAATGTATGAGGTATATCTTACGTTACAAACAATAACGTGAAACTGCAACTTACTTTTAAAACTCTAACACGGCGGTGACGCGTTAAGGTTGACCGTTTTTTCAAATGAACACATAAATAATTTTCGACAAAACTTCTCCCTTCAGCCATTTGTAAACCTGACAACAACACAGTGTTGCTGTTCTAAAAAAACTTTAATAAGGCTGCCAGTAGTAAAGATAATTTTCTACCGAGTACCGCATGTTTATATTACCACGCGCGGTGGTGACGCGAAACCTAATCACAAAATGTATGTTGTTTAAAATTATATAAAATCGTTATAAATCCATACAATTTTTAAACAGTGTTGTAGAACAAGGATTAGTGTTTTATATTTGATATAAATTATTTCAAAATCACATCATATTTTTTCAAAAAAAAATCAAATATCACAAAATCTGGGGAAGCACACTACACGGTCCGTGACATTTCGCACTTGTAATTATTTTTTTATATGTTTCTAATACTCTTAGGACAATACATTTAGGTTGACCTAAAACTAGAGGTAAATTGCTAAGTATATTGATATAGAGTTTACTTATTTTCACAAAAATACATGCTATTCTTACGTGTTACACAAAAAATGCATAAGAATAAGAATTACACTTAACTAGGCGTCACAAACCCGGTTTCACCGAAATCGAAAAAACCGGAAAACCCGGGTTTAAAGCCAATTGCAAAAACCGGCTTTTTCGAGTTTTTCGATTTTACAGTTTTGTATACATGTACTTGGTCTAGCAAATCTTGTCAGTAGAAAAAGGCGCGAAATTTAAATTTTCTATGGGACGATATCCCTTCGCGCCTACATTTTTTAAATTTGCCGGTTTTTCTACTGACAAGATTTGCTTGACCAAGTACATGTATACATACTTGAGGTATTTTTCGAAGTCTGTTTTGAAGTCATAAGTATCTTAGTTTTGTTTATGTTAATTTTTAGGCCAAACTCGTCAAAAACTGTGTTCATTTCATTGAGTAATCCTTCAAGCTGCTTTGATGTAGATGCCAGTGCAGCGATGTCGTCAGCAAAGCGAATAAGCTGTATGTTTTTTCCATTAAATTTAACTCCTCCTTTTCTAGACTCTACAAGTTTCCTAATAGCACACTCTATAAAAATATTAAAAATAAGTGGCGAAAGTGGACAACCTTGCCTTACCCCTTGCTGGAGTTTTGCTTTCCGTGTCTCCTCTCCTATTTCTATAGTACCTTCTTGATTTTTATAGAGTTCAAAAATTATTTTACGGTCTTTATAGTCTAGTCCAGCTTCTTTTAAAATTCTAAACATACTTTTCCAATTGACTTTGTCGAAGGCTTTTTCCAAATCTATAAATGCTATATATGTGTTCTGATTTAAGTCCATTCTTCTATCTATAACCATTCTTAAGGCAAATATTGCTTCTCTTGTCCCTCTGTTTTGACGAAATCCGTATTGATCGGCGCTTAAATATTCCTCTGTTCTTGATCTTATTCGGTTTTGAATAATTTTTAATAATATTTTACTGGCCTGTATTCAAGAGCAATTCTATATTTTCAAGAGCAAATGAAAAAAAAAACAATACATTATACGCACTAATTGTATAAATGAACAGCTTTTTAGTCTCCAGCGTTATATTTATTTGCCCAGTTTTGCAGATAGGCTGCTTAGGTGCTCCTTGAAGTTAAGGCTTCAATCCAGGATGCTTCGGAGATATTTAGGAAGGAAGTTGTGTCGGATAAGATTGCCCCTGAATTTTACTCTCAGCTCCTTGTTGGCCAGTTTGTTGCACTGGTGAAAGCAGGACACCACGATCTTGGAGGTGCTGGGGTACAAACGCCACCGAGAGATATACTCAACTCAACTCAACTCAAAATATACTTTATTCATGTAGGCCTAGCAACAAGCTCTTATGAATCGTAATTAATCTTAATCTAATTATCAGAGCAATTTATTGATGTTAGTCTCGGAGTAAATATCTATGGAGCGGCCATTAACAGGCGTTCCCCTCTGCAAAAAGATCGCGGCCGCCGGTCAAGGAGGTTATATAAAACTAGTTGCCACACGTCATACGCCATTCAGCAAACGTCAGTCTAAGCGGAATGATAGGAGCCGAAAATGCCGAATTGCAGCGTTTTCTCGTGCAAAATGAGATCGGAAACGTCTAGTCTACAAAAAGAACACGTTTCTTATCATATGTAAGTACTATTACATCTAAATATTATCAAATAGTGCATTAACTTTGCAAATAACTAAAAAACATTGTCAATCTGACAGTGATACCAGTGATATGATATTAGATCTATTTTAGGGTAATTCTAAAGAAGTCTTTCTATATATTAATTAGGTACGAGTAGAATTTCTAATAGGAAATATTATGCGAAACTCTGCGTAGGGGGCGCGACTACCACAATCCATCACAATCTGGGGGTCCGCCGCGGAACAAGAAAATTTAAATTTCGTTATCTAACCTCTCTATCACTATTGCATATTTGAGCGATAAAGAGAAAAGAGAAAATTTACTAGCTAGCTTAGTGCTACACTCTGGCGGCAGAACATTGCAGTAATATGCCCTATTTGCGTTGCTTTTTGTTATATTATAATTTATGTAACACATTATTTTTATATAACACCTTAGTTTCATATCAACCTAATCTATTTAATCAAACAAATAGATCTATAGGAATAAAGAAAAGGGGGACGGGGGATCAAAAAGTAGTCGAAAACATCTCGCGTGATTTGTGCACAACCCCTAAATAACGTAAAATTACCGATAGACTCTTTTTTTTTAATTAATTTTTCCTAGTTTCTACATATAGCTGGTCAAGCAGATCTTGTCAGTAGAAAAAGGCGACAAATTTGAAAAATGTAGGCGGGAAGGGATATCGTCCCATAGAAAATTTGAATTTCGTGCCTTTTTTACTGACAAGATTTGCTTGACCAGCTATATATTTTTTCTCAAAAATGGACGGCAAAGTCGACTTTGCCGTTTAAAAAATAGGTTGCGAAGCGCGTAGTTTATGGTCAGTCAAAAATTAAAAAGTTAAAAACATTGCAGTCTCGATTTTGGGACTGCAATGTTGCATACAAATTCCATTATTTGTCGAGTTCCAAACTTTTTAAAAGTTGAAATGGCCATATCAAATGAAGGCACAGCCCCATTAAACAGCCAAACAGATGATTAGTACCGCGACTATTTAGCTGTCTCAAATAGGTTGGCGTATTTTCGGCAGAAAAATACACTTCTATTTTTTTATTAAAAAAATAAAAAGGCGGCAAAGCTAATTTTTCAATTGTTTCTACTTTTTTCTGTGAAAATATATACGTAAAAAAGTTGCTTTTGTAAAATATTTCTAAGATATTTATATTTCTTGCACCATTTTTGAGAAAAGCACTATATATGACTCGGCTGGAAGGCTACTTGCTGGCTTCGGATTCAATTAAACGGACTCCCAAGGTCGTCCGTTTAAAACGAATCCTCAGCCTGCAAGTAGCTACTTCCGAGCCTCGACAATAATGTACTATTATTTAACATGTCAAATATTTTATTAATTTAAGGTATTTACGGCTGTCACTTTCCATAAATAGGCACTTTTAATTTATTACTCTGGTATCACCGTACCAATATTAGTGATGGGACACCATAAAAACCAATATCGGTAAAATCGATATAAACATAATGAATAATATACAGATGGTCATGATGCCTAGCGAACACCAGCCATATCGTACAAACCTCAATGAGTGATATTCCTTGGCAGATGATGATCTGCCTAGTGACCACCAGCCATATCATGCTAACTTCAAGGTGTGATATTCCTAAGCAGATCGTGAAACGCCGGCATGTCATGATCTGACTAGTGACCACCAGCCATACCGTTCAAACTTCAACATTTAGGCATATCGAATAAGTAGGATGTCCTAATTTTAGCAAATGATAACCATTGAAATGGCTTGACAGCCTACTTATAGTACGTGTTTGGGTAGCGTATGATTTTAGTACCTACCTAGTACCTACGCATTCTGCTCCAAATGCCACATAGAATGCAGCACTAGCCGTGGCAAAAAATGCAAAAGGCAGATTATTAAATGGCGGCGTTTCATGATATGCCTAGGAATATCTCGATATGCCCGATTTTACGATCTACCGCCGATATATATACTAATTATCCCCTACTCAATATCCCTTAAATGACATCCTATGGCCGCGTTCCATCTCTGTCATCAGATCTGCATGCTCGATAGTATATTGCATTGCTTTCAGAAGTAAACCAACATGTAAAATATTAACTAATGAACTGATAATAAAAAATCATTCTATATCAGCTTGCAAGATTCGCCCTAAACAAATTGACAAAATATTAGAAATAACATCTAAATCATCATAAGTTAGTAAAATGCTGGTACAAAGACTTGATATTGTATTATTATTATAATTGATAAAATCAGAAATTAAAATTCATTGTCAATTTTATCGACAATATTATCGGCGCGTCCCTCGCACTATCTAGGTTTACTTAGAACTGACGTCATCTCGTTCACGGACAGGGTTGTCTGTGTTTGTTCTTGTACTTGTGTGAATATAGTTTTTGCTAGTGTTTGATAATTTTGTCGTGTGCGTGTGTAGCGACGCATGCTAAAAATGCATTAGTGTTAACATTATTTGTGTGCGTTACCTCGTCCCCCGCGCCAAAAACGACAGAATTTTTCAGATATAAATTAGTGCGCGTCTCTACTCCATAGATATTTACTCCGAGATGTTAGTATTATTCCATAATAACATTGGATTATTTTACAAATCAAATTTAACACTAAGCATTTCACAAAAGGATCATCAAACATGAAAAAATGTATAAAAAATACTAGTCTAGAATAGTATAGTCATCTAATAGAACCAGGTCCTTTTCCAGGGGTATTTTGTTCCATTTCCAAGCTGTCTTCTTGTGTCACAAGGGCCAGGTCATCAGCATAAGCAAATTTCCGCGCGGTGGAAAGTGCGCTAACACGTACCGCTCGGCGGCCACTGGGGTACAGTCTATTGCTCTTGTTGTGAAGACTAGGTCCGGGTTGTGGTCACTTCTACATCGAGCTGATTTGAACGTTCCTTCGCCTTTGTTAGAAACGACTAATACAGTGTTGTTCCTATCTGCCCAGTCCATGATCGCCTCCCCGTTGGCGTCAGATTTCCTATATCCCCGGCTGGTATGGTAGCTATTCAAGTCTCTAATGTAAAGGGATGGATGTTCCAAGTAAGGAAGGGGTGGAGTAGGCCAGCAGCTACGTGGAGACTTATATATATGTTGCATATCTGGGTTTCGCCGATTTGAATAATTGTTGTGGCGATGTTGATGCTATCGATGTTATTTGAAATCACGTTGACAAGGGCAGTAAGAGAAGACCGGCCGTATGTCGAAGTTCTATATTGTTCATGGTACGAGTATAATGCCGCTACCAAATCAAATCCCGGTATTTTACCTCGTTTAGCGAGTTGGGCATCATCAGCGGTGTGTGTTTCCAGAAGGAGGACTGTGTCAACACCATTGTCATGCAATATTTTGCTTAGGCATTCCGTTTTAGAATTGCTTTAAAAACATTATTGATAGAACTTGATGGTCTTGCTTGGTAAATATAAAGTAAATAGGTAATATTAAGCATTGATCTTAAAAATACTTGCTTATTTTACAAATTAATACGTAAAATCGAAATCACCGAAAAAACCGGAAACCCGGTTTTGCTGTTTCACAAAAACCGAAAAACCGGTTTTCTAAAATACGCACGGTTTTGTGACCCCTACTTAACACTTATTGAAACGACAACGAACGCAAGTATAAGTTTCATTTAGGAACGCAACCATGTTATTCTAATTGTAATAAGGTCTGCCGTGCGTGTCGGCCAGTCAGCCTGCTTACTAGCTCAGATTATCACTACACCTTATAAAACAAAGTCCCCCGCCGCGTCTGTCTGTTTGCGTGTTTGTATGTTCGCGATAAACTTAAAACTACTGAACGTATTTTCATGCGGTTTTCAACAATAATTAGAGTGATTCTTGAGGAAGGTTTAGGTGTATAATTTGTTAAGCCGGGGCGGTTCGCTAGTATTCTTAATGAAGGAAGCGGTAGGATGTATGCGGCGTGTGTGCCAACCGAGAGTTGGTCGTTGGCAATTGGTGCTCCGCTTCTCTTTCTCGGAGCTCCCTGATAAATTATAAATTACTGTACAGTCAGCATCATAACCAGGGGTAGCATCATCAGAACAATGGGACAAGAGTGTCTGCCTTTATTATTATACCTTTCCTGCTGATTGGGATAGGAAAAGAAATAACTTTTACTCAACCACAACCATACTATGCTATTTTCAACAACAAGGCTAAAATTTTCGTTTGTCAGTCAGGCGCTATTTCTATAAAGCTTACTTTTTTGTTGAAAACGTCACAAATACAGGGTGTCTCAGAACTACAACTCAAGAGGAACGTAACCAGCCTAACATGACCCCAGTAAAAGTTGCACGGTTTTCGAGTCTCTACCGAAAAAAAAAATTAAATCCTCTTTGTACTAAAAATGTTAAAACAAAGGGGAAATTTCTCTAATAACTCGAAAACCATGCAACTTTTACTGGCTTAGGCTGGTTAGGTTCCTCTTGAGTTAAACTACCTCCAATGTCACTGTGACGTGGTAGTTCTGGGACCCCCTATGTGTGTCATCGGTCTGACTTTATATACCTTATGCTACAGGAGTATACAAAACATTTCGACGAACTGGACGCCAGGAAGAAAGTGCTGCAGGCGGCAGAACAGTTGTTCGACAATCCCCTCGCAGACTTCTCTACCTATAACCGCGCCAAGACGGATTTCCAGTACATGGATCAGGTAAAAACTTGCTGCACTGTTTGGACGTGCACTGCACTACCGGTATGATAATATTATTCTGTGCTACCGGTCAAATGTTCACTTTATAATTTCGGCGCAATGAAAAAAATAGGGAGTAAGTATTACTGCACTGCAATGTTCTGCCGCCTGAGTGCAGAGCACTAGTGCACCCAGTAAACCATAGAGTATTTTATACATACTAGTCCTTAACCAGGTTTTCACTATGACATTAATGCATAAAGGCGGCCTACCGCGAAATATCGTTATCTGCCTCTCTATCGATCGAATAAGCAAGAGTGATAGAGAGGCAGAAACCGAATTCTCGATTTTCGTGTTTCGCGGTAGGCCCTGTGAGTATGCTAGTGACGCCCTCAACGTAAAGTTTTGCGTAATATTCCCTACTTATGCAGTGTTGAAGTCTAAATTCATGTATAACTACTCTTTGGCACGCGCCTGCACTATACAAACATATGTATGTTAAATTTTAATCTACTTTATGTATCAATGTCATTTTCTGAGCATTTTTGACACTTTTTCAAAAAGAATGACAATCCTGTTCTTAGAATATCTTGGAACATTTGCATACCTAGACAATTTTGTCGTATGCTCCTTCAGTGTTGATATATGCGCTGTATGTTAGGGTTAGTCCTCAATATACTCTTAATGTGCAGATATACAAGATATACAAGGCGCAGAAGAACGCAAGAGAAATATGGGCCAAAACTCTGTGGGTTAACCTGAACCCCCAGGCCCTGGTTGACGGGATTGAGCAGTTCTTTAAGGAGTACAGGTTCGTTTTATCCGCTTTACTTACTAAGGAAGTGAATAATCCCTTAAAAACTGTCGGACGATTTTTTATCTGTCAGTGCTGTGGTCATCGGCTGATACAAATATAAGATGTTGAATTAATGACGATGAGAAGAAACAAAACGCAAACAATTAAAAATGGTACTAGTTCAGCGGTGTTACTCACGAATTCCAGCCAATCGTGCAGTCTAACGCAACTAGTTGCGACCAATAGCGCGCGTAATGCGAACTCGTCAACCAATCGCACGCGTGATGCGAACTCATCAACCAATCGCGTTGTAGCGGTGTCACACCCTGTGATGCCTCATTATTATTGCCCGTAAAGCCAATCCCTAATATATATATATCTCAATGCTCTTAAGTTAAGGGATTTGGGGTGCCGCTGCCTGACAAAATGGCTAGCTTTATTTGAAGCAAGGACCGGAAAACCCCTCTTTACGCTTAATCCTATCAATTCGGTAACCCAATCGATTCGGTTACCTTATCATTCGGTAACCCTATCATACTGTTACCTGATTGTAATGGTAACCTTATTGAAACGGTAACCCTAACCTTTAACCGAGTTAATCTCAAAACCCCATCGCGATAGGGTTTTTGTTAAGGGTTTTTAACAGGTTTTCATTCAGTTATGGTAACCTTTATTATCGGTTGCTTACTGGTTTGCTACATTAAAGAAGTTTTAGTGATGTGCCGTCAGAACTAAAAAAAATACTAAAAAAATTGTTTATTTTATTTACTTTATTTAAATTTTGTTAATTTATTTAATTTATTTAATTTATTTAATTTATTTAATTTATTTAATTTATTTAATTTATTTAATTTATTTAATTTATTTAATTTATTTAATTTATTTAATTTATTTAATTTATTTAATTTATTTAATTTATTTAATTTATTTAATTTATTTAATTTATTTAATTTATTTAATTTATTTAATTTATTTAATTTATTTAATTTATTTAATTTATTTAATTAATTTAATTTATTTAATTTAAATAATTTAAATAATTTATTTAATTTATTTAATTTATTTAATTTATTTAATTTATTTAATTTATTTAATTTATTTAATTTATTTAATTTATTTAATTTATTTTATTTTAGTTTTATAAATGTAGCGATTTAAAAACTAAACTAAAATTAAAATAAACCTACTTAAAAATTTAACTAATACTTATAATATTATATAAAAACTAAAATATACTAATAAAATATATGAAAATAAAAAGAAGTTATAAAGAGAATACCCCTTCTAGAACCTCCGCCTGCGGCATTGAGCCCATAACGCTGGCTGCGTTACCTCTCTGTATTGCCAGCGATATGCGCTGGGAGAGGTAAGCGCCAGCTCTATGGTCTCCCGAAGCGTCGACCAGCCGTGTCGACAGGTCCCCCATGAAAGTTTTCATGTCCGCCGACCAAGGACCCATTGTTTCCACTGCAAGCGCCGCAAACTCATAATCTTGCAGTAAAGATGAGTATTTGCGGCGCTTGAGTAGTTGGGCCTGGTCGGCAGCAGCGCCAGCCTGTGCCCGGGTAGCCTGGATGTGGGACTGCGCAAAGGTGTCTACGCATGTAGCGTCCCACACCAAAGGCCTACCCAGTCTCCACGGCACCAGTGTGGCTCCGTCCGGTCGCTTACCATCGTCTCTCGCCATGCCTGAGGGTTCTAAAGTAGCAGTAGCTTTAATTTATTTAATTTATTTAATTTATTTAATTTATTTAATTTATTTAATTTATTTAATTTATTTAATTTATTTAATTTATTTAATTTATTTAATTTATTTAATTTATTTAATTTATTTAATTTATTTAATTTATTTAATTTATTTAATTTATTTAATTTATTTAATTTATTTAATTTATTTAATTTATTTAATTTATTTAATTTATTTAATTTATTTAATTTATTTAATTTATTTAATTTATGTAATTTATGTAATTTATTTAATTTATTTAATTTATTTAATTTATTTAATTTATTTAATTTATTTAATTTATTTAATTTATTTAATTTATTTAATTTATTTAATTTATTTAATTTATTTAATTTATTTAATTTATTTAATTTATTTAATTTATTTAATTTATTTAATTTATTTAATTTATTTAATTTATTTAATTTATTTAATTTATTTAATTTATTTAATTTATTTAATTTATTTAATTTATTTAATTTATTTAATTTATTTAATTTATTTAATTTATTTAATTTATTTAATTTATTTAATTTATTTAATTTATTTAATTTATTTAATTTATTTAATTTATTTAATTTATTTAATTTACTTAATTTATTTAATTTACTTAATTTATTTAATTTATTTAATTTACTTAATTTATTTAATTTACTTAATTTATTTAATTTATTTAATTTATTTAATTTATTTTATTTTTAGTTGAATCAAAATGACGGAGTGGTTGTTTATATCAAAAACACCCTCAAACATAAGGTAAAAGAAATTACACTCACTCAAGCATCATGTCTTCAAGTGGATGTCCTAAACAGTACTCTATTATGTATTTATCGATCCCCGGCAACATCAAATGCAGATAACTTTATATGTTCGCTAAAAACTCACCTGGAGACCTTAAATACAGGAAACAATTTAATCATAGCGGGTGATATAAACATTAATATAAAAGTGAAATTGTGTGAACCTTTACATGAATTTAAAAATAGGACTAATTATTTAAACACCCTATCGACCTTTGGACTCCTTGCTGGTCACTCTAAGCCAACAAGGGAAAAAAATTGCTTGGATCATTTTATTTTAAGGATAAATAAAACTAAATACTCTCCTACTATTGCTATTATTAAGACTACTATAACAGATCATTTTACCACTTTCTTGTCTTTATCTAAAATTAAAAAAACAACTACAGTAAATAAAACTAAGACCACAATTAATTTCGATAATGCTTTAAAACACCTCCAAGAAAAATACTTATCTAATCTTATGTTCTGTACTGACCCCAATATTATGACAGATAGTTTAATAAATATGCTTAGCGAGTCCATAAAAGAAAATACTAAAATCAGTCAAATACCTAGTGCGAAGCGTGTTATAAAGCCTTGGATGTCTCCAGGGATATTACGTTGTATACGGAACCGCAATAAGTTACAAAGACAAGTACGTAATAACCCTGATGACACAATACTAAAAATAACTTACATTCGTTACAGAAATTATTGTAAAAAACTTATAAAAAACTTAAAAAGACAATTTGAAAAAGATCTTCTGGCGAACTCAGTAAACAATAATAAATTACTGTGGAAAAATATAAAAAAATTGACTTTCACAGATAAATCTAATAAAGCTCCCTCAGAGCTTACAAATATGAGAACAACCCCAATTGAATCGGCCAATCACATAAATGATTACTTCGCTAACATCGGGAAAGAGCTGGCTGAACAAATCGACTCAAACCCTCAGGATTTAAGGAACTTTCTTGGTCGCCTCCCTGTACAATCTGCATCATTTGTATTGCTACCCACTACCCCTGACGAAGTTCACACTACTTTGAAAAATCTAAAATCAAATAGTGCACCCGGCTGGGATAACATCACGACCAGTTTTCTCAAATTTATAGCTAAAGAAATAGTCCCTGTTCTAACCCATCTGGTAAACATCTGCTTCGATCAAGGAGTATTCCCCAAAGCTTTGAAAAAAGCATTAATTACACCCGTGTATAAGAGTGGGGACAGAGACGACGTCAGTAATTATAGGCCAATCTCAGTTTTACCCGCACTTTCGAAAATTTTGGAAAAACTCCTTAACACTAGACTGTTAAACTTTTTAAATAAATGTAATCTTCTATCGGCGGCACAATTTTTTGCACGGAATGTCAACTGAAGATGCAATAACCTCTCTTACTTCACTAGTAGCGGATAACCTGGACAATGGTAATAAGTGCTTAGCTGTTTTTTTGGACCTAAAAAAGGCCTTTGACACCGTCTCTGTTCCTATTCTTTTACACAAACTTGAAAAAATGGGGGTTAGAGGGTCACCTCTTGCTCTTCTTAAAAATTATCTTACTGAAAGGAAACAACGGGTGAAACTATCACAATATACCAGTGACGATGTAGACATCTCTTACGGCGTACCCCAGGGTAGCGTATTAGGCCCTACGCTATTTTTGGTTTACATTAATGACCTGTGTAATATCACATTACCTAATGCTAAACTTTTTTCTTATGCTGACGATACCGCAGTGGTCGTTACAGGAAAAACATGGAATGAGGTTAAAATCAGTGCAGAACTGGGCATGTCTTACATCGCTAAATGGTTAAGAATGAATTTATTAACACTTAATACCAAAAAAACAAATTACATGTGTTTTAGTATAACCAGTAGTACACAACCAACTTGGGATACTAATCTTAAAATACACTTCGGTCAACCTTGTGACGGTGCCAGTTGCGACTGCCCATCTATCGGAAAAATTGCAAACATCAAATATTTGGGAGTTATGTTGGACGAGCATCTCAATTGGTACGGTCACATTGATCAGGTCATTGTTAGAGTAAGAAAGTTGCTCTGGATTTTCAAGACTTTAAGACATATTGTGCCGGGAATAATAACAACGAAACAATCAAAGCCGCGTAATTTATTAAATGAAATTTACACCTCCTTGGCACAATCAGTCCTGACGTATTGCATAACTGCTTGGGGAGGTGCAGCAAAAACTCGTTTTATAGACCTTGAAAGAGCGCAGAGGGCACTTATCAAGATTATGTATTTTAAGAAGGCCAGGTTTTCCACTGATCTGTTATACCAAATCAGCGGAATCTTATCAGTTCGGAAATTGTACATCTTGCAGACCATTCTAAAAAAGCATAAAACTCTCCCGTACAACCCAAACTACAAGAATAAGAGGTACAAAATATATATTGCTAAGGTGGTTAAGACTAAAACTAAATTTGCGAGATCACAGTACGTCACCACATCTGCGCACCTTTACAATAAAATTAATAATTTACTAGATATTCACTCCAAACCGCATACAGAGTGCAAAAATGTTTTAATTAAATGGTTGCAGAGTAAAACATATGATGAGACAGAAAATTTACTGAGATAAAGCCCACGCTCAACACACACACACACACCCACACGCACCCCCACACACACTCACACACGCATACACACACACACACACACACACACATACACACAGAAGAACCCATAAATTTAATTGTTTATGAATTAAAATTAGCATAGTTAAACCTTAGCAATACCTTACCTCCGTAGGTACCTATTAGACTTAGTTTTAGTTTATAAGTAATAAAAGTAGTGCTTCTTTTGTATTTCTGTTGTAATACTGTATACTGTAATTTTCCGTAATTGATTAGTTTAGTTTAATTTAATTGTATACCTAAGTACATTATGTTACATAGGGAAGAGCGGTGTTACCCAACACGGGCATATGTTTGCTTACAGGGTAGCTCCATCCCTTGCATCATTAATATGTGTATTTTTTGGAAATAAAGAATTTTGTATTTGTATTTGTATTTTGTATTTATTTAATTTATTTAATGCAACAAAAATAGTTACCTAGCAACAAGCACAAATGTCGTCTCGTCTCTTTATAAATTAATAACGATTGAAATATGAATTTTCACGCATCTTAAACATGTTACAAATAAACTAGAGGTCGCTGTGAGGTTCTGCAAGTGTGGGCAGCATACGGAGGACTCCCCTCCCGGCACAATCTGTGAATATCCCCTTGGCAGCGCTTGCTGACAGGAGTGACATATTGCCTTCATCCACCCAGTGCCTCAGCCATTGCCACACACATCGCGCAGGCTCGCACCGTCACGTATCTCCGTTTTATTGGCCGTCGCCAAGACTATGCCCTAACACAACATGCGCAGTGACGATCTTTTTTAAACGTAACTGTCATCAACATTGGTTTTGTTTACTTTTTTCATATTTATCAGTGTATTTTCATATTTTAATCAGTGTTTGGTTGCCAAACCAAAATATGTGCTTCTAATACTTTTTGCCGTGCGTTCGTGTAAAATAAGGACCCTAAATACGTAAGCCAGCGTCTTGTAGCGCCTTTGCTGCACCTTTTTAAGTTTTTTATTGTATTTATTTCTAGGTAAGGTATTACTTTTTATCCCCCTCTATCGAATGTCTACACAACCCAGCATTTCTTCAGTGGAGCTATTGGAATGCCCTGTCTGTTTAGATAACAAGCTTTATAAGGGAGAGAGGGGACTCGCAATCCACACGGCTCGTCGACATGGAACGCGTATTCCCTTTAATCCCCCGCTGCCTAGCGCTTCACAGCCTACACCGTCAACAGTAGGCAATTCCAATAGCTCTCCTTTTCTTGCAGATAGGTTAGGAGCCCTAAAAAGACATGTCACAGTTATAAAGAGAATACCCCGTGGCGCCCGCAGAGCTGTAGCTAACTCTCTCTCGGAATGCGTCGCCAAGGTCGTCACGGAGAATTCTCCCCAAGCTTGGGAGCGCCTGCTCACTTTTACCTATTCCGTTTTACACGCTGAAAAATCTAGGAAAACCTCCTTAACGACCCAACTGAAAAACAATTCATACAATTTACCTCCCCCCAGTCAACTAAATCAATCAGTTTTTATTAGTAACCCTCGGCCATACTCAAAAATCAAATCAATAGAAAACAAAATTTCAGAAGGGAACATAAGCGGAGCGGCTCGACTCCTCTTCTCAAATGACGACTTGGCGACGCATTCACCAGAAACCTTTGCCGCCCTCAGTGATAAACATCCGGTTCCCCTAGCTCCCACCCCGCTACCAGATCCCCCTACTCAGGACAATATAGGACTAACCGTTACAGAGGACGCAGTACAACAATCAATCCTTTTGTTCCCCAATGGATCTGCAGGCGGTCTGGATGGTCTTTCCCCCCAACACCTAAAAGACCTCATTGGTGTCCCTTCTGGAGACTCGGGATCAGCCTTACTTAAAGAGCTGACCGGCCTAATGAACTTAATGTTAGCAGGCCGAGTAAATGCTGATATCGTCCCTCTCCTTTACGGCGCCAACCTCGTTGCCTTGGCGAAGAAAGACGGTGGCATACGCCCGATTGCTGTCGGATGTACTTTTAGGCGCTTGGCTTCAAAACTCTGTTGCCGGAAATATAATGATAAGTTGACCAACATTTTTAAGCCCCGGCAGCTAGGCTTTGGAGTCAAGAGCGGATGTGAAGCTGCCGTACACGCCGCTCGGTCGTTCTTGAGTCGTCCGGACTATGAAGTATTCTTGAAAATAGATGTTAAAAACGCGTTTAATTCGATTAACCGTGGTGCCCTCCTAACAGAAATAAAAGAAAATCTTCCAGATTTATACGCATATTTATGGCAATGTTACGGGGCACCTACGAAACTACTCTTTGGTGATAGAACCATTCTGTCAAGCACAGGTTGTCAACAAGGTGACCCCCTTGGACCTGCGATTTTCAGTCTAGCAATTCAGCCGATAATTTCAAATTTAAATTCTAAATTTAATCTTTGGTATCTAGACGACGGCTCCCTCGGCGGAGACGCCGCTACAGTCCTACAGGATTTAAAATTTATAATTGACAAGTTTTCAGACATAGACCTCTCTTTAAATTTTACAAAATGTGAAATTTTCATACCTAATCACCTTCCATCAGAAAGAAAATCCGAAATACTTACAAACTTTAACGCCATCCTGCCCAACCTCTCTGTTCATTCCAATTCATCTCTTACGCTTCTAGGTTCACCAATTTTCGACGAAGCCATCAACCCTGTTATTAATTGCAAATTAAATCTGTTTAACTGCACATCCAATCTGTTATTCGAAATTAATCCCCACATGGCCCTTTACATCATCCGTTTTTGCCTTTTCACTCCAAAATTTATGTATTTACTTCGATCCTGTCCGATATGGAAATACCCCGCCATACTTTCATCAATTGACAGCAGTCTCCAAACCACTCTATCTAAAATTTTAAATGTTAATTTTGACCTCAGATCATGGACCCAGGCGGTTCTCCCTGTTCGATTTGGTGGCCTGGGTGTTCGCTCCTCGACCAGCGTAGCGTTGCCTGCCTTCTTGTCTTCCGTTTACTGTTCGCTGTCTCTCGTCGGTAAAATCTTAAATCTCCCTCAGATTTCCGGCGCTGAGATAGCGAGCTTGGCGGAGGCTGAGACCGCTTGGTGTGGCACGTGCCCAGGGGTGACCGCCCCGGCCACAAAACATGTCCAGAGAGCCTGGGATACCCCCGGCCTTAAAGCTACTCACGCGTCTCTAATACAAAATAGTCCGGACGACTCAGATCGCGCCCGCCTACTAGCTGTCTCTAGTTACGAATCGGGTCACTGGCTGAACGCCTTACCGTCTCGCAATATTGGTACTGTTTTAGAAAAAAACACGCTCAGAATATCAGTTTGCCTGCGCATTGGGGCCAAAATATGCTCCGCCCACACCTGCGCTTGCGGCAAGGACGTGGACCAGCTAGGTCGATATGGCCTCTCTTGCATCAAAAGCGCCGGCCGTTTATATCGCCACGGCACCATTAATGATTTGGTCCGGCGGTCGCTTGCTACCGTTTCTGTGCCTGCTACTTTAGAACCCTCAGGCATGGCGAGAGACGATGGTAAGCGACCGGACGGAGCCACACTGGTGCCGTGGAGACTGGGTAGGCCTTTGGTGTGGGACGCTACATGCGTAGACACCTTTGCGCAGTCCCACATCCAGGCTACCCGGGCACAGGCTGGCGCTGCTGCCGACCAGGCCCAACTACTCAAGCGCCGCAAATACTCATCTTTACTGCAAGATTATGAGTTTGCGGCGCTTGCAGTGGAAACAATGGGTCCTTGGTCGGCGGACATGAAAACTTTCATGGGGGACCTGTCGACACGGCTGGTCGACGCTTCGGGAGACCATAGAGCTGGCGCTTACCTCTCCCAGCGCATATCGCTGGCAATACAGAGAGGTAACGCAGCCAGCGTTATGGGCTCAATGCCGCAGGCGGAGGTTCTAGAAGGGGTATTCTCTTTATAACTTCTTTTTATTTTCATATATTTTATTAGTATATTTTAGTTTTTATATAATATTATAAGTATTAGTTAAATTTTTAAGTAGGTTTATTTTAATTTTAGTTTAGTTTTTAAATCGCTACATTTATAATATACGATTAGTAAGTACATTATTTTGAAGAGCAAATAAAAAAAACGATACATTATACGTTACCTATATAAATAAAAATTTATTTAATTTATTTAATTTATTTAATTTATTTAATTTATTTAATTTATTTAATTTATTTAATTTAATTATTTTAGTTATAATATAATAATATTTATAATAAGAACACACCACACAGGTAGGTATAAAGATAAACAAAGGAAAGGCAAAAAAACTTGTTTGTGCTGGAGGCTTCATAGACCGCCCATGCCAACCTCGGTTATTCAATAATCAGAGGCGTATTTACAAATTTGGCGCCCCGGGCCATTTTGATTTGCCGCCCCCCTTCATCAGTGACGATAAAGTATTTTATTTAAGAAAAAAAAAACCTGCAACAAGTACCTTTGGGGTGTGAAATAAAAAAAAACTAAACATTTACCATTTACTCACATAGGCATTTACATTTCTTTTCCTATGTACACATTGGTTGACAAAATCATCAATAACGCTGTCGTAATTTAAAACGTTTGTCAGCTCAGCTTCTATATTAAGAAGAGCTAAGCTATTCAGGCGCTCTTCGCTGATAGTGGAACGTAGATATTTTTTTATTCTTTTGAGTGCAGAAAGGTGACGTCACTAATGTCACTATTCTAGATACAGATTTATATGGGCCGTTTTTGTCACTCAATGACGATGCGACCTCGTTATATTTGCCTGTACGGTTACCATCAGTTTGTCACTGACATAAACGCCGTCGAGAACGTAATTTACTTTCGATACATCCCGTTTGCACTAATATGCGAGTGCGAGCGAGATGTATAGAAAGTAAATTACGTTCTCGACGGCGTTTATGCCAGTGACAAACTGATGGTAACCGTACTGATCTGATCGGTGACCGGTGGGTACTGCTGAGTTTTGGCCATTGAGAATCAAGGTGAGACATGGCAGTCAGGCTGGATATAGCTAAGGAGTTCGGTCGGGTCTGGCATCGAGTCTGCTCGAGGGACTATGTTATACAAATGGATCGCTAGCTTTTTTTCCGGTAGACGCACATGAGCCGTATAGTAGACGGAAGCTGCTCCGATAGTGTGGACATTACCGCTGGCGTTGCACTAGGTTCTGTGCTGTCATTGCTGCATATCAATGATAATCATTGCTATGCAGACGACAGTAGTAGGGATGCGTATTACACAGGCCGTACCATTATCCCTCATTCTGTGGTGCTGGAAAGTCATGAAAAGTATTGTATTTGTATCTGATATCGAGAGCACTCTATCTGTACTGAGTTTCGGCATGGGATCGGAACAATTTAGTGAGATTCAATACCACGAAGACACAAGAACCGCCCGTATGTATATAGTCAGATGGGTCACAAATAATGTTAGGTACGTAAGTGAAAACGCGAGCGTAGCGAGCGCGAAATTTTTTCGAGAAAATAGTAGGTAAATTTTTAGGGTTCCGTACTTCAAAAGGAAAAAAACGGAACCCATATAAGATCACTTTGTTGTCCGTCCGGCCGTCTGTCTGTCTCAATATAAAGGGTCTTGACATGACAGAGGGCGGCAAAATCGACAAGGCTTGTTATTTTTACAAATAAATAGGGGAGCGACAAAATTCTGGTCGACCCTATCTGAACAGCTAATAAAATATTTTTTTGACCCAAATTTGCCGCCCCCTAAAATCTGCCGCCATAGGCTTCAGCCTACTCAGCCTAGTGGTAAATCCGGCACTGCGCCGTACTAATACTTCTTGAACGAAAATGCTAAATTAATTTAGGTACTTGTTGGTAGATATTTTTAGCAATGGTGGGGTTTGAAGCGTTCGTTTGTTTATTAATTTAAATGTTAATTAAAATATAATAAAAAAATAGCTAAGTTTGATTATAAAAGGCGCCCAGAAAAAGCCGCAAGGGGGTGGCTTCGCCGCCCCCCTGCGGCCTGCCGCCCCGGGCCATGGCCCCCTTGGCCCTATGGTAAATACGCCCCTGTCAATAATAAGTTGAATTTAAGTGTGCGTAAAGATTACAATCGTTTGAACTGGTCAAAAACCTCATAATGAGGTAACTGAATAGACTGGGTTTTTATTTCGGTTACCGGTAACAGAGGTTAACTCGATCTGATACGGTTACCGAATCAAAGTGTTACCTTATTAAGCGGTTACCGTTATGGTAGGGGTTTTTATAAACACCTCTAAAATAACCCTATGAAAAACCCCGGTTAAGGTAACCGGTTCCTGTCCCTGATTTGAAGAAGTCACATTTTGATCCAGGAAACTACCCAAGCCGGTGCGGCTCAGCCCCACGGGGCTCCAGCTGGACTTGAAGATGAAGCAGTTCAAATCTGTCGTGCCGCTCATGGTGTCTCTCAAGAACGAATCCATGCGTGAGCGGCATTGGAAGGAACTCATGCACAAGACTGGTATGCTCTTTACCTATAATCATAGACTAGGAATCCTCCAGACATAGCATAATAGTAGCGCTACCCCCTCTGCCACAAATATACGGTAGCTTTACTCCATTCTCGATCAAGTGTCTTTGTGTGACGTCCGTGTCTTTGAACGGACCAATCACGGCACGGGACTCGCTCACCTCCTCCCCCGCACCCGTGTATTTTTGGCCGCATCGGTTTCATGAAATAATTGCTCTAAGCTCCGTCTAGAGCAGCGGTCGGCAACAAGCGGCCCGCGAACCTCTCACTTGCGGCCCGCGAGCCCCCCTGGCTATTTTGTATGTAATATTGTCATACAACAATGTCTGATAAAGTCACACATATTAACAAAGTGCGGCCCGCGAGCCTTCCTGGCTATTTTGTATGTAATATTGACATACGACAATGTCTGATTAAGTTATAAATGTTAACAAAGTGCGGCCCGCGTCATCTTCGTTGACTACTATGTGGCCCTTGGCTGCTAAAAGGTTGCCGCCGACCGCTGCCGCTGGTCTAGAGGATTCCTAGTCTATGCCTATAATACAAGGGTCGATCAACTATTTCTTTTTGTTATTCTGCCCCGTCAGCCAGGAGACAACAGTAGCATAGTTTCTTAGAAGAGCTGCTGTACAGTCAACTGTAAAAATATGGGTGCACAAATCATCTCAAAAATATGTCCCATAGCTCTTATGTCAGCGAATTAAGAACTATGGGACATATTTTTGAGTAATTTGGCTACACCCATATTCTTACAGTTGACTGTACCATGTTCTACAAACGTGCTTAGTAGATGTCCCATTATGGGAAGGCCTTATAACTACCAAAAAATTCAAGTTTGTTTCATTTAAATACGAAATAACTAGTATTTTAAGAGTGACCCAGGAGACCGTAACCATGGCAACTAGTGACAAGAAAAAGTTGATTCACCCACAAACTGCACAGGAGCTCTGAGGAGCTCTGAAGGGCCTCGTTTGCCTTCCACAGCTGAGCTTGCATGGAGCTGCGCTCACGCTCACGCTTCCACAAATTAAAAATGCACGCTAAGAGAGACCCCACACTAACGTTTTTTGAGCGTCGGAGTCTAGTTAGCGCTATGGAACATGGCGTCGATGCGCAGTTGCGCCAACGTTGCGTCGAACAGCAGCTATATAGTTGAAACTTGAGAGGACGCTGACGCTCGGGGAGACGCTGGTCCACACTACCACGCTACGCTACGCTAGTGTGGACCAGCGTCTCCCGAGCGTCAGAATCTGCTCACCACCCCCACCCACACCCTAACTTGTGTGTTGTGTGGAACTAGTATTTTGCCCTTTGGGGCAAAGACCGCGTAACTTATGTATAGGTATGCTAATATACTACAGAATAGACAACAGTACTAACGCTGCGTCTTACGTAAGCGAACAACTCGCGAACGCGACGCGGCGCGGCGCGGCGGGCCCAAGGCGTTCGCGTTCGCAACGAAAGCGCCCACGTAAGGACGCTTCTATAGGACCTATCAAAGGATTGATTCACCCCGCGCCGCATCGCTTTTGCTTCGCGTTCGCGTGTTGTTCTCCTACGTAGTACGCTGCGTAAATAGTACTACCTACTTACGAAATTCTCATTGTCTAACAAAACAGTTCTCTACACATCTGTCCTTACCTTATGTTCGTCTTTTTAACACACAGGGCAAACATTCGACATGTCCCCCGAACGCTTCACCCTCGAAAACATGTTCGCTATGGAGCTGCATAAGTACCAGGACGTGGCTGAAGAGATCGTCAACCACGCCATCAAGGCAAGTATCCTCGTGTCCGTCTTAACACACAGGGCAAACATTCGACATGTCCCCCGAACGCTTCACCCTCGAAAACATGTTCGCTATGGAGCTGCACAAGTACCAGGACGTGGCTGAAGAGATCGTCAACCACGCCATCAAGGCAAGTATCCTCGTGTTCGTCTTAACACACAGGGCAAACATTCGACATGTCTCAAGAACATGTTCGCTATGGAACTGCACAAGTACCAGGAGGTGGCTGAAGAGATCGTCAACCACGCCATCAAGGCAAGATGCTTTAATGACAGTTTTAATTCGATTTTATATGCATGTTGTCTGTCCCGTGTCCTAATATGTCTGGCTGAGCCAATCTTGCAAAGTGGCTTACACAGTAGGTAGGCACACGAACTGAAATTGTAGCTGCTTCTCCACAAATCCACGCTTCTACAAATCTATGCTCGAAAATTAACCGAGCCTTATTCAGACTGAATTTATCATCAGAAAATCATCCGGGCATTTTTCTCAAGAAAACTTCTACCTACAGCACAGAAATGAAAGCAAACAGTGGCCATATTTTCTTAATCCTTTGAACGTCAAGCCTATCGTGTGCGGCGCGTCATCTAATCGTGAACCTTATCGCAGTGCACGAAGGGTTATATTGGTCTGAAGCCGCGCACGTCAGTTCACATCTTTGGCGGTCAGAAGCTCCAGTATATTTTATTCATATCGTGTATTTAACTTACAGGAATTGGCCATAGAGCGTGGAGTGAAGGACGTTCAAGAGACGTGGGCAAACATTCAGTTCACAGTGGCGCGTCATTGGAACCGGGGCGAGGATCGCGGTTACACGCTCAACCCTTGCGATGAAATAATTGTCAAAGTTGATGACGATTCCATGTCGCTGCAGAGCATGGCTGCGTCACAGTAAGCGCCAATTGCACTAGTTGGTTAATTTTACAACTTTTACGCAGCTCTTTTTATTGTAAATTCAATGGTCATCTATTTTTTGGTAAAATTATTATATTTTCCTAAGTCACGATGCCCTATTAAATGGACAAATTCGAATGTTATTTTGAACTATCTCTTCTTCTTAATCGCTCCCCCATTTCTGAGGATCGTGACTCCACTTGGGGGCTGTCCATAAATTACGTCATCGATTTTTGACGATTTTTGACCCCCCCCCCCCCCCTATCAATCATCCAAAAATCATGCTTCTCCTACGTCATGCTACCATCATCCGATGTCCAGACCCCTAATTTCAAATTACGTAATTTATGAATAGCCCCTTGCGCTTTATAAATTGCCTCCAACTGTTTCGGTCTGTGGCTTGATGGAGGGCGGTGGTAACAGGTAGCTCCAGCTGTTCGGAGATCTGGTCCGACCACCACTAGTTTTTCTAAATTGTTGGCCCCTCTTCGTGGGATATGGCCAAAGTAGGTAACAACACGGTGTAGACATATAGAGGACAGACGTTGGGTGTTCTCCATTCTGAGTTCTTTGAGGACCGAGGCGAGGATTTTGAACTATAATGAAATATTAAAAAAAAAAACAAATTCAACTATAAAAGTACTTGTATTAAAAATGACTGGGGCACTGAGAGGATTTCAGGCGAAGTTGGGCACTAACGGTGAAGTTAGCTTTCCCTGCGATAGAAAATAAAATAAAATTAAAAATTTTGGTATGAATTGCAACATTGATATATGAATGAATGAATGAATGAAAATCTTTATTTCAGGAAACTAATGGCCCATACATACCTAAATACCTTAAAACTAGCATACATATCATATAAAAATATTAAAACTAAACTACTATATATGTATAACGGGGTTTGACGATAACGCTCAGTAGCTCGCGCAATTATACTAAGCTTGAAACTAGATGGCGCTAGTAGTCCTTAGTTTTGAGGACTTTATGGCATGTTACATAGCAGTTACAAAGTGCGAGGAATGATAAAACTATTTATATAAGGTACATTTTTTTACAGATTCATTGGTCCGTTCCTCTCAATAGTACACACTTGGGATCGGCGGCTGTCCACCATCTCCGAGGTGATAGAGGAATGGATGGCCACGCAGCGCAAGTGGCTCTACCTGGAGGGCATCTTCGTAGGCGGGGACATCAGGCAACAACTACCGGAGGAAGCGAAGAAGTTTGACGACATTGACAAGTCGTTTAGGAAGGTAAGGAACAATGGATGACCACGCAGCGCAAGTGGCTCTACCTGGAGGGCATCTTCGTAGGCGGGGACATCAGGCAACAACTACCGGAGGAAGCGAAGAAGTTTGACGACATTGACAGGTCGTTTAGGAAGGTAAGGAAGAATGGTTGGCCACGCAGCGCAAGTGGCTCTACCTGGAGGGCATCTTCGTAGGCGGGGACATCAGGCAACAACTACCGGAGGAAGCGAAGAAGCTTGAGGACATTGACAGGTCGTTTAGGAAGGTAAGGAAGAATGGATGGCCACCCAGCGCAAGTGGCTCTACCTGGAGGGCATCTTCGTAGGCGGGGACATCAGGCAACAACTACCGGAGAAAGCGAAGAAGTTTGACGACATTGACAGGTCGTTTAGGAAGGTAAGGAAGAATGGTTGGCCACGCAGCGCAAGTGGCTCTACCTGGAGGGCATCTTCGTAGGCGGGGACATCATCAGGCAACAACTACCGGAGGAAGCGAAGAAGTTTGACGAAATTGATAAGTCGTTTAGGAAGGTAAGTAAGAATGGATGGCCACCCAGCGCAAGTGGCTCTACCTGCTACCGATCCGCCCCGGCTCCGCATGGGTTGCACAAAATCTTAAAAATAAACTTTCTTCAATAATCACTTTATTGATAGCTGAAAACCGCATGAAAATCCGTTTAGTAGTTTTTGAGTTTATCCCGAGACAGACAGACGCGGCGGGGGACTTTGTTTTACAAGTTGTAGTAATAGCACATCGTGTACCTAGTCGGTTGTCAATAAAATCATAAACAATTGTATTCTAACCTCCTAGCCATACAAGAAATAGTCCAAAATTTTACAATGAAGTTTGAAAACTTTGAGCATATAGTTGATAATTGATATAGTGTAGGAAATATAGCTGATTTGGTTTTGTTTTAAAATAAAATAAATGCAATGCAACAATTCTAATTGAACGTGATTTAAATTTCATCAAACTTAATTGACCGGAGCGTAGCGAAGGTCTACGTTTCGACTGGAGCATTTTGCTTTTGTATGTCCGGATGTTCTCCTCTACAGGTCGCAATTCTTAACCGAATCTCGTGAAATTTTGTGACTGGATTCTATGTCTAAATAAAAATTTTTTGTTCGTCCGGTTTTTTGAATTTTTTTAAAATGGCGGAGTCGTGATAGCTCGCGCCTAAACAAATAGTGGTATCGGTACCATACGAGTGTTTTCTTTTTGAGATATGTTTATAGATTAAATGGCCAAAAATTCAGAACATTTATTTCGCTGGTTTCGGAGGTATTGACATATTTAATTTTAACTAATTTTAATTTCAGAAGGAGTAGCTAAATTTCGTCAACCCATCTAAGAACTATTTGGCTCAGTTTGTAAACGTGCGATTTTTCTGTTTGCACAGAGGGTCTGGGTTCGATCCCCGGTAATTATATGCTGTGATATTATAACTTTTTGTATTTTTTTACACATAAATTTCGTATTGTTTTTTTTTAATTTACTATATTTAAAGCTCTTAGCACCATGTTATTTAAAGCTCTGCTCGCGAGGTCTACAGCTCACAGAGCCACTAAGTAATAATTAATTATGCCGCTGCGTTATTAATTAATATTATTCAAAAGGTGTTAAAAAAACCAGCCACTCAAACAGCGAGTGTAGGAAATATAGTTGATTTTGTTTTGTTTTAAATTAAAACAAATGCAATGCAAATTAGTAATTAATTATGACGCTGCGTTAATAATTAATTTAAAAGGTGTTAAAAAACCAGCCACTCAGACAGCGACGGTACCCCACGCCTCCCTCCTAAGAGGGAGGTGAACGATCATCGACGGCTAATGCAAATTAGCAATTAATTATGGCGCTGCGTTAATAATTAATTTAAAAGGTATTAAAAAACCAGCCACTCAGCCAGCGACGGTACCCCACGCCTCCCTCCTAAGAGGGAGGTGAACGATCATCGACGGCTAATGCAAATTAGCAATTAATTATGACGCTGCGTTAATAATTAATTTAAAAGGTATTAAAAAACCAGCCACTCAGACAGCGACGGTACCCCACGCCTCCCTCCTAAGAGGGAGGTGAACGATCATCGACGGCTAATGCAAATTAGCAATTAATTATGGCGCTGCGTTAATAATTAATTTAAAAGGTATTAAAAAACCAGCCACTCAGCCAGCGACGGTACCCCACGCCTCCCTCCTAAGAGGGAGGTGAACGATCATCGACGGCTAATGCAAATTAGCAATTAATTATGACGCTGCGTTAATAATTAATTTAAAAGGTATTAAAAAACCAGCCACTCAGACAGCGACGGTACCCCACGCCTCCCTCCTAAGAGGGAGGTGAACGATCATCGACGGCTAATGACCAGACAGTCATTGCCTTTCTCACGCTCAGGGCACCGCGCCACATCTCATCTTCGTGGATGGGGTCAGCTCACGTATTGTGATAGCCTGGCGAAGAGCTTACTATAGAAATGATCCTATGAAGTAAGGTCTTGACGCAATATTGCGCGCCGAGGAGGGTCATGAATCCGAGAAAAATCTTAACACCGCGAAGTAGGATTCGCCGCGGACGGAACAGCGACATCTTCCGGGAAATTGGGTAAACGCTTTATCGCGGAGCGAAGTCCCCACGTGGGTCTATATTTATCTCGCCAGTGATGTAAGCAGAATCAGATGACCTTGCCGTCGCCATAATAAGTAGACGTAGCTGATAGCGTCTGATAAACGTACAGTCAAGGTATGAAATATTGACACGGACAAAAAGCCCAATAATTTGTATACTCGACCTTAATTCCCGTACATTCAGGTAATGTCTACACTATTTTACTAGTTTTGGCATTTTGTCCGTATCGATATTTAATAACTTGACTGTACAGTACCAGGTACACGCCTATCTAAAATATTAAAAAAAGTAATAAAAGAAACTTATATTTAATGACCTACCTTTAATTTCCCTATTTTGTTACTGGGATATTTGTGACATTACCTATGAAAAGGGACCTTATTGTCAATGGCGCTTCCGTCATAATAAATGATGCTCCGATACAAATACAACACAGCGCGACCCAATGCGGCGTAAGCGCCATCGACAATGAATACCCTTTAACCTCTAGCCGCCCAGAGACCTATAAAAAGGTCTCCTGTTCCATTCTAATTTCAACTTAGTGTTGACAAAATAAAATTTCAGTTTGCTTGTCAAGGTTTTACGTATGGGCGGCTAGAGGTTAAATATAAGTATTTTTTGTACAGCACACCCGAGCCCACGAGTTAATTTTAACCACGGGGCCTATTTCTCAAACGGTATTAGACTAATAATATTTGTCCACGAACTGTCAAATCGTATGGATTACCATAGCAACACACTAATAATATGAGACTAATACCGTTCGAGAAATGGGCCCCAGCAGCCATACTCTGCGTAGTGTCAATCAATATTGAATAACTTTTATTATGGGACCAATTTGGCTATCCCATAGAAATCAGCGGCATCACATCAGCTGGAATGTATGAAACCGCCAATTTTTTTTCGCGATTTGGCATCTGTTCCATAATAAACTCGGAGTAAATATCTATGGAGCGGCCATTAACAGGCGTTCCCCTCTGCAAAAAGATCGCGGCCGCCGGTCAAGGAGGTTATATAAAACTAGTTGCCACACGTCATACGCCATTCAGCAAACGTCAGTCTAAGCGGAATGATAGGAGCCGAAAATGCCGAATTGCAGCGTTTTCTCGTGCAAAATGAGATCGGAAACGTCTAGTCTACAAAAAGAACACGTTTCTTATCATATGTAAGTACTATTACATCTAAATATTATCAAATAGTGCATTAACTTTGCAAATAACTAAAAAACATTGTCAATCTGACAGTGATACCAGTGATATGATATTAGATCTAATTTAGGGTAATTCTAAAGAAGACTTTCTAAATATTAATTAGGTACGAGTAGAATTTCTAATAGGAAATATTATGCGAAACACTGCGTAGGGGGCGCGACTACCACAATCCATCACAATCTGGGGGTCCGCCGCGGAACAAGAAAATTTAAATTTCGTTATATAACCTCTCTATCACTATTGCATATTTGAGCGATAAAGAGAAAAGAGAAAATTTACTAGCTAGCTTAGTGCTACACTCTGGCGGCAGAACATTGCAGTAATATGCCCTATTTGCGTTGCTTTTTGTTATATGTGACGTTCCATGGAAAAAGGTACCTTATGGCGGCCGGCGTTTACGTCGCATGGCGCCGCAATAATATTGGAGCGGCGTTAATAATAGCGTAAGCGCCAACCCCCATAAGGTACCTTTACCCGTGGGACGTCACATATAATTTATGTAACACATTATTTTTATATAACACCTTAGTTTCATATCAACCTAATCTATTTAATCAAATAAATAGATCTATAAGAATAAAGAAAAGGGGGACGGGGGATCAAATAGTAGTCGAAAACATCTCGCGTGATTTGTGCACAACCCCTAAATAACGTAAAACCGATACTCTTTTTTTTAAATTAATTTTTCCTTTAGTTTCTACATATAGCTGGTCAAGCAGATCTTGTCAGTAGAAAAAGGCGGCAAATTTGAAAATTGTAGGCGGGAAGGGATATCGTCCCATAGAAAATGTGAATTTCGCGCCTTTTTTACTGACAAGATTTGCTTGACCAGCTATATATTTTTATTTAACATGTCAAATATTTTATTAATTTAAGGTATTTACGGCTGTCACTTTCCATAAATAGGCACTTTTAATTTATTACTCTGGTATCACCGTACCAATATTAGTGATGGTACACCATAAAAACCAATATCGGTAAAATCGATATAAACATAATGAATAATATACAGATGGTCATGATGCCTAGCGAACACCAGCCATATCGTACAAACCTCAAGGAGTGATATTCCTAGGCAGATGATGATCTGCCTAGTGACCACCAGCCATATCGTGCTAACTTCAAGGTGTGATATTCCTAAGCAGATCATGAAACGCCGGCATGTCATGATCTGACTAGTGACCACCAGCCATACCGTTCAAACCTCAACATTTAGCCTAAGCGCGCACCACGATTTTAGTTTTTGCGACACGATTTTAGAATCGCGCTGTAATATATCGCAGAAAATTCACTGCGCGCACTGGGATGAAAAAGTCGACGATTTGTTCATTCTCAACATGGATTTCGTACCAGTCGTTTGTCATGCAACGTTGTCTTTAATATGCGATCGCTGTATGACTTTGAGTATTTATACCACAAAGGTGATCTTCTATTTCCATAATTAAATGGTCAACATCTAGCGTCTTCAGCAGTAGGTTCCGACATGTTGACGCTTGGAGAGCGAAATGCCGACTGAGGTCCGGGTGCGATTTTATTATCGCAGTGCGCGCGGGGCCATACAACTCCGTATGCTGCAATTCACTTTGCGACAATCGCGTCGCGAGCAGTCGCGGAAAAATGTGACAAATCACAATTTTAAAATCGCTGCGATTTTTTTGTCGCATATGCGCGCACTGCCATATAAACACATACGTTACATTTCTGCGACTAAATTATCGCGCGACAAAAAGTCGTGGTGCGCGCTTGGCCTTAGGCATATCGAATAAGTAGGATGTCCTAATTTTAGCAAATGATAACCATTGAAATGGCTTGACAGCCTACTTATAGTACGTGTTAGCGTATGATTTTAGTACCTACCTAGTACCTACGCATTCTGCTCCAAATGCCACATAGAATGCAGCACTAGCCGCGGCAAAAAATGCAAAAGGCAGATTATTAAATGGCGGCGTTTCATGATATGCCTAGGAATATCTCGATATGCCCGATTTTACGATCTACCGCCGATATATATACTAATTATCCCCTACTCAATATCCCTTAAATGACATCCTATGGCCGCGTTCCATCTCTGTCATCAGATCTGCATGCTCGATAGTATATTGCATTGCTTTCAGAAGTAAACCAACATGTAAAATATTAACTAATGAACTGATAATAAAAAATCATTCTATATCAGCTTGCAAGATTCACCCTAAACAAATTGACAAACTATTAGAAATAACATCTAAACAATACAAAAATTCAAAGTCAGTAAAATGCTGGTACAAAGACTTGATATTGTATTATTATTATAATTGATAAAATCAGAAATTAAAATTCATTGTCAATTTTATCGACAATATTATCGGCGCGTCCCTCGCACTATCTAGGTTTACTTAGAACTGACGTCATCTCGTTCACGGACAGGGTTGTCTGTGTTTGTTCTTGTACTTGTGTGAATATAGTTTTTGCTAGTGTTTGATAATTTTGTCGTGTGCGTGTGTAGCGACGCATGCTAAAAATGCATTAGTGTTAACATTATTTGTGTGCGTTACCTCGTCCCCCGCGCCAAAAACGACAGAATTTTTCAGATAGAAATTAGTGCGCGTCTCTACTCCATAGATATTTACTCCGAGATAATAAACGTTGTTTGGTACGTATCATACTGAACACACTGAACAACTGACACTGTATCACAGTATGACATATAAAGTGACTACGCAGAGTATGGGGTCGTCCAGAAATCATGTGATCATGTTTGGCCTATTTTTGACACCCCCCTCCCTCTTGGTGATATTTGATTTTAAACGCACCCCCCCCCCCCCTCCTGCTACAATATCACGTGATAATTATGATGCGGATACCCTTAGACGCTAAGCAATCAAGGCCATGGCCCCGATGCGAGATTTTATTATGAATGTTTTGATCTGTTACGTTTCTGACTAATATTGTGGATTTTAGCTTTCCCGCTTTGAAAAAAAATTACACGTGATATCTTCTCTGACCCCCCCTCCCCCATCGTGATCTTTCGTGATATTTTTCTTATCCCCACTTCCCCTTTAAACGATCACATGATTTCTGGACGACCCCTATCGCTGGTGATTATAATTTCACCCTGTATAAGCGTTAACTCATATTTTCCTTAATGTACCTACAGATCATGCTGGACACTGCGAAGAGGCTCAACGTCGTGGACTGCTGCTGTATCTCAGGACGTCTAGAAGAGTTCATTAATCTAGGACTAGGGCTGCAAAAGTAAGAGTCCTAAATGGATGGAAAAGTTTGTTACTTAGTAAATACTATACCCCCTTGTCAGGCGTGGCTCACTCCGCGATTTCGTCGCGTCGCTACAAGTACATGCGGCCATATGCGGCCCACACCTGTAATATGGCAATTAGCCACTTTCGGTGTTTAACGGTAACACAATGGTTTACTGTAACATAAACGTTTGATTTCTACTCCCATCACCTGCTCGAAACCATACATGACAAGTACAATCTTGTTATTTGACACCAATTTTTGTGACTGGCAAGTAGTACTTAGTTGCCGCGCACCGCTACGGAACGGACGCCTGCTCGCGCTTGCGCTTCTATCTCTCGTAATAGACGTTTTGTTAGAGAGTGAACCTTCTATAACTAGTACTATTATTTATTCTTTGACATCACTATTTTGAGGACTCACTAAATATGTTCTATTAGCAGGCGTGGCTCACTCCGCGATTTCGTCGCTTTGCAACAGGTAGCTAAAAGTACATCCGTTCCGCACCAATTTTGGTGGCTAGCCATAAGCCGCGCGTGGCGCTGTCGCCACCTAGCGGCCATATCTGTCCTGATCGTAACAGACGTGTTTTGTTAGAGAGTGAGTCTCTAAGTACTATTATTTATTCTGTGCTATTGGTCAGATGCCAGAAGTCGCTGAACGAATACCTGGACTCCAAGCGGCGGATATTCCCGAGGTTCTTCTTCATCTCCACCGACGAGCTGCTCTCGATCCTCGGCAGCAGCGAGTGCAGCTGTGTGCAGGAGCACATGATAAAGGTATTATGTTTCTAGCTTCTTCTTCTTCTCTTGTCGATGGTTTCGTATTTCATATTAAGCGGGACCAGAAGGTAGCGACGCTTAACGCCCTGTCTGTTGCGTCCCGTAGATCTTGCACGGAACATGTGTGCGGGTTCGCTGGGCAGGACAGCATGTGTATCATCGTTTGGGGAGCCGTGCCACATACGCATAGAGTATCCGAGCCATTCAGGCCGCCCCACCTTACCAAGTTCTCTTTGCTGCGGCCAACTTGGGAACGCAGTCTATTTAAGGCTTTCCAGATCGGCCATGATGGTTGTTTATGCCCAGCCGGGAGCGTTTCGGCAGGACGGACGTATTAGTCATCGGGAGATTTCTAGCTTAAAAACACCACAACTTATAACCAGCCTAACGAGATTGTGAAATCTCCGGTCACATATTAATACCTATCTTTAGTTCTATTTATAATAGTTCTTATTCTTACTACGACGAGGTTTATGTCTAAACACACAGATGTATGATGACCCAGCAAACGTCTACTTACTAATAAACTACTAGTATACGTTTAGAATAAAAGGAAGGGGCGGAATCCCTGTATAATTCTACGCTACCCATAATACAATATAATACAATTTTCGCCTAGTCAGACAGCCTCCTCTAACTGCGTTATGGATAAAGCTAACTAATATACGCAACTTCTGTGGAGTTCTAGAATGTCTTCTTCTTCTTTTCATCCTACTACGAGGGTACCCCCTAGGGGGATTCGAGCCCTATCTATACACACACAGCAGAGGTGCTGGGTGTAGATAGGGCTCGAATCATATTATCTCTTCCACTGACTCCGGTCCTATGCAGCTTGGGTAACTGCCTCTCACCCCATCCCCAATACACCCAGAATGTAGGTACCTGTTCAAAAAACTATAAGTACAATATTGTTGCAGATGTTCGACAATATAAAAGCTTTGGACTTGTACGTGGACCACGCTAATCGCCCCGTCGCTGCCAAAATGATATCTGCTGAAAATGAGGTTTTTACAATAACAATTCTTATTTACCTCGCCGGACTTGGTCTTTTTAGGGTTCCGTACCCAAAGGGTAAAACGGGACCCTATTACTAAGACTCCGCTATCTGTCCGTCCGTTCGTCCGTCCGTCTGTCACCAGGCTGTATCTCACGAACCGTGATAGCTAGACCGTTGAAATTTTCACAGATGATGTATTTCTGTTGCCGCTATAACAACAATTACTAAAAAGTACGGAACCCTCGGTGGGTGAGTCCGACTCGCACTTGTCCGGTTTTTTTATGATATACCCACCCACCCGCAACACCAGAAGGGTACAGATGTAGTGCATAATTGTTTTCCATCGTATTTTCTCGGAAACATTCGTATTTGTCAGGCTACTTCAGTCAATGTCAGTACTTTTTGTACCGAGATTGACTGAAATAGCAAGACGTGTCTTGCTAATGCGTTCGTACGTTTCCGTGAAAATACGATGGAAAATAATTATTGCACTACATCTGTACAGTCGTCGTCAAAGATATGTTTACACTTTTGCACGTTATTCCTTTGTCTTCTCTATTATGGTGAATGATCTTTCGAGCTGTCTGGTTGATGGTAAACTTCTAATATATGCTGACGACATAAAAATCGTGGTTGATATCAAAACCCCGTCAGATTGCCAATACATGCAGCGTAACCTGGATGCGATATATCGGTGGAGTGTTCAAAACCGCCTTTCTCTTAATGTGGCTAAGTGCCATGTCATGAGTTTCACTAGGGCTAAGCAAGGAATACTGTCGAACTACCTCATTGATTGCGAGTCTCTATCCCGCACCCATTCTATGAAGGACCTGGGGGTGCTCTTTGATCCAGGTCTTACTTTTCATGATATATGCGGTCTCTGGTTACGGAAGGGTTTAAGCGCTTGGGGTTTGTTACACGTATCTGCAAAGACTTTACGCATGTAGGTGTCTTTAAAGTTTTGTACTCTGCTCTGGTACGATCCAAACTGGAAGCAAGCTCGTGCGTGTGGAGTCCTTACGAGACAACCTACATGCTAATGCTGGAGAAGGTTCAGAAACGTTTTCTGCGTACTCTCTTCAGGAAACTGTACGGGTACTATCCTTTTATGTATCCGACAGCCTACCTGCAGGGCACGCTAGGATACAACGCACTAGTGACGCGCAGACTGTTCGACCAGCTGATAACCGTGCTTCGTATCCTGCGTGGTTGCCTGGACTGCCCCGAGTTAGTTGGCGAGGCGTGTCGACTATTTGTCCCGGACGAGCGTACCCGGTTTCGTGCTGACCGGCTGCGTCTCTTCGCGGTCCCGCCTGCCCGCACGGTCTCGCGGCGCAACTCGCCCGTTTGCCGAGCGCTGAACACGCTCAATAAGCTCGGTGCTGTGCAACACTCCTGCGATTTGTTTGCGGACGGCTGGACGGTTATTGAGAAAGATTGTTTGAAAATATGCGAGTTACTAACCAAATGATTTAAATGTTTAAATTCGATGTATTGTATGACATGATCTGTATGTAATCGTTTTATTTTAGTATTATTTATAATTGAACTTAGGTATAAGAAATGTAATGACTTAGGCTAGTCCTGTAAAATTGCATAATGCGTTAATAAATTGAAATTGAAATTGAAATTTGTAATAAGGCGAAAAATGTAAACATGTCTTTGACGTCGACTGTACACTAATGTGTTTCGAAAAATGTATGATTATTTTGTATTTGACGTTATAGATAATGGAGTTCCGTAACGTGGTGTACACCGAGGGCCGCGTCGAGGACTGGATGAACCTCGTCCTCTGCGAGATGAGGCGCACCAACAAGTTCATCACCAAGAAGGCCATCTTCTACTACGGGAGGAACTGGCGCGTTCCCAGGTACGTTTGGTACGACCGTATGACGTCGGTGGTAAAAAATGCAATACAACTACAGATAAATGTAAAAATCTCGGAAGATTCAGGAAAATTGTACAGGAAAATTTTAAAGGAATGATTCATTTTTCCATTTCAAATGGAAAGTTTCTATTCCAATGCGAAAATATAAGATGTTTCTGAAATTTGGCCGAGTGGAATTTTCGCAATTTTGGAAACCGCTTAACCCCGGGTTAGTGGGTTGGTGCAAGTGGCGCTTAGAAGCATAAGTTTATGTTATGATTATGAAACATTTTAAGTTACCTAGATGAATCCACCACAACTATGGTTTATATATATATGTCGGACCCTGACACCAGAAAGACGTATTGCAGCGTTATAGTTCATTATTTTAGACGCCTGTATAAAATCGATTAGCAATGTTGAGCTACGTATTATTTGGTTGTAACAAAATAAATAAAGGTGTGTAGAGAGTAACTCCGTCTATTGGCGCATTGTTGAAATAAAGTTGCGTAGAGAGTAACGCCATCTATTGGCGTGTTGTTGAACTGAGATGACAGGTAGAAGGCTTTGGAACGTCGAGAGGTTTCTCTCGAGTGAGCGTAGGCACGAGTTGGCGTTTTTGTCGGTATGTTAGTAGACTGGTCAAGCAGGTTGACCAACTTGACGTTGAGGCGGGAGCACTGGAGCAGCGAGGCTCCGCCGCTGGTGTTTCTTCTTGATCGGACCGCGCTAGAGATCGGTCGTACTCGTTAGCCAACCTCGTGCCTAACTCGCTACGTTCCTGAAGGTTTATACCTGAAGGATTATTCTGATAGCTTATAGAATCCCGCGTTCTTTAACCATTTAGCTAAGTGTTTTATTTCAAGTGTTATTTTGATTTCTTATGTTTCATTAGAAGCTTACTTTTGTGAAATAAAGAAAGGATGTGTTATGTGTTGTTTTGAAAAGATTTGTCCCTCTGAGTTTGTTGCCGGTCCCATATAGGGCTAAATCTTCTCATGTCAGATATGTAGGGTTGGAGCCGGCCTAGTTTGACTTGAATAAAGATTTAAACGGTTTCTTTTTACTTTCATATCGCTCCCTTCAGTTAAAAATAGCAATTAGTTCTTTTAAACATTTAGTACTGAAGTATAGTAGGCACTAGAATGGTTAACGAGTCCTAATGTTTATTTCATGCACTGGTAGCAATGGTAGCATACTGGTTTAGCTGTGAAGTAATACATTATCGTACTACCCCACGCGCCCACCGCCTTTGAGACCATCGGTATTCGACATATATATATATATATTATATGAACTAAGATTGAGCACATGTACGTATAACAAAGTGGCCACACGCAAAACGATACCATATACTTAAATACCCCTTCTTTAGACTGCTTTACTTTTCTACAAATTGTATTCATCTCAACAGGACGGAGTGGATTTTGGAGTACCAGGGCATGGTGTGTCTTGCAGCCAACGGCGTCTGGTGGACGGCGGAGACTGAGGAGACCTTCATCCGCATCCGCAAGGGGAACAAGAGGGCCATGAAGGAGCATCTCCAGGAACAGAACCAGCAGCTGGATGCGCTGGTTGTGAAAGTGAGACAAGGTCAGTTGTTATTGAGACCTAGACGATTTTGTGTCACATCAAGCCACCAAAATATTTTTTCTCGGCTTCAAACGCAAAATGAAAATTTATTTGTCTGTCACTTGCATATTCGAGCGATAGATAGGCAGATAACTAAATTTCGAGTTTCATTTCCCGCGGTAGGGCATCTGGTGATTAGGTACTTACACCACTAGTCCGACATTCGCGAACGCGAGTAGCATTCGAAAACTGGAGCTTTCGCGGGCATTTGCCAGATTTGGACGCACTTTTAGAATAGATAGAATATAGCATACAATCCATATGCAGACCGATTAGACTAGCAGGCCCCGGTCCAGCATAAAACAGGGTTAATATCCGAAAGTCGTTTAATGCAGTTTTACTAACTTTGACGCCGATGACAGTACCTAATGACGGAAAGCAAAAGAGACTTGTTCTAGTTTTGCTTACTTGCCTTTAATTTTTATACTAAATTGAATGTCTATTCCTCAGATTTGGTGTCAAACGACCGGTTAAAGTTCAGAACAATAGCAACAATCGACGTGCACGCTCGCGACATCATCGAGAGCTTCGTGCGCGACAACGTGACGGAAGCCGCCGAGTTCGAGTGGGAGAGCCAGCTGCGGTTCTACTGGCTGAAGAGGGACGACAATCTGTGGATCCGACAGTGCACTGGTTTGTAAATTGTTCATTCGACGGCATGGTGAAAGAAAAGAAAAAATGAATAATCTTTCCAGCAGCCGTGTGTGAACGTGAAATGAAAGGAAAATGAAACATTCACTCGAGTGAACATTCATCCGAGTGAACCGTCTGATCCCACCTTTAAGGTTCAAGATGACGCGCCGCACACGTTACGGCGCTTGAGTGTAAAGGCGTATCCAGATTAGTCATTTTTCGCCAATCTGATTCAATTGCCCGATCAAATCAGGAGGTGCGGACGCAAATACCAATTTGGCTCGCCGAATTCTACCGCCGATAATGACCGATATTACCAATAAAATGAGGTGCGGACGCAAGAATACCAATTTGTGAGGCCAGTATTTTCGTTCTGGGGCATTTCTTCAATTTAGAGAGCTCTAATATCACCATAAATCTAAAATTGGAGATTGACGCCAATTTCATTTCTGATCAAATCGACTGATTTCATCAGTCCCATCTGGATACCACTTAAGTAATGACATGCCTTTATTGAACGAGTCGGTTTCTACCTCAAGGATAATTTGAGTCTTCTTGTTCTTTGAGTTGAGGCTACTTTGAGTGTATATGTCGCAGTCGGATCGTATAATCCGCCGTATTACATTACGGCTAGCCGTTTTCAAAAACAGGGGCGTTTTGAAATGCGGCGGTTTAACGATTAGCCGGATTGAATGCGGCTGAATGAGAATCCGCCGGAATGTATTCGGCGCCATACGTTCTTCAACACGGCTAGCCGTAATGTAATACAGCGAGTCATTAGCCGCCGCTTTGACAGTTTTTAGTTCCCATTTTTAACACCCGTGGCGCTGCCTGACAAACGCTGGGGTGTCCATCAAATCTGGAGTTCGTCGGACTGTTTCTTTTAAAAAAACATTTCTTTCGCAACTTAACTAGACGGAGCCCCGCTTCGCAGGCCTCCTATTTCTGAGCGGTTTGCCCTTCGGGCATCTGAAGCTACCTAACGAACCTAACCTACCTACCTATTGATTTAGTGAGACGTCCGTGAAAACATTACACTTTGGGGAAAAAAGCGTAGGTAGGTAAGTAGGTTAGGTTCGTTAGGTAGCTTCAGATGCCCGAAGGGCAAACCGCCCAGAAATAGGAGCCCCGCTTGCGGGGCTCCGTCTATTTAAGTTGCGAAGGAAATGTTTTGGAAAATAAACACATGTAGTGCGGTGGGACCATGGTAAAAATAAATTAAATTGCAAACATTGTCAAACTCCGGTTACGTAGGCGACCGAAAGAACTGGTCACTCTACAATCTAAAATAGTAGTACGATGCGGCTAAACGTTGGCCGCCTTATTGAAGAACGTATCGCAATGACAATCCGGCTAATCGTCGAACCGCCGCATTTCAAAACGCCCCTGTTTTTGATAACGGCTAGCCGTAATGTAATACGGCGGATTATACGATCTGACTACGACATATATATGCTTCTTACTTACCTTTTTTTCTCATTCAGGAGTGTTCGAATACGGCTACGAGTATATGGGGCTGAACGGTCGGCTGGTGATCACGCCGCTCACGGACCGTATCTACCTCACCATCACACAGGCCCTCACTATGCAACTGGGCGGCGCTCCCGCAGGTACCACTTGCGAGTCCGATCCTACCAGTGTGAAAGTATCCGGATCCGATGACCCTACCTTACGAATTGGTTCCGGATTGCACACCCGGGTAGGACAGACAAGTCTCACAAAAATCTTTAGGTTATTTGACACTCTAGTGACATTGGCGCTCCAACGAGTTTTAGGCATAACAAAGGCAGGTCATATCTAGATATAGCATAAACAAATTCTCTTTGGCCAAAGTGTAAAATCAAAAATCAAGCAGCTTCTTTCGCATCACAAAGATCTATAAGTACATTACATGTTTAGATACTAATAGGAATGTATATCCCTTGAAGAAAAAAAGGGGAGCACCATATTAGATAGCACTTAGTAGTTGACAGTCGGTTTTCCTTTCAGGCCCCGCCGGCACAGGAAAGACAGAGACGACCAAGGACCTGGCCAAAGCCCTGGGGCTCCTCTGCGTGGTTACCAACTGCGGCGAGGGTATGGACTTCCGCGCCGTAGGGCAGATCCTTGCCGGGCTGTGCCAGTGCGGAGCGTGGGGATGTTTCGACGAATTTAACAGGTCATTGGATTATTCACTTCAAGACAGAGACGACCAAGGACCTCGCCAAAGCCTTTTTAGGGTTCCAAAGGGTAAAAACGGGACCCTATTACTAAGACTCCGCTCTCAGTCTGCCCGTCTGTCCGTCTGTCCGTCTGTCCGTCTGTCCGTCTGTCCGTCTGTCCGTCTGTCCGTCTGTCCGTCTGTCCGTCTGTCCGTCTGTCCGTCTGTCCGTCTGTCCGTCTGTCCGTCTGTCCGTCTGTCCGTCTGTCCGTCTGTCCGTCTGTCCGTCTGTCCGTCTGTCCGTCTGTCCGTCTGTCCGTCTGTCCGTCTGTCCGTCTGTCCGTTTGTCCGTCTGTCCGTCTGTCCGTCAGCCCGTCAGCCCGTCTGTCCGTGTGGCCGTCTGTCCGTCTATCCGTTTTTCCGTCGGTCCGTCTGTCTGTCCGTCTGTCCATCTGTCCGTCTGTCCGTCTGTCTGTCGGTCATCATGCTGTATCTCATGAACCGTGATAATCAGGCAGTTGAAATTTTCACAGATGATGTATTTCTGTTGACGCTATAACAACAAATACTAAAAACAGAATATAATAAATATTTAAGTGGAGTTTCCATACAACAAACGTGATTGTTTTGCCGTTTTTTGCGTAACAATGGTACGGAACCCTTCGTGCGCGAGACCGACTCGCACATGGCCAGTTTTTGGGGCTTCTCTGCATGGTAACTAACTGCGGCGAGAAGGTCATGGATTTCCGCGTCTGTCACCATAAGTCTAAAATTGGTGATTCAATTTTGTACTTGTGGGCGCTAGATGAGATTGACGCCAATTTAATTTCTGATCAAATTGTCAATTTGATTGTCCCGTTTGGACGCCAGCTTAAACTTAGTGCAACGATGTACTTGTACCCCAGGATCGACATCTCGGTGCTGTCCGTCATATCCACGCAGCTGCAGTGCATCAGGAGCGCCTTACTCATGAAGCTCAAACGATTTACGGTGGGTAGAGTCCACTAGACGGGGTTTAAAGCAATTATTTCATGAAACCGATGCTGCCAAAAATACGGGGGTGCGGGGGACGAGGTGAGCGAGGTCCCGTGCCGTGATTGGTCCATTCAAAGACACGGACGTCACACAAAGACACTTTCGACTCGAAAATGGAGTAAAACTACCGTATTTGTGGCAGAGCTACTATGCTCAGTCTGGAGGATGTCTTGTCTGTGGTAGAGTCTATGCGGAAAGAAGTTGTGCACAAATCACGCGAGGTGCTTTCAGCTACTTTTTGACCCCCCTCCCCCTTGGTGATATTTGGTGAGGTTTTTGGCTACCCCCCTCCTCCACATAACCTCACGTGTATTCTTTTGAATTTTTTCTATCCGACCAGTCAAGGCCACGCGCTCCAAAACTTCGTCAAAAAGACTCGCTATTTTGAAGTGCGGAGTGAAGATTTATGTTTAACGAAACCGAGAATAAGTATCTACTCATGTGGTAGATATTTTTTCTTAGTTTTGTTCACTGTAGAAAAATACACGTGAGTTCTTCGTATGCCTTCTTATGCAACGTGATCTGTCGTGATTTTTTCGTGACCCCCACCCCCGGGGTACCGAATCTCCCGTGATTTGTGCACAAGCCCAAAGAGAAGAGTTGTGAAATATATGGGGTCCAATACATTCTACGACTCTTCTCTTTCCGCACAGACTCTTTATCTACTGTGTGTTCTTGCCATGGTTGCTAAAAAGAGTCATTTGTATAAAATTCAGCGGGGTGGGGGGGGGGGGTAGTTATCTCATGATGATTGATGAGTAGTAATAAAATAAGCTGTGCGATTTGGAGTTTCATTACAAATTTCAGTTCTGTAGTTGCCAACGTCCATACCACGTTGAATACACCGGTTCTCGTCCGATCACCAAAGTTAAGCAACGTCGGGCGCGGTCAGTACTTGGATGGGTGACCGCCTGGGAACACCGCGTGTCGTTGGCTTTTTGCCTTTTTTAACATTTGTAATTCTTCTTATAGTTCGAAGGTCAAGAGATAGCGATGGACAGCAAAGTGGGCATCTTCATCACCATGAACCCAGGGTACGCGGGGCGCACCGAGCTGCCGGAGTCAGTGAAGGCGCTGTTCAGGCCCGTGGTCTGCATCCTGCCCGACTTGGAGATGATCTGCATGATCTCGCTCTTCTCTGACGGGTTCCTGACTGCTAAGGTATCGTCACCATGAACCCAGGGTACGCGAGGCGTACGGAGCTGCCGGAGTCGGTGAATTAGCTGTTCAGGCCCGTGGTCTGCATCCTGCCCGACTTGGAGATGATCTGCATGATCTCGCTGTTCTCTGACGGGTTCCTGACTGCTAAGGTACGTGTAAAATTACTTCCAGGGTCAGACTGATGGGTAACTTGTAATTGATTAAAAGTTATCATTTAAAAATGATGACAAATTATAAATGAACTGGGTAACTATACCTCCTGCTGAGCTGAGTAATACGTTAATAACTCGTTAAAAAAGAGCGTCTCTAGGTTTGTCCAGATTTTTTAGTAAAAGTAGTTGAGTTTTAGGTCTAAAATTAGTTCATGTATTACATTTTGACTAATTTAACATAGTATGTACAAATCAGTAAGGAGCCAAGCATTCAACCAGTCCGTAGTTTACTTACATTACTTATTACTTCCCTCCAGGTCCTAGCGAAGAAGATGACAGTGCTGTACAAAGTAGCGCGGGAGCAGCTATCGAAGCAGTCTCACTACGACTGGGGGCTCCGCGCCTTGACCGCGGTGCTACGGATGGCGGGCAAGATGCGGCGCGAGGGCGCCGGGCTGCAGGAGATCGTAGTGCTGATGCGCGCTCTAAGGTACTCCATCGTATAAGGGTCGTTAGCACCATACAAAGTAGCGCGGGAGCAGCTATCGAAGCAGTCTCACTACGACTGGGGGCTCTGCGCCTTGACCGCGGTGCTACGGATGGCGGGCAAGATGCGGCGCGAGGGCGCCGGGCTGCAGGAGATCGTAGTGCTGATGCGCGCTCTAAGGTACTCCATCGTATAAGGGTCGTTAGCACCATACAAAGTAGCGCGGGAGCAGCTATCGAAGCAGTCTCACTACGACTGGGGGCTCTGCGCCTTGACCGCGGTGCTACGGATGGCGGGCAAGATGCGGCGCGAGGGCGCCGGGCTGCAGGAGATCGTAGTGCTGATGCGCGCTCTAAGGTACTCCATCGTATAAGGGTCGTTAGCACCATACAAAGTAGCGCGGGAGCAGCTATCGAAGCAGTCTCACTACGACTGGGGGCTCTGCGCCTTGACCGCGGTGCTACGGATGGCGGGCAAGATGCGGCGCGAGGGCGCCGGGCTCCAGGAGATCGTGGTGCTGATGCGCGCTCTAAGGTACTCCATCGTATAAGAGTCGTTAGCACCATACAAAGTACGCGGGAGCAGCTATCGAAGCAGTCTCACTACGACTGGGGGCTCTGCGCCTTGACCGCGGTGCTACGGATGGCGGGCAAGATGCGGCGCGAGGGCGCCGGGCTCCAGGAGATCGTGGTGCTGATGCGCGCTCTAAGGTACTCCATCGTATAAGAGTCGTTAGCACCATACAAAGTACGCGGGAGCAGCTATCGAAGCAGTCTCACTACGACTGGGGGCTCTGCGCCTTGACCGCGGTGCTACGGATGGCGGGCAAGATGCGGCGCGAGGGCGCCGGGCTCCAGGAGATCGTGGTGCTGATGCGCGCTCTAAGGTACTCCATCGTATAAGAGTCGTTAGCACCATACAAAGTACGCGGGAGCAGCTATCGAAGCAGTCTCACTACGACTGGGGGCTCTGCGCCTTGACCGCGGTGCTACGGATGGCGGGCAAGATGCGGCGCGAGGGCGCCGAGCTCCAGGAGATCGTGGTGCTGATGCGCGCTCTAAGGTACTCCATCGTATAAGGGTCGTTAGCACCATACAAAGTAGCGCGGGAGCAGATTTTGCGATTTTGGGGTTAGTCCCATAGTAAAAGTTGCTCAGTATAATCGCAAAACCTCTCTGGCAACGGGAATGCAGTAATTTTTAGCCACCCTGTATAAAGTTATGTAATTTATTATTTAAGTGCAAAGAAAAAGTCCTGAAGGACTACTGTAACTTCCAAATAGAGAATATAATCTCTTTAAGGGGCCCAATGATTAACAGCCCGCCGGACGGTATCGGCCTGTCAGTTAGAACAAAATTTTGACAGATCCGAACAACTGACAGGCCGATACCGTCCGGCGGACTGTTAATCAGCGGGCCCCTTTACGGAGAGTAACTTCATTTGAACTTCACTACAGGGATATGAACTACCCCAAGTTCGTATTCGAAGACGTGCCCCTGTTCCTGGGCCTCATCAAGGACCTGTTCCCGGGCGTGGACTGCCCGCGAGTCGGCTATCCGGACTTCAATGCCATGGTCATTGAAGTATTAGAAAAGGATGGATACGTTATCATGCCTGTGCAGGTGAGTGAGACATGTTGATATGATACTTACCTTCTACTTGGTGCCTGTGACGCCGAATGTGACTGTGAGGTTACAGGTGTCAAATACGTCTTAGTATGAAGATTTCATCCCACGAAAGTTTTGCATTTTCTCTCAGTCAAGATCTCAACCCATGGCTTGCTGTCGTTTGTGCTTGTCGTTCGTGCTTGGTGGGGGAAATAGGTACATTTCCCCCACCAAGCACTATGTTCATACCCAATTTATGAATGTGTCGTGGCCAGTTTATAAAATTATATCACAATTTTAGAATTTATCACTTCATGATTCATGATATAGTTAGGTTTGACTTTTTACAAGCTTTAATAGTTTCACCTGTCCCGTTGTCTGTCTGTGTGTCTGTAATCAAATCTTGCAAGTTGAATTTGACCCACTTCCCGGTTTCAGATCAAGCTAAAAATTTGCATACATAATTACGAAGGTCGGGTGACAATGCAATATTATGGTACCATCGAGCTGATCTGATGATGGAGACAGGAGGTGGACATAGAAATTAAGAGCGCTATTAAGTACATTCCGGCGTTGAGCGAGTTTAGGTATTTTACGCGCTGCGGCAGGCCGTGCGAGCTCAGTATGCCGATCCCTTCTACCACACTCGCACTACAATGATGGATTAAACATTCTTGATCCTTCGCGAAGCATATTGAAATCAACCATAACAACACTAACTGTGCTTAACTTTTAAAGTCCTAAAACTGTTATTTGGTAAGTACGAAAATACTAAATGCAGTGCAAATGTAAGTGTGTGCAGTGTTCATAAATTAATTTTTCATCTATTTTTGACGATTTTTGACCCCCCCACCCCTCAAATCATCCAAAAATCATGCTTCGGATGACTCTGTTTCCTCCTACGTCATACTACCATCATCCGATGTCCAGACCCCCCCCCCCCCTCCCTCCATTTGAAACGACGTAATTTATGAATACTCGCCCCATACTCGTACTTATGAAGGTATAAGTATTACTCGAAATAAATTATAGGTACTCGCTTATTTACATGTTTCGTCATAGCATTTGGTACCTATAGGTTGTAAAGTTTGTATCAACGAGGGTTTAAAAACGAACTAGTATTGAGGATCTGATGATAATGATGATGATTAAGGTGGTCACGGATACCAATCAACCATGTAGTAACATGATTAGGCTCGTTTGATTCGTCTCAACAAGATCTTTGACACTGAAGATACACAGGGTCTGATGATGGAGCTGGAAGGTGGCCACGGGTACCAGTCTATCATGTAACTAAACCACTTCGTGTTTGGGCTCGTTTGATTCGTCTCAACAAGATCTTTGACACTGAAGATACACAGGGTCTGATGATGGAGCTGGAAGGTGGCCACGGGTACCAGTCTATCGTGTAACTAAACAACTTCGTGTTTGGGCTCGTTTGATTCGTCTCAACAAGATCTTTGACACTGAAGATACACAGGGTCTGATGATGGAGCTGGAAGGTGGCCACGGGTACCAGTCTATCGTGTAACTAAACAACTTCGTGTTTGGGCTCGTTTGATTCGTCTCAACAAGATCTTTGACACAAGACAGTACTCAGGGTCTGATGATGGAGCTGGAAGGTGGTCACCATTACCAATCAACCATGCAACTAAACCACATCGTGTTTAGGCTCGTTTGATTCGTCTCAACAAGATCTTTGACACTAGGTGATACACCAAACACGAAGCCCAAACACGATGCCCAAACACGAAGCCCAAACACGTAGCCCAAACACGAAGTGGTTCAGTTACGTGATAGACTGGTACCCGTCGCCACCTTCGAGCTCCATCATCAGACCCTGAGTAGTATCTTGTGTCAAAGATCTTGTTGCGACGAATCAAACGAGCCCAAACACGAAGTGGTTCAGTTACATGGTAGACTGGTACCCGTGGCCACAGTCCAGCTCCATCATCAGACTCTGAGTACTAACTTTTGTCAAAGATCTTGTTGCGACGAATCGAACGAGCCCAAGCACGAAGTGGTTTAGTTGCATGGTTGATTGGTACCGATGACCACTTTCCGGCTTCATCATCAGACCCTGAGTACTATCTTGTGTCAAAGATCTTGTTGAGACGAATCAAACGAGCCCAAACACGAAGTGGTTTAGTTGCATGGTTGATTGGTACCGGTGACCACATTCCGGCTCCATCATTAGACCTTGAGTACTATCTTGTGTCAAAGATCTTGTTGAGACGAATCAAACGAGCCCAAACACGAAGTGGTTTAGTTGCATGGTTGATTGGTACCGGTGACCACCTTCCGGCTCCATCATCAGACCCTGAGTACTATCTTGTGTCAAAGATCTTGTTGAGATGAATAAACGAGCCTAAACACGAAGTAGTTTAGTTGCATGGTTGATTGGTACCGGTGACCACCTTCCGGCTCCATCATCAGACCCTGAGTACTATCTTGTGTCAAAGATCTTATTGAGACGAATCAAACGAGCCCAAACACGAAGTGGTTTAGTTGCATGGTTGATTGGTACCGGTGACCACCTTCCGGCTCCATCATCAGACCACGAGTACTATCTTGTGTCAAAGATCTTGTTGAGATGAATAAAACGAGCCTAAACACGAAGTGGTTTAGTTGCATGGTTGATTGGTACCGGTGACCACCTTCCGGCTCCATCATCAGACCCTGATGAGTACTATCTTGAGTCAAAATTAATACATATAGAATGTCAGGTCGTTTCAAATATTTTTAATCCTGTCCGGTAGTTTATTAAACTGTACCATTATAAATTATAATACTATAAAAACAGTGCTAGGATCAAAGTCTCTCGTTGCGGTTTACACGCACACAGTATAGCGTTTTACACGGCGCCCGCCGCACACAATGATAAAAAATCTCATTGTCGCCGTTGAAAATGTGCGGAGCCGACCGACACACGTCCTGCCTCTACAAGCTCTGCCGCGGCACTGAGCTGGCGCAGCGCACGTCATCGGTAATATAGAGTAGTTTTCAAAAAATTGCCAAAAAATTATAGTAGAATTTCATAAACACTAATGTATACCAACAGTATAAGCAAACGTTGCAGATTGCTTGAGTATGAAAATGACTTCGATATTAAGTAGATTTTCGTAGGAATTGACACTTGTTTCGGAGAGAAAATTGAGTTCGTTTTACTTTGATTTTCTCTTTCTCAAAGGTGTGTAGGAAAAATATCGTTTGATATGCCTAAAGTACAGGGTATTAGTAATACAAAATAGCCAGGTTTAGCAGAGTAAACTTCTCAACATTTCCAAATAAGAGCTTGCCATTCAGTGCTTCACGGGGTTTTTCGGAAACGACCATCAGAAAAAAAATCATTACTAATTTAATAAGTCCTTTTTCTAATATTTACAACGATATTTAAAAAGATAAGAAGACGCTTTTACTGGAACAAGTACTCATTGTTTCTAATAATGAGCACAAAGTCCTGAATTTCGTCGACTAGTATCATCAATTTTGCGTTATTTCGACTTTTCTTGTAAGAGCGCTCTTAATAACTCTGTGTTAAAACAACGCATCCTAATTGTGTTTGGGGTTTATATAATTGTCTCGATGAAGTATTTGTTGCCTGTGGAAAGAAAAGTACAGTCAGTGATAAAAGCTTGTACCTACATAACTTACATTACTTACCAAAAATGAATTTTTTGCCTAAATGTGGCCTGATGTGGCCAACCAATGATTTCATGAAATGATTGCCACATCATAAAATGATCATTTCGAAGATATGGCCACAAAAGATGCACAACCTACTTCACGTTATTGATTCTGTATGAAATCTCGCGACCGCTCTGTCAAGAGCGATACGACAGAGAAGAAGATGAAACCTCGCTTCAAATTAGTATGGAATGATAAGAAGTATGTGTTGTGAAGTTGTGACCTCGGCTATTACTGATAATTATGACATTAATTGTGAACTGGTTTAGAAATACTTGCTTACCATAAGTTGCATGCTGACCAAGTAGCAATTTCGGCTGACCAAATATTTATTTTTGTTCATCAAAACAGGAATATTCTGCAGATCGATTCAATGACACCCCTATTTATTTCCTTTATTTAACTTGGGTCTTAGGTTAGGGCTTTACAATGTGAGTATAAAAGTACAATATAAAAACACTTTCAAAACATTACAAAAAATATATAGGTACACACATTACAAAAACCTAACCTAGGGTGCCGCCGGCAGCCCAAGCTGCCGGTGGTCATGGCCGCAGAGTTGGGAACTGACGTACTATATATACGCGCCGTGTCCAAAATTACCGCCTTCTGCATCTGACCCTTGATACGACCACCCAGCGAGAGTCTCTCTAGGTAGACTAGAACTCAATGTTAATAATGTAATAATTTGTGGGCAGGTGGACAAGGTAATCCAGCTGTATGAGACCATGATGACACGTCACTCCACCATGGTAGTAGGCCCCACGGGCGGGGGCAAGACCGTGGTGCTACAGTCGCTGGTCAAAGCTCAGACCAACATGGGTCTGTCCACCAAGTTGCAAGTTCTCAATCCTAAGGTAATTTATTAGAGCTCCGTACTAGGGTGGTTCAAAAAACATTTTTTTTATTTTCTTACGGGGCACCCCCTTATTTTGTAACACTTATTATGCTGATAAAATACACCAAGTTTCGTAATTTGATATCAAACTACAAGGGGGTGCTCAACCACTTTGAAAATTTTGTATGTTGTATTGAAACCAAAAAAACAAGTATTTATTATTCGGAAATTTATTTAAGTATCTGTTTTCACATTATTTGCACATGTGATTTATAAGTTTTTAAGTAGAAAAACATTTTTATTTCTATTTTTTATAATTTTTCAAAAGTAAGATTTTTAGAAATTCACCTAAAAAATCATAACAAATAGAAATAAAAATGTTTTTTCACGAAATAATTTTTAAATCACACTTTCACATAATGTGAAAACTACTACTTACTTAAAACCCAAAAAAATAATAACTTGATTTTTTTGGACTTCATACAACTTTGAAAAATTTCAAAGTGTTTGAGCACCCCCTTGTAGTTGAGATAAGATTACAAATCTTGGCATGTTTAGTCAACATAACAAGTTTAACAAAATGAGAGGGTGCCGCTTCTTCCAGCTAGAGTTTGAATTTTTCCCATACAAACGTGAACCACCCTACTCCGTACCCAAAGGGTGTAAACGGGACCCTATTACTAAGACTCCACTGTCCGTCTGTCCGTCTTACTGTCACCAGGCTGTATCTCATGAATCGTGATAGCTGGATAGAGTTGAAATTTTCACACATGATTTATTTCTGTTAGCGCTATAACAATAAATACCTACTAAAAAGTACGGAACCCTCGGTGGGCGAGTCCGACTCGCATTTGTCCGGTTTTCTATATAAAACGATGTTAAGTGACGACGACAGATGATGGTTGCGCTTTTAATGTCTATCGTGTCATGTGTCACTCTCGCACTTACATACTTGTGAGAACGTGACACTCGTGACAGGGTGACAGGAGACAAAAAGGCGACCATCTTAACCCTTTTCCAGGCCGAACCAATACACATAACACGGTTTTCCCAAAAAATCCAAATATATTCCAATTAAATCAGCTTCGAAGATTCATTTGAAGACGAGTCACATTTCTTAAAAGTCGTAAGTTAATTTGTACCTTAAATTGGATTATTGTGGTTGAATTTCTAGTGGCGCGTAGGTACCTATGTGGTCGATAAATCGTAGGTACTATGCATGGAAAATGATTATAGGTACGAGAACTGTAGGGGGCACCACCTTCTTATTGGCCTGCAGTGTCAATGCCAAGTTTTCGATTTAAGACACGAGACGTCTGAAATCACAGATTATTTCCTTGGTATTTATAATTTTATTACATAAGTGCTTTTTTACAGGCTTGTTCCGTTATAGAACTTTACGGAATCTTGGACCCTGTGACCAGAGATTGGACGGATGGACTGTATTCTAAGATTTTCCGAGAGATGAACAGGTTTGCTTTTAACTTTATTTAACTTTAACCCTTTATCAGGCTAAGGGATATACTCGTATATATTTCCCACATACGGTATTTCAAACATGTGTTCTATTTTCGATGAGTAAGACTGACATTCGAGTGTCAAAATGTCAGCTTGGTAAAGGGTTAAAAAGCGCTTTCTGTACATTTTTGCTTTTTCTTTAGCTACCTACAAATGTTTTTTTTAATAGACCAGCAGAAGAAGGTGAGCGGCGCTACTCGCTCTTCGACGGCGACGTGGACGCCCTCTGGATCGAAAACATGAACTCTGTGATGGACGACAACAAGCTACTAACTCTGGCCAACGGCGAGCGAATACGGCTGGCTTCGTACTGCGCACTGCTTTTTGAAGTCGGCGACTTGAATTATGCCAGTCCCGCCACTGTGTCAAGGGCGGGGATGGTCTTCGTCGATCCTAAAAATCTTGGATATGAACCTTACTGGGAAAGGTACACACACACTCTTTAAATATTAAGAATACGAGTATTTTAAAAATAAGTAAAAATGCAAAAAGCCAACGACACGCGGTGTTCCCAGGCGGTCACCCATCCAAGTACTGACCGCGCCCGACGTTGCTTAACTTCGGTGATCGGACGAGAACCGGTGTATTCAACGTGGTATGGACGTTGGCGATAGCATTGACAAAATATATAGTCAAACGCTACACGTGTAGTTCTTTTTTGCATTACAGAATAAATAATGGTACTAGACATAACATTGCAGTATATTATTAATTGGAAACATTAATTCATTACTGGTTGCGTGATGAGACAAATGGATACGATGATAGAGTTAGACCAAGAAAAGCCTGCAACGCTTTTGATAGCACACGCAGTGCAAGTGTTATTTTAAACGTCAAACTTCTATCAAAGAGAATAGATAGTATAGAGGGGTACTGTCATAGTAAATTTTGTAGTCACAGTAAATTTACTGCCATCTATCGACACACGACTAAAACTCAAAATGAAAACGTATAAAATTATCAAAAAAATGTATAAGTATATTTATGGATAAATGATTTTATTATTTTTATATCATTTTGACCCATATTCATTCACTGATGATCTATGTGTTAAAATTGTTAAATATGAAACGGTGTCGTCACGCCATCTAGCCGAGCATAAGCCAAAGGTGTGTGCGACATCTATCCGAGAATGACTTTTTCTTGATTTCCGAGGCACGTATTTTTTCCTTAGACTTTATTCATCTTATACGAAGTTACATTCATATGTCTTTGCTTCTATGAAATTATGACACTTGCTATCAAAATCATTGCAGACTTTTCTTGGACTAGCAAGCTACTGATGTACATAAAGGTTTTTATTTCTTAAGATGGCTTCATGGCCGCAACAACGAAGACGAGCGAGAACAGCTAAAGGATCTCTTCGACCACTACGTGACCGGAGCCATCAACTACATAGTGTTTGGCCTGTTTGGGCTGCAGCAGCAAACGCCTCTCAAGACCATTGTGCCTCAAACTGGACTTAATCTGGTATATGTTGTTTAATTTAAAACCTTTTCAGAGCCTCAGAGGCCTTACTGCAAAAAACGAAATCTATATTTCTTTATCTGTCTATCATATCCTCTGTCCAACTCTGTCTATCATATCATATCCTCTACACTGAGACAAAAAACTAACAAAAACACACTTAGAATTACAAAAATAAAACTTAATCCGGGGACAAGGAGAGTCAACTAATAGGAACAAATTGACTTTTGCAATTTCCATTTAGTAGGAAATACAACTTCTATATTTGTAATTTGAAGTATGCTAGAGTAATTTCAGAAATTTGGTTTTGTTATTCCGAGAGGTGCTTTAGCAATATCGGAGGTGATGACGTCATGGGTGAAAACTAACCGTTTTGTAATTCTAAGCGTGCCTTAGTAATATCGGAGACGATGACGTCATAGGTTTTACTAAACTGTACTGCGATTCCAAGCTAGCTGTTGTTATTCTAGAGATAATGACGTCACAGGCAAAAACTAAACTGTTTGCAATTCCTCCGCCGGCTCCGCCCCTAGCAAACGGGCGCCGCGAGAGCATGTCGCGCGCGTGGTAGCTACCCGTCTCTATTTCTGTCTGTATGAATAAAAAAGCATTTGGTAGTATATCTCTGTACTAAAGAGGCACTATAAAAGCCTGTCGAGATATTCTACCCATTCCTTTCTTATTCATACAGTCAGAAAGAGACTAGTAGTTATTACGCGCGCAACATGCTCTCGCGGCGCACCTGTGCTAGGGAGGTTGGAATTGCAAAGTTTAGATTTACCTATGATGTCATTATCACTAGAATAACAACAGCTAGCTCGAAGTTGCAGAACAATATATTCCTGTAGACCCCAACTACACAGTAGGTCGCGGGTTAATATGTCCATGGCCCACAATATATCCTAAATTTATTATTTAACTTAAGTATGTTTTAAACAAAGAAGACACGCCCGCCCGACATCCGACACAATACTAACTCTAACCAAATGAACGTAGCAAGTAGTAAATTTTACTAAAATCACTAACATTCGTTTCGCTGTGTTGGTATTACAAAACTCGTTTAGTGATTGGTACAACAATGAACATAAACACAATAAGTCTATCTACTAAATACCAGTAAACTTTGTAATGTCGCTATAGTAACAACTGAATTGTTATTTTAAATGGGGTAATGTTATTCCCGCGAACTCGTTTTTTAGATATTACAAAACTATGTAAGTGAGACATTTACTAAAATCATAACTTGAAATCACAGATGCTTTTTTCCAAAAATCACAAACTTTACTAGTAAAAATCGGAGAATTTTAGTAGTAATAAAAATGGATTGTAACAAATACTGAACTTTGTTTAATGCTCCATTTACTAAAGTCTGTTTGCTGAAATTAGATTTAGTATTACTGAGCTGTTTGTAGAAATAAATAAATTTTACAGAAATAGTGAAACTTCCATGATTACTAATAAAACTTCATTTTTTCCCCCAGTACAGAACTGTTTATTAATTCCTGGTGATGATTTTTCTCTCAGTGTAGCCGCCCATACGTCAAACCTTGCCAAGCAAAATGAAATTTTATTTTGTCAACACAAAGTTCAAATTGGATGGAACAGGAGACCTTTTTATAGGTCTCTGGGCGGCTAGGGGTTAAACCTATGCAAGAGTGATAGAGAGGCAGATAACGAAATTTCAATTTTCTTTTTTGTGGCAGACCCTCTAGTGTAAGGACTGTGAGAATATTCTTTGATTAGGTTAAGTTATCATTGGGTTCTAAATATTTAAAAGTTTAGGTTTTTGTATATAATACAATTTGAGATTCGCACTTGAACAAAACTATTATACATTACATAAAACACTTTTTGGCATTCACGCCATCTACACTAGAAGTACATAATTAACAATCGTCAATTATTCTCTACTGAGGTAACTAGCAAACCTTTGTTGCAGTTCAACCAATAAGCGATAGATGGCGCTAATTTCAAATTGCGTGGTAACTGGCTAATTGCTGTTGTAGTTTAGCGTGTAAGAGATAGATGGCGCTCATGTCAAAAATTATGACATGTTGCTATGATATTTTGTGTACTTTAATAGTGTGATTATTAATCACTGATTAAATAATAATGAAATAATAATTACGTTTAGGTAGTGCAACTCTGTTACATGATAAGTGGCCTGCTGCCAAACAGAGAAAATGCTAATGAGCCAGTGGACAAAACTGTCGTCGAGTGCGTCTTTATGGTGGTATGTATTAATTTACTCTTTATAAAATATAAAGTACAAAGGTAAAATTTAATTAAATGTTTTATTAAATTTATCGAAAAATAAATGCAAAAAGAAAACTTTTACTGGAGGTGCGGGGTATCGATCCCCGTACCTCTCGCATGCTAAGCGAGCGCTCTACCATCTGAGCTACACCCCCGGATGAGTTGTGTGTTGAAATTTGTGCTCTAAACCACGAAGGTATATTTCGTTAAAATAAGTTCATTGCAGAATGGATTGGTAATCATGTAATCATGGTATACCTACTCCGCCTGGTACTCTCTTCCGACCACGTGACTGACACAAGCCTACGTCATCATGCGACAGCGCTATATAATAGTATGCAATAGCGCTATACAAAGTGGCAATGTTATTGTGTCGTAGGCTTGTGTCACTCTGGGAAGAGAAGACCATGTTCTATTAGACTATGATTGGTAATAAAGTACATCCAGGTACATGCACTTTAATGCCTTTATAATAGGGGTTTGTTGAGATTAGCACTCTCTCATTAAGTAAAATGTGAGAAGCAATCCACATTGGACAAACAAATTGGATAGGTGGAATACCACCCTTAAGAGTAGGGACAAAGAGACATTTATTAGGTATCAACCGCCAATTTTATTTTTACCCGATTGCGTCAGAAGGAGGGTCGGTAATATTAACTTGGAGACCTCACTCTTGTCCTATTAATGTTATGTCTAGAATATTGGAAATACAGTTCTGATTTTGACTTACGTCTATTTGCAGTCCCTGTACAATAGTTTGGGAGCCGCTATAATAGATGACGGGCGCTTTGACTTCGACGTGTATATCAAGAAAGCTTGTCCGATGATGCTTGTTGAAGATACTACCGAAAAGAAGGCCACTACTAGTAAGTTGTTATTGTTATTGTTACACTTGTTACTTAATAAAGTACTATGACGATAGTGAATACAAATTGCGACTCTAATGTCGCCAACGTCCATACCACGTTGAATACACCGGTTCTCGTCCGATCACCGAAGTTAAGCAACGTCGGGCGCGGTCAGTACTTGGATGGGTGACCGCCTGGGAACACCGCGTGTCGTTGGCTTTTTGCTTTTTATTTTAGTACCTTTTTTGAGCTATTTGATTTTGTTTTCTAGAACATTTCCCCATGGGTTTTCCAACATTGTACGATTACTGCCTGGAGCTGTCCACACTGACTTGGGAGGCGTGGGAGTGGCTAATACCGGAGTACGTCCACAACAGAGATATGAAGTTCTCGGGTATATTGGTCCCGACCGTCGATACTTTACGGATGACGTGGCTCATTAAAATTATGGAGAGTGTAAGTGGACTTTTGACTACTATTTTGTGCAATTAAATCCATTTTCGTAAGTGGGTACTTTTATTTAGGTATCTTTAGGTGATGTCCCGTTTTCTGTCTGTAATCGAATCTTGTAAGTTAAATTTGACCCACTTCCCGGTTTCGAATGAAGCTGAAAATTTTCATACATAAAGTGGACGCAATGCAATATTATGGTACCATCGAGCTAACTTGATGATGATGAGGAGGTGGCCATAGAAATCTCATACTAAAAATAAATGTGTTTTGGGTTTTTAGAATTGTCTCGCTGAGTATTAGTTGCATGTGGAAAGAAAAGTAAAATACTTATGTACACGATAAAAACTTGTAACGAAATAGTACATTACTACAGAGGCTGGGAAGTAAGGGGTTGCCGGCCGAATGCATATAGACGGCCGAACGTAGTGAGACCGGATAGTTATGAGGCCGACAACCCCTTTTCACGCCGAGGTATGTATAGTGCTTTTCTTAAACATGCAATGAAATAATAATAAAAATTGATGATGATGATTGTTTTATGTCCAAATGTGATAGGTTATTCAGTGCGTGGGGTTCATAAGGGGAACGAAAATTTTATTATTTTTGCGCTACGACGCACGGTTTAAGAGCATTATAAAGTATTTTTAGTTTTTTTTTGTTTTTTTTCGTTTTTTTTTATATTAATTAGGGGTTTCTTACAGAGAAACAAACATTTTATTATTTTTGCGCTACGACGCATGGTTTAGGAGATACAGCCCTATAAATTTTTTTTTCTGTTTTTTTTTCTTTTTTTTTCTTTTCTTGTTTTTTTAATGTTATCAAGGGGTTTCCTAAAGGGGGACGAAAATTTGATTATTTTTGCGCTACGACGTACGGTTTAGGAGATACAGCATTATAAAGTTTATTTTATTATTTTTTTCTTATTTTGTGTTTTTTTTTTAAATATTAATTAAGGGTTTCTTACAGAGGAACGAACATTTTATTATTTTTGCGCTGCGACGCACGGTTTAGGAGATACAGCCCTATAAAGATTTAAAAAAAGAAATCGTACCATAAACCATAAACTGCCTATAGTTTTTTTTTAAAAGCGGTGGGATAGTGTGTTATCACTTTAATGGCTGAATGCCACGATGGTGTGTCACACATATCTGTGAAATGGAAATTAAAAAAAAAAATACTTCCCGGCCTAGGCCTTAAATTTTGTATGAAATTCCTTTAAAGTTCTCTGGAGTTGCTCCGCCCTAAGCGTGATACTTCGAAGCCTGATATAACGCCCGGAGTGACGACATTTCATTGCATGTTTGAGAAAATGATTTTTTTGACAAAAACTACCGACTGTGTAAAAACAATATAGGGTAATTCGCCAGTAATTGGCCATCACGGGCCAATAACTGGCCATCCTAAACTAAAAATGAATTATATTCACCTATAAACAGAATTCATTTTAGTGTAAGGTTTCAATAACTGGCCACCCTTCAATAACTAGCCACCGTATACTAAAATGAATTCTGCTTATAGGAGAATCGAATTCATTTTTAGTTTAGGGTGGCCAGTTACTAACCGGTGGCCAGTTACTAAGTTTTGAATCGACTAAGTAAGTAATATGTTTGAATCCCTCATCAGGTGGAACGGCCCGTATTACTCGTCGGTGACACGGGAACTTCCAAAACTGCCATAATCAGCAATTACTTGAGAGGTCTGCCTCCTGAAAAATACGTAAGTACCTAATGTACCTATAGTTTTTTTTATTGGCCTACTTTGGTGTCCCACTGCTGGGCAAAGGTCTCCCCTCGTTTTCTCCACTCGACACTGTCATCGGCATTTTCCCACTATTTGGGGTAGAATGCGTCCAAGTCGTCCCGCCATCTACTTTTCGGTCTGCCTGAACCCCGGCCTGCACCGTCTATTGTGTTCCGTGGGTTCCACTCTCACTCAGTGACCATTTTGACCCACCTTTCTGGGTGCATGCGGCAGACGGGATCCTTTTAATTTACCGAAACTTTTTTGACCAAATTTCGTTTCCCAACCAAATTTTACCAACTGCACGTTTGTCAACTCAATCTTTCCCATATAAACATTTGACAAACATAAAATCCGACAATAGTACATTGTAGGAGAGGACAGAAAACCGCTAAAAGATGGACGAGTGCGTTTGAGGGCCGACACGTTAGTGGAGGCCCTCAAATAATACGAGTCCATCTTTAGCGTTTACGGCCGAGGCATTACATAGTGCTTTTCACGACTACTGCGAGGAAATAAGAAAACATTTGCATAACTATAAGTACTAGCCCGCGATTTCTCTGGTAGCAAATTAGTAGCCACTGCCTGTGCTGTCTCTTGAATTTCGGTAGGCGTCAGCGTAAGAATATCATTTTCTTCACTAGAAGAACTCATTTTTATAGCGAGCGTAGATATATATACGTGTTTCTTGTATTTTTTAGTCAAACACAATTTACACTATCCAATTCAATAAGTATTTTCAGATCCCGCCTTTTTTACTTTTTTTATCACTTTTAAGAGGCGTTTTTCTGTTATTTGATGCTTCAAACCGACTCTAAACTTAGAAGCGTTTTTGCTAAAAAAAAACACTAACAGCTACAAAAGTAAAAAGCGCCTTAAGCTCGAACTGAATGGATAATTGTTAAAAAAAATGAACTGAATGGTTTTACATATCTTTTTTTTAAACAAGAAATTGGTCCTATAAATAACCTAATTTTATTTATGAAGGAAAAAGTTGCGCCAAAAAAGACCTTTTATTGATTTTTATGTTTTAAATGATACTCATTGCTGTAGCGAACCGTCACCAATGACAGATGATGATAACAATGAAACATTGTAGTAGTGGTGGTTCAGGTGCTACAGCTATTGCCTACTTTCCAGCTTGGTTTTAGACCATCTATTGCCACATTTCCGAACAGTGGCGTGAATATTCCCAGGGATTGAATTAAATTTCATATCCAAGAGCAACCGCAAAGGGAACTAAAGCGTAAATAATCTTGGGAGGCATTCGTGGTAGCGTGGTAGCTAATATTTGGTTGATTTTCGGAAAAGGTCAACCGCCGAAGAATCGGTTAGGGTGGTATTCCACCTGTCCAATTTCTTTGTCCAATGTGTATTTTATCTCCCATGTTGCTTAATGAGAGAGTGAGACGCAATACACATTATACCAAGATATTGAACAGATGGAATATCACCCTTAGATACCAACAAATTAACCCTTTTCCAGGCCCCACCAATCTACAAGGTTTTTCCCAAAAATCCAAATACCTACTTATATTAAAATGAATCCAGCTTTGACGATTAATTTGAAGACAAGTCACATTTTCGGAAAGTCCAATCTAATTCTAACCTTAAATCGAATTACTAAGGTTGAAATTCTATTGACGCGTATGTGGTCGATAAATTGCACTATGTCTGGAAAAGGGTAAGGGCAAGAAATTACTGTGAAAATATTAAAACATTTTTTCAAGGAGAATGGGGCCATAACTTACACATGTCATTTATTTTATTCTTACACCCACAGCTGGTACAGCAGATGAACTTCTCCTCGCGAACCTCGTCCATGGACGTGCAGCGCAACTTGGAGTCGGTGGTGGAAAAACGAACTAAAGATGTGTTCGGCCCGCCGGTCGGGAAGAAGCTGCTCATATTTATAGACGACATGAATATGCCTATTGTAAGTTGTAGCTTGACACTTTTCTATGTACCGTCAGCCTTCGAGCAACACGGAAGGGAGTCGGCGTTCGCACTATTTTCCCTCTGTCGACGTACAAGGTCAACTGTGCATGCACACAACTAGCGCGGTTGTGTGAGTCATTCGTACACAATAAAGAGATCGAGGTGTGCAAGATTTGACTTTGACGTGTGTTATTTTCTGTCTATTTATGTCATCATTACAGATTGGATTTTGTATGTAATGAGTGAGAAGTGCGCCTGTGTGCAGGGTTCCCGCCGAAAAAATGGCAGAACGATTTGTACGGTAAGATATCGCTTGGGCTCCTCCCTTCCGGCGGGTCGGACGCCGGTGTTGCTCGAAGAAATTATATTAATTAGGACTACCTATCCTAATTAATATAATTAAATAGGTACTTACTTATTCCGGTTCAACATTTAACATACCAATATTTTTAAATTTTTGGTGATACCAATAATTTTAAAGTTTATATTTTTTATAAATGTTATCTTGTTAGGTATTAAATTGCTTAGTATTGTTCATTTTCAACTACGATCTTGCCAACGTCCATACCACGTTGAATACACCGGTTCTCGTCCGATCACCGAAGTTAAGCAACGTCGGGCGCAGTCAGTACTTGGATGGGTGACCGCCTGGGAACACCGCGTGTCGTTGGCTTTTTGCTTTTTTTCCATTTTTCTCGTATTTTCTTACTCTATAACATTTATTATAAAATTTCGGTGATCGTTAATGCCATCGTTTTGTATCAGGTGGACACATACGGCACTCAACAGCCCATTGCATTGTTAAAACTTATATTCGAGAGGAAAGGTTTTTACGACAGAGGCAAGGACCTGAACTGGAAGAACCTCAAGGACATAGGCTTCCTTGCTGCTATGGGTAAAGCTGGTGGTGGTAGGAACGACGTAAGTATACAAAATAAGCAAATTTTAGCAAATTGAATGATTAGACCACCTTATTAGAGCATTAACCGGAGCCGTCTTTAAGAGCTTACCCCTCTGCCGTAAACCTTGTACAATTGAGCATACTTTTCTTTGGACTGACGTTTATCTGATATGGCTATTTGTACGTTAATATGTATGCCCCTCCCCCGCAAAATCGGCAGACTGTTTTGTAATACAGAAAATGACAGACAAGGCGTATCCAGTTACTAAAAGCTCTGTGGCTACCGGCATAATTATAACCAGACTCCATACAAAACTTTATTGAAGTTTAGATAGGTATTTTAATTTTACGTTTTCAGCGGCACACGTAAGGTACTTAGATCTAAAAAATCTCCCGTAACTTGTTAATTGCTTACACAGACACAACGAAATCAGATTCGGAAAATATGTAGTAAAATGTTTTTCTGGCTGAAAATTAGCAGCTATATGTAGTATATGTATGATGTTGATGTAAGTAGGTATATGTGATAGGGGCACGATGATTATGTTGTTGGTGCCTGGGTGTCAGGTGCTAACGTTAACGTTTTATTATGTACGAAAATTTTAACCTACCTACTAGTAGTAGTTTTATATTCTACAATTTCTACATTACTATGTCGGTCAAAATCCAAAGGTTTTTCGGTGGCTTTCAGGTGGATCCTCGCTTCATCTCTATGTTCTCGGTATACAATCTACAATTCCCTGCAGAAACCACCCTCAGCCATATTTACACCAGCATCATTGCGGGGCATTTCGAAATCTTCCCGGAGGAGATACAGGAAATCGCAGACAAACTTGTTCAAATGACGTTGGACCTCTATAAGGTACATTCCATTGGTTCCCAAGCCTCGAGTTAGGAGCCAAAAAAGAAGCTCTTAATAATATTAAAATAACGAGAAAAATTAAACGAAGGGGCATAGCTGTGGTCAATTTACATCAAAATTGTTTCAAAATATTTTCTATTATATTCATATCCAAAGGGGAATAATTGGAACTACGATTTAATGGAGAACGGTCGTCCACTTTTCCCTTATGAAACGCTTCACGACATTCAATCTTTACAAAAGGTTATATTGACGAACGCTTGAGGAAGGCTCGCCGTATTTCGCCACATAAGGACGAACTTCTCGAGTTACTAAATCTGAAAACACGTCTACCGAACTATATTCTTTATTAACCGATTACAGATAATAATAGTAGAGCTCCCACCGACCCCCGCCAAGTTCCATTACATCTTCAATCTGCGTGACCTGTCCCGCGTCGCAGCCGGCCTCCTGCTCACACACCCCAACTACTTCAGCGAGAAACGGGCCATGGTGCGGTGTTGGCGTAATGAGTTCACACGAGTCATCTGTGATCGACTCATCAACACGCAGGTAAGGGTACATTCAGAACTCGCTACATCATCAATTCATCAGTATTTAGCGACCGGTGGGGTAGTGTTAAAATTTCTCGTATTGCTAAAACGGTAGGATTTCAACTGGGTCATTTGTCTCCAGAGAAGGCGATTCCAGAGCTGAGATCTTAGAGTAGAATGTCACAGACCAGGTGCCTTACCGTGTTGTCCTTATAGCGATTCTATTTTCGCTAAAGGACGGAGCTATATAAGTTATAGTATAGCTCCGTCCTTTAGCGATTCAATTTAGGTCCTAAACAGAATCGCAAAAAAGACATCATGTTAAGGCCCCTGGGTCTGCAAAGAATGAGAGTAGTAAATATTCGGGGCTCGAATACTTTTTGAGTTCATGTAACAGGGGACCATACCCTCGCATACCCTATTTAAGTTCCACTACATCTTCAGCCTGACACGACTTGTCCGTATTGTAGCAGATCTTATAGTAACTACTTCATATCTTCCTCTTTTATTAAACCTTATACTGACAAGGTACTAAATTGGGCGGATGACATTCGGAAAATCGCGGGGCACTTTTGGATGAGACTAGCCCAGGACCGGGATAAGTGGCGTACACAGTGGGCGACTGAAGGCTAGAATGAAGATGATGAAGATGATTGATGGTGCTAAATTTTAAACCAACAGGATAATGAGCTGATGCGGGGCCACATGAGGGAGCACATCGTAAAGTACTTCCCTGAGGAAGAGCCCGTGGTGCTGGAAGAGATTGTCCTTCATGAGGAGGAAGTAAAGGAAGAGCAGGAATTGGATGGTAAGACACTCGGACCTCGACTTTGCGCTTGCAATTTTATAATCTATTCTTTATAGATTTTAAAAGAATCTAGGTAAGAGAAAATACACGACTCAGTGGCTCAGTCACAAACCCTCTCATCAAATGTCTGAGTCATGCGTTTTTTTGTGTAGGAATATTATATTATTTTAAGAATATCAATTCTTAATGAATAAGAATTCAATATAGAATAATAGGCTAAGGAATACGTTTAGTTAAACTAACTAGTATTAATTATACCTTTATAATCTTTATATGTATCGTCTTACTCGACTGTCACTTTCGACCTTCGATGTCGGCAGGATTAAGAACAATGTAGTGTGAACGATACCTAATAACCAGGGGCGTATTTACCATAGGGCCAAGGGGGCCATGGCCCGGGGCGGCAGGCCGCAGGGGGGCGGCGAAGCCACCCCCTTGCGGCTTTTTCTGGGCGCCTTTTATAATCAAACTTAGCTATTTTTTTATTATATTTTAATTAACATTTAAATTAATAAACAAACGAACGCTTCAAACCCCACCATTGCTAAAAATATCTACCAACAAGTACCTAAATTAATTTAGCATTTTCGTTCAAGAAGTATTAGTACGGCGCAGTGCCGGATTTACCACTAGGCTGAGTAGGCTGAAGCCTATGGCGGCAGATTTTAGGGGGCGGCAAATTTGGGTCAAAAAAATATTTTATTAGCTGTTCAGATAGGGTCGACCAGAATTTTGTCGCTCCCCTATTTATTTGTAAAAATAACAAGCCTTGTCGATTTTGCCGCCCTCTGTCATGTCAAGACCCTTTATATTGAGACAGACAGACGGCCGGACGGACAACAAAGTGATCTTATATGGGTTCCGTTTTTTTCCTTTTGAAGTACGGAACCCTAAAAATTTACCTACTATTTTCTCGAAAAAATTTCGCGCTCGCTACGCTCGCGTTTTCACTTACGTACCTAACATTATTTGTGACCCATCTGACTATATACATACGGGCGGTTCTTGTGTCTTCGTGGTATTGAATCTCACTAAATTGTTCCGATCCCATGCCGAAACTCAGTACAGATAGAGTGCTCTCGATATCAGATACAAATACAATACTTTTCATGACTTTCCAGCACCACAGAATGAGGGATAATGGTACGGCCTGTGTAATACGCATCCCTACTACTGTCGTCTGCATAGCAATGATTATCATTGATATGCAGCAATGACAGCACAGAACCTAGTGCAACGCCAGCGGTAATGTCCACACTATCGGAGCAGCTTCCGTCTACTATACGGCTCATGTGCGTCTACCGGAAAAAAAGCTAGCGATCCATTTGTATAACATAGTCCCTCGAGCAGACTCGATGCCAGACCCGACCGAACTCCTTAGCTATATCCAGCCTGACTGCCATGTCTCACCTTGATTCTCAATGGCCAAAACTCAGCAGTACCCACCGGTCACCGATCAGATCAGTACGGTTACCATCAGTTTGTCACTGGCATAAACGCCGTCGAGAACGTAATTTACTTTCTATACATCTCGCTCGCACTCGCATATTAGTGCAAACGGGATGTATAGAAAGTAAATTACGTTCTCGACGGCGTTTATGTCAGTGACAAACTGATGGTAACCGTACAGGCAAATATAACGAGGTCGCATCGTCATTGAGTGACAAAAACGGCCCATATAAATCTGTATCTAGAATAGTGACATTAGTGACGTCACCTTTCTGCACTCAAAAGAATAAAAAAATATCTACGTTCCACTATCAGCGAAGAGCGCCTGAATAGCTTAGCTCTTCTTAATATAGAAGCTGAGCTGACAAACGTTTTAAATTACGACAGCGTTATTGATGATTTTGTCAACCAATGTGTACATAGGAAAAGAAATGTAAATGCCTATGTGAGTAAATGGTAAATGTTTAGTTTTTTTTTATTTCACACCCCAAAGGTACTTGTTGCAGGTTTTTTTTTTCTTAAATAAAATACTTTATCGTCACTGATGAAGGGGGGCGGCAAATCAAAATGGCCCGGGGCGCCAAATTTGTAAATACGCCTCTGCTAATAACGGGATTCACCTAAACAAATCCTTAGGTATAAAACCAATATTATGTTTTTATTGGCTGATAGATATAATTGAATGTGTTTGGTTCAACTTGCTTATAAGATAATGTTTTAATGGTTCTGTAGAGTTTGGTGACCCTATAGTCAAGGAGAAAAAACCGGAAGAGCCCGTCGCAGCAGCCGCGGAAGAAGCCGTAGAAGAAGAAGCTGAGGAGGAGGAGGAAATACAGTTGACGGTACCTGACACTGTTAACTGACAGTTCGTAAACCTTATTACAAAGGGCATAAGGTCCACTGTAGTACGGGAAGTAGTGTCATAAGGTGCACATTTTGGTATCCGATACAATCACTTAGCACAGATGTAATATACGTAAAGCTAAGCTAATTGAGCCCGGTAGACATCCGCCACCCCCTGGCAGGTAGGCAGGGGGGCAGTCAAATTAATTTGTAATGGATTCAAACTTTCAACTCCTTTTTAACCCCGTTAGAGGATGAATTTTTAAAAACGTTGAAATTACTTCTCTTGTATTCTAATAATATATGCATATACAAAGTTTCAAGCCAGACTCGTAAAAAAATTTGATCTCCATATAAATTTTCAACCCCTATTTCGCCACCTTAGGGGACGAATTTTCTAAAACGCTGAAATTAGTTTTCTTGTATTTCAATAATATATGTTTTAACGAAGTTTGAAATTCCTAGCTTAAAATAAAACATGAACCCCATACAAAGTTTCATCCCCTTTTTAACCCCCTTAGGGACTGAATTTTTAAAAATCGCTTCTTATCTCTTGTAAACATTATAAATGTAACCTGGTGTGTACATTTCAACTTTCTAGCATTTGTAGTTTCGGCTGATAATAGTAATAGTTGAATAAAAAAAATAGCAAACCGATTTTGATTTGAGCGTCAATTTTTTTATTTTTTTCTATTAAACTCCTCCTATTGAATTCCTCATGCCCTATTTATCTGGAAATGATACCAAACTCTAGGTGGTAGGTAAATAGAAACCGATATGATATGTGTAACTTTGGATGCCCCCCTGCCTACTCACCAGGGGGTGGCGGATGGCTACCGGGCTGGATTGGCTTAGCTTTACGTATACTACATCTGTGCCAAGTGAATTCATCCGATACCAAAATTTGCACGTCCCATACATTGGGTGACACTACTTCCGTCACTACTGATAGACATTTAAGAGTGTCGCCATCGACACATGTGAAAGTTGCAGTGTCATGAAGTTGGAAAATTTTTAAGTAATTTGTAATAGGAAAAAAATACAGGAGTTAAAGATAGGAAAGATAAATTTCCAACAGAACCCTTTATAGGGTTCCGTACCCAAAGGGTAAAAATGCGACCCTATTACTAAGACTCCACTGTCCGTCTGTCTGTCTGTCCGTCTGTCCGTCTGTCTGTCTGTCTGTCACCTGGCTGTATCTCATGAACCGTGATAGTTGAAATTTTTATTTCTGTTGCCGCTATACCTACATATACTAAAACGTAACTCTCGGTGGGCGAGTCCGATTCGCACTTGTTTAAATATTTACACGCCGCCCGCCTGGTATACGCCTGGTATGGTTATATAATGGCTTTAATGATGAAATCTAGAATGTATGTACGCAGAAGACTGATGAAAGAATAAAAAACGAACCACCGATTTTCCAGGGGTTTATTGGGTACCCCTGGAGAATCGTAGTGGAGTTATGCATTCAATTGTTTTACCATTTCAGTTGGAAGAGTATGTGGAACGGGACCCCTTGCTGTTCGGAGATTACAGGAATGCTCTAGATGAAGAGGAGATCCGGTACTATGAGGATCTGCTTGACTACGAGGCTGTTTACTTTTTGTTCCAAGAGGTAAAGTTAATCGTTTATCTTTACGAGTAGGATTTCTATTTTCTATCTTTTTTTATCGGTTTATGGTTTCTTCTGATATCTCGAGTAACTATTATATGGTCAAAAACAGTGGGTTTAAATCAAACTTTTTTGCACCGAAAAACGTGATGTAAGCCTTGTGCCGCCCACCATACAAAATTATAGCCAAGGAAGTTACAATCTTGTTGTATTTCCAATTAGGTTGAATTTCATTTGTTTGAAAATTTTACGAGACAAATGAAATGCTACCAACTTTGTTTTCCATTTTCTTTCTTTCTTTCTTCCATCGGATCTGAGTGTACATCCTAATGTACATTGGGCGGTACTAGGAGCAAAAAAACGTCCTCGAAAGAAATACTAAAAAATGACTGAAAACTCGGTCAGGATCCTTATAATCCACAGACAAGAAGTTAATATTCTTAAAACCCTTAAGTACTTATTTGTATGAGGGAAAGAACCCTTACTAATTATTTATTCGTATGAATGTGTACTAGATCACTTACAGTTAGCCATTTTAACTTTTGACAGATCCTGGATGAATTCAACGAGCGCATCGGCAAGATGTCTGTCGTGTTGTTCGAAGATTGTCTAGAACATTTGACGCGGACGCATCGAATCCTGCGCATGGACAGAGGCAACGCTATGATCATCGGCGTAGGTGGATCGGGCAAGAAGAGTATTGCTCGGCTGGCTGCTTTTGCTGCAGGTACGTAAGTAGGTTCCGTACGGGTCAAACGAAGGAAAATGATGCAGGACCGAAGTGGCTTCCATGTATGTTCAGCAAATGCTAATGAATTTCGGAAAAATCATCCGGTTTTGGTCAAATCTACAAGTATACAAAATATAATCTAGCTTGGTTCAGCAAGAAAAAAATCGATGCTTATTTCGAAATTATCATTTTCTCTTCTCATCAAATCCTCTATCATTTTCCTTCGTTGGATATATGTACTGAAAGCAACACCGTGTATTTTATTAACCCTTTACCAGGCTAAGGGATATATATTTGCCACATACGGCACTTCGAACATGTGTTCTATTTTCGATCAGTAAGACTCGATTGTCATTTTTGAACTGTCAGCCTGGCAAAGGGTTAACTAATCGGCTATTCTGGCACAATCCAGACATCAACGTGAACACTGTTGTCAGGTTGTGATACGTTCGAGATCACGATCACACGCAACTACAACGAGAACACGTTCAAGGACGACATGAAGCGGCTGTACAACCAGCTCGGAGTGGATAACAAGAAGACTGTATTCCTGTTCATGGCAGCTCAGGTAATTAGCCTGGGATGGTGTGGATATCTCTGGCTTATACACTTCCTTTCTTTAAGGAGGAGTCCTTAAGTCGGTTCCGTACGCCTCGGCCATGAAACGCACGCTATGCGCATGCACGCTCGACACTGACGCCGAACGCCATACATTTCTTCCAACCAATGTGTCAACGTCGCCTGCGTTCCATGGCTCTTGCATTACTGCTGGGAACTGGGGTCGTACCTATCTACGAGTATGTTTGCCGTCTTGATGAACAGCCTGTGACTTCGGCTTATAGCACCGTATACCGTATAGTACAGTCGTATTCTGCAAGCGCTTGAAGCTTGCAGAGAGGCATGTGTCTAGCTAAAGCTCGTTCGGTATTGAGAGGTTCAAGTAACGTACAGACCAACCACGTAATCAGGAACATTATTCACCAGCGTCTCATCTAGAACGTGTCGACCCTTACAATATCACTATTAGAATACATTTTAGAAAAAAATATATTTCACAATCAGATCCTGGAGGAGGGTTTCCTGGAGTTCATCAACAACATTCTGATGATCGGCATGATACCGGCGCTCTTTGGTGATGATGAAAAGGATGCCATCATCAACTCTGTGCGAAACGCGAGCGCGGAAGCTGGATACGGGGTTGCCAAGTAAGTTTATAAGTTATAACAATCTCTTATAAGATATATAGATAATTGCAAACCACAACGGTCAATCGGATTGCCTGATACTACCTACTAGAATAGAGCCTTTGTTCATCTTATATAAATTTCTTTACAGAGACGCCGTCTGGGCATTTTTCTGTGACAGATGCGCTGATAACCTCCACGTAGTTCTATCCATGTCACCAAGTGGTGACATCCTCCGTAACAGGTAAAAATCAACCTTCTTCTTCGTGTTAGGGGCTATATAAGGCTCCAAAGCCTGTGTATTACTGCGACCATCCCTGATCTATTGTGATATTTGTGATCGCCACCTAACTACAACTCTCGATCCAAACCTGCAACTTCAAACAGCTGCAGGATCTTTTTGATCTCGAGAGACTTCGGGCGCAATATGTATCCGCCCAGGATTAAGTCACGAGTACGCATTAGGCAAGAGCACTCTGTGAGGATGTGCAAGGAAGTCTCCTCTGCCTCCATACAGACTCTGCACCGCCCCAACCCCATGTCTCGTTTCCCCATAGTAAAATCAACCTTACATTCATGCCGTCATTCATTTCAGCGGAAACTAACCGATAATTTGGTCTCTAGGTGTCGAAGTTTCCCTGGTTTGGTGAATAATACGACTATTGACTGGCAGTTCCCGTGGCCGAAGCAAGCTTTGTTGGCGGTAGCAAATGTATTCTTATCAGATGTAAGTATCATGTCTTGTGTTTATACTCAGTATTCTCGCCCGTTCAGTCACTCCAAGCTATGTTATGTCAGTAGTTGGATGGGTGACCGGTTGGGGAAACTAAAGTATCATTGGCGCTTTACTCAGTTTTTTTCCGGGACTTTCATCTTCTCCCTCACGTTATCCCGGCATTTTGCCACGGCTCATGGTAGCCTGGGGCCCGCTTGACAACTAATCCCAAGAATTGACGTAGGCACTAGTTTTTACGAAAGCGACTGCCATCTGACCTTCCAACCCAAAGAGGAAACTAGGCCTTATTGGGATTAGTCCGCTTTCCTCACGATATTTTCCTTCACGGAAAAGAAACTGGTAAATATCGAATAATATTTCGTACATAAGTTCCGAAAAACCACGAAGAACTCATTGTATTTTCGGGAATTTCATAGTATGTACTTCTTTATTCCAGGTTCAGAAAATACCTGAAGAGTTCCGCCCCATCATAGTAGAACATGTTGTTCACGTACACATGTCAGTGGCAAGATACTCCATCGAGTTCTTGCTACGGCTTCGTAGGAACAACTACGTCACGCCGAAGCACTATATGGATTATTTGACTACTTATTTGTCGCTTCTTAATGAGAAAGACGCGTTTATTATCGCACAGGTTAGTTAATGGATTATTAGGTGTAAACATAAAAGACCTCCTTCCTCCGTCCTTCATAAAATTTATGTAGTTTTGGTATCGTCTTGGGTCCTCCCATTCGTTTTTCGTCAAGTTCTTAAATTAGTCCTATTGCTTTCGTCACTCATTCTACATTCGTCACAATCGGCGGTGGCTTTCAATGTAGAATGAGCGACGAAAGCAGAATAGGACTAATTTAAGAACTTGACGAAAAACGAATGGGTCGACCCAAGACGATACCGTAGTTTTGATAGAAATTTCGATTGGGGTATACCCCATTTCATATACCATGGCGGGATTCCCCTTGAAACTGCACAAAGACAACCATACTGTTGATCTATTGGTTAAGAATTGCTTTACGAGCTCTGCTCTTCAAAGTCAGCGTGTGGTGGTATTACACAAAGGATCAAGACTGGAAAATTACATTGTAAGACACGACGCCTCAAAAAAAGGTGGCCGGGTATCTTTTTTTGTCACTACTCCTATTGTTTACGCCTAATGACCGTCTCAAGTTGAATCCCGCCATGGTATATGAAATGGTGTATAGCAATTCACTTGAATAAAATGGAGTTCCGAGTGATTAACCGACATAATACGCTAAATAAGTCGTGTTTGTAGTGCGAGCGCTTAATCGGTGGTTTAGCGAAGATCGAGGAAGCAAACGTGCAGCTAGAAGATTTAAATGCCAAGCTCGCTATCCAAAAAGTCATCGTGGCCGAGCAGACGAAGGAATGCGAAGTCTTGCTCAAGGAGATTACTGTCGGTATGGAGTATATGGAGAATTTGGTTAAAAAGTTACTCTAGGAAAACACTGCCGGCCTAGCCAAGGTTACAATCGCTATCGCTTCGACAACGAAAAGCTTTATGTCTCTCTATCACTCTTCCAAATTAGTGCGGCAGTGACAGTTGCGTTTCAATCGCTATGGAGCGTAAGCGATTGGCATCTTGGCTACGCGACCTGAACACCTTTTCAGCGAAGATGATAATCGTGGATAGAAAACGCCGATCCAAACTGTATGGAAATAGTCACGTGACTTTTCAAATCAAATCAAATCAAAATCAAAAATCAAAAACTATTTATTGTATGGTTATGGGTGAGGTTTACAAAGGTGGTACAAAATATTTATGTTCTCCATATCCTGCCTTACAAAAGCGTACAATATTGGTAAGTTGTCTTAGAACTAAATACAATTTTTAAACTTCAATAACACTTTTAACAATAAACTATGCTAGATAGACTCAATAATAATGAATAACGTGTACTAGCTCTGTAAAAAGTCATTTATGCTATAAAAGCACCGTTTGATTAGCCAATCAAACAAGCTTTTATTGAAAGGTAATGATGCCAATTGTTTAAGGTCTGTGGGAAGTTTGTTAAATATTTTTATACTCATACATATAACGCTTTTTGATAAGAGTGCCGATTTAGGGTTAGCGCGTATTATGTCATACATGTATTTGGTTCGGATTGGTTGAGTAGTAGACTTTTTTATAGGAAACAAATCTGGATTATTTTTTACAAATATGCAGACTTCATATATATAAAGTGATGGGAAAGTAAGTATTCTGTTATTAATGAAATATGGTCTACATGATTCCATTTGATTGATACCGTAAATTGAACGAATGCATTTTTTTTGTAATCTGAATATTCTATCTTTATTGCTGCTGTTTCCCCACATTATTAGTCCGTAACGCAGATTTGACATTATATATGAGTGGAAGGCAAGTAAGGCTGTTTGTTCTGATGATATATTTTTTAGTCTTCGTAAAGGGTATATGAATTTGGCTAATTTGGTTAAAACATGCTCTGTATGGCGGTGCCAGTTGCTATGTGTATCAATTATTATGCCTAGGAATTTTATTTGGTTAACATTTTCTAGCGTGGCATCTATCGCCCTGATCCATTTTTAGGGTTCCGAAGCCAAATGGCAAAAAACGGAACCCTTATGGATTCGTCATGTCTGTCTGTCTGTTCGTCCGTATGTCACAGCCACTTTTTTCCGAAACTAACATAAGAACTATACTGTTGAAACTTGGTAAGTACCTAGATGTATTCTGTGAACCGCATTAAGATTTTCACACAAAAAAAGAAAAAAAAACAATAAATTTTGGGGGTTCCCTATACTTAGAACTGAAACTCAAAAATTTGTTTTTCATCAAACCCATACGTGTGGGGTATCTATGGATAGGTCTTCAAAAATGATATTGAGGTTTCTAAAATATCATTTTTTGTCTAAACTGAATAGTTTGCTCGAGAGACACTTCCAAAGTGTGCCCCACTGTAACTTAAATAAGAAATTAAATAAAAGAATGATAAAACTAAAAAAAATATATGATGTACATTACCATGCAAACTTCCACAGAAAATTGGGTTGAACGATATCTAGTAAGTAGTTTTTTTTTTAATACGTCATAAATCGTAAACCGCAATTTTATTATGTTACTTGCTGCTACAGAACCCTTCATGGGCGAGTCCGACTCGCACTTGGCCGCTTTTTTTTTTTTTTTTTTTTTAATTTATTTAACAGAACACAAAGTACAGTGTTACCTATAATTAAAGTTTCGCCAAACTGTAAAACAGTTTGTTGGCGATGCGCTCAATTAAACTAAAAACAACAACAGTACTTAGGTAGGTAATAGGTATCATATAACAAATATCAACAACACACAACTGCCTTCCAGCCTGTAATAAACCCTATTTCGACGCAATGAGTACCTACTGTCGTTCGGTAAGTACTTGCGCCGCAAGGCTCGCGCTAAACGTATTGTCACCATTTGTTATTACGATTACGATCTATTTTAGGTCGAAATAGGGTTCATTATTGGATGCAGTTCATTAGTGCACGCAGGTGCGTGAGTAGTCTTTATTTACATAATTTTTAGAAGTTACTATTATTAAAATTATATTATAATTATGTTATGTATGTTAGTTTATATGTAGTTTTAAATGCATTTGTTTGTTTTAAGACTAAGTTTTATGTATTTGAGATCTTATACTTATCTAGTAACCGTTTTATGAGTTGTAATTTCAAACTGCCTATTCTTTTTCGATTGGCATTTGTCCATGTACTATTGTCATCTTGCCTAGGCCCCCACCCATACAACCATTTCCAGTCGCCAGTGTTGCCAGATCTCCTGATTTTCCAGGATATCTCCTGATTTCGGGGTGTATCTCCTGATCTCCTGATTTTTCCGAAAAATCTCCTGGATTTTAGAAGTTCACAGCCATTTAATATTATTACATAAATTTAACGCCAGGGTTCTTCAAGCCAGTGTAGGGCGGCCATAAATTCAATCGTAGGTAGTGTGTAAGTGTAACATCAACCTTTGCCACAGTTTCAGAACGAAACGAAATTACCGATTATGAGCGATATTACCGATAAAATGGAGTGCGGACGCAAGAATACCAATTTGTAACGCCAGTATTTTCATTTTGGGGTATTTATTCAATTTAAGGGGCTCTAATAGCACAATAAATCTAAAATTGGTGATTAAATTGGAAATTGCCACCAATTTAATTTCTGATCAAACGGTCGTTTTGATCACCTCTGTCTGGAGCAGTCTGGACACGCCTTAATATATGAATGAAAATTATTTTTATGACATAAATTTTTGTCTCCTGATTTTATTTCAAATCTCCTGATTTTTAGGACATGTATCTTCTGGATTTTTCAGATTGGACCTGGCAACACTGCCAGTCGCCGTTACGACGCGGTGTTGACACATCTTGTGTCGACACCGTCTGTTTCGGTCACAATTCCAGTCGCAGAGTCGTCGCCGTGTCGACACAGTTACCAGAAATGGGGAAGGGTCGACACATGACACAAAGTGACATAAAGTGTGGTCGCCGTGTGCACACATTGTTTCGGGTTTGCGACTACTTTATGCCAAAATCATTCGTTCATTCGTTCATTTTGTTCCTGTCAAATGGAAACTGTCAGATCGAAAAATACTTAAATAAAAATAAGTGACATTAATACGCCATCTCTAAAACGGATTACAAGACGTAATTATATATTGTTTGCATTTATATTACAATATGACTTAAATTATTATGGGGAATTAAACTGCTCGAGTGATTTGATAAACTAAGTGTAATATAATCAACGCGCCACCACATTGTTTTAGTTTAGCCGGAAATGAAATTGTTTACTTCTCAGTGCCTGTGTTCATAACTATATTATTTGAAGCATTTTTAGTACTTCGATGCGTATACTATACTTAAATAACAGAAATAACGCTTTACATACTACGAAACTTGTTAATTATGATGTATAAATATGGTTCAAGGCTGAGAAATATTGCAGTCACAAAGTAGTTGCAATGTTTCGACTTTGTGTCGACTCTGTGTTGACACATGACACGCGCTGTCAAAAGTAATAACAAAGTTACTGGTATGTTACTGGATTTGCAAAATGGCTCCTTGTGTTGATTTGTTTTCAGATATTCTCAAAGTGTAAAAATGCCGTGGTCAGAGATGGGCATTAATCGATTAACTGTTTATTCGACTAATTAATGGAATAAAAAAAGTTAATTCTCAAATTTTAATCGCGATTAGTTTAGTCGACCTAACATAGATTGAAATTGAATTAATCTGAATATTAATCGAATAAATTATCGATTAAATCTCGATTGAAAGTTGACAGGGGGCCATTTTTGTACGTAAAAATAATAGAAATGTCTTGCATGCAGATGGTAGCAAAACACTTTGTCATAAAAGTCGAGATGGGTGTCGATATATAGGTTTTAGGGAGTGCCGATTTCGAAAATAATGACCATTTTGGAATCCGAAATGGCGGCCATGCACTGTGTCATAAAAGTCGTCATGGATGTCGTTTTATACGTTTTAGGGGGCCCCAATTTTGAAAATGATGACCATTTTGGATTCCAAGATGGCGGCCATGCACTATGTCATAAAAGTCGTCATGGATGTCGTTTTATAGGTTTTAGGGGGCCCCGATTTAGAAAATGATGACCATTTTGAAATCCAAAATGGCGGCCATGCACTATGTCATAAAAGTCGTCATGGGTGTCGTTTTATAGGTTTTGGGGGGCGCAGATTTAGAAAATGATAACCATTTTGGATTCCAAAATGGCGGCCATGCACTATGTCATAAAAGTCGTCATGGGTGTCGTTTTATAGGTTTTAGGGGGCGCAGATTTCGAAAATGATGACCATTTTGGATTCCAAGATGGCGGCCATGCACTATGTCATAAAAGTCGTCATGTATGTCGTTTTATAGGTTTTAGGGGGCCCCGCTTTCGAAAATGATGACCATTTTGGAATCCAAAATGGCGGCCATGCACTATGTCATAAAAGTCGCCATGGGTGTCGTTTTATAGGTTTTGGGGGGCGCAGATTTCGAAAATGATAACATTTTCAATTTAAAAATGGCGGCAATGCACTATGTCATAAAAGTCGTCATGGATATCGTTTCATTTTTTGCGCATGCGCGCGCGGTACCTTCACTTGTGTTTTGTTTTGCTCTTGGTTGTTAAATCTTTTTACGAGAATAATCAAAGTTTTACACAGTAAAATTTAGTGTAATAGAACCATAAACTTAGTGACAATTGAATAGTGACAATGATTTTCGTTAACAATGTGTTTATTTGGTGTATTTTTGGCATTTAGACTTAACTGTGGTGCTTAGTTTCATTGCGTCTAACGGTTACTACCAGTACTGGACTGAAACGTCATAAGTACTGCAATTTTGCGTGGCGCTCGCGGCATTTATGTTCTGAGTGGTGTGGAAAAAGATAACGTAACCAGCGCCAGAGTGTGCATTGGACTGTGAGCGGTATCAGTGTAGTTTTAAAGTCGTTATCCCTGCGCGATCTCTGACTCGGTTCGTTATAACTTAACCTGGCGGTGGATCTCAGAACAAAATGAATTGCTCAAAATGCAAAAAGGCGTTCGGTTCCAGCGATTTCATAAAATGCACATCGGTTTGCGAGGGGAGTATGCATTATTGGTGTGGTGGACTGTCAGAGCAAGACTTTAAAAGAATCCTCCCAATGAACTTAAAAAAGTGGAAGTGTCCCGACTGTAAAAGTGTTAAAAAAGGCTCATCGACGACTAATAGCCCGAGCACCCCCCTAGTAATTAACGAACGTCTAGACAGCAACGCCGAGAACATGCCTTCGATATTAAGTATCGATACGGAGGCGTTGATGAACAATATGAACTCCAAATTTGCACAACTAACTCGTGACATGACTGAACTCAGAAATACGGTCAACGGTAGAATTGACGGGCTGGCCGACAAAATTGAAAACTGGTCATCCAAGTTCTCACAGCTCGAGGGCACTATCAGGAGCATGCGGGACGATATTACTGGCATTTCCAGCAATAATGACGAGATTCGGGCTGAGCTGTCGGGCCTGCGCTCGGAGACTGCTGAGCTACGCTCGGAGACGGTCGAGCTGCGCACAGAGAACGAGCAGCTTCGTAAGAACATGGATGAGTGTGATTATAAGAAGAGTTTAACCGAGGCTAACGAAACCATAACGAAGCTTATAAAAGAAAATAATACTTCAAAACAATTTTCCATGATGAATAATTTAGAAATCTCGGGTATCCCGTTCAACAAAGGGGAAAATTTGTTATTAATCTTACGTAACATATGCGTTAAGGTCGGATTTACACTGCAGGATAGCGATGTTGACTCGATTCACCGAGTTCGCCGTTACCAAAGCGCTGAGAATAGTACACAGAAAACTTTACGGCCACCTGCAATTATCGTTCGATATACCCAACGAAAACGTAAGGACGAGCTTCTATCAGCTGTTCGGGCTAGACGTGGAATCACCACTGCGGACATCGAGCTCCCGGGGCCAGCCTCCAGCGTGTACATCGGCGATCACCTAACCCCGGACAATAAACTTCTCCTAAAACGAGCCAGGGAAATTAAAAATGAACTACATTATTCGTATTTGTGGATACGCGACTGTAGAATACTAATGCGAAAGAAAGATAATACTAGGGTAATTTACATAAACAGTCACGCCGATTTAGACAAACTAAAATGACCTTTGTGTCTTTTATTATCGGTATTTACTCGTAAAGAAACGCATCTGTTATCTTACTGTATTGTGAAGATAATGTTAAATATGCATATACAGTACACACATGTCACTCATAACGTCTCAAACCTTCACTGCACTTTATTATATACCCATATGTCTATCTTATGTGTTCTTAATGAAAAAATAGTTCCATGTATAAATAGGAGTTTTATCGCACTGTGCTTACTGGTATCGTTGTATATTGAGCCGCCTGTTCGTATAATTAACTTAAGAAATATTATATCTACTAAAAATAAATACTCTTTATACGACAAAGAAAAGGATGGAGAATACGTGCTTGTTTATAGTACGCGTGAGTATTATGCTCAAATAATTTGGTTATCTATTTGTAATTTTAGCGCGTCGGCATTAAACTATTTAAATTGCAGTTTATTTTTACTATTATACAGTGTCAATGCAATCTTTTGATGGTTATTACCAAAATGCGAGGGGCTTACGCACTAAGTCTCATATATTTTTATCACGTGTTGCTCAATCCGATTATGATTTCATAGGCATATCCGAAACATGGTTAACAGGTGATTTTTATGATCGTGAGTATTTTGATAACAGATATAGTGTGTTTCGTTGTGACCGGTCTGCAGTTGATAGTGGTGCTGTGCGTGGCGGGGGAGTGGCCTTGGCCGTGCGGACCGACTTCAGTCCTGTGCGCCGCGACTGGCCCGTGCCCTCCTCGGCTGGTTGTGAGTGTGTGTGGGTGTCAGTCCCTCTGACAGCCTCACCGAGCAATAATACTAACGTAGGACCGGAAATATGTACCAATACCTGTCATTTGAATGTTGCTTGCGTTTACATACCGCATGGACCCCATTATAGGGAATCATTAATATCATTTTTTGATATAGTGTGCCAATTAACAGTCGACCGTAGTGATGAAGTATTTCTTATAATGGGTGACTTTAATGTATCTCAGGCAAAATGGATACCGACATCGTCAAGTGTAATGGAGCTTTCATCGGGTAACGATTTTGCAACGCGAAACTTAGCAGACTTTTTATGCTTTTCTGACTTAAAACAATATAATTGTATAATTAATTCGTACAATAATTTACTAGATTTAGTATTATGCAATAGGGATTGTAAAGTATCTATATGTGATAAACCACTGGTATCTGAGGATGTATTGTACCATAAGGCATTAACAATTAATTTTGAACTTAGCTATGTGGCACAATTAACGCCTCTTGGTAAAGATATTTACAATTTTCACTCGGCTAATTACGAAGACATTAATAAAGAATTAAGAGATATAGATTGGGGTACTTATTTTTGTAATATTAGTTGCGAAGCTTCAGTAGAAAAAATTTATAATTTAATAAATCACTTAATTGACAAGTATGTTCCCCGGCGAAAACTACGGTCGTTATCAAAGACACCGGCTTGGTATAATAAATCTTTGAATAAAATCCTTAAAGAAAAACGTAAGTTTCACAAGCGTTGGAAGTTATACAGGAACCCACTTGATTACGACAGTTTTAAAATTCTACGAAAACGTGCCGAAAAAATGGAACAAAAATGTTACCGTGAGTTCATTTCTTTCTCAGAAAACAATATAAAGAATAATCCTAAACACTTTTGGACATATATAAAATCATTTTTTTCAACTAACGGTCTACCGCAAACTATGGCTTATAAAGACATTGTCATCGCTAACGGCGAAGATATTTGTAATTTATTCAACAGCCACTTCCATTCTGTGTTTGAAGTTTATGACAGGAGTTCTACTGATACGGATAATTTAGCTGCACCAACTAATCCCTTGATAGATATGAATTCGATAGAAATTAGTGAAGATATTGTTAGACGATATCTCAAATCTATTAATATTAATAAGGGCGCAGGACCTGATGGAGTACACCCACTTTTTATTAAAAATTGTTCAGCTTCCCTAACAGCTCCAATTACGAAAATTTTCAAAAAATCTATCGAGGAAGGTTGTGTTCCAGCTATTTGGAAAAAAGCCTGGATAACTCCTGTGCCAAAGGGTCCAGTAAGCCGTAATATTGAAAAGTTTCGACCTATATCTAAATTATGTCAGTTTAGCAAGCTGTTAGAAAAAATTGTAACTGACCAATTAGCTGCTGTTGTGCGACACCATATAATACCCAATCAACATGGGTTCTACAGAGGCCGTTCAGTTGATACAAATTTGTTAACTTTCACCAATGATATATTACTAGCTATGGATGATGGATTCTCTGTAGACGCCGTGTATACCGATTTTTCCAAAGCATTTGACAAAATATGTCACTATACGTTATTATGCAAGCTTTGGGAACTCGGTATACACGGTGATTTGTTTCGCTGGATTAAGTCATATGTAGAAAATCGCACACAGTCAGTGGTAGTATCAGGGTTTATCTCTCAAAGTAAATATATCAGCTCAGGCGTTCCCCAAGGCTCCCATTTGGGGCCTTTGTTGTTTTCGTTATATATAAACGATATCGTAAAATGTATCTCCCACTCTTGCATTCTTCTTTATGCAGATGATGCAAAAATTTATAAAGTTATTCGTAACTCTTCTGATTGCGAACTGTTACAAAATGATCTGTGTAATTTTGAGAGCTTTTGTAGAGAAAATAATCTGTTTCTAAACATAGAAAAATGTAATACTATTAGTTTTTCTAGAAAAAAAACATTGTCTTACTTTAATTACAAATTATGTAACCAGGACCTGGTAAGAGTAAATGAGATTCGTGATCTTGGAGTAGTCATGGACGACAAATTATCATTTATACCTCATATCGATTCCATCTTAGCTAAGTCTTTTAAACAATTGGGTATGATTCTGCGAATTGGTAAACCTTTCAGGAATACTTTAACACTTAAAATTCTTTATAACAGTTATGTACGAAGTCGGCTTGAGTTTGCATGTGCGGTTTGGAAACCCCATTACAGCATTCATATTGACAGGATAGAGAGATTGCAAAAAAAGTTCCTAAAAGCCCTTGATTTCAAATGCGGTATTGAATACAAAGATTATGTGGAATCCTTAAACCGTCATAAAATGCAGTCGCTTGAGTGTCGAAGAGACTGCGTTGATTCTGTTCTATTATATAAAATAATAAATAGTCATATTGATGCCCCTAGCCTGTTAAAAGACATATGTATAAGAGTCCCAGGTAATAAAGAACGCCGATGTCGTCATAGATTCAAACATTTATTCTCCATCCCACGTAGTAGAACTAACTATTCTAAAAATATGTTTATTAAGCGAGCATGTGCACTCTATAATGATAATAATATTGTAAAAAATTTAGACATATTTCACTGTACCATAAGCTCAATAAAAAAAAATTCAGGACTAGTAGTGTGTAAATTAACGCGATTTGTCAAAATTTTAAGTATTAATATATGTCATGTCATGTATGTCGATACTTATTCAATAGTTGTTGAAAACGTAGAACAAGTACTTCATTGAGTTTTATGTATACTTAATTTCTAGCTTCGCAAACTCAGTGTAACCTCTTACTAATCAGCTGAACTTAAGCCAAGATAGGTACTTTTTCGTGCTTCTATATAAATATATGTTTAATAAAAATGGAAACTATAGGTTTAGATTAAGAGAAGAAACTGTAACAATATTTTTTGTATGACCGTTTGTTTCATATTTAAATAAATAAATAAATAAATTATAGGTTTTAGGGGGCGCAGATTTCGAAAATGATGACTATTTTGGATTCCAAGATGGCGGCCATGCACTATGTCATAAAAGTCGTCATGGATGTCGTTTTATAGGTTTTAGGGGCGCAGATTTCGAAAATGATGACTATTTTGGATTCCACTTTTATGACAAAATACGTAGCCGCCATCTTGGATTATAAAATGATCATCGTTTTCGAATTCTGCACTCCATAAAACCTATAAATCGACATCCGTGACGACGCAAGTTATCTTTATTTCCAGATCTAACAAATTGCTACAGAATACAAAGGACAAAAAAAAAGCGAGGAGGTAATGAAACAAGCAAAAATACAGATGATTCCTCGACGCAATTGGGTGATTCTTAAATTGTGTCCAGATTTTTTTTGTCATAAAAGTTTATATTTTTCACATATTACTAAATCTATGGCAAAAGTTATAATATTGCAATGGATTCCATCGCATGTAGGTATAAGTGGCAATGAGACAGCTGATGCATTAGCAAAACAGGCATGCAGCGATGGCATTGAATTTCACTTGAAACACTATATGGGGGCAATAATGACTGTTTACATTTAGTCAAATTAAAGTGTCGCGAATTGTGGAAGGAATATTTCGACGAGAGATCTAGGGACAAAGGTATTTGGTATAAGACAATACAGCCACAACCCTTTAATTCTCCTTGGATGGATAATAGTGTGTTGTGTAGGCAGGATCTAGTTTTATTATTGAGATTGCGCTCTGGACACATTCGTCTACCTCGTGCGTAAAGTGAATTCGGAATTATGCACCTTATGTAATCGCGTCGAGGATGTGTATCATATTTTAATGGAGTGTGTCCGAAATGAGCGACTTAGAAGACAGATATTTCATGACAATGACAGTTCCATTGGGTTATGTAATACCTACCTTTCGAACCCCATGTCTGAGGTTGTTGAAAAGGTACTAAATACTAAACACTAATAAATATCGGTCTGAGGGACAGAGATGTGTGATGTAATTAAACTAGATGTAGCTATTTACTTTCTTTTAACTTTGTTAATTAAGTCTGTTTTTTATGGGGTGACATATTCGTTCAATCGAAAAAGCCCCTTAATAAAGGGAAAAAAAAAAGTTCCGTGACATTTCGACCTTGTAATTTTTTAAGTAAATGTTTTTGTTTATCTATGAGGATCTCACTAGAATAGTATAATCAAGGTATATTTATATTTGATGAATGAAATAGTAACGCAAAAAAAAAATATATTTGTGTCTTATATTCCTGCCGGAAACTTTTATTTTACCTTTTCCTTCTACACAAGTTTGGCCAAGTAATAAGAATTTAGGGCACTCAATTTTATTTTGACTTCTACAACAGTAAAGCTACGAGGCCATGTTTTGGTATCGTTTTCGTATAAATTCGCAGTACCAAATTTAGTTAAGGTATCACATTGACACCATTCCGAAGTAAAAACATATAAACTTATTAAAATACTTTCTTTTAAACTCCTCTTCACGCTTAAACTGCTGAACAGTTTTAATTTAAATTTGGTACACATATATTTTGAGTCCCGAGACAGGATATAATAAGTTATCTCAAAAATCACCCTTTAAAGGTGTGAAATGAGGTGTAGGGGGGAATTCAGAATTGACTTCTTGAAGTTAATACTGTTTAAGTTTAGGTTTGAAGTCATGTTTTTTCATCATTTTTAACTAAATCAAAGATGTAGACCATCCCAAATTTCATATAAATCGGTTCAGCGGTTATTGATTTCCCGTACAAATTTCCACGGCACTTTTCACACCTTCTAAAGATGATTTTGGTTATAAGATCTATCCTATGTCCTGTTCCGGGACGCAAACTATTTCTATACCAAATTTCAACGAAATCGGTTCAGCGGTTAAGCGTCAAGAAGAGTTTCAAAAAAACCGGCCAAGTGCGAGTCGGACTCGCGTATTAAGGGTTCCGTACATTAAGTCCGACTCGCGCTTGACTGCACATTTCTAATAGGTTTTCCTGTCATCTATAGGTAAAGAACTATTTTGTGTATTCAGACGGACATACATACAGACGCACGAGTGATCCTATAAGGGTTCCGTTTTTTCCTTTTGAGGTACGGAACCCTAAAAAGATTTATTTTTATTTTGTGGAATGGTGTCAATGTGATATCTTAAATGGATTCAGCACCCCAGATTTATACGAAAACGATACCAAACACGGCCTAGCACCTTCACTGATATAGATATATCAAGATAAAATTGAGAGCCCTAAATAAACTTTCAAGAGCGGATATCTCAAAAACTATTCAACATATCGAAAAAATTGACGGAATAAACTTGTAACAAATTAAATTAACTTTCATTTTGTATAAGTGGCCATGTCGCTGAGATGTATAGTTTCCGAGATATAATCGAAAAACGGGAAAATGGGACCTTCAAAGCCCCCTCTCTCCCCCCCGCTCAAGGGCTACGGCCGGGGACTTTTGATATGTTCACCTCCTAACTTGTCAAACCGAGTTACGGAGTCAAAAATTGTGTTCCGAGCATTTCCCTCTACAACTTTTGGAGCATTCGTTGCCTGACCTAAGTAGCTTATTGAATTTCTTTAAAAACTTTTCTGTAAAAGGTTGACGGGTGTTGGGTGTTTATATGGTTTCGGTCGATTATTATCATTTGCATTGCCCATGATGACTTACTAGAATTACGAGCACACGAGACACTAATAGTAGTTTGACAAACCTTGGTTTTCAAGAGGTATTTTATATTGACATTTGCTGTCACAAATTTGCTGTCAGATTTAGTCGCAAACCGCACGCAAAGTGCACACAAATGTGTCGACACCTTGTTACGGAAAAGTGTAGACACGGCGACGACACTTTGTTTCGAAACAATTCTAGACACATTGTGTGGACTCTGTTACGACACATCTGACATTTAGTTACCACTTTGTGATTCTGCGACTGGAATGGTTATATGGGCAGTTAGTCTTTACAATTACTAAAATGTAAGATAATATACATAGTCATATTTTTGTAACTATTTTCATTACTTTAGTAGGTATTTATAATAGATTCTCATCTGATTTGATTTTTTTTTATTACCTTATCGAATGAATTTTTGATACGAATGAATATTTCACATGAACGCTAAATGATGCACTAAATCAAAAATGCTGTATTCATTTTACGCTCTACTTTGATGAGTACGAATATAATACGATCATATGCTGGCAGGTGGAATATAGTGCGTGATGAATGCTTGAGGTTTTGCGAGATGATTGATAACCGGCCTTCGACAGTGTGAAATGTAGGTACTATAATTGTAGAACTATACATGTATGTTTGTATCGCAATGTTTTTGTTATATTGTTTAGACATATTTAAATTTACTTGTAGTTCCGCAGTGCCTTGGTGTAAACTGTTATACTGTGTAACTTATTTGAATAATAATAAAATAAATAAAATAAAATATATCTTATGTATGTTATCTACAAAAAGGGACCTTATTGTCGATGACGCGTACGCCATTATTAACGATGCTCCGATAGTGCTCCGATATAAATACAATGCCGCGACAATGAGGTCCCTTTTCATAGATAATGCCCCATATATTCTTCTGTTTTCATAAGTAATAGTTACTGATTTTAAAAAAGCGTTTTTCAATTAAAAGACGTGTCAAGATCGCTTACCTTCTTTCTAATGCTAAAAAAACGATAGTGAACTAAGAACTCTAAAAATCAAAACTGTGTGAAGTATTCTGTTTAACACACTCATTTTTTTTAAACGACTTCAGCAACGGATGCCGCGCAGGCGAAACAGCAAGTTGCTGCTGTAAAGAGCGCTGAAATTACCGAGCAGAAGGTAATAATTGAAGGGGAGAAGTCGGAGGCCGAAGAGGTGCTGTCGGCGGCCATGCCTGCCCTGGAGGCCGCTAGGCTGGCTCTGGCAGACTTGGACAAGAACGATATCACAGAAATCAGATCTTTCGCCACTCCGCCTGAGGCGGTGCAGGTATGTGGTATAGTTTCATATCAACCAAATAGAATTTGAAATAGAGATCGAGTTACTGTCATGGTAAATTATGTAGAGCTACATAATTTACCAGACAGTAGGTAAATAGGTGTACTGTCCCAACTAGCAAATCTATGTGCTATAAAAGTTGAGAGCACGTTTTTATTTTCGCTTTTTGGTGCTATAAACGGTGTAAAAACAGTCGAGTAAAAGTCCTGTAAGCGTTTACTCAACGCGAAAAGGCGCACTTATACAGACTAAAGGTGTTATAAAAATCGAGTAAGCGCTGTATAAGAAGCAAATCGATGCTGTAAGAGTTGAGTAAAAGTGGATAAAAGCACTTCTAGTGTTTTAATAGCAACGATAGTGCTTTTACTCGACTATTTGTTCTATAAACATTAGCAATTTACTATTACTCAGTAAAAGTGTTCTATAAAAGCAGCCGCACTGCTTTTTCTCAGCAAAAATGTTTCGTAAAGGTAGCCGGATTGCTTTTACTCGGCATTTTAAATGTGTAAGAGTGCAGTAAATGCTTTTATTCAACTAATATGTGCTAAAAACGATCTCAGGTAAGCGATTATATTTCAATTATTTGATTAAGTTTGAGGCCTAATCGTCTTCACGTGTCTAATAAAACAAAAAGGTACTTAAGTATTTTTTACTGCTGTCATCCATGACATTTATTTTTACCGTGATTGTGTACATAAGTTTTTACTGTCTGTAAGTACACGTAATACAGTAAAACCCAGCGCGAAAAATACTTTATTGATAAAACCAAAGGCACTGGTTCATATATATTCATGGGCCGCCTATTTTCTTAAATTTCAATAAAAAAATATTAATAAAAATAAGTAAAAATTTGCTTACACGATCTAGTTTCTGTTATATCTCATTAATTCGACTATAAGTCGAGTAACTGCGTTTACTGCTACACTTATAGCACATGATGTCGCCATGTTTATGGATTTATAGTCCGATGGCCGACTGCATGAAACCCTACCTGATAAAAAAATTGAAAAATCCTACTCCGTAGGGGTAGCTGACTTTTAGCGGCTTCAACTGCTCTTGGTCGGCCGTGGCTTAACTTGGCAAATTTTGCGCAAATGGCAAAAAAGTGGACAAATATTCATCAAAAAAACAAAAGTGGTCAGCTACATCCTGTGTTGGCAGGTTCCTGTGTCCGACCGAATTTGTGGTACCAATTGAGCTACAATTTACCTCATCGAAAAATAGAATGTCACTTGTATGGTAGGATAGCTGCCAATGACTTTTTTTTTAATGCGGACGGACTGAAAACGCTGTCAGGCTAATGTGAGGCCGACCAAGACATATGTCAACAAATTGAATGTAGGTATTACAATCAGTTGTTTTGATTCTATTTTTCGATGAGGTAAATTGTAGCTGTCACGTGGTACCACAAATTCGGTCGGACACAAGAACCTGCCAACACAGGATGTAGCTGACCAGTTTTGTTTTGCTGTCCTCAAAGGCAGCTATCCCACCATGCAAGTTTCATTCTATTATACGATGGGGTTTTTTTTTATGAATTTTTGTGCCACTATTTTGCCATTAGCGCAAAATTTTCCAAATTAAGCCGCGGCCGACCAAGAACAGTTGATGCTACTAAAAGTCAGCTACCCCTACAGAGTAGGATTATTCTATTTTTTTGTCAGGTAGGGTTTCATGCAGTTGGCCACCGGACTATATTGAAACGTCAACATGGCTGACTTGTGTTGTTAATGTAGTTCAAAACTCTTTTAAAGTACTCCTATCATGTTTTGGCAATAAAGTGATTTCATTTCATTTCATTTCTAAGCTGAATACATTTTGAATAAAACCTGTAAATACACTTCAGCTCCTATAACAGCGGTTTGAACCCCATTACCCGAATTATGATATAAGCGCGCTGTTACAGCAGCATTGTTGCCAAATGGTTATTTGATTGCTTTTAATAGGCTTTTATAGCAACAGAGAAGAGAGTTAAGTAACAGTTGTATTAAAGCGCCTTATTCAGACAATTAGCTAATCTATAGCTGTTATATGATTTTAATAGAACAATTATGCTGAATAAAAGTGATTTAGTAGCGCTAACTCAGCATTTATTAAAAGGTGGAATAAAAGTGCTAAAAGATAGTGCTATAAACGTTTATACGACATGATTATAGCACTAATTAGCGAAAATTGCTAAATAGTCGAGTTAACCGCTATTATACGATATATTGGTGCTTCAACAACCGTAACTCGGCTGTTATACGATTACAGGCTGAGTAAATCAATTCTTATACGACTATTTTGCTAGTTGGGGTAGTACATTTACCTACTGCCATCTTTCGACAGAAGATTAAAACTGTTAGAACGCCATTTGACTTTGATCATTATTCTTTCACTGATATGTGTTAACTTGTTAAATATTAATATTAAAGCCACTCGAGAGTAGGCTGAAGGTTATGGCGCCATCGCTGGAAAAGATTGCACCTTTGGCCTAGTGTCGAGTAGATGGCGTTAATATTAATATTTAACAAGTTAACACATATCAGTGAAAGAATAAGGACCAAAGTCAAATGGCGTTCTAACAGTTTTAATCTTCTGTCGAAATATGGCAGTAAATTTACAGTGGCTACATAATTTACTTTGACAATCCGCCTCTATACACTTTATTCTATTTGATATCAGCAGTCCACCCATGTGATTGATCCCTAACAATTGACCATAGGGGCTGTCCATAAATTACGTCATCGATTTTTGACGATTTTTGACCCCCCCCCCCCCCCTATAATCATCCAAAAATCATGCTTCAAATGACCCCATTTCCTCCTACTTCATGCTACCGTCATCCGATGTCCAGACCCCCCCCCCTAATTTGTAATGACGTAATTTATGAATAGCCCCATAGCTGATAAAAGTTATATGTCATAGCCTGCGGCTTCAAAATTCTGAAAACGAACGGTACCGCAGCATGATATTCTTTAATGAGTACCATCCACAATCGCAGTCCAGCTAATATACCTTTCGTTATAAAATGTTTGTTAATGTTTAGAAAAACAAGAACTTATTTTATTTATTTGGAAAGAAAATAGAAATAAATGAGCAGGAGACAATGTTTCAAATACACACTAAGGACATTCACTTATTTCTTTGACAGCTCTCACTAAAACATGTGTATAACAAAATATTACTAAATTTAACTATTGGATTTGATACACTGATCGGTGCTTAAGCATACCAAAAATTAATTAAATGTAGCATTCTTTTCGATCGGTACAGTAGACCAACTTGGTACAATAACTGTAAAAATATGGGTGTAGACAACTTACTCAAAAATATGTCCCATAGTTCATAATTCACTGACATAAGTAAGAGTTATGGGACATATTTTTGAGATGATTTGTACACCCATATTTTTACAGTACTGTACGATCCAGTAGATCAAGTGCAGATCTGTTGACGACGCAGATTTTTTTAAAAGATGTTTTACTTACTTACTGCCGTGGCGCAGCGACCCGAAGTGAATCTTGGCCTCTGACACTAAGGAACGCCATGCTTCTCTGTCTATTAGCGCACGGAAAAAGACAATTATTACGAAACTGGCACTAAGAAAAATACTATCTGATCCCAAAAGATGTTTTACATTCGAATATTTACAGGTGGTATGCGAATGCGTTGCAATCATCCGCGGCGTCAAGGAAATTAACTGGAAAGGTGCGAAGGGCATGATGGCCGACCCCAACTTCTTGAGGAACCTGCAGGAGATGAATTGCGACCTCATCACGCAGAAGCAGGTCAAGGATGTGAAGACGCATATGAAGAAGAGCAAGAAGTTGGACACCATGCAGCAGATCAGCAAGGCTGGGTTTGTACGATTAGTTACACACGGTGCCATTAGTTAGAAATTTGTCAATATTAAACTCTAGCCAAAATAGGCGGCCAATGGTCATACACATTGTATGGACTGACGTTTATCTGGCATGGCTATTTTTACGTTATTTGACGTGCCCCTCCCCCGTAAAAATCGGCAGACTGTTTTGTACCGAAAATTACAGACAAGGCGTCTCCGTTTGGTTATATCCTCTATTTTAACAAACAAAGTAGCATTTCTCTTCTATCGTAAAAATTACAAACAAATAAACTCCTCCCATTTATTGCTTATGTTTGTATTTGTGTTAGATTTACCAATGTTTTTTATGTTTTCTCGTAATAGATACGGCCTCCTTAAATTCGTCATCGCTGTACTCGCTTACTGCGCGGTCTACAAGGAAGTCAAACCGAAGAAAGACAAAGTAGAACAACTAGAGAAGGAATATACAGAAGCGATCAACTATTTAGATTCCTTAAACAGGGAGATCAACAGGCTGCAGAGAACGTTGGATCGCTTGAACACGAGATATGAGACGGCCATGTTGAGGAGACAGGAGTTGCAGGAGGAAACGGATATTATGATGAGGCGGTTGATAGCCGCAGATAAACTGATGTCAGGTAATATTTAGCCGGGGATAGAACCACTTGACGGGTTTATTTCGAGGCTGTAAGTTCTTTCCGCGCCACGACCTACATTTTCCTTTTTTCTCCCTTCCCAAGACCAAAAAACAGTTGTTTTTGAATTTGGAACCTTTAGTTATTCAATATACCTGAGATGGATTGTAGGATATCTGTACGCAGGTTGTCAGAGAGCTATAATTTATATTAAAAACATCGTAATATAAATTATGTCTCAGGTTTGTCAAGTGAACAGAAACGCTGGACGGTGGAGCTGGCCGCGCTTTACGTGGAACAATCCCGTCTGATCGGCAACTGTCTGCTGTCAGCATCATTCCTCTGCTACACCGGACCGTTCTCATTCTCCTTCCGCGCGACGATGATTTACGAGGACTGGTTCGGGGATATCATGGAGAGAGGAATACCGCTCACGCTACCGTTTACTTTGGAGAAGAATTTGACTAATGAGGTGGAAATTAGCGGGTGTGTTCCTATGTGTCCTAATTATAGATATAGATACTCTGATTTCTGACTTATATTTCACACCAGATTTGATAAAATGACCTGATGAAGTTTCTTCAGTGTACGACTATCCGTATGTGTATAAAGGGCTCACACACGGACGACACAGTTCCGATCAACTGACAGGCTGATATCGTCCGGCGAACTGGTAATCAATGGGCCCCTTTACAGGCATGAGGCTCACAAACACAAATTGTCTATTTTTGTAAGAAATCTACAATATAGCATTTTTTTCTTATTAACCCATACATACATTTTTAGCTGGAACTCGGAGGGCTTACCGCCAGACGAGTTGTCGGTGCAAAACGGCATCCTCACCGTGAGGGCTTCCAGATTTCCACTGTGCATTGACCCTCAGACACAGGCTCTCTCGTGGATCAAGAAAAGGGAAGCTAAAAATAATCTCAAGGTACTCTGTTTTTAGTATCATCATCATTGCAGCCTTTTATCGCCCATTTCTGAGTATAAGCCTCTCTTCGAGTACACCACTTATCCCGGTCCTGAGCCAATCTCATTCAGAAGTGACCCGCAATCTTCCAGATGTCGTCCACCCAATGAGCCAACGGACGACAGGCACTCCTTTCGTCTGTGCTTACCGCTTACATTAGGTTAACATTTTGGCCCACCTGCCATTACTCAGTCTGGCAACATGTCCCGCCCAGCTCAATTTAAGTTTAGTGATGACGTATCCGACGTCTTACACGTTGGTGCGGCATCGGATCTCGACATTCCTGACTCAGCGTTAAAGTCGGTTTTTAGTATGTAACCTGTTTTCATATACTTAGGTAAATGCTTGCCTTCTTCTGCCAATACAACCGTCAGTAGCAGGGTTTAGCAGGTATTCACAATTTCGAATCACAATAAAAAGTCTACCAAGAACTATTCTCGAGTGAGCATCGAAGTTAATTTTAAAGTTTTACAGTAGGTATACCTGGATGCCTGGGTGACCAGCTGACCGCCACGTAACACAGATTTGTTGTTTTTTTAATTAACAATGCTTACTTCAGGTTCTATCCTTCAACGACCCACAATTTCTGAGACAATTGGAAATGGCCATCAAATATGGTATGCCAGTACTCTTCCAAGACGTCAACGAATACATAGATCCGGTAGTGGACAACGTACTGGAGAAAAATATAAAAGGTTTGTGCGTACCTAGTACGTAGGCGTCTTAAATAACTGGTAGCTTTAAATTCGTGTGCCATTTTAAATAGTAATTAACTGCAAATTTTGATTTTCAATTATAGATAGAGATAGAGACCTTTTTTGCACACCAGTACAGATGTTACATACGTGGACCCTGATAAAAGGTGTTGCAAAATAGGTACTTATTGACGTATATAGTGAGCGAGAAGTGCGATTCAGCTAAGTCAAAAACCGGCCAAGTGCGACGCACACGAAGGGTTCCGTACCATTATCTATAAAAACGGTCACCCATCCAAGTAGGTACTGACCCCGCCCGACGTTGCTTAACTTCGGTCAAAAATCACGTTTGTTGTATGGGAGCCCCACTTAAATCTTTATTTTATTCTGTTTTTAGACAACAGAAATACATCATCTGTGGAAATTTCAGCTGTCTAGCTATCACAGATCACGAGATACAGCCTGGTGACAGACGGACGGACAGCGGAGTCTTAGTAATAGGGTCCCGTTTACCCTTTGGGTACAGAACCCTAAAAATGCTTTCGTAAGACCGGCTGTTCTTCACGACGGGTCGCATTTTTTAATCGATCTTCATAAATTTGTGAGCAAGTTCTATAATTAATTAATAAGGAAGCCTTTTGTCAATTCAGTTTTTGTAAATTTATTAAAGTGGCTGAGTTATTGTTGCAGTGGAGGGCGGACGTACATTCGTGATGCTGGGTAGCAGTGAGGTGGACTATGATCCTCACTTCCGCATGTATCTCACTACCAAGCTGGCCAACCCGCAGTTCAACCCCGCCGCGTACGCCAAGGCCGTCGTTATCAACTACACAGTCACTGTGCAGGTAGGATAAAGTGACTACTAGGTCGACTACACCCTCACTTTCACATATACCACACCACCATGCTGGCCAACCCGCAGTTCAACCCCGCCGCGTACGCCAAGGCCGTCGTTATCAACTATACTGTCACCGTACAGGCACAAAGCGACTACTGGATGGACTACACCCTCATTTTCTCATATACCACACCACCAAGCTGGCCAAACCATAGTTCAACCTCGCCGCGTACGCCAAGCCGTCGTTATCAATTGCACAATTACTGTGCAGGTAGGACAAAGTGACTACTAGGTCGACTACACCCTCACTTTCATATATAACATACCACCAAGCTGCCGAACCCGCAGTACAACCTCGCCGCCTACGCCAAGACCACTGTCACCGTACAGGTACAAAGGTACTACTGGGTCGAGTACACCCTCACTTCCATACGTATATCTCATTATCATAAAACGGGCGTATCCTCAGTTGTCAGTCGGAAGGTTGTCTTCGTCAAGTATTTGTCAATTAATTAACATAGGTACCATATAATTATGCACTATTATAGCATTTAAAAATCTGTCACGGAGAGGTAGCGGACGAGGTACTGAAATATTTCGGAGCAACATTACTTTTCAATAAATTCATTACACTAGTTATGGTTAATAACATCAGAACATGCAATTCTTCATAAATATAAAAGCAGCGACTTTTCAATAAATTCGGAACATATAACGAGGAAAAAATATCAGAAAGCACAGAACTCCAAAGGTATCTACGCAGTCAGGATGATCATAAAGATCGGAAGACAACACAGGTCAATCGGGTTGTCTACTTGACACAGCAATACAAAAATTACGTCTACAAACTAATGCACGCCACTAGTGTCTGTAGTAAGTATCTGAAATGAATTAATACATTTCCTAGGGTCTAGAAGATCAGCTCCTCAGCGTCGTAGTGAGAGCCGAACGATCCGATTTGGAAGAACAACGTGAAAGTCTCATCATAGAGACCAGCGCCAACAAGAGCTTGCTGTCTGGGCTGGAGGACAGCCTGCTCAGGGAGCTGGCTACGTCTACAGGCAACATGCTGGATAACGTGGAGTTGGTCGACACCTTGGAAAATACAAAGGCGAAAGCTGCTGAGGTGAGAGATCTAAAATTCTGAAAAGTCCAGAACGTATAGACTTCGGTGCAACCCGGCAAAATTGACAACAAACCGTTTCTATTTGAAGTAGATATTTGGGATTCATTCAAATTTGTTACGCATTATAATTTGCTGCAAAAATCCCGGAAAACTTACTACTACTGGAAAGGTGTTAGGAAAACTATCTTCCCGGCCACTTTCCAAACTTAAACTAATTATCTGCACTAATATTTTTCCAACCAGGTGATGGAGAAACTAGCTCTTGCTGAAGCCACAACGAAAGACATCGAGAAATTACGTGACGGTTACCGACCTGTGGCCAAACGCGGCTCTATATTATTCTTCGTGCTCTCCGACATGGCTGGAGTCAACTCCATGTATCAGTACTCGCTATCGTCTTATCTTGAAGTGAGTATTGTCTATTTTAGATTTATAACATACATATTTGAAGGTTGCATTCAAATTCTTTTATTGGACTTTAGTTTGACTTTTATTTGTGTTGGTATTGTGTGCATGCCTTTTCTTACGCCGATAGACGGTATACCGTAACAAAGTTATTCGCAAATCTTTTGTTTTCTATGCCCATCGAAAATGTATACGACATAAATATAACTGGCATCAATGACTGCATTTAATAAATGGATTTTGATATTTATGTCAGTAAATCCTTTACGATCCAGGTGTTTACGTTCTCTCTGCGCAAGGCCATGCCCAATGTGATCCTGATTCGCCGTCTCCGAAACATTAACGACATGCACACAAAGAACGTCTACGACTACGGTTGTACTGGTGGGTTTATAATATAATCTGCATTAAATAGATAGTTACGCCCAAAATATATCCAAATATATCATAACACATTTTTATTATCATAGATATAAGAACTTTTCCGATAAATTTGACCACTTTGGACGTCACTATCTACGTATTGTAGTTAGTTCGGATAGATACCTATAATTTATAATCTTTAATGTTTTCATCATCATTGGCCACAGCATCTTTGCAAATGATAGTTGCAGCGACTAAGGAGGTATTTTGAGGAGGTAGTCTACAGCCTACATCGGCTGCGATGACTGTATAAACCAATGGCCGATCGGCATTTCTTGCCGCATCGATCACAGATATGTCATAACTTCTGGGGTAGTCCATCAGCTCTGTGAATTCGTTTCTGCTTGAATTGGTACAACCAGAGCGAATGTTTTATGCGTCCATATAAAGCTGAAACAAAGCACCAGCCAATCTAATTTGATACTTTCCCTTTCAAGGTATCTTTGAACGGCATAAGCTGCTGTTCTCCTTCCAAATGGACATAAAGGTGGAAATGAACGAGGATAACGTTAGTCAAGCGGAGCTGGACTTCTTCATTAAGGGCAACGTGTCCTTAGAGAAGGCTGCCAGAGCAAACCCTACTACCTGGCTACCCAGCGCAGTAAGTAGTACCTATTAATGGATATTACCAAAAATCATTAAATTACAGGGAGTTTTTGTATGGATAAACTCAACTATCTGATAATACCCACGCTTTTCCTATGTACTAAGTGATCGGTCTCAGCGTTAATTTTGGAAAGGCAATCAATATACGTTTTTAAAAGGACTAAAGGGGCCCACTGATTAACAGTCCGCCGGACGGTACCGGCCTGTCAGTTACAACAAAATTTTGACAGTTCCGAACAACTGACAGGCCGATACCGTCCGGCAGACTGTTAATCAGTGGGTCCCTTGTGACTTTTAATAGCCTCTTCTTTAGTTTAAGAATAATGATGATAGTGTCTGTTCGGAAAGAGAAGAGTCATGGAATGTATGGGGACCAATACATTCCACGACTCTTCTCTTTCCGAACAGACTCTACTTATCTGTACGCTCATGTACGCTTATTTTCAGGGTTGGCAAGACATAATAAAGCTGAGCAATGATTTTCCGGAAGCGTTTGCTAGCCTTCCCGACCACATCTCTCGTGGTGTCGATGACTGGCAAGAGGTACCTAAATGCTTTTAAGTTTACATCCACGAACATTCTTTTCTCACACAGATTGATTAAATCCCGCAGTAACCCCAAGAAGGCAGAAAGTATCTATCCTCAGACCACAATACTCGTATATATAATACGAGTATACAAATACTTAAATAAGTACATAGAAAACATTTAAGATTTTGAAATAAATATCTGTGCTCATCACACAAATAATATAAATGCCCTTACTGGGATTGGAACTAAATACCATCGTCTTCATAGGCAGGGTCACTAGTGTCACCACTAGGCCAGGCCGGTAGTCAATTATTTATTAATTCTATTTTATTCTTTATTCAATTAATATCTTGGGTAGGTTATTTATAATATGAATATAAAAGTAAAATATAAAAAACACTTACAAAGCAATAAAAAATACATATAAACACATTATAAAAAACCTAACCTAGTGTGCCGCCGACAGCGGGGCAAGGCCCAAGCTGCCGGTGGTCAGAGCTGCAGAGAGAGGAACCGACGGGCGGACTATCCACGCCGTGTCCAAGATCACCGCCTTCTGCATCTGGCCCTTGATCCAAGCACCTAGCGAGAGTCTCTCAAGATGTTGGTCGAGACTTCATTATATAATTATTATATTTGAAATTTACGTCTCTATTCCTCATTTAACGCATAATGAGAAAGTCAGAATTTGAACAAGAACATGCCCTTTCCATTTATGATTTTATAGTAGTTAGAGCTGATGAAGCAAAACTGCTTTTTTTAGTGGTTCGACAGCGACACGCCAGAAACTGCGCACATTCCCAACGGATACCGTGACATCCTCAAGCCCTTCGAAATATTGATGCTGCTGCGATGCTTCCGTGTGGACCGCATCTACCGCGCGATCACTGACTATATAACTGTGACCATGGGCGAGGAATACATCACCCCGCCCGTCATCAGGTTTGAATAATAGAAAACCACAAATTACAGGGCGACGTGTCTGCGACAGAAGTGCTCAGGCATGACAGGACTGTAGGTATTAAAAATACCCTAACACACTTGTAAAGATACAAACACCTTCATGGGTACCCTACCTTATGGATTGGTACCATTTTTTTGGGGTTTTGTGGGCCTTTAAGGGCCACGTCGATCAAGCAGTGATCTATTGTGACGGCCCTTTAAAGTTCACTACTAATGCTCGTTGAATCTAGGAAATCCCAGATTCTTTGGGCCGTGCTCTGTACTTCATAGGGTTTCAGTACGTGTCGCCCTAAGTAGGTACTTCTTTTTGACATTAGTGGTCCACAGGAACAGAGAATGTGCATACTGCATAGCAGTCTCCTCTGACTCCTGGCAGAACCGGCATGTCGTATCTTGTTTCTTTCTAGGTACCATCTCTTATTAATGTATATTTTCAGTTTCGACGCAATTTTTGAGCAAACCAGTCCGTTTACACCGGTGGTATTTATTCTGAGTCCCGGGTCCGACCCAACTGCAGATTTGATGAAACTGGCCGATCGCTGCGGGTTCGGTGGAGGCAAATTCAAGTATTTATCACTTGGTCAAGGTCAGGAAGGGGTAAGTTCTTGTCTTGTAGTATAGGTATTGTCTTCTGGCCTCTGTAAGTACTGCTTAGTAGTACTGCTGTAAGTCGCGATCCTCAGCATTGAGGGAACGAGGAAGAAGAAGAGAAGTACTGCTTAAATAAAAAAAGTACAGATTTCTCTCTTTAGGACATGGACATTGTAGATGCTTCGGTAAATGGAAGGACTTGGAAATAAAATTTGATAAAAAATGTGTACTATTTTCCCAGGCTGCCCTCGCTCTGTTAGAAGGCGCGATCTCCCACGGGCAATGGCTAATACTCCAGAACTGCCATCTCCTAGTATCCTTCTTGCGAGAGCTGGAAAAACAGTTGGAGTTGATGGAAAAGCCCCACCCGGAATACAGGCTGTGGCTCACCACGGATCCCACGCCCACCTTCCCTATCGGCATCCTGCAGAGGTCGCTTAAAGGTAATACAATACAAAAACTCTTTATTGCACACCTCATTACAAAACACAATACAAATAATACAGGAAGAAGAGGTTAAGGCGGTCTTATCGCTAAAAAGCTAATAATAAAAAAGGAAATAATAACAATAAAGGTAATAATGGCTGGAACAAACCCAGAACTGCTACCTTCTGGTATCCTTGTTAAGTACCTACGGGAACTAGAAAAACAAACCGACCGAACGAGTTTCCAAAAGCAGGCATCAATTTTTCTAACATTAGAAGCATCTAGTAGAAGCCATTAGGTTATGTTAGATTTGATCCATCTGAAAATTTGGAAAGCTCGTTCGGTTAAATTAAATTTTGGCAAAAGTAACATCATACCAAAAACATTCCGAGGCAGTGATATTTAGATAATATGACTTTGTAATGTAATGTAAACAGCTGTTTAAACAATATTCGATAAGATATGACGCAATCTTATATCAGAATACTTTCGAAAATATTGTTTATTTTAAAAGCCTAACCGCTTCGTAACTATTGTTATTGTCGTGTAATATCGATCGGCAAAAGATGGAATAACTATAATTCGAATACGACTGTATGTGTTTGACAGTGGTGACAGAGCCGCCTAACGGTTTGAAGCTGAATCTGCGCAACACATACTTCAAGATGCGCGCGCACGCCCTCGAGGAGTGCACGCACCCCGCCTTTAAGAAGCTCGTCTACGTACTGGCCTTCTTCCACGCAGTGGTTCAGGTGTGCACATTATCATCATCATCTCAGCCGAAAGACATCCACTGCTGGACAAAGGCCTCCCCCAAGGATTTATTAAGGAAGGTCATTCGCTGCCCTCAACCAATGGTTTCCCGCGACTTTAACCAGATCGTCGGTCCATCTAGTCTGGGGTCTTCCCACGCTGCGTCTTCCGGTACAATTAACGTAAAGGTGTGCACAATTAACATCCAATAAAGTATTTTGGTGTTTATTGCTGATTGTTCTATGCTGTCTGATGAACCATTTAAAACATGAGGCTAGATGAACTGGCAGCGCCTCCTTGAACCTCGCGGCCGCGGTAGCCATGGGATGATGATGTTAGGTGACAACACTTTTTTTCTCCAGTGGGAGAAGTGGCATGAAGGAACCAAACCCATATGCATTATAAGTATATAAACAAATGCAAGTGCCTCTTTCAAAATCGGACTCTTTCATGCCACATCTCCGCTATAAAGCTAAGAAATTTATAGTTATTAAAAACCTAGCCTCTAAAAGCACTTAAGTTAAGATGAATGACCGTAACCAAAGATTGTGTATACCGTGACCATTGATAATATTCATGACTAGTCTAATCATTAACTTACCTATTTACATACTTATGTACCTACTTCGGTACACGGCCTTGATTTATTCAGTTTGGCATTACGATCTTATTATTTGACTATTTGTACCTACACACCGACTTTCAGACATCATTGCCGAGTGTTATGGAAAAACACTGTAAATATTTAAACATTTGCAATTAATGTCTATTCATTTTAAATTTTGAATAAAACAATGTTGCTGATAAGCGTTACAATTGGATGGTGTTTAGCAAAAATGAGTCATCCCACATCCATTTTGCAATAAAATGTCAACTTTAAGCGTCAATATTTTGAGTTGACATCTTATTGAAAAATTAATATGGGTTGACACATTATTGCGTATCAGCAGCATCCAATTATTGAAACAAGTGGTCAAACAATGCAATAGTCAATTTCGTCGCCTACTCCAACCGGTTCCATGGTGTAATGGTTAGCACTCTGGACTTTGAATCCAGCGATCCGAGTTCAAATCTCGGTGGAACCTGCTTTTTTGTTTTGGTGAGAGTAAAGCTAAGATTTGCGAAGCAGCGCTCGCAAATTTAGTTTTCTAAGCAACGCTGGGAATTTTTTTTTAATTTTTTTTCCTTTTTTCGGAAGGAGTTTATTCCAACCGTTATAATTTTATGAATGAATAATCTTAGTAGGTACATATATGTAAACTTTGATATAAATGGTAGGTAAATTAAGTAAATATTGGGCTGCGGGCTTTTGCGATGTCAATATGATTACATTTTTATTTTATGTAGATTTCTAATGTAAAGTTCTTCTTGGCAGGAACGACGAAAATACGACAAAATCGGGTGGAACATCTCATACGATTTCGGCGAGTCGGACTTTAGCGTGTGCATGCAAATTCTGAGTAATTATCTCGAGCGGTGCTATGCGGCCAAGGGACCCATTCCGTGGGCCACTCTGAAGTACTTATTCGGAGAGGTATGTTTAAATATAAGGGCAGTAAGTGAATGATGAGTCTGGTCAAAATACGATAACTTTTAAGAGATGACACTGCCCTGCTTCACCATTTTCGTTAGCATGTGCGATAGAGCAGCGGTATGTCATGTTAGCGTGTAGTTGGCTGTTTTTCTCTTATTTTAATGCCGAGTACACATAATGGGTCAACGTAGGACAATCTTGGGGATGCAGTTATGCGTAAGAGCCGCCATACACGGACTGCTCGAGCAGTAACCCAGTGATCAACATACACCGACTGCTTTTGCAGGTTGACCGCATGATGATATTTCACCGCGCAGTCAACCGCCCGAAGCAGTTCAACTGCTTGAGCGGTTCGTGTATTGCGAATGACGATTTTGTATTGAAACTGCAGATCACCCAACGGCGACCGCTTGAAGCTGTTGGCACTGACTGCTCAAACTGGCTCAAAGCAGTCCGTGTATGGCGGCTCTAAGAAGGGCAAGCGATATTGCTATCTTATTCCACCGCATCGCTGCGTCCCTTAGATTGGCCTGTGTTGGCCCAATCACTACACCTTATAAAACAAAGTCCCCTGCCACGTCTGTCTGTTTGTGTGTTTGTATGTTCGCTATAAACTCAAAAACTACTGAACGGATTTTCATGCCGTTTCCACCTATCAATGGAGTGATTCTTGAGGAAGGTTTAGGTGTATAATTTGTTAACCTGTGCGAGTCGCTAGTATGTGTGTCTAAAAGCATGTAATGTTGGATTTGCTTTCTGATGACCACAGTTATACTTAAGATATATCCCCTAGCCGCCCAGAGACCAATAAAAAGTTCTCCTGTTCCATTCTAATTTGAACGTTGTGTTGACAAAATAAAATTTCATTTTGCTTGGCAAGGTTTGACGTATGGGCGGCTAGAGGATATTTTTTTTATAAATCGCTTCTGTATAGGTGATGTACGGCGGACGCGTGATCGACGACTTCGACCGGCGCGTGGTGAAGACCTACATGGACGAGTATATGGGAGACTTCTTGTTCGACAAGTTCCAACCCTTCCACTTCTACAAGGACTCTACGTTCGACTACGTCATACCGCCCGATTTAGAGCGAGAGGAATATATCTGTAAGTCAGTGTGAAGAAGCCTTTTTACACTGGGAGGATGGTCAGGTGGCCGTCCTGGTTTTATTTTACAGCGACGTTTGACTACATAATATTGCCCGATTGTGATCACTTTTTAAAACCAGATTACCCCTTTCTTTTAAAACAGAAAATCGTAGGTGCAGTTTGCCCACGTAACCGTGGCGTTGAGGAAGCGGAAAGCGCTGCGCACGGACACCTGGCCGGGCAGGCGCGTGGATAGTTCACTGTGTTTCTACGAGCTATATAACTGTTATTTTCTAGAAAAACCTTGGCTGAGACACAAAATAAGTAATAGTACTACCGTACAGAAAAGACACTTCCTACAAAACTGAAACCTGACAGCGATTCAGGCGGCCTAGCCAAGGTGACGATCGCTTGCGCTTCGCTATCGAATCGCGTTGTGTCTCTCTGTCACTCTTTCATATTAGTGTGACAGTGATAGTTGCGTTTCGTTCGTCACGGAGCGGTAGCGATTGGCATGTTGTCTACGGGGCCAGGGACGAATCATGCTGTCCCTTTCTAATGTATCGCACTATCCCTTTCGGCTATTTAGGGTTGTCAAAATTCAAGTCATTATCGTAACTGTGGTTGTGCACGCAAAGGGACGGGACGTAACGTTGTGCCAACCCTGATAATTGCTGAGCCGAACGGATCCGGGAATGCCCGAAAGGAGGAGTGTCGCCCCACCCACGGCTGATGAACCCAAGCGATCCTGTGTAGTCAGATCATTATCGACATTCTTATAATTCGTTTATATTTTGGACATCGAATAAAATTCTGCTTCCAGTGTTCATCGACACACTGCCGCTGGTGAACTCCCCGGAGGTGTTCGGGCTGCACGCCAACGCGGAGATCGGCTACTTCAGCCAGGCCGTGCGCGAGATGTGGGGGCACCTCATAGAGCTCCAGCCAAAGACAAGTCAGTAAACGTGTCTCAAAAAGTTTTCAAAATATTTAAGAGTATGGTCAGTGTGGCGAAAGCTCCAAAAAAGGGATGTACAAGTTATAAAAGGGTCGGCAACGCGTATGTAACACTCCTGTTGTTGCAGACGTTCATCCATCCATCCAGCCGCATCGTATGCTTGTTATTAGCCACCGATGTTGTATTGAAAAAAATAAATATAATTTGCATAACTCTTGTATTTGTATACGTACATCGCACAGACACAGTCAGAAAAGAAGAGCTTCATTCCTTCTGCTCTACCGACCTTCTGTAAGTAACGCAAGAGTTTCAAGCGATGAAAGAGCTTGTGGACGGTCCCACATTGACCTTAGATTAGATTTGGAAAATATCTCGGCTATAAAACTTTTTCAAAATGGATTCTTTAATTCTTGTAATTTTTTCTGAGGAGTGTCCCAACTTTTTGGATCCTTTCTGCAAATTGCACATCTGTATCTTTATACTGATTTTGATTTTTTGTATTATTTAATACTTACAAAAAACATCAGTTCATCTCGTTATGTAGGTATTTTATATGTTTACGATATTAGATCGTATGTTATCCTTAGTATCTTAGTATGTTCATATCATATCCATAGTTAGATATATAAGTACTTTTTCATTTAACATCCTTATCACTGTTTAATTTTGAATAATATATTTCATGCTGCATTAACAGCTTCGGTCCTGAAAAGTAAGTCCTCTACCACCCACTGGCCACTAGTAATCTGGATAAGTAGTTACCAACTAAGCTAATACTGTACTAAGTACATACTCGTAGGTACAAATCAATGAGAATGATACTTAGCTTTTTGCATGTAATTGCTAAATAATTGGCTTATTCTGCGTCGTTCATTAATAATTATTGTTGTGATTATTTATAGTCTATCTAACCAAGTATAGTAAAACTGACGATGTACGTTTTGAATGATTATGTGCTGCCTCGCTAGATGGAACTGGAGGTGAGTTGCGAGTAAAATTGTATGGTAAACTGTTAATATTAATTAAATACTCTTTCTAAAAATAGCTATAAGAATGAAGTAACGGTGGAGTGAATGGTTCTTCCATCATAATACATAGGCGTTTTTGCCACGAACACGAAAACACGAACTAGCGGTGATATACCTACCTCTACGCAAATCGCATTGTTGGCGTGCAGGTAACCACGCCACGCTGTTCCAGTGTGTGAGCAAGACGCATGAATGTTATGATGTCGCGCTCCGCAGATCCGCATCCAATCTATAGAGGATTTAAGTACTACGTTACCAAATTCATGCCTCTCGTCTCAATGAACGTTCAGGACCAGATGGACTTCACATTTGATAGAACCAGTACCTAATATACACATACAGTAGCGGAGTGTGCTCCTGGTACTAGTTTTCTATAAGTACAAACTGAGTCCAGGAACCGGTAATTCCCGATTCTTTCCAACATCAGTCCCGGGAGCAATCCCTATAGGCTCCGTGCATGAACTATAGGGATTTTTGGCGCGAGGCGTAAATGTGTCGTTTATGCTTCCGATGTAGCCCACAAGATGGCAGAACCTACTATGCACAAGGAAACGTACCGACAAGAACGGTAGATGGTAGCACTTGTTTTGGCAATGTAACATGTGCACATATGTTTCCGATTCAGGCCACAAGATCGCAGACCCTCCAACGCGCACGGTCCCTATATAGTACTCATAATAAATACGCTCTTTTGTGGTGTAGGCGAAGGCGGCGGAGCCATGTCGCGAGATGACTTCATCGACAACATCGCCGTGGACGTCCTCGACAAGCTGCCGCCGCTGTACGAGGTGTGGCGCGTGCGCAAGGCTTTCGAGATGAACCTGACACCGACTGGCGTTGTGCTGCTGCAAGAACTAGAGCGGTACGAACAGCAGCAATAGTTGCTAAGCGAGCGAGGTGTTCAAAATGATCTAGACGCGACTTTATTGTTAAGAGAATAAGAGCGCGTCAAGGTAATTTTGAACACCTCGCCCGCTTAGCAACTTCTGCTGCTGACTATACTAGCAGCACTTATCTGACCATCGGTGGCCTTTATTTCGTTAGACTACGACATTTACAAATGGTTGGTTTACTGTGGTTACGGAATTTTTTTTTCTTCCTCTTCAACTTTTTTATTACAAAACTCTCGCTGTATCATTTTTATTACATCCAGAGGCGTATTTACAAATTTGGCGCCCCGGGCCATTTTGATTTGCCGCCCCCCTTCATCAGTGACGATAAAGTATTTTATTTAAGAAAAAAAAAACCTGCAACAAGTACCTTTGGGGTGTGAAATAAAAAAAAACTAAACATTTACCATTTACTCACATAGGCATTTACATTTCTTTTCCTATGTACACATTGGTTGACAAAATCATCAATAACGCTGTCGTAATTTAAAACGTTTGTCAGCTCAGCTTCTATATTAAGAAGAGCTAAGCTATTCAGGCGCTCTTCGCTGATAGTGGAACGTAGATATTTTTTTATTCTTTTGAGTGCAGAAAGGTGACGTCACTAATGTCACTATTCTAGATACAGATTTATATGGGCCGTTTTTGTCACTCAATGACGATGCGACCTCGTTATATTTGCCTGTACGGTTACCATCAGTTTGTCACTGACATAAACGCCGTCGAGAACGTAATTTACTTTCTATACATCCCGTTTGCACTAATATGCGAGTGCGAGCGAGATGTATAGAAAGTAAATTACGTTCTCGACGGCGTTTATGCCAGTGACAAACTGATGGTAACCGTACTGATCTGATCGGTGACCGGTGGGTACTGCTGAGTTTTGGCCATTGAGAATCAAGGTGAGACATGGCAGTCAGGCTGGATATAGCTAAGGAGTTCGGTCGGGTCTGGCATCGAGTCTGCTCGAGGGACTATGTTATACAAATGGATCGCTAGCTTTTTTTCCGGTAGACGCACATGAGCCGTATAGTAGACGGAAGCTGCTCCGATAGTGTGGACATTACCGCTGGCGTTGCACTAGGTTCTGTGCTGTCATTGCTGCATATCAATGATAATCATTGCTATGCAGACGACAGTAGTAGGGATGCGTATTACACAGGCCGTACCATTATCCCTCATTCTGTGGTGCTGGAAAGTCATGAAAAGTATTGTATTTGTATCTGATATCGAGAGCACTCTATCTGTACTGAGTTTCGGCATGGGATCGGAACAATTTAGTGAGATTCAATACCACGAAGACACAAGAACCGCCCGTATGTATATAGTCAGATGGGTCACAAATAATGTTAGGTACGTAAGTGAAAACGCGAGCGTAGCGAGCGCGAAATTTTTTCGAGAAAATAGTAGGTAAATTTTTAGGGTTCCGTACTTCAAAAGGAAAAAAACGGAACCCATATAAGATCACTTTGTTGTCCGTCCGGCCGTCTGTCTGTCTCAATATAAAGGGTCTTGACATGACAGAGGGCGGCAAAATCGACAAGGCTTGTTATTTTTACAAATAAATAGGGGAGCGACAAAATTCTGGTCGACCCTATCTGAACAGCTAATAAAATATTTTTTTGACCCAAATTTGCCGCCCCCTAAAATCTGCCGCCATAGGCTTCAGCCTACTCAGCCTAGTGGTAAATCCGGCACTGCGCCGTACTAATACTTCTTGAACGAAAATGCTAAATTAATTTAGGTACTTGTTGGTAGATATTTTTAGCAATGGTGGGGTTTGAAGCGTTCGTTTGTTTATTAATTTAAATGTTAATTAAAATATAATAAAAAAATAGCTAAGTTTGATTATAAAAGGCGCCCAGAAAAAGCCGCAAGGGGGTGGCTTCGCCGCCCCCCTGCGGCCTGCCGCCCCGGGCCATGGCCCCCTTGGCCCTATGGTAAATACGCCCCTGATTACATCCGCCAATCTCATCAAAAACTCCAAAACTTTGAACATAGAAAGGTCTTGAAAATACTTCACCAATCTCATCATTTTCAGTAGTGAACATGTCCAAATAGAACCTTCCTTTATTTCTTATGATAATTTCCAAAAAAAATCTACATAGATAATAAATTTCCCAACTCTTTAAAAACGTTGTACGTTACACAACATCTGTAATTAGACACTTATGATTCCCATTTTCTCAAAGTACACATAGAATAAAAGAGCAAAAGAGGTCATCATCAATATTGAGAATGGGACTCTCTGATACCTAATTATGTTCCAGGTTCAACCGCCTGATCAGCCGCATGCGTACAACACTGACACTCCTTCGCAAGGCTTTGGCCGGCGAGATCGGCATGGACGCTGTGCTGGACAATGTGTCCTACAGCCTGTTCAATGGACAACTGCCTAATGTGTGGCGCGCACTCGCGCCGGCTACTTGCAAGGGGCTAGGGGGGTGGATGGACCACTTTATGGCTCGGACTAAGCAGTACACTGACTGGGTAAGTGTTCTACAATTTGTTTAATGGATAACTGCCTAATGTCTGGGGCTCACTCGCGCCGGCTACTTGCAAAGGGCTAGGGGGGTGGATGGACCACTTTATGGCTCGGACTAAGCAGTACACTGACTGGGTAAGTGTCCTACAGCCTGTTCAATGGACAACTGCCTAATGTGTGGCGCGCACTCGCGCCGGCTACTTGCAAGGGGCTAGGGGGGTGGATGGACCACTTTATGGCTCGGACTAAACAGTACTCTGACTGGGTAAGTGTCCTGCAGCCTGTTCAATGGACAAGTGCCCAATGTGTGGCGCGCACTGGCGCAGGCTACTTGCAAGGGGTTAGGAGGGTGGATGGACCACGTTATGGCTCGGACTAAACAGTACTCTGACTGGGTAAGTGTCCTACAACCTGTTGAATGGATAACTGCCCAATGTGTGGCGCTCACTCGCGCCGGCTACTTGCAAGGGGTTAGGAGGGTGGATGGACCACGTTATGGCTCGGACTAAACAGTACTCTGACTGGGTAAGTGTCCTACAACCTGTTGAATGGATAACTGCCCAATGTGTGGCGCTCACTCGCGCCGGCTACTTGCAAGGGGTTAGGATGGTGGATGGACCACGTTATGGCTCGGACTAAACAGTACTCTGACTGGGTAAGTGTCCTACAACCTGTTGAATGGATAACTGCTTAATGTGTGGCGCTCACTCGTGCCGGCTACTTGCAAGGGGCTAATAGGGGAGTGGATGGACCACTTTATGGCTCGGACTAAACAGTACTCTGACTGGGTAAGTGTCCTGCAGCCTGTTCAATGGACAAGTGCCCAATGTGTGGCGCGCACTGGCGCAGGCTACTTGCAAGGGGTTAGGAGGGTGGATGGACCACGTTATGGCTCGGACTAAACAGTACTCTGACTGGGTAAGTGTCCTGCAGCCTGTTCAATGGACAAGTGCCCAATGTGTGGCGCGCACTGGCGCAGGCTACTTGCAAGGGGTTAGGAGGGTGGATGGACCACGTTATGGCTCGGACTAAACAGTACTCTGACTGGGTAAGTGTCCTACAACCTGTTGAATGGATAACTGCCCAATGTGTGGCGCTCACTCGCGCCGGCTACTTGCAAGGGGTTAGGATGGTGGATGGACCACGTTATGGCTCGGACTAAACAGTACTCTGACTGGGTAAGTGTCCTACAACCTGTTGAATGGATAACTGCCCAATGTGTGGCGCTCACTCGCGCCGGCTACTTGCAAGGGGTTAGGAGGGTGGATGGACCACGTTATGGCTCGGACTAAACAGTACTCTGACTGGGTAAGTGTCCTACAACCTGTTGAATGGATAACTGCCCAATGTGTGGCGCTCACTCGCGCCGGCTACTTGCAAGGGGTTAGGAGGGTGGATGGACCACGTTATGGCTCGGACTAAACAGTACTCTGACTGGGTAAGTGTCCTACAACCTGTTGAATGGATAACTGCCCAATGTGTGGCGCTCACTCGCGCCGGCTACTTGCAAGGGGTTAGGATGGTGGATGGACCACGTTATGGCTCGGACTAAACAGTACTCTGACTGGGTAAGTGTCCTACAACCTGTTGAATGGATAACTGCTTAATGTGTGGCGCTCACTCGTGCCGGCTACTTGCAAGGGGCTAATAGGGGAGTGGATGGACCACTTTATGGCTCGGACTAAACAGTACTCTGACTGGGTAAGTGTCCTGCAGCCTGTTCAATGGACAAGTGCCCAATGTGTGGCGCGCACTGGCGCAGGCTACTTGCAAGGGGTTAGGAGGGTGGATGGACCACGTTATGGCTCGGACTAAACAGTACTCTGACTGGGTAAGTGTCCTGCAGCCTGTTCAATGGACAAGTGCCCAATGTGTGGCGCGCACTGGCGCAGGCTACTTGCAAGGGGTTAGGAGGGTGGATGGACCACGTTATGGCTCGGACTAAACAGTACTCTGACTGGGTAAGTGTCCTACAACCTGTTGAATGGATAACTGCCCAATGTGTGGCGCTCACTCGCGCCGGCTACTTGCAAGGGGTTAGGATGGTGGATGGACCACGTTATGGCTCGGACTAAACAGTACTCTGACTGGGTAAGTGTCCTACAACCTGTTGAATGGATAACTGCCCAATGTGTGGCGCTCACTCGCGCCGGCTACTTGCAAGGGGTTAGGAGGGTGGATGGACCACGTTATGGCTCGGACTAAACAGTACTCTGACTGGGTAAGTGTCCTACAACCTGTTGAATGGATAACTGCCCAATGTGTGGCGCTCACTCGCGCCGGCTACTTGCAAGGGGTTAGGAGGGTGGATGGACCACGTTATGGCTCGGACTAAACAGTACTCTGACTCGGTGAGTGTCCTACAACCTGTTGAATGGATAACTGCTTAATGTGTGGCGCTCACTCGTGCCGGCTACTTGCAAGGGGGCCACTTTATGGCTGGAACTAATAAGCAGTGCACCGATAGTAAGTGACATTTAACACCAGCCATCTGTACGGGGCCAGCTGGTTGGTTTGATTACTTCATTGATGGTTAGGTAGGTAACAACTGATTGGATAGAATTCCGATGGATTCTACGGTACTCCCTCCCTAATATGTGGCTCTCGCTTGCCCAGCCAGGGAGGGCTTGCACTACGTCTTTGATTCTGATCTAAAAGTACACTGACTGACCGTATTTATGTTTCACGTTGTACAGCAATTTTTAGAGATCGGTGTTTTCACCGCATTGTGTATTTTTCAACATGTATTAAAAGATATCCTCAACATGAACTATCTTTCAGGCGACAAAAGAGGAGCCAATGGTAATCTGGCTGTCGGGCCTGCACATCCCCGAGTCGTACCTGATCGCGGAGATCCAGATTGCGTGCCGGTTGTACATTTGGCCTCTAGATCGTTCTACACAGTTTACGCGCGTTACGCAATGGACCAGCCCTGATGACATCGAGGAGCGTCCAACTACCGTAAGACAATCACATACCTACCTACTGATTTACGCTAAGCTGTACGACTTAAACAAAATCATAAGTGTTAGATATCCACCGCATCCATTTTAACAGAGAACGGAAAGGACACTCTGCTTCGAGTGTACGTGTAGTATTAACTCTTTACTACTGACGTGTAATTTTCGTACACGAATATGATCGTTATAACGATCATGACATGGGTTAAGGGTAACCGTTTGCGAGGTGATTCTGCTAATTTTCGGCATGAAGAACACCCACCGCTCGTCAACACTCACATTCGTCTCATGATGGTGTTTGTTGCTCTATTCAACTCGCGTTATAGATCGACCGCTTAAATGAGTCCGCGGTGCACCGTACGACTGCCGCCCGCACCTTCCCCGCTACCCTTAGTCGTCCTACCCCGTCGTCCCCGTACCGCGCAGGCGAGGACTCATTTAAGCGGTCGGTCTATCGCTGGTGCACATTCAATTGTTGTAGGGTTGCTACGTCCGTGGCTTATACCTGGAGGGCGCGCGCTGGGACCTCGAGGACAAGTGCCTGCGCCGCTCACACCCCAAAGTGCTGGTTACGGAACTGCCCGTCATGTACATCATACCCATAGAGTCGCACAAGGTCAAACTGCAGGTAACCAGAAACTTATCTACTTTGGCATTTATCCTGTCTTTTGGCAGTTTCCCGCTAGCTCACTTGAGTATAGTGTCCTACTTCATTTTCATTGATACTCTGTATCCAAGGAATGAGCACACTTGTAGAGGAAGGGAACCATACTATCGTGCTCATCACACGTCGCGGTGCATATCCCCACTCTTTCTCAGCTCGAAAATGCACGAAGCTTGTGCTCGAACTGAATTGAGTGTCTACAGGATACCCTAACGTATGAGGTAGCTTATTACAGAATGTTGAGTAGGTAAGTACGCAACAATGTAAACCAATTTCTATTCTTCGCCAGAATACGCTGCGAACCCCGGTCTACACGACATCGACGCGCCGCAACGCCATGGGCGTGGGTCTGGTGTTCGAGTCCGACCTGTGGACCGCCGAGCACGCCTCGCACTGGGTCTTACAAGGCGTGTGCCTCATCATGAACACGGACTAGTGTACGTGTGGGTCTGGTGTTCCAGTCCGACCTAATGTGGACCGCCGAGCCGAGCGATGGTTGTGGGTCTGGTGGTCGGTTCCGATTACTCATGAAACCGTCTTGATTTATAATAATGTACACGACTTACTCATGTGTCTTGCTCATACTCATACACGGGAGCGGCGTGGGGATTTTCATCAGTATGATAATCGCGTAGTGGCTACGAACTCCGCGTAGCGTCGACGATAAAAAAAAGTTTTTAGCAAAAATGTTGGATCTGACTACACAGTACTTTTTATCTTAATTGATCTCATAGAAATTAATGTAGGGTTAACTAACTACCCAATGATTGGCGCTGAAAAATAGCGGTTATGTCATTGGCACTAGTTTTATAGACAAGTTACCACTGCTGCTTTGAAGTTGTCAACCATTGGTTAGGTGAAGTCGGGCATTCAGTGTAGTTTACACTTTGTATGTATCCGTAATACTTATGTTATTGAGCTGTGACTGCATTTTAAGGTAAAATGTTTTAATAATTATGATATTAATAAAGACTGATTTCGCAAAATATGTTTTATTTATAAATGAAAATTAGATAATGGTTTTAGACTTAGCTTGTGGAAGGCATAGATTATAGAATGAAGAGCTCAAGAAGACTTTGAGCGGCTGCCATTTCACCCAGCCTTTGTTCTGTAGGAACTCCTTGGTCTGCTCCTTTCCCACATAGTGTGGATCCTGAAAGTAAACGTTAACCTTCTCATTCTTGCTGACACTTCATTTATTTTCTATTTGTAAATACAGATGTCAATCACAATGAAAAAATCAACGATGATCAACTCTGGCCAACGTGGGACTCGAACCCACATCCTTGGATTGCCGGTCCAATGTGTTACCAATTCTGCCAGCTGACCATCCGTCAATCAACGCGAATTTAGTCATCGCAACTGTGACAACGTAATTTTCTCATTGTGATTAACATCTGTACCTATTTACAATTTATAGATTGTAATAATGTGGTACATCCCACAATAAAAAAAGGAAAATATATTAACATTAATTTATTTTGTGAAACTTAAAATTTTATTTTATTTGCATCTCCGGTTTTATTTCCAGGAGCTAATGGCTTGCAGGCGAGATTTGGCCCAAGAGCTGTCTGGAGGCTACTTATTAAAATTGTATTAATTATTTACAAGAATAATTTAATACCAATTACACTTGTATACAACATAAAACAGTCAAAACTGTTGTAAATACTTATACTATATTTAATATAGTCTGTCTCCATCTGTCTTACAAAATAAAAAATGAGTCAATATCTTGGTAAAGCCTGACCAGTAATATATGATCAATTGATCATTGTCAAGAGGGCGCTGTTATGCTCATGTATACGGTGACAGTTCAGTATAAGTAGTATGACAAAATTAGTTCCAGTGAAATCCCACAGCATGGCCGGTGATCATTTATATTCCTGCGGGCTCAGCACGGTTCCATTTTTATCGACTATCACTATGCGCGTCCCTTTCGCACTTACATACTTGTTAGAACGTGACAGGCATGGTGACAAGGGATAAAAACGCGACCGTGCTAAGCCGCCTGGTCAGGCTTTATATAATGAGCTAGTAAGATAAAAATCTTACCACAATCAAAAGACTGGCTTCAGATCTTTCAATATGAATTCCCATAATGCCCTTAGATGAGCAGTCAACATCTCCGCCCATCATAATAGGGCTCCCGAACTTCTCAAAATGGGTCTTCAAGGTGTCCACTATGGTGCTTAAGTTGTCACCTTTGTTTACATGGATTATTTTACATGGAATGTTGTATAGCTTGTCTATCACTAAGCACACCTGAAAATTAAATAGAGTTGTAAAATAATCCCATATTCTGAAACAGTTAAATACACGGTGGCCAAAAAATAAGTGCATTCCCGTTGCCAGGGAGGTTTTGGGATTATACGTGCAATATATGCGCAACTTTTACCATGGGACCAACCACGAAATAGCAAAACCAGCCAAAATGTAACAGCCAAATTTTTAAGTTTGTTATGTTTAAAATTGAGAAAGACTTGTAAATGCTTGTTGTAGGAAATTAAAGTAAATTTTACTTTATATCTCACCTCAAAACTGCCAATCCATTGCCTAGAACCTAAAAATGATCTAGGTTTGTCTTCTAGGTCAACCAAAATCTCTTGAATCTGTCGTATAGATGGAACCTCTACATTTTTCTGGTAATTCTGGTTTATCCAGGAGCATAGCGTTTGTAATGTTCTGTAACCACATCCCCAGCCCTGGGAAATAATCAAAAATTGTAAGTTCGTTAGTAAAATAAGTACGATAGATTGTAATAAGTTTATAGGTTAGAAAAGTTATACTTCAAATTTACAGTAGAATGATACATATGCTTACCCTATCATCAAATCCATCACATAAATAATGGTAATATTCATATTTTCCAGAAACTAAATGAATATTTCCTGTTGGAAATTGAACTTCAGCGCCTTCGTGGACGTTTGACAACAAACTTGTCATTGTTTTTTTAAATGTCATTCCATTTCACGTGACATAAGAACTTGGGAAATTACTCGTTATGCCAAAAAGTATTTCCAGTGGCCTATTTTATAAAGCTACAAGTTACAATTTATAAGCGGAAGTCTCTTTCTAACCCTATGTGTTAGAACGAGACTTCCGCTTGTAAATTGTAACTTGTAGCTTTATAAAATAGGCCACAGGTGAGTGAACAGTGGCCTATTTTATAAAGCTACAAGTTACAATTTACAAGCGGAAGTCTCGTTCTAACACATAGGGTTAGAAAGAGACTTCCGCTTGTAAATTGTATCTTGTAGCTTTATAAAATAGGCCACTGGTTTTATTGCCCTCAATATTTTTTTAAATACATATAATGAATTATCGGTAGTTAATTTAGATAATTATAATAAAATTATTGTTGTACGATAAGTGCCTAAAAATTTCATAGCGGCAAAATAAACTTAAACAGTGATCATAACTACTTTATGCCATGCGAACTTGAGCTATACGTTATTTCAGTTAAGGCCGTATTCGACAGTTGTTGCAACTTGCAACTCGACTGCCACCGGTTTGCTTAATTTGAGACAGATGAGGACACCATCAGGGGCAATTTTGGGGCAATACGCCTTAAGAAAAATAAGTAATTTTAACTTACGCTTACAAATAGGTAAGTATCCAGTAATTAGCAGAAATTCAGACTCGGCTCGGCTATTATACTTATTTGTTTTCCTCGTTCATTTTCTGAGAGTTAGTTAATAAACAAGTCGGTTTCCGGAAAGCCAGTGTTAATAACCAAAACATGTCCAAAACGAAAATAATAAGCAGGTACCTACCTAGAGATATGTACAGTCAACTGCAGAATAATAAAAGACATTTCAGTCCTTTAATTAATTGAAGAATAAATGTTTATACTCCTCATAAAATTACATAATTGCAAGGTTAAAGTCCTAATTGGCACTGACTGAACTGTCCGCCAGTCCTCAACATTATTTAGTCCCACCCACCTTACCCACAAACTACCAAAATTTCCACGACAGAAAAGATCCATCGTGAATTTTACTGTTCTGCATAATGTTTGTTACACTACTGCCGAGTGCCGACACTGACACGGGCGTTCTTATTGCTAGTTGCTATGCAGCATTCACTAAGCACAAGGGGGCTCAAGCTTTAGCCCCGTAATCCCCGTATTCATGGTCTTTGTTCAGGGTTTAAACTTTTGCAGCACACAGTCAGCAAGACCCAATAATAAGAACCCCAGTAGGTAGGCATGCCTACTTATGTAAATGTACTTATTAATATGAGGCCATAGTTTCTTGCAGTTAAGTATGAGATGAGGAAGGATCACTTGTGTGTGTATCTATCGTCTATGGTTACAATGATCAAGTAATACCAGACATCCGCCGTATTGTTAATGATTTCACGCATACAGAAACACACCTATGAAAAAACACATGTGCAAAAAAAAAAGTTTTTTCAAGGTGTTTCAAAAACACTTCATGTACCTACCATAATGTATTGTTTCCATGCGCATATATTGTAAACGGTAGGTAAGTATACATATTAAGTCATCATCATCATTTTCTTAGCGTTGTCCTGACTTTTGCCGTAGCTTACTTATACCTGCCCGGGTCCGCTTGGCAACTAATCCCAAGAACCAATGGCTATGCCAACATAGCCACTAGTTTTTTTACGAAAGCGACCTTATTTTGAACGCTTTAGTATGTAATGTATTAAAATTAAGTAAGTATAGGCACATATACCCAGTCATATACCTAGTCTGACAAACCAATTTTATAATAGCGATATTCACCCTTCGCGCCTACCTAGGTATGCCTAAATTATTACTGTGGCGAATCAATAACAACGAGCAAGCGAGTACGAGTACCCTTGGCGACTATTTTAATTACCCGACTGCGCGACACCAAGAGGGGTTATGTGTTTGTCAATATATGGTTCGTACTTGTATGTTTGTTCCTTTGCTCCACTCTCGGGACCAATCTTAGGTACGTTAAGAGCCAACAGGAGTGGTTATTTCTCCATACAAACGTACTCGACTGTTCCCTCCGTGGTTTTTGAAGGTAGAGCAATATTTTTTTCTACACAGATTAATATTGTCAATATCTGTGTCGGACTGTTTTGCTTTTTTTGATATTTATGTTTTTAAGGCGCTAGAGCCTTTCAAACATGGTCAAAATGGCTTAATTGACTATGCCGCAATGAGAGGCGTGGTATTCAAAACTGATATCAATTAGCCAAGAAAGCAAAACAGTTCGACACAGATAATTTCATAATCATATGAGTCGCACTTGGCCAGTGTTTTATTTGCCTGACCTGATGCCATTGCTATGACAGTCGGGTTGTTTGAATTTTTAAATTTATAAATAAAAATAGGTACACAAAATACAACTTTCCACATGTCTAAACTCATAATTTAGGTAGGTACATGTGTACAATATATAGTTTAACGCTCGCATTCACAATTTGTTTGGTTTGTCAATATTAGTTCAGGTCGGGGGGTTATCCGCGAGTAGGTGTATATAACGGAGCACCTATGAGCATCGCCTGTTGTCTTTTCGGCGTCTCTGTGCCAATTGGATTGTCAAAAAATCACCATGAAGGCTGTAGCGGTGAGTTCGATTTACATAGAGTTAGTCTGCAACGATTTTGATAGCACACGCAGTGCAAGTGTTATTTATACGTCATAATTTCATAGAAGTTAGAGAGTTAGTAAATTTCGTAATTGGGGTGAGATGGGTTTTCATACAAAGGTGATTTTGGAAGATTGTTGGATCGTTTTTTTTTATTATGAGTATAAAAATATAGCTCCATTTTAAATTGGAATACATTATTTTTGTAGCAGTAGCCTTAAAATCCCATCTCACCCCCTTTCATCCCTTCTCTCTCCATTTATAACCCAACTCTCCCCGCGAACCCTACTCACCCCATTTTACGGTACCTATTTACTGAGGCTGAGGGATTTGAAAGCTAGGAAAACAGCTGAGAATGCTTCCAGAATTGAATTCGTAACATGGCAACATGGCACTCTACACAATAATACAATTTTAAAATGACATATAATCATAATCATAATATCGTTTATTGCACCATGGTAAGCAGTTGTTACAAAAAATACAAAAGTATAAAAGTTTCTCATGGACCCCAGAAGGGTGTTGCAAGCATTTTCTTAAGCTAAGTATCAACCAAATTATTAAGGAACACAAACAAGCCTTAAAATTAAATGTATACAAATTATTGATATTAATTTACTTAAGAAAACTATCATTAAGGAATTCTGTGACAGAGTAGTACGCTTTTTCTGTAAGGAACGATTTCAACTTTTTTGCGTATGCCGTGTCTCTTTCTTCTGCCTTTATATAGTTCGGGATGTGATTGTAATATTTGACTGCTGCATAATGAGGGCTTTTTCGGTATATTTCTAAATTTGGGACGGGTAATTCAAGCTTATATTTTAGTCTTTTATTTGGTAGCTCTCGGAATAAATGAATGTTCTTTCTTACATATATGCCTAATTCATAAATATATATAGATGGTAGAGTGAGTATGCCAAGTTTAATAAAATGAGGTTTGCAACTTTCCCAATTTCGGATTCCTATTAATACACGAACACATTTTTTTTGCATCACGAATAAGTCGTGTGCATCTGTACTATTACCCCATGTTAAGATCCCATATCGTAACCATGAATTAGCGAAGGCATAGTAGGCATATATATATTATAATAAGATTAGAAGATGATCGGAAGACTTTCAAATGGTTATCTGTACTACTGTACCATTAAGTTAGGTCGAGGCCACGTGTCGTCAGTTATCAGGGTTAAGATAAGTATGTTGAAAATAAATTAGGCAATAATATCAATACTGAAGGTAAAATAATAAGAGATTCTACATTTATATTGGTAACTCTACAACACCTTTACCATAACCGAAATTATTGTAGGTACTTATCAGCCAAATTTTGTATTCTCCATTATAAGTAAAGTCGGTCCATAAAAAGTCTGCAGCGGATTTGATAGCCCACGCAGTGCAAGTGACATTTATACGTCATACTGCCGTATTCGAACTTCAAGATATTCACAAGAGACGACACGTACTAGATCCATTCTAGATACGTTATAATTTATATATCAACTAGTTCTCTTTTGCAGCGCAATTCAGGCAACCAATGTCACTGTTACGTTAGATAGAGTAAGATATCTATTAGATGTGAATTGGATCTCTAAGTCATATCCTGTGGAAATCGTTCAAGAGTATCTCCAGAATCGCGCAAATGTCAAATTTGACAGGTTAGATCTTAAACATATCGTTATCGTATCTTGGTGATGTCTAAAAGATATCTAATAGGTATCTATTTCAAAATCCGAATCGGGCCCATAATTTCATAGAAGTTTGACGTTTAAAATAATACTTGCACTGCGAGGGCTATCAAATCCGCTGCAGACTATTCTTGGTTTGACTCTATTCGTGCAAACGCTTATTTTTTTATCGCTGGTCATTTTTATCTCCAACTGTTTAGCCTGATAAACGTGATTACTGATTACAGTGATTACTGTCAATGCGAATCTCATACATAGATAGGTAATCTACGTATGTTTCACATACATTTCAGGAAGCAATTACCTGAAGTGTGCGTGTTACTTTAGTAATTGTGTGAGGTTAGTTAAATGTAATATTTAAAACTTTCGTGTTTTGAACACATATTAACTCACATTTATAGACGGGTCGGTAAATAAAAGGTAATAAAATAAATTCGCGATAGATCTGTCTATAAATGTGAGTTAATATTTACATAGTTAAATGTGTTAATAGTAGGTATTGTGAATAAGTTGAAGTGAACAATAACGAAAATCGCGTCATTGTGAGTTGTGACCTAAGTTTAATATTTTATGGCTACAAATATAATGACCACCAAAAAATACTTTGGTACCCTAAATAAAAAAATCATGCTTACCAAAAAAAATTACTGAACACCAAAAAAATAAGGCCTAAAAATACAAAAGTACCACCACTTTAATTACGACTGCACTTCAAATTGTATTCAAATACCAAATATATTGAATGATCACCAAAAATCATTAATGATCACCAAATCTTGAAGACCAAATTAATGCGATATTTTCACCTAAATAAACCACTATGATTACCAAAAAATTTATACATATTACCAAATAAAGTAAACTGATGCCAAAATTACTAGCCCCTCCCGCTCAACCCCCCGTAGCCCGCACCGCATACCTACCTAACCTAATCTACTTTTCTAGTAGCATTTCGTTATGCTACTAGAAAAGTAAGTTAAACTGCTATCAGTTAAGTGGGTTAGGTTAGGTTAGCACTGCGACCCTTACAGAAACGAAATGGTACTAGAAAAGTAGGTTAGGTTAAGTTTCAACTGCTACCCATACAGATACGAAACGCTACTTGAAAAGTGGGTTAGGTTAGGTTTGAACTGCGACCCTTACAGAAAAGAAATGCTACTAGAAAAGTGGGTTAGGTTAGGTTTGAACTGCGACCCATACAGAAACGAAATGCTACTAGAAAAGTGGGTTAGGTTAGGTTTGAACTGCGACCCTTGCAGAAAAGAAATGCTACTAGAAAAGTGGGTTAGGTTAGGTTTGAACTGCGACCCTTACAGAAACAAAATGCTACTAGAAAAGTGGGTTAGGTTAGGTTAGAACTGCGACTGTTACAGAAATAAAATGCTACTAGAAAAAGGTGACGAAGTGGATTAATTAATTTAATAGGATAACGATATATTAAATGATTGCACATTTTTAATTAAAATGTGGTTACAATTTTGTGATCATTTACTATTTTTGCGTTTACAATGATTATTTTGGAGCCATTTGCTTTAATAGGATAGCAAGATTTAAAAATTTGGTTATCATTTTACATTAAAATGGAGTTCTAATTTTGGTGGTCATTTACTATTTTTGGGTTTACAATGATTATTTTGGTGTCATTTTCTTTAATAGGATAGCAAGATGTAAAAATTTGGTTATCATTTCACATTAAAATGGGGATTGAAATTTGGTAATCATTGACTATTTTTGGGTTAATAATGATTATTTTGGTGTCATTTCCTTTAAAAGGATAGTAAAATGTAATAAAATTGGTAATCATTTCACATTAAAATGGTGTTATAATTTTGGTGATCATTCATGATTTTAGGGTGGTAAAATAGATTTTTTTGGTATTAAATTTTACTAAATCTGATGATCAGTTAAATAGCAGCCATATTTTATCAGTGAGGTACGCACGATAAAAGCAGAATTCATTGAACCTGTTTTATTATTACTTATTACTCATATCATAATAATTTTGCAATAGATGTTTGCTAGTGAAAATAATCATGATTTTAAAGTTTAGGTTTCTTACCCATGTCTTTGCTTGAAAACTACCGGTCTTAATTGAGTCTTAAGGGGCCCACTGATTAACAGTCCGCCGGACGGTATCGGTCTGTCAGTTGTTCGGAACTGTCAAAATTTTGTTTTAACTGACAGGTCGATACCGTCCGGCGGACTGTTAATCAGTGGGCCCCTTTAGGTACTTCAAAACTTATTAAGAATATTTTTTTTAACCAACGGTAATATTATAATTTCTTAGTACATTTTACAATGTTTTTATGATTTTTTTTCCTATCAAAATAAAAGACCTACCTACTTAATCGTGTTTGCTGATTTTTGATTTTGCGAAGTACTGAGGTGTCTAATCCAAAAAGAGTGTAAATTTAGATTGTCTAGCACCACTTGTACCTACTATCCCACTAACCCGGGGTTAACCCGTTAAACCGTTAACCCAGTGTCTAATTATACTGGTAACCCCCCATGGTTACCGGTTAAACCTGGAGTTGCCATTAACTCAAGGTTTAACCGGTTAACCCCTGGTTAGTGGGATGGTGATGGTGCAATAGGCGCCTGATTTAAATTTAACACACTACTTACCTATTTGGCCTCGAAACCTATACTTGTACAAATATGTACCAAACAAATGTACTGGTAATTGTTTGTATAGGTATTATTAAAATTGTTGTAATAGGACAGCGCCGTAGCATGGTCCTTGGACGTTTTGTTTTTCCCACCATTATATTTATTTTAAGGATCCTTGTTTATAGAGTGCCGATGTGAGAGTGATTTTTATATACAGGTAGATTAGATGGCCTTAAATCAACTTTTTACCATGGTAGCGTCTCTCGAATTACTATTGTATTAAAAAGTATTTAATATTGAACACTATATGCATAAACTGAAATAGATGTCATATCCAACCCTGTTATAATGCTACTTAGTAGAAGCGCATGCATGTCTCGTTGCTTATATCTACCCGCTTTGTTTTTAACAAGTAATACTTATAATAGTTTTAGATAATTGTATACTTAGTTATCTTAGTTGTTTAGAATTGGCTTTGTATTTTTTGTATAATTATTAACTCTCCTTAGTATTATGTTAATGTAAACATGTATTTCTCAGGAAGTAAACATCCTAAACCTGAAAAAAAAACCTATATAGTTAAGTTACTAAAGAAAAAGTGACGAAGCCCTCAAGTGATGAACTGGCCTTTAGCTAACGCCATGAACGCCCCGTGCTTTCACCTCCTATACGAATCCCTTAACTACGGGAAATGATTAGGATTAAAACATAATTTTATATTATGTTCTGTGCACTATATTATACGGAACACTAGTTGATTCAATCTTAATACTTATTCTACATATACATATTTCATATGTTACCTTAGCTAAAACCTTGATTCAAGAGGCACCCAAACAATAAGATTGCAGTCAATCTGTTTTTTACAGCGAACAGCCGCATTAGATGACACAACCGTGATTATTTCAGTGTCAAAATTTGAGAGGACTGTATCTTATCTAAAAGATAACTAGAATATATAAACAGATTCACACAGTAGCATTGGTTTAAAATCTTTATAGTCCCAGTCTGAGTTGACGATTCAAAATGAATCATATTCGTGTGTTTCAGATTCTTTTTCTGGCCGCCATTGCCATGGCTTCTGCGCAAGGTGGTGAGTTAAAATTAACTTTTAATACTTAGATATAATATGTATAACTCGTAAAAAACATTTTTTTTTCCGTTTTGTATATAATTATCATCACATCCAATCATGAACAAGAATTTTATTGCTCTGGAATTCTCAATCTCAATTCCTCTTTGTTAGCTTTAACACATGTCAGATTTCTCTTACAATAAGGTAAACGTACTAGTGCTCGACATGCTAATGCCCAATAGATGACACCTTGCTGTCACCTCTATTGACAATGACTTAAGTTTCAAGATGACATATGTACTGGGACCGCGTCGAGCACCTACGTTTACCTTATGTATTACAGTTCTACATACCTACACAATACTATATTATTGAGGTTAATGTAACAGAAGTAACAGCTGCAAGAAAAAACTGCACACAGAACATGCATAATTAATTAAGTATTAATAATTATGGCCTGTATTACATACATAATATTTTTTGGGTAGTTCCTAGAGATGGGTATTTACCCGGTAAATACCCGATATTTACCTACCCGCGGGTAAATACGCGGGTATTTTCGTTTTTCTTCTAAATTTGAATTGTTAAATGGTATGTGAGTATAAATAAGATTAATTTAAGTACTTTTTTATAATGTTACATAAAATGTATGTTCAAACTAAGTATGAAAAGGTTGCTATGAGATGAAGTTCGATTTTAACATATCAGTACAATTATGAAAATCGTGTAAAATCATTCCCTGGCTTCCGGAAATGTTTTAAAACGCTTTTAATATACATTAAAAAGATGAAAATAAAGACTACTTATAAATGATAATAAAAAAAAATTGTGCCGTATCACAACTTGGGAAGCTCATAAGTCAAATACAGTTAGTTTTAGGACAAAAATGTATATAACCTTTTTTGTAGAAAATTATGTCTACTTTAGTTTGTACATACAACACTTTTCGATATTAATGACAGATTCCAAGAAATATGAAAAAGTTCACTTCTACCCCCCTCCCCCCAACCACACCCCCCGCCGACCGCAGTTGGAATGTGTATTATCAACGTATAAGTACGATAATTTACTCGAATCTAAAAAAATACTCTTATGACGGCCTTTTTTTAATATTTATCAAAATTGTACTAAAAATTCCTTAGTTACAACTGCAAGTTTCACTAAACCATTTCATTTTAAATAACACACAATAATTACAACCATTAACTCGGTTTATATCTCCACTTTAACACAAATCGACATGTGCAACAAGAAATGAATCTACCCGTCCATTTGGGTAGATACGGGTAAATACCGGGTAGATGGGTATTTACCGGGTATTTACCTGGGTGGGTAAATTGGGTAAATACCCGCGACCCATCTCTAGTAGTTCCTCATAACTGCTACTCCTGACTTTTGCCTGATCTGTAGGTAGAATTTTTCTGAACTGGAATTGTAAAACCTGACCAGTAATATATGATCATTGTCAAGAGGGCGCTGTTAATCTCATGTATAGGGTGACAGTTCAGTATAGTATGAAAAAAATAGTTCCAGTGAAATTCCGCAACATGGCGCGTGATCATATATTCCTGGTCAGGCTTTAATTCTGAATTAACTTGTTCTCTTTCTTCCAGTTAACGTAGTGGGCAACAACCCCGGTCCTGGGCAAGGTACCAAATTGTATTACTATTTATTTGTACCTAGTTATTTTACATAAAAACCTTGCCCATCTTTTAATAATTTATTTATTTCTTACAGTCAATGTTGTGGAACAACCGGGTTATACAGGTACCTAAATTTGTTATTGGCTATTACCAATTTTTGAATTATTTTATTTTATTTTTTATTATACTTATAACATATAACTCCGTAAAAGATAAATAAAAGAAAAAAAAGTGCCTACGAAAATCAAGAAAAAAGTATGCTCGAAAAGATGGCGCCATACCTTTGGCCTATACTCGTGTAGATGGTGACTCCTTTTGATATTTAACGATTTTAACACATATCAGTGACAGAACAAGGATCAAAGTCAAATGACGTTCTAAAAGTTTTAATCGTGTGTCAAAAGATGGCAGAAAATTTACTTTGACTACAACTTTGCTATTACCTACATAATATGCAATGTTGATATTAGCAAAGAATTATATGTTATAAGAAATTGGGACTAACTGATTTGCACAGTAATATTTGTCTCCATCGATTTTTTTATAAGCTTTTTATTAATTTGCAATGTATCTATGTATGTATGTATCTATCTATGTATGTATGCAATGTATGTGTGTATGTATGTTTGTACGGGTCAAATCTTGCAAGTTAAATTTGACCCACTGGCCAACTTTCAATGAAGCCGAAAATTTGCATACCTACTTATGTAAGTCGGGTGACAATGCAATATTATGATACCATCGAGCTGATCTGATGGCTCTGTGATAAAACTACGAAACCTAATTGTGTTTGGGGTTTTTAGAATTGTCTCGATGAGTATTAGTTGCCTGTGTAAAAAAAAGTACAGTTAGCGATAAAAGCTTGTACTTACCAAAAATTTACTTCATGCCATAAACTTTTTTTCTTCAGCAGCTTTAAGGTAAACGTGCTCGACATGCTAATGCCCAATAGATGACACCGTGCTGTCACATCTATTGACAATGACTTAAGTTTCAAGATGACATTGTACTGGGACCGCGTCGAGCACCAGTACGTTTACCTTATTTACCTATCTCGTTCATAATTAAGTTCTAATGCATGCCTTTTATTTCAGTCAAAACAGTTGGACAACCAAATCAAGGTAAGTACATAACTCAGTCATTACGCCTTTATTTATGTACTTGCATTAAATTACTTACCATAATAAAAAGTGGAGGTCAACATTAAAAATTTCATTAAAAAAAAAAATACGGTTGACATCAATGATAAGTACATTTTAAGTACATATACTACATATGTACATACCTAAAGTTAAGTTTTGGACGTTTGATGTCAAAAGAAAGTAACAACTAGTAGGGCAACCTACGGTGGAACATTTTACAATACCTTAGTTTAATCTAGCGGCTAGAGTAATACAGGTTAGATTCTAGCCTGTATTACTCAGATTATTGGGTCACTTATGTAACTATATTTTTTATGATCTGGATCTCTAGCACCGAGCATGTTATACACAGTTAGAAAGCCCCCAAATTGACAGAGAAACGGATATTTTGGCTGAATACTTTACTATTAAATAAACTCTTATGTTTTTATTTTAGGTGTCGATTCCGGCTTCTACAGACCGTCTGGTGGTGACAACGTTGTAATCAGTAAGAACATTACTTCTTTTTTAGATTTACCATTTTTATAGAAAATCTACAATATTGAATAAATAAATAAAATATATAAATATTATTGGACAATTTTACACAGATCGGCCTAGTCCCACAGTAAGCTCAATAAGGCTTGTGTTGTGGGTACTAGACGACGATACGAGTATATATAATATACACATACAGGATGATTCAGGAGACGTGAGCAGGACTAACACTGCGCATATCGTTAATTATAAGCAACGTTTCGTATCAGTATTAGTGAGGTTAACGTTAATTTTCTAGTCATGTTGCAAAAAAAAGTTTTTAATTTTTTTACGACATGCATGGTCACCCTAAAATTAGAATACTAAACTACCGATATTCTGTGTCAAATTGAATGTCATTACTGTCATCACGGTCTGGTTACTTTTGAAAACTCGTATCTCACTCAAGTTTGACAGTTTATTTTCTTCATAATCAAAATGCCATTACGGTTAAAGAGGTTTTATGTTTATTAATTAGGTCCTGTTGGGTGACCATGATTGTTGAGAATTAAATTTGCCCTCACCAAAAAGTTAAAAAATAGGAAAAAGTGTGGTTGTTTCTCCTAAATACGACGGTGATCGATCAATTATCAGTTACTGAGTGTGCAGGATTAGTCCTGCTCACGTCTCATGAATCATTCTGTATAGGTACATACAAATACTTATATACATAGAAAACATTCATAACTCAGGAACAAATATTTTTTATGGATACACAAATAAATGCTCTTACCAGGATTCGAACCCGGGACCTCCTGCTATTATAATAATACTTCTGATATTGTATATTATAATATTGATTTATATTTTTATTTTGTTTCATTTTCGAAGATAAATAACCGGCTAAGTGTTTGGTAGTACACATAATTAAACCACTACCTTTCTTTTTGCGATACGTACAGAAAAAACTGTGCTATTAAATGGGTATTTGCAAGTTTCGCAACGTCCTTATCCAGCTCGTTGTCATCGTACCTATTAAATATTTATTCATAGCAGATTGCAATTTATAAAAAAAAAGAAATTTACAATTGGCTAAAAAAGTCTTGTATCCACCAAATTTTTTTAGACTTAATTTTCTTCTGCTCAGTATTTCTGCTATGATTGTTTCAGCTAACCCGGATCCAGGCTTCTACCTGGGCGGTGCCAACACCGGTGCCGGTGGTGAGTATAATCATGTACATATATACATAGCTCCTGGGCTATAACCGCGAAAACCGAAGTTCGCTAATGGCGGGCATCTTTCTCTGTCACTCTAATTACGCCTTCATTCGAGTAAAAGAGAAAAATCCCCGCAATTTGATAAAGTTGTTTAAATGACAAATAGCTACTAAACTAGAAGCACTTACATCTGTAGCCACAGTATGCGAGATGCCTTGGCAAGCTTGCAGCAGCGTAAGTGATGCTAATGTATGAAGTGCTTATGATTTTACAGATATTAGACATTTTCAAAATTACCATAATTAAAGTTTTCGAAGTTACCCCAAATGACTTAACGAAATTATTACTATTAATAAATAACAAAATTATTTATCGACCTCCTAGGCTAGTCGGTTGTAATTCTTGCTTTATGGAAACTAAATCATAGTTTTTGTTTTACAATATATATACAAAATAATTAAATGCTACTCTACCGCTATTGTAATAGCTGATTTAAAAATGGATATTTTTAAATTACATATATATTGGAAATATTAAATAATCAGTTTTTTGAACTGGAACGTTAAGATTAAGATATGGTATAAAAAGTACGGATTAAGGATAATTGTTTAGTTTTATAATGATTTATTCTAAGCATGTGAATTGGCTCTATCTTTTTTTTGTCGGTTGTAACTAACACATTGAACTTTGATTAGGTATAAAATTAATTTAATACATTTTTTATTTTTTACAACAGACCCGACTCCTCCTTCAACTATTAGTAAGTTTAACGTAAAATGTTTGTTGTGGAATGTGGTATTTAATAAAAAATTAAATGGGTCACTCACGTAATTTAAGTCGATTATCGCAATATCGGTTTCTAGGATAACGGTCTAAAATTAAGTAAGTACTGGAATCTCTATGGTTGCGAAAAAAAATCAGAGGAAGATTTTTAGTCTAAGGTATTTGAGTTTAGGAATGGAAAAACCGAATGCCATGGACAGAAAAGCACATTTTATATAGACAGTAGAGTCAGACCGAGAAAAGTCTGCAGCGATTTTTATAGCCCACGCAGTGCAAGTGTCATTTCAAACGTCAAACTTCTATGAAATTATAACGTGTAAATAACACTTGCACTGCGTTGGCTATCAAAATCGCTGCAGACTTTTCTTGGTGTAAGTAACTCTAGATATTCAGAATTCAATCCTCTGTGACCATAGAGATTCATAACCTTAACTTCAGACCGTGGGGACTTCGTCTACATACTGCTGGCATGCGACTTGCTCGTCTACTCGATGCAACTTTTTACCCTTTTTCTCAATTTTGTCGTTTTCGTCAAATGCCGGGTACAGTGATAAGATTACGAGAGTGCCAAATAAAAAAAAATATAGATGTTTAAGTCCCTAGGGAATTTTATAGTGGTTGTGTGTGATATTTATTGTGCATCGAGTCGTTTATGTTTGTGTTGTGGATCCTTCATTACATATCTACTAGATAAAGCATAGCTGGTGGTGGTCTTGGAAACGCATGTCCTAAAAGGTAAATTTATTTCGCAATTATTCAGTGACTTAATACTTTTTTCTTTCGGGGCTTATGATCTTGTTTTTTTCATGAATGATTTATTGTTAATTGTAGTGTGTGTTCTTACTTTTCTTATTCGGATTTATAATTTTATTGCAGTACAGAACCCAGATCCAGGATTTTACCTACCGGGTAATAATGGTGAGTACATGTTTGGACGCATAGGCATAGGGATAAAAAAATGGTTAGCAAAAATGTAGTTTTCTTTATTTAATAATATTTATATAACATAATAAAACACCAAAAAATTATAAATAAAATTAGCAAAAATTTAAATACGAGTACTTAATTAATTATTTATACAATTTATGATTTTTTTATTTGTCATATTAATTCACAGCGGTACAGACACCATCAATAGATCCCGCTTGTAAGTATCTCTTTTTAATTATCGTAGGTACTATTTTTTAACAATTAATTATTATGTTCATCAGTTGTTTTATTTAATGGTGATATTGTATTATCTACAGTTGTGGTGGACTCTGCCTTCTACCGGCCTTCTGGTTGTAAGTAAAAACTATGAATAGGTATAAATATAGTTTATATAGTTCTAAATATAAAACCTGGCCGCATTCATATATGAGGCAATGGAATAGTTATTTGTTTTACAAGGGGGAAAAGTTGTTGTTTAACCGCTCGTGCTAATATTAATACCCGAGCAAGCGAAAGATTCCAAAATTGAACCACGAGCGCAGCGAACGCAAACGATATTTCAATCGCAATCCAGCGCGGGAAAGCTGCCTGCGCGTTGGGCACCTTCCCGAGGGCACCAAATTATGATAGGTATTTTTAATTTTTAGTTTTAGTTATTTTAATTGTAGTTAGTTTTAGTTTTATTGGTTTTATATTCCTGTTTATGACTTTTAGTAATTTATATTAATAAATGCACTTACGTTGATGAAAATGTAATTCTGATAGTATGGCGGCCGCTACAATCTTGTGACTCTTAAAAAATATATTTAGAACATAGATGACGTAAGTTTACAATAAAAACTAAACTTTTAATATTAGGTACCTATAATAAAGATTTAAATGGTTTTTCATTGCAGATGTTTTCAATAAACTAAATACCTAAATGATTTAAGCAGTAGAAACTGATGTTACTTTTAAATAATTATGTTCTTTGAGATAGAGCCAGTTCATGTACCATTCATTCATTTTACTTTTTTATTTTTCATTTACTTAAATTAATTTCAAATGCCTGTTTTCTAAAATGTTTTTGTTTTACAGCACAGGATGTAGATCCCGCTTTCGGCCGTCCCACCGTCTACGGCAGTGAGTAAAGCCTTGTTTTTTACCCAACTGCGGCTAAGCGAATATTAAAGAGAGTAAAATGTCCATGTTTAGAATACTCTTCAAGTTAGCTAAGAGAAAGTACACATTAGTACACATACATAAATTTATACATTATTAGGAAAATGCTTGTTCTCATTAACCATTAGTTAAGTACCGTATTATTGATATTACAGTAACCATAATTATTTTAATCAAGTGTGTTTTTGTTTCTTTTGCAGATTTAAGGCCCTTGAAATGTAAGCATGTTTGGATTTACTCTAAAATTAATTAATTATCAGACACTTAAGCGCTTAAATTAAAACGATAACATCTTAACTATTTTTTGTATTTTTTCTAGTTGTGTTTTTATATTTATTCGTAGAATAATAATAATAATACATAGCACACCTAATTTCATACAGTCAATATGTCATAAAATTTTAAGCTTTACGACGACCGTAGTTTTTATGAAACAGGCCAGTTAAAAAAAGCCTTATTGCATGAAAAAAAAAACGATGTTATTTATAGGTCAGGTGATCATATTTTCTTTACTATTTACAATATTTATTGTAAATAGATTACAGATTACAATATTTATTGTGCTCTAAATATAAAGTGATACATTTCTGTTTCAGACCCCAACCCTGCAGCCCGCACTGGACAATAAAGCAATGGTTTCAAAGGAATATCTATACAATACATAGGTAACGGAGAATTTTAAAGGGCTTTATTTTATGATAAGGTTGTTTATTTTGTACATATACAGAATACCTAAGATACCTATATACATAAAATTTAAATACTCCATTTTTAAATAATTTAAATTTAAACATATGCATACCTAGTACTATAAATTGACAAATAAATGTCTGGTTATAAGAAACATGTGAACGTTTTTCCCAATATTAAATATATTAAAAACGTGTCACTCACGTATTTTAAGTCGAAAAACGCACATATTTAATATTGTCGTATATTTAATATGTCTGTGTCTCACGGAAGTTGAATTAAGCTATGCTGTGAGTGACTCGTATACGTATTTTTATCACATTTTATTATTTAAACATGTAACTATGCTTTTTTGTTCTAGATAAATCCCATGGAGCATGCATGCAAATGGCAGGCAACTAACTACCTTGAATTTAGAATTTTTAACCTATACGTTAATTACGTACCATGTTCTAAGTAACATTAATGTTTAAAATCAAATAAATATTTTTTTTTCTAACCGAAGTATTAATTTCTACAGTAATACAATATTTTGTGATTGTAATATAATGTTAAATGTACTTAATTAAAATTCTGAGCCCGTATAATATTAAACTTTGGTTTTATTTCTCTTCGCCATAGAATTGTTCTAGCCATAACTAATTGGGAGCCCTCAATATACCTACCTACTATTAACGGCGCGATTCGGGAAATGATTTAGAGATTCACTAGATATGAAATAGTAAAGTTATGTGACGTTCCACGGCAAAAGGTACCTTATGGCGGCTGGCGCTTACGCTATTATTAACGCCGCTCCAATATTCAGCCGGGGCAATGGTACCTTTTGCCGTGGAACGTCACATATCTTTACTATTTCATATCTAGTGAATCTCTAAATCATTTCCCGAATCGCGCCGTAAGTAATTGCTCGTAGAAGTCGAGTCATATAGGTGCAGTAATTGATTAGAAAACCTTTCCAGAGGTCCAATATATCAGGGCACCCAAGAGCGGACCTCGGGCGATGCAAGCGGTGCGACGGCACTGGGCTTTGGTCAGGGATGCGAAACTCCTCCCTTCGGGCAAACTCGGCTCCGTTCGGCTCAGCATTGATCCGAGCAATTATTAGGGTTGATGGGAAGCTACAAGGGAAAACGCTAAGACGCGAGGAGTAATTAAACTAGTTAATTATTTTTCATATCTCATGCTCTGAAAGTGGGTCGTTGTTGTTCTAAAAGGTGCGCAGAAAGTGATACGTTTATGCTCTAGCGCAGAAAAGTGGTGTACTCCTCTGCGTCCCCGTCCCACGAACAACTGGGTGGAAACAAAATGGAAAAATAGTGTCTTGATTTCCTCGCCTGGAACAATTGGTACTTAATTGTTTAATTTTACTAATCCCACGTTGATCCTTTTTTTATAAAAAAATTATGTAAGTAAATTGTTAAAAACAAATTATTCTTGATTTCTTTCGTTAAATTCTATTTACTCGATTTCATAAGGCGGGAACCAAAAGGAATACACCAAAAATATTTTTTTAAACCTTACACTTGCGTAAATGAGCAAAGGCAAAATCTTATACAGCCACAGTTAAACGTTTGTATGATATTAAATTGGTTTATAAAGTTATTTAGCACTATATTCATGAAAATAAAATAAAATACAAATTAAAAATGTCTTATATTATTAATTAAATTGTTATTTAATATTTAAAATACTTTTATTATGTTATTACGTGGTGCGGCGCACCAAGGTCGCGGTGCGGTCCGGTAGTCTGTTGCGGCTTTTAGAACGAAAAAGTATAAAATTAAAAAGTAAGAGACAATCCCGTTGATTTTCATACTTTAATGAACAAATCATTTTAAAATTACTGCAGTTTGTTAAAAAATGTGTTTTCGTGAATATTGAAATCTAAATTATTTTCGCTAGGGGTTATTAATCTTCACACATGTAAAGTCTCCGATTGCAAGTAAGTCCTAAGGAAAAAAATGATGGCCGTAGGTCTATTAGGTAAGTACTTCAATTACTGATTTTGCGAAATTGCAATGTCTTGTTTGGTTTCCTCGCATTCGATATGAAAAGTAGAGTGTTTAACTCGGGTGAAAGGCACCATTTACGTCTCGGACTATTGGCGCTCTCACTGCGTTCGAGCGCCAAACTACCTCGACAGAAATGGGTGCCTTTCAACCCTTGGTTAACAATCTACTATTGTGTCCGAGCCGTGACACGTGACAGTAATTACAATAATCACTGTCATCGGTGACAAGCGATTGAATTGTTCTATTGTTAATTTTTTGTCATTTATCGACATGTTATCGACTATTGAAGGCAGTCGGTTTTACTTGTCCCACGTGTTATTGTACTAATATGACAGTACCTAGAAATCCTAGAATATAACAATGGGTACAATAGGGAACACATCAAACGACGTTGTGTTATATTTATATCCAGGAAGATATACTTATAAAGAAAAACCTAGAAGACATGTTAGGTCAATGTGGCTAATTCCGTCATAGGGACTTTTCCGTCCACGAGCGTATATTTCTTTGATTTTCAATAGTAGGAAAAAAACAATTGTAGTGATAGCGGTACAGCCTGAAATTCGGGAATCAGCTGCAAATGGTGAACCTTTAGGTATGAAAATCGGCACGATTAATCTTTAGGCCATTTGAATCAATTTGACCCGTAGCACCAAAAAAAAAAAAACGGAAACGAGTTATGACGTCATCTTTTTTTTGTATGGAAAAATAAAAAAAATTGTTCAGAAACCTATCGTGTGTGGTATTAAATGAAAGGGCATTATATTTCCGTCACTTGCATTCAATTAAAATTAATACCCAATATCCTCATATCTAACCCCAAGAAATTTATTTCGAAAATAATTAGTTTTAGTATTTTTTTTAATTTTTTATTATTACAAATTGTGATCTATCAATCTATCAACTATATCGACGTCCCTATGACGGAATTAGCTACATTGACCTTAGGTAGGTATACATAGAGTTTCAACAAACAAACAACCATCCCGCTTCAAGTTGGATCGTATTGTTGTCATACAATGTGTAGAACTACTTTGATTATCTGTAACACGCGCACCAATCCGTTATAAAAGTGAGATCCATCTCAGGGATTGTATTAGGATCTCTGACAGCATTTCTTGAAGATGTCGCGAGTTGTGGTAAGTTACTTTCATCATTGCTTTTCGAAACAGCTTTATTAAATATTTTTTTTTACTTTTATATTTAATTTTAATTTGTTTAAATTCCTTCTTTATAATGCAAACCGGATAAAGAAATACCAGCTTATTGATGAAGATCCTTTTAAAACAAAAACTGATCAAACTTATAGGATTCCCTATAAGTTTTATCAGTGTTTTACCTATTCAGGTTAGGTTACATAAGGCAAAAAAGGTGCGTTGGGGTAAGTTAAAAATAGGAGTGAGACGAAAAGTCCTTCATAATCCAAATCACGTGTAACATTTTTGTTCATTTCAACACTGTTCCAACTGCCATTTAGTTGTGCCCCGTCGCTCAGTGATCAATTCCCCCTTGAAGAACTAAGTTGTGTGCTATGAGCAAATCTATCGTCTATTTTTAATCTTACCTCCTGTTACTTAATTTCTGCCTATCAGAAAATTTTATTTTCACATCTCATGCTCAAAAAGTGCACCTTTATGTCGTGCGTAGACGACATAAAATCGCATTTTATGCTCTAGCTAGAGCATAAAAGTAAAATTTTCTTCTAAGACTAAGGTAATCGGTCTCAACAGCCAAACAGTTAAAACATATTGCACAATTTTACTGAGCAATAAAATTGTGTAGATGACAAAACTTGTTATATTATTTTATTTTTGCTACAATTTATTAGAAATCCGTATTTTCTGTCATTAAATTTAGTAAATCACATAAAATAGCCCATACAACCATTTCCAGTCGCCGTTACGACGCGGTGTTGACACATCTTGTGTCGACACCGTCTGTTTCGGCACAGAATAATTAATAGTACTACCGTACAGAAAGGAAACTTCCTACAAAAACGAAGTTTGACAGCGGTTCAGGGTCGAATCATGCTGTCCCTTTCTAATAGATGGCACTATCCCTTTCGTCTATTTAGGGTTGTCAAAAATCAAGTGATTATCTTATCTGTGGTCGTGCACGCAAAAGGAAGTCAAGTGGTGCCAACCCTAATAATTGCTCGGAGCAATGCTGAGCCGAGCGGAGCCGAGTTTGACCGAAGTCATGAGTTTCGCACCCCTGGTTTCGGTCACAATTCCAGTCGCAGAGTCGTCGCCGTGTCGACACAGTTACCAGAAATGGGGAAGGGTCGACACATGACACAAAGTGACATAAAGTGTGGTCGCCGTGTGCACACATTGTTTCGGGTTTGCGACTACTTTATGCCAAAATCATTCGTTCATTCGTTCATTTTGTTCCTGTCAAATGGAAACTGTCAGATTGAAAAATACTTAAATAAAAATAAGTGACATTAATACGCCATCTCTAAAACGGATTACAAGACGTAATTATATATTGTTTGCATTTATATTACAATATGACTTAAATTATTATGGGAAATAAACTGC